>NW_018745413.1:2683349-5269698 GCF_001683475.1 Chenopodium quinoa
GATTTTCTATGGAGGATTGAGTCCTCAAGGGAAGACCAGTTTGGATGCGGGAGCAGGTGCCCCATTATGAACAAAACCGAAGAAGAAGTCATTGATATCATAGAAGATGTGGTACGACACCACATGGATTGGCAAGATGGAGAGCGAGAGGCCATGAGCAAGAGTGGAGGAGCGGTCTATTCGGTAGACCATCTTAATGCAATCGGGAATTTGACATCGCAAATTGTAAATCTAGGTAAGGAAATGTCAATTATCAAAGAGAAGCTCAACGCTCCACCGCATCAAAATCTTCCATCCTATTCTAAGGGAGCAGGTATGCACTCTAACTCTAATAATATGCCTGCTGGATGTATATTCTGTGAAAACTGTGGGTCTTATGACCATGATACCTCTGCCTGTAACATAGATTCCCAATTTCAATCCAACTATAATGATGGTAATGAGTGTGATAATGAACAAGTCAATGCCTTGTCTTATGATAATAGACCTAGGAATGACAATAACAAATATTTACCACCTAATCAAAGAGGGAACAATTATAATCAACAGGGTAATAATTCTGACTACCAACAGCAAAACTAGTGGGGAAACAGGAACCAAAGGGACCAAAATCCCAAGGGTCTTATAATCAACATGGTAATTTTGGTAATCAGAATAATTACCAACAAAATGCAGGTATCAAGGGCAATACAATCAGAACATGAATGCCAATAACAGGGGAAATTGGAATAACAATGGTAACAGGAACAACTTCCAAAATCAAATCCCAACAGTCTAATGCGCGTGGCTCCCGAGCCTCTAATGACAACTACAATGCTCAAGGACCATCGCAAAGGACTAGTTTGGAGGAGATGATGGAAGCACAGACCAAAATGTTCAACACTTCATGGCCACCAGTGACAAAAAGTTTAATGAAGTGATGACACACAATAAAATGCTTGAAACCCAGATTTCTCAGTTGGCTAGTGCTATAAAGGATGGGGTTGGAGTGTCAAAACTCCCACCTCAAGGTATTGACCCTAAAAACTCTGTAAATGCTATCACCACTAGGAGTGGAAAGACATTGAGGGGGAGCGATGAAGTAGTACCCCTAGGAGTCAATCTGTGACTACACCTACCACTGATACTGTTATAGAGAGTGAGGAGGAGAGGACCGGAGAGAATGATAAAACTGTAGAGGTCTTAAATGAAAAGGAAGTAACACAAGTCAAAGAACCCAATCTATTGCAAAAACTTCCTTACCCCATAAGTTTGTGAGACATAAGTTAGATGTTCAATTCGGTAAGTTTTTAGATACTTTGAAGCAAATTCACCTTTCCATACCATTCACCGACGCTATAAAACAAATGCCTAACTATGCTAGGTTTTTGAAAGATATTTTGAGTGGCAGGAGGAATTGTGATGGGGTGGAAACTGTTAACCTCACCGCGAATTGTAGTGCAATCATCATGAACAAGATGCTTCCCAAATTGGGAGACCCAGGTAATTTCTCAATCCCTTGTGCTATTAATAAAATGAAATTTGATAATGCATTATGTGATCTTGGGGCTAATGTTAGTCTTATGCCATATTCTGTATATCAAAGATTATGGGTAGGAGAACTTCTTCCTACCAACATTACCTACAGTTAGCTGATCGTTCGATCAAATTTCCTAAGGGTAAGGTAGAAGATGTTCCCTACGAGTTGGGATTTTTGTGATACCTGTGGATTTTGTAGTTTTGGAAATGGATGAAGATAATCATATACCTATTATTCTTGGGCGACTTTCCTAGCTACCTCTGGTGCTCTCATTGATGTGAAGAGTGCCAAGATTTCTTTAAAGGTAGGAGAGGAGGTCCTTGAATTTGATCTGAACAAAAGCATGCAATATCCTTTGTCTACTTCCGAAAACTACATGATGATTGACACTATTGATTCGATTGTCTCTAGTATGCATACACTATTGCTTTCTACTAACCATGATCTTGAGCCAAGTGATAGCGATGAGAGCAGGTACATAGAGGAGCAAATGCTAGAGGAAGATGATGGTGATAACGGTTTCAAGGAAATTACACCCATGTATGCACTTGCTAAGCCACCACAAAAGAGGTAAACAAGGCCCCTAAGGTAGAATTGAAACCTCTACATCACATCTAAGGTACGAATTTCTTGGCCCTGATTCAACTTATCTTGTCATTGTGAATTCTTCTTTAGATGCGGATCAAACTCGGAAGTTGTGTGATGTATTGAGAGAGCATCAAAGTGCCATAGGCTATACCATTGATAACCTGAAGGGTATTAGCCCCGCTATATGTATGCATTACATAACTCTCGAGGATGGTGCGAGGCCTTCTATTGAGAGGCAGAGGAAACTCAATCCTCAAATGGGGGAGGTGGTGAAGAAAGAGATCACCAAAATTCTTGATGCAGGTATCATCTTCCCATATCAAGCTCTAGATGGGTTTCCCTGTGCATGTTGTCCCTAAGAAGGGGGGAATGACTGTAGTTGAGAATGAGAATGGTGAGCTCATCTCAACTAGAACGGTGACCGGCTGGCGGATGTGCATAGACTATAGACGTCTAAAACGCATCTACCAAAAAGGACCATTTTCCCCTCCCTTTTATTGATCAAATGCTCGAATGACTAACTAGGCACAAGTATTATTGCTTTCTTGACGGTTATTCGGGGTTTTCCAAATACCTATAAACCCGGATGAGCAAGAGAAGACGACTTTTACTTGTCCATATGGTACTTTTGCCTACAGGAGAATGCCTTTTGGACTTTGCAATGCACCGGGAACCTTTCAACGGTGTATGATGAGCATTTTTGGGGACATGTTGGAGGCCGAGATGGAGGTTTTCATGGACGATTTTTCTGTTGGGGGAGCCTCCTTTGATAATTGCCTAGTGAACTTGGGGAAGTGCCTACAACGGTGTGAGAGAGTGAATTTAGTCCTGAATTGGGAGAAGTGTCACTTCATGGTTGAAGAAGGTATTGTCCTTGGTCACAAGATCTCAAATGCAGGCATAGAGGTGGACAAAGCAAAGGTTGAAGTTATAGCAAAGCTACCACCACCGGTCAATGCAAAAGGGGTAAGACAATTCCTAGGGCATGCGGGGTTCTACCGGCGATTCATAAAAGATTTCTCTCTTATAGCCAAGCCTTTGACTGCCTTATTGCAAAAGGAAGTCGACTTCAAGTTCGACAAAGAGTGCCTACAAGCTTTTAACACACTTAAGAAAGCTTTGATTTCGGCACCGATTGTGCAAGGACCACGGTGGGATCTACCTTTTGAGTTGATGTGCGATGCTAGTGATACGGCTATTGGAGGTGTTCTTGGGCAACGAGTTGAGAAGAGGGTTCACGTGATCTATTACATGTCCAAGACCTTAAATGAAGCACAAAGGAACTACACCACTACAGAGAAAGAGTTCCTAGCCATTGTTCATTGCATTTGAGAAATTTTGGGACTACCTCATTGGTTCCAAAACGATTGTTTATACCGACCATGCTGCCATCAAGTACCTAATTTCGAAGAACGAATCCAAACCACGCCTCCTCCGATGGGTCCTCTCTTTACAACAATTTCATGTTGAGATCCGGGACAAGAAGGGAGCCGAGAATGTGGTTGCGGATCACCTTTCGCGCATGGAGAGGGAGCAACAAGAAGATGATGGGCTGCCCATTTGTGATGAGTTGAAGGATGATGTTTTATACCTCCTCAAGGAGAAGATTCTACCATGGTTTGCGGATTTGGTAAACTACTTGGCTTGTGAGGAGTTTCCCCCCAATTACTCCAAGAACCAACGGAAGAAGATTAGGAGAGATGCAAGGCATTACATATGGGATGATCCAATTTTGTTCAAGAGAGGTGTAGATGGTCTCCTAAGAAGGTGCGTTCCGGAGGAAGAAGTTCATAGTGTGCTGAAAATGTGCCACTCCGACCCTTGCGGAGGTCACATGGGGGCTAATAAGACAGCCCAAAAGGTTTTGCAATGTGGGCTATGGTGGCCCCATATCTTTAGGGACGCGTGGGCATTTGTGAAGACTTACGATGCTTGCCAACGGAGTGGAAACATTTCCAAGAAGAATGAAATGCCTCAAAAACCCATACTTGAACTTGAGATCTTTGATGTGTGGGGCATTGACTTTATGGGACCCTTCCCTTCCTCCCGTGGGAACCAATACATACTTGTGGCTGTGGATTACGTGTCTAAGTGGGTGGAAGCAATTGCCTCCCCTACAAATGATCACAAGGTGGTGGTGAAACTCTTCAAGAAGATTATATTTCCAAGGTTCGGGGTTCCTAGGGCGGTTATAAGTGACAACGGGTCACACTTTGTGCATGGGGCCTTTCAAAGGATGCTTCGAAAGAATGCAGTACATCAAAGGTTCGGGACAACCTATCACCCTCAATCTAGTAGGCAAGCGGAAGTCTCCAATCGACAGATAACGTCCATCCTTGAGAAGACAGTGGCGAAGAATTGGAAAGATTGGTCCGATAAGCTTGATGATGCACTTTAGGCATACCGGACTGCTTTCAAGACCCCAATAGGCACCACCCCATACCGCTTGGTCTACGGGAAAGCATGTCACCTCCCGGTCGAACTAGAGCACCGCGCTCAATGGGCTATCAAGAAGATAAATTTTGATCTAGCAAGCGCGGGAGAGCAACGGATGTTGGACCTTCATGAATTGGAGGAGCTTCGGATGGACGCATATGATAGTGCAAACCTATACAAGTCCCGATCTAAGAAGTTCCATGACCGGAAGATAGAGCGGAAGGTGTTCAATGTTGGTGACAAATTCCTCTTATATAACTCTAGGATGAAGCTCTTCCCCGGTAAGTTGATGTCAAGATGGAGGGGTCCATTCACTGTCAAAGATGTTTTCCCTTCCGGTGCGGTTGAGCTTTATGATTCTAGTGGGTTGCAATCCTTCGTGGTTAATGGGCAAAGGTTGAAGACATACTATGAGGGAGCCCATGTTGGTGTGATAGATGTGTTCGAATGCGGTCACAAGAGTTGAATGTGACCACGTCAAGCTATAGACGTTAAACTTAGCGCTTCCGGGAGGCAACCCGATTTTCTTGCTTTTACTAGAGTAGTTTCTTTTGTTTTGTTTGGTTTAGCTCCTAATTTGTGTGAGTTTTGTGTGCTCTTGTGTGTTTTTGTGCAGGTAGAAGATTGGTTAGAAGTCGGAATGAAGAGAGTGATGCGTGCCTTGAAGGAAAAGAAAACCTGCAGACTGCAGCAGACAGCACGGCCGTGCCATCAGACAGCACGGCCGTGCCAGAATCCAGCACGGTCGTCCAAAATCTGCACGGCCGTGCCAAACCTCAAAAGCCCACTGACATTCTAGCACTGCCGTGCCATTTTCAGCACGGCCGTGTCAAGTAATAGCACGGCCGTGCTAATTCTAGCACGGCCGTGCTAATTCTACCACGGCCGTGCCATCTGAAATTCAATTTCGCAAAAAGCCTGCCAAGCCAAACACGGCCGTGCCAAATTCGGCACGGCCGTGCCAAACCTCAGCACGGCCGTGCCAGTTATAGCACGGCCGTGCCAGTTATAGCACGGCCGTGCAGCGCGGGTTCCGGATAGTTTTTCGTGTTTTTTAAACACGATTTCACTCAAACTCTCTCATTATTCCCCAACTCTCTAACACTCTTTCCTACCCTTTTTCTCTCTAAACTAACCCAAACCCCAACCTCCTCCCTCAATTCCCCAAATCAAACCCTAATTCCCATATTCTTCTTTCAAGATCTCGGCACCCTCCTTGTATTGGAGCATTTTTCAAGTGATTGGACGCAAAATTCGGCCCTCTTTGAGCTCGCCACAACTCCACTTCGTGGAGTCCTCGGTGAATTTGTTCTTAAACTCATTGATTTTCGCAATTTTTGTCCAATTTCATTAGTTTTATTGAATATTTGTTGTTGAATTGTGCTTTATTGTTGCAAGTTTGGGTGAACTAGTAGTGTTAGGGTAGTACATTGCATGCTAGGATAGTTTCTTGCTTGTTAATTGGTATATTGTGCTTAATTTCTTGAATCAAACATGCCTAGAACAAAGACATCGACTAGGAGACCGGCTCGGGACGATGCATCCTCATCCATGGTTCCACCCACGGTGGACACCATGGGTATTGTTTTTAATAACCCGTCCATTTTGGACAAATTTGTAGGATTATCCCACCGACCGATCCGGCCTACCAAGTTCTACGACCCTTTAGCCGCTAGGGCTCTAGGGATCGAAAGCGACATGGTTCAACTATTTTCATTTACCAACTTTAATTCTTTCCTTACCATGCATGCTCTCACTTACAAGAGGCTTATCCTCGAATTTTTGTCTTCTTTGTACGTGCATCGGGATGAGAATAACTCACCCCGGTACTTGTCCTTTCAACTAATGAACTCGGGCACCATTCAAATGTCGGTGGCCCAAGTTAATGTCGCCTTTGGGTGGACATCCGACCTGAAATATGGTCCTAAGGATGGCCACTCAAAACACTACAACTCCGGGTTGTTTTGGCGGCAAATCACGGGGAAAATGGATAGAGATCCCCGTAGGGATAAGGCGACTTCCATCGTAAATCCCGCCTTTAGGTTGTCCCACAGGACCTTCTCCTCTACTATCTTTGCTAGAGGAGATAGTTCGGGTGTAGTCTCCATTAGGGAGTTACAGTTTATTTGGCACCTCACCCGTGGGGACGGGCGTCTAGACATGGGAGCGTGGTTACTAGACCACCTCGACGGTGTAGCCCGGGGTAGGGGTGATATTACTATCGGTGGCATGATCACCATTCTTGCGCAATATAATGGGATTGATTTTTCTGAATTGCAGGCTATCCCAGGCACTACGAGGCTTGATATGCGCACCTTGAGAGCCATGCAGTGGCTTGAAGGGACATCCCAGCCGGATTGCTATTTGTGGCTCGTATCCGGCAAGCCATACGCCTACTTTCCCGATCCGGAGAGGACGGTAGTTTACAACAAAGACAACTGGACCTTCAACCCCGACTTCGCCTGGCACGAGGACGGAGGCACGGAGTATGTAGACCGCAATCCCCAGCCTCACCAGGGGGATGAGCAGGCCCACGGGGGCCAAGGAGGTGACGATGCTGCTGATGATGATGATGACGAGGAGGGTGGCCCGGATGCAACCCAGCAGATCCCGGCGCAAGACTTCGCCTGGCTCCGCCAAGGAATGGAAGATTTGAAGCTCGAGGTAGCGGATTTGTGCCGGTCGAACGAGGATATGACCTCCGCCTTCAGAGACCTGAAGAGGAGTGTTGATGATATGGCCTCCCGTTTCCCTTATGGCCCGGGCGGGCCTAGCTCGTGATCCTTTTCCCTTTCCCTTTATTTACCTCCCTCTCCTTACTATTGTAAGTCCTTGATGTATAAACATTGAGGACAATGTTTGATTCTAGCTTGGGGGAGGGGTCTTACTTGTATTCATTCTAAAAAAAAAAAAAAAAAAAAAAAGATTTACTGCATTCCTAGACTAACCTTAACTCGTTTGCTAGTATGTCTTTCCTTTTTGCAGATTGGGAACATTCGAGACGCGGCATGAGTTTGAAGAACGATGCTATAGCCATTAATTGGAGCTCCCGGGAAGCAAATTTGGTGAGATCTTTTCTTTTTTTGTGTGCTTAGGATAGTTTAGTTTAGGAAGAAGTTGAATGGTTCGAGGATGTTTGATCGGTTCTAAGGAACCTGGGATCGTTGATGTTGATATCATTCGATCACTTGTTTGTCGATTGGGATTTTATGTGATTTTTATGCCTCGTTATGTGCCTTTCAACTTATTCAGTTGGCTTAGTTGTACTTATGTTTGTGTTAGATAGGAAAAGCTTCTGCTATGAGGATGTGTGGTTTAGCTTATATGATATGCCTCGTAGTCTTTTCCTATGTTTTTGGATCATAATAAACTTGTCTAATTGCAAAATTTTGGAATATTGTTCATGTTGGATTCGAAATGTGAATGAATGTGTATGGAATGTCTATTTCCACTTAAGCCAGTGATGAATACACAGTTCGAGTCTATTGTTGATCAATGTAGACGAGTCTAGGCGAAGGGTAGAAATAGAACACTTTTGTCATGTGAAACTCTATGCCTTTGGGCTGTGGTAAGATGGAGTCGCTTCCAATTTGTGGATTTGATCCCCTTAATTGGTAGTTGCTTTGTTTTTGAATCCCGTGAGGTTTTATTGTTCTAGCCTTCATCATTCTTCTTGAGTGGCATATTTGGATCCTTGATTACGCATGTTTCGATCTTTGTGTTGACTTGTAGCTCCCAAGACCGACTTGACACTTTTAAGGGAGGAAGAGGGCACCTTTTTCATTTTTTCTTATTCTTGTTCCTTTTGTTTTGTTACAAATTAATTTTCTTTTTACATCATCTTACTTGCTAACCATGTTGAGCCTTTAATTCCATTCTTGGTTACCCATGTTACAAACCCGATGGCCGATGTTTTACCAATCCTTAGTTGTGAAGCGTTTACCTCGCAAGGTTTGTTTGAGCTTATTGTGTATAAATCAAGAATAATGATCGATAGTTGGTTTGAGCAAGTTTGAAAGTGAGCTTAATTGTAAAGATGTAATATGAAAATTTGTCATTGATTAAAAAAAAAAAAAAAAAGAAAAAAAAAAAGAAAAAAAAAAAAAAAAAAAGGAGAAAAGCCGTCCGAATTGTGAAAAAGGCGAGGACATATGAATAAAAGCTTTGAAGTTTGAAAAAGGTGATTTGAGTGTGTATAACATAGAGAGTTTGGGATGTGTAAAAGTGTGATCAATGTTTATTGTGGAATGTGAATTGCATCTTTTGAACTATTGTTTTTGAGAATTGTGATTCTTGCGCTTCATTTAGGAATTAACCCCATTTTTTAAAAATTGTTTTCACCTACCTTACCCATTGCCAATACATTACAACCCTTTAAGACCCTTAGAATTTAGAGGTGTTCGGTTCTCAAACGGTGGAGGGAGATACCTTTCAACCCTATGGAAAGATTATGCGTAATCGAGATGTCGGGATACCTTTGTTATTTCCTCAAAATATCACTTTTTCCGGTTCCTTCGAGGAATCAAGAGGGGCCAATTAGGGTGGTGATTTGAAGCAAAAGGGGAGGACGTGGCCGGTTTGGTTGGGTTTAGAGGGAAGCATGATTTCTTTGTTCTTTATGCTTGGTTTAGGTCTTGTTCGCATTTGATCAACGATATCTTGGATTGTGTGTCTCGTTGCTTGTTTGAGTGAGTTTTCATTCCGTGCATGGTTGTTCTAAGTAGGATCCATTGATTTCATTCCGTGCTTAATTTGATTTGTTCGCAATGGCATAGTTTATTTGATCTTGTGCGTGTTTCCCTTGGTTTTTGCTCGAGGACTAGCAAAAGTGTAGCTTGGGGGGTTTTTGACAAGCGCACTTTAGGGCGCGCTTTAGAGCATATTTTAGGATGATTTTGGATGTATTTGGGGCCGTTTTGGCCGATTATTACCTTGTTATGCTTACGTTCCCCATATTACGTGCTTCACGGGTTTTCGGTTTGTTTTTTATGTGTTTTCAAGTAATATCAACCGAGTTTAATCGGATCCTGAGCCCTTGATGCGTAACCGAGCTAGCCTTGACCGAAGTCCGAGGAGTTAAGGAAGTTCAAGTGTCGTGCATTGATTACATAGCACAGGCAGCACAACCGTGTTACCATAGGCACACCCGTGCTGGCCTATAAGCAAGCAACCCCATGCAAGGCAGCACGGCCGTGCAAGCCAATAGCACGGCCGTGTCAGTATCCACGCACCAGCACGGCCGTGCAGGCCATTAGCACGGCCGTGCCAAATGTTGCCCGTGCCCGTGTCAGCTTCAGTATGAGCCCCGTGCTAGAGCATATTCAGCATGGCCGTGTCATTTTTAGCACGGCCGTGCCAGGAAGCTGCACGGCCGTGCCATATATAGCACGGCCGTTCCAATTTGAAGAAGAAATCCGGTTTACTTACTGACAAGCTAGCACGGCCGTGCTAATCCAGGGTTAACTGCGCGCTTGACTTCTCCGCATTAGAAGACGTATATAAGGCCAACTTTAAGAGGATTCCTCAGACAGTTTTAGAGATAGTTTTGAGAGCCTTTGTAGAGAGTTATTGGAGAACGTTCTTAGTATTAGAGATTCATTAGTTATCTTAGAGATATTTCTAGAGATTTTATTTTTCTTGGATTGATTTGAAGTAAGATTTGCGAAGATTCTTTGTATTATTCATTGACGACGGATATCAAAGTTCTGAACTTTTCCATTGATTCGCATCAATACAATTGGTATTATTCATTCTTGTTTATTAATCAAGCTTTATTATTCCTTAATCAGAATTCATGTTTATATCTATTATGCTTTTGGAATTCATTATTGCTTTGATTATGAATATGTGTGAGTAGTCTCCTAGCTAGGGTTTCGGGATGAAACCCGGCCTAGGTAATCTATGTAATTGAGGATTGATTTTGATAAACGGATTGTGATTAAATTGATTATATGCGATTGCATGTTAATTCATTATAATAGGAGTAGCTAACCTAGAATCTTGAATTTGATTGCATGATATTCTTGATTTGAACAAGAGATTGTGAATTGAGTATTTCATTATTGAATGTGGTTTGATTATGTATCGAGTAATGTTAAGTGCATCAGAAATCCAAGCTTAGTATTGCCCGTTGTCTTCCTATCACATGATATTGATCAGACTTATAGTCTTTGCATATCCCGTTTGTCTCTGTGATTCCTTGTTGCTTAGTTACCAATGGTTAGGCGGATTCCTGCTCTCCCTAGTGTCTTAGTTTATTGATTTATTCCATCTTATTAGTATTATTTTAGAACACCATTTTCCATTGATTTCGAACTAGCTTAGGTTTAAGATTGATTTGCAATTACTCTCGTTCCTCGTGGACCGAACCTTTATTTGCCATTGTACTTGGTTATAGGGTGTTCGTATAAGTATTGTTTGATTGAGAGTTAGATTGTAGCGACCATTTTAACCCTTGCCAATATCCTTCACATTTGGAAAATTCTTATTCTCGGTACCTAAACACCCACGAATTTGCGACACAGGAACACCCTCCTCATAAAAATTAACTAACCTCTTTCGTACAATTGAGGTCAATTTCTTCATACGATACTCTTTCACCAAATTAGCCATGGTTGGTGAAAGAATATGAGTATGTTCTAAGTGGAAGGTTTTCAAAACCCATAGGCCATCACTTGAAAGACTAGCATATATCCTAGCTAAGCAGAAACATTTTTTGGATTTCCTTTTACCACGTGCAAGCTCATCCTCACCAATGTCACCATTCACATTACCTGCAGAGCCACCAACATCCATTAACTTTGCCCTTTTCCTTGTCTCCCGCCTGGCCCTCATATCTGGCGGACCCCAACATTCACACCTCCATGTGATCCTGCTTATCAATTTGAAACTGTTAGAAGTAGCTTGCACCCTGCTAACTCCAAATCCACACTGCTCTGCATATGTTTTGTAATACAGCTCAATGTCGTGCCAGGACTTAAAAATCATACCAATTTTTGGAGGGTTAATAGTGGTTATCACACTGAACTCATTTGTTGACACAGTAGTCTCAATGGTTTAAATTGTCTGATTTGGGGAGCAGTTTGCACTGGACTATTAGCTTTACCATTTCTAGTGGGCAAAGGTGAAGTGTTTTCAACGGTCTGTGTAAGGGTGATGTTCTCCAAGGACTGTGTATTCGCGTCTTGACACCCTTCCTGTTCTCTGCCATCAAGACCAATTTCAATCAAATTTCCCACTTCATCACACCCACATTCCATTTAACTTAAGATCTTTTCACTCAAAACTTCACACCCCTCATGTTCACTGTCACTCCCATCTACACAAATTTCAATCAAATTACCCGCCTCATCACGACCACCTCCCATTGAACTTACGTTCTCTGAATTCAAAACACAACCTTCGTGTTTATCGTATTCTACACCAATTTCCTTCAAATTACCCACCTCATCACACCCACCTACCAAATTAACATCCATTTCCACATACAAATACCATCTAATATCTAATACCAAACAGAAATTAACAAAATACATACCCAAGTATAGCAAAATGACAGCAGTAGCAGATTCATAGCAAAGGCACAAATACAAGTACACTAAATAGCATAACTTAACGAAAATGCAGCTTTTATTGACAAAATTAAGCAACCGCAAAGGTAATTCACAAAACAAACTTTCACCAATGCCCTAATTCAACAACAGGTCACACAAATGAACAAAAATTAAACATTAAACTATAAAAATTGATGATATAACTCCATGAAAAGTGGCGAAAGAAACAACAACAACACGATAGACGGGAGCTTAAATTGAGCTTAAATTACCTAAAATTCAGCTTGCCACCTACGACCACTGACACCACCACGCGAGACGGCCAAAGCAGAGCAACAATTGCAGGTTAACAATTGAAGGTGTGAAGATGAAGATGGGAGCTTCTTCAATTGAAACTCGAGAGAAACTCAGGTGATTATTGTTGGAAGACTAACACCGTGACTTAACGGAATAATGACCAAGTTGTATGACGTGTAATTTTTTAGACTAAAGTTTCCAACTGGTTGCCAACTGGAATGCCACATGTTCGCGAGAAACATTCTTGTTTCTCACCGTGAGTAACCTGGGCCAGCTCCCATATAATTGCTACATCATGAATATATTGTTAGTAACTTCAATAAAAATATAAGGAAAATTTTTCAGGAACTACATGCTTAATAGGGGTTTTTGGAAACAACTACCCACTAAAAATTTTTATCAAAAAAAATACCCCCTAAATTTAAAAAGTTAGAGTAACACTACCCGTTTGCATTTTTCAACGAGAAAGTCCGACGTGTGGGGCCCACTTTTTCAAATTTTCTTCTGAAAATTCCTAATTGAAGAAGTGAAAACAAGTAAGGTATGAAATTCCTAGGTGATTCTTTTCTTTTAATCCATTAATTATGAATTTTGATGTTAGGGTGTAACGATTAGAAAAATTCGGGTTCTTAGAAATTGGGGATAATTTGAAATTGGTTGAATTTATTGCTTTGAATTCAAATTGGTTATCTAAGGTTTACGAATTAAAGTCCAATTTTTCATTGCATCATGTCTTTTCAGAGAAATATTGAAAAAGTGGGCCCATGCGCCGGACATTCTCGCCGGAAAATGCAAATGGGTAGTGCTACTCTAACTTTTAAAATTAGGGTGTAGTTTTTTTGAGTAGAGGGAACACACAGAACCCTAAAAAGGATAAAAGCCCTAATTTGGGACAGTGTGACATGGTTAGTGTCTGTCGTGACATGGTTAGAGGGTGCCGCGACACGGTACAGATTGTCGTGTCGCGGTGCATTATTTGCCCTAAAATGATAAAGTGCGTGCAGTTATATACGCGGAGAGAACACGGAAAAATTCTGTGTCACGAAATGTGTACCGTGACACAGCAAAGGATGTCGCGACACGGCAATGTCCACCGTCGTGGCGCGGCAAGCGGTGCCGTGTAACGATGTACATGTTTTCCAAAATTTGCGTCCAGGTTCTTAAGTGCGTGGGGAAAGAAACGCGGAAAGACACGGGTAGGAATTTTGACACGGTGAAAAATACCGTGTCACGGTACCAGGCACCGTGCCATGTCATCATCCCCCGTGATGCGGCACTTTAGCTAATGTGCGATTTTTCCAGTTTTTACGCGTTTTTAAAACTATGATAACTTTTTATCCGTAACTTGGAATAAGGTATATAATATATCATTTGAAAGCTTATCAAGTCTAATTTCCATCCCAATTATAATCGGGTCAAAATAATTTCTATATTTTACAGTATGGCTGTTTTAGTGAAATGGTGTCGGTTTTGGGTCGAGTTTAGTATTTTGCTCATATCTTCTTCGTTTTAAATCGGAATTGGTCTTATGATATATTGTTGGAAAGCTTATTTCAAGGCCTATGAAACCAAATAATAATTTGATCAAAATTAAATTGCCAAAAAATCAGTTTCTCTGGGTTTTTTTATGTGGACGCGAAAAATGGAAAGTAAATTATGGTTTAGGGAAATGAGCTATGGATTGGATTGGTTTATGAAATTTATTGAATGGAAACATGGATTTAAGCACTCCAAAGATTTAATACTCAAACCAACCAATAATGACAATGAAAAGTTGTTCATCATCGGGTTTGGTTTTGGGGAGACATTTTTAGATGTCTACAGGTACATTTAAACGTCTACCCGTAACTGGAGACTATAGAGGGTGTTTCCTTGTTAGTTCAAAAGTTGAGTGGGAGATTTTGTTCCACAAGATTGGATTGAATCAACCTATTTAATTTTTAATGTATCTTAACCCCTTGAAAAGGGTGAATTCAGAAAATGCATGGTCGTGCTCAAATGGATTACATAGTAATCATTTGTTTTGTAATACTAACACATATTTCAAGAAAAGATTTATAGATTAATATGATCACGACATGAGATGCAATCATAACATCAAATCGATGCACATTGACTTGAAGAATTTAAATATTGCGCACTTGTCTCAGACAAGTGGGAGATTGAAGGAATTATGTCTTTGATAAGTGCAATTACTAGATATATTAAGGATCACTATTATGGAGATAATAAGTTCATTATTTTGGGTCATCATTGTCTGTTGCTAGATATGATAAATGATCTTTGGGCTAGTTAAATAGTCCAACGCCCAATACAATGGATCCTATGAGGTCACACGATAAGGGTATTGGGTTAAACAAGCAAAAGGCCCATTAATGGGTCTCATGAGATCATGACAAACCACATGGAGTGTTTGGTTAGAGTAGTTTAATTAGGACAAGAGTTTTAGCTTGACATGGACTCTTATTTAGAGATATGATCTATAAATAAGATCCATGACTTAGATTGAAATACTGATTGATAAGTCAGTTAATTGTAACTCAATCAACCAAGTCCTAAAAACCCTAATCTCTCTCTCACTCTCACAACCCTCTCCCCCTCTCTCGTCCGTACGGCTGACCACCCTAGGTGGCGCGTGTGGTGTTCGTTCATGGTGGTTTGTGGTTAGTCGTGTTTCTCTCTTCTCCGTAGAATGTTGGTTGAAAGGTTCAATCACAACTAACTAGCATTAGTGGAGGTTTAATCTGTGCCCGTAGACCAAGTAGAGGAATCACGTTTGGGGCTTTTTGTCTCCCGTTTGTTTTTGCTCGATTGCTAGCTAATGGAATCACGCTTCAAAGGTATTATTGATTGTTATTTATGTGTTATGCATTGACCTTAGTGTTTAGATACTTATGAATATGATTCATGCAATTCCGCTGACAAGGGGTGGAACTAGGTCATTGAAACTAATCCTCCCTCGGTCAAACTAAATTTATAAACACTTAACAAACCTATATACTAGTATAAAGGCAAGTCAAGGGTCGAACCCAAAGGAACGATTATGTTCAAGCGCTCTCAATTATGCGCCTAAGCTCGGTCAAAGACAAAAATAAAAGGAAAAAACTAACAACTAACAAACAAAGAAACCAAACAAATAAAGCACTAGGAACGGGGATCAACAAGTAATCATGACAATTGTAGCAACTAAGAAATACATGCAAGTCAATGGTTGTGAAGACTAATGGCAAGCTCAATCAAAAGAGTCAACAATCTATCTCCTAAAGGTCAAACTAGCACCAACTACGAGAGACTCTAACTAGGAGCATCACTAATCAAGCTCAATTGACAAATGTAAGCTACAAATCAATGGTATGTATCAATGTAGACTCACAATGCACTCTAGCGTAATTCTCAAGGCTTAATCGAATTACACACATGTAAACTTCCATTAATCACTTTAATCTCAACAATTAATCAACACAATCCCTAAATTAAGCCAATCAATCAATCATACAAGTTTCTCCCAATTCCTAGCAAACAACTACTCTAACATCATCATCTAATCAACTAACAAATAAAGAAATCAAGAATCAACAATATATGAAGAACAACTACACTAATCAACAATCAAACATCAAAATCAAACCAAACAAATATGAAATCAAACAAAGCAATAAAATGTGATAGAGTTAAGAATGCTCATTGATAATAGAGAGGATCTTCAACACAATTGTCACCATTGAATCTTCAATCTCTCAATCACAATTGAAATTCCTCACTTGCTCTCTCTAAAATCTACTCCTAAACTAACCCTTGAACTAGAGAGATAAAAGCTCTCAGTTAAGCTAAGAATATGATATAAATCTAAATTGAAAACTTGCTCTAAAACTTCTTTCAAAAATCGGGTTACAAAAATATATATAGGAGGCGCGAATAAAAGCCGAGCAAGGAAGTACCCAGAGAGGCGCGGCCGCGCGAGCAGGTTTGGCGCGTTCTCGCACGCATATGGTGCACCCGCGCATAGGGACTGCGCGCCCGCACAGGAAGGTGGCGCGCCCGCTCCCGTGCTTTGAGCGCCCGCGCGTTTCTATGTTTCTTCGATCTTCTTGCGGCTTCGTGCGTTCGCTAAGGTCTTCGAATGAACGCACAGCATGATGATGATGAACACTAAGAGAGGCAGTCCCAAAAGCACTTGATTGTGGGTTCAACACCCCATCTTCATGAGAGCACGGATTGAGTGCGCAAGAGCTAGAACTTGGAGAATCCACTTCCTTGCATCTTGAGCTTTCGATGCCATGAGCTTGCTTTAAAAGCAGCTCCCACCTTAGTAATTCACCAATATCAAGACCCGAACCTCGTACAATACCTACAACTGCGAAAATACAAAAAATAAAGGAGAAAAGAGTAGAAAAACCAACAAAATGCATAAAAGCTACAAAATAAGAGAGGAAAGGTAAAACCAAGACCAAATGTATAAAACTAAGCATTTATTAAGCATAAAATCCATGAAAAGAAGGTGAAAACAACCTAAATGCTCATCAAATGGGTGCCATTTATGACACCCATCATCCGCTTATAGTATCTAAAGTCCTAAAGTGAAAATATTGTTGTTTTTTTTTAAGGGGCTTCCATCGGTTTTAACTTGTGGATAGCCCCAATCCTCGTTTTCTTTAAAAATTTTGCGGGTTTATAATTATGCTTCCTCCTTTCGGGAGGAACTTATCCCTCAAAATAAAGGGTTTCCGATCTCCTTCAAAAGACAAGGTTTTTTCTACCTCCTTCGAAAGACGAGGTTTATATCTCCTTTTCGGGGTATATAATTTTCTTAGGTTTGAATCCATGATATTATATGTAATGATTGATTATTATGAAATTATTTCGTTGGTGGAAAATTTTGCGAGATCGCAAGGTTTTTCAAAAATTTCAAATACAATCGGATGAATAAGAAGGAAAACATCCTCACGGCTACAAAGGATCATTAGATTGTGTCTCCAACTAGGTTGTATATTCCAAGGATATAAGCGGGTGATGTTCCACAGTGCAAGATCTACTCTACAATCGTAATTTTTATAGATAAAATTTCTATTTGATACAATATCTTATGTAATCGTTAAAATCGAATCTCTTTTTGGAGATGTCGTATGACTTTTTATTAATGAATTAGTTTACTATTCTAAAATAGTTTAAAAGTTGAAAATTATCTTTTCATTTAGACTTAAAGATTATTTAATTTAAATTTTCAATCAATATGTTGCTATTTTTTAATTCGAAATTAAATTGTAATCCTTTTGTTTAATTATTAAAGATTTTGTATATTTCTTATGAATCGTCTCATTTGTCGAAATTGGGATAAAATCCTTAATATCATAAGATAATTTTTTATTTAAACTGAAACACTAAAGTTATCCTTTGTTATTTTATTTATATATTACAAGGAACTTGATTTTAAAATCTCAAACCTAATCCATTGATTTTGCCTATGTAGCTATTGAATTTAAAATTTTAGCTTAAATTTATAAGCCTAGAACGTTAAATTAATTAATAATTGTCAAAAAAAATTATCATATGAATGTTTTAGATCTATTAAAAGTACAATTTTTTTTTCTTCTAAATTAAGGGAGATAAAAGGAGAAAGAAAGGGAAAAAAATGAGGAAGAGAGGTGATGCATGACACAGAGATAATGATAACTATAATTGGTTGTGAACTAGTGTTAAATAAATTTAATAGGACGTACTCAAGTAAGTGAAGAGAAAGGAAAAGAACGAAAGAAGATGTAAAATATAATGAAAAAAATCATATACCATTAACATTAAAAGTCACGTACCATTGTGTCAAGCATGTGGGTGATTATTTTAACTTGCTATTTAAGGTAAACATGTTACAACACCCATAAATTCAAATGCATATTACAATTTGGCCTTTATTTAGGATTAAAATAATAAAAAAAAATAGTGCAAGCTAAGGTGATATTAATCAGTTAATATTTGGCAATGGTGAACACTCAAGTCACGGGTTGTTTGACCACTGATAAGGCCCTACGAGATTATGTTGTGATCATACAAAGCCTAATATCTAATTTATTGGTTTTTTCTTCACTCGTTATTGTTGCAGACAATGGCTAATCTAGAGGTATGTACATTACTCTTAACTTTTTATCTTAATATTTTTATTTTCAAATTAATGGTTTCCTTTAAATGATTTTTAAAAAGTTGTAAATTGTTATAATTGGTACAAGAATATTGTTAAAAAACGGATAATTTATTTTAATTTTAGAATTAGCTTCTTCGTTTTGAATAAAGTACAACCATCTTGCCCTTGGAGCACTTGAATCATTAGATCCAATGTTTTACTATGGTAACAATTCCTTAGATGAAGAGTTTTGTTCAATTGCTAAAAACTTTTAAGATCATGAAATATGTCGTTTACCAAAAACAAAAATCAAATTTTCACATTATTTATTGAAATCATGAATAAGGTTTTACGTAATATTCACATTTAATTACCCAATTGTCTTTGAATAACTTTGTACAACCATTTTAGTAATTTTTATGTTAGTTGTAACTTTCATTATTACTTGTTAATTAACCATGAATAATATTTAAAACATGTACTAAAAGTTGAAATTAATAAAGCAAATTTATGGATATATAATATTTAATATACATATGTTTACAGTCGCGGATCCAGGATTTTCTGAGTGTTAGGTCACTGTCACCCATTGTAACGAAGGTAGTCAATAAATAAAAAATTTAGATGGAATAAAAAGCAGAAAGAGACTACAATTTCATACAGTAACAAATTTTTTGATAAGAAGTTGATGAAAGGAGCCAAAGGCTTAAGCCCACTAATGCTTGTAGCCACTTTATCTCCCATGCAAGTCAGTAGCAAGAAAAGGAAATCAATTTTCCTTTGGAACCTCACGCACAAACTAAGAATAAGTATAAGGAAAAGAATATTGTTTTCATTGGGAACATCAAAACTCAAGCAAAAACAAAGCAAGTTACTAAAAATGTTTACTTATCCTACTTACTTTATTTATCTCCACTCTCTTTATTTATAGTCTTCATATAACCTTTATTTCCTACACTGTCTACTCATATAGTAGTCATATGTACTTCATACTAAAATTGGGAATCTTAATAATTGTTTTTTTTTTAAATAAATTCTCACTCAAATTTATAATTTTCAAAATCACATTGTCAATTAATAAGGAGCACAAGTGCACAACAATGTACTAAAACATTGCATTGCATCAACAAAATCACTCATTTTATTATTGATTTACTAATCGTTATTGTGGGAATTTTGTAACTTGAATCCTTAAAATAAAGTCCGATTTTAATTTCAATTATAGTTTTCTTAAATAACTACACGCTCGTGCGCTACCCCTTATTGGAAATCCTGGATCCGCCATTGAGTGGAATAATGGGTAGTAAGTTTACTTGATCATGGGATACTAATTTTCAAAATAAATGGACCACTTAATTTAAATGAAATTTATCTATTTTCAAAATAATTCAAAATAAATTAAACAATAGATCCCTCCTTGCTACTCCATCCGTTTTTAAATACTTGCTCCACTTTGCTTTTCTGACCATTTTTAAATATTTGCTCCATTTCCTTATTTGGAAAGTTTTACAATATTTAATTAATTTCTCTCACCATGTGGACCCAACAATATTAATTCCATGTTTTCTCTCCTTTAATTATCTCCACTACTTTTATTTTTTTAAATTTTAATATTCTATTTTTCCACCAACCCCACTACCTCCACAATTTATTACTTTCTCCCATTTCTCCTAAAATTCCGCGCATAGAGAAATTGAGCAAGTATTTAAAAACGGAGGGAGTATCACTTTTTTCTTTATCATTGTATTCTTCTATCTCATGCATGGGCTGCATCTCATATTGTAGCATATCTCAGTATAGTTAACAAGCTTTAGACATCCATGATCAAAACTCACATATCGCATGTATGGTGTCAGTGGCGGATCCACGTTTACCCTAATAAAAATTACCACTTAATTAAATTATTATCTTGCGTAACAATTAGGGAGTAATTTATAATGGCACCAACTTGACCTAAAATAATTTAACAGATATATTTTTTTTATTTAATTAATTTTACTATAAGATATGCAGGGAATTGATAAAGATTATAGAGAGTATAAAAGAAAATTTTAGAACAATATAAAGGAAATTAATGGATGTCATTTAAAGAAAGCTATCACCCAACAATCTCAATTAATACCATTTTAAGAATTTTAAAAATGCCTAATAATCATGTTCTTTTAAAATAATTTTTTTTTTTTTAAAAAAGCCTAAAAATAATGTTCTTACTTCTTCCACAATTTCACCAACTTTTACAAAGCAATGCCTATATGTATTTACTTGTTTTCAAAGGGTCCTATTTCGTTGATGGATTGTAAGTAGGGGTGTCCATAATTTGGATAAAAACCGAAATCCAATCCAATCCAAACCAAATTATCAATTCGGATCGGATCCGAACTTTAAATCGGATCGGATCGAATTGAGATTTTTCTGGAAATTCGGATTTTCGGATTGGATCGGATTGACCCTAATTGGATCCAATCCAAACCGAAAACCGAATTGTAAAATTAAGCTTGTATAAATATGGATTTCTGTATATTTTGAACTTTAGCTCAAATACTTACTACTACATAAAATAAATTAGAGAGACTTTGTATGAATTAATTAATGACTTGACGTTGAACTATTTATTTTTAATAATGATTTTTGAAGACTTTTATTTATAGTAAAGCTTTATTTTTATAATTGTATTAGGCGCTAAAAAATAATGTATTATAATTCAAATTTTCGGATCGGATCCAAATAACCGAATTTTAATTCGGATTAGATCGGATTGGATCAATAGAGAAATTCGGATCGGATCGGTTGGAAAATTGAAAACCGTATTATATTTCGGATTGGATCAGATTTGGACTAAATCCAAACCGAAAACCGAACGGACACCCCTAATTGTAAGAGTTAGAAGGATAAAAAGCATGTAGTGGTGACAAGGGAATAAACGCGTCGTCAATTGTCTATCCCTAGATCAAATACAATTTATAAAACCTAAACAAACCTAATACGAGTATAAGGCAAGCATAGGGGTCGAACCACAGAGAACGGTAAACACCACCAAATGTTATCGACAATTAAGCAAGTCCGAAATAGGAGATAAATAAACTAAAGTCTAAAGATGCTAAAACAAGAAATAAAACATTAAGGCATCAAGGGAAATGGGTAGGTGAAGTTGACGCTTGACCATACAATAACAAAGTAGCATATCAATGGTAAACTAAACATGCATGAATATCGAAGTAAAGGGTCTAATCTAGCCGCCTTCCGGGGTCAATTGGCTTCTCCTAACATAGCCTCTATGTTTCCACATTAGAACCATATAGTAGGAGGTACTATTAAATAACAATCGATAGTAATGAATCTCAACTAAGTCAACTTCCGTTACTTGTTAGTAAAGACTCATCTTTGATCAACTAACAACGTGCACTTGCAAGAAAGACCAAAGAATATCAAGCATGCAAAGACTTTAATCACCATTAACATAACCCCAACATTAAAAGCATAAACAATTACAAACTACACCATCTCCACACCCTTGGCTAGGTGACTACTCACAAATCATGTTGAAAACAATATCAATCATCAAATCAATAAGCATCAACATGATTAATAAGCAAAGAAAAAAATAAAAGCAAATAAGCAATGAAGACTAATCCTAACCTAACCTAAAACTAATTAGAGAGTAGAATATATAGTTATTGAATATCCCATTTATTACCCCTAAAAATGGGTATTTATACAAACTTAATAAAACTAGGGAAAATAGAAAAAAGAAGGAAAATAAATAAAGAAAGAAGAGGAAAATAAAATAGAACTAAAGAAAGAAAATAAAACAGAAAAGAAAAAGGAAATAAAAATAAAAATAAAAGAAAATAACAAAAACCCCAAATCCCCCACAAAACAATCAGACTCCCTTTTCTTCTATCTTCATGGCTGCTCTGATTTTCGAACCACGATCATCAACCATTATCATTAAATCACCGCCGTCTATCATCATCTCTTATCATTGAGCATCAATCAAGGCCGTTCGATCTTCATTAAAAACCATGTGCGAATCTCGTGAAATGGTTCGATCGAACCGATGGTTGGTTCGACCGAACTACAGGGTTGGTTCAGTCGAACCATGGGTATGTTCGACCACTCCTCTTCGAATAACAAAACCCCCAAAGTCTCTGACTTGACGTTCGACCAAACCCTATGCGGTTTGCCCGAACTTGATTGAAATCAAAATTTACTCTGATTTTTGCTTAATTGAGGGGCTGACTTGCTTAATTGTTGCTGGTTGTTGACGGTGGTGTTGGTGAGGGGCTGCTGTGGTGATTTTGGTTTGGTTTGGATTGTGGTGGTGTGGCTGCTGTTGCGGGGTGTTGGTGCGAATTGGAGCAGGGGAAATGGAGGTGAGTGGTGGTACGGCTGCTGTTGCGGGGTGTTGGTGCGAATTGGAGCAGGGGAAATGGAGGCGGCTGCTGTTGCGGCTGGTGGTGCTGTTGTGTTAGTGTTTGCGGGATGGCTGTAAATTAGTCGTTGAAGGTTTGACTGGTGGTGAGTGGCTGAGGCTGGTGCATGAGATGTGTGGGAGCTAGAGCAGCAGTGGTTAATTAGTGAATTGCGAAGCAGGGGCTGTTGGATGTTGCAGGTTGTAGGAGCTGGGGAGAAGGTGTGGTGTAGGATAGGATATGGTGGGGTGGAGGATAGGAAGGGCAAGGTGCAGCAAGATGAGCAATAATTACGTGGAGCAAGAGGCATTGCACATTTAACTCAAACCTCGGACCTCCGAACACGATCCTACAAAACAAAATATACACAATGGAGAATCGGGAAAAATATAAAATAAAATAAAATGAAAATAAAGAGAAACAAAACAAAAACCAAAAATAAATAAATACGAAAATAAACTAAAACTATCAAAATTAAATACAACTATACAAGCAAATAAAGCGAAATAAAATAGACTCAAAACTAATTAAAATAAATAAAAGTAAATTAGAATACTTTCAAGGAAAAATAAAGAACGAAATATAACAAATCAAAAGAAAATAAAATATGAAAATAAACTAATTCTAATAAAAACTACGAAGAGAACTAAAATACGGCAAAATTACCAAATAAACAAGAAATGTTATTAAGAGAAAACAAGAAAAAGAAAGGGAAAATAAGATAAAATAAACGCGAAAATGACTCTAAAAATACTTCCAAAGAGTGACATAAATGTCACTCATCAAATTCCCCCAAGCTAAACCTTTGCTCGTCCTCGAGCAAAGCTAAGGGAAAAGAGAACAAGATGGAATTATTGAAAGCAAAAGAAACAAAATAGAAACAAAGGGAAAGAATGTACACTAACTCACTATCGTAGGAATCACGGATGCATTTAGCGTATACATCAAGCCCTTTAAACCCCTATGTCGCCAAAGAGAACGAGTAAGCTCTCGTGAGGGTTTCCTAAGAGGTTTAACCCACAACTCTTGGCAACACATAACATTCAAGGCAAAAGTGAAATCATGAAAACTCAAGTTTTGATATTTCAAACCAAACACGAACAACGGGCTAAATGCATAAGAATACAATCCTTTCTAGACATTAAAGGTAGCCAAGCAAAAGAATTGCTAAGGTTGGTACACACATAAAGCATGCTAAGGGTAGAGAACTTAGAGGGACTTACGCTCCTCCTTATCTCCAACCAAACTTCCGCGTCCTCACTAGTTTTTCATCCACTTTTAAGGTGATATCTCGAGATTCCTCGAAGGAATCGAAAAAAATTAGCAATGAAAAACATTTAGGCTACTCGACATCTTGGCATTGATAGCTCGCTCAATAGGCTTGGCTTGATTACCCTCCATTGGTAGTAACTAAACCTTACTAAGGTCAAAAGGTCTTAAAAGGGTTGAAACGTTTAGGCTAGGGTAAAGGGTGTGGAAATAAATTTGGAAATTGGTGGTAAACTTAGAAGTGAAGCAAGGTTGATCATTCCTCAATTCAAACTCAATAAACTACCAACTTTCAAATCAAACATTTTAGCAACTCCTCCCCCAAGCTTATTCTTTTTCAACCAAACAACAAATATTTTTGTATTTTCTCAATATTTTCTTTTTTTTTCATTTCTTTTTATTCTTTGCTCTCGCCTCTTTTAACTTTGAGCGGCTTTTTCTTTCATTTCCTTTATTTTGTTCTCATTTACTCAAACCATTCAACATAACAAATATAATCACAAGTACCAAAATTTGAGTTTTTCACTTCTTTTTCATTCTTTTTCTAACTTTCATTAACCAAAAATACAAATCAAGTCCTGAGAATGCTTCACAAAAACTAATAAAGGTGAAAATAAAGCAAAGGTCCATTGGTTTGTAATGTGGTTATGCCAAAGAAGGGAAATAGCTCAAATTGGGTTACTAAATGAGCAAATGCAAAAGAAAAATAAAAGAATAGAAAATAATAAAACAAAACAAAAATCCTAATTGCCTTCGTCTTCCCCTAGGTTGGTTTAGTCTCGATATTGGGTAGATTAAGCCAAATTCTCGATATAAGCTAGCAATGCCAAGGATCCAAACGCCACACATGCAAGAAATGTATAAGGCTAGAACAAAATAGACACATCCTCACAAAAAATGACGGTAGTGGGGTAGCAAAAATCACCTTTAAAGCTTCAACTAGCTAGAGAGCGACAACCATCTTACCACAAACCAAGTGAGCTAAGGTCTCATAGCCCTTAAGTTCTACTACCTTGGCAATGTTATATGTGTGAACCAACCTCTACATTCAAGTGCATGAAAACCTCTAACAACTAGCAAAGAGGGTATTCTAGGTGCTAAAGCCCAATTATGTCCAAGTTTAAAACAAAACATTTTGAAACTTGCCTTGAATGCCATGGAAAGACACTATACACACAAATATTCACAAAACCAACAATACTCAAGAATGCATATACAATTGTGCAAGATGAAAGCATGATCAATTAAAGCTACAAATACCAAAAGTCAAATCAATAAGGCGCTCATGGCCATCCAAACATAGAAAACCAATCTCAATAATAGACTTTGGCAAGTATGAGAGAAATAAATCAAGCAATCATGAGACTATGGATTAAGAAACCACCAAGAGATATAGATAACCCCCCAAAGCTAGCGAATAGCTACTCCCCCAAGCTAGAATGGAGCATTGTCCTCAATGCTCAAAATAAAGGCACAAAGGTTGAGTGGGAGGGGAAGAAAGAAAACACATTCACACAAAAATTCATAATTCATTTAATCCAAATGCAATTAAGAAAGCAAATCCAAGATGAGGGAAGAAGGAAAGAGTAAACCAAATGTGAGGTGGGTGTTGAAACCCGCAATTGAGTACATTGTCCACAATTTCATCTAATTCCTCGTCTTTATTGCTTTTCCAAATGCAAGCAATCGTCGGTGTGCTTCTTCTCAAGGAGCTCAATCAAAATCCTTGCACATGAGTGTAGACACCTAAAAATGTCTCCCCAAAACCAAACCCAATGATGAACAACCTTTCATCGCCATTATTGGTCGGGTTGAGTATTTATTTTTTGGAGTGCTTCAATCCATATTCCCATTTCATAAACCAACCCAATTCCTAGCCCATTTCCCCAAACCATAACTTATTTTCCTCTTTTCGTGCCTTTAAACCCAAAATAATTCATTTCGTGTCCTTTAAAATCATTCATTTCGTGTCCTTTTTATAAAAACGTTTGATCCAATTTATTTTGGTCCATAATATAGGTCCAATGATTAAATAGATGGATGGGGCTTGAAAATATCTTTCCAACGATATATTATAAGCCCAAATCCGAGTTATAACGAATAAGTTATGGCAAAAATATTAAACCGAGCCCAAACTGAACCTAAGCCCACCTTACCTACGACCCAATGATCATGTGCAGGGTCCAAATGTTTTAATCCCAATTCTAAATAAATTAGGATTAATTAGAAACTTCTATAAGTTTCTAAAAGATCTTGATTATCCTTTTTGAAAAGATAAGATTAAATAGTTTGAAATTGAATAAAACTCCTTTTTTTGAAAGTCCTGAAAGGTATAATTGAATGAGGGTTTGGACCAAATCAACTCTACTTTAATTTAATTTCCATTTAATTTATATTTTTTTATTGAAGTTACTAAAAATTTATTCATGATGTAGCAATTTAAAGGAACGCGCGGAATGTGAGTAATTAATTAATTTAATTACTCTTATTTTATTTTCTTATTGCTAGTATCATGATTAGGTTATTTTGTATTTGATTTGACTAAAATTATTATTGTTAAAGTGGTTCCAATATTAATGTTTATTCTATTATATTTTTTATGATCACCATATTTCATGTTAAAGGGAATATGTAATTGAAAATCACGCCTAATAAGATAATTTGGACAACCGGTTTAGGTTCCTTTTTAATCTTGTTGTTAATTCAAGTGATCACAATATTTTAGAATTATGTGTTGCATTAATATTAAACTAATTTAGCTTAATGATAGTTTGGAGAAAATTGAATCTTTGTTTGTATGCCATTGAGATCGCAGGAATCACTTTTCACTATAAGAATTGAGTAGAGGCCAATACGGGCGAATGAGACTCCATGACTCATTTCGTACCATCATCCCCGATCCTCCTTTCGTGGTTCCGAACCATATGGAGTTAGTAATCTCATGGATTATGAATGGGGTGTAACGTTCACGGGTCAATCGTTGTTGCCTTCGTTGTCCCTTTATCGTGGTTGCCTTTTATGATCCGTGAACGGTTTAAAAGTTCCTTAAAAACTTGTTGGCGGCTCCCTACTTTGCTTTGTCCCTAATCGTTGTCCCTAATCGTAATGTCAATTCCCACTTCCTATGAGCGCCAAGCATATTCACCGCATGCTTTTAACGTAGGCGCACTTCGAGCGACGCCTATAATTTAGCGACTCCACTGGGGAGGATTCTTGATTATTTATCGATTTGAGTGATCGGTATTTAATTAAGATGAGTGGATGAGACTTGAAAGATTCTTGACAAATATTCCTGTGATTTAATAGGCATTGCCACATTTGCATATGATTTTTTTTAGGTTACCTATTTTGCCACAATAGTACGTGTTCTACGTATGTGGCTAGCCCGGGAAATTTAAGCTCTATCAACCCAAAAACGCTCATGGCAATAAGGGTTCATCCGAGCTTTTAAACCCACCCAAACCATGGAGCCGAGTTCGATTTCATCACGAACTTGCGGAACCGCCCGTTGGCATACACCCTCAAGGGAGGCTGCCTTGCTAACGTGTCCAAACTCTTAACCATGGTACCCTTTGACACCCAAAAGCTTGACCATAGTCGAACATAGAACATGACTTTAGGTTGCAAACTTCATTGCATCATGTGTGACGATATGCTTATATGTGCAGTTTTTTTTTATTGATTTTTTTATCAAACCCTTTTTATTTATATTTTTTTTAGAGTCGAGTCATAGATTTTTTTTTTGAGTGACCCGGATTTTTATTCCCGTATACTGCACAAGAGTCAAAATGTTTTGTTCATAGCCGGAGTTCTAGAAAATTTTATGTGTCATGTAACCTATGGATCTGTAGCCCCGAGTTTTATCTTTCACTTGGAGCTGGTTTCGTCCTAATCAGAGTCACATATCAAAAGTTATAACCAATATACTACAACCTGTCCAGTTTAGGTGTCTTTTGAACGTTACCTTTTTTTATTTTATTTTTATTTTTTAAAAAAAAAATAAAAATCGTGTCAAGCTAGTCTTAGCCAAGTCCTTTAATCAGTGTCAACTCGTATAACATAGCATTATTGAATTTTTTTTTTTTTTTTTATACCCATGAGTCTTAACTCTTCTAGAATTTTAGTCCTCTTCCTAGTTTCTTGTGATCGATTATTGTGCTAACATTAACATGTGTTCTTTGTCTTTGATTATGGTTGATCTTATTTATGACTAACGATTGCCAGTGGACCGTTTTCACCTAGTAAATAGCATAAACATTAAAATTGGACAAAATTAATCAAGTTAGTTTGTTTTTTAGTCTTCCGTGCTATTTAGTCATTGGGTCCTTTGTTTTTCACAACGTCCTCATATCTAGCCATGCGATCATACCATGAGTCTTAATAAAATCACCTAATACACATGTTGAGTCATCGCACACACTTTATCTTCGAGTAATGCAATATATTGTTTATGATCGTATAATAGGACCATGCATGCATCGCTTTCCGTCGTAATAGGAATGAGTGGAGTATTTCCCATCAGTTTTCAAAATTGTTTCATACACTCTTCCTTTCCAATTCGAGTATTTAGTGAATGCATTAAGTGAGCTCATTTTGTTCCATAATACTCGAGTTCAAGAATCACTAGTTAAGAGTTGGAAGAATAAGGGGAACGTCATTCCTTCCTTCGTTTCTTCCAATCAAAGCATCAGCAATAACAAACTTCGTGTACCTCTTGGTGGTAACAAGTAATTCATAGGCAACCATGAAGACGAAGCACAAGACAAGTTCCCATACAAGATTTCATTTTTTTTTCTCTTCTTTCGTTTCATCCCTTTTCCCTTAATAAGTCTAGCATAGGTTCTTCTTATCCTTATGTCTATATGACATGTTCCATCAATGAGAATTTTTTCCTTTGCATTCAATCATGTCAATCTTAAAAAAAAAAAAAAAAAAAAAAAAAAAAAAAAAAAAAAAATTCTGAACTGAACACAAGGTACACCAATGACTTGAAGCACCTTTGCAACCCATTCATTCCCCATTAACCATTTAATCACATATCCATTTCTTCGTCAACCAATTTGAGCCTCGTCGAACATTTGGCCTTCATTTTTTCAACCCACATTCACTTAACCCTGGAATTGGAAGATGTGCAATTTGTGTAACATTCAAAAAGCAAGTAAAAAAAAAGCAGCAAAACAACAATAAAACAATGTCTAAAGGCAAGTGTTCCAATGTCCTTGATATGAACATGTCTCAAATTGCGTCTCTCATCGATTGTTTGGTACCGTGCCTGAGAAATATGAATGCTAAGCGAGTGATGGACCGCATGATCTGAGATTGCCTACATTGATTCAAAAGAATGAAAAAAAAAAGTTCAAAGCAAAAAAAAAATGGGTTGAAAATAAACTTGCAAAGTCTAATACATAATTGCATATCTTGGGGGCTTCTCTCGGGTCTTGAGCCTTTTACCCCTTTCTTCTTTAAACCTTCAGCTTATCCACATTACAACCCTTGAAAGACCTCTTTGAGGTGTGCACACACTTGTGCAAAGTTCGGTTAGAGCTACGTTCGGCCTGATTCCTAACGGATACGTAGGCAACCTCACATCGAGGTGCGGCCACATTCATATTCATATCTATGCATGATCGAGTCAAAGAATATCCAATGCTTATCTCTATATCCCTACCCATTTAGAGCTAGACTTGGGGTCTTGAACCCACATAACATTAGCTTACCCAGCCTAAAGAGTCATCATCTTTGACTCTTCACACATATATTTCCATCACCATAACCTTTGCAGCCTCACCTTAGTATCACTTTCACACACTTCTTTCACACATACATATCCATATCATCTTTCCCTTAGGAACCATTTATCATGAAATCTTGTATCCCTATCGCGCATGCTTCATCATCTTTCAAGACAACATTCATCAGAAGAAACGTTGTATACTTGCTTAGCTTCTTGACCTGAGCAATGTTCTTTGCTTCATGCATCGCATAATGTGCTGAGCAATATTTCTATATCAATGATTTGTAATAATACAAAGCATATAGTTCTTAGCTCCTTGACCTAAGCAACGTTCATAATCACTTCATCTATATACGTGCTTAGCTTCCAGACCTAAGTGACGTTCAAGATCGCTTCTTTACACCATATATGATGCTTAGCTCCATGACTTAAGTTCATTCATCGTGACACATGATGTAATTGTCCTTAGCCTCCTGGCCTAAGGACATGCATCATGCATACATTACTTTTTTTAAAAAAAATCAATTCAATCCATGCGATTCATTTTGTCTTGCTCAACGAGGAAGTTCAAAACTTCTTTCCTTTTTTTCGCGTCTTTTCTTTTGGGGAAGTTTGAAAAAACTTTTTCAAAATTTTCACATCGAGGGAAGTTCAAAAATAAAAGTTCAGTTTTCACATCTTTCTTTTTCGGGAGAAAGTCGGTATCCTCCGATCCACTCATGACAAAAATTGACGGAAAATTTTTGATTTTGCATCTTTGTTTGCTTGTGTCTGCACACACACATATACACACACACACACACACTCACAAGTCATACAAATGTCATGTCACATCAAGTCAAACTTGGTCAAGTCAATCACAATATATACGAGTCCATTGGCAAATTTATTTTTGCAGGTCTCATCTACAGCCCACGTTCGGGGACAAGCGAACCAACTACAACCAACGTCCGGCGACAAGCGGACCATCTACAGCCCACGTCCGGGGACAAGCGGACCATCTACAACCCACGTCCGGGGACAAGCGGACCATCTACAACCCACGTTCGGGGACAAGCGAACCATTTACAGCCCACGTCCGGGGACAAGCGGACCATCTACAGCCCACGTTCGGGGACAATCGAACCACCATCATTTCATGACGTAAGGTTCTCGATACACAGAGACTTGCAATCTCATCATCTGTCGACTTCCGGTGGATTTCTTCAAGCATAGAAAACCGCCAAGTCGGCTTTCCTCAAGCATGGAAAGCGATATCGGTGGATTTTTCATCAAGTATAGAAAACCACCAAGTATTCGGCTTTCCTCAAGCATGGAAGGCATTATCGGTGGAATTCTTCAAACATAGAATGACACCAAATTCATACGTCGACTTTCCTTAAGCATGGAAAGTGTCATCCAGTAGGTTTCTTCAGGCTTAGAAAGCTACCAAACTCATCTGTCGGCTTTCCTCAAGCATGGAAAGCATTTCAACATACGTCATCCGGTGGATTCCTTCAAGCATAGGAAGCTACCAAACTCATTTGTCACCGATACACTGGTGTCAGATACGCATTCTATCCCTTTACTCTTTTATCTGTAGAACTAACATTTTCCTGCAGGTATCGGCGTATACAGAATGATTTAGGATCGCAGAACGTCTTAAATCATTCTCCGTCCCTATCGACTACTTTGACTATCGTTTTTGAAACTAACGTTTCTACAAACTCAGTCAAAGTGGGGGCTTCTGTAGACACCTAAAAATGTCTCCCCAAAACCAAACCCGATGATGAACAACCTTTCGCCGCCATTATTGGTCGGGTTGAGTATTTAATTTTTGGAGTGCTAAAATCCATATTCCCATTTCATAAACCAACTCAATTCCTAGCCCATTTCCCCAAACCATAACTTATTTTCCTCTTTTCGTGCCTTTAAACCCAAAATAATTCATTTCGTGTCCTTTAAAATCATTCATTTCGTGTCCTTTTTATAAAAACGTTTGGTCCAATTTATTTTGGTCCATAATATGGGTCCAATGATTAAATAGTTGGATGGGGCTTGAAAATATTTTTCCAACGATATACTATAAGCCCAAATCCGAGTTATAACGAATAAGTTATGGCCAAAATATTAAACCGAGCCCAAACCGAACCTAAGCCCACCTCACCTAAGACCCAATGATCATGTGGAGGGTCCAAATGATTTAATCCCAATTCTAAATAAATTAGGATTAATTAGAAACTTATATAAGTTTCTAAAAGATCTTGATTATCCTTTTTGAAAGGATAAGATTGAAATTGAATAAAACTCCTTTTTTTGAAAGTCCTAATTTCATTCGAATTGGAAGACACTCAAAGATAGACTGATATTATTTTTGTGCCTCATATTTTTTATCGAAATTTATATGTTTGGATAGCCCTTGAAATTATCTTTCCAATGATATATTATAATATCAATTACGAGCTATAACGGAAAAGATATGAATAAAATGTCAAACTCTATCCAAAACTGACACCGTCTCACTATTTCGTCCATATCTTTTATTCAACAAAATATTTTAATCTGATTCTAATTGTTTTAGAATTTAGACTTCATGATCTTTCCAACGATATCTTATTCATCTTATTCCGATTTTTGGATCAAAAGATATGATAAAAACAAAAACCGCAAAAACTGTTGTCTATCGCAAGAGTTTTAATCCAATTCGAACTCGAACTTTTCTTCATTCTTCGACCCTTCTTTTTTTCCCTATAAATAGAGGTCATATCTCCCCTTTTTTCAAACATGAATAAGCTTGATCATAAAATAATTCTCTTCTCCCTCTTTAGCCTAAATACTAGTCATCCTATTTTCTCAAAATACTTCCCCTAATTAAGCACTCCAAGCAGTTCATACAATACCCAAAGTTCTATACTTAAACCAAGGCGTGAAAGGTATAATTGACTGAGGGTTTAGACCAAATCAACTCTACTTTAATTTAATTTTCATTTAATTTATATTTTTTTATTGAAGTTACTAATAATTTATTCATGATGTAGCAATTTAAAGGAACGCGCGGAATGTGAGTAATTAATTAATTTAATTACTCTTATTTTATTTTCTTATTGCTAGTATCATGATTAGGTTATTTTGTATTTGATTTGACTAACATTATTATTGTTATATTGCTTCCAATATTAATGTTTATTCTATTATATTTTTTATGTTCACCATATTTCATGTTAAAGGGAATATGTAATTGAAAATCACGCCTAATAAGATAATTTGGACAACTGTTTTAGGTTCCTTTTTAATCTTGTTGTTAATTCAAGTGATCACAATATTTTAGAATTATGTGTTGCATTAATATTAAACCAATTTAGCTTAATGATAGTTTGGAGCAAATTGAATCTTTGTTTGTATGCCTTTGAGATCGCAGGAATCACTTTTCACTATAAGAATCGAGTAGAGGCCAATACGGGCGAATGTGCCTTCATAAATCATTTCGTACCATATTCCCCGATCCTCCTTTCTTGGTTCCGAACCATATGGAGTTAGTAATCTCATGGATTATGAATGGGGTGTAACCTTCACGGGTCAATCGTTGTTGCCTTCGTTGTCCCTTTATCGGGGTTGCCTTTTATGATCCGTGAACGGTTTACAAGTTCCTTAAAAACTTGTTGGTGGCTCCCTACTTTGCTTTGTCCCTAATCGTTGTCCCTAATCGTAATGTCAATTCCCACTTCCTATGAGTGCCAAGCATATTCACCACATGCTTTTAACGTAGGCGTACTTCGAGCGATGCCTACAATGAGTATATGCATCGAGTACATATACACATAGACAAGAGAGTAAACAAAAATGAGAAACACAAAAGAAAGAAAAAGAAAGCAATAAAACACGGGTTACTTTCCGCAAAGGCTTGCTTAACGTCCAAGCATGACCAATCTAGTAAATAACCTGACAAAGAACGCAAAAGCTTGTCATATGCACCGGCCAACATATCAAGAAATAGAGCATACGCGATGCTCATTTGACAAGAAAACATAAAGTACAAGGAGACTTTATGCTTGAGGGAAGGGAGAAAAGAAAAAGTAAAAGAATCAACAAAATAAGAAGAAAAAGAAAAATCCTCACAAAAATCTTTTTGGTTGGCATTATAGCTCTTTTCCTCATCAACAATGAAAGAGTTTGGGGCTTCGGAGGCATGAATAGGAAGAGGATCCCTAAGAGGTTCTTTGAGAAAAGAAGGGAGGAACATAGGATAGTAGGAGATATGGTTAAACCTTTGGGAAAAAGGTGTATGAGAAAGGAAAAAGGGGTAGCTAATCCCTCATCACAAGATCTCACATCACTAATGAGGGAATCAAAATCAATCATGGAATCCTCAAATGAAGAACCCTCATGTTCTACATCTCCCTCAAGCTCAAAAACTCCAAATGATTCAATCTCAACCTCCTCTTCACAACCTTGAACAACAACTCCCTTAAATTTCTCAAGGCCTACCATCTCAAAATCAAGAATGAATGGGGGCAAATTTCTCTCAAACTCATCTCTTTCTAATGAAGCCTTATCAATGAACTCACTCATAAGGTTATGGGCTACCGTTTGAAACTCAAGAAATATTTAGGTCATAATCTCAAATGAGTCCAAATCATTATGGATAGACGAGTCAAAAGCTTGCTCATTGGAATCATCTAAGAGACTATGGGATACACCTTTAGAATTCATGCAAAAATCGGATGCAATATAAGACAGAACATGTACTTCATCATCATTAGAATGTACTTCATTGCATTGAGCTATAGAGGGAAGGGAGTTGAAATCATGCATTACATGGTCACTATGGGGAGCATCAAGCACATCATAGGAATTCATATTAGACAAATCATGAAAATTAGCATCAATATTAAAAGCATGAGAATCCCGAACATAAGTCTCATGATTGGCCCTCTCCCAATCATAATTATCCCTAGCTAACCATGAATAGAAATCCCAAGCTTCATCCGAAGACATGTCTTGAAATTTACCATTTAACATATTATCAACTACTCCTTTAAAATTCTCATTCAATCCCAAATTAATGATTTCACAATAATCACCCTTGGTTAAACCTTTAACACCATCTAGGAAATCCTCAAGTCTATTGAAATACACCCAAAACGGTTCATTATCAAATTGATGAATAGAAATATAAGCCATTTTTTCTCAAACAAAACAAAGAGAACAAAAACAAATCAAAAGAAAATATATACAATGGACTAGTCTCAATAAGATAACATAACGGTAATGGAAGCCGTTCCCCGGCAACGGCGCCAAGTTGACAAGGGAATAAACGCGTCGTCAATTGTCTATCCCTAGATCAAATACAATTTATAAAACCTAAACAAACCTAATACGAGTATAAGGCAAGCATAGGGGTCGAACCACAGAGAACGGTAAACACCACCAAATGTTATCGACAGTTAAGCTAGTCCGGAATAGGAGATAAATAAACTAAAGTCTAAAGATGCTAAAACAAGAAATAAAACATTAAGGCATCAAGGGAAATGGGTAGGTGAAGTTGACGCTTGACCATACAATAACAAAGTAGCATATCAATGGTAAACTAAACATGCATGATTATTGAAGTAAAGGGTCCAATCTAGCCGCCTTCCGGGGTCAATTGGCTTCTCCTAACATAGCCTCTATGTTTCCACATTAGAACCATATACTAGGAGGTACTATTAAATAACAATCGATAGTAATGAATCTCAACTAAGTCAACTTCCGTTACTTGTTAGTAAAGACTCATCTTTGATCAACTAACAACGTGCACTTGCAAGAAAGACCAAAGAATATCAAGCATGCAAAGACTTTAATCACCATTAACATAACCCCAACATTAAAAGCATGAACAATTAGAAACTACACCATCTCCACACCCTTGGCTAGGTGACTACTCACAAATCATGTTGAAAACAATATCAATCATCAAATCAATAAGAATCAACATGATTAATAAGCAAAGAAGAAAAATAAAAGCAAATAAGTAAAATAAAAAACAAAGGTAAAGATAAAGAGTAAGAGATTGCTCATTAATTGAAGATGAAGGTCTACAAAGGATTGAACAAGCTCCTTCTTCAAAATCCATGTTCATTAATGAAGAAAACCATACTTTCTCTCTCTACCAATGAAGGCGAATCCTAACCTAACCTAAAACTAATTAGAGAGTAGAATAGATAGTTATTGAATATCCCATTTATTATCCCCAAAAATGGGTATTTATACTAACTTAATAAAACTAGGGAAAATAGAAAAAAGAAGGAAAATAAATAAAGAAAGAAAAGGAAAATAAAAAGAAAATAAAATAGAACTAAAGAAAGAAAATAAAAGAGAAAAGAAAAAGGAAATAAAAATGAAAATAAAAGAAAATAACAAAAACCCCAAATCCCCCACAAAACAATCAGACTCCCTTTTCTTCAATCTTCATGGTTGCCCTGATTTTCGAACCACCATCATCAACCATTACTATTAAATCACCGCCGTCTATCATCATCTCTTATCATTGAGCATCAAACAAGGCCGTTCGATCTTCATTAAAAACCATGTGCAAATCTCGTGAAATGGTTCGATCGAACCGATGGTTGTTTCGACCGAACTACAGGGTTGGTTTGGTCGAACCATGGGTATGTTCGACCACTCCTCTTCGAATAACAAAACCCCCAAAGTCTCTGACTCGACTTTCGACCGAACCCTATGCGGTTTGCCCGAACTTGATTGAAATCAAAATGTACTCTGATTTTTGCTTATTTGAGGGGCTAACTTGCTTAATTGTTGCTGCTTGTTGACGGTGGTGTTGGTGAGGGGCTGCTGTGGTGATTTTGGTTTGGTTTGGGTTGTGGTGGTGCGACTACTATTGCGGGGCGTTGGTGCGAATTGGAGCAGGGGAAATGGAGGTGAGTGGTGGTGCGGCTGCTGTTGCGGGGTGTTGGTGCAAATTGGAGCAGGGGAAATGGAGGTGAGTGGTGGTGCGGCTGCTGTTGCGGCTGGTGGTGCTGTTTTGTGTGGTGTTTGCGGGATGGCTGTAAATTAGCCGTTGAAGGTTGGACTGGTGGTGAGTGGCTGAGGCTGGTGCGTCAGATGTGTGGGAGCTGGAGCAGCAATGGTTAATTAGTGAATGGCGAAGCAGGGGCTGTTGGATGTTGCAGGTTGCAGGAGCTGGGGAGAAGGTGTGGTGTAGGATAGGATATGGTGGGGTGGAGGATAGGAAGGGCAAGGTGCGGCAAGATGAGCAGCAATTACGTGGAGCAAGAGGCATTGCACATTTGACTCGAAGCTCGAACCTCCGAACACGATCCTACAAAACAAAATATACACAAGGGAGAATCGGGAAAAATATAAAATAAAATAAAATGAAAATAAAGAGAAACAAAACAAAAACCAAAAATAAATAAATACGAAAATAAACTAAAACTATCAAAATTAAATACAACTATACAAGCAAATAAAGCGAAATAAAATAGACTCAAAACTAATTAAAATAAATAAAAGTAAATTACAATACTTTCAAGGTAAAATAAAGAACGAAATATAACAAATCAAAAGCAAATAAAATACGAAAATAAACTAATTCTAATAAACACTACGAAAAGAACTAAAACACGACAAAATTACCAAATAAACAAGAAATGTTATTAAGAGAAAACAAGAGAAAGAAAGGGAAAATAAGATAAAATAAACGCGAAAATGACTCTAAAAATACTTCCTAAGAGTGACATAAATGTCACTCATCAAATTCCCCCAAGCTAAACCTTTGCTCGTCCTCGAGCAAAGCTAAGGCAAAAGAGAACATGATGGAATTATTGAAAGCAAAAGAAACAAAATAGAAACAAAGAGAAAGAATGTACACTAACTCACTGTCGTAGGAATCACAGATGCATTTAGCGTATGCATCAAGCCCTTTAAACCCCTATGTCGCCAAAGAGGACGAGTAAGCTCTCGTGAGGGTTTCCTAAGAGGTTTAACCCACAACTCTTGGCAACACATAACATTCAAGGCAAAAGTGAAATCATGAAAACTCGAGTTTTGATATTTCAAACCAAACACGAACAACGGGCTAAATGCATAAGAATACAATCCTTTCTAGACATTAAAGGTAGCCAAGCAAAAGAATTGCTAAGGTTGGTACACACATAAAGCATGCTAAGGGTAGAGAACTTAGAGGGACTTAAGCTCCTCCTTATCTCCAACCAAACTTCCGAGTCCTCACTAGTTTTGCATCCACTTTTAAGGTGATATCTCGAGATTCCTCGAAGGAATCGGAAGAAATAAGCAATGAAAAACATTTAGGCAACCCAACATCTTGGCATTGATAGCTCTCTCAATAGGCTTGGCTTGATTACCCTCCATCGGTAGTAACTAAACCTTACTAAGGTCAAAAGGTCTTAAAAGGGTTGAAACGTTTAGGCTAGGGTAAAGGTTGTGGAAATAAATTTGGAATTTGTTGGTAAACTTAGAAGTGAAGCAAGGTTGATCTTTCCTCAATTCAAACTCAATAAACTACCAACTTTCAAATCAAAAATTCTAGCAACTCCTCCCCCAAGCTTATTCTTTTTCAACCAAACAACAAATATTTTTGTATTTTCTCAATATTTTCTTCTTTTTTTTCATTTCTTTTTATTCTTTGCTCTCGCCTCTTTTAACTTTGAGCGGCTTTTTCTTTCATTTCCTTTATTTTCTTTTCATTTACTCAAACCATTCAACATAACAAATATAATCACAAGTAACAAAATTTGAGTTGTCACTTCTTTTTCATTCTTTTTCTCAATTTCACTAACCAAAAATACAAATCAAGTCCCGAGAATGCTTCACAAAAACTAATAAAGGTGAAAATAAAGCAAAGGTCCATTGGTTTGTAATGTGGTTATGCCAAAGAAGGGAAAATGGCTCAAATTGGGTTACTAAATGAGCAAATGCAAAAGAAAAATAAAAGAATAGAAAATAATAAAACGAAACAAAAATCCTAATTTCCTTCGTCTTCCCCTAGGTTGGTTCGGTCTCGATCTTGGGAGATTAAGCCAAATTCTCGATATAAGCTAGCAATGCCAAGGATCCAAACGCCACACATGCAAGAAATGTAGAAGGCTAGAACAAAATAGACACATCCTCACAAAAATGACGGTAGTGGAGTAGCAAAAATCACCTTTAAAGCTTCAACTAGCTAGAGAGCGACAACCATCTTACCACAAACCAAGTGAGCTAAGGTCTCATAGCCCTTAAGTTCTTCTACCTTGGAAATGTTATATGTGTGAACCAACCTCGACATTCAAGTGCATAAAAACCTCTAACAACTAGCAAAGAGGGTATTCTAGGTGCTAAAGCCCAACTATGTCCAAGTTTAAAACAAAACATTTTGAAACTTGCCTTGAATGCCATGGAAAGACACTATACACACAAATATTCACAAAACCAACAATACTCAAGAATGCATATACAATTGTGCAAGATGAAAGCATGATCAATCAAAGCTACAAATACCAAAAGTCAACTCAATAAGGCGCTCTTGGCCATCCAAACATAGAAATCCAATCTCAATAATAGACTTTGGCAAGTATGAGAGAAATAAATCAAGCAATCATGAGACTATGGATTAAGAAACCACCAAGAGATATAGATAACCCCCCAAAGCTAGAGAATATCTATTCCCCCAAGCTAGAATGGAGCATTGTCCTCAATTCTCAAAATAAAGGCACAAAGGGTGGGTGGGAGGGGAAGAAAGAAAACACATTCACACAAAAATTCATAATTCATTTAATCCAAATGCAATTAAGAAAGCAAATCCAAGATGAGGGAAGAAGGAAAGAGTAAACCAAATGTGAGGTGGGTGTTGAAACCCGCAATTGAGTACATTGTCCACAATTTCATCTAATTCCTCGTCTTTATTGCTTTTCCAAATGCAAGCAATCGTCGGTGTGCTTCTTCTCAAGGAGCTCAATCAAAATCCTTGCACATGAGTGTAGACACCTAAAAATGTCTCCCCAAAACCAAACCCAATGATGAACAACCTTTCATCGCCATTATTGGTCGGGTTGAGTATTTATTTTTTGGAGTGCTTCAATCCATATTCCCATTTCATAAACCAACCCAATTCCTAGCCCATTTCCCCAAACCATAACTTATTTTCCTCTTTTCGTGCCTTTAAACCCAAAATAATTCATTTCGTGTCCTTTAAAATCATTCATTTCGTGTCCTTTTTATAAAAACGTTTGATCCAATTTATTTTGGTCCATAATATAGGTCCAATGATTAAATAGATGGATGGGGCTTGAAAATATCTTTCCAACGATATATTATAAGCCCAAATCCGAGTTATAACGAATAAGTTATGGCCAAAATATTAAACCGAGCCCAAACCAAACCTAAGCCCACCTTACCTACGACCCAATGATCATGTGGAGGGTCCAAATGATTTAATCCCAATTCTTAATAAATTAGGATTAATTAGAAAATTCTATAAGTTTCTAAAAGTTCTTGATTATCCTTTTTGAAAAGATAAGATTAAATAGTTTGAAATTGAATAAAACTCCTCTTTTTGAAAGTCCTAATTTTATTTGAATTGAAAGACACTCAAAGATAGACAGATATTTTTTTTGTGCCTCATATTTTTTATCTAAATTTTATATGGTTGGATAGCCCTTGAAATTATCTTTCTAATGATATTATAATATCAATTCCGAGCTAAAACGGAAAAGATATGAATAAAATGTCAAACTATTCCGTCCATATCTTTTATTCTACAAAATATTTTAATCTGATTCTAATTGTGTTAGAAAGTAGACTTCAATATCTTTCCATGGATATCTTAATCATCTTATTCCGATTCTGAATCTAAAGATAAGATAAAAACAAAAACCGCAAAAACTGCTGTCTATCGCAAGAGTTTTAATCCGATTCGAACTCGATCTTTTCTTCATTCTTCGACCCTTCTTTTTTTCCCTATAAATAGGTGTCACATCTCCTCTTTTTTCAAACATGAAGAAGCTTGATCATAAAATAATTCTCTTCTCCCTCTTTAGCCTAAATACTAGTTATCCTATTTTCTCAAAATACTTCCCCTAAGTAGTTCATACAATACCCAAAGTTCTATACTTAAACCAAGGCGTGAAAGGTATAATTGACAGAAGGTTTGGAACAAATCAACTCTTCTTTAATTTAATTTATATTTTTTAAATGAAGTTACTAACAATTTATTAATGATGTAGCAATTTAAAGGAACGCGCGGAATGTGAGTAATTAATTAATTTAATTACTCTTATTTTATTTTCTTATTGCTAGTATCATGATTAGGTTATTTTGTATTTGATTTGACTAACATTATTATTGTTAAATTGCTTCCAATATTAATGTTTATTCTATTATATTTTTTATGATCACCATATTTTATGTTAAAGGGAATATGTAATTGAATTTCACGCCTAATAAGATAATTTGGATAACCGGTTTAGGTTCCTTTTTAATCTTGTTGTTAATTCAAGTGATCACAATATTTTAGAATTATGTGTTGCATTAATATTAAACCAATTTAGCTTAATGATAATTTGGAGCAAATTGAATCTTTGTTTGTATGCCTTTGAGATCGCAGGAATCACTTTTCACTATAAGAATCGAGTAGAGACCAATACGGGCGAATGTGACTCCATGACTCATTTCGTACCATCATCCGCGATCCTCTTTTTGTGGTTTCGAACCATATGGAGTTAGTAATCTCATGGATTATGAATGGGGTGTAACCTTCACGGGTCAATCGTTGTTGCCTTCGTTGTCCCTTTATCGTGGTTGCCTTTTATGATCCGTGAACGATTTACAAATTCCTTAAAAACTTGTTTGCGGCTCCCTATTTTTCTTTGCCCCTAATCGTTGTCCTTAATCGTAATGTCAATTCCCACTTCCTATGAGTGCCAAGCATATTCACCACATGCTTTTAACGTAGGCGCACTTCGAGCGACGCCTACAATTTAGCGACTCCACTGGGGAGGATTCTTGATTATTTATCGATTTGAGTGATCGATATTTAATTAAGATGAGTGGATGAGACTTGAAAGATTCTTGACAAATATTCCTGTGATTTAATTGGCATTGCCACATATGCATATGATTTTTTTTAGGTTACCTATTTTTCCACAATAGTATGTGTTCTACGTATGTGGCTAGCCCCGAAAATTTAAGCTCTATCAACCTGAAAACGCTCATGGCAATAAGGGTTCATCCGAGTTTTTTAATCCACCCAAACCATGGAGTCGAGTTCGATTTCATCACGAACTCGCGGAGCCGCCTGTTGGCATACACCCTCAAGGGATGCTGCCTTGCTAACGCGTCCAAACTCTTAACCATGGTACCCTTTGACACCCAAAAGCTTGACCATAGTCGAACATAGAACTTGACTTTAGGTTGCAAACTTCATTGCATCATGTGTGACGATATGCTTATATGTTAATTTTTTTTTATTGATTTTTTTATCAAACCCTTTTTATTTTTATCTTTTTTAGAGTCGAGTCATAGATTTTTTTTTTGAGTGACCCGGATTTTTATTCCCGTATAGAGCACAAGAGTCAACTTGTTTTGGTCATAGCCGGAGTTTTATAAAGAGTTATGTGTCGTGTATCCTATGGATCTGTAGCCCCGAGTTTTATCTTTCACTTGGAGCTGGTTTCGTCCTAATCAGAGTCACAGGTCAAATGTTATAACCAATATACTACAGCCCGTCTAGTTTAGGTGTCTTTTGAAAGTTACCTTTTTTATTTTATTTTTATTTTTTAAAAAAAATAAAAATCGTGTCAAGCAAGTGTTAGCCAAGTCCTTTAATCCGTGTCAACTCGTATAACATAGGATTATTGATTTACTTTTTTTTTTTTTTTTTTTTTTTTTTTTTTTTTTTATAGCCATGAGTCTTAACTCTTCTAGAATTCTAGTCATCTTCCTAGTTTCTTGTGATCGATTTTTGTGCTAACATTAACATGTGTTCTTTGCCTTTGATTGTGGTTGATCTTATTTATGACTAACGATTGCCAATGGACCGTTTTCACCTAGTAAATAGCATAAACATTAAAATTGGACAAAATTAATCAAGTTAGTTTGTCTTTTAGTCTTCCGTGCTATTTAGTCATTGGGTCATTTGTTTTTCACAACGTCCTCATATCTAGCCATGCGATCACACCATGAGTCTTAATAAACTCACCTAATAAACATGTTGAGTCATCGCACACACTTTGTCTTCGAGTAATGCACTATATTGTTTATGATCGTATACTAGGACCATGCATGCATCGCTTTCCGTCGTAATAGGAATGAGTAGAGTATTTCCCATCAGTTTTCAAAATTGTTTCATACACTCTTCCTTTCTAATTTGAGTATTGAGTGAATTCATTAAGTGAGCTCATTTTGTTCCATAATACTCGAGTTTAAGAATCACTAGTTAAGAGTTGGAAGAATAAGGGGAACGTCATTCCTTCCTTCTTTTCTTCCAATCAAAGCATCAGCAATAACAAACTTTGTGTACCTCTTGGTGGTAACAAGTAATTCATAGGTAACCATGAAGACGAAGCACAAGACAAGTTCCCATACAAGATTTCATTTATTTTTCTCTTCTTTCGTTTCATCCCTTTTCCCTTAATAAGTCTAGCATAGGTTTTTCTTATCCTTATGTCTATATGCCATGTTCCATCAATGAGCATTTTTTCCTTTGCATTCGATCATGTCATTCTAAAAAAATAAAAAAAATAAAAAAAAAAACAATTTCTGAACTGAACACAAGGTACACCAATGACTTGAGGCACCTTTGCAATCCATTCATTCCCCATTAACCATTTAATCACATATCCATTTCTTCGTCAACCAATTTGAGCCTCGTCTAACGTTTGACCTTCATTTTTTCAACCCACATTCACTTAACCCTGGAATTGGAAGATGTGCAATTTGTGTAACATTCAAAAAGCAAGTAAAAAAAAAAAAGCAGCAAAACAACAATAAAACAATGTCTTAAGGCAAGTGTTCCAATGTCTTTGATATAAACATGTCTCAAATTGCGTCTCTCATCGAGTTCTTGCTTGGTACCGTGCCTGAGAAACATGAATGCTAAGCGAGTGATGGACCGCATGATCTGAGATTGCCTACATTGATTCAAAAGAATGAAAAAAAAAGTTCAAAGCAAAAAAAAAATGTGTTGAAAATAAACTTGCACAGTCTAATACATAATTGCATATCTTGGGGGCTTCTCTCGGGTCTTGAGCCTTTTACCCCTTTCTTCTTTAAACCTTCAGCTTATCCACATTACAACCCTTGAAATACCTCTTTGAGGTGTGCACACACTTGTGCAAAGTTCGGTTAGAGCTACGTTCGGCCTGATTCCTAACGGATACGTAGGCAACCTCACATCGAGGTGCGGCCACATTCATATTCATATCTATGCATGATCGAGTCAAATGATATCCAATGCTTATCTCTATATCCCTACCCATTTAGAGCTAGACTTGGGGGCTTGAACCCACATAACATTAGCTTACCCAGCCTAAAGAGTCATCATCTTTGACTCTTCACACATATATTTCCATCACTATAACCTTTGCAGCCTCACCTTAGTATCACTGTCACACACTTCTTTCACACATACATATCCATATCATCTTTCCCTTAGGAACCCTTTATCATGAAATCTTGTATCCCTATCGCGCATGCTTCATCATCTTTCAAAACAACATTCATCAGAAGAAACGTTAAACTGATTGTAATTGTGTTATCTTTCAAAACTGACACCGTCTCACTATTTCGTCCATATCTTTTATTCGACAAAATATTTAAACTGATTGTAATTGTGTTAGAAATTAGACTTCAATATCTTTTCAACGATATCTTATACATTTTTTTCCGATTTTTGGATCAAAAGATATGACAAAACAAAAACCGCAAAAACTGTTGTCTATCGCAAGAGTTTTAATCCGATTCGAACTCGATCTTTTCTTCATTCTTCGACCCTTCTTTTTTTCCCTATAAATAGAGGTCATATCTCCCCTTTTTTCAAACATGAAGAAGCTTGATCATAAAATAATTCTCTTCTCCCTCTTTAGCCAAAATACTAGTCATCCTATTTTCTCAAAATACTTCCCCTAATTAAGCACTCCAAGTAGTTCATACAATACCCAAAGTTCTATACTTAAACCAAGGCGTGAAAGGTATAATTGACAGAAGGTTTGGAACAAATCAACTCTTCTTTAATTTAATTTATATTTTTTAAATGAAGTTACTAACAATTTATTAATGATGTAGCAATTTAAAGGAACGCGCGGAATGCGAGTAATTAATTAATTTAATTACTCTTATTTTATTTTCTTATTGCTAGTATCATGATTAGGTTATTTTGTATTTGATTTGACTAACATTATTATTGTTAAATTGCTTCCAATATTAATGTTTATTCTATTATATTTTTTATGATCACCATATTTTATGTTAAAGGGAATATGTAATTGAATTTCACGCCTAATAAGATAATTTGGATAACCGGTTTAGGTTCCTTTTTAATCTTGTTGTTAATTCAAGTGATCACAATATTTTAGAATTATGTGTTGCATTAATATTAAACCAATTTAGCTTAATGATAGTTTGGAGCAAATTGAATATTTGTTTGTATGCCTTTGAGATCGCAGGAATCACTTTTCACTATAAGAATCGAGTAGAGGCCAATACAGGCGAATGTGACTCCATGACTCATTTCGTACCATCATCCCTGATCCTCTTTTCATGGTTCCGAACCATATGGAGTTAGTAATATCATGGATTATGAATGGGGAGTAACCTTCACAGGTCAATCGTTGTTGCCTTCGTTGTCCCTTTATCGTGGTTGCCTTTTATGATCCGTGAACGGTTTACAATTTCCTTAAAATCTTGTTGGCTTCTCCCTACTTTGCTTTGTCCCTAATCGTTGTCCCTAATCGTAATGTCAATTCCCACTTCCTATGAGTGCCAAGCATATTCACCACATGCTTTTAACGTAGGCGCACTTCGAGCGACGTTTAAAATGAGTATATGCATCGAGTACCTATACACATAGACAAGAGAGTAAACAAAAATGAGAAACACAAAAGAAAGAAAAAGAAAGCAATAAAACACAGGTTACTTCCCGCAAAGGCTTGTTTAACGTCTAAGCATGACCAATCTAGTAAATAACCCGACAAAGAACGCAAAAGCTTGTCATATGCACCGGCAAACATATCAAGAAATAGAGCATACGCGATGATCATATGATAAGAAAACATAAAGTACAAGGAGACTTTATGCTTGAGGGAAGGGAGAAAAGAAAAAGTAAAAGAATCAACAAAATAAGAAGAAAAAGAAAAATCCTCACAAAAATCTTTTTGGTTGGCATTATAGCTCTTTTCCTCATCAACAATGAAAGAGTTTGGGGCTTCGGAGGCATGAATAGGAAGAGAATACCTAAGAGGTTCTTTGAGAAAAGAAGGGAGGAACATAGGATAGTAGGAGATATTGTTAAACCTTTGGGAAAAAGGTGTATGAGAAAGGCAAAAAGGGGTAGCTAATCCCTCATCACAAGATCTCACATCACTAATGAGGGAATGAAAATCAATCATGGAATCCTCAAATGAAGAACCCTCATGTTCTACATCTCCCTCAAGCTCAAAAACTCCAAATGATTCAATCTCAACCTCCTCTTCACAACCTTGAACAACATCTCCCTTAAATTTCTCAAGGCCTACTATCTCAAAATCAAGAGTGAATGGGGGAAAATTTCTCTCAAACTCATCTCTTTCTAATGAAGCCTTATCAATGAACTCACTCATAAGGTTATGGGCTACCGTTTGAAACTCAAGAAATATTTGGGCCATAATCTCAAATGAGTCCAAATCATCATGGATAGACGAGTCAAAAGCTTGCTCATTGGAATCATCTAAGGGACTATGGGGTACACCTTTAGAATTCATGCAAAAATCGGATGCAATATGAGACAGAACATGCACTTCATCATCATTAGAATGTACCTCATTGCATTGAGCTATAGAGGGAGGGGAGTTGAAATCATGCATTACATGGTCACTATGGGGAGCATCAAGCACATCATGGGAATTCATATTAGACAAATCATGAAAATTAGCATCAATATTAAAAGCATGAGAATCCCGAACATAAGTCTCATGATTGGCCCTCTCCCAATCATAATTATCCCTAGCTAACCATGAATAGAAATACCAAGCTTCATCCGAAGACATGTCTTGAAATTTACCATTTAACATTTTATCAATTACTCCTCTAAAATTCTCATTTAATCCCAAATTAATGATTTCACAATAATCACCCTTGGTTAAACCTTTAACACCATCTAGGAAATCCTCAAGTCTATTGAAATACACCCAAAACGGCTCATTATCAAATTGAGGAATAGAAATATAAGCCATTTTTTCTCAACCAAAACAAAGAGAACAAAAACAAATCAAAATAAAATATATACAATAGACTAGTCTCAATAAGATAACATAACGGTAATGGAAGTCGTTCCCCGGCAACGGCGCCAATTTGACAAGGGAATAAACGCGTCGTCAATTGTCTATCCCTAGATCAAATACAATTTATAAAACCTAAACAGACCTAATACGAGTATAAGGCAAGCATAGGGGTCGAACCACAGAGAACGGTAAACACCACCAAATGTTATCAACAATTAAGCTAGTCTGAAATAGGAGATAAATAAACTAAAGTCTAAAGATGCTAAAACAAGAAATAAAACATTAAGGCATCAAGGGAAATGGGTAGGTGAAGTTGACGCTTGACCATACAATAACAAAGTAGCATATCAATGGTAAACTAAACATGCATGAATATCAAAGTAAAGGTCCAATCTAGCCGCCTTCCGGGGTCAATTGGTTTCTCCTAACATAGCCTCTATGTTTCCACATTAGAACCATATAATAAGAGGTACTATTAAATTACAATCGATAGTAATGAATCTCAACTAAGTCAACTTCCGTTACTTGTTAGTAAAGACTCATCTTTGATCAACTAACAACGTGCACTTGCAAGAAAGACCAAAGAATATAAAGCATGCAAAGACTTTAATCACCATTAACATAACCCCAACATTAAAAGCATGAACATTTAGCAACTACACCATCTCCACACCCTTGGCTAGGTGACTACTCACAAATCATGTTGAAAACAATATCAATCATCAAATCAATAAGCATCAACATGATTAATAAGCAAAGAAGAAAAATAAAAGCAAATAAGCAAAATCAAAAACAAAGGTAAAGAGAAAGAGTAACAGATTGCTCATTAATTGAAGATGAAGGTCTACAAAGGATTGAACAAGCTCATTCTTCAAAATCCAAGTTCATTAATGAAGAAAACCATACTTTCTCTCTCTACCAATGAAGGCGAATCCTAACCTAACCTAAAACTAATTAGAGAGTAGAATAGATAGTTATTGAATATCCCATTTATTACCCCCAAAAATGGGTATTTATACTAACTTAGTAAAACTAGGGAAAATAGAAAAAAGAAGGATAATAAATAAAGAAAAGAAAAGAAAAATAAAAGAAAATAAAATAAAACTAAATAAAGAAAATAAAAGAGAAAAGAAAAAGGAAATAAAAATAAAAATAAAAGAAAATAACAAAAACCCCAAATCCCCCACAAAACAATCTGAATCCCTTTTCTTCGATCTTCATGGCTGCTCTGATTTTCGAACCACCATCATCAACCATTAACATTAAATCACCGCCGTCTATCATCATCTCTTATCATTGAGCATCAATCAAGGCCGTTCGATCTTCATTAAAAACCATGTGCGAATCTCGTGAAATGGTTCGATCGAACTGATGGTTGGTTTGACCGAACTACGGGGTTGGTTCGGTCGAACCATGGGTATGTTCGACCACTCCTCTTCGAATAACAAAACCCCAAAAGTCTCTGACTCAACGTTCGACCGAACCCTATGCGGTTTGCCCGAACTTGATTGAAATCAAAATTTACTCTGATTTTTTCTTAATTGAGGGGCTGACTTGCTTAATTGTTGCTGGTTGTTGACGGTGGTGTTGGTGAGGGGCTGTTGTGGTGATTTTGGTTTTGTTTGGGTTGTGGTGGTGCGGCTGCTGTTGCGGGGTTTTGGTGCGAATTGGAGCAGGGGAAATGGAGGTGAGTGGTGGTGCGGCTTCTGTTGCGGGGTGTTGCTGCGAATTGGAGCAGGGGAAATGGAGGTGAGTGGTGGTGCGGCTGCTGTTGCGGCTGGTGGTGCTGTTGTATGTGGTGTTTTCGGGATGGCTGTAAATTAGCCGTTGAAGGTTGGACTGGTGGTGAGTGGCTGAGGCTGGTGCGTCAGATGTGTGGGAGCTGGAGCAGCAATGGTTAATTAGTGAATGGCGAAGCAGGGGCTGTTGGATATTGCAGGTTGCAGGAGCTGGGGAGAAGGTGTGGTGTAGGATAGGATATGGTGGGGTGGAGGATAGGAAGGGCAAGGTGCGGCAAGATGAGCAGCAATTACGTAGAAGAAGAGGCATTGCACATTTGACTCGAACCTCGGACCTCCGAACACGATCCTACTAAACAAAATATACACAAGGGAGAATCGGGAAAAATATAAAATAAAATAAAATGAAAATAAAGAGAAACAAAACAAAAACCAAAAATAAATAAATACGAAAATAAACTAAAACTAACAAAATTAAATACAACTATACAAGCAAATAAAGTGAAATAAAATAGACTCAAAACTAATTAAAATAAATAAAAGTAAATTAGAATACTTTCAAGGAAAAATAATGAACGAAATATAACAAATCAAAAGCAAATAAAATACGAAAATAAACTAATTCTAATATAAACTACGAAAAGAACTAAAACACGACAAAATTACCAAATAAACAAGAAATGTTATTAAGAGAAAACAAGAGAAAGAAAGGGAAAATAAGATAAAATAAACGCGAAAGGTTCCAGAAAATCTTTGTTATGGATTCAAAGTTCTTGTACATATAGTAAAATCAAATAGCTTAGCTTAGCATAGTACAAATTTTTACCAAAATAATTTAAAATACTTGGGTGTGCATGTGTTACAAATTACAACTGAACTCAATGAATCATGGTTTAAAAGCGATATTTACATAATCATCTTTAATTAGGAAATAAATTAATATCTATCAATACTACCTATAAAAAAATGTGACTAATTATCATTTAGTAGTCAATTTGTCCTTCACATAAGTTATTGAGGAGAAGTTTTTCACATATCCAAAACTAACAATTTTCACTTTTAATTAACACTAATTTTACATCAATATATGAACTTAATTCTTCTTTTGAGTATATATGTAAATTGTAAAATTATAAATATAATCTACAACAATCAGTTCATATAAAAGTAGTTTGAGAAATGGAGAGAATTATAAAGACTGCATTTGGTTCTTTGTGTTGGCCAATGGGTAACTGGTATTGGTGTATTGCTACTGTGGCTTTTTGGGAAAAAAGAAGTAAATAGGAAATCTATGTAGATTCGAATCTGTGACCTACGATGTAAAGATGGAGTCCTTGACCATTGAGATGCTGAGTTTATCACTTATATATTGCGCATTGTATAATATACTACCTCCATTTCATAAAATATACTACAATTTCTAAAAAGGAAAACTACACATTATGTGCAACAAACTTTTTATTTCCTTTTTTGGTAAGTTTTTTAAATGAAATTACTATAATACCCCATGTTTAAGAACTAATAGCATCATTACAAAACTCCTTCTCTTCCCTGCCTACAACTTCCACCACCACCATCATCGTTGACCACCTCCATCATCACCGACCACCATGAGAACCACAACACCATACTACCGACACCACAAAGACCTTCTACACCAGACTACCGACACCAAGACCACCATAAGCACTTCTGACACCGGACCATTACAACCACCAACACCATCTTCTTCATCTTCATTTATTATCCATCTTCTTTACCGTTGTCGTCACAACCACCACCACTAGTCGCATTCTTCATCATCTCAACTAAAGATCTCAAATCTAAAGAAAAGAGAGAGATAAATGGTTGTGCGATGTTAAGAAAATGACAAAATCAGATCTGATTCAAGGGTTGGTTTTTTCATGTTGGATTTTGATTTACTGCGGTCTGGGAGGGTGAGTGAGGTGGGTAGGGTTTTGATTTGCTACGAGGTGGGTAACTGTAGGGTGGGGTTTCGGGAATTTGCTGGTGCAGTGGTGGGGTTTTGGGATTTTGTTCATAGTGAGGTTTTAGGTGGTGGCGGTGGTAGTGGTGGTGCGAGTTAATTGGGTGAGGTTTGTATTGGGTGTTTATGGAGGGGTTTCAGATCTGGGTTATAGTGAGAGTGATTAGAGGATACAGTGTTAGTGGTGGTGCGAGTTGGCTGGGATGGTGGTGCGAGTTAGCTGGGACGGTGGTGCGAGTTGGTTGGTGTGGTGTTAATGGTGCTGCTGGTGGGTGGTGTCGAGGAGAATATGGCAGTTAGTGGTGGACTAGTGGTGGACCTTGATTAATTAATTATCCCCTCTTTCTTTCCTACCCTTAATCACATACCCTTCACATTGTTACTCAAACATTATCAAATTTTGTCTTATGAAACGTGTAGCCAAATTTGTAGCAGCTTTTATGAAATGGAGGTAGTATATGTATTATTAAGTGACAAGTAATACATAAATAGTCTTGCTTTAGTGGTAAAAAGGTAAAACATGATGCACAAGGTCACAAGATCAATTCTTCTAACTCTCCAACTTTGGTTGTTTTCCCCCCTTTATAATCCACTTTATTTCTTCTCGGTCTTTTATTTTTTTCGCATAATTTGTTAAATAAATACTTTGTCTAAATTTGATTAATTGATGACCATCATGATTTTGCCTTTAAAAATGATGTTGTGATATACATTCTTAAAAAACATAACATTCTAAAATCTAGATGTTACATATTGCTAGTTTATGTTTCTCTTTGTTTTTGTTAATTGTCAATGATTTATACTAGATTTTGCCTTGATAAGATGTTGTGACATACATTCAAAAAAGCACGTATAAATTTCTATATTTTAAATGTTGTATATTTTTAGTTTACGTTTTACCTTTTTTTATTAATTGTTACTAATCAAAAATATTTTTTTTAACCTTTTACTGAGAAATACGTAGTTAGATTTGTCTTGTGATTTGTAATAATGTAAAGGTATGTAGAATGATGATTTTAGGGGATTTTTAAAAAATTAAAAAATAGATAAGTAAGAGGTAATGATGAACTTTGAATATTTTTTATAGAAAATTTTTAATCGTCGCTAACACAAAAGTATTTCAGCCCTCAAAAACATAATAACCTTGGCCTTGTTAGCTTTTAATTCCTGGCTACAACCCTGGTAAAAAGCATACTATAGTTTATATCTACTTTATGTCTCTCATTTTAGTTGTTTCATTCCCTTAGTTTTACTTACACTATCATAACTTTCCATCCAAAAATTTAGTTTTACCAATTTGAATACTCAACTGTAAAAAAAACATATCCACCATTTAAAATTTTGTTATCAATGAATTACTCCATGATTCCTTGCAGTTAAATACTCATGTAGAGCTACTTACAATCATATATGCTAATAAGAATCATATTATATACACACCATACTGTAGTCTTGTTGGCGTAAGGTTCATGGACCAAACCCATTGCAAACCTTCTAAACACACCAAGCCCTCTTCATGTATACACAACTACATAAGCAGCAGCATGATGCAAATCAAGAAATACTTGCTTGGTTATTTTCGTAGCATTAGAGAGTAAATTAAGAGCTTGCTGCTAATATCCCAGTGCCTAAACAATTAGTCTATCAAGTCTTGATGAATTCCTATTTCCTAATTTTACATTTGCCATCTCACACGTCTGCATTTTGACTTTGATCTTTCCAGCTCGCCAGTTAACAATTTTCTTATTTTTGCATTGGCATACCACCCTTGCACCAACAAACCATTGTCACGAGGAAAGGAGGAATCCGACCCTTATTTATGACAAGATACAACACAACAACTTATTAGTGTACTGATAAGTGTCATTTATGGCACTCATTTATCCTCTTTTAGGATGAATTTTAATCGCTTTTATAACCCTTTTATCTCTTTATTTTTTAGTTTTATCTTCTATTTCTCTTGTTTTTGTTTTCCGTAATTATTTTCCCGTTTTCCTGCATTTCTTAGTTTATTTTGCTTTTTCTCTTGTATTTGTTTCCATTTCTTTATTTCAAGAGACAGGTGGTGTCTAAGGATCTCAATGGCTTTTTTCTCGGGATTTGTAAGGCTGAAGATGCAAGCCGGTCTCTCCCTTCAAAGTTAAGTGATAAGGGGTGCAAGGTCTAATCCTTTTAGGCCGTGCTCTCAACCTACGTAGGCATCAAAAATGGCGTTAAATCCACCTTGGGAGCCCTTGGAATCTTCCACCCCCAATGTTCATCAAGTGGAGTGCACGGAGGCATCGACGGACGCACGAGTGAAGCTTCTCTACTCCCAAGCGCGGGCGCACACGATGCTGGCGCGAACGCGTAGAGCAGGGGCGTGGCCGCGCATGTTTGGAGTGCAGCCGCGCAGCCTTGTCTCCCTCGTTTTGTACCCAATTCTCCGCGGCCGTGTATATTAAGGGGAGGGCATACGAGTTCTTTTTGGACTTCTAACTAACTTATCCTTTGTTAGTTTTACTATTTATAGTTTTTCTTCCTTTTTAGAGAGAGAATTTGACTAGAATTGATTTAGATTCGAATTTGAGAGAGAGATGTTCAAATTTCTAGGTGAATGTTTGATTTGATTTTTTATAATTTGTATAATGATTAGTTTAGTTTGCTATCCAATTTTGCAATGTGCAGTGAGTAGATTGCTTCCTAGGGATGTGGTGAAGCATGTATGAGTGATAATTGATAGCTAATTAGGGGATTTTAATAATTTGATATTGTGATTAAATTAGCTGGTAGAATTTGTGCCTGTGTTTGATGTCTTGAGGAGTGATCAAGCTTAACTATCAAGCTCGATCGCATTGTAGTTTTTATTGATACGGTACATTGATTTGGAAGCTACTATGATCGATTGAACTTGTCTCGTGATTTTCTTTTGATAGTCATTCGTAGCTAGAGACTACTAGTTTGACGCCTAGGAAATAGCTTTTCAAGTGCTTTTGATTGTATTTGCTACCTTCCCTCGTATTATTCAGTCGAATGATTTCCTATCATATTAGCATGATTGTCGTGAATGCATGTGGATCCTTATTCCTTAGTACCCTTGGTATCGTTTTTAATATTTCAATAGTAGTGTTGATTAGTTTGTTTTAGACCAAACCGTCTACCAAGACTTCGGAATAGCTTGACTTAAGACCATAGCATATGCCTCCATTCCCTTGGGTTTGACTCAAACTTACCCCTATACCAGGGTAAGGTTTGGTTATAATTTTTATTTGATCGGGGGAGTTTTAGAGCTCAACGACCTAGAATCTTTCCTCTCGTCATGTATACCAATAATTAGCTACCCATCATGTATACCAATATTTAGCTAATTATTGTCGATATATAGTAGATATTGTACTACAAATAAATAGAATTTGAAAACAGGATAATAATATGATCTCAAACTCTTTTTTAGAGAACAAAACTGGAGTACAACACATAACTTGAGTCCGTGCAAAATACAAAAAACAAGTTCTATACCAAATAGTAAATACTTCGTACTTTTAATAATCTAAAGACATAAAGTAACCGGCCAAGGCGACTAACATCTTCACTTCTTCCCTACTTAAGCACCTACAACAAAAAGGAAAGTAAATTACAAAATGAAATTTTCCATTAAAACTAAAACAAATCACAACATAAACAAAGTAAATTCTGAAATTTGACAAGATGCATTTCGAATGTAGCAAAAATTTATAACTGGGTTACGCCATATCAAGTAAAGAAGGATTTTTATTTTTGGGCGGATAGATTATTAACATTCGGCGATTGGAAAAAAATTCTTATGAAGAAACGATTATTTTTATGAACGCTTAATGTTTCGGGGGTTTTTTATGTCCCTTGGGAGAGTTAATTACAACTCACAAAATAGGTCCAAGCCGCCTGTACCTGCAACACAACGGAAATTCGGATGTTCGGAGGTCCACCTCCGAAGGTTAAGTTAGTACGGATTTAGAGTGAAAAACGTGCGTAAAGTAAATATCTTCTCGGATTCCGAGATCAGGTGTTTACTCTGTTTTTGAGATTAATAAACTATTTTATGATTGTAAGGTTTCCCCAATAATTAGGGGAATCTCCCTGTTAATAGGGTTCTAGAAATGTGTTCCCTTCCCTAGGGTTTGATGACCTAGAATTTAGAGCTTCGCCATTTTACGGCTACCTTGGGAATTGGGTCTTGAAGGCCGCCAATTCCTAAGGGCATATTTGCTTGACACGTGTCGGCCCCTAAGAGGTCCATTTAGAGACCTTCTCATGTGACACGTGTTGATCTCTCACTAGGCCATGTGGCAGGGTAGAAATACCCAAATCATTTGCCCCCCACAGGTTTGACGTGGCATGCCACGTTACGCCAGCTAAGCACTTGTCCGACTTATAACCGTTTACCATGGGTAAGACTTAGGGTTTTTACCATAAATTTTTCACCCTTTTTATAAATAGGGGTTGACCCCTCATTGTGTTCACATGTTTGCGTGAAGATTTTAGAGAGAATCTTTTAATCTTTGACTTTGGAAACTTTTGTCCCTATATGTGAAAACATCAGACGCTCGGCACCTAGTCCGCCTGTAAGCAGAAATCCTAGATCTTCCTAGCGGCTCTCGTACCTTTACTCGTAAGGTTACCGTCTATTTTTCTTTTATTTAAATTTGTATTTATGAAAAATGGTTTCCCAAACGCGTGCGGCACGGCCTAGGTTAGCGATCAGCCGGTCACCGGGGACGGCTGAATCTAGAATTAGGAGTGTCGATTGCTCATTTTTGGACTCCCCTTTGCGAACTTCTCCGAATCTGACCCTATCTGTATCTGTGCAGAACACAATGTGGCCAAAACAAAGCAGACAAGTAGGACGTATAGAACGGATGGTTCTTGGTACCATTCTGTTAGTTGAGACAATTAATACAAGAGGGGGTGAATTGTATCGAGTTCCTAATAGCTACTTTTGCGGAATAATAAAACAATGCATATAGGAACTTGCAAGGACACATATATTTTACGAGGAAACCTTCCAGGGCCCAACTGGAAGTAAAACCTCGAGCCTGTATTAGGGCTTTCAAACACAAACCACTTCACTATAATAGGGCAAACACCAAGTTACAACCTATTAAACACAGACCTTTATTCACAAGTTCCACACTTTCTACTCGATAGGACCCTATCCAACCCAATCTAAGTACCACATTTAGATTTACTCGTACTGCCAAAGTACAAAACTCTCAGCTTTACACTAGAATCTTATACACTCTGTATGCAATGTAAAAAGATAACAAACTCACCCAAATAACCCAACCAATATAAATGAATGACACCTAGTATATGATAGGCAAGCTATGCACGAAATCTGAAACTAATATGACAATTTAGAAGCTTGGTAAACTTACTCAATTAATGCTCAGTGATTTCTCCACGCATAAACTCGCAAAAACCTTAAACCATTTCGATCTCTACTATTTATACAAGTATGACTTGTATAGCAAGTAGGTTTTCTACAAGATAAATAAGTTAACTTAACTTATCTTTAAAACACGGTTTTATGTAAATCATATTTGAAGAAAATCTTTTCTGAAAAAATAAGATAGAAAGATATTTGTTAAAAAGAATCATATCCTTTAACAAACCGATTTTAAGAAATAAAACATTTTAGAAAATCTTTTCTAAAATCAATATTTTATATTTTCCTTATTAATTTATTTACCAAGCAAACTTGCCACGCTTCTAATAAATCTTGTGCATTAACCTACTTAACATATTAACAATAATCTAGAAGATAAAAACCTTAGCTAAATTAAATTGCTGCACCGCGCTTCTGTATAGGTAGGTTACTTGGGCTCCACGTAGACTAAGTTCCTTCAGGGACCTTAGCTTGCTGACTTCAAGTTCCTATTAGGGAACGTTCCTGTTAGGGAACTCAAGTCTTGTTAGAGAACTCTTCTTCTTTTTTGTTTAACTTTTTGTATAAAGATCTCCTCATGTGTTCTTAGTTCCAGTTACTTCTTCCATCACCACGATCAACTTCACCTAAACTAATCAAACACTTGAAAACCTTTATTAGATGAGTTTGCTTTAGTCTAAGTTCCTCATCATCAAAAACTTTAAGCTTCAACAATTTCCCCCTTTTTGATGATGACAAACTTAAGCAAACTCTTGAGAGAAGTTAAACAAAATACAAGGGCGTATTTTTGTATTTTTTATTTATTGACAAAAAGATAAACACACAAATAAATAAAAATACGAAAACAAGAAAGCAAAAATAAACAAAACAGAACATAAATAAAACTAGAAATAAAACAAATAAAACAAGAAATAAAGTAAGCTACTTGGCTTCATATCAGAAGAAATTTCTGATACTTTATCAACTGGAACCCAGAACAACTTTTGCTTCCAAGTTTGCTTCTTCTTATCCCACTTTTGGCATTATCAAAAAGTCCTGCTTTTTCAAATTTATTAAGCATCTAACCACAGCCCCACAAGCAATTCATCGAGTGTGGGAAACTGAAGGCAGTGCTTCTAAGTTCCCTTAAGTCGGTTCCACTTTCCTACAACATTTTTCATAATGCACAAATACACACATGTATAGGCACTTCCAAAAGCATTCATTAAAACAAAAATAAACATCCTGCAGAATAACTTTTTACAAAACCAAAATAAAATTGTTCAGAAACTTAATAACCTAAACTCAAAATATTCATGACTGAAATAAGAAACGGCTAGGATAGGTTAAATAGGCTAGGTTGGGAATAAAGTAGATTAGGTCTGAAGGAGCTCAAGAATATTCTTATTGTCTTCCTTGGTTTGTTGTACAAAGGCTTCCAGCTTGTCTTCCATGCACTTGATAACCATCTGGAACTCCATCTTCTGAGACCTGAGATTTCTCTCAGGTTTTTGCACAGTTTTCTCCAACTGATGCACCTTCCCAGTGACAGGCTTGATCTCCCCTGTGGATACCTTAAGCTGCTTCTCAACAGTTTCAACTCGATCAGTAAGCTCTACCACCTACCCAACTAGAACTTTATCTTCTTCAATATCAAGCTCCAGAGGTTCATCCATGCTTGTCTTAGGAACTGAACTGCAGACAGTATCCTGCTCTTCCTCACAGGCTGCTCTGGAACCTCTTTCCCTTTTCTTTTTCCTCCTGCACTCTTTTTCTCTTCTACTCTCCTCACCTTCCCATTCACTACCTCCAAACTAATGCCCTGTAGTGTCTTACCATTTATCACATTATCATGTTTTTCTTCCAAAAGATGACATCCATATCCATCAAACATGCTTCATTCTTCTTTTGCGTTCTAGGTAGAATTGTTTTTCGAACCAAGTTGAACAACAACTTGTTCAGTGGGCTAAGATCATTGTGGCTCATGATATTCTTCTCCCTTTTTCCTCCTAGGGCTTCAGCAATATCACCCCCTAAATATCACCTACTTTCACAGTTCCCTTTCCCTTAAGGTATATCTCATAACCCTTAGTTAGTACTTTCAAATTTTTCCCAATTTTGCGACATCAAACTCAATTTTCTTTTTGTTAACTAAAATAGATATTTTTCCTTGTTTCACTTGGAATTTTCCACAGAACTCAGTCATTGCAGCAGGATACATAACATTATTTGAAGCATTAGTTAACAAATACTCCCACCCTTGAAATTTGATTAAATCAAGAAATTCCAAAAACCTAGACTTCTTGCACCAAGATGAATCAAGTCTATGGCCAACAACATACCTCTTAGCATCGGCATTGAGTTCAAATTTCTCATCATTATCTTCTTCCTCAGCCTCCTCTCTATCCTATGATTTATTTTGTTCCTCTCCTCCTGTCTCTTCTCCATCGTCTTCACCATCATCCGACTTAACCCCTCTAGAAAAATCATCAACCTTTGCTATTTTTTCTTCGAGTGTTTTTCCTCTCAACTTCTTTTCTTTCCATACTTTGATCCTCTCAAAAACAGAGGATTCCTCTTGTTCACTCTTGCTTTCCACTTCTTCGTTGAGTTTAGGGTTTGACATTGAGGGTTTAGGGTTTTCCGAGTCTTTGATTGATGTTGGAGAAGCTTTGTAGTTTACCATGGCTAAGGGAGAGGTTTCTTCTTAGATTATTCTTTCGGAGTTGTGTGAGTTTTCTATTGAAACAATTTCGGCAATAATAACCATGGTTTTTGAATGGTGGTTTTCAGCTTTGATGGTTTTTACTAATGGAAGGTTAAAGTGATTTGACAGTGAGGTGAAAGTGGTGGGTGAAAGATGCTTTTATAATTAATGAAGCGGTGTGAGGGAAATTAATGGATTTACTGTTCAGTCATTTAATTGAACACGTTCAATTAATTTTGTAAAATCATTTAGTCAGGATGAATTTACCAAAAATCTTTACTTTCCAAATTCAAATAATTTTTGAAAACAAGAATTCTGAAAATAAAACGCGAAATTGGAACACGCTTTCTACACACATGCAATGTTCATTACTACTAATTATTACAGTTAATTGTTTAATGAACTTACCTCTAGTAATTAACAACGGTGACACTTCAGCTATGTTTAGCACACCATGATTGTGCTAAATGCTCTTTTTGCTCTTTTTACATTATTTTTTACTTTGCCATATCTTGGAACTTCAGAAGCAATCAATTCAGCTTGATCATCCCAAGTTCCAATCTCAATTTCTCAAATCTTTCTCTGCTCAAGGGCTTGGTTAGAATATCTGCAATTTGATTTTCAGTATGACAAAATTCTACTTAATATTCCCTTGCTCCACATTATCTTTTAAAAAGTGATGCCTAATGTGGATATGTTTTACCTTTGAGTGTTGAACTGAATCCTTAGAAATACATATAGCACTGGTATTATCACAGTAAATAAGTACACATTCAAAAATAATACAAAAATCTCTAACATGTTGCTTTATCCAAAGTACTTGGAATCATGTTGATGCTGCCACGTACTCAGCCTCAGCTGTAGACATTACAACTGTGTTTTGATTCTTGGAACCCCAAGAAACTAAACAAGGTCCTAAAAATTATACCATACCTGAAGTGCTTTTTCTATTGATCAAATCAACTGCATAGTCAGCATCAGTAAAGCCATTTAAATCAAAGAAGTCACTTCTAGGATAAAAGAGACTTAAATCATCAGTTCCTTTGAGGTATCTAAGGATTCTCTTTACTGCTTTCAAGTGAGACTCCTTTGGGTTTGCTTGGAACCTGGCACACAAACAGACACTAAAAGATATGTCAGTTCTACTAGCTGTTAGATAAAGTAAGGAACCTATCATACCTCTATACATAGATTGATCAACACAAGTTCCAGTTGGATCTTCATCCAATCTGGTTGCTATACCCATTGGAGTGTCATTAGTCTTAGAATTATCTAGCTTGTACTTCTTAATCAGTTCCTTAATATATTTTTGTTGAAGGATCATTATTCCTTCTTCAGTTTGCTTGATTTGCAATCCGAGGAAGAAGTTTAATTCTCCCATCATGCTCATTTCAAATTCTCCACTCATAAGGTCAGCAAAATACTTGCACAAAGATTCATTAGTTGCACCAAATAAAATATCATCAACATAAATTTGTACAACTATTAAGTTAGTTCCATTTGATTTTAAAAACAAAGTTTTATCTATTTTACCACGTTTAAAACCATTTTGTAAAAGGAAATCAGACAATCTTTCATACCACGCTCTAGGAGCTTGCTTCAGCCGATACAGAGCTTTGTCAAGCTTATAGACATGGTTTGGGAACTTTGGATTTTCAAATCCAGGAGGTTGTTCCACATAGACTTCTTCATTTAAAAATCCATTTAGAAATGCACATTTGACATCCATTTGGAACAATGTGAATCCCATATAAGCAGCAAAAGCAATAAGTAAACGAATAGCCTCTAACCTGGCCACTGGTGTAAATGTTTCTTCATAGTCTATTCCTTCTTGTTGATTGAAACCTTGAACAACAAGTCTTGCTTTGTTCCTGACAATAATACCATGCTCATCTAGCTTGTTCCTAAACACCCACTTTAGACCTATAGTCTTCTTATCCTTGGGTCTAGGTTCCAGATGCCAGACTTTATTTCTTTCAAACTTATTTAATTCAGCTTGCATAGCATTAATCCAGTCTGCATCAATTAAACCTTCAACATAATTCTTAGGTTCTATAGAAGAGATGAATGCATAAAATGCACAGAAGTTTCTAAGCTGAGATCTACTCTGAGTTCCTTTTGTAATATCACTCATGATTGTATCCACTGGATGTGATTTCTAATAATTCCATCGCTTTGGTGTAAAGTCCTTGACTAGATACAACCTTTCCTGATTATTGTTGACTGGTTCTTCTGTAGGAACTTGGTCTTGAGTCTTAGTTAGAACTTCAACTGGATATTCCTCAATCTGATCTTGATTTCGTTCATGAGGTGGAGTTATTGGTGCATTCTCCATTTCAGGTTCTACATTTGCTTATGGATTCGTTTCTTCTACATTTTCAACTTGCTGCTTCTGCAATGATGTTGATTCCTCATCTAGATTTGGCTTACACACAAGTCCAATTTCAAAATCATCATCACAATCCTATACATCATTTAACTGTTTAGTTTCATCAAATATAATATGTACAGATTCCTCAACACACATTGTTCTCTTATTATAAACTCTATAGGCTTTACTATTTGAGGCATATCCTCAGAATACTGCCTTATCACTACGTTCATCAAACTTTCCCAAGTTCCTTTACCATTGTTATGAACAAATCATCTACATCCAAAAGATCTCAAATAAGAAATATTAGGCTTTCTCTCTTTGATTAGCTCATAAGGAGTTTAATTGGTGATGGCTCTAACAGATACGCTATTAAGAATATAGCATGTTGTATTCACTGCTTCTGCCCAGAAGTTCCTAGGCAATCCACTTGAGATCATCATTGTTCTGGCCATGTCTTCAAGGCTTCTATTCTTGCGTTTAACAACTCCATTCTGTTGTGGAGTTCTTGGGGTAGAGAAGTTGTGATCCATTCCATGCTCAGTGCAAAATTCGTCAAACCTTGAGTTTTCAAATTATGTTCCATGATCTGATCTAAGGTGAATCAGTGGATTACATGTTCTTCTCTATTCTTTATTAAAAAAGGATACAAATTCATCAAATGTCTCATATTTTCTAACAAGAAAGAAAACCCAAGAAAACCTTGAAAAATCATCAACAATAACCATTGCATATCTCTTACCACTTCTACTTTGGATTCTCATAGGACCACATAGATCCATATGAATAAGTTCCAAAGGTTGGTACTTACCATTTTCTTGGATTTGAAAGAAATTCGAGTCTGTTTTCCTCTAACACAAGCATCGCACACTTTGTCATACAGGAACTTAATGCAAGGATGTCCTTCCACAAGTTCCTTAGATTTAAGCTTATCAAGTGAAGTAAAGCTTGCATGGCCGAATCTCTTGTGCCATAATAGAGTATCATCCTCAATAACACTGAGACATGTTAGACTGATGTTAGGAACCTCGTAAAGATCAACAACATATGTGTTCCCTTTACGAGTTCCTTCTAAAATAATGTTCCCAGTGTCATTGTGAATGATTCTGCATTTATTGGAAGTAAAGCTTACAGAGTTACCTTTGTCACAGAATTGTGAAATACTTAACAAGTTGTGTTTGAGACCCTCAACCAAAAATACATTATCAATAGCATGGGAACTTAACCTTTCTACCTTGCCAATAGCAACTATATCTCCTTTCATGTTATCACCAAAGGTCACATTTCCCCCATAGTAGGCATCCAGTGAGAGAAATCTAGATTTGTCTCAAGTCATGTGCTTTGAACAACCACTATCGAGGTACTAGGTGTTGTTCGCCCCCACTGGAACCTGCAATAGAAATCATACGTTAGTGTCAGGAACCCAGGTTTCCTTGGGTTCCTGTGTAACAGTAGTAGGTTCATTCTTCTTAATCCAGATCTGTTCTACATGTTTTTCATTTTTATGTATAATCTTTTCTTTCTTCGGACACTTAACCTGTTTATGTCATGTATTGCCACAGAAATAACAAACAATACTACTAGGCAGGTCAACATACCTCTTTTCCTTTTGGAACTTCTTTTTGAAACCCAAACCTTCTGTTCTTTCGATTTGAGCTTTAGTGATCCAATCTGGAACTCTGTACTCTATAGGTTGTTTGCCTTTCCTAGATTTCTCAAGTTCCCCCTCAAGTCGTTCCTTATCCGATCTTAGATCTTCCAAATCAGATTTTAGTTTTTCAAAATTCAGATATTAAGCAAGTGGAGGAACTTCAGAGTTAGGAGCATCAAGACAGAGTTTCATCAAGGACAGTTCCACATTTAACATTATATTATCATGTTTCAACTTGTCTACAATTTCTTTCAAATAGTTATTGTCATCAAACAGACTAAAGAACCTGTATTGAATATCAAATTTCATATTTTCAACCCACTCACTATTTTCTTTAAAAGTTACCAAAGCTTCATCACTTTACTGTTTAGCTTTATATAATTCCTTTAATTCTTCTTGCATATCCAACACAACACATATCAAATTATCTCTAGAGAAATGTTTTAAATCTTTTTGAGAAAACCATACCTCATATTCCAGTTCCTTCAGTTTTGCTTTTTCATCTGTTTTTGCCATCAAACACAGATGGGCAGTTTCCTCTAATGGTTGGTCCTCTTCTTCCTTTGAATCTGAATCTCCCAAGGCAGCTAGCATAGCTTTATTCACATTGTCTTTGGTGAAGTAAGGTTTATTGACTCTTGACTCCTTGGATTGCTACTTGCCTTTTGTCTTTCCTTTATCACCATCCGGTACTGGACAATCCTTAATGAAATGATCTTTAGACCCACACTTGAAACAAGTTGTGTTCCTGGAACTTGTGTACTTCTTGTTCCTATCAAACTTCTTGTTATTCATCTTCCTTTTAAATCTTCTTACTAGCATTTCCATCTCTTCCTCATGAACTTCTGATTCCTCCGAGTCTTGAGCCTTAAGAGCAAGACTCTTGTTCTTGGAACTCTCAAAGTTGGAACTCAGGTGAAGTTCATGAGTAATCAATGATCCAGCTAGTTGTTCCATGTTGAACTTGGTGAAGTCTTTAGCTTCCTGCATGGCAGTAACCTTGGATCTCCACCGTTCATCTTGTGGTAGGCTCCTTAAGATCTTCCTTGCCTGTTCATTAATAGGAATGTTCTGCCAAGGGAATTCAATTCATTAATAATATCATTGAACCTAGTAAACATTTCCTCTACAGATTCCTGAGATTGCATTTCAAACCTTTCATATCTAGACATAAATAAGTCAATCTTAAAACGTTTTACCTAATTAGTACCTTCATGAGTTACCTCTAGTAGATCCCAAATTTGTTTAGCAGACTTGCATCCCGTGTTACGTTTATGTTCATGAGGTCCAAGTCCACAATGTAAATACTTTATAGCTAAAGCATTTAATTCAAGTTTCTGATAATCTTCTTTATCATAATCAAATATAATTTTAGGAGCTACCTCGCTCTTTTCATTGGTTGAGGTTATTTCAAAATAACCAGATTCAATAACACGCCAAACCTGGTAATTTTCAGCCTTGATGAAGATCTCCATTGTGTTCTTCCAGTAGGCGTAAAACTTACCGTTGAACATGGGTGAACGTTGGGTGGAATACCCTTTTCAAGTTTCTCCTTGTAATTCATCTCTCCAGAAACTTACTCAGCAAAGTTATCTGCTTACACGTGAGAATCTCGCTCTGATACCAATTGTTAGTTGAGACGATTAATACAAGAGGGGGGTGAATTGTATCGAGTTCCTAATAGCTACCTTTGCGGAATAATAAAACAATGCATATAGGAACTTGCAAGGACACACAGATTTTACGAGGAAACCTTCCAGGTCCCAACTAGAAGTAAAATCTCGACCCTACCTTAGAGATTTTAAACACAAACCACTTCACTATAATAGGAAAAACACCAAGTTACAACCTATTAAACACAAACCTTTATTCACAAATTCAACACTTGCTACTTGATATGACCCTATCCTGCCCAATCTAAGTACCACACTTAGGTTCACTCGTACTGCCAAAGTACAAAACTCTCAGCTTCACACTAGAAGCTTATACACTCTGTATGCAATGTAAAAAGATAACAAACTCACCCAAATAACCCAACTAACACAAATGTATGACACCTAGTATATCATAGGCAAGCTATGCATGAAATCCGAAACTAATATGACAAGTTAGAAGCTTGGTAAACTTAAAAAATGCTCAGTGATTTCTCTACACATAAACTCACAAAAACCTTAAACCATTTCGATGTCTACTATTTATACAAGTATGACTTGTATAGCAATTAGGTTTTCTAAAAGATAAATAAGTTAACTTAACTTATCTTTAAAACACGGTTTTACGTAAATCATATTTGAAAAAAAAAAATTCCGAAAAAAAAAATATAGAAAGATATTTGTTAAAAAGATCAAATCTTTTAACAAACCGATTTTAAGAAATAAAACATTTTAGAAAATCTTTTCTATAATCTATCTTTTATATTTTCCTTATTAATTTATTAACCAAGAAAACTTGCCACGCTTCTAATAAATCTCATGCATTAACCTACTAAACATATTAACAATAATCTAGAAGATAAAAACCTTAGCTAAATTAAATTGATGCGCCGCGCTTCTGTACAGGTAGGTTGCTTGGGCTCCACGCAGACTAAGTTCCTTCAGGGACCTTAGCTTGCTGACTTTCATTTCCTATTAGGGAACTCAGTTCTTGTTAGAGAACTTAGTTCTTGTTAGAGAACTCTGATCTTCTTCTTTTCTGTTTAACTTTTTGTATAAAGATCTCCTCATGTCTTCTTAGTTCCAGTTACTTCTTCCATCACTATGATCAACTTCATTTAAACTAATCAAATACTTGAAAACCTTTATTAGATGAGTTTGCTTTAGTCTAAGTTCCTCATAATCAAAACCTCTAAGCTTCAACACATTCGGAGAGTTCTACCGTCTATTTAGAGGGATCCCTTAAGGCACATGTGGATGAGATTTCTAACCATCCGCCCAGTCCTCCTAGTACTCCGGCCTCTTCGATTTTGCAGGATTCTGGGGATGAAATGCAAAGAACTGTCTCCAAGCCAATTGATTTGGCATCGGATGAGGTGAAGGGGGAGGACACTGTTGGCCCTAGCCACCAGGCCCCTGGCTCGGACTTGGAGTCCGAGAGCTCCGATGACAACTCTGAGTTGTCCGATTCTGATAGCGCCTCCATAGATTCGGAGGAGGCGCACTCTAAGTTGGATGATGCAAGGGAGTCCCTATTGGTTGACATGGGCGAAGGCTGGGATGAGCTGTCTATTTCACGCCGACTTGATTTTCCTGCCTACAATCAGCATGTTCCCTAAGGCAAATGAACGACAATGAAAGATAAACTTGGGCAGTTTATCTCTTACCATGTTCTGGGACATGGCTTTCTCCTCAATATCCCGGATGCTATTAATACGGTAGTATGGCCAGAAGGGTCCAACTACCATGACAAGTGTTTTGGCTGCTATGAGGTAGCCTTCCAAGCATGTCTTAGAGTCCCTCTCCATCCGACTATGGAGAGAATTTTATATGGATACCAGCTAGGTGTCTAGAAACTTGCCCTAAACTCTTGGGTAAATATCTTTGGGTATGTTGTTGTCAGCTAGATGCTTCGGTAGAGCCAAGCTTTGAGGCATTCACCCATATGCATTACCTCAGCCAAACCCCAAAATCAAGCAGGTCGGGATTCATGATGACTGTTGGAAAGGAGTCCAAATGGAAGGACTGGAGGAGGATGTTTTACATAGTCTCCTCCCCCGACCACCTGAAAAATAACAAGTACAATATGTGGAACAGGAACCCTTCCCTCCTAGCTAGTAAGGAGGCTTTGCCGCTTGTCCCCAGGAAGACGAAGGAATAGATATTGGATTGAGGCCTTTTCTCCGTGGTCGTTCAAACCAATGAGAGAATGAGGGAGAAGGAGATCACCCCCCAAAGCTATATTCCCCGCTATGAGTGGCCATCAGACGAGATATATTTGGTCGCTTGAAGCCTTAGAACTGATAAGCCGAGAGGTAGCATGTCGATTGTTATTTATTTCCTATTGAATCTTGATTTTTATTTATTAATTTCTAACACTTGTTTCTTGGTGCAGACAAATCCATGGAAAATCTCTCGGCCACCAAGAAGTCGGCTACTCTCTCAGTCGCACACTATCGTTCGTCCATTCTGTGAAAACAAAGAAATGAGGAGTCTGAAGAGGGCAGAACTCCAAAGGTAAAAGATTTTAAAACTTAAAATTAAATAGAAGTGTTTAGCACCGCCTACTTTCTAAATTTTCTTGTTTGGTGCAGGGTGGCTTATCTAAAGCTTCCCTATCTATTCAGTCGAACCCTAAGCTTCAGAAGAAAGCTGGGGGTGATCTATCTAGCAGGGCTAGAAAACACATCGCTTTCACGTCTGGAAATAAGGCTAGAGACGGCTCCCACCCTACGACTGGTAGGACCCAAGTAAGTCCGTATGCCCAAGGGGTATCAAAGAGTGGCAAGCCACTCCACACTGATGTCGACCCAGTAAGGGGTAGGAGCAATGTTCCCCCTGAGCAGGAGACGGAAGGTATAGCTGCTTTTGACACTTTACCCTATCCTTATAGGGTAAAGTTCAATAAACATTTGTCTAGCACTCTGAAGACACTCGATCATTCGGACGGATATACAACATCTACTTACAAAATTTTGAATGTGCTGATGTTCCTCCTCTGAGGCCGGATGTCCAGCAGCTGGCCAAGAAGATGCTGAGACGCTTGATCTTGAGGAGAAAGCATCCATCGGGGGGTCGTCTCCCTCAACCATGAAGCCATCTCGGCGCTTCTTTTTGAGGTATAACACTTATGAAATATTTCTTATTTTGAATAATGCATATGGCCCTTTTGGTACTAACTTTTCCCATTTTTGGCCGATTGCATGCTATGCTGCGCGTAAACGGTCTTAAGAGGCCATTTAAGGAGAAGTCCAAAGAGGTAAAGGCTGCGAAAGCTCGAGCCGCCTCCTCATTAGATACTCTATATTTTGAGATTGCTCAAAACGAGCTTTTGACAATTGATATGACATATTCCCAAGCGTCGGCTAATCTATAGGTCAAGCAGGATTTGGATGGGGCGAGGAAATGGATAACCAAGATCAAGGCGGAGGTCAAGGGCCTCAAGGCTAAGCTTGAGACCCTAAAGGAGGCGGACAAGAAGGTGGTCCGACTGCAGGGACAGGTGGACAAGCTCAAGGGTCGGCTGTAAAACAAGGATACCAGCTCAGGACTAAATACAAGTCCTGGGCTGAGGAGGAGAAGGAGGCCCTGGTGAAATAAATTATGGAGGATTTTGATGACATCATGCGGATGACCTGGTAGGCGGTCTATCTAGGTTCCGACTTCAAAACTTGGAAGACCAAGTTTGATGAAGCCAGTGACGAGTTCAATGCTCGGCTCCTGAAGCAGGCTGAGGAAGAAGCGGCAGCCAATGCTGAGGTGTCCGGCTCCATTGAGGACTCAACCTCTGGGGATGACGAAGATAAGGAGGAGGATAAGGAAACAGATGAGCAGCCACCTAAGGGCAACAAGGGGGATGCGACTGCCAATACTAAAAAACCCCACTCCTGATATTCAAGCTTTTTTGTCTTCTCTGCTGCCGAATGGCCATTTGTTTTTACTTTCGGTCTGCGCGCCGTGTAATCATGTATCTTTACTGACCAAGGGGTCGGGTTTATTAACAATTTCTGCTGACTGTACTGGGTAACTTTTATAGTTGTCTATAGGGATGGTTGGTTATTTTAATGAATCATCCGGTCATATGGCCTGTTTTTATCATATTGATGTCTTTGTTTTTAAAATTTATAAAGCTTTCAATTTTATTTGTCATGCATAGATTTAAGCTAAATATTTAACTTATCTATATACTATGAAATTGTATGCAATACTGGAAATCCCTGGCCGGACGTTCGCCTGGTTTAGAAGGTGGATTGATTGACTTAGAAATTATATATACTTAAAAGAGTATAATTGGTTTCTAAGTCAATCAATCACTATGGTGATTACCCCAAACCAAGCGGACAGTCGGCCATTTTAAGAAGACGAGTAAGTGCTTGAAATATCCGACCATACGCCTTAAATGAATCGTTTATAATGACTATAACTTAACTTATAATTGATAAATAGAATTCGTCCGCTTGCAATCCCAGAGCAATAACAGGCTGTTTTTTGTGAATAATAAAGCCTTTAAAATGAATTAGTAGTTGCTTCCCGCCTTCATTAGAACAGATGAGAAGTTAGAATTTTTAGGTTTCAAATTAGATTAAGTCAAACAGATGCAAGTGTTATCTTAATCCAGATAGTCGGTAGGGCCATTTTTTTAGTTTATAGAGCAATGTACCATCCGAATGGGAAATGCTCTCTTCAACAAATTCACCTAAATAGGCGTCGCCGGTTGTCGTACTCTCTCATGTTGGAGTCGACGGTCATACTCATGTTGGAGCAGACGGTAAGTTTGTTTTAGATTATATCCGTCCATTGGCCTCATTAACTCGTTTGAGGGTTTAGCCGTTGAGTTTTTGAACTCATACTGTATAAATTAAGGGAATGCAGGCCATCTACACATTGTGCAGGTGGTACATTTATAAAGCAATACATAAACAGGATTGGAGAAAAGGCAACTTTCTCATTAATGAGTTTTAGTTCAAAGGTTTATAAAATTTCAAAAGTAGTAATTTTTCAAGTTATCTACATTCCAAGTTCTGACAAGCTGCTTACCATCTAGTGCCTCCAAACGGCAAGTGCCGCCTCTTAATTCTTCATAGATTCGGTAGGGGACCTCCCCAATATAATTAGAGGTTAGCTTTCCCTGATCATTTTCCCTACTCACTACCTCCATTTTTTCGTAACACAAAGTCTCCTAATTTCAAGGGCCACTTGTGTACTATTTTATTGTAGGCTCTAGTCATTCTCATACGGTAGATCTCATGTCGCAGGCCAGCGTTGCCCTTGCGCTTGGGTAGTGAGTCCAATGCTAGCCACATGGCCTCCCAATTTGCCTCTTCGTCATACCTTTAATTGGAGATTGTTTTGAATTTGCTGCTTTCTTTGGAGATTTCTTCTGTGCTGCAAGAACTTTCTTGGTTGTAGGAGAATTTTTAGCTGCAAGAGATTTCTTGGCTGCAGGAGCTTTTTTTTTCTTACAGTAGCCTTCTTTGCGGCAGTACTTTTCTTTGCTGCAACTTTTTGTGTTGGAGGTTTTTTTGTAACATTTTTCTTTATCATTTTAACCTGTTTGCAATTCAAACAATAATAAATCATACTTTCAAACTGTAGGTATTTTCAAACTCTAGGTTTAGCAAGTATACATAAGTCATAATAGCTACATTTGTTTATAATGTGCACATTATCTAGCTTTCAAAATCTTATGGATTAGTCTCTTTGTACAATAAATTATTTTGACTCATTTTAAGAACTAAAGGGACATTTGGATCAGGGGTATTCAAGATATGGTAATGTAATGAGCAAGGGTGATCATCTTGTTTGATATATTATACACAAGCCATAATACAACAGCCACATTAATTTATTGATTTATACACAAGCCATAATAGCTACAAATCTCACAGTAATTCATTAACATTTAATCATTTTAAAGTTACTTTTATCCAATTTCTAACTACTTGTAAAAATAATCAACTGAAAACTATAGAAACTCAAAACAAACTACTCCAAACATATGATTTTATTTTATTGACTTTCAATTATTTTTTAGCAAAGTAGGAGCAAGCCAAGGAAGGGCAGCAACACCCTTGGCATGACTTATTATCTACTATAACTCTCATGTGTTCTGTTTACTTTTAACAACAAATAACGGTTAAACTGATTCTTAGTGTAACTAGGGCTCACAACGATAACATATTGGACAACTTAAAATCAAACATTTCGTGAAATATTCTTATAATTTCAAGCATTGATAGACTATGATAAATCATACCAAACAATTTAATCATCAAATTCTACCATAGAAACTCAAATCAAATTACTCCAAACATATGATTTTATTTTCTTGACTTTTAATTATTTTTTATCAACTTTTATTTGAATTCATTTAACTATTATCAACGATTACTCATAAGTTAACCCAAATTATGCTAAATCAGTAGCAATAGAAGTAAAATTACTTAAATTCATACATACAGATTTAAAGTTTTATGAATATTATTCAAAAAAAAAAACTTTGTTATAATTTTATACCAAAATTTGTGAAAAAAAAAAACTGATATAAATTTATGTCAAAATTCCTAAAAAAAAAAAATTAATATATACATAAACCTTTGATTCAACTTCAAATTAGTTTCTAATCAATTTTAAACTAAATTACAACAAATTTAAACAAAAATGATAAGTAAATCAAACATAATTTGAACAAAAACAAACGAAATTGTGAAAATACCTTATTATGAAGAAAATCGAACTTAAAGTTACCAAAATTGTACTTAAAACTACTAAGATTCAACTTGTGCTACTTCAAATTTAACATATTCAAACAAAATACACAAAAATAAGTAATAAAGTTCATCTAAATTAGACGAAAGAGTATGAACTTCAAAGTTTTGATTTAATACCTTATATTCGCCAATTTTTGCACATTTTCAAAATTTATGTATATATATATATATATATGTATATATATATATATGTATACATATATATATATATGTATATATATATATATATATATGTATATGTATATGTATATATATGTATATGTATATATATGTATATGTATATATATGTATATGTATATATGTACATGTATATGTGTACATGTATATGTATATGTGTACATGTATATGTATATGTGTACATGTATATGTATATGTGTATATGTATATGTATATGTATATATGTGTATATGTATATGTATATATATATACATATATATACATATACATATACATATACATATATATACATATGTATATATATATACATATATACATATACATATACATATACATGTATATATATATATATATATATATATATATGTATATGTATATATATGTATATGTATATGTATATATATATACATATACATATACATATATATATATATATACATATATATATACATATACATATATATACATATACATATATATATATACATGTATATGTATATGTATATGTATATGTATATGTATATATGTATATATATATACATATATACATATACATATACATATATACATATACATATACATATATACATATATATATAATCCTCCAATCCCATTTATTTACTATTTGACTTTATTTCAGGTGAGGTTGTGGTTGATGCAGCTCATTAGAAGCGGGTTAAGTATTAAGCTCGTTGTTAGGCGATTGGATATGGTTTTATTCCCTTCTCCTTTTCTTCACTTGGGGGATTAGAGAAGGAGGATGTTGCATTGCTGAGGCGAATTCAAAAATTCTCGACCATGCAAGATATTGGGGCACGTGCTGCTGCTCATATATTTACTATGATAGGTATTGCTATAGCTAGAGGAGTAGGGGCCCAAATTGTTTCTCAGCTTCCCACTAATTTTTTATAGGTTGTATGACTTTGTGTGTTTTTGAGAAATAATAATAATGATGATGATGATGATTTTGTCAAAAAAAAAAAGATAATGATGATGATGATGTTGAAAGCTGCTTTGCTGTGCTACCCCATGTTCTATCAAGAATTTCAAAAGAATAGGGCTTTAATATTGTGTAGATAAAGACAATGGTTACATGTTAAATTGAGCGAAAAATACAAAATGATACAAAAAAAAGTATTACTTAAAGCATGCTCATGTTGCACCCAGTCCAAATATAAAAAATATATATGTTCTCCGATTTTGAGTTACTAGTTGTCATATAGCGCGCAAGGCGCACGATAGTCCAAAATAGTAAATATCGGTTGTCGATATTGTTGATAATAAATTTAATTTCTCTTTGTATTTGTGGAAAATTAAGAATTTTAATTTTAAATTTAATATTGTATTTAGTACTATGTAATATTTATTTCTCAACGGATGAAGAATGGGAGACCTTACTTTCATACACATTGGAAAATTAAGGTAAAATATTTTAATTTATAACCTTATGAAAAACGGAAAAATTATGAAAATGGAAAGAATGATGAATAATAATATAAGATAATGATTAATAATTCAATTGTTAACAACATATATGCTCATCACAATATTATTACTTTAATAAATTCAAAAAAAAAAACAAAAAACAAAAAAAAAATCGAGTGATTTTAAAGTGTTTGTAAATGTTTTGCTAGTTGTAAGTGGAAACTTTCGTACCTTTTTTTTAAGACGAAAAAAGTTTTTGTTATCGAGTGATTTTTCGTTATTAATCAGATTGTATATACTACCTCCGTTACATATTATTTGCAACGATTAGACATTTTTCCTCTCTACTTTATGTCAAATCGTTGCAAATAATGTGTAACGGAGGTAGTAGTATATTTCAGCTTTTTAGCTATTTTTAGAATGTTCTTATTCTTATTCTTGTGTAGTACGTTTGCAGTGTCATTACAAACAGAATATGAAGATACATGCATTAGTGTAGGGAATAATTTCAAGCCTTTAAAATCCCACTAACTTGAACCCCATTGTGATCATACACTAAAGTACGGTGGCGTCCAAAAGGGAAGAAGATAGAGCAAAAGAGTCGCCAACAAGTTTTTAAGGAACATGTAAACCGTTCACGAGGTGAAGGTTACACCCCTTAACGATCCAAGAGATCGTCAACTCCATAAGGTCATGAACCAAATAAGGGTTCGGGGATGATGGTACAAATCCAACCTAAAAGAAATTGAACCTGCCCTAATAATAGGCCTCTACTTTATTCTGCTCGTATTCATGTGCGCTTTCTGATTAACATACAATCAATAGGATTAACCCTAAACCTGTTTAATCTATGTTGGTTGAATATAATGCACAAATAAACTATTATTGGCGATCACTTGAATTTATAATCACAATTAACCCTAACAAGATTATTAATTATCTTATTAAGCGTGATTGCAAATACCAATTCCCTTTCAACATGCAATAAAAGGTGATCAAGCAATAACAATATATAATATATATCAAGCAACATAATAAATAATAACAATCAATCATAATCATAATAATAATAAATATTAGGGAGAATATAGGAAGCATCATACTTTTAATCATACTTAATATTAAAGATACCCTAGACATGATGCTAGGAATCAAAATAACAATCTAAGCATGATATCTACATCATAAATCAATTAAACCATTAAAGTACTTACTTGGATGCCTCGTACCTCTTTCTAATTACAAAATACACACATTAGTAACTTCAAGGAAAATAATAAACAAAACAATTAAATTAAATAATTGAAATAGAGATTTGGGACCAAACCCTTAGAAATTAAAACCTTTCACGTCTAGGACGAAGGCAACTTCGAATATGGCTAGGTGTTTCTAGATCTTGTGAATACGGAATTTTGTGTGAAAAAGTAAAGTAAGAAAAGAATAAATGAATTAATGTTATTGAAAATTGATGAATGAATGATGTAGATGATGAATGGAGAGAGTTAATGAATGGTTTTGATGAAGATAGTTGATGAAAACTTAAGAATAAAGAGAATTGGTGAATGATAGATGTAGATGATGATTGAAAACGGAGTTTTTGATACGATATTTATAGAGAAAATCGTCCAAAAAAGATAATTTATCAAAACAGAGTCTGAAGACCACAAAACTAACTTGGCGCCAGCCCTGGCTCATTGGCGCCATGGCCAGTAGCTAGCGCCAGACGCCAGTGGCTGGCGTCTGGCGCCAATCCTGATTCCAGGCGCCAAGGCCTGGGGTTGGACGCCAAATTGGATTTCAACGCGTTTTCGAAAATCTGATAAATTTCCCGTACTGGAAGATAAAATAATATAATTTCAGTCGAAAATGCTATTTGATCTAATTAAAACTCTGAAGAATACTAATTGAATTAAGAACGATAAAACCTTCTAGAATGTTCTACAAGACCAAACCATTCCTAATTGCATTAGGAATGATAAATCATATTAGGCCCTCCCCTAGATCATTGGGCCGTACTTAAAACTCAAACCGGACCCAGTTTAGTAAATTGGCCATAACTTCCTCAATATTCATCGGAATTGGGCTTATAATATATCGTTGGAAAGGTCTTTGCAAACCCCATCCAACTACACCACTATTGGACCCATATCATGGACCAACCGAATTGGATTGGCTGTTTTATTAAAATAAAGTTTTCAAAAACAAAGAGAAGAGAAAAGAATTAAAACTTTCCGCAACACCAGACCTTTCCACACTTTCATTTCATTCGATTATGATTCGACGTGAAAGGTACTCATCACCGGGTTTGGTTTTGGGGAGACACAAATGGGTGTCTACAGAAGCCCCCACTTTGACTGAGTTTGGAGAAACGCAAGTTTTGAAAACAAAAGTCAAAGTAGCGATAGAGACGGAGAATGATTCAGAACGTTCTGCGATCCTAAATCACTCCTGTAACGTCGATACCTGCAAAACTAGCATTAGTTAAACAGATAAAAGAGTTAAGAAACGCGTATCTTGCACTGTCGAGCACACATCTCTGAAAGTAACCGATTGTTGCTGTTGCTGTTGCTGTTGTTGTTTTGACGACCTCCTGCAAGCTAGAGAATGCCATCCCGCTTGAAAACTGCTACGCCTTGTAACTGCTTCCAATTAGAAGATTGCTTCGCCTGAAACTATCCTCCTCCGCTGTGATAATATTCCACGTCCAAGGGAATATCATCGAAAATTATTTCTCTTGAAATAATTCTCATCCGCATTACGATCATCTTCCATGCCTCAGGAACTATGATCGAAGACAATTTCGCCCTGAAATTACCTTCAGTTGTTTGTGAAAACTTTCCGCAAGCTAGGGAATGATGTCGAAGACATCTTCTCTTGAAGTCATCCTCATTTGATGCGATAATCTCCCAAAGGAAAATACCGAAGATTCACGCCTGTCGATCCTTAAAAGTTCGCCTGAACTTTGCCTTTGCTACGCCTATATGTCGGCGCTCTTTGCTCTTGAACCTGTATGTCGGTGCCCTATGCCCTTGAACCTATATGTCGGTGCTTTTTGCTAATGAGCCAATGCTTAGGCGCTTTAAGCTAAGTGAGACGATCTTTTCATCAGGTCGATCACTTTATGTAATCAAGCCGATTACTTAATCATGTCAAATTTCTTAGAGGGGCTAACTGGCGTACCAAGGAACCCAAAATATATTGCAGAAGGCTAGCACAACCTCAACAGGTGGCTGGCTGCTTTGGCGTCGCTGAAAATCAATCAGCGCCAGTCTTATGGCATTAGCGACATGCGCTGGTATTGGCGTTTGACGCCAAGCACAGAATGTGACGCCAATGCCTAGGGACTGGCGCCAACACAGGAATCACTTTAAATTCCCGTTTTCAGTTCATTTCGTGCTCTGGTTTGTTGCGAACGCTGCTCGAAAGAAGTCAAAACTTCAATTGATCGTTGCTCATTCGTTTCTCAACCGAATTCGCTCAAATTTGTTACAAATCAAAGCTCTTCTCATCCATATTCCCGATCTATGTAAGTTTTCCTCCAACTCACACCGGTTTTTATGAATTATTGGCATGTTCATTCACGAATCTCATGAAAATTCGAAACTTATAATGCTCAATTTGCTTTGTTTATCAAGTTTTATGCCATGAAATTGCTTGTTTATGTTTGTATATTGCCTTGGGAGTAATTTGAGACTTGTTTGACTCAATTTGGTGAAGAAATGAGCAATCCGCCATTGTTGGACCTCCTAAGGCCGTGAAGAACAATGTGGCCCGTTCTTGATGTTTCTGCTAGCAATTCTTGTTCAATTTGTCACAATAATCGCTATAGTGTTGCAAGAAATTGTTTGATTGCTTGAAAAAATGTTGTCATGCTCAATTTGAATTTGTGCTTTATTTTAGTACTACGTACTCTGTTTTTGCGAACATAGTATCATGCGGCTAGGCAAACCTTTAGATACTATAGAACCTTAATTTATGATGATTTTGCACAATGTAGCATGGCTAGACAAAGAAGCTCAGGTTCACGATCCCGAAACACTAGACGGGAGCATGAGCCCGTGGAGGACGACACTACACCGTCCACTTCGCTTGGTCAGTTCCCAGAGTGGGATGAGCAGACCTTCTTCTTTGCCCCTATCCACCACATATTTGAGAGGGTGAGACGGGGAACCGAGCCTGGGAGGAAACGGCATCGCGGCTCTGGCTGTGATGGTCTAGGCGATTTGTACAGGATGCACATTGCCAGAGACCGCGAGACGAGACTCCTATGGGAGTCCTGCGGACTGGTTGCCCTGTTCGAGACCTCCGAGGCTATGGTCGCCTCTAGCGGGGGTCACCACGTAGTACGCGCTCTGGTGGGACACCACCAACACTTTTCATTTTCCATGGGGTGAGATGATGGTCACTCCTACAGACTTCAATCTCATCACAGGACTGGAGTTCTCTTCTGTGCCGCTGCCATTCGACGGCGGTATCGACGTCTTTTCTCCAGAGGTCGAGGAACTGTTGGGGTCGATTGTTGTTCGGGCCCGAGTTGAGGTCGAGACGACTCAGTTTAGTGCTAGAGGGATTCGCCGCTCGACGCTGGCAGCGGCTCTTGATGACGATGCAACCACCCGAGAGCAGCGGGTGCGCATCTTTGTGCTGATGTTGTTGTCAAGGACACTCTCCCCTGACAGGGGTAGTAGGGCATTGATTTACTACCTCCCTGTTATTCACGATCTCCAGCGGATCGGGACTTATGACTGGGCCAGCTTGGCCTACACTGACTTCGTTCGCGCACTGAGGGACTCGTGTCGCCATCGGTCCTTTAGGACGAACGTTGCTTTGTCTGCTTTCTGGAAAGTCATAGAGGTAAACATTATTCCCTATAAAGTTTAGCCTTATATGTTAGTTAGCATTTACTCATGCTTTAGCTTTTTTTGTAGATCTGGTTCTATGAGTACTTTCCTTCCATTGCGCCGGCGAGACCATCGCCGAGGGGGTATCCGGTGAGCGCCTCTTGGGGCGGCCACCATGTGGACTTGTCTACTGCACGTGTCCGGAGTCGGATCATCTCGGTATGACTTTTAGTGTTTATCTTGCGCTTCTGTGACGTTTTAGACATGTTATTACCCGATTGGTATTTTTATAGGGACCTGAGGTAGTATACCGACCGTGAGGCGGTTGGACAGTCCCTGGATTAGCTACACAGTACTCTTCTGAGCGTCGCTACTTTCTGGGGACCTATAAAGCGGTTGTATACTTAGGAGAGAGAGTTGCTAGACAGCACTCTTCCGATGCTTTTGTCGTTCCTGCTCCTCCACCACGTCACATGTTCGACGAGAGAGAGTTGTCGAGCATGGCTAAGGAGTCTGGTTCCCTCTGGCGGTCCCATGTGATCCTTGGGCGGAGTTATGCTGAGGAGCTACTTCCTTTGTTGGCTCCAGCCCCTGTGCCGGCCGAGGATGTGAGGGTAAGATTCTTAACCTTTGTTTTTCGTTAAGTAACCCCTAATTAATACCTTACTGATTTTTTTCTGTTTTATCAAGATGGTCCTACTGAGTTTGTGCCACCCCGTATGTCTATCCACTACCAGGGGATGTACGGGCCGATCGAGGAGATGATTTCTCCGGCTCCTGAGGGCGAGCGCTTCGTGAAGCGATCGATTCCTCGTCACCAGACTAGGGTAAGTCTAGTTCTAATTCAGAATCTTATATTCAGTTATCATGCATTTTTACTGACTTAACTTTCCTTGACAGTTCTCACGCGAGGTGGTTTCGGCTATGGCACGATGTCATAGATGCCTTCCGGAGTCAACTCGTTCGGATGAGGAATGCGGCTACCTGTCGTCGAGACGACGCTGTTCAAGAGGTAACTTTTTTGCACTTATTATTTCTGCACTATGCTTCAGTTTTTACCTTGTTTCTGATTTAATTCTTTTTGCAGGGTCAGCCGATTGCTTCTCACACCCGTACGAGGCCTGAGGGGCGGAGAGAGCCGGCGAGGTCTAGCTCGAAACGTCGTCGTACTTCGTCAGGAGGTAGAGGTGGTCGTTCCGAGGCTGCTCGAGCCGACGTTGCTGAGGGCTCAGGGTCTTCTTCTGAGGGTGCTCCTGCTGCACCGGTAGGAGAGGCTACCTCGGCTTTCAGAGGTGGTGGGATGTATGAGGTTGGCTCGTCATCGCAGCAGCCTCCGCGGTCTCAGCCTCAGGTTGACCTTGGCTGGGGTGGTCCTGTTTTGAGTTTCCCTCCTCCTACAGAGACTAGAACTGGTGCTGAGGTCGGAGCTGGCGGAGAGGTGACTCCTCGGACGGCGCAATTTTATGGCATGATGGGCCTACGTCCTTCGGCGCCGTAGTTTATCTCTGTGTATGCATTTTATTTTGACTTTTTATAGAACTTTGCCTTTGACTTGTTATTTAGACACTTTGTACTTTATTATTATGTTAGTGTATGTTAGTGTGTGCAAATGTGATAACAATTTTGCGCAAAAATTCCGTCATTTTTATTATTGATGGAGGGTATTATCCGACTCTCTCCCCCAAAAAGAAAAAAATAAAAAGGAGAAAATAAAATGGAGAAAAAGGCTGATTTTTGAAAATTAATTCAAAAAAAGAAATAAAAATAAAAATTAACTAAAAATAACTACTATATTTAATTAATAAATAGAAAAATATTTAGAAAAATAAAAACGGGGTCATAAAGTCATTAACCGACTCCAATTTAATATCAAAACGCAAACTGAGCACGCGCGGCTGTTCTGCTGACTTGGCGCCAGCCTGTGGCGCGTGGCGTCAGGCGCTACACGTAGCGTGTGGCGCGTGGCGTCAGGCGCTACACGTAGCGTGTGGCGCGTGGCGTCAGGCGCTACACGTAGCGTGTGGCGCCATAAGCTGTTGTATGACGCCAATATCGGGTTTTTTACGCCAATGGACGCTGACTCCGTATTTCATTCAGATTGAAATTCCTCGTAATTTGTGCATAAATATCCCCCTGCTCAGCCGATTCGTCACATAATTCCAGCGAAAAACTTATTCTTCTCTTTAGAAAAAATAATAATCATGTCTTTCGCCACTAAAACCTTCACCCAATATTCTCATGAATGGTGTCGATCTCTTAATGCTAGAGAAAGAAAAGAATTGGATTTATTTCACTTGGGGGAATATATGGCATTAAAGGGGTAGATCTAGACATAGACTTCATACATACCGCTTTAGAATATTGGAACATTGATACACATTGTTTTAGAATAGGGTATGATGAATTAGCCCTTTGCCAGAGGAACTTGGTGCTATTTTAGGCTTCCCTGCAATAGACCTGGTAGTAATCCCTAGAGTAGATGCATATTACTATAAGGATTTTGAGCGCTTCTTTAACTTGAAGGAAAGGGATTTATCAAAAATAGTAGATGGCAATGTAGTGAACTTAAAAGAATTCGCACGCTATTATTTTGATAAACCGCTTTCTAAATCTTTTCACATATATAGAAGAAGGGCGTTTTTATTCTGCATGCTTAATCAATATTGTCTTAGTAGTGGTAAAACTAACGATGGTCAATCAATTATAACCACTGTGCTAGAAAAAATTGAATCAGGGAGAAATCCAATGCCATTGATAGTTGGAGAGACTATGATTAGTCTAGATGATTTGAAAAGGGACCCAAAAGCACCTCTTCGCGGTTCTCCAAATTTATTACAGGTAGAAAAATAATATTTTTAATTACAGAAATCAAAAAATATATTTTTGGATTGTAATATTAATTTATTTGCATTGGAATTTTTTACAGATGTGGCTAATAGAGAGGCTAGGATTAATTAGCCCTCCGGACGATATTGAAAGTTATACGCCCACTTGCTTTGTGAGAAGGAAGAAACGTATCCCTAAAATTGGGCGCCATGGGTGGAAGAAAGTTTTTGAATCACGTGATTTTGCTATCAAGTGGGTCATCCCATGGTGGAAAATAAAAAGGATGGTTGGTGTTAACAAGCAACCTTTCTGCCGTCTTCCAAGCTTGTCTCGCATGACATATTATTACCCCTGCAGAGTAAAGAGACAATATGGCTTGCTTCAAAATATTCCTTCCGGGGATTTTCGTCCTCCCTATGAGTATCCCATATCTCAAGAAGTAGATAAATTTGACACTTACTGGACCGCTAGACATTTATGGGAAGTGATTAGTTCCCCCTTCTTTACCTAATGATGTAAAGAAGTGGTTGCTAAAGAAGTCTTCAATTGATCAGGGTAGAACCGATGTGAAGAATCGTCTAGGTGATAGGGTGACACCGGCCAAGGAACGCTTAGGTGCAAGAATTGAGTTCAAAACACCTATAATGCCTAAGAGAAAGAATACTACTAAAGACAAGGGGAAAAGGAAAGCTACAGACAAGAAGGCTTGGGTGGAAAAGAAGCATGGGGTGCTAGCTGAAGGAGAAACAATCTATTCTAAAATTGAATGTAGGTCCTCTAAAGGATGCCTATTGGCTAAAGTAATGGATGAAGAGGAGGAGGCGGAAAAGAATTGGAAAAGAGCAAAGAAGGAGAAGAAAGACTAGAACATTGCTTAGCTTTAGATTTATTAGATTCTTAATTTTTATTTAAAGTTAATTTATTTCAGCCTTACTGAAATTCCATTAACAATGCAATTTTATTTCATTAATGAAATTTCAGCTTTCAATTAAATTGTTACTTTAAATTTATTTTATTAAAACAATGAAAAACCGAAAAAAATTAATTTTCCAGAAATTCTTCGAGTACGGAAGTCGAAAATTTTCCGAAAAACACCGAAATTCGCCCAGATTTTATGACTGAATTGGCGTCAATAATTGCAGATTGGCGCCAGCTATTGAGGTCTTGCGCCAGGCGCCAATTCCATCGTCTGGCGCTAATGGCTTTTGGCTGGCGCCAGACTCTGTTCTGTGACGCCAGTTGCTTTTCCGAATTTTGTTGACTTTTTGTTGATTCTGGAACGCGGAGATGTCGAAAAATAAAGTGGTCGCACCCGTAATGGGTTGCCTACGTATCCTTTCCTAAGGAATCAGGCCGAACGTAGCTCTCTTGAGTGTCCTACTCAAGTAATTATGGGTGGTATTTTTTAAGTTGGTCAAGATTGGTCATGTTTGAGAATTCATTGTCATCCATGTCAGTTAATTTTGCTGCACCACCTGATAGGATTGTTTTGACAATGTAGGGGCCAGACCAATTAGGTCTAAACTTTCCCCTTGGATCTAAAACATTTTTCCTTAACGCTTTTAATACCAAATCTCCTACTTTGATATTTCTTGTCTTGACTTTCTTATTAAAATGTCTAGCCATACGAGTTTGATAGCACTGAGTGTGATGTAGAGCTTCTAGTCGTTTTTCGTCGAGTAGGATCAATTCTTCATATCGTGCCCTAGTCCATTCAACTTCATCGAGTTTACTCTCTAGCGCAATACGTAGAGATGGTATTTCTAGTTCGACAGGTTGTACGGCATCCATTCCATATACCAAAGAAAATGGTGTATTTTCTGTTGACGTACGGATTGACGTGCGATAACCCCACAATGCAAAGTGAAGTTTGTCAGGCCAATCCTTATAATTTTCTGTCATTTTCTCGATGATAGTCTTTAAATTCTTATTAGCTGCCTCGACTGCTCCGTTTGCTTGAGGTCTATAAGGGGACGAATGATGTTGTTGGATACCATATTTATGTAGCAATTCTTCACATTCGGCTTGAAAGTGAGTTCCATTGTCACTTATCATTTCATGTGGGACTCCATATCGACAAACGATATTTCTCTCGATAAAGAGTGCTACATGTTTTGCAGTGAGTTTAGCATATGATTGTGCTTCAACCTAATTCGTAAAGTAATCAATTGCTACTAGAATAAATTCATGGCCTCCTGTCCCTGGAGGAGCGATCTCGCCAATTATGTCAATTCCCCATGTAGATAATGGCCAAGGTGACGTGTAGGTGTAAATTGGCATAAATTTGACACTTAGGACATCTTTTCACGTATTGATGACAGTCCCTACTCATGGTAGTCCAATAATACCCTTCTCGTATTATTTTCTGGACTAACATTTTGCCATTTATATGAGTTCCACAAATTCCTTCGTGGACCATTCTCATTATTCTTTGTGCATCCACCTTCCCTACACATAGGAGAGCTCGACCTTTGGGTACCCTTTTATGTAGCTCGTTGTCTATGAGTACATATTGAGAAGCCAAAAGTCTCAAGGCTCGTTTTTCTCTTTTGTCAGCATGAGGAGGGTATTCTCCATTGGTGACGTAGTTGAGAATGTCTGTGTACCATGGTTCTTCTTCTTGTTCTTCATCTTCGTCTTGGACTGGGTCGTCGTCTTCTATAGCATGTATATATGCTGGTTTGTGCCTTTTTTCAATAGTTAGAGGCATTTGCTCGATATCCGTGGGAATCCTAACCGTTGAGGCTAATCTTGCCAAGGCATCAGCAAATTGGTTTTCTTCTCTAGGTAGATATGTGTATTCTACCTTCTCTAACTGATCGGTAAGAGTTTCCAGATAAGTTTGGTAAGGGGCTAGGCTTTCGCTCCTTACTTTCCACCTTTTAGATATTTGATTGATGATTAGAGAGGAATCTCCGAATATCCTTAACTTCTTTACTCCCAATGCCAGGGCTGTTTCAAGGCCTACCACGCATGCTTCATATCCAGCAGCATTGTTGGTAACGTCGAAATCAAGCTTTATTGAGATTGGGACATGTTCTTCCTTAGGTGATACTAGTAGCACTCCGACACCACATCCCTTTTGGTTTGAGGCTCCGTCGAAATACAAGGTCCAAGTATCATCTTTGGTGACCATCAAATCTTCATCTGGAAATTCATTGTCCTATATTGGTGTCGAGTCTTCTATTGGAAAATCTGCCAGAAAGTCTGACACCACGGATCCTTTAATAGCTGTTTGTGGCATAAACCGCACATCAAACTGGGCTAAGTTGACTATCCATCTTGAAATATGTCCATTGTGTGTTGATTTCTCGAACAAGTATTTGAGTGGGTCTAATCGAGATACCACGAAAACGGTATGCACCAACATGTAACGTCTCAACTTAGTTGTAGCCCACACCAAAGCGAGGCACAATTTCTCGAGTGGTGTATAGCGTGTTTCGTATTCGAGCATCTTCTTACTTAAGTAATAGATTGCATTCTCTTTGTTTTCTACCTCTTGTGCTAGCAGGGCTCCCATTGTCTCTTTGCTAACCGTCAGATATAACCTAAGAGGTATTCCGGGAAGTGCTGGCGCTAATACGGGAGGATTTGCGAGATAGGATTTGATCCGGTCAAAGGTTTTTTGACACTCGTCATCCCATATTACTGGTACATTCTTCTTGAGCTTTTTGAAGATTGGTTCGCATATCGTTGTTAGTTTTGATATGAACATGCTTATGTATTGCAACCGGCTGAATCCTCGAATCTGTTTCTCGGTCTTGGGCGGTGGCATCGACATGATTGCTTTAATCTTGGTTGGGTCTATCTCTATTCCTCTAGAGCTTATGACGTACCCCAAGAGCTTGCCTGAGGTGACCCCAAAAGCACATTTTGATGTATTCAACCTCATATTGTATTTTCTTAACCTTTCGAAAAATTTCCTTAAGGCTACTTGATGGCCTGGACGGTCCTTTGATTTCACAATCATGTCGTCGACATATACTTCAACTTCTTTGTGCATCATGCCATGAAGCAAGACAGTTGCTGCACGTTGGTAAGTAGCACCAGCGTTTTGCAACCCAAATGGCATTACCGTGTAACAGTAAGTGCCCCATGGCGTGATAAAAGTTGTCTTCTCCATGTCTTCTTCCGCCATGAGAATCTGATTGTACCCTGCGTATCTGTCCATAAATGAGAGAAGTGCGTGATTTGCTGTGTTGTCTACCAGAATATCAATGTGTGGTAAAGGGAAGTCGTCCTTTGGACTTGCCTTATTTAGATCTCGATAGTCGACACACATACTTACCCTTCCGTCTTTCTTTGGAACTGGGACGACGTTGGCGACCCATTCGGGGTATTTGGATACCTTGATGAAACCTGTAGTTATTTGTTTCTGAACTTCTTCTTTTATCTCAAGTGATACGTCGGGTTTCATTCGACGTAACTTTTGTTTTACAGGTTTCATTCCTGGGATTAATGGTATAGTGTGTTGAGCTATTTCTCTGTTAATGCCTGTCATATCTTCATATGACCAAGCAAATACATCGATAAATTCTTTAAGCAAATCAATTAAATCGGTTCTTTCTTGTTTATTCAATGTTAGTCCGATTTTAACTTCTCTTTTATGAGTTGAATCATTTGAGATGTCAACTGTTTCAGCCTCTTCAATTACTGGCGTTTTCATTTCAAGTGTTTCCATTGCTTTAATAATTTCTTTATCTTTTTCATCGTTAGCTAAACAATGTTCGTCATCTTGGGTTAGGGAAGAACACGAGAAGTAAGGAGAATCAGCGATATTATTATACTCTGAGATCATTACATCAAAGAGTGATATGTCCTCAGGGACTGGATCATTAACTATCCTAGGAGAAGAAATAGGAAGGGGAGGCGTTTTAGCTAAAGACCTAGAAGATTCTACAGGGAAAGACTCAGACTCTGACTCTGAATCTGACGATTCTTCAAACATTGGCCCTTATCCTGTCGTGATTGATATCTTCCTCCCACTCGGAGTGGTCACCTTGATAGTCTTGCGCCACCCTTGCAGTGATCCTTCAGCTGGAGTAATTAGCTTTGAGGGGTCGAAATTTTTTTGCTTTGTAGGACCGTTTGAATGAGTGAGGAGTTATCTTTCTCATAAACTGGCTCATTCTTTTCTCGCCCAAACAGTAATTCCATGACGTTAAAGTCAAAGCATGGGGGTGCTTTCTCCTTATGGACGGGAGTTGGGATTTCATCAGTGAAATAGTAATCCAAGAAAATCTCGAATCCTGGTTGTCGTATGCCATTTACAACAAATGGTTCGGGAAATTCGTGGCATGGATAGTCCTCTCCTTCTTTTATAAACTGACCATTAAGCGTAGAGGATACTGATCCATTGGAATTACTTTCTTTTGAATGCGAGCGTCCCCACGTGCTTTCAATTTGTCCTGGGCTCGCTTGAGATCTTTCGGAGTCTGTTCAAAACCAAGTCCGAAAGTATCTAGTTTAGGGAGGCCAGGTGACTCTATCGATTTTTCTATCCCCTTCTTCTTTCCTAAGGTCATCCCAGGGAAGTGTCCTTGTTTCTTTAGCATAGTGTTGATAATCATGTTCGAATGGGGGTCGTGGCAAAGAGATGTCCTTTCATCCTCTTGGATTAAGGAGACTTATTCGTTAAAGCCCCATAGGTCTTCATCATCTTCGTCGTGCTCTACGTTGATGATTGGATTCTCTATTGATTTGATCCTCATTGGCAAAGCATCAATAGTGATGGGGATTCCTCCAACTATGGCTTTCACTTGTTGGTGGAGAGATGAAGGGACGACCTTTAGGTCATGGAGCCAAGGGCGTCCTAACAACAGATTGAATGGGGCTTTGATGTCTACCACTTGAAAAGTAGTAGCATGTTCTATTGCTCCTGCCGTCACATTTAGGGTTATTTTGCCGAGAGCTTGACGTCGAGTATTATCGTAAGCTCTTATTCCTTGTGTGGACGGAGTTAAATCCTCATCCTTTATGCCAAGCATCCTTGCAGTCCTAAGTGGACAGATATTAATAGTCGATCCATTGTCTACAAGAGTCATGGGAACATTCATTCTTTTGCAGACTACCGTGAGGTTTAACGCCTTGTAGTGTTTGTCACCTTCCGGGGGTAAGTCTTTATCAGAGAAGGTGATTAGATTAATCGGACTAGGGAGGTCACTCGTGAGGAAGTTAGCTAGTCCCTCAGGAGTGGTGTTAGAATCTATCCCGATTTTGTCCAAGGCATTCATCACAGCTAACCTATGTTCTCGAGATGTTGCCAGAAGCTTCCATACATTCATCTCCACTTTTGTCTTCTTAAATTGTTTACCGATGTCATTGTCTTCGATGATAGGTGTGGGAACTTGTTGTACAGTAGGCACGGGAGGTTGTATTCTCCCGGATCTTGTGAGGACGTCTATTGATGAATCTTCTTCAACCCAAATGTCGTCCGTGGTGTATGATACAGAAGGTGAAGGTCCTACTATGTCTTTTAGATAGACATCTTCTTCATCACTGTCCCATACTCCATTAACATTTATATCCTCTTCTTGTTGAACTTGGACTAATTCCTTTCTATCAATCATTTTCTGCACCAAATCCTTGAACTTGAAGCAGTTTTCTAGGGTGTGTCCTCCTGACTGATGGTATTGACAGTAATATCTATCTGTCCTTTTTAATGATTCAAATGGTCTCGGTTCGAGAGGTTTGACCTTGCCACTCTCGGAGAGCATTTTAAACATTTGTGCATACGGGATCCCAATTGGAGTATAAACTTTACTGCTCTTCTTGGGTCTTTCAGTGACTAGTAAGGGAAAGTATTTTGCCTCATAAGTCGTTTTTACTGGAGTGAATTCTCTCTTAGGTTCTTCATCATATTCCTTGCGAAGTTCATTCAAAATTTTGAGAGTTTCATGTAACAGTTGCGATGTCTCCCTCAGATACAGTGTGAGTATTCGTATCTCTACCTCATTTGCTGGTTCTGGAAGATTATCTTTGACATCGAAAAAGATCTCTTCTTCTTCATCTTCGACATTGGTTTCTTTGACAGGCTTAATGAGAGATGAGGGGTCAACTTCTCTTTCTTCATCGGAGATAGCAAATGTGTGAGCTAGAGGTGCATTGTCAATACTCGGTTTCTTACTGGCAGGGGGCAACGGCAGCTTGTTACTGTCAATTAAGTCTTGAATAGCTTCCTTAAGCTTCCAACAGCTTTTAGTAGATTGGCCCCTACCTTGATGATATTTGCAATGTGTGTTGGGGTTCCAATTAGGCGACCTCTTCTCGACTGGTGGATCTCCAAATGGTCCAATGGGAGTTATAAGACCTTTTGCATTTAGTCGATCAAACGCGGTGTCATAACTCATGCCAATAGGAGTGAAGTTTCTCCTAAAGGGTTTCTTTTGTCCTTGATTGTTCATGGCGAGGACTTATCCTAGATTAAAGGTGCTAACATTATTTGAGTGGGCGGTTTTGGAAGAAGAAGGATTTTCGTTCTTCTTTCCTTTCATGCCACTGTTGGAGTTATTGTTGGCAGCTTTAGATTTAGCTAAGTCATCTTCAATATTAATCCCAATATCATAAACAACCTTAAAGGTATGAAGGTTATTTTGATATTTAAGATGTTTTGAATATTTTTCTTGGAGGTTTTTAATGAACAATCTCACGGACTCCTTTTCACTTGGTACCTCAATCATTTTAGCTGAGGTTTCTCTCTACTTGTTAAAGAAAGATGTGAAGCCTTCATTCTCCTTCTGTTTGAGAATTTCAAGTTCTCTATGGTTAGTTTCGACTTGAACGTTGCACTTGTACCTATCGACGAAAGCGTTTGCTATGGATTCCCAGGTAGAGGTCTTTTATTTTTCAAGAGAAAAGAACCATTGTTGGCAAACGGTCTCGAGAGATAGCGAGAACAGAGAAGGGAAAACTTTCTTATCGATACCCTTGATACTCATTATTGTTTCAAATGCCCTTAGATGGAAGTAGGGGTTGTCGATTTCCCTAAACTTTGGGATGTCGTTGGCGTTGAACTTCTGCGGAAGAAGATCCTTATCCACTGAGACCTCTTGGGATGTGAGTTCTTGAAACTTGTAGTCGCTGGACAACTTGCTTAGGCTTTCTTTCATGAGGTCCATTTGTTGTTGCTTCGCGGGATCCTCGATCTTAAGTGCGAGAAGTTTCAGTGTCTCAGTTACAGTAGCCAGTTGGTTCTTGAGATCGTTAACTTCTTCCTGAGTTGCCATTATGACTCTTGCTTTCCTCTTGCGAGCTATAGGTTTGTCGAAAAGTTGGACTTGTACGAAGAGGTTATCTTTGATTAATTGTCCTTCCTTTCTTGACCACGCGCTGTAAATTAAGCCAGTTTGCGTTTTAATTACTTGACTCGAATCAGTTTGACTTTATGGCTTTTATTTTAAAAAAAAAGTATGCATATTTTTAGGGAGCAATAATGTACATGTGTTTAGGGAACTTAAGTATTATTATTTATTGGAGGATTAATATCCGACTTACCCCCCCTAAAAAAATGACGAAAAATAACGCGCGCACACAAGACTCCCTTAATCATGGTCAAGACATGTGTTTTGGTGTGTGTATTGAGTGTAAGTGACATGCTTGGACTCTTGTGTAAGACCATGGGACTTAGTGCCTAAACTCGAATATTAATTCAATTAAGCATTATTGCCAGCAAAATTAACCGAATTAAACAGGAAACTGATTAATTAGACATTAGGTGATGACTCGACAAATAATCCGAACTGTCGGCCAAGCGACAGGACTGGCGTCACAATATGGTGGTTGGCGCCAGACTTTTTAGTAAATGTCTGGCGCTACACACCATACAGTGGCGCTACAGCCCAGATTTTGGCACCAATATTGGAGCCTCGGTCTGGGACTGTTTTCGATATTATTAGTCAACTGGGGTATGCCTAAAGTCGTACTAGGTCAATTCCGATTAAAGGAAGAAAAAACTTTATTGACTCGAATTAATTAATTAATTAATTAATTAGGCGAAGTTCTTTAAGTCATTAATTATAATCTCAACACAAATCAACAAACGGTTAGGAAGAGCATAGGATATATATGCACAACAAATAATGCACAATTAGGCAAGTAGGCACAATATGATGCAATGAGTTCGCAACCTAACCATGGCTCTAGTTCTCTAAATGGTTTAGTCAAATAGGTTCCATGTTTAATTGTCCAGATGCACCGCGTAGAAGCCTAACCGTGAAGGGTTAACGCGTGTGGATAGAACACCGCGAGTTTTTAGAAAAAAAAAAACTCACTTCCATGGTTTGGTGAATTCAACCTCTCAGATGTACCCTTTGTTTCCAGGAGCGTTCAATCGGGTAGATAGAGCATAATTCCCAGAGGGTTATGTCCATATGTAGAACACATATGGGTTTCAGAAAAGTGAGAAAAAATTCAATCAGGAAGTAGGATCGAGCAAACAATACGAAAAACCGGTCGAAATTAGAACGCATATTTCTGGCTCGGTATTGGGGGAAATTGGCGCTAGCAAACAGAGACTGGCGCCAACTTTTAACTGTAGCGCCTGGCGCCAATACTGGCGTCTGGCGCTACGGCAAAAAGTGTGGCGCCAAGCTCTGGCCCCTGACGCTACTTCCCACATGCCTCAGCAGCTTTCTGTGCTCAATAAAATCATCCAGTTTCACGCGGTGTTATTTCAGTCCTAGTTGTGAAAGACATTTCTCAAATTTCCTACGTGTAAAATCCTATGTTTTTGACTCATTACGGATGGTCTTTCCAATGAGAACCTTTTTATGCATATGACAATAATGTTAATCAAAATTACGCACATGAAATACTTAGAACTTTTCGAGTCTCATCCACTCATTCTAAATAATTGCCGAAACAAATTAAGGAATTAAAATAGAAATCCTCCCTAGTGGAGTCTCCAAAAATTGTAGGGAATAATTTCAAGCCTTTAAAAACCCCACTAGCTTGAACCCCACTATGATCATACACTAAAGTACGGTGGCGTCCAAAAGGGAAGAAGATAGAGCAAAAGAGTCGCCAACAAGTTTTTAAGGAACATGTAAACCGTTCACGAGGTGAAGGTTACACACCTTAACGATCCAAGAGATCGTCAACTCCATAAGGTCATGAACCAAATAAGGGTTAGAGGATGATGGTACAAATCCAACCTAAAAGAAATTGAACCTGCCCTAATAATAGGCCTCTACTTTATTCTGCTCGTATTCATGTGCGCTTTCTGATTAACATACAATCAATAGGATTAACCCTAAACCTGTTTAATCTATGTTGGTTGAATATAATGCACAAATAAATTATTATTGGCGATCACTTGAATTTATAATCACAATTAACCCTAACAAGATTATTAATTATCTTATTAAGCGTGATTGCAAATATCAATTCCCTTTAAACATGCAATAAAAGGTGATCAAGCAATAACAATATATAATATATATCAAGCAACATAATAAATAATAACAATTAATCATAATCATAATAATCATAAATATTAGGGAGAGTATAGGAAGCATCATACTTTTAATCATACTTAATATTAAAGATACCCTAGACATGATGCTAGGAATCAAAATAACAATCTAAGCATGATATCTACATCATAAATCAATTAAACCATTAAAGTACTTACTTGGATGCCTCGTACCTCTTTCTAATTACAAAATACACACGTTAGTAACTTCAAGGAAAATAATAAACAAAACAATTAAATTAAATAATTGAAATAGAGATTTGGGATCAAACCCTCAGAAATTAAAACCTTTCACGTCTAGGACGAAGGCAACTTCGAATATGGCTAGGTGTTTCTAGATCTTGTGAATACGGAATTTTGTGTGAAAAATCAAAGTAAGAAAAGAATAAATGAATTAATGTTATTGAAAATTGATGAATGAATGATGTAGATGATGAATGGAGAGAGTTAATGAATGGTTTTGATGAAGATAGTTGATGAAAACTTAAGAATAAAGAGAATTGGTGAACGATAGATTTAGATGATGATTAAAAACGGAGTTTTTGATAGGATATTTATAGAGAAAATCATCCAAAAAAGATAATTTATCAAAACAGAGTCTGAAGACCACAAAACTAACTTGGCGCCAGCCCTGGCTCATTGGCTCCAGGGCCAGTGGCTAGCGCCAGACGCCAATGGCTGGCGTCCGGCGCCAATCCTGATTCTAGGCGCCAAGGCCTAGGGTTGGACGCCAAATTGGATTTCAACGCGTTTTCGAAAATCTGATAAATTTCCCGTACTAGAAGATAAAACAATATAATTTCAGTCGAAAATGCTATTTGATCTAATTAAAACTCTGAAGAATCCTAATTGAATTAAGAATGATAAAACCTTCTAAAATGTTCTAGAAGACCAAAACCATTCCTAATTGCATTAGGAATGATAAATCATATTAGGCCCTCCCCTAGATCATTGGGCCGTACTTAAAACTCAAACCGGGCCCAGTTTAGTAAATTGGTCATAACTTCCTCAATATTCATCGGAATTGGGCTTATAATATATCGTTGGAAAGGTCTTTGCAAACCCCATCCAACTACACCACTATTGGACCCATATCATGGACCAACCGAACTGGATTGGCTGTTTTCTTAAAATAAAATTTTCAAAAACTGAGAGAAGAGAAAAGAATTAAAACTTTCCGCAACACCAGACCTTTCCACACTTTTGTTTCATTCGATTATGATTTGACGTGAAAGGTACTCATCACCGGGTTTGGTTTTAGGGAGACACAAATGGGTGTCTACAATTAGGAATTTCAATTGCACTATTTCACTGTAGCAAATTGCAGATGAAGAGACACGAAATTGACATAATGGTTTCAATTTGCTAGTTATTTATTTTCATAAGTGGTTTTCTTTGTGAAATTCTACTTCCCAAAAGCGATTTTAAAGAAAAAAACTTTGAGTTCCTCTGAAATTTCATTTGCTGCTCAAAATGGCTGATTTTAATGGCGGTTCTTCGTCAAAGTTCCCTCCTGTTTCGAGTGAACATCAGAAATCATATTTTCTGTCGTTGTCTAGGAGAAAGTATGAACTTGAAGATTCTTTAGCCGTGAATTTGCATGTCTGTATAGAGGCTGATCGGAAATGTAAAGTTTTACGGCGGGAGTTGGATGTGTTGGAGGCTGAAATGTCTCAATTTAAGGGTCTTGAAAAAAAATAACAGGGCATAAAAGGGTTAGGGTTGATAGTGATTGAGTTGGTGTTATAGAATTTGATAGTGGTAGCGATGGTGAGGCTAAAGTCGATTTGAAGTTAAAGGCGTCTAGGTCTGTGGGTGTTGTAGGAGAAACGTTGGGTGTGGTGGCTAACGTCGAGGGTGGAGTTGTTGATATGGAGATTTCCTCAGATGATGAGAATGTTCAGTTTATTGCAGAGGTCCCTCGTCGAGTCGCTGAGGAAGTGCAAGTGGAAGGTGCTGATCAGGCTGTTGTTGTGGTTCATCAAGAACCACCGATGGTTCACGAGCAAGTTCAGCCTGAAGTAGAACAGGAGCAGGAAGAAGATGAGGAGGTAGATGATGAAGAAGATGAGGAAGATGAAGAAGGTGATGAGGAAGAAGAAGATGAGGTGAATGAGGAGGGTGAACCTCAAGAGGAGCAGGTGCAGGGTGAAGTATTTGAAGAAAAGGCAGGGGATGATGATGATGAGGGACAACAAGTGGATCCTGGGGAGTGGGATATCAACTCTGAGGATGAAATTGGTGGTAACATATATCACTACTCTCCCGGGGATTCTGATGTAGATTCGGAAGCATACAAGTTTCCCTCCCCTTAGTAGTTTGTTTAGGTTTTTTTTTTGGGGCACGCTTTTAAAGTTTAGATTATAGTTTTTGGTATTAGTTTGAAGTTAGTAGTATCTTTTTAGTTTATTAGATGTAAATCTATATAGCTTTATTAGGTAGTAGGTTGTAATTGAAAATTCTAAGTAAATGAAATATGGTTAATATTCAGATTATTGTTTTTGGAGTTCTGTTTTGTTCTGTTTCTTTGTTTTAAAAATAATATATGTATCTTTTGTAACATTATGTGTTGTGATAGTATTTTGAGATGTGTTATTGGTTTTGACATGGAATGCTATTGTTTTTCTTTCAAAAGATTCGTTGTTTCGAACTTGTATGGCTTATTAGGATCGTTTTGCATTTCAAGTAAGTTTATGTTGTGATTAGCTATCTTAAAAATACTGATGAGAGTGTCGAGGGAATCAAAAATGAGGTCTAACTTAACTATTGTGTCGGAGTGGTAGAAACTTTAATAATTTTAGACTATTTGAGCACTCTTAAGTATTGGATCAGGAATTTTAGTGGTGACAAAATTCAAAGGTCGTCTAAATTAACTATTGCGGCGGAGTGGTAGAAGGTTTAATAATTTTAGACTATTTGAGCACTGTTAATTATTGGATCAGAAATGTTGGTAGTGACACAATTCAAAGTTTGTCTAATGTTATGCATGCTTTTAGTGAAACTAAGTTATAACGACTTTGAAAGGTTAATATTTGTAGCATGTTATTGTTTGACTTTTTATGCTGGTTCCATGGAACTTGATGCTTGGTATAGAATGTCTGCCTTTGAAAAATATTGGTTCTTCCTAAATTTAAGTTCTTTTGATTAATTTTTTTGTTAATTTACAAAGTTTGAAACAAAAACTCCTACATTTATGTCTTTAGATGAGTGTGATCAGGTTGCATGAATCCCCTTAGTCAAATATTTATGTTGGAGATGTTATTATAATTAATTGCATGTTTGACTGATGTCTAAACTCTTTGATTGTTAGTTGAAATCCTGGTTACAAATTGAATACTTCTATTTTTTTTTTGGTGTCGTGTTATTTTTTTGTAAGGATGGTAAAAAAAGCGTGGGCGAAAGCCTCTGATTCAAGGTTCGTCATCTTCGATGATCGAGGCGAATGCTTGGGCGAATAGAATGTCAGCTAGCTGTGTAAAAGCAAATTTTCATTTTGTATTTTCTGACTGCTACCATTTAAATGGAATTATTGTAAGAGTTGTTTAAACACAAATATATTTAAAATGTAGTTTGCTTATTTTGTAGTCAATCGTATTTTGAGTTTGGATTAACACGTTATTTTTGCGATGCAGAATGTTCCCTTAGATTTTGCTAGAAAGCATTTTCGTAGATTTGGGGAAACGAATGATGTTGTGCTGCAGCTTTATGATACAGCGTTCAAAGCCAAATTGAAAATAGAGACATATAATGGAAAAATTGTGCAATGTTTTATTAAGGATGGAGTTGATGCAGTGATCGATGAATACCAAGTTCAGGTTGATGAAGGTGTTGTAATTGAGCTTTTGAAGCGAAATCCTATTGTTTTATATATACATTTACAACTGAGTGTTGATTCCTGATGTATTAATATCGGAGGCAGAAGTGTTGAACTTGTCATATTTGATGATTTAATAAATTTTATATTTTTGATGATTTTGGTATTTTTTTTGTTTATATAGTTTTGTAGAGCTTAAGTTTTACATGACTTCAGTACCATTAATTAAATAGTTTTGTTTGAGATTTTCTATATCAGTATGAGTTCAATATTAGTAATAGATTTTTGCTTCTATATCGTTAATCAAATATATCTTGTACCAAATTCTCACTACCTATATTGTTATATTTATCATTCTGTCCATAATCAGGAGTTATTTTGAGATTCACATAAAAAGAAATGTATAATTTAGATATATAGGGAGAAAGAAATTTATAAAGGAAGAAAAAAAAAAGGTCTTGAGATAAAGAAAGGGATGGATGTAGTGATGATTTAGGAGAAAAAAGAGGTTTTGAGATAGATAGAGGGAAGTTTGTAGTGATAATTCAGAATGAAACATCAAGATATTGAGGATTTTCTATTACTCACTGCATTAAGATAGCTAGGAGAAGAAGGCAGAGTTAGCTAGTGCTGACACATAACTCGTAAATGCTAAATATATATAAAGGTGATCAGAGAGTATAATATCAGGAAATTAATGTCTGAATGGTACAATACAAATTATTCCTACATTTAAAATAAATCACTAAATTCTCGAAGTATATACAAAAATTTAATTTAAGCAAAACGTTCAACAATATCAACACCCGATATTAACCATTTTTTACTATCGCGCGCCTTGTTAGTTTGCTAGTTTTCAGAGTTTAAGGCTAGAAAGTATGAGTAAAATCACATATAGGACAGTAATCTAAATGCATGCACAAATTAGGAAAAAAAACTTAGTGAAATATTAAAAGCATTTCAAACATTTAGGTCGTTTTAATGACATTAAAAACAAAACTGTTTAGTTGTCTTTAAAATTACTTGTCAAAGGTGTCAATATCTTCAAGTTAGGCTCCTTTTTTCGTTGTCTGATTGCAGTAGTCAGAAGCTATAAGTTAGACAAGGAGGTTAGAGTGTTAAGCTTAATGAAAAGTTTGTTGATAGGTAATGCTTAAAATGAATGCTTGATAATTGGAGTGTGAGGCCTAACCAAAAGACTGTTTGAAAAAGGATCCAAATTTGTAAAGTCAATTTTCTTTACACATCAGTAGTTTGTTGAGTGTGTAGATAATTTAAAGGAGCTGATTTCGGTAGCATTTATTTCTAATTTTGGTGCAGAACTCTTAGTTTTAGAAGATAATATTGGTTTAGATTGTTTTGTGTGAATGTGCTGACAAGGAGTCTTTTTGCTCTTCTCTGTATGAATGTTGTAATTGCTATTTGATTCTATCTCACATCACAATTTGTCCATGAATACAGATTATTTTGAAGAAAACATATATTAATTATTGTAAGTTAAATGAAAATGCAGTTGACTATTATGGCATTTATTTGACTTTATGTTTTTATTGTTGTTATTATTAGTGAAATGGAATCTGAAGTTTCATTTGTATTGTGAAGGTTACTTGTAGAAGTGTTAGTTTTAGTTCAGAATTGAATTTAAGTAATGGTGTTGTAGTTTCAAAGTTTTGACTTAGCTTATATATTGAATAATTTTGTGAAGGGTATGGAGTATTTTGAGTTAAGCTATTACATAGACTTCCATTTTAATTCAATTGTTTTGAGTTCTAAGTATTCTGACATTAGAAATTTCCATGGACAGAATCTCTCTTTCGTTTACCATTCTGTATGAAAATGATATTCAGCTACATGAAAAATTGGTATGCATTCTTGTTTCTGTTTTAGTGTACTATTTAATTCATTTTTGTTGATGATTAGTTTTTGGAATTTTGATTTTGGATTTTGATTTTGTACCTGTACTGTGGTGTGTGTTTCTTGTGTGCCTCTAAATAGCGTATTCCAGATGGCTTCAGATATGTACTGAATGATGGTTTCTTTAACGTAGAGTTGTCAGTGGATGGTAGTGACAAGTCATGGTTCGTTACTTTAGTGCATGAAGAGTGTGATAGTGGATGGGGAACATATCTTAATGTTGGGTGGTCTGATTTTGTAGAGGATAATGGTGTAGATGCTAGTGCTACTTTGATATTTACTTATTTAGGGATAGCTCATTTGATGTTGAAATCCGCAGATCCAGGGGAAGTAAGAGATCTGAGGAAAATGGATATGGTGGAAGTTCAGGTACTTCAGGTAAAAGGCGTGGGAGGAAACCTGCTATTGAAAAGCTCTCATCTAAAATGATCGAAACCAATGCTTGCCTTGCCAAGCTTGCAGCTGCCTGTCGTGAACATTATTTCTCATTCATTTTTACCAAACCCTATGTTGATCACGGAATTATAGTATGATTTTTGTTAGCTATCTTCATGTTTGTTTTGTTTTTTTTTCATTCTATTCTTCTTTCTCTTGGCATAATTATTTGATTTTGTGTTTTATTTTCAATGACAGAATGTTCCATTCGAGTTTGCTAAACGGAATTGCATTGATTTCCATGAGACTATCGATGTCATTCTTCAGCTTGCTGATACACATTTCAATGTGCAGCTGAAAGTCTTGAAAAAACAGAGAGCTATCAGTAAATGTTCCATTAGAAATGGTGTTAGTCAGTTCATTGATTTCTATAATGTTCAAGTAGATGTAGGTGCCTTGGTTAAATATAGAAAAGGAGTCCCTATTGTGTTTGACATTGATCTAGTTTCAATGTAAACCTATGGAATGACCATCTTAATTAAGGCTTTGTTGTTGTTAGGTTTCCCTTTTATATATATATATATATATATATATATATATATATATATATATATATATATATATATATATATATATATATATATATATATATATATATATATATATATATATATATATATATAATAATGGTTATAAATTGTTTTTGGTGGATCTTACTTTTCTTTTCTGTTCCACACATCTGAATAACTACATGATACATATATCTATTTCAAGTGGAAAATTATATACTTTAATCCGATTATATATATTTATATAACTGAAAACATGGGTTACATTTTCAAGCATAATTTATACACTGCTGCTGATTTTTCATATAACTAATACTTGATATTGTAGATTGCTACCTATTTACATATATAGCATACTATATAGTTATTACATTGGTCTTAACACCAAATGTGTCAAATTTCTCAATTTCTAAATATAGTAAAGGAGTCCCTATTGTGTTTGATGTTGATTTAGTTTCAATGTAAACCCATGGAATGACCATCTTGATTATGGCCTTGTTGTTGTTAGGATGTTTTTTTTTTTTTTTTTTTGGTATAATAATGGTTATGTATTTTTTTTAGTGGATCAGACTTTTCACTCTAACACAAATTTGAATAGTTATAATATATATATATATATATATATATATATATATATATATATATATTCAAGTAGAAAATGATATACTATAATCCGAGTATATATTTTTATATAAGTGAAAACATGGTATACATCTTCAAGCATAGTACATACATAGCTGCTGTTTTTTATATAACTACTTCTTAATACTGCAAAATGCTACGTATTTACATATATGTCTTACTATATAGCATTTACAGTAATTTAAACACCCAAAATCATTATAGTTGATAGCCGAATGAAAAATATTTAAGTGCCTAGTTTAGGCTAATCCCTTAATAAGTGGTGTTATTTAGGAACAAGTAATTTTAGTGTACTTGTTCCTAGTTAATGCCACACATTACAAAATATTTATAAAATATATTTTTAAGATTGTTAATACTTGTTGAAGCTACTGCTGACTTGATCTTTTGTGAGAGTGGTGGCATGATTCCAAGAATCTTCCTCATCATCATCTTGCAATATGAGTGTTCGGCGCCTGGTAACCCTCTCCTGCTTGACTTTGCGTAACTTGAATTCAGAATTTACCTGCTCCTCAGACCCGATATCCTTGCCTTCCTTTGCACCTAAAGAAGCCTGATCTGATTCCATTGAACTGTCAGTGACTATTTAGGAAGATGTGTCTTGAGCCGCCATGTCAATTACTTCTTTTGTTGGTGTGTGGAAATCCAATTCTGCTTCATTTCCAGATCTATTTCGCTTCTGGCTAAAATCTTCAACACTGTCTTGATTGTTGTCACTTGCTGCAATCAAACTTTCAGCGAAAACACAAGCATCTTCTTCCTCTTGACTGGAGTCTATAAGATCATCCTTGTGTGGTGTTTCTTTCGTGTCAGCTGAGTTTGTATGTTTTGCTGACTTGAGTAGTGTCTTCTAAATCACTTCACCCTCTGTAGTTTTTGTGTTGGTGTCTGTAACTACTTTCTTGCTTTCAGAACCAGAAACAGCATTTGGTGAGCTGTCTTGTTCAGTAGTAGCTGTTGTTGTTTCACCACCATATATACACCCTTAAGTCCCTATTGCAAGACCTTGTTCTTTGAAAGTGCAGCTGTGGGTCCAACTTTGATTAAGAAATGCTTTGTCGCTAACTTGAAAACTGTCTCCTAGAACTTGTCAAGTTGTTCTTAATCGCATAGAAATGAAAAATAAATAGAGTTTCACATTTGTAGTATGTAGTGAGGTCAGTGTTATATAATGAGATGATAATTATTGGAAAAATATGTTGTATACCATTGTTTTCATTTCATAGATTTCCAGAATTAGCATTCAAAAATGCTTATCACAAACACCAGTGAATGCAGTGAGTTCCAATGATCCAGTTCCATCAGAGACATTGAAAGTTACGGTTGTCCTGCTCATTATAAGCAATAGTGTTAGTGTGATTTGATGTATAACAACATTATCGTTGAAAAGTATAATGAATTTACTATGTTGATGAATTTTATACCTGTAAGCAGCATGTATGTCTTTCCTTGAGCATGCTTTGCAACTGTAAACAGTTCCAAGAGAAAGATCTGTTCGCTTTCCACAGTGGGAGCATCCTATATATGCTCTTAATCTTTCAAACTCTATATCGGCAATTACAACATTTAACCAAAACACTTCTTGTGGAAGTGTACTTGCTGACTGCATTGTAAATATATAAACCAAGGTTATTATAATGTTAGATATTAACATATTTTGAAATAGTGCTTGCTATGCATATTGATTCTGTTAATTATTTAAAATATATGCTGCAAAAATATACCTTCCTAGCTTTCAGGCAGCCAATAGTTGTTACAATTCTTTCTGCTGTTGGATTGAAGGCTTCCCTGATTCTTTGTTATTCATTGATTAGCATACATCGATGTCTCTTTGCCCTTTTTTATCAAGACCAAATAATTGTCATAAATTTATGGTTTCGTAAATTACTATATATACAATATTGTGAAAAACTTCAACATTCAAACTATTATTAGTAGATCAAACAAACAAAGGGAATATCAATTTATGCTTTACTCACATCACAGGAAATTACAATTTGGGTTTCTCTCAGAATTCTGAATCTGTGTTCAAAACATTACTATGGTGACATTTTCAATATTTAGGAAAGAAAATTCTTCAAAACTATACCATTCGGCTAAAGCTTCTGCTTTGTCGCCTTGGGGGTCCTTCAGAATGAAAGTTGACATGGTTGATTCAAGCGAAAATCTTGTTATTTGGAAAATGTCAATACTCATACTGTGATTCAGATATTTTACATATGTTTATTATTTGAAAATTTTAATATGATCTAAGTTGTTATCTTACCTTGTCGAGTAATAGGTCGTAGAGTTGTAATACCAATTACTTTGAAAGAATCACTGTTTGAGACAATTGGTTCAGACTGTTCTCCAACAAGGTCATTCCAAGTGCATACTTTCAATTGGCTGATCAGTACTGAAATTAGAGGTTTTTTAATATTCACTTTGTGTTAGTATAATATGAAATGAAATGAATGCAAAGATATTAGTCAGTCTATAACAACAATTACCTGTGATCTATCACCATAAGATCTAGAACTGATGTCTCTTTGTTAGATGATGTCACTATTCTCCTTGGTTCTTCTGATACATAAATAACTAACACAAGTATATCGAAACACCAAAAAAAATACACTAAATACTAACATTTTGTATTATGCCACTTTGATGTATTTGACAAATTATATGGTTGTATATGTAATTCATATAATATGTTTACCATGTCTATCATCATCAATAGGGATGCTTAGAATAGAAGCAAGTGTTTGATATTTGGGGTAAATTGATTCTCCTTTAGGATCCAAAGATCGGATGACAGTATTGCTTCCTATTGACAAATGAAATGGAATGTCATCTTCTTTAGCCCTCCATTGTGCATCCAAGTTCCTTACTACAGCATCAGCAATCTCTTAGTTTCCTCTAAAACTAATAACATCCCAGTATGGCAGAATCTGGTCACCAAAAAGTGTCATCTTCATCCGCAAGCAAGAATTTGTTAATTTTTTAAGTGCTTTCATCAATTTGTGCAAATTGAATGTTAAGTTTCAAAATGTATGTAGCATTAAATCTATATACCTTGTCATCTTCGAAAAACATACACTGATATCGTGTATTTTTTTCTGATGTTTGTGGACGACCCTTCTCTGCAACCCTTACTTTGACCTTGAAATTTTTTGTAGTTGTATCGATTTCATCTAGGAATTTCCATTGTGGCGCCATGAAGATGTTCTCTGTTTGATAATTTTGAAATAACTAAATATTATGATCAAAGAAAACATGTTTAAATGCTACAAACCTGTCTCATACTGCATGCCTTAAGTAAAAGAGTTTTTGTTCAAGTTTATGCATGCAAAATGTTGGAATATAAATAGTACCAGTCTGTTGTTTTAATTGTACAAAATATCTAATCTATATGATTTTAAAATCATTTTGCATGCTTTTACCTGAATTTTTTTAAAAAAAAAAACCAGAGATAATTATGCATGCATCATGTACAAATTCAGAATACACTTCTAATCCTGTAAGGTTTTTTTTTTTTTTAAATGTATAAGTAACACATTGCATGTATGAAATGGATGTTTTGCAAATTTTAATTAGCAATTGCTATGCATGCAGAATGTTAGAAATGAAAAATAACATCAGTCTTATGCTCCTACTGTACAACATCTAATATGTAAGATTCATAAATCAGTTTGCATGCCTTAAATCGATGTTCAAAATACATAAATGAAGATGATTGTGCATGCATCTGTAAATACTTAAAATACACTTTTTATTATGCAAATTCCCTAAAATTATTTATGCTTGTTATGATTTTAAAGTAAAAAGTTTCATACTTCATACTTAAAACATATGATTCTCAGACTATGCATACAGAATGTTAGAAATGAAAAATAACATCAGTCTTTTGCTCCTACTGTACAATATCTAATGTGTATGATTTATAAATCAGTTTTCATGCCTTAAATTGATGTTCAAAACACATAAATGAAAGACAATTGTGCATGCATTTGTAGATACTTAAAATACACTTTTTATTATGTAAATTCCCTAAAACTATCTAAGCTTGTTATGATTTTAAAGTTGAAAGCTTCATACTGCATGTTTAAAACAGATGATTCTCAGACTTAAATTAGTAATTTTTAGCATGCACAATTTATATAACAGAGACAATTTAAAAGCCATAAACTAAGAAATAATAACACATGCATATCTATCTAAATCTATGAAGTGATAACAAAATTTATGTTAACACGAAATTTTGATTGATCATACCTATGAAGTAGTTGATGGTTGATTGCTGTGTGTTGAACCTAGTACAGCTTAACCAATCGTTTATGTATTTGAAATTTTTTTTATGTATAGCATAAGTTTATAATTAGTTGGTGTTTTAGAGAATACAAATGATGCTAAACATTGCTTATATAGTGAAAAATAGATGGGAAAAGAATGCATGCAAAAGTTGATTGCAGAAATTTCCACCCCCCTTCCAAAAGAGATTGCATGCATGAACTATCTCAACATGTAATAGTGTTCTTGTCTCCTCCTTTTTCTCCTTTTTTTCCTTTTTTTTCCTCTGATAATGAAAATAAGATTAATATATCTAATTTTCCACTATTTACATTTACATTTTTGTGGCATTTCTCCTGATTTTAAAATCTATATTTTGAACTACAAATATGTTCATGTACATGACTTAAAATGAAAAATAACTTACAAATGAATTATTTAGATTAAATTCCTAGTTGTTCCATCACTGCAAACACATAGGAAAACAGATAAAAGTTATTAAAAAATAAAAATAAGCTTACTCATTGTAATGGTGTAGAAATTATTGGTTTTAAGAAAATATACACAGTCTCAAAACCAATATGAACGAAAAAGAATGATGATCACTTATATCTTTTGCCACTCTAAATGATTCCTTCCAAACGAAGAATATCATAAGATACTTTATTCTTCACTTCTGTCGCCTTCCGTTGCTTAGTGCTAGCTTCAGTTATTACACTGACATTAGCTGATTTACGAGCTCAAGAAAGTGCGACATATAATTGTCCATGTGAAAGACAGGATCGCGGTAAAAAAAAAAAACCACAACTTGACTAAGTGTTTGTCCTTGAGCTTTATTGATTGTCATTGCAAAACTAAGTTTCAAAGGAAATTGTTTTCTCTGAAACTGAAAAGGATAGCCTTCTGAATCTGATGGACGTAATAAAATACTTGGAATCAACACGTGCTGACCTTTATTATGTCCAACAGCAATAACACACTTAATGAGATTACGGAAAAACTGCTTGCATATGATTCTTGTTCCATTACACAAACCAGATGCTGGCAGAAGGTTTCTTAACAGAATAACAGGACTATTAACTTTCAGCTCAAGCTCATATATGAGGACTCATACCACCAGGGAAAAGTTTGTTTCGAAATTCAGTAGTATATACGGCGCAATATTCATCAATCATAGTGTCATAACTTTTATACACTACTGATTCACCCGGGAATTTGCAAATCAAACTTGAATTTATGGCATCAACATCCTCATTCATCGGTGTCAATATAGCTCTTGTAGTAAAAATGTCTGAACTAAATGGAAACATATCCATTTCTGGAAATGCTACAGCTGTTAGATGTACATCATCAGCTATTCCAGTACAACAAGGCTTAACAATATCTGATGGCAGCTCAACAAACGCATCCTCCATTTTTTGCAATTCACCATTTCCTAGTGCCAACAGAAAAGCTGCATATGCAGGATCATCTTTAGCCCTTAAGTTTTCAGTAAGCCTGATCTTCAGAAATTGTGGCCACAGAGCAGAACTAACTAAACTTGCAGCAACTGCTTCTCTCTGTGATTTACGTGGAACAATTGGAAGAACTTGTCTAAAATCCCCACCAAAAACTACTAATTTGCCTCCAAATAATACACTTGAATTGCAAATATCTCTAAGTAGTGAATTGAGGGATTCAATATTTTCCTTCTTAGCCATAGAAGCTTTATCCCAAATAATCAACGTTGTTTCTCTTAAAAGCGCAGCTAAACTTCTCTGCTTAGGAACATTACAAGCAAGTGATCCTGAAGGGTCTAAAGGGATTTTAAACCGAGAATGCGAAGTTCTACCAAAAGGAATATTGGCTGCAGCAACACCCGAAGTTGCTGTTGGTAAAACAATCTTATTCATTAATCTGATTTCTGCATAAAGAGCATTATATAAAAAAGTTTTCCCCGTTCCACCAGGACCATCTATATAAAAGGCACCAGGCTTCCCCTTTGTAACATGATCCATTATCACATCGAATGCAACTCATTAAGCCTGATTTAACTTTTCTTTACATTCTAAACACTCTTCTGGTATCGGAGCATTCAATGCATCTTCTATATCTTTCGTAACATGTATAGCATCACCATCATCTTCTACTAAATTATGAAACCCAAAAGCCTTCAACGAACTTCCCATTGACTCAACTAATTGCTCAATCGATCTTACGGTTAAATGTTTCACTCTTGCAGCATCTTTAGGATATTATATCGGTAATCCTCTGAAAAAGAATCATAATATTTTGTCCACAAAGACAGAGGATCTCTAGGCTAACAGAAGATAAGTACCGTGGAAAACAATCTTCGAATAACATGAGGCATTTGGATGGCACATCCTTCAGTCAAGCACAATTCAATTACATCATCTTCTTCCATTAATCCTAACTTCAGTGCTGCCTGCTAAAAAGTGGCATAAATGTGTCCATTGACTGTACATAGATCTTTAAACGACTTCGGACTTCTGACATTGTGAAGCAGCAACCGCAAATAGTATCTTTCACCTTCAGAAGGTCTAACAAATGCTAACCTTCCAATCTGGATTTTTTTTATTCTTTCTTTTCTTCCACAGTTTATCTGATGCATTCCACCAATAGTGCTCTGAAAATTCACTATATAGCCATCTTGTTCACAAAGCTAATTTACAATTCATTTCGAAAAACTCTGTTAAACAGGTTCTAGTACGCTTAGCATCTGAAATAATTGATGTCAGTTGTTCGTTAGGTCTCATCTGTATCAGCTGGGAATTAGGCAAGTGGACAGGAAGAGGTAAAACAGAAGGATACATTTCATATAAATCAAAACCAAAAAGATGTCACGCAGCCTCACAGGGTGAAACCTATCGACCTGACTGATATTGTTCAATTTCATCTTGCATGGGAACTCCATCTTTTGTTTGGACAATATTGAAAGATATCTTGTCATGGCCTTTATAAACATACTTATACAGATACTTCACTGTTTTAATAGTTGAACAAACTTCAACATTTAAGTGACAATTGAAATAAGCTAAAAGATATGGATTATACGGAATCACCCATGAATTATCCATTTCAACACCCCGAACTTTGACAGTATCACACGTAGCTCTCCTTCGATACAAAGGATATCCATCACTGTTACTTTTTGTCTCTTCACAATTTTTTGTCTGGATAACCATACTTACAATGTCCACGTTGTTCTTTATGTTTCATACAAGGGCATTCTGGATTAAGATAACCACATGGACCATGCATCATATGCTTGATCACAATCTCTCTTAAATATCCATTTTCAGAAGATGGAATTTCAGCACAAACAAACTTATCAAAGTCATCAGGAGTCTTTATTTTGAATTCTGATTTCAAAATAATGAGAAAATGAGCATGAGGTCAACCTCTTTTTTGGAATTCAATAACATAAATCATTGTAGCCACTTCTCCAAATATTTTCTTCTTCCTAATTAAATGTTTTAAAGCAAATACCTTTGCCCTAAAAACTCTTGAAACGACATCTGGCCTATTTTGTGCTTCTTCTCCACCAGCAAGTTCTTGTTTTATTTCAGACCAATTAGGATTGCATGTCATTGTTATAAATAAATCAAGCTTGCCAAACCTTTGAACTAATGACATCGCATTCAGATATCTCTTCTTCAAATCTCGAGGGCCACCCATAAACGTTTCAGGCAATATAACTCGTCTTCCAACATTTTCTGCGCATTCTTCTCCACAATCTATAGTATCAAGAAGTCCCTGATAAAGATCAGCCCTTATTGTCTGTTGGTTCCTTCGAAAGAAATCCAAGCGTGTATTCTCTACCTTGACATACATGTTAGCGATATATTGTTGAAAAAATCTTCCAGCTCTGAGCAAGTAATTTCCCGGACGACACTGAAGCCTATATGCATAATATTCTCGAGCTCAAATATGTTTATCTGCCTTAGATGAACCTCCATTTGCACCTACAAATCAATATTTGGAAAAAGAAGGATAAAATTAGCAATAAAAGCATGTATATGACATATATAAAATCAAATATACTCTATTAATTAGAAATAAAAGATATGAACTCATACGCCTAGCTTCTTCATCTAACAACTCTTCAGTATTATGTACACTACATGAAGAAACTAGATCTATCTGAGACTGTAACTGTTGTATTCCACCCATAGACATCTTCTTTAGTCCTTGAGTCCACCCACAAACACCATATGGAAATAGCAAAGGATACTGTAAAGGATCATAGCAACCATAATAGTGTTGGAACATATGAGAAGAATCATCTACACCAGTAACCAATATGTGTGGACTTTCAGACTCACTGGAAGAAGTATTCTCTGGCCAAATAACAGCAACCTCATCTGTAGTTGGAGCATTATAAACATGCTGATCTGGAACTGTAGTCTTATTCAATAAAATTTGTGCTCAAACTTCGAAAAAATCTAGCATACGGATTTAGATTTGTAATCTCCATCAACATAGCCAAAATATTTTCTCTTAACGTAGAAAAACACTTTAAACCATTAGCTGATTCTTGCTAACTTATACTTATACTTGTCAAGAACACAAATTGAATTGCAGGTATAATTAGTATTAATGTCACTTATACTTGTCACTTGAATTGCAGGTAGCGCAAAAACCTGAACAATAACTCTTTCACCAGTTACTGCATCAAGAACCCCTATGAAAAATGTGATCAATGAAATTTTTAATTCTGATTTGTTGACATTAATAATTTTTATTATTCTTAAACACATGTAGGAATTCTCTAAGAAGACACTAAAATTACTTGAAACTTCAATTGCGCTGCCTTTTTCTTTTCCTTAATTTTCATTAAGCTGCTCCTATAACCTTTTTACAAAATTACAAAAACACAAATTCAGTTTAAATTTTAAAACAAAAATTAATAACAGTAACACAACAAAGTATAATAAATTTTTCTCTAATACCGAAGTTTTCAACCTTTGAGTACCTTTGAATTTGTTCAGTACATCTTCTCTCCAAATCTACAAGGTGGCTATTAGTGTTTGTCCTTGTTGATGAAGGTGCTTATTAAACATAAATAACAAATTCATAAGCAATTATCTCTATCTCAATTCAATTCAATATAAAATATGTTTACTACAAATGAGAGTTTTGAAATTACTCAGCACTTGAATTCCTTTTCTTGCTTTCTTTTTAGACCCATTGACAGCCTCTATTTCATTACTTTCACTTTCCAACCCTCTTTGACGTTTAGTCCTGTATTTATATGATGTCGTTGGTGCTCGTAATAATCGATCTACATAATCAGTGATTAACATTGATTTTACAAACTATTGTCCTAAAATCACTTCACTGTAAAAAAAAAAAAAAAAAAAAAAAAAAAAAAAAAAAAAAAACATTCCCTAGATCTTCATTGTTAGATACATGAAAAAACTCACCCATTTTCTATTTTTCTTTGCAAATTCCACAATACGTCTCCCTTGCAAGTGTCGTTGTATCAAGCAACCTTTTTTATTCTACACGTAACTTGTGTTCTAAGTAATCTGAATTTTCATAACAAGACATACCATAAGCTTTAAAAATCCACAAAATTAGATAGCAAACTCCAAGAAAGTTCAAAAAAGAAAAGTATAGCAACAACCAAAAAGTGTTCATTATCATTAATTACATATAATCCATTACAACCATTACATAACCAAAATATCTACTTCGAACTCTAATATATGTATTTACTTAAAAGAGTTCAATGCACAAGCATCACAAAAAACTATCTTGTGCAACATACATAAGCCAAGCAACTTCAAATACATGATCCAACAAAAAACTAACCCAGTTGAAGCAACAAGCAACAAAAGACCGCACATCAAGCAGTTAAAACTTCTTCAATACCAACTTAAACCCAAGTCATCTAATCCTTTAAAAGCCTTACATGCTTAAAATGTCCATGTAAATGTTCTGAGTCTTCCCCCTTTGGGATTTCTTCAATGCTAGAATCAGAAATAGCAAATGATTCTGGAACTTGAGATTTTAGTTCAATCTTCCTGAAAGCTATAACAGGTAGATTAGATATTGGAACCTGAAATTCCCCACCAACAGGAACTACACAGTCTTGTTCTACAAGACCTGAAGAAGGTTCCAATTGTTCTTTAACTCCCAACACACGTTCCTTCACACTTAAATAACTTTCCCTCTCCAAAACACATAGCAAAGCATCAAACCTACATGTCGTTGCCCTATAATTAGCATCCACTATTTCAAGATTACACACATCAATGAGATAATCAACCGCTTTCCTAGCTAGAACTTGCTTAGCTGCAGCTTGACTCAAACAGTAATCACTAAACAAACACCTAAATCCTGAATTGTTCCTATGGTGAATGATGGTAAACCAAGAAACATATTGATTCGGAAATTGTTCAATAATTTCAATTGGAGTGCACTTTACATCAACACAACTCAAAATAGACCTCAACACCTCAAGAAAATCAATAACAACTTTCCTCTGATTGTGTCCAATTCCAGTAGAAATATCTCCATGAAAATAAACCTTTGATTTGCCTTTCTCAATTGCCTCCAACTCCTCTTTCTTGTATCCATACAATCGACCACAACGTTCTTACATTTGCTTATGTAAAGCAGTTACATCTTCAACAACTATGTCATATCTTTTTATAAGATCATACACAACCTCTTTAGCCGCAATTTCACAAGATTCATCTACATTGACCGTATCTCCACCAAGATAAACAGTAGGAATAGCACTACTCTCGCTCCTAACAGCCACACAAGCAATGCTTTTTCGGAGATTGAGATATTGGTATTCTGGATCAGGGAAATCCAAGCATCGGTAATTTGCTTCAACAAAGGACGAAATGATAACACTACTTGTGTGAGCGAAGCATCCATAACCTATAATTCACGTACAATCAACCACTTCAGACTAAATTTCGCCCAAAACAAATACAACTACAGACACCAAAAATCAAACACTTGACACTCAAACCATATAAACCTACTACCAATAGACCAATAAACAATGTTAACCTTAACTTTCTAATACACAATGTTAATCCCAATAATATCCCACGATCTTCACACAAACTGCATGCAACAATTATAGACTTGTAAACCATTTCAAGCCTTTGTCAATATAAACCAGTACAAAAAAAAACAAAAAATCGTGTCACTCTCACTAATATTTCTCTCTGAACGCAGAACTCATACTCAAAACACTATCACACTACAATCTCAAAAAGAAATTAAACTAAAACTTTTAACCACATACATGCATGCAAACTTTTAAACCTCAGAAATTATATTCAGAATAAAAACAAAAACAACCAAAAATGCATGCACATTGTTCTTTTGTTCCTCTATCTTAATAATTGATCAACCAATTTAAATGCATGCACAAATTAAGAATAAACTTAGTGTCACAAATAGATTCTACAAATAAATGCAAACAAATAATAACATACACATATATGTCATCAATCTAAAATGCATGCAATAAATCATAAAATTATTTAGCATCTTAAATTAAATAAAACCATATTAAAACATCAAAATCAAATAGACAAACAATATATGCAACTAAACTCACACATAAAAATCGAACACATAACATAATTCTTAAATTTTAAGCTCAAAAATTTCCTTGCATGCAAAAAAATCAATTACACACTATCATCAAAATCAAAATCAAACAAGAAAATAATACGTACAAGTGAACTTACACACTAAAATCATATAGAATTATTAATCACACTAAATTTCACCGATTCATTGCCATACAAAATGCAAGAATCATGCACTAATCAACTTCTAAATTAATGGATGCTTGCAAAATTACCTGCATATTGTTCTTCTGTTCCTCTATCTCAATAACTGATCATCCAATCTAAATGCATGCACAAATTAAGAATAAACTTAGTGTCACAAATAAATTCTAACCAAACCACACAAAATAAATACAACCAAATAATAACATACACATATATGTCATCAATCTAAAATGCATGCAATAAATCAGTAAATTAATTAGCATCTCATATTAAATAAAACCATATTAAAAACATCAAAATCAAATAGACAAACAATATATGCAAGTAAACTCACACATCAAAATCGAACACATAACATAATTCTTAAATTTTAAACTCATAAATTTCCTTACATGAAAAAAATCAATTAAACATTATCATCAAAATCAAAATAAAACAAAAAAATAATACGTGCAAGTGAACTTACACACTAAAATCATATAGAATTATTAATCACACTAAATTTCACCGATTAATTACCATACAAAATGCAAGAATCATGCACTAATCAACTTCTAAATTAATGGATGCATGCAAAACTACCTGTTTTTTTCGTTAAATAACTTGATAATTGAAATAACTTCTATTACATGAAATTTTGCAATTGAAAAAACTCCAGTAATTGTGTTTAAGTTATCTCACAATGAAGTTATATATATGTACATATATATATGTATATATATATATGTAAACCTAACCCACTCAAAAAACACATGCCTTAAAACAAGCTAAAAGCTAAATACTTTATGTTATTACATTAAACTAATTAAACAAACAAAGCTATGTACACCTCATCACTTAATATTAATTAAAACACATAAACCACAATTATACTAATGAAAGTCAATAAAGTTTTAAAAAGTCAAAAAAAATCAACAAAACTTGATGGCAAATTTGCAATAACCAACAAAGAAAAAGTTAATTTTGGACATTTCACAACTTATTTTTGACAAAAAGGTCAAAAAAGTCATCAAAAAGAGATGAAAGTCAACAAAATTCAAGGATTTGATGGCATTTTTGCAATTACCAACAAAGTATGAGAAAAATATGGTCAATGCACTATTCCTTTCACTAATTTTCACTAATTTTTGTCAAAACTCCTAATCTTTTTCAACTTCTCACTTTTAAAGGTTGTAGATATACTCTTTACTCTTTAATTTGGACTATATGTTGTTATAATTATTATTTTTTAAATACAACTCATGTTCTTTTCATTTTTGAATAATAAAAAAAAATTGTGTGTTTTGGTTATGAATTATATTTGTTTTAGATATAATTTTGATGCAAAGATGATATATGTTCTTTGTACTTAAAAATTTAAAAACATGTTTTTTGTTTATGTTTTTTTGTTGCTTTTTGGATTCATGTTCATTCGTTTTGACTCATATGTTTATTAAGAATTTGTGTTCTTTTGTTTTAGTCTTAATTAAATTTATTTATTTTTAAAATTTAGTCTTTATATTCATTGGGTGCACAAATCAATAATTGGTAATACAAAGTAAATATACATTTTTTTTTTAATTAATTTAGCAAATATTATACTACATATTTACTAGAAAAGTTGACAATGAAAACTCACGTATTAAAAAATAAATTACAGTTGTTTTACTTTTATAAAATAAACCTAAGATATAGGTATAACATATTATATCATATGCATAATTATTTTGCTTTATTCTGTATTTCTGTTACATGCGAGCTTTCGTTGTACTTCACATTTCAAGTCAAACTTGTTACACAAACTCCCTCTATATATATATCTGCACAAACATAGAAATTCTTCATCCCAAACATTAATATCACTATAATTATGAATTATTACCTTAAACCAACATTAATTTTAGCCCTTTGGGCTACTACTTTTGTCATACTTTCTCTTCCAACTCCCTCACTACAACAACAATCTTCTTCATTTGAACAATCTTCATCAAATCGAACAAGTTCATCTTCATCATTTGATCAAAATGGCTCATCATTTGAACAATGGTCGTCCAATCGAAGTAGTTCTTCATCATTCAATCAAACTACAACGTTTCAAAAATCATCACCAGGAGGTGTAAGGCTTCAGAATGCATTCACTGCTCTGCAAGCATGGAAGAAAACTTTCACCTCTGACCCTTTCGGGTTTACCTCGAATTGGGTAGGCAACAATGTGTGCAGCTACCAAGGTGTATTCTGTGCACCAGCACCCGACAATGGTAATGTTATCACTGTTGCAGGAATCGATCTTAACCACGCCACAATCTCAGGTTCATTACCTGATAGACTCGACCTTTTACCTGACCTCGCGCTCCTTCACCTCAGCTCAAACAAATTTTCCGGTAATATCCCTTCCTTCCTTTCGCGGTGCAAGCTTCTCTTTGAGCTTGATTTAAGTAACAACTTGTTCCGTGGCCCTTTTCCTTCTGTTTTCCTAAATCTTCCATCTCTCAAATTCCTCGACATTCGTTACAATCAGTTCGAGGGTGTAATCCCTCCTCAACTCTTCAACTTAAAACTTGATGCTCTTTTTTTGAACAACAACCAATTCTCCTCACCCCTTCCTAGCACCATTGGAAACTCCCCTGTTTCCGTGCTCGTTGTGGCTAACAACAACCTTAAAGGGTGTTTCCCATCAGAAATTTCCAAAATGGGAAGAACCCTCGACGAAGTTATTCTCATGAACATAGGGCTAAAAGGTTGTTTACCTACAAGTATTGGGGGGTTGAACCAAGCAACCGTTTTCGACGTAAGCTCTAACGATCTAACAGGCACATTACCTGAAAGTATGGGAAGGATGCAGAGCTTAGAGCAGCTTAATGTTGCAAATAATAAATTTTATGGGGAAATTCCAAACAGCATTTGTGATTTGCCTAAGTTGGAAAACTTCACTTATGCTAATAATTACATTACTAAAGAACCGATTCAGTGCTTAATGATTATGGATAAAAATGATGAGAATAATTGTCTAGATTTTTGGTTGTCACAAAAATCTTCTACAGAGTGTAAGGCCTTCTTATCCCACCCTCCAAGTTGCAAATGTGTAGGAAGTCCCCCACCGCGGCCACCACCTCTGCCGCGACCATCACCACCTCCTACAAAATACAATGCTCCAAAAGTGCCGGTGCCTCCACGTCGAGCGCCCCCACCTCCGTCAAAAAATTATGCTCCATATGTACCCGTACCTCCTCGACGACCACCACCACCACCACCTGCGCCTAAATATACTCCTCCACATGTGTAACCACTAAATTTTGTGCATGTGTAATTACTACTGGTCCTGCAACCTAGCTTCAGCATGGTAGATGCGAAAAATTCGGTTTAAAATTTTTATTATTATCATTTGTTTTCAAATTTGTATTGTTTTGTTATGGAAGAGAAATGTGTTGAATTAAATTGACCTTGACCAAATAGAATATTAGTGAGCATATGTAATAAAATGAAAGTCAATGTGCCAATATTAATGTTATTTATTAGCAATACTTCTTTGGGCCATGTAATTGTATTATTTTCATGTGTTGTTATATTTAATAAATTGGACTATATAACCTCAAATGTTATTTTATAGAACACCATTTTGGATCTTCTGAGGAATATTTAATTTCTTGCTTATTTAATTATTTAGAATCTGAGTTTTAGATCATTTCATCTATATATAATTAGAACTCCTTATCATATTTAATTTGATGCATGCATTAATATATATATATGGATGTCCAACAAGATTATTTATAGGTTAATAATGTTGTTATTCTATGATTGGATTTTTGTTGTTATTAATGAAACTATGATAAGTGCCTTAGTATATATTTTTATCATTTGATGAGAGCATTTTGATAAAAGTAAATCGAATGTGTCTTGCTATTTGATCCAAATTATGTTACTTTGCTTCTACTAAATACATATCAAACACGACTAGGAATTTATCTTTGTAAATGTATTACTCCATTAAAACTCCATAGTACAGGCCCAATCATACACCCTTACAGTCTAAATTTAATACTTCGTATAATTATCACGTAATTAAGTCCGTCTAAGGGCCTGTTCACATTAACTGAACTGAACTGATTGGAGCTGAACTGAACTGATTGGAGCTGAACTAAACTGAACTGAACTAAACTGAAATTAAGTAAATTTAAACAGGCCCTAATACAGGCTTTTTGCAGCAAAATTAAGAGCTGAACTGAACTAAACTAATTGGAGCTGAATTGAACTGAACTGAACTGAACTGAAATTAAGTAAATGTGAACAGGCCCTGATACAGGCTTTTTGCAGCACAACACACATAAATTAGGCTGTTCATTATCCCCTTTATTCATATACTGAACAATGATATTAGTATGTAAAATCAGGGGTAGAAATACAAAAGTCATACATTAGGGGAGTTTCAATTGCTACAACACTCAATCATAAACTAGGAATTAAAAGTTGTTCAGAATCTAATACAATTAGATCAGAATGTTTCCTGACTCTAATCCTAAAAATTGCAGGGGATCCCAACAAAAAAGGACTGATCCTGCAACGTAGAGTGAGCAGCGACTCTAGGAGCTCGAGTAAAATGCTCAACCAAGCTGAACAAGATATATTTCACAAGACTGCCTCAGTTTTTCGTAGCTGTAGGTCTCAAGCAGCCACAGAAACGGGGTTTCTTTTGCTTTTTATTCTTGCGCACGCGACTGTAAAAAAACTCCCTCAACACAACTGATGCACTGCTTCTGGAACCATTCTCTTTGCCTTTGCTCTTCTTTTCGTCCTTCAGCCTCTGCAGCACGTACTGCATTCTCTGCATCTCTACCTCCAATTTCCCAATATTTTCTGCCTCCTTCCGTACTTGCTCCGAGACTCTCTTTTGCCAGGTACTCTCAGCCTCTTCTGATATTCTCTCACCCCTCACCTCTGTAGTGACTGAGCGTTCCTCGATGCACCTAATCAACTCAGCATTGACATCCATTAAGTGGACGACAGAATTCTCCACATCCTGTAATTGCCCCCTGAAAGTGTCGTAATCAGCATCTTCACCTTTCTTCCTTCTCTTCTTTGGCTCCATTGTTTTCTTTAATTCTTGGACCGAAACCTGTAAGCCTGTCAACTTCTGTGCATCAGAAGAAAGTCTCTCCAAAACCTTTTTCTTCGTTCCTTTTCTAGTCAACTGAGCACCTCTATTTGACAGTTCTAGCCTATCAACTCCTAATTCTTTCTCAAATTGTGATTCCGGAGTCGGATTCAAACTAGATTGGTTCACAATTTCATCGTCGATGGTATCAGTTCCTTGTTCGAGCACTTCACCGATCACTTGATCATGGCAGCTATCTTCTTCTGCAGCTTCCCATAGCCCAAGCATCTGATCATCAGATACAGCACTGCCTCTCTTACTGACGCTCTGGAATGAACGGCCTGATGCTTGGTCAAGAGGTATATCCTTCATCTCTTCCCCACTTCTGATTTCACAAGTTTCCGATATGGATACCCGGCCACTGCGCCGATGCTCCTCCTGGTAGTGAGAGTTAATTCTTGATTTTAGTTCTTTAATCTCTTTAAATGCAGCTTCAAGTCTGACATTGTTATTTGATTTTTCCTGCATGGCAACCAATTCCTTTTCTTTTTGCAATATGTCTTCTATCACCTTGATTCTGTCCTGCAGTTTCCGCAGCTCAAAATAGCTACTTGAAGATGCTGAACTTTCCTCTGTCTGGTCCAAAATTCCCTGCATACAAGAATACAAATTAATGCAATTTCGACATGCATATTTTAATGTACAACAAGGAATTGCTTGATTACATGACACTAATGTATGAATATCATTCATAGTATTGTACGCTCATCGTCTTGAATAACAACCAATTACAGATAACTGCACATCCCAAATGAATAGGCCATGCACTTCAAAGCATTTAATGCACTACTTCCGTTTTCTAATGTTTCTAACATTCACTGTTTGCTAATTAAGGCAAAGGAGAGAGAATAAAAAATTGAGTAGTGTAGAGGAAAAAAAAAATATTGGATAAAGTCAGAGAATGGAAATGGTGAGTGGGTGTAAGAGAGTGAGTGAAAAGGTGTAAATATTATGAGGTAAGAGGGGAAATGTAGTAATAGAAATTTGTCATAATGTAATAAAGTAGATATGTTAAAAACATCATGAAATGGACAAAAATGAAACATATTCAAAACACTATGAAACTGAGGTAGTATATTTTTATTTGTGTCTTTTCTATTGACTTCACTCTATTACCTATCAATTGTCCCATAAATAAACTAGACAGGTTACATAGACAAAAATAATTTGTAGTATCAAATAATAAATTTCATGAAAGTTTGATAGTTTGTAAACAAAATATGACAGGAATTGTTTGAAAAAGAGTTTCCAACAATGAGATGATAAATATAGATGTTTTTAAGTCAAAGGCCAAAGATTTTGGTCAAAAAAGAATAATAGCAGAATTGAAAACTATAATAGTTTTTGAACAATAGAGGCCTATTCGTAGTTAGCTTGTGTCTACTGTCAGTACAATCAATGTTGGAATATTAGGCAGATATTACATCAGTATCAGTGTACTTGTACATCAATCCAGCAATTTGCAACATGCATTCTATTCCTAGACAGCCAACATAAACAATTAAAAATTAAACAAAAAAAAATGAATATATTGCAATTTGATAAATCTTAATTTTATAACCTCGCTACAATACCAGTTACCTATTTGATAAACCTTAATTTTATTTATATTACTTAACAAAAAAACGCCAATCATAAGCTACAAGAGACCCCATTAAGCAGTTAAGCAACAAAACTTGATTAAAAAATGTTATAACAAATTTAGGATTATTAAGACATGGTTAATATAAGTATAACAAAACATAAAAAATAAGGGAGGGAATAAGATCATTACTTGTGTTTCTGTAGTGGAAGCAGTATGTAGCTTAGACTGCATGAGTGGATTTTTCTCGAGCAACGCAACGCTATCCTTAAGAGAGGCTATAAGTGGTAGGCATGTAGTAAGCTGGGATCTGAGAGCCTCGGCTTCACTTTCAAGTGAGGTAACTCTTTGTTTCATAGTCTCGACCTCCAAACTTCTTTGATTGCTTACATCTTCAAGGCACACACATAAGCTGCTCAGATCATGAACCTTGTTCTCAAACAGAACTTCGCGTACAGAAGAAATCTGGAGATCAAAATAGAAGGAATCTGCCTCAGCCTCCCAGAGTTCAAATTCATTACTTCTTTCATGCAGCTCTGAGGCCAAGATCACTTCTCTTATCTTATATTCTTCTATCTCTTCATGTAGCTTGCCTACTTCAGACTCCAAGTTTCCATTAGCATCACGAAGAGAAACAATTTCCTTCTCCTGATATTTGTTATCTTTGGAGAGTTCATCCATCTGTTGCTGTAAAACTGTCCTTGTAACTTCTAAATTTTCACAATCCTTTTCAAGATACTGAACAGTACAGCACAATTCTGCATTTACATCATCTGCTGCTTGAAGCTTTAACTCAAATTCTGAAAGTTCTCTATCTTTTTGGTTTACCAACTCCCTCTCATCAGAAATTTCATGTCTCAACTGATCATTACGAGCACTGAGTTCAAGTTGCATATCCTCCAACTCCTTCATCGATGCTTTCAGGGCCACATTCTCCATTTCCTTAACTAACAGATTTTCCTCCAATTTTATGGATTTACTTTCAAGATCCTTGAAAGCTTTTCCCAGGGAATTCATCTCTTCGAAAACTTCCTCCAACTTCCAAGATTTCTCAATACCATAGCTCTTCAAGATCATAGACTGATAATTGAAAGCTAGGGCCTCAACAATGATGTAACTACTTTCCTCTTCTAAGATGTTCTTTTCCATCTTAATGTGCGATAACTCCTCCTGCAAACACCTGTTTTCGTCGAAAACAGACAGATTTTCCTCCTCGAGTGAAACATATGCACCTTGTAGTTGTGTTTGCTTCACATGTAAGTCCTCCACCTTAGCGTTCAAGGCTTCTTCCCGTTTCTCTCTCTCATCTAATTCCATACTCAGCTGCCTGCTCCTCTCCAGAAGTTGACGTTTCTCGTCTTCAACCACCACAAGTTTTTGAGCCAATGTTTGAGACTCCTGCTCAAGAACGATCTTCCTGGATGAAAGTTCTGCACATTCAATATTCAGCTGCCCGAGTATTGTTGTCAGAATGGATTTCTCAAACAATATCTTCTGATTCTCATCCTTGCTTTCTGACAAGGAGTGTTTGATGTTTCGAATACTGGCAAGTATACATGGAACAAAACTTTGCTCGGCTTCAATTTCACTGCCATATTTGATCTCAAGTGCCTTCAGAACTTGATTGATTCCTGTCCTCAGCGCTCCGATTTTGTCCAACAAGAACTCAGCTTCCACTTCTTGAATCATGTTCTCACTCTCTAGTTCTGTAATCAGCTTCTCGGAAGCTTTATTAGCTTCAATATGTCTCTGGCACTCAATCAGAAGCGAGTAGTTTTTGTCTTCCATATCTTGAATAAATTTCTGCAAAATGAAAATCTCAACCTGAGCATTGACAGCTTTCTCTAGCTCCTCCTCAAATTCCTTCTTCCTATACTTGTTTTCTTCTTGCAGATCATGGATGCGGCCCTCCAGTCCTGATAACCTTGATTCACTTGTCAGCACAAGACTTGCACGTTCTTGCTTTTCAAAATCAAGTGAAATCCTTAATTCATCTACTTGACTAAGCGTCGATTTTTTCTTCTTTTCAAGATCCATGTATTTGTCTTCTAAGTTTGTGAATCTTATTTCCAACTTCTCCAGCTTCTGCTCCACAATCTCCAGCCGAGAAACCAGGCCACTTCTCTCATCCAGAAGATTAGATTTTTCACTAGAGAGTAGCTGGCAAAAATCCTCCAAGCCCTTTGATTTAGCTCGTAAACCTTCCAGCTCAGCATTCGCACTTGAGAAGGAATTATGCAACAAGGTGTTTTTCTCCAAGAGACTCTGCATAGTTGTAGTGATTGATTGTAACTGGGAAAGAAGGGAAGATTTTTCAGCAACCATGGATGACTTGTCTTCATTAAGGTCATGGCAAGATTCCTTCAGAGCCTGCGCCTTCTCCTTGGATCTTTGCAGCTCGGCATTTACCTCCAACAATAAGGATTCCAAATCTGCATTTTTTTTAAGAAGCTCTTCCATGTCTTGCAACTTTTTTACAAGAGCTTCTCTATCATTCATATCCTTTATAGACAAATCCTTAAGCCTCGAATTCTCATCTTGCAAGTCCTTGACTGATGAAGCAAAGCATTCTGGATCTAGACCAACAGACTGCACTTGTAACATGAGAGTTTGATATCTCTTATACAAGCCCTCGATTTCTTCTTTTAAATTGTGAACCTGAAACTGAAGAGCATCACTTTGATCAGCTTGATGTTTAACCTCGGCTTCAAGTTTTTCTTTGACTTCTTTTAGTCTCAACATCTCGTCATGGAGACTGTTTTGTGATATAGAGGAGGAAGAATTCAAATCATTCAGGGTTTGGTTTTCATCCTTCAGTCGTCGAACCTCTTCTTCGAGATCCTGTTTGCATATCTCAAGGTCATTCATCATTTGGAGCCCATTTTTGAGTTCCGATGTAAGAGCATTCTGCTTGTCTTGGGATTGAGCGTGTAGATCCTGAAGACTATGTAGAGTAGCTTCTACTTGAACAAATCGAGAGTGTTCCTCTTGTAAGTTGGTCTTCAATTTTTCCAATTCAGTCTCCTTTTCTGAAAGTATATGGTCTGCTGCTGCTATTTTCATCACTAACTTTTGTGCTTCTGACTGTAAAGTTTCATTCATTTTGTCCAACAGATCACACTTATCCTCAGCACCCCTCAGTTTAGCAGTATTCAGCAACATCTGGGAATTAAGCCGAATATTATCTGCCTGAGCTTCCCTCAACTCAAGCTGTAGCTTAGAGATAGTTTCCAAGCTCTGTTTGTAACGAAGAGCAACTTCATCTCTCTCTCCAATCACTCTGCCAACTTCCTCCTTCAAGGACTTTACTTCACTCTCAGCCTTTTCTGACTGCACACTGAGTAGTTTCAAGCTCTCCAATGCTTCAGCAAGTCTTTTCTCTAGAGCAGCTATTTTTTCTAGACACTCTTTGTACTGAAGCTCAGCAGCTTCTTTCTCAGCTTGTAATGTTGCAAGCTCTTGCTTTAAATTTTGACATTCATGTTCTGCTTCAGCAGCCCGCTCAGTCAAACCCTTTGAATCGTCCCAAGCTTGAGAAAGTGAACTTTCAACAGCAGCTAGATTTTCTGAAACTTGTCTGTATTGCACAAGACTTGAATCTCGTTCAGCTTCCATTTTTGTTAGGGCTTCTCTCAATGCTTGAATCTCGACATTAGCTTCAGACACTATCCCATCAATATCTCCAGAACTTTTTTGGGCATGATTAAGATCTTTTTCCAAACTAGATATGTTATCCAGAATCTGCTGGTACTGAAGGAATATAGAATCTCTTTCAGCTTCAAGCTCAGCAATGGTCTGCCTCAAGTTTTCCAGTTCACTTTCAGCTCTACTTGCTCGCTCAGATTCATTAAGAACCTGGCTCTTCAACTTCTGATTCTCCTTAGTTAACTGAGATAAAATGCCACCTGAACTCCTCTCTTTCGTTCCACTTTCTTGCCAATTTTGGCCACCTTCAGGCCTACTATCAGCAGTACTTGACTCTTCTGGCCCAACTTCAGCTGAACGGAACATATCATTAAGCTGTTTCAGACCCTTCCTGCTGGTTCCACTGCCTTGTGAACTGGAAGCTGAGTGCCCCTTAAAATTATCGGAATCAAATGTAGTCCGAATTGGATGTGTTTCAGAAGTCTCTGACTCAGAACTCGAGGCTGCATCATCAGCTAGTGCAAATGGTAATTGGTCAGGAAAAGCTTGTGCCATTGTTCTATGGGCATGGCGGAGCTCTCCAGTGGCATGGTTATATCTTTCAGCCAATGCACGATAAGCTCTGTAGAATTCTTCAACCAGTTTCATAAGCTCAGGTCGCTTTTTATAGTACATCTCAGCCCTCCTAGCAAATGAATCAGCATCCTCTTCTATGAGCTTAATCATTGCTTTTACTTTGGAATCCATATCTGCCCAAAAAAAAAGGAACGTGACTTAGACAAATGATTGGTGATAAAAGTAACTACCAAACCTTTATGATCCATCCGTTAATGCAACAAATCAGCATAGAAACAAGAATATTCATGGACGACACATTTTAAATCAAAATTAAGTAGATATTATGCAAGTCTACATGAGTTTACAAGATATTGCTTGCTTCATTTTCTACAAGAATATAAGATAGCTGCATATCTCACAATACTAACTACCTCTGTTTCTGAATGATTTTAACACTTCTCTTTTCGGTCTGTATCTAAAAGCTCTTAACATTAGCAGTTTGTTACTTTTGGCAAATACATTTTACCCTCTTACCACCCCCCCCCCCTACCCCACAATATCTACACCTTTTCAATTTCTCTTAATTTATCTATCTTTTCCATATACCAACTTTTTTACACTCTCTCTTACTTTACCACCTCTTTTTCACCACATCAACACTGTCTCTCCTATTATGTTAATATTTGCACAAACTAGTATATGTTACTTGTAACATCTAAGAGATATGGAGGATACGCAGTATTTCCTTTGATTCAAAATAATTATTTTATTTGACTAGCATGATTGACAACGCACAACTTTGCCCATGGTATCATGACTAAATACATTTGACTACAGTAGATAACAATTACTCCGTACTAAAGTATGTGGTTAAGGACCTTAAGGTCCGGATATATATATATATATATATATATATATATATATATATATATATTGCAAAACTAAAAGTGCAGCTATTATTTCAAAATAAAGGAAGTACTTTTCATCAGAATTACCAATATTGATAACAACATATGCTCACACACTTAAATCATTTAGAGATGATGTAAAATTAGTTACCATAGCTTCTGAAATGCCAGTTCTACAAAACCAGGAGATTTTCACAACTAAAATAGTAAGATTTCACATTTCACGAACCACGAGCCTTGAAGATTTTGAAATTACCAGTGAACCACATGATTTTGAATTGAGGTTCAAATACAGTTTTAAAATTAAAAATCTCAATGCTTTTCAAACCAAACATGATAGAAGGCATCACAACCGGACCAAAACAAAAGAAACACAATAACAGACTCGATGAATCAACAAGCATGTCAAAAGTTAATACAACATATTTTACTTTTGATTAACTTCAAGCTAGAAAAATGAAAAAACAATCAAATGCAGAAAACAAAAACAATGTCAAAAAAAAATCATATTTGAGCATTTTTTAAGAGAATAGTTACCTTTAAGATTTTCCTGAAGCCATTTAGAGTTCTTGGGGCTAACATGGCTATCCCACCACCACGAATACAACCGCCTCGACTCTGAATGCAATAGAGTCCCCATGACTGCTGCCAGAAGCAGCCAAGCAGCGGGTTTCGACCTTGCTAGAGGCTGGTCTCCACACCAGTAATGAAGGTTTTCCCAGGCCAGAATACCAGGAAACAATTAACCCTTACACTCCCAAAGTAAATTACACCACTTCCAACTTCCAAACCATACTTTTCAACCTACAATGCGAAAAGTAAACTAATTAACTTGCTATAAATCCAATTCACACATTAAGAAATTTCTTCCTCTGTTACTCGGAATGTTCATTTTATCTCACGTACCCGCATCAGATACTCAACACTCGTACATAGCCAAATTACTTAACCCTTCATTTTTTACCAAATCCATTGATAACCTTGACAAAATAGCCCAGTTTGACACTTGAACACGTACCACATGGTGGTCGAGTCCAAGCAACGTAGATTTCAATTTTTGATTAATTTCAATTTGAATCAATATCAACCCATAAAATTGATATCCAATTAGGATCTTCAAAAATCAACCCAAAAAAAAATCCAAAAAATTTGCAAAACTATAACCAACCCATTAATCTAAATCATGACAAAGATACATTAATGAAATCATCATGAATCAACCACAAAAAACACCCAAAAAAAAATGAAATAATGAAGGTTTACAATAAAGTTTTTGAATGAGCATAAAAATAAAAACTTACCAAACATTAATTAAACACAACCAACTGCTAAAACTTGTGGATTAGCAGCAAAGAAAGGGTACTAAAACCCAGCTGCATTTCAAAACCATTCATCCCATTTACATAACTTTTTCTCTCTCTAGTTTCTCTCTCTAAGTCTAGGTTTGTTTCTCTCTCTCTCCAATGAGAGTGAGTTGAAGTTTTAAGTCCAATGATGCACTGGTAAGTGTCAGAGATGGAGGAGAGAGAAAGAGAAGGTAACGTACATTATAACTTAAAAAAGTTAAATTAATTGTCGGCATTTTAAAAAAAAAAAAAAAAAAAAGTTGAAGGGTAGGAGAAATTATTGCACATGTGATTAAGTCAGAAATCGGAATTTACTGTATATAGGTGTATAAACATATACCAAATCGTGTATGTCCTACTGTACCATTTTAAGACAATGGCTAAATGTTTAAAATTAATAAAGCCGTATAGGTAGAGGTCACTATTGGGTCGGTTGACTAGGACTATTTGAGTAATCCTAATTTATTTACCTATCTTGTATGGTCGTATGTGGATTAAATAAGTTTCAATTGAATCAAATTGAAATAAAAATAAGTTAAGATTAGTCAAATAAGTAAAAATAAGGTGCACTAAAAGTGTATTCGACTTGTTTTTAAAGTACTTGATACTACTTGATCCAAATTATGAAAAAATCTCTATCAATAATTGATTTTGTTATTAATTATAAAAAAATCTCTAATTATAATTGTTTTTGTCATTAATGACAGTAATAGGTGTTAATATTTTAGGATGAAGTATCTACGAATAATTAATTTTAGGGTAATGATATTCTACGTATGTATCCCTTAGCTATATTACTACCTCCGTTACATATTATTTGCAACGATCCTCTATACTTTATGTCAAATTGTTGCAAATAATTAATATGTAGCGGATGTAGTATAAGCATTAATTATACTTCTTAAAATGAAATTAAGTTTATAATTCGTGACAAAATCACGAACAATTCGGTGTAATTAATGTTAATTAGTCCTAAATATTTCCTTATTTAGTTTCTTATATATAGCTCTTAGGACTATGCTTATCATTTTCCTTAATTTAATCATTGATGATAATAACTAGTGTTCAGTATTACCTTTAGACCTCATAGTTGTATAGGCGTTGTACTAACATAATATCTAAAAGTAACATTAGTCTTGTTATGATTTTTTTTGGTATTTCACCCGGTTCACCCTATGGGTTAATTCAGATTTGTGGCTCAGTTAAGAGTGATTATGAAGTTTATTTCAATTCCCTCTCAAGACATGTTCTCTTTAGCTTAATTTCTGTTCAGTTCAGCTCCAATCAGTTCAGTTCAGTTCAGTACCTAATTTTATTCTCTCATAAACAATTCGTTTTAGTTCAGCTCCAATCAGTTCGGTTCAGTTCATCTTAGTTCAGTAAATCAGAACAAGCCTTCAATTGTTATTGTATGGAATCGAACAGACGATTCTTCCTACCAAGTACAGCCTCAATCACCATTGTATCAATAGCCAATTGGTTTTGTTATTGTCATAAGTGACAACAGAAATAATTGTTAGTAAGATATTTCTTCAAATTGTTATTGTTGCTTGAATTCTCATCCACCAACCAAATTTAAATAGACCTACATTAATCCATCTTTATTTACTACATACTTGTTAAATATATAAACATATCATTGTTATTTGAAACATGAAAAAAAAAATAGACAATTTTGTAACATATTATAGGTCAACTTAATTAATTATAAACACATGCGGAGTATAATAACGTGTAAAATGACACCAAACTAATCTATTCTTCTCGGAATACTTTTACATCTAGATCTTGTTTTTGCTCGAACCCCTCAAATTATAATCATATATGACACAATATTTAATCCTTTTCAATTTAATTGTCACAATTCACCTTAACATAAATTTGAAACATTAATAATTAGGAAATAAATGTGAAAAATAATCAATTTCATTTGAGATAATAACTAACGAGTATAAAAATGTGTCAACTATTTCAAAACATGAGAAATATTCCGTAAGAATTTATGGTAAATTATCATAATTATCTCATCAATCGTTAGCAAGCTAGTATATTTGTCGTGTATGTAACCTTGCTCCTATGAAAAGAACAGGATAAGTAGTTTTTTATTTTGATGTCTCTTTTGTCCTTTCCAAAACAGTACGGTACACCGCTTGATGTGATGATTCAGTGAGCTACAAAACATTAGTTAATCATAGCTAGAATGCCTAATCTAACCTTGCTTTCTTGAAGATGTTTCTCTTTGGGTTTGGCAAATGCAAATACTTTATGTTAAGGCAAAAGCATACTATAATTTAGTTATTTACCATTTCTTGCTCCTTGTTTAATGGAGTTAGCATATCCATAAAGTAAAAATGAATTCTGGATTATATCATGGATTATTATTGCTTTATACCATTAAATCTGCATCTTGAATTGACCTTAACCTAAATTTCACCACACTCCATTTGTGATTTGTGTTGCTCCCAAGGTAAGGTTAATTGTTTTGGATGCTAATGGACTAATTACATGGTGCGTATATCCTTAAGACCTTAATTTTTGTTTGAGACATTAATGTTAATTAATGTGGTAATTGAGAGAAAGGTTTATGAGGAATATTCAATTGAATATGTCATGAAATAAAAGTAAATACATGTGTAAGATTGATTTTTGACGTACGAATAGAGAAATAGCTACAAGTGACAATGATACAGACATGATTTGATCTCAGGTGTTGAATATTATTCCAAAAAACTTTAACCAATTAAAATAATTGACATCCGCACACAACTAAATTGGTAACAAAAATGATTTACTAATAACAGCTCTATTATTACAATACACCATTCAGCACAAGACTGATGACCTGATCCAAAATATTCACAGGCCTTGATTGAAAATATGCATACACATAAATACATAATAATAGTAAATGTGTATGCATATTTACAATCCCTTGAGAAAATGCACATTATTAAACCAAAATTTTGTCCAATAATCCGATTACCCCTTTTAAATATGCTTTGTGTAAATATTAAATCAAGTTTTAGCTTGCCAAAGAGCTAAACTAAATACGACTAATAATATGATTAATTCGGAAATACTAGTTGTAAATCTTGATGAAAAGATTAGCCCTTTGAAAGATAAATATGTATAGTTGAGCAATAATTCGTATTATGGTTGATTGGTTTGTAATTAATTGAATATTGTGTGTTAGTTGATTAGTTGGTTAGTCATTATTGATCTCTCTTAGCTTCTACCAACTAGATTGATGTTTCTAGCAAGACTTCAAATCTTTTCTTTTGTTACTAATTGCAACACTTTGCAAGTGTTACAAAGCTGATAATGATGAGGTTGCTAGCTAATAATTAACTAGAAGACATTATATATTTATATGTTGTCAATTTGGTAAATATGAAGTAAGGAGTATATAAATTAAAAACATACTACGTATATAGTTATATACATACTCCTTAGTCCTAACATCCTTAGTACTCCGTATTATAATGGTATAACAAGATGTCACAAAATTGGATAGCCCCAAAGGTCGAATTCATTTGACCCAAACTCAAAATGTACACAAAACTTGATGACTCAAATTTTTACTCTGATCAAAGATCATTAAACCTTAAGCCAAATTGCCAATTGTATTCAATGACTGAAATATATTTTCTCAACATTTATATAAGTAATTAACTATAAATTTGAAACTAAAAAAGAAGATTATCAACTCCTTTCAATTAAAAATTACAGCTTCCAAAGCTTAACCGTGTGGCCAACTATATATCATGGGGTTACTTTGTTAGTGTTATAAGAGTTACTCGATCAGTGTTACAAGGATTACTCGGTAAGTGTTATAGGGGTTACCCGATTAGTGTTACTCGGTTAGTGTTCAGGGGTTATTCGATCAATATTACAAGGATTACTCATTCAGTGTTGTAGTGGTTACTTAGTCAGTGTTACAGGGGTTTCTTTATTCTTTTACAAGCAATTACATGGTGTGGCCTACCGCACACAAAACACGCTGAGACTAAAATGAATGAAAGTATTCTCATTATATTACTAATTAATCTAATGCTACTACTAGTAAAGTACTCCCATAGCCAATTACAGTTTAATGGATCAAATTTTTAAAAAGTTGACTATAAATTATCACATATATAAGTTCACGAAATTTTGAAATAAAAATATTTATGTCCTTAATTACATCTTGGAGATTGTTAAAAGTCAAATGAGACAACCTTTAATGGACAAAAGCAAATACACTATTTGATGTTACTCTTCACCATAGTGAGTTGCCATATGCTTTAAGCACACTCACCACGGCCACACACCATCGACAATATTTCTGTCTTCCGCTTGATGTCATCATCAAACAACACGTACACCTTTGATAAAATATTTGAAAGACAACTCAAGAATCATATATACTATCATATATTATGATCATATAAATTAGACCACCCACCAACTCTTAAAGACAACCTTTGTGAATGAAATCTTTTAAAGTGTTAATAGAATAAAGTAGAGTAAAAAGGTGAACACTTTCAAATGGATCTTCAAAAATATGAGAAAAAAAAAAAATGTGTACATTTGTTAGTGATGATCGGATCTAAGTTTTGTTTGCAATTTTAAATGTCAAAGTTATAATTAGCCAGCTTTTATAGGACATGACTACATCATTCCAAAAGGTGGAATGATCGTTCAAGGAAGATATGGAATTATGAGGAGTTGTTGGTTTTATTGATTATTTAGGTTTTAATTGTTTCTTTTTGCTATAAAGTCAAGAGATTGTGTGAACATCTTGCCTATCGTTTATCATGTTAGGAACCTATAAGTGGAAGGGGTAAAAGCATATGGCCCTTATATGACCCCATCCATGTGATGATGTTTCTTATTACTCACATGAGCATAGGCTTGAGAAGTTATTATCCGTTTGGTTGGCAATAATATATGATGGTAATGACGTGGAATTTGAAATGTGGTTCGTAAGAAAAATGAGAAACATTATGTTATATTGGTTTTGAGTTCGGTGCAGTGAGCAACACCTGTCATATTTAAATGCATTGATTACCTTATAAATATGTATACTTGGTGTTAATTTGGATTTGAGAAATAGAAATGTATGACGCATTGCACATATTCCAAAAGTTGGTGTGGTTTTAACTACTATTCATAGGTGGTGCTACTAATCGACAATCTTATGAGGAGGGGAAGGGGTTATTGGGGTTTAATTTTTAGGGTTGGGGGAAAGATTTTTGGGGGAGGAGAGGGTGGGGGAGGTGCATAGAGTGGTGGTGGGGGGGGGGGGAGGTGTGATGAATGGTGAGTTGGCTGGGTGGTGGCTTAAAAATGTGGAAAGTGAAGGAAATAGGTGTTTTTGTGGTGGTGGGACTGATGACTTATTTTCCTTTTTCTTATCGGGTCGGGTCTTAATATAATTTCTCATGCCCTTACCTGTAAAAAAAGCAGCATATTCTTAGGTGCACACTCATGCACCTAGAAATAGGTGTAACAATAGCACAATGTGAGCATTAGCTTTTCAAAAAGTGAACATAGGCATAAAAAATATGAACATTATCTTTTCAGAAAGTGAACATAGGCATAAAAATGTATGATTTTCGATTTCTTATGTGGTGACTTTGTGATTAACTTCGATTAATTAGGTTATACTACCTCCGTTAACATTTAGTTGCAACTTTGGGGTATTATTTGAGAGACATAAAATATTCCAAAGTTACAACTAAATATTAACGGAAGTAGTATATGATTTTCTTAATTCTAATGAATTGAATTTTATCTGATTTACTGCATTTTTTTTTATCAATGAACATAATCAGGAAAAATATGAACATATGCATAGGTTCCCTTAAATGTGAACATTAGCTTTGTAAAAAGTGAACATAGGCATAAAAAAATATGAACTTATGCATTTCAGAAAGTGAACATAACATTTCAAAATATGAACGTAAGCATTGGTTTCTTAAAGTGGATATAAGCATTTAAAAGGTGAACATATACTTAAAAAAAATATTAACATAAACATTTAAGAAAGACAACATATGCATAAACAGATTTAATTAATATTTCATGAACACCACATATTTACATTATGAATATTTGAAATTATATATGAACATATAAATATTATTATGAATATAAATCATTTAATTATGAACATAAAAATTTGAAGAAATAAAAAATAATATGATTGTGAAACATATGCATTATAAGTATTAAATGTTCATTGTTTATTATTAAATGTTCATTTTTTATTATTAAATGTTCATTTTTTTCATGTTCATATACTTTTACTAATGTTCATTTTCTAGAGCGTAGTGTTGATTTTGGCGGATCGCAGATATGTTGTCTGGGTTATTAATTTGGGCCGCGCGTTTTGGGTCTTCCCTTGTTGCACCTATCTTAGGATGCACCTAAGACCAATTGAAAAAAAGTAGCGAGCTTTTTGAGCTTTTATGGGCAAGTTCGGATTTTTAACTAAAAAAAGTGGTTTTAAGCTTGTCCAAACCCACCAATATTTTTAGACCGGATCGGGCGGAGCTAGCAAGCTAGGCCAATGTTGATCAAATGATCACCTCTACTTTTACTTAGGGTAAAATTATCTTTTGCTTCTCATTTTTTATCCTCGATTCTTATGTCTGCCTCCCTAGTTATTGAAAAGGGATTTAAATCCTTAATCCATCAATTATCTCCACAAACTGACAAAAAAATGGGCTATTAAGATGAGTATCGTGAGTAAGGAAAAACATGGGTCCACACCCACAATGGGCAGATGTAACAAATAGAGGAAAGTGAGATACTACCTCTGCTACAGGTTATGCGCAACGATTTGACATAAAACAAAGAGAGAAAATGTCTAATCGTTGCACATAATCTGTAACGGAGGTAGTATATAAAAAATCATTGGAGACGTGTTGATGCACTTACTAGTTCATCCTTGTGCACGAACTAGGGCTGAAAGTAATTCGGATTAAAATCGAACCGAACCGAAAACCAAACCGAATTACTAATTCGGTTTGGATTTTTTAAGAATTCGGATTGGATCGGATTGAAAAAATTGAAAAATATGGATTACGGATTGGATTCGGTTTGGGGTTTAAAAAAACCAAAAACCGAATGACAAACCGAATTCCGACCCAATACTTTAAGCCCATTTTCTTTTCAAAGTATCCAACCACTTTCCCCTTTCATATATAAACTTTAAAAAAGAACCTAATTCTCAATTCTCCTTTCTCAATAGCTTACTCTCTTACAAAGAATATGTAGGAATTTTCAGGGTGAAGTTCGAGTTTTGGATTTGAATGTTGCAAAAGAAGGGAACAAATTTCGGTTTAGGATTAGATTCTAATTTGAAAAACCGAATTAATTCGGTTTGGATTGGATTGGATTGAACCTTAATTCGGTTTGGATTCGGATTGAGATTTCCGAAACCGAATTAATTCGGATTGGATTCAGTTTTGGTTATAATCCAAACCACAAACCGAACTTTCACCTCGAACAACTTATCACACAATTTTGGGATTTTAAATTACTATTATGATTGGTAATTACTCATAGAAACTATTCTTGATTGTCATTCACCTAAAAAAAAGTGACTTGCAAATGGAAAGTACAACAAGGTAGCAACAACAATAAAAGAATGAACAGAAAACCTCCAATCAGCCCAACAGTTAGCAAAGAATTAAATCAACACTGTGAAAAAAACAAAGGTAATAAGACTAGAACCATTAGTTAGCCACAAAAAACAGCCTTGTCATTGTCGTAGGCCATATTAATGGAATAAGGATTTGAAATATGGATCTTGATTCTTGAGGTCCTCCTCCAAGGATAGCCAAGTGATGGGCAAGTGTTGATAGCTAGTAAAGTCATGTGCAAACACTATTGGCCTTCTCTCTTTTTGTAGGAAAATACAAAGGGGATAATCAGATCGTTCGGATTGGGTTTATATATGATCAATTCAGTTGGGGTCATGTTTGAACTAAAATTGCCAGGGTTAAATATCATTTTCGTTTATATTTGTCTATATGCTTATTAATAAGTTAATTAGTGAAGTATTAGACACATTGGTACTTGGTTCGGATCAAATTGAGTCAAAATAAAGTTAAAGTAATTTTAAGTAGAGGTTGGGTGTTTTGGTTGGATAATCGAATATGGGTCGTTTTTGTAGTGTTTTTTTTTTTTAGACTTATATAATTCTCACTATCCAAATTGATATGTCAACTTTTTATCTTGAGGTATCAAAGCTGATTATTATACATATCTACTAATATTGTCTACAATAAAACAATCTCGTCCCTAAAAATAAAGTTAAAGTAATTTTAAGTAGAGTTTGGGTGTTTTGGTTGGATAATCGAATATGGGTCTTTTTTTTTTAGACTTATATAATTCTCACTATCCAAATTGATATGTCAACTTTTTATCTTGAGGTATCAAAGCTGATTATTATACATATCTACTAATATTGTCTACAATAAAACAATCTCGTCCCTAAACTTGTATCTTTCTCTATAAATATGTCCATTACCTCCCGGTACAATAATATATATCACCCCACGGCATAAATGGTAATTGATGGTAATGCAAGTTTTAAATGAAAGTAATTCATTTTGGATTCAAACTGGCCAATACTATTTACATCAAAATAAAGGCAAAAATGTAAAATCAGATCCAGATGAAGGAAATTTGCATCAAACAAAGGTAAAGTCACTCAATCACATACCTCTCCCATTTATAGTTTCTAGAACTTCACAATTTGTTACAATAGAAATTTGAGGAATATAGTTGGTATTCCTTACATTAGTCCCATACATTGTTTAGTGGAAATCGGAAAATTGATCCTCATAACATGTGATACGGCCACCAGAAAAATTCCTATTTACTTATATTGGGCAATACAATACTTGGAGATTTTAGGCTGCCTTTAAAAGCCAACCTGTTTTAGGTGTTACCATTACAATTGAGGACTTTTTTGAACCAAGTATGAAAAAAACCAAACCTTAAGCTGATGTATAATGCAGAAATATATCAAAAAAGCAAAGGAAACAATAAAAAGAGGAAATAACACATTTACATTTTATGGTAGTTATGATTATCTACTACTGTCAAAATTTATTTACAACATATATAGCTGGGATTTAGACACCCAAGCTTTCGTGGTGTTCTACAATCTTAAAGACGCGAAATAGAAAGATACGAGCAATATGGAAAGTATTATAGTTCACTGAACAACCCTTAGAATAGAGCTAGACTACCATTGGGCCGTTACATTCTTACAAATATCCTAACATCCTAAAATAGTCTAATACATTCACATCCTAGTTTGGAATTTAAGCATTATGAAATAGTGAAAAGAATTTCACCTAACAAAAAAAATTGAAATGAGAAGGGAAAAAAATTATAGCAATATTATACAGCTATAACACTAATTAGAGGATTGATAGGTGTGTTATAAGGACTATAACACTAATTAGCACACTTATAACTCCACCTAGAGAAGTGGAGATGATAGGTGTGTTATTACAAATTTTGATGGTAATTTGCAAATTCAGCGTCTTGGACTGAGTGAAGGGAACGCTGGGATAGACTGCAGGATCAGCTTACGGCTGCTCTGGCTGCTCCTATGTCCGAAGGTCTGTCTATTGGCATGGTGAGGAGGAGAGATCCTCTTACTGTTTGGAGACAAAGTCTTTAAACCACTGCTGGGAGGACTACAGTTTTGAAGAACTGTAGGGATTTCATCTGCTACACTTTTAAAATGCTTCTCAGGCCTAGATAATGTTCTAAGAAATGTTGATCTTCCTGGTCCATCAACTTGGTGCAGACCTGAGGATGAAGTAATCATTCCTAAGGAAGATCTTGGCGGCTTTCCCTTTGAGGAAGTTGCCACTGGAATTGATTGCCTGTCACATGGAAAATCGCCAAATAAGCCTTCAGGTAGAGTTTTACAGTTCATTGTTGCAGTGTCGGGATTAAGAATATCATACCTGAAAAGCCTTGATGGTGTCATTGGGATGGCGAATTCAGAATGTTGGCCTTCATCATTGTGGAATGCATGTATATCTGAAGTTTTATCCTGCACGGATTTCTCAGAGGCTTGTATCTTTTCCATTTCTGCTTCTGTGCCAATCAGATTGGACCCTGCAATGAGTTAACATCCGACATGGTCAATCAATTACATTAGCAAATGGTGAAAGTCTAATATATGGTGAGAAAACTTGTAGGCATATAATGAACCAACTCACCATCTTTTCTACCAAATGCATTTTTACACCCTTCACATCTGCAATTGATGGAGCATCCAACACCGCCCTATTTAGTAAAAGGAATGGTTTAATATGATTTGCATTATTGCATTTGAGGACTGAACAGACATCTAAAGAGGTGAAGGACTGAAGGGGCAAACCTGATAACATTCACAATATTTTTTCAGACAATTTGACTTCTTGCAGTTGCATCCTCGCTTGTGACGGGCTGATGCTGGAGTTCGGGTTGTATCTTCCTGTTAAGTAGTTTTAATTGAGTCAAAAAGAGGCTAGGTAAAAAAGTGGAGCTAGGTTTTCTTCTTTTAAAATATTTCCTTACCCCGACCTCTTGAGCTGAATCTGCGGTCCTGATCACTTTGGGAGCAAATGCTAGTGGGTTACGAGATTCAATCTGCTTACGAGTTGCAAGAACTGTTTCTTCATGAATGGGCTTGTTGAAGCAGTCTTGACAGGAACATGGCTCAACACAATAAACACCAGCCGCAAAGCATTCACAATAGCTGCATTCATAAAGAGAAGTCAAACCAAAATATCATGTGAGTTGCTTGCTAAAGGAAGATGATCCAAGCATTATTGGGTTGTTTCAACAATTTAATTCAAATTCTTTCTCTTAAAGCATATTACCATACAAAATTTCTAAGACTTCTTAATACAATATAAGGCTTTGTAGAAGCCAAATATGTCTTATAAGTAATGCAGTGTCATGCATAATACAAACTTCCATCAACACATACTTTTCCAATTTCTTAATTTTAACCAACACAAGAAATAAACTTACAGCTTCAAGCACTTTGATTTTTTACAATTGCAACGTTTACACGACGACTCCCCTTCCCCAATAGTCTCAAATTTGCGCCTGTAACAATACATACAACATGAGTCAGAAAACTCATGCTTTAATGGAAAGCCTGTCAAGCAATTATGCTACTAGAAATTAAAAGTTAACTATACTTGCCTCTTTTTCTTTGGACTATTTGAATTTAAGTCCTCAGTAGCTGCATACACTGATGCTTGAGAAGAATCTTCTGCCATTTCAACTATATTTTCAGCAGGACCAACATCTTCTCTTAAAGAAGTTAAGGAGTTCGTAAGAGGATCCTGTGTATTTGTAGAAAGCAACTCTTGGTTGGAGATTCCGCTGCCCTTCGAAACTCCAGCCAGTGCATTTAAATGCAGGCCAATACCTGGCATAATGCGCTTTGCAGGATCAACCCTGGGCGTGATGGGCTGCCTGTTGGAGGGAGGATTTTCCTCATTCGGTAAAGAAGCCATAGATGTGGAGAAAAGAACACTATCTATACTCCTTTTTGTTCTAGGCATTTCAAAGGTAAGGCATCGCCGTCGTAATCCCCTATGAATACTACTGAAAGGCTGCAAATTCAAAACAGGAATATGCTCAATAGAAGTTCTCCATATACTCCAATAAAAAGAAAAAGGTTTTGAAAGCACTAAAAAACAACACTTTAACTCTCTATGCAAGTATAAAAGAGTGACAATCACACAGAAAAAAGTAGTATGATTATATGAGCAAATCTACAATCAAAGTTGCAAGGACATCACTGTTATTAAAATTCGATTTCAGGCTAGAAAATTCTATAAAACCAAATATAATCCACCCAATCTGAGCCAAATACAAGATCAAAGACAAAGTTATGCATCCAAATAGGCATTGTAAACAGATCCAGATGTCAGAATAGAGAGCATGTAAAACATTATAAAGGTGCATGCAAACAAAGTCCAGAAAAACACAAAGCAGATGTTTAAAGCAGATAAGGATAAGGGGGGCTTTATTACCTGCTTTCCTGGTTTTTCACCAGAAAATAATTCATTGACAGAGGCACTTTCCAAATTCTCTGATGGCTGGTCTATTTGATTCATCTCGGTTGCCTCTGTGGGTTGAGTTGATTGTTCTCTAATTTCATGTGCTTCATGACAACTAGCAGAACCAACTTGAAGCGAAGTTTGCAGATCATATGCCTGCTCAGATGGAAAGCGTGCCAAAAGAGACGCAAAAACATTTGTTTCTTCTTCTTGTGATTTTGGCAATGACCCTTTTGAAGTTTCTGTAACATTAGGTGAATCAAATATAAAAAGGTCACTACTACCAGATATCAGGCTCTGCCAATCACATCCTTCCTCTTCGTTATCATGGTTCGTCTCCTTAGCATTCGATTCTGTCTCAAAGGAACCTCTATCAGAAGGCTCCTGGATAAACTGAATAAGGGCTACTGATGTGTCTGGCTCACTTCTTGTTTCATTGCCAGAGGAATTCACTGCCTCACAGTGGCGAGGACTTCCACTGTCATATTTAAGTTCCCTTGGCAGCTCGGCTGCACAGTCTGATGCATCTTCGAGTGGCTTGGCAGAACCTTCACCACCGTCACCTCTAATTTGTACATTTGGCAGACTTTCAGGGTGATGCTCCGTGCTGCCGTCTTCTTCTGTGATAGAGTCTTTGTTTCCTTCATCTATTGACAGCTGATGTCTCGCAAGATCTGAAACCAGATGCCTTTGACAACAAACAAAGATAAAATAACATGTCAAAAACAGATGAAAATTTAAAACATTATAATGTTACTGAAACAAATACCTTATAATGTACATTAACCATACCTTCTTAAGAACTTATTATCCTTCTGAAAGCTCACATGGGGTGAAGTAAATACAGATGGAGGTGAGGTAAAACTAAGCGAGCCAAACGTCTGAGAAACGTGAATCGTCTTCGTTGGGTTGATAGGAGACAAGCTGTTGATAAAGTTGGAAAAAGGAGACTCCTGCATTAAAGGGAAATGCATACAATTACATCAAACAATTATTCAAAAGAGATAGTCTTGTATCACATACATAGTATGAAATCTGCAAAGTATTACTACTGAACTAACAATCTTTGCACAAAAACCATCAATATAGTAAGAAACTTGAAGATCAAAAACCATCATAACAAAATCAAGTAGGCATTAGAAAGATTTTTCATTTTTAGAAAAAACCCCATAAACCTCGATATTTTTTTTTCTTCTTTGATGTAAGAGAGTCGCAAAAGACAATTATGTAGACGACATTTCGATCCTATCATTACAAATGATAAATTGTATACTCAAAACATGGTTAAAAAATTAGGACCTAAAATCAACCCACAAAAAATTGTGTTTCAATTAAACATACACACTCAAAGTACTTTACAAAAATTTTCCGATAAACCAAATAATAATTTCAACAAACCAAAAAAAAATGTAAATAATCCAAAGACTACAATGTATCAAAATAAGAGCAAAAAAACAGGAATATGTGATTTACCATAAACCCCAATATGAAATCAGGGTTTTGAGGAAAACCAAAAAAACCCTTACACTGCAACAAAATAAACCGATCAAAACAAGGAAAACCCTCAAAAAATCATAAAACTATTGGAAAAAAAAAAACCAAACCCTTAAAAAAATTGAATCAGAGACATGCAAATTGAAACGAAAATCAAGTCAACGACATTACAAACCCAAAAAAACCAACTTTATCACAAAATTAACAACAAAACAGGGTAAAAAGGGAGTAAATTTGAGAAAAATAACCTCAAATTTAGAAACGGGTGTTCCGATCTGATTCCTTTCAGGAGTGTCCATGTTCGCAACTCATACATACAAAAAATAAAATCAAAACCAAAATCAAAAGCCTCTTGTATACTTGGATTATTTTTTGTATCAAAAAACGAAAAACCCGAAAAATAAATTGTATTGTTATTGCGAGGGGATTATAGTTGTGAAAAATGGTAAAGGAGAAGTGAAGTGAAGGAGGAGAGAGAGAAGGAATGAGTGAGATTTGAAGGGAGGAAGGAGCGGGAAAGAGATTTTCTCGTGCTGATAACCCGACCCTACCCTTACCCACCGTAGAATACTACTAGTCGTAGAATTTTATTTTATTTTTAGAAATTTATTTTCTTAAATAAATAAGTAAAAAGTGTATAAAAAGACATTGTAAGTAACGTACAATTGGCTTTTTTTTTTTTTTTTTTTTTGGGAAAAGTAACGTATAATTGGATTTGATTAATTGTTGATAATGGAGTATTTATGTTGCTATTCTTTTGCATGCCGAGCTAGATTTTATGCTTTGACCCAGTATTTCAGCTTTTTAATTAACGTAATATGGAGTATTGTTATAGCTAACCTTTTTTTTTTATTAAATAAAAAATACTTTTTATTTTTTCATTAGTAGTATACACTTTTTTTTTTCCTTTGTGAAAAATGAGACATGGGTTTTATAATATTAGTTTGTATAACATAGCATAATTAGTGGTAAGTAGATTAGAGGTTCTACTACCTTTCAAAAAAAAAAAAAAAGAAGAGGTTCCACTATGGTAGAATAGCTTAATGAAGTAAACAAATTAAAGTTATCCTATGGATTTCGGGTTACATTTAGAGCTGTCAATTCGGGTAAATGGGTCGGGTTTGAGTCGGGTTAGTGTGGGTCGGGTCATCTCGGGTCGGGTCAGTACAGGTTAATGTCGGGACCTATGCGGGTCGGGGTCGGGTCGGGTCATGCTTGAGTCGGGTCACGTCGGGTCAATGGGTCATACATCTTATCGGGTTTGGGTCGGGTTTAGATCGGGTCAATAAAAGGTCGGGTTACATTCGGGTCGGGTGAAAAACAGGTTGGGTAACATTCGAGTTTTTACGGGTTTAAACGAGTTAGGGTCCTGTTCGGGTTCGGTTCAAGTCAATTATTTGCGGGTTATAATCAGGTCGGGTCATTATCGGGTTCGGTTCAAGTCAATAATTTGCGGGTTATAATCACGTCGGGTCATTTCCTACTCGGGTCATTCTCGGGTTCGAGTCGGGTTCGGTTCAAGTCAATAAATTTTTTTTTTTGATTTTTTTTAAAGCTCTAAATCAAATTGCATAATTTAAAACATTTTTAAAAATATTAAAATAAACAAGTGAATACTAAAATTTGAAAAAACGGATCAATAAAAGGATTATAAGTAGTTATATGGAAGTTTATTTTGAAGATAAAAAAAAAAAAAAAAAAAAAAAAAAAAAAAAAAAAAAAAAAAACATTTGGCTGATTTAATTAGACAAAATAACTATCATCAATTCACCTCACTCACCTCATATAGCCTCAAATACGTTTAAATTCGGGTTAGTAATAGGTCGAGTTTAAATTCAGGTTAGTAATAGGTCGAGTTTAAATTCGGGTCGGGGCAATAACAAGTCGGGTTGAATATGGGTCGGATCAATAACAACTCGGGTTGATTTCGGGTCGGGTTTGTAACAGGTTGGGTTTAAATTCGAGTCGGGTTAGGAACGGGTCGGGTTGACCTCGGGTCGGGTTAGTAATAATAGGTCGGGTTGAATTCGGATTTTGACGGGTTAAATCGGGTTTGGGTCATTCTCGGGTTCGAGTCGGGTTCCGTTCAGGTCAATAATTTATGTGTCACATTCGGGTCGGGTCCTCTCTAGGCCGGGTTATGGTCGGGTTCGGGTCTCAAATACTCGGGTCAACTCGGGTCTAGGATTGGTTTCAGGTCGGGTTAGGTCGGGTTCGGGTTACCATTTTTTTCGGGTTCAGACGGGTTAGGGTTAGGGTCGGATTAGGGTCGGTATTTCGGGTCGGGTCAGCTTTTGACAGCTCTAGTTACATTATGTTTTACAATTAGTATATAGATTGATCTAAACTGAATTGAATACTTCGTAGGTTTACAAAATAAGAGTCATGAATCGATAAACTTTTAAGATTTCAGGTATGTGCATGAAATATATATTAAGGGGCCATTTGACGGGGGGATACATCAAAGGAAATGGGAATCAACTGCCCTAATTTCCTTTGTTATTGTTTATTAGACCTTTTTCCCATTTACTTTACTCTCTCCATTCCTTCCAAGTTGATTCCCCAAAACCCCAGAACCCCCTATGTATTTCCATTCCACAGGGCCACACCACCTAAAAACCTAATCACCGCACCACCGCCCTTCCCCTACTCCTCATTGCCCCTCCCCGGAAAAGCCCTACCCTTTCCCTCCTCATAAAACGGTCAGGTGCCTCGGAAGCCTAGTGCTTGGGTATTTGTATCTTTCCTTGCTACTAATACTCTATGTTAGACCCAAATTCTACTAAACTACATTTTCTAAAGGCTCTAACACAAAATAATAGATCTTGAAAATTTGAAGTTTAATTTTCTTTAGGATTTTTTTGGCTTTTAACATCTCAAAAAAAAAAAAAAAAAAAAAAAAAAAAAAAAACACTAAATTTTTTTTACCATCAAAACTTCTTAAATTTTTTATTACCACAAAAAAAATTCTAAAAATTATTTTTCACAATCCGCACGTCAAAAAATCATTAAATCTGTCAGAATTTTAAAAATTCTTCAATTTTTGTTGTACAAAATAAATATTCTTTATTGGTTTTGGGGGTCATATTAGTTTTTAGGGTCCGATTTGAGGTAAGAACTGACAAAAACACATGACTAATGTCTCATTTTTCCTTCTAAAAAATACCTCGATTTGCATGAAATACGCAAAACGAGGCACTTGCGATATTTTTTGTCCATTTCGACCTCAAATCATATCCAAAGGGTTAAAAATGATCCCAAAAACCTCTAAAGAGCATGTTTTTGGCATGAAATCGAAGATATTTTTGTAAATAGTTATATTTAACGGTTCTTAATGACATGTGGTAAAAAAGTAATTTTTAGAAATTTTTTAGTGGTAAAATAAAACTTTGAGAAATTTTATGGGGCATTTGGTTCGAGGATATATAGGCATGAAGTATAGGTATAGAATGACTAAAACTCATACCTATGTTTGGTAGTCAAAAATATGAATTTTAACAATACCTCAAACCCATTTGGTATGGGGTTTAGAAACCTTGGGGGGATTGGAGATGGGTTTGGCTCATCGTATTCCCTTAGTAATCAAATAAAAGGAGGGAATAGTGAGATATTTTATTCTAGAATTGAACCAAACACATAATACCACATTAATCTCATTCTTGATTCCAAAGTCATACTACTCTATAAAGCAAACGCCCCATTAGTGATAAAAAACATTCGTGTTTTTTTACGGTGGTAAAAATAAAAATAAAATCCTTAATTTTATGAAAATTAATGTACGTATGTAGCCATTAAGGATACATTTAAAAAGATTAAAAATTATTAAGCAATAATAACACCAGAAGAGTTATTTTATCATAAATTCTTCAACTTATACACTTTTAGAAATTGTGATTAATTAATAGACGCTAATATATATCTTTAGAGCATTGTCAATGATAAGTTAATTGATAAATTTGTGCCTCAATGGTTAGCTAGTAGCTTGCTAATTAAAAAGTTTGACTCTCTCAATTAGCTTTATAAATTTAAGTATTTTAATATATTAATCTCCAAAAATTTTGAAAACTTTTTTCTCAAGCAAATTAGTTCAAGCTAATTGTAATTTTTTAGCTCCAATAGTCAAGCTAGTAGGTAGAGACTTTTAAAAATTTCAAGCAAGACCCTAGCTATAACCATTATTTGTGACTCTCTTTAGAGCAACTTTAATGGCAAGCTAATTTGCAATTAGCTTGTCATGCCACATAAGCTTTTAGGCTAATTATCATTGTAGCTACTTTTTGCTCCAATGGCTAGCTATTAGCTTAGTAGTAGTAGTGGATAGAAAATATATAGAAAGAGTTTAATTGGTGCAATGAACATTTTTATTTTGGAAAGTTTAATTCCCAAGCAAATTAGCTTGGCAAAGCTAATTTGCTTTTGCCAAGCTAATTGAGTTTTCTAGCTCCAATGGTCAAGCTAATAGCTAGGGAATTAATGTAATTGCAAGCAAGTCCTTAGCTATAACCATTGGAGTTGCTCTTACACAAAAACAAACAAACAAACAAACAAACAAACAAACTTCATTCTTTTGATTTGATCTGTTTCATTTATCACCTTTGCCAAGTATAATCTAACCATCAATAATTTCAATTCTTAATAAGTAAAAAATATAATAATTGATACTATATTATGACAATTTTTGAGACAATTCAAACAAGATCCCACATGACTATATGTTTTTTTTTCTTCTTATGTATAAATCACACTAAATGATAAAAAATGAATATATGAATAATATAAAAGTCCAATTATCAGATAAAGTGTAAAACAAACAGAGGAAGAATATCTTTAAAGGAAGTATATACTATTAGTTTATACTTTCATAATCTATAAATATAACTAAAGTAATTACCGCTGATGTCATTACTTTTCACATGTCGACTACTTATAAACAATTTCTTCGCCAAAACTAATAATGACATCATTATTTTTTTTCAACATAAATTAAAATTTGAAAATGGTAAATTAATTATAAATTTTCATAACATATAAAATATTTTATATTTAAATTTGTTAAATATGGAAGAGAAAATAAAGAAAGATGAGGGAAGATTTTTACGTTGTATTTCATATTCCATGTAGTACTGGATATATATAATTTACATTTCCTAGGGTTCCATCAATGGATAAGACCAAATACCCAACTCTAGAATATTCTAGATTGTACATGGGATAATAGTCATCCATATTTAGATATTATCATAACACTCCCCCTTGGATGACTATATATTGAATAAAACAATAACTAACATTTACTACAAAACCCGTACAAAATAATACACTATAATGCGCATAATATGCTGCCTCGTTAAAAACCTTACCAAGAAAACCTAGTGGGAAAAAACCATGGTTAAGGAAAAAAGAGTGCATCGCGCATTAACTCCCCCTCATGACTACATCACTTGAGATCTTTAAGACGACGCAATCCAATGTTGTAAGCTAACTTTTTGAATGTTGCTGTCGGAAGAGCCTTAGTAAATAAGTCTGCTAAATTCTCACTTGAACGAATCTGCAATACATTTATATCTCCATTCTTCTGAAGATCATGAGTGAAGAAAAATTTGGGTAAGATGTGCTTTGTTCTGTCGCCTTTGATGTATCCTTCCTTAAGTTGAGCAATACAAGCAGCGTTATCCTCATATAAAGTTGTTGGTGCCTCTTTCCCAGATGATAAACCACAAACTTCTTTTATATGTTGAACTGCCGACCTTAACCATACACATTCACGACTAGCCTCGTGAATTGCTAAAATCTCAGAATGATTGGAAGAAGTAGCTGCAATGGTTTGTTTCATGGAACGCCAAGAAATGGCAGTACCACCATATGTGAACACATATCCAGTTTGTGACCGACCATTATGAGGATCAGATAAATAACCTACATTACAAAACCAATCAAATTTTCTTTGGACAACTTTGGGAAAAATAAACCCATATCCTTCGTACCTTGAAGGTAACGAAGTAAATGTTTAATCCCATTCCAATGCCTTCGGGTTGGACATGAACTAAACCTTGCTAATAAATTAACTGAAAATGATATATCAGGTCGTGTATGACTTGCAAGGTACATTAGTGCTCCAATTGCACTAAGATACGGTACTTCAGGACCAAGAATTTCTTCATCATTTTCCCGAGGTCGAAATTGATCTTTCTCTACTTCAAGTGATCTTACAACCATAGGGCTGCTCAATGGATGTGCTGTATCCAAAGAAAATCTTTTAAGAACCTTTTCTATGTATGTTGATTGATGCACAAGGATTCCATTCTCTAGGTGCTCTATTTGTAACCCCAAGAAGAATTTTGTCTTTCCTAGATATTTCATTTCAAACTCTTTCTTTAAATAATTGACAGTCACTGAAATCTCTTCAGGAGTTCCAATGATATTTAAATCATCAACATACACTGCAATTATAACAAATCCTGATCCAAATTTCTTTATAAAAATACATGGGCTGATAGGATCATTCTTATAACCTTCTTTCAACAAATACTCACTTAGATGGTTATACCACATACGCCCAGATTGTTTCAATCCATAAAGAGATTTGTTTAATTTAATACAAAAATGTTCTCGAGAACTAGATTTTGCTGCTTCCGGCAGCTTGAATCCTTCTGGGAGATTCATGTAAATGTCATTATCCAGTGGGCCATATAAATAAGCTGTGACAACATCCATCAAACGTAAGTCAAATCCTTCTCTTATTGCCAGACTAATCAAAAATATAAAAGTAGTTGCATCCACCACAGGAGAATATGTCTCCTCATAATCAATGTTAGGTCTTTGTGAGAATCCTTGTGCAACTAAGCGTGCCTTATATCTTACAACTTCACCTTTTTCATTTCTCTTTCGCACAAAGACCCATTTATATCCCACTGGCTTTACACCTTCAGGTGTACGGACTACTGGTCCAAATACTTCTCTTTTTCCAAGAGATTTTAATTCTGCTTCAATTGCTTCTTTCCATTTTGGCCAATCATTTCTTTGTCTACATTCTTCAATGGATTTTGGTTCATGATCCTCATTATTATCCATAACATCTAATGCTACATTGCATGCAAAAACATCATCGACGTCGATTTGATTTCGGTTCCATGTAATTCCAGACATGATATAATTTATTGAAATTTCTTCATTATCAGGTACCTGAATTTCTTCTTGTATCATGTCTAAAGTCTCTTCTAGAGATCCTTTGGAAATTGTTTCTTCAATTTGACCATCATCAATCAATGCTCCTTTTCTTTTCCGAGGATTCTTATCTTTGGAACCTATTGGTCTTCCACGTTTCTGGCGTGGTTTAGACTCATTAGCAATTTTATTTTGTCCTTCAGGGACATCTATTTTAAATGGAGCATTAACAGCTGGAATATGTGACTTGGTCACTCTTTTTGGGTCAGCAAACGAGTCTGGCAATTGATTTGCTAAACTTTGTAAATGAATTATCTTTTGAACTTCTAGTTCACATTGTTTAGTTCGAGGATCAAGATAGGATAATGATAATTCATTCCATTTAATTTCATTTTCCATCTCTCTCTTTTCTCCCCCTAATGTTGGGAAAAGTGACTCGTTAAAATGACAATCTGCAAAACGAGCCGTAAATAAATCCCCTGTTGTAGGCTCAATATATTTAATTATTGACGGGGATTCAAACCCAACATATATCCCCAACCTCCTTTGAGGACCCATCTTAGTGCGTTGTGGTGGAGCTATTGGAACATAAACCGCACATCCAAAAATTCTTAGATGGGAAATATTTGGTTCCTGACCATAAACCAATTGTAATGGGGAGAACTTGTGATAACTTGTTGGCCTAATGAGAATTAGTGTTGTTGCATGTAATATAGCATGTCCCCAAGCAGAAATTGGGAGATTGGATTTCATAAGCAATGGTCTAGCAATTAACTGAATACGTTTTATTAATGACTCTGCTAGACCGTTTTGTGTATGAACATGTGCTACAGGATGTTCAACATTTATCCCAATGGACATGCAATAATCATTAAAAGCTTGAGATGTAAATTCACCAGCATTGTCAAGCCGAATAGTCTTAATGGGAGTATCTGGAAAATGTGCTCGTAACTTAATCAATTGGGCAAGTAATCTCGCAAACGCCAGGTTACAAGTTGATAACAAAGACACATGTGACCATCTAGTTGATGCATCAATTAAAACCATAAAATATCTAAATGGTCCACATGAGGGATGTATGGGCCCACAAATATCTCCTTGTATACGTTCCAGAAAACTAATTGATTCAAAATTAATTTTAGCTGGTGATGGGCGAATAATCAACTTGCCTTCTGAGCAAGCAGCACATGAAAAATTATTATGAAGAATCTGCTGGCTCTTCAAAGAATGTCCACATGAATTCGTAATTATTTTTTGCATCATTATTGAACCGGGATGGCCTAACCGGTCATGCCAAACAACAAAATCATCAGTAAACTTCTGGTTTACTATAGCATGAGCTTCAATAGCATTGATTTTTGTGTAGTACAAACCACTAGAGAATGTAGGTAGTTTCTCCAAAACATGTTTTGAGCCTTGAGTTATATTTGTGATTTGAAGGAATTCGTTATTTTCTTCATTGATTGTCTCAGTATGATAACCATTGTTGCGAATATCCTTAAAACTTAATAAATTTCTTTGAGACAATGGAGAGTATAAAGCATCAATTATTTTAATTTCAATTCCCCAAGGCAACTTTATAGTGGCTCTTTCGGAGCCCTCAATGATATTTGTACTACCCGATATGGTACTTACATTAATCCTTTTCATCATCCAATGAGAGAAATATTTTTTATTTTTAAGTATTGTATGTGTAGTTGCACTGTCAGCAAGACATAATTCTTCACCATTCATAGCAAATTGAACTTGAGTAATATCCATGTTCTTCATGAAATAAAATACATATCAAAATATTAAGCATAAAAATAAAGATGATAAAACAAATAAATCAATAAAAACACTCAAATAGTTCATAAATTTATAAAGCAAAAATCCTTATTACAACGAAAGAAATAAACTTAAAAAAATCACTAGAATAAGAAAACATAAGTCTAATACTTAAAACTAACATAAAACAATATAATTTTAATTATTCCCTTCTGGGGCAGTGAAGAAATCGACAACTTCTAAATGAGTTGTACTGCCAAAATCAAAATTATTCCCTTTCAGGGAAGTAAGGAAATCACCAACATCAAATTGATTGGCATTGCCAAAATCAAAATCACCTTCACCATCTTCAAGAACAAGGTTTGCCTCAACTTTCTTTCCTTTCTTCAATGATTCTTGGTAAAGTTCAATAAGATGCTTTGGAGTTCTACAAACCCGAGACCAATGACCTTTTCCTCCACAACGGTAACATATATTGTTATCACTTTTCTCTTTTTCATCCCTACGTTCCCACTTCTGGTGGAAATGTGAGTTTGTGAAATGACCTCCACGACCTCTACCATATCCACGTCCACGACCCCGGCCGCGCCATTGGCCACGACCACGACCTCTACCTCTACCACTACTGCTGGAATGGTCTCTGTTTTTAGTTTCTTTCCCGTTATGGGTTGTCACATTCGCTTCAGGGAATGGAGTAGAGCCAGTAGGACGTGATTCATGATTTTTCATTAATAGCTCGTTATTTTGCCCAACCACAAGAAGACAAGATATTAATTCAGAATATTTTTTAAAACCTTTTTCTCTATATTGTGTCTGCAGGACAATATTATTAGCATGGAAAGTGGAGTATGTCTTTTCAAGCATTTCTGCATCAGTAATATTTTCTCCACATAATTTCAATTGAGAAGTTATTTTAAACATAGTTGAGTTATATTTACTAACAGATTTAAAATCTTGCAATCTCAAATTCAACCATTCATAACGAGCTCTAGGGAGTATCACTGTTTTTTGGTGGTCATACCTATCCTTTAGATTACTCCAAAGGATTTGTGGGTCTTTCACAGTTAAATATTCATTTTTGAGCCCTTCATGGAGGTGATGGCGAAGAAAAATCATGGCTTTAGCCTTATCTTGAGGTGTTGCCTTATTAGCCTCTTTTATTGTTTCACCAAGCCCTTTAGCATCTAGGTGTATTTCAGCATCTAACACCCATGATAAATAATTCTTTCCGGTAATATCAAGGGCCACAAATTCGAGCTTGGCAAGGTTCGACATTTTTCACTATACAAAATAATATTAAAAGATAAGTATATATAAATAGTATCCAAAATATGTACTAAATGTTATAATCATGCATAAATATTCCTGATACAAGTCATGCATAAATAAGAACGAAATAGAAGATGAGAACGTTAGCATGGAGAAAAATAAGAATGGAACCTTAAATTATTTATCATGCTCTGTATTCGTTATATATGTTGATATTCCAATAAATAAGCATGCAAAATTAGATAAATGTTAAATTATAATTGTTATGGGCTATGATCATACTTACATAATAATAATAATAATATGGGATTCTAGAAAAATGTTTGGTAATCCTACTCAGTTGACTAGCAATGGTGCTGATAACATGTTAAATATGGAAGAGAAAATAAAGAGAGATGAGGGAAGATTTTTACGTTGTATTTCATATACCATGTAGTACTAGATATATAATGTACATTTCCTAGGGTTCCATCAGTGGATAAGACCAAATACCCAACTCTAGAATATTCTAGATTGTACATGGGATAATAGTCATCCATATTTAGATATTATCATAACAAAATTGATTAATTATGTAATTTTTATTGGAGAAATTGAAGGAAGGTCAAACTATTTCATTTTTTTATAAACATTATCTTTTTCTCCTACTCCGTATATTTTTTATACAGATTATATGATTGGGGTTTTCACTATTTATTATTAATTTTTTAATTTATTAGATTTAATTTGCTTAAATTGTTTGTACTACATACATATTACACACAAATAAGCTAAAAAATATTATTAAAATTGTAAAATAATGTTAAAAATCGTGCATCGCACGAGCCTAATCTAGTTATATTAGTATGTGACTTACTATAGCATAATAACATATACGAAGTATATGGTGTAGGTCATGCTTTCTTTGGTAGACCTTATTACGACGATTTCTTATAACAAACTACTTGTATTGTTAAATTTTAAGATAATATGAAATGAATCTAGGCAATTCAAACAAGGAAGAGGACAGTTTTGGTCCACAAATAAGGCCAAAAGGTGTTTTGTGCTAAAACTAGTAGGTGATATTAGAACTAACTCTTCTATATAATAAAATAGAAATATCTCCTCTTTCTCTGATGTAGGACACTTATAAATGTACTATAATGGATTTCAATGCATATCTAAACTTTGGGTTAAATACTTTCATAATTTCATTAATAATACGGAGTATTAGTTAACTAATAATAAAAATAAAATTAGGAGAGTTAATTTATTAAAATGAAAAAGACCAAATGCATTACCATTGACTGTGGTGTGTACACCTAGAATCTCCAACACATTGACTTCTCATGAAAACCCACATATAAGTAGACAAAACAACGTTTGATATACGGCGTCAAATATTACTAATTTTCTTATTCAAGTTTTATTTCTGACGTCGTTGGTAACTAAACTGATGAACCCTTTTTTACAATTACCTATATGTTCCATTTACCTTAATCTTACCAAGTCTAGGTGTATTATTTCTGACTTGGGCATCTAAAACCAAAACTTGTCTTATTATTAAGTTTGGTGCTTCTTGTCCTTCAACCTATTTTACCAAATTCTATTCTTTAATCCGACAAACCACATTAACTAATAGAAACATTGAACAATGTGTGTTGGGTTTCACACCATCCAATCATCATTGAACAAAGAGTATTATTATATTAAAAAAAAAAAAGTTTTTAATTAGTATGGTACATAAAAGTGTCCTATATGAAGTCTATATGAAGTAGTGAGTATGTTATAAGATCATACAAGAATTTACTCAACTTACTTAGGGGTAAGACCCTGTTCTTTTTGAGCTGTTGTGATCTCTACTCGCTCTACTCTATTAAAATATGTCATGCATGCTCACTCTGCTGAGTTTTAATAACCTGTTAACACCTACTATGATAAAATCTGCTCAACTTTACTATACTGTGCTCAGAAGCTGAAAAGGATAACCTAAATCTCTTGAAAATAAGAAGCTAAAAATATTAAATGAATTTGATCTGATCCCACAATCTCAAAATTAATGATAATAAGTCTTATTGTAACGTTAGTTACGTATGTAGGGTTTATGTATTATGTGCATGTGCACTCGTTTGTTTATTTGGCGAGATGTAGATTGAAAGGAAAAAAAATAAAAAATTTACTTTCCCAAATACTATTTATTGGTTATTCAACTAACAACGGGTAATGTTATATGTAGTCTTTAGAGATACAAAAAAATAACATTAAATATATTTTTAACAATTTTCTCTATCTCTATACGCATGCAAGAGTTTGACTTGTATCCTTTTCACATACTTCGTACAATTTCTCCCTTCCATAGATAAAGCTAAGCTAATCACTTATTTCCATAATGTATGTTGATTTTAGAATTTAGATTACCAACCAGATCAAAATCAAAATGATAATTACATACTCTATACATACATGCATCAATGTCTAATTATGAAGCAAAGAAAAAACCATTTAATTATGAAGCACAACCTACAAGAAATCAAAGTTTTTAATATTGGTATGTATCTACAACTTGTGTTTATAAATTAGAATTTCAAGGTATGAGTATCTTATTCCTCAAAGTTATTATAGAGAAGTAATGTCAACAATGATTATAATTGCACAAATTATGAAATTATCATTTTTCTATGTATTGATTACCTAATTAATGTTAATTGACGAACGTCCCCATGCATCAACTATGTAACTTGAAGCCTAATATTGTACTGTACAAGTATCCTACTATCTATGCTAAAGTTTAAAGTGACTTGCAATTTTTAAATACTTATTGGAGTTGTTTACATGATTATTAACAATAATACTGTTTAATTTTGAAGGGTATTTTATAGCACTTTGAGAGTTCGGTTTCGGTTCGGTTTGAAATCGGTTCAGTATTTAATCGGGTCGGTTTGGAATCGGTTTAATTGTTTCACGGGTCGGTTTTGGTTCGGTTTAAATAGTTATCGGTTCGATTCGGTTTCGGTTTATTCTTAAGCGGTTTTAATTCGGTTCGAGTTGTAAACAGTCCGGGTAGTAAACGGTTCGGTGCAGACGGGTTGCGGTTTGTTAACGGTGCGGTGTAAACGGTTTTTATCCCGGTTCAAACAGTTTCGGGTTGGAAACGATCGGGTTAGAAACAGTTCGGTTATTTTTTGGTTCAGTTTATAACTGGTTCAGTTGTTTTTTCGGTTCAGTTTTATATTGTTCGGTTTTTTTTCGGTTCAGTTTATAACTGGTTCGGTTCTTCGATTGTTTAACCACTTTAACGTTATTCATATCGGTTCCATTTCAAGTTTACTAAATTATAGTTGAATCTGAATTAAAACATAGCCTAATAGTATATTCATGTCACTAGCATACTCCCATCTTTATTTCATTATTACTCACAGAATCAATGTAATCATATGCTTAATAGTCTTTGTGAATTAATTTTATTTATTACGCCTTGAGCCAAGCCTTGGTACTTAATATTACAAGCTTTTTGTTCATTTGGTTTCATCACCTCAAATGTATACATGACTAGAGGCAGTAGTGTTGCTAATAGTTTGAGGCAGGGCCTGAGCCTGCTTGTTTTGCTCTTGTTTGTGAACACTGATTATCCTTAAGACCTTAATGAATGATTTGCCTTGCTATTTTTAAAAAAATATTCTAAGATTTCTAATATTTAATCCATTTAATTATATCCCCGTCAAAAAAAAATCCATTTAATTATATAAAAAAGTTTGTAAACGGTTCGATTTAGAAGCGATTTGGTTCATAAACGGTTCGGTTTATAACCAGTTCGGTTTTTAAATGGTTCGGTGCAAACGGGTAGCAGTTTGCTAACGATTCGGTGTAAGCGGTTTTTTTGCCAGTTTAAACGGTTTCGGGTTGGAACCGGTTTCGGGTTAGATACGGTTCGGTTTTCTTTCAGTTCGGTTTATATTCGGTTCGGTTTGTAAACGGGTTCGGTTCTTATACAGTTTAACATTATTCGGGTCGATTCGGTTTCGGGTTTACTAAAATACGGTTCGGGTCGGTTTTCGGTTTCAAAAAAATCGGTTTTTAATCGGTTCGGTTCTCATTTGGGTCGGTCGGTTTCGGGCAATTAAACGGTTTCGGTTTAAAATTTGACAGCACTAGTATTTTATGATTTGGTCATTATTTTTATCTATTGATCTATTTAAGAACTCTAAGTGTAATGTTTTAGCTGGCAATGATGGGAGTGTACTAGACCTAAAATGTAACATATAAAGGCCAAATGGAATATAGTTTCAAGGTTTTATTTGATTAAATCTTCCTGCAAATTTTAAAACAAAATTATCCAAAATTGATATTAATTACTTTGATTGTGATGATCAACTTTTTTATTTTTTTTTATTTTTTTTTATTTTTTTATTTTTTTATTTAAATAGATAGGTGAGATACATAACAATACAACTTATAACAAATTAAATTAGTCTTTAAAAATACATATAACCCTAGCTAATTAAGATGGTTGTAAACAAATTAACACATAAGATCAATCCGTCTTACCAAATCAAAATCTTTTATTATAGTTTATATGTATCATATGTGCACGATTTATTTTATTGGCTAATACTCCATGTAATTACTCACATTGACATTGTTGGAATATGATATTAATTTCATCCATAAACAAATGAATCTTTCAAGAAGAAGAAGTTTTATCTTGTAAATTTGTAAAATATAGATGTTACTAATCTTATATTTTTTTTCTTTTTGGATGTATATAAGATCCCACATCAAATTTTTTTTTTTGTAATTATTATAATTTTTTTTGATGTTGTTGTCAAACGCAAATAAAAATTTGAAAATGATAGGATAATGGTACCATGCTTAAGACATACTCCACTCTTTACCTCTTTTGTACTTTAGTGCTACAATATTCTATTAATAATAAATTTAACCTCATAATGTTTCTTTCCACGTAAAGGCCAAATTGACTATATTTGATCAAATAAAACAAGCTAATAATTAATTGCTGGGAGGTAGCTAGCAATTTAATTGTGCATTATATTAAATCATGCACATACTATATTTTATATAGTGGTCCTTCAATTTGGAACATAAAAGCATTCAAGCAAATCACGTGAGACACAACCTTTATCCAAAAATAAATAAATAATGTTTGGGTGTATAATTTTTGCCGGAATATACCGTATTACAGAGGGTAAGAGAATGTGAAATCATAATGTCTACTTCATGCGTACAACAACATATTCGAGGTTGTTTCTTTAAAGCTCTCATTAAAGAGCTGACACAAGTTTTGCACAGTAATGTATGTCAAAGTACGTTGTGTTGTAATTTTGTATATAAGACAGTATAGACTTCCTACATGCATGAAAGAATGTTAGTTAATGTATACGTATACTACACCAAAAACTAGATTAGAGATCGCAAAATATAGAACGGTTATTAAAGGTAGGCGTTCTCCAGAAGAATATAGATCGTTTTAATATATGAGGCGTTCTATATGTTACTACATATAGAAGGGTTAGCATAGTTAACCGTGCTGTATTTCAATTTACTCAAATAATTAAAAATAATAATTATTTATTATAGATGATATAGAACGTTCATCTTGACAACCGTTTTGTATTATATTAATTAATTATTATTTATAATTAGGAGGAAATTATATACGTACATACACAATAATAATTTATTCATGTTTTCAAAAAAAAAAAAACCAAATTTCCGTAAAATTTTTTTTCCCAAAATATTAAAGGGAAAATTGAAGCGATTATCACTTTCTCTTTCTCATTCATCTGTAAAAAAAAAGTGAAACCTTCATTAAACCTTCATCAAACCTCCATAGCAAATCTTTCATCAGCCGCTTACTGCACCGGCGCTCCACCGCCGTTCCACGTCTGCAATACCGCACATGTCTGCTGAGCCACCAGTAAATTGAGGTAGGCTCGATTTTTTTTTTTTTTGGTTTGAATTTTTATTGTGGTAGAGTAATTGGATTCTGATAATTGTCAATCTATAATTGCATGAATCATTCGAATTATGGAGAAAATAGAAGTAAATTCGTTGAATTCGAATTTTAGGTGATTGAGAAAACCTTCAAAGTTCTTGTTTTTGGGATAAATTCATCGATTGTTTGTATGTAAATATTTAAGTCGAATTATTGCAGTAAGTTCAATCAAATTACCCTTAATTTTGTCGAATTTACTTAACGAATTCCTGGGGTTTTGATTCAATTTTTCTGCTCGAAATTTCTCGAATTAATGATCGAATTTGCTCAATTTTTTGCTCGAATTTGCTTGAATTTTCCCATAATCGAATTTGCTCGAATTAATGCTCGAATTCCTGGGGTTTCTTAGGGTTTTATTTTGTTGTTTTGCTCGAAATTGGGGGATTATTAATGCTCGAATTGGGGGTTTTATTAATGCTCGAATTCCTGTGGTTGGTTGTTGAATTTGTGGAAATTTTTTTTGGTCGAATTTCTGGGGGTTTTTGGGTAGAATTTTTGGGGTTTTGGTGTTTATTTTCTGGGGTTTTTGGGTTGAATTTCTGGGTGATTTTTGCCTTGGGGATTGCCTTGGACCTGGGTTTTTTCAGCCTGTGTTTAGATACTGACTGCTTGAAGCTGTGCAATGCCTTGAATAAAAGAGATGTGCAGCCTACTTAGTTTGGTTTGGTAGTGAATAATATCCTGAATTTAGCTGCTAGGTGTCGTGTCTGTTCCTTTTCTTTTGTGAAACGTGATGGCAATCGGGTTGCTCATGAGCTGGCAAAAATGAGTTGTAAGGCCCGTTGAACAGATTAATGACTTGCATTGCGCAAATGTGCTTAATCCATTGTTTTAAAAACAACTGTCTAAGGCCTGTGTACAGAACACAAGGAAGCACTAATGTTGAAATGGGTGATCTTTTATAGGTAGTTTAAGGGGTCTAATGTTGAAATGAGTAAAATATAGATGATTCGTATGCAGCTAGGTTGGAGATAAGACAATTGCAAGCAATAGAAATGATTTGCAACTTTCAGACATAATGTCTTCAAAAGGTTCTTGAGGTGATGTAGGTTAAGGCAGTCATCTGTGTTGTTTTCCTTTTTTTTTTTTTTCTTTTCTTTTCTTCTTTTTTTTCTAAAGCTTGGTGTGTTGTGCTGCAAGATAGCAATTATCAATTATCATTGTTGTGAAGTCATCTGATAAACAGTCAACAATCATGGTTCTTTCCTTGACTATGTCTGGTGTGGAAAATAGTTAGCATGAATATGATGTCTGTACTATTTTGATTTATTTATGGCATATGAGGATTGAGATTCAAGTTTTTTTGCAAGCTTATTCCTTGTCTCAATGATGTTCTTGTAGTTTAATTCACTGATATCGGCTCATATTTATTTTTACAGTAGACAAATCTCAGACAGTTAAACAAAAGAACAATATAAATGGCAGAAGGGGTGATAGAAGAAGTTTTAAAAGTTCCACTTAAGGCAAAATTTTATCCATGAAAGTTGGCTTGACAAACTTCAGTCCCACAAGTGGAGGAAGCAATGTTTTTGGTATAAAACTGGTATCTCTATTGTGAGATTGCTAAAAAAATTTTGAGGCATGCCTGACAGAAACTATTATGCACATGGCTGTTATGTGTATTATGAGCAGCCTTTTTGGATAGTATCTGTTCTTATGAACTTAGATAAAAAAAAAAGGATATGCTTATTTATATTTAATTAGATGAATTTATTGTATATTATTAACTAATATGTATGTATTTTACATTGTTTTGTAGTATTTTAAGCAAGTTCCTCCTACATATTCTCAACAAATGAGCAACGAGCTTAGGAAAAGGTGGATTTCATATGTTACCGGATACCATCAACCAAATGACGACAACGACAACGATTTATGTGAATTGTAGATCAATATGGTATTGGTATATCTAAGCATAATTTTTTTTTTTTCAATCAACATTAACTAGAAAGGTGTTTTGATATTTAACTCACGTATTTGTTTGTATAGTACAAATTTTGTATGATTGATTCAATTTAATTGTGGTTCGATGTTTTAAATTATATATATGAAGTATATTCTGATGGCTTTCGTCATATCTGGAAATATTTTTGTTGATTTTATTATACAAAAATTTATATTGCACGTATACAGGATCATGGATTTATTTTACATGGGAAATGTGGAATTTTTCTTACAGGATAAATGTACAAGATACAAAACAGGAATACAACAAATACAGGTCTAAATAAAATACAAAAATAATACAGATTATTAAAATACAGGAATAATACAATATAAAATACGTACAAAAGTAATTCGAATTATTATGGTTGGATTTAAAAAAAAAAACATTAAAGAACTGTTATCTAACTTAACCGTTCTCTATTGTAATGCAATACAGAACGATTAAGTGTCCTAAACCGTTCTTTATTCCTTCCTTAGTGTACAAATTTAAGAAGGGAAAAGAGAACGGTTGTGACTAACAACCGTTCTCTATTTGTTATTATATAAAACGCCTAAACGACCCATTCTCTATACTTTATACATCGCTTAGCAGAAGATCGCCTATTCTAACAGTTCTCTAAGGCCTGTATAAAGATAACTAGATAAGTGGATAGGTAGAAGCCATCGCGTAGTTGGTTGGGTTATCTCCGACTTTTAAGTGTGAGGTAAAGGGTCAAATATTACCATACTCATTATGTAGATGCAATTTTCTCAAATTTCCTTATCTAGGATGGGTTTTTAAAATTTTCTTATCTAAGGGCCTGTTCACATTTACTAAACTGAACTAAACTGAGCTGAGTTGAGCTGAGCTGAGCTGAAATGAGTATTTTATGAGAGAAGGAAATTAGGAGCTGATTGGAGTTGAATTGAACTGAACTGAGTTGAGTTGAACTGAATTGAATTAAACTGAAGTAAACATGCCCTAAGATGAGCATTTTATGTATATAAATAAAAGTAAGCTGCAATATAATTGATTAGGGGATTTTTATCCACCAATCACCGTCTGACAAGTGGACCAACCAGGTTCCGCCACGTGTCCTTCACGAAGGCCAACAGGAGCCTGCCACGTGTCAATCACAGATACGTCCTCTACGGACCAATTTAGACACGCCACATGTCCACCCATGCCAAATGGGAAAACCGGCCATCAAGGCCCAATTCAGTCTAGAGGCCCGATCAGCCCTAGGTTTACCTTAAACCTAGAGAGTGGCACGCTTCTCAAGGCTATAAATACTCAATTAATCCTCATTAATTAAGGAGGGAAAAAGTAATCAAGCAGAGAAGAACAGAGTTATTACGGAACATCAATAACCGGCTAATCTCGCTAACGACGCAGAGTACCAACACTAAGCACTCTCACCTAGAGAGATCTCATTACTTTAATTTCTGTATTAATTACTCCTTAATCAGGTACTAACTTGACCGTTGGAGGCGGAGCTCTCAGGAGTCTCCGTTATTTTGCAGGTACAGGCGTCCGGTTCCAGTCTCGGAATTGTAACTCTCCCGCAGGACATCAGAAAACCCCGAAACATTTGGCGCCGTCTGTGGGGAGAGTACTTCAGAGATGGCATCCAAGTCTGTACCGACTCCAGAAGAGAGGCGTCCCCTAGACGACCCTCAAGTTCAGTCGGACCATGATACCGAAAGTGAATTTGAAGTTGAAACTCATACAGCTCCAGACGGGACCCTAAGGGCCCGAAGTACCCGCCATACCGAAAGGAGGGAACGGGAGCATCTTCAAACAGGAAGCGAGCCAGCAGGCGCACCGCTTGCTCGGCAACAGCCGACTGATGGGTCTGCTCCCATCACAAGGAACGAACTCATGACCTTCATGAGGGACTTCAAGGGAGAGATTCAAGAGTTGATCAACAAAAAACCGCCTGCTTCAGTCAAAGAGCAGTCGGCCAAGAAACCTTCCACTTCACTGAAGAGGAAGCCAGTTCAAGGGCGAGAGGCGACTCCCCATCCTAAATCCAAGAAGCGGGAGCCACCTGCTCTTGATTTTACAAAACTCCGTTATCCTACGGGAAATAGGAAACCGGTTCGTCATATTCAGGCGGACGGGTCAAAGCAAACGTTCACAGATGCTCGGCTCCTGCTAGAGCAGAAGAAGAGTGACCGATTATCAGAGTCGGCTTCTACTTCAAATTTTCAGGACAGTTTGCGAAATGCCTCGATGAGGCATACTCAGTCGTACCATGAGAGTCAGTCAGGCGGCACCTCCCGTCAGTCCGGCTTTCATAGTGCCCAGGCGGTACCAAACTTACCATTTGTGCCGCAACAACAGTATTTTATGCAGCCACCTCCATTTGGTGGACCTGCAGCAAAAAACGTCCAACCTATGGACTGGCAGCTACGGCTGCTTAGACTTGGTGAACAGCCGTCGGCCTTCTCCAAGGAAATTACTGAAGCCGCTCAGCCGGCCAAAGTAAAAAATGTTCTAGTAGGCGCCTATGACGGCACTACTAACCCAGAAGACCATCTGATGGCATTCACCAACCTGATGTACCTTCAAGGGTTGGATGATCCCACTTGGTGCAAGTGTTTCCCAGCGACTCTCAAGGGAATTGCACAGCAATGGTTCGGCAACCTGCCGACTGGTTGTGTAAACAGCTTCAGGACGCTTGCTTACTTATTTGCCTCCAACTTCGCAATGAACATCCCTGCGAAGAAAACGACCCTTGATTTGGGAACAATTCAGCAGGGCGAGAAGGAGGGGCTTCGTTCCTACATCAGGCGGTTCAACCTGATGAGAATACAGATTCAAGGGTTACCGGATGAGGTAGCTTATACTGACTTTTTTAGAGGTCTCAAAGACGGGTCTACCTTCAAATTTGATTTAGTTCGAAAAAGGGTGGCGACTCTTCAAGAGGCCTTGATTGAAGCAGAAGCCTATATACAGGCGACTGATCTGTGTACGATGAAACAGTCGGACGGGAAGAGGTTCGACAAAAGAGAGGGACGACAGAAACAGTCGTCCAACAAAGATGAGAAAACAAAAGAGGTCTGGGCGGCTGATTCCTCTAAACAGCCGACTCAGAAAAAGAAAAAAGAATTCAAACCATACTCCCCGAAGTATGTGTTTAACAAGGATAACCAGTTTATCCTAAAAGAAATAAAGGGACGGCTCTCAATTGAGAAGCCGCTCCCCATGAAGGGTTCTGCAAGCAACCGGAACCAAGACAAAATCTGTGCTTATCATGATGACGTTGGTCATCACACCAATGACTGCATCAGTCTCATGCGGTACCTAGACCGCTTGGCTGATCAAGGTGATCTTGACACTTATGTCAAGAAATCTACGGGGAACACTTCCTCAAAAAAGCAGTCGGCCAAAAAGAATCAACAGGCCGACAGTTCCGATACAGATGATGCAGTCGTCTACACCATTGCAGGCGGCTTCTCAGGAGGCGGCCCCACTATTAGGGGCAACAAAGATAATATAAGGCGGTTAGATGTAAATTCCGTTCACCAAGAACGGCCGTCTAAATATACATTTCCTGAGATTGTCATCACTGAAGAGGATCTAGGAGGAATAAGGGGGCCGCATGACGACCCTCTCGTTATTGAATGTAAAGTGGCCAACCAGAGAGTTGGCCGAATCCTCATAGATACCGGGAGCTCCTCAGATCTCATCAGCAGCAAATGTCTGTCAAAACTGAAATATCAGACGGACTGCATACATCCGGCCTCCCACCCTTTAATAGGGTTTGGAGGAGGAGTCGTCCACCCACTGGGACGAGTAGATCTACCCATTCGCCTGGGCAAAAAAGGGGAAGGACGACACATGGTAGTCCGGTTCCTAGTGGTAGAGGAACTCTCGGCCTACAACATGATTCTGGGTCGACCAACCCTGAATAATTCCAAGGCTGTTATAATCCCGTCACTTATGCTGCTTAAGTTTGAAAGGGATAATGGAACAGTCGGCTCCCTAAGGGGAGATCAGAGGATGGCCCGAGAGTGCTATCTCTCGGATGTCAAGCCCACTGTTATGGCCACTGGGTCAAGTGGAGAAAAAACAGACCTTGACAATGTCAAGGAGAGTGTGCCTGTTCAAGAAACAGGCGACAAAAAGAGAAAGGCGCCCCAGACAGAGTCCGCAAGAAAAGCAAGAAAATAGCAATCATTGGCAGAGGACCGGCCGGATGAGTTCCGCCCTCAGCCGGCTGGTGAGCATGCGGACCTGATATTAGACGACTCCCGTCCTGACCGAACAGTCAAAGTTGGGACGACTGCTCTGAGAAACCTTGGTGATGACTTTCACAACCTGTTGAAAGAATACAAGGACATCTTTGCATTTGAAGTCCATGAAATGCCAGGCATTAGTCCTGATCTGGCAGTACATAAACTCGCTGTGGATCCGAAAAAGAAGCCGGTACGGCAAAAGAAGCGGAACCATGGTGAAGAAAGAGGTCAGGCGGCAGCCGCCGAAGTCAAAAAATTACTTGATGCAGGGTTCATTCGGCAATGTTACTTCCCAGATTGGGTTGCAAATGTGGTGCTTGTTAAAAAGCCGAATGGCACCTGGCGAATGTGTGTAGACTACACAGACTTAAACAAGGCGTGCCCCAAAGACAGTTACCCTCTGCCTAAAATTGATAATCTGGTCGACTCAACAGCCGGCCATGCCTTGATGAGTTTTATGGACGCTTATTCTGGTTTCCATCAAATTCCTTTATGGAAGAAGGATCAGGAGAAGACGACCTTCGTCACTGATCATGGATTATACTGTTACACGGTCATGTCGTTTGGTCTTAAGAATGCCCCGGCTACCTTCCAACGAATGATAAACACAGTGTTCTTTGATCAGATTGGGAGAAACGTCGAGGCATATATTGATGATATGATTGTCAAGACTAAACTTCAGAAAGATCATCTGACGGACCTCCGAGAAACTTTCGCCACACTCAGGCGGCACCATGTCATGCTCAATCCCAAGAAATGTGTATTTGGAGTTGAGTCTGGGAAATTTCTCGGATTCCTTATCAATCAGAGAGGAATAGAGGGGAACCCTGAGAAGGTACAGGCGGTCATAGACATGCAGTCGCCTCGTACTGTCCGAGAAGTTCAGAAGTTAACAGGTTGTCTGGCGGCCTTGGGGAGATTCCTAAGCCGATCAGGCGACAAATGCCTATACTTTTTTCAGGCAATTAAGAAAAAGGCAAGGTTTGAATGGGGGCCGGATGCTGAGGCCGCCTTCTAGAAATTAAAAGTTCACTTGCATTCCTTGCCGAGGCTGGTCAGCCCTTTGCCCAAAGAGGATCTCTACATGTACCTGGCCGTCTCTGATCATGCGTTAAGCGCTGTGCTCCTTGCTGAAAGGGACGGCTGTCAGCTCCCGGTCTACTTTGTCAGTCACGTACTGAAAAATGCCGAGTTGAGGTATCCCCTAGTGGAGAAATTTGGTCTTGCACTCTTCATGGCTGTTAAAAAATTGAAGCCCTACTTTTTGGCACATGCAGTCGTTGTGTATACCGACCAACCAATCAAGCGACCCCTTACCACCATGGAGTCGTCCGGACGAATGATCAAATGGGCCATAGAAATGCAGAGTCTCGAAGTTACTTTCGAGCCTAGAAAAGCAGTGAAGGGGCAAGCCTTTGCTGACTTTATTGTAGAGATGACTCGTCCTCCTGACTCTCAAGTTCCAGACCAAGTCTGGAAGGTATATGTGGACGGAAGCTCTACTTCAAATGGTTGTGGAGCAGGCGTCGTATGTCAATCTCCAGAGGGCGACAGGTACGAGTATGCTCTACGCTTCAGTTTTCAGGCTTCAAACAATGAGGCAGAATATGAAGCTTTACTAGCCGGGATCCGCATGTGCAAGGCGGCAGGGGCAAGAAAAATAGACGCCTGTTCTGATTCACAATTGATAGTGAGTCAGTACAATGGCGAATACGAAGCAACACATCCGGCCATGATCAAGTATTTACAGGCGGTCCGACAAGCAGTCGGCTCCCTTGAGGATTTCCATCTGATCCAAGTGCCGAGATCAGAAAACAACCAGGCAGATGCACTTTCGAAACTAGCATCATCCGCCTCCTCCGATACTCCTCGAACTGTTTTTTGGGAAGTAATGGAGAAGAGAAGCATCGAGGAAAACCCTATTGGAATCCTAGACAGAAGCTCAACCTGGATGGATTCAATCAGGGCATATCTGACAAACGGTACACTGCCGGATGATCCTCAACAGGCGGCAGCACTGAAAAAACGAGCCTCCTGTTTTGAAATGATACAGGGAGAACTTCACAAGAGGGGGTACCTTCAACCCTTCTTAAAGTGTGTTACTCCTGAAAAGGGACGAGAGATACTAGATGATCTTCACTCTGGTTTCTGTGCTTCCCATATAGGTGGTAGGATGCTTGCTCAAAGGGCAAGGCGGCAGGGCTACTTTTGGCCTACTTTGGAAGCAGATGCAATGGAGATGGTGAAAAAATGTGACAAGTGCCAAAGGTTTGGCAAATTAATTCACCGTCCGGCTACTGACCTCACTACCATTCACAGCCCACTACCGTTTGCTAAGTGGGGCATGGACATTCTGGGTCCATATACGCCTGCTACAGGCGGCAGAAGGTATATACTTGTTGCCGTTGACTACTTCACTAAATGGGTAGAGGCGGAGGCTGTAAAGGGAATCAAGACGAAAGATGTAATTTCATTCATTTGGAAAAACGTCATCACTCGGTTCGGGGTTCCCATGTCTATGGTTTTTGATAATGGTCCCCAATTTGAGACGCCTGTTCTCAAAAGCTGGTTGGGAGACCAAGGAATTGCACATTACTTTGCATCTGTCGGCCGTCCACAAGCAAACGGCCAGGTAGAAGCCTTTAATAAAATCATCTCAGACGGTCTCAAGAAAAAGATTGAACGAGCAGGCGGCCTATGGGCGGATGAACTACCACATGTTCTCTGGGCCATTAGGACGACTGAAAAAGGGGCGACTGGAGAAACTCCATTCCTCCTAACGTATGGTGCAGAAGCTGTTCTTCCAATAGAACACTACGAGCCGACTCTTCGAGTAATGCTATATGACGAAGAGGCAAACTGGGAAGCCATGCGCCTGGCATTAGACTCACTTCCTGAAAAGAGGGGCAATGCTGTTTTGCGCCATGAGATCTATCGCCTGAGAATGACTAGATCATACAACAAAAAAGTACACAGGCGTCCACTCAAAGTAGGGGACTTTGTACTTAGAAAAATGGAAACAGTAGGTAGGGCTAATGAGTCTGGCAAACTAACTCCCAACTGGGAAGGACCCTACCGAATCTATGAGGAAGTCAGGGACGGTACCTACCGTCTGGAAACACCAGACGGACAACCGTTGCCTCGAACTTGGAATGTAGATAACCTTAAAAAATATTTCTTTTGAGAGATGTAAAGTAAAGAGCTACTTAATAAAGTTTGCACTTACTATTTAATTGTATTACGAGGGGCATGCCGTCTGTACCTTTACAGTCGGCTACTCTCCATTGAGTTTTTCACTCTATCTTCTGAGGGGCATGCCGTCTGTTCCTTTACAGTCGGCTACTCTCCATTGAGTATTTTACTCAAACACTTAGCTAAAAAGATTAGGGCCTGGCCGACCCTGTGCCTAACAGGCGGCTACCCTTCTTTCACTTAGCACCTACGTTCACCAAGAACTTACCAAGGCCACCGGCCGAATGATCAGACCAGGCGCCAAGCCAACTGATCAAATCTACAAAACTAATTCGACCTGTCCCAACATCATAGCAGGCGTCCGACGGCATCCCTCCGGATGAAATTCGTCGCAGAGAGCAGCTCCCTTTTGGGTGGAACATTGTTCTATAAACTAATTACACGGCACCTATACGACTGTCCCCAAGGACAACCACGTAGCCGTTTTTGAGACAAGGATAACTCTATCACTAACCAAATCAGTGGTAGCAGTTGACATCTGAGTCAGATGACCGCCTGTATTACTTGGGATAGATGCAGGGGGTACCTATTGAGGTAATAGCCAACAAACATTGGCGAATCAAGGGGTCTAGCCGGCCTACGCCGCCTGGTACCTCTACTTCTCAAACAAAAGTGACGGCGACTGAGTAACTCCAACGTTAACTCATAGTCACTCCTTCAAATTTGGTATGGAATTTAAAAGTTTGAGTCGTCCGCCTGTTTTAAACAAACAAGGGCACTCGAACCCCTATTCCTACTAAGTAACCTATTGAGTTAATAGCCAACAAACATTGGCGAATCAAGGGGTCTAGCCGGCCTACGCCGTCTGGTACCTCTACAACTCAATCTAAATTGCGACAAAGACTAAGTAACTCCTAAGTTAATAGTCACTCAAACTTAGTATGGAGCCTAAAAGGTATGAGTCGTCCACTTGTTTTTAATAAACAAAGGCTCTCAACCAATACTCTTCCTAGGTTAACAAATTACGAGTTAAAAGCCAACATTGGCAATAAAGGGAAACAACCGGTACCCGCCGCTTGTTCCTTGGCGACTAGGTAATTCTATTTACTTGGTCAGACAAATTGAATAAATAATTCGAATACCGATTGAATAAATGGCCGACTGATCATCTACCCTGGAAACAGACCACCAGTCGTCCAGGGGCATAGGCGGCATACTTACTATTTGTACCTGTCTTAATGTTCGGCCATACACAACAGTCGGTCTAGTGAACAAATTAAAAATACTTAGGCAAATTTGAACCAAAACAAAAATTTGATTAAAAATGAGCCGGCCATTAAAGACCAGCAGAATATTCAAAACCCCGGCCCCCTGGCCGGGTAATTACAAAGCAAACGGCACGCAGGCCGTGAAAAGAAAAAATACTTAAAGCTTAAGAAGGGGGCAGTTCAGTATCAGCAGCTGCCGCCTGGTCAGCACTCTTCTTGCTGGACTCGGCCTTAGCTGCACCCTCTTTTGATGCCTTACCCCCAAGTGGCACAAGCGCCACAACCGGCTCTTCCTCCTCCAACGCACCGTCCAACGCCTCTTCTTCAGCAGCCGCCAAGATCTGTTGATTATATATTTCCGAACACTGGCGGTACGTTCGTTCCCATGAGGCAAAGTCGGCACTGGGGAACAGTCGTTCCCAGGTCATGCGCTGGATTTGAGCGGAGTCTTCCACCATCTCCCGGACGAGCTCTTGTTTCTCTTGCTCGGCCTTATCCGAGAGCTCTTGGGTAAGACTCTTCTCTTGGTTCACCAGGCGTTCTTTTACGTTGGCCAAAGATTTCTCCATGGCTTCGTAAGAGTGCATTTTTTGGCGAAGAGGTTTTAGCTCGGCCTTAAGGTTGGTGACGGTCGCCTCCAGCTCGTCAACCTTCTTTTGGGCCGCCTCTTACTGGGCCCGAACAGCGGCGGTAGCCTGCGCCTGATAATAAAGAAGATCAATGGTCAGTACTTCATTTTGGGCAATTTGAAACATTGCCTTATCACAGCTGGAGGCGGCCATAGCTTTTGCGGCCTTTACCTCTTTGTTTTTCCGATCAATCGGCTTGCGAAGGCTGTTGACTCGGAGCAGGGCCTAAGTACAAAGAAAAACAGGCGTCAGTTTCCAATCAAAAAAGTTAACAGGCGTCCTGGAACTCAAAAGCTCAAAAATATGCTAAGTATACCTCAGCTAGGACCCCTGAAATCCCATCAAGGTCAAGGGTGCCGGCACCCCTGACCGCCTCCCTGTCAGATGGAGGAACTACTTTAACCATACACTTGGCTACCTCACCCAAGTCAAGTCCTTGGGGGCCGGCTGCATTAAGCGAAAGGATAAAACAAGTTAGACCTAATCAAGAAGGAAGCAAGGGTGAGTTTTTACAAGTGAGTGTCCATACATCTAGGCGGCCCCGCCTGGGTTTTTGAAGAAGTGGTCGGCTGCTTCTCAGCCGCCACTGTTTTCCTGGAAGACCCAGGAGAGCTTGCAACAGTCGTCCTCCGGGCCTTGGGGTCCGGCTGTTGCGAGGAAGAAGCCCTTGGAGTACCAGACTGAAAACAAAAAGAGTTAGTATATGCATAAGACAACTAAAAGAGGAAGAGTTTTCGAAGCTAACCAAGGGTGCCTCCTTGTTAGGGGAGTCGGCATACGACTGTTTCATGAGCGAGGCCCGCAATATGGCCGCTGCAGTCTTGGATGCTGTTATTTTACTCATGGCGTCAGCTGCAAGAAATAAACAGCAAAGTTAGTAAAAATCCCAAGTAAACAAGGCGTGAAAAAACAGAGTATTTGTCAGGCCGGCTACCTCTAGAGCACCGACTGCTGAGGCCACAGGCGGCCAAAAAGTACTCGTCATAGAGCCACTTGAAGCTCGGGACGCAGTTTAGGGGTACTTGCTCTCGTACCCCTGAAGTAGAGTTCACCCTAGTCTCTACTTTGAAGAGTCCTTTGTCTAGGATCTCTTTTTTAGCCTTTGGGGGAACAGGCGGCATGCTGCGGCCGACTGCGAGAAGAGGTGGATCCCTATTCCACTTGTTAAAACGTTTGTTCAGCTCCGTGTCTGAACCCTCGATAATAAGGAAGGTGTTCCGCCAATCCTTCCATTTGTTCGCCTTACCTCTCGTCATGAGGTAACCCCTGTGGCTTGTTAATTGATACCAGTCGGTACCTCCCGACTTAGGGGTCCGGCTGAGATAGTTCATGTGGGCGAAAGCCTCAAAGCTTGGCTCCACCCCGTTCATTTCGCACCCGGCCACATAGCCGAGTACGTTTACCCAAGAGTTGGGGGCTAACTGCCATAACCCCAGATCATACCCATCTAAAATCCGCTGAACAGCCGGATGTAATGGGAAGCGCAGTCCAGCTTTGATGGCCGCCACATAGCAGCCAAAGCAGCCGTCACCATAGCTGGTACCAGCCGGCCAGACGACAGTGTCTTCTGGATCCGGCACGAACAGTAAAAATTCCGGGCCCATTTTGTGGTTAGCAATAAAGCTCGCCACGTTGTCTTGCATGGTTGCGATCCGGCCCCAGGGTACCCTGCAGTAGTAGGGGGCGTTTTCCTCTCTGTAAGAGGCGGACGGCTCCGCCCAATTGTCCCCCTTCTCAACTGCATGAGAACGTCTCGCCTCTTGTAGGCGGCTATGTTTTTCTTCTGAGCCAGGAGAACTGTGGCCAGAAGAGCTGGACTCGGACTCGTCCTCTGACGAGTCCGAAGAGGACGACTCCTCTCCTCTCCTAGAGGGGCCCGCCTCCTCTCCCTTAGAAGGAGCAGGAGGGAAATTAGACATGTCAACGGTAAGATGGGAAGGGACCACCTTGGCCCCTCTCTCAGAACTGTCGGCTTGACAGTCGCCTCGTTTCAATTCTACATCTGGCGCCTGGTCAGATGTTTCACTAAGGAGCACCCTTTGGGAGGAGCCGTCTGAGTTTGATATCATAGCAGTCTGTTTCGTTCTGGCCATCACGTTCTGCATAGACACAGATACAGTCGGACTTTGTATAAAGAGCAAAGATGGGTCCAGAAAAGGGCAGGCGGCACTCCTAGTCCTAGATTCAGCCGTCCCCGGTGACCGGCTGATCACTAACTTAGGTCGTGTCGTGTGCTTCCGTGGTGCCATTTCAAAAAATAAAAAGAAAATTAAGAGTAAGAGAACTGAGTTACCTGAACGAGTGACGGTTGATGAAGTCCTGGAAGTTCGGGTCAGTCGGCTTGTCAGAACAGGCGGTAGGCAGAAAAGGTCCGAAATGTCAGAGCAAGTTCAGGGGTCCGAATGTTCTCGCAAAGTTCTCAAATGTGAAAATGACCGAAGTCAGCACTTCCTTATATAGGCAAGGTGAGAAGGCGAAAGGTCGCTTCCAAATTCAAAATGTGGGCGGGAAAATCTCTCGGCCGTTTGCAAGATGACACCTGTAACAGGCCGTCGCCTGTCACCGTGCGACACCTGTCACAGGCGACACGTGACCAGTCACGTGCCACCTGTGAGGGGCAAATGATTAGGGGATTTTTATCCACCAATCACCGTCTGACAAGTGGACCAACCAGGTTCCGCCACGTGTCCTTCACGAAGGCCAACAGGAGCCTGCCACGTGTCAATCACAGATACGTCCTCTATGGACCAATTTAGACACGCCACGTGTCCACCCATGCCAAATGGGAAAACCGGCCATCAAGGCCCAATTCAGTCTAGAGGCCCGATCAGCCCTAGGTTTACCTTAAACCTAGAGAGTGGCACACTTCTCAAGGCTATAAATACTCAATTAATCCTCATTAATTAAGGAGGGAAAAAGTAATCAAGCAGAGAAGAACAGAGTTATTACGGAACATCAACAACCGGCTAATCTCGCTAACGACGCAGAGTACCAACACTAAGCACTCTCACCTAGAGAGATCTCATTACTTTAATTTCTGTATTAATTACTCCTTAATCAGGTACTAACTTGACCGTTGGAGGCGGAGCTCTCAGGAGTCTCCGTTATTTTGCAGGTACAGGCGTCCGGTTCCAGTCTCGGAATTGTAACTCTCCCGCAGGACATCAGAAAACCCCGAAACAATAATTACGACATTTTTTTTCTTGGTTTTTTTTTTTATTATTTATTTTTATTTTTATTTTACGAAACGGCAATGTTCAATCCCCATTTAGTGGGTAATGCAGAACTTTAATGTTTGGATGTTTTTCCTCAAAAGCATTATTGCTTTGGCGGATAGCTAGTGATTTAATATAAATACCCTAACGCTTTCTTTAAAAAAAACATTATGTTTACTTGTTACATTTTTTTAGCATATTATTATTATTATTATTATTATCATTATTATTATTGCGTTTAGATATCATTAATAATTAATATCTTTAATTTCGTAATTAAAACATTATGAACATTTCTTATTTGAAAAGTGCAATATATAAGAATCTAATGGCATCTCATTGAACAATTTTTTGTTTATTTATGGACTAGTTTACAAAAAAAAGTCAATGTTTATCCAATCTGAAAATTAGATTGAGCAAATCAGATTAGTCAAATTTAATCGGAAAAGTTAAATTAAGGGCTTGTTCACATATACTGAATTGAGCTAAACTGAACTGAACTGATTGGAGTTAAACTGAACTAAACTGAATTGAAATTAAGCTAAAGTGAACAAGCCCTAAATCAGATCAAATCAGATCATGTGAAGTGAACGTAGTCTACATGCACAGTACAAAGAATATTTGTAATGTAAAATACTAGGTTGGTCTAGTTTTAATGAGTACAATGTTGGTTTAAATTACATGTGTAACGTGATTTGAACTTTATTCTATACTTTTCGTAAAAAAAAATAATAATAATAAAAAAAACTCTATTCTATACTTCAAAGTTTTATGCAATTTTACTAGCCACAAGAATATACATGTTCCGAAGACACATGTTTTTATTTATCTATTGTTAATTTGTTATTAATATTATTTAATGAAGGATTAATTAATTAATTTTATTGCATAATGTACAAAGTACTCGTATTAAAGTAATCATGTATGTTCTCTCAAAATAAAAAAGTAATCATGTATGTGGTCAAGGGTTCCAAGGTACATAACTTCCCTTTGGCTCACCCTTTAATTTTTCTAACAACCTCGATAATTTAAGCCACTTTTACCTATTATTCCTCTCATATCCTACAAAATTTCATCATATTATCGAAATATAATCTTACATTATTTCAGATGCTCATACATAAATCATGTGATGAAAGAGTTAATCTGATTAAAGAGTGTATGTTCCTCCATATTTTTTACTCGTGTATTAGCGTATATGTAATAATGGACCGCTATATGGCCATATTATCAACATAACTTTGGTCTTATTAGCACCTAGCAAATGTGCGGTTTCCTCCTCTTGGATTATACGTACATATATACCCCCCAAATGAGGTCTCTTCACATAAGTTAGTTATAATTTGTATGCAAGTATATTGGCAGTACTATATTAAAAGTAGCATAAAAGTGAATGTGAAACTGTTTCATTTGGTGCCTCTGACTATTCTGACTCTTAACACTGGAGTGAGTAAAAACGACGTGCATTTCTAGATTTCTCGTACTTTAGATAATAGTGTATTTTTTTTATGAATAAACAATACTTGTAGTCTGTATTTGAATAATTAATTAAATGGAGTGGTTGATTGACTTTGCTGTATTGTATGTCTAGATATAGCATGCTGCATGCATATTGCATATTATTGAAGCTGGACTTTTTGGTATTTGGCACTTTGGCAGTGACATTGCAATTTAAAGTCTTCAAAATGATGGAAGTAGTTCGATCCAGCTGTGAATATTGCAAAGGTTATTGGGGTCCAATCCAAAGGCCTTAATTTATTTCTGTTCCCAAACTCCCGAAGGTAGTACCGTAGTATTATGAGGAACTAGAAATGGAGGAAAGTTATGCATTTACTAATGCATAACATTAATTAAAATATTATAAAAATACATGGCCTGGTAGAGAGAGAAAAGAGGAAAGAGATAGGAAGAGAGAGGCATGTAGGTGGACCACACCTATTTTTTGATCGTATTGTATCACGTGATGGGGGACCACATACTGATTGTTCCACTGAAAGTTTATATGGTACCATTGAATCCTCAGTGGTATTATTTACGCATAAATTTAGTACAACTGAATGCATATATAATACCATTATGTGCACATATAGTATCACTGTATATTCAATGGTACCATTTGATCATCCAATGATATCAGAATATTTATTCGTTTGTACATATGCATAATTACATGAATACCCTTTGTTAATGCATTTCTAAATGCCTAACATTCCTCCCTTTAAAATTCCTCCCGTAGTACAATCTAAAACATATACATTACTCTACTTGACACATCAACCATTGTATGTTGTCATTACATACAACACCATTAGAAATTTGACACTTTATTAAAAGAGAGGAATTAGAAATGGAGGAAAGTTAGGCATTTACAAATGCATAACAAGGGGTATTAATGTAATTATACATATGTACAAACGAATGCATATTCTGGTATCATTGGATGATCAAATGGTACCACTGAATATACAGTGATACTATATATGCACATAATGGTATTATATATGCATTCATTTATACAAAACTAGATGAAGCCCGTGCGATGCACGGTTTGTTAGTATTTTTTAAAAAAATATTTTACATATTTACGTGATTAAAATTGTTATTATATTAGTTTTAAAATATTAGATAAAATTCCTAATCTCAAAAGTTATTATTTTGTATTTAATTGATTTAAACTTTAAAAATCTCATTCGTCAATTTCGCTTACGTTGCACTTGAATTATTTAATTGTAAAGAAATTAATAATCTCTTATTTAAATAGCTACAACTTAAATTTATAGTCCTACATGGTGCGCTAAGGAAATTAAATGCTACGTGTCAATGACTTTTTGTAGAAGAGAAAGGGAAGTTTGAATGAAAAATTGAAAATGGAATAAATATGAGATGGCGGAATATGTGGGTCCAAGATTTGATCTTTCATAACTCAAAGCCATTTTACTATGTTCTCCGTAATCCCTCGGGTAGTACTCGCATTTTTGGATAGTCACGGTTTGTTTGATTTTTTTTTTTTTTTTTTTTTTTTTTTTTTTTTTTTTTTTTTGTATTTATGAGCTAAAATTTGTTATATATTTAGATAAAATTCCTAATATTAAAAGATAATATTTAATTAATTTAAACATAAAAGTCTCATTGGCCAATTTTGCTTACGTGGCATTTGAATAATTTAATTCTAAAAGAAATTAATAATCTATTATTTAATTGGATACTCCTAAGATTTATAATCCTACATGGCGCGCTGAGAAAATTAGATCCTACGTGGCTCTCTAAAAACTCGGGAGAAAACTCCCCTTTAAATATATATATTAGATTTATGCATAAATAGTACCACGGAGGATTCAATGGTACCATATAAACTCTCAGTGGAATAATCAACATGTGGTCCCCCATCACGTGATACAATTCGACCAAAAAATAGGTGGGGTCCGCCTACAGTCCTCTCTCTTCCCTATCTTTCTCCACTTTTCTCTCTCTATCATGTGTTTTAATAATATTTTAATCAATGTTATGCATTTACAAATGCCTAACTTTCCTCCCTTTAAAATTCCTCATTAAAAGAAGGGAGAAAATTAAGAGTAAAATATATATTGAACTATAATGGAACATGGGCCCATTATTGTAACCAATAAAAATATGACAAAGTAAGGTTGTATGTAGGGATCACATACAACAATTGTATGGGTAGCCTTTACCACTCTACTTTAATTGTTACTACGTATATTTTGTATATATTTTCAAAATATCACAATTTTTACTTATCTATAATTAAAGATATTAACGGTTGAAATCGTGCATTGACAAACGTGACTAAAGAAACGTGTCAATTAAAAAGAAATAGAGAAATTATTTTTTAATGTGCAACTTTGAACGATAATATCTTTAACGCAAACTATTGAGCGCTGGCACCCGCACCCAAGTGTTTGTGTGTCTGATCTTCAAAGACGACGAGAAGAAGATGAAGACGACGATGACGATGACAATGAAGACGATGATGACTATGACGATGATGACAATGGTGGATGACGACAATGACAATGAAGACGGCGATTGAAACCCTAGATTTGATATGGAGGTGTGATTTGGTGGAGGTTGCAGGTTTCTGACTGGTGGGTTTGGTGGTGGTGGTGGGTTCGACCGTTGGTGTTGTGGTTGGTGTGTGCGGTGGATTGGTGGGTGCGGTGGAGGAGGGAATTAGGGGGATGTGGGGAACGAATTGAAGGAGGAATGAGAGGATTTGTGAGGATTTTTCCCATTTTCATGTGAAAGAGAAAGAGAGGAAGCGGGGAAAGAGGAAAGAGAATGAAATAAAAATAATGTATGGGCTTATTTTGGGTTTGTTGGCTTATACAATTTAAGTTGGTGGCTTATACATTTTTGTTTGTTTGCTAATACATTTTGGGTTCATGGCTGATACCATTATTCATATCAACCATTCAAATGAATATATCAGCCAATTGATGTCTGATACCAGCCAACAAAAGGAAAAAAAAAAACATATTAGCCAACAAAAATAATATATTAGCCAACATAAAAAGGATATTAGCCAACATAAAAACTATATCAGCTAACACATAAAACATATAACCAACAAGTAAAACATATAAGCCAAGCCAGCCGCACGAAAATTTGCGTACGAACGTTCGCACGCAATAGCGTCTCTACCTTTAATTATCAATAACTATAAATCATGAAAAACTTATACTACCTCCGTTAACAGTTATTTGCAACATGCCAAAACAGGTGCTATCTATTATATGCAACATATGTTTTTTTTCTTCTTTTGGTAAGTTTTTTTTGTTAAAAATGACCAAACTGCCCTCACTTAACCAACTTACTCCTTTAATTATTTCACTAATCATACTCTATTATAACCCAACTTAATTCATCTAATCTTCAAAGGAAAAAAAAACAAATCTATAAAAAAGACCAAATTTCTCAACTAACATTCATCTAGCTCATCAAATTTCTCACTCCTCATTCATCATCAAAATCTCACTCCCCTTATCATTAAAATTTCTCTCTCCTCCTTCATCATCAAAATCTCTCACCTCCACCATCAAAATCTCACTCCTCCTTCATCTTCCCCATCTTCTATCTAGATTTAGAGTTGGAGGTGGTCGCATGTGGGTTTCAAGGGTGTGGTGGTTTTGGGTGGCGCAAATTTTGTGGATATGGTGGTCAAGATTTTGGGGGTTTCGTGGGTGGATCTAAGTGTCGGGGGTCTAGGTGGTGTTCTAGGTTTCGTGGATGTTGTGGGTGGTCTAGGTGGTGTTGGGTTTTGTGGTGGTGGTTGGGATTGATTCAATTTGTGGTGGTGGTGGTTGGGATTAATTCAATTCGTGGGGGGAAGGAGGTGGTTCGATTGGGGCTTTCGTGGTTTTGGTGGTTGTTTTTGGTGGTTGTTTTCAGTGATTTTGGTGGTTTTCAATGGGTTTTGGTGGCGGCTTTCAGCCAATTCATGGGTGTTGGTGGTTTTCGGTGGTGGTGGTTTTGGTGGGATTGTTGGTGGGGGTCGTTTTCGGTGGCATCTGGGTTTCGGTGGGTTATGGGTTTTGGTGGTGGTGGTTTTTGGTGGTGGTGGTGGTTTTCGGTGGGTTTTGGGTTTCGGTGGTGGTGGTGATTTTGGGTTCTGAGTTTGGTGGTTAATTGATTTTGGTTAATTGTGGTTTTTTTTTTAAAATTAGATTAATACTTAAGTACTACCCTTATATTTTAATAATCATGTTTTGAAACTTTTTCCTAGAAGTCTGTGCATGTCCCTTTCGTTGCAAATAACTGTTAACGGAGGTAGTATTAAAAACTAGAAAAAATGAAAAAGAATAATCCCACCTTTATTCGGTCTTTCGAAACAATACCACCTTTGATTATTTCAGAAATAATCCCAACTTTAACATACATTTTCTTTTAATGGTCGTTTTGATTTACATCCTATTAATCAAGTAAAAATATTTTTTTTTTTCAACTTTAAAATTCTTTTTCCTCCTACCTTCCCACCCCTTCTATGGCCACCACCATAAGTCCATAACCTACTTCCCCCAAAAACCACTTTCCCACCTAAACTGCAACCCCACTTAAAAAAACCACGACTTTTTTGGTTCAAACCCAAATTTTGTTTGGGGATTTTGCTGCTTTCCCCATCATCATCTCATAAACACTGATCACCATCATCATATCAGCAGTTATTCATCGTCGCCAACCATTTTATTTCTTTCCTATTATTACTTGTCTTGCTTCGATACTGCCCATTCCAGGCCAGAAAATTTGTCTTTGCGTCATCACAATCAAAGCTCCACCTGTTCGTGCTTATTCCGGCAAGAATTTACCATAAAAGCTCCTCGATTATACAAGAGTTCCTCAATTATACACTACCTAGAACAATAATTAATTAAAAAAAAAAATATCAAGGTAAAACTGATATAAACCATTTTTTTGTCCAACTTTTTTTGAAAAAACCTGTAGACACCCATTTGTGTCTCCCCGAAACCAAACCCAGTGATGAGTACCTTTCGCGTCGAATCATAATCGAATGAAGTGAAAGTGTGGAAAGTTTAGTGTTGCGGAAAGTTTTATTCTTTTCTCTTCTCTCTGTTTTTGAAAATTTATTTTAAGAAAATAGCCAATCCAGTTTGTTTGCTCCATGATATAAGTCCAATAGTAGTGTAGTTGGATGGGGCTTGACAAGAGCTTTCCAACGATATATTATAAGCCCAATTCCGATGAATATTGAGGAAGTTATGACCAATTTACTAAACTGGGCCCGGTTTGAGCCTTATATGCGGCTCAATGATCTAGGGGAGGGCCTAATATGATTTATCATTCCTAATGCAATTAGAAATGGTTTTAGTCTTCTAGATTCTTCTAGAAGGTTCTTTTCATTCCTAATTCAATTAGCATTGATAAATTGACTTTTGTTGACTTTTCAGAGTTTAAATTAAAATCAAAGAGCATTTTTGAGGCAAATACGATTTTATCTTCCTGTACGGCAATTTTATCTGATTTTAAAAAAACGTGTGAATTTCTGAAATCAGCGCCAAATGCCAAATGTAGCGCCTGGCGCTAGTGTTGGCGCTGGTTCCGTTTCACGTGCGCCAGACTCTGTTTTGATAATTTTATCTTTTTGGCTGATTTTCTTTATAAATCACGTATTAAAAACTCCGTTTTCGATAACCAGTTTTAACCAATATTCACCTACAACCAGTTTTCATTCTCTCATTCTTTAATCATTCACCATCTCTCTTTTTTTTTTTCTAAACTATCTTTTTACATACAAAATTCCGCATTCATTAGATCTAGAAACACCTAGCCATATTCAAAGTTGCCTTCGCCCTAGACGTGAAAGGTTTAATTTCTGAGGGTTTGGTCCCAAATCTCTATTTCAATTATTTAATTTAATTGTTTTGTTTATTATTTTCCTTGAAGTTACTAACGCGTGTATTTTGTTATTAGAAAGAGGTGCGAGGCATCAAAGTAAGTGCTTTAATGGTTTTTATTGATATCATGATATAGAAATCATGTTTAGGGTAAATTTAATATCAAATACGATTAAAATTAAAGTACGATGCTTCCTATGTTCTTCCTAATATTTATGATTGTTAGTATCACGTTAGGGTTAAAGTTTTGATCTGTATTGCTTAGTGACATGCTAGGGTTTGTTATTAATCTTGTTAGTATCATACCTAGGATCTTACTATGCTTTAACATGATTATGATTATTATTAATTATGATTGTTGTTATGATTATAATTTTATTTTTATTATTATTATGTTGCTTGATATATTTATTGTTATTGCTTGATCACACCTTTTATGCATGTTTAAAGGGAATTGGTACTTGTAATTACGCTTAATAAGATAATTAATAACCTTGTAGGATTAATATGATTATAATTCAAGTGATCACCAATAATAGTTTCATTTGTGCATTAATATTCAACCAACATAGATAAACAGGTTTAGGGTTAAACCTATTGATTGTATGTTAGTCAGAAAGTGCACATGAATACGATCAGAATAAAGTAGAGGCCTATTATTAGGGCAGGTTCAATCTCTTTTAGGTTGGATTTGTACTTTCATCCCCGAACCCTTATTTGGTTCAAGACCTTATGGAGTTGACGATCTCTTGGATTGTTAAGGGGTGTAACATTCACCCTGTGAACGGTTTACAAGTTCCTAAAACTTGTTGGCGACCCTTTTGCTCTATCTTCTTCCCTTTTGGACGCCACGATACTTTAATGTATGATCACAGTGGGGTTCAAGCTAGGGGGTTAACACTTGAAATATTCCCTACGTTTTTTGGCGACTTCACTGGGGAGGATTTCTATTTTAATTCCTGAATTTGTTTCGGCAATGATTTAGAATGAGTGGATGAGACTCGAAACGTTCTAAGTATTTCATGTGCGTAATTTTGATTAACATTTTTGTCATATGCATAAAAAAGATCTCATTGGAAAGACCATTCGTAATGAGTTAAAAACATAGGATTTTACACGTAGGAAATTTGAGAAATATCTTTCACAACTAGGACCGAAATAACACTGCGCGAAACTGGAAAATTTTATCGAGCACATAAAGCTGCTGAGGCATGTAGGAATTAGCGCCAGGGGCCAGAGCATTGGCGCCAGAATTTTAACTGTATCCCCAGACGCCAGCATTGGCGCCAGGAGCTACAGCTAAAACCTGGCGCCACTCTCTATTTGCTGGCGCCAGATTCCTCCAATACCGAGCCAGAAATATGCGTTCTAATTTCGACCAGTTTTTCGTATTGTTTGCTCGATCCTACTTCCTGATTGAATTTTTTCTCATTTTTCTGAAGCCCATATGTTTTCTACATATGGACATAACCCTATGGGAATTCATGCTCCATCTACCTGATTGAACGCTTTGAGCAACAAAGGGTACATATTGTTGAATTCACCAAACCATGGAAGCGAGTTTTTTCTAAAACTCGCGGTGTCCCATCCACTCGCGACAACCCTTCACGGTTAGGCTTTCGCGCGGTGCATCCGGACAATTAACCATGGACCCTTTATTGACTAAACCATATCCCGAAATTTAGAGAACTAGAGCCATGGTTAGGTTGCAAACTCATTGCATCATATTGTGCCTACTTGACTTATTGTGCATTATTTGTTGTGCATATATTCTATGTTTTCTTAACCGTTTGTTCGACTTGTGTTGAGATTAAATAAATTAATGACTTAAAGAACTTTGTCTAATTAATTAATTAATTAATTAATTAATTAATTTGAGTCAATAAAGTCTAATATTTTAATTAGAATTGACCTAGTACGACTTTAGGCATACCCCTGTTGATTAATAACACTGAAAACAGTACCAAATTGATGCTCCAGCTTTGGTGCCAATGTCTGGACTGTAGCGCCACTCTGTGGAGTGTGGCGCCTGGCGACAACTTTGTCGTCTGGCGCTATAATTCACAGTGCGGCGCCAGTCCTGTCGTTTGGCCGACAGTTCGGATTATTAATCGAGTCATCACCTAGTGTCTAATTAACCAGTTTGCTAATTAATTCGGTTAATTTTCGCTGTCAATAACGCCTTGTTAAGTCATTAATTGAGTCTAGTCACATAGTCTAGCCACATGGTCATAACACGAGTCTTAACATATCACTTACACTCACTAGTCTTAGCACACAATTTGAGTACATGTCACCATGACCATGTCTTAGGTTCATGCATGAGTCGGTTTTTTCCGTTATTTGAGTTGCGGAGTACATTCTGTTCCTAATTCTTCATATCCCTCCACCTCCATCATTTTTTATTTCTTCACATTCTATACCATCTTTCCTCACTTCCTCCATCCATTGCATGTTGAATGAAGTTTGAGTCAAATAATTAATAATGAATATCCCCAAATTCCTTTTCCACAGTACTTGGTCGAGGAGAGAAGGGCGATTAATCAAGGACAACCTCTTTATTTAAGTTTTACTTTTTGATAAACCAATTCGTCAAAAGAGGAAGGCTAAAAAGATAATGGCGACTCAAGAAGAAGTCAATGAGCTTAGGAACTAACTGGTTACCATGACTGAAACACTGAAGCTCCTCACACTTAAGGTCGATGATCCCGTGAAGCAACAACAAATGAACCTTAGCAAGAAAGTTTGAGAAAGCTGTCTATTGACTATAAATTTCAGGGCATGAGTTCACAAGGGGTCTCGCTGGATAAGGAACTTCTTCCGCATAAGTTCAACGCCACTGACATCCCTAAATTCAAGGCAACAGATAACCCTTACTTCCATCTAAGAGCTTTTGAAACTATAATGAACATTAAGGGTATCAATAAGAAGGTTTTCCCCTCTTTGTTCCCTCTATCTCTCGAAACTGTTTGCCAACAATGGTTCTTCTCCCTTGATAAAGAGAAAACCTTTACCTGGGAATCGATAGTAAACACTTTCGTTGATAGGTACAAGTGCAATATTCAAGTTAAAATAGACTATAGACAACTTGAGATGCTAAGACAAAAAGAGAATGAAGGCTTTACTTCTTTCTTAATAAATGGAGGGAAACTTCCGCTAAGATGATTGAGGTGCCCACTGAAAAAGAATATGTGAGGATGTTTATCAAGAATCTTCAAGAGAAGTATTCGAAGCATTTAAAATATCAACACAATCTGAATACTTTCAAGGCCGTTTATGACATCGGAATTGAAATCGAAGTTGACCTCACAAAGCAAAAAGCTACTAACCAATAGTAACCACGGTGGCTGGAAAGGAAAGAAGAACGACAATCCTTCTGATTCCGAAAACGCCCACTCTAGTAACAATGTTAGTACCTTTGATCTCAGTGAAGTTCTAGCCATGGATAACCAAGGATCTAAGAAGCAACTAAGGAAAGACTTCACCCCCATTGGGATAAGCTACGATACTGCCTTCGATCGACTCCATGCCAAAAGACTTATTACTCCCATTGGACCTATTCAAGATCCCGCACCTGAAAAGAGATTGCCTAGTTGGAATCCAGACGAACACTGCAAGTACCATCAAGGTAGGGGTCATGCTACTGAGAGGGTTTGGCAGCTAAAGGAGGCTATCCAACATTTGATTGATAATAACAAGTTTCCCATGCCTCCAGTTAACAATAAGAGTGAGTGATGATGAAGGAAACAACACAAGACAAGAGGCGAGCTTCAACGACAAGATTTGTGACCTCTTTTTTTCTATTTCTTTTTTTTATTTACCCTTTCCCCAATAAGTCTAGCATAGGCATCTTTTTATTCTCCTTAGATTTATTTTGTAAGATCATTATATATTTTCTTTTAATAAAATGAGCATTTATTTCCTTATATATGATCATTTCATTATATTGCATTAAAAAACAATAAAAAATATCCATGTCGAGCTAAGAACAAGGTATACCAATGATTTGAGGCACCCCTTGTAGCCACATCATATCTCCTTTCACCTTTCTAATTTACAATCCTTTCTTCATAAACCACTTTGAGCCTCGTCTAACGATAGACCTTTCTTTTTTCAACCTACATCTACCTAACCTTGGGATGGGATGGTGTGTAACTTATGCAATTCTAAAAAAGGCTTGAGTAAATTCAAAAGATTAAAATAAGCAAAAAATAAGCAAAAAAATATAATAAAAGTGTACAAAAGGGCAAGTGTTCCAATGTCTTTGATATGAACGCGTCTCAGATTGCGTCTCTTATCGAGTGCTCGGTACCGTGCCTGAGAAACATGAATGCCAAGTGAGTGATAGACCGCATGATCGGGATTGCCGACACTTATAAAAATAAAAATAGATGCTAAAGCAAAAGAGAAAAGAGAGCTAAAAAAAAAGAGTAGAAACTCAAGCATAAATATAAAGATTCAAAAGCAAGGTTGCACACCTTGGGGGCTTATCGAGGGTCTTGAGATTTTTATCCCCTTGTTCTTTAACCTTTATCCTAACCACGTTACAACCCTTAAAAAGACCTTTTTGAGGTATACATACTTGTGCAAGGTTCGGCTAGAGCTACGTTCGGCCTGATTCCTAACGGATACGTAGGCAACCTCACATCGAGGTGCGGCCTTAATAAACATGCATTCATATTCACATTCACACACCATGATCATATCAAGGGATATCCTATGCTCATCCCTTTTCATTTTGAGCTAGACTTGGGGGTTTGATCCCTACATCATTAGCTTACCTAGCCTAAGAGTCACCACCATTTGACTCTTTTACAAATAATATCTTTCCACACACTTAGCCTTTGCGGCCTAACTTTAGAATCACTTTCACACAATGCACAGATACATGACCAAATTTACTTTCCCTTAGGAACCCTTTGTCATGAAATCTAAACGCTGAAGCATGCTTCGTCAACATCACTCATAATTGTCATTGCATCGCAAAGTATGAAGTTCTTAGCCTCCGTGCCTAAGTTACCTAAATACTTTCATCATTGAGTCAACAATTGAGATAGCCTAGGATGGGTTAATCCTTACACCTTGAGAGATAGTATCAAACAACATTTGACTAAGCTCATTCAACATGCACCTTCAAAAACTTCGCTTCTTTCTTTTTTGCGTCTTTCTTTTTTCGGGAGAAAGTCGGTACCCTCCATAAAAATGACGGAAATTTTTTGCTTTTTTGCATTTTCGAGTCACATGATCACATTACAATGCACATACGAGTCATGTACACATTGAATCATGTCGTGTCATATCACCTTGATTTGAGTCTAACACATGTGTCAAACACTTGGAGTCGAGTCAACCCCGAGTCAATCACAGCGAGTCAAGTTTATGCCTTGAGTCGTCTCAAGTCGATGAGTCAAGCGACGTTAAGCCTTAGGTCAACCCTAAGATAACTAAAGAGATTGGCAAAGTTCTATAGTAAAAAATAAATACAGGTGCAATAGAACAGGGAAGACCCTACTCCAGTGCCAGACGAAAATATCTAGCGTCTGGAAATAGATTTCAGCGCTTGGCTCTAGATCTCAGCGTCTGGCGACAGAGTCAATGCTTGGCGCCAGAGATATTTCAGCAGCGACAGAGCTCGAAGCCTCTCAGAATAGCAATTTCGGGTTCCTTGGTACGCCAGTTAGCCCCTATAAGCAATTTGACATGATTAAGTAGTCGGTTTGATTACAATCAAAATAAGTGATCGATCTGATGAAAGATCGTCTCACTTAGCTTAAAGCGCTTAAGAATTGGCTCATTATGGAGACATCGACATACTGGTTTTAGCGGAAGAAAAGTTCAAACGAGCTTTAGAGATCGGCAAGCGTTGGTCTTCGGTAGTTTTCTTCAGAATATTATCGCAACAACTGAGGATGACTTCAAGTAAAGTTATTTTCGACAGCATTCGCTAAGATTGTGGAAGTTGTCACCAAAGATTTGAGAAGATAGCACGAGATGGGCGGTCTTCGACGACATTCGCTAAGATTGTGGAGGTTGTCACTAAGATTTGAGAAAAGATTTGAGAAAATAGCACGAGATGGGCGGTCTTCGACGGCATTCGCTAAGATTGTGGAGGTTTTCACCAAGATATGAGAAGAGCGGTTCATGATGAGGCGGTCTTCGACAACTTTTGCTATGATTGGAAAGGTTGTCACTATGATTCAAGAAAAGGCTCGAGATGTAGCAACATTGATCGACGGCGTTCCCTAGATTGCGGAGAGTTGTCACGAACAACTGAAGGTGATTTCAAGAGAAATAACCTTCGATAGTATTCCCTTGGACGTGGAATATTATCAATGCGGATGAAGATTGTTTTAGGAGAGATAATCTTCGATAGTATTCCCTTGGACGTGGAATATTGTCAATGCGGATGGGGATTGTTTCAAAAGAAGCAATCTTCGATGGTATTCCCTTGGACGTGGAATATTATCATAACGGAGGAAAATCGTTTAGGCAAAGCAGTCTTCTATATTGGAAGCAGTTACAGGTGTAGTAGTTTTCAAGCGGGATGACATTCTTTAGCTTGCAAGAGGTCATCAAAACAGTCGGTTACTTTCAGAGACGTGTGCTCGACAGTGCAAGATACACGTTTCTTAACTTTTTTATCTGTTTAACTAACGCTAGTTTGCAGGTATCGGTGTTACAAGAATGATTTAGGATCGCAGAACGTTCTGAATCATTCTCCGTCCCTATCAATACTTTGACTTTTGTTTTCGAAACTTGCGTTTCTCCAAACTCAGTCAAAGTGGGGGCTTCTGTAGACACCCATTTGTGTCTCCCCGAAACCAAACCCAGTGATGAGTACCTTTTGCGTCGAATCATAATCGAATGAAGTGAAAGTGTGGAAAGTTTAGTGTTGCGGAAAGTTTTAATTTCTTTTCTCTTCTCTCTGTTTTTAAAAACTTATTTTAAGAAAACAGCCAATCTAGTTTGGTTGGTCCATGATATGGGTCCAATAGTAGTGTAGTTAGATGGGGCTTGACAAGAGTTTTCAAACGATATATTATAAGCCCAATTCCGATGAATATTGAGGAAGTTATGGCCAATTTACTAAACTGGGCCCGGTTTGAGCCTTATATGCGGCTCAATAAGATAATTAATAATCTTGTTAGGATTAATATGATTATAATTCAAGTGATCGCCAATAATAGTTTTATTAGTGCATTAATATTCAACCAACATAGATAAACAGGTTTAGGGTTAAACCTATTGATTGCATGTTAGTTAGAAAGCGCACATGAATACGATCAGAATAAAGTAGAGGCCTATTATTAGGGCAGGTTCAATCTCTTTTAGGTTGGATTTGTACCTTCATCCCCGAACCCTTATTTGGTTCAAGACCTTATGGAGTTGACGATCTCTTGGCTCGTTAAGGGGTGTTAACATTCACCCTGTGAACAGTTTACAAGTTCCTAAAACTTGTTGGCGACTCTTTTGCTCTATCTTCTTCCCTTTTGTACGCCACGGTACTTTAGTGTATGATCACAGTGGGGTTCAAGCTAGGGGGTTAACGCTTGAAATATTCCCTACAAAACCACTTTTATGTTTTTTTTTTATTTATTAAACCACCTTTTAATTACCTAAATTTTTTTTATTGCACCACCACTATTTCAAATCTAACAGCATCTCAACCATCCACTTTCAAATCATCAACCATAGCAAAAATTTCCCTTCCATCTCAACCATCACTTCAATTACCTCAATTTAGGGTTTGAGAATAAACAAATACTCCGTACTACAATATTATTTTTTTTTTAGCAAAATTAGGTTTGGTTTTTTAGAGCTTTACCCAGTTTAGTCATGCATTTATATAGATCAAAGGGCCAAATGTTTTGAGGGTGAAAAAATACATGATTTAGGAGCGAAAGGCACAAGTTGTGGGCCCCTTTGACATTTCAGTTAAATTTTTCGTCAAAATTTGAAAAAGGGTGGTGCAATCAAGAATTTTGGTATTTAAAAGGTGGTTTAGTAAATAAAAAAACATAAAAGGTCATTTTTTCAAAAAAGTTGGACAAAAAAGGTGATTTATACTAATTTTGTCAAAAATGGTAAAATTTTATCTGCTATAACAATTATACAAAATTTGGATCATACAGTTTCATAAAATGAATTGCTGCTACAAATTTTATGATTATACTATAGTTTGTTGTTCATAAATAACTAGAGTCAAACACAATTGTGTGAAATTGTCAAAATGAAAGAATATACTCAATGACATAGAAGAAGAAAGAGTATTACTCCATCCATTCCAAATTACTGGTAAAATCGTGACTTTTTGCACCATTCATTCATATATCTCACTTTGACCATCTTTTTTAGGTATTATATAAAAATCAACGTATTCATACATGATATTATTGGGTCTTTTTTAATGTATAGTTTTTTAATATAAATTTTTATAGCTTTTATAAATATATAATAAAAGATATCCACGGTCAAACATTCGACACGTGGCTAACAACCTAAGAAAACCGGTTATCAACCGGTCAAGATCGTTAAAATAAGATCCATGTCAAAAGTGGGATTATTTCTGGAAGAATCAAAGGTGTATTATTTTCGGAAGATCAAACAAATTTGAGAATATTGTTTTCCATTTTTCCTAAAAATTTACATTGACACGATATTAAATATTATTCACATCACTGTAAATCATGAAGAATTTATAAGAAAAATTGTCAAAAGTAATATAAACTGTAAGTGATCTGCCAAAAACAAGTCAAACTTTTGATTATTTTTAATAATACAAATTTTGAGGGGTATCCGCTTTGAACAAGACATTTTACATGTAACCTAAATAACCAGTATTTTTTTTTTTGGTAATTTAACAATTTAATTAACACCTAATTAGATCATAACCATAATTTACAATTAATTTTTATTTTTTGAAAAGAAACCACTCCTTCTATAGAGAATATTTCACGCATCTCAAACTTGAGCCCCACTGTGATCATGCACTTAAGCATGACGATGTTCAAAGGGAAGGAAATTAGAGCAAAAGAGTTGTCAACAAGTTGTAGGAACTTGTAAACCATTCACGATCACAGAGGTCACTAACTTCATAGTGGTCCTGAACCATGACTGAATATTTGGGGGATGAAGGTACAAATCCAACTTAAAAGAGATTGGATTTATCCTAAATAGGCGTCTACTTTGTTTTTGTCATATTCATGTGCGCTTTCCAATTGACATAAAATCAATATATTAATCCTAAACCTGTTTAATCTACGTTGTTGATTATTAATGCACAAACAAATCTATTATTGGCGATCACTTGAATTAAAATCACATTAGTCTAAACCAAATTATTAATTATCTTATTAAGCGTAATTTTAAATACAAATCCCCTTTAAGAGAGGGCGCGATCAAGCAATAACAATAATATATCAAGCAACATAATAATATTGATACAACAAATCATCATTATAACAATCCCAATCTCGATCATCAAAGCATAATATTATTAGCAAGATCTTAGGAATGATACTAACATGATTAGTAACAAATCCTAGTATGTCACTAAGCAATAAAAATCAAACTTTATCCCTAACATAATGCTAGAAAGCTATAAAAGCAATCTAAGCATAATTTCTACAGAAATAGAGCAATTGAAAAACTCACTTTCAAGCCTCATACCTCTTTCTATCAAAACAATACACACGTTAGTAACTTCAATGAAATATTAAATCAAACAATTATAACAATAGTTGAAATTAGATTTGGGACTTAACCCTCAGAACTATTGTAGACACCCATTTGTGTCTCCCTAAAACCAAACCCAGTGATGAGTACCTTTCACGTCGAATCATAATAATCGAATGAAGTGAAAGTGTGGAAAGTCTAGTGTTGCGGTTAGTTTTTAATTCTTTTCTTTCTCTTCGTTTTTGAAAACCCATTTTAAGAAAATAGTCAATCCAGTTTGGTTAGGTCCATGGCAAGGTTCCAATAATATTGTAGTTGGGTCGGGTTTGAAAAGAGCTTTCCAACGATATATTAAGCCCAATTCTGATGAATAATGAGGAAGTTATGGCCAAATTACTAAACTGGGTCCGGTTTGATCTTTTTATGCGGCCCAATGATCTAGAGGATGGCCTATTATGATTAATCATTCCTAATTAGGGATGGCAATGGGGCGGGTCGGATGCTGATGATGGTACCTTCATATCCATACCCGCCTAAAAATCTTATACCCATCCCCGCCCCACCACTTGTGGTGGGTACAATATCCACATCCATACCCGCCCCACTTGGTAAAGATAGGATCCATCCCCGGCCCAACACCCACTTGGATATTCATACCCACCTCATACCCGCCCCAAAATCGTCCCAAACCCTTTGCCATGATGCTCTATTGTATCACATTAATGACAATTATATCAAATTAGGTTAAGAAAATTGGGACTTTCACTATTCAAGCTTTTTGGGTCTTAGGGGGTATCAAGTTTCATAAATTCTCAACTCTTCTAAAAGAAATATGGTGCGGGTATAAGGTGGGTACGGGGCGGGGTGAATATGGGGCGGATCTACTCTAAAATCCATACCCACCCCACCACCCATGGGGGTACACATTTTATACCCATCCCCGCCCCATCACCCGCCAAACCTCCCTCCATCCCCGCCCCACTTGGGCGGGGAAGGGTCAGATCTCCCATTTAACCCGACCCACTGCCATCCCTATTCCTAATGTGATTAGGATTGATTATAGTATTTTAGAATCCTCTAGAAAGCTCTTTAGAATCCTAATTTAATTAGCATTGATAAATTGACTTTTAAGAGTTTTAATCGGAATAAAAGAAGTGTTTTAAGGAAATTACAGTTTTACCCCCTCGTACGCTTAAATTTTATCAAAATAAGAAAATGCGTGAAAAAACAGATTGCAGCGCAGCATTACAAGTCTGTCCCCTGGCGACAGCTCTGGCGCCTGGCGATTGGCGCGTATTTGGCAACAGCGTCGTGCTTTATTCTTTTCGAAACTATGATTCGTTTTTTTATCATATTCGGCTGATTTTCTCTATAAATAGCCTCCTAAAACCTCCGTTTTAAATCATCAACTCTTCACCAAAAACTCTCTAATATTCTTCTCTCTGTTAGCTAAAGCTCATTCTCTCTCTCTCCCTCTTTTCTAAGCCTACCTTTTTACAAACACAATTCCTCATACATTAGCACTAGACACTCCTAGCCAAATTCGAAGTTGTCTTCGTCCTAGACGTGAAAGGTTTAATTTCTGAGGGTTTGATCCCAAATCTCTCTTTCAATTAATTGATTTAATTGTTTGATTATTATTTTCCTTGAATTTACTAACGTGTGTATTTTGTTATTAGAAAGAGATACGAGACATCCAAGTAAGTGCTTTAATTTCTTTATTGATATTATGATATAGAAATCATGTCTAGGTTGTTATTCCTAGTATCATGTTAGGATGCTTTTCTTAGTATGATGTTTAGGGTGACAATAATAAGTTCCTAGTATCATGTTTAGGGTGATTTGCTTATATCAATTATGATTCCTGTGATGCTTCCTATTTTCTTTCCTAATATGCATGTTAGTATCATGTTAGGGCTAAAGCTTTGTTTTTTACTGTTTAGTGTTGGACTTAATGATTTTGATGATGACACAACCTCACTTACTTACAAACTAATAAGTGCTTGATTGTTTAAGTGTGTACTCAGTTACAAAGACTAGGAGAATGAAGTGTCTTGTAAAAATACCGTGAGGAACAAGAAGGCCAGAATCAGAGCTAGCCATATAGAAGAGTTCCCTCTCAGGAACTGGCGCTTCAGAAATGAAGACTGGAGAAGAGAAGGTTCCCTCAGGAACAGAAGCTTCAGAGAAGAAGCCTCATTAGAGAAGAGAAGTTCCTCCCACGGAACAAAAGCCTCGGAGTAGAAGCTTCATCAGAGAACATGAAGACTAAATATATTTTTATATTTTAGGATTTATGTAAGTATAAGATATTAATTTGCACTCGAAAAATCTGTGTGGAATTGGTCTTAAAAGATAAATTTGTGTAGGCTAGTTTTTAGGAAAGTGTTTAAGTGTTTAACTATTATCTTTTTCTTAAGCAAAAAGATTTTATTTCTGATTTTCTAAAAATATCTTCTGCAAATAAAATCTCCCACGTTTTCTAAAAACTTGCGGCCTACTCCTCCATGATTTTCTTCAAGTCATGGTCTTGCACATTGAGGAGTTCATGTTTCCTTAATTTTAGGATCACGATCTTCTTAGTGGGTTGGAGTAGTGGCGTTGTGGATTTGCTGCACAAAAAAGTTTTTCCTAAACGAATTTTGGTCTATAAATAGATGTTGATTTTAGATGGAAAAACTCACCCTTGCTCACATAAGTTTTCAAGCTTCAAATCGAGTCAAGTGTCAATTCCACACAAGTTCATTAGAGTGCTCTTAATGTTCTTATACTAGAGTTTGTTTATTTTCCGAGTTGTAATTTGGGGAATAGGGAAGTTTGAGTGAACGTTTGTGTATGAGAAAGAGAAGTGAGAAAGAGAAGTGAAAGAGAAGAGAAAGAAAAGAAAGAACAGAGAAGTGAGAAGAGAGAAAGAGAAGAGAAGAGTAACAAGTTGGGTGACTTGTTCCTCAGGGTCTCAAGTTCATAGAGGAACTTGAGTTTGAGTCGTTAGCTTGTAATAGGATCATTTTGCCCTATCATAGTGAAGATTCTTTTCCCAAAATCCCAAGTGGTCGTGGTTTTCTCCTTGTTAGGGCCAAGGAGTTTTCCACGTAAAATCTCTCTTGCATTCTTTAGTTCCTTTAGTTAATCTTTCAGTTCCTTTAGCTAACTTAATTTTAATTCCGCAAAAAGTTTGGCTAATCTCTCATACTACAATTCAACCCCCCCTTCTTGTAGTATTATTTAGAACAACAATTGGTATCAGAGCCTAATTTCTAGGAAAATCAGGAAACCCTGAAGAAGAAAGGTCTTGGAGAAAATGAATACTCATGAAAATCTCGAGGAAGGATACTCAACTCAGAGGCCTCCTATGTTCAACGACAAGTTCTATACCTACTGGAAGAACCGCATGGAGATCTTTATCAAGGCAGAGAACTACCAAGTCTTGAGGGTCATCGAGGTTGGTGATTTCGAAGTCACCAAAACTAATGCTCAGAATGAGGTAATCCCTAAGCCTATGTCTGAATATGAAAAAGAGGACTTTGATAAAATGGAAATAAATGCTATGGTTGTGAAATTGCTCCATTGTGGACTTGGACCTCACGAACACAATCGTGTTATGGGGTACAAGAACGCTAAGGAAATCTGGGATTTTCTGCAGATTACTCATGAAGGAACTAATGAGGTTAAACGCTTTAAAATCGATCTACTTATGTCTAAGTATGAAATATTTGAAATGCAGCCTAAGAAAACCATTCAAGAGATGCTAACCCGATTTACAAACATCATAAATGAGTTGGTTTCCCTTGGTAGACAGATTCCTACAGATGAGCAGGTTAGGAAGGTTCTTAGAAGTCTTCCACAAGATGAGAGATGGAGAGCTAAGGTGACAGCCCTTCAGGAAACAAAGGACTTTACAAAGTTCAATATTGAACAACTAGCAGGTTCTCTCATGACCCATGAGCTACACCTTGGAGTCAACAATGAACCCATGAGGAACAAGGGATTGGCTCTTAAGGCTGATGAGGAGGAAGACTCAGAAGTGGACGAGGATGAGGCTGCCGTAATTGTGCGAAGATTCAAAAAGATGTTCAAGAAAGGCCGAACCTCAAGGATCTTCGGGAAATAGACCTCAAATCCAAAGCCTGACTACAGCTGCCACAAGTGTGGATCCCCATATCACTTTATCAGAGACTGCCCCCTTTGGGAAAATGATAAAGGGAAAGGAAAGGCTAAGGAACAGGGAAGAGAAAAATTCAGAAAAGCAAACTATCAAAAGTCAGACATGAGGAAGGCCATGATAGCAGCTTGGGGAGACTCAAAAAGTGAAGAAGAAGATGATGACCAACCAGAAGAGGTGACGGCCAATCTTTGTTTGATGGCCAAATCAAATGATGAAAAGGCTTACCTTGAGGAACTCCAGAAAGAGGTATTTCTTGATCCTAAACAGCTTAAAACTCTCTCTAAAGATGTCTTGATAGATATGTGTCTAGAAGAAGAAGAATTCTTTAGAGATACATGTGTGAAGTTGAACAAATGTGAAAAAGCTCTTAAGGTTTGCAAAGAACATGGTGCTTGGTTGGAAACAGCCTATGCCAAGTCTCAAAGCAAATTAAGAGAGCTTGATTTTAAATACAAACACATAACTGAGATAGCTGATAGAATTAAGAATAAAAGTATTCTTCTGAATGTTGAATTAACTCAGTATAAGCTCATAAATTCTGATATCAGTTCTAGCAGTTCCTTAAGTGATCAGTTGCTTAAATTCAATGTTGATTTTGAAAATTTGAAAAATGAGCTTTCTACCTTAAAAACTAAAAAAGATCAACTTGAATCGGAACTGAATTCTAGAAAGGATAAAAGTATTGACCCAAAAGTCATACCTAAGTGGATAGCTGAAGCTCAAGGTAAAAGAATTGAAGGCCTTGGTTATATGACCAAGAGGAAAGGTAAGCAAAAGAAATATATTGAGCTTCCTAGCATTAAGGTATGCACTTTTTGTGGTAAAAGTATGGACATCTCTATGGACAGTGTAGGATAAGAGAAGAAGGTGATAAAAGAAATGTAAAACAAGTGTGTGTCAAGAAAACTGATATTGCATCCACGTTTAAGGAACCCTGGGAAACCTGGGTTCCTGATCCTAATGCTTAGTTTTCTTGCAGGTCCTAGTGAGGGGGAACAACTCGTGGTATCTCGACAACGGTTGTTCAAAGCATATGACAGGTGATAAATCAAAATTACTCTCACTAGAAGACTACCCTGGAGGAACAGTAACCTTTGGGGATAATAAGAAGGGCAAGATCATTGGAAAAGGCAAAATTGGTAGATCAAAATCTCATTCCATTGATAATGTGTTCCTGGTCGAGGGCTTAATGCACAATTTGCTTAGTATATCACAATTCTGTGATAAAGGAAATTCTGTAAGTTTTACTTCTGACTCTTGCAACATCATCAAAAAAAAGTCAGGAAAGGTTGTTCTAGAAGGAACAAGAAGAGGGAACACTTATACAGTTGACCTCAACTTAATCCCAAGGAACAACCTTACATGTCTGAGTGTTGTTGAAGATGATCCCCTGCTATGGCATAAACGTTTTGGACATGCTAGCTTTTCATTACTGGACAAGCTGAGGTCAAGGAACTTGGTTGTGGGACTTCCTACTATCAAGTTCCTACAGAACAAAGTTTGTGATGCATGTGTGAAAGGCAAGCATGTTCGCTCATCTTTTAAATTGAAGAAAATGGTAAGCACTATAAAGCCTTTGGAATTAATCCATATGGATTTGTGTGATCCCATGAGAATTCAAAGTAGGAGTGGCAAGAAATATGTTTTGGTTATTGTTGATGATTATTCTAGATTCACTTGGGTTATTTTTCTTTCTAGTAAAGATGAAACTTTTAACGAGTTTGTTGCTTTTACCAAGAAAATACAGAAAATCAGTGGTCACTCCATAGTCCATCTCAGATCAGATCACGGAACTGAATTTGAGAACTCAAGATTCGATGAGTTTTGCAGGGAAAATGGCATGAATAATAATTTCTCAGCTCCAAGGACTCCCCAACAGAATGGAGTTGTAGAAAGGAAGAATCAAACCCTTGAGGAAATGGCTAGAACGATGCTAATTACAAGTGGATTGCCAAGGAACTTCTGGGCTAAAGCCGTGAATGCAACATGTTACATCCTTAACCGGGTAACAATTAGAAGTATCATCAACAAGACTCCCTATGAACTATTCAGGGGAAGGAAGCCAAACATATCTCATCTTAGAGCCTTTGGTTGTAAGTGCTTTGTACATAATAATGGTAAGAAAAACCTAGGGAAATTTGATGAAAGACGTGAAGAGGCTATATTTCTAGGATATGCCTCTGATAGAAAAGCTTATAAAGTTTATAATAAAAGCTCAATGTGTGTTGAGGAAAGCATTCATATAATCTTTGATGAAGTTAACCAATTTTTGAGTGTGCAGGAACTAGAAGATGATAATGATTTTGAAATTGGATTGATAAGAGACAGGGATGAAGAAGAGACTCAAAAGCAAACCAAAGAAAAGCAGCCTGCTCCAGAAGAGGAACATCAAGAAAATGTAGAGGTTCCTCAACCAGATGAACAGGTGAATGAGGAACAAGCAGAAGAAGCAGAAGGAACGGAACCAGAAGCTCCTCAAATTGGAGTTCCAGCAAGGGAATTTCAACCCAGGCCATTCAAGTATCAAGGCTCCCACCCAACTGATCTAATTATCAGTGATATAGGAAAAGGAACTCAAACAAGATCACAAATGAGGAACTACAACGCATTCCATGCATTTCTGTCCATTCTAGAGCCAAGAAATCATCAAGAAGCCTTAGGAGATGCTGATTGGATAGTGGCCACGTAAGAGGAACTCAATGAGTTCGAAAGGAACAAAGTCTGGCACCTTGAGCCAAAGCCTAAGGGAAAGAAAGTAATTGGGCTCAAATGGGTGTTCAGGAACAAACTTGATGAACATGGAACCATAGTAAGGAACAAGGCTAGATTGGTTGTGAAGGGCTATAACCAATAGGAAGGTATTGATTTCGATGAAACCTTTGCTCATGTAGTTAGACTAGAAGCTATTAGAATCCTAGTGGCTTTTGCTTCTTTTATGGGTTTCAAACTCTATCAAACGGATGTGAAATGTGCTTTTCTAAATGGTTTCTTATATGAGGAGGTGTTTGTTGAACAACCTCTAGGTTTCAAAAATCCTAAATTTCCAAATCATGTTTTTAAGCTTGATATAGCTCTCTACGGGCTCAAACAAGCTCCAAGAGCCTGGTATGAAAGGCTTTCAAAGTTCCTACTGAAAAATGATTTCAAAAGAGGAAAAGTAGACAAGACTCTTTTTCTTAAATCTCGAGGAACTGATTTGTTAGTTGTACAGATCTATGTAGATGATATTATATTTGGTGCTACTAACAATGGTTTGTGCAAGTACTTTGCTGAGCTAATGGGTGGTGAATTTGAGATGAGCATGATGGGTGAATTGAATTTCATCCTTGGACTTCAAATAAAGCAAACAGCTGAAGGAATAATGATTCACCAACAGAAGTATGTCAAGGAACTTCTGAAGAAGTACAACATGGAGAATGCCAAGACAAATCATACACCTATAGGAATAGCAACAAGACTTGATGAGGATCCACAAGGAACAAGTGTGGATCAAACCACTTACAGAGGTATGATTGGTTCATTGCTATATCTAACAGCCAGTAGGCCTGACATTTCTTTTAGTGTTGGATTGTGTGCTAGATTTCAGTCTAACCCTAAAGAATCACATCTAACAGCTGTTAAGAGAATTTTGAGATACCTCAAAGGAACAGATGACCTGTGTCTGTTCTATCCTAGAAGTGATGACTTTATGCTTAGAGGATTCACAGATGCTGACTATGTAGGTGACCTAGTCAATAGGAAAAGCACCTCAGGTATGGTTCAGTTCCTTGGCTCTTGTCTAGTTTCTTGGGGTTCCAAGAAACAAAATACTGTTGCATTGTCTATTGCAGAGGCTGAGTATGTAGCAGCAGCTGCTTGTTGCTCTCAAGTCCTCTGGATTAAACAAAAGTTACGTGACTTTGGTATTAAATTTAATTGCATTACTATTTACTGTGATAACACTAGTACAATTTGCATATCTAAAGATCCAGTCCATCATTCAAGAGTTAAGCATATTCATATAAGGCATCATTTCCTTAAGGATAATGTTGAAAAGGGTTTAATTAAATTAGATTTTTGCTAAACTGACAATCAAATTGCAGACATATTGACTAAACCCTTGAATAGAGAAAGGCATAAGAAGATGAGAATGGAACTTGGGATGATTAAGTTATACTAAGAAAAATGCATCAAGTTCCGTCAGGTATGAAGCTCAAACTGACATGCTTAATCTGTTGTATACTGTGCACAAGTGTTATACGTTTAATTACATAGTTAAGGCAAGTTGTGAGCAGGACTAATATTTACTAAAGGCATGTAAACTTGAAAGTCATAGAATATGAAAAGTCCAAAATTGGTTGCATGAGCCTTGTTGATTTGTTCCGTGTATCAAATTGTTGTGTTTATCTATCTTTCAAAATTCCAAATTCTTTTTATCTAAACACAAATAATCGGATGAATGCATCTAATTTCATCATTATCTTTTGTTCAAAAAGTAGCCCACTTACACTACTCTCTTGAAACATGGTTTGCGTTTCCCTAAGCAATAAATATGAGTGTCAAATCAGCTAAATTCACTTCACCTCCCAAACGACACCTCACTTCACCAATTTACCTCCACCATAAAAGATGTCAGACTCACCAAAATTTACACCACACAAAAATTACCTTCTCTCTCATCTCTCCGATCAAAATTACTCTCCAATGTCTACCTCTCCAAAAACCCTAATTGAAGCCGAAACAAATACAAACCCTACCCAAGAAATCACCATGGAAATCATCCCGGAAACACAAAATCCTGAAGCCTCCAAGCATGAATCTCCCACTGATTCAAGCACTTCTCGCAAAAGGAAAGCTGAAGACATGCAAGAAGAAATCGAGAACATTCCGGAGATGGGTGTCAACTATCGAGACGAGCCTGCTTCCATGAAAAGGCTGGAGAAGATCAGTGACCACTTTGTGACAGGTTTGGCACTTAATTTACCTTGGTGTAGATCTGTTAAGCTTTATGAATTGCTAGATTTGTTTGAGGCTCAAAATTGGGTGAATTTGTTGGGTGAATGTTTCAATCGGAGTTTGTATTTTGATGCTATGAAGGATTTCTGTAAAAGCTTTAAGTACTCTAAAGGTGTAATTCATTGTTGTGTGCTTAAGAAGGATATTGAGTTTGATGCTATGTATTTGGCTGAGTTGTTTGATGTGCCTAATACTGGTTATGATATTTATTTCAAAAATAATTTGATAAGGAACCCTCTTCCCGATGCAAATATTGATGAGATAGTAGAGTTTCTAGGTGGAGACCCGGAGGAAACCTACATAAATCACAATGACCTAACCCCTCTTGACAGAATTCTGTTGATTAAAATTTGTTTTCAATGATATTATCCCTCACACCCAAAAGAGAGACAGTGCCAACAAGCTTGACTCTGTTCTCAACTATTTCCTAGCCAAAAAGATCCAAATTAACTTTCCTTCCATCATAATCCAACACCTTTCTCACTGTGTTCCAAAAGGATGGAAGGTGGGATATGGTAACCTACTTACCTATGTTTTTAAAAGCTTTGGTATCTCCTTTGCTGATAAAGAGCCCCTACCCCTCAAAAACACCGAGTAAATGCAGCCTATTTTCCTTGAAAACCATAAGATGAAGGTTGTAGATGGATGTTTTGAGGTTGTGCTGGAGGAAAAGGATAAAAGGCCAAAGGAAGTAGGTGACATAGATGAGGGGGAAGAAGAGAGAGCTACTGTCATAATAGAGGGTATGGTACAGGACGTTCAGGAGGAGGAAGAGGAAAAGGTGGTTGAGGAAGTGACTGAGACAGGGGGAAGGAAGAAAATGAAGAGCTTGAGGTTGATGAAGAAAAAGGAGACCTCTGCTCCCATCTGCATTGATATCTCAGGGGCGTAAGAGGATTTGCAGAAAGTCACAAGCTCTCCTATTTCGGGCAAGTATGCATCTACAGGTACAGGTTTTGCAGCATTCAGTTCCTCACCTAAGGTTCCCAGCGAGGATGTCAAGGAGATGAAGGATATGCTCCTGAAGGTGTTGAAGGAACAAGAGGATTCAAAGGTGAAGATGGAGGAACTGGAGAAGAGTGTGCTCACTCTAGATGCTAATGTGAAGGAACTGGTCAAGAGCTCAGAACAGGGGAGACCGTCCATTGTGAAAGACATAGTGTCTCAAATCAGCAAGAAGCTGGAGGATCTTGCTGCTGATGATGACCAGAGCATTGCTTCTTAACCTACCTTTCTCTGCAGCCTTTTTATGTTGATGAAACTTATATTTTATCTGCTTTTGGGAACAATTTTTATTTCGGTTTGTAATATTTTGGGCACTTTTTAATTTATTTTGTCAAACTTGCAAATTTGGTACATTTTTGGCCGATGTTTTAAATCGGTTTTGGATGATTATAATCTATGTTTCTTTTGCCTATATGCTTTGTGAATATTTTCTCTCTATGCATGCTTCTTGTCTTAACACTAAACCACTAGATGGTGTTGTGCTATGGTATACTATATGCTTGTATGTTAGTTTTTGATAATGCCAAAAGGGGGAAAAGGATGCAAACTATCAAGGAAATTTAATCATTCTATGGTCTCTGTTTGAAATCTTCACAAGCTGCCTAATCTCTACAAGCAGGTATAATGTATATACAAGTTTTTCAGTTTTTACTTAAGTTATTTATTTATGCATTGTTTTTATTTCCTTACCATTAGTTTCCATTTTGCATTGTATTTTGTTTTTGCATTTCCTTTCTTTAGGAATAAAATGGATTATCTCTGTTTGCTTGTTAGTAAGTTTGGTTTGTTTGTCATCATCAAAAAGGGGGAATATTGTTGGACTTAATGATTTTGATGATGACACAACCTCACTTACTTACAAACTAATAAGTGCTTGATTGTTTAAGTGTGTACTCAGTTACAAAGACTAGAAGAATGAAGTGTCTTGTAAAAATACCATGAGGAACAAGAAGGCCAGAAGCAGAGCTAGCCATATAGAAGAGTTCCCTCTCAGGAACTGGCGCTTCAGAAATGAAGACTGGAGAAGAGAAGGTTCCCTCAGGGAGCAGAAGCTTCAGAGAAGAAGCCTCATTAGAGAAGAGAAGTTCCTCCCAAGGAACAGAAGCCTCGGAGTAGAAGCTTCATCAGAGAACATGAAGACTAAATATATTTTTATATTTTAGGATTTATGTAAGTATAAGATATTAATTTGCACTCGAAAAATGTGTGTGGAATTGGTCTTAAAAGATAAATTTGTGTAGGCTAGTTTTTAGGAAAGTGTTTAAGTCTTTAACTATTACCTTTTTCTTAAGCAAAAAGATTTTATTTCTGATTTTCTAAAAATATCTTTTGCAAATAAAATCTCCCACATTTTCTAAAAACTTGCGGCCTACTCCTCCGTGATTTTCTTCAAGTCATGGTCTTGCACATTGAGGAGTTCATGTTTCCTTAATTTTAGGATCACGATCTTCTTAGTGGGTTGGAGTAGTGGCGTTGTGGATTTGCTGCACAAAAAAGTTTTTCCTAAACGAATTTTGGTCTATAAATAGATGTTAATTTTAGATGGAAAAACTCACCCTTGCTCACATAAGTTTTCAAGCTTCAAATCGAGTCAAGTGTCAATTCCACACAAGTTCATTAGAGTGCTCTTAATGTTCTTATACTAGAGTTTGTTTATTTTCCGAGTTGTAATTTTGGGAATAGGGAAGTTTGAGTGAACGTTTGTGTATGAGAAAGAGAAGTGAGAAAGAGAAGTGAAAGAGAAGAGAAAGAAAAGAAAGAACAGAGAAGTGAGAAGAGAGAAAGAGAAGAGAAGAGTAACAAGTTGGGTGACTTGTTCCTCAGGGTCTCAAGTTCATAGAGGAACTTGAGTTTGAGTCGTTAGCTTGTAATATGATCATTTTTCCCTATCATAGTGAAGATTCTTTTCCCAAAATCCCAAGTGGTCGTGGTTTTCTCCTTGTTAGGGCCAAGGAGTTTTCCACGTAAAATCTCTCTTGCATTCTTTAGTTCCTTTAGTTAATCTTTCAGTTCCTTTAGCTAACTTAATTTTAATTCCGCAAAAAGTTTGGCTAATCTCTCATACTACAATTCAACCCCCCCTTCTTGTAGTATTCTTTAGAACAACAAGTGACATGCTAGGGTTTGTTATTAATCTTGTTTGTATCATGCCTAGGATCTTGCTAATATTATTATGCTTTATTATTAACATGATTATAATTATAATTATTATTATGATTATTATGTTGCTTGATTTATATTTATTGTTATTGCTTGATCACGCCTTTTATGCATGTTTAAAGGGAATTTGTACTTGTAATCACGCTTAATAAGATAATTAATAATCTTATTTAGGGTTAATATGATTATAATTCAAGTGATCGCCAATAATAGTTTTATTTGTGCAATAATATCCAACCAACATAGATAAACAGGTTTAGGGTTAACCTATTGATTGCATGTTAATCAAAAAGCGCATATGAATACGAGAAGAATAAAGTAGAGGCCTATTATTAAGGAAGGTTATTTTCTTTTAGATTGGGTTTGTACCTTCATCCTCGAACTTCCAGTCTTGGTTCCAGACCTATTGGAGTTAACGATCTCCTGGATCGTTAAGGGGTGTAACATTCACCCTGTGAACGGTTTACATGTTCTTAAAACTTAATGGCGACTCTTTTGCTATAGCTTCCTTCCCTTTGGACACCACCGTTTTTTAGTGTATGATCACAGTGGGGTTCAAGTTTTGGGTAATGCTTGAAATATTCCCTATAGTTTTTTGGCGACTCCACTGGGGAGGATTTCTATTTTAATTCGTGAAATTTAGTTGGGCATTTAGAATGAGTGGATGAGATTAAAAAATTTCTAATTATTTCATGTGCGTAATTTTGATTAACAATATTGTCATATGCATAAAAAAGATCTCATTGGAAAGACCATCCGTAATGAGTTAAAACATAGGATTTTTACACGTAGGAAATTTGAGGAATATCTTTCACAACTAGGATCGAAATAATGCTGCAAAAAACTGGAAAATTTATCGAACACAGAAAGCTGTTGAGGCAACTAGGATCGAAATAATGACGTCTAGGAAACAGAGTCTGTCGCCGATAATATGGCTCTGTCGCCGAGCGACACTTCTGTCGCCAGGCGACAGGGCTATATTGCGGCGACGGTCTCTATTGGCTGGCGCTGCGTTATTCCAATACCGAGCCAGAAATATGAGTTCTAATTTTGACCAGTTCTAGCACTGTTGGCTCGATTCTACTTCTTGATTGAGTTTTTTTCACTTTTCTGAAACCCATATGTGTTCTACATATGGACATAACCCTCTGGGAATTCATGCTCCATCTACCTGATCGAACACTCTATGTAAAAAAGGGTACATATTAGAATGTTAAATTTACCAAACCCCAAGCGAGATTTTAACACGCGGGGTCCTATCCACTCGCGCCAACCCTTTAAAAGGCAAGGCTTCCGCGCGGTGCATCTGGACTCATAACCATGGACCCTCTTTGAATAACCCATATCCCGAACTTTAGAGAACTAGAGCCATAGTTAGGTTGCAGACTCATTGCATCATATTGTACCTACTTGACTAAATGTGCATTATTTGTTGTGCATACTCTATGTGTTTTTCCTAACCGTTTGTTTGACTTGTGTTTAAGTCTAAATAAACTGATTAGTGACTAAAAAGACTTTGCCTAATTAATTAATTTATTTGAGTAATTAAAGTCTAATAATTTAATCGGAATTGACTTAGCATGACTTTAGGCATGTCCCGTAGAGTTAAAATACTGAAAGCTGTCCCAGATTAACGCTCCAGTAATGGCGCCACGATTTGGGATGCAACGCCACACGCTGTCGTGCAACGCCGAGCGACATCTCTGTCGTCTTGCACTGCATTGCAGAGTGCGGCGACAGTCCTGTTGCTTTGGCGACAGTTCAATTATTTTACTCGAGTAATCACGACGAGTCTAATCAAACAGTTTGCTACTCAAATTGGTTATTTTGTTAATAACAGTACCTTTGTTAAGTCCTTAATTGAGTCTAGTCACATGGTCTTACACAAGAGTCTTAACATGTCACCTACACTCACTAGTCGTAGCACACACTTTGTGTATATGTCACCATGACCATGTCTTAGGTTCATGCATGAGTTAGTTTTTTTCCGTCGTTCAAGTGGGGGGGTCCATTATATTCCCATTCTCTTCCACATTCTCTTCCATGTTGAATAAAGCTTGAGTCAAAATAAATAATAAAAAACGTATCCCTAATTTCCCTTTCCATAGTACTTAGGGCGTTTGATCAGAGACAACCTTTTCGTTCAACTACAACTTTTTGACAAACAAATCGCTCGAAAAAGGAAAGCTAAGAAGATGATGGCAAGTCTAGAAGAAGTCAATGAGCTTAAGAAGCAAATGGCAGACGTGACTGAGGTGTTGAAGACCTTAACCCTACAAATTAATGACCCTGTGAAGCAACAACAAATGGAGCTTATGCAAGAACTTGTAATCACTAGATAGCTTGAGCAAGCTATCTAGTGATTACAAGTTTCAGGCCATTAGTTCGCAAGGGGTCTCGGTGGACAAGGAGCTTCTTCCGCAGAAGTTCAAAGCCATTGACATCCCTAAGTTCAAGGCAACAGATAATCCCTACTTCCACTTAAGAGCCTTTGAAACTATAATGAATATTAAGGGGATTGATAAGAAAGTCTTTCATTCCTTGTTTTCTTTATCTCTTGAAACCGTTTGTCAACAATGGTTCTTTTCTCTTGATAAAGAGAAAACTTCTACTAGGGATGCTATTGTAAACGCTTTCATTGATAGAAATAAATGTAATATCCAAGTTGAAACCGATTATAGACAACTTGAGATGCTAAGACAAAAAGAGAATGAAGGTTTTACTTATTTCTTTAATAAGTGGAGGGAAACTTCCGCTAAGATGATTGAGGTGCCCTCCGAAAAAGAATCTGTGAGGATTTTAATCAAGAATCTCCAAGAGAAGTATTTGAAGCTGTAGGCGTCGCTCGAAGTGCGCCTACGTTAAAGCATGTTGTGAATATGCTTGGCACTCATAGGAAGTGGGAATTGACATAATACGATTAGGGACAAGGAAAGTAGGGAGCCGCCAACAAGTTTTTAAGGAACTTGTAAACCGTTCACGGATCATAAAAAGGCTACCACGATAAGGGACAATGATAGGCAACAACAATTGACCCATGAAGGTTACACCCCATTCATAATCCATGAGATTACTAACTCCATATGGTTCGGAACCACAAAAGGAGGATCGGGGATGATGGTACGAAGTGAGTCATGGAGTCACATTCGCCCGTATTGGCCTCTACTCGATTCTTATAGTGAAAAGTGATTCCTGCGATCTCAAAGGCATACAAACAAAATATTCAATTTGCTCCAAACTATTATTAGGCTAAATTGGTTAAATATTAATGCAACATATAATTCTAAAATATTAGTGATAACTTTAATTAATAACAAGATTAAAAAGGAATCTAAACCGGTTGTCCAAATTATCTTATTAGGCGTGATTTTCAATTACATATTCCCTTTAAACATGAAATGTTGTGATCAATAAATATAATAAAATAAACATTAATATTGGAAGCAATTTAACCATAATATCATTAGTCAAATCAAATATAAAATAACCTAATCATGATGCTAGCAATATTAAAATAAAATAAGAGTAATTAAATTAATTAATTACTCAAATTCTGCGCGTTCCTTTAAATTGCTACATCATGAATAAATTGTTAGTAACTTCAATAAAAATATAAAGCAAATGAAAATTAAATTAAATAAATATAGATTTGATTTGGTACAAACTCTCAGTTATTTATACCTTTCACGCCTTGGTTTAAGGACGGAACCTCGGGTTTAGTATAGACTCCTTGGAGTGCTTAAGGGAAGAATGGTGTAATTAGGAATATAGGTTTCAGGCTTAGAATATGAGAGAAAGAGAAGAGAATGATTTTTGGTGTAAAAGAGAGAAAGAGAGAAGGATTTGATGATCAAGCTTGTTGATGATTGAAAAGGGGAGATATGACTTCTATTTATAGAGAAAAAAAAGAAGGGTCGAAGAATTAAGATAAGATCCGAATTAAATCGCAATAAAACTCGATAGACTGCAGTTTTTGCAGTTTTTGTTTTTTATCATATCTTTTGTTCCAGAAATCGGAATAAGATGAAGAAGATATGGTTGGAAAGCTCTTGAAGTCTACTTTCTAACCCAATAGATATGGCCGAAATAGTGAGACGGTGTCAGTTTTTGATAAAGTTTGACATTTTATTCATATCTTTTCCGTTATAGCTAGGAATTGATATTATAATATATCATTGGAAAGATAATTTCAAGGGCTATCCAACCATATAAAATTTGGATAAAAACTACGAGGCACGAAAATAATATCTGTCTATCTTTGAACGTCTTTCAATTCGAATAAAATTAGGACTTTCAAAAAAGGAGTTTTATTCAATTTCAAACTCTTTAATCTTATGTTTTCAAAAAGGATAATTAGGATCTTTTAAAAACTTATAGAAGTTTCTAATTAATCCTAATTGGTTTAGGAATTGGATTAAATCATTTGGACCCTCCACATGATCATTGGGTCGTAGGTAAGGTGGGCTTAGATTCTGTTTGGGCTCAGTTTAATATTTTGGCCATAACTTATTCGTTATAACTCGGATTCGGGATTATAATATATCATTGGAAAACTCTTTTGAAATTCCCATCAAACTATTCAATCATTGAACCCAGATAATGGACCAAAATAAACTAGACTAAACATTTTTATAAAAAGGACACGAAATGAATGATTTTAAAGGACACAAAATGAATTATTTTGGGTTTAAAGGCACGAAAAGAGAAAAATAAGTTATGGTTTGGGGAAATGGGCTAGAAGTTGGGTTGTTTTATGAAATGGAAATATGGAATTAAGCACTCTAATATTAAATACTCAACCCGACCAATAATGGCGGTGAAAGGTTGTTCATCATCGGGTTTGGTTTTGGGGAGACATTTTTAGGTGTCTACAGAAGCATTTAAAATATCAACATAATTCGAATACTTTCAAGGCCGTCTATAATATCGGTATTGAAATCAAAGATGACCTCGCAAAGCAAAAAGCTACTAACAATAGTAACCACAGTGGCTGGAAAGGAAAGAAGAACGACAATCCTTCTTCTTCCGAAAACGCCCACTCTAGTAACAATGTTAGTACCTTTGACCATAACGGTGTCTTAGCTATGGATAATCAAGGATATAAAAGAAACCCAGGAGAGAGTTCACACCCATTGGAATGACCTACGATGTTGCTTTCGATCGTCTCTATGATCGAGGATTAATCAAACCCATTGGCCCTACCGAGGATCCAACGCCAGAAAATCGATCTTCAAGATGGAATCCCAATTCCTATTGCAAGTACCATCAAGGAAATGGTCATACCACCGATGAATGCTACATGTTTCAAAATCTCATTCAAGATCTCATAGAAGCAAACAAGATCCCATTGTCTCTAGTTAGCGAGAAGACTGGGTGATGATGAAGCAAACGACACAAGACAAGAGGCGAGCGTCGATGACAAGATGACCTCTTTTTATATATCTTTTTTCATTCTTCCTTTCCCCAATAAGTCTAGCATAGGCACCTTTCTTTTCCCTTAGATTTATTTTGTAGGTTTTTTCCATTTTTCCCTTTAATAAAAGTGAGCATTTATTTTCTTGCATATGATCATCTCATTACATTGCATAAAAAAAAAGAGTCGAACTAAGCACAAGGTATACCAATGATTTGAGGCACCCCTTGTAGCCACATCATATCACCTTTCACCCGTCAAATATGCAATCCTTTTTTGGTAAACCACTTTATGCCTCGTCTAACGATAGACCCTTCATTTTTCAACCCATATCTACCTAACTTTGGGATGGGATGGTGTGCAACTTATGCAATTTTCAATTTCATAAAAAGCTTGAGTGACTTCAAAAGATTAAAATAGCAAAAAATAAGCAAAAAAATAAATAAAAGTGTACAAAAGGGCAAGTGTTCCAATGTCTTTGATATGAAATATCTTTGATAAGAACACGTCTCGGATTGCGTTTCTTATCGAGTGCTCGGTACCGTGCCTGAGAAACATGAATGCCAAGTGAGTGATAGACCGCATGATCGGGATTGCCCACACTTATAAAAATAAAATAAATAAAGCAAAAAAAAAGAGCTAAAAAAAGAGTGAGAAACCTCAAGCATGAAAATACAAATATTCAAAAGCAAAGTTGCACACCTTGGGGGCTTATCTAGGGTCTTGAGCCTTTATTCCTTTCTTCTATAACCTTTGTCCTAACCACATTACAACCCTTAAAAAGACCTTTTTGAGGTATACACACACTTGTGCGAGGTTTGGCTAGAGCTACGTTCGGCCTGATTCCTAAATGATACGTAGGCAACCGCACATCGAGGTGCGACCGTAATAAAAATGCATTCACATTCATATTCACACATCATGATCATATCAAGGGATCTCCTATGCTCATCCCTATATACTTAGAGTTAGACTTGGGGGCTTGATCCTTACATTATTAGCCTACCTAGCCTAAGAGTCACCATCATTTGACTCTTCTTGAAATAATATCTTTTTTCCATTCACTTAGCCCTTGCGACCTAAATTTAGTGTCACTATCACACACTGCACAGATACATGACCAAAATATACTTCCCTTAGGAACCCTTTGTCATGAAATCTTAACACAACACTGAAGCATGCCTTGTCCTATCATCATTAATCATCATTGCATAACAAAGTATGAAGTACTTAGCCTCCGCGCCTAAGTTACCTAAATACTTTCATTATCGAGTTAACTAGGATAATCTAAGATGTTACAATCCTTGTACTATGAGAGACAACATTAACGGATTAAGCTCATTCAACATGCACCATCAAACACTTCGATTATTTTTTGCATCTTTCTTTTTCGGGAGAAAGTCGGTACCCTCCACAAAAATGATGGAATTTTTTGTTTTTCTGCATTTCGAGTCATGTACATATCAAGCTTCATAAGTCAACACCATGCACACACAAGTCACACGAAATGAGTCATCATTAAGTCAAATTTATACCTTGAGTCCTGTCAAGTCAATGGGTCAAGCAACACTAAGTCTTAGGTCAACCCTAATTACTTGAGCAAAGTCCTATAGTCCAAAATATAAATGCAAGTATATTCCTGTGAGCAAGAACATTCCCGAATTTTTTTTGAAAATCCGCGAATGAAAACCTGACTCCATCGTCAGACAACAAGGCTGCCGCCTGACGACAAAATCTACCGCCTGGTGATAGAGCGAGAACGCGGCGACAATATGTTCTAGCGAGCACCGGTGCAGCGACGAGATGCGTGGTCCCATATTAGATTATGAGTACCTCATACGACAAATTTGGGTCCCTTGGTACGCCAGTTAGCCCCTATAAGAAAATTGACATGATTAGTAATCGGCTTGATTACAATCGCACTAAGCGATTGACCTTGCGACGATCGTCTCACTTAGCTTAAGCGCCTAAGCATTGGCTTATTACAAGAACCAACGCATCGGTTCAAAAGCAAGCACTTATACGACAATTTTTCCAAGATTGGATTGTCATCCCCAACTGACAATATTTCTAAATATGGATTGTCGCGCATCTTCTTCAATGATAATTTTTCCAAGATTGGATTTTCATCTCTGGAAAAGTTTCCAAGCCTGGATTGTCGTGCTCCTTCTCTATTTGGCAAATTTTTCCAAAGTTTGGATTGTCATCGCTGGCAAGTTTTCTGAGATTGGATTGTCATACACCCAGTTCCCTATGGCAAAATTTCCCAAAGGATTGTCATAGGTCTTTACTCATCATAAATTTTGGCAAAGGTTCCTCAACGTGGATTTTCATTCATTTTAGTAAGTGGCAAATTTTCCCGAAGTGGATTGTCAGTCGACTCTTTTTTGCAAATGTTCCAAGATGCGAATTGTCAATAGTGGTAATATTTTCCTAAAAGGATTGTCGCATAACGTTGGCAAATTTCCAAGGTGGATTGCTTTCAAAAGTTATATTCCAAGATATGGATTGTCGATCGTAGCAAGGTTCTTATAATAGATTGTTACAAAGCATTGGTAACTTTTCCCAAAAATTGGATTTTGGCAAATTTTTTCGAGATACGGATTGTCGCTTCATCGTAGCAACATTTCTAAGGATGGATTGTTACGTGCCATTGAAAACTTTCCCTGAATTGGATTGTCATACATCATACAAGAGTTGTGTTGGCAACTATTCCCAAAAAAAGAGGATTGTCATCACCCAATGTATCGCAACAACTGAGGATAGCTTCAAGCGAAGCAATCTTCGATAGTATTCTCTGGCTGCAGTACACTATCACAACGGAAATTAGAAGCAGTTATAGGCATAGTAACCTTCTGGCGGTATCCCCTAGATTGAGGAAGATCGTCAAAGCTCTTTGTTCAGAGACGCGTGGGCATGTCATTCAGAAGCTCTTTGTTTAGAGACGCGTGGACATATCCAAAAGAAGCTCTATTGTTCAGAGACGAGTGAACATCAAACAACAAGATGGCGTTCCCTAGCTTATGGAAGGTTGTCGCAACGACAAATGCAGCAACAAATCAGTTACCCCAGAGACGTGTGCTCGACGGTGCAAGATACGCGTTTCTTAACTCTCTTATCTGTTTTTACCAACGCTAGTTTGCAGGTATCGGCGTTACAAGAATGATTTAGGATCCTAGAACGTTCTGAATCATTCTCCGTCCCTATCGATACTTTGACTTTTGTTTTCGAAACCTGGGTTTCTCCAAACTCAGTCAAAGTGGGGGCTTCTGTAGACACCCATTTATGTCTCCCTAAAACCAAACCCAGTGATGAGTACCTTTCACGTCAAATCATAATCGAATGATTTGAAAGTGTGGAAAGTCTAGTGTTGTGGCTAGTTTTTAATTATTTTCTTTCTCTCTGTTTTTGAAAACCTATTTTAAGAAAACAGCCAATCCAATTTGGTTTGGTCCATGGAAAGGGTCCAATAATAGTGTAGTTGGGTCGGGTTCAAAAAGAGATTTCTAACAATATATTAAGCCCGATTCCGATGAATAATGAGGAAGTTATGGCCAAATTACTGAACTGGGCCCGGTTTGATCTTTATATGCGGCCCAATGATCTAGAGGAGGGCTTATTATGATTAATCATTCCTAATGCGATTAGGATTGATTAGAGTCTTCTAGAATCTTCTAGAAGTTCTTTTGAATCCTAATTTAATTAGCATTGATAAATTGAATTTTAAGAGTTTTAATTGGAGTAAAAGAAGTGTTTTAAGGAAATTACAGTTTTACCCCCTCGTACGCTTAAATTTTATCAAAATAAGAAAACGCGTGGAAAAAATGATTGCAGAGCCGCATTACAAGTTTGTCGCCTGGCGACAGCTCTGGAGCCTGGCGACAGCGTCGTGTTTTATTCTTTTCGAAACTATGATTTGTTTTTTATCATATCCGGCTGATTTTCTCTATAAATAGCCTCCTAAAACCTCCATTTTAAATCATCAACTCTCAACCAAAAACTCTCTAATTTTTTTCTCTCTCTAAGCTAAAGCTTATTCTCTCTCTCTCCTTCTTTTCTAAGCCTACCCTTTTACAAACACAATTCCTCATACATTAGCACTAGATACCTAGCCAAATTCGAAGTTTCATTCTCCCTAGACGTGAAAGGTTTAATTTCTGAGGGTTTGGTCCCAAATCTCTCTTTCGATTATTTGATTTAATTGTTTGATTATTGTTTTCCTTGAAGTTACTAACGTGTGTATTTTGTTATTAGAAAGAGATGCGAGGCATCCAAGTAAGTGCTTTAATTGCTTTATTGATATTATGATATAGAAATCATGTCTAGGTTGTTATTGCTAGTATCATGTTAGGATGCTTTTCTTAGTATGATGTTTAGGGTGACAACAATAAGTTCCTAGTATCATGTTTAGGGTGATTTGCTTATATCAATTATGATTCCTATTTTATTTCCTAATATGCATGTTAGTATCATGTTAGGGCTAAAGCTTTGATTTTTACTGTTTAGTGACATGCTAGGGTTTGTTATTAATGTTGTTAGTATTATGCCTAGGATCTTGCTAATATTATTATGCTTTATTATTAAAATGATTATGATTATAATTATTATAATTATGATTATTATGTTGCTTAATTTATATTTATTGTTATTTCTTGATCACGCCTTTTATGCATGTTTAAGGGGAATTTGTACTTGTAATCACGCTTAAAAAGATAATTAATAATCTTGTTTAGGGTTAATATGATTATAATTCAAGTGATCGCCAATAATAGTTTTATTTGTGCATTAATATTCAACCAACATAGATAAACATGTTTAGGGTTAACCTATTGATTGCATGTTAATCAGAAAGCGCATATGAATACGAGAAGAATAAAGTAGAGGCCTATTATTAGGGAAGGTTCTTTCTCTATTAGATTGGATTTGTACCTTCATCCATGAACTTCTAGTCTTGGTTCCAGACCTATTAGAGTTAACGATCTCCTGGATCGTTAAGGGGTGTATCCTTAACCCTCTGAATGGTTTACAAGTTCCTAAAGCTTGTTGGCGACTCTTTTGCTCTAGCTTCCTTCCCTTTGGACGCCACCACACTTTAGTGTATGATCACAGTGGGGTTCAAGTTTGGGGTAATGCTTGAAATATTCCCTACAACTATCAACCTTTCACGTCGAGGTCTAAGACAACTTTGAGCTTGGTTAGGTGTGTTGAAGACTCATAAATGAGAAATGGTGTATTTTGAAAAGGCTAGGCTTAGAAAAAGAATATAGAAAGAATAATTAAGCTTTAGCTTAGAGAGAGAAAGAAAGAATAGATGATTGTTGATGATTTTAAAACGGAGGAAAAAGAACCTATTTATAGAGAAAAATCGACCGTAACGATATAAAAGAGTTAGAATCAGACTCGGAGTAAAACTGACTCCATCGCGCCGCGACAGGACTATCACAATGCGATAGCTCAATCGTGTTGCGATAAGCCCATCGCGGCGCGATGGTTACTGTATGATTAAATTCCCGTACAGAGTCCTTTTCCTAATTAAATTAGGTTACTTGGAGTCTGTACTCATCTTTAATCAAACCTGATTTAATCTTTTAAAAACACTTGTTTTATTCCAATTAGAACCCTTTATCTTTTAAAAATCAAATATAAATATAATTAATAATAATCCTACTCCCATTACATCACAAAATAAGCTTCCTAAAGATTCTAGAAGAATAAGACAAATCCTAATGACTTTAGGAATGCAATTAAAATTAATGGACCCTCCACATGATCATTAGGCTGCCCATAAAACTTATTTAGAACCTAGTTTAGTATGTTGGCCATAACGTCTTTGTTATAACTCGGAATTGGGCTTATAATATATCGTTGGAAAGGTATTTTCAAACCCTATCAAACTACACTATTATTGGACCTATATTATGGACCAAACTAAATTATGTTGGACATTTTTCATAAATAGGATACGAAATGTATGATTTTCGAAAAAAGAAATGAATTATTTTATTTAGAAAACAGAAGAAATCATGAGACTCTTCAGCATTTCACCTCGTTCTATATTAAATGAAGTGAAATGTACTCATCACTGGGTTTAGTTTTTGGGGAGACACAATCAGGTGTCTACACCTCCCCAACGCTAGTCACCCCTGTCGCCCTACCCTATCGTCACTCTCCCCTTTTTCCCTTCCCCCAAACCACCATCTCCGAATCCCCTACCCCAAACCACGATTAGAGAAATCCCCCTCCCCTAAACTACCATTAATGAAAACCTTATCCCTCCCCAAGAAAACCAACAAAATTTTTATGGATGTTTAAAGCAAATTTGTACTTGTAATCACGCTTAATAAGATAATTAATAATCTTGTTTGGGTTAATATGATTATAATTCAAGTAATTGAAAATAATAGTTTTGTTTGTGCATTAATATTCAACCAACATAGGTTAAATAGGTTTAGGGTAAACCTATTGATTGTATGTTAGTCAGAAAGCGCACATGAATACGAGAAGAATAAAGTAGAGGCCTATTATTAGGGTAGGTTTAATCTCTTTTAGGTTGGATTTGTACCTTCATCCCCAAACTTCCAGTCATGGTTCCAGACCTATTGGAGTTAACGATCTCCTGGATCTTTAAGGGGTGTAACCTTCACCCTCTGAACGGTTTACAAGTTTCTAAAACTTGTTGGCGACTTTTTTACTCTAGCTTCCTTCCATTTGGACGCCACCATGCTTAAGTATATGTTCACAGTGGGCTCAAGTGTGGGATGACTTGAAATATTCCCTACAAGTAGTATCACTTAGCCTCTTGCATGAACACGCTTGATTATAATAATACGATTATTTGAAGTCCATGTTCATAATTTTTTAATCAATTAAGAGGGAGAAGTTAATTTAATTATGGTTCAGTTATTATATTAAATGTGATCTAACTCTTGGGATTGATTAAATGCAATTTAATTATGCGCAAAATAGCCATGAAAAGGATCGAAAATTTTCCCTATAATGTTCAAAAATTTCAAACCCTAACCTTAGAATTTTCGTCAGAATTTTCGGATTTTTCGAAAAGTAATGATTTCTGTGCTTGTTTTTGAATTAATTTCAATTGTTTTATGTTTCATAATTTTAATTGGATTGATTTATGCAAAAAAGTGTTTTGTGTAGGATCATCGATTTAATTTTAAAAGTTAGAATTAAATTGAGATTAATTTTATGATGAACCCTAATTTTAAAATTGAATGGGAATTAATTTTAATTTTGGACTGATTTAATTTAGTTTAAATAAAAGTTATTTTAATTAAATTTAAAATTAAAAAAAATATTTTGTAGTCGGCAGCCACGGTGGCTGCTGATCAGAAGTTAGTCCAAGAGGGAGGGAGGGTAGGTGGTCTAAGGTGGCTAGCTGTAGGGAATATTTCAAGTCATCCCACACTTGAGCCCCACTGTGATCATACACTTAATCATGGTGGCGTCCAAAGGAAAGGAAGCTAGAGTAAAAGATTCGCCAACAAGTTTTAGGAACTTGTAAACCTTTCACAGGGTGAAGGTTACACCCCTTAACGATCTAGGAGATCGTTAACTCCAATAGGTCTGGAACCATGACTGGAAGTTTGGGCATGAAGGTACAAATCCAACCTAAAAGAGATTGAACCTGCCCTAATAATAGGCCTCTACTTTATTCTTCTCGTATTCATGTGCACTTTCTGACTAACATATAATCAATAGGTTTATCCAAAACCTGTTTAATCAATGTTGGTTGAATATTAATGCACAAAAAAACTATTATTGGCGATCACTTGAATTATAATCATTATTAACCCAAATAAGATTATTAATTATCTTATTAAGCATGATTACAAGTACAAATTCTCTTTAAACATGCATAAAAGGAGTGATCAAGAAATAACAATAATAAATATCATAATAACAATCATAATCATAATAATAATAATCATGTTAAAATATAATAATAATAGCAAGATCCTAGGCATGATACTAACAAGATTAATAACAAACCCTAGCATGTCACTAAACATCAAAGATCAAAGCTTTAACCCTAACATGACACTAACATTATATTAGGAAAGAAATAAGAAGCATCACAATAAACATTATTGATATTAGAAATATTAATTAACCTAAACATGTTACTAGGAAGCAACAAAACTTTTTAACATGATACTAGGAATCAAAATAACAATCTAAGCATGATTTCTACATCAAGAGAATAATTAGAGTATTTACTTCGATGCCTCATACCTCTGTCTAATAACAAAATACACACGTTAGTAACTTCAAGGAAGATAATAAACAAACAATTAAATTAAATAATTGAAATAGGGATTTGAGACCAAACCCTCAGAAATATCAAACCTTTTATATCTATAGCGAAGGTAACTTCGAACTTTGCTAGGTATGTCTATAACTAATGTATGAGAAATTTTATAAAAGGGAAGGTTTAGAAAATAATAGAGAGAGAAGGAAAGTTTCTAGCTTTTAGAGAGAGAAAGAGAGAGATGATTGTTGATGTAGATTAAAAACGGGGAGATACAACCCCTATTTATAGAAAAAATAGCACGTAAATCGAAAGAAAAGAGTTCGAGTCCTATTCGGAATAAAAGACCTCCTGACGCCAACGACAGGAGCAGACAAGCTCGTCGCCAAGCGACAGGTATCATCGCCAGGTGACAGACCTGACATTTGGCGCTGGGACAACGTTTTTGAGGATTTTTTTTTATCATATTTTTTAATCCAAAAGTCTTAATAAGTCATATAATATGTCCTTGGAAAGATATTGAAGTCTACTTTCTGACCCAATTATAATCAGGTTAAAATCTTTCGTAGATAAAAATATATGGCCGAAATAGTGGAAGGGCGTCAGTTTTGGATAGAGTTTTGTATTCCATTCATATCTTTTTCGTTATAGCTCGAAATTATTATTATAATATATCATTGGAAAGAGAATTTCAAGATATATACAACCATATATGATTTGGATAAATATTATGAGTACAAAAAATAATATCTGACTGTCTTTAAACATCATTAGGATTAACAAAAAAGGAAAGTTTTATTCAATTTCAAACTCTTAGATTTTATCTTTTCAAAAAGGATAATTAAGATCTCTTAGAAACTCATAGAAGAATTTAATAAATCCTAATTATTTTAGGAATATGATTAAACCTTTGGACCCTCCATATGATCATTGGGCCGTAGGTAAAATTTGGTTTGAGCCCAGTTTAGTAGTTTGGCCATAACTTCCTCCTTATTCACCGAAATTGGGCTTATAATATATCATTGGAAAGGTCTTTTCAATCCCCATTGAACTACACTATTATTGGACCCATATCATGGACCAAAATAAACTAGAATTCACGTTTTTCATAAACAGGGTAAGAAAAGAAATATTTTTAAAAACAGAAAGAGGAGATATTTTAATAAAAACATCCTCATCACTAGACTTTTCACACTTTTGCTTTGTTCGATAATAAAATGACATGAAAGGTATTCATCACTGGGTTTGGTTTTGGGGAGACACATTTGGGTGTCTACACTAGCAGCAGCGTGCAACGTTTGCACGTTGCTGGCACGACTGTTGTTGTTGATGTTGCTGCTACTTCTTGCGACAGTAGCTACTGTAAGGCAGCCAACCACCGTGGTTAGCCTAGGTTGGCCACGCACGGTGGTTTGCAGCCACAATTATTGAAAGGAATAGTGTCATTCAAATAAGTGTATTATTTCGACAGAGGGTTCGAAATTATTAGAAAGCTAATTATTGAGTGAGGTCAAGTGATCGGAATTCCTAGGTGGAGGCCGCTTTCGACCAGTAATATTAATGTATAATTGATGTTACAACTTAATATTGACTGAACCCTTTAAGTTACTCCCAAGCAACTAATTGTAGACACCCATTTGTGTCTCCCCAAAACCAAACCCGGTGATGAGTACCTTTCACGTCGAATCATAATCGAATGAAGTGAAAGTGTGGAAAGTCTAGTGTTGTAGATAGTTTTAATTGATTTTCTTTTCTCTCTGTTTTTGAAAACCTATTTTAAGAAAACAGTCAATCCAGTTTGTTTGATGCATAGAAAGGCTCCAATAATGGTGTAGTTGGATGGGGCTTAAAAAGAGCTTTCCAACGATATATTATAAGCCCAATTCCGAATTACTAAACTGGGTCCTGTTTGAGCCTTATATGCGGCCCAATGATCTAGAGGAGGGCTTAATATGGATTTATCATTCCTAATGCAATTAGGAATGGTTTTAGTCTTCTAGATTCTTCTAGAAGGTTCTTTTCATTTCTAATTCAATTAGAATTGATAAATTGACTTTTGTTGACTTTTTTGAGTTTTAATCAGAATAAAAAAGTGTTTTTAAGGAAAATACGATTTTGTCCTTATGTACGGTTAAATTTTTTCTGAATTTAGAAAACGCGTTAAAAAGAATTAATTAGCGCCTAACGCCAGACATTAGCGCCTGGCGCCAATGGTCAGCGCCTGGCGATAACTTGTTTTTTCCTCGTCGAAACTATGATTTGTTTTTCTATCTTTTTGGCTGATTTTCTCTATAAATAGCCTCCTAAAATCTCCCTTTTTCAGGAACAACTCTCTAATTCTCTTCTCTCTCTAAAGCTAAAGCTTATTCTCTTCCTCTCTCTTTTCTAAACTAGCCTTTTGCAAACAAAATTCCGCATTCACAAGACTTAGAAGCATTTAGCCAAGTTTGAAGTTGCCTTCGCCCTAGACGTGAAAGGTTTTAATTTCTGAGGTTTTGGTCCCAAATATCTCTTTTTGAATTATTAATTTAATTCTTTAATTTTATTATTTTCCTTGAAGTTACTAACGTGTGTATTTTGTTATTAGAAAGAGGTACGAGGCATCCAAGTAAGTGCTTTAATTGTTTACATTGTTATTATGATATAGAAATCATGTCTAGGTTGTTATTATGATTCCTAGCGTCATGTTAGGGTGTTTTGATCTTCCTAGTATCATGTCTAGGGTAACTTTAATATCAAGTATGATTAAAAGTATGATGCTTCCTATATTTTTTCCTAATATTCATGTTAGTATCATGTTAGGGCTAAATATTTGATCTTTGATGTTTAGTGACATGCTAGGGTTTGTTATTAATTTTGTTAGTATCATGCCTAGGATCTTGCTATTATTATGCTTTAACATGATTTTTATGATTATAATTATTATTATGATTATGATTATTTTTATTATGATTTATTATGTTGCTTGATATATTTGTTATTGCTTGATCACGACATTTATGCATGTTTAAAGGGAATTGGTACTTGTAATCATTCTTAATAAGATAATTAATAATATTGTTTAGGGTTAATAAGATTATAATTCAAGTGATCGCCAATAATAGTTTTGTTGTGCATTAATATTCAACCAACAAAGATAAACAGGTTTAGGTTTAAACCTATTATTGATTGCATGTTAGTCAGAAAGCGCACATGAATACGATCAGAATAAAGTAGAGGCCTATTATTAGGGCAGGTTCAATCTCTTTTAGGTTGGATTTGTACCTTCATCCCCGAACTACCAGTCATGGTTCCAGACCTATTGGAGTTGACGATCTCTTGGATCGTTAAGGGGTGTAACCTTCACCCTGTGAACGGTTACAAGTTCCTTAAACTTGTTGGCGATTCTTTTGCTCTATCTTCTTTCCCTTTGGACGCCACCGTACTTTAGTGTATGATCACAGTGGGGTTCAATATAGGGATAATGCTTGAAATATTCCCTACACTAACGAAATAATGTAACGAATTTATTCGGAAAGAATTAATGAGTTGCCCGAGTAATTAATATTTAGATGTCAGAAATTCGTGCTTGGAGCTTCGAAACCGAGCGTCGAAAGTCAATTTGAAAATAATAAAAAGACGAGACAAGAGAATCACTAATTAATCAACAAAATTACCAATATACCCCTAGCATTGGAATGCCCCGAGCAAGCCGAGTGCTAGGAGCATATGGCCTAGATAGGTGGCTAGCAAGCGCACCCAGCCGAGCCTTGGTTGGCTGGGGCGTGCTAGCACGCCAATGCTAGCTAGGCCGGCCGCAGCATGCAACACCAAGCACGCGTATGCTAGCAGCCGTGCCGCAGCAGCTAGCCGCAAGGGTTAGCACGCATGAAGCGCCAGCCCGCAGCAGCATGGCGCGCCAGCCCGTAGCAGCATGTCGTGATGTGCTGCGCCTTGCTAGTAGCAGGCCTTGACCAAGTAGCCCGCTCATATGTGCGTGGTCTGCTGTAGGGGTGAGCAAAAATTCCAAGTACCTGGAATTGGAACTGGAACCGGTTAGGAACCGGTGGGTCCGGATCTGGAATTGGACCCGGTGGTTCCAATTCCGGGTAATAAATTTAGGAACCGGTTGCAGCCGGTTCCAATTCCAATTCCCAGTTTTTTAGACCCGAAACCGGTTGGGTACCCGGTTACCCAATATATATTAAACTAAATATACTTTTTTAAGAAAAAAAAATATATGTTAAATGTATCTAGTAAGTAAAATAAAATATATATATATATATATATATATATATATTATTAATATCTAACCTAAATAAAATAGCTCATGCAATCATTCACATATAAATAGAAGTATTAAATGCTAAAAATGAAAATGGATCAAAATAAGTATTAAATTTGTATTAAAATTTTATAATTATTTACATAAGTGGGTACCCGGAACCGGACCCGGTACCTGGCGATTCCTATTCCAATAACTAAAGTTTAGGACCCGGTTGAAGTGGTTCCAATACCTATTCTGAATTTTAGTACCGGGTCCGTGTCCTAAAAATTTGACCGGGTACCCGATTTGCTCACCCCTAGTCTGCTGGGTCGAGTGTGCGACATTAGCCAAGCAGCCCACACTTGGGGTGCCTTGGTGCCCAAGTGTGGGTGCCACGTGGCGTGCATGCATTGGGGCTTACGGGATGCATCTGGTCGGTTATGGGAGAGGATTGGGGAGCAAGTTTGGCCCCCCCTTTCCCAAGTGGTCCTTACCTAACCCTCCCTCTAAGTGTGATACTTGTTGATTAATTAATTGTTGTTAATTTTCTTTTGTTTTTGATTTAAAAATAAAAGGAAAAATCGATTCTCCCACATTGATGGAAGAGCAAATCTCACTCATGCTTTTCTCTAGTATTACCCAAGTTGGGGTATTGGGAAAAACACTTGAGTAAGGTGTTGAAAAAGGCTTCTCCATTGAGGAAACCTTTGAACACATATAATTACTCGGGTTTAGGTCTGGCTTAGCTAACCTCTAAGCATTGGACCATTTTCGGGGGTTGAGTTGCGGGTGGACTTCCGTTGGAGGTATTCGTGCGAGCAAGACTTAGAGCTTTCGAAGTAAGGGATCTTTTAGTGAGCGAAGCACGCGCCAAAGGTATCAATTTTTTTCTTAATCTTGTTGTTTAAGTTAATTATGCTTTATGATTATATTAATTGTGAGTGTGGTCTGGGCTCAAGTTTTCTTCCGCGGTGAGTCGAAATCATCGAAACCCAACAGTTATGCCACGCGTGTTGTTACACTTGCGACAGTGGCTACGTAAATCATCCAGCCACCGTGGCTAGCTTCCTCTGGCCAACCACGGTGGCCGGCGTTTTGATGGCGTATTTTGTTTTAAAATATTTCAAGATAAATTTTGATTTATTTTGGGATAAAATTAATTTGATTTGAGATAAAATCTTTCATTTTAGGATAAAATAAAATTTTCAAAGTTGATTAGTTTGGTATTATCCATATATAAAGTTGCATTGTTAAATTTTGTGATAATCCATAATTAAAGTGTTAGATTTTGGTTAAGATTTGTTAGGATATTCTGAGCATATTCCAAAAGGATAATAATTGATTTTAATTATTAATATGATTATCCCATAATTAGATTAGGGTAAATTGATTCTAAAATTATTTGATTGGTTAGTAATTAGGATAGAATGCCTAAAAAAAAAAAGAAAAAAAAAAGAAAAAAGAAAAAAAAAGGATAGAATCTCCTAAAGTTGTAAGGATAATCATGGATGATTAAATATGATTTAGATTTCTAGATTAAAATATGATTTTATTCTATCTCATGCCAAAATTAAAATATATTATATTTTATAATTGGTCATGAACTATATGCGATATTATCTAATTATGATTTAAAAATATGAGATATTTTAGGAAATGTGCTAACTTAATTATGAACATTCGATGTTGTAGTTTAGACAAGCGTGTTAAATGATTTATTGTATGGCATTTTATATAATATATGATATTATGTTGCTATATATAGATTGGTATGGCCCATAGATTCTAATTATGATATATGCATCGCGATGTAGTTTTGTAATCTAAATATGGTTTGCGTATTGTTAGGTATTTTTTTGTAACTTTTGTTTAAAGTAAGTAGATTAGTTATTTAAATAATTTAGTGCAAAGAAGCCCATAAAGTGAAGGCCCAAAGGAGCAAGGTGGATGAAGATCCATGATGGTTTAAGTGGGAGCATTTTAATTCTAGTTTCTTAAAACTAAGGGGCCATACTATGTCATGCTTTATTTTATGCATTAGTAGATTATGCATATTAGATTTTATTTTTGTTGATTGATGATGTGCTACAGTTCAGTAAATAATCACAACATGATAAATCTAGATCCCATTAAAATTGAGATTGCTTTTCCAACTAAAAACCCAACAAATATTTGATGATTAATGATAGTGAAAGGAATAGTGTCCTTAGAACAAGTGTACTATTCCGTTAGTGGGTTCAAAATTACTAGAAAGCTAATATATTCAGTAAGGTCAAGTGATCGGAATGCCTAGGTGGAGGCTGCTTCCGATCAATAATATTAATGCATAATTAATATTACAACTGAATCTTGACTGAACTCTTCGGGTCACACCCTTAGCAGTAAATGAACCGACTCGACGAATTAATTCGGAAGAAATAAGTTCGTCGCCCGAGTATTAAATATTTAGACGTCGGAAATTCGATCTTAGAGCGTCGAAACCGAGCGTCGGAAGTCGAGTCAAAAATAGTAAATGATGAGACACGTAAATAATAATAAATCGACAATATTTTCCAAAATACCCCTAGCATCGGAATGCCCCGAGCATCTGAGTGCTAGAGGCATAATGTGCTAAGCATTGGTGGCTAGCATGCGCACCAAGCCAAGCCTAGGCTGGCTGGGGCATGCCAGTTGGCTTGGTGCGCATGCTAGCGCACCAAAGCTAGTAGCCAAAGGCAGCCACGGCCGCAAGCAAGCAGCAGCAGCCCGCTCAAGGTGTGCGTGGCTTGCTGGCCGCAAGCAGCAGCAGCCCGCACGATTGTGCGCGGCTTGCTAGTTGCGAGCAGCAGCAGCCCGCATCACCTTGGTGCGGGTGGTGGGCCGTGTGCACTAGGGGAAGAAAGTAAAGGGAGGTTAAAAGGTGAGGGACATGTGTCACAAGAAGAGAATGGAGTGGGGAGCAAGTATGGTCCCCTACTCTCCAAGTGGTCCTCACTTCCCTTTACATATAATAGTGACACTTGTACATTTATTATTAGCTTGCTTATTAATTTTAATTTAGCTTTAAAATAAATTGTGGAATTTCATGACTCCCACATTGATGGGATAGAAATTCCCACTCTCCCTCTTGCCTATAAATACCTATCTTGGGTTTTTGGGAAGAGTGCTTGAGTAGGAGTTCAATAGTGCATTGCATTAGCAAAAACTCTTAAACTCACATAATACTCGGGTTTTGGTCGGACCTCGCTAACCTTGAGGTAACGGACCTAAAAGTCGCTAGTAGTTTTTGCGGGTGGACTTTCGCTGGAGGCTCGCGTATTTTGGGGCTTAAAGCTTTCAAGTAAAAGCCCGTCTTTGAGGGCGAAGCACGCGTCAAAGGTAAATTCCGATTTTATCCTTTTATGTTTATTATGCTTTATGGTTTTATTAATTGCGAGTGGTTCTGTGGGTCGAGGTTGTTTCCACGGTAAGTTGGACTTACCAAACCCCAAGAGTTGTAATCGGTAAAGAGTTTACTCACCTTTAAAATGTAATGGTTGATGGTAGGGCCAAATTCCGATCAATTATTGCACAGATAAAGGGTCTTGGAATCACTTAAAATTCAATTGGCATCATTTAATTATTGAATAAAGTGTTTTAAAGTTACCTATTTGATTCGTTTATGGCACTTTAATTTTAATTAAACATAATTATTTAACGATTCCTTATTTTGACATAGATGGGTAGCCGTAACAATGATGACAATAATGCTTTACCACCAACAATGAAAACAAGGCTTAATTTTCTCAACTTCAACGATTGAGAAAGAGAACTTAGAAGTGTTTTAAGGAACGAAAAGCTCGAATTTCGTTTAGACTTACCAATTGAGGTTAGATTTAGTCTAGGCATGACTCACGAGAAGCATTTGAGAAATGTTTCAGAATCTAAGAGAGTCGCATATGTCATGTTGTCTTCTGTTCCAGAGGATTGGGCTAGAAGATTCATGGACTATGAACCTTGGCTTATCTCTTATTCAATTGCTTACGTGATGTTAATGGGTAATTGGATGGAAATGTCGAGGAAATCGTTAACATGGTTCCCAAGAATGACGAATCCTAGATTGGAAATATTAGGTTTGAAACCTATAAGATTTATGGTGAGATATATACTAGAATACTTATGCCAGGACAATCAGTACAAATTCATGTGGACATGATGATTCAACTAATCAACCACATGAGTATGTTAAGGAGACCATTCAAAGACAATAAGGTCCATGATATAATTCTATATTCTCTACGTGATTGTTTCGACATCGAGTAACTGTCTCAAGATGAAGATTCTGCAGTCAAGCTAATTGATTAACTCAAAAATCATGCAGAGAATAACCTGAAAGGAGAATAAGCCAATGCTTGAACAAGGATGTCCCCACTATGATGAAGTGACAGGTAAAAGTTACCTAATATTCTTGTTATAAAAATTTTAACTTTCACTTAGGTATGTGATACCAAGTTGCAGTGCTTAACATTATCAATGTTGTGCAGAAACTGCAAAGAAGTGAGGATAACATATAAATGAAGCTTAAGGGTGCACTAGAAGTGTTTGAGTGTCCAGAAATAACTTCATAGTTTTAATTTCTGATTTATTTTGATGATTTTACACAATTTCCAGTTTTGATGAAACAATATTTTGGTTTTCTATTGAGATACTAATTTGTTTTATTTGGCTTGGACAAGTGTTGATCCATGACCAAGGTAATAAATAATTTTCATTTTTGCTAGATATGAGTTAATTTCTTTTATGACATTGATATAAGTAGATCACAAAAGCAAAATTAGATAATTTAAGACAAACTTACTTATAACAAAGTAAGGTCAGGTCACATAAACCAATTGCGCATCCAAAGATTTCAAATGGATGGACTCTTATTCTTATTTGATTATGAATCACTTGAGAATTAAAAGTCATTCTTGTTAGGTAAGATGATAAATTTACCTTTTAGTTGAAAGGGTGAAAGAGCTATAATGACCTTTTAGAACTCAGCTCATACATATGATGTGTGTGGATAAATAAGTTCAAGAACTAGCAAAGAGATTTAACTATTTCATTGCTTTTATTAACGATTTAAGTAAATATGTCCATAATTACTTAATGAAGTAAAGGTTGGAATTGTTGAAATGTTCAAAATTCCATAATGAAATGTAAAATTAGTTTGAGATAAATAGTTTAACACTACAATATGATTGTTGCGATAAATATTTAACTAAAATTAATGATCATCTAAGGAATTGTTGAATTAATTCACACTCCAGACACACTACAGTTAAAAATGTGTGTCAAAAAGCAGGAATCAAACTTTGCTTGCCATGGTTCAATCCTAGATTGGCTTGAATGATTTACAAATATCGTTTTGAAGATATGCATTAGAACAACAATTGCGAACATAGTAAACAGAAACTTAACCAAATTAGTTGAAAAGACGTCATAAGAGTTATGAATTGGAAATGTTCCAAAAGTTGTCTTTTCTAAACAAGAATTAAGGGTATGGAATCGATGTAAAATGTTTACAAAGATGACATAATACACCCTAAATCAGATAAATAGTTCTTCGTGGGTTTTCCCATGGAAACTAAGAGGTGTTATTCCTACAATCGTGTAGATAACAAAGTGTTTGTTGCTCGCAATAGTGTCCTTATAGAAAGAAATATCTTCCTACAAAGCCAAGTGGGAGTAAAGTTAGATCTCGAAAAGATTCGAGATGACCAACAAAAGGATGTGGATATACATCAAAGACGAGGGCGCATGAAATCAGCTAATTTGATAAATCATGTGTCAAAGCAAGTTAATGCAACTAGCGAGGTTTCTATCGTCCCACTTGAATGAAAAGCTTCAAAGAGTTGAAGAATATTATCGTAGAATGAGTGAAAATCACAACCTACAATCAAGCTTTGGTAATTACCAACTCAAGAAATCTAGAATGGAATCCATGTCTGAAAAGATGTGTTAGCCTTTGATAGACTTACAAATGGGATCAAAATTGTTCTAGTGATTGCTGACTTTCGATATGTTGATGTATTTTATTTCTTATTTTCATTTTCAATATTGTTTTAATAGTTTTTCAAACTTTTGTTCTGGCATTTTGTTCGTTTTTAAAATTTATCCTTTTGTATTTCCTGCCAATATGTTCCTCTTTTTAAAATTTATCTTTTTATTTTTATTTCTTTGTGTTTAATCATCATTTAGTTTAGATCCGTACGTAATTATACGAAGATCAACCCTTAAATACGGAAAAAGAAAAATATATATAAACTAACCTTGACAATAGATCTTGAAATTATGACATGATAAAGAGAAGATCACTACTTGAAATTGATAAATACATAAAGGAGATTAAAAATGGGATGAGAAGGAAGAGAGAATTAAGGAGGAGGGAGAAGAGAGAGATATGAGAGGAGGGAGAAGAGAAAGAGATCAAGGGGCAAGCGGCGGAGTAAGAAGAAAAAGAAGTGAAAAGTTTAATTTCAATGGTTAGGATTTCGACCAACAAAATGACAAGTCTTTCTGACTTCTTATATTAAAATAATAAACCAAGAAACCTGTTATTTAAAAGGATGGGTCTCTCTTTATACCTTGATTTTTTTTAAAAAAATGAAGAGACCAGTTATCTTAAATGGCAGGTCGATCTCATGGATATTTCGAGAGACCTGTTATGTAAGATGAACAGTCTCTCTTTAAAAAGAGACATGTTATGTAGTTAACGGGTCTCTTATGTTGGGTCACTTTGAGAATTTTTTTAGTAGTAAAGTTTTGTAAACTTCAAAAATCCATTTATGGATTGAAGTAAACATCAGGGAGTTGGAACATTCGTTTCAACAAGGCAATCAAACATGTTGATTTCTTCAAAGAACGAAAAGGTACTTGTGTAGACAAGATGTTTAGTGGGAGCAATTGGTTTTCTTAGTATTGTATGTAGATGACATACAACTCAAAAGGAACGGTACGCTAGTGCTTTAGTAAGTTAAGTAATGGTTAAGGAGTTGTTTATATATGAAAGACTTAGGAGATGTTGAGTATATATTGGGAATCAAGATCCACGAAATGAATCTTGAAGAATAATTAGACTTAATCAAGGGACTTATGTTGATAAGGTTCTTGACAAGTTCAAGATGCAAGACTCTAAGGGCCTATTCTCTTTAGATTATTTTCAGTTTAGTTCAGTTTCTAATTTCCTTCTCTCAAAATATTAAGTTCAGTTAAGTTTTGTTCAGCTCAATTCAGTAAATGAGAACATACCTTAAGAAAGGATATCTTCCCATGTCTTATGGTATTACGATCAGTAAAACTCAGTGCCTTTAAAAGCTAGTAGATTTGAGTCATATGGATAATGTACCTTATGATTTTGCAAAAGGATCCATTATTGTGCCATGATATGTGCAAGAAAGATGTTACATATGACTTGTGCATGTGTAGAAGGTTTCAAGAAAATTCAGGATAAGCATACAGAAAGCTACTAAGAACAAATCTTTGAGTACTTGAGAAGGACTAAAGGAATGTTTCTACTTTATGGTGGAAAAAGTGATCTAGTAGTAAAAAAGGTTATACAGATGCAAGTTTTCCAAACAGACAAGATGACTTTAGATGTTGATCTAGATGCATTTAGTGTCTATATGGAGAAGGACAGTAAGCTTGAAGAGTTCAAAGTAGAATGTTATCACATTCTCGATGTCGGAATATGTGTATTTAGCTATGGTAAGAGTAGTTAAAGAGGTAGTTTGGATCAAATTTTTCTGTGACTAAAAGAACAACTTTGCCAAATAAAAGGAGCCAGGGTCATTTCACAAATCCAGACAAAATAGATATGAGATATCACCTTGTTTGTGAGATTAGTGTCTTGCGGGATGTCATGATCTGCAAGGTTTTATTATGAGTGAGAATATCTCTTATTTACTGATTAAACCCCTTCCATAGACTGAGATATGAGAGTCATATGAAAGTCTTGGATTGAAGCAAGTTATGTAATTTAAGTTGTGTATGTTTTGAGAAAACATATTACATAAGGAATACATATACTTGCAGAATTATGTTAAAACATAAATTTTATTTCTCTTATTTAATTATGGTTTTGGAAATTAAATAAAATGTCAAAAATAATTATGAATTGATGGGCTCATCAGGTTGACGACCTGATGTATGAAACCCCATAGGTGAACAAAATTCATATATTATTTAAGTTCCTAGTTCAAAATCATTAAAGTGGACATAAATGATTTCAATAAAAGGACTAGCATGTAAGATTTATTGGATAGCGCAATTTCATGGGCTATAGGGGCATAGGGATGCTCGATCAATCACTTGGATATGCATTAATGATGCATGATCGAACTATTGATCTACTTTGAAGTTCAAGTATAGAGCTTCCGGATTTATTAGTGGATTCTTTTGACCTGAGTGGAACATTGATTTCATTCAATGATTGATTTAACTATGGTACATTCAAACATCTTCTCGTAACAGGAGATTATAAAGGGTGTTTCCTTCTTACTTCAAAAGTTGAGTGGAAGCTTTGGTTGCCACAATATTGGATTGAGTCTACCTATTAAATTAGAGAGTGTGTCATGGCCGCTTGAAGAGGGAGAACTCAGAAAATACGTGGCCGCATTAATGTATTACTTAGTAATCATTTGGTTCCGTAATTTGAACTCAGATTTCAAGAAACAATTTGTAGATTAATATGATCATGACATGAGATGCAATCATATTATCAAATCGAAACAGATTAACTTAAGGAATTTGAATATTGCATACTTGTCTCAAAAAAGTGGGAGATTTAAGGATTTATGTCTTCGTCGAGTGATATTACTAGATATATAAATGGATCAAATTATGGAGATAATTAATTTCGTTCATTTAGGTTGTCGTTATATCATAGCTAGAGGTGCTAACGATCTTTGGACTAGTAAAATAGGCAAAAACCCAATTAGTCAGATCTTATAAGGTCACACAAAGGGCCTAGAGCGATCAAGAATTAGAGGACACGGCCCATGACGGGCCTCGTCCCCTAGATGGATGACAATGTAGAGGATTTTAGAGGTTTTGGGCTTCCTAACCTAGTCTAATTATAATAAGATTATAAGTAGACTAGGTGCCTAAGTAATTCTATAGAACAGTTTTCCAGTTAAGGTTGAAAATAATTAACAAACACAAAACCAAGCCTCTCAAACTCCCCTTTCTCTCATGGCTCTCTTCTCCTCCTCGGCGCCAGGGGTGGTTCGTGGTGGTGGTGGAGGTTCGTGCGATGGTTGGTTGTCCATTAAAGGTGGTGATCTTGGTTTTCCCCTTCACTCGACCAATCTAGTATTGGTGGACGATTCGTTTTCGAATCTCTATGGACTAAGTAGAAGAGCAACGCTTAGGGCTCTATTCTCTCCCTTATTTGCTGATCGAAGCTTTGTGGAATTCACGCTTTAAATCACGGCCGTATCTGAGGCCGGGCAATCAGGGCGGTCGCCCAGGGCCCCAAATTAAAAGCCCATTTTTCTGTTAAACTGTAAAAGCCTAATTTTTAAGGTATAAAAATTAATTCTGAGATATATTTAACAAATGGACAAATTGGCTTACTAGTAAGAGTTATTTTGTACTTCATATAATTTAGATATATTAAACAAATTGACAAATTAGCTACTACCTCCGTTAAATGTTTTCTGCAACTTTTGCCATTTCGGGATGATCGGGGTTATGAGCAACTTCCCTTTTTCTTTCTATTTTTAGTAAATAAATATGCTGGAAATTACTTTTTTACCCTTACTCAATTTTTTTTTCTTAATCACTACCCTTATTATATCCTAATCTAACTTACCTAAAACTAATCAGATTCATCTAACCTAATAATTCCCTCCCTTTATCTTCCCATCTCCCTCCTTCTCTCCTCATTTACTCACTTCCCCAACCACCAAAAATTAATTTATGATGGTTGGGTCTCCCTTTATTTTATTGAATGTTCTTCAGAACATGAACCCTAGTTCATCCCCTTTCACTTTCTCTCTCCTCTTCTTCTCTCCAGATCTACTCACCACCACTCTAATTTCTCACCAAAAGAGTCCCCTACGACAATGTTAACCTCGATCCTTTGAAGGACGCTTACATGGACGCAAATGATAAGGGTGAGGAGAACTTGATCCTACACTTCATCCATTGCTTTGAGACTGGTTCAGATTTCCCTCGTCGATTCTATGAGTCTGATGAAACAGGTCCGTACTGTACTTTGTATACCTACAGAGCTTTGGGTCAAGTTCTAAAGAGTATCGAGGAGGAGGAACGAGTGAAGAGGGAAGAGGGGCAAGCCGAGTCTCGAGGCAAGAAATCAATTGATTATGCCGATGTTGCAGTAGATATGGTGGCTGAATCTGCTATGGGGAGTGTTGTGGCTCCCAAAATGGCCAGATCTAAGAGGCCAAGGTCACCCCCCAAGGTTCGACCATCCAAGAAGGCGGCGCGTGTCGCTCTTAGGAGGATGTGTGGGCTTCCAGACCATGAGTACATCTTCCTTTCTTCTGATGGGGGCGAGGAAACGAAAGAGGCTTCCCCTACTCCTTCCAAGAAGTCTGACTCTGGAGGCTCTTATGTCCCTGTTGTCATATGCTATGTTAGGCGGATGAACCCTTCGGTTCAACCCTCTTACTGACTTCTTTCATAACGATTCCTAACCCTAACCTCTTTACTTTTAATTTATGAGTCCCTAGTTTATATTGACTATTTGCTTTTCAACTGATGCTTGTGTTCTGGGCTTGCTGGTTTGTGTATTATTGGTTTTTTTTATTGATTGATGAATTATATGAGTCCTTTTGCCCATATGTTGTTGGATTGTTCTTGTTCTGTGTGAGATATGTTAGAATTGCATGCTTGTGCTTGACTTATACTGCATGTATTGGTTCTGTGTTGGTGCTATGTTGGTGCTGTGTTGGTCTTGTGTAGGTGTTGTGTTGGTGATATATTGTTATGCGTATGTTGTTGGATTTTTTATGTTGGTGCTATTTTGAGTTCCCTGTACTCTATTGTTGGTTGATTAGCCTGGATGCTGTTAGGATATGGTGTATGATGTTGCTGCCTTATGTTGTGTGCCTGGTTGAAAGCTTATTGTATGCCCTTTTTTAAATAAAAATATGGGAACAAGGGAACATGCCTTTGTTGTATGCTGTTTGCATTTGGTGCTGGATTGTTATGCATATGTTGTTGGGCTTTTAATGTTAGTGCAATTTTGAGTTCCCTGTACTCTTTTGCTGGTTGAGTAGCATATGGTGTATGATGTTGCTGCCTTATGTTGTGTGCCTGGTTGAAAGTATGTTGTATGCCTATTTGGTTTTTAGTGAAAAGGGAACAAGGGATTATGATTGATGAATGATGACAATAGAGTATAGTTTGGTGTCTTGGTTTGGATATGTGGCGAGTAGATTGTTCTCAATGATCATATGCTGTAGAGAACAATGTCTGTGCCTTTGGGTTTGTGTTTATGTACATTCTAGTGCATTAAAGAGTCCCTCTCTTGTGTTATGTGCAACAGTGAAGCTATGGAGTCCCCCTTCCTGTATGAAATACCACCCAAATTCACTTTTATGTTCCAAATGATGAAGGGATTCCAATGAATTTCATTTCACACATTAGTTTTGCTCCAACAAACTCTTTTGTGAGATTGTTGTTGAGGTAACAATGTTGTGAAGTGTAGTATTCAATACCATTTTACACCTTCTGATGGACTAGTACTTTCACAACCCAACAAAAACTTTTCCTTTTCATTAAATTCATAGGGTGATTACCAAAGTTCATGCACATCATCAAAAGAGTTTACATTTGACCGCCTAACATGTCAGCTCAATATAAATCAACAAAATACACCTAACCACCTATTCATTAAGATAAACTGCATATTAAAATAAAAAAACCATACAAAGATAAGTGGTTATGTGTGGCAGCCCATGTTGTCCTTGTGCATTTGCTGTCTTCATTGGGGTCCCCTAATCTGCATCAACCTCCATATCCTATGTTGCTTCTTCAGTACCTTAAGTTTCTGGCCTAAACATTGTGTTTAGGTACTCTACACTGGCCAACACTATGTCCCTTTGTACCTCAACCTTGTCTGACAAAATTCCCAAATTTTCCAACTTCTTTTTGTTCATGTGAGGAATTTGGCACTTATTTCCACCCTCTGCCTGCAGTATCTTAATCATGCACTTTTGCAAAGTTATCCATATGTACTTATTCACCTCAGGTGGGAATGCTTGAAAAGACTTAATCACCTTCTCTACTAGCTCATCTAGGTTGCTAGGAAATGATTGGTATTGTAGTGATTGAATAGACCTGAACAACCCTAAGTCTAACACATTCAAATCTGGTGACTATGGTGGTTGGAACACAAGTTGAATGTTGAATCCATTTGTTGTTGTTGCTGCAATAAATTCTTCATCTCTTGGGAATTGGTGTGGTCTTGAATTGTCCCACTGTATTGTGACATTTTTTGGTAGACTTTCTGGCCATTTTGAGATGATTGATGGTATGAATTCTGTGAGCAACATCTCCCTGATGACCTCCCTGTTCACATTTTGGACTGCCTTGGTTTCCCATGTTCCTGCAGGCTTGTTTTTGCTTGATTTCTTAGCCTGCTCTTTCACTGTAAAAGGGAGCATGCCATATTTCCCATCATGTAGCAATAACCCATTTATGTCATACAATGGCTTCCCAATTACTGCCATAAACATTACCTTGAGTTTAAATCTTCTTGATTGTTGAATCCTATGTGGATCTTCTTCACTTGGAAGGAGATAAAATCTCCTTTCATCTGGGTTGAGATAGAACCATTTCTCATCTATGTGGATGACATGGTCCATATCTTTAAATGTAGGGTCTTCATTTCCTCTGATTTGATTAATGTGTGCTAAAATCCATTTCAGTCTTGCAACTTTGTGGTCTGATGTGAGTGTTGGCTTGTTGCTACTTGTATGTGTTCTAAGCCTGCCTTTTTTTAAAAAAAATTATGAAGAGTAACATGAGAAATCTTCAAAGTAGCTGCATAACTTCTCTCTGTCTGCCTAAGGTGCAGAGGCACTGACTGTAGGAATTCATCAGAAAATTCCCTTGGTTTAGGACCAGTTCTGCCAAACTTCTTAGACCTGACATCAATCAAATCCCCTTTTTCCAACTGTTTTTTGATGTCCTTGGATACCCTTGTAATTATTGACTTGTGTACACTGAATTTGATTGATAATTCTTGCATGTAACCTCTTGGTAAGTTACCATTATGCATTTTGAGTAAGATTGCATCAACAATCTCCCTCTTCTTGTGCATTGTGAGTTGTTTTATGCTTGTAGCTTCAATGTGTGCTTCATTTTCACCCAATTTGTTAGCCTCTTCTTGTGTTCCTTGTTGCCCTTGTTCTGTAAATACATCCTCTTCCATTTCTTCATCATTAGACTCATACTCAAACATACCATAATCTTGCATGTGTTCTTCATAGTCATACCATAGCTCTGCCAATTCTTCCTCACTAATCAATTGATCAACATCCAAAAACACACTTGCTTCTAACTCTGCCATGTGTTATCCTGATGGTTTCTATGGATGATGGAGGTGCCAAGCCAATGAAGCGTCTACTCTGTGAAGATGTGAAGCACTGACTGTAGTTAGGCTAATTTTTTAGGTAATTAGGGGGTAATTAAATCTGGTTAGTGTTACTTTTTGAAAAAACATGGTGTAACTTGGCTTGTATTTTGGGGAAAACATTGAATGCTAGTGTATTAAATGAGGCTGCTTTTATAAGCCTCTTAAATGCTGAAACATGAATGATTGAATCTCCAAAAAAATTCAAAGTGTTAAAAATTTTGGTGAAAATTTGAGAGGGAAAACTCTTTCCCTCTTAACTTTGACAGATTTCCCCACTAAATTGCAAGTAGGGGATCCTACTTTCTCTCTCTTCAACTTTTAATCAATTATTTAAACTTTCTCTAATCCTTACCCCTTAAATTTTGCATCATGAACCGTAAACCTCACCAAAGTTGCAGAAAACATTTAACGGAGGTAGTATTTATTTTCTTTCATTTTTTTCCCTCCTTATTTACTACTCCAAAGAATAATTTATTATTACACTTATTTTACCCATTTTTGAAATACAATAATTTTCTCTTCCTCTTTTTTCTTTCCTAATTTATAATTTTTTATATTACATCTAATTTTTTGAAATTTATATGATAATATGTAATTATTCTTATACAAAATTATTACACTATTTTTTAAAGCATTTATAAGTATGATACTTTTGTAATTTCATATGAATTTATTTTTATAAAGATATGATTTTTCGTGGTTAAAAAGATTTTAAGAATAATATTCTTTTTAATTTTATTATATTCACATTAATATTAGAGTATTAAGAAGTATTGTTTGGATGAAATTAATTACTAATTTATACTCCTGTTCTTTTTTAATAACATGCAACTTTAGGGGTTCACTCTTGCTAATGCTAATGCACATTTTATAACTTAAGTTGTAGATATTGAAAGTATATTTCAAGTAAAATCTAACAAGATGTTACATGTATGTATACTTGTATTTTTTTCAATCTTATAAATCACAAAAGATGATCAAAGGAGTGTACGTAAATAACATTAAATTTAAAACGTTAGAATTTTAAAAAGGAGGAAATATAAGTTAAATAGCCTCATAAAAAGTACTCTTCATCTTCAATCAATGTTTAGTGATATCGCTAGTATGATTAAATTTATAGGGCCCCTAATTAGTAGTTTTCCCATAGGCCTCACGAAAGTCAGAAACGACCCTACTTTAAAGATATGATTATGTGTCTTGTGTGTTATGCATGTGATCTTGGTTTAGATGCTTATGAATATGATTCATAAATTTTTTCTTATAGTATCTATAAAGTCCTACAGTTTGAAGGGGTGTCCATATTACTTACATGCTAGTTGGCATTCTGGGATGGGTACCTATATTGTGAGGAAGATTAAGGATGACCATACATGTCATAGAGACAGGAAGAGGAATAAGCAGCTTAAGACAAGGTGGGTTGGAAAATAGTTGACGTTTCAAAGGAAAACCACACTAGCCTGCTGCTGCAATTGTTAACATAGTGAGGAAGGCCTTTTTTGTTGGTAAAGAAGTAGTTTAATTATGAGGTTGAGTACTACGCTCATAGGATGTTTCACATTTCAATGAAAGACCATTGTAACAAGGTTGGAATGAAAGCACTGAAAACAAGTAGCCCTTGCAATGTTATTGAGTTGGTGACTGTGGGAGTTAACCAAAGATCAGTGTCCACGTTTCAAAGGTTTTTTTTGCTATTTTTAAGGTCTAAACAAGGGGTGGAGGGATATACGAGTTATTTGTGTTGATGGTGCTTTCTTGAAGACGTTTTTGGGTGGTCAAATAGTTAGTGTTGACAGTAGAGACGGAAACGAACAAATGTACCCAATCGCATGGGCTATTATAGAAGGGGATAACAATCTTAATTTCTTAGGAGTGATTTTTTTTTTATCAAGCTAAAGACATGTTTGTCCTTCAAAGATGGAATCGGTCTTGCCATCTTATGAGACGAGCATCAAATATGAAGTAAATTAAATGTAATAAGTTGTTGTATATGTTTTGACTTATTTAATCAAGTTATTATATCATATGTGATTGCTTGTTTAATTCTCATTATACTATCATATATGTTGTGATCTAGTTGATTGTGTGCGCGGCCGCACTCTAATATTTGATTTGTGTTTATTTTAATTACGTCAAGGGCTTCCTCAATGATCTGTCTAATGTGTTCCCAAAAGCAAAGCACAGACATTGTGCTAGACATAATTTTCTCATTGTCATAAAAATTTTAAAAGGTATGAAATGAAATTGGTTTTTTAGAAACAACTGATTTTAATGATGCGCTAGCTAAACTTAGAGAAAAAAATGAGGTTGCTTCAGAAGCTTTTGAAGGATATAACCCTGAGTTATTTTGTAGAGCATACTTTGATTCAAAGATTAGGACTAATACCATTTCAAATAACACGGTTGAGACTTTTAATGGGTATATTATTCAAGCTAGGACTAAACATGTCATATACATGTTAGAGGATATTAGGGTTGAATTGATGCAAATATTAATATCCAAAGGGCAAGAAATTAAATAGAGAAGTGTTAGTCTTCACTATGCCCTATAATTAAACCTGTTCAATGGGCCGGGCCGGACAGGGCTTTATCTAAAATGGGTCAATATTGTCCATGGGCCATTAAGCCCGGCCCGGCCCGTTTAAATCAGTAGAGGAAAGGTTTTGTTACCTAAAAGATGCTTATGAAGAATTAAAATTGAGTTATGTAGTACTGAACTACAATCTTACTAATATAATGTTTCTTTGTCCAAATCAAATAACAATTAATTGAAAACATACATACTTAACTAAAACTCAAAGTGTCTCTAAGTCACATTTAGTACACTAACATAAAAGAGTATCATCGAATAGTGTATTTTTATGCTAAACTATTAAAGATAAGAGTTAATTTGATCTTAGAATTTGCGGCACCAAGACCATAATGGCAGCTTCCAGTTGCCTCTGCATCAATTATTCTCAAACCTTCCACGTTGTTGCTCTGCATCTTGGTTGTTTTGGCCAAATTAACAGCATCAATTTGTCTGCCACTATTAATCAGCACTTCAATTACACCTGCAGATTCCAGCTTGAAGTCAACAACCATAACACATAAATGCAAAACCATGGCTTTACTTGTTGATATGCATTATTAATCAAGAGATAATGCAGAATATGTAAGTTATCAACAAGTTTCCTATTACATAAAGGAACAGGAAAAGGAACATATTAACTGAACCAACTTCCTCAAACAGAACCAGAATATAATATACATATAATGTGAAACTTTGACAAGTCTTTCAGATGTATGACAGTATTTCTAAATATTAACATAGATCTAACAGTATGTCAATATCTAGCACATCAAAGAAAGTATCATAAAAAAAAGTAATAATGTCAAGAGGTCAAATCACAAAACTAAGAAAAAAAAATCTAATTTCTCAACAACCAATATTCATTATATATCAAGTTTATAATTTTAAGGTGTATACAATACAACAATATCCAACACAAATTCCAGAATTATTTCTTGCCATAAGAACTTTTGACTGTTCTGATACAAGAGAAGCTCAATACAAGAAAATGCATCACATAAAGCCAAGTATGTCATAATTCATTAAAGGATATTCATAAAGGAAAAATGGAAATAAAAGCAATAAAAAGCAAAATAAAAACAATTACCTAGTATAGGAAACTATCATCAACCTCATCATCATCATCTCCATCATCAACGGCCTCATCATCATCCGAGCTAGAATCATAATCCAAATTTGAAGGGATGTTATATTCATCACGACGCCAATCTTAAACACAAACTAGGGCTTGAACCGTTGAGGGTTTCAATGAGCTACGATTAGGAGATATAGTTTTCCCCCCTACACTAAAAGCCGACTCGGAAGCCACCGTACTAACCGGAATTTTTAGAAGATCTCGTGCCAATATTGCAAGCTCCGGAAATCTCACGGCATTTGTTGCCAATACTCTAAAATATCTAGCTCCATGTTCAAACCAAGCTCCGATTCCTCCAAATATGACTCAAGTTGGGACTTTTTTGTTTGAGTCCTTGTAATTCTTGAACTATAGCTTTGATAATAATTAAAGAAGTTTTCATCTTCAATCCTACTACTTGTAGTAGAAGGAGCAACAATTGGGGAAGTTAAAAACGTTGACTTATACTCATTATACAAAGATCTTAAAGTGTTCAACACTTTTTCAACTTTACACATAGCCTCATCCAAACCATATATCTTGTCAGAACAATACTCCACAAACTTTAACTTAAACCTTGGATCAAGAATTGCCGCACAAGCTAGATATATGTTATACTCGGACCAATATTTATCAAATTTTTCCAACATAGGTAACACCATTTGAGCTAAAAATTCATGTAGACCTTTAGATGTCTCAAGTAAACGACGATGCACCATACATGCTCCCATAAAATACATGTTAGAAGTTGGAGACTTATTGGCCGAGAACATACATGTAACATCATAAAAGAGTTTCAAAAACTTGTGAACAACACTTAAATTTTCCCATTCATCCTCCAAAGGCACATTACTCTTGAAAGATGCATGTAATGACCCCAAATGAATAAAAACATCTTTGTAGTAAAGCACATTATCAAGCATCATATATGTAGAGTTCCAACGAACTTGCATGTCCATACGAAGTTTCCTCTTAGCCTCTAAATGAAAATGCTTTTGAGCGGTATCATAAAAGTCCTTGCTTCTAGAAGATGATCTTGTAACAAATTTTACCAAGTTTCTAATCTTATCTAATATGTTCTCAATACAAGATAGACCGGATTGGACAATAAGATTGATGATATGAGCACAACATCTTATATGAAAAAAACAACCACCACTAACCAACATACCCCTTGACCCAAGATGATTTTTCATGTGCTTAACCATCACATCATTGTAACTTGCATTGTCAACCGTTAAGCTAAGCACTTTGTCATCTAAATGCCATTGATTAAGAAACATAAAAATCTCTTCGGAGATTTTTTGTCCATCAAAGGGGGGTGACAATGATGTGAACTTAATAATCCTTTTATGAAGTTTCCAATCATGATCAATAAAATAAGCAGTTATGCAAATGTAATGTTGCCAAGTATGTGATGATTTCCAATTATCAGTTGTCAAACATATTCGTCCGGGTGCATTCCTCAAAATTTTTTTAATTTTCTCTCTATAAGAGGCATACAAAGAAAAAAGGTCTCTAGTTAAAGTTGCTCGACTAAATGGTTTAAATTTAGAATTAGCCTTTAACATCATCCGCCTAAAACCTTTTTCTTCTACGGTCGAAAAAGAATGAGAACCTTCAACAACATATAATAAAATCTCTTTTCTTAATTCACTCATATCAAAAACAAATTCTTCCTCATCCTCAACCGCCTCACCGAGTGGAAGCCCCTTAGTTTGTTTTTTACACAGATCAAGCAAATGACGTATTAAATGAGATGTGCCACTATTATTGTGGGCAATTAACTCCACTTTACAATGCTTACAAATAGCGATTCGCTCACCTTTTACATTCGTTCCTTCCGTCATTTCTCGCCAAACTTTAGATTTCCTACTCCTTTTACGCTTACAGGCGGCATTGGATTCATCAACCTCATCGTCTACCGACATTGACATTGTAGCTGCTTCACTTTCCATGGTTAAAAAAATTGCAAAAGTAGGTAAAAGTTTGATGTTATTCGATTAATCAATGAATGGTCTGGATAAATCAAGTTGGAATTCGTTTAATAAAATAATGATAGTATTAATGGCTAATTTAATAGCCTAAAAATGTACATAGCCCACTCCCATCGATAAAGTAAAGAAATTAAGAAGAAGACAAATCATGAAATCAAAACATTCATCACTGAATCCCAAAACAACCAACAAAACCCATTTTAAAGAATTTGGTTGTTTTCACATTGTAGAAACAACTCAATATTCTTAACCAATTATGTAATTTACCTAAACCCAATATTATCCAAAATCCAACATTATAAAACCCAGAAACTTCCCAAAAAAAAAAAACAACAAAAATGCTAATAACAACAAAGGAAAGATTGAAACTTTATGGTAAAAGACAGAAGATATGACAGTATACAGATGATTAGTATATAGTAATGATAAATATATACCTTGAATGTTGTAAAGAAAGAAAAAAAACAGAGAAATAATAATAATAATTCACTCACATTCTCTATAAATAACTTCATTGCGTCATTTTATCAAACACCTTTTATACACTCCATAAATCCCAATCAATTTTCAAAATTTCTCCTTTTTAGTTTTTTAAAATTGAGTAGATGATGATCAATTAGCATTCAAACTTCAAAAATATTATATAATTTAAAATCCAAGCACAAAATCAATAGATTCGTACATTATTGAGAGCGGCGAGCAAGAATACATAAATTGACATAAAAACAAACGAATTTAGAAATTAATACACGAAAACATACCTTGGTAGTTGAAGATTAAGAGCGGCGAGCAAGAAGAAAAAATTAACTTGGGAAGAGGAGGAAATTTGGAGAATATTTTTAGGGTTTATAATTTGGGGGAAATTTTCTTGGAGGTGTTTGAATTTTCAGATGAAGTGAAGTCACGTACAAGGTACAAAGGAGGAAATTTCTTTGGAAATTTGTTTTAAATTTTAAACACTAGTAATTATAGACCCTATAAGACTCCAGCAAAAAAAGTATAAACCATATAAGAGCCCAGCCCAGCCCTGTAAGGATCCATGGTTAGCTGACCCTTTAAGGACCCGACCTGTTTAATTATTGGACGGGCCTGGCCCGTTTATAATTGGGCTGGGCCAGGGCTTTTAATGGGCCCTCTGTCCATTGAACAACTCTACCTATAATACAACAAAAACTTGATAAGGAGAAGAAAAAGGCAGCCAACTATAGTTTTATGCCTTTCATTAATCCTTTGTTTAATGTCATTACTATTTGGACCAACTTAATATGGATATTTAATCAAGGGCTGAAGGACATACACTTGTGGAAAGTGGGACATGATGGGCATTCCATGTTGCCACGCCATTGTATGTATCATTTTTAAGGGTTTGGCTGCTAAGTGTTTCATTAATTAGGAATATACCAGGGAGGTATACATGACAACATATGGTGGTTCCATATCACCATATGAAGGTGAAAGATATTGGCCTAAGGTCAATTGGATGATCGACCCCCCTACCCCCCTCCTAATTAAAATTGGCCCTAGAAGGCCTAGGAAAAACAGAATAAAGGAGCCATTAATTGCACATGAAAATCCAAAAAAGGCAAGTGTGCTAAATAGGGTAGGATCAGAGATGACATATAGTGTGTGCGGAGTCAAAGGGCATAAAAAGAGAGGATGCCGAAACAAAGACACGCCAAGACCTAAGTTTACAAAGCCTCCACCCAAGAAAGATAAGGGTTGACCAAGGAAAGAAGCCACTAGTAATATTGAACAAGTTTCTAAACAAACTACTGCCACTTTAACCACAACTTCGACACAACACCGTGTGCTGGCAGCTCAGCCAAGTCAAATTGGAAAGAGTGAAAGGCTCATATTAACTGGTCAAGGGTCAAAGGGTGGATGTAAAACTCGTGGAAAAGTTAGTGGGAGAGGATAGGGACAACAAGTTTCTAATGATGGTGGAAATGTGATTATAGGAGAAGGAAGGGGTAAGAAAAAGGTATTGCATTTTACCTTTAATTTTTACAATTTTGTCATGTAGTGTATTTTAATTTGTTGTATTATGATGTTATGTTGTATGTGTGTATTCTGGTTGTGCTTTAGGGGCATGTTACCACAGGAAGAGGAAGAAAATGTGTAGTCGATATGTCAACATTTGGGTCACAATAATCAAGCCAAGATTCACCCCCTTCACAAATCTTAGGAAATTTTTAATGTCACGACTACATATTTATGAAATTAATGATTGTAATGTAATGATAATCCTTACCAACTTAGTTTGAGCTTATGTAATTTATTTTTTAACGAAATGTTGAACTTTTATAGTGTCACTTAAGCCATTATAAACTTGTCTTATGTGGATAATTTATGTCATCTATGCCAGGCATGGTTCTTTGTAATACATAATAGGAAAACTTATGTTTGTTTATGCTATTGTCGTATGTTGGTTCATAAAATGTTGGGTCCCAGTAGTTATTACTTAGAAGTATAATATTGTCGTATATTAGCTCACAATATCACGTACATTTAGTAGCACACAAACACCCAAAATTCACATCAACATACTAAAATTCCTTGCTCCATTTTAATTATGAAATCCAGGGAATTCCTCAACAAAGCAAGTACACAATACTACATTACACATAATTAGTGCATTTTGCCTCAACTTCACCGTCCTTACCACCGTATCATTCCCATACTTACATTTCAGTTTTGGGTAATTAGCCTTTGACGAATTTGCGGATGAGTGTAGGTGTCGCTCGAAGTGCGCCTACGTTCAAGCATGGTGAGAATATGCTTAGTACTCATAGGAAGTGGGAATTGACATATAAGATTAGGGACAAGGGAAGTAGGGAGTCGCCAACAAGTTTTTTAAGGAACTTGTAAACCGTTCACGGATCACAAAAGGCAACCACGATTAAGGGACAACGATAGGCAACAACGATTGACCCGTGAAGGTTACACCCCATTCATAATCCATGAGATTACTAACTCCATATGGTTCGAAACCAAAAAAGGAGGATCGGGGATGATGGTACGAAGTGAGTCATGGAGTCACATTCGCCCGTAGTGGCCTCTACTCGATTCTTATAGTGAAAAGTGATTCCTGCGATCTCAAAGACATACAAACAGAATATTCAATTTGCTCCAAACTATTATTAAGCTAAATTGGTTGAATATTAATGAAACACATAATTCTAAAATATTTGTGATAACTTAAATTAAACAATAAGATTAAAAAGAAACCTAAACTTGTTGTCCAAATTATCTTATTAGGCGTGATTTTCAATTTCATATACCCTTTAAGCATGCAATACGGTGATAAAAATATAATAATAGAATAAACTTAATATTGGAAGCAATTTAACAATAATAGCGTTAGTCAAATCAAATATAAATAAACTTAATCATGATACTAGCAATAAGAAAATAAAAATAAGAGTAACTAAGTGATTAATTACTCACTTTCCGCGTTTCCTTTAAATTGCTACATCATGAATAAATTGTTAGTAACTTCAATTAAAATATAAATCAAATTGAAACAATTAAATTAAATAAATGTAGATTTGATTTGGTCCAAACCATCAGTCAATTATACCTTTCACGCCTTGGTTTAAGTATAGAACTTTGGGTATTATATGGACTCCTTGGAGTGCTTAGGGAAGTATCATGGAAGAATAGGGAGGCTAGTGTTTAGGCTAAAGAGGGAGAAGAGAATTATTTGATGATCAACCTTGTTGAGGATTGAAAAATGGGTGATATGACCCCTATTTATAGATAAAAAAGAGGGGTCGAAGAATTAAGATAAGATCTGAATTAAATCGGAATAAAACTCGATAGACTACATTTTTTGCGATTTTTGTTTTTATCATATCTTTTGATCCAGAAATCGGAATAAGATGAATAAGATATCGTTAGAAATCTCTTGAAGTATAATTTCAAACCCAATTATAATCAGATTAAAATATATTATAGAATACAATATATGGCCGAAATAGTGAGACGGTGTCAGTTTTGGATAGAGTTTGATATTTATTCATATCTTTTCTGTTATAGCTCGTAATTGATATTATAATATATCATTGGAAAGATAATTTCAAGGGCTATCCAACCATACAAAATTTGGATAATAACTATGAGGAACTAAAATAATATCTATCTATCTTTGAATGTCTTTCAATTCGAATAAAATTAGGACTTTCAAAAAAGGAGTTTTATTCAATTTCAAACTCTATAATCTTATCTTTTCAAAACGGATAATTAAGATCTTTTAGAAACTTATAGAAGTTTCCAATTAATCCTAATTGTTTTAGGAATGGGATTAAATAATTTGGACCCTCCACTTAAACATTGGGTCGTAGGTAAGGTGGGCTTAGGTTCGGTTTGGGCTCAATTTAATATTTTGGCCATAATTTATTCGTTATAACTCGGATTTGGGCTTATTATATATTGTTGGAAATCTCTTTTAAAGCCCCATACAACTATGTAATCACTGGACCCAGATTATGGACCAAAATAAACTGGATTAAATGTTTTTTTTTTATAAAAAGGACACGAAATGAATTATTTTAGGGTTTAAAGGAACGAAAAGAGGAAAATAAGTTATGGTTTGGGGAAATGGGATAGGATTTGGGTTGGTTTTATGAAATGGAAATATAGATTTAAGCATTCCAAGATTAAATACTCAACCCGACCAATAATGGCGGTGAAAAGTTGTTCATCATCGGGTTTGGTTTTGGGCAGACATTTTTAGGTGTCCACAATGAGCCAGACCCATTTGAGGTTGTTCCACGTCCAGCCATGTTCTTTTAAAAATAAAAAATTTGACATTGAAAGTTGAGGTTAAGGGGATACTAGTGCTCTATCGGGATTTGTTAGGGTTAACATTGGAAGTGAAAAGGGTTGTTTCACTAACACTATGGATGAAAGACTACAAGTGACTGTAATGGTGGATGGATCTTGGCATAAGAGTACAGGGAATGCTGGTATGCGATGGGCCTACTCCCTTGACAAGACTATCTTTTTGGAAGGGGGAGGGGACTTTGGTAAAGCGTTTTCAACACTACATGCGGAGGTTATGGCATGCTTAAAAGCGATACATTGGGCAAGGATGAAAGGACACCAGAATCTACTTATTTTTACAGATTTGATGGCTCTTCTACAATTGATTCAACAACCGAGAAGAAGGGAAATAAGGATGCTCTGGAAAATCCAGGATCTGATTCATTCAGGAGAGAAGCTGAGGAACTACATTATCTGGAAAGTAGGAAGGGAACAAATTACTCTTGCTCATGAGATTGCTAATGGTGTAGGGTTAATTTACATAGTTTTGTGCATTAGTTCCTTTGTTTAGTTGTTGTTGTAAAAAAAAAAGAAAAAGAAAGTTGAGGTTAAGAGCGTAAAGAAATGGAGGAACAAAAGAAAGCACTACTACAAAAGTGACTTTATGTAACACCAAATGGTATCACTTTGATGGTTAGAACCTTACCTAATTCATAAGTAACACTTATGTAACACTTTGACATCATGTAACACTTGATTGTAACACTTTAATTTGACATTAAGTAACACTTTATTGTAACACTTTGATATTAAGTATCACTTTATTGTAACACTTTAATTTTTGGTACCAATTAGTTATAAATTATAATATTAAGAATATCATTTGACCATATTGCTATTATATATAACATTAACAATTCATTTTAATTGTAAGCTTTATATATAATTAACATTTTACAATTAGTAGAAAAACACAAATGGATACCAAATCTAGATTAATAAAATCCAGCTTCATTGGGCTCGAACTCGTACCACAGGTTAAGGACACCGTTTTTTCCCAAGTAAGTATCCCCAAAAAAATTAGAACAACTCTGACATTCAGATCTCTTTCTCTCTCTCATTCTCCTTTCTCTTTCTTTATTTCTCTTGACTCCACCATAGGCCGACCACTCTCTCGGTCTCGCTCTCTCTCTCTCATTCTTCTCCCTCCTCACTCACTAGTGGCGGCAATGGTGTTGACGGTGGTCATGAGCCATAATGACAGTGCTTCGAATTCTAGGGTTTCGATTGGTTGTCATGGTAAGAGTTTCTTCAAACTTTCCCCTTTAAATTCCAAAATTTGGGCTCTTTTAGCACCTATGAACGTCTAACCACATCATTGCACTATCCAGGTAGGCTTTCGAATTTTTCTTCTCATGCAATAATTTGGATCGAATTAATCAATTTAATAGCTATTTTTGTTAATCGATTTTTTTAATTAAATTGTAATCATTTGTAACAATTCAATCGAATTTTTCGAATTGCAGTAATTTCATTCAAATTTTAGGTGGATTAAAAGAAACTTCAAATTATTGAGACCAAATTGCACTGCAAACCGCACTTTAAAACGATTTGCGATTTTTATACTATATTTTCATTAAAATTATATAAAAGAACTAAAATATATGAGCTAATTTTTTACTATTATTTAATTAAAGGTTAATAAAAAGAGTTTACTATTTAAATTATCAACTAATAATTATAATATAAAATAAAAGTTTTGTTTTAAAAAGAATAATTACAATTTTAATTAAATATGGTTAAACCGCAAACCGCATCGCACCAAACCGCATCGCAGTGCGGTTTTTGTAAAAGTGCGGTTTGGTGCCGTTTGAAAAAATTACAAACCGCATCGCGAACACCCCTAATTGTAGGGAAATGATTTAATTGTATTTTTTTTTAATGCAAATAGTATAGTTCATCAAATTGCAGTATGTAATTTCATTCAAGTTACACTTAATTTATCGAAAGCTGTGAGTTTTCTTTGATTTTTGATACCCCATTGTCAATATTTTCAATCTAGGGTTTATTTTTTGGTGCTGATTCAAGGCAAGGGGTAACAGTTTAGGCTTTCTAAAAATTTAGTAATTTCTAAAAATTACAGTACGTATATTGATCTATGTTGTGAATTAGTGGCTTAATTAGAAACTATGTATTGTAATCACCACTTTCTATTAGTGGTTAAGATATTTAAGAATATAGAGTTAGATGCCCTATTATCATAATGGGAAGTTGAATTTGAATAGAGTTAGATTTTCAAAATAGCTAACTCTGGTTGTAATAGATTCTGAGAAGTTGAATTTGAAAGTTGTGAAAGGGGCATTAATAATTTTGATTGCTTTTATTGGGAGTTATTTCTTGGTAGTTTTTAGTTTCTACTATCTAGCTATATACTCAGATGTCTTTTGAAGCGCATAATGGCTACTGGGTATTCTTGAATGTGCAACTCATCTTCAATCAATTTAGCAAATATTCATGTCAATCTGCAATTTTGAAACCGAGATAACATTTGTAAATTCATTAGTTTAGTCCTCAGGATAATATGCTGGAGTAAATGTACAAGTCTCTTTGTCCTCCTTTCCTTAGTAATAGATAGTAATATCGTTAAAATATGTAGCAAACCACTTTATGTAAAGAGTAAATCAACTAGATGCATACTTTCATATAGAGGAAGTTTATCATTATTAAGCCCCCCCAAAAAAAACCAATATTAGTGATCAGATCTCTGTATATCTACAACATTATTGTGTTTGATTTTTCCTTCCACTTACCAAAACATTCTTGCTAGGTATCCAGATATATCAGCTAGCCAACCAATCTTACATAGAAAATTTGCCTTGATGACTACTACTCTCAAAATGTCATACGCACACCCTTTTATGTTGGATCTGCATTGAAGGAATGTATTTCAACAGGACATTGGTGGAGCTAACAGTAGTTGATTTACTCCTTTTTTTTAAACAAAAATAAAAATAAAACTCACCCCATGACTCTTCTATTAAAGTCATCTGATATCATTTATAGTAACCGCTATCTCATCAACTTGAGGCCTGACCACCGAGAGACACTATTTTCACACTAGTCTCATATTTCCTTTTTTAGCTTTTGTTCCACCTTCGTTTGATATATAGCATGTATCGTAGGAAGATGTTATAATGTGCTCTTAGTAATTAACTTTGTCTCTTTCTTTTTCTTTGTTTCCATATCCCTTTCTCATTTCATTTACATTTTTTGTCATCATTTTGTTAAGATATATTTTACTAAAATTTGGAACTGTGACAGGACCCAAGAATCCTTTTTGTTGTACTTCAGTTAAGGTGTGTCATCAAATTACCGAAAAATAATGCTTAGATCAACGGTTGTAAGGGAGAGATTCAACGGAATGAAAAATCCAATAGGAAATGGATTTGGATATGATGCAGACGACACAACAGCAGATTAGAACGCGTGTCGACCAACATCAAGATAATGTAGCACAATAATTTATATCTGAAAATTCCAAATTGAGATTAGGAAAGTCTATTCTGAACAGGGAAAAAAATCATTCCATAGTAAGCAAGATGAGGAGGTTGAGATTGAGAATGGTGTCCAAAGTAAGATAAGGCAGAGTAAGGCAATGGTGTTTTGCTGTTGTTACTTCTGTTTTTGCTTATACTGATGTCTATGGCTATTTGCTACTATTTTTGGCTGCTACTACTGTCTGCTGCAACTACTGTCATCTGGTATAAATGGATGTTGTTTTCGCTAGCTAGCTGCTGCTTTCTGCTATGATTACTACTGCTTTGTACAACAGCATTGACTTTTTTTTAGAAATTGGAGGTCTAGAAGAGACCGAAGTTCAATTTATTTTTATTTTGATTATTAGATTGTTTAGCCAATCAAAAAAATTGGTGTTTATCATTTTATGGATGTTTTTTGTAATAGCATGAAATAAATTTTTTCGATTCAAATTATTTGTCTATTGTATATGTTAACTTCACATTCGTTGTTGTTGTACATATTAATATTATGTTTATATTTTAAAAAATAAATATAAAAATAAATAAATAATAATAATAATAACAATAATAATAATAATAATAATAATAAATGTTACCTATTCATTAATAAGGTGTTACGTTAATTTTCTAAAAGTGATACATAATGTCAAATAAATTGCTACTATATGTCAAAAGATGATTGAAAAATGTTACCTAATAATCAACAAAGTGTTACATTGGTTCGAAAAAGTGATACATAATGTCGAATAAAATGATACTATACGATTGAAAAATGTTACTAAAGATAAATAAGTGTTACATAAGAAATAAAAAGTAACACTTATGATAACAATAATATAAAAAGTATTACATAAGAAGGCTGTAGTTACACTTTTGAAAGTGTTACCATACATTTCCCAAAGTGTTACATAAGACCTAAGGTAACATGGGCGGATGTATCACCCAATAAAATGTTACCTATTGTCTATAATAACACTTTTACCACTTTATGTAACACATTTTGGGTGTTACTTGAGGTAATTTTTGTACTAGTGAAGGGATTGTTCAAATGGAAGAAAAAGAAGAAATAAGAAAGAAAACAAATAAAAGAGGTTCAACTAAAAGAACAAATTAAAGAAAAACATCCAACTCATCAACTGCCCATGCCACATAAGCAAGTTAACCTCAATGATTTGGTTAAAATTTTTATTTACCCAATAATAGAATGGTAGTAGTAAACTTGAGCCTTTTTTTAATAAATCAAAATTTAACTTATTATTAGAAGAGCACGAAAAGTTCAGATTATTTATGTTCATTTTTCCAAAAGAAAAACACTCTTTGTAACACCTCGACACCCCTAATCAGGGTGTGGCCTATTGTCACGAATTGCATATCTGGGACCAACAACTATCCTCACAGACGAACACAAGTCATTCCGGCCCATTTTGTCCTTACTCATGCACACCTTAGGAAAACTTCCTAGGACGTCATCCATCCTATACTAATAGTCTAAGACTACTCCCAGCCAAGCACACTTAACTAAGACGTATCTTAGCATAAGAGCTCCTTACAGGAAAGATGTATCTAATTAAAATCAGTAGTATATTAAGTTCTTTTAAGGCAATCATGAGGGGTATTACACTCTTTGTCTTCAACATTCATAACAACATAAGCTAATCGGTAAATCTCATTACTACCATCCAATGCAATTTCATAAAGCATTATCACTTTTAAATATTCCCCATCAACATCAATTAGAGGTCTACAACCTCCAATAAACCCCTTACATTGTTCAAAAAAAAAAAAGATATGAATAGGTTGATGAATAGATTTACCCTTGGTATGCTTTCACTTTCATGCCAAGCTATACAAATGTTGTAGATTCTGGATTACTCACTTAAGCATATGTAAGTAATTGAGCATAAGACTCGCCATGCCCACCAAAAATTTAATCAATGACAAACCTCTTTAGCTTATACAAAGAAGTCATCTTCATGTATATATATGCCATACCTCTTAAATATCAACTTATTCAATGCCTTTTTTGGAATATCTCGATTATCCCTAATATCTTCCATGATGTTTACTATTACCCATTTAACAATACAAATTAGATTATATGTCTCAAAACCCTTGTTGTGCATATCAGGCCAACTCTTCTTTATAGCCCATGTCCTACCATTTGCAAGCCTGCTAGCATGTAATCTCCATTCCCAACACTAAGTATAACAAGTAATAATTGTGTACTTGCTATTGTCCGCATACACTAACATTCAGAGCAAAACCTTCCTGAACAACATAATCTTTCAGGGTTTTTTTAAGATGACTTTTTTCAATGAAAAGCATCCAAGGTCTAAGCTAAATTATGCCAAAGTCTTTATCTTCATACATTTTCCCATTTTTATACAACTTATTACAATAGTTGTCATCATCATCATCAATAAGAATATACAATTGTGAAAGCTCCCAATTGTCTTGTATGTGTGAAACCCTCCCAACATCTTCTAACTCGTCTGCAAGGATGACAGAATTGTTAGGGATCACTTTTGGTTCAGAATCACCACTGTCCTCACCTTCTTCATAATCTCCATCATCATTATCATCACTCATATAAGTATTTTAATACTCAAAGAAAACTTTTCTTCTCATAAGCCAATTACTTGTTTTGGATTTTTGTATTTGTAGTGGCTTGGGCCCACTTTTCTCGACCAAACACCTTTTATAAATGTTGTGATTTTTGGCATTTTCCTAAAAAATAGGGTAAGATCATTGTCTGTTTTGGTATTTGGATCAATGACAATGTTTTTTGGATCAGTTTCAGTGGTGTTTGGATCAATGGAAATGTTTTTTGGATCAATTTCAATGGTGTTTGGATCAGTAATAGTAGGGTTAGGTTCAGTAAGTGGTTCAGCAAATTTAGGATTCCTTCTCAGAGCAAGGGTCTTGAAAATAGTGTGTATTGATTAAGGAGATGGTGGTAATTTCCAATAGCAAGTGTAATAGCTTTGGCCTTGCCTTTACTCTTACTTGCTTTAGAAGTGCTAGCTTTCTCCTTGCCCTTGCCCTTAGCTTTAGCCTTAGCCTTTTTAGAAAATTCTTAAATTCCTTTGATATATACTCCCTTCGGTTTTAAATACTTGCTCCATTTCTATTTTTTGCACTATTCATTTGTCCTACTTTGACTAATGTTTGTGATTTATACATAAGAAGAAATATAGTCTTGTGGGTACTTGTTGAAATCATCTCGATGAATAGATTATTAATTTTCAATTGTTAGAATTTATACTTATTGACAATTAAAGATATTAGTGATCAAAGATTAGCATCGGCATGCGTGTCCAAGACACATGGAGCAAGTATTTAAAAACGGAGGGAGTAGTAGTTTACCCCCGTCCCTTGGTCATAATTGGTAGTGTTTTTGGCTCTTTAGAGCCACTTTTATTACTAATTGGTGTTTTCTAGTGTCTTCGTAAGTTTGGTCAAGTTCTGTAGGGATTTGCACCTTTGGAGCATTTTTCCGGGATTTTTATGGAGCAACTACGAGCATTGGAGGAGCACGACCAGTTTTCGTAGCCCAGGGCCGGCTAGAGTTATCAAACCGATGATAGATTAAGGGCTTAACATTGTGATACCGAGGCATTTGGACCAAGTATTTAAAATCCGAAAGAGGAAATTCGGATTGGGCCGAAGGATCATAGCCCAATCAACAAGTCAAGATAGCCAAAGAGCTTCGCCCGGCCAATTTAGTCTCGCCCGAAGGCGCGCCCGGCCGAGCGCGAGAAACGCACCAGATGGAAAAAAGACGGACCCGATCGGGCAGTGTGGCGCCCGACCGAGCGCATGTTTTTGAGGAGTTGATTTCGGCGATTTTCTTAGTTTTAATTAGGATTAATTAAGTGTTTGATATAAATACGATTTAGTGTTTTTAGTTTTGATTATCTCTTCTCTTAGACTTTCTCTCTCTACTCAGTTATTTTCTCTCTCTTAATTTCTCTCTGCAACTTCACTCTTGTTCTTGATTCAACTCTTTATTTCTATTAATTTTGGTAATGATTTCTTCTCCACTAATTTCAGCAATTTTATTTCTTTATTCTATCATGACTTCTTTTATTGCTTTGATTAGTTTAGATTTAATTATGTGCGAGTAGTTTAATTATAGGGTTTTGGGGAATCTGTAATTAATATGAAGAGATAATTTGTTATTGTTAATCATTGATATTGCATGATAATTTCTTATTGAATTGTTTTAACGCTTTACGACCAGATTATGAATCGAGCAGATGTGGTTTTCTTGTAAAAGTATAGCGATATTGAATTAATGAATCGAGCATATGTTAATTTGATAATAAAGGCTATTTTAAATAGGAACTTAGATCTAGTAAATTGCGAGAGCATGTTAGATCTATGTTGATTAATAAATTGTGAGAGCTTGTTAATCCTGCTATTTGTGCAATGTTAATTATTGGTTGTTATGTTTTATCCAGGAATATTAATTATTGTTGAACCTATGACCCTAGGCCTTTTATTATTGATTTCTCCCTACTCTTAATCTCCTTAGTTTAGTTCCTTTTAATAATAACAATTTTGGTTACTTGATAATCTAGATTATATTAATTAATTAGGAATAGAAAGACTTGTTTCCCTGTGGATTCGACCCTACTTCCCTATCTATTTTAGTTAGTGATTTTAGGAATTACTTTTGATTAGGTGATACGACTTTAGCCTGCCATCCTTCCTTCCCTTAGCATAATATTTTTCTGTCATCTTAATTAGCACTACTATCCATATATTGATGTTGTTTGTTTGCCCAAGTGTACTCTATGTTATCATCATCATCTAAAGAGGGAATTGCTAGTTCATGAACTTTATCATTAGGATTAGTTTCAGGTGTTTAATATTGATCTCCTCCTAAGTTGTAGTTTTGTCCTCTCACTCCTTATAGAAGTATTCTCATTAGAAATGGCTACTGATTTTTTTTTTAAAAAAAAAAAAACAAAAAAAAGAAGTGGCTACTGGAACTACTTATTCAGTTGCTTGGTTGGGTAGTTTGGTGAGATGGTTTGGCAGTTTGATGAGATAGTTGGGTATTTTGGGTAGACGTGGTTGGGTATTTTGGGTTGTTTTTGGTGCATTCGTAAGCAAAAGTTGGACGACATTTCCTTTGCTTTGGATAGCCTAAACTCACCGACCAATCTTTTCAATATATTGGCCTGGGTTCTATAGGTGTCGTTCGAAGCGCGCCTACTTAAGCATGTGGTGAATATGCTTGGCAATCATAGGAAGTGGGTATTGACATTATGCAATTAGAGACAAGTAAATTAGGGAGCCACCAACAAGTTTTTAAGGAACTTGTAAACCGTTCATGAATCATTTAAGGCAACCACAAATAAGGGACTACGATAGGCAACAACAAATTGACCCGTGAAGGTTACACCATATTTATAATCCATGAGATTACTAACTCTACATGGTTTAGAACTACAAAAGGAGGATCGGGGGATGATAGTATGAAGTGAGTCATGGAGTCACATTCGCCTGTGTTGGCCTCTAGACAAACAAAGATTCAATTTGCTCCAAACTAAATAAGGCCAAATTGGTTGAATGTTAAGGCAACAAATAATTCTAAAATAACATGATCACTTGAATTAACAATAAGATTAAAAAGGATCTTACACTGGTCGTCCAAATTATCTTATTAAGCGTGATATTCAATTTCATATATTCCGTTTAACATGAAATATGGTGATCAATACAATATAACAAAAAAAACAATAACATTGGAAGCAATTCAACCATAAATCTAACAATTAATATATGACAAACATAATAAAAATCATTAGAAATATAATAGGAACAAAAAGGAACATGGTTCCTTAATTTGATTGAATTTGTTTGCAACTATAAAACAATAAACACGTTAGTAACTTCAAGGAAAATCAATAATAAAATAGAAACTGAATCAAATGAAAGTAAAGTTGATTTAGGGCTAAACCCTCAAACAATTTCACCTTTCACGATTTGGTTTAAGTGTAGAAATTTTGGTAAAATATGGAATCCGATGAGTGCTAAAGGAAAAAATGGTGAAATTAGGAGAATATTTTTAAGGCTTAGAATGAGAGAGAGAGAGAGAGAGAGAGAGAGAGAGAGAGAGAGAGAGAGAGAGAGAGAGAGAGAGAGAGAGATAGGAATTAGAATGTGTGTTGATGCCCCAAAACTGATGAAATCAGCTTCATATCTATAGAGAAAATGTGAGGGGTGAGCTACAGAATCCTAGAAGTGAGGCGTTGCAAAGAGATTAAACCTAGAAATTGTCGTGTCACAACAGAATTACAATCGCACGACTATAATTGTCGTGGTGCAGTAGGTTCTAGTTTTTACGCGTTTTTAGAACTTCAATTACCTTTGATAAGTAATTCGGATTGAGGCATATAATATATCATTAAAAGTATCTTTAAGTCTAATTACCAACTCAATTGGAACTAGGTCAAAATCTTTTGTTTATTTTAAGATATGGCCATTTTAGTGCAAGGGTGTTAGTTTTGGGAGAGTTTTAGTGTTTTGCTCATATCTTCTTTGTTTTAAATTGGAATTGGGCTTATGATACCCAGTTGAAAAAATTATTTCAAGGCTTATCCAACCAAATAATATTTGGATCAAAATTATAGGGCCACAAAATCAGTTAAGCTCGGTTTTGTGATGTGGACACGAAAAGAGGAAAATAAGTTATGATTTGGGGAAACGGGCTAAGAATTGGGTTGGTTTATGAAATGTATTGGACAAATAAATACTAACACGGCCAATAACGGCGGTGAAAGGTTGTTCATTATCAGGTTTGATTTTGGGGAGACATTTTTAGGTTTCTTAAAGTTCACTATACTTGTAGTTTGGATATATAAAATCTAAAGGAGAATCCAAAGCCCTACAAAAATCTTTAAACTCTATCACAACATCTAATAACACAACTTGTTTCAATATTAACTGCAACATCAACTTCCCTTGATTTCTTAGAAATTGAATGTTTTTAGGATTATCACCCATTTTGCATAATCAAAGTGTAGGCATCGTTCGAAGTGCGCCTACGTTAAAGCATGTGGTGAATATGCTTGGCACTCATAGGAAGTGGGAATTGACATATACGATTAGGGACAAGGAAAGTAGGGAGCCGCCAACAAGTTTTTAAGGAACTTGTAAACCGTTCACGGATCATTTAAGGCAACCACGAATAAAGGGACATCGAAGGCAACAACGATTGACCCGTGAAGGCTACACCCAATTCATAATCCATGAGATTACTAACTCCATATGGTTCAGAACCACGAAAGGAGGATCGGGGATGATGGTACGAAGTGAGTCATGGAGTCACATTCGCTCGTATTGGCCTCTACTCGATTCTTATAGTGAAAAGTGATTTATGCGATCTCAAAGGCATGCAAACAAAGATTCAATTTGCTCCAAACTATTATTAAGCGAAATTGGTTGAATATTAATGCAACGCATAATTCTAAAATATTTGTGATCACTTGATTAAATAACAAGATTAAAAAGGAACCTAAACCGGTTGTACAAATTATCTTATTAGGCGTGATTTTCAATTACATATTCCCTTTAACATGCAATATGGCGATTAAAAATAAAATTAGAATAAACATTAATATTGGAAGCAATTTAACAATAAATTTTTAGTAAAATCAAATCATAATAAACCTAATCATGATACTAGCAACAAGAATAAAAATAAGAGTAATTAAGTGATTAATTTCTCCCTTTCCGCGTTTTCTTGAATTGCTACATCATGAATAAATTGTTAGTAACTTCCATAAAAATATAAATCAAATGGAAATTAAATTAAAAGTAGAGTTGATTTAGTCCAAACCCTCAGTCAATTATACCTATCACGCCTTCGTTTAAGTATAGTACTTCGGGTATTGTATGAACTTCTTGGAATGCTTAAGAGAAGAATAATGGAAGAATAAGGAGGCTAGTGTTTAGGCTAAAGAGGGAGAAATAATGATTTGATGATCAATCTTATTGATGATTGAAAAAATGAGAGATATGACCTCTATTTATAGAGAAAAAAGAAGGGTCGAAAAACAAGATAAGATTTGAATTATATCGGAATAAAACTCGATATACTGCAGTTTTTGCGGTTTTTGTTTTTATCATATTTTGATCCAGAAATCGGAATAAGATAAATAAGATATCGTTGGAAAGCTCTTGATTTCTACTTTATAACCCAATTAGAATCAGCTTAAAATATTTTAGAATAAAAGATATGGCCGAAATAGTGAGACGGTGTCAGTTTTGGATAGAGTTTGATATTTTATTAATACTTTTCCGTTATATCTCGGAATTGATATTATAATATATCATTGGAAAGATAATTTCAAGGGCTATCCAATCATATAAGATTTGGATTAAAAATATGAGGCACGAAAATATTATTTGTCTATCTTTGAACGTCTTTCGATTCGAATAGAATTAGGACTTTCAAAAAAAGGAGTTTTATTCAATTTCAAACTATTTAATCTTATCTTTTCAAAAACGATAATTAAGATCTTTTAGAAACTTATAGAAGCTTCTAATTAATCCTAATTGGTTTAGGGATGGGATTAAAGCTTTTGGACCCTCCACATAGTCATTGGGTCCTAGGTAAGGTGGGCTTAGGTTCGGTTTGGGCTCATTTAATATTTTGGCCATAACTTATTCGTTATAACTCGGATTTGGGCTTATATTATATTGTTGGAAAGCTCTTTTCAAACCCCATCCAACTATTAAATCATTGGACCCAGATTATGGACCAAAATAAACTAGACTAAACGTTTTTTTTATAAAAAGGACACGAAATAAATGATTTTGAGGGACACGAAATAAATTATTTTGGTTTTAAAGGCATGAAAAGAGGAAAATAAGTTATGGTTTGGGGAAATGGGCTAGGAATTAGTTTGTTTATGAAATGTATTGGGATTGAATATGGATTTAAGCACTCCAATACTCAACCCGACCAATAATGGCGATGAAAGGTTATTCATCATTAGGTTTGGTTTTGGGGAGACATTTTTAGGTGTCTACACAAAGATGCAATTTAACAACAAATCAAAAACCCATAAATGATTAACTACACATAATCTTAGGTTAAACTGCATTGACACTTGACCATGTAATCTTAAACACACCCATATATATTGAATTATACATGAAAACACACACAATTTGAGCAATAACATATATTCAGACGCATATCATGCATAAGTTAAGGGCACAATCTACCAATAACTGAACATGAAACTCATATTTATTTTATCGAATTAAACAACACCACCTCCAACAACAAAAGCTAGCAATATTAATCGATTTACACAAAATTGAAAGTTCAAAGCAATTCTAACCTTTTTCAATCAATGCTAGAAATTTGCCGAAATCATGCGTTTGTTAGGGTTTTGTAGATGGTGAAGAATAAGGGAGAACGTTAGAGAGGAGGTGAACGATCAAATTTTGCCTTTAATTTGGGCAGTTAGTTGGAGAGTTAATGAGTGGTAGACCTGGAAAATGGGTCATTCGGGTTGGGTATGGGTCGGGTCATTTAGGGTCGGGTCAAGTTCGGGTCAATTTTGGGTCGAATCATTTCGGTTTTCAGGTTGATTTTGGGTCGACTGATAACCGGGTCGGGTCGGGTATCGAGTCAGAAATTCGGCTCGAGTTCGGGTCGGGTTAAATTTGGGTCAGATCAGTTTAGGTCGGGTCAATTTTCAGGTCAGGTCAGTTCGAGTCGGGTCAATTTTTGGGTCCAATTTTTGGGTCAACTTCGAGTCGGGTCATATTCGGGTGATGCATTGGATTAAATTCCACTATGTATATATATATATATATATATATTTATTTATTTATTGACGAAAAACTCACTATATTTATTAAGGCTACTTTTTTCATGGAACATAGTAATTGTTTGACTTTCATTATTACTATACTATTTTTTTTTTCTAGACTTATGAGAATTGTGACTTTTATTTCGATCTTTAGTTAATTTTTTTAATTTTATGGATAAACTTCGTAGATTAGTCATTAAATTTCAATTTTTTTACGAATTTTTAATAACTTATAGAGATAAAAGGCCGAAGAAATCGAGAAAATTAAAGCTCAAAATATGTAAATTACTTACAATGTTACACATTACAAATTAATAATAATAATAAAAAATAATAGTACAAAAAATTAAGTCAATTTAATTGCTGTTTTTTTCTATTGCGGTTTAGCTTAAATAGATTTTGGTCAGTTCAGGTATAAGATAATTTTGGTTCGGGTCACTTTGGGTTTCAAGTCTATTTGGGTCAATTAATTCAAGTTAAAGGTCGGGTCAAATTTGGGTCGGGTAACTTCGGGTCTCAGGTCACTTCATGTCTCGGGTCAACTTCAGGTCGGGTCGTTTCGGGTCTCGCGTCAACTTCGGGTCCGGTAATTTCGGGTAGGGTCGTTTCGAGTTGGGTCATTTCGGGTTTCGGGTCAAGGTCGGGTTAGTTCCACTTCGGGTCGGGTATGGGTCGAGTCGGGTTGATTAGGGTTTTGGGTCAATTTCGGGTCAATGGTTTCGGGTCGATTTCGGGTCATGGATCGGGTCATTCGGGTCGGGTCATCGGGTCTGGGTCAGGATTGCCAGGTCTACTGAGTGGGGGGGGAAGGGGAACTTAGTCAAATCCTTATAAATCAAATTAGTGTAGATTTTTTTTTGAAAACCAAATTAGTGTAGATTAAAGGTGCTTAAACATTAGTACTTAACAAATTAATCATGGTAGTTGATTAGTCCAAAGTACATATGTGCTCCTGATAAGTATAATTACAGTAGGCGTACCATTGTCAAAAGCCAAAACCGAAGGTATACCATTGATAATTTTACATTATTTTAATCTTGATTTGAGTCTTCTTTGTGTAGACACCTAAAAATGTCTCCCCAAAACCAAACCCGATGATAAAATAACCTTTCATCGCCTCTATTGGTCGGGTTTAGTATTTAATCCCGAGTGTTTCGGGGTTTTCTGATGTCCTGCGGGAGTTACAATTCCGAGACAAGAACCGGACGCCTGTACCTGCAAAACAAACGGATGCTCCGGATGATTGGAGATCCGCCTCCGACGGTCAAGTTAGTACTTGATTAAGGAGTAATTAATGCGGAAATTAAAGTGATTGGGTCTCTCTAGGTGAGAGTGTTTAATGTGTGTAATCTGCGTAATCTCCCTTAATGAGGTTTAAGGGAGGTATTTATAACCTCGGGAAACGTGCCAATCTAGGTTTAGGTTAACCTTGGGCTGATTGGGCTTCCCTCGGAAGTTGGGCCTAGGTGACCGGCTTCTCCATTAGGCATGGAGTATGCCACGTGTCATGACATAATAAATCCAGGGTGGACGAATAAGCGTGTGCCACGTGTCAAGCCCTGAGAGGTCTAACTGGGGGACACTTGGCAGGACCTGATTGGCCCACGTGGCACATTCCGATTGGTGGGAGAAAAATCCCCTAATCATTTGCCCCTCACAGGTGGCACGTGACTGGTCACGTGTTACCTGTGACAGGTGTCGCCCTGTAACAGGCGACGACCTGCTACAGGTTTCACTCGGCGAGAGGCCGAGAGATTCTCCCGCCAAAATTTTGAATTCTGGAAGTGACCCTTTGCCTTCTCACTTCGCCTATATAAAGGAGTGTTGACTTCGGTCATTTTCACGCTTGAAAACTTTGTGAGAGAACATTCGGACCCCTGAACTTGGTCTGACATTTTGGACCCTTTCTGCCTACCGCCTACTCTGACAAGCCGACTGCAAAGGATTTTCAGAACTTCATTAATCGTCACTCGTTCAGGTAACCGTCGGTTCTCTTACTCTTAATTTTCTCTTTACTTTATTCTTTTTTGAAATGGCACCACGGAAGCACACGACACGACCTAGGTTAGTGATCAGCCAGTCACCGGGGACGGCTGAATCTAGGACTAGGAGTGCCGCCTGCCCTTTTCTGGACCCATCTTTGCCCTTTATACAAAGTCCGACTGTATCTGTGTCTATGCAGAGCATGATGGCCAAAACAAAAAAGACTGCCAGGATCTCAAACTCAGACGGCTCCTCCCACAGGGTGCCGATTAGTGAAACATCTGACCAGGCGCCAGATGTGGAAGTGAAACAAAGCGGCTTGAAAGCCGGCAGTTCTGAGGGAGGAGTCAACGTGACCCCTTCCCATTTTACAGTTGACAATTCTACATTCTCTCCTGCTCCTTTTAAAGGAGAGGAGGCGGGCCCCTCCGGGAGAGGGGAGGAGTCGTCCTCTTCGGACTCGTCAGAGGACGAATCCGAGTCTAGCTCTTCTGGCCATGCTTCTCTGGACACAGAAGAGAAAAGCAGTCGCCTACAAGAGGCGAGGCTTTCTCACGCAGTTGAGAAGGGGGACGATTGGGCGGAGCCATCCGCCTCTCACCGAGAGCAAAATACCCCCTACTACTGCACGGTACCTCGGGGCCGGATCACGGCCATGCAAGAGAAAGTGGGGAGCTTTATCGCAAACCACACAATGGGCCCCGACTTTTTAGTGTTCGTGCCGGATCCAGAAGACACAGTCGTCTGGCCGGCTGGTACCAGTTATGATGGCGCCTGCTTTGGCTGCTACGAGGCGGCCATCAAGGCTGGGTTGCGCTTCCCACTACATCCGGCTGTTCAGCAGATCTTGGATGGGTATGAGTTGGGGTTATGGCAGTTAGCCCCGAACTCCTGGGTCAACGTACTTGGCTATGTGGCCGGGTGCGAACTGCACGGGGTGGAGCCGAACTTCGAGGCTTTCGCCCACATGAACTACCTCAGCCGGACCCCTAAGGCAGGCGGTACCGGCTGGTATCAATTGACGAGCCACAGGGGCTACCTCATGACGAGAGGTAAAGACAACAAATGGAAGGACTGGCGGAGCACCTTCCTTATCATTGAGAGTTCAGACACAGAGCTAAACAAGCGCTTCAACAGGTGGAACAGGAATCCGCCCCTTCTTGCAGGCGGCCGCAGCATGCCGCCTGTTCCCCCCAAGTCTAAGAAAGAGATCCTAGATAAAGGACTCTCAAAGTAGAGTCGAAGGTGAACTCTACTTCAGGGGTACGAGAGCAAGTACCCCTGCACTGCGTCCCGAGCTTCAAATGGCTCTACGACGAGTACTTTTTGGCCGCCTGTGGCCTCAGCAGTCGGTGCTCAAGAGGTAGCCGGCTTGTCGAATACTCTGTTGTTCCGTGCATTTCTTGTTATGACTTTTATTAACTTTGCTATTTGTTTTTGCAGCGGACGCCATGAGCAAAATTACCGCCTCCAAGACTGCGGCGGCCATGTTGCGGGCCTCCATCATGCAACAGTCTTCAACCGACTCCCCCAACAAGGGGGCACCCTTGGTGGGCTTCGAACCTTTCACCCTCTTTTTGGAGTTGTGTTTATGCATATACTGACTCTTTTATTCTTTTTTAGACGGGCGCTCCAAGAGCTTCTTCTTCCCAACAGCCGGACCCCAAAGCCCGGAGGACGACTGTTGCGAGCTCTCCTGGTTCTGCCAGGAAACATGCGGCGGCTGAGAAACAGCCGGCCACTTCTTCTAAAACTCCAGCTGGGCCACCTAGAAGTATGAAATTGTCCTTGTAAATTTTAGACTTGCTCCCTCCTTTACTAGGTCTAATCCGTTTGTTTATGCTTGATGCAGCCGGCCCTCAGGAGCCTGACTTGGTCGAAGTGGCCAAGTCTATGATCAAGGCCGTACCTCCAGCTGAAAGGGAGGCGGTCAGGGGTGTCGGCACCCTTGACCTAGACGGGATTGCAGGGGTCCTTGCTGAGGTATACTTAGCATATTTTTGAGTATTTGAATTCCAGGACGCCTGTTTTCTTTTTTGTTTGGAAACTGACGCCTGTTCCCCTTTTTACTTAGGCCCTACTCCGAGTGAACGGCCTTCGCAAGCCGCTTGACCGGAAGAACAAAGAGGTAAAGGCTGCAAAAGCTATGGCCGCCTCTGACTGTGATAAGGCAATGTTTCAAATTGCCCAAAATGAAGTTCTGACAATTGATATTCTTTATTATCAGGCGCAGGCTACCGCCGCTATCCGGGCTCAGTTAGAGGCGGCCCAGAAGAGGAATAGCGAGCTGGAGGCGAGACCTCTTCGCCAAAAGATGTCCTCATACGAAACCTTGGAGAAATCCTTGGCGAGCGTAAAGGAACGCCTGGTGACCCAGGAGAAGAGTCTTACTCAGGAGCTCTCGGAAAAGGCCGAGCAAGAAAAGAAAGAGCTGGTCCGGGAGATGATGGAAGACTCTGCTCAAATCCAGCGCATGACTTGGGGCCGCCTCTTCCCCAATGCCGACTTTGCCTCCTGGGAAAAAACGTACCGCCAGTGTTCTGATAGACATAATCAAGAGATCCTGGCGGCTGTTGAGGAAGAGGCGTTGGAGGAGGAGGAGCAGCCGGTAGTGGCGCTTGTGCCGCTTGGGGGTAATGCATCGAAGAAGGATGCAGCTGAAGCCGAGTCCAGCAAAAAGAGTGCTGACCAGGCGGCAGCTGCTAATATTGAAGATCTGCCCCCTTCATAAGCTTTATGTCTTCTTTCCCCGGCCTGCGTGCCGTTTGTTTGTATTTACCCGGCCAGGGGGCCGGGGCTCTGAATATTTTGCCGGTCTTTAATGACCGGCTTCCTTTTAATGAATATTTTTGTTTTGCTTTAAATTTGTTTAAGTATTGAATATTCTGATATCCAATTGTACACTATACCGACTGTTTTACATGGCCGATAGTTGCAGACGGGTACGGATAGTTAGTCACGCCACCTATGCCCCTGGACGACTGGTTGTCTGTTTCCAGGCTAGACGATCAGTCGGCCATTTATCCAATCGGTATTCGAACCATTTTAAAGACTGGATCCCCTTTAGGCAGGCGGTCCTGTCATTTGTAAAATTAACCAAGTAGGAAAGTGGTTTCCTACTTGTCATGTTTTTAGGCTAGAGACTTTAGGCCGTCTAGGCCGACTGTTCCCCGCCATATTTAATCTAGTGTGAACAGGTGCTGTATGAACACCTTTTTAGTTTCATACTAAATTTTTAAGGAGTGACCAAGTAAACAAGATTGTTACCTAGTCGCCAAGTATCTGAGTAGTAGAGGTATCAAGCGGTGGGTACCGGTTGTTCCCCTTTATTCGCCAATGTTTGTTGGCTTTTAACTCATAAAATACCAACTGTTCTTATCCCAAGTAGTTCAGTCGGTCGGTTGACCCGGATGGTTACTGCGAACACTTGCTTGACGTGATTAGTCAGTTAAGTGAGAGATATCCTTGTCCGGGAAACGGGCACGTGGTTGTCTTGGTTAGACAGTCGTATAGGTGTCGTGTAATGATTTTATAGAACAATGTTCCACCCAAAAAGGGAGCTGCTCTCTGCGACGAATTTCATCCGGATGGATGCCGTCGGACGCCTTCTATAACGTTGGGACAGGTCGAATTGAATTTTTATATTTTGATCAGTTGGCTTGGCGCCTGGTCTGATCATTTTAACTATGAGCCTTTGATAGTTTCTGGTGAACTGTATTATGGGAGTGTAGCCGGTTGAGTGAAACAAGCGACGTGCCCCTCTTAAGTAAGAGTAAAAATTAAACATGGAGAGTAGCCGACTGTTTGTCAGTAGGCATGCCCCTCTTAAGTAAAAATGAAAACTATGGAGAGTAGCCGACTGTTTGTTAGTAGGCGTGCCCCTCTTAGTACAAAATTGAATATTAAGTATGCAAACTTTTATTAAGTAGCCTTTGACTATTTACATCATTCAAAAGAAATATTTCTTAAGATTATCTACATTCCAAGTTCGAGGCAACGGTTGGTCGTCTGGTGTTTCCACACGGTAGGTACCGTCCCTGACCTCTTCACAGATTCGGTAGGGTCCTTCCCAGTTGGGAGTTAGTTTGCCAGACTCATTAGCTCTTCCAACTGCTTCCATTTTTCTAAGTACAAAGTCCCCCACTTTGAGTGGACGCCTGTGTACTTTTTTGTTGTATGATCTAGTCATTCTCAGGCGGTAAATTTCATGGCGCAAGACAGCATTGCCCCTCCTTTCAGGAAGTGAGTCTAATGCCAGGCGCATGGCTTCCCAGTTTGCCTCTTCGTCATATAGCATTACTCGAAGAGTCGGCTCGTAGTGTTCTATTGGAAGAACAGCTTCCGCACCATAAGTTAGGAGGAATGGAGTTTCTTTAGTCGCCCCTTTTTCAGTCGTCCTAATGGCCCAGAGAACATGTGGTAATTCATCCGCCCATAGGCCGCCTGCTCGTTCAATCTTTTTCTTGAAACCGTCTGAGTTGATTTTATTAAAGGCTTCTACCTGGCTGTTTGCTTGTGGACGGCCGACAGATGCAAAGTAGTGTGCAATTCCTTGGTCACCCAACCAGCTTTTGAGAACAGGCGTCTCAAATTGGGGACCATTATCAAAAACCATAGACATGGGAACCCCGAACCGAGTGATGACATTTTTCCAAATGAATGAAATTACATCCTTCGTCTTGATTCCCTTTACAGCCTCCGCCTCTACCCATTTAGTGAAGTAGTCGACGACAACAAGTATGTACCTCCTTCCGCCTGTAGCAGGCGTATATGGACCCAGAATATCCATGCCCCACTTAGCAAACGGTAGTGGGCTATGAATGGTAGTGAGGTCAATAGCCGGACGGTGAATTAGTTTGCCAAACCTTTGGCACTTGTCACATTTTTTCACCATCTCCATCGCATCTGCTTCTAAAGTAGGCCAAAAGTAGCCCTGCCGCCTTGCCCGTTGAGCAAGCGTCCTACCGCCTATATGGGAAGCACAATAACCAGAGTGAAGATCATCTAGTATCTCTCGTCCCTTTTTCTGGAGTAACACACTTTAAGAAGGGTTGAAGGTACCCCCTTTTGTGAAGTTCTCCCTTTATTATTTCAAAATTGGTTGCTCGTTTTTTCAGTGCTGCCGCTTGTTGATGATCATCCGGCAGGGTACCATTTGTCAGATATGCCCTGATTGGATCCATCCAGGTTGAGCTTCTGTCTAAGATTCCAATAGGGTCTTCCTCAATGCTTCTCCTCTCCATTACTTCCCAAAAAACAGTTCGAGGAGTATCACAGGAGGCGGATGATGCTAATTTTGAAAGTGCATCCGCCTGGTTGTTTTCTGATCTCGGCACTTGGGTCAGATGGAAATCCTCAAGGGAGCCGACTGCTTGTCGGACCGCCTGTAAATACTTGATCATGGCCGGATGGGTTGCTTCGTATTCGCCATTGTACTAACTCACTATCAATTGTGAATCGGAACAGGCGTCTATTTTTCTTGCCCCTGCCGCCTTGCACATGCGGATTCCGGCTAGTAAAGCTTCATATTCTGCCTCATTGTTTGAGGCTTGAAAACTGAAGCGTAGAGCATACTCGTACCTGTCGCCCTCTGGCGACTGAAATATGACGCCTGCTCCACAACCATTTGAAGTAAAGCTTCCATCCACATATACCTTCCAGACTTGGTCTGGAACTTGAGAGTCAGGAGGACGAGTCATCTCAACAATAAAGTCAGCAAAGGCTTGCCCCTTCACTTCTTTTTTAGGCTCGAAGGTAACTTCGAGGCTCTGTATTTCTATGGCCCATTTGATCATTCGGCCTGACGACTCCATGATGGTCAGTGGCCGCTTGATAGGTTGGTCTGTATACACGACGACTGCATGTGCCAAAAAGTAGGGCTTCAATTTTTTAACAGCCATGAAGAGTGCAAGACCAAATTTCTCCACTAAGGGATACCTCAACTCGGCATTTTTCAGTACGTGACTGACAAAGTAGAACGGGAGCTGACATCCGTCTCTTTCAGCCTGGAAAAAGTATAGGCATTTGTCGCCTGATCGGCTTAGAAATCTTCCCAAGGCCGCCAGACAACCAGTTAACTTCTGAACCTCTCGGATGGTACGAGGCGACTTCATGTCGATGACCGCCTGCACCTTCTCAGGGTTCGCCTCTATTCCTCTCTGATTGATAAGGAATCCGAGAAATTTCCCAGACTCAACTCCAAAGACACATTTCTTGGGATTGAGCATGACATGGTGCCGCCTGAGTGTAGAGAAAGTTTCTCGGAGGTCCGACAGATGATCTCTCTGAAGTTTAGACTTGACAATCATATCATCAATATATGCCTCGACATTTCTCCCAATCTGATCAAAGAACACAGTGTTTATCATTTGCTGGAAAGTGGCCGGGGCATTCTTAAGACCAAACGGCATGACCGTGTAACAGTATAACCCCTGATCAGTGACGAAGGCCGTCTTCTCCTGATCTTTCTTCCATAAAGGAATTTTATGGAAACCAGAGTAGGCGTCCATAAAGCTCATCAAAGCATGGCCGGTTGTTGAGTCGACCAGGTTATCAATTTTAGGCAGAGGGTAACTGTCTTTGGGGCACGCCTTGTTTAAGTCTGTGTAGTCTACACACATTCGCCAGGTGCCATTCGGACTTTTAACAAGCACCACATTTGCAACCCAGTCTGGGAAGTAACATTGCCGAATGAACCCTGCATCAAGTAATTTTTTAACTTCGGCGGCTGCCGCCTGACTTCTTTCTTCGCCATGGTTCCGCTTCTTCTGCCGTACCGGCTTCTTTTTTGGATCCACGGCCAATTTATGTACCGCCAGATCAGGATTAATGCCTGGCATTTCATGGACTTCGAATGCAAAGATGTCCTTATATTCTTTCAATAGTTTGTGAAAGTCATCACCCAGGTCCCTTAGAACAGTCGTCCCAACCTTGATTGTTCTGTCAGGACGCGAGTCATCTAAGATCAGGTCCGTATGCTCACCAGCTGGCTGAGGGCGGAATTCATCCGACCGCTCCTCTGCCAATGATTGCTATTTTCTGTCTTTTCTTGCGGCCCCTGTCTGGGATGCCTTTCTCTTCTTGCCGCCTGCTTCTTGAACAGACGCACTCTCCTTGACATTGTCAAGGTCTATTTTTTTACCTCTCGACCCAGTGGCCATAACAGTGGGCTTGACATCCGAGAGATAGCACTCTCGGGCCATCCTCTGATCTCCCCTTAGGGACCCGACTGTTCCATTATCCCTCTCAAACTTGAGCAACATAAGAGATGGGATTATAACAGCCTTGGAATTATTCAGGTTTGGTCATCCCAGAATCATGTTGTAGGCCGAGAGTTCTTCTACTACCAGGAACCGGACTACCATGTGTCGTCCTTCCCCTTTTTCGCCCAGGCGGATAGGTAAATCCACTCGTCCCACTAGGTGGACGACTCCTCCTCCAAACCCTACTAAAGGGTGGGATGCCGGATGTATGCAATCAGTCTGATATTTTAGTTTCGACAGACATTTGCTACTGATGAGATCTGAGGAGCTTCCGGTATCTATGAGGATTCGGCCAACTCTCTAGTTGGCCACTTTACACTCAATAACGATAGGGTCGTCATGCAGCCCTCTTACCCCTTCTAGATCTTCTTCAGTGATGACAATCTCAGGAAATGAATATTTGGAGGGCCGTTCTTGGTGAACGGAATTTACATCTAACCGTCTGATATTGTCTTTGTTTCCCCTAATAGTGAGGCCGCCTCCTGAGAAGCCGCCTGCAATGGTGTAGACGACTGCATCATCTGTATCGGAGCTATCGGCCTGTTGATTCTTTTTGGCCGACTACTTTTTCGAGGAAGTGTTCCCCGTAGATTTCTTGACATAAGTGTCAAGGTCACCTTGCTCAGCCAGGCGGTCCAAATACCGCATGAGACTGATGCATTCATTGGTGTGATGACCAACATCTTCATGATAATCACAGAATTTTTCTTGGTTCCGATTGTTTGCAGAACCCTTCATGGGGACCGGCTTCTCAATTGAGATCCGTCCCTTGATTTCTTTTAGGATAAATTGGCTATCCTTGTTAAACACATACTTTGGGGAGTATGGTTTGAATTCTTTTTTCTTCTTCTGGGACGGCTGTTTAGAGGAATCAGTTGCCCAGACCTCTTTTCTCTTCTCGTCTTTGTTTGACGACTGCTTTTGTCGTCCTTCTCTTTTGTTGGACCTTTTCCCGTCTGACTGTTTTACCGTACTACAAAGATCAGTCGCCTGGATATAGGCTTCCGCTTCAATCAAGGCCTCTTGAAGAGTCGCCACCCTCTTTCGGACCAAATCAAATTTGAAGGTCGACCCGTCTTTGAGACCTCTGAAAAAGTCAGTATAGGCTACTTCATCTGGTAACCCTTGAATCTGTATTCTCATCAGGTTAAATCGCCTGATGTAAGAACGAAGCCCCTCCTTCTCGCCCTGCTGAATTGTTCCTAAATCAAGGGTCGTCTTCTTCGCAGGGATGTTCATGGCGAAGTTGGAGGTGAATAAGTAAGCAAGCGTCTTGAAGTTATTTACACAACCAGTCGGCAGGTTGCCGAACCATTGTTGTGCGATTCCTTTGAGGGTCGCTGGGAAACACTTGCACCAAGTGGGATCATCCAACCCTTGAAGGTACATCAGGTTGGTGAATGCCATCAGATGGTCTTCTAGGTTAGTAGTGCCGTCATAGGCGCCTACTAATACATTTTTCACTTTGGCCGGCTGAGCGGCTTCAGTAATTTCCTTGGAGAAGGCCGACGGCTGTTCACCAAGTCTAAGCAACCGTAGCTGCCAGTCCATAGGTTGGACATTTTTTGCTGCATGTCCACCAAACGGAGGTGGCTGTAAAAAATACTGTTGTTGCGGTACAAACGGTAAGTTTGGTACCGCCTGGTCGCTATGAAAGCCGGACTGACGGGAGGTGCCTCCTGACTGACTCTCATGATACGACTGCGTATGCCTCATCGAGGTATTTCGCAGACTGTCTTGGAAGTTTGAAGTAGAGGCTGACTCTGACAATCAGTCACTCTTCTTCTGCTCTAGCAGTAGCCGAGCGTCTGTGTATGTTTTCCTCGACCCGTCCGCCTGAATATGACGAACAAGTTTCCTATTTCCTGGAGTAGGAAAACGGTATTTTGTGAAATCAAGGGCAGGTGGCTCCCACTTCCTAGATTTAGGATGAGGGGTCGCCTCTCGCCCTTGAATTGGCTTCCTCTTCCGTGAAGTGGAGGGTTTCTTAGCCGACTGCTCCTTGTCCAGAGCAGGCGGCTTCTGGTTGATCAACTCTTGAATTTCTCCCTTGAAGTCCCTCATGAAGGTCATGAGTTCGTTCCTTGTGATGGGAGCAGACCCATCAGTCGGCTGCTGCCGAACAGGCGGTGTTCCTGCTGGCTCGCTTCCAGTTTGAAGATGTTCCCGTTCCCTCCTTTCGGTATGACGGGTACGTCGGGCCCTTAGGGTCCCGTCTAAGCTGTGTGAGATTCAACTTCAAATTCATTCTCAGTATCGTGGTCCGACTGAACTAGAGGATCGTCCAGGGGACGTCTCTCTTCAGGAGCCGGTACAAACGTGGGTGCCATCTCAGAAGTACTCTCCCCACAGACGGTGCCAAAATGTTTCGGGGTTTTCTGATGTCCTGCGGGAGAGTTACAATTCCGAGACTGGAACCGGACGCCTGTACCTGCAAAACAAACGGATGCTCCGGATGATTGGAGATCCGCCTCCGACGGTCAAGTTAGTACTTGATTAAGGAGTAATTAATGCGGAAATTAAAGTGATTGGGTCTCTCTAGGTGAGAGTGTTTAATGTGTGTAATCTGCGTAATCTCCCTTAATGAGGTTTAAGGGAGGTATTTATAACCTCGGGAAACGTGACAATCTAGGTTTAGGTTAACCTTGGGCTGATTGGGCTTCCCTCGGAAGTTGGGCCTAGGTGACCGGCTTCTCCATTAGGCATGGAGTATGCCACGTGTCATGACATAATAAATCCAGGGTGGACGAATAAGCGTGTGCCACGTGTCAAGCCCTGAGAGGTCCAACTGGGGGACACTTGGCAGGACCTGATTGGCCCACGTGGCGCATTCCGATTGGTGGGAGCAAAATCCCCTAATCACCGAGAGTGCTTAAAAAATCGTATTTTCATACCTTTGAAAGGTCCATGGATTAGTCTTGATGTTTAGTAAAAGCATAGTTTTAATTTTAGCCCAAGCTTATTAATTAATTTTAAGCCCAAACCTTTTTATTTTATTATTTATCTTCGGCCCAAACATTTTATTTATTTTTATTTTATTATTTTCTTATTTTAGCCCGAGTAATAAAAGTCAGAAAAAAGCCCGAAATTATCAATCGGCACTTAAAAAGCCGAAAGAAATTAGGGTTAAAAATTGAATTTAGACAGAAAAATGGACTAGAAGTGACCGTGTCAAGGTACAATATGACCGTGTCACGGGAACCCTTCCCGTCTGACGGTGGGACTTCCTGTGACACGGGAGGTCTGCCCTGACACGGAACGTTCCGTGTCCTTTCCGCGTAAACCCTTAACGCGTTTTTTATTCCGTTTTCTGAAAATTTTCCGTGTCACTCCAAAACTGTACCGTGTCACTGGAAAGTGTACCGTCTGGCGGTACGGTCTGACCGTGTCACGGTACAGTCTGACCGTGTCACGGGATACTTTTTTAGGGTTTTTATCATTTTAGGGTTCCGTATGCTCCCTCAGCACATTTTCCCTCCCTATAAATACCCCCTCATTTCTGATGTACGGGGCGACCAGAATTTTGTTATTCTTATTTTCTCTCTTCTATGCTATTAACCTAAACACTAGCCTACCCTTTTCACTTCAAAATTCCTTCTTCAAGCACTCAAAGGAGTCCATATTTCACTCGAGGTTCCGTCCTTAAGTCAAGGCGTGAAAGGTAGAATCATTTGAGGGTTTGGCCCCAAAATCAACCTTATTTTATTTTATTTAATTTAGTTATTGTTTTATTATTTCCTTGAAGTTACTAACTCGTTTATTATTTTGTAGTTGCAAGCAAACAGATTCAAAGTAAGGATCATGCTCTTTTTATTATTATTATTATTTTTTCTAACGATTTTTATGTTGTTGGAATTGTGATTAAATTGGTTTTACTATTAATGTTTATTTTATTGTTATTGATCACCATATTGCATGTTTAAAGGGAATATGTAATTGAAAATCACGCCTAATAAGATAATTTGGACAACCGGTTTAGGATCCTTTTAATCTTGTTGTTAATTGAAGTGATCACCAAATTTTTTAGAATTATGTGTTCATTAATTTTAAACCAATTTAGCTAAATGATAGTTTGGAGCGAATTGAATATTTTGTTTGTATGCCCTTTGAGATCACAGGAATGTTTTTTCAATATAAGAATCGAGTATAGGCCAATACGGGCGAATGTGACTCCACGACTCACTTCGTACCATCATCCCCGATCCTCCTTTCGTGGTTCCGAACCATATGGAGTTAGTAATCTCATGGATTATGAATGGGGTGTAACCTTCACGGGTCAATCGTTGTTGCCTATCATTGTCCCTTTATCGTGGTTGCCTTTTATGATCCGTGAACGGTTTACAAGTTCCTTAAAAACTTGTTGGCGGCTCCCTACTTTCCTTGTCCCTAATTGTATACGTCAATTCCCACTTCCTAAGAGTGTCAAGCATATTCACAACATGCTTTTTTACGTAGGCGCACTTCGAGCGACGCCTACAATTTGGCGACTCCACTAGGGAGGATTCTTAATTATTTATCGATTTGAGTGATCGGTATTTAATTAAGATGAGTGGATGAGACTTGAAAGATTCTTGAAAAAAATATTCCTATGATTAATTTGGCATTTTTGCATCTGCATAGACGTTTTAACGTCGCATTCAGGTCTGTCCCGTAGGAAAAATTGGATAACTTGGTTGCGCGCAAAAGCAAACAGGGCACCAGTCAGATTTTCTGACTGTCGTGTCACGGCAGTCCTAAAATCAGTCCGGTGGCCTATTTTCTTTTCTCACAGTCGACTTCCTTCGATTTTTCTGAAAAAACGTATGTGTTCTACATGCGTCTTAGCCCCGGGGGATTTATGCTCTATCGACCCAAAAACGCTCATGGCAATAAGGGTTCATCCGAGTTATTAAATCCACCCAAACCATGGAGTCGAGTTCGATTTCATCACGAACTCACGAAGCCGCCCGTTGGCATACACCCTCAAGGGAGGCTGCCTTGCTAACGCGTCCAAACTCTTAACCATGGTACCCTTTGACACCCAAAGGTTGACCAGTAGTTGAACATAGATCTTGACTCTAGGTTGCGAAGTTTTACATCATCGTGCCTAAATGCTATGTGGTTGTTTGGTGCTAACCCTCATGTGTTTTCTCTTTTTGTTTAACCCATGACCGTGGGTTTTTATTCTCACATAGTAATTAGTACGGACTTAAAATCGATTAAAATCTGAAAAAATTACAAAATTGACCTGGAACTGCGCACCGTGTCACGGCATGTTCTGCCGTGTCACGGTGAACAGTGCCGTGACACGGGAAAGTCTACCGTCTGACGGTAGACTGCACCGTGTCACGACAGTCTGCACCGTGACACGGTGCCCAGGAAAGTGTCCTGTCAGTCTTTTTCTCGATTTTTGTGCGAATGTTGTGTCCAGTTTTGAGTCGTGTCTAGCTATACGGTCTAAACACGCGTCCATAACCTCACTTAATCACTCACATGTCGTGTTCACACACTTTTTTTGCTTTAAGTCGAGCACCACTTTTTTGACCATATTTTAGGGAAGTCTTGTTTTGTGTTAAAAAAAAAAAAAAAGGGAATTGCCGCGACACGGGATACCCTACCGTGTCACGGTACTGTTCACCGTGACACGGTGGGCCTGAACAAAGAAAAAAGGAAAGAGAGACTCCCGTGACACGGGAATTTATCCCGTCTCCCGTCTGACGGGAGAAATGTCCCGTGCCACGTCACCCCCTGGCAAAAAAAAAAATGTCAAATATTCCCGTGACACGGGATGTTATCCCGTCTGACGGGAAAAGTTCCCGTGTCACGGCAAAAAAAAAATGTCAAATATTCCCGTGACACGGGATGTTATCCCGTCTGACGGGAGACGTTCCCGTGTCACGGCAAAAAAAAAATGTCAAATATTCCCGTGACACGGGATGTTATCCCGTCTAACGGGAGACGTTCCGTGTCACGGCAAAAAAAAAAAAAAAAAAAAAAAACCAAAAAAAAAACCAAAAAAAAAAGCGTCAGTCAAGTCTTCCGTGTTAATTTGGTCCTCACGTCAGTCATTTTGGTTATTGTTCACATTTCTAGCCACACGGTCATACCACGAGTCTTATAACATCACTTAGTCACTTACGAGTCAAGTATAGTCCACACACTTTCTTTATGTTCCGACTCGAGTCGTGCACCAGGTCGTCTATGATCGTATATTAGGTTCATGCACCCTTTTTTCGTCATAATAAAAAATGAGTGGAGTTTTCTCACCTGTTTTCAAATGTCTATTTTTTTTTTCTTTTCCTTCCTTTCCTATCTTGAGCAATGAGTCAAACAATTAAGTGAATTATTTTATTTCACAGTACTTGTTCAAGGAACAGAGATAGATCAATAAGGTTCGAGCCATTACCGCAACAATCTCTCAGATCTAATAGGCGTTCAAAGAGAACTTTGTCATCTCCGTTACTCATCACCTTTCAATGGCCACTAAAGAAGACATTGAGAACATCAACAAATCCATTGAGGCACTGCCTTCCATGATGCAAACCCTTACCACTAGGGTCACTACCATGGAACAAAACAAGGTCACTATTTCCACCCTTGACAAACTGAAGGAACAAATGAGTAAGATTTCTAAGGATTTCACTTATGTGGAACGGCCTCCCACTCCTTTGAATGTGAAGGACAGACTCCCTGAAAAGTTCTCCACTGCTGATATTCCAAAGTTCAAGCCTACTGACAATCCAATATTCCATTTGAAGGCGTTCTCTGCAACCATGGCTCTTAAGGGATTGAACGTAACACTCTTCCCTACGGTGTTCCCTCTCTCCTTAGAACATGCTTGCCAACAATGGTTCTATTCCCTAGATTCCAAGCGTACTGCGACTTGGCAAGATGTCACCAAAAGTTTCATGAATCGTTACAAGTGTAACATTCAAACTAAAACTTCTGAACGTGAACTCTCCATCCTCAATCAGAAAGAGAATGAAGGCTTCACCGCTTACCTAAATAGGTGGAGGGAAACGGCTTCACTCTTGGTAGATCCCCCCAAAGAAAGAGAGATGGTTCGCCTCTTTATTCAAAATATGACTCATAAATATAGGGAACATCTCAAATTTCTTCCACTGAACACTTTCGAAGCTGTATACGACATCGGCATCAATATCGAGGATGAGCTAATAAAGACTGCTGGTAGTAACAATAATAACACTTGGAAAAACAAGAAGAACGACCATCCTTCTTCTTCGTCTTCTAAGCACGAAAATACTACCAACAATATAAGCCAAGTTGATCTCAATGAAGTGTTAGCTCTTGATACTCCATTACCCAAGAAGAAAAGAACTTACACTCCTTTAGGAATGACTTATGATGCGGCCTTTGATCGCCTTTACAGTTAAGGCCTGATCACATCTATTGGGCCATTTCCAGAGCCAAAACCTGAAGAAAGGAGCGCCAAATGCAATCCCAATGCCCATTGCAAGGAAGGGGCCACACTACGGAGCAATGTTGGAATTTGAAGGACGTCATTCAAGACTTGATGGATGCAAATAAACTTCCTGTCCCTCCAGGCGGCAAGATAATGAATACAAGGCACACAGATCCTTCGTGCAAGATTTCATGCTTTTTTTTTATTCTTTTGTTTCAACCCTCTCCCCCAATAAGTCTAGCATAGGTTCCCGTTATCCATGTGTCTATGTGTCACATTTCTTACCTTCTTCATAAATGAGCATCTCTTTATTACATTCGATCATGTGATTAGCAAAAAAAAAAAAAATAATAATTGTCGAACTAAACACAAGGTACACCAATGATTTGAGGCACCTTTGCAACCTTGTCATTCCCCATTAACCACTCAATCACATATCCAGTTCTTCATCAACCACTTTGAGCCTCGTCTAACGTTTGGCCTTCATTTCTTCAACCCACATTCACTGGGATTTGAAGATGTGTAATTGTATAACATTCAAAAAACAAGTAAAAAAATAGTAGCAAAGCAAAAATAAAACAATGTCTAAAGGCAAGTGTTCCAATGTCTTTGATATGAACACGTCTCAAATTGCGTCTCTTATCGAGTGCTTGGTACCGTGCCTGAGAAACATGAATGCTAAGTGAGTGATGGACCGCATGATCTGAGATTGCCTACATTGATTCAAAAGAATGAAAAAAAAAAGTTCAAAGCAAAAAAAATGTGTTGAAAATAAACTTGCAAAATTCAAAATTTTCAAATTCACAATTACACATCTTGGGGCTTCTCTCGGGTCTTGAGCCTTTTCCTCTTTCTTCCTTAAACCATCAACTTAACCACATTACAACCCTTGAAAGACCTCTTTGAGGTGTACATACACTTGTGCAAAGTTCGATTAGAGCTACGTTGGCCTGATTCCTAACGGATACGTAGGCAACCTCACGTCGAGGTGCGGCCACATTCATATTCATATCCATGCATGATCGAGTCAAAGAATATCCAATTCTTATCCCTACCCATTTAGAGCTAGACTTGGGGGCTTGAACCCAAATCACATTAGCTTACTTAGCCTGAAGAGTCATCATCTTTAACTCTTCTCACATCTCTTTCCATCGCTATAACCCTTGCAACCAGCCTTAGTATCACATTCACTCACTTCACTCACACATCCATATCCATATCAATCATCCTTCCCTTTAAGAGCCCTTTATCATGAAATCTTGTTTCAACACTGTGCATGTTTCATCATATTTAAAGACAACATTCAGTAGAAGAAACATTATATACTTGTTTAGCTTCCTGACCTGAGCAATGTTCATTGTTTCGCATAATGTGCTAAGAAACATTTATATATCAATGATTTTTAATCATACAAAGCATATCGTGCTTAGCTCCCTGACCTAAGCAACGTTCATTATGCAATAATAACTATACGTGCTTAGCTTCCAGACCTAAGTGACGTTCAAAATCGCTTCTTTACACCATATATGATGCTTAGCTCCATGACTTAAGTTCATTCATCTATCGTGTCACATGATGTAATTTTCCTTAGCTCCTGGCCTAAGAACATGCATCATACATTATTTTCAGGACAAACAATTCAATCCATACGAATTATTTCGTCTTGCTCAAGGAGGAAGTTCAAAACTTCTCTCCCTTTTCATTATTTTATTTTAGGGAAGTTCAAAAAAAACTTTTTCCAAGTTTTCATCGAAGGAAGTTCGAAAATAAAAGTTCATTTTTCACATCTTTCTTTTTCGGGAGAAAGTCGGTACCCTCCACTCATGACAAAAATTGACGAATTTTTTTTGCTTTTGCATCTTCGTTTGCTTGTGTCTACACACACACATATACACACACACACACACTCACAAGTCATACACATGTCACATCAAGTCAAACTTGGTCAAGTTAGTGGTCAAGTCAATCACAGTATATACGAGTCCATTGGCAAATTTATTTTTGCAGGTCCATCTACATCCCACGTCCGGGGACAAGCAGACCATCTACAGCCCACGTCCGGGGACAAGCGGACCACCATCATTTCATGACGCAAGGTTCTCGATACATAGAGACTTGCAATCTCATCATCTTTCGACTTTCCTCAAGCATGGAAAGTATTATCCGGTGGATTTTTCTTCAAGTATAGAAAACCGCCAAATCGGCTTTCCTCAAGCATGGAAGGCATTATCGGTGGAATTCTTCAAGCATAGAATGACACCATATTCATCAGTCGGCTTTCCTCAGGCTTGGAAAGCGTTATCGGTGGATTTTTCTTCAAGTATAGAAAACCGCCAAGTCGGATTTCCTCAGGCTTGGAAAGCATTATCGGTGGATTTTTCTTCAAGTATAGAAAACCGCAAAGTCGGCTTTCCTCAAGCTTGGAAAGCGTTATCGGTGGATTTTTCTTCAAGCATAGAAAACCGCCAAATTTCTTTGTCGGCTTTCCTCAAGCATTGAAGGCATTATCGGTGGATTTCTTCAAGCATAGAATGACACCAAATTCGTTCGTCGACTTTCCTCAGGCATGGAAGGTATTATCCGGTAGCTTTCTTCAGGCTTAGAAAACTGCCAAACTCTTCAGTCGGCTTTCCTCAAGCATGGAAAGCGTTTCAACCAATGTCACTCGGTAGATTCCTTCAAGCTTAGGAAGCTGCCAAATTCGTTTGTCACCGACACACTGGTGCCAGATACGTATTCTATTCCGTTACTCTTTTATCTGTGGAATTAACATTTTTCTGCAGGTATCGGCGTATACAGAATGATTTAGGATCGCAGAACGTCTTAAATCATTCTCCGTCCCTATCTACTACTTTGACTATCGTTTTCGAAACTGACGTTTCTACAAACTCAGTCAAAGTGGGGGCTTCTGTAGACACCTAAAAATGTCTCCCCAAAACCAAACCCGATGATAAATAACCTTTCACCGCCTCTATTGGTCGGGTTTAGTATTTGAACCCGAGAGTGCTTAAAAAATCGTATTTTATTAAATTCATACCTTTGAAAGGTCCATGGATTAGTCTTGATGTTTGGTAAAAGCATAGTTTTAATTTTAGCCCAAGCTTATTAATTAATTTTAAGCCCAAACCTTTTTATTTTATTATTTTATTATTTATTTTTAGCCCAAACATTTTATTTATTTTTATTTTATTATTTTCTTATTTTAGCCCGAGTAATAAAAGTCAGAAAAAAGCCCGAAATTATCAATCGGCACTTAAAAAGAAAAAAGAAATTAGGGTTAAAAATAAATTTAGACGGAAAAATGGACTGGAAGTGACCGTGTCACGGTACAGTCTGACCGTGTCACGGTACAGTCTGACCGTGTCACGGGAACCCTTCCCGTCTGACGGTGGGACTTCCCGTGACACGGCAGGTCTACCGTGACACGGGAGGTCTGCCGTGACACGGGACGTTCCGTGTCCTTTCCGCGTAAACCCTTAACGCGTTTTTTATTTCGTTTTCTGAAAATTTCCCGCGTCACTCGAAAACTGTACCGTGTCACGGGAAAGTGTACCGTCTGACGGTACGGTCTGACCGTGTCACGGGATACTTTTTTAGGGTTTTTATCATTTTAGGGTTCCGTGTGCTCCCTCAGCATATTTTCCCTATAAATATCCCCTCATTTCTGATGTAGGGGGTGACCAGAATTTTGTTATTCTTATTTTCTCTTTTCTATGCTATTAACCTAAACAATAGCCTACCCTTTTCACTTCAAAATTCCTTCTTCAAGCACTCAAAGGAGTCCATATTTCACTCGAGGTTCTGTCCTTAAGCCAAGGCGTGAAAGGTAGAATCGTTCGAGGGTTTGGCCCCAAAATCAACCTTATTTTATTTTATTTAATTTAGTTATTGTTTTATTATTTCCTTGAAGTTACTAACTCGTTTATTATTTTGTAGTTGCCAGCAAACAGATTCAAAGTAAGGATCATGCTCTTTTTTTTATTATTATTATTTTTTCTAACGATTTTTATGTTGTTGGAATTGTGATTAAATTGGTTTTAATATTAATGTTTATTTTATTGTTATTGATCACCATATTGCATGTTTAAAGGGAATATGTAATTGAAAATCACGCCTAATAAGATAATTTGGACAACCGGTTTAGGATCCTTTTAATCTTGTTATTAATTGAAGTGTTTTTCGAGGTGGGGTTTTTCGAGGTGGGGGAGGGGTTTAAGGTGGGGCGAAAGTGGTTCGCTGGCGGCTGGGGAGGGGGTTTGGGCGCCGACCATGAAGGGAGGGGGGTTTTTCGAGGTGGGGAGGGGTTTAAGGGGAGGGGAAGCGCAGGGAGAAGGGGCTGGGGTAGGGAAGGGAGTGTCGGAGGGTGGGGGGGCTGCCCTCGCCGGCGAAAATGGACCACTGGAGGGGAGGGGTGGGTTCTGGGGGTCGTGGCGGTGGTGGATGATGGTCGGCCATTGGGGTTGGTGGGGTTTTTTTTTTTTAAAAAAAAACATTTATTTTTTTTATTTTTTAATTTTTTTTTTATTTTTAAAGTTTTTTTTAATAATTAATTAACTAAAATTACAACAACCAATTAGAGGCTGACATGTGGCATATTAGTCATTAACGATTAAGGGTATTTGGTGACATTTTTCTTAAACTCAGGAGTATTTGGTGAATTTAAAAGTTTTGATGGGTATTTGGTGAATACAAAAATAAGTCAAGGGCATTTGGTGAAATTTCCATATATTTAATATGAGTAGATCTTTTTAAAACGTCCAAAATAGTATATAAGATTAACATTATGAAAAGGATGGAGTAATATTTAAGTCAAATTTGGAAATGAGAGTTTTATTGTTTCATATTGCAACCTGTGAAGTGCACAAAACTACAAATGGGTATGGATAAAAACGTAAAATAAGTGAATTAGTGACACAACAAAACTAGACCACAATGGAGTCTTCTTTTTGGCAGATGCGATTCTCTTTCAACATCATCTTGTTCCTTCTCAAATTCTTCCTCTCTTTCTCGAAGTCGTAAGCTTACCATACATCATGGACCCCAACAACTTTCAACCTCGACGGCTGCTTTTATATTCTCAAACCATGCGATTTTTATGTGGTAATTGCAAATTTGACTTCATTTTTATATTCAGTTCATACAAGTACCTTTCAATTTGTTGATTGTTTCCTTGTATTGCCTGTTATTTGGTTGTGGGTTTTTTTAATAATTAGTATATGGTCAACTTTCATGATGAAATTGTCATGATTTCTGTTAGTGGTTTTTATACAAATTCAAAGACTTCAATTTTTTATTAGCAATTTCATAGTGATTAGGCAGGTAGGTCCCTTTAATTCTATTTTTTGGGATTATTATTATCAGTCAAAGTTATAAAGATATTCTGATTAATACCAGTCTAACTTGCTTTTTGATTGAAGCTTTGTGTTCAAGTTTCATGGGGTTTCCTTGAAATTTGCTCCAAAGTTGGTCAACATAGTTCCCTTCTTTTTAAGGGTGATATATAACTTTTGTTTTTGGGATTGTTAGATTGTTGGGTATTTGTTATCTTTTGATTATATTTTTTGTTTGTGAATTTTTGTATATTTGGGCTTTTGGATTTGGTTGTATAAGTTTTGAATCCAATATGGATGCAAAAACAAGCGAGGAATCGAATTATCTCATCAGAGCTAAACAATCAGACAATGAAAATGGAGATTTGATGTCGAAATTGAAGGGTAAAGGGAGTCTTAGTAGCAAGGAGGTGTTTTATAGAGCTGATAAAATTGATCTAAAAAGCCTTGATTTACAGCTGGAGAAAGAGCTGAATAAGGTTTGGAGCAAGAGATTGGATACAAACAGGCCAAAGGAAGAGTGGGAGATCGATTTTTCGAAGCTAGAGTTGAAGCATCTTGTTGCTCATGGAACTTATGGCTCTGTATATCGAGGAACGTATGACAACCAAGATGTTGCAGGTATAATATGGCTTCTTTTGAATTGCAATCTGAGTCCATAATATTATACTGTGAGCATAATTTATGTATCTGAAGTCTCTTGACTTGTATTTTTGACTTTCTTGTTTGATTGAATTGATTTTGTGATATGTATCTGATGGAATTTGCAATTGGTATGGTATTTCTGAATGCTGTTTCAATAATTTAGACATTATATAGAATGAAAGCTTAAATTACTTTGCTGAAAGCATTGCTCAAGAGTGCCCAGATAATGCTACCATGGGAGGAAGATGGATATGTTCATTTGGAAACAATGGAACTAAACAGCTGCTCATTGGCTTTGTTGCGTTGTCTTTGATGTACATGTTGAATTCATTTTCCTCACAACCTTTTCATTTTATATGGTTCCTTATATTGAAGAATGCTGATTGTTAACGTGCTTTATCTCCAAACTCCAAAGCCATAAAATATAATTTTAAGAGTTTAATTAAGTGTAGTTTGTAAGCAAACATTAGAAAGGAAACGACTTGAAAATGAAATAGTGATGATGGATGATATTTTAAGACCACCTTGTATGGTAAAAAAACAATTTGAATAATATTTTTGAGACTAAGTAGGTGAGACTTCTTTGGCACTTAAATTGACATTATATTATATGGAGTCTTTGCTAGCGTCTGGCTCTTTAATTTTAGCTGACAAGGACACTTCAAGCTTTTGTCATAAATCGGCTATTTGTTTCCTCTGGAATGAGGACATATGGTCGAGTTGAACAATACTCTTACTAGCTTGTAAGTTTTTTCCGAGTCTCTCTCAGGATTCTGTATTGAATTAGGAAAATCTTGTTTTCAAGGAGTCAATATGAATTCCTTTTTCCTATAGATTTGCTTCTCTTGCTGAATTTCTTATCCAGACTTTCCCACTGACCTATCTAGGTGATTTATGTAAGACTATTTCTTTGTGGTATATACTTGTGAGCAGGATAACAAAATAATTTACTTAGTTTTGTTTCTTCTTGCACTTTTTTTTTTTTTTTGAAATTACTTGATTATTTTGTTTAAGAATAAACGGCTTGAATATTTTAAGACTTTAAACTTTTAAAGTTGTGTTGGATGGTGTGATGGACAATTTGTGTATGATTTTTTTCCCCCAAATTTATGGAGTATCTATTTATAGTCTATTGAGGAGAGATAGATTAATATTACTAAAGAAACCATTTTTCCAGAAAATTATTGAAATTTATCATTTGGTGCTGAGCAATTAAAAAAAAAAAATGACTTTGGATGGAAGTGAAATCATGTTTTGTGTACTTAAGGCTATGCTTAAGTTTTAACCATATCAAAATATTAGCTCTCATTTTATAGCCCTTGTATTATTTTATTAGACCTTATTAATTCTTGCTAAGTTGTTAGAACCTATTAATCCATATTTTATCTTATATTAATTGATCAATTCTTATCTTATCTACACTTATTAGCCTTTAATTTTATCTTGTATGAACTTAATAACTATTATCCCATCTTATTTTATCTCAAATTATCAGATCAGAAATACGTGAAAGTAAAGTGAGTAGGACAATGCCTAAGTCCAATAAGTTTAGTCTAGCTATAATAAGTTTTGATAAGTTTCAATAAGAACCTAAATCACATCACAACTCTGATAAATTTTTAGTACTAATGTTAAGTTCTAATAAGTTTGAGGTCAGACAAGTTGCAATAAGTGAGGTAAGTTCACATCAATATATTTGAAGTGAAAAGAACACATCCTTAGTGATTTTAAATGTGGTGAGTTTTCTCAACTACTAAGCATCTTTTTCAGTGCATTTTGTTTTAAAGTTGTCCCGTTTGATTTTTTGGTTCTTGATACTCTACATGAAAATGACCAATACGAAGTATCTTGTGTCATTCTAAGTGTTTATGGTTTTGACAAAGTTCTTATAACTATGTTACTTGGCGGGGTTGTCTCCAAGTGTCTAAGTCAGCTTTTGTTGTGAAAATTTACCATGATTTTGGCCCAAAATAAAGTTCAAGTGTGTTGAGGGTCCAACACCAGAACTTGACGTGAAAAAAAGAGTCTAAGTGACTTTGTTTTAAAAAAATTTCTATGTCATAGCCATGTCTTATTCTAATATTCATTGATGCTATTGTGATGGATGGGGTTGATGCCAAAATATATACTTCCTCCATATTTTTTAGATGCGTCACTTTAGGAATCACGACGTTGTAGGACAATGGGATAGTCATCCCCAAAAGCTAGCTCAAGGGGAGGAGAGCCTGTTGTCCTATATAAACCCTACATCAACCCCCTATATGATCGATGTGGGACTCTAGTCCTAGGCCTTGCAATGGACAGTCCTATAACACACTGACTACTAAGCAATTTTTGGAGATGGGAGAGATACAAAGGAAGAAAAAAGAGGACTTATGTGATATGAGAGAGATAAAGAGTATTAATTTAACATAAAAGGAAAGTAATCCATTTAAATTCAAACTTCCTCATATATTGAAAGTGATGCGTCTAAAAAAATAGCGGAGGAAGTATGAAGAATTAACAACTGGCCTGCTACTTAAACTATTTAGTAGATTATTAAGTCTTCTACTTAGATGACCAGAGTCACTGGACCCTAAAAATTTTGAGAAATGTGTTCTCCTGTTTGTTGAGAAGTTATTGCATAAGATGGATGTGCAGTGTGGCTTTCATGATTGACTTTTAGCTGTGAAGTGATTTGGGTTGTCTTATCATTTACATATGCGTTGTAGAAGAATTTGCCTTGTTTGCTTTATAATATGGTCTTGTAACAATTGCAACATAACCCCAATAAGGTGTGAATGCCTGAGGGGAAAAAAAAAGGTGTGTGTGTGGGGTGGGGGGGGGGGGATCCCCTAAGTAATGTGATCTTGAAAAGTCACCATTGTATAAAAATGAATATGCAATTCTCTTGTGAAATGATGGAAGGAAATCTAATCAATGCCTGAAGGATTTAATCAATGTCCCTTTATGCTATTTTATTATTAGTTTTTTTTATAGGTGCTCATCAAGAATGTACGCCGCATAAAATGCATGCCACCTCTTTCCCTAAAGGTTTAAACTTTGATAAGGGTTGGGCTTTGGGGGTTAAGAGGGGTGAATGGGTAGAGGGGTAAGCATATTAATTATTAGAAGACCTTGGTGATATTAAGATCGACCACACTTCTATTTGTCCCCATATTGGATTTGATTTGTCTAGAATACAGTCTATTATGCACCTGAAGGCTGAAGTCCAGAATATTTCAGGAAATATGATTTAAATTGGAAAACCTTCTGTACTTTTGTGAATATGTGTTGATGCTGTGATTTTCATTTTGTCTTATTGCAATCAAATGTTTATATCATAGTGAAGCTCTTGGACTGGGGAGAGGATGGTATGGCCACTGCTGCAGACTCTGCTTCATTACGAGCAGCATTTCAGCAAGAAGTTGTTGTTTGGCAAAAACTTCATCATCCAAATGTTACCAAAGTAATCTTTTTCAAATTGCTCCACTTTTGGCTGATTTTTATATATGGTACATTGATTTGTTACATTGTCAAGTGAGTGAGAGAACTCTCAGGCTATATTTTGTATTTGGTTTGCAACTTATTTGTGCCCCCACCTCCTCTGTTTGGTATGGTGTGACTCTAGTTTTTCAAGTTAAATAAGCGACTAATCTCAACTGCTGTCTTGTTTGTGATTGTAGTTTGTTGGGGCTTCTATGGGAACATCAAATCTCAAATTACCTGAAAAGAATTCTTCTCAAAAAGCTCCTCGCTCTCTTTCATCGAGAGTATGCTGTGTTGTTGTTGAGTATATTCCTGGAGGGACTCTCAAGCAATTTTTAATAAGGAATAGGAGGAAAAAACTTGCTTTTAAGGTTGTGATTCAGCTTGCTTTAGATCTTGCTAGAGGGTGAGTTCACTCTCTCTCTCTCTCTCTCTCTCGTTTTTAAATCAAGCCATAAAATTTATGCATCCTTTTTGCAGGCTTAGCTACCTGCATTCAAAGAAGATTGTCCATCGTGATGTCAAAACTGAAAATATGCTACTAGACTATGAAAAGACAGTAAAAATTGCTGACTTTGGTGTTGCTCGTGTGGAAGCTCAGAATCCAAGTGACATGACTGGTGCTACTGGTACTTATGGTTACATGGCTCCTGAGGTGATTATATTCATATGCTCTTTAATTAAAGAAATTGCGTAAATATAATAGAAGATGAACAATCCATATGACATCCCTTCTCCGCTGTTCCATGCTTACTGATAGAACAAAAAAGTAATGTAACCACTGGAGTCAAAATCTGAATGTTTCTCTCTCTCTCTCTTATCTTTTTTATTGTTTATATTTACTTATTTATTTTATTTTATAGGTACTTGATGGACAACCGTATGATCATAAGTGTGATGTCTACAGCTACGGCATTTGCATTTGGGAGATTTACTGTTGTGCAATGCCATATGCCGAGCTTAGTTTTAGTGAAGTTTCGTCAGCTATTGTTGCACGGGTTAGTTTCTAGATTTTACCATTACCTTTATTTATTTTGATTCTTACTTTCAGTTATAGTCTTTAGCAATCTGCCTCTTCATCATAGTGCTGCATAACTTATTCCTCAATCCTCATTATGGTGTTTCCAATGTGAATCTTTTGAAGTCTTCTAAAACTGCTTACATTATGCCAATTGCTTCATGTATTTAGCCTTTGAATAATGATAATAATTTGCACAATAAGAGTTTGAGTAATATGTACATGTATCAATTCACAATTATCTGATCGACATTATATAGTGTTGTCAGTTCTGCATTTAGCAAATTGTGTTTTGTAACAAGTTTAAACTAATATATTCTTTTCGGGCAGAATTTACGACCCCAAATTCCCAGATGTTGCCCCAACTCCTTAGCAAACATAATGAAAAGATGTTGGGATGCAATCCCCGAGCAACGTCCTGAGATGGATGAGGTGGTAAGGATGCTTGAAGCAGTAGACACTAGCAAAGGTGGAGGGATGATACCAGAAGGCGAAACTCCTGGTTGTTTATGCTTTGGCCGTGCTCGTGGTCCATAATTTTTTTTTACTCAGTTCCACAACTTTGTTTTTGGTTACATTAAATCTTTGTGCAGAGGCCTCTCACTCGTGAGAACCACAACTCGTTTTCATGGTACATAAATTGATGCTAGGTTGTTGATTGAACATGTGTGCTTTCTTTTAGTCTCTTTCAGCATTTGTAGGAAATTTTTTGGGCTGGAGAAGTAAATATCATTCGTAAAACAGATTGATTGTACTTACATACAGGCTTATGTTGTTCTGCTCTTGTATAATTTACACATTTTATAATCAATACATATACATGTAAAAATTTTATGGGAAAAAAATTAATAATAATACATTATACATTTACATGTAAAACGTTTTATTTTATTTATTTATTCTCTTTTTTTTACCCTTTTTTAACCCTTTTTTTTAAGAGATTGTCAGACTCCATTTGATGCAGTTTATGCAGCTGCCAAATATTTCCTTTAAAAGAGATTGTCAGACTACATTTGATACATTTTATGCTGCTACCAAATATATGCTCTGGAAATTTTTTGATAACTTTCGCAAACAAGATCTAAAGAAAATTTAATTAATATTGCATGTACATCAATTAGTGTAAGGTGCACCCTTGTGCACCTTAGATAGGTGAAACAATGCAGCCCAAAAGCCCAATTACACACAATTCAATTAAAAAAAGCCCTAAAACTAAAAAACACGGAAACAACAATACACCCACCCTCACCCAATAAATGTAACGTCACCTCCAAACTCAAAACTTTTTTCTTCTATATGACTTTCTCTCTCCTCTATTTCATTTCCTCACTAAAAAACTGCAAAAACATTAATGGACATTAGAGAAGAGATGCAAAATCAAAATGATCCTCCCTAAAAAAAGGCAATTTTATGTAAATTTTACTTAATTTTGTTTGAATTTATATGATTATCACTTAATTTTGTTTGAATATTTATTCGATACTCTCTATTGTTCGAAATTTTTATTGGAATTGTAAAAAAAATTTAGTGAAATCAAACGGATGCCTTATGTTCACATTGCGAAATGCATATGTTCATATTTTAAATTCTTATGTTCATATTTTGAATCCTTTTATAAACTTTCTGAAATGCTCATATTCACTTTCTTAATTCTTATGTTCATATTTTTTATGTATATGACCTTCTGAAATGCTTAATTATGTTCATACGCATTCAAAAATGAACCAATGCATATGTTCATATTTTGAATGCATATGTTCATATTTTGAATGCTTATGATGCATATGTTTCATAATCATATTATTTTTTATTTCTTCAATTTTTTTGTTCACAATTAAATGCCTTATATTCATTTATATTCATGATAATATTTTATATGTTCATAATGTATATATTCATAGTAAATATTTGTTGTTCATAAATATTCTCATTAAGTCTGTTTATGCATATGTTATCTTTCTTAAACGTGTATGTTCATATTTTTTTACGCATATGTTCACCTTTTAAATGGTTATATTCACTTTAAAGAAACCAATGCTTACGTTTATATTTTGAATTGTTATGTTTACTTTCTGAAATGCATATGTTCATATGTTTATGCCTATGTTCACCTTCTGAAAAGCTAATGTTCACATTTAAGGGAATCTATGCATATGTTCATATTTTGCATGATTATGTTCGTTGATAAAAAAAAATGCTAGAAAATCAGATGAAATTCATACACAGATGAAATTGATCGAAGCTAAAAAAAAAATCCAATTCATATGAATTCAAAAATCAGATAAACAACCAATTCCGCCATATTTTAAGGAACAAATTCAATCGTTAAATCGAAAAAAACGAGAAAAAAAATAGAGGAAAAAGGAATTAAAGAAGGAAGGAGAAAAAACCGAGTATAATTTGTAAATTTAAAGATTCATATAAACCTTAATCAATCGAAATTAAAGCACAAAATCGAAATTCACACAAAAATTCATACTTAATAACTACTTTCATGTTGTAAGAAACAAATTTAATCAAAAAAGTGTGAAAAGGGGGAAAATTAAAAATCTGAGGAGAGAGAAAATAAAAAACGAAGGAGAAAAATAGAGGAAAAGAAAGCTAATGTTCATATTTGTGCTATTGTTACACCTTTTTCTAGGTGCATGAGTGTGCACCTAAGAATATGCGCATACACATGGGCTAGCACTGGAAACTGTGGTTATTTACTCTACACACACGGAATGTATTAGTCCATTCGAGATACAAAGAATATTAAACTCGATTCTGATTTATCTTAATTTGTAACAAGCTAATTAAGGACTTTCAGCAACAGTTTAACAAAATAACAAGCTATGGAATAAAATTTTAAAAATACAGCTCTTTAAAACAATTACAACACACAAACCTTTAAAGAATTTTTTTTAAAAAAAAGTGATAAAGACCCTATAAAACCAAATCAATAAGCAAAAACCATGATGCATTCAACCTTGGTATTGGACACTACCAAATTCACTCAACTAACATGCTCTCATCGAGAGTTTGAGACTAGGTTCAAAAGACTAAACCACTTTCTCACGCAATTTAAAAAGATATAAGGCAAGTAACGAACATATTGAATAAAACAATTTTAACACCGATCTGAAGAAAGTCTTCAATTTGTTTTTTTTTTTTTTTTTTTTTTTGACAAGAGCTAAACTGCAATTTAAACATTTGAGAAAGAAACTAGATCAGTTCTACAGAAGTTGGTTACTTGATGATGTGCCCTTTGTACATGTTGCCTATCCACCTTTCTGATGCAGCATGCCTCGAATTGCCCTTCTCGTTTCTTGATATCATGCAAAGTCCATCTATTAGTAATATTGTTCTCTGCATTCGTGTTCAGATGTGTGATCAAGGTAGCACAATCCATATAAACTTCAATTCTCTAAAGCCTTTTTCCATAGCCAAGATCATAGCCTGTAGGAATTGTAGAGAGAAGGAGGAGAAATGTAGAGAGATTTTATTTCAGTCAGAAAATCTGTAAAATGAATTCTAGTTACATCATTATTACAAGTGTACAATATATATATTGGAGTTAGTTACACCTCTAACTAACTTTATAATTTAATAAATGTAATAAATCTAATACACCCCCTTCAAGCTGGACATTGATCCAATAGTCCAAGCTTGGAAACCAGAGACCAATGCTGTGTTGAAGCCAATGGTTTAGTTAGCACATCTGCTAACTGTTTGTCAGAAGAAAACCATTTTCAACCAGTTCTCTAACATAATGCATATCCCTCTTCAAGAGCCTGGTCTTCTCATGAAACATAGGATTTTTGGCGAGCTGCTCAGCTGAGATATTATCACAATAGAGAGTCACAGGTAACTGAACTTTAACTCCTAAATCCTCAAGCAAACCATGCACCCATTCAAGTTCACTCCCTGTAACAGACATGCTTTTATACTCTGATTCTGCAGAAGACTTGCTCACATACCTTTGTTTTTTGGTCTTCCAGGACACCAGATTTGAACCAATAAACAAAGTATAAGCACTTAAGGACCTACTGCTGAACTGACAACCACTCCAGTCAGCATCACTGTAACCCATAAGTGACAAATCAGAGTCAGCTGTATACCACAACCCTACATCCGTAGTACCCTTCAAGTACTTAGCTACATGAAAAACATCTCTCAGATGTGGAACTCTGGGAGTGTGCATGAATTGACTTAAGTGTTGCAAAAAATAAGAAAGATCAGGCCTAGGAATTCCCAGATATAACAGTCTTCCTACTAATCTTCTGTAAGTATCAAGAGTATCTAGTAATTGTCCAACTTCAGTAGAAAGTTTAAGGTCTGTAGATAAAGGAGTAGAAGTAGGAATACAATCTTCCATACCAGCATCAGAGATTATATCCCTTATGTACTTCTTTTGGGACAAGAAAGTACCCTTGGAATTCCTTAAAATTTCAATTCCAAGAAAGTATTTCAAATCTCCTAAGTCCTTAATTGTGAAAGCATCATCTAGAGCCTTCTTTACGTCACCAATCCGAGAGTCTGAAGTTCATGTTAACAGCATATCATCCACATAAACAAGAATCACCAGAAAGTCACCACTCTTATGTCTAGTAAACATAGAATAGTCTTGTGTGGACTGTGTGAAACCCAAAGATCTCAGTAGCTTGTTCAACTCCTTATTCCACTACCTTGATGCATGTTTCAGTCCATAAATTGACCTTTTGAGTTTACACACTTGACCAGACTTACCCTTGTCATAACCAGCAGGTGGTACCATATACACTTCCTCATCCAGACTCCCATGTAAAAAGGCATTATTTACATCCAATTAGCATAGAGGCCAATTGTTCATAATAGCAAGAGCTATCACAACCCTCACAGTAGCTAATTTAGCAACAGGAGAAAAGGTTTGAGTAAAATCTTGCCCTTCTATCTGCTGATAACCAATAGCAACCAGCCTAGCTTTGTATCTCTCTATTGTACCATCATGATTCAACTTCACCTTGTAGACCCATTTAGAACCTATAACTTTCTTATCCTTGGGTAAGAAGACCAAATCCCAAGTCTCATTATCTTCTAAAGCCTTCAATTCTTTCTCCATTGCAAGTACCCTATTATTATCCTTCTTAGCCTGATTATAAGTAGTAGGCTCAATCACTTTAGAAGAACTGACATTAAAAGATTCAGACTGATCTGATGTAACATCCTTGTGAGGCATATATGTTGTTTCAAAATCTTTGTATTTTCCTGACAATTTCACAGGTCTAAAAGATCTTCTAGGAGCACTTTGTACAGGCAAAACAGAATGAGGAATCTGAGAAACTAACTCAGAAGATTCAGAACTATCTTCAACTGAATTAGAAACAGAAGGTTGTGTGATAGGAGACTGAATACTACTAGTATCAGTAGTATTTTGGAAAGAATTATTTGAGAATTGAGGTGTGATAGTAGGCAATATCACACTCTCAGAACTGAAATCAACCAGATGAGGAGAGACTGGAACTGGACAATTAGAAAAAATTTGAACATCAGTTTTAAAAGGGAAAACATTCTCAAAGAATATCACATCCCCTAGAGACAAAACTTGTATGAGAATTTAGATCATACAGCTTAAACGCCTTTTGGCCAAAAGGATAGCCAAGAAAGATACACTTTCTAGCCCTGGAATCAAATTTATCCCTATTAGGAGACAAAGTATATGCATAGCATAGGTAACCCACAACTCTAAGCTCATCATAGTTAGGTGGTTTGTGAAACAAAATTTGATAAGGAGATTTCCAACCTAAAACCTTGGTTGGAAGTTTAATAATAAAGTGAGTAGCAGAATGCAAACAATCTCCCCAAAATCTTTTAGGCAAATTAGCATGAAATCTAATGGCTCTAGAGATTTCAAGTAAATGCCTATGTTTTTTCTCAACTCTTCCATTCTGCAGAGGCACCTTAGCAACACTTTTCTAATGCAAAATCCCTTTAGCAGCACACATGTCTAAACAAAATTCTTTCACCAACTCAGTCCCATTGTCAGATTTAATTATTTTCACCCTTTTTTGAAATTGTGTTTCTACCATAGCCAAGAAACCAGCAACGGTTTTCTGAACTTGCATTTTGTTATGTAGAAAAGAAGTCCATTTGACCCTACTATGATCATCAAGCATTGTAAGATAGTAGGAAGCTCCGTTAATAGCCTTAATTCTATAGGGACCCCACAAGTCAATATGCAGCACATCAAAAACCCCTTCAGCTCTACTATCACTCATAGAAAAGGGTAATTTATGTTGCTTAGAATGCAAACAAACATCAAAATTGTATTCCTTTATTCCTGAACAATCAAGACCAGTAAAATACTTCATTTTTGACAAGGAAACATGCCCTAGTCTAGCATGAAACAAATCAACACTCACATCAACTCTGCCTTTATTACAAATACTTGTACTAGTCCTATTTGGCAATACAAGATTCTGACCTGCATTATTGCCATTCTCAAGGGTATTACACCCTAAATTATTATCAACATCAACACAGAGATTACCTCATTAATGGAGAAGTAATACAAGCCACCTTGCCTCAGTCCATATCCAATCACATCTTCACTAGAATGGTCCTGAAAATAGCAACTATTTCTAGTAAAGAACACCTTAACACCAATCTGTTCTATCAACCTCGCAAATTATGCTTAAAACCTTCTACCAACATAACATCATTCAACACAATCTTGTCATTCAATCTAACAGATCCAACCAACGCAACACACTTAAAAGACCCATCAGGTAAACATACCCTAATAGGAGTAGTAAGTTTCTTCTTATTTAGCAGCAGAGATTCATCATAAATCATATGATCACAAGCACCACAATCTATAATCCACACACAATTTTCTCCATAATCATTCACAGAACAATTAAAGGAGTAAGTGTCAATACCTGCAAAATTTGCAAATGACAAGCCAGAACCTCCAGTAGCCTGCTTGCCTTTCATAGTTTTCATCACTTCTTGACATATCATACTCAGCATATCAGAATCAATACCACCAGCACTTGCAGCAGTATTTTAAGATAGAGGATCTTCTTGAACTTGATCAATAGTCACATTAGCAACAATCTTCTGACCACTACCAGAATTCTTAGCAACCTTAAGAGCATTATACCAATTAGGGTAACCATGCAATTCAAAACAAGAATCCATAGTGTGCCCCTTCCCTTTGCAATAATCACATTTCCTATCATTCTTCTCCTTCTTCCAATCCTTCTTAACAACATTCTGACTATTGTTGTTTCGAGGATTAAACCTCTGATTATAATTACTCTGACCTCTCTGAGCAACCTTAGCACTACTCTCAGTAATATGCTCAGTATTACCACTAACCTCCTTGTGTTTCTCAACTTTTTGAGCAATGGATAAATCTCTATTAAGAGAAGGAAGAGGATCCATAGACAAAATTTTTGTAATAGTATAATCAAAACCACTATTCAAACCTAGTAAAAACTGCATCAGCTTATCATCAGCTTCAAGATCAGCAAGCTTCTTCAAAAATTGACAAGTACAAGAAGACAATGCACCACATGTACACATAGGATACTCCTTCAAACTCTGCAATTCATCCCACAATTTCTTGATTTTGCCATAATAAGCAATAATCGACATATTTTCTTGCTTTAAAGCATCAATATCCTTCTTCAACTAATAGATCAAAGGGCCATTAGACTAACCAAAACGTTCTTGCAATTCACTCCACAATTCAACAATAGAATCAACATAAGCAAAATCATCAGCAATTTCAGCAATCATAGAACTCAAAATCCGGCTAACAACCATATAGTCAGCTCTATTCCACCTAGGATGATCCTTGTGAAATTCATCAGGTTTCTTCATTGAACTAGTAACAAAACCATCCTTATTCTTAGCAATCAAAGAACGTTTTACACTACGACTCCATCTAATGAAATTATGACCTGAAAATGGAACAACAACTAGAGAAGCAGTAGGACTATCTGAATTTGCAATAAAAAGAGGATCAAGATTACCTCCAGAAGAAAACGAGTTCATCTCAAAAGAAGCATCACCATTACCAGTACCAGCCGCCATTAAAACAGCTCAAAATCTTCAAGATCTCGAAAAATAATCGCAATTGAAGAACGAACAACTCAAAAAACTGATTACGAAATCGTAATCAACAATCTCAAAAAGAAATCAGATGTTCAAGATCTGCAAGAAAATTTCGCAATTGCAAACAAATTGCAATCGCAATAAATCTTCGCAATCGAACAACAAATCAGCGGAAAAACAGAGACGATAGAAGAATTCAATCAAAGAAACGAAGAACCCTAATCTCGAGTGAGATTCTGCTCTGACACCATGTAGGAATTGTAGATATAAGGAGGAGAAATGTAGAGAGAGATTTTATTTAAGTCAGAAAATCTGTAAAATGAATTCTAATTACATAATTATTACAAGTGTACAGTATATATATTGGAGTTAGTTACACCTCTAACTAACTTTATAAAATAATAAATGTAATAAATCTAATATAGCCCCCAAGCAAGTAAAAATTCATAAATAAACCTGGTCTACAATAAAGTTATTATAGACCAAGTTTGTCATGTGCTTGCTTACTACCAGCTTCTTACTGTACAATTTATTACAAGCAGGAATTTATTTCCTTTTTCTCTCTTTCCTCTAAAAGATTAGACACATCACACTTTCTCTCTCTTCCAAGCCCTCACACTTTCTCTCTCTTCTCTTCTTCCATTTTCTCTCTCTTCAAAATTGCTTGAATTCAAGCATCTATGGCAAGAACTCGAGGTGGTGCAACATTTCAACGGAAAAGAGGTCTTCGTTCTTCAGCTACAAAACCACTTTCTGGTATCGTTGTTGCTCTTTGTTTTGCGTTCTTTGATTTCAGCATTTTTGAGCGTTTAACTGTTGTTTTTGAGAGATTAATTGTTGTTTTTGAACGATTAATTGTTGTTTTTTGAGCGATTAATTGTTTTTTTAGCGAGTCATTGTTCTTGTTTTTGAGCGATTTTTAGTTCTTCGTTGTTGTTTAATTTTTGTTCTTTGTTGTTGTTTAATTTTGTTGATTTATTGTTTTTTAGTTTAATTTTTTTGTGTTCGATGATGATTTGTGTTTTTTTTAGGTTTTCTTTGTTGTTTTTTGTGTGTTATTTTGATCTAATTTGTTTAAATTGAAGCAGATTTGGTTTAGGTTTTAGTCTGCATGTGTATGAATTGTGCGCAATTAGTTCAATTTCATGGTTTTGCTTGGCCTATTTCAACTTTGATGGCGTGATTAACAATTCACCAATTTTTAAGTCTTTACTCTGAAATTTAGGCTACAATTTGGGTGTGATAGTAGTTGTTATAGTTGTAGATACATACATCATAATCTTCTATTGAGAATGTGATTTATCAATGATCTTTGCTCCATATTCTATAAATTATCATCAATTTTGATTAATTATTTGATTTTGTGGAATTGTTAGTATATTGTAATCTGTTGAACTATATATGAGGATGAAATTTTACTGATCGGTTGTTTTTGGCAGAATGTGCTATGTTTTAAGGGATGAAATGATGTGAACTTGATTAATATGCATTTTAAAATTCTTCTATGTTAATTGCATTTTACATTTGCTATTATATTACTCTTTGAATCTTACAGAGCACAAACTCCATCTAGTGCTAGGTACCGACTATTTCTCACACCAATCCCTTTTGTGATGGACTTTTTGTTTTGAATCCTAGACTATTGTTCTATAATGGATGTAGTTTTGTCTCATGCTTATCAAACTTAAATCTCAGATTAGTCAGATATGCAGATGTCAGAATGTAATTTGTGAGAATAAGATGATAACAAGCGAGGGCTCATGGAGTTGTTTGATGTGGTGTGTCATTTAATAGAGATTAGAGAGGAAGAGTGGTGTAGGTTACATTAATTGAATAGTGGGACAGCAGGTTAGGGGCTAGGATAACAGCAGGTTGATTTAAAATTACATGAACCTTATTATGGTTCAATGATTTGTTTTGACTTGTGAGCTTTAGATTTAATAATTTTTCATGGTTTCTTAATCCTATTATTTAGAGTATTAGTTTGTGATAATTGATCTTATACTAATACATAACTTGTATAGCTACATATCATTTGTGTCAGAAAAAATATACGAAGTAGGTAGGAGGCTGGGAGCTGACATAACAATAGTTACATTGCAATTTTGCTATAAATCTAGTTTCATAACCTATTGTGATAAGATTAGTTTAAGGTTAAGGTCCATTATACTTCGTATTTGTTTACTTGTTTGTAGAGTAAGGCTGCATACAAATATGTGTATAAGTTTTGATAAGATTAGTTTAAGGTCTAATTGTGTAGCCTTTCATTTGTCATTATTTCTCTTTTAAAATCGAAGGAAATGATTATTGTTTATCATGTATAGATTTTCCATATGAATATATTAGGTGATCTATGCCTTTTAAGAAGACACTTTATGCTTTATGCATTTTCACAAAATTCTCATACCTAAGTTACATGTTAAGGTGGTAGTGGATAGTTAAAGGAATTACTCCTAATACAGAAAGTATTTGTTAATTTGTTTTAATAGAGTAGAGATACATTCTGTAGCATATATCATTACATCTAGACTAGGTGCTATACTTTCCCTCCCCTGCCTCTGTAAAGTCTTTATGTCAAAGGTTATATACTTATATTGTCCTCTTTGTATGTTCAATGTTTCCTGTGAAAATTATAATCCTTATCCTAAATAATGTTTTTGATGACCCAAGTCCTATAGCTTATTTGCTACCAGCCTCAACATTAATGATATAGTTTGTTTAGTTTTGTTTCACTCTGTAGGTTTATCATGATTCTTTGAAATAAATGGGAAAAAATTTAGGTATTATGTGTCCTCTGAAATAATATATGCATATTCATGCTTTCTAGTTACTGAAATCTGCTTTATGTTCCCTGTTTCTATTGCTTTGATTGGGCCTTTGCTTGAAATCCGATTAAGCATCAGCTTTCTATATGGGATACTTTCCGCTCTTTCCTACTTCATGAACTTTCATTGTAATTTTACAGACCATGAATGGGTGAGCTCTGTCTACAAAAAAGAGGACTTTAGTGTTTTTCTTTTTTTACTTCTCGTGGAGCACATATTGTTATGTTCTTGTTATATGATTTATCAGCATGTATTAGGTTAAAGCTAATCTCTCTTTATCATGCATGTTAACTGCTATTTTTTTTTAAGTGGCATTGCTGATTATTTTCGGCTCTGTTTATAGTGCTCCATGTGTATCATATATGCTGCGTAAATGTGCACTTTACAATGACATGTCATGGTCTTAAATTTTCTAGTCACTATTGTTTCAGTAAGGTCACTATAATTTACATTTTGATTTCTTTTCTATAATAATGGTGCCAAAGGCTTGAAGAAGAAAACTAGAGCTAACAAGGAAAAGGGTGTTGCTGAAGAAGATGTTTCTGAAGAGGTTCATGAGCATCAAGTTCTTGTAACTGGTTCACCTTCATCTCGGCATAAGAGAACTCGTGAAGATGAACCTAAACTTGGCGCTGAAGCTGCTTCTCTTGTTCATGTTAAGAAGACAAGGACAAGAACGAAGAAATCAATAGTTGAAGCTGGTGAAGCTGGTGGTGATGTACCTACGTAAGTAACTTTATTTCCTTTGGAGTGCTCTCAAAAAATTAGATTCAACATGTATGTTATGTGACTATGCATTATTATCTTTATTTTGCAGATTGCGGCCATTTAAAACCAAATGTAGGCCTTTGCATTTGGTTAACATGATGTCTAAATTTTCTCCTTCTCAAATAACTTCTGTAAATGAAATCGGTTTTGGAGGGTTGTTATCATTGAAGTTGAAAAGGAATCTTACTAGTATGTACATGTGGCTAATTGATTCTTTTGACTATGGTAGCTGCATGTTTTCAATTGATAATAGTAAAGAGTTTGTGGTGACCGAGTATGATGTGTATGATGTGTTTTGCCTTCCTTTGAACCCCAAAAGTATTAAGGAGAGAACTGGATATTCTAATAAAAAAATCCAGACTTTGTTTTCAAACATAAGTGGAGGTTGAATTTTGGGTTGACAGATGAAAATGACCAAATTCCACTTAATTTGTTTGAAGATGGGATACCTACTTTAGGTCAAGGTGGAGATGAGTTTAAGCAACTCTTTGTTACGCATGCGATATCTACATTTTTAGCTCCTACTTCTAACAGAACCGCTGATCTTAGGATTGTCAAGGCACTTGATGATGTTGGAAAAATTAAGAATTTGAATTGTTGTAAATATGTTCTTGAAAAACTATGTGAAGGTGTTAAAAGTTACAAAAATGGAGAAATTCAGAATTGTTGTGGTTGTATTTTGATGTTGGAGATTATTTACTTCCATAGGTTGAAATTTAGGAATGTTGAATTAAGTACTTCTTTACCCTTAATTCAACATTGGAATGATGAGTAGTTGATTAGGGACAAAATTAAGAAAGAAAAATTGTCCAAAAGTTTTGGGTGTGGGATTTTACTCTCTGATGTGTATCCTGTTAGTGGTAAACTGAAGTTTCAGGATGGTCATGTGGGTACTACAGGGGAAAGTATGGGGAATGTTGATAATGTCAGGGGGGTGCAGATGTGCCTGCTACAGTACAGTTCATTCTCCCACCAGGTTCAATGTCAGATCAAGAGATCCATTCGGCTAATATTGATGTAAGGAGTATCTGACTTTTGTTCTTTTTTTTTTTTTTTTAATTATTGGATATGATATTTAAATTTTTATACATGATTTTTTCAATGTCTTTGCAGCCCGTTCATGAAAAATTTTTGTTCATGAAAAGAGATATGAATGTGAATTCTTGTTTTTACAGTGACAAGATAAAACAGATTCTTCTTTCACGCCGCAATGAGACCAAACGCTCCTGGTATTAATGTGTCCCAGGATGATCAGTTTTTTTGGATCCTCAAGTTCAATATGTGATTGATGAGATCTCCGAACTTGCTATTTGGGTGACAAAAATGTCCGAGGTGTTGGATCAAGTTTCTACATTTGACCACAAAAAAACAAATGAAGGGAGGGAGGAAATTAGAGGCACTTTGCTTGTGATTGGATTTGAAAATATTCTTGCAAATGGAGGGTCCATGTGTTCGATTTCTTTTGATTAGAAATATGATGAAAAGATTATAGTTATTTCACACCTTTTAAAGTCAAATAACAAGGAAATGAAGCTATTAGATCCATAAGTTCTAGAATTGTCGACTATTGCATTATCAATGATTCTTGTTTGGCTCCTAAGTAAGTAATCTTTTATTTGATTAAATTGATTTTCTCTTATTTATTTATTTATGAAACACCTTTTTAATTCTTATTTTATACTCTTAGACTCAGTAAACTGTTGGTATTTTTTCACGAAAAGCATTTGATTCAAAGGCAAGACTTCTACACATTAGCAGAGCCTTCTGAAATCATGAGCAATAGTATTTCGGATTGCTGGGCATTGCTTCTCAATGAAAATCAGAAATTTCTTAAGGATGGACCTCGGAAATTGTACTTTGGTTCTTCAATTAGTGTGAGTTGTTTAATTATTTCAATGTTTATACATGTTTATACTTTTCACTTATTTTTTATTTGTTTAAATATTATGAAGGTTACAATAGTAGAAGATGCCGGCAGTGATGAAAATTCACAACTAGTGGACAATGTTTATCAAGAATTGGAGGAGTGGATGAAAATAGCTTGCAATAATTTTGATTTATCAGAAGTGGAGCTGGTAATACTTTCTGTTTTTTTTTTGTGCTATGGAAAATATAGTTCCCTTTTTTTTTATGTTGTAGATACCTTTTTTTAAATGAGAGTGCCTATTGTAAAATACTCTTAGAAAGTCTAGATTATAACTGAAAAGATCAGTGATATCATTAATAATAAGAACTACTTACTGAGTAGTCCAATTTTCAGTCCACAGAGAATATAGCAAGTTAAGGCCAGATCTTGTAAGTTTTTAATTGTATCAGTTCAGCATAAATAATATAAAAAGGAGTGTAGGCTGGAAGGGGCTTTCATTTTCCTTGACTAAGTGGCAGAATAATGTTCATTATTGAACAGGGTTGCTAATGTATTTTTGTTAATAAAATTAAGAAATTAAGAAGAAATTTTTGTGAAATTGATGATTGTTGTTGTTTCGGGGTTTTCTGATGTCCTGCGGGAGAGTTACAATTCCGAGACTGGAACTGGACGCCTGTACCTGCAAAACAACGGAGACTCCTGGTGGTGGGAGCTCCGCCTCCAACGGTCAAGTTAGTACTTGATTAAGGAGTAATTAATGCGGAAATTAAAGTGATTGGGTCTCTCTAGGTGAGAGTGTTTAATGTAGGTAATCTGCTTTGTTAGCGTGATCAGCCTGTTATCTCTGTCATCCCCCTTAATTAGGATTAAGGGAGGTATTTATAACCTTGGGAAACGTGCCAATCCTAGGTTTAGGTTAACCTAGGGCTGATTGGGCTTCCCTCGGAAGTTGGGCCTGGGTGGCCGGTTATCCCAGGTGTCATGGGAAGGACACGTGTCGTGTCGTAATTGGTCCAAGGTGGACGGATCATTGCTTGACACGTGGCAGGCTTCTATTGGTCCATGTGACGGACACATGGCGGAACCTGATTGGTCCACTTGTCAGATGGTAATTGGTGGGAGCAAAATCCCCTAATCATTTGCCCCTCACAGGTGGCACGTGACTGGTCACGTGTTACCTGTGACAGGTGTCGCACTGTAACAGGCGACGGCCTGCTACAGGTGTCACTCGGCGAAAGGCCGAGAGATTCTCCCGCCCAAATTTTGAATTCTGGAAGTGACCCTTCGCCTTCTCACTTCGCCTATATAAAGGAGTGTTGACTTCAGTCATTTTCACACTTGAGAACTTTGTGAGAGAACATTCGGACCCCTGAACTTGCTCTGACATTTTGGACCCTTTCTGCCTACCGCCTGCTCTGACAAGCCGACTGCACAAGATTTTCAGAACTCCATCAACGTCACTCGTTCAGGTAACCGTCGGTTCTCTTACTCTTAATTTTCTCTTTATTTTATTCTTTTTTGAAATGGCACCACGGAAGCACACGACACGACCTAGGTTAGTGATCAGCCGGTCACCGGGGACGGCTGAATCTAGGACTAGGAGTGCCGCCTGCCCTTTTCCGGACCCATCTTTGCCCTTTATACAAAGTCCGACTGTATATGTGTCTATGCAGAGCATGATGGCCAGAACAAAAAAGACTGCCAGGATCTCAAATTCAGACGGCTCCTCCCACAGGGTGTCGATTAGTGAAACATCTGACCAGGCGCCAGATGTGGAAGTGAAACAAAGCGGCTTGAAAGCCGGCTGTTCTGAGGGAGGAATCAAAGTGACCCCTTCCCATTTCACAGTTGACAATTCTTCATTCTCTCCTGCTCCTTTTAAAGGAGAGGAGGCGGGCCCCTCTGGGAGAGGGGAGGAGTCGTCCTCTTCGGACTCGTCAGAGGACGATTCCGAGTCTAGCTCTTCTGGCCATGCTTCTCTGGACACAAAAGAGAAAAACAGTCGCCTGCAAGAGGCGAGGCTTTCTCACGCAGTTGAGAAGGGGGACGATTGGGCGGAGCCATCCGCCTCTTACCGAGAGCAAAATACCCCCTACTACTGCACGCTACCTCGGGGCCGGATCACAGCCATGCAAGAGAAAGTGGAGAGCTTTATCGCAAACCACACAATGGGCCCCGACTTTTTAGTGTTTGTGCCGGATCCAGAAGACACAGTCGTCTGGCCGGCTGGTACCAGTTATGATAGCGCCTGCTTTGGCTGCTACGAGGCGGCCATCAAGGCTGGGCTGCGCTTCCCATTACATCCTGCTGTTCAGCGGATCTTGGATGGGTATGAGTTGGGGTTATGACAGTTAGCCCCGAACTCCTGGGTCAACGTACTCGGCTATGTGGCCGGGTGCGAACTGCACGGGGTGGAGCCGAGCTTCGAGGCTTTCGCCCACATGAACTACCTCAGATAGACCCCTAAGGCAGGCGGTACCGGCTGGTATCAATTGACGAGCCACAGGGGCACCTTCTTCATCATTGAGAGTTCAGACACAGAGCTGAACAAGCGCCTCAACAGGTGGAACATGAATCCGCCCCTTCTTGCAGGCGGCCGCAGCATGCCGCCTGTTCCCCCCAAAGCTAAGAAAGAGATCCTGGATAAAGGACTCTTTAAAGTAGAGTCGAGGGTCGACTCTACTTCAGGGGTACGAGAGCAAGTACCCATGCACTGCGTCCCGAGCTTCAAATGGCTCTACGACGAGTACTTTTTGGCCGCCTGTGGCCTCAGCTGTCGGTCCTCAAGAGGTAGTCGGCCTGTCGAATACTCTGCTGTTCCGTGCATTTTTGTTGTAACTTTTATTAACTTTGCTGTTTGTTTTTGCAGCGGACGCCATGAGCAAAATTACCGCCTCCAAGACTGCGGCGGCCATGTTGCGGGCCTCCATCATGCAACAAGCTTCAACCGACTCCCCCAACAAGGGGGCACCCTTGGTGGGCTTCGAACCTTTCACCCTCTTTTTGGAGTTGTGTTTATGTATATACTGACTTTTTTCTTCTTTTTTAGATGGGCGCTCCAAGAGCTTCTTCTTCCCAACAGCCGGACCCTAAGGCCCGGAGGACGACTGTTGCGAGCTCTCCTGGTTCTTCCAGGAAACATGCGGCTGAGAAACAGCCGACCACTTCTTCTAAAACTCCAGCTGGGCCGCCTAGAAGTATGAAGTTGTCCTTGTAAATTTTAGACTTGCTCCCTTTTTTACTAGGTCTAATCCGTTTGTTTATGCTTGATGCAGCCGGCCCTCAGGAGCCTGACTTGGTCGAGGTGGCCAAGTCTATGATCAAGGCCGTTCCTCCAGCTGAAAGGGAGGCGGTCAGGGGTGTCGGCACCCTTGACCTAGACGGGATTGCAGGGGTCCTTGCTGAGGTATACTTAGCTTATTTTTGAGTATTTGATTTCCAGGTCGCCTGTTTTCTTTTTGTTTGGAAACTGACGCCTGTTCCTTTTTACTTAGGCCCTGCTCCGAGTGAACGGCCTTCGCAAGCCGCTTGACCGGAAGAACAAAGAGGTAAAGGCTGCAAAAGCTATGGTCGCCTCTGACTGTGATAAGGCAATGTTTCAAATTGCCCAAAATGAAGTTCTGACCATTGATATTCTTTATTATCAGGCGCAGGCTACCCCCGCTATCCGGGCTCAGTTAGAGGCGGCCCGGAAGAGGAATAGCGAGCTGGAGGCGACCATCAACAATCTCAAGGCCGAGCTGAGACCTCTTCGCCAAAAGATGTCCTCATACGAAACCTTGGAGAAATCCTTGGCGAGCGTAAAGGTACGCCTGGTGGCCCAGGAGAAGAGTCTTACTCAGGAGCTCTCGGAAAAGGCCGAGCAAGAAAAGAAAGAGCTGGTCCGGGAGATGATGGAAGACTCTACTCAAATCCAGCGCATGACTTGGGGCCGCCTCTTCCCCAATGCCGACTTTTCCTCATGGGAAAAAACGTACCGCCAGTGTTCTGATATATATAATCAAGAGATCCTGGCGGCTGCTGAGGAAGAGGCGTTGGAGGAGGAGGAGCCGGTAGTGGCGCTTGTGCCGCTTGGGGGTAATGCATCAAAGAAGGATGCAGCTGAAGCCGAGTCCAGCAAGAAGAGTGCTGACCAGGCGGCAGCTACTAATATTGAAGATCTGCCCCCTTCTTAAGCTTTATGTCTTCTTTCCTCGGCCTGCGTGCCGTTTGTTTTGTATTTACCCGGCCAGGGGGCCGGGGCTCTGAATATTTTGCCGGTCTTTAATGACCGGCTTCTTTTTAATGAATTTTTTTGTTTTGCTTCAAATTTGTTCAAGTATTGAATATTCTGATCCAATTGTACACTATACAGACTGTTTTACATGGCCGATAGTTGCAGACAGGTACGGATAGTTAGTCACGCCGCCTATGCCCCTGGACGACTGGTTGTCTGTTTCCAGGATAGACGATCAGTCGGCCATATATCCAATCGGTATTCGAACCATTTTAAAGACTGGATCCCCTTTAGGCAGGCGGTCTTGTCATTTGTAAAATTAACCAAGTAGGAAAGTGGTTTGACCAAGTAAACATGATTGTTACCTAGTCGCCAAGTAACTGAGTAGTAGAGGTATCAAGAGGTGGGTACCGGTTGTTCCCCTTTATTCGCCAATGTTTGTTGGCTTTTAACTCATAGGTTGTTAACCTAGCAGGAGTAGTGGTTGAGAGCCCCTGTTTGCTAAAAACAGGCGGACGAATCATACCTTTTAGGCTCCATACTAAGTTTGAGGGAGTGACTAAAGTCAACATAGGAGTTACTTAGTGTCCGTCACACTGTAGTCTGAGTAGTAAAGGCACCAGGCGGCGGAGGCCGGCTGAACCTTTTGATTCGCCAATGTTTGTTGGCTATTAACCCGAGTGGTTACCTAGTAGGAATAGGGGTTTGAGTGCCCTTGTTTGCCAAAAAACAGGCGGTCTACTCAAACCTTTTAGGTTCCATACTAAGTTTGAGTGAGTGACTATGAGTTAACGTTGGTGTTACTCAGTCGCCGTCACTCTTGCTTGAGAAGTAGAGGTACCAGGCGGCGGAGGCCGGCTAGACCCCTCGATTCGCCAATGTTTGTTGGCTATTAACTCAAGAGGTACCCCCTGCATTTATCCCAAGTAATATAGGCGGTCATCTGACTCAGATGTCAACTGCTACCACTGGTTTGGTTAGTGATACAGTTATCCTTGTCTCAAAAACGGCTACGTGGTTGCCCTTGGGGGCAGTCGTATAGGTACCGTGTAATTAGTTTATAGAGCAATGTTCCACCCAAAAGGGAGCTGCTCTCTGCGACGAATTTCATCCGGAGGGATGCCGCCGGACGCCTGCTATGATGTTGGGACAGGTCGTATTAGTTTTGAAGATTTGATCAGTTGGCTTGGCGCCTGGTCTGATCATTCGGCCTGTGGCCTTGGTTAGTTCTTGGTGAACGTAGGTGCTAAGTAAAAGGAGGGTAGCCGCCTGTTAGGCACAGGGTCGGCCAGGCCCTTATCTTTTTTAGCTAAGTATAAGGGGGGTGGCTGTGTGTTTGGAACCAGTCGGCCCTCTTCTATGGAGAGTAGCCGACTATATGTCCAGACGGCATGCCCTTATGGTGAGTAAAATACTCGATGGAGAGTAGCCGACTGTAAAGGTACAGGCGGCATGCCCCTCTGAAGATAGAGTAAAATACTCGATGGAGAGTAACCGACTGTAAAGGTACAGGCGGCATGCCCCTCTAAAAGAGTAAAATATTCAATGGAGAGTAGCCGACTGTAAAGGTACAGGCGGCATGCCCCTCTGAAGAGAGTAAAATTCTCAATGGAGAGTAGCCGACTGTAAAGGTACAGACGGCATGCCCCTCTGAAGAGAGTAAAATTCTCAATGGAGAGTAGCCGACTGTAAAGGTACAGACGGCATGCCCCTCTGAAGAGAGTAAAATTCTCAATGGAGAGTAGCCGACTGTAAAGGTACAGACGACATGCCCCTCTTAAGTAAGAATAAAAATTAAACATGGAGAGTAGCCGACTATTTGTTAGTAGGCGTGCCCCTCTTAGTACAAAATTGAATATTAAGTGCAAACTTTTATTAAGTAGCCCTTGATTATTTACATCATTTAAAAGAAATATTTCTTAAGATTATCTACATTCCAAGTTCGAGGCAACGGTTGTTCGTCTGGTGTTTCCAGCCGGTAGGTACCGTTCCTGACCTCTTCACAGATTCGGTAGGGTCCTTCCCAGTTGGGAGTTAGTTTGCCAGACTCATTAGCCCTACCAACTGCTTCCATTTTTCTAAGTACAAAGTCCCCCACTTTGAGTGGACGTCTGTGTACTTTTTTGTTGTATGATCTAGTCATTCTTAGGCGGTAAATTTCATGGCGCAAGACAGCATTGCCCCTCCTTTCAGGAAGTGAGTCTAATGCCAGGCGCATGGCTTCCTAGTTTGCCTCTTCGTCATATAGCATTACTCGAAGAGTCGGCTCGTAGTGTTCTATTGGAAGAACAGCTTCCGCACCATAAGTTAGGAGGAATGGAGTTTCTTTAGTCGCCCCTTTTTCAGTCGTCCTAATGGCCCAGAGAACATGTGGTAATTCATCCGCCCATAGGCCGCCTGCTCGTTCAATCTTTTTCTTAAGACCGTCTGAGATGATTTTATTAAAGGCTTCTACCTGGCCGTTTGCTTGTGGATGGTCGACAGATGCAAAGTAGTGTGCAATTCCTTGGTCACCCAACCAGCTTTTGAGAACAGGCGTCTCAAATTGGGGACCATTATCAAAAACCATAGACATGGGAACCCCGAACCGAGTGATGACATTTTTCCAAATGAATGAAATTACATCCTTCGTCTTGATTCCCTTTAATGCCTCCGCCTCTACCCATTTAGTGAAGTAGTCGACGACAACAAGTATGTACCTCCTTCCGCCTGTAGCAGGCGTATATGGACCCAAAATGTCCATGCCCCACTTAGCAAACGGTAGTGGGCTATGAATAGTAGTGAGGTCAGTAGCCGGACGGTGAATTAGCTTGCCAAACCTTTGGCACTTGTCACATTTTTTCACCATCTCCATTGCATCTGCTTCTAAAGTAGGCCAAAAGTAGCCCTGCCGCCTTGCCCGTTGAGCAAGCGTCCTACCGCCTATATGAGAAGCACAGTAACCAGAGTGAAGATCGTCTAGTATCTCTCGTCCCTTCTCTGGAGTAACACACTTTAAGAAGGGTTGAAGGTACCCCTTTTTGTGAAGTTCTCCCTTTATTATTTCAAAACTGGTTGCTCGTTTTTTTAGTGCTGCCGCCTGTTGATGATCATCCGGCAGGGTACCGTTTGTCAGATATGCCCTGATTCAATAACGATAGGGTCGTCATGCGGCCCTCTTACCCCTCCTAGATCTTCTTCACTGATGACAATCTCAGGAAATGAATATTTGGAGGGCCGTTCTTGGTGAACAGAATTTACATCTAACCGCCTGATATTGTCTTTGTTGCCCCTAATAGTGGGGCCGCCTCCTGAGAAGCCGCCTGCAATGGTGTAGACGACTGCATCATCTGTATCGGAGCTGTCGGCCTGTTGATTCTTTTTGGTCGACTGCTTTTTTGAGGAAGTGTTCCTCGTAGATTTCTTGACATAAGTGTCAAGATCACCTTGTTCAGCCAGGCGGTCCAGATACCGCATGAGACTGATGCATTCATTGGTGTGATGACCAACATCTTCATGATAAGCACATAATTTATCTTGGTTCCAGTTGTTTGCAGAACCCTTCATGGGGACCGGCTTCTCAATTGAGATCCGTCCCTTGATTTCCTTTAGGATAAACTGGCTATCCTTGTTAAACGCATACTTTGGGGAGTATGGTTTGAATTCTTTTTTCTTTTTCTGGGCCGGCTTTTTAGAGGAATCAGCCGCCCAAACCTCTTTTCTTTTCTCGTCTTTGTTGGACGACTGCTTCTGTCGTCCTTCTCTTTTGTCGGACCTTTTACCGTCCGACTGTTTTCCCGTACTACAAAGATCAGTCGCCTGTATATAGGCTTCCGCTTCAATCAAGGCCTCTTGAAGAGTCGCCACCCTCTTTCGGACCAAATCAAATTTGAAGGTCGACCCGTCCTGAGACCTCTGAAAAAGTCAGTATAGGCTACTTCATCCGGTAACCCTTGAATCTGTATTCTCATCAGGTTAAACCGCCTGATGTAAGAACGAAGCCCCTCCTTCTCGCCCTGCTGAATTGTTCCTAAATCAAGGGTCGTCTTCTTCGCAGGGATGTTCATGGCGAAGTTGGAGGTGAATAAGTAAGCAAGCGTCCTGAAGCTATTTACACAACCAGTCGGCAGGTTGCCGAACCATTGTTGTGCGATTCCTTTGAGAGTCGCTGGGAAACACTTGCACCAAGTGGGATCATCCAACCCTTGAAGGTAAATCAGGTTGGTGAAGGCCATAAGATGGTCTTCTGGGTTATTAGTGCCGTCATAGGCGCCTACTAATACATTTTTCACTTTGGCCGGCTGAGCGGCTTCAGTAATTTCCTTGGAGAAGGCCGACGGCTATTCACCAAGTCTAAGAAACCGTAGCTGCCAGTCCATAGGTTGGACGTTTTTTGCTGCATGTCCACCAAACGGTGGTGGCTGTAAAAAATACTGTTGTTGCGGCACAAACGGTAAGTTTGGTACCGCCTGGTCGCTATGAAAGCCAGACTGACGGGAGGTGCCGCCTGACTGACTCTCATGATACGGCTGCGTATCCCTCATTGAGGTATTTCGCAGACTGTCTTGGAAGTTTGAAGTAGAGGCCGACTCTGACAATCGGTCACTCTTCTTCTGCTCTAGCAGTAGCCGAGCGTCTGTGTATGATTTCCTCGACCCGTCCGCCTGAATATGACGAACAGGTTTCCTATTTCCTGGAGTAGGAAAACGGTATTTTGTGAAATCAAGGGCAGTCGGCTCCCGCTTCCTAGATTTAGGATGAGGAGTCGCCTCTCGCCCTTGAACTGGCTTCCTCTTTAGTGAAGTGGAAGGTTTCTTAGCCGACTGCTCCTTGTCCAGAGCAGGCGACTTCTTGTTGATCAACTCTTGAATTTCTCCCTTGAAGTCCCTCATGAAGGTCATGAGTTCGTTCCTTGTGATGGGAGCAGACCCATCAGTCGCCTGCTGCCGAACAGGCAGTGCGCCTGCTGGCTCGCTTCCAGTTTGATGTTCCCGTTCCCTCCTTTCGGTATGACGGGTACGTCGGGCCCTTAGGGTCCCGTCTGAAGTTGTGTGAGCTTCAACTTCAAATTCACTCTCAGTATCGTGGTTCGACTGAACTTGAGGGTCGTCTAGGGGACGCCTCTCTTCAGGAGTCGGTACAGACTTGGATGCCATCTCAGAAGTACTCTCCCCACAGACGGCGCCAAATGTTTCGGGGTTTTCTGATGTCCTGCGGGAGAGTTACAATTCCGAGACTGGAACCGGACGCCTGTATCTGCAAAACAACGGAGACTCATGGTGGTGGGAGCTCCGCCTCCAACGGTCAAGTTAGTACTTGATTAAGGAGTAATTAATGCGGAAATTAAAGTGATTGGGTCTCTCTAGGTGAGAGTGTTTAATGTAGGTAATCTGCTTTGTTAGCGTGATCAGCCTGTTATCTCTGTCATCCCCCTTAATGAGGATTAAGGGAGGTATTTATAACCTTGGGAAACGTGCCAATCCTAGGTTTAGGTTAACCTAGGGCTGATTGGGCTTCCCTCGGAAGTTGGGCCTGGGTGGCCGGTTATCCCAGGTGTCATGGGAAGGACACGTGTCGTGTCGTAATTGGTCCAAGGTGGACGGATCATTGCTTGACACGTGGCAGGCTTCTATTGGTCCATGTGACGGACACATGGCGGAACCTGATTGGTCCACTTGTCAGATGGTAATTGGTGGGAGCAAAATCCCCTAATCAGTTGTAATACGGAAGCAAAAAAATACCAATAGCGCAATACAACATATAACCCTGACTTCAGAGTGGCTGGAAATTAGTAGTATATTTTTAAAAGAGGTCACTATAATATCAAAAATGGAATCTATATGTGTTTTTTTATTACTAATTGTCGTATCTTTGTTGTAGATATTTTTACCTTGTCTTTGTGGCAATCACTATTGCTTATTTGTGGTGAATTTGACTGAAAGGAAAAATTCAATTTATTGATAATCTGAATTATGATGAGGATGTGGTCGTATCTTCTTAAAAAAGTTGTCTAGTCTCTTGGTATTACTTTCTCACTCTTCCGTATTCTCACTATTTTCTTGTCTAAAAGTTTTGATTCTGAGTTTTAGGAATTAGGATTTGGACAAATTTTAACCTAGTTTACATGTGAAACTAGCATTGTGAATTTGTGAAGTGTAATTTTTATAATAGTAACTGAGACAAAAGTCGAATAGATTGTATCATAAAGTTGCAACATGGTTGTTATAATGACTCTTAATAGATCATTTAATGTGACTATGATCTGATTATATGCTTTTTTGTTAGTGTGATATGATCAGTACCTTCTTTGATCAAAGGCTTATTCAATCTGGAGCTATGGTTGATTACGCTTTGGAGTTTTCTACTTTGAATTGGAGATCTAGCAAAGATAATTCACATTCTGGTGTTTATACTATAATGAGCATGCTTTTATGTAATGGAGCTGATGAGTTTAAATGTGAAATTTTAAGAACAATTATGATTTCTATCCCTTTTAAATTATTATTTATTTCTTTTAATTAATATCACAATATCTTATATTGATTATTTACTTTTTTAGGCTTCAAATAGGAAGATTCACCGGACTCAAATTGCTGCATCTTTGGTACAGTGTTATCTGATATGAATGAAGCTAGATCAATTATAATTGGTAAGGTGGCTGAATTAAAACCTGATAGACAGCGTCTTTCAAAAGAGGTTGAAGAAAGAAGGAAGAAAGAGATTGAACAGAGAAAGAATAAGAAGAAGCTGACTGTAGACAAGAAGAAGAAAGGAAAGGCTTAAGATGTCAGAACATTGTGTAGGCTTAAGATTTTTTGACTTAGTTGTGATCATAATTTTTTGATGCTAAGCAAAGTACTTTGAAGATTGTATAGCTAATTAGTATTCATTCAACTTTTGTGTAGGTTATTGAATGAAGATTGGAAAAATATTCATTTTGTATAAACAAGCTTTTGCCAACATTTTATGAAAATGGTATATTGTTTGTTTAATTCAATTATTAAAGTTCTCTATTATTGATATGTCCATTTTATATAGTGTTTTATCCCCGTCTCTTGGTCGTTATTAGTAGTGTTTTTGGCTCTTTCGGGCCACTTTTATTACTAATTTGTGTGTTCTAGTGTTTTCGTAGTTTTAGTTGTATTTTACAGAAAATTGCACTCTTGGAGCATTTTCCCGGGCTTTATGGATCGACTACGGAAGCTAGAAGGATACGACCACTCTTGAAACCCAGGATCGGTGAGAGCCGGTGATTAAGGGCTCGGTATGTGATACCGGGGTTATTGGATCAATTAATCAAGACCCGATGAGGAAACTTAGATTGGGCCGAGGAATTAAGCCCAATTGAAATCCAAGCCTCGAAGAAGAAGACCAGGCCCGATCGGGCAAGCATACGCCCGATCGGTCGGCTGTGCGCATAAGGACCCTCAAGGAAGAGGCGCGCCCGATCAGGTGAGCGTAAGCTCGATCGGGCGCGGCACATCAGTAAAGGGCGTTGTAAAAAGGCGGGCCCGATCGGGCGGCCCTTCGCCCGATCGGGCGCGTGTTTTCTTAGGACCTGATTAAGTTTAGTTTCAGTTCTTGTTTTAGGGAGGGTTTAAATACCATTTGTACGGAATTCTTAGTTACCTTCTTTCTTAGACTTTCTCTCTCTACTTAGTATTTTTCTCTCTCTTAAATTCTCTCTAAACTTTTGTTCTTAATACTTCCTTTGATTCTAGATTTATTTTGAGTACAATTTCTTCCCTTTTTAATTTCAGCTATTTTAATTGTTTTCTTGATTATGCTTTTAATTATTTACTTGATTGGCTTAGTTATGATGATTAGTGAGTAGTTCCATTCTAGGGTTTATGGGGATCCATAATTATTTTGAAGAGATAGTTTGTTATTATTGATTATTGATATTGCATGTTAATTTCCTATTGAATTGTTTTAATTCTTTGCAATTAGATTATGAATCGAGCAGATGTAATTTGATTGTGAATGCTTAGCAATATTGAATTGATGAATCGAGCAGATGTTGATTTAATACTAAAGGCTAATTTTAATAGGAACTTAGGTCTAGTAAATTGCGAGAGCCTGTTAGATCTATGTTGATTAATAAATTGCGAGAGCCTGTTAATCATGTTATATGTGCATTATTAATTATTAATTACTTCGTTCTATCCCGAAATATTAATTATTGGTGAACCTGTGACCCTAGGTTTCCTTATTATTGATTCTTTTGTCCCTAAACTTATTCTTCGTAGTATAGAATTCATATCTAAATATATTGGTTACTTAGATAATTTAGATTATAATAATAAATTAGAATTAAAAAGACCTGTTTCCCTGTGGAGTTCGACCCTACTTCCCTATCTACTTTAGTTAGTGATTTAGGTAATTATTTTTGATTAGGGGATACGACTTTACCCTATCAAAATTTGGCGCCGTTCCCGGGGACACAGTTTTATTTTTATTTTCTGATTATATTTTTGTAGTCTAGATTATCCCCCCTTTTGCCTCATAGAACATTAGTTCTTTGAGGCAAATCTCATATTTGTCTTTAGTTCTTTATTTATGCCCAGGTGTTCCAGATCAGGTTACATCCCTTTTGATCCTGAGATCGAGCGTTCTTTTCATAGGCAAAGGAGACTCTATAGACAAATTCTGGCGGGTTCTGAGGAGGACAACGATCGAAGAGATCCTCCCCCTGATTCTAGTGACACATATATTCCTTCAGATTCAGAATGAGAGATGACGGCCCAGAAGAAACTCAGTGATTATTCGTAACCGAAGCTCCTAGATTTCCCGCACCTTACTCCCACTCCGGCTCTATATGGAGTTTAATTTGAGATCAAGCCCCAATCTATCACTATGATAGAGAGGTAGCAGTTTAGCGGAGCTAAGGGTGAAGATCCTAATCTTCACATCGCAATTTCTGCCAATATTGTAACACCATTAGACAAGCCTGGGTCACGCAAGACCAAATCAGGGAGATTCTTTTTCCCTTTTCATTATGTGGCAAAGAAAAATTATGGTTTAATGGTTTGAATAGAACTGCACTTGGTATTACTGACTGGGAAACTCTTGCTTTGAATTTCTATAATAAATATTATCCTGCAGAGAGAACAGCGGTGCTAAGGAGTGCTATTTAGAACTTCGCTCAAGAGGCCGACGAAACACTATATGAGGCTTGGGAGAGGTTCAAGGATCTACAGAGAGAGTGCCCCCACCAGAATCTAGCACAATGGCAATTGATCCAAGCATTTTATCATGGACTTGGAAATTCTTCTAGATCAGTACTAGATTCGGCAGTGTAAACAACCATTTGTGTCTCCCCAAAACCAAACCCAGTGATGAGTACCTTTCATGTCGAATCATATCGAATGAAGCGAAAGTGTGGAAAGTCTAGTGTTGCGGAAAGTTTTAATTTCTTTTCTCTTCTCTCTGTTTTTAAAAACTTATTTTAAGAAAATAGTCAATCCAGTTTGGTTGGTCCATGATAAAGATATAATAATGGTGTAGTTGGATGGGGTTTGAAAAGACCTTTCCAACGATATATTATAAGCTCAATTCCGATGAATAATGAGGAAGTTATGGCCAAAATACTAAACTGGGCCCGATTTGGTTTTTATATGCGGCCCAATGATCTAGAGGAGGGCCTATTATTAATTATCATTCCTAAAGCTATTAGGATTGATTATAGTCTTTTAGAATAATCTAGAAGGTTCTTTTAAATCCTAATGGAGTTAGGATTGATAATTATGTTTTAAAGAGTTTGAAATTGAATAAAACTACTCCTTTTAAGAATCCTTGTTTTGTACGAAGTGGAATATATTCAGATTTTATTTTCGTGCCTCATAATATTTATCCAAATTTTATTTGGTTGGATAGATCTTTAAATTATCTTTCCAATGATATGTTATAATATTAAATCCGAGTTATAACGAAAAAGATATGAATGAGACATGAAACTTTATCCAAAACTGACACCCTTCCACTATTTTGGCCATATCGTTTTATCTAAAAAATATTTTAATCTGATTCTAATTGGGTTGGAAAGTAGATTTTAAGATCTTTCCAACGACATATTATATGCCTGATTTAAACTTCCAGTTCAAAAGATATGATAAAAACAAAAAAACGCGTTAAAAACGGGCTTGGCGCCTGACTCTAGGCATTGGCGCCTGGAACCAAGCCTGGCGCCTGGCGCCAATGGCCAATGCCTGGCGCCAACCTCGTTTTGCGTGCGCCAGACTCTATTTTGTTAATTTTATCTTTTTGGCTGATTTTCTCTACAAATAACGTATTAAAACTCCGTTTTCGATAACCAGATTTCATCAATTCTTATTTCAATTCACCAACTCTCATCTAGATTTTCTTAATTATTCTCTCTCTATTTTCTAAACTAGCCTTTTCTCAAATACAAAATTCCGCATTCGCAAGATCTAGAAACACCTAGCCATATTCGAAGTTGCCTTCGCCCTAGACATGAAAGGTTTTAATTTCTGAGGGTTTGGTCCCAAATCTCTCTTTCAATTATTTAATTTAATTGTTTGTTTATTATTTTCCTTGAAGTTACTAACGTGTGTATTTTGTTATTAGAAAGAGGTACGAAGCATCAAAGTAAGTACTTTAATTGATTAATTGATATTATGATGTAGAAATCATGTTTATATTGTTATTATGATATTCCTAGTATCGTGTTTAGGGAAAAGGTTATAATATCAAATATATTAAATATGATTGTTACGATGCTTCCTATGTTCTTCCTAATATTTATGATTGTTAGTATCATGTTAGGGTTAAAGATTTGATTTTTATTGTTTAGTGACATGCTAGGGTTTGTTATTAATCTTGTTAGTATCATGCCTAGGATCTTGCTATTATTATTATGCTTTAATATTAACATGAACATGAACATGATTATGATTATAATTGTTATAATTTATTATGATTATGAATATTATTATTATTATTTTGATGATGATTATTTTATTTATGATTATTATATTTATTATTTATTATGTTGCTTGATATTTATTGTTATTTCTTGATCACACTTTTTATGCATGTTTAAAGGGAATTTGTACTTGTAATCACGCTTAATAAGATATTTAATAATCTTGTTTAGGGTTAACATGATTATAATTCAAGTGATCGCCAATAATAGGTTTATTTGTGCATTAATATTCAACCAACATAGATAAACAGGTTTAGGGTTAAACCTATTGATTGCATGTTAATCAAAAAGCGCACATGAATACGATCAGAATAAAGTAGAGGCCTATTATTAGGGCAGGTTCAACCTCTTTTAGGTTGGATTTGTACCTTCATCCCCGAACCCTTATTTGGTTCTAGACCTTATGGAGTTGACGATCTCTTGGATCGTTAAGGGGTGTAACCTTCATCCTATGAACGGTTTACAAGTTCCTAAAAAAAACTTGTTGGCGACTCTTTTGCTCTATTTTCTTCCCTTTTGGACGCCACCGTACTTTAGTGTATGATCACAGTGGGGTTCAAGCTAGTGGGATTTAAAGGCTAGTGGGAGGTTTATGAATTTAAATGTGGATGATGCAGGACAGGTTATCGAAGACATGGCAATACAGAATTCCCAATATGGGAATCCGAGAGGGTTTGCAAATAAAGGAAAACATAATGTCAATTCCGTATCCTTTTTGCAAGCTCAATTAACATCTATTTGTCAAAAATTAGATAATCTTACTGCTGCTCCTAACTCTGTAGCTAATGTTTCTGTTGTTGCTAACCATGAAGCTTTTTGTGAAAATTATGGAATTGTAGGTCATTGGGAGCAAGATTGTAGGAGCTCTATGGAACAAGTTAATGCCTTTCAAACCTATAGGAAAAATAACCCCTATTCCAATTCCTACAATTCCGGTTATAAAAATCATCCTTATCTTTCATACCGGAGTACCAATGTACAAAATCCTCCACCTCCACAACAACCACAACAGCAAACACCACCACAGCAAAAATATTATCATCCTAATTCCGGCCAGAAAAGCCAAGCATCACCCTCATCATCTTCCGACCCTGCCATGACAGAAATTAGAGTAATGTTTGCCAATATGCAAAAGCATATGGAGAGTAGGGATGCGCAAATTGATTCTATCCTAGCCCATAATAAAATCATGGACAATCAAATTGCACAACTTTCATCTACCCTACAATCCCGTTAGCAGGGAGCTCTACCATCACAACCTATCCATCCTACAGATCATGCTAATGCAATCACTCTAAGGAGTGGTTCACATTATGATGGACCTCCTATGCCAAAGGAAGATAGACCAGTTCCTGATCTAGATTCCTCTATACCAAACGGTAATCCTGCTAGCCCTGCAGGGCTACAAATAGATACTAACCCTACTAATGTTTCTTTGCAGGGTAAATTGCAGGATAAGGGAGGAGATGTGCAGAGCCCAGTTATCAAGCTTCCATTCCCTAATAGACAACTGAAGAGTAAGCTTGATAAACAATTCGGTAAGTTTTTAGAGGTTGTGAAAAACCTGCAGGTAACAGTTCCTTTCACTGATTTAATCACTCAAGTACCTGCTTATGCTAAATTTATGAAAGACATTCTGACTAGGAAAAGGGCCTTTAATGAAGTAGAAACTGTAGCCTTCACAGAGGAGTGTAGCGCTTATTTGCAAAATAAATCCCCTCCTAAATTAAAGGATCCCGGTAGTTTTTCTATCCCTTGTCACATTGGGAATGTTTTTATTGATAAAGCTTTGTGTGATCAGGGTGCTAGTGTCAGTGTCATGCCATCATCTATCTGCGCTAAATTAAATATGGGAGAATTAAAAATTACTAATATAACTTTGCAAATGGAAGATCGTTCAGTAAAATACCCCTTAGGTATTTTAGAGGACGTACCTGTCAGAGTTGGTAAATTTTTCATACTTGTTGATTTTGTTGTTTTAGATATGGCAGAGGACACACATATATCCATTATATTAGGTAGGCCTTTCCTCCACACTGCAGGAGCGATTATTAATGTGAAAAATGGTAAACTAACCCTTTTTGTAGGTGACGATAATGTTACCTTTAATTTAGGGAAGGTTTTGAAAGGGCCTATGTTAGAGGAAAATTGTTGCTACATTGATACAATTGATATAATGGACGATATTTGTGATGATAGCTTGCCACAGGTTCTTGCGAAGGATCCCTTAGAGGAAGTTCTCTGCGGGAATTTATCTAGCAACAATGCAAGCGTTTGGGGTAATGAGGTACAGGATATTGAAAAGGCTCTTTCCTTACAAGAGTTAAGCCCCAAGGAGACAATGAAGGTAGTAAATTTAGTTCAGGAATCAAAACCTGCAGAGGTCAAGAAACCTGAGCTAAAACCTCTCCCTTCTCATTTAAAATATGTTTTTCTCGATGAACAGGAACTACACCCCGTGATCATCAGTACTGCACTCACTGACCTACAATCTTCCCAACTTCTAGGGGTCCTCAAAACCCATAAGAAGGCTATAGGGTACAGTATTGATGATCTCTAGGGTATTGGCCCTGATTTTTGCATGCACACGATTCATCTAGAGGAAAATTACAAGCCCTTCATTCAACCCCAACGAAGATTAAATCCCAACATGCAGGAAGTAGTTAAGAAGGAGGTGATGAAATTACTTGATGCAGGTATTATCTATCCTATTTCTTACTCCAAGTGGGTAAGTCATGTGCAGGTAGTGCCGAAGAAAGGTGGGATGACTGTGATAACAAATGAAAAAAATGAATTAATTCCCACTAGAACTGTAACAGGGTGGTGTATGTGCATAGACTATCGTAGATTAAATATCTCCACTAAAAAGGATCACTTCCCTCTTCCCTTTATAGATCAAATGCTTGAGAGGTTAGCCAATCACAAATTCTTTTGCTATTTGGACGGGTATTCGGGATTTTTCCAAATTTCGATTCACCCTGAAGATCAGGAAAAGACTACCTTTACATGCCCTTATGGCACTTTTGCATATCGTAGAATGCCCTTTGGTTTATGTAATGCACCCGCTACCTTTCAACGTTGCATGATGAGTATTTTTTTCTGATTTCATAGAGTCTATTGTGGAGGTCTTTATGGATGATTTTAGCGTATATGGTTCTTCATTTGATTCATGTTTAATTAATCTCGCTAAAATTTTGAAAAGATGTGAAGAGTGCAACTTAGTCCTTAATTGGGAAAAATGTCACTTTATGGTGACAGAGGGAGTAGTCCTTGGCCATATTGTATCTGATAAGGGCATACAAGTAGACAAGTCTAAAATATCAGTGATTGAGCAATTACCTCCCCCAGTCAATGTTAAGGGAGTTAGAAGCTTCTTGGGTCATGCGGGGTTTTATCGCCGCTTTATCAAATATTTTTCTAAAATTGCTAAACCACTGACACAACTTTTGCTCAAGGATGCCCCATTTATTTTTACTGATGAGTGTCTTGAGGCTTTTAACAGGATTAAGCAGGCTTTGATATCGGCACCCATCATATGTGCTCCCGATTGGAACCTTCCTTTCGAGATCATGTGTGATGCAAGTGACTTTGCACTAGGAGCCGTGCTCGGATAGAGGAAGGACAAGGTTTTGCATGCTATTTATTATGCTAGCAAAACCTTGGATGAATCCCAAGAAAACTATGCCACCACATAAAAGGAGTTTCTTGCTGTTATTTATGCTTTAGAAAAATTTAGATCATATCTAGTTGGTTCTAAAGTTATTGTTTTTACTGATCATGCAACACTAAAATATTTGATAGCCAAGGCGGAATCAAAGCCAAGGCTACTCCGGTGGGTTCTCTTGCTCCAAGATTTCAACATATAAATAAAAGATAAAAAGGGAGCAGAGAACGTAGTGGCAGACCACTTGTCACGTATCAGGTATGATGAGGGTAAGGATTCTTTACCTATAGATGATTATTTCCCTGATAACAACCTGTATGTAGTTGTAGAGCATCACCCTTGGTATGCTGATTTTGCTAATTATTTAGTGGGTGGTACTCTACCTCCTGACTTGTCCTACCAACAGAAAAAGAAATTCCTTTTTGATGTTAAACATTATTTTTGGGATGATCCTTTTTTGTTTCGTGAGTGTGCAGATGGATTATTTCGCAGGTGTGTTCCCTAATGGGAGGTTCACGACGTCCTTACCAGTTGTCATACTTCACCCTATGGTGGACATCATGGCCCCACTAAAACGGTGGCTAAGATTAATGAGTCAGGCTTCTTTTGGCTTACTATGTTTAAAGATGCTAACACTTTTGTGCGGGCTTGTGACTCTTGTCAGACGACTGGCAACATTTCGCGGAGGCATGAGATGCCCCAAACTGGGCATCGATTATATGGGGCTGTTCCCATCTTCCAATGGGAATTGTTACATACTTGTAGCCGTAGATTATGTGTCCAAGTGGGTAGAAGCCATAGCTTCACCAATAAACGATTCTAAGGTAGTCATCAAGCTCTTTAAAAAGATCATATTTCCCAGGTTTGGTGTTCCACGAGCTATTATTAGTGATGGGGGTACCCACTTCCATGAAAAACAATTGGATAACCTCCTTAAGAAGTATGGCGTATATCACAGAACAGGGCTTAGTTACCACCCTCAAACTAGGGGTCAAGTTGAGGTCTCTAATAGAGAAATCAAGGCGATCCTAGAAAAGGTAGTAGCCAAGTCAAGGAAAGATTGGAGTATGAAGCTTGATGACACACTTTGGGCATACCGAACAACATTTAAGACACCGATTGGTACTTCACCTTATAGATTAGTTTATGGTAAGGCATGTCATCTTCCCGTAGAATTGGAGTACAAAGCCTTTTGGGCGATCAAAGAGCTTAATATGGATTCTAAGGCCGCGGGTAAGAAGAGACTTCTTCAACTCAATGAGTTGGATGAGTTTAGATTGTCGGCATATGATAGTGCGCGGATCTACAAGGAGAAGACCAAGAAGTGGCAAGACAAGAGGATCTTACCAAGAGAGTTTGCACCGGATGATAAGGTTCTTCTCTTTAATTCTAGATTGAAGATTTTCCCAGGAAAGTTGCAGTCTAGGTGATCCGGTCCCTTCACTGTCACAAAAGGTTAACGAATTTGGTTTGGTGGGGTTGGTGAATGACAAAGGTGAAGAGTTCAAGGTAAATGGCCAAAGGTTGAAAGTGTATCATGAAGGTGCTACCATTAGAGATGTGGAGGAGACTCTCCTAACTCCACTTCCAACATGAGCTTCAAGGTGGCAAGAAGGTCGTGCGGGACCTAGATAAACCAGCGCTTTGCGGGAGGCAACCCGTATTTCATGCTTTCTAGGCTAGTTTTCCTTTTCCTTATTTTTATTTTTTTAAAGAGGCGAGGAGAGTGATATTTCACCAGTTTTAAGTGTTGTTGTACATGTATGAATTTGAGAGGTATAAAGACTTAGAAAAATTTTGAAGAAGAAAAAAAATCGGAGAAAAAGGAGTGCAACCGAGTTGGGTTGAAATCGGAGAAAAAAAATCGGAGAAAAAAATTTTAAGTGCAAGCAACCCAGATTTCAGCAGCAAATTCGCCCGATCGGGCGCGCAAGCAAGGTTGAAATCGGACCTATTTTCGCCCGATCGGGCGAAGCAGCCTGATCGGGCGTGCAAGCAGGGTTGAATTCAGAGGCATTTTCGCCCGATCGGGCAAAGCTTGCCCGATCAGGCGCTTTTTGTGGAAAATCGAGTGAGTAGGAAAAGATATTTCGGGCGAAGCTCGCCCGATCGGGCGAGAAAAGTGGAGAATTTTGCTTCGTGTTCGCGCCCGATCGGGCGGAGCTCGCTCGATCGGGCGCGCAACTGGAGTTTTGGAAATTCGCATTTTCGCCCGATCGGGCGCGCCATCAGCCCATCCCCCTTTATTTTCTTTTCTCTTCTTTCTTTCCTCACTTTCTCCTTATTTCATCTTCCTCATTTCACTTTTTCTCTCTAAAACCTCCATTTTCAAACCTTCAACCTACACTTCAATTCAAGACCTTCTCCAATTCTTCCATCCAAACTTAAAAATTCTTACATATTCCATCTCCCCTCATCCTCCTCTACAATCTACACTAATTTTCCCCTACTTTCTCTCAAATTTTCTCAAACCCTAAGAGAGAGAAACCTTCAATTTCCTACTATTTTACAAGAACATAGCCTCAAAGCGTTCAAGGAACCAAAGGGGTGAGAGTTCGAGGGCACCACAACCAATGGTCAACCCGGATCTTCAAATTCCGGGATGGGAGGAGGTTGTCATTACCTCGGAGGAGCAACGGGTTAGGATGGTCAACCTCATCGATCGTCAGGTAATCTCAACCCGTTTTATTCATCATCCCACATTAGTTAGGTTAGGCCTAGATAAATATGTGGAAAAATTGTTCAAAGGTATAGGCATGAGTGGTTTTTTTTCAAATGTGCCATGATACATATGATTACTTAACATTGGAATTTATTTCATGTTTTAATGTTATTAAAATGAATGCACTAATTACTCATGTACAATTCCGATTATTAAACAACGATGTGAGACTAACTCTTAAAGAATTTGGAAAGTTGTTTGATTTAAAATCGGATAAACATATTGAACCCTCTCAAGACCACACCGCCGTGGTCTATAAGAGGCTAACCGGGAAGGATTTAGTGAACCTACAGCGTGCCAAAGGGACGTGGATTCAACATCCCGTCCCAAAACTTTGGCAAAGATTTTCCGGCCTCACTATTTTTGGGAGGCATGAACCGACAAATGTTAGGAGAGATGAATTGGAACTATTGGCATCCTATATACTTCCTACTGCTGAAAAATTGAACATACCCCATAGGATAGCCAATCACTTCCAAAGGGCGGCCAATGCGGCTGAGGCTAGTAGGTCTAGAGCACCTATTTATTTTGGGGGGTTAGTGACCCATATTGCTAGGAAACACTTAGGTTGGAACCCGGATGGGCATAGGAAAGTTGTGGGATCGAACCTCATGGACCTACCCTATTTAGGGAGTTTGAACTGGGTGCAACCCGTGGGGAGTGATACTTGGTGGATAGTCCACCGACAATCGGGTAGGAGAGACCAAGCCTTTACCTTACCCAACCCCGCCTTGACCAAATTTGAGAGGGGGAAGCCCTCTTATACTTTCGAGATAAATGGTCAAGGTGAGGTTCAACCACCTCACCCCTCACCACAACCCCACCATTCCCCCATTCACCATTCACCACACTACCAACCACCTCCACCCTTCACCTATGGCATGCCCACTTCCTCGGTCGATTACAACGTCGACCCCAATGCCCCATATGACTTTTCGGCTTTTAGGAGCCAATTAGACCGCATCAAGACGGGGCAAGGGAGAGTTGAGGGTATGATGCAACACCTAGACTCTAGGTTAAGCACCTTAGATGGGCGGGTTGGTCACATAGAGAGGAACCTAGGGAGGGGCCTTTATCCCATGTATGATGATTACGCCCGTCGGGGGCCTATTCCTCCTGATTCACTTACTCCCGATTGGTTCCAATACCCCCAAGGAGGGTATTCTCCCCCCGATGCGTATGGTACTTATGTGGACTACTCTTCGGTCCACGGATATGGGGGTGATGCTCCTTTTGGGGGTATGGGTGGGAATGTGGACCCTAACTACTTTGCAGGTGGTTTGGGGTATGGAGGTGGTGGCTCTAGCCATGGAGGAGCCGGTTCTAGCCACGGCGGGGGCTATTCGAGGATGGATAAGGATGAGAAGTAGGCTACTCTCCCAAGTCAATGAGGGCATTGCTTGATTTGGCTTGGGGGGGTGTTCTTTCACTTGGTAATTCTCTTCCTTTTCTCTCTTTATTTTCTTTCTAGTATAGTTTTTATTTGCTTTCCTACTGTAGTTTTTATTGCTTTCTTATATATGAAAAATACAAAAAAATTGAAAAAAAAATTAAAAAATACGTTCCAATGAATTGTAAATCATGCTTCCCTGTGCCCCATACTTAAGAAAAATTGTTTTGATTCTTGGTATTTGATGATGAACATTGTGGATTTGTTGGTCATGGTTTGAAGTTTGATTGCTTGGATTCCTAGACATGCGTCAATTTTGTCCAACTACTTGTGAATATAGTGCTTGACTAGTTGATTTGGTTAGGAAATGTGTGATAGTTCCATAGTTCCTGGTATGTCAATGAATTTGAGTATTGATTTGCAACTATGAGTAGTGTTTCATGACTCACTATTATGCACGTATGGAGGACGAAGGCATTTGTTCTTTTAGGTAGCCTTCAGATTTATTTAGATACATTTGTTCCCTTCTTGCTACCCATGTTGTTGCCTTGACTTTTTATTGTTTATAGCCACATTACAAGCCTTAATTTCCCCATTGGTTACTAGTCCCAAGCTTGGATTGGGGGAGCTATTAGTAAGTGAGGTGAGGGAGTTTGTAGTGTGCACATTATTTGCACAATTTGGGTGGGTTTTGAGAAGTAATTTGTTCTTGATCATATTTTTGTTTTGATGAGTTTAAAGGTTGTATATATTTGAGAAAAAAATAAAAGTGTGATGAAAAAAGAAGTTCGAAAAAAAAAGTGAGAAATTTGAAAAAAAAGGGGTGAACTTCTAAGAAAAAAAAAAGAAAAAAAGTGTTTGATGTTCAAATGTTCTAAGTGAAGGTTAATCAAAAGAAAAAAAGAAGAGAAAAAAAAAGTTGAGTTTCAATGTAAATATTCCAAGTTATGAGTTCAAAGTTTGTTATTCACTCTTGTTCCATATTATCATATTTTTATGAGTGAAATTGTAAGTGTTGGGATTGTTTATATTGTTTGGAGTATATTTGGTGGTTGTTGTTGGAGTTTATTATGTTGGAGATGTGTATGGTCATTATTTTTTATCATGGGTTTATTAGGATTTGGCTCCCTTTTAGCATAGCTTTTCTCTCACATAATCCCCAATTTATCCTACCTTTACCCTAGCCTTACATTACAAGATTAAAAGACCTTCCGACCTTGTGCATAGAAGTTATGTAAATGTGAAAGTGTTGTTTATCAATGCAAGTTATGACTTGGCATATTTCGAGTCGACTACTAGGATGAGCGTTCAATGTTTTTATACACACGAGAGTGTGAGTTGGGAGGGCATTTTTCACATTAAAAGGGTTGGTTGGAGAGCGATCGAGTACATTCTTTACTCGCCACATAAACGAGAGTTGAGTGTGTGAGCACTAGTCTTGAATTCTATATGCTCTTGTGGTTTGCTCTACTTGACAATTGTTGGGGAGGAAGGGTGAATAGATGGATAAGATTGATTGATGTTGAAGCGTGTTCATTAGATTTGCTTTGAATTGTTGGTTTTTGATTTGATTATTGGGGTGAAGTATATTTTATATCTTCATTGATGAGCTCTTTGCTTAGGGACAAGCAAAGGTTTGGCTTGAAGGAGTTTGATATGTCCATTTTATATAGTGTTTTATCCCCGTCCCTTGGTCGTTATTAGTAGTGTTTTTGGCTCTTTCGGGCCACTTTTATTACTAATTTGTGTGTTCTAGTGTTTTCGTAGTTTTAGTTGTATTTTACAGGAAATTGCACTCTTGGAGCATTTTTCCGAGCTTTATGGATCGACTACGGAAGCTAGAAGGATACGACAACTCTTGAAGCCCAGGATCGGTGAGAGCCGGTGATTAAGGGCTCTGTATGTGATACCGGGATTATTGGATCGATTAATCAAGACCCGATGAGGAAACTTATATTGGGCCGAGGAATTGAGCCCAATCGAAATCCAAGCCTCAAAGAAGAAGATCGGGCCCGATCGGGCAAGCATACGCCCGATCGGGCGGCTGCGTGCATAAGGACCCTCAAGGAAGAGGCGCGCCCGATCAGGTGAGCGTAAGCTCGATCCGGCGCGGCACATCAGTAAAGGGTGTTATAAAAAGGCGGGCCCGATCGGGCGGCCCTTCGCCCGATCGGGCGCGTGTTTTCTTAGGACCTGATTAAGTTTAGTTTTAATTCTTGTTTTAGGGAGGGTTTAAATACGATTTGTACGGAATTCTTAGTTACCTTCTTTCTTAGACTTTCTCTCTCTACTTAGTATTTTTCTCTCTCTTAAATTCTCTCTAAACTTTTGTTGTTAATACTTCCTTTGATTCCAGATTTATTTTTGGTACAATTTCTTCCCTTTTTAATTTCAGCTATTTTAATTGTTTTCTTGATTATGCTTTTAATTATTTACTTGATTGGCTTAGTTATGATGATTAGTGAGTAGTTCCATTCTAGGGTTTATGGGGATCCATAATTAATATGAAGGGATAGTTTGTTATTATTGATTATTGATATTGCATGATAATTTCCTATTGAATTGTTTTAATTCTTTGCAATTAGATTATGAATCGAGCAGATGTAATTTGATTGTGAATGCTTAGCAATATTGAATTGATGAATCGAGCAGATGTTGATTTAATACTAAAGGCTAATTTTAATAGGAACTTAGGTCTAGTAAATTGCGAGAGCCTGTTAGATCTATGTTGATTAATAAATTGCGAGAGCCTGTTAATCATGATATATGTGCATTGTTAATTATTAATTACTTCGTTCTATCCCGAAATATTAATTATTGGTGAACCTGTGACCCTAGGTTTCCTTATTATTGATTCTTTTGTCCGTAAACTTATTCTTCGTAGTATAGAATTCATATCTAAATATATTGGTTACTTAGATAATTTAAATTATAATAATTAATTAGAATTAAAAAGACCTGTTTCCCTGTGGAGTTCGACCTTACTTCCCTATCTACTTTAGTTAGTGATTTAGGTAATTATTTTTGATTAGGGGATACGACTTTACCCTGTCAATTATCATAGGTCACTATGTTAAAATAAAGTCACTATATTATTTATAAGGTCTTTGTTTGGTGAAAAAAGGTCACTTCGTTTTCAATATTTTATAATGTCAAAATTAAGGACTATGTTTTAAATTAATGGTAATTATCGTAGCTCACTATATGTTAAAATAAAGCCACTATTTTATTAATAAGGTCACTATTCTAAATATAAAGGTAACTATGTCAAAATTGATTATAACTATGTTAATTAATGGTAAAAAACTGACAATACAAGGTATTAAAAATAAAGATCACTATATTATAAAAAAAGGTTACTATCAAGAAATGTATATCTCAAAATTAAAGTTTACTATGTCAATCATAAAAGATACTATATCATAATTGTAGGGAATATTTCAAGCGTAATCCCAAACTTGAACCCCACTGTGATCATACACTAAAGTACGGTGGCGTCCAAAGGGAGAAGATAGAGCAAAAGAGTCACCAACAAGTTTTAGGAACTTGTAAAACGTTCAGGAGGTGAAGGTTACAACCCTTAACGATCCAAGAGATTGTCAACTCCAATAGGTCTTGAACAATGACTTGTAGTTCGGGGATGAAGGTACAAATCAAACCTAAAAGAGATTGAACCTACCCTAATAATAGGCCTCTACTTTATTCTGATCGTATACATGTGCGCTTTCTGACTAACATGCAATTAATAGGATTAACCCTAAACCTGTTTATCTATGTTGGTTGAATATTAATGCACAAATAAATCTATTATTGGCGATCACTTGAATTATAATCATATTAACCATAAACAAGATTATTAATTATCTTATTAAGCGTGATTACAAGTACCAATTCCCTTTAAACATGCATAAAAGGCGTGATCAAGCAATAACAAAAAAATCAAGCAACAAGATAATAATAATATATAATCATGTTAAAGCATAATAATAATAGCAAGATCCTAGGCATGATACTAACAAGATTAATAACAAACCCTAGCATGTCACTAAACAATAAAAATCAAAGCTTTAACTCTAACATGATACTAACAATCATAAATATTAGGAAGAACATAAAAGGTATCATACTTTTAATCATACTTGGTATAAAAGTTACCCTAGACATGATACTAGCTGGGAATTATAAATAAAACCTAAGCATGATTTCTATATAATAACATCAATAAAAACCATTAAAGTACTTACTTGGATGCCTCGTATCTCTTTCTAATAATAAAATACACACGTTAGTAACTTCAAGGAAAATAATAAAATAAACAATTAAATTAAATAATAATTGAAAGAAAGATTTGGGACTAAACCCTCAGAAATTAAAACCTTTCACGTCTAGGGCGAAGGCAACTTCGAATTATGCTAGGTGTATCTAAGTCTTGCGAATACGGAATTTTGTATTTGAGAAAAGGCTAGTTTAGAAAAGAGAGAGAGAGAGAGAGTAAGAGTAATCAAGAAAATCTTGATGAGAGTTGGTGAATGAAATTGGAGTTTTTAGCACGTTATTTATAGAGAAAATCAGCCAAAAAGATAAAACATCAAAAACAGAGTTCTGACGCAAAAAACCAAGTTAGCGCCAAAAGCTGACCTCAGCGCCAGGAACTAAGGCTAGCGCCAGGCGCCACAGCTGGCGTTTGGCGCTGACTCAGACACTTTTTCTTGAAACCAGATAGAAATTGTCGTATAGGAGGATAAAGTCGTATTTTCCTCAAAAAAACGTTCTTTGATTCTGATTAAAACTCTAAAAAGTCAACAAAAGTCAATTTATCAATGCTAATCAAATTAGGAATGAAAAGAACCTTTTAGAAGAATTTAGAAGACTAAAACCATTCCTAATTGCATTAGGAATGATAAATCCATATTAGGCCCTCCTCTAGATCATTGGGCCGTATATAAGGCTCAAACCGGGCCCAGTTCAGTAATTTGGCCCTAACTTCCTCAATATTCATCAGAATTGGGCTTATAATATATTGTTGGAAAGCTCTTTTCAAGCCTATTTCAACTACACTATTACTGGACCCATATCTTGGACCAACCAAACTGGATTGGCTGTTTTCTTAAAACAGGTTTTCAAAAACAGAGAGAAGAGAAAAGAAATTAAAACTTTCCGCAACACTAAACTTTCCACACTTTCACTTCATTCGATTATGATTCGATGCAAAAGGTACTCATCACTGGGTTTGGTTTTGGGGAGACACAAATGGGTGTCTACATAAGCCCCCACTTTGACTGAGTTTGGAGAAATGCAAGTTTCGAAAACAAAAGTCAAAGTATCGATAGGGACGGAGAATGATTCAGAACTTTCTGCGATTCTAAATCAATATTGTAACGCCGATGCCTGCAAACTAGCATTAGTTAAACAGATACAAGAGTTAATAAACGCGTATCTTGCACCGTCGAGCACACGTCTCTTGAGGTAACCGATTTGTTGCTGCTTTACTGTTTTGATGACCTCCTTCCAAGAGAATGCCATCCCGCTTGAAAACCGCTACGCTTGTAACTACTTTCAATATTGAAGATTGCTTCACTTAAAACTATCCTCTTCCGCCTTGATAATATTTCACAAACCAGGGAACACTATCGAAGATTGCTTCGCTTGAAACAATCCTCTCCCGCTTTGTGACCATCTTCCACGTCTAAGGGAACATGATCGAAGACAACTTTGCTTGAAATCACCTTCAGTTGTTTGTGACAATTCTCCGCAATCAAGGGAACGTTATCTTGTTGTTTTGATGTTCACTCGTCTCTGAACAAAGAGCTTCTTTGAAATGTCCACGCACCTCTGAACAAAGAGCTTCTTTTTAATATGTCCACGTGTCTCTGAACAAAGAGATTCTGAATGATATTCCCATGCGTCTCTGAGCAAAAGAGCTTGAAAGGATTGTCCACGCGTCTCTGAATAAAAGAGCTTGAAAGGATTGTCCACGCGTCTCTGAATAAAAGAGCTTGAAAGGATTGTCCACGCGCCTCTGAACAAAAGAGCTTGAATGTTTATTGTGATAATATTCCAAAGAAAAATTTCCGAAGACCAACGCTTTTCGATCTCTAAAGCTCGCTTGAACTTTGCTTCTGCTATGCCCGTACGTCGACGGTTTGCTGCTTGTGAACCATTATGTCGGTGTCTCCGTGATGAGCCAATGCTTAGGAGCTCTAAGCTAAGTGAGACGATCTTTCGTCAGGTCGATCACTTATTGCGATTGTAATCAAACCGACTACTTAATCATGTCAAATTGCTTATAGGGGCTAACTGGCGTACCAAGGAACCCAAAATTGTTGTATGAGGTCAAAATCACCTTTCAGAGAGGCTTTGAGCTCTGTCGCTACTGAAATATCTCTGGTGCCAAGAATTGGCTCTGTCGCCAAACGCTGAGATCTAGTGCCAGGCGCTGAAATCTATTTCTAGATGCTAGATGTTGTCGTCTGGCGCTGGAGTGGGGTCTTCCCTATTCTGCTACACCTGTATTTATTTTTGACTATAGGACTTTGCTAATCTTTCTTTAGGGTTGACCTAAGGTATAATGTCGCTTGACTCATTGACTTGACATGATTCAAGGTATAAACTTGACTCGTTGTGATTGACTCGAGGTTGACTCGACTCAAAGTGTTTGACATATGTGTTAGACTAAAATCAAGGTGATATGACACGACATGACTTAATGTGTACATGACTCGTGTGTGCATTGTAATGTGATCGTGCGACTTGAAAATGCAAAAAAGCAAAAAATTTCCGTCATTTTCCGTCATTTTTGTGGAGGGTACCGACTTCCTCCCGAAAAAAAAAGACGCGAAAAAAGAATCGAAGTTTTTTTTAGGGTGCATGTTGAATGAGCTTAGTCAAATGTTGTTTCTCAGATTGTAACATCTTAGAATATCCTAGTTGACTTGATAATGAAAGTATTTAGGTAACTTAGGCGCGGAGGCTAAGCACTTCATACTTTGATGCAATGATGATTATGATTTGATATGAGTGATTTTGATATGACAATACATGCTTCAACGTTGTGTTAAGATTTCATGACAAAGGGTTCCTAAGGGAAAGTATATTTGGTCATGTATCTATGCAGTGTATGAAAGTGACACTAAAGTTAGGCCACAAGGGCTAAGTGTGTGGAAATATATTATTTTTTAAAAGAGTCGAATGGTGGTGACTCTTAGGTTAGGTAAGCTAATGATGTAAGGATCAAGCCCCCAAGTCTAGCTCTAAGTGAATAGGAATGAGCATAGGAGATCCCTTGATATGATCATGGTGTAAGTGTGTGAATTTGAATATGAATGCATTTTTATTACGATCGCACCTCGATGTGAGGTTGCCTACGTATCCGTTAAGAATCAGGCCAAACGTAGCTCTAGCCGAACCTCACACAAGTGTGTGTATACCTCAAAAAGGTCTTTTTAAGGGTTGTAACGTGATTAGGATAAAGGTTATAGAAGAAGGGGATAAAGGCTCAAGATCCTCGATAAGCCCCCAAGGTATGCAACCTTGCTTTTTAATCTTTATAATTTTATGCTTGAGGCTTTTAATTCTTTTTTTAGCTCTTTTTTTTGCTTTAGCATTTATTTTATTTTCATAAGTGTGGGCAATCCCGATCATGCGGTCTATCACTCACTTGCATTCATGTTTCTCAGGCACGGTACCGAGCACTCGATAAGAGACCCAATCTGAGACATGTTCATATCAAAGACATTGGAACACTTGCCCTGTTGTACACTTTTATTTATTATTTTTTTTGTTTTTTGCTATTTTAATATTTTGATGTCACTCAAGCTTTTTTTGAAAATTACATAAGTTGCACACAATCCCATTCCAAGGTTAGGTAGATGTAGGTTGAAGAAAGAAAGGTCTATCGTTAGACGAGGCTCAAAGTGGTTTATCAAGAAGAGATTGTATATTTGAAGGGTGAAAGGTGATATGATGTGGCTACAAGGGGTGCCTCAAATAATTGGTATACGTTGTGCTTAGTTTGAAAATGATTTTTTTATGCAATGTAATGTGATGATCATATGTAAGAGAATAAAATGCTCATTTTATTTAAGGAAAAGAAATAATCTACAAAATTAATCTAAAGAAAGGTGCCTATGCTAGACTTATTGAGGAGAGGAAAAAATGAAAAAAAATAGAAAAAATAGGTCATGAAATCTTGTCGTTGCAACTCGCCTCTTGCCTTGTGTTCATCATCACTTGGTGTTCTTACCGACTGGAGGTATTGGAAGCCTGTTATTGTCGATCAAATATTGGATTGCCTCCTTTAGCTTCCAACAGCTCTCGGTAGTATGACCCCTACCTTGATGGTACTTGCAGCGCACATTTGGATTCCAACTAGGCAATCTCTTCTCGAGTGGGGGATCTTGAAGAGGTCCAATAGGAGTAATGAGTCCCTTGGTATGGAGTCGATCGAAAGCATAATCGTAGCTAATTCCAATAGGGGTAAAATCCTTTTTTTGTTGCTTTCTAAATCCTCGATTATCCATGGCTAAGATCTCATTAAGGTCGAAAGTACCAACACCGTTACTAGAGTAGGTGTTTTCGGAAGAAGAAGGATAGTCGTTCTTCTTCCGTTTACAGCCACTATTACTATCGCTACTAATCTTGGCCTTCTTGTCGCGTGGGGGAACATGAAGGAGATTTGAATCAATGAAGTCTTGAACACGATCCTTGAGGGCGAGGCATTTTTCAGTAGTGTGACCGCAACCTCTATGGTATCGACAATAGGAATTTGGATCCCAATTGGGAAAACGTTTTTCAGTTGGAGGGTCTTGACTGGGACGAATGGAGTGAATATGACCTTGATCGTGAAGACAGTCAAAAGCTTCATTGTAAGTCGTTCCTATTGGTGTGTATTCTTCAATGGTCCGTTTTTCCCGTGGCTTAGGAGCATTGAGTTCTTCATTAAATCCTTGGCGAGAATTTTGTTCGATAGCCATCACCCGATTTGCTAGTCCTTCTACCACATTCAAGAGCATGGCAACGACATCTTGCAGCTTTCGAACATCCTCTGTTAGACTTGACGAGTCTTCCCTGGTATTATCTAAGAAAATACTTTCATCCTCCTCAATTATGGCCACTTCATCGAGAGAGGTTATATAAGCTGTCTCGATCATGGTCTCACCTACAGGTGTGATAAGAAGTGATGGATCGAAGGATGTTTGATCTTCTTCAATGGCTAGAACCTCGGAAGTTTTATTGTCATCGATCAGATCTTGAATAGCTTCTTTGAGTTTCCAACACTCCTCAGTGTCGTGACCCTTTCCTTGGTGATATTTGCAGTGCTTATTAGGGTCCCACTTGGGTGGCTTGGCTTCTGGAACTGGATCTTTGATGGGCCCTATGGGCATGACTAGTCCTTTGTGATGTAGCTTCTCGAAAGCTGTTTCATAACTCATACTAAGTGGAGTGAACACTCTTTTTGACCTTCGGATTCGCGATTTAGAGGCGTTCGTGGCATGTACCTCGTTAATGGGAGAGGAAGAAGAAGGATGGTCGTTCTTCTTTCCTCTCGCACTATTATCTTTCATAATGTCATCTTCAATATCAATGCCTATATTATAGACAGCCTTGAAAGTATTCAAATTGTGTTGGTATTTTAAGTGCTTTGAATACTTCCCTTAGAGATTCTTGATAAACATCCTCACAGATTCTTTTTCGGTAGGAACTTTAACCATGTTAGCGGAAGTTTCCCTCCATTTGTTGAAGAAAGAAGTGAACCCTTCATTTCCTTTTTGTTTTAACATCTCAAGTTGTCTGTGGTCTGTTTCGTCTTGGATGTTGCACTTATATCTATCTATGAAAGTGTTTGCTATGGACTCCCAGGTGGAGGTTTTTTCTTTCTCGAGAGAAAAGAACCATTGCTGGCAAACGGTCTCAAGAGATAGTGAGAACAGAGAGGGGAAAACCTTCTTATCGATACCCTTAATGCTCATTATAGTTTCAAAAGATCTTAGATGAAAGTAAAGGTTATATGTTGCCTTGAATTTAGGGATGTCAGTGGCGTTGAACTTATGCGGAAGAAGGTCCTTGTCCAGCGAGACCCCTTGTGAACTAATGCCCTGAAATTTATAGTCACTAGATAGCTTGCTCAAACTTTCTTGCATAAGGTTCATTTGTTGTTGTTTCACAAGGTCATCAATTTTGAGGGTTAAAGCCTTTAACACCTCAGTCACGTCATTCAATTGATTCCTAAGTTAATTGACCTCTTCTTGACTTGCCATTATCTTTTTAACTTTCCTCTTTGGGCGAATTGGTTTATGAAAAAGTGAGACCTGAACAAAGGTGTTGTCCTTGATTAATCGCCCTTCTCTACTCTACCAAGTACTGTGGAAAAGGAATTTGGGGAATTCCATTGTTAATTATTTGACTCGAACTTTATTCAACATGCAATGGATGGAGGAAGTGAAGAAAGATGGAATAGAATGTGAATAAAAATGATATAGATGGAGAGATATGAAGAATTAGGAATAGAATGTGCCCCCAACTCAAATGCGGAAAAAACCGAGTCATGCATGAACCTAAGACATGGTCATGGTGATATGTACTCAAGGTGTGTGCTAAGATCAGTGAGTGTAGGTGACATGTTAAGACTCGTGTCATGACCATGTGGCTAGACTATGTGACTAGACTCAATTAATGACTTAACAAGGTATTATTGACAGTAATATTTAACCGAATTAATTAGTAAACTGGTTAATTAGACACAAGGTGATGACTCGATCAATAATCCGATCTGTCGCCAAAACGACAGGACTGACGCCTCTCTTTGCAGTGTAGTGCCAGACGACAGAACTGTCGCCAGGCGCCATACTCCACAGGGTGGCACTACAGTTCAGGCTTTGGCGCCATTGCTGGAGCTTTAATTTGGAACTGTTTTCGGTGTTATTAATCAACAAGGGTATGCCTAAAGTCGTACTAAGTCGATTCTGATTAAAATATTAGACTTTATTTACTCAAATTAATTAATTAATTAATTAGGCAAAGTTCTTTAAGTCATTAACTTATTTAATCTCAACACAAGTCAAACAAACAGTTAAGAAAACATAGTATATAAACAACAAATAATGCACAATTAGTCAAGTACGCACAATATGATGCAATGAGTTTGCAACCTAACCATGGCTCTAGTTCTCTAAAGTTCGGGATATGGTTTAGTCAATAGAGGGTCCATGGTTAATTTTCCAGATGCACCGCGCGGAAGCCTAACTGTGAAGGGTTGGCGCGAGTGGATGGGACACCGCGAGTTTTAGAAAAAACTCGCTTCCATGGTTTGGTGAATTCAACAATATGTACCCTTTGTTGCTCAGAGCGTTCAATCAGGTATATGGAGCATGAATTCAATAGGATTATGTCCATATGTAGAACAAATATGGGTTTCAGAATAGTGAGAAAAACTCAATCAGGAAGTAGGATCGAGCAAACAATGCGAAAAACCGGTCAAAATTAGAACGCATATTTCTGGCTTGGTATTGGAAGAACTTGGCGCCAGCGAACAGAGGCCGGCGCCGCGATTTGGCTCTGGCGCCTGGCGACAAGAGTTGTCGCCTGACGCCAGAGTTAAATCTTCGGCGCTAGACTCTGTTTTCTGACGCTAGTTCCTACATGCCTCAGCAGCTTTCTGTGCTCGATAAAATTTTCCAGTTTCACGCAGCATTATTTCGATCCTAATTGTGAAAGATATTTTTCAAATTTCCTACGTGTAAAAATCCTATGTTTTTAACTCATTACGGATGGTCTTTCCAATGAGATCTTTTTTATGCATATGACAATAATGTTAATCAAAATTACGCACATGAAATACTTAGAACGTTTTGAGTCTCATTCACTCATTCTAAATCATTGACGAAACAAATTCAGGAATTAAAATAGAAATCCTCCCCAGTGGAGTCGCCAAAAACTGTAGGGAATATTTCAAGCGTTATCCCAAACTTGAACCCTACTGTGATCATACACTAAAGTACAGTGGCATCCGAAGGGAAAGAAGATAGAGCAAAAGAGTCACCAACAAGTTTTAGGAACTTGTAAACCGTTCACGAGGTGAAGGTTACAACCCTTAACGATCCAAGAGATCATCAACTCCAATAGGTCTTGAACCATGACTGGTAGTTTGGGGATGAAGGTACAAATCCAACCTAAAAGAGATTGAACCTGCCCTAATAATAGGCCTCTACTTTATTCTGATCGTATTCATGTGCGCTTTCTGACTAACATGCAATTAATAGGATTAACCCTAAACCTGTTTATCTATGTTGGTTGAATATTAATGCACAAATAAATCTATTATTGGCGATCACTTGAATTATAATCATATTAACCATAAACAAGATTATTAATTATCTTATTAAGCGTGATTACAAGTATCAATTCCCTTTAAACATGCATAAAAGGCGTGATCAAGCAATAATAAAAAAATCAAGCAACAAGATAATAATAATATATAATCATGTTAAAGCATAATAATAATAGCAAGATCCTAGGCATGATACTAACAAGATTAATAACAAACCCTAGCATGTCACTAAACAATAAAAATCAAAGCTTTAACCCTAACATGATACTAACAATCATAAATATTAGGAAGAACATAAAAGGCATCATACTTTTAATCATACTTGGTATTAAAGTTACCCTAAACATGATACTAGGAATCATAATAACAACCTAAGCATGACTTCTATATAATAACATCAATAAAAACCATTAAAGTACTTACTTGGATGTCTCGTATCTCTTTCTAATAATAAAATACACACGTTAGTAACTTCAAGGAAAATAATAAAATAAACAATTAAATTAAATAATAATTGAAAGAGAGATTTAAGACCAAACCCTCAAAAATTAAAACCTTTCACGTCTAGGGCGAAGGCAATTTCGAATTATGCTAGGTGTATCTAAGTCTTGCGAATGCGGAATTTCGTATTTGAGAAAAGGCTAGTTTAGAAAAGAGAGAGAGAGAGTAAGAGTTATCAAGAAAATCTTGATGAGAGTTGGTGAATGAAATCGGAGTTTTTAGCACGTTATTTATAGAGAAAATCAGCCAAAAAGATAAAACATCAAAAACAGAGTTCTAACGCAAAAAACCAAGTTAGCGCCAAACGCTGACCTTAGCGCCAGGCGCTACAGCTGGCGTTTGGCGCTGACTCAGAAATTCACGCGTTTTCTTAAAACCAGATAGAAATTGCCTTACAGGAGGATAAAATCGTATTTTCCTTAAAAAAACGTTCTTTGATTCTGATTAAAACTCTAAAAAGTCAACAAAAGTCAATTTATCAATGCTAATCGAATTAGGAATGAAAAGAACCTTCTAGAAGAATCTAGAAGACTAAAACCATTCCTAATTGCTTTAGGAATGATAAATCCATATTAGGCTCTCCTCTAGATCATTGGGCCGTATATAAGGCTCAAACCGGGCCCAGTTTAGTAATTTGGTCCTAACTTCCTCAATATTCATCGGAATTGGGCTTATAATATATCGTTGGAAAGCTCTTTTCAACCCCTTCCAACTAAACTATTATTGGACCCATATCATGGACCAACCAAACTATATTGGCTGTTTTCTTAAAATAGGTTTTCAAAAACAGAGAGAAGAGAAAAGAAATTAAAACTTTCCGCAACACTAAACTTTCCACACTTTCACTTCATTCGATTATGATTCGACGCGAAAGGTACTCATCACGGGTTTGGTTTTGGGGAGACACAAATGGGTGTCTAAAATAATAATTAGTAGTTAGTTATAAGATTTCAGCATTTCATTTTCTTGATTTCTTATCTGTTGATCATTGGAAACATTGAAACTAGAAAGCTTTAATAACTAAAAGAAGCCTTCGTTTAACATCTAAAAGGAGCCTTCTGTGCAGTAGAGCAAACTACCAATTCACAACAAGTTTAGAGAAGTAGGCTTTGGGTATAAGGTATTACAGTACTCATCTGCTTTATTCCTTGTTTGTTTGAAAAGGATTTAGTACACTTAAGATCAAATTAAAGGTTACTATGTCAATCATAATTAACACTATATCATAATAATCAGTATTTAAAAGATATAAAGTTTCCAAGAATGTAATTACAAATAAAAGGTAACCATGTAACAATGCAGGTTACTATGATAAAATATAGTGTTCTTAAGACTATCAGAGCATATACTTATTATTAAAATTTGGTGTTTTGGCACCAAATTCTCTATGCTTCCTTCTCTTCCCCTTTTTTATGTAGTCATAGCTTCATGGAATCCTTTTATTTGATTGGCTTCCTTTAGTTTTGGCACGAGCTGGGTTCAGTACTTGAACCACACTAGATGAAGTTTCTTCTGAATTCTCTTCTACACCTGTAGTGTTCTGAGTTAAGTTCATAGCAGAAATAATCTCATCAATTGCACTTAAATCTTTTGCAAAGCTTTCTTCTAAGAATTTCCTTGCTTGTTCAAACTTGTGGCTCTTAAGGATTAGACTATAATACTTCCTCACCATGTGTAGCCGCCAAGGTGTGAAGTTGTTTAATGTCCCCTTCATCCTTTGCTCTGCCTCCATACTTTCCCTAACTTTATCCTTAGCCATTTTAGTCCACCTGAAAGATATGTATTGCTCTGAGATTATTTTCACAACAGAATGCATGTGTAAGATTCTAATGCTATGGAAGCATAACCAACCCGATTCTTCAAAATTCTTGCATGGACATTGAATTGTTTGGTTAACTGGATCATAAGTTACTGCTTGAGTTGTGCCATCTTTGCCTTCAAGGTACACTTGGTAAACCATTTTTCCTCCATTAATGAATATCAGTTTAGTTTGAGATCCAATGGCTAGGTTGAATTCTTCTTCAAAGTCCCATAATAATGTATGTGTGTAAATCTCAGCAGCATGTTTTAGTAAGGTAGACATTGGATAGCTTGAAGTAGGAATTAATTTTGTGCTATTGAACTCATAAAAATCCTCATTCTTTCTCCAAGTCCTCACTGTCTTCTGAAATATGTTGTAGAATTCTATTAAACTTGTTTTCTTGTTTGCTTTGAATCCCACTGCATGATTTGTGCTCTAACTTCTCTGTGATGACAAGATTCCCGCGGAGAAAAAGTCCTTACCTAGAGTTGTTGACCACTTATGCTTTAGTGAGTATAACCTTTTGAACCAACTGTCATTTTTCAGCTTGTACTTTGTCGTCATTGAATCCCAACATACTTCAAACTGAGCTTCGGTAATACAACCACTCAAGCATTTCATGAAAGCAGCCTTGAATGTGTCATTACTCTTCAAAACTCCAAATCTTGTTACAACATTTTGAATCAAGTGCCATTGACATAGTCTATGTCTAGTATTTGGAAATAACTACATATTTTTATACAGTTACTATAGTTTCAAAAATGGTTGCTGCATTTAAAATAGAGGTAACTAAATATAATTTCAGTACAAACATATTTATATATAGTGGTATTCAAAAAGTTCCTTCAAAATTAGAAATTACCTTTGGTATTGCTGCTACCATGGCTGCATCTTGGTCTGTAAACAGTGAGACAGAACATTTACCACCCATTGCCTTTTTGAAGGTCTCAAATAGCCACATAAATGAATATGTGGTCTCATCACCAATAAAAGAACAAGCAACATAGTGTTCTTGCAGTGGTTGTTTATTCCTACAAAGGGTGCGCAAATGAGGTTGTAACGATTCGTCCTATATGTGGTGTCAAATACACTGACATCCCCATATATTTTATAATCTTCAAGCATCATGGAATCCCTCCAAAACAAGTTACAAACCCTTCCATATGCATCCAACCTTACTTTGAAAAAGAAGTTAGGGTCCTCAGAATAAGCTTCCTGTAATTTGTCACAAACTACTTAAGAATCTCCTCCTTCAATGGCCTTTATTTTCAGTTTATAACAATAATTCATGTGGTCTTTCACTATATGACCAATAGCATCTTCTCCTCCAGCTTTATTTGACATGTAATTAAAGGATTCCATAGGTTTTAGTCCAGATTCTTGCATGGCCTCAATCGCTTGCCCTTTAATTCCAGTCATTGCACTCTCTGAACGGTGGAAATGGTTCCATTGTGGTCTAGTGAGTGGATGATTGTGCACCAACACATGCTGAACTATCTAAAATTTCCCCTCCTTATTCAATTTAGCTATTATCAAAGCATTACAGTTTGTCCTTGTTATTGGAACTCTCCTACTTTGTCTTGTTTTTTTTTTTACCGAAGAACTTTCCTCTGTCAAGAGTTCTTCTGGAATTTTTTCCTTCTTTTTACCGGAATTTCTTAGTCCATCTGCAAAGCATACAAAGAACTTTTTGGTGATGATATCTTTAGTTTCGATTTTGCTTGTTTGTTTTGCTTTTCTAACACTAAAACCAACTGCAGCAACATGTTGACAATACAATTCATGTATTTCCGCAAGTGCTGCTCGAGTTTCTCCTACTAACCAACCATTAATATCATCAATATTATTTGCACCTGTTATTTATTTGCACCATCCATAATAATCATTTATACAAGTCAAATTGGAGATATCAGAATAGTTTTAACAAAAATAGATCACTATACTATCATTAAATATGTTACGTAAAATGTTTTGAGAGTATTCCAGTGATAAAAAAAATGTTTTCTCTCTCTAGATTTTTTACTCTCTCGCATGATCCATAAAGGAACTACCATCTTGTCTAGGCAAGGTGGACTTGGGAGTTCTTGTTAGGGATTAAGATAGCTTTCTTTCTCAAATTGTTTTCTTTTTACAGGTTTCAGCCTTCGAGGATTCCCCAAGCTCTATCCTGTTCTAGTTTCCTTTCCTTTCTTAAGCCTAGCTCTCTTTTTATATGTCTCAATGACATTACAATCACCTTCTATAACAACTGAAATTGACATGGTTGATTCCATTTGTAACAATCATGACAATAATGTTGAGAACAATCATGATAGTATTGTTACTCCTACTGACAAGTCATCAATCACGCAGCAAAAGGAAGTGCAAAATACTTCTTTGATATCAAATCGAGAAGTGGATATGACTATGTTAGATAGCAATGAGGTTGTTATTAGCCATAATAAAGTTAATAACCCGCCTATCTCCTACGATTCAAAAACAATCATTTAGAGAAGCAGTTCAACCATCCTCTCAATGGTTTGATGAAGCTCGTAAGATAGTTGTAACTTCTACTGAGTGGGAGGATGAAGCTTATACCCCCCTGGTCCTGCTAAGGCAGTCTCCTTCCCGAAAGATACTCTACAAAAGCTAAGACAACCACAGAAATGAACCTTGATGGGGAAATGTTTGGGTATTTCTGTAAGACCGTCTTTAATAACCCAAAGAGTGAGGGAAATGTGGAGGCCCCAAGGAACTCTAGAGGTCATTGATTTAGGTAAAGATGTCTATCTTTTTCGTTTCTCTATCCAAGATGATTATAAAAAGGCCTTACTAGGAGGACCATGGTTTATAATGGATCATTACTTAATGATCACCAAATGGAGGCCAAACTTTAGACCTTCAATGAATCCTTTTGATAGGATGACCGTTTGGATTCGATTCCCAGAATTACCCGTCGAGTATTATGATAAAGAGGCTCTTTTCGACATCGCCAAGCTAGCAGGGATTCCAATTCGAGTTAATTATGCAACTGATCATATCACTAGAGCAAGGTATGCAAGGGTATGCCTTGACATTGACCTTACTAGTCCTTTGATCTCTAAAGTTTGGGTGGGAAATAGTTGGCAAATAATTGAATATGAAAATATTCAATGCCTATGTTTCCTTTGTGGAAAAATTGGACACTCTAAGGAGCGTTGTTCTCTAAAAATTGTGGAAAATATTGTCCAACCTACTACTTCTACCTCAAAAGATGAGTTGAATTCCACTTCCAAACCATCTTCTTCAACTTCTACCCCTAATATGGGGGTCTTGGTTTCCCACCAAAATTCTGACTATGGACTATGGACTATGGTTTCCAATAAGAAAAAAAAATTACACCTCAAAGACTATTAAAAAAACCAACCAACCCACTTTCTCTAAAGCTTGTCAAGGCCCAAACCCGAACCCAAAAGTTCAACTAAATCCCAATCCAATTCCTAGCCTACCCACCACAAAACAGAATAACTTCCCCAAAAATACTTCTAAAATTTCACCTTCTAATCCTTCAGCTTCCAATTCCTTTGCTTTACTAGACACCACCAATGAAATCACTACCAATAATTTAATTAATAAAATAATAAATAACAATGATAGCCTCCACATTGAAAATACCAAATCAAATCCCCCAAATCTCTCTTCCCTACCCTCACACGCTTCCCCTCCATCCCCAATTTGCTTAAGCTCAGACATAGTTAGCCACTTGGCAACCATGGAATCAGCATCAACAATTGGCGATTCAAACCCCTACTACCACCAATTCTTGCCTTTTAAACTCCCCTATTCTCACTTCTATTTCACAGAACAAAAACATCCCAGAAAACAAAACCTTGCCTCTTACCAACAATGGAGAAAAACATATCGAAATTACCTCCGGTACGACCACCACGCCGATTGGCGAGGATAAACACGAGGAGCAGCACCCCACCTCCATGGATGCGACCTTTGTCAAGTCAATTAATCCCTCACTCTCGCCCTCTATAGGGCTCTCCAATCATCCAAGCTCAACCTCTGTTAATGAGACAACCTTTCAATCCATTTCCCTATCCATCACCACCACCACCTCATTTTTCTTTCAACCCTGCACTAACTCCGACCATGACCCCCTCCTAAATCCGAAATTTAGTGCAAAATCCACCAACACTCTCAATTCAGACTCCACCCATCTCGAATCCTCTATTTTGGTCCTTGATAGAAACCCCTCCGACTCCAGAGAAAATAGCTTTGATGTACAACACCGTCTTCCAAATTACCAAGTTCTTCTATTACTGACTTTGTAGGTGAGTGTTTTAATAAGGGAGCTATTCCTAGCAACATAAATGATTCTTATATTTCTCTTATACCCAAATGTGATAACCCCACCTCTATGAAGGATTTCCGTCCTATTGGGCTATGCAATATTATTTATAAGATTATTACCAAATGTATCTCTAATAGATTAAAGCCCTACATGAATGATCTTATTAGCCCTTTCTAATCTAGTTTTATTCCGTCTAGATCCATTGATGAAAACATTATTATTATTAAAGAGGTGGCTCATCACTTCAATAAAGTTTATAAAACGGCTAACTTAATGGCCCTAAAAATTGACCTTTCCAAAGCTTTCGATAGTTTAGAACGGTCCTTTATAAAAGATACTCTAATACATTTTAGCATCCCTCTTAAAATGATTAATCTAATTATGAGTTGTATTTGCACTCCTAATATTTCCCTTTTGTGGAATGGTGAAATTACTAACCATTTTCTTCCGGAAAAAGGCATTCGCCAAGGTGATCCTCTTTCTCCTTATATCTTTGTCCTTTGTTTAGATTGTCTTTCTTGCATGATCTAAGCCAAAGTTAATGAAGATATATGGAAACCTATGAAAATTGCTAAAGATATTAATATATCTCATTTATTTTACGCTGATGATGTGTTTTTGTTTGGCAAAGCTTCCTCCTCTAATATTCATGTTATGATGGAAGTTTTTAACCATTTTAAACAAATCTCTGATCTTTCTATTAATATTCAAAAATCTTCAGTCATTTTTCCTAGGAAAATGGATTATAATATCAGGAAATCTATCTGTGATATATGTAGCATAACCAATACTACTAATTTTGGAAAATATCTAGGTATTATTATTAGTCACAAATGTTTAAATCATCTAGACTATTTCCCTTTACTTGATAAAACTTGTGCTAAAATCTAAGGGTGGCAAGCTAAGCTTTTAAACATGGTTGGCAGGTGTACTCTCATTAAATCGGTTCTTAATTCTTACCCCGTTTATGCCATGCAAACTAATATTTTGCCTTCTAATGTCCTCCTTGAGCTTCAAAAGAAATGTAAGCAATTTCTTTGGAATAGGGTTAATAGATAGATACATTCCTAGAACCAATTGGAAAGTCATTTGTGATCCCATGTCTTAAGGGGGTCTAGGTATTAGAGATTTGAAAAGATGGAATCTTTCTTTTATGGTCAAGCTTGGTTGGAAAATTTTAACTCAACTTGATAAATTATGGGTAAAAATTCTAATCAATAAATACCTAAGATATAGTAATTTCATAGATTATAATCCCAAAAAAAACTGATTCTATAATTTGGAAAGATATCCTTGCTGGGAGAGAAATCCTAAAATATGGAAGTATAATTAATATTGGTGATGGGGAAGACACTTCCCTTTGGTTCCATCATTGGATTGGTGATTTTCCTTGTATCTTATTCCCAATATTAGAATTCCTAATTCTAGAGGTCATTGGAGGGTTACTAACATTATTAGAGACAACTGTTGGTATTTAGATAATATTAAGCATTTCATCCCTGATTCTATTTTTTCCCTTATTCTAGCACATCCTCTCCCTACCCTTGTCCATGTTAAAGATATACTAAGATGGACTCTAGACAAGAGTGGCTCTTTTACCATAAAATCAGCATACAACTCTACTCTCCCTCCTTGTAACCTAAATTCTTCTTCTCTTCCTAATCTTTATTGGAAAAACTTATGGAAAATAAAGGCTCCCTATAAATACAAAATGTTGCTTTGGAATTTAGAAAGGGATATCTTACCAACAGGAACTACTCTCAAGAAAAAAATTGTCTCTTTTGACCCTTTTTTGTATAAGATGTGAAGCTCCTTTAGAGGACTCCATCCATATCTTTAAGGACTGTCCAAATTCTACCTCCTTTTGGTTTCTCATTTTCAAGAATTATTACTCTCCTACTTTTGATTTAAACACTTTTTATAACTCAAACCTTGCTGAGTGGTTAGCTTTTAATTTAAAAGGTGATTCTTCTTGGAAAATTATTTTTGTGGTTTCTATTTGGCATTTATGGAAAACTAGAAATATGGCCATCTTTGATCAAAAAATGCTTTTCATCCAATCCACTTTTAAAAAGTTTCAAGTTGATTATCTTGGTTACTTAAAATTAAAGCGGGGAAATATGGACTCAGCTGCTTCTTCAAGCTCTTCTGCCAGCAGAATTTGGGCTCCTCCTCACAGGGGCTATTTTAAGCTCAACACGGATGGATCTTGGATGAACCTTGAGAATGCAGGAGGGGGAGGTGTAATTAGATGTCAAAAAGGTCTATGGCAGGATGGTTTTGCAGTCAATTTCAATGTTGCTAGTGCAACTTCTGCTAAACTCCTTGCTATTAGAGAAGGACTGCTCATTGCTTGGAAGAGAAAGATTGAAATTCTTGAACTAGAAACAGATGCAGATGCTTTGTCTAAGATGCTTAAAAACCCAGAAGCTTTCTTGGATAATGACCTTGGGAACATCATCAGGGATGTTGCTGCTCTTCTCAACAGGAATTGGAAAGTTACCATTTTTTTCATGCAAGAAGAACTTGCAACTTTGTTGCTGACAAATTAGCTACTATTGGAAGAACAAGAGTCAAGAAGGGTGAGAAAGAAAACTACTTCTTTCCTCCTCCAGAAGTTTTTGATTTGTATGCTTCTGAAATCCCAGAATATCAAGCCACTGATCAAGGAATTGCCTTGCCTGCTACTAGCTACTGCCCATGAATTTTCAACTGTTGTTTTAGTGCTGCCTAATAGGCCTTTTGCTAAGTACTTACCTAGTACTACAAACTATATTTACTGCTTTCTGCTCTTTATTTTCTGTTATCTTTTAAGCTTTACTCTACTATCCTGGTTGCAAAACATGCACCAGTCTCTGCTGCTTTTGATCAAGTGAAAGTTACCACTTTGATGTAATATATGGTTCCTCTTTTGCGTAAAAAAAAAAAAAAAAAAAAAAAAAAAAAAAGGTTTTTCTAAGCTATGCCCTCAACGTTGTTGAGTTTCTAAGAAGTGTCTATGCTTTTTCAAAATTACAAGTTGTGCCCTCCAACTTAAGTTGTTTGATCAACCGTACCCTCTAACGTAAACTCGACGTTGGAATTGTAAATAAATAGGAAGTAATAAGAAGCGGATGAGAAAAAAGAATAAGAAATACACCGAGATCTTGACATATCCATGGTTGCTTTTAGAAGAAAGAAGAAAAGGCAGATAAGAAAATTTGGAAAAAAATGTTAAATTTTAACCTACTTATATAACTCTCTCCAAAGTGTGGTAATGAACCGTTAACACAACTACTAACATTGGATTAATGTTATAGGGTACGGTTGAATAAACACCTTAAGTTGGAGGGTATATATTGTAATTTTAAGAAAGCATGAGCACACCTTAGAAACTCAATAACCTTGGGAGCATAGCTATAACTACTGTAAACCTATTTAATTTTCAATCCACATAAATTACGCACAACTAGTTTCAATAATACGAATTAATACCTAAATGCCTAATTTAATTTTCCAAACAAACAATTGCAATTGCATAATCGCTTAAATTCACATTATCAAATTCTAAAATCAAATTGCATAATCGTATAATACCTTGATCTTGCATTAGAGGTTGATTATTCTCATGAACTTCATTCTCATCCTCAGCTTCAATAATAGTTTGTTCTCCATCTTCAACAACTTCGTTCAGATTGAAATTGATGACATTAATATCAAAGTTTTCTGTAGTGTCCTGTATATTTTGATTTAGATCCAATTCAATTGATTGTATAGAAGAATTCTCCATGAATTTTGAAGAAATGGATTGATTAGGGATGAATTATAAACCTTAGAATTGATTTGAGAAAATTCGAGCTCTGGGAAATTTGAGAAAGAAAAAAATTCAAGCTCTGGAAATTTGTTAATGGCGTCGAAATAAAGCTTGGGAAAGAAGTTAGTATGTTGGGCTGGGAAAAAATAGATTCCAGTGGGCTTTCCTTTTTGCAGCTTGGTTAGTTTCGCACGTGAGACTTATAGTCCACACAAGAATTTTTGCCAAGCAAGCCCTTACTTCTGCACAAAAAGCTGATTCTGCAATCCCATAGTTTCCCCCTCCATCATACACTCTATCTCTGTTGTTTCCAGCAAAAATCCAACCAATCCCTATTTGCTTTGTATTCCTATCCCATGAGCCATCAATTTGGATCAGATAATCATACCCCCCTTACTTCTCTTTTCCCAGGTTAGGTTAGCTGCTGGGAAACCAGGAGGGAAAAGGGGGTCGCGGCTTCTAATACAATCTTAATCTGTTGTCTCAAACCATTGCAGTTGTTTCCTGCATTGCTGTTGGTTTCTTCTAACCGTAGCCACATTTCCTTTATCCTGTCTAAAGACTCTGTCATTCCTAAGCTAGTCACCCATAGACTCCACAAGGTTATAACTAGAGTCTTGATATGCTCACTAAACATGTTATCCTTGCTATATATTTGAATCCATTTCTTTAAAGTAGTATCATGATTAAAATTCACATTGGTTACCATATTACTACTACAAATCTCCGTGGCAATTCCACAAAATCTGAAAATATGTTGTGTCGTTTCGTCCTCCCCACAATAATCACAAGAGGTGTTTAAGTCCACTCCTCTAAGAGAAATTAACTTTTGCAGCTATTCCATCATGATAGACTTTCCATAAGAAATTTTTCTATTTTTGAGGGAGATTCAGGCGCCACAAAATTGAAGAAAAACGAGCCTGTTCTTCAGAAGTTATACTGTTTCCCTGCTCTTTATCTCCCAGGCATTTATAACCTGATTTAATCGTGAATTTACCTGTCAAGTTGTGCTTCCAATACAACTATCTTGTTCTTCTGAGTTTGGCAGCTCCATGGCTAAAATCTCTCTTGCATCTGATGCCTCAAACCACATTCAACATCTTCCCTCTTCCAAGTCATACTGTTGTGATCAATAAGTTATGACACTTTTAAGTTCCTTGCACTTACTAAAGTATGCTATGATCAATAAGAAAGTCTTAAGTTACGATTTAAATTTATAGTTTGAAGCTCTTAAATCGTTTGTTTACCTTTTCCAATCACTTTCTCAAAATATGTGTCAAAACTTGGCACTTCCTCCGTTCTAATTTAGTTGACGCGTTTAATTCAGACACATATATTAAGGAGATGAGAGGAAATGATAAAACATGTGGGGTACACTAGCAAATGCAAGGTACAAACGTGTCAACTAAAAATAAACTTCCTAAAAAGGAATACGTATCAACTAAAAAAACGGAGGTAAGTTTATAAATAGCCTAAAAGTCAAACGTGTTATTTATGAACGATGTAAATAATCTAGTTCATTTCAAAAACAAGTTTAAACCTTTTTTTTAAGGAAAACGTTAGACAATAATATTATTAAATAGAATCCGCTAACAGTTCAAGACTTTGCGGGAATCGACCCATACAAACGAATTCCAAACAACCATGAGTATCCCATCTTGCTATATGGTGGGCTACCATGTTACCTTCCCTTCTACCATGAGAGGAAATAAAAAGCATTAAAAACTTTGAAACATGCTAATATTATCATAAATTAACCATATTGGAGAGCAACCTCTGAAACCGTTGTTGATTGCCACACACAGAAGAAGAGTCACCTTCCAACCATACTTGCATCATGCCCAAGCGCTTAGCAGTCCCAAAATGCACTAAAATGCACTGTTGATGCCTTTGCACACTCCTCCCACACACCCACAACTTGTCTAACCGCTGGTCGGATGAGCTCCCCCTCCCCCAAATGGTTTCTTGCCACTAGGAAGTAGTTACATGAGCATCCACATTTACTTTAAATTAATAAACCTTCTGAAGGACATTGCCACATTGTGAATGAGAATTGCACCCCACACAAATCATCCCCTACTACATGCATACAAAAGAGTTTTTGCTTGACCGCAGCACTAGGGGTGTTCAAATTCGGGTACCCAGAGTTCCGGGTAATTGGTATTTCGTCCCATGTCCCGACCCGAATATCTCGGGTACCCGAATTATTCGAGTCGGGACATCGGGTACCCGGATATTCTCATTCTCTCATTCTCTAATTGGCATTCCCTCATTCTCAAAAAGCTCAAACACTCAAATACCAAGAAAAGCACGCATAATATAATCATAAACATCACCAATTCAAAAGCTAAGAATGAATTAATTAACCACAATCAAACAAATACTCAGTAAATTAATAATCTTTTAATAAAATTCAATTACAAGAATAAGAGAACAATAATGGAATCTTTCTCTTGAAAACTTCGTGGAGTTCGGCCCGTTGCTTCATCTTCTTCTACAAGACTGCCGCTGCTTCATCTTCATCTTCTTCGTGGCGATTCGGCTTCAAAACTTAGGGGTTAGCAGAAGTAGGGATAATTAATTAATTAGGCGTTGAAATTGGCGGATGAAAATGAAGGAAGGTTCAACAAAGGCGGAAGGAGAGAGAAGATGGAGGTAATGAGAGTGAAGTGAGACCAAATTCACCATTGTAAGGAAGCAGATCTATGAGGAGAGATAGAGAGAGAGAGAGAGGAAGAGAGAGAGCGACAGAGGGGGGTTTTTTCTTAAGGAATGAGAACCCTAATGGGCTGGGCTAAAGTTTGAGTTTTTTTTTTAAAAATTAATTTATTTTCGGGAATTCGGGTACCCGGGTAGTAAAAATTGCGACCCATGTCCCGAAAAAATAGTTTTTTTCCCCAAATTTCTCATCGGATATTTACCGGGTCATTGGGAAATCGGATCGGGTTTTTTTGAACACCCCTAAGCAGCACACCCCTTGCACATTCGCCACAAGAAGTGGCTAAGTTTTGGGAGGCCGCAAAACTTCCATATAATGCACCAAGCTTCCTACTCTTCATCCTCTGCCCCAACATCAACACCATTAATTTGACCTATTCTTCCAAGCCGGTACCTAGATTTTACATTATAAACACCATTTTTAGATGGCCTCCAAATCTACGAATCATTAGGCATAGATATAGATAGCGGTATCTGAGGAATGGAAGTACACTCATCCGACAAAAATAATTCTTGCAGACTCGCAGTGCCTTAGTGGTCCAACAAGCAGAAGGTGTATCAATCAACTGCGACACCTGCAAATCCGGATCATAAAGCGGACCATGTGTAGAAGGTTTTGCTGGTGTCTCAGGTAGCCATGCATCAAACCAAACGCGAGCACGAAGCATCTATTCCATTTTCAATTCTCTACCAGTAAGCTTATGAAACCCATTTGGGATCTGAGGATAAAAAATAATAATAATTCTAGTCTTTACAGTAATTTTTACTAAATATGTTTTAAAATTCCATTGGATTCCAGAAGTGTCCAAACAATTGAGCAAGACTGCAATAAGTTGAATAAAAAATCTGTACAATATGTGATTGTGATTACCCTATGTATTTAGCTCTCAACTGTTTATAATTTTTTTCATTGAATCAACAAAAACGTACACTAAAAACAAGGTATTAAATTAAGAGATTAACAAAGTATAATGTAAAGCTATTTACACTTAATTTTGTCCATTTAGAAGACAATTGTATTATTATAATGAGGTATACATGAGGAAAGCAACTTAAGTCCTGTTGATCATGTAATTTCTTCCAACAACTTCGAGTAATACTTTGCCTGTCGACTGAGTATATGATGAACTGTCATTGCCATGTCCATTGTAAATTCTATGAGACCAAACACTTCGGAAAAGCATGGAATCGCAATCACTTGAGGAGTACTGCACGCTTCACTTCCCACAGTACAGTTCTTGAAAAGACTGATAGGCTTGACGGAAATTGCAATAGTATCAGTATTACACCAAAGGGGAGACTACAGTTGTGGCCTTTTATACAGGGATAAAAGAGATGATTTTGAAAGGGTTAATTTTTTCTTGAACTGTGGCTGCTGCCAACCATATTGCTCTAGGAACTCCTCGATCAACCTGATAGATCACCGGGAAAAAAAATTAAAAAAATAAAATTAGAATAACACCAAAGGGATAGGCATACTAAAAACATCAATTGATCTCCAGTTATTACATGCTACAAATAGACTTCTGGGAAGCTGCCATTTCACGGTCAGGAAATGAATCGTCCAAGCGATAACTCAACCACACATAAAGCTCCAAGACCTTCATCAAAGAGATACTTATGTTAAATATGTTTAAGGAGCTGTAAGTTACAGTAAATTGAAAATAGATCTGTCAAAATAGGAATAATTCCATTTCTTCAAGGCCAAAATATTATATTTGAGATCTATCATGCATAATTTGCATCCTTGAGTTTCAATGACACTAAAGAGAAACGGAGAATAAAAGTTGACAAAATTTGTATGACAAAGATTAACAACATAATCCCTTAATTCTAACTTTATACACCCTCCGTATTTTAATACTTGCTACAATTTTCTTTTTGCGGCCATAATTTGTTACTTGCTCCATTTCCACTTTTGGAAACTTAAAACAATATTTACAATTTTTCTTCCCACTAATGGTCCCCTCATATCAAATTATAATATTTTTCATATTCTCTCTCTTCCCCACTTATACTCACTAGTAGATTTTATTTATTCTTCAACCAACCCCACTTCTATCACAAAACAATACTTTCTACTCCTTCCGTGTTTTAATAAGTGTTACAGTTTGACGGGCACATAGTTTTAGGCGATTTAACTAACTTAAATAAAATAAGAGGTAAGTGGGGTAGTTGGAGTATTAAAGAATTGTAAAAGAAAGATAGTTGAGTTAAAAGTTTATTAAAAAGTAATGAATGTGATAGGAAAGATATACTTAAAAAAAAAATAGTAGTGGATTTAGGTGGGGACCATGAGAGGAGAGAGATATAATATTTAAATGTAGTTTTTTGCCAAAAAAAGAAAGTATAACAGTTATTAAAGCATGGCCGCATTTGATAAGTGTAGCACTTATTAAAACACGGAGAGAGTATATAGATAACATAAAATTGAGAGAATCCAACAATGACAAGAACACCACCACCACCACCACTACCACCAGCAACTACTTTTTCAGCATCATGATGGTAATAAAATAGCCAACAATCCTCAAAAACAGCAACTCAACTAATTTCCAGTTAAAAAGAAAACACAAACTTCTTCAACTGTTTTAACACCTTCCTACATTTTCAAATTCAATTAAACAATACGGAGTAACAAAGCAACAGGCTTCCAAAGCATCAAATCAACTAAAACACAAGCTCCCTCAACTTTTTATGCACCTTTCTACATTTTCACATTCCGATTAGACTATAAATTAATACAGAGCAACAAAGCCAAACAAGCGCTTGTATCAAGCATTCCTAGGGATCTAATTTAAATCAATATTCTACTGTATAAGATAACTTCCATCTCTTCTTATTTGTAGAAAAATAAAAAATTCATTATTGATCCCATATTATTTTTCACCTAAATTGCCAATGCACTATAGTCATTTTGGGAAACAATACAATATACAATAAAGTGGACATTTAATTAATGCAAACCTCAGATACAGTGATAGCAAAAGGACTGGGCACAGACAGCACTTTTACACTATATCATAGGTCATCAATGTCATTCTTATTGCAACCAGAACGTGTGATATCTGAAACCAGGCAGAAATTGGATATATAATTGTTAAAGCAAATGCACCGAAGGTTCTTGCTTCGTAGGGGAATGGCCCATTTTCCTTATAAGGGTATCATGTTACATACCTTGCAGTTTATTTATTTGGGAGAGAAAAGAGGGAGGGGGGGGGGGGGTGAGGAGGTAATACATAAATTATAACTTCTATTAGGAGTCAAACCTTATGAATAGATTCCAGTTCTTGCATAGCAGCTGGTGTTTTAGGCACCTTAAGTGTCCCAGGTGTGAAAATCTCCCGTAAATTAACAATGCCTTTCTTGGCATATGTTTGTGCAAACTGTCCATATATATTTACAGAGTAAAATCAACTGTGAAAAAAAAATTACAGTAATACAAATTTATACATATAGCATGTGGATAAGATTTATTTACCTGCACAAGTCCTTGCGATGATATATCATCATCCACATCAACTGGACTGCACATAGAGACAGAATAAATGTTAAGACAATAGTGGTTTATGTACGACTCAACACAACATGGTTATTGCATTGCAAACTAATAGCATAAAATCAGTTACATACAAAAATAAAATAAGATAAAAAAAAATAAGATAATGATAAAATATTAAAGAAATGGAAAGTAAATTGTGCCATACCAGAGGTAGAATACACACACACACACACACACACAAAAAAAAAAAAAAAAAAAAAAATCATCCATACCATCATGTTTTGATACAATAAGGGCCAAAATTCAGCGATCATAATAAGAATACATAAAAGAGAAATGAAAGTAGATCTAAATAACGAATATCTGGTTTCAATAAAAGAAAAAAAAAAGCCAATATCTAAAAACGAATGCTTAGATTCTGTAGCCCAAGATGCCAAAGCTTAAAAATCTAGGAAGATCTGGGCAGTGCATATTTATCAGGCAGAGAGGAGGCACGAGGGAGCGCTACAGACATGTGAACCCAGCTTGAGTGTCTGAATTCATTTTTTCAAATATGGAAGTTTTTCATTGTTGTTTTGCAAGGACTGCCTACACAATATGCTCTCCTTGATACCAGAAATATCTATGAGCAAAGAGGCCAGAAAAAGAAACAAGATTAAAAAGGGACATTGCAGGAATAGAACAAATAGACTGCCGACCCTTCCCACATTGTATGGATATCTAGAAGTAAACATTGTTACCTCCAAAATTAATAAAACAATTATATGGCATAGACCACATAGTGGGTTTTCATTTGTGCATCTCTATCTTGGTGATAGGTGAGGAGACTCGTGAGAGCAACTTGTGTACGAATCTTAAGCCTTGCAATACCAACAACAATCAGTTCTAACAAATGATATAAAAGTAATTTCAACTTCTCAAATCAATATCATATCATATCAAATCCAACCATGCTGAGAAGAAATACAAATTCCCATCACCAATTGTTATTCTTTGCGACAGCAGGATACAAAATGTTCAAAAATTTCCAGTAGACTTTTTGGAAAGGCGATTCAAGACAGAAAGCTGGTAAGAATTATAAGAGGACTACCCCAAAGAGTGAATGATACTACAGAAATTTATCCATAGACAATGGCAATAATACATTCTAGAACAATATGGATTATGGATAAAGGATTACGCTTATGTCCAAACTCTCTCTATTATTTCTCTCTATACCTTTTCCTAACAATACTTTTTTCCAATCAATGGATAATGCCAAAAACATGCAGAGGCACAGAATTAACAATGTATTTGGGAGCCAAGTTGATTTGGAAAAAAATTGATTAAGACTAAATATTTGTAGAAAGTAAAACTACAAAAGTATGTGGAAATCTTTTATTTTCACTATTTCCATGTGTTATTATGGAAATACAAGAAAACAGGGTATTATCCTTTAAATTTATCATATTGATTTGCATAATTTTACACAGATATCCCCATCACTTCTAAGGGGAAAAAAGTATGAAAACAGCAAAATATAATTAAGGGATTTACCCATCATATTTACTCACTTTTTCTATTTTGTTATTTTCTGTTCAACAACCAAACATTGAAGAGCTATGAAATCTTATGTTACTTGGACATGGCTAAAATCGCGCAGTGTTTGTGTCAACACAACATGACACGGGATCCGTGTCCGACCCTTCACTATGCACTCGGACACTTCCATTAAAAGTGGAGAGGAAAAAAGAGGAGAAGCATGAAAGTAAACCATATCTTGTTTGAAGACCACCCATTGATATCAATCAATCAATCAAATCCTTAATCCCATAACGATGGGGTGGGCTAACATGAACCAAATTTGATTATTTCGTGTAATCATTGACATAAATCTTCTTCCTCCATCCCTTACAATCCAATACTTTATCATCATGCAAATCCATATATTTTATATTCTTCCTAACTTTTTCCAACCTGATCATTTTCGGTCTCTCTCCCTCGTTTAACCCCTCCATGGTCCCACTCTTCCACTCTTCGAACCGATGCACCCCGGGTCTCCGTCTTACATGCCCGAACCAACGCAGACGATTTTCCCTTAAATTATCTGCAATGCCTGCCACACCTAATTTCTTGCGAATAACCTCATTTTTGTATTTATCTCTTCAAGTGTTCCCACACATCCACCTCAACATGCGCATTTTCATAACCTCCATCTTTATAAAGTGCTCCTTAGAAGCCCAACATTCTATACCATAGAGCAACTGGTAATAGAGGGCAGTCCTGTAGAATTTGCCCTACAACTGTAAAGGAAACCACCATTGATATAGAGAAGATTTTTTTATTTTTTTTTATTTTTTTATAGGGATATAGAGAAGATGAAGAGAAGAAGATTGCCATTTATTAGAAGAATTTGTCGAGGAAAGAATTAAAATTACAAAAAAAATAGGGGTGGACTTAATGAAAAATTTAAAGCTTTTGTAATATATAATTTATATAAGTTTAAGTGACGTATTGACGTGTCCCCAAACCCATGTCCATATTTCGGTCAGAGTCCCCGTGTCCTAAAATTTTGGAACTTGTCGGATCGGACACTTGGACATGTGTCGTGTTCGACACCTATTCTCGAGTCCATGTAACATAGATGAAATCCTATTTATGCAATTTTACCCAATTTTTGTCACTGAAGCTTGATTCCGAAATCTCTACAAAATCAAGCTTTCAGTTTAAATCATGTGTTAAACAAAGTTGCCAGCATATATTATAATGAAAATTGGCTTGTTAGACATCAAACAATTTCCTCTTCATTCAATTTTTTCAAAATACTTCATTTGTCTTCTGCACCTGTTACAAACACTCAACATTCTAACAAGGGTATGGAAAACTTACACAAAAGGCTCAACCAAACTCTTCAACGATTCAATTATTTCAATCCACATAATTGTAGAAGAACATAAGAAAGAGAAGAATATGTGTGGATATGAGCTACAAATAAGCACGTCAATGATAACTAATAAGTAAGCCAAAAATATGTGTATGTATCTGTACATTTAGAACATGTTAAACAATCTTCTCATAATTTAGATATGTTCCATAGCCATGTTCCCACATCCAAGTACAATTTTTGGACATAGTCCACCTGTCTAACAATTGAAGTAAATCCCAAAGTGATTTGGGATCGGCTAACATGAACCTTGATAAAGAATCGTCCAAAACAGAACAGGAGTATAACAATATACATAGTAATTGATTGAATAAAAGTGTTTAAAAAAAATGTGTTAAGTGAGAAATAGAAAAATTATACAATTAAAAGTTAAGAGAGTTTGAAACAGTGGTAAGGTGATAAAAAGGGAGGAGAAACATGGGAGTAAAAACACAAAATTTTGAGAAAACTTTAGCGCAAGAAATAATTAAAATACGCAAAACACAGGTTGATGGTAAATAATAAAATACATTCTCAACATATCTGCTGTGATTCTCTTTCTATTTCAGAGAGGACAATTTGTCACAATTCTGTTTAGAGATCTATAATTTTAATCATCTTTCTTCATCTGATGAAATTCATTCTTTGACTAAAACTTAAAGATGGCAACACAGTGATTAATAATGAAAATCAGATAAAAGAAACAAGCAAGTGCACACAGAAAGGGCCAATCAAAGAAAACCTGCTAAAAGTCTAATACCTGATACAGAAGATATATTTCTCACGCAAACCAAGTGGAAGCTCATCGATAATGGCAGCTACTTTCTGTGTCAACTTCGGCTTGTTAGCATTTAAAATAACACCAAAAATATGTTTATGTGCTGCATAAGTGTTACAAGAAAGGAACAAAAATGCAAAGAAAAAACAATAAGAGAGGGGGTGGGGGTAAGTTTATCGACAACCACCTTGATGCCTTAAGTTTCTCTGACACAACCATATTTTATCCTACTAAAATAGCTTTATTAATATTTGTGTAACTGTCTATGGTAACCAATGACAAATCTGTTCTAACAAGATAGGTTTAAATTGACAATATCTTAAAAGAAGACCCAATGTACACTGAATTTTTTTTTTTTTTTGCACCTAAACTGTTAGATTTACACTAATATTATTGTACACCCAATGTACACTGAATTTTTTATTTTGCACCTAAGAGTGCAAACACATCCCCAAATTCCATTGACAGAACTCAAGGCAATGTGTCAACTAAATCTCCTGACTGTGAGTACAGTGGCATAATTTCAAGCCCTCTATTTATTAGGGATTTTTGCTACTTATGTGGGTTGTGTGACATCATAAAAATGGTACAATGAACATGCGGCATTTGAAGCGAGGGAAATACAGATGACCCTTTCTGGTGGTAAGCTTCTATGTTGGAGTTTGTTCAAAAAAAAAAAGTGAGCCGGTTGGGGGAAGGATTGGATAACTCTTTTTACATTTTTTTTAAATATATTACATTAGTTGGAATAAATAATTTTTCAGCATTATACCAAAGAATGTGATTGCAATGAGAATGATACATTTTGTTTTTACATACCAGCAATTCTTCACAATTGGACATGAAGTAATTTGATGCTAATTTAGAATTGATTGAAAAGTGTTCCTGCAAAATAAGAAACCAAATTAACGGCAACAGAGTTGACTAATGATCTAAATATATATGCTACCAAAATCAGCAAAGCCCTCTGATTCATTTATGTTAATTGCACCCACTGTAGCCTCAAAGACCAAAGTGCATTGATGAGAAAGTGTTGCATGACAAGATTGGAGAGAGGGAGTTGCATGTGGGGTTTCTAAGAAAAGTGTTGCATGTGGGTTTCCTGTAAGAAAAAGTAAGAGAGTGTTGCAAACGAGGTTTGTGTTAGAGAAAGTAGAAAAATATCCTCTCAACCCAGCAATAGCCTACAGAGATTGAGTTCATGTCTGCAATCATATTGCCAGATATAATCCGTATTTTATGTCCGCACCGGAGTTGGGTAGTATCGACATAGGTGCGGTAACCGGTAAGGCAATATGACAAGTCTGAGCATCACAACCTTCAGGTCACTGATAACCCCATCCCCCACCTTCCACAAGACAATGCTACCAGAATACATGCTAACAATTATTAAAATGGACTGGAGAGAATCCCTTAGCAACTTGAGAAAAGATGTTGAAGACCTCATGATTTAGAAGGGAGCCGAACAGAAATAGTGATTGAAACCCTCTCCCTCTCTTCCTCAATACAAACAGAGATGCCCTTATAATTTCAGAAAATATTGGTGTACACGATTTCTGTCAATACAAACAGAAGTCGAGACCCATAATACAGAAAATAAATGATACAGTAATAGCTATGTGATTTGTTGTTTCATGGGGGAGGATAGTGAGATAATTTACCAATATCTGGTACAATCCATTTTGTGGATTCGCTCTTGAATACATGAGCATAAGATCATAGCTCGGAAACAATCCCGCACACTGCAAAGAATATACATGATCAAAAATACAAAAAGGCAATAGACTTGTGACGTAAAAACCTATTTGCTTCATCTATAGAATGTTTCATAGGAAGCTATACAATAGAAACAATTCAAATGAAGTCCAATTACAGCTCCAGTAGTTTAACTTTTTCACCTCTAGGTCTGGAGATGGAGAGTTGAGTGATGAATGTAGTAGTGGTAGATCTTCCCCGTTTAGACATGTCACTTCACCAACTGGATACTTGGACCCAAATCTACCAGCTCTTCCTACAAGAACCATGGATCATCTCATAAAACAGTGATTAACGACAATTAAAGTCACATAACATGATATTTTACATATTCATCTTATTTCAAGAAACATGAATGTATTAGGGCTTGATTACTGTTACATCAAATAATCAAATTACCCATGTTTGCATTAATATTGCATCAACATATACCTATCACTGAAATTCAAAGATCACAGAAAGCAGAAATCTGCTGTAGGAGAAAAAAGAAAATGCAGGATGGAAGCACAAAACTCTATCTCCATAACACAGGAAAACTGAGCAGAAAAATTGCCTATGTATGGTACATGATATGTCCATTTTATATAGTGTTTTACCCCCGTCCCTTGGTTGTTATTAGTAGTGTTTTTGGCTCTTTCGGGCCACTTTTATTACTAATTTGTGTGTTCTAGTGTTTTCGTAGTTTTAATTGTTATTTTACAGGAAATTGCACTCTTGGAGCATTTTCCCGGGCTTTATGGATCAACTACGGAAGCTAGAAGGACACGACCACTTTCGGAGCCCAGGATCGGTGAGAGCCGGTGATTAAGGGCTCGGTAATTGGGATCCCGAGGCATTAGGACCAAGTAATCAAGACCCGAGGAGGAAATCCGGATTAGGCCGAGAAATCAAGCCCAATCGAAGTCCAAGCTCAAGGAGAATCAAGCGCCCGATCGGGCTACCTCTAGCACGATCGGGCGCGGCATGACCATTGTGCTAAGCGTGCTATAGCGCGCCCGGTCGTGCGAGCCTCTAGCACGATCGGGCGATGCTGCTTGGGAAGAACGCGAAGAAAAAGGCGCGCCCGATCAGGCGGCCCTTCGCCCGATCGGGCGCGCGTTTTTAGAAGACCTGATGATGTTTAGTTTTAATTCTTGTTTTAGAAAACGTTTAAATACGATTTTGTACGGAATTATTAGATTACGCTTTTCTTAGACTTTCTCTCTCTACTTAGTATTTTTCTCTCTCTTAAATTCTCTCTCAACTTTTGTTCTTAATTCTTCCTTTCATTCCACATTTATTTTTGGTAACAATTTCTTCCCTTTTAATTTCAGTTATTTTATTTGTTTTCTGGATTATGCTTTTATTTATTTACTTGATTGGCTTAGTTATGATGATGCGTGAGTAGTTTCATTCTAGGGTTTATGGGGATCCATAATTAATATGAAGGGATAGTTTGTTAATATTGATTATCGATATTGCATGATAATTTCTATTTGAATTGTTTTAATTCTTTGCAATTCAATTAGATTGTGAATGTTTAGCTATATCGAATTGATGAATCGAGCAGATGTTAATTTAATATTAAAGGCTATTTTCAATAAGAACTTAGATCTAGTAAATTGCGAGAGCCTGTTAGATCTATGTTGATTAATAAATTGCGAGAGCCTGTTAATCATGTTATCTGTGCATTGTTAATTATTAATTACTTTGTTCTATCCCGGAATATTAATTGTTGGTGAACCTGTGACCCTAGGCTTCCTTATTATTGTTTCTTTTCTCCATAAACTTATTCTTCGTAGTATAGAATTTATTCCCAAAAATATTGGTTACTTAGATAATTTATATTATAATAATTAATTAGAAGTAAAAAGACCTGTTTCCCTGTGGAGTTCGACCCTACTTCCCTATCTACTTTAGCTAGAGGACTTAGGTAATTATTTTTGATTAGGGGATACGACTTTACCAACTTATTACGAAACATCCTTCAAACATAAGGCCTAGGAAAAACTAAAAGCATACGATGTTTTACAGACGTCTGAACTCTGAAAACACTTGATCCAGAAAGATTTATCAATGCTATCATACAATTGGAAAAAAAAAAAAAAAAAAAAAGGAAATGAGGGAGGGAAGAAGAGAGAAAAAGAAAAAAATTGGTTTACATGTAACCTGTTGGTGAATATTCCAATGCAAAAATCCTAACCCCACCCCCCCCCCCCAGCGACCTCATGTTGTTAACATCATTCACTGTGTTGACAAGCGATGGAATTTTCATCATTTCATCGATGCATTTGCAGTTTTAAGAAAATCACGTCTCTTCTGTACAGTGGAGTTAATAAAAGTCACAGAATACAACAGACCTGCTATTTGCTTGATCTCTGGCACGGTCAGATCACGCATCTCTTGACCATCAAACTTTTGCAGCGTTGAAAATATGATTCTAGAAATATTTAAATTGAGACCCATTCCAATAGCATCACTAGCCACAAGAACATCAAACTCACTGGTAGCATCATTAAACATAGTTGCCTGCATTACTAAGCAAAAGATGATCTTAGTGAGTCTGATCAAACAGGTATCAGGGGCACAGAGAACAAAATATTAACCAAAAAGACTTGGAGTTATCACCAGGAGCAAGGAATGGAATAAGCATCAATTCAGTAAATATACTGTGCATAGACTGATTTAACACAAATTTTCAGCAACTTAGTATTATCTCTAATATTTAAGATGTGTAAAGATCTTATGAAAGCCCAAAGCATGTAGAAATGGAACGGTGGAAAATGTAAAGGTCAAATGCATCCGAAGGGAAGCATATATACATTGGAAAGGAAAAAATTCAATGTGACAAGAATATAAGCATGTTCAAAATATATTTCATAGAAGGGAGGCAAAAGAAAAGAAAAAGACAATGAAGAATAACAATAACAACAATAATTATGTCAAAAAAAAAAAAAAAAAAAAAAACAATAACAACAATAATAAAAAGAGAAATAAAGTAATAAATTTTTTGTTCCATGAAAGTTCAGGATTTAAAAAAATGAAATTAAAAAAATCTTCAACTGAATTGTAATCCCAAGGATCTTATTATGTTGCATGGAGAATAAATAAGAAATAGAGCTAGTACTTTTTTAATTGTCCAAAAAAAAAACTAAAGCTTTAGAAAGGGGCTTGTTAGGGTTCAAACTTTTTAAGTATTCTGGAATTAACTCCGCCAATAGTTATTACACCCATGTAACATCATGACTAACTAGAGATTATTTCAGTTATATGGCCAAATCTGGGATTGTTCATCTCCTAACAGTTATATGGCCCAATAACACTATTATTGACTAACTTTACAGTAGTAGGAGTTCTATCTGCCTTTCTGCTGAACTTTACACCAAAGATGTCCATTTTCTCATGGAGTTAATCCAAGACAAACCAAGAAGATAAGAAGCGTTTAGGCTGAATATTGTGAATATAATTGAAGCATTTAGGCTGAATATTGTGAAATATAATTGATGAATCTGATATCAATTTGATGTGTATTTTTACTCCTAATCAATTTAAGAAGCAAAGTCTGATTAATCCAAGTATAAGTATTCGACATTATTTGAAATTTGCTCATATTTATATTCAATTAAATTAAGGAAAGACGCAAGAACGTCCATAGAGGTTTACAGCTTGTCCAGGAAGTAAAGTCTGATTAAACCAAGTATAAGTATTATATGAAATTTGCTCAAATTTATATTCAATTAAATTAGCAAAAGACGCAAGAACGTCCACAGAGGTTTACAACTTGTTCTTCGGTATCTTTGTCTTCGTTTCTTGAGTTACTCTTTGTTCCGAATGCAAGTTAACACTTTTTTTTAGGGGAAGAAATCTTCACCGAATTCGTATAGGTGCCAATCGAATTTGAAGGGACCCATGCCATATTGAGGTTCCTTGACTTAGGGATTAAATCTGGTTCACTTGTACTTAAAGGTGTCAATTAAATTTAAAGGGACCTATGCCATATTGAGGTTCCTTGACTTATGGATTAAATCCAAAGAGGTTGCAATTTTTGTGTTATGGTGGCAAGTGGAAGACATACACCCCGTAAGTGTGAATGAGGGATTCATGGGGTTTTGATCTTCCTTGGTGCAAAGTTGAAGAAACTTTTTGTTAGTAGGGTTTTGGGATAGTAGGGATTCAAATGTGGTTGTAGGGGTCTCTATCACTTGGGGTTGAAATAGTAAGGGTTGGGTAGTAGAGGTTTTGGGTTGGGTAGTAGAGGTTTTGGGTTGGTAGTAGGGGTTCTAACAGTAGGGGTTTGGAAATAGTAGGGGTTCTTTTAGTAGGGGTTAGGGTTCTAACAGTAGGGGTTGGTTGTATGGGTTTGGAAATAGTAAGGGTTCTTTCAGTAGGGGTTGGGAAATACTAGGGATTCTATCTATCAGTACGGGATGGGGTAGTAGGGGTTGGGATAGTAAGGGTTCAAATGGGGTAGTTAGGGATGGGACCGAAATGGATCGAAACCCGGAATAAGCATTTTTTAAGGACCGGGGACCGCGCCGTATTCTGCCGGTCCGGTCACGATCTGGACCTATTTAATACGGTCCGTTCCGGTTTTGGACCGGTTGGGACCGACTTCATCCTTTTTTTTTTCCTGCATTTTAACAACATTGCTAATCTTCCCTGCTATATTTTTTAACCTGTTTGTTCTATTTTTTTAACCTGACTTCCGAGCCGGACTGACTTCCGGTGAGGGCCGTGAGGCGGCGACGACTGGAGTGATCGGAGTTGCAGGTTGCGGAAAACGAAGGAGTGTTTAAATTGATTTTAATCCCAACTACCCCTAGGAGTAGGTGCACCAAAAAGTTATTGTACGCAACACTTTTAGTAACATTTCGGATAAACGTTGCAAGACTGAATGAAAATATTGGCGGATATTTAAATTTTAAGTTGAAATTTTAACCTCAACCTTATTTCTCTCTCTTACCACATTTTCCTTCTTTTTTTTTCCGACCCTAAAATACACTCTAATCGTCTGTAAGGACTGTAACACTCTATCCAAGGAGCAACAGCGTCGAGCAGCAGCATCATCATGCCGGTTTCCGTCGCCCCTGTCAAAGGTCAGTTTTGCTCTTCAATTTTTTATCCTCAAATTTTGCATATATGCTCGAAATTGTCGAAGCTAGGGCTCGAATTGGGGCTTTTGATTTTTGCCCAAAATTTTCTCAAATTCTTGCTTGTTTGTGCTTATTTTTCTTGAGAATGATGTATTCTTGTAGTATTTTGTGTTTAAACTTGAATTCCAACTTGAATTGTTCGAAATTGTCAAAAACTTGAATTGCTCGAAATTGTCAAAGCTAGGGCTCGAATTGGGGCTTTAGATTTTCGCCAAAATTTTTCTCGAATTCTTGCTTGGTTGTGCTTAGTTTTTCTTGATAATGATGTATTCATATGTTTGAACTTCAATTCGAGTTTGAATTGCCCAAAATTGGCCTTTTTTGTCCCAACATATGCACGAATTTTTGGTTTGATTTTTAATCAAATTTGCTTGTTTAGATGCTTGATTATGCTTATGAATTAATGTGCCCAAATGTGGGATTTCTTGAATTGTTGGTTTGAGACTTGCACGATGTTAGTAGTGATGCTGGTTGAAATTCATTGTTGTGTATATGCTCTTGTTGAGTTTATGCTATACGATATTTCGGATCCATTTAAATTACTTTGTCAATTCATGTTTTTTATGTCAATTCATGTTGTGATGAATTCAAGTAAAATTGTATGTAAAATTCCCCTAATTTGATAGTGCTGTTATGGAAATGGACTCGTGCTAGTTTAATATTTTTCCTTTATTTGTAAGTTTAAATATTTTAATTAAGGTTAATTTAAGGTTTAATTAAGATTTAAGATTTGAGTTTACTGTGTTGCGTGTTATGTCTACTTGTACACTTCATGTTAGGTATAATTGTCTAATGTATTCATGTTTTTTGATAAGGTATAATTTGTCATCAACATGAGTGAACTTCCTCAGAGAGTGAAATGTGCTACTAGCCTAGGTAAAATTGTTAAACTATTTCAGGATTTGAGGGAAAAAAACAAAACAGACTTATTAAGTTCTTCCATTTTTAAGAAATTGATAAATCTAAAAAAACGACCGAAAGGCTAGTGGGCCTCTAGCACATGAGCTCTATAATGTGTTTGATGGGACACAGTTTGTCTTCAACCCATCTACGACAATGCAAATATGCAGCCATGAGGTGGCATCGGTCCTTGGTATTGCAGATACCGGGATCGTGATTGATCTCTCTAAGTTGAAACACTGTTTTATTTTTCCTTCTTACCTCTCCCTTTTAATAAGGGGGGAAATACCCCTGTTTGCCTCTGATCTTAGGGATAGTTATGTTAAAATGGAGATTGGAACAAAGGAGGATGAGGTAATCTTTCAAAAACGGTTTACCTTGTTTGTCAAGATCAAGTACCAAAAGGTTAATTCAAAATTGTTTGAATTAGCGGATGATTTAGAGAAGGTTAATTCTTTGAATTGGCCTGAAATTGAACTTGGTCATCTAAAAAAAGGTTTGATTGAGTCCGAAGCTGCTTTGGCTAAACCGGGAAAACAGCATGTTTGGCTGTTCACCCGGTTCGCCAAAGCAGCTTTGGACTCAAGCAAACCTTTTTTTAGATGACCAAGTACAATTTCAGGCCAATTCAAAGAATTAACCTTCTCTAAATCATCAGCTAATTCAAACAATTTTGAATTAACATTTTGGTACCTGGTCCCACGGCAAAGAAATTGGTCGATGACAAACACGGTAAAACGTTTTTGAAAGATCATCTCATCCAACTTTGTTCCAATCTCCATTTAAACGATACTATCCCTAAGATCAGAGGCAAATAGGGGGTTTTCCTCCCTTATTAAAGGGGAGAGGTAAGAAAGAAAAATATAACAGTGTTTCAACTTAGAGAGATCGATCACGATCCCGGTATCCGCAATACCAAGGATCGATGGCACCTCATGGCTGCATATTTGCATTGTCGTAGATGGGTTGAAGACAAACTGTGTCCCATTAAACACATTACAGAGCTCATGTGCTAGAGACCCACTAGCCTTTCGGTCGTTTTCTAGATTTATAAAGTTCTTAAAATGGAAGAACTTAATAAATCTATTGTTTTTTTCCCTCAAATCCTGAAATAGTTTAACAATTTTACCTAGGCTAGTAGCACATTTCACTCTCTGACGAAGTTCACTCATGTTGATGACGAATTATACCTAACAAAAAACATGAATACATTAGACAATTATACCTAACATGAAGTGTACAAGTAGACATAACACGTAACAGAGTAAACTCAAATCTTAAATCTTAATTAAACCTTAAATTAACCTTAATTAAAATATTTAAACTTAAAAAAAAAAAAAAAAATATTAAACTAGCACGAGTCCATTTCCATAATAGCACTATCAAATTAGGGGAATTTTACATACAATTTTACTTGAATTCATCCCAACATGAATTGACATAAAAAACATGAATTGACAAAGTAATTTAAATGGATCCGAAATATCGTATAGCATAAACTCAACAAGAGCATATACACAACAATGAATTTCAACCAGCATCACTACTAACATCGTGCAAGTCTCAAACCAACAATTCAAGAAATCCCACATTTGGGCACATTAATTCATAAGCATAATCAAGCATCTAAACAAGCAAATTTTATTAAAAATCCAACCAAAAATTCGTGTATATTTTTGGACAAAAAAGGTTGAAGTTCAAACATAAGAATACATCATTATCAAGAAAAACTAAGCACAACCAAGCAAGAATTTGAGAAAAATTTTGGCGAAAATCAAAAGCCCCAATTCGAGCCCTAGCTTTGAAAATTTCGAGCAATTCAAGTTTTCGATAATTTCGAGCAATTCAAGTTCGAATTCAAGTTTAAACACAAAATACTACAAGAATACATCATTCTAAAAAAAATTAAGCACAAACAAGCAAGAATTTGAGAAAATTTTGGGCAAATATCAAAAGCCCCAATTTGAGCCCTAGCTTCAACAATTTTGAGCATATATGCAAAATTCGAGGAAAAAATTGAAGAGCAAAACTGAACTTTGATAGGGGCGACAAAAATCAGCACGATGACGCTGCTGCTGCTCGACACTATTGCTCCTTGGATGGAGTGTTACAAACGATTGGAGTGTATTTTAGTGTCGTAAAAAAAAAGAAGAAAAATGTGGTAAAAGAGAAAATAAGGGTGAGGTTAAAATTTCAACTTAAAATTTAAATATCCGCCAATATTTTCATTCAGTCTTACAACGTTTATTCGAAATGTTGATAAAAGTGTTGCGTACAATAACTTTTTGGTGCACCTACACCTAGGGGCATTTGGTATTAAAATCAATTTAAACACTCCTCCGTTTGCCGCAACCTGCAGCTCCGATCACTCCAGCCTTGGCCGCCTCACGGCCCTCACTGGAAGTCAGTTCGGCTCGGAAGTTCGGTTCAAAAAAAAGAACAAACAGGTTAAAAAAATAGCAGGGAAGATTAGCAGTGTTGTTAAAATGCAGGAAAAAAAACGGATGAAGTCGGTCCCAACCGGTCCAAAAACGGAACGGACCGTATTAAACAGGTCCAGACCAGACTGGCAGAATACGGTCCGGTCCCCGGTCCTAAAAAAATGCTTATTTCGGGTTTCGATCCATTCCTGTCCAGCCCTAACTACCCCATTTGAACCCCTACTATCCCAACCCCTACTGAAAACCCCTACTATCCCAACCCCTACTGAAAACCCCTACTACCCCATCCCCCAACCTCCACTGATAGATAGAATCCCTACTATGTCCCAACCCCCTACTGAAAGAACCCCTACTATTTCCAAACCCCTACAACCAACCCCTACTGTTAGAACCCCTACTACCAACCCAAAACCTCTACTACCAAACCCCTACTATCTCAACCAGACCCCCTACAACCACATTTGAACCCCTACTATCCCAAAACCCAACTAACAAAAAGCTTCTTCAACTTTGCACCGAGGAAGATCAAAACCCCATGAATCCCTCATTCGCCCTTACGGGGTGTATGTCCTCTACTTGCCACCGTAACAAAAAAAACTGCAACCTCTTTGGATTTAATCCATAAGTCAAGGAACCTCAATATGGCATAGGTCCCTTTAAATTCAATTGACACCTTTAAGTCCAAGTGAACCAGATATAATCCCTAAGTCAAGGAACCTCAATATGGCATAGGTCCCTTCAAGTTCGATTGGCACCTATACGAATTCGGTGAAGATTTCTTCCCCTCAAAAAAAGTGTTAACTTGCGTTCGGAACAAAGAGTAGCTCAAGAAACGAAGACAAAGATACCGAAGAACAAGTTGTAAACCTCTGTGGACGTTCTTGCGTCTTTTGCTAATTTAATTGAATATAAATTTGAGCAAATTTCATATAATACTTATACTTGGATTAATCAGACTTCGCTTCCTGGACAAGCTGTAAACCTCTATGGACGTTCTTGCGTATTTCCTTAATTTAATTGAATATAAATATGAGCAAATTTCAAATAATGTCGAATACTTATACTTGGATTAATCAGACTTTGCTTCTTAAATTGATTAGGAGTAAAAATACACATCAAATTGATATCAGATTCATCAATTATATTTCACAATATTCAGCCTAAACGCTTCAATTATATTCACAATATTCAGCCTAAACGCTTCTTATCTTCTTGGTTTGTCTTGGATTAATTCCATGAGAAAATGGACATCTTTGGTGTAAAGTTCAGCAGAAAGGCAGATAGAACCCCTACTGTTATATCAATTTAAGTTGTGTGGCAGAAATCTGGGATATTCATCTTCATTCAATTATATGACTAACTTGGGATTACTTAAGTAACTTGGTTATATATTTAGGGATATAAATGCCCGCACACTATTCATAAAAGCTCAAAAAAAAAAAAAAAAAAAAAAAAAAAAGTAGTTAACAAACATTTTTAAGGATATAAACATTCATCAGAGTTTGCTTGAATTTTTAAAAGTTAGGGATATAGCCCAAAACACTGATATTCAACTTTCTGCCTTGGGTGTAACATCTAGAAACTTTCCAATCCCTTAAGATCTAACTCATAGTCTAACCTTATAGGATTAGAGAATATTTCATCGATTACTAAACGCAGAAAATATCCATTTTCTACATAGGTAATCAATTTTAAACAAAAGTAGGTCCTAAAAACACTACTGAACCTCCAATTCATGGCTTGGTTCTTTACATGAAAGTTTCACATCATCCATTGGGTTGCATATACCGAAATACTTTATCACATTTAAATATGAGACATGTTCAGCCATCCCAATAACCAGTTCAGTGAAATCTTCAATCTTTGCCTTGAACCCAACAGAACATAAAGGTTGCTGAAACTCATAATATGTAGAACGCATGAGAATATACAATGTCATTACCTGTCTAGTACGAGTTTCCGGGGGTAGTGAACCGTACACAACAGAGCAAAGATGATTTCCCTCATTTTCAATTTTTCTCTGAGAAATAGACGAGAAATCTGATTAGATATGACACTAACCAGCAGCATACATAAAATTACAATCTGGTTAGATGTGACACTACCAGCAGCATAAAATAAAATTACGAGTGCATTTCACAAACACTCAAACCTAACCAAGAAGCCAACAATACACAAAGACCCGCAAATAAAGTCATCATTAGACAAGAAACAAAGAAAAACATCAGTAGTGAATCTCAAAAGAGGGCCATACTCATCTATAAAACCATCATGATGGATTATATACTCATTTTTTTAGTGGATAGAGACAATTCTCTTTATAAACAAGAATCTCTTTTAGAGTGCAACAAAACCCAGCAAAAAGAACGTAACACAGTATAGAGTAGTAATACATTTTTTTATATAGTTAGGACAGATCGTGTATAAAAAATTCTGCATACCCAATAATATCAATCTAGCTAAAAAGCTAATATACAACCACCCGAACACCATGGAGATACTTAGAACAAATAAGTGAAGTATACAAAATCAAGCGAGTGACAAAAAACTATTTCAGATGAAAATACTCCCTCCATTTTCTTTAATTGCAACACTTTCTATAATCAGCCTTTTTTTAATCTCAACACTTCCTTAAATGGAAATACTCATCACTATTTTATTATATCCGTTTCCTCAAATGGTCCCCACTCCTACCCTGCTCACTCTTTTATAATGTTTCTCTTCTCTCACATCCCTTACTTTTACATAAATTATTCACCCACTATCACTTTCTTTTCATTTTTTAACTCCCAACAAACCCCAGTTACACAATATTATTACAAATTCAACTCAATCGCATAAAACTCTGTGATGGTCAAATTGTTGCAAGTAAAAATAGAGGGAGTAGAATGTAATATCTTCTTTTTACATTGACATGTCATTAAAGTAAGGAAATTTTGACAAATAACACCTTTTATAACCCTTTTGTTGTAAAAAACAACTTATAAATATTTTTTTGTTAAAACACACCTAAAACCAGAATTTTTTTTTCAAGAACACACCTTAGGGCGGTTTTAGGAGGATTGACTCGGTTTTACGACGTTGATCATCACGTGCCGACACCCTTCCTTTCTTTTTCCCCCTTTTTTCTCCAATTACTTTCTCTCTCCTCAAAACAACCGAGCCACAACCTAGACAACCCAGCCGTACACCACCACCCACCAACCTAGCCGCCATCACTAGCCACCTAAATCATTCGAAACCCACCACATACACCATACATCACCCTCCAAAACTACTAGACCCACCATGAAAACTACCCCAAAAAAAAACTTTAAGCATCTCCATAAACACCCCTAACCACCTCATAAGCAACCCCAAACATCGTGACAAAAACCCTAAACACAAACCAATAGAGAGAGAAGAGGGTTGGTAATGGGTTTTCCCCCTTTCATACCTCCAATTAAAACCCTAAACTAAGGTAAATAAAAAAATGACAAAATTAGCAATCAATTTCATTGATTTTAACAACTTACCTTCCTCAAAATTAGGTTAATTAAGGTTCTTTGTAGCAATTTGAGCAAAACAATGGAGTTAATTAATTGAGCAAAAACGAAGGTTTGTTGCTAGGAAGAACGGATGAGAAAGAAAGTCTAATTAGAGGGGAATAGGGGGAAAAAAAAGGAAGGGGTTTTTTCAAGAGGCTAATGATGGCGGCTAGGTTGGTGGGTGGTAGTGACGGCGGTTGGGTTGGCTAGGCGGTGGTGTCGGTGTCGACGGCTGGGTTGGTTAGGTTGTGGTTTGGTGGTTTTGAGGAGAGAGAAAATAATTGGAGTAAAAAGGGGGAAAAAGAAAGGAAAGGTGTCGTCACGTGACCTTCACGTGATGGTCACCGAAAACCGAGTCAATCCCTCTAAAACCGCCCTAAGGTGTGTTCTCGCAAAAAAAAAAAAAAAAAAAAAAAAAAAAAAAAAAAAAAAAAAAAACTGGTTTTAGGTGTGTTTTAACAAATAAATAAATAAAAATAAAATATAAGGTGCTTTTTCACAACTACAGGGTTATAAAAGGTGTTAAATTTTCCTTCAAGTAATTGAACTTCAAGTTGACAGTGTACAAGAACTTGTACATGATTGGCTAAATAATGGAGGAATATTTAAGAATACTTGCAAGTACTATAGAGCGCTAAGAACAGCAATTTCAGCCGTATAAATTAAACTTGAAGTAAGAAAATAATGTTTGTGTTTCCATCTTTAACGCCAGATACCGATCCAAATAAGCCTTTGTTCTGTCCTAATGAGCATCTTTGGGTGAATCCTAAAAAAATCTACTCCCTCCGTGTTTTAATAAGGGTTATATTTAATTGACTTAAATAAAATAAGAGGTAAGTGGGGTAGTTAGAGTATTGAAAAAATTGTAAAAGAAAGGTAGTGGGGTTAATAGTGTATTGAAAATTAATGGGAGGTGTCAATTTGGGTGTATTTCTAGAGAACATGCCACTTTGGGTTTAAACGTATTTTTCTCAGGTTGTGTTGGTTATTAACAGCTTAAGTAATTTTTCCATCATATTTTGCACAAATGTAGTCGAGAAATCCATAATGCATAGCTGTGCTATAACAGATACAAGAAAGAACAAATGTTGAATGCAAAATCAAACAAGAAAACACACGGAATTTACATGGTTCACCAACAATGTGTTAACACAGGCAAGAGTAATAATTTTATTAATCTTGAGGAATAACAGATTACAAATTTAGGAAACCAATAAATGGAAAAACAGAATGATCAATGGACAGAATGATCTTCTCTCGGATGCTATCTCTCGTAATCTCTTTAAGATCTCAGATGAAAGATACAACATAAAACTCTCAAATTTCTGAAGTACTTGGCTCCCTATACAGTGCTCCCTATAATAGCATATATAACCCATGTATAAGAAAATAAATCCCGCGTGAAAACCAGCCTAACAACCAGTGCCAACCCAAAATCTAACCCAGGAAAGTGAACATGAACTTAACCAAACATCCACCATTCGGCACGGACAGCGAACCCCTTGCAATTCTTCCCAAAATCCCCGACGAGGCACAGACGTGAGACATGCCTCCCTATGGCATGGCGTGTCTCCGTACTACTTCCTAGCCACAATTTAAGGCACATTTCTTTCAGTTATAAATATCTCATGTATAGCTAAACAATTTTGTGAGACAAAAGGGTTAAGGAACATAAACTTTTGATCTATTACACTGTTACACACATTTACAAGCTTCCTAAACATCAACAAAACATTGATACTTATTTTGTCAATAGGAGCTTTAGTAAGTTATGAAATTCGAGTCAAAGAAATGTGTTAAATAAGATCAAGTGAGCCATGGAAGCCGCTTTCGATGAATGAGAACTAGCAACGATTAGACACTCTTAAGAAAGGGTTTATAAATCACCAAAGAGCTCCTATAAAAGATGTATTTGTGTGGATATGTCTAGAATAGGCGTATCTAGAGAAGCCATGTATCTAGAACACTTGTTGCATGATATGAGAATAATCTAGAAATAAGGCTAAGATTCGAGGGGCATATAAATAGGCACAAAGGCATCATTTGTATATCATAAAGGGAATGCAAGCAGTCTTTTTCAAATATTTTCTCAAATTATTCTTCCTTTAACCTTCCCCCCACATCTCATAGACAAAGTAAGGGAGAGGAAAAATGGACACCAAGTGCGCATCAAAGAGTATACATACAAATAGCTAGCGAGACACACTTGTGTGCAAAACTTCCTACATCCAAGAAGTGTAACCTTGGTACCTAGACACAAGAGGTGTACTTGAATAAGGATGGTGCCAGCATTATATATCACCTCATATTATGTCATCGATATAGGAAGCCCCACTGCAACAAGTGCCAAGTGGCATACAGTATGTGATGTGCTTTGCAAACAACCAAAGTAATTAACACATGACAAAGAACCTAAATTCCTGTCTTCCTATCTTTACCAAGCCCCAGACTGCTCTCCCGCTCTCCTCTTTGCATTACCAAGCCCCCACACATTTTTCTCTTCCTCCCTAACCCCAAACCCCTATCTCCTCTTCCCAATAACCTAGCTCTGCACGTACTCTATATTCAACCACAAAAAGCTACAGCAATAGCTAGACAGGCTACGATAATTACCGGATGGCAATCCCAATAGGTAAGAGAAAGAGAGAGAAAGTTGTGAAGTAATCTTCTGAAAACAAATTATTCTGCCCTAAGTCTCCAACTTACTTAGCAACCTAACTTGCACCTTTCTAACCTTTAAGGGTGGAGTAGCAAACCATTATACACAACAAAGAACTCTACTAGGAAAAATAAAAATAAAAAAAATTCTCTCATCTTCCAACCCTTCATCGATAATAGTTGTAATAACAAAAGCAAATTGCAGTATCAAATCACCACTTACAAACAAAAAATAAACAAACAATTGACAATAAAAATAAAAATAAATAAAAATCAAAAATATAAAATATAAAAAAATCAAATTTAAGTGTCCTTTAATAATAAAATGAGTAAACAATTAACAATTTTAGTAGAGGTGTCAAAACCACACCTGACCCGATCCGATCTGAATAACCGACTCGAAAAATATCAGATTTCGACTCTCACATGGACACAATAAGTTAGCATGATTTAACTTTAAAACTTGACCCGACCGACCTCACCGAACCCGATCCGAACACCCGAAATGACACCTTTATTTTTTAGTGCAGCTCATAAAGTCTACAAAATTTGTAGAGTCGTACAATCCGATCCTAATAGCCCTCAAGTAGAATCTCAATCCTAATACTCCCTCTGTCCTTTTATTTTTGCCCCATTTGACTTTGTGTGGTCTCCTAGACACGTGTTAAGACGTTTATATCTTCATTTTCATAAGTGTAAAGTTGATATTAATTGACTTTACAATGAGACGAACCAAACAAAATCCCACATGACTATATTTCCTTTTGTAGAACGGAAATTTGTGGTCAAAGTTTGACCCACATTTTGGCAATGGAGCAAAAAATAGGGACGAAGGGGGTAACATTAAAGCTACTTGTACAGTCATAGAAATCCACACCCCATAAATAGAAATAATCAATAGAAATATGGGTAAAAAGTAGGCAGCTTACTTTAAAATTATATATTTGACGACGTGAAAAGGTAACTATGCAATCCCCCTTTTTTATATTCTTAAATGATCCAAGAGGCACCTTTGATGGTTCCAGAGGTGATAACCTATCATAATATTTTATCTGCATAACAAACAGGGATAAAGAAGTAAAAAAAAAAAAAAAACAAAGCAAGGAAAGAAACAACATATATTAGCTGATAAAGAAGCAACATTGGCTTTTGGCACAAGCTTTAAAGAAGAGATCAAGGAGAGTAAATGACAAATCACAATAATAAAGCAGCCAATACCCTTACACATCCCTCTTACTTGTGTTCAAATTATTTAAAAAATTTGTTCGTTTACCTTCTCTAATTAATTCCTCTAAAGTCTCTGCCATGAGGCAATATAGCTTGTCATAGTCTTTTGAGGCAATACATTTATAATAACTTCTTTTAGTCTTTTGAGAATCTTATCATTCTATATTATGATCTAATTCATATTAGTTAATTTTAAATTCATTTTTTTTTAGTTGACAATACCAAATTCATGAGACTCGAAGGGTTAATAAGATGTGATAGCGTTAACAAGGCTATATTCTTTCTAACAAAAAACCAGTTATCATACTTTACAATAGTTAATTCTATTACTTAGACGAGTTGATGCATTCTTTGAACTTATAATCTGAGTCCTCAAACATGAACAACGTTATTTATAATATGATAATGTACTCTTCTGGATAAATTTGATCCAGATACTAGTGATAGCACAATTACACCTGTAGAGCATTTGAATGATGCTATATAGCCATAAGGTGTGGCATTTTATAATCGTTCTAGGGTAGAATAACCTAATTTAATGCTCATCCGAATCACGGCAAGTGTATCAAATATTTAGTTCTTACAAGTGAAGTTTGCTAAGACTAGATTCAACTAATTTTCTTTTTTTTTTTTTTTTTTTTTGAAGCCACTAACTTTCTTAATTATTCATTTGCAAGAAAATGAATTGATCACAGCCATAATTTTGCATTTTAATTGCTAATATTATGCTTACCTACATGGACTTGAATGAAAGGGCTTATATTTGTCAAAATCTTTTATAATCCAACCCGTATTTTGGTGGCTTGTAAACATTAGTTGGTAATCTTGGTAATCATCATGACCTCAATTCCAAAATATTTGAGCCACAGAAGGTAGGGGTGGCAAAAACTGACCCGACCCGAAAACCCGACCCGAACCCAACCCGAAAATAGCGGGTTAGGGTTGAGAATTTCGACACGGAAACTTAAATGGGTTGACACGAACCCGACCCGAAATTAAATGGGTTAGGTTAAGGTTGAAAATTTCAACCCGAAAATAATTTTCGGGTCAAAATCAGGTCGGGTCAACCCGAACCCGACCTTATAACCCGAATAAAAAAGTCTTAAAAAAAAAAAATCATTTTAATGGCTAATGGCCCAAGCCCAATTTAAAGTTCTAAACCTAAAAAAACCCTAAATGTGACTAACCCCCACCAGCCGTTTTTGTCTCCTATTTTCTCATTTTGCCCTCTCTCTCTCTCTCTCTCTCTCTCTCTCTCTCTCTCTCTCTCTCTCTCTCTCTCTAAACTTCTCTGGTTCTCATTTTCTCAACAATCTCAAGTTCTCACAAGTTCTCAGACACTCCACACTCACTCTTTCCTTCTAGTTCTTTCTCACTCTTTCGTTCTCAAGTTCTCAACTTTTCCCTCTTCTCACTCGTTCTCACTCCTCAAACGCCTGAAGGTAATGGTTATTAATTGTTTTTTATTTCGTTTCGTTTTTGTTTTGAATTTCAAGTTCTGATTCTGAATTTTCCATTCTTGTTTTTTTTTTTTTTCAAATCTTCAAATCTTCATCTCCTTCAAGCCGTCAAACCTCAAACTCTCAAAGGTAATTCTTTTTTAATTTTTGTTGTTTTTGTTTCGATTTTTGTTGTTTTCGTTTCTGTTTTGTTGTTTTCGTTTCGGTTTTGTTCTTGATTTTTGATGTTTTTTTTTTTTGTTTCAATTTTTTTGTTTTCGTTTCGAGTTTGGTTGTTTTCGTTTTGGTTTTGTTGTTTTCGTTAGTTTTGTTCTTGATTTTTGTTGTTTTTGTTTCCGTTCCATTTTTGGTTGTTTTCGTTTCGAGTTTGGTTGTTTTCATTTCATTTTGGTTGTTTTCGTTTGGTTTGTTCTTGATTTTTGTTGTTTTTGTTTCTGTTTCAATACAGATTTGTATTTGATTATTGTTGTTGTTCTTGCATGATAATAGTATTAAGTTTATATAACGTATGATGGGTTGCTTTGTAAATTTCTAGCACAATAATCCAATTCCTGATCTAATTTACAGCAAGAATATATCTTTGACATGCATGTGATTTTTTTTTTTTAATTTTAGGTCTGATTTAGATTATATCTCTAGCTTGTTGTTGTTGACTTGTTGTTTATTTTATATTGTTGTTCTTGTCCAAATAATTTCTGATTTTTTGCGGTAATTATGGATGTTGATGTTTAGATTATATCTCTAGAAAGAATAGATCAGTTTTTGTCTCTTGTTTTAAAATAAATGTTTTATTTTGTTATAATTTTTGCAGTAATTATGGATGCCGATGTTCAGCAACTTTCTTCCGAGGAAGAGGAGATTGACTCGACAACACAAGACAAAGGAAATGGTAAAAACCAGAAAACTTCTCCTGGTAAACCTCGTGTGATTCTTACTGGTAAGAAACGTCAACGCCTGATGAAAATGGTAATCTAATTTGCAAATGTAAAAAGTGTGGTATACATTTTAATGCTGATAGTAAGAATGGAACTTGGAATCTTTATCGTCATTTGAAAAATTGCAAACAAAGGTCTTTTAGGGATGTTGGTCAAATGATATTAGAGAAAACATCCTCTGGTTTAGGAAATAGATTGCGTGAATTTGATGCTAATTATTTCCGTGAATTATTATCTCTTGCTATTGTGGAGCATGATATGCCATTTCAGTTTGTAGAGTTCAAGGGTTTTAGGAGATGTTTTAATTATTTGCATCCTGATTTCAAACCTGTCACTCGAAATACTATCAAATCTGATGTACTTAAGATGTATAAAAGAGGGAAAGAAAAATTAAAAGTTGTTTTGGGCTCAACTTGTAGTAGAATTGCATTGACTTCTGATTGTTGGACTTCTATAACCACTGATGGTTATATTTCATTGACAACTCATTATGTTGACAAGTCTTGGTGTTTGCAAAAAAAGATTTTGAACTTTTCTTACATTGGTCCTCCCCATACAGGAATTCATTTATGTGATCATGTGTATGGTTTGTTAAAAGAATGGGGTATTCAAAAAAATATTTTTTCAATTACATTAGATAATGCTTTTTCAAATGATGTTTTTGCTGAAAATCTAAAAGGGGAACTTGAGTTGATTTGTGGTGGGGAATTTTTTCATGTAAGGTGTTGTGCTCACATTCTTAATTTATTTGTTCAAGATGGTTTAAAAGAAATTGATGAGGCTGTGTATAAGATTAGAGAGAGTGCCAAATATTGTAAGAGTTCACAAGCTAGGAAACAAAGGTTTTTAAGTTGTGTATCACATGTTGAAATTCAATCTACTAGAATTTTACAACAAGATATTCCTACTAGATGGAATTCAACTTACATGATGCTTGATTGTGCTTTGTATTTTAAAAAAGCTTTAATTCACTTTCAAAAAGTTGATGCCAATTATGTACATTGTCCTTCTGTTGAAGAATGGGGTAGAATTGAAAAAATATGCAAGTTTTTGAAAGTTTTTCATGATGTCACACTTGCCTTTTCTGGGACCAAATATCCAACTTCCAATCTCTACTTTCATAGAGTCTTACAAGTTAGGTTGTTGTTACAAAATGAAATGAAAAGTTCAGATCTTTTTATGCAAAAAATGGCTTGTAAAATGTATGAGAAATTTGGAAAGTATTGGTCAGAATTTAGTACATTTATGGCTGTTGCTGTGGTGTTGGATCCACGATATAAGTTGCAATGTGTCAATTGGGGTTACATGAGGATATATGGTCAGCATAGTGTTGAATACGAGCTTGAGTTTTCTAAGGTTAAGGATGCTTTACGGAGGTTGTACGAGGCTTATGCATCCAATCATTCTTCATCAAGCAATGTTATTCCCACTGCTAATGCTTCCAATGCTAATGCTAATGAAGCTTCCAATGATTTTATGATGGTAAACAACTTTCTGAGTTTCTGTCTTTCTGATGCATTTACCTTTATTGCAAGTGAAAACATATCCTGATTTAATAATCTGATTTTTTATAATCTGATTTTATTATAATCTGATTTTATTATATCTGATTTATTATATTATAATCTGTGATTTATTGTACTATAATCTGATTTTTATTTTCTGATTTTTTGTGTCATGGCGTCATGCTACTCATATAATTTGATTTATTGTATTATAATCTGATTTATTGTATTATAATCTGATTTTCTTATAATCTGATTTATTATATTATAATCTGATTTTATTGTATGATAATCTGATTTTTATTTTTTGATTTTTTGTGACATGCTACTCATGTAATCTAATCTTGGTATATAGGATTTTGATAGTTTTTCTATGGAGCAATCAAATGTGGCAATCAAATCTGAAGTTGATATGTATTATGAGGAGCCACTTATCCCCCGAGGCACCAACCTTGATATTTTGTCTTATTGGAGAACTTGCTCGGTCCGGTATCCTATATCAGCTAAAATTGCTAGGGATGTTCTTGCTGTCCCCATATCAACTGTGGCCTCCGAATCAGCTTTTAGTACTGGAAGTCGAGTGCTTGATTGTTATAGAAGTGCTTTAAAATCAGAAACAGTGGAGGCTATAATTTGCTTAAGGGATTGGGATTGGGATTTTGGGGAAGGTAAAAAATGAGTTAGAACTATTATATTACTTGTAAATTATCTTTTATTTTTAGTACATGTGTTGATTTTAATTTGCTATCTTTTCTTGTAGATAATATGGATCCTCAAATGGCAATGCTATGTGGATCCGTTATGAAGCTTAAGGTGGGGGACAACGATGACGCACCACAAACCTCGCCGGAACTATCAGAATTTGATGAGAATGCTTCTTCGAATATTGTTTGAGTCACAAGGACTAAAGTTTATTAAAAGACATTTTTTTCTTTTTAATTATGGTTTGTAATTTGTTAAGACTATTTTGGTGTGTTAGTGACTTAGTGTGTAATAGTTAATTAGGCATTTTAGACTATTGAAAACATTGGGTAAAAAATTCAGGTTTTGTTAACTGTTTGAAAACACAAAATTTGGCTAAAAATCAGTTTATTCAGCTAAAAAAAAAATTAAAACAATTAACAAAAGTCAGGTCAAATCAGGTTGTTTTCAGGTTGACCTGAACCCGAAAATATCAGGTTCGGGTTGGGATTTTCAACCCGAAAACTTAAATGGATCAGGTTCAGGTTGGGGAGGATTCCCTGACCCGAAACACGAAAACCCGAACACGAACCCGACCTGATCTGTTTGCCACCCCTAACAGAAGGTGCCAAAAGGGCACTAAAACAGTAAAGATCTTGCTGCACTTAGGCGCACTTCGGTGCACCTTTTTTAAGTGAAGTGCACTATAAAATCATATAAAAAAAATTAAAAAAAATAAAAATTGACCAGAGTGCGCCTTAAGTGCCTCTTTGAATGCACCTTGCCTAGTTGCCTGAAAAAAAAAACTAATATAATTGCCTAATGCCATAGCGCTTAGGCGTACACTAGGGACAACATCAAATTCTAGGAGCCCATGGAATGAGGAGGGATAAAGAGTTAAAATGAAAAACTCATGTCATGAAAAGACTGATACAAAGAAGTCATAAGTCAAATAAAGTAATGTTACAATTCTTTTTAACTTTCCACAAAAAGAAAGTTTTACAACAGACTTTAAACGACAAAAGTAATTGAATTGGTACAACAGTGTCCATACTCCATAGTGACCTTATTTAGGTTTTTAGTGTCTTTAATGACATGCTAACACTTGAAAGCCACATAACTTATAAAATAGATTTTTAAAGAACAAAAGATTCAATACTAACCCAAATAATACTAAGGAGCTATTTGGTTAGACCCCCCAGTGCCCCCCCCCCCCGAACTTGAATACGCCTAAAACCCTCAAAGTCCTTCCACCACTACCACATACACCATTCTAATCCCAACATGGTAGATGACACCCAACTTTAACCCCATTGTTGGCACCGTTATCCTACAGCAAACATCACCATTCCACCCAATGCTCACCCATACACAACTACTTTACCACCACCAATAGCCACCACATCATCTTCAACCAACCCAAAATTCCTATTTGACTTCCATCTAGCCCTTAAGAACTCATAAAATAGTGATAAATGTTCCTTGACACTAAATGAGGTTCGTCCTCGTGGTTCAACTACACCATAGACATTTGACCGAGTGAAGTAAACAAACAAGCTCTATTTGCAAGGACTATGCAATCCTTGAAAAGCCCTGATCTAGCAACAAGCTTTCACTTCCTCACTAAGTTTTGTGAGCTAAAATTATGGGTAACTATGATATGAAATAAAGGGAGGGTGGGCGGTTGAGTAAACATGCTAGGAAGTTGCAGGGATTTGAATGCTTTTCCATTCCACTATCTTTCTTGTTTTCTTTCCTTTCTCCACCCACAAAAAAATATAATATAGTGCACTACCAATCAAAAACCAGAATTAGAAACATATGCACATGATTGAAGCATTCATAGGTAGCAATTTTTGAGAAGATTCAGAAGCTATGCATGATTCAATTATCAATTAGGTGACAATTAATAGCTGTGGGATATAATTAAAAATGAAAATATATTTATCCGAAAACTGCTGATAATGTAAATAAATAAAAAAATTTAAAAAAAAGAGTCTAATTTATGAAATACCTAACAATCTCTCAAACCGGGAAAAAAAAAATTACCTGTAAATTGTCACCGGTGACTTTCAAAATTTCCTTAATTAGAGGTACAGCGGCAGGGTCTCCACATAGGTGTAGTTCATCTGCAGCAAGTCCCAACAGAGCACGAGTAAAGGAAAAGCCCCTGGTCCTGCAACCCAGCATCTGATGTCGTAAAAAATACAAATTAATACAAGTGTATGAAAAACGGACAATAAATAAACACAATGGACCTCATCAATTGTGGTCCTTAATGCTAGAAAATTTTTACTAAAGTCAAGCAGCATACACCTCCTGCCTAGGAAACATATCAAGACAGCAAGAAACCAAGAAATGATGGGTTTTCCCAAGCCAAATCAAACATACAGAAAACTTTTCCTAAACTTGCATTATTTTGCAAGTGTTTGACTTGTTAATCAGCAAATGCTAAAACCCTTATGGTGAAGACTTTAAACTGTTAAATATTCTTAAAAGAGATGTAAAATCACACCTTAAAAGAGTTTTAGCACTAAAAATGGTAGTGATACCACCTCAAATTCTGCTCCATAATTAGAGATACATAGGATTTATATTTTAGTTCAAATTCAAAGAAATTGTCAAAGTACATGGTCATCTTATATTTAAACACAAGGACGCTCTAGCGATAAGCTAATTCTGTTTTGGAGTGCTTGAAAAGTTGAAATCATTGCATAATTTAAACAATAATAACGTTCTCAGCACAGTCATATGGAATGATATGGTACGTCCATAGTCTTGCCCTTCTCACTTTTCATGGTAGATTTTAACTTGCAATGAATTTCTCCCACTAGTATGTTTTGTATTCTCAATTTTATTCCTCCGTTTGATTTGAACATTATCCCATACATCAGTTTCCTTATCCAAAAAATAAGATGCAAGTAAAAATTCAAGGCAAAAGATCATTCTGAAGCTCAATCAGTTTGGTTTTGTGAAACTCTTTTACCTATAAAACAATAAAGGTAAGAGAGAAGCATAATATATAAGTTTCCAATTAATAGATTGCAGTGAACCCCTTTCCAAAGAAGCAATAGCTCAATGAGTTTTTGAGCTCAAGTTTGATGGAATAAGCTAATTAAGTACAATCACAAAGTAAGTCTTCATTACATTAAGATTGTGCCACATGTAAAATGCTTCAACTTGAAAAATGATTAAGTGTTAGCAAAGATAAGTTGAAAAGGTAATTTCAACCAAACAGAAGCCAAGAATGAATCGGTTTTCACAGAAGCCTATCCAAAAGAACAAGAACATAATAGTCCAAGTGAGCGAGGCAAAAGGTAGTCTACCACACCAATCCCTAAAAATAATGTCTAACACATTGAAAATTAATACGCATTAGAAAATCTGTTATATAAACATTTTTGGAAAACTTGAGTAATTCTCAAAGAAACCCTTGATATAAATATGTAAGCAATTCATTTAATACATGGAAATACAAATAGAGAAAATGGGAGATTGAGAATTATAACCCTTATTTATTCCTCCAATATATCTCCTTAACAAATATTTGAGTTAGCAATCTGCAACTCCTACATTTAGTATCAGAGACACGTTTTTCTATACCTCAAAAAATGTATACCAACTTTGCTCAACCACAAGTACCTCAATTATCTAAAGACCAATATGATGAATAGTGCATTAAAATGAAGGCACAATTTGGTTGTGGGAAGTTGTTAGTGACGGCTTAAAAAAAAAACATGTATGATGAGGCAAAAGTCTCATATACTAAAAAAGTCTCAAAAAAAAATAAAAAAAATAAACTAAAAAAAAAAACAAAGAGAAAAAAGATTGAAGGCCATTACTTTTGATATACGCAGGATTAATCAAGAAAAGTTTGTCAAAATTTTACAAATCCAAGCAAAGAAAGCTTGGGATGCTCTTGCAACAATATTCAAAAGAATTGAGAGAGAAAAAATATTACAAGCATTACGAGGTGAATATGACAAATAATGAGTCGAGTTCTAATTACTTTTCTAGTCTTCTTACAAATGTTAACCAACAGAAGCACAATAGAGAAAAGATCGAAGATTCTTAGACCATTGAGAAAGTACTTTGATCATGCAATAAGAAATTAAATCATTACTTGCAATAGAAAAATCTAAAGGCATTCATACATTATCAATAGAATTGCTTTTTGAATTGCTCCAAGTGAATAAACAAAGGATTTACAAGAATGATGGACCAAAAGTGATACGAGTAAGCACTTGGATTGAAGTTGTCAATAAATGAACAAAGAGGTGGAATCAATGAAGCGGTTTTTAGTGGCCGAGGTAGAGATCGTGGTAACTATCAATCTCGCAACCAAAGTAATGAGAAATTTGGACCATGGAAGAGGATCAATTAGAGGAGGGAAAGTTTAAATGAACATGGTATATCTAGCATAAGCATGCCTCCAACTAAGCATAATCAAGCATCCTCCTCTCGACTTAATCGACAATAAAGCACAGTATACATCACTACATAGTACAAAGTTATCAGAAGCACATCCTAATTCAAAAGGTTGTAGGGATCTTACACACACATGAGGTGTTTTAGCAAAAAAATTATTCAGGAAGTAGTTGATAAAAGAAACAAAACGATACCTTCACAATACAGCACTAAATATTACAAAGTTATCAGAGGCACATCCTAATTTAAAAGGTTGTAGGGACCTTACACCACACATAAGGTGTTTAACAAAAAATTATTCTGGAAGAAGTAGTAGATAAAAGAAACAAAATGGTGCCTCCACAATCCAAGAAGATGATTCTGATCATTAGTCTGGGATGCCACAGACCAAAGTCCCTCAGTCCTCTTCAAGGTAATAATGTTTGAAGTATTCTCAACTATAATCATCTCCATTTGGTTTTTAGAAATATTACACTTCAAGTAGGGTAAATAAGAAAGAAAGAAACAAAACAAGAAGTTAAAAGAACGTTTTGTACTTTTCAAAGAGGGAGTTAAAATTGAATAAATAACTTCATGGACCATATGTCTCAAGAGCAAGAAAGTCAGTATGAAAATATCAAGTCAAGGTTTTTTATTTGGCATCAGTCAATTTTGCTTGGAAAATTATTTCTACTACTTTTTCAATACTTAACACCTAAAAATCATTCTGATGGTTCGTAATGGACACTAAAAAGTTTAAGGTAAGTATTAGGTGAAGCCTAAGAAAAATGATTACGCATATGCTTTGACAGTCACATGTGTGCAGCAAATGAGTGCAAATCAAAGTACTTCAATCAAATAACAAAGAAAGCTTCTACCACCAACACAGTGAAAAATGTTCAGCAGAGTAAGCTGTAGCAAACTACATGCCTGAATTTCATCAATAATGGCACATTGGTAGTCAGATGTCACATCCGCCATCTCAACAGTTGCAGCCATGTGTTTTGCACCTTCAACTTCCTCCCGCTCTTGTCCAGTGATTAGATCACAAGGAACATTAGCTTTATTCAAACGTTTTGCAACTTCCCAAGCCAATAATCTTAAGGGTCCACAGTATACACCTGCAGAACACAACACATAAAAAGATTATGGATCTGATTACAAAATGCATATCCGCAAGAGTGCACCGCTGACTTACTGAGTAAGTACAGCTACTTTACCAGTTGAGCTACATTCCAACTGCTTCAAAGCCTGATATGTTTTACCACTGTTTGTGGGTCCCACATGAAGATAAACAGTTCTCTTCTTCTTTCGAGCAATTGGGTACCATGTATGAGGACGACTAGCAATAAAAACCCCAACAAGAAAGTAGTATTTTAGATTTCATCATTTGTGAGTTTCTAAAAGAATTGAACAGCAAATGAGACCAATAAGTCTAGAATACAGCTTCTACTAGTGTTCTAAAGAAAAACTTAAGTCTAGACAAAATTAAGGCATAAAAATTATAAAGCTCTACCCAAAATATCATAATTTTTGTGCAGATTGCAGTACTTATAAGATAACAGAAGATAGACCATGAAAATGCAAGATTTAAGTTTGGTCAGTTAAAAGTCTATAAATCTATGTTTATCAACATTTCTGAAGCTTTTGATCTTGTAGATTGTGGGTGTGCAATGCATCTCCCTTCTTCATTCGTCTCCAACACAAAGGAAAAATAAAAATATTTGAGGGGAGGGGAAATAGAAAATCATAATGAGGTCAAATCAACTTTGACTCTGGTAAGCAAATAAAATAGTGAATGAGATTAGAATTACAGATTCACACTGAGGTCTAACAAAAAAAAGATATTCATATTTTATTTTAGAATTACAAAATTCATTCGCCATGTAAACAAAATTAACGAATTAGATTTAAGATTTAAATTCAATTGTCACGTAGTTTAAAAACAACGAATACTCGAATAGTGATTAAGGATTTAAATAATTAAATAACTGATAAATATAATGTAAAAGGATTCATTTATTTTCCTTAAATTATTCAAGTGTCATCAACGAATGAAATTGCATTTTTTTTATTACATTAAAAATAACAATCATACATTTCTAATAAAAATATTATCCCAATATTATAGATATTTATATATTGGTAACGATAAAATATTACTATTCTATACTATTACTTTAATAATTAAAAAATCTTAGACTTTGAGTTTATTTACTCGAGATTTATGTAAAAAAAATTAGAATAGGAAAATAAATATTATAGAGATCAATAAATCAAAATAAATATTTATATATATATAAGAAAAATAAAAAATAAAAAAATAAAAAACGAACAAGCTTAAATCTAGTAAAAAATTATATACTACCTCCGTTAACTATTATGTGCAACAAAGGGGTATTATTTGTTAGACATAAAATATTCATTTGTTGCACATAATAATAAACGGAGGTAGTATATAATAAGGGTATATCTAAACCTCATTGAATGGAAAATATACCAGATAAATGGTCCCTTTACCTAAAATGTTTTGAGGCTCTGGGATAGGGGAATCGTTTAAGGGGAAATATTGGAAATATGAGTTAAATTGAAGAGGTTATGAATAAAGCTAAAATTTAGAGGAGGTTAATGTTTAGAGAAAAAGAAAAAGTTGGAGAAACAATAATCAACTACCCTCGTATAAGCATAATAATCACCCATCCAGCCACCCCACTACTAGAGTAATAGAATAAACCCACCCAAAGTAGGGGTGTTCATAAATCGGTCCGGACCGAAAAAATGAACCGGACCACCCCGGACCAGACCGGACCGAATTAATCGGTCCGGTCTTCGGATCTTGAAATTCATTTTCCCGGTCTTCGGTCCGGTCCGGTCCATAACCCTATAAAAACCGATTTTGGACCGGACCGATTTTTTTATTAAAAATATGTGTGAAACCTTAAATATTGGTTAAAATTATCCTTAATAAGCTTTGTAAACTTTAACTTTATAAGCTTTTTTGCACTAAACATACAAAAAAAAGACGTAAAAATGATGTTACAATATAGTTTTTTCAATATTTTTTTTGTGTTTTCCTTAACTTTATTAAAAATTTAGTATTCTTTTTCAAAAAATTCTTTATTCTTTTTAAAAAAATTCTTAAATCGGTCCAAAGCGGTCCGGTCCAGGTTTTTGACCGATTCTTTCGGTCCGGTCTTCGGTTCTTAAAATTCTAATTTTCAGTCTTCGGTCCAATCTGGGTCGGTCCGATCTTGGACCGATGAACAACCCTATAATGAAGTCAATAATTCCCCACCACTGCCTATGCATAACTACCACCTCGTTAAATTAAACTCTATCACCCCTCTAACAAATTCGCTCATTTCAAGCATGGCTAAAGAGCACTAAAAGTATAAAATACAAAAGAAAAGGAAAAAAAAAAAAAGAGCAATACTTAAATTGCACGCTCTCAAAGGGCAAAATGATTATAAGAAACTAGGGTGAATTTAACCATATGTAGAAAAGTTCGTATATGAGTGGGTATTAATTGAAAACGAAACACAAAGAGAAAAAGATAGTGAAACACTAAAACATGATAAAAATAAAATTAGAAAAAAGACACATGTAACAAAAATTCTACTTTTTAAAAAATGAAATAGGGAAATAGGGTTAAATCTTTAGAGTAGTTATATAGTTTTGTTATCAAAATTATTTGTAATAGTTAATAATGTTTGTTTTAGTGTATTTCATATACGTTTTTAAATTCTCTTTGTTATGTTAATGCTCCCCATTTACTTTATCACAGATTTCTTTCATGATGTATTTACTAATGTAATGACCTCTTTATATGTGCAAGGCTGCATTGGTAATGATATCGTATGTTTATTATAGTTTTTATGCCCATTTAATGATATTTAAATGCAGGAAATGGATATTATATACACACCATGTCGTTTTATTGCCCTTTCTATATTGAAAGTAAATGTGAGAGTGCGTTTATTACGGGTGGTGAATGAATATGCTACAGCTAGAGGTGCAAGTTACATCCATTGTTCATGGCAATATGGTATTTACTAACACAGAGGTTTATACTATAGTTTTACTAACATCTTAATTTGTTTTTCCAACATATTCATAAATATAGACACTTATGTATAATTTCTCACTTTCGAAATTCTAAGTCACATTATATAATGGTGATATTGATAAATATAAAGAAATCTTCAAACAAGAAAAAATTTATTCGATTGAAGGAGGAGCTTATGCCTCCAGATGCATCTTACAAGCCAATAACCAAATGAGGTTGAAATTTAGTAGCAAGAAAAATGATAACGGAAGTTCTCGATGATTGTGAATATATCCAAGGTACAATTTTACATTTATTGAATTTTGCTACATTCCACATTGCCTTCACATGATCAATTCTCCTCTCATCTTCACATGATCAATTCTCCTCTCATCTGGATGTGTCTTTCAGTAATTTAAACATACCTAATACAAACAGTTTTATATGGTAATTTTGATGATTTTTGGAATTTTTTTCCACGGTACCTTCACATGATCAATTTTAATGTTTCCATGATAACATTTTCATACGGTACCGGTAACGTAAAATATTAGTTGCAACTTTGGAATATTTTAAATCTCACAAATAATACCCCAAAGTTCCAACTAATATTTAACGGGGGGGTTCAAGGGGTTCATTGAACCCACAGATTTTTTGGAAAAAAATTATAAGTTTCAGTTTTTTTTTTTTTTAAAGGGTTAAAAGAAATTCTTGTGAGGAAGATAATCAAATGTGTAAGTTTGGTGCACTGAAGTGAATGATAGAGCAGCGCACCCCCCCTTAGAGTCTTAAGTTCGACTCCTACTTCCTTCTTTTTTTGTACTTTTTTTTTGTTTTTTTTTTTAACACCTTACATTCAAATTCAGAAATTAAAAACATCGACATTCTTATTTCCCCCAAATTCCAAAACTCTAACCTTTTGGCTTCAACGTTCAACCAAAAACCTAACCTTCACACCCTAGCCACGGCCGCCGCGGTGCCGCACCTATTGACTGACAGCCACCGAGACATCGATCGGCGATCGGCGACCGACGGGAGTTCTGAGTTCTTCGAGAATTGTGAGTCCTCTTAATTATACTCTTATAGTCTTATTCCTCTACTCCTCTTAATTCTTAATCTTTATTTGTTTGTTTTATTTTTTTTAATTGGTTTTGATATATTGTTGAATACAAAATACTTGAATACTTGAATTGTTGACAAATTGAATTGTAGAAACATAGAAGTTAGAATTATTTGACTAAGCTTATTGGGGGTATATTAGCTTATTTGGTAGTAAGCTTATTGGGGGTATATTAGTTTATTTATTGACTAGTCAAACAAGCTAATACAAGTGTTTGGTAGTAAGCTTATTGAAAGAGCTTATTCCACTAAATAAGCTCTGTTTGAAAAAGCTCACTTTAGGAGCTTTTTCAATTAGCTTATTCATTAATTATTGCGAAATGACACTTACAACCTCATTTAATTTAAAATCATATCTAAACTACCTACCCCACAATTAGCTTATTGGTCATTTTACATACTCAATCACCTTTAAGCTATCAGTTATTTACCAAGCACTTTTATATAATCACTTAATACAATAAGTTAGTCAAATCAATTAATAAAATCAGCTAGTCAAAATCAGCTAACTCAATCAGCTTCACCTTTCAGCTTTCTCCCAAACAGGGCCATGGTCTTTTAATTGATAATTAGAAGAAGTTTATATTGTCAAATTTGTGTTTATTGGGGACTTGGGATTTTAATTGATAATTAATTATTTATTTTGTGTATTATTGTAGATTGTAAAGCTTTTGTTACCAACTTACCATAAGTTTAGTGTCTTTTTGGAAACATGCCGAGAAGTCACAAAAGTCCACCACTTGTTTTTTTTTTATATATTTTTTTTAATTGTGTCCATCCATTTGTTATAAAAAATTTGAAATTATGTATTGAATATTTAATTTATATATGATCATCGTTTTTTTTTTAAGATTTCGAACCCCCACTTCGGAATTTCCGGAGACGCCACTCAACAGAAGTAGTATCAAGTTATTGGGTTAATTATTAATGTGCGTAAACCATATATTCTCATTACTCTCAAGTCTCGACACAAAGTAAGAGCATAATTAACAACTTACATTGTGTTTATATAACTATAAAAATTATTAAAAACTATGCAATGTTAAGTATTTTTTTTTTACCATATCACATATTTTATTATATATATACTTTTTAATGTATCTTAGTATTTTCTTTTATTATGTTACCACATTAGTGTTTTATGATCTGAATTAATTTCATTTGCTACAGTTTTCTCAAACCTCTATGTTTTTTACTCTAACATTTTAACCACCTCTTTCAAACTTTCTTGAATTTCATTTTTTGTTCTCTTTTAAAAGTCCCTTTATTTTTCTTGAATGCTCTTTCTTTCTCACTTTACTCTTTCGACTTAAGAACTTGTTATGTTCCTTTTTACATCATACGGTTCCTTATGACGATTCATTTTAGTTGACCCCAAATCATTTCGGGACTAAGGCCTGTTGCTGCTATTGTAATCAAATCCCATATTTTGATTTGTAGCATGCAAAATAATGAGGCTAACTTTATGGAAAAGGTTTGCTCATGAACTAGGTCGTTTCTTGTTCCATGAGCTTAACCAAGATCATGTGTTGGGTGCATCCATGGTATCAGTGTATACTTGGCACCTATTATGGTTTAATATTTTGTTTAAAAGTAGCTAACTATAAAAAGACTATGATGTCATTTACTTTATTATCATTGCTTTAAATACTTATAATGGCCTTCTAACAAGTGCATGGCTTCATTGATGAAACTGATGATCTACATGGATGGTAAGCCTTAAAGCATCATAATCAACGATGAAATTCTTTTGTTACATACTTGTGTATGTATATAACTCACATAGCCATATAAGTGTGTGGATGATGGATATAAGTCCAAAAACATATCAACAGATATTAGCCAATGGTATCTCTCAAATAGAAATGGTGCGTAATACCAAAAGGATTAAGTTAAATTAGTTTTCAGCATTGTATAATGTATTTGTATCAACTATTATTTAATTGATATTATCTTACACATAAGGTAATTAATATTTGGTGGAAATTCTACACTATAACCGAGTAACCCATGACCAAGTAACTCCTAATTGTTTTAACCCTCCCGATGAAGTAACCACGACCATTCTGATGAAATAACCACGACCATTCTTTAAGGAAATAAAAAATTAAAAAATAACCCTAGGCACACGCCACATATTAAACTTTGTCAATAAATTATTCAACTTTAAGTTAAAATTAAAATAAATTTTATCATTAATTCAAAACAATAATTATAGATTTTTTTATATATTAGATATTGTATCCAAATATCTACTAAATGATAAAAGAAATTTATAATTCATTATATAATAAAAAAAAAAATCAAAAGTTAATTTGACAACATATTTTATTTAATTTTAAATAACTACCAAGATGAAAATTGTTTTTTTTTTTCTACTGGGATTTTATCAAAAACTGAACAACCATTGAGGTTACGATAGTTTGACTCCGGTAACCCCATTGAGGCAGGCCACACCGTGTGGATCCAACCACATATTAAATCAGTGTTAAAAATTATGCTTAAATTAAAAAATAATAATAAATATATAAATAAAATCATGTATTGCACGGATTTTATTTAGTTATTGAAAAAGGTAAGTGGGTGTATGATAAAATAGAATAAAGTAAGTGAAAATGTAAAAAGATGAGTTTGTATAATAAGAAAATAAAAATAAAAAAGAAATAAACTTAAGTAAGAGAGTGTAAAAAGGTGTAATTACTGTGGGGTAGAACCTTAGAAGGGGTGGGTGGTAAAATTGATAGACTTAAACAGAATAAAGCAAATTGAGTAGAACAAAAAAAGACTAAAATGTGAAGTAGTAATACAAATTAAAATGGAAAGTGGGTAGAAGTAGAACACAAAAGAACGGATGGAGTACAGCACTAAAACATAATAGAAATTTTTCCCTTCAAAAGTTTCAAACACTATAAATATTACTAGTAGCAAGAAAAGGAAAAGATATTCTACTAAAAATAATATTTCCTCATACGCTTTTTTAATAACAACATTTAGACATCGCACTTGAAAATGCACAACACATACCAATAATACAATCAACTAGCTTTTAGTTAAAAAAAACATAAAAAGGAAATAAAATAAAATAAAAAATAAAAAAAAGGAAATACAAAGATCCCACATGACTTTTTTCTGGTATTTATAAATCGCAAAAAAAAAAAAAAAAATGGTCTAAGGAAAGTGTACAAATCGTGTAAAAGTCCATATGGTGCAATATAAAAGAACCAAGGAAGTATCAAAATCTACTACTCCGTATGAGGCAATGCTATATATCAACAAAGAAGGCTATACAAAGACAACAAACAAATGATATATATATATATATATATATATATACATACACATCAAATAACAATAGCAAGTGTAAAGAGATGATACTTACGTCAAGTCTGTAAAATCAAATCCAGTTGAAGAAACACAACTGCTGAACAGCCTCAAATAATTGCATTGACAAGCCAACAGTCCTAATTTAAACTCCAAAGGGAAACTCTCAAACTTATCTGAAAAATTGAAAGAACAATAATATGACAAGATGATCATGACATAAATTTAATCCACCGGGAAACCTATTCGTTTTAATTATTTTCCTCAACTTTCTGAATCAATAAACATTAAAATACGAGTTGCCGGATAACACTAAGTCACTAACTCAATGCAATCTCAAAAGTGAAATTGGTTTCTCCACACTTTTCACATCATCCAATTTGCAATTTCCTACTCTATTACATTCCCTAAATTACATTCCTCTTTCTCTCTATTATGTGAGGAATAAATGCTAGAAAGAGGAATGTAATTTAGGGATGGAGGGAGCACTCAAAATTGCTACTCGGTACATAATTGAAACCCAAACAATAGAATGCATCGAAAAAATTGAAATAGTTTTTACTTTTAAGCTTCTAATTCATTTTCCGTAGAGCAAAAATTAACAATTTTCTAGCAAATGATGCTCAAAAAACATATTTTAACATACAAAAAAAAAATGCATATTGAATTGTTAAAAACTAAAAAATAGATCCTAAATTGAATATATTTAATTAAAAATATTTAAGCTTGGATAGAAGCAATGTCCAGGTTTAATTACCAAACTCAGGTAATTGCTGAACAAATTGTTGTGCAAAATAAGCAATTTAATACAATCCCAATTCATAAATTTTAAATTAAATAAGTAATATACTGCACTTATTATTATGCTTGCCGCACAATAGAAACATCATATCAAAAGAGGAAAAGCATAAGGTTTAATTTATTGGCAAGAGAATATATGTAGGTTTCTATAATTTCTGTTAAATAAAGTCAGACACAAAAGAAAAAAAAAGATGTTATTACGACGACATTTGAAGATTAGAGCAAAAGAATCGAACCGTAAATATGACGAGAAACGCTGAAGTTTGAGAATCTCCGGCGAAGAAGCGAAGACGCCATTGTTTTTTAATTTTCCTACAATGAGGCCAATACTGAGTTTATAAATGGCCAATGCTCCCACTTTTTTTTCCACTCCCCGATACTCATCGGTGTTTTAAAAAGTGTTTTTTATTTTTTTTTTATTGTATAAATTTTTAAGTAATTTAATTGACTTATAAATCAAAATGATTAATTCTTACTTTAGGAATTCTTCAATAAGTAAAGCACTAGTTTTGTGCCCCGTGCTTTCTCAAAAAAAAAAGGTTTTGTGTCCGTGCGATGTCCGGGTTTTTTATTAAATTTTGAGATAAATTTTAATTTATATGTCAAATTTCAAAATATATCTGATCTCTAACTTTCTAATACAAAATTAGTTAGAAATTAATGTGCTTTTGTGACGATTTAAACTATATAGAAGTAGGCATGTAAATGACTAATAATAATATTGGTATTTTTTTAAAAGTTATAATCTAATATTTTTTTGAATAAAATTATAATTAAATTTATACCTATGAAATATTGGTATTTTATCGAAAATAAAACTCTCAATTAACAATTTTATCCTAAAATTCTATCCAAATTTGATTAAAAATAGAATTTTAAACTTTTTTTATCCTATGAAGTCTATATAAATATATCCAACGTGGCACGACACTTAGCGAAAATTTAGAACGTCAAGTGTCGCAATGTCGTGGTCTGTCTAAAAGTTTAGCTTTATAAATTAGTTATATGATTGTTCATTCAAAAAAAACTCCTTTGAAAGAAAGGGCATTCTCTCTCGAGAAAAAGGGCTATCTTTATCGTTCAGATAGCGATTCTACCGGAATCCGGTTGTTCTCCTCATCGGCAATCTGATGGCAGAGGACATAGTTAAGATGTATTCCCAACTCCAAATTCATGAGGAGGAAGGAGAAGTGATTGATCTTGGTGCGATTAACCCTAGCGATAATGATAACAATTTGGAATTAATGCTAGTGGGAAAAATTCTAACCGAGAGACCGTACAATGTTGAAGCTTTCCAAAAAACAATCACAACGTTTGGGCTCCCACTCATGGTTTGGCAATTAGGGTCCTTAGCCTTAATCTTTTCGCTTTCCAATTCTTCCATTACAAGGATTTGGGGAACGTTTTGAAGGGTCGACCATGGTGTTTCGATAATATGTTGGTGATTCTCAAGGAAATCGATGGCGATGAGCAGCTTGAGAAGGTTACTCTGACCCATTCTCCATTATGGGTTCGTATAAAGAATCTCCCTTTCAATTGCAGATCAGACACACACGTTAGAGAAGTAGTGCAATGGATGGGACAGATCTTGGAAATTGAAGAGGATGTGCTGGGTATAGGGAGCTATAGGAGGGTCAAACTGATGTTGGATACGACTCGTCCCCTTCGAAGATTTCAATTGATCAAGGATCGCAAGGGTAGAGAGTCGAGTGTGGATTTCGCCTATGAACATCTGTCATTCTTTTGTTGTGCTTGCGGGATTATGGGTCACTCAGAAAAAGACTGTCACTTGGCGCCTGAAGAAGAGAGACGGTTAAAGCTTGGGTGGAGCACTGCCATTGAAGCGACGCCTTAGAAGGGGAGACTCAAAGAAGTCGAAGAAATAGAATCGCTTAAGGCGAAGCAAAAACTCCAATTTGTGACCAGGTATGATGATAAGAGCAATGAGGAGAAGAGCATTGACAGTCCAAAATCATCTTCAAGCGCCCTTCAATAGCAAGCTACTAATGTGCTGATCGAACCTAAGCAAACAGACGGCAACAAAGATTTTGTTCCAATTCTTTCTAAAATTGAATGTGCTAATAAGAGTACAAAGCATGATAGTGATAAAAGTTTAGAGCGCGTGGAGAGTGGGCCTCTGACCATCACTAGCAGTACTTTCCAGAATGGTGTCTCTTCTGAGAAAACCAAAATTAAAACTGTGAAGCGCATGATGAAAGTTCCTTCATCCAGCAAGACAATGATCAGTAACTTGAATTCCCTTAAACGTGACTTTGATGTGGCAAAGATGGACATTAAGGAGGCTGGTGGTATTAGTAAATGTAGTAGACTTGATGAAGTAGATGTAATATATGCAAATTTGGCGACGGAGGTTGGCATGGACCAACCCCGCCTCTCGCAATGAGTGTTCTGTGTTGGAATTGTCGGGGATTGAGCAACTCCCGTGCAGTTCAACAACTCCGAAAGTGGAGTAATAGACTTGCCCCCGACATGGTTTTTGTGTCGGAAACGATGATCAATACGTTGGAGGTAGAGGGAATTAAAAATCAGACTGGATTTTTTAAATCTTTTGGTGTAGCTTGTAGAGGAAGGTCGGGTGGTTTGGTTTTGTATTGGAGGGAGGAGGTGGATTTTCAACTTGTTTCCTATTCTTAAAACCATATATGTGGGGATGTGACTAGTAGGGTAGGGGTTTGGAGGTTTGTGGGTATTTATGGGTGGCCTAGAGAAGAGGAAAAGTACAAAACATGGGACCTAATTTGTAAGTTATGCAGTGAGACTTCTCATCCTATTTTGCTAGGGGGGATTTCAATGAGATATGAAGAGAAGGAGGGAGGTGCGGATAGAATGAGGAGGGAGATTGGTCCTTTTCGAGAAGTGGCTAATGACTTCCAACTTCGAGACCTTGGGTTCGAAGGTAGTTGGTACACGTGGGAGAAAGGTAATTCCGTGGAAACTAGGGTCCGGGAACGTTTTGATCGTTTTCTTGCCTCGCACTCATGGACTTCCATGTTCCCGAGGAGTAGAGTCAAACACCTCGTCAGAGTAAGATTTGACCACACTGCTATTTTCCTTAAGCAATAGTGCAATGCAAAAAAGAAGAAAAAGAAGAAACTGGGATTTAGATTTAAGACAAGTTGGTTGCTAGATGAGACTTGTGAACAAGCTGTGAAAGCAGCGTGGGATTGTAGGGAAATATAGGTACTACGCAGCGGAAATAATCATGAATCATATTCATATAGCACCTAACCAAGGATCTCATGCATAACACATAAAGAGTAAGAATAATACCTTTGAAGCATGATTCCACAAGTGATCGAGCAAGAACAATAAGGAGAACAAGAACCTCACGTGTGATTCCTCTACTTAGTCCACGAGCACGGATTAAACCTCAACTAATGCTAGTTAGTTGTGACTGAACGCTTCAATCAACCTTCAACGGAGATCCGAGCCACGAACACACCACACCACCACCCACGTACCACCACACGCGCCGCCCACAAGGGAGAGCCGTACGGACAGGGAGGAGAGAGAGAGGGGGGGCTGAGCAGAGAGAGAGAATTAGGGTTTTGGGATACTTGGTTGCTTGTGTGACAATTTACTGTATGTCAATTGTTATGTCATGCAACCCTAGGCATGGTTTATATTTATAGATCATATCTAGAAATAAAACCATGTCAAGTCCAAAACCTATTAGACTCTTCTAACTATCCAAGCCCAATCATCAACATGGTATGCCGTGAACTCATGAGGCCCAATAATGGGCCTCTAACTTGTTTAACCCAATACTCTTATGTGTGACCTTGTAGGATCCATTCTATAAGGTTTTGGGCCATTAAGCTAGCCCAAAGATCAATTGTCATATCTAGCACCAAACATTGACGACCCTATAGAATGAACTTATTATCTCCATAATAGTGATCCTTGATATATCTAGTAATTGCACTTGTCCAAGACATAACTCCTTCAGGGATGACTCTAGGGGTGGGTCCACTTGATTGAACTTTTCACCGAAGATCCCTCATCATTATGAGTGAGCTTGACAATGTCAAAACCATCATGGAATGAGAACAAAATAATATCATGAGCAGAGTCATCATCGGTCGGTTTCCCAAGGACATCCATTCACTAGTAGAAAAAAAGAATAAGGCACCCCCATAAAGGCACCGGTTCAGGCCAAACCGGTGCTCTAAACCGGCCCAAATTTGGGCGCACTTTTACAAAATATATAAGGCACCGGTTCAAACCAAACCGGTGCCAAAAATAAAAGGGCACCGGTTTGAACCGGCGCCTTAATTTAAAAAAAACCGCTTAAACTTTCTTTCTTCTTCCTTCTCTCTTTCGTGCTCATTCACTGTTTCATTCAAATTCCAGCCACCACCATTCATTTGTTCTCTCTCTTCGCCCCTTCTCCTTCCTCGGTATTCTAGTCTCCAGGTCCGGCGACCGGCGACGCCGCGACGGCTAGTCAGTAGTCACCCTAACCCCTCTTCAATTCGCCTCTTTGTTGAAGCTTGAAGTTCCTCTTTTTGCTTAGTTACGATCTCACACCTCACCCATTCACGACCCAATTTCTTCTCGGCGGCAAGTCAGCCTCCAAGGCAGCAAGGCTCCAACTCCTCCAACGCTTCACAGCCTCCAACCGTAGGTCCCCTTCTTTCCTTTCTCTTTTAATTTGTTTCAAACTTTCAATAAGGTTATGTTTTTTGTTTAGAATTTGAGATTTAGAGTATGAAATTATGAATTAAATTATGAATTGAAATATTGAATAATTGAATTCAATATTAGTATATAGTCTCTTTCTCTAAAATTGGAACAAAATTGAATTGAATGCCATCAAAGGAATTAATTAATAAGTCAGTGGAAATTAAAAAAAAATAGATGAAAATAGAAAGTGAGTAGAACCTAGGAAAATTGAGGAGTGTATGTTCTTGATACTCGATTGTTTGACATTATGTGGCTTTTAATCTTTCTTGCATTGCCTCTAAATGTTATTTGGTTCAACCAGAAATTCTTATGAAATATAGTGTAAATGATTAATGAACCCTTAACAAAGAAAAAAAAAAGATGATCTAATTTGAAGTTTTGGGTGAATTTTTTGCTATATTTGATCACTAAGTTATCAAAATCAGTGGCTGCTTGCTAATTTTATTTTGAAAAATACTTTTTATGATGCGTATATGATTGGACTAAGTGAGTAAAGTGACTAACATCGAGTATTAACTTTTAGAGGTGAATTGATCTGAATAGTTCCAGGTTTCACCCATCTTAGTGTAGAATTTTATTTGTGAATGGTGGGGCTGTTGTGATGATGGTTATAAGTGATTGAGATTGATGGAAGGTTGAATATAATGGTGGGGTTTTCCGCGGGAAAATTTTGTGGGTTGTGCAGGCCAATGGCACTGGGTGGTGTGGTTCACTGGTGGTTTGGCTGAGGCTAGTGGGGTGAATGGTCGTGGCAATGATAATTGTTGGGAGTAAGGTGTTGGTAGAAGGGGAATAGGGTGATGCAGTTTTGGGGATTAACTTGCATTAATTCCTTATGACGATTCATGTTAGCGGAGCCCAAATCATTTTGAGACTAAGGCCTTGTTGTTATCTCAAAATTTTGATCTTAATCTTGCATTTTTACTCCTTGTGGAAAAAATGATACACTTGTTATATGTAGCTATTAAATATTAGTAACCTTGTTAGTTTAGCAATTGTTAGTTCAATGAATGATGTGTTTTAGCTTATAAATAAATTTGTGAGTTGACATGTTATGAGAAAGAAATAGTACATACCTTATATTTAACCTAATTTTTGTATATTGTTTTTTTTTAACAGATTTGTGAATTGAAGCACGAGTTTAATTAGCTTGAGGACTACATATTGAGCTCAAGTGGGTAGTTGTTATATTGGTATGACTTATAAACTTTACTTAGCTATATTTCTTTCTATTTATCCATTTAATAAAAGGTGATTCATGAAATTGCAACTTGTGTATTGTTTAATTGCAAATAAATACAACAATATATAGAATACTTGCATCATCATATGCCTAGATACCCGTTCAAGGCTTTCTCATTAGGAGAAAGTCTTGAATAGTCCCCGGTTGGGACTGTTCTTGAATGTGTACTCTCACTTAGGTGGTGAATGTATGTTTTCTTTTCGATTTTAAGAAACATCTTGGCTTACCATTTCTTCACTATGCTCTCTGGGTACATATGTGGGTAATTAATTATCTACATCGTGTACTTGGAGAACTAGGGGGAAATGCTGCCGGATTTTCCTTAAAATTGGAAAGTTGACATACATTCACTAGTAAGAGTAGACATTCAAGGATGGGTTAGGTTGGAGTGATAAGAACCCTTTGGAAACATGCATTTTTTCACTATATGAATGGTATATTCACGTTTTGTACTTGAATTTGATTTACATAAAATATGTAGCACTTACACATTATAAATTATATGTTGCTATATATGTTTATAGACAATTTACTAAATGGAGAAGGATCGTAGTTGGATGTATGGTAGACGTGATACATTGGAATTTTGGAATGGGGTTCAAGAGTTTTGCGAGAGGGCTTTAGCTTATCAACGCAAACTGGGAGGCAAATTCCTTTATTGTCCTTGTGTTGATTGTAATTGTGTGAATGTGGTCGATAGTGTTGAAATCATTAGAGATCATGTATTATGTCGTGGGTTTAGGCAATTATACCATGTGTGGATTTGTCACGGAGAAAGTGGAGAGTACAGTGGGGATCTTGATCGGAATGATGTGCGTGTTAGAAGCACTGAGATTCATGTGGACGAGGAACACGAGAATGATGAGTATATTGTTGATAATGGTGAGGATGGAGCCGATGAAGATCAGGCGGATGAGGTCGAGGATGAACAAGTGGATGAGATGTTGCAAGGTGTTGAAGGTGAAGTGTTTGAATTATTATCGGAGGCTTCCAAAAATCCTTTGTATCCCGGGTGCAAAAAATACTCCAAACTATTGGCCGCGCTAACGCTTTTCAACATTAAGTCGAAGCATGGGTGGACGGACATCAGTTTTACTTCTTTGTTGACCGCATTAAGTGATATGTTGCCTGATGGGAATGAAATTCCTAAGTCTTATTATTACGCAAAGAAGCTCATGTGTCCCTTTGGTTTGGAGTATAAGAAGATACATGCATGTCCTGATGACTGTATTTTGTATCGAAATGAGTATGAAAAACTGCAGGAGTGTCCACGATGCAAGCGGTCGCGGTACAAGCGCATGAGTTGCAATCCTGGCACGGAGGGACCTCCTGCTAAGGTGTTGTGGTATCTTCCCATTATTCCAAGGTTTAAGCGTTTGTTCTCAATACCAAAAGACGCTAAAAACTTGAGGTGGCATGCAGAGGGAAGAAAGAAAAACAGAATGCTGAAGCATCCAGCTGACTCTCCACAGTGGAAGAACATTGATTTGAAGTTTGAGGAATTTGGTAATGAAGTCAGAAATTTAAGGCTTGGGTTGTGCACGGACGGGATGAATCCATTTGGCACTCTTAGTACCCAACACAGCACATGGCCGGTACTTTTAGTGATTTATAATTTTCCTCCTTGGCTGTGCATGAAACGTAAGTATGTAATGCTTTCATTGCTAATAACTGGTCCTAAGCAACCTGGAAACGACATAGATGTTTACCTTGCGCCGCTTATTGACGACTTGAGAAAGATGTGGGACGAAGGGGTTTCCGTTTTCAATGCTCATCAGAACGAGATGTTCACATTGCGTGCAGCCCTTATGTGGACCATGAATGACTTCCCTGCATATGGCAACTTGTGTGGGTACAAGGTCAAAGGGAAAAAAGCATGCCCCATATGTATTGATGACACATCAAGCGTATACCTGACTCATTCTCACAAAGATGTCTACCTACGGACTCGAAGGTTCCTTAGGCGTGATCACCCGTACCGTAGGCAGAAAAAGGCTTTCGATGGAACCGTGGAAGAGGATACTGCGCCTAGACCATTGACTGGTGCTGAGATTAGTGCTCGGGTGAAAGGGATACGAACGGTGTTTGGAAAATCAGAAAAAATTGTGGTCTCAGCTGCTCTGTTTAAGAAAGAATCAATCTTTTGGAAGCTGCCGTACTGGAGAGAACATGACGTTAGGCATTGTCTTGATGTGATGCATATAGAGAAGAATGTGTGTGATGCTCTTTTGGGGACGCTTATGAATATCCCAGGCAAAACAAAGGACGGAAAGGGTGCACGGTTAGATTTGAAAGAGATGGGGATTCGTCCAGAATTGTGGCCTCAAGAAAAGGTTAGAAAGGGGAAGGAGCCAAGAATAGAAGATGAAAATGTTTCCAAAAAAGAGAAGGAGAAGAGCAAGGGAAAGGGAAAGGCCAAAGATGCGTCAAAGAAGAAAGTTAATGGTAAAGGGAAGGATGAAAAGAATTATTTACCCCCGGCTTGCTATACATTGTCAAGGGTAGAGAAACATATGTTTTGTGCATGTTTGTACGGCATTAAGGTTCCATCAGGGTACTCATCTAACATGAAAAGATTTGTAACCTTAAATGGAGAATTGAAGCTGACAAGTATGAAATCCCATGATTGTCACATTATGATGCAAGTATTCCTACCGATTGCAATCCGTGGTATTCTACCGAAACACGTGAGGGAAGCGATTACAAGACTTTTTTTCTTTTTTCAGTACAATTTGTAGCAAAGTTCTTGATCCTTGTACACTAGATGCTTTGCAAGTAGATGTGGTTGTGACTTAGTGCAAATTTGAGATGTATTTCCCACCCTCATTTTTTGACATAATGGTTCATCTGGTTCTTCATTTGGTGCGTGAGACTAAGTTGTGCGGTCCAGTGTTCATGAGGTGGTGCTACCCTTTTGAAAGACACATGGGTACATTACAAGATAAAGTACGGAACCGAGCTCACCCTGAAGGAAGTATAATGCAGGGGACAGTGGGTGAGGAGATAGGTAACTTTGTGGCGGACTACATAGCCCTTGCTCAACCTATTGGTCTTCCTACTTATCGACATGAAGGTAGACTTGATGGTCATGACACAATTAGGTCGAAACGAATGTCACCAGACCGAGATCAGTTCTTACAAGCACACCTTTATGTGTTGCACCATGTTTCAGATGTGCACCCATATTTAGACAAGCACATGGTTTGTTTGCGTGCCGAATTTCCATCCAAAGGTGAAAGGGCACTTATGCAGTTGCATAATAAGAAATTTGTTGATTGGTTTCATGAACGAGTAATGAGTGGATTGAATGATACTAATGTGACCGATACAGTACGGTGGCTTGCGTACGGTCCTAGGGATGATGTCCGTTCATTTGAGGGATATGACATCAATGGGTACACTTTTTGGACCGAGGCTCGTGATTTGAAATCTTCCTCCACCCAAAACAGTGGTGTAACTCTTGTGGCATCGTCAAGGGAGTTTGCAAGTTCTAAGGATAAATCACCTGTCGATGCAGAGTTGTCATACTATGGTCGAATTCAAGAAATATGGGAGCTTGATTATTGTTACTTTACGGTTGCTCTTTTCAAGTGTAAGTGGGTTGATAATATCAGGCGTAACGTCAAACACGAGGAATTTACTCTTGTAGATCTTGGCCACTTGAATGATAGTGCAGAACCATTTATCCTTGCATCTCAAGCTAAGCAAGTGTTCTACGTAACTGACCCAATGGATTCAAAATGGTCTATAGTGCTAGCTGGCAAAAGAAGAATCCTAGGCATTGGAGATGTTGAGGATGAGGAAGAATATGATGCGTTTGATGATTCAGCACCTTTCACTGTTCCTAGACCTGGAGTACTAAATGACATAGACAACGAAGCAGGTTATATGCGATCAGACCACAACGAAGGAATTTCAGAGTGAGGTAGTTTGATTAAAAGTTAGTAATGGTTTCATTGCAAATATAGTTTAGTTATCATGTATATAGGAGCATAAGTAGGCGAAAATGATATATTAGTAGTTTGAAATTGCCTAAGTGTACTCATTATCATGCATATACAAGGTTATAGGACCATAAGTAGGTGAAACTGGCATAAATAGCTTCTATTTAACCCAACTCCTTTGTTTTGTGTATGAACTAACATTTATTCATTCTAACAACCTATTTTCCATATGTAAATTGAAATTGGCATTTTGTACTCATTATCATGCATATACAAGGTTATAGGACCATAATAAGTAGGTGAAAATGGCTTAAATAGCTTCTACATAACCATAATAACTATCATGCATATACTTTACTATACACTAATATTGTTTTATGATTGCTTTGAGAGGTGCTTATATCTCATGGCGGACGATCATGATCCTCCTTTGGTAGAGGACATTGATGATGATGAGTATGAGGACGAGTACGAGGATGACGACTCCGATGATAGTGATGTGCCTTATGATGTGAATAAGGAGGATGACTTAGGTGAGCCAGAAGATCAGGCTCAAGATGAGTTCGAGCGTAGGCTTAACGATTATGAAATTTCAGCTGAACGTGCACCGACCATTGTAAATACAACACGTGAGATTGTTGGTGAGAACCCGACTCCTGAAAGTCAAGTCCAAGGACAAGATGAAAACAACACAGGTGGTGGAGGGGGGGAAAAGGCACCGACTGAAAGAAAAAGAAGGGGTCCGACGAGAAGCTTTAAGAAACCGGACGGTCCCATGGTCTTGAAGTATGACAACAAAGGCCAACCCGGGCCTAAATGGCGTCGAAAATATTCTAATCAAGTTGGCATATGTTCGCGGAAAATCCCCATTACACTTGTAATGCGGCAACTACCTCTGGGTTCGATTCAAGCATTTTGGGATGATACAAGGGTAAGTGTGTTTTTGGCACATGTTAAGATACCTTAACCTTATGGTTGTTACTAAATAGAAACTAATAATCGGTTTTAATTTGTGCTTGCAGAGGCAGTTTTCTATTCCTAATGATCCCGAGAAGAAAAGGGTGTTTGTCTCTTTATTAGCGGAAAGATTCAGAGGCTTTAAGACCAAGTTGACTAATCGGTGGATCCACAAGAAGAAGAAGGTGCAAACAAAGAAGAAGAATGCCAAAGAGGATGACCGTCTCCCGTGGAAAATATGGCCGACCGTGTCAAAAGATGATTGGGAAGAGTTCGTTAGAATGAAGAGTCAAAAGAAAGCCATTGTAAGTTTGTGTAAATCTGATCTCAATTGAATAATAGCTTGACACTTTTTGTATTAATGAGACTAACATTTTTTGTTTTGTAGGAACTTCGAGAGCAAAATCAAGCGAATGCAGAAAAGAAGGAATACGTCCATCGTATGGGTCCTAAGACTTTTGGTGAAAAGAGACCTGAGTGGGTCGCTTCGGGTTTATACCCTAAAGCGCTTCTAGTGGCATCGAAGGAACCCTCGAGTTCCACGATCACTACATTGGTGAGTCGTGCCGATGATTTCTTTTGTTCTCTCCATTCGTTTGATAAGAAAACCGGAAAATGGTTCATCAAGGGTCCGGAAGCCAAAAAACTGGCAGATAAGCTTGTAAGTTACCTATGAATTGTTGAAATTAAGTCACTTTTGCATCTAATAACTGTACAAACCATTAACTGTTTTACTGACCTCATTTTTCCTTATGCTATAGCTTGAGCACACTCAAGAGATGGTGGAGGGCAAATTTGAACCAAGTGTGGAGAATGACCCTTTCACCATGGCTTTGGGAAGGCCATACCATCCAGGACGAGTAGTAGGTTCGGGAGGGTCATTGCTTGGATGGAATAAGGTGATGGGTCCCGAATACACAAAATCGGGTAGATCTCGAGCCAGTGTTAACTCACCGGGGGAGTTGGATGCCAAGGTGGCATCAATTAAGGAACAAGTACGCAACGAGTTAGTTGGTGAATTGAATGCTTGGGCGAAGCTGATGAACTTACCGACTTTTCCGTTCCTCACTAGTACCCCGGTCGACTCATGTTCTGAACCAAAAGGACAAGGAGAAGGTGATAGACATGGAGGAGATGAGATACGTGGTGAAGATGTGCCACCTGAGGTAAAATCAATTGGGTTATTAAAAGTTTTAAAATATCGAGTTAATTGAGATTTGAGGTGCAATGAATGATGTACTGTTGCAGGTTCCTACTCCTACACATGCAGACTCGAGGGAGCTTGAAAATCCAACACCGCATGAATTTCCAGAGTTATAGGTGATTTGTAACCCTCTACCTTAATGAATTTTGTTATATCTATGCTGTTGTAAAAGTCCTATTTAACTATCTTCTTTTTATATATATACTTGTGTAGGAAGAAACCCGGTGTGCACTTCTAGCCCCGGGGCATGCAAATAGTACCGCGTTGAGTTTGGTGGCGTATGGTAGTGCCCAACCGACGACGGGTGCTACGGCGGGGCCACATCATTACTCGGTTGGGATCAATTCAGTTGTTCCGGGGTTTGAAGACATCCCACTACCCGTACCGATAGAGGAGGTTGAGATAACAATCGCTCTCTACTGACATGACCTTTCTTCACAACCATGCTTGTCATTTGGTCGATCCCATGGAAGTTGCACTTCCTAAGGCAATGTTCCACTATGATGAGGATGCAATTGCATGGATCAGCAAAGAAGATGTGAAGGAATTTCTACGTGGTGCAAAGCTTGACATTTCCCTCATTCAAACATTCATGAGGTACTTCAATGCCCACATAATCTATACTTTTTTCAAGTTATTCAAATTGATGGTGATTATCCTACATCTGATAAATTATTCAACGTTCATGCACGCAGAGCACTACAGGAGCACTTAACTGACACTGATTCTCCTTGTAAAGTTGGGTGGTTATGCCCCGAGCAGTTATCCACTACTAAAATCATAGGCAACCCCCATGACGTGTTGTACTATGTTGAACAGAGTATAAGGGAATCAGCGCGTGCGGGAGACAAGTTCATATTCGCCCCATGTTATACAGAGTAAGTCTAACCATGTCAAATTCAATCGATTTGGCCTCATTATATGTTGACTCCTAAATATTAATTACCTTGTCTATTGTGAACTTATGTAGGGAGCATTGGAGCCTCATGGTGATTTGTAATTCCACTAACACAATTTATCACCTCGATTCAGCTCGATCATCGGAGAAGAGGCTCGTGAAGTCTATATTGCAAAAGTAAATATATATAGCAACCTAGTGATGATTATTGCTAATAATAACTAATTTAGTAATCATACGATTAATCAAATTTGAATGTACTTTTTTATACAACAGTGTTATGAAGAAGCTACATTGTCGTGCTCCAAAGGGTCCAACATGGAAGACACCGTTGGTAATTTACATGATATTGTGATTATCTTGAAAATCTATGGTAGTAAATATTTGCTCATTTCCTTTGCATGTTTCACTGATGTGATTTGTTTGTCATATGCTAGTGCGCACAACAAGAGAATGGACTTGATTGTGCTTTGTATGTGATGAGATTCATGCTTGACATTGTGACTCATTGTACGGACACTCAACAGCTTGATGAGGTAAGTCCTAAAACTTATTGAAATACTATATTGATGTGATTTCACTCCTTAGACACCTAATATTACCCAACAATGGCATGTTATGAGAAACAAAAAAGCTATTTCACAAGAAAGGTAGAAAATGGGCTGAATAGAAGTCATATGGGCCATATTAGGGCCATTTTGTGTTAATATGCTCTTTTGATGTGATTTCTTTCCTTATAAATATATAACTAGATAATATTGACATGTTATGAGATAAATAAAGTTCATTTAATAAGAAATGTAGGAAATGGGCAAAGTAAGGTCATATAGGCCATATTCGGGCCATTTTGAGTAAAAAGCGTCATAAATCTTAATAAAATGCTCTCCTATACAATTTTAGGGCTTACACACATACAAATACCCAACATTTACATGTTATGAGAAAGAAATAGTTCATTTGATAAGTAATGTAGAAAATGGGCTACATAGAAGTCATATCAGCCCTATTTGGGCCATGTTGAGTAAAATGCGTTGTTAATCTTCTTGAAATGATATATTGATGTGATTTCTAGCCTTAGACACCTAATATTATCCAACAATGACATGTTATGAGAAACAAAAAGGCTATTTCACAAGAAAGGTAGAAAATGGGTTGAATAGAAGTCATATGGCCCATATTAGGGCCATTTTGTGTTAATATGCTCTTTTGATGTGATTTCTTTCCTTATACACCTATAAATAGATAATATTGACATGTTATGAGATAAATAAATTTCATTTAATAAGAAATGTAGGAAATGGGCAAAGTAAGGTCATATAGGCCATATTCGGGCCATTTTGAGTAAAAAAGCGTCATAAACCTTAATAAAATGCTCTCCTATACAATTTTAGTGCTTACACACATACAACTACCCAACATTGACATGTTATGAGAAAGAAATAGTTCATTTGATAAGTAATGTAGAAAATGGGCTACATAGAAGTCATATAAGCCCTATTTGGGCCATGTTGAGTAAAATGCGTTGTTAAACTTCTTGAAATGATATATTGATGTGATTTCTAGCCTTAGACACCTAATATTATCCAAAAATGACATGTTATGAGAAACAAAAAGGCTATTTCACAAGAAAGGTAGAAAATGGGCTGAATAGAAGTCATATGGGCCATATTGGGACTATTTTGTGTTAATATGCTCTTTTGATGTGATTTCTTTCCTTATACACCTATAACTAGATAATATTGACATGTTATGAGATAAATAAAGTTCATTTAATAAGAAATGTAGGAAATGGGCAAAGTAAGGTCATATAGGCCATATTCGGGCCATTTTGAGTAAAAAGCCTCATAAACCTTAATAAAATGCTCTCCTATACAATTTTAGGGCTTACACACATACAACTATCCAATATTGACATGTTATGAGAAAGAAATAGTTCATTTGATAAGTAATGTAGGAAATGGGTTATATAGAAGTCATATAGGTAATATTTGATAAAATACATATTGTTTGCCTAATTAATTATTTTTAAAATAATGTTTTTGTATTTCAAGTTTTGCAAGGTCTTAAAGGATGGTCCGTTGACAATCAAGGAGCTTAATGAAGTTCGTGACATGTTGGCGTCTTTTATCACCTTCAACATGTAAATGGCATTGTAATTGTAAATTATTTATGTTAACTTTTGAATTATATAACTTATTATTCATTATATATGTACTTACTATTATTTCTATATGTAAGCAATTTTTTTTTGTATTGCGTTTGGGAATATTTATATCTATATATATATAATTGAATTCTTGTTTTTAATATTATTTTTGTATCTTATTGTAATAATTAATAATATTATTATTATTAGTTATTATAATAATAATATTATTAATTATTATATTTAATATAATTGGTGGAATTACAGGTTATTATTATTGCTGGAAATAGGTTTTTTTTTTAAATATTATTGCACGATGGAAAAAAAACACGAAAAAAAAATTTGGTGAATAGGCACCGGTTATGCAGCAACCGGTGCCTAAAATATCTACCACAAAAAAAAATATTGCGGGAGAGCAGTTTTAGGCACCGGTTAACCGGTGCCTATTTCACCCTATGGCACCGGTTAACCGGTGTCTATTCCACCCTATGGCACCAGTTTTGAACCGGTGCCAAAAACCAAGTTTTTGGCACCCCTCACATAGGCAGCGGTTCAAACCGGTGCCTTAGACCGGGTTTGAACCGCTGCCAAATGCCTTTTTTCACCTAGTGATTTGATTGAACATTTCAATCAATTCCTTTACATGTTCCCTTACTGACTGACCAGGCATGAGTCTTTTAGCCATTATCTTACAATGAACATTGTAAGCCTCATACCTGACACTGTCAGTCCAGGAATAGTAAATCTGAGGGATCGAGTTATCGACCTCTCTTACATTTTTATCATTTATGCCTCCACTTCCTAATGCTCTAATGCCACCTCGACAGATGGCACGAAGACATTTGTACAAGATGGTTAGCTCATAGTGCTTGAAACTTCTTTTCCAACAAGTTAGAATAGATTCTAAAATGAGCTCTCTGATTTTCTGTGCAGCTGAAACAATTTCAGCATGCCTTTCAGGTCCATACTTTTCTGTGTATTTGCTCTCAACAGGAATGTATAAACGAGATTCAAGCCCATGGCTTGTGAGAACATTTCTCAACTCCTTTTCCCATTCCCTGAAGTTTATGAGATTCAGCCTTAAGTTAAGTTTCATTGGTAAAATTGTGTTGTCGTATAAGTTATTCATTTACAAACAAAAAACAAAACGAGGCAAAATTCAATAATTATGTTTAATAAACTTTTAAATTACCATAAGCGATTATAAAACTGGTAACTTTAAAACATTCATTCAATTTAATTGATCCCTATTGAATAGAATGATTCCAAGATCCTTTATTTGTGCAATAATTGACCGGACTTTGGCCCTACCATCAACTATTACATTTTCAAGGTGAGTAAACTCTTTACTGATTACAACTCTTTTTAATTCTTGGTTGAATAATTAACCATACCATGTTTAATTATTACCCTTAGCTTCAAGGTTCTAAACTCTTTAGGTAACCTTGTTGAGTATAACCAATCAAAAATGTAAAATTTGTTTTACCCCCACTCCCCTAAGATATAATATGACACCCTGATTTGGCATGACCCATCATAAATATCAAAGGTTTCACCGGGTTTTTGATTGGAAAGCAACCTCAATATTACTGGGACCTAGATTCATTATGTTGTGATTATTTAGTGAACTCTAGCGCATCGTCAAACAACATAAATAAAATCTAACATGCATAATCTACTAATGCATAAATAAAACATGACGTAGTATGGCCCCTTAATCCTAAGAAAACTAATAAAGCAAAAGCTCCCACTTGAACCTTCATGGATCTCATCCATCTTGCTCCTTTGGGCCTCCACTCCATGGATTCTTGGATTAACTGCAACCTGTAATACTATTCTATTCTATCTACTTCTTAAATAAAATAAAATAAATTACAAAAATACTTAACGGTACGCAGACCGTATTTAGATTACAAAAATACGAAACGATGCGCAGATCGTATTTAGAATCTATGGGCCATACTAGTCTATATAACAATATATATAACATCATATATTATAAAATGCCATATAATAAATCACTCATCATGCTTTCCTAAACTACAACATCGAATGTTCACAGTAAAGGAAACATGGCTCTAAAATATCTCATATTTTAATTAATTACTGTAATTAGATAATATCATATATTATTCATAACCAATTATAAAATATCATATATTTTAATTTAGGTATGAGATAGAATCAAATCTTATTTTAATTATGGAAGATAAATAATTTTTATTTTCCATGATTATCCTAACTTTTAGGAGATTCTATCCTAATTACTTGCCAATCACATATTTTAAATCAATTAATATCCTAAAATAATTATGGGATAATCACATTATTAAATCAATTATTATCCAAATAGAATCTTTTGCTCCATAATGATCCTATCTTAACAAAATTAACAACTTTAACTTTGTTAATTATCTTTTCAAAATCAAAACTTATCTTTTAATTTTTAATTTTGAAAACTGATTTTATTCAAAATAAAATAAAATAATTTTTTTTTTTGAAAAAGCCGCGTCAGTCACCGTGGTGTGGCCAGACGAAGCCGGCCACGGTGGCCGCACACCTTGCGGTGTGCGCTGCCCCTGCAGCGACGCGCGGATAGCAACAGCAGCACACACATCGGGGTGGTGCACTGATGCGCTGCCCCTGTCTGACCCCTGCCCAGCCCACCCTCCCTCCTGGACCATCGCCGGTGCGACAATCGCCGTGGCTGCGCCACCCAGCCGCGGCTGCCGCACCTCAATCCCATCCTTTTTTTTATTGATATTTAATTTAAAACAAAATATTTTTATTAAAATTAAAATTAATGTGGTCCATCTAATTTTAATTTAAAATAAAATATATTCATTTTTAAAATTAGGGTTCTTCATGAATTTAATTCCAATTTAATTTAACTTTTAAATTAAATAGGTTGATCATGAAAAATTCATAATTTATCATGAAATCAATTAGATTAAATTCTTTAATCATAAAATTTTCGAATTAAATCAAAATCAAAAACGCAAATTTCATAAATTGGGGTTAATGATTTCGAAAATTTCGAAATATTAAGGGGAGGGGTTCAAATTTATCGAATATTATAGGGCTATTTTCGGATCAATTTAGGGCTAATATAGAGCAAATTAAAGAACTTTAATGATTTTATATTGTTAAATCACATTTAATATAATAATTGCCCCATAATTAAATTATTCTCCCTCCTAATTGAATTAAAATTGTGGATTAACAAAGGTTTAATACTCAAATATATGTAATTGCAAGAGGCTAACTGTAGGGAATAATTTCAAGCCTTTAAAAATCCCACTAGCTTGAACCCCACTGTGATCATACACTAAAGTTCGGTGGCGTCCAAAAGGGAAGAAGATAGAGCAAAAGAGTCGCCAACAAGTTTTTAAAGAACTTGTAAACCGTTCATAAGATGAAGGTTACACCCCTTAACGATCCAAGAGATCGTCAACTCCATAAGGTCATGAACCAAATAAGGGTTCGGGGATGATGGTACAAATCCAACCTAAAAGAGATTGAACCTGCCCTAATAATAGGCCTCTACTTTATTCTGCTCGTATTCATGTGCGCTTTCTGACTAACATGCAATCAATAGGATTAACCCTAAACCTGTTTAATCTATGTTGGTTGAATTTAATGCACAAATAAACTATTATTGGTGATCACTTGAATTATAATCACAATTAACCTAACAAGATTATTAATTATCTTATTAAGCGTGATTACAAGTACCAATTCCCTTTAAACATGCATAAAGGTGATCAAGCAATAAAGAATATAAAATAATATGCATATCAAGCAACATAATAAATAATCAACAATAATCAATCATAATCATGATCATAAATATTAGGAAGAACATAGGAAGCATCATACTTTTAATCATACTTAATATTAAAGATACCCTAGACATGATACTAGGAATCATAAATAACAATCTAAGCATGATATCTACATCATGAAATCAATTAAACCATCAAAGTACTTATTTGGATGCCTCGTACCTCTTTCTAATTACAAAATACACACGTTAGTAACTTCAAGGAAAATAATAATCAAAACAATTAAATTAAATAATTGAAAGAGAGATTTGGGACCAAACCCTCAGAAATTAAAACCTTTCACGTCTAGGGTGAAGGCAACTTCGAATATGGCTAGGTGTTTCTAGATCTTGTGAATGCGGAATTTTGTGTGAAAAAGTAAAGTTTAGAGCAGAATGCTAAAAGATTAATGTTATTGAAAATTGATGAATGAATGAATGAAGAGAGTTGATGAATAATTTTGTGAATGAAGAGAGTTGATGAATAAAGAGAATTGATTATTGGTAATTCATAAAGTGATTGCTGATCCCCGAAAACGGAGTTTTTGATACGATATTTATAGAGAAAATCATCCAAAATAGATAATTTATCAAAACAGAGTCTGAAGACCGCAAAACCACATTGGCGCCAGCCCTGGCTCATTGGCGCCAGGACCAGTGGCTAGCGCCAGGCGCCAATGCTGGCGTCTGGCGCCAATCCTGATTCCAGGCGCCAAGGCCTGGGGTTGGATGCTAATTCGGAATTCAACGCGTTTTCGAAAATCTGATAATTTTACCGTACTGGAAGATAAAATAATATAATTTCAGTCGAAAATGTTATTTGATCTAATTAAAACTCTGAAGAGTCCTAATTGAATTAAGAATGATAAGACCTTCTAGAATGTTCTAGAAGACCAAAACCATTCCTAATTACATTAGGAATGATAAATCATATTAGTCCCTCCCCTAGATCATTGGGCCGTACTTAAAGCTCAAACCGGGCCCAGTTTAGTAAATTGGCCATAACTTCCTCAATATTCATCGGAATTGGGCTTATAATATATCGTTGGAAAGGTCTTTGCAAGCCCCATCCAACTACACCACTATTGGACCCATATCATGGACCAACTAAACTGGATTGGCTGTTTTCTTAAAATAAAGTTTTCAAAAACAGAGAGAAGAGAAAAGAAAAGAAATAAAACTTTCCGCAACACCAGACCTTTCCACACTTTCGTTTCTTTCGATTATGATTCGACGTGAAAGGCACTCATCACCGGGTTTGGTTTTGGGGAGACACAAATGGGTGTCTACAGAAGCCCCCACTTTGACTGAGTTTGGAGAAACGCAAGTTTCGAAAACGAAAGTCAAAGTATCGATAGGGACGAAGAATGATTCAGAACGTTCTGCAATCCAAAATCAATCTTGTAACGCCGATACCTGCAAAACAATGTTAGTTAAATAGATAGAAGAGTTAAGAAACGCGTATCTTTCACCGTCGAGCACACGTCTCTAAAAGTAACCAATTGTTGCTGCTTTATTGTTTTTGATGACCTCTTGCAAGCTAGAGAATGCCATCCCGCTTGAAAACCGCTACGCTCGTAACTGCTTCCAAATTAGAAGATTGCTTCGCTCGAAACTATCCCCCTCCGCATTGATAATATTCCACGTCCAAGGGAATACCATCAAAGATTATTTCTCTTGAAATAATCCTCAGTTTTTTTGTGACAACCCTCCACAATCTAGGGAACGCCATCTTGCTGCTTGTTTTGACGATCTTCCACAATCTAGGGAATGCCGTCGATCAATGTTGCTACATCTTGAGCCTTTTCTTGAATCATAGTGACAACCTTTCCAATCATAGCAAAAGTCGTCGAAGACTGCCCATCTCGTGCTATCTTCTCAAATCTTGGGTGACAACCTCCAAAATCTTAGCGAATGCCATCGAAGACCGCCCATCTCGTGCTATCTTCTCAAATCATTGGTGACAACCTCCACAATCTTAGCGAATGCCGTCGAAGATCGCCCATCTCGTGCTATCTTCTCAAATCTTTGGTGACAACTTCCACAATCTTAGCGAACGCTGTCGAAGACCGCCCATCTCGTGCCATCTTCTCAAATCTTTGGTGACAACTTCCACAATCTTAGCGAACGCTATCGAAGATAACTTTACTTGAAGTCATCCTCATTTGATGCGATAATTTTCCCAAAGGAAAAATACCGAAGACCCACGCCTGTCGATCTTTAAAAGTTTGCCTGAACTTTTCTTTTGTTTATGCCTGTATGTCGGCGCTCTTTGCTCTTGAACCTGTATGTCGGTGCCTTTTCTGCTTTTGAGCCAATGCCTAGGCGCTTTAAGCTAAGTGAGACGATTTTTCATCAGGTCGATCACTTTACGTAATCAAGCCGATTACTTAATCATGTCAAATTTCTTAGAGGGGCTAACTGGCGTACCAATGAACCCAAAATACGTTGCAGAAAGCTAGCACAACCCCAACAGGTGGCTGGATGCTTTGGCGTCGCTGAAAATCAATCAGCGCCAAACATATGGCATTAGCGCCAGGCGCTGGAATTGGCGTCTGGCGCCAAGAACAAAAAGTGACGCCAATGCCTAGGGACTGGCGCCAGCACGGATTCTTCTTTAAATTCAATTTTCCGTTTTATTTCTTACGATCGCTGCGATAGGGTCTTCCCTGTTCTGCTGCACCTGTATTTATTTTGACTATAGAACTTTGCTAATCTTTTTAATCATCTTAGGGTTGACCTAAGGTTTAACGTTGCTTGACCCATTGACTTGACACGACTCAAGGCATAAACTTGATTCATGTGATTGACTGACTCGAGGTTGACTCGACTCGAAGTGTAATGACACATGTGTTAGACTCAAATCAAAGTGATATGGCACGACATGACTCAATGTGTACATGACTTGTGTGTGCATTGTGTTGACTCGAAAATGCAGAAAAGCAAAAATTTTCCGTCATTTTTGTGGAGGGTACCGACTTTCTCCCTAAAGAAAGACGCGAAAAAGAAAATCAAAAGTTTAAATATGCATGTCGAATGAGCTTAGTCAAATGTCATTTGATACTATCTCTCAAGGTTCAAGGATTAACCCATCCTAGGCTATCTTAATTGTTGACTCCATGATGAAAGTATTTGGGTAACTTAGGCACGGAGGCTAAGCATTTCATACTTCGATGCTATGTTGATTATGATCGATGAGTGATGTTGACAAGGCATGTTTCAACGTTATGATTTCATGACAAAGGGTTCCTAAGGGAAGTATATTTGGTCATGTATGCGTGATGTGTGTGATAGTGACACTAAAGTTAGGCCGCAAGAGCTAAGTATGAGGGAAAATATATTATTGAAAACAGTCAAATGGTGGTGACTCTTAGGCTAGGTAAGCTAATGATGTAGGGATCAAGCCCCCAAGTCTAGCTCTAAATGAAAAGGGATGAGCATTGGAGATTCCTTGATATGATCATGGTGCAAGTGTGTGAATGTGAATATGAATGCATGTTTATTACGGCCGCACCTCGATGGGAGGTTGCCTACGTATTCGTTAGGAATCAGGCCGAACGTAGCTCTAGCCAAACCTCGCACAAGTGTGAGTATACCTCAAAAAGGTCTGTTCAAGGGTTGTAACGTGGTTAGGCTAAAGGTTTGAAGAAGAAGGGGATAAAGGCTCAAGACCCTAGATAAGCCCCCAAGGTGTGCAACCTTGCTTTTGAATCTTCGTATTTATGCTTGAGTTTCTACTCTTTTTTAGCTCTTTTTTTTGTTTTAGAATCTATTTTATTTTTATAAGTGTGGACAATCCTGATCATGCAGTCTATCACTCACTTGGCATTCATGTTTCTCAGGCACGGTACCGAGCACTCGATAAGAGACGCAATATGAGACGTGTTCTTATCGAAGATATTTTCATATCAAAGACATTGGAACGCTTGCCCTTTTTTTACACTTGTTTTGTTTTGTTTTTTTTTTTTTTTTTTTTTTTTGCTTTTGCTTATTTATGCTATTTTGATTTTCTGAAATCACTCAAGCTTTGTTTTTTGAAAATGTTATAAGTTGCACACCATCCCATCCCAAGGTTAGATAGATGTAGGTTGAAAAAAGAAAGGTCCATCATTAGACGAGGCACAAAATGGTTTATGAAGAAAGGATGTGTAAATTGAAAGGCGAAAGGAGATATGATGTGGCTACAAGGGGTGCCTCAAATCATTGGTATACCTTGTGCTTGATTCGACATGGTTTTTTTTTTTTTTTTTTTTGAATGCAATGTAATGAAATGATCATATGCAAGGAATTAAATGCTCATTTTATTAAAAAGGGAAAAAGGAAAAATCTACAAAATTAATCTAAAGGAAAAGAAAAGGTGCCTATGCTAGACTTATTGGGGAAAGAAAAGATGAAAAAAGAAATAGAAAAAGAGGCCATGAAATCTTGTCGTAGCAGCTCGCCTCTTATCTTGTGTTGTTTCCTTTATCATCACTCGCTCTTCTTGTTAACTGGAAGCATGGGAAGCTCGTTATTATCAATCAAATGTTGGATAGCCTCCTTTAGCTTCCAACAGCTCTCAGTAGTATGACCTCTACCTTGATGGTACTTGCAGTGTTCGTCTGGATTCCAACTAGGCAATCTCTTTTCAGGTGCGGGATCTTGAATAGGTCCAATGGGAGTAATGAGTCCTTTGGAATGGATTCGATCGAAGGCAGTATCGTAGCTCATCCTAATGGGGGTGAAGTCTTTCCTTAGTTGCTTCTTAGATCCTTGGTTATCTATGGCTAAAACTTCACTGAGATCAAAGGTACTAACATTGTTACTAGAGTGGGCGTTTTCGGAAGAAGAAGGATTGTCGTTCTTCTTTCCTTTCCAACCACCGTGGTTACTATTGTTAGTAGATTTTTGCTTTGCCAGGTCATCTTCGATTTCAATTCTGATGTCATAAACGGCCTTGAAAGTATTCAAATTGTGTTGATATTTTAGGTGCTTCGAATACTTTTCTTGGAGATTCTTGATAAACATCCTCACAGATTCCTTTTCGGTGGGGACTTCAATCATCTTAGCGGAAGTTTCCCTCCACTTATTAATGAAAGAAGTAAAGCCTTCATTTCCTTTTTGTCTTAGCATCTCAAGTTGTCTATGATCGGTTTCAACTTGGATATTGCACTTGTACCTATCAACGAAAGCGTTTGCTATCGATTCCCAGGTAGAGGTTTTCTCCTTGTCAAGGGAGAAGAACCATTGTTGGCAAACGGTTTCAAGAGATAGTGGGAACAGAGAGGGGAAAACCTTCTTAACGATACCCTTAATGGTCATTATAGTTTCAAAAGCTCTTAAATGGAAGTAAGGGTTATCTGTTGCCTTGAATTTAGGGATGTCAGTGGCGTTGAACTTATGCGGAAGAAGTTCTTTATCCAGCGAGACCCCTTGCGAACTCATGCCCTGAAATTTATAGTCACTAGATAGCTTGCTTAGACTCTCTTGCATGAGATCCATCCATTGTTGCTTCACGGAATCATCGACCTTAAGTGTGAGGAGCTTTAGTGTTTCAGTCATGGTAACCAATTGGTTCCTAAGCTCATTGACTTCTTCTTGAGTTACCATTATCTTCTTAGCCTTCCTCTTTTGACGAATCGGTTTATCAAAAAGCGAGACTTGAATAAAGAGGTTGTCCTTGATTAATCGCCCTTCTCTCCTCGACCAAGTACCGTGAAAAGGAATTTGGGGATACTTATTGTTAATTATTTGACTCAAACTTTATTCAACATGCAACGGATGGAGGAAGTGAAGAAAAATTGGAATAGAATGTGAAAGAAGAATGATGGAGGGATATGAAGAATTAGGAGTAGAATGTACCCCCTCAACTCAAATGACGGAAGAGACAGACTCATGCATGAACCTAAGACATGGCCAAGGTGGTGTGTACTCAAAGTGTGTGCTAAGACTAGTGAGTGTAGGTGACATGTTAAGACTCGTGTCATGACCAGGTGGCTAGAATATGTGACCAAGACTCGATTAATGATCTGACAAGGTGTTATTGACAGCGGAAATTAACCGAATTAATTAGCAAACTGGTTAATTAGACCCTAGGTGATGACTTGACAAATAATCCGAACTGTCGGCCAAGCGACAGGACTGGCGTCGCATTATGGTGGTTGGCGCCAGACAATTTAGTTAATGTCTGGCGCTACACACTGTAATGTGGCGCTACAGCTCAGACTTTGGCGCCAACATTGGAGCTTCGGTCTGGGACTGTTTTCGGTATTATTAGTCAACTGGGGTATGCCTAAAGTCGTACTAGGTCAATTCCGATTAAAAAAACTTTATTGACTCAAATTAATTGATTAATTAATTAATTAGGCAAAGTTCTTTAAGTCATTAATTTTAGTCTCAACACAAATCAACAAACGGTTAGGAGGAGCATAGATTATATATGCACAACAAATAATGCACAATTAGGCAAGTAAGCACAATATGATGCAATGAGTTCGCAACCTAACCATGGGTCTAGTTCTCTAAAGTTCGGGATATGGTTTAGTCAAATAGGGTCCATGGTTAATTGTCTAGATGCACCGCATAGAAGCCTAACCGTAAAGGGTTAACGCGTGTGGATAGAACACCGCGAGTTTTTAGAAAAAACTCGCTTCCATGGTTTGGTGAATTCAACCTCTCAGATGTACCCTTTGTTGCCAGGAGCGTTCAATCGGGTAGTGTAGGGAACAATTTCAAGCCTTTAAAAATCCCACTAGCTTGAACCCCACTGTGATCATACACTAAAGTACGGTGGCGTCCAAAAGGGAAGAAGATAGAGCAAAAGAGTCGCCAACAAGTTTTTAAGGAACTTGTAAACCGTTCATAGGATGAAGGTTACACCCCTTAACGATCCAAGAGATCGTCAACTCCATAAGGTCATGAACCAAATAAGGGTTCGGGGATGAAGGTACAAATCCAACCTAAAAGAGATTGAACCTGCCCTAATAATAGGCCTCTACTTTATTCTGATCGTATTCATGTGCGCTTTCTGACTAACATACAATCAAGAGGATTAACCCTAAACCTGTTTAATCTATGTTGGTTGAATTTAATGCACAAATAAACCTATTATAGGCGATCACTTGAAGTGTAATCACAATTAACCCTAACAAGATTATTAATTATCTTATTAAGTGTGGTTGCAAATATCAATTCCCTTTAACCTGCAATAAAGGTGATCAAGCAATAACAATAATAATATGCATATCAAGCAACATAATAATAATCAATAATCAATCATGTTAAAGCATAGCAAGATCCTAGGCATGATACTAACAAGATTAATAACAAATCCTAGCATGTCACTAAGCAATAAAAATCAAATCTTTAACCCTAACATGATACTAACATGAATTAATATTAGGAAGAAAATAAAAGGCATCATAACAATCATATTTGATATTAAAATTACCCTATTTATGATACTAGGAATATCATAATAACAATGTAAACATGATATCTACATCATAATATCAATTAATCAATTAAAGTACTTACTTTGATTCCTCGTACCTCTTTCTAATAACAAAATACACACGTTAGTAACTTCAAGGGAAATAATAATCAAAACAATTAAATTAAATAATTGAAATAGAGATTTGGGACCAAACCCTCAGAAATTAAAACCTTTCACGTCTAGGGAGAAGGCAACTTCGAATATGGCTAGGTGTTTCTAGATCTTGTGAATGCGGAATTTTGTGTGAAAAAAAGTAAAGTTTAGAAAAGAGAGAACGAATGCTAATGAAAGTTGAATGAATGTTGATAATTGGTGAATGAAGAGAATTGATGATCGGTGATGCTTGAATGATGAAGATAGTTGGTGAACGATAAATGTATATGATGATTGAAAACAGAGAGAAGAGAAAAGGAAAGAAATAAAACTTTCCGCAACACTAGACCTTTCCACACTTTCGTTTCATTCGATAATGATTCAACGTGAAAGACACTCATCACTGGGTTTGGTTTTGGGGAGACACAAATGGGTGTCTACAGAAGCCCCCACTTTGACTGAGTTTGGAGAAACGCAAGTTTTGAAAACGAAAGTCAAAGTATCGATAGGGACAGAGAATGATTCAGAATGTTCTGCGATCCTAAATCAATCTTATAACGGCGATACGTGCAAAACTAGCATTAGTTAAACAGATAGAAGAGTTAAGAAACGCGTATCTTGCACCGTCGAGCACACGTCTCTGAAAGTAACCGATTGCTGCTGTTGATGTTGCTTTGATGACCTTCTACAAGCTAGAGAATGCCATCCCGCCTGAAAACCGCTACGCCTTGTAACTGCTTCCAATTAGAAGATTGCTTCGCCTGAAACTACCTTCTCCGCTATGATAATATTCCACATCCAAGGGAATACTATCGAAGATTGATTCTCTTGAAACAAATCTCAGTTGTTTGTGACAACTCTCCACAATCTAGGGAACGCCATCTTGCTGTTTGTTTTGACGATCTTCCACAATCTAGGGAACGCCGTCGATCAATGTTGCTACATCTTGAGCCTTTTCTTGAATCATAGTGACAACCTTTCCAATCACAGCAAAAGTCGTTGAAGACTGCCCATCTCGTGCTATCTTCTCAAATCTCGGGTGACAACCTCCACAATCTTAGCGAATACCGTCGAAGACCGCCCATCTCGTGCTATCTTCTCAAATCTTTGGTGACAACCTCCACAATCTTAGCGAATGCTGTCGAAGACCGCCCATCTCGTGCTATCTTCTCAAATCTTTGGTGACAACCTCCACAATCTTAGCGAATGCCGTCGAAGACCGCCCATCTCGTGCTATCTTCTCAAATCTCGAGTGACAACCTCCACAATCTTAGCGAATGTTGTCGAAGACCGCCCATCTCGTGCTATCTTCTCAAATCTTTGGTGACAACCTCCACAATCTTAGCAAATGCTGTCGAAAATAACTTTACTTGAAGTCATCCTCAGTTGTTGTGATAATATTCCAAAGAAAATTACCAAAGACCAACACTTGTCGATCTTTAAAGCTCGCTCAAACTTTGTTTCCGCTATGCCTGTACGTCGGCGCTTTCGTTGCTTTGAACCTATATGTCGGTGCCTTTTCTGCTTTTGAGCCAATGCCTAGGCTCTTTAAGCTAAGTGAGACGATCTTTCATCAGGTCGATCACTTATTGCAATTGTAATCAAACTGACTACTTAATCATGTCAAATTGCTTATAGGGGCTAAAAGGCGTACCAAGGAACCCGAAATTGTTGTATGAAGTCGAAATCACCTTTCTGGGAGGCTTTGAGCTCTGTCGTTGCTGAGATATTTCTTGCGCCAAGAATTGACTCTGTCGCCGAACGCTGTGATAGGGTCTTCCCTGTTCTGCTGCACCTGTATTTATTTTGACCATAGAACTTTGCCAATCTCTTTAATCATCTTAGGGTTGACCTAAGGCTTAACGTTGATTGACTCAACTCATTGACTTGACACGACTCAAGGTATAAACTTGATTCATGTGATTGACTGACTCGAGGTTGACTCGACTCAAAGTGTAATGACACATGTGTTAGACTCAAATCAAAGTGATATGGCACGACATGACTCAATGTGTACATGACTCGTGTGTGCTTTGTAATGTGATCGTGCGACTCGAAAATGCAAAAAAGCAAAAATTGCAAAAATTTTCCGTCATTTTTGTGGAGGGTACCGACTTTCTCCCGAAAAAGAAAGACGCAGAAAAGAATCGAAAGTGAAGATGCATGTTGAATGAGCTTAGTCAAATGTTGTTCGATACTATCTCTCAAGGTTCAAGGATTAATCCATCCTAGGCTATCTCAATGGTTGACTCAATGATGAAAGTATTTGGGTGACTTAGGCACAAAGGCTAAGCACTTTATACTTCGTGATGCAATGATGATTATGAGTGATGTTGATATGATATGACAAAGCATGCTTCAACATTATAATTTTATGACTAAGGGTTCCGAAGGGAAGTATATTTGGTCATGTATCTGTGCAGTGTGTGATAGTGACACTAAAGCTAGGCCACAAAAGCTAAGTGTGTGGAAAAATATATTAAAAAGAGTCAAATGGTGGTGACTCTTAGGCTAGGCAAGCTAATGATATAAGGATCAAGCCCCCAAGTCTAGCTCTAAATGAATAGGGATGAGCATTGGAGATCCCTTGATATGATCATGGTGCAAGTGTGTGAATGTGAATATGAACGCATTTTTATTATGGCCGCACCTCGATGTGAGGTTGCCTACGTATCCGTTAGGAATCAGGCCGAACGTAGCTCTAGCCAAACCTCGCACAAGTGTGTATACCTCAAAAAGGTCTCTTTAAGAGTTGTAACGTGGTTAGGCTAAAGGCTGAAGAAGAAGGGGATAAAGGCTCAAGACCCTAGATAAGCCCCCAAGGTGTGCAACCTCGCTTATGAATCTTTGTATTTTCATGCTTGAGTTTCTACTCTTTTTTAGCTCTTTTTGCTTTAGCATTTATTTTATTTTTATAAGTGTGGGCAATCCCGATCATGCGGTCTATCACTCACTTGGCATTCATGTTTCTTAGGCTCGGTACCGAGCACTCGATAAGAGACGCAATCTGAGACGTGTTCTTATTGAACATATTTACATATCAAAGACATTGGAACACTTGCCCTTTTGTACACTTGTTTTCGTTTTTTATTATTGCTTATTTTTTTTGCTACTGCTTTCTTTTGAATTTGTTCAAGATTTCTTTAGAATTGCATAAGTTGCACGCCATCCAATCCCAAGGTTAGGTAGATGTAGGTTGAAAAAAGAAGGGTCTATTGTTAGACGAGGCTCAAAGTGGTTTATGAAGAAAGGATGTGTAAATTGAAAGGCGAAAGGAGATATGATGTGGCTACAAGGGGTTCCTCAAATCATTGGTATACCTTGTGCTTGATTCGACATGGTTTTTTTTTTTTTTTTTTTTTGAATGCAATGTAATGAAATGATCATATGCAAGGAATTAAATGCTCATTTTATTAGAAAGGGAAAAAGGAAAAATCTACAAAATTAATCTAAAGGAAAAGAAAAGGTGCCTATGCTAGACTTATTGGGGAAAGAAAAGATGAAAAAAGAAACAGAAAAAGAGGCCATGAAATCTTGTCGTAGCAGCTCGCCTCTTGTCTTGTGTTGTTTCCTTTATCATCACTCGCTCTTTTTGTTAACTGGAAGCATGGGAAGCTCGTTATTATCAATCAAATGTTGGATAGCCTCCTTTAGCTTCCAACAGCTCTCAGTAGTATGACCCCTACCTTGATGGTACTTGCAGTGTTCGTCTGGATTCCAACTAGGCAATCTCTTTTCAGGTGCGGGATCTTGAATAGGTCCAATGGGAGTAATGAGTCCTTTGGAATGGAGTCGATCGAAGGCGGTATCGTAGCTCATCCCAATGGGGGTGAAGTCTTTCCTTAGTTGCTTCTTAGATCCTTGGTTATCTATGGCTAAAACTTCACTGAGATCAAAGGTACTAACATTGTTACTAGAGTGGGCGTTTTCGGAAGAAGAAGGATTGTCGTTCTTCTTTCCTTTCCAACCACCGTGGTTACTATTGTTAGTAGATTTTTTCTTTGCCAGGTCATCTTCGATTTCAATTCCGATGTCATAAACGGCCTTGAAAGTATTCAAATTGTGTTGATATTTTAGGTGCTTCGAATACTTTTCTTGGAGATTCTTGATAAACATCCTCACAGATTCCTTTTCGGTGGGAACTTCAATCATCTTAGCGGAAGTTTCCCTCCACTTATTAAAGAAAAAAGTAAAGCCTTCATTTTCTTTTTGTCTTAGTATCTCAAGTTGTCTATGATCGGTTTCAACTTGAATATTGCACTTGTACCTATCAACGAAAGCGTTTGCTATCGATTCCCAGGTAGAGGTTTTCTCCTTGTCAAGGGAGAAGAACCATTGTTGGCAAACGGTTTCAAGAGATAGTGAGAACAGAGAGGGGAAAACCTTCTTATCGATACCCTTAATGGTCATTATAGTTTCAAAAGCTCTTAGATGGAAGTAAGGGTTATCTGTTGCTAATCCTGGGCACCGTGCCGTGCCGGGCCGCCGCGGGCCGTGCCTGGCGGGCCACGGGCTGGTTCGTGCCGTGCCGGTCGTGCCGGCGGGCCCAGGATTTCGTGTCGTGCCGTGCCGGCCATTTTCACAGGCCAGCCCACGGCACGGCACGGCCCTCGTGCCTGGCGGGCTCGTGCCGGCCTGCGGGCTGGTGCAATTTTCAAATAATTTTTTTTTTTTTTTTTTTTTTTTATGACAACATTATAAATTAATAAGTTTATAATGTATATAAGTTATAAAATTATAATTATAAGTTTTATAAGGTTATAACTTATAAGTTTATAACTTATAAGTTTATAACTTATAAGTTATAAGTTATTAAGTTATGAATTTTATAATTATAAGTTGAATATTTATGTTTTATAATTTGTATATTCAATATTTATATTTATATATTTACTTTATACTATTACTTTAAAATTTAATGTTTATGATTTATTAGTAATTGGTATAATTTTATTTTTTTTAATATGAATTTACAAATTGTAACAAAACGGGGAAAAAAGGCAAATTGGACTTTGGATGTGAATAATGCGTACTTTATATTATTATTACTTGAGTTGAGAAAATTATACAATGATAACAATGATAAAAATCATACAATGATGGTATTAAACAAAAATTGGAAAATGATAAAATTGATATTTTTAAAATCGTACAATATACAATAATTGTGTATTCTTCTTCTCCTTCTTCTTGCTCGTCTTCGTCTTCGTCTTCGTCTTCGCCTTTGCCTTCGCCTTCGCCTTCAAGGTCATCGGCTAGTTGCATAAATTGGGAACTAGCCGAACCCGAACCGGAAGCGTAGGTTCCTTCTTCGTTGTCGTTGTGGTCGTAAGAACGGTCTTGTGAGCGATTTTCCGCATCCAACCAATCTTTGAAACACACGCACATTTCTAGTGTTTCGGGTTTTAGACTTGTTCTTCTATCGTCTAAAACCCTTCCGGATGCGCTGAAAGCTCGTTCGGAGGCGACGGAGGAAACTTGGATAGCAAGAATGTCTCGTGCCATTGCCGCCAAAGTTGGATGCTTCGAGCTTTGTTGTTTCCACCATGCAAGGAGGTCGAGGCTGTTTATCTCATCGTCGTCCATGCCTTTGGGGAAGTCGTAACTCAGGTACATCTGCAACTCCGAGACGTCGCTTTGCGTTCTCCTGATTGATGAATCACCTGAAAACCTTGAAATCAAGTTAGTAGCTTGTGAAAATAAATGTTTGGCCTTCTTACTTACGTTTTTGGATGGTTGGGAAGGCCCTGAGCGAGGAACGGTGCCATATTTGGCTTCATAGACTCTATATAAAGCAAAAAACTGATCCTTCACATTAGTCTTATAGTTTTCTACATCATCGTCAAGAAACATGCATTGAAAGTAAATGTCAACTAACATAAATGTGTTTTCATACTTTTGCCTAGGATCTAATATGGAAGCAAAAATATAAATCAAAGGAATCTCACTATAATATTTACGCCACTTTTTTTCCATTGCTGGAAGATACTGATCATAATCACTTTGATGGCGATGATCAGCGAAAAGTTGGGCGAGTAAGCATGCATTAGAAAGAAAGTTTTGAGCACAAGGATTGTAAACAGTAGAAAAACAATACGTCATGTTATATAATAACAGTAAAAATTGCATATATCTTTCACAGTTTTTCCAATCATCATCATACAAAGCATTTTGTGGAAATTTTTGGTTGTAAAATAATGTTAACGGGCCCTTGTACTCAATTGCCTTTGTTAACATGTCATAGGTGGAATTCCACCTAGTTGGGCAATCGGTTCTAATTTTTATTACCCTTATCTTTTGTTGTTTTAGAAAACTCTTCCATTCTTGGTATCTCATGTTAGAGCTATTAATAGACATAATAGCATCTCTGATTTTGCTGTAGTATGGGCCAATTGCCCGAACTCCATCCTGTACACATAAGTTAAGTACATGGCAAACACATCTAGTATGAAGAGCTTCACCGTCTAATAGTACATCGATTAAGTTTTGTTTGATAAGATTAGCTGTGTATGTCATAGAGGTTGCATTATCAAAAGTCATAGACATCATTTTATCTCGAAGGTTGTATTCGTCTATTGCTTGCATTGAATGGTGAGCAATGTTAATGCCGGTGTGCGGGTATTCCAGCATTTTGAAATGTATTATTCTTTTTTGTAACATCCATTGATCATCTACTCAATGGAAAGTGACACATAAATAGTGATATTTATAACCACTATCCCAAGAATCGGCTGTTAAAGATACTCTACAGTTAAGGTTACTCAATTCGGCTTGTAACCGGACTTTGTACTCTAGGAAATTTTTCATTGCGGCGGAACGAACGGTTTTCCTAGAGATTCTTTTATGTTGGGGTTGTAGTGCTTTGTTAATGTAGGTGTTGAATGCGTCACTTTCCGAGAAAAGAAAAGGTTGTTCGGCGTGTACTATCATTTTTCCTAGTTCATCCCTATCCCTCTCATAGTTGTATGTAAAGCCGTATGGATGGAATTGAGAAATTTTGGGCTGGGTTGGATCACTAGCTGGTTTTGCACAAGCTTTCATGTGTCTAGATAAGTGTCCCGTCCTGTTTTTGGTAACTGCCGTGAATACACTATTACATGTTTTACATTTTGCCCATTGTTCACCATCTTTACTTAGGACAAAATAACGCCATACCTCACTCCTTCGGTTTTTCAAAAGTAGCATCTCAGTTTCGGTTAACCATTCATGATGTGTGTGATGGTTAGTAGTGAGACTAGTGGGAGTGGCAGTAGAAGGGGTAGAACCGGAGGGAATTCGGGTACTTTCTTGGCTACCTTGGCTAGAACAATAGTTTTGTTGATCACCGATATAATTAGGTGGAAATTGGTATGGTGGTAGTGGAAATTGGTTTAGTGGTGGTGCTGGAAATCCCGACGTATTATATGGCTCATAGCCCGGGGGGAAGTAAATGGGGTCATTGGTTTGACTCGTAATTTGGGGGCTCGTTGTATTTGGTGGTTCCCTAGAACTACTACTTCGGATAAGTCGGCCTTTCCCCCTAGACCTAGATGATGGGTTGTTCGATGCCATAATTAACAATTAATTTTTTAATAAAAAGTGGTTAACTATAATAATAATAATTAATAACAACAATTTTAACAATAAAAATATCAATAATATTAATTAATAACAACAACTATAACAATAACAATAACAACAAAAATAAATAATAACAACAATTGTAACAATAATAATAATTAATAACAACAATTATAACAACAACAATAACAATTAACAACAATAATAATTAAACAAGATTATTCTAATAATAACAATAAAAAAATAATAAATTTAAGATTAGTTTAGATCTTACAACCGTGCTTCAACGCTCCACTAATTACGATTACGAACTTTTTAATTTTTTCCGATATTAGGAAAATAATTAGAGAATTTAAGAGAATAATTAGAGAATTTAAGAAAATAAGGATTATTAGAGATTTAGAGAATATAAGAGATAAGAAGAAGAGATTGTGATTTTGTGATTTGGGAATGAAATGGAGGTGAGTATTTATAGAATTTTTGGGGAGCAAATTGGCAAAAAACTAGCTGTTTTATAGCCGTTTTTTTGGCTTATTAGAGCTAGATGAAACGGTAACATTACCGTTGGCCCGCGGGCCGTGCTACGGGCCGTGCCTGCGGGCCAGCACGGCGGGCCATGCCCGTGCTCGTGCCGGGCCGTGCCTGGGAATTCTCAACCCTGTCCGTGGCACGGCCCGTGGCACGGGAGTTGAACTTCGTGTCGTGCCGTGCTTGACTTCGGGCCGTGCCGGGCTGCGCCGAACGGCGGGCCGTGCCGGGCGGCACGCGGGCCAACCCGGCCCGTGCCCAGGTTTATCTGTTGCCTTGAATTTAGGGATGTCAGTGGCGTTGAACTTATGCGGAAGAAGTTCTTTGTCCAGCGAGACCCCTTGCGAACTCATGCCCTGAAATTTATAGTCACTAGATAGCTTGCTTAGACTCTCTTGCATGAGATCCATCCGTTGTTGCTTCACGGGATCATCGACCTTAAGTGTGAGGAGCTTCAGTGTTTCAGTCATGGTAACCAATTGGTTCCTAAGCTCATTGACTTCTTCTTGAGTTGCCATTATCTTCTTAGCCTTCCTCTTTTGACGAATTGGTTTATCAAAAAGCGAGACTTGAATAAAGAGGTTATCCTTGATTAATCGCCCTTCTCTCCTCGACCAAGTACTGTGGAAAAAGGAATTTGGGGATACTTATTGTTAATTATTTGACTCAAACTTTATTCAACATGCAATGGATGGAGGAGGTGAAGAAAAATGGAAGAATGTGAAGAAAGATTTAGATGGAGGTGGAGGGATATGAAGAATTAGGAGTATAATGCACCCCAACTCAAATGACGGAAAAGACCGACTTATGCATGAACCTTAGACATGGTCCTGGTGATGTGTACTCAAAGTGTGTGCTAAGACTAGTGAGTGTAGGTGACATGTTACGACTCGTGTCATGATCATGTGGCTAGACTATGTGACCAAGACTCGATTAATGACCTGACAAGGTGTTATTGACAGCGGAAATAACCGAATTAATTAGCAAACTGGTTAATTAGACCCTAGGTGATGACTGTCGGCCAAGCGACAGGACTGGCGTCACAATATGGCGATTGGGGCCAGACTTTTTAGTAAATGTCTGGCGCTACACACCATACAGTGTTGCTACAGCTCAAATTTTGGCACCAATATTGGAGCCTCGGTCTGGGACTGTTTTCGATATTATTAGTCAACTGGGGTATGCCTAAAGTTGTACTAGGTCAATTCCGATTAAAAGAAGAAAAAACTCTATTGACTCAAATCAATAAATTAATTAATTAATTAGGCAAAGTTATTTAAGTCATTAAATTCAGTCTCAACACATATCAACAAACGGTTAAGAGGAACATAGAATATATATGCACAACAATTAATGCACAATTAGTCAAGTAGGCACAATATGATGCAATGATTTCGCAACCTAACCATGGCTCTAGTTCTCTAAAGTTCGGGATATGGTTTAGTCAAATAGGGTCCATGGTTAATTGTCCAGATGCACCGCGTAGAAGCCTAACCGTGAAGGGTTAACGCGTGTGGATAGAACACTGCGAGTTTTTAGAAGGAAAAACTCGCTTGCATGGTTTGGTGAATTCAACCTCTGAGATGTACCCTTTGTTGCCAGGAGCGTTCAATCGGGTAGATAGAGCATGAATTCCCAGAGGGTTACGTCCATATGTAGAACACATATGGGTTTTAGAAAAGTGAGAAAAAATTCAATCAGGAAGTAGGATCGAGAAAACAATACGAAAAACCGGTCGAATTAGAACGCATATTTCTGGCTCGGTATTGGGGGAAATTAGCGCCAGCAAACAGAGACTGGCGCCAACTTTTAACTGTAGCGCCTGGCGCCAATACTGGCGTCTGGCGCTACGGCAAAAAGTGTGGCACCAAGCTCTGGCCCCTGACGCTACTTCCCACATGCCTCAGCAGCTTTCTGTGCTCAATAAAATCATCCAGTTTCGCGCGGTGTTATTTCAATCCTAGTTGTGAAAGACATTTCTCAAATTTCCTACGTGTAAAATCCTATGTTTTTTACTCATTACGGATGGTCTTTCCAATGGTAACCTTTTTATGCATATGACAATTATGTTAATCAAAATTACGCACGTGAAATACTTAGAACTTTTCGAGTCTCATCCACTCATTCTAAATCATTGCCGAAACAAATTCAGGAATTAAAATAGAAATCCTCCCCAGTGGAGTCGCCAAAAACTGTAGGGGATAATTTCAAGCCTTTAACAATCCCACTAGCTTGAACCCCACTGTGATCATACACTAAAGTACTGTGGCGTCCAAAAGGGAAAAAGATAGAGCAAAAGAGTCGCTAACAAGTTTTTAAGGAACATGTAAACCGTTCATAGGATGAAGGTTACACCCCTTAACGATCCAAGAGATCGTCAACTCCATAAGGTCATGAACCAAATAAGGGTTCGGGGATGATGGTAAAAATCCAACCTAAAAGAGATTGAACCTGCCCTAATAATAGTCCTCTACTTTATTCTGCTCGTATTCATGTGCGCTTTCTGAATAACATGCAATCAATAGGATTAACCCTAAACCTGTTTAATCTATGTTGGTTGAATTTAATGCACAAATAAACTATTATTGGTGATCACTTGAATTATAATCACAATTAACCTAACAAGATTATTAATTATCTTATTAAGCGTGATTACAAGTACCAATTCCCTTTAAACATGCATAAAGGTGATCAAGCAATAAAGAATATAAAATAATATGCATATCAAGCAACATAATAAATAATCAACAATAATCAATCATAATCATAATCATAAATATTAGGAAGAACATATTAAGCATCATACTTTTAATCATACTTAATACTAAAGATACCCTAGACATGATACTAGGAATCATAAATAACAATCTAAGCATGATATCTACATCATGAAATCAATTAAACCATCAAAGTACTTATTTGGATGCCTCGTACCTCTTTCTAATTACAAAATACATACGTTAGTAACTTCAAGGAAAATAATAATCAAAACAATTAAATTAAATAATTGAAAGAGAGATTTGGGACCAAACCCTCAGAAATTAAAACCTTTCACGTCTAGGGCGAAGGCAACTTCGAATATGGCTAGGTGTTTCTAGATCTTGTGAATGCGGAATTTTGTGTGAAAAAATAAAGTTTAGAGCAGAATGCTAAAAGATTAATGTTATTGAAAATTGATGAATGAATGATGAATGAATGAAGAGAGTTGATGAATAATTTTGTGAATGAAGAGAGTTGATGAATAAAGAGAATTGATTATTGGTAATTCATAAAGTGATTGCTGATCCCCGAAAACGGAGTTTTTGATACGATATTTATAGAGAAAATCATCCAAAAAAGATAATTTATCAATATAGAGTCTGAAGACCGCAAAACCACCTTGGCGCTAGCCCTGGCTCATTGGCGCCAGGACCAGTGGCTAGCGCCAGGCGCCAATGCTGGCGTCTGGCGCCAATCCTGATTCCAGGCGCCAAGGCCTGGGGTTGGACGCCAATTCAGAATTCAACGCGTTTTCGAAAATCTGATAATTGTACCGTACTGGAAGATAAAATAATATAATTTCAGTCGAAAATGTTATTTGATCTAATTAAAACTCTAAAGAGTCCTAATTGAATTAAGACTGATAAGACCTTCTAGAATGTTCTAGAAGACCAAAACCATTCCTAATTACATTAGGAATGATAAATCATATTAGTCCCTCCCCTAGATCATTGAGTCGTACTTAAAGCTCAAACCGGGCCCAGTTTAGTAAATTGGCCATAACTTCCTCAATATTCATCGGAATTGGGCTTATAATATATCGTTGGAAAGGTCTTTGCAAGCCCCATCCAACTACACCACTATTGGACCCATATCATGGACTAACCAAACTAGATTGGCAGTTTTCTTAAAATAAAGTTTTCAAAAACAGAGAGAAGAGAAAAGAAAAGAAATAAAACTTTCCGCAACACCAGACCTTTCCACACTTTCGTTTCATTCGATTATGATTCGACGTGAAAGGCACTCATCACCGGGTTTGGTTTTGGGGAGACACAAATGGGTGTCTACACTAAGTGATACCACTGTAGGGAAATATAGGTACTACGCAGCGGAAATAATCATGAATCATTTTTATATAACACCTAACCAAGGATCTCATGCATAACACATAAAGAGTAACAATAATACCTTTGAAGCGTGATTCCACAAGTGATCGAGCAATAACAATAAGGAGAACAAGAACCTCACGTGTGATTCCTCTACTTAGTCCATGAGCACGGATTAAACCTCCACTAATGCTAGTTAGTTGTGATTGAACGCTTCAATCAACCTTCAACGGAGATCTGAGCCACGAACACACCACACCACCACCCACGCGCCACCACACACGCCGCCCACAAGGGAGATCCGTACGGACAGGGAGGAGAGGGAGAGAGACGGCCGAGTAGAGAGAGAGAGAATTATGGTTTAGGGATACTTTGTTGCTTATGTGACAATTTACTATATGTCAATTGTTATGTCATGCAACCCTAGGCATGGTTTATATTTATAGATCATATCTAGAAATAAAACCATGCCAAGTCCAAAACCTATTAGACTCTTCTAACTATCCAAGCCCAATCATCAACATGGTATGCCATGAACTCATGAGGCCCAATAATGGGCCTCTAACTTGTTTAACCCAATACTCTTATGTGTGACCTTGTAGGATCCATTCTATAAGGTTTTGGGCCATTAAGCTAGCTCAAAGATCAATTGTCATATCTAGCACCAAACATTGACGACCCTATAAAATGAACTTATTATCTCCATAATAGTGATCCTTGATATATCTAGTAATTGCACTTATCAAAGACATTACTCCTTCAGGGATGACTCTAGGGGTGGGTCCACTATGGAGAGAATTGCAATAGTTGCTAGGAGCCTCAAAATGTGGAGTGGTGATAAATTTAATAAGCTGGGAGTGCAAATTTCTTAGGAAGAGGAGAACCTGCGTACTGCTCAAATGCAAGATACATCGGTGGAAAGTGTTTCAGAGTGCGCCAAGTTAGAAAAGAAACTTGAAGAATTGAATGAAATATTAGAGGCATATTGGTACATTCGAAGTCGTGTTTAAGAGGTTCGTGATGGAGATAGGAACACCAAGTACTTCCACCATAAAGATTCCCAAAGAAGAAATAGAAACTCAATTTTGGGAATTTTTGATGAGAATGGTCGATGGCAGGAAGAGGAAGACAAAATTGAAGCGGTTGTTTCTAGGAACTTTAATGCTATTTTCACCACCTCTAACCCCACCGAGGCCATGATGGATGATGTTCTCCAAAACTTGGAGCCTTTGATCACCTCAGATTTTAATGCTGATCTTATGAAGACTTTTTCGAAGGAGGAAATTCTTTCAGCTCTGAAACAGATGCATCCTTGCAAAGCTCCCAGTCTTGACGGAATGCATGTTATTTTTTATCAACGGTTTTGGCACATTGTTGGCGACGAGGTAACCTCTTTTGTTAGTAACATTTTACATGGTGGCTCTCTTCCTCATCATGTAAACAACACTAACATTGTTTTGATCCCTAAAGTTAAAAATCCGACGTCGACAGCTGAATTTAGGCCTATTGCTCTTTGTAATGTTCTTTATTAACTTGTCTCTAAGTGCATTGTTATAAGGCTTAAAAATGTGCTGCCTAACATTGTTATCGAGAACCAAAGTGCTTTTTTTCCTGGACGTCTCATTACTGATAATGCCTTGATTGCTCTCGAATTGTTCCACACTATGAAGAAAAAGGAGTAAAGGGAGAAAAGGCACAATGGCCTTGAAACTCGACATGAGTAAGGCCTATGATAGGGTGGAATGGAGTTTTTTTCCGAAAAATGCTGCTCACTATGGGGTTTGATGGAAGATGGGTCAACCTAGTAATGGACTGTGTTACTTCTGTTTCGTACTCCTTCATTGTTAATGGAGGAGTTAGTGGGTCGGTTACCCCGACTAGGGGGATCCACTGTCTCCCTACCTGTTTATTTTGGTTGCTGATGTGTTCTCTCGAATGTTGCAGAATAAAGTGGAAAAAAGGATGTTACATGGGACTAAGGTCAACCGCAATGGACCTGAAATATCCCACCTTCTCTTTGCGGATGACAGCTTACTCTTTAACAGAGCTAAGAAACAGGAATGCAAAGTTGTAGTTGATATTCTCAACCAGTATGAAAAAGCATCCGGTTAGAAAATTAATTATGAAAAGTCGGAAGTTTCTTTCAGTAAGGGAGTGAGCCTTGAGAAAAAAGAAGGTCTGATGGAAATCTTAGGAATGCGGCAAGTGGATAAGTATGAAAAGTATCTCGGAATACCTATAATTGTGGGAAGGTCGAAAAAGATTGTGTTTGAAGCACTCCTTGACCGAATCTGGAAAAAGCACCAAGGTTGGAAGGAAAAATCACTTTCAAGGGCCGTGAAGGAAATTCTTTTGAAATCTGTGATCCAAGCTATTCCTACCTACCTTATGGGAGTCTACAAGATTCTGGGGTTAATAATCCAGAAAATTCACGCAGCTATGGCCCGATTTTGGTAGGGTTCGGATGGGACAAAGAAGAAAACTCACTTAAAGATCTAGGACTCTTTATGCACTCTATAATGCCTTGGTGGTATGGGGTTTAGGGATTTGGCGGTTTTCAATGACGCCCTTCTCGGGAGGCAAGCTTGGAGGCTTGTAAAGCATCCAAATTCATTTCTAGCCCGAGTTTTCAAAACAAAATACTACCCAAATTATGATTTTCTTAATGCTCGTTTGGGGCTTGGGGGTAGCTACTCATGGCGTAATATTTGGTCCTGAAAGGCACTTATCAATGAGGGCATCATTTGGAGAGTTAGTGATGGTACAAGGATTTTTATCTAGAACGACGACCCTTGGGTGGTGGATGAGAATAGGCGTTTTATTCTGAGTGAGGCAGTCCCTGATTAGAATAATGTTGTTGATATTATAGATGGAGGCAATGGGGAGTGGAATAATGAAGTGATCGAAGGAAATTTCAATGAGCGTGATGGGAAGTGCATTCAAGCTATCCCATTGAGTGAAAGTGGGCAGTAGGATGAACTAATATGGGCTTTCTCAAAGAGTGGGGATTACATTGTCAAGTCCTCTTACATGTTAGGGAAGGGATGTGAACTAGATGACTTTCATAGAGCATGGCTTGTAATTTGGAAAGCTGAAGTTTCTCCTAAAGTTTGTCACTTTTTTTGGAGACTTTGCACAGGCACCTTACCTGTTCGAACTTTGCTTATGAAGCATCAAATGATTGATCATGCTAATTGCCCCTGGTGTCAATTTGAAGAGGAATTAGTGCAACATGCCTTAGTGGACTGCATTCGTGTGAAAGACCTATGAGAAGATTGTGAGTGTGGTATTTTGATGAAGTGGGACGAGCACAACTCTCTGTGTGACATGGTTGCTCACTGGAATTCACTAGACAAAAGGGTAGTGCAGCGTCGTATGTTTTTAGCTTGGAGAATTTAGAATGAAAGGAACCTAAAGGTAGGGCTGGAAAAAGTTGACCCGACCCAAAAACCCGACATGAACCCGACATAAAAATAGCGGGTTAGGGTTGAGATTTTTGACCCGAAAAGTTAAATGGGTTGACACTAACCCGACCTGATAAATAAATGGGTTAGGTTAAGGTTGAAAATTCCAACCCGAAAATGATCCACTTAACCCGAAATTTTTTTTTTATCATGATAATCGAACCTTGATAAGTAATTATTTTTTTTTTAAAAAAAAAAACTGAAAGAAATGGTCTACCAATGCCTCTTAACATTTGTGGTGGTAGTATTGCAGGCATATCAATCTCTGGCCAGTGCTCAAAATCTGGCACAGAGTTTATAGAGGTGGCAGAAGCTTGCTTATAGGTTTGGACTGAGAACCATGTACTACAGAACTGGTATGGGATCAATCCAGCAGCCAATATTGCTCTAATTGCATGTTTACAAGGCAAACCTGAAATTTGCCATAAACCATATATACAAGTCTTCTTGTTCAGTGACACATGAAGCATAGACTTTCCATCCCTCAATTCATATTCACCCTCCTTAGACTGATAAGCTTTGCAAGTCCTTAATTCAAAGGTTAACACCCTTAATATCTTTACTATGTTTGGGCAAGGTTCATCCTCATTCCAGCTGTTGCACTTTTGTCTTTTTGTTGAAAGTCTCACCATGCACATTCTTCTTTACCTATGCAAATATGTTAGGACATGTTAGCATCAATATGAAGATGCCAATCACCATTACAGAAGTTTATAAAAGAACAGTTATACCTTCTAAAAGTGTTAATACAGGCCTGCATCTATCCACACCCAAAATTGCCTTGAAACTCTCTACAAAGTTGTTCTTGTTTTCATCACTACATATTTTGGGATCAAATTTGTGCCTTGTCCACCTTGACTGCTTCCCCAAATCAGCCAACCATTCACAAGTCTTATGTAACACCCAAGAAATTTCTTCCTTTTAAAATACCTATTTTTTCCTGTTTAAAACTTTAAATCGAAACATCTAACATATTACCGCCACCGTGAAAATGGCTAAGGCAACTATCAAAGACACACAGCGGAAGACTCTCCTTTAAAACGACCCAACTTTAAAAATCAACTCACGGAAGTAAAGTCAAACCTACAACTTGGAACCATTGTAGGCCCTTAACCAAATCAATTCAACTTACAAACTTTTACGTTAGTCTCGAAATAGAAATATAATAATATAAATAAAGCAATAACACATCATATACTTATGGAAAATAGCATGATTCGCTCTTCACTCATGCCCATCATGAATATGCTTCATCACCCGAAAAGCTTCTCTCTACTTGTTTCCACTACTCTCCATTAATGGGTCATCATAGGGCCAGGTAAAAACAAGGCCAACAAACACACAAAACACACAATCAGCAAAGCTGAGTACATAACTGTATTTAACACACTAACATGCATTTACCTATCAACACACAACTTACCTTGTTACACCTGTTTTTCAAGCACACAACATTTAACAAAACTTCTCAACTAGACAAATACATAATTTTTTTAACGTTGATTACGCATCGAACGGGTTTCCCAACTAACCTCCCCCAATAAATGAGGTTACTGACACGGGAGCTAACCGTGTCAACATCAATAACCACTCGTAAGTGGCGGAATTCCTGCACATAATAATAATAATAAAAGGAATGTACAGCGTCCTATACTCCAGTAGAAGTTATTGTTAAAAATAAAACCCCATAACTGCCCCCATATGTTCATACTCAATGTATATACGTTCCAAGAGTTTTGGTGCGTAATCTCTTTCACTTTACGTTATTTACATATTATTTAACTTGGTGATGACTCTCAAACCATAATCATTCAATCACCAATAATTATTCCAACAATCAAATATACCAATTTAATTATTGAATAATTAGTGACCACATAATATTTAATGTTGAACCCTTTTTAAATCTACATCGGTGTCAAGGACACCTTAAACCCATAAAGAGCCACAAATCCTATCCCTCGGTGTTAAAAACACCTTAAGTGTCGTAAGGCACCAACATATAATTTATTCCTCGTGTACATAGACACTTATATAGCTCCTTTCTCATGCTTAAAGTATCAATAAAAATTATATGAACCATAATAAAATTCTCTTTTAATACCCCAAACCAAATTAAACATTTAGTTTAATTAAACATGCTTTCTATCATGCCATAAATAAAAGTGTGGCTCATATACAACATTCCAAACTCTTATTTTCTAACTATTAATCCATCACAAATAAATCATGCTTTATAATTCAATCACCAATAACAACAAAATCATAATAAATCTAGCATAATACTACTTGTAATCAATTAAGCACATTTAGCATGCTACTACATCAATAAAATTTTGCTAAGTACGCGAACGTACATTGTATACGATCTTAAAATCGCCACGACTAGTAGAAATCACTCACATCGAAGTCTCCTATAATTTAAAATCATAGAAATGTATTAAAATCCTCTCTACGCAAATTTCTAGCAATATATACTGCTTAGGCAAAAATCTGCTTGCTAGATTCGACCAGGTTCAATATGACAACATCTAGATTAATAAGGATATGAATGATAGTGTAGGTTCAAAGAATAGGGGTGAATTAACTACGAAAGATGAACAAAGGGGAAAGGGAAGAAGAGACACAAGATGATGACGTAGAAAGTCCCAGGAATAAGGGCAAAATCTGCGGGTGGCGTTGAGTCCACCAATCTACTAGTTTGATGATAAATTACAGGTACAATACAGGTTGTTTTGTGATCAAGAACGAACCTGTTATTTAGTGCTAATTGTTAACTGCTATAAAATATAATGCCTAGGGCTCGTATCTTTTTTTTTTTACAATGGTATTCCATCCTATTTATAATAGGGGAGTCTTTTGAAGTCTTGTAACAGCTTCTTTTATGATTCCTTGAAAGTAGGAGTTAGCTGCCAGGTTCAGCTCCGAGATTCATGCCTTGTGTAGACATCTACTTTTGGCCTCCTATCCCGAAAGAAAGTGCAATGACGATAAATAAAGCCATCTTCGTGTTGGTTCAAAGTAAAGAATACTTATGGATAACTGGTTAAGCCACAAAACACAAAAGACTAGCCCAAATAAAAGAACAAGGCCAATACAAGGTCCAATTAACTAAACCCGATCATAGTTAAGCTTAAGCCCGTGCTTAAAGCCCAATTATGACGGATTTAGGAGCGTCTAGGTTAAAATTTAAGCAGCCACGGAAAATGTCGCGCACATCTCACAAAGTTGCGCTCAGCTGGTGCGCGCAACTTATTCAGTTGCGCGCAGAACTCCGCGCAACTTCTGGAGATGCGCTCGCGAAAGATTCAGAATATCAAAATATTTGAAAATCGAGTCTTACCATAGAGCTGCGCGCAAGACAAATAACTGCGCACATCATCCGCGCGCGACTTATTCACTCGCGCGTGACAGCCGCACGCAACTCATTTAGTTGCGCGCGACACCTGCTGCGGCAAAATGCTCTTAACCCTAAACTTAATCATTCCCTATAAATAGGACCGTAACCCGAGGCTTAAACACACAGAAAATAACCTAAAACGCTGGCAAAATACTTGTGAACTTGTGCTTCCTAATCCTCTTGTCCTAAACACACATCCCTTTGATACTTTGTTACTATGGTGGAGGTTCCCCAACAAGAAGGAATCCATAAGTGTTCTAAACGGAGATCTAGCAAAGAGAAGTGGTAAATTCCCAAGCACTTAGTTAAATCACGTTTATTTTCTTGTTTAAAAGAACCTTAATTAATTAATTAGTGTTGTTTAATCACCTTTAAATAATTAATTAATCAATTCCACATAGCATCTTTCTTTAAATAAAGATTAGAATTGAATAAAAATAATTGTTGGTTGATCATTTAAGCAAAGGAGAATATTGTTTATTTTCTTGTTCTTTTCACGAATTTAATTAAATAAGAATAACGACCTTACGATGTAATTCCTACGTGAATTGATGTGTGTAAATAAAATCAACTAACTTAGTTTTAGGTATCACGTTGCATATATTATTTGGTGATGAAATTGTGCAAAAGGAAGAGCTAGTAGAGGTCGCACTAGGGCTAGGATCGTGATTCCCCTCTAAAGGGAACATTATCATAGTACCCTCGCTCCCTAACTCATTTCTGGTTTATGTAGACCAATTTGGGCATGGGTATACTTATGATTCATGCTAAATATCCCTTGAACTCTACTTCGGAGAAAGGCATGAACGAGGTTTATGGGTTTTCCTAAAACTCATTGGCAACTCCTACTTGCTCCTTACAAAAAAGCGTGTATGATAGAATCATTTCTAATTCAAGGTCCCCCAAACAGTTAAGAATTCAAATCCTAATACACCCTAACAAGTGTAAAGTCCTAGGCTTTTAAAGGGCCATGAGCATTTAAGGAGAGTACCCCTTAGACGGGATCACCCTCCTTACACCAAGTTCTCTTTGTGTTTATCCTTTGCCTTTTGACTTGTTCTTTGCTGCTGGTTAGTCGGAGAATGGTGGGAGTGTCCTCCATGAAAATAGGAGAAGTAGTTTCACTCCTTGATTTGGTCTTCAATGAATGTGGATTGATTTGTGGTGCAGATATAATTAACATTTCCAATTGACTTATTCCTGGTGGGAAATATCTCCTCCTTGATCATAGGAGAGCTTATAACAACTTTGACTTTGTTCAAACTTGGATTTTCTTAGAATATTCCTTGGAAATATCTTTGTTTTATTAAGTTTAATACATGAAACTAGGTAGTTGATCACGTAGCAATCTATAACCTGCAATCTAGCACCTGTGACCTGTGACATTTGAAACTGTAGTAAAATTTTAGGCACAACATATACTATTATTAAACCCCTCATAATTTAATTAAAATAAGCAGAACTTATATTTAAAACACCATACTTTAATCCCAATTAATGGGTAATTTAATGTACTACCAAAAATTCCAGCATTATATTTTAATGAAAACTTGTTGTAATTAAGCCTTAAAACACTTAAATCAAAGGTTTAAACCATCCTATATCATAATCCTTCAATAATTAATAAATTATGAATCTAGGGTTTCAAAATTGGGGCTTTTCAATTAAAATTAAAATATGAAAATTAAATTACATGATACTCATAATCAAACATCATAATCTAATCACAAAACTCATAATTAATAGTTAGATTTATGATTAAATTGGTTTTTAAAACAAAAGAACAATTTTTTTTTTGTTCGAAATTCCGGGCAGTCGACAGCAGGTCGGCGCCACTGCCGGCTGATGGCGGCCGATGTTGCTGGCGGCCGGTGGTGGTGGTGGCCGGCGGTGGTGAGGCCGAAAGAAAGGGGAAGGGGAAAAAGAAAGAAAAAGAAAAATAAGTAGAAGGGAGAGAAAGTTTACCTTGGGTTTTCTCCACTCTGGGCAAAGTTTAATTTGCCTCAAGTGTTGAATATTTATACCCTTTCTCTAGAACCCCTTCTTCCTAAAATTTCCCTTTTTAATCTTTCCTAATCCCTTCCTTAATAAAACTTTACTAAAATATAACTTTCTTAAATTAAACCCCAACTTAAATAAAATAATTAATTAAATAAACTTTCCTTTTTATAAAATATTTCTAAACTTATTAAAATGAATAATTAAAATACTATAAATAAAACATTTTAATTTATTTAAATACTTATTTTAAATAAAATATGTATAAAAATACGGGGTATTACACCTTAGGATTCACCTTCTTAATCCTATCCATAGCCTTTTTAAAAGTGAAAGTACATGTGGCACAACAGGCTAACCAAAAGAGTGAATGCATCAAAGGGCCAGGAAATGCTCCTTTCCAATTTGAAACTAAGTTTTTACAACAATACCCTTGTCCACTTCAGGCCATATCTCAGTCAAGGCTGGCTCTATTCCCTGTACACAAAAAAACAAAAATAAGATCAGTAATTTATGAAAAAATCATAAAATTAAAGTGTGAATGCCATAGCAAATTTACTTTTTGTCTATCTGAATTAATACACCAGCCATTACCCCTCTCAGAATCTGATGGAATATTCTTCAGATGCTAGAAAAAGTACTTCCAAATGTTAGAATTTTCCTTTGGAACTATAGCCCAAGCAAAGGGGAACAACTCATTGTTTTCATCTAAAGCCACAGCAGACAAAAGGACCCCACCAAAATGACCTTTCAAATGAGCTCCATCAACCCCCACTAAACTCCTACATCATGAAATAACACCATCTATGGAAGACTTGAAAGATATGAATATAGAAGAGAAAATGAGGGCTGGATTAGGTGGATCAAGTTGCTTCCATACACAATGAGCTGCAGATCCTGGGTTGGTTGCTTTCACCATCTCATCTTATAAAGGATACTGGTTGTCATATGCACTCCATATCTACTAAATAAGAGCTCATTCAGTTTCTTCCCATAAATGTCATTATTAGCCCTTATATCTTTCATTAGTTTTTTGGCAGCTCATTTCACAATCACTACAGGATTCCTTTCATCTAAACCTCTAAAAGTGTGCTCAGAATTCTTTATGCTCTTTATTTCCCAAGTAACTCCATCTAGTAACCTACTTGAATGAATTCTCCAACCACAATGTAGATCAAGACAGGATGTAGTGAATCTCCTTGGACTACTCCTATCAACCACTATAGCAAAACCACATTGTATACAATAATCTCTGATCATAGACATGAAATGCTCTTTATCATTGTGTATCATCCAAGACTTCAACACTATACTACCAAACTCAACATCAGACACAAATTCACCATTTTTATACATCCTACTAATATAAGTGTCATACATATCTAGATCTCTTTGCCAACAATCTAATATGTATGGGTGTAGACACCCATTTACGTATACCAAAAACAAACCCGGTGATGAGTACCTTTCACGTCAAATCATAATCGAATGAAGTGAAAGTGTGGAAAGTCTAGTTGCGGTTAGTTTTTAATTCTTTTCTTTCTCTCTGTTTTTGAAAATCTATTTTAAAAATACAGCCAATCCAATTTGGTTTGGTCCATGACAAGGGTCCAATAATAGTGTAGTTGGGTCGGGTTCTAAAAGACCTTTCCAACGATATATTATAAGCCCAATTCCGATGAATAATGAGGAAGTTATGGCCAAATTACTAAACTAGGCCCGGTTTGACCTTTATATGCGGCCCAATGATCTAGAAGAGGGCCTAATATTGATTTATCATTCCTAATGCAATTAGAATTGGTTATAGTCTTCTAGATTCTTCTAGAAGGTTCTTTTCATTCCTTTTAATTAGCATTGATAAATTGACTTTGGTTGACTTCTTAGAGTTTTAATCAGAATAAAAGAAGTGTTTTTAAGGAAAATACGATTTTGCCCTTCTGTACGACTAAATTTTATCAAAATTAAGAAAACGCGTTAAACTGGTTTCTAGCGCCTGACTACAGGATTAGCGCCTGGCGCTAACCGTAGCGTCTGACGCTAGCCTTAGCGTCTGACGCTAGCCTTAGCGTCTGACGCTAGCCTTAGCGTCTGACGCTAGCCTTAGCGTCTGGCGCTAATGTCTAGCATCTGGCACTAAGTCGTTTTATTCTCTTCGAAACTCTGATTCATTTTTTTATCCATCCGGCTGATTTTCTCTATAAATAGCCTCCTAAAGCCTCTGTTTTCAATCATCAATTCTCTAATTCTCTTTCTCACCAACTCTCATCAAGAATTTGTTGATTCTCTCTCTCTCTTTTCAAGCCTTTTTACAAACACAATTCCTCATACATTAGCACTAGACATACCTAGCATTGTTCAAAGTTGCCTTCGCCCTAGACGTGAAAGGTTTTAATTTCTGAGGGTTTGGTCCCAAATCTCTATTTCAATTATTTAATTTAAGGCATGTTCTCATTAACTGAACTCAGCTGAACTGAACTGAACGGAATTGAACTGAACTGAGCTGAACTAAACCGAATTGAACTGAACTGAACTCAACTGAGTTGAACTGAACTGAACTGAACTGAACTGAAATGAATATTTTATAAGAGAAGGAAATTAGGAGCTGAACTGAACTGAACTGAAATGAAATGAGCTGAGCTGAACCGAACTGAACTGAACTGAGCAAAGCTGAGCTGAGATGAACTAAATTGAACTGAACTTCAACGTAAGAGAACAGGCCCTTAATTGTTTTGTTTTATATTTTCCTTGAAGTTACTAACGTGTGTATTTTGTTATTCGAAAGAGATACGAGGCATCCAAGTAGGCACTTTAATTGATTTATTGTTATTATGATATAGAAATCATGTCTAGGTTGTTATTTTGATTCCTAGTATCATGTTAGGATGTTTTTCTTAGTATGATATTTAGGGTGATTTGCTTATATCAATCATGATTCCTGTGATGATTCCTATTTTCTTTCCTAATATGCATGTTAGTATCATGTTAGGGTTAAAGCTTTGATTTTTATTGTTTAGTGACATGCTAGGTTTTGTTATTAATCTTGTTAGTACCATGCCTAGGATCTTGCTATTATTATGCTTTAACATTATGATTATTAGTTATAATGATTATTATTATGATGATTATTATTTTTATTATCATGTTGCTTGATACATTATTTATTGTTATTGCTTGATTACTCCTTTTATGCATAAAGGGAATTGGTACTTGTAATCACGCTTAATAAATTAATTAATAATCTTTTTAGGGTTAATTTGATTATAATTCAAGTGATCGCCAATAATAGTTTTGTTTGTGCATTAATATTCAACCAACATAGATTAAACAGGTTTAGGGTAAACCTATTGATTGCATGTTAGTCAGAAAGCGCACATGAATACGATCAGAATAAAGTAGAGGTCTATTATTAGGGCAGGTTCAATCTCTTTTAGGTTGGATTTGTACCTTCATCCCCGAACTACCAGTCATGGTTCCAGACCTATTGGAGTTAATGATCTCCTGGATCGTTAAGGGGTGTAACCTTCACCCTGTGAGCGGTTTACAAGTTCCTAAAACTTGTTGGCGACTCTTTTGCTCTATCTTCTTTCCTTTTGGACGCCACTGTACTTTAGTGTATGATCACAGTGGGGTTCAAGTTTGGGGTAATACTTGAAATATTCCCTACAATGGGTCATATGTGTCACGAACATTCCCAATTTCTTCACCTCTTCATATTCACCATCCATATCATCTTCCTACCCAGCCCCTCCATCCAGTTCATCTTCCTACTAACTTAGTTCATCTTGCTGCCCAGTCCCTGCATCCTGTTCATCATTCTGTTCAACCCCTTCATCCTTTTCACCATCTATCATAGCTCTGCTACTTTGACTACTACCATATTATTTCACAACCCAAGGTTCCTTAGCCTACCTACTTTGAACTGCTGCATTAAATCCATTCTCACTCACCACCATTGTTTCAACCACTGTTTTAGTGTTCTGAGAACCCTTCTTCCTAACAGCTATATTCTTTGGAATTTTGTGTAGGACAAAAGCACAGGGTGTTGGCAAGGAAAATTTTGGTGTTTGGTGAACTATAGGGGCCTTTGAGAAATTTTGTTGTGTGGGCATGGTTTCTTGTTCACTGGCTACTTGCAGCTTTCTCTTGGCTGGTAGTTTCTTAGGTTTCACAGCTTTAGGTGCACTATTTCTTTTCCCCTTTTGTTTTCTCTCCTTTTCTCTTATCTCCTTTTCATTATGTAATCCCCCATATTTTTAAATATATTATAAATGAAATTATATATTATTTATAATATTTATTTGTATTTTTCCGAAATTCAATTTCAAAAGTTTTAATTTTTAATTTTGGGTCGAAAATTATTTTAGTACAAATTTTTATACATACCTTCATTCTATAATTCATGTCCAAACAAACAAAGTCAAACTCATCTTATTTACTTAATTGGCCCATTAATTTTATGAGGCCCAATCTTACTACTTACCTTACAACACTGTCTCCTATAAATACCCCAAAATTTTCCCCACACAATAAGGTTAGTAAACTCTCTTCTCTTTATTTTATTTCTTTATTTTTTTCCCTTATTTTTTTTCTTTCCTTTTCTTTTCCCTTTTTCTTTTCTTTTTCTTCTTTCTTTTCTTTCTTCACGTGAGCATAGCTCATTGCTTCCCCTGCTGTCGCCTGCTGCCCACCACCGTCGGTCGCCGGTCACCGCCCACCACCGCCGGCGACCTACCAAGCGGCCCAACTATGGCCCACCGTGGCTGCCCCTCTTTCCTCCACCTTTTATTTTTGTTCTACTATCTTGTTTATTATTAAATTATTTTGGGTTTTGATTTTGTAGTATAAAGATTATATTTTTAGTATCAAAATCATGTTTGTGATGTTTTAAACTAATTATTTCAGATTTTAATTATGTTATAAATTTTCAGATTTTATGAATTATAAACTAAGGGTTTTAATTTATTGAAATTGGGATTTCGTAAGCCTTAACACTCGACAGGTTGTTGAGTGTGGCGGTAATACCTCCGATTTAAGTGTATGCTTCCGTAGTTTTATTTAAAGGTTGTCTACTTTTCCTTTATTTCTTATTTATTATTAGTTAGTAAATCAGGGGTGTTACAAAGTGGTATCTGGGAGCTTAGGTTAGATTTAATTACCACTAAAGCCAATTTTAAAGTTTTTAGGTGCCTAACGTTTTAAATCTATTGAGTTTCGTTTTATCTACTAATTTAAAGTTTAATCTAATTTTTTTAATTATTTGATTTGGCATTTATAAATTAAAAAAAAAATTGTTTATTTTATCTTATTTTCGAATTATTTATTTATTTTGAAATAAAATTAATTAATTAATTAATGTTATTTTCTTAACTTCCTTGCTTGTTTCATTTTATCGGTGAGATTTGGGTAGCTTTAGAAAGGGCTTATAGGATAGATTATTTCTTTCTATATGCATTGTAATTAATTATTTTGTCTTTTTATTATTGTATGAAGTGATTATGCAAGTTATTTAATTGTGTTTGTTTTATCTAAAGGTGCTACTTGATTGTGATCACCTAGTATCATGTTTAAGGTTCAAAGCACGTAACATGGAACTATATGTGATGATTTGTGCTATATGATATGTGTAAATTAACTTTACGTGAAGCATGTAATTATGTGATTATTATAATGTGTTTATTTAATTATATTATTTACTTAATGCTTGGATTTTGGAAGGGATTTAATCAAGGGAATTATTTTATTTATTTTCTTATCCGTAGGAATGATTAAAATTTAATAATCATTTCCTTTAAAAGTGACTTATTAGGGGCGATTGTGTGGCCTTTCCTACCTTTCTACCTTAATATATTTTCAGAATGTGGTGTGTTGTGTAAGTAGAGTTCTTTTGTGTCGATATCAGCCTAAGAGTGTGTTACACTTCCAGGCAGAGAAGGAGGATGGCTAACAACGATGCTCTAGATGATGCTATTAGGCTCCTAGCTGAGAACTTGAACCAATACCGCAATGAAAATCCTGATCCTGCTGGTAGATGTTTAAGAAGCTTGAACAAGTCCAACCACCATACTTTGAGGGAGGTGTAGACCCAACTTTTCTGGAGAATTGGATTAGGGAGTTCGATAATATCTTTACTACTTTGAATTGTCCTGTGAATATGAGAGTGGATCAAGCTTCCATGTATTTGAAGGAAGAGGCAGATATTTGGTGGAGGGATAATGGAAACGTACTTCGTGCTGAGGCTAATTTTGGTTGGGAGACTTTCAAAACCAAACTTAGGGAGAAGTTCTATCCACCATTCTTAAGGAAACAAAAGGCTCAAGAGTTTATCAATCTGCAAATGAACAATATGTCGATTACTGAGTACTATAACAAGTTTATGAACTTGTCAAGGTTTACTCCTGAAGTTGTGCCTACTGAGTAATTGAAAGCTCAAAGATTTGAGAAAGGTTTGACTAAGCAGTTACAAAAGGACTTGGCTGGAAAGACTTTTAAGACTCTTGATAAGGTGTATGGGAGAGCAGCGCACCTATACATCTTGAATGTCAGGAGTGCACTTGAGAGTGGGAGTGTTGGAGAAAAGCGTAAGGATTTTGGGAATTCGAGTGACCAAGGTAACTTTAAGAAGCCAAGGAACGAAAATTTCCAGAATAGGAATGTTCAAAACAATGGAGGATCTTCTAGACCTGATGGCCAAGCTGAAAGGCATTACAACTGCAAGAGATGTGGCAAGGATCATCCTGGAAAAGATTATGATGGGAACTTGGTTCTGTGTAGGTTCTGTAACAAGAAAGGCCATAGGAAGTTTTAGTGTTTCTCCAAATTGAAGCAACAAGGGAATGGGAACAAGTTTACTCCAACAAGCAATCAAGGAGAGAATTCGAATGGTTATAATGGGAATGGAAAGAACGGAAATGTTGGCAACAACTCCGGGAATCAAGGAAAGAATGTCACTACAGGTCGTTTTTCTGTGATGAACAAGAAGGAAGCTAAAAGGTCTTCTGATGTTGTCACTGGTAACTTTTCTGTTCATTCTATTTCTATTAAAGCTTTATTTGATTCTGGAGCCACCTATTCTTTTATTTATAGTTCTGTTGTAAAACAATAAGGACTAGTTGAACCGAATCCGATTGACTTGCCTATTAGTTTGCCTACTGGTGAAGTTGTGAGGTGCACCAAGATACATAAGGGATAACCATTGAGGATTAGAGAGACTGATTTTCCATTTGATCTTATAGAATTTGAGTTGGCCTGATGACAGGGTAAAGTCGTATCCCCTAATCAAAAGTAATTCCTAAAACCACTAACTGAAATAGATAGGGAAGTAGGGTCGAATCCACAGGGAAACAAGTCTTTTTATTCCTAACTAATTAATATAATCTAGATTATAGAGTAAAAAATTATTATTATTGAAGGGAAACTAAACTACAAAGAGTAAAAGTGGGAAAGAATAAAAGTAGGAGGAGAAACAATGAATAAAAAGGCCTAGGGCATAGGTTCACCAATAAATAATATTCCAGGGTAAAACATAATAATCAATCATCAATGCATACATTAGTCAGATCATAAAGGGATTTCGCTACGTATTACAATCACACAATTAATTTACCGGTATTAAATCTCATCTCTCGAATCTCGACTTAACCATTTATAAATTAACCTGCCTATTGAAATTAGACCTAAACATCAATTCTCATCTATCGAATCCCGAATCAATATTGTCAAACTCATGCATAAAAGATCAGGCCTAATCTAGTCACAGAGCATTAAATCAATCAATAGGAAATTAATTAAGCATTGACAATCAACAACAATAAATTACCCCTTCATATTATTTATGGATCCCCACAAACCCTAGAAAGAAAACTACTCACACATAATTAAATCTAAACTAAACAAAGCAATTAAACAAGACATGATCAAGGAAAGAGATTAAATAAAGGATGGAATTAAACCAAGAGTTGTAGAGAGAGAAACAAAAGAGAAAGAAATACTAAGAGTTTAATTAAGAGGAGAGAGAGAGAAAGAGTAAAGAAGACTAAATTAAAAACTAAAACTAATTAATAAGAAAACTACCTAAAACTAAAGCTTGGAGAACCTTACCCCCCACGTACTACTACTCCTTTTATAAGGAAAAGTCAACTAGAAACTTTTAGTTTCCTATTCCTAATAAAACTCAAACTACAAAGAAACTAATACTCAGAAACCGCCTCTCGTCCGCAATAACAAAAGTATGGGCCCAAAACTATAGCAGCTAGCAAGCCTACTTAAATGCTTGACCCAAAATAATTACACCAACAATTGAACAATTGCAAGCAGCGGCAATACATTAATGGCAATACATCTACGCCCGATCGGGCCGAATCCCAATCGACCGGGCCCGTCAGCAGACCTCTTGTGATATTATTGGGGCTTCTTTCTTGGGCCTTCTTGTTTACTCTTGGACCTTTGTTTTTTGTCTTATGTTTTGTGGCCTCATTACTTGGTCCGTAATAGTAGCTTATAATTGGACTTCTTTATTAATTGAGCCCTTAATCACCGAATTAAATTCCTTTAACTCGATCTTGGGCTTTAAATATACGGTCATAAAATACGATCAAACTCTAACATCTTTGTAGTGGCTCAATAAGCTCGGGAATTGTCATAAATCTGCAAATTCCTACTAAATAATACAAACTCTACAAAAACACTAGAAAACGTATATTAGTAATAAAAATAGCTCTGTAGAGCTCAAATAAGCACAAATATGACCGTGGGACGGGGAATAAAATATATATAAAATAGACTGATCAGGTGACCTTGATGTCATTTTGGGAATAGATTGGTTGACCAACGCACCTGCAATCTTTATAGACTTGATGAATCGAGTACTCCATGAGTAAGTTTGTAGTTGTTTTTATTGATGATATTTTGGTATACTCGAATTTTGAGGAAAAACATAAGCCCTTGAGAGGCCGAGGATTATATGAGATAGAGAAATCCTGAGTTATTTAATGAGGTGAGTTACGAGTGCGTAACTCTTGTTCTTTAAGGGGGATAGAATGCGTATAATTCCGCGCTTTTTGCCCTATTTTATGTTATTTTATGGTGTTTCCATGCTTTTCATAGCTATTTATTGTTTACGTATCTAGTGAAGTGCGTAAATTGGGATGGTGATAAGATATTAAAGTCAATATTATAACACAATTGGAATTCCAACAACATAATTTTGAAATTTTTGAAATGATTTTATGCAAATATTTTTGCAATTTAAGGGATTTTGTGCTAAGTTTCGGGACGAAACTTCTTTTAAGAGGGGTAGATTGTAATCCCCCATATTTTTAAATATATTATAAATGAAATTATATATTATTTATAATATTTATTTGTATTTTTCCGGAATTTAATTTCAAAAGTTTCAATTTTTAATTTTGGGTCGAAAATTATTTTGGTACAAATTTTTGTACATACCTTCATTCTATAATTCATGTCCAAACAAACAAAGTCAAACTCATCTTATTTACTTAATTGGCTCATTACTTTTATGAGGCCCAATCTTACTACTTACCCTACAACTCTCTCTCCTATAAATGCCCCATACATCCCCAAATTTTTCCCCACACAAAAAGGTTAGTAAACTCTCTTCTCTTTATATTTTTTTCCCCTTATTTTTTTCTTTCCTTTTCTTTTCCCTTTTTCTTTTCTTTTTCTTTCTTTCTTTTCTTTCTTCACGTGAGCATAGCTCACTGCTTCCCCTGCAACCGCCTGCTGCCCACCGTCGCCGGTCACCGCCCACCACCGCCGGCGACCCACCAAGCGGCCCAGCCGTGGCCCACCGTGGCTGCCCCTCTTTCCTCCTCCTTTTATTTTTGTTCTACTATCTTGTTTATTATTAAATTATTTTGGGTTTTGATTTTGTAGTATAAAGATTATATTTTTAGTATCAAAATCATGTTTTGATGTTTTAAACTAATAATTTCAAATTTTAATTATGTTATAAATTTTCAGATTTTATGAATTATAAACCAAGGGTTTTAATTTATTGAAATTGGGATTTTGTAAGCCTTAACACTTGACAGGTTGTTAAGTGTGGCGGTAATACCTCCGATTTAAGTGTATGCTTCCGCGGTTTTATTTAAAGGTTGTCTATTTTTCCTTTATTTCTTATTTATTATTAGTTAGTAAATCGGGGGTGTTACAACAAAAGCACAGGGTGTTGGCAAGGAAAATTTTGGTGTTTGGTGAACTATAGGGGCCTTTGAGAAATTTTGTTGTGTGGGCATGGTTTCTTGTTCACTGGCTACTTGCAGCTTTCTCTTGGCTGGTAGTTTCTTAGGTTTCACAGCTTTTGGTGCACTATTTCTTTTCCCCTTTTGTTTTCTCTCCTTTTCTCTTATCTCCTTTTCATTATCCTCTCTATCATCATCTGGTAAATTATGCTCTATTTCCATGTCTACCCTGATATCATTCCAGTAATCCTCACCTTCATGACATATTTCATTCCCTCCTGGTTCAATCTGATCTAATCCCCCCACCCTCTAGCTCAATGTGTTCCTTCTCTAGAGTCTTATTTTGCTTAGGTGGGCTAGCACCAAAATGTACATTAGGGTTGTTTTGTTTTAGTGATTCTGCAAGCTTTATAGCAGCAATTACCTTGTCAGTAGGTTTATCCCCAAAACCAATCCAAATAGTAATCTCTTCTCAATCACTTAAACTATCAAACATAGCCATTAAATCACAGTCGGAATTATCTTAACATCTTTCATTTTATAGCAATAGTGAAAGTTAGGAATTTAGGGAAGTCATAGTTGTTTTTCCTAAACCCTTCTTCAGACTCAATTATCAAATCTATCCACATGACTTTTTCAACATCTTCAACAAAAACCTCAATTATATTACCCATACACGCAAACTTTAGCATAACTTTATCCATTCTGCAACATAACAAGCATAATTTTAACATCAAACATGTACTAGCAAGCATAAAGATATCATCTTTGATCAACATATACTCGGACAACCAAAAACAGAGCATCTAACTTCTGCAAGTATAAAAACAACATCAACAAACTCAATATTTAAGGACGTACCTTGCTTAAGATCTATATACCAATTCAGCAACTAGTAGAAGCTCCCTGATTGTGCGAATTTCGTCAGAATTTCAACCAAAAACCCTAGATTTTGCTTATCCAAATTCACCAAATATCAAACTATTCCAAAACGTTAATTGATAACAATTGCTCAATAATTTCGCAAAAAAATTTATCACGCAATTTTGTTTAATTTTTAATCAATTTGAGAAATCATGATTTGATGAAGGTTGAACAATGATGAAATAATTATGAGAATTTTGGGTTTAATGTCGAGCAAATAGTGATGAAGTTGGCATTTATGAATTTGGGGTGGGAATAAATTAATTAAGGGGTAGGTTAGTCTTTTAGTGTAATTTAGGAAGGGAATGAATTAATTAGTTAGAAAATGAGTCATTTAGTACTTGGTTAGCCCATTTAATGACAATTAGGCCACTTAAACCAGATTAGTGAAATTTGGGTGCTACTTAAGAGAATAAAAAAAAAACATTGTCTTCCATGTAGAAAAATTACAAGTATGAGGCCACCATGTAGAATTTTCCTTTATTTTTCCCTATTTTTATGAGATTTTGATTCTCATCAATGGATGTGAATTTTATTTTTAGGGTTTTAATAATAATTGAGAAGGTGATTTGGATTAATATTGCTTTAGGGTTTGTCATCAACAAATCAACTCTACAATAAAAACATCAGTGCAGATTGCGAAAGTCTAGCTCTACTTAAAAAGATGCAAAGACATCGAAAATCATTGCTCGCGTCAAGTTTGAAGCAGTGGAGTGTGAGCTATGCCTAATATGCAAAATAGCTATGATTTTGATTGTAAAACTTATGTTATTTTTTCTAGAGGTTTACCAATCTTTATTATTATAATTGTAGGTGTTGTGTGACTATTTATTAGAAATAATATTCTTCTTCCTAGTTAAAAAAAAAAAAAAAGTAGTAGGATATTTGGAGTATTAAAAATCATACTTCCTCCGTTTTTTTAGTTGCATCACTTTGTAAATTGCAAACTCTCACACAATTTTTGGAGATGAGAGAGATAGAGAAAATAAAAAAGACTCTAAATGCAGGTAGCATTTTACCTAAATACAATATAAGATAAAATTTTTAAAAATATTATGTACCTATTTTACCCATATTTTATTTTACTCCTAACTATATAATCATCTCTTTTCCCTTCCATCTAATCTGCAAACAACTCATAACGTATTTAACTTTTTACCCTGTTTGATTTTATATATATATATAGATTTATGGACAATGATGAATTACATTACAACAATTTTTTAAAGTATGTATATCAATAAATTTATACTTAAGGCGAATATTAAATGACACATGTCACTATGTTATAAAAAAATTCCTGCCTTTTTTTTTTCTTTCCAGATTCTTCTTCTATTATAATTGTTACACTACATCTAAATATATCTAATTCACTATAATATTTTGTTTCCTACTTTACCAATATATATATACATTCAAGTTAATTACTATTCCAAATCTCCCATATATTTTATATAGCGTAACATTTCCCTCCCAAATTCAATAATAAAACATTTTGCAACAACTTATAGAAAATTTAAGCAAAATATTATTATTAAAATAATATGCATAATATTTGATATAAATTTGTACAAAGTTTATATATATCTTACAGGTATATATACAACCTAAAGTTTATAACGAAGTATTTTTTAAAAAAACAATATTAACCTTTGTCATACTTTTATAAAGAGTAAAAATCATTAAAAAAAAATTGTTGAAAAACATGAAATAAAATTGTCTTAATTATAAAATTTGGTAAATATGTGCATTGCACGAGACCATAAACTGGTTTTGTGTTATAGATGAACAGTCGAACAATTAAAATTTATAAAGTTACGAGACTTTTATAGGGGTTAATATAATGTAACGGTTCGAATTTTCGAGCACTGATGCAATATACCAATTCAAAATTCCGAGGATAAATGCATTGCACTAGCGTAGAATTCTAGGGCCTAAATAGTTGGTACCAGATAGAATTTTCAGGGCCTGATGCTTGGTATCGGCTAGCATTTCCGAGGGCCTATAGAGGGTATCACTTTTAATTTCCGGGACCTAATTAAGGGTATTGTAGACACCTAAACATGTCTCCCCAAAACCAAACCCGATGATGAAAAACCTTTCACCGCTATTATTAGTCGGGTTCAGTATTTAATCCCGAGAGTGTTTAAAAAATCGTATTTGATTAAATTCAATTTTTGAATAGTCCATGGATTAGTCTTGATGTTTGCTCAAAGCATAGTTTTAATTTCAGCCCAAACTTATTATTTAATTTTAGCCCAAACCTTTTTTTTATTTTACTATTTTATAATTTATTTTGGCCCAAACTTTTTATTTATTTTAGCCCAATTAATAATAAAATCAGAAAATAGCCCGAAATTATCAATCAGCTCTTAAAATGCTGAATGAAATTAGGGTTAAAAATGAATTTATACGGAAAAGCGGACTGAAAATTCACGCGTCACGGCAACAGTCCACCGTGTCACGGGAAACTTTCCCGTATGACGGTGGGGTTCCCCGTGACACGGGATACCTGCTGTGACAAGGGAATTTCCGTGTCCTTTCCGCGTAAACCCTTAACGCGTTTTCTCCCCCGTTCACTAAATATTTTCCGCGTCACACAAAATGTGCACCGTGTCACGGGAATGTTTCCCGTCTGACGGTGGGATTTCCCGTGTCACGGTACACTTTTCCGTGTCGCGGGATACTTTTTTAGGGTTTTTATCATTTTAGGGTTCCGTGTGTTCCCTCAACACATTTTTTTCTATAAATACCCCCTCATTTCTGATGTATGGGGCATCAATTAATTCTCTAGTTTTTTCTTTCTTCTATGCTCTAGCCTAAACACTAGTCTACCCTTATTCTTTCAAAATTCCTTCTTCAAGCACTCCCAAGAGTCCATACTTTACTCGTGGTTCTGTCCTTAAGCCAAGGCATGAAAGGTAGAACTGTTTGAGGGTTTGGTCCTAAATCAACTCTACTTTATTTAATTTAATTTAATTATTGTTCTATTATTATTTCCTTGAACTTACTAACTCATTTATTATTTTGTAGTTGCAAGCAAACAGAATCAAAATAAGAATTATGTTCCTTTTATTTCTATTATTTTTCTAACGATTTTGTATTGTTGGAATTATTGTTAAATTGCTTCTAATATTGATGTTATTCTATTGTTTTTAATGATCACCATATTGCATGTTTAAAGGGAATATGTAATTTAAAACCACGCCTAATAAGATAATTTGGACAACCGGTTTAGGTTCCTTTTTAATCTTGTTGCTTAATTCAAGTGATCACAAATATTTTAGAATTATGTGTTGCATTAATATTCAACCAATTTAGCTTAATAATAGTTTGGAGCAAATTGAATCTCTGTTTGTATGCCTTTGAGATAGCAGGAATCACTTTTCACTATAAGAATCGAGTAGAGGCCAATACGGGCGAATGTGACTCCGTGACTCACTTCGTACCATCATCCCCGATCCTCCTTTCGTGGTTCCGAACCATATGGAGTTAGTAATCTCATAGATTATGAATGGGGTGTAACCTTCACGGGTCAATCGTTGTTGCCTATCGTTGTCCCTTAATCGTGGTTGTCTTTTTATGATCCGTGAACGGTTTACAAGTTCCTTAAAAACTTGTTGGCGGCTCCCTACTTTCCTTGTCCCTAATCGCATACGTCAATTCCCAATTCCTATGAGTGCCAAGCACATTCACCACATGCTTTAATGTAGGCGCACTTCGAGCGACACCTACAGGTACCGATTCAAAATTCCGGGGCTTACCACAAGACACCGGTTCAAAATTTTGGGGTCTAACACAAGGCACCAAATTGGAGTTTCGAGGCCCGATGCAAGGTACCAAAATATATATTCGGGCCTGATGGATGTTACCGGATTGATTTTTCGAGGCTTGACACATGATTACATGGTATTGGATTAGACTAAATAGTTATCCTTGAACATTGTTATAATTGATAAGTATGTTATTTTATTAAACGATACTCCTTCCGTTTCACTTTATTAGTCCTGTATATCATAGTATACTATTTTGGGTGTTACAAAATGATGTACCCATATATAATATTTTCTAATATTATTATAGGGTGATGAATAATTTTCATAATTCATAAATAGTTAATCTAATTAGGTAGGTGTTTAAAGAGAGAAATAATTTTCATTGGTTAATATATGTGCTAGTGGATTGCTGACATGGAAAATCTTCCAATCAATATTTATTATAGGTGATTTAATTATAGTCAATTCCCATAAATAAAACAAGAAAAGACAAAACATTAATTACAAAGTTGCAATCAAATTCCAAGTTATTAGGATTCCTCCTTTTTTTATTTTAAGTGATTGATTCCAAAGGGGACTAACAAAGTAAAATGGAGGGAGTATTACTTGTTAGTTTTATTTATTGTTAAGATTTATATATATATATATATATATATATATATATATATATATATATATATTTGTCAAAATTATGGTCAGGATTACTATTTTACACTATATGAAAACGTTCATAACTATCCTGATGTTGGCTATCTTTTCGTGATGGACACATAATTTAGTGATAGACAAAATTCTTGCCTTTTCGAAGAAGGAATGAATTGGAGCATGGTCAAGTTTATATTGAATGTGAAAGAAGTGGACCTTATAGGTATAATTTTCCTTCACCAGACAAAAAGAATTCGAAGTTAGAGACAACAGTGACAATACTAGAGTACAAAAAGGTATTGTTGTCCTTTCAACTTCTGGGGGTTGAACAAGTTAGGGGTAAATGGAAGTTATTGGTTGATGTGAATAAAAGTAAACATAACTACACATTAGGGGAATATAAGCAATGGCATAAACCGACTGCAAAATTGAGTACAGAAGAGCTTGAGAAGGTTGCTCATTTTAAACAAAGTAACATGAAGCCGAAACAAATATTAAAATAAATACCATTAGAAAACCCAGAAATTGTAACTGAAAGGGGATACATCGACAATGCATTGTAAAAAAATCAAAAGAAAACAAATGGGTGACTTATCTCTTATGCAATATCTTTTCAAATTATTGAAAGATCATAATATTATCAATGCCTCAATGGCACAGGAAAGAGGACACAACTAATGCTCTTGAGGATGTCTTATACTACCTCCGTTAAATGTTTTCTGCAACTTTTGTCATTTCGGGATGATCAGGGTTATGTGCAACTTACTGTTTTATTTCTATTTTTAGTATACAAAAAACCTAGAATTTACAATTTTACCCTTACTTAACTTTTTTCCCATTAATTTCATCCTTACTTTACTTTAATCCTAATTACTAACACGTAATCTAAAATCAGTAAACTAACTACTCCCTCCATATTAAATCAGAACCCCCCCCCCCCCCCACCAACTCCCCTCATTTATTACTCATCCCAATCACCCAAAATTAATTGGGATGGTTGGATTTCTCTATTTCATCTATAGAATTCTCCGGAAGAACCCTTGTTCTTATTTTTCTACACTCTCTCTCTTCCTGTTCATTCGTCTTCTGCACTTTTTCTCTCTAGATCTGTCCATTTTCTCTCCATTCTCTGAGAATTCGAGTCCCCCCAAACATGGTGAACTTGGACCCCCTTCACGATGCTTTCATGCTAACTACTGATGAAGCTGAAAGGAAATTGATCCTCTCCCTGATTCAATCCATAGAGACAAGCTCACCTTTTCCTCGTCGCTTTTATGAATCCAGTTTTTCAGGCCCCTACTGCACTAATTACACCTATAAAGCTCTTGGTAAAGTACTTGAAAGTGTTGAGGAAGAGGAACGTCTGAAGTGGGAGGGTCAGGAGTCGCTTGATTTTACTGAGATTGATGTAGATCTCAAGGAGGAAAGTGGTGAAGGGAGTTTCGAACCCACAAAAAGGGCTAGATCTAAGAGGCCTCGACCTCCAACAAAACTCTGGGCATATAGAAAAGAAGCGGCAAGGGCACTCAACAGGATTCGTGGGTTGCTTGACCATGAGCTGATCCTTCTGTCTTTTGATGAGGAATGTGAGAAAGAGGAGGACGGTACTCCTTCTTCCAAGAGATCTGTCCTCAGTGCTCCTCCCATGTCCAAATCTGAACACCCACGCCATGGTCAGCGCTCTGTGAGGCGGATGAACCCTAGGGTTCAACCCTCTGAGTGATCCCTTGCGTAACGATCACTAACCCTTCTCTTTTCTCTGATTTTATTCCATTTTTGTTTAATTTATTCATCAGTCCCTTTTCTTGGATTATTATGCATTTGGTCTTCGATTACGTTCTTCTTTGATGGATTAGTTGAAATATGTTGCTCTGTGATAGGATGGATGTCTTGGATTATTATGCTATGGTTGGATTACTTTTACTGATATTGGATTATGTTGGATTTGATGGTTGATTATGGATAGCTACTGTTGTATTATGTTGCCCTATGGTAGTTGTAGACACCTAAAAATGTCTCCCCAAAACCAAACCCGGTGATGGACAACCTTTCACCGCCATTATTGGTCGGGTTGAGTATTTAATTTTTGGAGTGCTTAAATCCATATTCAAATCCATATTTTCATTTCATAAACCAACCCAATTCCTAGCCCATTTCCCCAAACCGTAACTTATTTTCCTCTTCTCGTGCCTTTAAACCCAAAATAATTCATTTCGTTTCCTTTAAAATCATTCATTTCGTGTCCTTTATATAAAAACGTTTAATACAGTTTATTTTAGTCCATAATATGGGTCTAATGATTTAATAATTGGATGTTTCTTTAAAAGAGCTTTCCAACGATATATTATAAGCCCAAATCCGAGTTATAACGAATAAGTTATGGCCAAAATATTAAACTAAGCCCAAACCTAACCTAAGCCCACCTTACCTACGACCCAATGATCATGTGGAGGTCCAAATGATTTAATCTAATTCCTAAACCAATTAGGATTAATTAGAAACTTCTATAAGTTTCTAAAAGATCCTAATTATCCTTTTTGAAGAGATAAGATTAAAGAGTTTGAAATTGAATAAAACTCCTTTTTTTTAAAGTCCTAATTTTATCCGAATTGAAAGACATTCAAAGATAGACAGATATTATTTTCGTGCCTCATAGTTTTTATCCAAATTTTATATGGTTGGATATCCCTTGAAATTATCTTTCCAATGATATATCATAATATCAATTCCGAGCTATAACGGAAAAGATATGAATAAAATGTCAAACTCTATCCAAAACTGACATCGTCTCACTATTTCGGCCATATCTTTTATTCTATAAAATATTTTAATCTGATTCTAATTGGGTTGGAAATTATACTTCAATAGCTTTCCAACAATATCTTATTCATCTTATTCTGATTTCTGGATCAAAAGATATGATAAAAACAAAAACCGCAAAAACTGCTGTCTATCGCAAGAGTTTTAATCCGATTCGAACTTTATCTTTTCTTGATTCTTCGACCCTTCTTTTTTTTCTCTATAAATAGGGGTCATATATCCCCTTTTTCAAGGATTAAAAAGCTTGATGATCAAATCCTTCTCTATTTCTCTCTTTGACACCAAAAACCATTCTTCTTCTCACTCTCTCATATTCTAAGCCTTAAACCTATATTCCTAATTACATCATTCTTCCCTTAAGCACTCCAAGGAGTCCATACAATACTCGAAGTTCTATACTTAAACCAAGGCGTGAAAGGTATAATTAACTGAGGGTTTGGACCAAATTAACTCTACTTTTATTTAGTTTAATTTAATTTTCATTTGATTTAAATTTTTATTGAAGTTACTAACAATTTATTCATGATGTAGCAATTTAAAGGAACGCGCGGAATGTGAGTAATTAATTAATTTAATTACTCTTATTTTATTTTCTTATTGCTAGTATCATGATTAAGGTTATTTTATATTTGATTTTACTAACGTTATTATTGTTAAATTGCTTCCAATATTAATGTGTATTCTATTATATTATTATGATCACCATATTGCATGATTAAAGGGAATATGTAATTGAAAATCACGCCTAATAAGATAATTTGGACAACCGGTTTAGGTTCCTTTTTAATCTTGTTGTTAATTGAAGTGATCACGATATTTTAGAATTATGTGTTGAATTAATATTAAACCAATTTAGCTTAATAATAGTTTGGAGCAAATTGAATTTTATTTGTATGCCTTTGAGATCGCAGGAATCATTTTTCACTAAAATAATCGTGTAGAAGCCAATACGAGCGAATGTGACTCCATGACTCACTTCGTACCATCATCCCCGATCCTCCTTTCGTGGTTCCGAACTATATGGAGTTAGTAATCTCATGGATTATGAATGGGGTGTAACCTTCACGAGTCAATCGTTGTTGCCTATTGTTGTCCCTTATCGTGGTTGCCTTTTCATGATCTATGAACGGTTTACAAGTTCCTTAAAAACTTGTTGGCGGCTCCCTAATTTCCTTGTCCCTAATCGTATATGTCAATTCCCACTTCCTAAGAGTGTCAAGCATATTCATCACATGCTTTAACGTAGGCGCACTTCGAGCGACGCCTACAGTAGTGTTGTATTATTATGCTTTTGTGGGATTACTTTTAATGATATTGGTTTATGTTGGATTTCTTGGATGATTATGGATTATTATTGTTCTGTGATGGATTAGTTGGATTATGGGGTTGGACTGGTTTGATTGTGGTTGTGGACCTATATGCATTTGCTATTGAATTATGATATTGGTGATATTGTTGGTTATAGTTGACTGGTTTGGTAGATTATTGATTATTATGATATTGTGGACTCCCTTTGACATTGTTGTTGGTGATGGATATGGTATGTTATTTTGATGATGGATATATGTTGGAATGTTGGTGGATATAAGTTGGATACTGTAGGTGTAGGGAATATTTCAAGCGTTATCCCAGGCATGAACCCCACTGTGATCATACACTAAAGTACGGTGGCGTCCAAAGGGAAAGAAGATAGAGCAAAAGAGTCGCCAACAAGTTTTAGGAACTTGTAAACCGCTCACAGGGTGAAGGTTACACCCCTTAACGTCCAGGAGATCGTCAACTCCAATAGGTCTGGAACCATGACTGGTAGTTCGGGGATGAAGGTACAAATCCAACCTAAAAGAGATTGAACAGGCCTCTACTTTATTCTGATCGTATTCATGTGCGTTTTCTGACTAACATGTAATCAATAAGGTGTGATCAAGCAATAACAATAAATATCAAGCAACATAATAATAATCAAAATAATAATCATAATTAATATAATCATGTTCATGTTAAAGCATAATAATAGCAAGATCCTAGGCATGATACTAACAAGATTAAAAACGAACCCTAGCATGTCACCAAACATCAAATATCAAAGCTTTAGCCCCTAACATGATATTAGGAAGAAAATAGGAAACAACGCAGGAAACACAATTGTCATATTTGATAATAGAAATTATAATTGTTACCCTAAACATGATACTAGGAAGATCAAAACACCCTAACATAACACTAGGAATCATAATAACAACCTAGACATGATTTCTATATCATAATATCAATAAAATCAATTAAAGCACTTACTTGGATGTCTCGTATCTCTTTCTAATAACAAAATACACGCGTTAGTAACTTCAAGGAAAATAATTAAAACAATTAAATTAAATAATTGAAATAGGGATTCGGGACCAAACCCTAAGAAATATCAAACCTTTCACGTCTAGGGTGAAGACAACTTCGAACTTGGCTAGGTGTGTCTAATGCTAATGTATGAGGAATTGTGTTTGTAAAAATCTAGGCTTAGAAAGAGGGAGAGAATCAAGAAATTCTTAATGAGAGTTGGTGATTAAAAAAAGGGAGATATGACCTCTATTTATAGAGAAAAAAGAGGGTCGAAGAATAAGAAAAGAATCCGAATTCGAATCGAAATAAAACTCGATGGACATTAGTTTTTGCGGATTTTGATTTTATCATATCTTTTGATCTAGAAGTCCAAATAAGACATATAATATGTCGTTGGAAAGATCTTGAATTCTAATTTCCGACACAATTAAAATCAGATTAAAATAATTTGTATTTAAAAAAGATATGGACGAAATAGTAGGACGGTGTTAGTTTTGGATAGAGTTTCATATCTCATTCATATCTTTTATGTTATAGCTCAGATTTAATATTATAATGTATCATCGAAAAGATAATTTCAAGATCTATCCAACCCTATAAAATTTGGATAAAGATTATGAGGCGCGAAAATAATATCTGATTGTCTTTAAACATCTTTAAATTCAAATAGAATTAGGATTTAAGAAAAGGAAAGTTTTTATTTAACTCAATTCTTTGATCTTATCTTTTCAAAAAAGATAATTAAGATCTTTTATAAACTTATAGAAGCTTCTTATTAATCCTAATTAGTTTAGGAATAAGATTAAACCTTTGGACCCTCCACATGATCATTGGGTCGTAGGTAAAATCCGGTTTGGGCCCAGTTTAGTATTTTGGCCATAACTTCCTCATTATTCATCGGAATTGGGCTTATAATGTATCGTTGGAAAAGTCTTTTTAAGCCCCATCCAACTAAACCATTATTGGACCCATATCATGGACCAAAATAAAGTGGAATGCACGTATTTCAAAAATAGGGTAAGAAAAGAAATATTTTCAAAAACAGAAAGAAGAGATATTTTAATAAAAATACCCTCATCATTAGAATTTTCACACTTTCTCTTTGTTCGATAATCAAATGACATGAAAGGTATCCATCACTGGGTTTGGTTTTGGGGAGACACAAATGGATGTCTACAGTAGGGAATATTTCAAGCATTATCCCTAGCTTGAACCCCACTATGATCATACACTAAAGTACGGTGGCGTCCAAAGGGAAAGAAGATAGAGAAAAAGAGTCGCCAACAAGTTTTAGGAACTTGTAAACCGTTCACAGGGTGAAGGTTACACCCCTTAACGATCCAGGAGATCGTTAACTCCAATAGGTCTGGAACCATGACTGTTAGTTCGAGGATGAATGTACAAATCCAACCTAAAAGAGATTGAACATGCCCTAATAATAGACCTCTACTTTATTCTGATCGTATTCATGTGCGCTTTCTGACTAACATGCAATCAATAAGATTAACCCTAAACCTGTTTATCTATGTTGGTTGAATATTAATGCACAAACAAAACTATTATTGGCGATCAATTGAACTATAATTGTTTCGGGGTTTTCTGATGTCCTGCGGGAGAGTTACAATTCCGAGACTGGAACCGGACGCCTGTACCTGCAAAATAACGGAGACTCCTGAGAGCTCCGCCTCCAACGGTCAAGTTAGTACCTGATTAAGGAGTAATTAATACGGAAATTAAAGTAATAAGATCTCTCTAGGTGAGAGTGTTTAATGTTGGTAATCTGCTTTGTTAGCGAGATTAGCCGGTTATTAGTGTTCCGTAATGTTTCTGTTCTGTTCTTCAGGTGAGATTAATTGCTTGATCAATTGCTCTCTCAATTGCTTGATGTTCTCTTGATTTCTTGATCCCTTTTAATGAGGATTAATTAAGTATTTATAGTCTTGAGAAGCGTGCCACTCTCTAGGTTTAGGGTAAACCTAGGGCTGACCGGGCCTCTAGACAGGATTGGGCCTTGTTGGCCGGTTTTCCCATTTGGCATGGGTGGACACGTGGCGTGCCTCGATTGGTCCGTAGAGGACGTATCTGTGATTGACACGTGGCAGGCTCCTATTGGCCTACGTGAAGGACACGTGGCGGAACCTGGTTGGTCCACTTGTCAGACGGTGATTGGTGGATAAAAATCCCCTAATCATTTGCCCCTCACAGGTGGCACGTGACTGGTCACGTGTCGCCTGTGACAGGTGTCGCACGGTGACAGGCGACGACCTGCTACAGGTGTCACCTTGCAAACGGCCGAGAGATTTTCCCGCCCAAATTTTGAATTTGGAAGCGACCCTTCGCCTTCTCACTTTGCCTATATAAGGAAGTGTTGACTTCGGTCATTTTAACATTTGAGAACTTTGCGAGAACATTCGGACCCCTGAACTTGCTCTGACATTTCGGACCTTTTCTGCCTACCGCCTGTTCTGACAAGCCGACTGCACCGGATTTCCAGAACTTCATCAACCGTCACTCGTTCAGGTAACTCAGTTCTCTTACTCTTAATTTTCTTTTTATTTTTTGAAATGGCACCACGGAAGCACACGACACGACCTAAGTTAGTGATCAGCCGGTCACCGGGGACGGCTGAATCTAGGACTAGGAGTGCCGCCTGCCCTTTTCTGGACCCATCTTTGCCCTTTATACAAAGTCCGACTGTATTTGTGTCTATGCAGAACGTGATGGCCAGAACAAAAAAGACTGCTATGATATCAAACTCAGACGGCTCCTCCCAAAGGGTGCTCATTAGTGAAACATCTGACCAGGCGCCAGATGTAGAATTGAAACGAGGCGGCTGCCAAGCCGACAGTTCTGAGAGAGGGGCCAAGGTGGTCCCTTCCCATCTTACCGTTGATATGTCTAATTTTCCTCCTGCTCCTTCTAAGGGAGAGGAGGCGGGCCCCTCTGGGAGAGGGGAGGAGTCGTCCTCTTTGGACTCGTCAGAGGACGAGTCCGAGTCCAGCTCTTCTGGCCACAGTTCTCCAGGCTCAGAAGAAAGACATAGCCGCCTACAAGAGGCGAGACTTTCTCATGCAGTTGAGAAGGGGGACAATTGGGCGGAGCCGTCCGCCTCTTACAGAGAGGAAAACGCCCCCTACTACTGCATGGTACCCCGTGGCCGGATCGCAACCATGCAAGACAAAGTGGAGAGCTTTATTGCTAACCACAGAATGGGCCCGGAATTTTTACTGTTCGTGCCGGATCCAGAAGACACTGTCGTCTGGCCGGCTGGTACCAGCTATGATGACGGCTGCTTTGGCTGCTATGTGGCGGCCATCAAAGCTGGACTGCGCTTCCCATTACATCCGGCTGTTCAGCGGATTTTAGATGGGTATGATTTGGGGTTATGGCAGTTAGCCCCCAACTCTTGGGTAAACGTACTCGGCTATGTGGCCGGGTGCGAAATGTACGGGGTGGAGCCAAGCTTTGAGGCTTTCGCCCACATGAACTATCTCAGCCGGACCCCTAAGTCGGGAGGTACCGGCTGGTATCAATTAACAAGCCATAGGGGTTACCTCATGACGAGAGGTAAGGCGAACAAATGGAAGGATTGGCGGAACACCTTCCTTATCATTGAGGGTTCAGACACGGAGCTGAACCAACGTTTTAACAAGTGGAATAGGGATCCGCCTCTTCTCGCAGGCGGCCGCAGCATGCCGCCTGTTCCCCCAAAGGCTAAAAGAGAGATCCTAGACAAAGGACTCTTCAAAGTAGAGACTAGGGTAAACTCTACTTCAGGGGTACGAGAGCAAGTACCCCTAAACTGCGTCCCGAGCTTCAAGTGGCTCTATGACGAGTACTTTTTGGCCGCCTGTGGCCTCAGCAGTCGGTGCTCTAGAGGTAGCCGGCCTGACAAATACTCTGTTTTTTTCACGCCTTGTTTACTTGGGATCTTTACTAACTTTGCTGTTTATTTTTTGCAGCTGACGCCATGAGTAAAATAACAGCATCCAAGACTGCGGCGGCCATGTTGCGGGCCTCTCTCATGCAACAGTCTTGTGCCGACTCCCCCAACAAGGGGGCACCCTTGGTAGGCTTCGAAAACTCTTCCTCTTTTAGGAGTTGTCTTATGCATGTACTAACTCTTTTTATTTTCAGTCTGGCACTCCAAGAGCTTCTTCCTCGCAACAGCCGGACCCCAAGGCCCGGAGGACGACTGTTGCAAGCTCTCCTGGGTCTTCCAGGAAAACATTGGCGGCTGAGAAGCAGCCGGCCACTTCTTCTAAAACCCCGGCGGGGCCGCCTAGAAGTATGGACAATCACTTGTAAAAACTTTCACACTTGCTTCCTTCTTGACTAGGTCTAACTTGCTTTTTTTATGCTTGATGCAGCCGGCCCTCAGGGGCTTGACTTGGTTGAGGTAGCCAAGTCCATGATCAAAGTAGTTCCTCCATCTGAAAGGGAGGCGGTCAGGGGTGCCGGCACCCTTGACCTTGATGGGATTGTAGGGGTCCTTGCTGAGGTATACTTTTTTGAGTATTTGAATTCCAGGACGCCTGTTATCTTTTTTGTTTGGAAACTGACGCCTGTTTTCTTTTTGTACTTAGGCCCTGCTCCGAGTTAACAGCCTTCGTAAGCCGATTGATCGGAAAAACAAAGAGGTAAAGGCCGCAAAAGCTATGGCCGCCTCCAACTGTGATAAGGCAATGTTTCAAATTGCCCAAAATGAAGTACTGACCATTGATATTCTTTATTATCAGGCGCAGGCTACCGCCGCTGTTCGGGCTCAGTTAGAGGCGGCCCAGAAGAAGAATGACGAGCTGGAGGCGACCGTCACAAATCTTAAGGCCGAGCTGAAACCTCTTCGCCAAAAAATGCACTCTTACGAAGCCATGGAGAAATCTTTGGCCAACGTAAAAGAACGCCTGGTGAGCCAAGAGAAGAGTCTTACCCAAGAGCTCTCGGAAAAGGCCGAGCAAGAGAAGAAAGAGCTCGTCCGGGAGATGGTGGAAGACTCCGCTCAAATCCAGCGCATGACCTGGGGCCGCCTGTTCCCCAATGCCGACTTTGCCTCATGGGAAAGAACGTACCGCCAGTGTTCGGAAACATATAATCAAGAGATCCTGGCGGCTGCTGAAGAAGAGGCGTTGGGAGATACGTTGGAGGAGGAGGAAGAGCCGGTTGTGGCGCTTGTGCCACTTGGGGGTAAGGCATCAAAAGAGGGTGCAGCTGAAGCCGAGTCCAGCAAGAAGAGTGCTGACCAGGCGGCAGCTGCTAATTCTGAACTGCCCCCTTCTTAAGCTTAATGTATTTTTTCCACGGCCTGCGTGCCGTTTGCTTTGTATTTACCCGGCTAGGGGGGCGGGGCTTTGAATATTTTGCTGGTCCTTAATGACCGGCTTATTTTTAATCAAATTTTTGTTTTGATTCAAATTTGTCTAAGTATTCCATATCTAATATCCCATTGTTCACTAGACCGACTGTGGTACATGGCCGAACGTTGCAGACAGGTACAAATAGTAAGTACGCCGCCTATGCCCCTGGACGACTGGTTGTCTGTTTCCAGGATAGACGATCAGTCGGCCATTTATTCAATCGGTATTCGAACTATTTATTCAATCGGTCTGACCAAGTAAATAGTATTACCTAGTCGCCAAGGAATTAAAAAAGTAGGATAACAAGCGGCGGGTACCGGTTGTTTCCCTTTATTGCCAATGTTGGCTTTTAACTCGTAATTTGTTAACCTAGCAAGAGTAGTGGTTGAGAGTCCCTGATTGTTAAAAACAGGCGGACGACTCATACCTTTTAGGCTCCATACTAAGTTTAAGTGACTATTAAGTTAACATAGGAGTTACTTAGTCTTCGTCACACTTTAGATTGAATAGTAGAGGTACCAGGCGGAGGCCGGCTGATCCTCTTGATTTGTCAATATTTGTTGGCTATTAACTCAATAGGTTACCTAGTAGGAATAGGGGTTTGAGTGCCCTTGTTTGTTTAAAACAGGCGGACGACTCAAACCTTTTAGGTTCCATACCAAATTTGAAGGAGTGACTATGAGTTAACGTTGGAGTTACTCAGTCGCCGTCACTTTTGTTTGAGAAGTAGAGGTACCAGGCGGCATAGGCCGGCTAGACCCCTTGATTCGCCAATGTTTGTTGGCTATTAACTCAATAGGTACCCCCTGCATTTATCCCAAGTAATACAGGCGGTCATCTGACTCAGATGTCAACTGCTACCACTGGTTTGGTTAGTGATAGAGTTATCCTTGTCTCAAAAACGGCTACGTGGTTGCCCTTGGGGACAGTCGTATAGGTGCCGTGTAATTAGTTTATAGAACAATGTTCCACCCAAAAGGGAGCTGCTCTCTGCGACGAATTTCATCCGGAGGGATGCCGTCGGACGCCTGCTATGATGTTGGGACAGGTCGTATTAGTTTTGTAGATTTGATCAGGTGGCTTGGCGCCTGGTCTGATCATTCGGCCGGTGGCCTTGGTAAGTTCTTGGTGAACGTAGGTGCTAAGTAAAAGAAGGGTAGCCGCCTGTTAGGCACAGGGTCGGCCAGGCCCTAATCTTTTTAGCTAAGTATTGTGAGTAAAATACTCAATGGAGAGTAGCCGACTGTAAAGGTACAGACGGCATGCCCCTCAGAAGATAGAGTGAAAAACTCAATGGAGAGTAGCCGACTGTAAAGTTACAGACGGCATGCCCCTCTGAAGATAGAGTGAAAAAGCTCAATGGAGAGTAGCCGACTGTAAAGGTACAGACGGCATGCCCCTCGTAATACAAAATTGAATAGTAAGTGCAAACTTTATTAAGTAGCTCTTTACTTTACATCATTCAGAAGAAATATTTTTTAAGGTTATCTACATTCCAAGTTCGAGGCAACGGTTGTCCGTCTGGTGTTTCCAGACGGTAGGTACCGTCCCTGACTTCCTCATAGATTCGGTAGGGTCCTTCCCAGTTGGGAGTTAGTTTGCCAGACTCATTAGTCCTACCAACTGCTTCCATTTTTCTAAGTACAAAGTCCCCTACTTTGAGTGGACGCTTGTGTACTTTTTTGTTGTATGATCTAGTCATTCTCAGACGATAGATCTCATGGCGCAAAACAGCATTGCCCCTCTTTTCAGGAAGTGAGTCTAATGCCAGGCGCTTGGCTTCCCAGTTTGCCTCTTCGTCATATAGCATTACTCGAAGAGTCGGCTCGTAGTGTTCTATTGGAAGAACAGCTTCCGCACCATAAGTTAGGAGGAATGGAGTTTCTCCAGTTGCCCCTTTTTCAGTCGTCCTAATGGCCCAGAGAACATGTGGTAGTTCATCCGCCCATAGGCCGCCTGCTCGTTCAATCTTTTTCTTGAGACCGTCTGAGATGATTTTATTAAAGGCTTCTACCTGGCCGTTTGCTTGTGGACGGCCGACAGATGCAAAGTAGTGTGCAATTCCTTGGTCTCCCAACCACCTTTTGAGAACAGGCGTCTCAAATTGGGGACCATTATCAAAAACCATAGACATGGGAACCCCGAACCGAGTGATGACGTTTTTCCAAATGAATGAAATTACATCTTTTGTCTTGATTCCCTTTACAGCCTCCGCCTCTACCCATTTAGTGAAGTAGTCAACGGCAACAAGTATATACCTTCTGCCGCCTGTAGCAGGCGTATATGGACCCAGAATGTCCATGCCCCACTTAGCAAACGGTAGTGGGCTGTGAATGGTAGTGAGGTCAGTAGCCGGACGGTGAATTAATTTGCCAAACCTTTGGCACTTGTCACATTTTTTCACCATCTCCATTGCATCTGCTTCCAAAGTAGGCCAAAAGTAGCCCTGCCGCCTTGCCCTTTGAGCAAGCATCCTACCACCTATATGAGAAGCACAGTAACCAGAGTGAAGATCATCTAGTATCTCTCGTCCCTTTTCAGGAGTAACACACTTTAAGAAGGGTTGAAGGTACCCCCTCTTGTGAAGTTCTCCCTGTATCATTTCAAAACAGGAGGCTCGTTTTTTCAGTGCTGCCGCCTGTTGAGGATCATCCGGCAGTGTACCGTTTGTCAGATATGCCCTGATTGAATCCATCCAGGTTGAGCTTCTGTCTAGGATTCCAATAGGGTTTTCCTCGATGCTTCTCTTCTCCATTACTTCCCAAAAAACAGTTCGAGGAGTATCGGAGGAGGCGGATGATGCTAATTTTGACAGTGCATCTGCCTGGTTGTTTTCTGATCTCGACACTTGGATCAGATGGAAATCCTCAAGGGAGCCGACTGCTTGTCGGACCGCCTGTAAATACTTGATCATGGCCGGATGGGTTGCTTCGTATTCGCCATTGTACTGACTCACTATCAATTGTGAATCAGAACAGGCGTCTATTTTTCTTGCCCCTGCCGCCTTGCACATGCGGATCCCGGCTAGTAAAACTTCATATTCTGCCTCATTGTTTGAAGCCTGAAAACTGAAGCGTAGAGCATACTCGAACCTGTCGCCCTCTGGAGATTGACATACGACGCCTGCTCCACAACCATTTGAAGTAGAGCTTCCGTCCACATATACCTTCCATACTTGGTCTGGAACTTGAGAGTCAGGAGGACGAGTCATCTCTACAATAAAGTCAGCAAAGGCTTGCCCCTTCACTGCTTTTCTAGGCTCGAAAGTAACTTCGAGGCTCTGTATTTCTATGGCCCATTTGATCATTCGTCCTGACGACTCCATGATGGTAAGGGGCCGCTTGATTGGTTGGTCTGTATACACGACGACTGCATGTGCCAAAAAGTAGGGCTTCAATTTTTTAACAGCCATGAAGAGTGCAAGACCAAATTTCTCCACTAGGGGATACCTCAACTCGGCATTTTTCAGTACGTGACTGACAAAGTAGACCGAGAGCTGACAGCCGTCCCTTTCAGCAAGGAGCACAGCGCAGAGATGGCCAGGTACATGTAGAGATCCTCTTTGGGCAAAGGGCTGACCAGCCTCGGCAAGGAATGCAAGTGAACTTTTAATTTCTAGAAGGCGGCCTCAGCATCTGGCCCCCATTCAAACCTTGCCTTTTTCTTAATTGCCTGGAAAAAGTATAGGCATTTGTCGCCTGATCGGCTTAGGAATCTCCCCAAGGCCGCCAGACAACCTGTTAACTTCTGAACCTCTCGGATGGTACGAGGCGACTGCATGTCAATGACCGCCTGCACCTTCTCAGGGTTCGCCTCTATTCCTCTCTGATTGATAAGGAATCCGAGAAATTTCCCAGACTCAACTCCAAATACACATTTCTTGGGATTGAGCATGACATGGTGCCGCCTGAGTGTGGCGAAAGTTTCTCGGAGGTCCGTCAGATGATCTTTCTGAAGTTTAGTCTTGACAATCATATCATCAATATATGCCTCGACGTTTCTCCCAATCTGATCAAAGAACACAGTGTTTATCATTCGTTGGAAGGTAGCCGGGGCATTCTTAAGACCAAACGGCATGACCGTGTAACAGTATAACCCCTGATCAGTGACGAAGGCCGTCTTCTCCTGATCTTTCTTCCACAAGGGAATTTGATGGAAACCAGAATAGGCGTCCATGAAACTCATCAAGGCATGGCCGGCTGTTGAGTCGACCAAATTATCAATTTTAGGCAGAGGGTAACTGTCTTTGGGGCACGCCTTGTTTAAGTCTGTGTAGTCTACACACATTCGCCAGGTGCCATTCGGCTTTTTAACAAGTACCACATTTGCAACCCAGTCTAGGAAGTAACATTGCCGAATGAACCCTGCATCAAGTAATTTTTTAACTTCGGCGGCTGCCGCCTGACTTCTTTCTTCGCCATGGTTCCGCTTCTTTTGCCGTACCGGCTTCTTTTTCGGATCCACAGCGAGTTTATGTACTGCCAGATCAGGACTAATTCCTGGCATTTCATGGACTTCAAATGCAAAGATGTCCTTGTATTCTTTCAATAAGTTGTGAAAGTCGTCACCAAGGTTTCTCAGAGCAGTCGTCCCAACTTTGACTGTTCGGTCAGGACGTGAGTCGTCTAAGATCAGGTCCGCATGCTCACCAGCCGGCTGAGGGCGAAACTCATCCGGCCGCTCCTCTGCCAATGATTGCTATTTTCTTGCTTTTCTTGCGGACTCTGTCTGGGACGCCTTTCTCTTTTTGTCGCCTGTTTCTTGAACAGGCGCATTCTCCTTGACATTGTCAAGGTCTGTTTTTTCTCCACTTGACCCAGTGGCCATAACAGTGGGCTTGACATCCGAGAGATAGCACTCTCGGGCCATCCTCTGATCTCCCCTTAGGGAGCCGACTGTTCCATTATCCCTCTCAAACTTGAGCAACATAAGAGACGAGATTATAACAGCCTTGGAATTATTCAGGGTTGGTCGACCCAGAATCATGTTGTAGGCCGAGAGTTCCTCTACTACTAGGAACCGGACTACCATGTGTCGTCCTTCCCCTTTTTCGCCCAGGCGAATGGGTAAATCTACTCGTCCCAGTGGGTGGACGACTCCTCCTCCAAACCCTATTAAAGGGTGGGAGGCCGGATGTATGCAGTCCGTCTGATATTTCAGTTTTGACAGACATTTGCTGCTGATGAGATCTGAGGAGCTCCCGGTATCTATGAGGATTCGGCCAACTCTCTGGTTGGCCACTTTACATTCAATAACGAGAGGGTCGTCATGCGGCCCCCTTACCCCTCCTAGATCCTCTTCAGTGATGACAATCTCAGGAAATGTATATTTGGACGGCCGTTCTTGGTGAACGGAATTTACATCTAACCGCCTTATATTATCTTTGTTGCCCCTAATAGTGGGGTCGCCTCCTGAGAAGCCGCCTGCAATGGTGTAGACGACTGCATCATCTGTATCGGAACTGTCGGCCTGTTGATTCTTTTTGGCCGACTGCTTTTTTGAGGAAGTGTTCCCCGTAGATTTCTTGACATAAGTGTCAAGATCACCTTGCTCAGCCAAGCGGTCTAGGTACCGCATGAGACTGATGCAGTCATTGGTGTGATGACCAACGTCATCATGATAAGCACAGATTTTGTCTTGGTTCCGGTTGTTTGCAGAACCCTTCATGGGGACCGGCTTCTCAATTGAGAACCGTCCCTTTATTTCTTTTAGGATAAACTGGTTATCCTTGTTAAACACATACTTTGGGGAGTATGGTTTGAATTCTTTTTTCTTTTTCTGGGCCGGCTGTTTAGAGGAATCAGCCGCCCAGACCTCTTTTCTTTTCTCATCTTTGTTAGACGACTGTTTCTGTCGTCCTTCTCTTTTGTCGAACCTTTTCCCATCCGACTGTTTTATTGTACACAGATCAGTCGCCTGTATATAGGCTTCTGCTTCAATCAAGGCCTCTTGAAGAGTCGCCACCCTTTTTCGAACTAAATCAAATTTGAAGGTAGACCCGTCTTTGAGACCTCTAAAAAAGTCAGTATAAGCTACCTCATCCAGTAACCCTTGAATCTGTATTCTCATCAGGTTGAACCGCCTGATGTAAGAACGAAGCCCCTCCTTCTCGCCCTGCTGAATTGTTCCCAAATCAAGGGTCGTTTTCTTCGCAGGGATGTTCATGGCGAAGTTGGAGGCAAATAAGTAAGCAAGCGTCCTGAAGCTGTTTACACAACCAGTCGGCAGGTTGCCGAACCATTGCTGTGCGATTCCCTTGAGAGTCGCTGGGAAACACTTGCACCAAGTGGGATCATCCAACCCTTGAAGGTACATCAGGTTGGTGAATGCCATCAGATGGTCTTCTGGGTTAGTAGTGCCGTCATAGGCGCCTACTAGTACATTTTTTACTTTGGCCGGCTGAGCGGCTTCAGTAATTTCCTTGGAGAAGGCCGACGGCTGTTCACCAAGTCTAAGCAACCGTAGCTGCCAGTCCATAGGTTGGACGTTTTTTGCTGCAGGTCCACCAAATGGAGGTGGCTGCATAAAATACTGTTGTTGCGGCACAAATGGTAAGTTTGGTACCGCCTGGGCACTATGAAAGCCGGACTGACGGGAGGTGCCGCCTGACTGACTCTCATGATACGACTGAGTATGCCTCATCGAGGCATTTCGCAAACTGTCTTGAAAATTTGAAGTAGAAGCCGACTCTGACAATCGGTCACTCTTCTTCTGCTCTAGCAGTAGCCGAGCATCTGTGAACGTTTGCTTTGACCCGTCCGCCTGAATATGACGAACCGGTTTCCTATTTCCCGTAGGATAACGGAATTTTGTGAAATCAAGAGCAGGTGGCTCCCGCTTCTTGGATTTAGGATGAGGAGTCGCCTCTCGCCCTTGAACTGGCTTCCTCTTCAGTGAAGTGGAAGGTTTTTTGGCCGACTGCTCTTTGACTGAAGCAGGCGGCTTTTTGTTGATCAACTCTTGAATCTCTCCCTTGAAGTCCCTCATGAAGGTCATGAGTTCGTTCCTTGTGATGGGAGCAGACCCATCAGTCGGCTGTTGCCGAGCAGGCGGTGCGCCTGCTGGCTCGCTTCCTGTTTGAAGATGCTCCCGTTCCCTCCTTTCGGTATGACGGGTACGTCGGGCCCTTAGGGTCCCGTCTGGAGCTGTATGAATTTCAACTTCAAATTCACTTTCGGTGTCATGGTCCGACTGAACTTGAGGGTCGTTTAGGGGACGCCTCTCTTCAGGAGTCGGTACAGACTTGGATGCCATCTCTGAAGTACTCTCCCCACAGACGGCGCCAAATGTTTCGGGGTTTTCTGATGTCCTGCGGGAGAGTTACAATTCCGAGACTGGAACCGGACGCCTGTACCTGCAAAATAACGGAGACTCCTGAGAGCTCCGCCTCCAACGGTCAAGTTAGTACCTGATTAAGGAGTAATTAATACGGAAATTAAAGTAATAAGATCTCTCTAGGTGAGAGTGTTTAATGTTGGTAATCTGCTTTGTTAGCGAGATTAGCCGGTTATTAGTGTTCCGTAATGTTTCTGTTCTGTTCTTCAGGTGAGATTAATTGCTTGATCAATTGCTCTCTCAATTGCTTGATGTTCTCTTGATTTCTTGATCCCTTTTAATGAGGATTAATTAAGTATTTATAGTCTTGAGAAGCGTGCCACTCTCTAGGTTTAGGGTAAACCTAGGGCTGACCGGGCCTCTAGACAGGATTGGGCCTTGTTGGCCGGTTTTCCCATTTGGCATGGGTGGACACGTGGCGTGCCTCGATTGGTCCGTAGAGGACGTATCTGTGATTGACACGTGGCAGGCTCCTATTGGCCTACGTGAAGGACACGTGGCGGAACCTGGTTGGTCCACTTGTCAGACGGTGATTGGTGGATAAAAATCCCCTAATCAATAATCATATTAACCCTAAACAAGATTATTAATTATCTTATTAAGCGTGATTACAAGTACCAATTCCCTTTAAACATGCATAAAAGGTGTAATCAAGCAATAACAATAAATATCAAGCAACATAATAATAATCAAAATTATCATCATATAATAATAATAATAATAATAATAATAATAATAATAATAATAATAATAATAATAATAATAATCATGAATCATGTTAAAGCATAATAATAATAGTAAGATCTTAGGCATGATACTAACAAGATTAATAACAAACCCTAGCATGTCACTAAACAATAAAGATCAAAGTTTTGACCCTAACATGATACTAACATGCAATTAGAAATAATAAAAGGCAACCTAAACATGATTTTAGAAAGCAATAAAATCATCCTAACATGATACTAGGAATTAAACAAATCTAAGCATGCTCTCTACATTGATATAAAATAGGGAGTAAGCTAGTTACTTACTTTGAAGCCTCGTACCTCTTTCTAATAACAAAATACACATGTTAGTAACTTCAAGGAAAATAATAAATCAAAACAATTAAATTAAATAATTGAAATAAAGATTTGGGACCAAACCCTCAGAAATTAAAACCTTTCACGTCTAGGGCGAAGGCAACTTCGAACTTGGCTAGATGCTTCCAAGTCTTGTGAATGCGGAATTTTGTTTGTAAAAAGGCTAGTTTAGAAAGAGAGAGAGAGAGAGAGAAAATAAGCTTTAGCTTTAGAGAGAGAAGAGAATTAGAAAGTTGTTGATATTTTGATGATTGAAAACACAATTTTAAGAGAATATTTATAGAGAAAATCAGTCGGATGGATAAAAAAACGAATTAGAGTTTTGGCGAGAATAAAACTTGATTAGCGCTAGGCGCTCTGAAGGTTAGCGTCAGGCGACAAGCCTTAGCGCCAAGCGCTAATAACCAGTTTCACGTGTTTTGGTTTTTATCATATCTTTTGATCCGAAAGTCCAAATAAGACATATAATATGTCGTTGGAAATATATTGAATTATACTTTCCAACCCAATTAGAATCAGATTAAAATCTTTTGTAGATAAAAAGATATGGACAAAATAGTGGAAGGGTGTCAGTTTTGGATAGAGTTTCATATCTCATTCATATCTTTTTCGTTATAGCTCAGAATTAATATTATAATATATCATTGGAAAGATAATTTCAAGATCTATCCAACCATATAAAATTTGGATAAAGATTATGAGGCACAAAAAGAAAATCTGACTGTCTTTGAACATCTTTAAATTCGAATAGAATTATGATTTAAGAAAAAGGAAAGTTTTTATTTAACTCAAATTCTTTAATCTTATCTTTTCAAAAAGGATAATTAAGATCTTTTAGAAACTTATGGAAGGTTCTAATTAATCCTAATTAGTTTAGGAATAGGATTAAACCTTTGGACCCTCCACATGATCATTGGGCCGTAAGTAAGATCCAGTTTGAGCGCAGTTTAGTATTTTGGTCATAACTTCCTCACTATTCATCGGAATTGGGCTTATAATATATCGTTGGAAAAGTCTTTTCAAACCCCATCCAACTACACCATTATTGGACCCATATCATGGACCAAACTAAACTGGAATGCACGTTTTTCAAAAATAGGGTAAGAAAAGAAACATTTTCAAAAACAGAATGAAAAGATATTTTAATAAAAACATCCTCATCACTAGACTTTTCACACTTTCGCTTTGTTCGATAATCAAATGACATGAAAGGTATTCATCACTGTGTTTGGTTTTGGGGAGACACCCTTTTATTAAAATCACAATTATATTACTCTAAATAAAATTCCAGCATTTTAAACTAATAAAAAACCCTTTAAAATTTCATCAAAATACATCTTTATACTTAAATTATCCATAGAAACATTAAATGATCTCTTACCCTTTTTAAACTCAAGGATAAAATTTAAAGCAAAAAAAAAAAAAAAAAAAAAAAAAAAAAAAAACTTCGTTAAAAATAAAAAACTGCCTGAAAATCATATTTAGAGGCTGAATTTGGCCACGAGAGGGTGGTGATCACCACTTAAAGTAGTGAGTCTTTCTTAGAACGTTGTTTCCACATGGAAAACAGTAATTTTTTTTTATCAAAATATGATGAGTTCATAACCTGATCAGGATTAAAACGGGATTAAAATTAACGAACGAAAATCTAAATATTAAAACACAAATTTACGTGTACAAAATAATCTGGAATTAAGTTAAACTAATCAGTAGTTATAATCACCAAAATTTCTAAACATCATTACTATAAAAGCCCTAAATCAATTGTTCATAAAAACCCTAAAATCATGATTTTTCAATAATTAAAAACGCTGGGTTATAAAGTTTACAAAATCTGAAAATTATGACATTTATAAAATCTGAAATTATAAAGTTTAATCATCAAAATACAATTTGATACTAATTAAATTAATTTCAAACAATCAAAAACCATAAATCAATAATTATAATTGCACAAAATAATAACACAAAGGAGAAAGAAAATAAGACTAACCTTTTTGTGTGGGAAATTTTTGGAGATTCATGGGGTATAAATAGTGTAGAGAGTGTAAGGTTAAATTTGGGCTTATAAAAATGTGGGCTTAGGTTATGGGATAGGGCTTAAATTATGAGTTTTGGAATGGGTTATTCCAATAAGTGTATGTAGGAATAATTTACATTGTCCAATAATTAATAAACGCTTGGCCCAAAATATATTTTACTTTTATAAAACCTTATATTTAAAATACTTTAACCCTTTAAAATATTTAATTAAAATACTTGAAATACATAAAAATATGGGGTATTACAATTAAACAATTAAAGCACTTACTAGGATGTCTCGTACCTCTTTCTAATAACAAAATACACACGTTATTAACTTCAAGGAAAATAATAATCAAAATAATTAAATTAAATAATTGAAATAGAGATTTGAAACCAAACCCTCAGAAATATCAAATCTTTCACGTCTAGGAAGAAGACAACTTCGAACTTGGCAGAGTGTGTCTAGTGCTAATATATGTGGAATTTTGTTTGTAAAAGGCTAGGCTCAAAAGAGGGAGAGAGAGGGAATAAGCTTTAGCTTAGAGAGAGAAGAGAATTAGAGAATTCTGGTTAAGAGTTGATGATTGAAAACGGAGGTCCAGGGACCCTATTTATAATGAAATAGTTCGGAATGGATAATACGAATAAGAGTTCGAAAAGAAATAAAACATGCCTATGTCGTTTGGCGCTGCAAGACAGTTTTTGCGAATTTTGTTTTTATCATATCTTTTGATCCAGAAGTCCAAATAAGTCATATAATATGTCGTTGGAAAGCTCTTGAAGTCTACTTTTCAATAAAATTATAATTAGATTAAAATATTTTGTAGATAAAAAGATATGACCAAAATAGTGAAAGGGTGTCAGTTTTGGGTAGAGTTTCATATTCCATTCATATCTTTTTCGTTATAGCTCGAAATTAATATTATAATATATTATTGGAAAGATAATTTCAAGATATATCCAACCATGTAAGAGTTGGATAAATATTATGAGGCAAAAAAATAATATCTGAATATATTCCATTTCGTACAAAATTAGGATTCTCAAAAGGAGTAGTTTTATTCAATTTCAAACTCTTTGAAACATAATTATCAATCCTAACTCCATTAGGATTTAAGAGAATCTTCTAGAGTATTCTAGAAGATTATAATCAATCGTAATAACTTTAGGAATGATAATTAATAATAAGCCCTCCTCTAGATCATTGGGCCGCATATAAGAACTAAACCAGGCCCAGTTTAGTGTTTTGGCCATAACTTCCTCATTATTCATCGGAATTTGGCTTATAATATATCGTTGGAAAGATCTTTTCAAGCCCCATCCAAATACACTATTATGGACCCATATCATAGACCAAACTAAACTGGGATGCATGTTTTCATAAATAGGGTAAGAAAAGAAATATTTTCAAAAACAGAAAGAAGAGATATTTTAATAAAAACATCCTCATCACTAGACTTTTCACACTTTTGCTTTGTTCGATAATCAAATGACATGAAAAGTATTCATCAATGAGTTTGATTTTGGGGAGACACATTTGGGTGTCTACAGAGTCTGCAAGGGTTCAATTATGTTGTGTGCCCTCTTATTAAAAAACAAAAGCACATAAGGGATTATGATTTATGAATGATGATCGTACATCATGGTTTGGTGTATTGGAATGGATGTTTGGTTTTTGTTATGTCCTCAGTGATTATATGATGTAGGGAACTATTGCTGCCCCTATGAGTTTGTGTAACTTTACATATCTGTTCATTAATGAGTCCCTCTGTTGTGTGTTGTGTGTTATGTGTAACAATGAAGTTGTGGAGTCCCCCTTCTTGGCTGTTTTTTTTTTTACACAGGTGGGAAGCTTTAAACTTCCAAATTTCAAAGTTTTTAAATATTTGGTGATAAATTTAGAGGGAAATGGAATTCCCTCCTTACTTCACAGATTTCCCCACTAAAATGCAAGTGGAGGGGGGCCTACATTCTCTCTCCTTAAAAATTTAATCATTCCCCTTAACTTTCTCTAATCTTTGCCTCTTAAATTTTGCATCGTGAACCGCAAACCCCTCCAAAGTTGCAGAAAACATTTAACGGAGGTAGTATAAGCATCCCAAAACTGTTGATCTACTACAATTGTTGCAATTGTTCCCTTATGTAATTCTAATAGATGTATCATATCGGACAAACATGTATGATGTTCCTTTGTTAGAGGTGATTGAACTGGGAAAAAAATATTCATGTTGCATTTGGTTTCAGAAATGAAAAAACTACAAGTTTCTTATGGATATGCAAAGAGTAAAGGAATTATTTGGATCTGAGAATAACGCTAAAGTAATTTAGGTGTCTAGATCGAGTTCGATGAGGTTGAGTCGAATCAAATTTATTACAATTTTGAGTTATACTTTAGAGGTATCAAAACAACATCGACCCAATTCGAAAAACATTTGATTCAGATTTCGATTTGCATGAACATAATAATTTAAAATAACACTCTATAACTATAAAAAATTGACCAGGCACAATCGCACAATGGACACCTCTAGCTATATTATACAAGTTGAATCTAAGTCTAATCTATACTTAGTATTTAAAAACACAAAGTAACTTGCAAATTTAAGTAAGGAAATTAAGTGTTTCATAAAGTCGCAGTCTTTTCATCTTCTAAACTTAAAATAAAGTAATAGCAAAAAAAAAAAGTTGAGCTAATTACTCCACATTATATAAACATATATATAACTATATAAGGGTTTGTTTGGCATTGCTGTGATTTTCTGTTTTTTGGTTTTTTGTTTTCTAAAAGTATATGATATGAGTCCCATAATGAATAAAAAATTATACTCTCTCAGTTACGAGTTACTCGCAACAAAGGGAGGAGTTGCGGACTCCTAGGCGAAATATCTTAAGTGTGATTATTGAAAAATAAGGGATGTGCTTAGTATTAATCCAATAGTAAAAAAAAACCTAAACACCAAGCACCACAACCACGAAACCACCACCACCTAGCAAAACCACAACCACGAAAACACCACCAGTCAGCGCGCCACCAACAAAACCCAGCACCACCACCACCTGCGCACCCTTTGCGAAGCCGCCGAACCCACTACAACCCACCACCACCCACCCGAAACCCACAACCCACGAACCTAGAGCCACAACCCTGAAACCCACCACCACGAACACAGACCCACAACTGCCGAACCCACTACAACCCACCACCACCCACCCCCAAAACCCAAAACCCACGAACCCAGACCCACAACCCTGAAATCCACCACCACGAGACCACCCACGAATTCAAACCCAGAAATTCGAACCCACGAAACCACCCACAAAATTCAAACCAAGCACCACCAAAACCTTAAATTCGAAACCAGAAATTCGACCCACTAAGCACCAAACCCTGAAATTCGACCCACCAAGCACCAAATCTAGAAATTCGAGCCACCAAATGCACAACGAACTCAGAAAAAGTTAGATCTAGAAAAGGAAGAGAGAGAAAACAAATGTGTCGACAAGGAAGAAGACGACAGCGGTGATTTCCGGCATTAGGAGCGATCATTGGTGGTGGTGGTTGTTGCAAATGAAGGTGATGGTGGTGGTGGTGATGATGAATTTAGATGGGAGGTGATTAAATCAATGTTAGGATTTAAGTTAATAAGATAAATTCAATAGTTTAATTAGGGTGTTTAGGAAAAAAAGTAGGGTAATGTTGTAATATCACACAAAAAAACTAACCATAAAAGGAAATAAATAAGTTTGTTGCAAGTAATGTGTACCAGACATTTTAAGTAATTGTTGCGAGTAATTCGTAACGGAGGGAGTATAAACTTATTAAAATTATGATAATTTTGAAAACTGACAACAGAAAAATGGTAACACCTTTTTCTTGTTTCATGTTTTTGATTTAAAAAAAAACAGGAAAACTTAAAACCAAAACTGATGCCAAACAAGCCCTAAAGTACAATAAAACAATACTGACTCAAATAACACAAATAGTATATGAAACGGGCCAGAAAGCTAGTTTTGTTCAAATCGATTAAGATCGAATCAGTTGGGTCAGTTGATAAACCTAACAAAAACATACGGAAAAAAAAACACACACAGAAGTAGGTCTGCTTCTTTCCCTCTCAGTTTCCAATTGACGCCCACTCCACTTCCTCCATTGAGGCCAACTTCTAATATCTCTATCTTCCATTGAAGCAGCTTCTGAGGTAAGATATTGTTTCCTCTACTAATTATCGAATTTCTATTTCACAATCTAGGTTTTATCGTTAATTTGATTCTCACTTTACTCAATTTAAGGTTCTGCTAAACTCAATTATTGAACATTATTGTTTGTAATTACTAAACGAGAAGAAAATTATGAGCTTAATTTGATATTTGAATCAGATTTTCGGGATTGAACTATGAAATTGGAACTGAGCCTAATTTAATAATCGAATCGAATCAAATTTGCTAATGTGTTGCAGAACCCTTTAATTGTTAAGATCGAACTTATGTCTAGGTGCTGCAATAAGCACTTTTATTATGGTTAGTATTTCTAGTCAAGATTTTTAAAATGGCTGATTCTGGGGTTTGTACTTTGTAGTAAAGTAGACTTGTAGTTTGTTTGCCTTAAAATGCATTTTAAGTATAAAATGTTTACCTTAAAGTTTCCTGCTGCTCTTAGAAGCAGTAATTTGCGAGTGGTTATATTCTACTCTGATTCGAGTTTTAGTGGAGAGACGGGGATGAAAACGAACAAAAATTACGTGGAGGGCCATAAGCGGACATGGCAGAAAGAGAGAACTAAGCATAGAGATATGAAAAACTAATTCGTATTTCCGGTGTTTGTTTAACTAAGAATAGCTTTGGTTTGCAGACCACAATTTCTTGGTGGCGGTATAAGGATGGTGAAGTCTCAATCTTCCGGAAACAGCTCATGACTTTAGGGTTGTACTCTTCCCGGTAAAGTACCCATCATCTTCTTCCTGCTCACCTTCATTTTCTCACCTCTCAATTCTTTCATCTTTCTTAATTCCAGACATTTTCTATGGTATAATTCAGCTTAGTAGGTTTTTTATTGGAATGTCTTTGCATTGATGGCTGATATTGAACCTATTAGTTCTGAATATGTAGTATATTATTTAGACTTTAATAGGCTCAATTTGGCTTTGTAGGTTATTTAGTTTGGTTTTTGACATCTTGTGCATTGATTGTTGATATTAGAGAGAGAGAGAGAGAGAGAGAGAGAGAGAGACTGTTTGTTGTTTTTTTAAAAAATGTTCCAAGAGACTGTGTGTTGTTTTTTTAAAAAATGTTCCATGAGGATTGATTGGAAAAAACTTAACACTTTAATTCAAAACTATTTTATGTGAAAAGTCTTTATTATTATTATTATATTTTTTTTACCCTTCTTTTTATTCCTTCTCTCCGCCATCCCAATTTTTTATGACTTTTTTTTCCCCTCCCTTCTCCCACTTTCAAATCTAATACTTCTTCTATATTTTTTTAAGATGATTAACATTCTTACAAAGGTAGTTGATGCAACACAGCATTTCTAATTTACCTTATTCAGTGACTTTAGTGAACCAATATTACAATTTTTCCCTTACTGAATACCTCATCAGTTAGCAGTCTTAGCACTTACAATCAATTAATTTAACTAGACTCATTTGGTTACCCAACTTATCAAATCAATCTTTTGACTTATATACCCACAACTAGGGGTGAGCATGACCGGGTAGGCAGGTAACTTGTCAAAATTTTGGAATAGGAACTAGAATCTGTTGCAAAAGGTTCCTCTAAATGGGAACTGAAACCTGTTCCTGAAAATGAGATGAGTACGCTTGTCTTATAGTAATATACAACAAATTTTTGCAAAATTATTTTTAAAAATTCTTGATGCTCACAAAGTCACAACTATTTCAAGTTCACAAGAACAATAAACCAATTGTAGATTTGTAGTTGTCTAGCAAATCTAATACAAGTACTCCCACTGTTCCTAAAATTTGACATGGTTTTGTTATTTATTTTTATTTCTTTGATTGTAATTATGAGGATAATAAGTTCGTTTTGTTGGTCCTGGTTCATCCTTATGTTTTGCTAAAGATCAATATTGATCATTTGGTTAATACGAAATAAGCCTAATGCTAAATGGATTGTATGAGGTCATGTGTTACATTATTGGATCGAACAAAGAAAACCAAACCGATAGCATGGGTATGGGCTTGATGTTGGCCGGTCAAAGGGAGTGAGGATAAGGAGTGTACTTGCCTTAATTAGTATTATTTGATTATATAATTAGGGGTTTTGGGAAAATGAAAGATATACGTAATATTTTCCTAAAGGAAAAAAACTTACAATTTCATTCTCTCTCTTTCTTACATATATTCTCCTTTCTCCATTTAAGAGGAGATTGATTTCCTCCGCCCAACTAGAATTGGTGTAGGTTTGATTCACACTTGTAGACTAGTTGTAGAGGGGCTTCAATTGCAGCTCTATGATCAATTGCTAAGTATATGCGTTCTTGATTTCTTCTAGGAGATTTAGAGCCACAATTAAAGCCTCTCTACGATTCGTCTATAAGTGTAAATCGGACCTCCACTAATGCTAGTTGTACGAGAAAAATCAATCTTCTCATCAATGGAGAAAACAATCGGCTATGTGAGAGAGAGTGGGGAATGAAAATGTATGTTGTTTTCTTTTGGGAAAATGTTACATGTATCTTTCTTTTTCCCAAACCCCTAATTATATAATCACATTATACTCATTAGGAATACACTCCCTTTCCTCACTTTCCTTTGGCTGGCTCACAGTGTAATATGTGACTTTGTAGGATCCATTTAGTTGATATTGGATTTATTCCGTATCATCCTAATGATCAAATATTGTTCTCTAGCAAGAGTGCAAGACATAATGACGACCTAATGAAACTAATCTATTACCTCCTATATTATATTTAATAATTGCACTAGTCAAGGATATAATTTCTCCAACCATTTTCACTACTAAAACACAACACTTTTGTCACCTAGACTTGTAGATTTTTGTGAGTATCTGTGTTGCAAATCTTGCAATGACACAAACTTGATGTGGGATTTGATCCTAGTCTTCCTACAATGCACCTCAAAGCTCAAAATAGGGAAACGCTAGATCTACAGATTTGAACAGCAATTCTTGATGATAAGTGTCAATATTGTGTCTTTTCGGAGTGAGGTGATTCCAGCAGGCCGTGGCAGAGTTAACATCTTAGCCAATGGTCTTTAGTGGTTGGAGAAGTGCATACCATGCATACCACAACAGGAAAAATAAAGCATGTTGTGATGGAGGAGAATGAGAAAAAGAGAATGGTCGGATGTGTGGGGCTGAGGAAAGAGAAAAATATGTGGCAATGTAATCAAGTCTATAAGATACATTTCTCACATGACATTTAATTAAAAGTACTTTTTCCACTTTTATTTTCTTTTTTTTTTTTCCCCTTTTACTCTTATAGTACTTTTCATTTTTCTTATCTCTATAAAATTAAACAAAAAATATGTAATTTTTTGAATTTTCTTGCAAAAAAGTAAAAAACATAAAATAAAAAGATTAGATATTTAATTCCAGACTTTTGAAAAAAATTCTCAAATTTTTTTTTTTTTTTTTTTTATGGTATTGTCGTGTACTTGTGTCTCTGTACCTGTGTCCAAATTCTGGGCAGTGGGGTGATGGGGTTTGTCTGTTCGAATTACTCAAAAAGTAATATCTCTATTTTGCTTTACCCTAACTACCATGGGCAACGAAGCATTAAACTATTTTTTGTTGTTTGCGTAATCACCATGTCATTCCTATATTTTGCATCTGAGAAAATAGGAGGAAGGGTAAATCAAACAGCTGTACTTATTCTCTGTGAAGTATAATCTTGGGTTGGAAGAAGTATGTACTTTCCTAAAATCTTTTTAAAAAAGTAAAAACTGTCCCTCCCCCATTTGGTGTTTTTATTTTTTATTTTTATTTGTTTGATTGTAATTTGTTGAATGTATAATCTTTCAGGTATTGCTTGAGAAATTTGATTAGCAGACTTCAATTCTCTCAAAGGTGAACATGTTTCTTTTCAATTTGGATAGTAAACCAATTCTAGTTCCATTTTTTTTATTGTCCTTTTTGATTGGGGTTTTTATTTATTTATCTATTTAGTTTCCCGTTAACCGTTTTTCAGAATTCAATTTCTAGTGAAAATGATACACATTTATCTTTGATTTTCTCTATCTATTGGCATATGGGTATCCTATTATCTTTATAAACTACCAATGTTTTTGAAGGTTATTAACATTTACTATTTGCAAGGCAATAGGAGAGAGTGTTGATGTGGTGAGTGGGTGTAAGTAAAAAGGTTGGTAAAGTAAGAGATTGAGTGTGTGAAAAGGTGGTTGGGTGCAATAGAAATGTGGATAAAGTAGAAGAGTGAGTGAAAAGGTATCAATTTTGTGGAGATACAATGAAAATTGATGTTCAAAGAGACCGGATAAATTCTTCAAGGCACGTGATAAACGCTTTCCTAATAGTTATTTATCGACTCTCTTTGGAACAATCGAGTTACACGATAACACTATTGGGATACAATGAAAAACCAATTAGTTTTGCTTGGTTCTTACAAAACTAATTCAACAAAGTTTGAGTAGAAATGTGTTTGTTTTCACTCTAAGAAAAATTACTGCAGATTTTCTCTCAAAGTAAGCAAGAATGATTTGTCATACTAATCTCATCATCATACATGTCATATAAACTCCTATTTATAGAGTTTATATGAAGAGCAGTTTTAATTCCAACGGATATGTCCGTTCACAAAGCAAACCGTTCAAAAAACTGTCAAAATCGTCAGTTTTGAACTTTGCCCGGTCAGACCGGGCAATGGAGCCCTACTGGGCGCGAGCAACACTTTTGTAAAACATGTAAAAATTGACAAACCCCCTTTGCCCTGGCAATTGAGCCCTACCGGGCGCGAGTAACATCACAATGAAATTGAGATAATTGACAATTTTTACTCGTGCTCGCCCTACAGACAGCCCAGGGCGAAGCACAAATTTGTCAATTTTGCCTTGTTTTGTCACTTTTATACATCTTGCTTTGCTATACCTCTAAGTATAATCATTATACTAATCCTCCTCAACTCCTAGCATAATATAAGCTTCATATATGATACATAAGCTCCATTTATTCCATAAATGTTCCAACAGAGGTGTAAGGTAGTAAATAGAGTTTTTCCAAAATGGAAAAAAGTGAAAGTGCTAAGAACCTTTAGAAACGAACAAAAACAGAAAATGCTGAGAACTTTAATAAACGGAGATTTATTTGTATCAGTCGTCGAGCCAAGTGATATTATGTAGCATTATTTTTTCATTTTTGCATTAAATTCTGTACTTTGCATGGTAACCTTTGCTTTTATTTGGATCCATCTCACTGATTGCATCCCTCAAGTCAAAGAAGTTGGATGCATAATTAAGTCTACACATGTGCATTCTTTTGGCCTGTTGATTTTCTCATGTGCACTGGCATTGAATATCTGATTTTTTTGAGGTTCATGCACATTTGATAACATGAGTATTCTATTTCACTTTCAGTTATGCATAATGTTTGTGTGGTTACAAACTTTGTATTAGATGTAATGACGTTTAAATGGTTTCTAGTTTTGTTTTTTTTTTTTTTGTTTTTTTTTGGAAACAAAGCCCCAAAGGGCAACTAGCTTTCATTCATAGAAATATCATGATCCAACAGAGGTACAAGATTAGTTGGGAAATTCGACAGCCAGACATATCTGCCAACATCCCAAGGCCTTCAATGTGCAAGTTCATTAGCAACCTTATTCCCATTTCTATGAACAAAACTCCAAGAAACAACATAAAAAAGACTAGTAACATGATAGATATCATCGAAAATTATATGAAGGGAGCTATTCCCTCTCTCCCGTGATGAAAGCGCATTAATCAGACCCTGACAGTCACTCTCAATCTCAACACAATGAAAGCCATATTCTGCAGCAGCCTTGAGTCCCAGCAAGGTGGTGATATAGATCAAGAGTTTTTATTTAAAAAATTGTAGATCAAGATTTGTGCTTCTGATACTTTATCTAGGGATAATCATAATTCTGTAACTCTTCCATCTTTACCTTAGGTAGTTTATAATCCAAGTCATCTAACTTAAGATACCTATATCTGTGTTTTTACAATTTTTAACGAGCTTTCAGAATCTTGCATGTTTTCTAATTAATGGCAGTGAACAATCTGAACATTATTAAGTGTGAAGTCCTCTATTCTGCTGCTCGTTACTGTATGATATTGATCTTTTTCTTTATGCTGTGCATTTTGACTGTGGTTCTATCTACTTTGATATAGTGATATCTTTGATTCCCTTTGTTTGCAAATACACATCTTTGTTCTATGCATTTCAAACTTGAGCCCTCACTGGTTTCATGTCTACTGAAATTCCTTGACTTACACTATGAATTTATTGTTGTTATGTACATTCAAAAGAGTAAAAATAATCTTTCCTTGTGCTATTTTGAAGTAAGTTTCTTAACATGCCCTCAGAAAAAAATAATAATAAAAAATAACGACAGAGAGTTCTGTAACATAGAATTTGAGAAAAAAAATTACGTCCTATTATGACCACAAGAAACAAATGACCCTTCTTGTAGGAGGGAGAATATTTAAGCTGTACAGCTTGTCAGTGCATATTGTTTATACAGGATATTTCATTGTCCCATATAATCTTATGATGACATACTATTTCACATTAAATAGTTTTGCCAAGTGGTCAATCTAGGATTGTTGTTGCTTGAGCAATTTTTCAGCTTGGACAGGTACATTAAATAGTTTTGTTGTAGGTTTATGGTGTTTAATTGATGTAGCTCATACGAGATATAATAGCATTTCCCAAATCCATTAATATCTATTCCACTGCCACTAAAGTTGTTCTTTTTTTATTTTACATTTTTTTTTTTGAACAGTTTCTGCAAGACTTCTTCAAACATGGCTGAGGGTGGTAAAAGCTTTGTTCGGAGGGATCGTCTGCTTGATATTGAGTCAAAGGTCCATATGTGGTGGGACCAAAATAATGTATTTGTAGCTGAGCCTGGTGAGAAGCCTCCTGGAGATGGAGAGAAATTTTTTGGGAACTTCCCATTTCCATATATGAATGGATATTTGCATCTTGGACATGCATTTTCAATTTCCAAGGTAGAATTTGCTGCAGCTTACCATAGATTGAGAGGAGCCAATGTACTCTTTCCTTTTGGTTTCCACTGCACCGGCATGCCCATTAAGGCTGCAGCGGATAAACTTAAAAGAGAAATTCAATTGTTTGGAGATCCACCTGAGTTTCCTTCGGCAGTGGAGGAAGAAGTTAGCCAGCCATCAGAACAAGAGGATGCAAATGCAGGATCACAGCCATTCAGGGGTAAGAAGTCAAAGGTTGCAGCCAAAACTGGCACCAGTCTGTATCAGTGGGAGATCATGCGAAGTTTTGGCCTTTCCGACGAAGAAATTTCAAAGTTTCAGGATCCATATGAATGGCTGACCTATTTTCCGCCCTTGGCAGTTGAAGACCTTAAAGCTTTTGGCTTGGGTGTTGACTGGAGGCGCTCTTTTGTCACCACAGATATTAATCCATACTTTGATTCTTTTGTGAGGTGGCAAATGAGGAAGCTCAAAGCAGCTGGTAAGATTGTGAAAGATAAAAGATATGCTATCTTTTCTCCACTAGATGGACAACCATGTGCAGACCATGACAGGGCTTCTGGTGAAGGGGTCCAGCCCCAAGAATACACAATAATAAAGATGGAAGTTGTTCCACCGTTTCCTGCAAAATTGAGCGCTTTAGAGGGGAGGAAAGTATATCTGGCTGCTGCAACATTGAGGCCAGAGACCATGTATGGTCAAACAAATGCGTGGGTATTGCCTGAAGGTAAATATGGGGCCTTTGAAATTAATGAGACTGACCTTTATGTAGTCACAGAGAGGGCAGCTCTTAATCTTGCATATCAGAACTACTCAAGGGTCCCAGAGAAGCCAACATGCTTGGTAGAGCTTACTGGTCATGACTTGATTGGTTTGCCTTTGAAATCTCCGCTTGCTCAAAATGAGATCATTTACACACTTCCCATGCGAACTATCTTGACAGATAAAGGAACTGGGATAGTAACCAGTGTCCCTAGTGACGCCCCTGATGACTATATGGCCCTGCATGACTTAAAGGCAAAACCAGCTCTGCGGGCGAAATTTGGTGTAAAAGATGAATGGATACTTCCTTTTGAGATCATACCCATTATTGATATCCCTGAATTCGGTGATAAGCCGGCTGAGAAGGTCTGCACTGATTTGAAGATCAAGAGCCAAAACGAAAAGGACAAGCTCGCAGAAGCGAAGCGATTAACTTATTTGAAGGGTTTCACTGAAGGGACAATGCTTGTTGGTGAATTTGCTGGGGAGAAGGTCCAGGATGCCAAGCCAAAAGTAAGACGTAAGCTTTTAGAAGCAGGTGAAGCCATTATGTATAGTGAGCCTGAGAAAAAGGTCATGTCTAGATCAGGCGACGAATGTGTCGTGGCTTTGACAGACCAGTGGTACATCACATATGGTGAGCCTGAATGGAAGGAGCTAGCCAAGGAGTGCTTGGATAACATGAATTGCTACTCGGACGAGACACGTCATGGTTTTGAACACACCTTGAGTTGGCTAAATCAATGGGCCTGCTCAAGGTCATTTGGCCTTGGGACTCGTATCCCTTGGGACGAGCAGTACCTTGTAGAGTCCCTCTCTGATTCAACTATATACATGGCTTATTATACTGTTGTTCATTTTCTGCAAAATGGAGAAATGTATGGATCTAATATCAGTTTGATAAAGCCGGAACAAATGTCTGATGATGTCTGGGATTTCCTGTTTTGTGGTGGTCCGTATCCAGATTCATCAGATATTGATTCAAATGTGCTTAACTCAATGAAGCAGGAGTTTGAATATTGGTATCCTTTTGATCTTCGTGTGTCTGGCAAAGACCTTATTCAGAACCATCTGACATTTAGTATCTATAATCACACAGCACTAATGGACAAGCGCCACTGGCCTCGTGGGTTCAGATGCAACGGACACATTTTACTGAATGCTGAGAAGATGTCCAAGTCCACTGGGAACTTCAGGACTCTGCGCCAGGCCATCGAAGAGTTCTCCGCAGATGCCACACGTTTTGCTCTTGCTGATGCTGGTGATGGTGTTGATGATGCAAATTTTGTATTTGAAACTGCAAATGCAGCGATTTTGCGTCTCACAAAAGAGATTGCATGGATGGAAGAAATTCTTGCTGCTGATGAAGCTCTTAGATCGGGTGAGCCTTCTTCTTATGCTGACCGGGTGTTCGAAAATGAGATTAATCTTGCAATAAAGCTGACTGAGCAAAACTACCAGAACTATATGTTCCGAGATGCTCTTAAGACTGGGTTTTATGACTTGCAAGCTGCTAGGGATGAATATAGGTTCTCTTGTGGGGCTGGTGGCATGAACAGGGTTTTAGTGCAGCGTTTTATGGATATTCAGACACGACTTATTACCCCTATCTGCCCACATTATGGGGAGTATGTTTGGAGAGAACTTTTGAAGAAGGAAGGCTTTGTAATAAAAGCTGGCTGGCCTGTTGCCGAGGCACCTGATTTAGCCCTTAAGAGTGCCAACAAATATTTGCAGGATTCGATAGTGCTAATGAGAAAGCTCCTCCAGAAGCAAATTATGGGTTCAAAGAAGGGTGGCAAGAAAGGAGTCCCTGTTCAACAGCTTACAGAAGACAAGCAATTAACTGGTTTAATTTATGTAAACGAAACATATGATGGCTGGAAGGAAGAGTGCTTGAAAATACTTCAAAGCAAATTTGATTCAAGAACTTGCACCTTTGCTCCAGACAGTGAAATTATGGGGGCACTGCAGACGAGTGAGATTGGGAAGGCTTCCAATTTCAAGCAAATCCAGAAGCAATGCATGCCATTCTTGAGGTTCAAGAAGGATGAAACTCTTGCTCTAGGCCCCCAAGCCTTGGAGTTGAAGCTTCCTTTTGGTGAGATGAAGGTCCTTTCAGAGAATTTGAATTTGATTAAGAGGCAGCTTGCACTCGAGCAGGTGGAGATTCTGTCGTATCAAGATGAGGATGCTTGTGCCAAGGCTGGTCCTCTTACATCTGTTCTAAAACAAAATCCTCCATCTCCTGGTAATCCTACTGCCATCTTCTTGACAAACTTATGAAGCTGAATTTTCTGTGGTTTTTGTTTAGGCATTTTTGTTACGAATTTTGACTTTATCTTCTGTATTAAATTCTTGAAAGCACATTGTTTTATCTTGAGTTCTTATGAAGTTTAGTTTAGTTCCAGTGATCGAACTTGCCTTTATTCTTACATGGATTTTGAGTTGCCATATATGCTTTTGATTCCATCATGTATAGTTTACACCAGTTTTCATTTTTGTCAAGCATATGGTACATATTTACTTCAGCTGTCTTTCAACTTAGGTCATAGTGTAATTATAATCTCCGAGTGTGACAGCACATCTCAAGCTCAAGGTGCTGCAAGATTAATTAGGAAACATATTTATGAAATGCCGCAAAACTTATAAAAGCAAATTTAAATGTGTGAAAAACAAGCAGTTCTTTACTAAGATCCTAAGAGAAATAGTCCAACATTTGGCTTTAAAATCACAAGCTAAGAGACGCACACAATGCGAGCTCTATCAAGCTCGATTTTTTTTTTCTTCATAATATTATCTCCTTTATTCTAATTTAAAAAATATTAGCGGGTTTAAAAATTGTTGATAAAATATAATAAAAAAAAAATATGATGATGTATGTAGGCTAAATATAAAATTTGACTTTGCTAAAAACAAATTTAAAAAAGAAAATATACGGAGTATATTTTTTTTACCAAGAGGATAGTTTTTTTTTATTTTTTATTTTTTATTTATTTTTTTATTTTTTAAAGATGGTAGTTCTTCTAAATATTTTTTCTAAAAAAAGAAAAAGCTGTAAAGGTATTTTGGGAAAGTGAAATTTATCACCCAAAACCCCCTTTCACTTTTTATATAGGATATATCCACTGAGGAAGAGTTGCATTTGCTTCCTAATTATGTGAAGCAGACATCCTAGACTTGATTTCACACACCCTAAGGCAATGCTGAGAATCATTGCAGACTTGCTGTGAATTACGTCAGAGTTTCTTTAGGACGGTTAAAATGTCACACACAATAACCTTCTGACATATTGCATTTCTCTCTAGAAAAAGTCCTTCCTTCAGCTGTCATCTTTGCCGTATATATGATCTAGTTTTAGCTAGTGAATCTTCAATCTTGGTAAACAGAGGAAAATGGCCACATTATCTTAGTCGGAGTTTTAGATGATACAAAGTTCCCTCTTTTTGGTGGGTGGTAATCTGGTATACATGTCCTTTTGAATGCATAATAGTCTAATATCTTCTACACTGATATAACCTCTTTCGTAAGTGTTTAGGTTCCATTAATGCCGTAATTATCCCTGCATTTGTTGATAGGAAAACATCTGATGCCTTTGTTTGCTCCTATATCTTTCAAAAAAGTTACAGTAGTACAAATTCTGGTGCAATTTTAGGGGAATAGTTACAGTAGTACAAATTCTGGTGCAATCTAAAGGGCAAAGTTACCGTAGTACAAGTACCATATACCTCACTAGTACCCTCATAGGCAAGTTCTAAAGTGTCCCATACCTCGGCACTGGAGCATCCTGAGATCATGGTTTGTCTCACCCTCTCTAGTTGCTTATTGTAGAATGGAAATGGACATAGCCTTTGCGTTCTTCTCCAACAATTTTGTAGTCTTAGGAAATGTATTCGTTCTCTGGTTTGGGGATGATATTCCTTCTTAGGCCGCTTTTCCAATACTAAAGTACCATCTTTGACAATCAGCCAACATTTATAATCAATTCCAACGATGATGTTCTTACTTTTAAATCTTAGGGTAAATATATTTTCTATAGTTACAAAACTGCACAATAGAAAGTACCTAGTATATTATTTTGTTCCATAAATAAAACGAGGATAATATCTATCTTGAACTACCAGTAGTGTTTAGAATACTAGCTCACCTGTTTTTGGTATTGGCAATACTTAACTTCTTTATTGAAACACTTAACTTCTTTATTCAAACACTTCACCAATGTACTTATACAAAAAGACTCGGGGTATGTTCTTTTCAGCTTGGTTTCAGTTCATTTCAGTTCCAATCAGTTCAGTTCAGTTCAATTCCTAATTTTCAGTTCAGTTCAATTCCTAATTTTCAGTTCAGTTTCACTCCAATCAGTTCAGTTCATTAAATTTGATCAGGTCCTTAATTAAGAAAACCTTTATCCTAGTTATCTTCATGCATTCCATCAGAAGGGATGAAACATTTCATGGATGCTTTTATATTTTTTTTTATTTTTTATTTTTTTCAAAAAGATGATGATTTTTTTTTTCAATAATGTATAATCTATACGTAAATTGATTAACAAAATTAATTTTATTTTGTGAAAATACCCTAATCAAAGGGTAAAACTAACATCTAAGTAGAATTCTTGTAAAAGATAATTAGATCTAGAGTAATTCAAATGTGTGATTTTTGTCATCATTTTCCTTGACTTTTTTAAGGGTTATATATTTTTCATGATTGAACATACAATATGATATCATAAGACCTTTTACCCTTAATTAGCAATTTAACATCCTATTAAATTATACTTCCTCCGTTTCTATTTAGTTGACGCGTTTGATTTAGGCACATATATTAAGGAGAGGAGAGAGAGTGAGAGAGAATGAAAAAGCAAGTGGGGTACCTTGTAAATGCAAGTAAAAAATTTACCCCAAAAGAAAACGTGTCAACTAAAAAAAAACTTCCTAAAAAGGAATACGTGTCAACTAAAAAAACGGAGGTTGTATATGCAATTTCCCTCCCCCCCTAATATATATGCAATTTTTTTTATTTAATTTTTTTAATTTTATATATGATTTGAAATTAATATGATGCATATAAGTTGTTGCACGTTTACAAAGTGGTGGTATCGGATTGAAACTTGATTTCTTATTACTTTGCATTTGATTGTTGTTCGGGAATGATATATATATATATATATATATATATATATATATATATATATATATATATATATATATATATATATATATATATATATATACGGGGAGGTTCCGCTAAAAACAGGGCTTATGGTGAAAACTAAAAACAGAAAATCTCAACCATCCATTGTTACTAACAAGATCTAACGGTTTAAAAAAAAATAAAATAATGTAAAGTCACTATATATAAAAATAACGTAACTGTATACAAAAATAGGGTAACTATATCAATTTTTACAACATTTGTCACTATATACAAAAATAGGGTAACTATACCAATTTTGATCCTATTCATAGAAGTCACTATATACAAAAATAGGGTAATTATATCAATTTTGACCATATTTACATAAAGGTCACTATATACAAAATAAGGTAACTATATCAATTTCGACCACATTTACAAAAATGTTACTATATACAAAAATAAGGTAACTATATCAATTTTGATAACCCCATTTGGAGGAGGAATCCAACGCCTTGGCCTGGTACGGGGGGCAGTACCTATATGTTGGGGAGGGTTCTTCAGCTTTTCTCACTCCTCTGTCCACCGTAGCACACGAGCCTTTAAGACAACAACTGGAGTTTCTTTCTCCTAGAAATTTTCACATTTCTATCTTGCCAAATCCTCCATATTAAAATCTAAAAAGAACTTACACTAACATATTTTTGCTAATAGCAGTGGACTTATAGCAATGGAACAGCTACACTACAACAAAATAAGATCAATTTCCTTCCAAAATTGCAAAGTTTCATCATATATCTCAAATCAGTACTACTGTAATACAATTTGGATATAGTGTACACCAATACTAGACAAATATGGGTTGTGACCCCTAAACTGAAGTTGGCGTTTCCTTATCTTGCTCAGTACCCTTGTCCTCATCGCTTTGGCTTCCAGCATAACCATTCTGTGACATCTTGAGCTCAGATGGAAGATTTTTCCTGGCTTTGCGGCTACCCACGATCTTCCATTGATCCCACACCTTTGTTTTTGGAGGTGGGGCAGTATCTCCAATGGGTGCAACCAAACCTGGTGTTGGAAATCTCGCTCAATCAGTGAAGGCGATTCAACCCAATCCCACTCTCCGACGACCAATTACGGAAGTCAATCACAGCTCTTCACCGATCTCATCTTCTTCGTTCACCCCTACCCCCGAACCAAACTTCGGTGATAAACCCACCCTCACAAACACCGATTGTAACCCCCACCATCCTAAATAAAAAAAATAGCAAAATCGCAAATTAATCAAACAAAAAAAAGCAAAAACCCTAAATTGAACGGGAAATGGAACAAAATTGAACAAAATCGAACAAAATGGAACAGAAAATCGCAAAATCAAACAAAATCGAACAAAATTGATGAAAAAAAGTCGAAAAAATTGATGAGCAAAAGTCGCAAAATCGCACTGGAAATCGAACAAAATTGATGAACAAAACACGCAAAATCGCACAAGAAATCGCACAAAATTGATGAACAATTTTAGAGAGAGAAGTTGCGTGAAGGAGAAAGAAGTGAGGGAGTGTATGTCTAATACACGAATTACTAAATCCCAAAAAAATCAAATCGAAAAATCAATTTGGTATTTCCAAAAACACGTATATAATACCAAATTAAACAAATATCATAAACGAAAACTCACTTTTTTGAAGCTATTGACGAAGATTGAACCAAATTCCTCTATAATTTGATGATGTTTAACATTGATATTGAATTGGGAAGCAGAGAGAATGAAGAAGATGGTGAACGTAAGATGGAGGAGAAAGAAAAATAGAGTAAAAAGTAGAGGAGTGGATGGATTTTCAGAAATCAAGGAACAAATCCCACGGTCAAGAATAACTATCACACGGATATAATCTCCTCCGTCAGATTAGAATTCAATGGTCTAGATTACTTGTTTTTAGTTTTCAGCCTTAGACTTGTTTTCACATGATCCACTCCCTATATATATATATATATATATATATATATATATATATATATATATATATATATATATATATATATATATATATATTTTCAGAACTAAATCTTTTCCTTAATAAAAAGTCATACGACATATACAAATGAGATATAAATTTAACTAATACATAAATTTGAAATCAACCAAGATTTCCTCAAAACTTCGCTCATTGAATAGATGTGATACATCTCTCACATATATCATTGGAATATACATTCATTTTCAGAAAGATATTCTAAGATTTACGGTGGTTATGAGGACTATTTTCATCTAATTCATTTGAACTTATCTAAATATTTAACCATTGTGATCCCTCATAAATCTTTACCAACGAACTGATTAGAGGGCAAAAGATGATTAATTTTTTATAAACCCTAACTCACAATGATTCTCTAAGGGGTAATGAATAACCAAACTAACAACCTACTCCACAATAGGGAGTCAGGTGAACATTTACAATATGTCTGTAGATTATTGAAATTAAAATTCAAAACTTAAAGAAAATATCTGAAGAAATTAGACTATTTTGATCTTAAACAATCAAGGAATATTAAAGCCATAGAGTAGAGTAGAATGAGGAGAGGAGAGGAGAGCGACTCCAACTTTGTGTTTAGAAATGTATTTCTATTTTTTACTTGATGTTTAGAGGTGTCATATGAGCCATACACACCAACCGTGGGCTTTTGAACCTCATACACTTTCGATTTGAGGTACTTCCTTCGTTTTTTTTTACTTGCAACACTTTCCTAAAAAGGAAATGTCACAATACTTGCAACACACTATAAAAAGAAAGTTACTTTAGGGAAAAACTATATTATTTCCCTTATTTAAAACACATGGCCCACTAAATTATACTCCTAACAACCACTCATCTTATTTTAAAGTTTATTATATCATGTAAACCCCACATTTCTTAATTACCGCGCTAAAGGGTGTGTTGCATCTAAAAGAAAACGGAGGAAGTATATGTTTAGAAATTGAAAATTTCTAAAACATATATTAGGAACGGATTTATTTAGGGCATGTTCATATTTACTGAACTGAACTGATCGGAGCTGAACTGAACTGATTGGAGCTGAAATGAATATTTTACAAGAGAGGGAAATTAGGAGTTGAATTGGATTGAACTGATTGGAGCCGAACTGAAGTGAACTAAACTAATTAGAACTGAACTGAAATTAAATAAATTTAAATGGACCCTTATTCCAAACCCATACATCATGTCTATAAAAATGTGAACCAAACACTCCTTAGTTATTTATGAAAAATTATTATCAAATTTAAGATGTCATATACTGTATATTTGTTTCCATATCAACAATTGTAATTATGAATTTATCATTAATTATGTCGACCTATTGTTTGGAAAGTCCAGAATCTATAAAATTCTCTATTGAATTTTTATTTTTTTAAAAAATATTAATATTGGGTTATGTTTGATACGGAGTATAATATACTCCATCTGTCCCATAATATATTTCTTATTTGTGTTTTTTCACGGTATTTAAGAAATAAGAGGAGAAAGTAAATAAAATACATTAAAAGAGTGAAAAGTACAGTCATAAACAAAAGTTAAAGAGAGAAAGTGAAAAAAAGTATAAGATATGTGCAAAATTCGAGGGTAAATTAGGAAGTAAAATGAATAAAGTTAAAAAAAGTGGGAGTATAATGGTTTTACATATTAACAACATTTTGGTTCTCCAAAATAGGAAAATATGAACTATATTATGGGACGGAGGGAGTATGATCTTTAAGGGGCTTGCCCCTCTTTCTCAAAAAAAAAAAAAAAATATGTATATAAAGGAAGGATACCGTCACCTCATCTCTTGACTTATATAATACAAATATAATCTCAATCAGCAACGATGTGACCAATTGACACACACCAAGTATTCCCTGACCAAATGAGTAACCCGTCACCAACTAAGTTACCCGTGCCCGACTTAGTAACCTCTGATAGAGTGAGTAACTCCTGACCAACTTAATAACCCATGACCGAGTGAGTAACCTCTGATCGATTGAGTAACCCCTAACTGACCAAGTAACCCTACCCTTAAACGACTTAGTAACCCCTAACCAAGTGAATAACCCCCTATAACACTAACACAATAACCCCCGTAATGATTGACCACACAGTATCACCAACTACATATAAAAGTTTGTGAATCTCAATTACTTTAGCTTAATCATCATATTATACGTTAAAAGCGGCATATGATGTCTAAGGAGATTTGTCAAAGATGTCAAGTTCTTATTGATGAATGCTTTTGATAATGTGACAATTAATTGTAACAAGAGGGAATTATATATATTCGAGGGAATTGGCATTAAGTTTGCAGATTGACCAAATACTTAAACTACTAGAAATTCATCCCAACTTCAATTCTATTTAGTGGAATATATCAAGACTTGGGCATCATTAACATGCCACTTGGAATTATAGGGCCGTCAGTTGGATTAATCATAATTAGACCCTTAATTATGAAAGGGATAGTTAAACAAATCAAGTACTTTATATGGTCCTAAAAGAGACATAAACTAATTCTGAAAGGGAACGTCTTTAATTTATTCCCTCAATTAAATCTATTATACAAATTGACACCAAACAAAACTAACTTCTAATTGTTTATATATACCAACAAAAACAAAATCGTAAAAATTTAAATTACGAGAAATTAATTAATTTATTAATAAAATCACATCATTCAAAACGTAATAAATTAAAAGTATGGTCAATGAAATCAATAATTTAATTAAGTTTAGGTTGCTCCAATTTTAAGATGCATGCCTACAAAGTTGTTGGTTTAACTAGTTAACTTCTCGATGCCCCAAATTGGTGGAGTGTCTTTATTTTGTAGGACGCGAGTTCAACTCTTAAAGGTTACAAATATACTTGACTAATTATTTTTTGGGAAATTCCCATTGATACACCCGTGGTTTTGACTTTTTCCATTAATACATTCCAAAATTTTTGCCTTCCCATTGGTACACTCATGGTTTAGTCTTTTTCCCAACCGTGACTAACACCGTTAAAAAGTATTTCATTAAGTTAAAATAATTGAGGAAAAGACTATAATACCCCTTTTAAACATCTAATGTCTTGATTTGCGTGTCGAAAATTATTCGGTTAAAGTTTTGGGAGTCCTAGTTGTTAAGGATCCAAATAAACCTCGAAATTAGCAAAAAAATAAAGCAAATGTCTCATATGCGTGTCAAAAAATGTCTCGATTTGCGTGTCATTACTTTTTTGTAATAGTAATTGTTCGGTTAAGGTTTTAGGAGTCATTTTGACCCTTTATAAATCTAAATCGAACTCGAAATTGTCAAAAAATGTCTCGTTTTGCGTGTCATGACAAAACAAAAAAGAAATATCATGACGTGCAAAATGGGATATTTTTGTTAACTTTTTGACAATTTCGAGTTCGAATTAGACTCATAAAGGGTCAAAATATCTCCTAAAACCTTAACCGAACAATTATTATCACAAAAAAGTAATGACACGTAAATCGAGACATTTTTTGACACGCATATGAGACATTTGCGTTATTTTTTTTTTTTTTGCTAATTTTGAGGTTTATTTGGATCCTTAACAACTAGGACTCCCAAAAATTGAACCGAATAATTTTCGGCACGCAAATCGAGACATTAGATGTTTAAAAGGGGTATTATAGTCTTTTCCTTAATTATTTTAACTTAATGAAATACTTTTTAACGGTGCTAGTCACGGTTGGGAAAAAGACTAAACCATGGGTGTACCGATGGGAAGACAAAAATTTTGATGTGTATCAATGGAAAAAGTCAAAACCACGGGTGTACCAATGAGAATTTCCTTTATTTTTTTTTTGAGAGACTTGACTAATTTATTTAGTTTACTAATTAAATTGACCATCTTTCCTACGGCGCTTAAGATTAGGACTTAAGCACGTTTGATGCACTTGTATGAGACATATTGTAATGGAGAATACTTGGCAACCAAATGGGTGAAGTGGAACAATGATACTTCGTCCTTAATAATAGGGATTTTGTAATAGTTGGCATTGATTGGATTCATATATAATATTACTTGTGGCAAAAGTAAAGTGGTTACATTATTGTTTTACTTCTTAAAAAATGGATTAGTAGATTGATAATCTATTTTTTTTTTTTTTTCATTTGTCTAATCAATCATTTAGCGAGTCATTTTAAATTGTGTATAAGAGAATTATAAGTTAACAAATCTCTCAAAGTTGTATATTTTGACTGAGTTTGATAATAGTAGATAGTTGGGAACTAATAGTTGGTTGCATTGGTAGGCTTGACTACCCATTTATGTTTAGTTTTGACTACCTTGCTGTATTTAAAATTTGTTGTGTTTGGGTACATCAATTATCCAGTAACTTGTACATGGTTTGTTGATTGAGGATGTGAAATGACAAAATAAATATTAGCATATGTACGAGTATACGACAATTGAGTTAGCTAGTAGAATTAAAGTAAGTTTTAATAACCTTAGACAAAGTTGTCATTTAGGTTAAATTTCACAGCCAATTGACCTAAGAAGCTCTTTGTTTTTTTTTTTTTTTTAGAATTGACAAGTTAAAGGAAAAATTTAGAAAAAATAATCACAAATTTCGTCAATTTTGGTGAAATAATCCCAACTTTCGTTTATTCTGGAATAACCCGAATTTTAGGGGGTTTTCTTTTTCTTCAATCTCAAACCGGTCAATAAAAGTCAATGACCCGTTATAACAGGTTATGTTGTTGACCCTTTTAGTTTTGATGGACAAATTGACAAACTTGACTAATGAGCGTTTTAAGTCTTTGGTGAATAAAGGGTTCAAGCAAAGTTCGTTCCGGAGTAGGAACCTGGATGCGGAGTAGCATTCTCTAAAAAGCCTCATGCAAATCTCACGTTCTAGTTTTTAATTGTGAGCACTCAATAATACAAGTTGGAAAGGAACTCAATGATTTATGTTTAAGACTACTGGAATATAAAAATTAGTTTTAAAAAGATAATCTTTCTTTTGAGCAAAAGATAATTTATAAATGTTTTATCTAGTTTACTATTTTCTAATAAATTATCTTAGTTGTTTTTAAATAATTAAATAATTTATAAATTATCTTTTCAAAATAAAATCTTTTTAAATCCTTTAATAACGGAATATTTGATTAAGTCAAATATTGTTGCATGAATATCTCAACAAAGTTGTTTTTCCAGAAACGGTATTTTAGCATGTTGATTGCTACGTGGATTAAAGGAGAGATTTAAGAAATCTCCACTACCTTGATCATAGTCACATTCTCCACTATTAGTTAGTGGGTGTTGACTGACAAGTGGTTGAGGGGTGTGGAGGTTAAGGATTAAATCTCCCTATTTAAACCACAACCATATTCATTGCAAAATACAACTCTTGAGCATAAAAATTCCAGTAGCCATCTAATAACATAAAGAGAGTTATTATCCTTCTTATATTCTTGAGTGCAATAGGTATTTGTAATCACAGATTGTATTCAAGTACTTTGGGGTTGGGATTGTGAGTTTGTAAAGTGAGGTTAAGGAAGCTTCGTTGCTGAAGTCTTCTGTGAGAGTTGGGAACAAGTTCCTAATTTGTGGAACTTGTTAACGGGTTAGAATTTTCACTTGTAAAGAGTTTGATTACATAGTGGAAATTTGGAAAAGCCTATATCTTCTCTCATCGTTATTTTATTTAGATAAATTCCACAAAAGTTTTTTGAATTCACCTCAAATACAATTTTATTAGGGAATTTTTCCCCACCAATCACCATCTGACAAGTGGACCAATCAGGTTCCGCCATGTGTCCGTCACATGGGCCAATAGGAGCCTGCCACGTGTCAAGCAATGATCCGTCCACTATGGACCAATTACGACACGACATGTGTCCTTCCCATGACACCTGGGATAACCGGTCACCTAGGCCCAACTTCCGAGGGAAGCCCAATCAGCCCAAGGTTAACCTAAACCTAGATTGACACGTTTCCCGAGGTTATAAATACCTCCCTTAATCCTCATTAAGGGGGGGAGGCAGATTACACACATTAAACTCTCTCACCTAGAGAGACCCAATCACTTTAATTTCCGCATTAATTACTCCTTAATCAAGTACTAACTTGACCGTCGGAGGCGGATCTCCAATCATCCGGAGCATCCGTTTGTTTTGCAGGTACAGGCGTCCGGTTCCAGTCTCGGAATTGTAACTCTCCCGCAGGACATCAGAAAACCCCGAAACACAATTCACCCCCCTCTTGTATTAGCCAGTTAGACTTTCAGTTGGTATCAGAGCAGGAACTCAGAAAACGCAGGCAACCCTGTTGAGCAAGTTCCTGGGAAAATGGCTTACACAGAGGAAAAGGAATTCGGGAGTACATCCATTAAAAGGCCTCCATACTTCAACGACAAATATTATCCTTATTGGAAGGATAAGATGGAAATCTTTATCCAAGCAGAGAACTATCAGGTATGGCGGATTATACAAGTAGGAGATTACGAAAACGAATGCTAACAATGAGGTAATCCCTAAACCTATGGATGAATATGAAAAAACTGATTTCGAAAAACTAGAAATGAATGCTACTGCCAAAAAGTTTTTAATTTGGGGACTTGGACCCGATGAACATACTCGTGTCAAAGGGTGCAAGTCCGCAAAGGAAATTTGGGATCTTCTGGAAGTTACACATGAAGGAACGTCAGATGTTAAACGTTCCAAAATAGACATTCTTTTGTCTCAGGATGAGCGCTTTGAAATGGGAAACAAAGAATCCATTAAAGACATGTTTACTCGATTTAAAAGTATTACTAACGAACTAACGTGTCTTGGTAAGATAATTCCTATAGATGAGCAGGTCAGAAAGGTCTTAAGAAGTCTTCCAGACAATGACAGATGGAGAGCAAAGGTTGCAGCTGTGCAGGAATCAATAATTCCACGAATCTGCTCGGAACCGGTCGATTCCTGAGCCATTCGTTCTCCCGTCTCGGTTGGCCTTTGCCAGCCACCTCTGCGTGCTCTACGTTTGGAGGATTTACGAATCCCTGTCGAACGACCCGCAGATGTAGGGATGAGTTGTCACCCGAACTGCGTAACCAAAGCGATCCCTTGTTGGCGTAAGGTAGGTGTAGGTCCGATTCACCTATGTCAGAAAAGACTTCACCAAGTTCAATCTAGAACAGCTTGCGGGTTCCCTCATTACCCACGAGATCCAGTTGAACAACCGGACTCAGGAGGCTGTCAAAAGTCAAGGGCTAGCACTAAAAGCTAATGAAGAATCCGAAGAGAAGTCTGACATTGATGAAGAAGAAGCTGCAATGTTGGTGAGAAGGCTGAAAAATTCTACCGTAACAACAAGTTTTTAGACAAGAAGAAAGGATACAATAAAAGAAATCAGGAATCCAAAGCCAAGTCATGTTGTCACAAATGTGGAAGCACCAACCACTTCATCAAAGAGTGTCCATTATGGGAATCTGAGAAAGGCAAGGGAAAAGAAGCTGATTAAAACAGAAACTCCAAGCCTAACTTTTCTAAAACAAATTTCAGGAAAGCTATGATTTCCACGTGGGGAGAATCAAGTTCCGAAGAAGAGGAATAGGAACACACTGATGATGAAGTAGCCAATCTCTGTCTAATGGCGAAGCATGATGATGAGGTAGTCATTCAACCTAGTTATTTGAAATCTCTCTCAAAGGATAAATTAATCTCTTTATTGTTAGAAACCTTAGATGATTATAAAGAATTATGTGAAAAACTAAGGCAAGCCGAAAAGGCAACTGGAATTAGTAGAGATCATGTAAAGTATCTGAATAGCTCAAGAAATGATGTTCAAGGCAGAGTTTTTGAATTATTAGATAAGAATATCATGCTAAAAGAATCCCTTGAAAGAGTCAAGAGTGAGAATATCATGCTGAATGTTGAATTGACTCAATATAAAATGTTGTGTACTAACATTGATTCTTGCAGGTCTACCGAAGTTCCTTTAATAATGTTCAATACTGAGTTAGAACATGTTAAGAAAGAGTTAAAGGATACTAATGATAAAAATGCGAAACTAGAAAAGGACTTAGAAATTGCAAGAAAAAGTAAAAGTACAACAAACATGGATGTTCCTAAGTGGGTACAGGAAGCTCAGACAAAAAGAACAGAAGGTCTAGGCTATGTTCATAAGAAGAAGTCCACTGGAAAGAAAAAGAAGTATGTGGATTTACCTAGTGAGACCGTCTGTTCTTTTTGTGGTAAAAAGGAACATCGCAGTGAAGAATGTACTAAGAAAGCAAATCAGTACAATAAGAATGTGAACTATGTTTGGCAGAAGAAAACTGATTCAAATGTGTCAACACAGGAACCCATGAATGAAAGGGTTCCTGCTACTAACCCTTAATTTCTTTTGCAGGTCGCAGTGAGGGGGAACAACCAGTGGTACCTCGATAGCGGTTTTTCTAAGCACATGACAGGAGATGAATCCAGATTTCTCTCACTGACGGCCTATACAGGGGGAACAGTGACCTTTGGAGACAATAAGAAAGGCAACATTGTTGCTGTTGGCAAAGTAGGAAGGTCAAGTTCCCATGCAATTGATAATGTATTTTTAGTCGAGGGTTTGAAGCATAATCTACTCAGTATTTCTCAGTTTTGTGATAAAGGAAACTCTGTAAGCTTTTCTTCTGAAAAATGCAAAATGATCAACAATAACACTGGAAAAATCGTTTTGGAAGGAACTCGTAAAGGGAACACGTATACCGTGGACCTTAACAAAGTTACAAAATACAATCTATCTTGTTTAAGTGTTATTGAGGATGATCCACTTCTATGGCATAAACGTTTTGGACATGCTAGTCTTTCATTGCTTGACAAATTAAGGTCAAAGGACTTGGTAATCGGACTACCTTCTATCAAGTTCCTAAATGATAAAATTTGTGAAGCCTGCATCAAAGGAAAGCATGTTCGATCATCGTTTAAATCAAAGAAAATGGTAAGCACCACAAAACCATTGGAACTCATTCATATGGATTTGTGTGGCCCCGTTAGAATTCAAAGTAGAAGTGGAAAAAGATATGTCTTAGTTCTTGTGGATGATTATTCTAGATTTACATGGGTCATATTCTTACATAGTAAAGATGAAACTTTTGATATGTTTATGACTTTCTTGAAAAAGACACAAAAATCAGTAGGTAATCAACTTATTCATATGAGAACTGACCATGTTACGGAATTCGAAAATTCCAAGTTTGATGAATTTTGCAGGGAACAAGGAATAATTCACAATTTCTCAGCACCAAGAACACCACAACAAAATGGTGTGGTTGAGAGGAAGAACCGAACATTGGAAGACATGGCAAGAACGATGCTAATAGCGAGTGGACTTCCAAGGAACTTTTGGGCAGAAGCCGTCAACACAGCATGCTATATCATCAACCGGGCCATGCTTAGACCAATGTTGGACAAGACACCTTATGAACTGTTAAAAGGGAGAAAACCTAACATTTCTCATTTAAGAGCCTTTGGATGCAAATGCTTTGTTCACAATAATGATAAAAGAAATCTTGGAAAATTTGATGAAAGGAGTGATGAAGCAGTCTTTTTAGGATATGCATCTAATAGTAAAGCTTATAGAGTTTACAATAAGAGGACTATGTGTGTAGAAGAAAGTATACATGTGATTTTTGATGAAACTAATAATTATGATTGTGTACAGGAATATGAAGATGGAGATTTTGAAATTGGTCTCACTCGTTCAACAGACCAAGATGAAGAATTAATTCCCAGAAAGCAGCCTGTTCGAATTACTGAAAATGCTGAAAAGGAACCTACTGGAGTTCCAAATAATGCTGAAGCTTCTGTTCAAAATACAGAAGAAACAGAAAACACAGAAGGCGAAGAAAATGCAGAAGCAGAACACCATGAAGAAATGGAAGAAAGAGCAACCCAAAATAACACTTTTATACCAGCTCAATCATTTCAACCAAAGCCATGGAAACATCAAAGGTCACACCCCCTGGATAAAATTATAAGTGACCTAAGAAAGGGAACTCAGACGAGATCCCAACTGAGAAACTTTTGTGCATTCAACGCCTTCTTATCAACACTAGAACCTCGAAATCACAAAGAAGCCTTGGAAGATGCTGATTGAATTGTTGCCATGCAAGAGGAATTAAATGAATTTGAAAGACACAAAGTGGGGCACCTTGAACCCAAACCAACAAATCAAAAGGTTATTGGTCTCAAATGGGTGTACAGGAATAAGCTAGATGAACATGGCACAATTGTAAGGAACAAGGCAAGATTGGTTGTCAAAGGCTACAATCAACAGGAAGGTATCAATTTTGAGGAGACTTTCGCTCCTGTAGCTAGATTAGAAGCAATTCGTATTTTAATTGCATTTGCTGCATTTATGGGTTTTAAACTTTATCAAATGGTTGTCAAATGTGCTTTTTTAAATGGTTTTTTAAAGGAAGACGTCTATGTTGAACAACCACCTGGATTTGAGGATCCAAACTTTCCTAACCATGTTTTTAAGCTTGATAAAGCACTGTATGGATTAAAACAAGCTCCAAGAGCATGGTATGAAAGACTTTCTAAGTTCCTTTTACAAAATGATTTCAAAAGAGGAAAAGTTGATAAAACTTTTTTTTTAAAATCAAAAGGAACTCATTTAATAGTTGTACAAATTTACGTTGACGATATTATTTTCGGTGCAACTAATGAATCTTTGTGCAAGTACTTTGCTGATTTAATGAGCAGTGAGTTTGAGATGAGCATGATGGGGGAACTCAAATTCTTCCTTGGGCTCCAAATTAAGCAAACTGATGAAGGAATAATGATCCATCAGCAGAAATATGTGAAGGAGTTATTAAAAAAAACAGTATGGAAAGCACAAAGATAAACCACACTCCCATGGGAACAACCACAAGGTTGGACCAAGACCCCAAGGGAACTCGTGTGGACCAAACAAAATACAGAGGTATGATTGGTTCCTTGTTATATTTAACTGCTAGCAGACCTGACATTTCCTTTAGTGTAGGTCTTTGTGCAAGATTTCAATCGGATCCAAAGGAATCGCATCTAACAGCCGTCATAAGGATTCTACGATACTTAAAAGGGACGGAAGACTTGTGTTTGTTCTATCCAAAAAGTGACTCGTTTGACCTAAGAGGATATGCTGATGCTGATTATGCAGGAGATTTAGTAAATTGTAAAAGCACATCAGGTATGGTCCAATTCTTAGGCTCTTGCATGGGGTCTTGGAGTTCCAAGAAACAAAACACTGTTGCTCTATCCACTGCCGAAGCAGAATATGTGGCTGCTGCTGCATGTTGCTCTCAATTGTTGTGGATAAAATAACAGTTGCGTGACTATGGCATTATTTTAGAGTGCGTTCCTATTCATTGTGATAACACAAGTGCCATTTGCATCTCTAAAGATCCAGTACAACACTCTAAAGTTAAGCATATACATGTAAGGCATCACTTTTTGAAAGATAATGTTGAAAAGGGCTTAATTAAGCTAGATTTTATCTCTACTGAATGTCAAATTGCTGATATATTAACTAATCCTTTAAGCAGAGACAAGTTTGAAAAGATGCGTGTGGAATTGGGGATGCTACGGCTCAAGTGCTTTTTGTTTGAAACCCCTAAGGTAAAATCGGATGGAACTAACAATGCTATGCTCAATCTTGTGTGCATAACACAACTGAAATTACCCAGGGGAAAGATTTGTGAAAGTATTGAAGAGTCACTTATACATACTGTTAATATGTTAAAAATATTGAGCCATGTTGTTTCAAGTTCCCTTTTCATCATCCTTCATACTCTGTATTATGATCACGTAAATTATCATCATAATTTACGATCAATTTGCACTTACCTATTTTTTTATATTGTTAATTTGTTTTTCTTCTTGTTATTATCTTTTTTGCCTTCCTTATTTTTTATCTTTTATTCATATTTTTATCTTTTTTTCCTCCTTATTTTCCTTTGTTCAGTTCTGCTTTCTTTTCAAAATTCAAAAAATACAAAAAGATTTTATTTGTTACGTAAGATAAGGAGCATGTATATCAACTCCTTAACTTACGATTTTATTTTATCAACATTGAATTAGATGAGTGCAATTATTTCACCAAATTAAATCCTACTACCTCTAAAAATACCCCACTACCTCACCTTTTAAACCGTCACTTTTCTTTCTCACTCCTCCCAATTAAACTCTTCTTCTTCTTTTCACTCCACCTTCACCTATCAAATCAATTAAACTCCCCATAAAATCCCATAACCGGCCTCACTCTCTCTCCTTCCTATTCACACTATTCATCTTCTCCTTCCCTTCATCTTACCTTCAACACCATGAAAACCAACCGAAACACCACCCCAAAAACCCGATCACCACCATCCAAACCCTCCTCAAACACGGGGTCTCCACAACCGGTGCCAATTGCGGTGGTGCATCCATCTGCTCAGCCAAAGAGGAAGGCTAAGGCTGTGAAGGGCGGCGACAGGAAACGGCGCGCAACCACCAAATTCCCATCATGGAATTACACTCTCGGATATCACATCAACTATGATTGGTGTGTGGCGAGTAAGTTCACTGAATTTACTTCTTTAATTGATTATCAAAAATGGACTCACTTGTTCCAGAATTGTTCTCATTACCCTGTTTATCCTAAATTTATTTATGAGTTCAAAATTACCTTTCAATGTGATAATGGTGTGTGCTCGGCCGTAGTTAATGATATTCCAATTTCGTTTGATGCCAATTATCTTGGAAATCTATTTCAAGTTCCTGTTAAAGGCTATTGTTCTTATTTAAAGCACAAACAATCTGTAAACATTGGGCATAATTGTTTCGGGGTTTTCTGATGTCCTGCGGGAGAGTTACAATTCCGAGACTGGAACCGGACGCCTGTACCTGCAAAATAACGGAGACTCCTGTGAGCTCCGCCTCCAACGGTCAAGTTAGTACCTGATTAAGGAGTAATTAATGCGGAACTTAAAACAATAAGGTCTCTCTAGGTGAGAGTGTTTAATGTAGGTAATCTTCTTTGTTAGCGAGATCAGCCGGTTATTAATGTGTGTAATTAATGTGTTTGTTCCGTAATGTTTTTCGCGTCCTCCTTAATGAGGATTAAGGGAGGTATTTATAACCTTGGGAAACGTGCCCATCCTAGGTTTAGGTAAACCTAGGGCCAATTGGGCTTCCCTCGGAAGTTGGGCCTGGGTGGCCGGGTTCTCCATTAGGCATGGAGTATGGCACATGTCGTGACATAACAGGTCCAAGGTGGACGAATAAGCGCGTGCCACGTGGCAAGTCCTGACAGTTCCAACTAGGAGACACTTGGCAGGACCTGATTGGTCCACTTGGCGCATTCCGATTGGGAGGAGCAAAATCCCCTAATCATTTTCCCCTCACAGGTGGCACGTGACTGGTCACGTGTTACCTGTGACAGGTGTCGCACAGTAACGGGCGACGGCCTGCTACAGGTGTCAGTCGGCGAAAGGACGAGAGATTTTCCCGCCCAAATTTTGAATTCTGGAAGTGACCCTTCGCCTTCTCACTTCGCCTATATAAGGGAGAGTTTCCTTGAGTCATTTTCACACTTTGAGAACTATTTGAGAACATTCGGACCCCTGAACTTGCTCTGACATTTTGGACTTTTTCTGCCTACCGCCTGTTCTGACAAGCCGACTGCACAGGATTTTTAGAACTTCATCAACCGTCACTCGTTCAGGTAACTCAGTTCTCTTACTCTTAATTTTCTTTTTATTTTCTGAAATGGCACCACGGAAGCACACGACACGACCTAGGTTAGTGATCAGCCGGTCACCGGGGACGGCTGAATCTAGGACTAGGAGTGCCGCCTGCCCTTTTCCGGACCCATCTTTGCCCTTTATACAAAGTCCGACTGTATCTGTGTCTATGCAGAGCAGGATGGCCAGAACGAAAAAGACAGCTAGGATCTCAAATTCAGACGGCTCCTCCCACAGGGTGCCGATTAGTGAAACATCTGACCAGGCGCCAGATGTGGAAGTGAGACAAGGCGGCCTGGATGCCGGCAATTCTGTGGGGGGAGTCATAGTGACCCCTTCCAATTTAACAGTTAACAAATCTGCTCCTTTTCAAAGAGAGGAGGCGGGCACCTCCGGGAGAGGGGAGGAGTCGTCCTCTTCAGACTCGTCCGTGGACGATTCCTCGTCAAGCTCTTCTGGCCATGCTTCTTTGGGTACAGAAGAGAAAAACAGCCGCCTGCAAGAGGCGAGACTTTCTCACGCAGTTGAGAAGGGGGACAATTGGGCGGAACCATCCGCCTCTTACCGAGAGCTAAATACCCCCTACTACTGCACGGTACCTCGGGGCCGAATCACAGCCATGCAAGAAAAAGTGGAGAGCTTTATTGCAAACCACACCATGGGCCCCGATTTTCTAGTGTTTGTGTCGGATCCAGAAGACACAGTCGTCTGGCCGGCTGGTTCCAGTTATGAAAGCTCCTGCTTTGGCTGCTATGAGGCGGCCATCAAGGCAGGGCTTCGCTTCCCATTACATCCGGCTGTTCAGCAGATTTTGGATGGGTATGAGTTGGGGTTATGGCAGTTAGCCCCAAACTCTTGGGTCAACGTACTCGGCTATGTGGCCGGGTGCGAACTGCACGGGGTGGAGCCGAGCTTTGAGGCTTTCGCCCATATGAACTATCTCAGCCGGACCCCTAAGACAGGCGGTACCGGCTGGTATCAATTGACAAGCCACAGGGGCTACCTCATGACAAGAGGTAAAGCAAACAAGTGGAAGGACTGGCGGAGCACCTTCCTCATCATTGAGAGTTCTGACATTGAGCAGAACAAGCGCTTCAATAGGTGGAACAGGAATCCGCCTCTTCTTGCAGGCGGCCGTAGCATGCCGCCTGTTCCCCCCAAGGCTAAGAAAGAGATCCTTGACAAAGGACTCTTTAAAGTAGAGTCGAGGGTCGACTCTACTTCAGGGGTACGAGAGCAAGTACCCCTGCACTGCGTCCCGAGCTTCAAGTGGCTCTATGACGAGTACTTTTTGGCCGCCTATGGCCTCAGCAGTCGGTGCTCAAGAGGTAGTCGGCCTGTCGAATACTCTGTTGTTTCATACATTTGTTGTTTATCTTTTATTAACTTTGCCGTTTGTTTTTGCAGCTGACGCCATGAGCAAAATCACCGCCTCCAAGACTGTTGCGACCATGTTGCGGGCCTCTATTATGCAACAAGCTTCAACCGACTCCCCCAAGAAGGGGGCACCCTTGGTGAGCTCCGAACCTTTCACCCTCTTTTTGGAGTGTTTATGCATTTACTGACTTTTTTTTTTTTTTTTTTTTTTTTTTTTTTTTTTCTTTTTTAGACGGGTGCTCCAAGAGCTTCATCTTCCCAACAGCCGGACCCCAAGGCCCGGAAGACGACTGTTGGGAGCTCTCCTGGTTCTGCCAGGAAACAGGTGGCGGCTGAGAAACAGCCGACCACTTCTTCTAAAGCTCCAACTGGGCCGCCTAGAGGTATGAAGTTGCCCTTGTAAATTTTAGACTTGCTCCTTTTTTACTAAGTCTAATCCGTTTGTTTATGCTTGAAGCAGCCGGCCCCCAGGGGCCTGACTTGGTAGAGATGGCCAAGTCTATGATCAGGGCAGTTCCTCCGGCTGAAAGGGAGGCGGTCAGGGGTGTCGGCACCCTTGACCTTGACGGAATTGTAGGGGTCCTTGCTGAGGTATACTTAGCATATTTTGAATTTTCTGGACGCCTGTTTTCTTTTTTGTTTGGAAACTGACGCCTGTTTTTTTTTGTTTTTTACTTAGGCCCTGCTCCGAGTTAACGGCCTTCGCAAGCCGCTTGATCGGAAAAACAAAGAGGTAAAGGCTGCAAAAGCTATGGCCGCCTCTGACTGTGATAAGGCAATGTTTCAAATTGCCCAAAATGAAGTACTGACCATTGATATTCTTTATTATCAGGCGCAGGCTACCGCCGTTGTTCGGGCTCAGTTAGAGGCGGCCCAGAAGAAGAATGACGAGCTGGAGGCGACCATCACAAATCTCCAGGCCGAGCTGAAACCTCTTCGCCTGAAAATGTACTCTTACGAAGCCATGGAGAAATCCTTGGCGAGCGTAAAGGAACGCCTGGTGACCCAGGAGAAGAGTCTTACCCAAGAGCTCTCGGAAAAGGCCGAGCAAGAGAAGAAAGAGCTGGTCCGGGAGATGATGGAAGACTCCGCTCAAATCCAGCGCATGACCTGGGGCCGCCTCTTCCCCAGTGCCGACTTTGCCTCTTGGGAAAGAACGTACCGCCAGTGCTCGGATGCATATAATCAACAGATCCTGGCGGCTGCTGAAGAAGAGGCGTTGGGGGAGGATTCGGAGGAGGAGGAGCCGGTAGTGGCGCTTGTGCCGCTTGGGGGTAAGGCATCAAAAAAGGATGCAGATGAAGCCGAGTCCAGCAAGAAGAGTGCTGACCAGGCGGCAGCTGCTAATACTGAACTGCCCCCTTCTTAAGCTTTATGTATTCTTTCCACGGCCTGCGTGCCGTTTGCTTTGTATTTACCCGGCCAGGGGGCCGGGGCTTTGAATATTTTGCTGGTCTTCAATGACCGACTTATTTTTAATGAATTTTTGTTTTGCTTCAAATTTGTCTAAGTATACCATATCTGATATCCAATTGTTTACTAGACCGACTGTTTTACATGGCCGAACGTTGCAGACAGGTACAGATAGTTAGTACGCCGCCTATGCCCCTGGACGACTGGTTGTCTGTTTCTGGGATAGACGATCAGTCGGCCATTTATCCAATCGGTATTCGAACTATTTTGTCTGGATCCTTTTTAGGCAGGCAGGCCTGTCTTTTTGTAATTTTAACCAAGTAGGAAAGTGGTCTGACCAAGTAAATAAAGTATTACCTAGTCGTCAAGGAATTGAGTAGTAGAGAAAACAAGCGGCGGGCACCGGTTGTTTCCCTTTATTGCCAATGTTGTTGGCTTTTAACTCATAATTTTTTAACCTAGCAAGAGTAGTGATTGAGGGCCTCTGGTTGTTAAAACAGGCGGACGACTCATACCTTTTAGGCTCCATACTAAGTTTGAGTGACTATTAAGTTAACATAGGAGTTACTTAGTCTTCGTCACAATCTAGATTGAGTAGTAGAGGTACCAGGCGGCGGAGGACGGCTGATCCCCTTGATTTGCCAATGTTTGTTGGCTATTAACTCAATAGGTTACCTATTAGGAATAGGGGTTTGAGTGCCCCTGTTTGTTAAAAACAGGCGGACGACTCAAACCTTTCAGGTTCCCTACCAAATTTGAGGGAGTGACTTATGAGATAACGTTGGAGTTACTCAGTCGCCGTCACTTTTGTTTGAGAAGTAGAGGTACCAGGCGGCGAAGGCCGGCTAGACCCCTTGATTCGCCAATGTTTGTTGGCTATTAACTCAATAGGTACCCCCTGTATTTATCCCAAGTAATACAGGCGGTCATCTGACTCAGATGTCAACTGCTACCACTGGTTTGGTTAGTGATAGAGTTATCCTTGTCTCAAAAACGACTACGTGGTTGCCCTTGAGGACAGTCGTATAGGTGCCGTGTAATTAGTTTATAGAACAATGTTCCACCCAAAAGGGAGCTGCTCTCTGCGACGAATTTCATCCGAATGGATGCCGTCGGACGCCTGCTATGATGTTGGGACAGGTCGTATTAGTTTTGTAGATTTGATCAGTTGGCTTGGCGCCTGTCTGATCATTCGGCCTGTGGCCTTGGTAAGTTCTTGGTGAACGTAGGTGCTAAGTAAAAGGAGGGTAGCCGCCTGTTAGGCACAGGGTCGGCCAGGCCCTAATCTTTTTAGCTAAGTATTGTGAGTAAAATACTCAATGGAGAGTAGCCGACTGTAAAGGTACAGACGGCATGCCCCTCCGAAGATAGAGTGAAAAACTCAATGGAGAGTAGCCGACTGTAAAGGTACAGACGGCATGCCCCTCTGGAGATAGAGTGAAAAACTCAATGGAGAGTAGCCGACTGTTTGTTAGTAAGCATGCCCCTCTTAGTACAAATTGAATAGCAAGTGTACTTTTATTAAGTAGCTCTTGACTATTTACATCATTCAAAAGAAATATTTCTTAAGATTATCTACATTCCAAGTTCGAGGCAACGGTTTTCCGTCTGGTGTTTCCAGACGGTAGGTACCGTCTCTGACTTCCTCATAGATTCGGTAGGGTCCTTCCCAGTTGGGAGTTAGTTTGCCAGACTCATTATCCCTACCAACTGCTTCCATTTTTCTAAGTACAAAGTCCCCTATTTTGAGTGGACGCCTGTGTACTTTTTTGTTGTATGATCTAGTCATTCTCAGGCGATAGATTTCATGGCGCAAGACAGCATTGCCCCTCTTTTCAGGAAGTGAGTCTAAGGCCAGGCGCATGGCTTCCCAGTTTGCCTCTTCGTCATATAGCATTACTCGAAGAGTCGGCTCGTAGTGTTCTATTGGAAGAACAGCTTCCGCACCGTAAGTTAGGAGGAATGGAGTTTCTCCAGTCGCCCCTTTTTCAGTCGTCCTAATGGCCCAGAGAACATGTGGTAGTTCATCCGCCCATAGGCCGCCTGCTCGTTCAATTTTTTTCTTGAGACCGTCTGAGATGATTTTATTAAAGGCTTCTACCTGGCCGTTTGCTTGTGGACGGCCGACAGATGCAAAGAAGTTTGCAATTCCTTGGTCACTCAACCAGCTTTTGAGAACAGGCGTCTCAAATTGGGGACCATTATCAAAAACCATAGACATGGGAACCCCGAACCGAGTGATGACATTTTTCCAAATGAATGAAATTACATCTTTTGTCTTGATTCCCTTTACAGCCTCCGCCTCTACCCATTTAGTGAAGTAGTCGACGGCAACAAGTATGTACCTCCTGCCGCCTGTAGCAGGCGTATATGGACCCAGAATGTCCATGCCCCACTTAGAAAACGGTAGTGGGCTGTGAATGGTAGTGAGGTCAGTAGCCGGACGGTGAATTAGTTTGCCAAACCTTTGGCACTTGTCACATTTTTTCACCATCTCCATTGCATCTGCTTCCAAAGTAGGCCAAAAGTAGCCCTGCCGCCTTGCCCTTTGAGCAAGCATCCTACCACCTATATGAGAAGCACAGTAACCAGAGTGAAGATCATCTAGTATCTCTCGTCCCTTTTCTGGAGTAACACACTTTAAGAAGGGTTGAAGGTACCCCCTCTTGTGAAGTTCTCCCTTTATCATTTCAAAACAGGTGGCTCGTTTTTTCAGTGCTGCCGCCTGTTGAGGATCATCCGGCAGTGTACCGTTTGTCAGATATGCCCTGATTGAATCCATCCAGGTTGAGCTTCTGTCTAGGATTCCAATAGGGTTTTCCTCGATGCTTCTCTTCTCCATTACTTCCCAAAAAACAGTTCGAGGAGTATCGGAGGAGGCAGATGATGCTAATTTTGACAGTGCATCCGCCTGGTTGTTTTCTGATCTCGGCACTTGGATCAGATGGAAATCCTCAAGGGAGCCGACTGCTTGTCGGACCGCCTGTAAATACTTGATCATGGCCGGATGGGTTGCTTCGTATTCGCCATTGTACTGACTCACTATCAATTGTGAATCGGAACAGGCGTCTATTTTTCTCGCCCATGCCGCCCTGCACATGCGGATCCCGGCTAGTAAAGCTTCATATTCTGCCTCATTGTTTGAAGCCTGAAAACTGAAGCGTAGAGCATACTCGTACCTGTCGCCCTCTGGTGACTGACATATGACGCCTGCTCCACAACCATTTGAAGTAGAGCTTCCGTCCACATATACCTTCCATACTTGGTCTGGAACTTGAGAGTCAGGAGGACGAGTCATCTCTACAATAAAGTCAGCAAAGGCTTGCCCCTTCACTGCTTTTCTAGGCTCGAAAGTAACTTCGAGGCTCTGTATTTCTATGGCCATTTGATCATTCGGCCTGACGACTCCATGATGGTCAGTGGCCGCTTGATAGGTTGGTCTGTATACACGACGACTGCATGTGCCAAAAAGTAGGGCTTCAATTTTTTAACAGCCATGAAGAGTGCAAGACCAAATTTCTCCACTAGGGGATACCTCAACTCGGCATTTTTCAGTACGTGACTGACAAAGTAGACCGGGAGCTGACAGCCGTCCCTTTCAGCAAGGAGAACAACGCTTAACGCATGATCAGAGACGGCCAGGTACATGTAGAGAACCTCTTTGGGCAAAGGGCTGACCAGCCTCGGCAAGGAATGCAAGTGAACTTTTAATTTCTAGAAGGCGGCCTCAGCATCCGGCCCCCATTCAAACCTTGCCTTTTTCTTAATTGCCTGGAAAAAGTATAGGCATTTGTCGCCTGATCGGCTTAGAAATCTTCCCAAGGCCGCCAGACAACCTTTTAACTTCTGAACCTCTCGGATGGTACGGGGCGACTGCATGTCAATGACCGCCTGCACCTTCTCAGGGTTCACCTCTATTCCTCTTTGATTGATAAGGAATCCGAGAAATTTCCCAGACTCAACTCCAAATACACATTTCTTGGGATTGAGCATGACATGGTGCCGCCTGAGTGTGGCGAAAGTTTCTCGGAGGTCCGACAGATGATCTTTCTGAAGTTTAGTCTTGACAATCATATCATCAATGTATGCCTCGACGTTTCTCCCAATCTGATCAAAGAACACAGTGTTTATCATTCGTTGGAAGGTAGCCGAGGCATTCTTAAGACCAAACGGCATGACCGTGTAACAGTATAACCCCTGATCAGTGACGAAGGCCGTCTTCTCCTGATCTTTCTTCCATAAAGGAATTTGATGGAAACCAGAATAGGCGTCCATAAAACTCATCAAGGCATGGCCGGCTGTTGAGTCGACAAGGTTATCAATTTTAGGCAAAGGGTAACTGTCTTTGGGGCACGCCTTGTTTAAGTCTGTGTAGTCTACACACATTCGCCAGGTGCCATTCGGCTTTTTAACAAGCACCACATTTGCAACCCAGTCTGGGAAGTAACATTGCCGAATGAACCCTGCATCAAGTAATTTTTTAACTTCGGCGGCTGCCGCCTGACTTCTTTCTTCGCCATGGTTCCGCTTCTTTTGCCGTACCGGCTTCTTTTTCGGATCCACGGCGAGTTTATGTACCGCCAGATCAGGACTAATTCCTGGCACTTCATGGACTTCAAATGCAAAGATGTCCTTGTATTCTTTCAATAGGTTGTGAAAGTCGTCACCAAGGTTTCTCAGAGCAGTCGTCCCAACTTTGACTGTTCGGTCAGGACGTGAGTCGTCTAAGATCAGGTCCGCATGCTCACCAGCCGGCTGAGGGCGGAACTCATCCGGCCGCTCCTCTGCCAATGATTGCTATTTTCTTGCTTTTCTTGCGGACTCTGTCTGGGACGCCTTTCTCTTTTTGCCGCCTGCTTCTTGAACAGGCGCACTCTCCTTGACATTATCAAGGTCTGTTTTTTCACCACTTGACCCAGTGGCCATAACAGTGGGCTTGACATCCGAGAGATAGCACTCTCGGGCCATCCTCTGATCTCCCCTTAGGGAGCCGACTGTTCCATTATCCCTCTCAAACTTGAGCAACATAAGAGACGAGATTATAACAGCCTTGGAATTATTCAGGGTTGGTCGACCCAGAATCATGTTGTAGGCCGAGAGTTCCTCTACTACTAGGAACCGGACTACCATGTGTCGTCCTTCCCCTTTTTCGCCCAAGCGAATGGGTAAATCTACTCGTCCCAGTGGGTGGACGACTCCTCCTCCAAACCCTACTAAAGGGTGGGAGGCCGGATGTATGCAGTCAGTCTGATATTTCAGTTTCGACAGACATTTGCTGCTGATGAGATCTGAGGAGCTCCCGGTATCTATGAGGATTCGGCCAACTCTCTGGTTGGCCACTTTACATTCAATAACGAGAGGGTCGTCATGCGGCCCCCTTACCCCTCCTAGATCCTCTTCAGTGATGACAATCTCAGGAAATGTATATTTGGACGACCGTTCTTGGTGAACGGAATTTACATCTAACCGCCTTATATTATCTTTGTTGCCCCTAATAGTGGGGCCGCCTCCTGAGAAGCCGCCTGCAATGGTGTAGACGACTGCATCATTTGTATCGGAGCTGTCGGCCTGTTGATTCTTTTTGGCCGACTGCTTTTTTGAGGAAGTGTTCCCCGTAGATTTCTTGACATAAGTGTCAAGATCACCTTGCTCAGCCAGGCGGTCTAGGTACCGCATAAGACTGATGCAGTCATTGGTGTGATGACCAACGTCATCATGATAAGCACATATTTTATCTTGGTTCCGGTTGTTTGCGGAACCCTTCATGGGGACCGGCTTCTCTATTGAGATCCGTCCCTTGATTTCTTTTAGGATAAACTGTTTATCCTTGTTAAACGCATACTTTGGGGAGTATGGTTTGAATTCTTTTTTCTTTTTCTGGGCCGGCTGTTTAGAGGAATTAGCCGCCCAGACCTCTTTTCTTTTCTCATCTTTGTTAGACGACTGTTTCTGTCGTCCTTCTCTTTTGTCGAACCTTTTCCCGTCCGACTGTTTTATCGTACAAAGATCAGTCGCCTGTATATAGGCTTCTGCTTCAATCAAGGGCTCTTTAAGAGTCGCCACCCTTTTTCGAACCAAATCAAATTTGAAGGTAGACCCGTCTTTGAGACCTCTGAAAAAGTCAGTATAAGCTACCTCATCCGGTAACCCTTGAATCTGTATTCTCATCAGGTTAAACCGCCTGATGTAAGAACGAAGTCCCTCCTTCTCGCCCTGCTGAATTGTTCCCAAATCAAGGGTCGTTTTCTTCGCAGGGATGTTCATGGCGAAGTTGGAGGCAAATAAGTAAGCAAGCGTCCTGAAGCTATTTACACAACCAGTCGGCAGGTTGCCGAACCATTGCTGTGCAATTCCTTTGAGAGTCGCTGGGAAACACTTGCACCAAGTGGGATCATCCAACCCTTGAAGGTACATCAGGTTGGTGAATGCCATCAGATGGTCTTCTGGGTTAGTAGTGCCGTCATAGGCGCCTACTAGTACATTTTTCACTTTGGCCGGCTGAGCGGCTTCAGTAATTTCCTTGGAGAAGGCCGACGGCTGTTCACCAAGTCTAAGCAACCGTAGCTGCAAGTCCATAGGTTGGACGTGTTTTGCTGCAGGTCCACCAAATGGAGGTGGCTGCAAAAAATACTGTTGTTGCGGCACAAATGGTAAGTTTGGTACCGCCTGAGCACTATGAAAGCCGGACTGACGGGAGGTGCCGCCTGACTGACTCTCATGGTACGACTGAGTATGCCTCATCGAGGCATTTCGCAAACTGTCTTGAAAGTTTGAAGTAGAGGCCGACTCTGACAATCGGTCACTCTTCTTCTGCTCTAGCAGTAGCCGAGCATCTGTGAATGTTTGCTTCGACCCGTCCGCCTGAATATGACGAACAGGTTTCCTATTTCCTGTAGGATAACGGAATTTTGTGAAATCAAGGGCAGGTGGCTCCCGCTTCCTAGATTTAGGATGAGGAGTCGCCTCTCGCCCTTGCACTGGCTTCCTTTTCAGTGAAGTGGAGGGTTTCTTAGCCGACTGCTCCTTGACTGGAGCAGTCGACTTCTTGTTGATCAACTCTTGAATCTCTCCCTTGAAGTCCCTCATGAAGGTCATGAGTTCGTTCCTTGTGATGGGAGCAGACCCATCAGTCGGCTGTTGCCGAACAGGCGGTGCGCCTGCTGGCTTGCTTCCTGTTTGAAGATGCTCCCGTTCCCTCCTTTCGGTATGACGGGTACGTCGGGCCCTTAGGGTCCCGTCTGAAGCTGTATGAGCTTCAACTTCAAATTCACTTTCGGTATCATGGTCCGACTGAACTTGAGGGTCGTCTAGGGGACGCCTCTCTTCAGGAGTCGGTACAGACTTGGATGCCATCTCTGAAGTACTCTCCCCACAGACGGCGCCAAATGTTTCGGGGTTTTCTGATGTCCTGCGGGAGAGTTACAATTCCGAGACTGGAACCTGACGCCTGTACCTGCAAAATAACGGAGACTCCTGTGAGCTCCGCCTCCAACGGTCAAGTTAGTACCTGATTAAGGAGTAATTAATGCGGAACTTAAAACAATAAGGTCTCTCTAGGTGAGAGTGTTTAATGTAGGTAATCTTCTTTGTTAGCGAGATCATCCGGTTATTAATGTGTGTAATTAATGTGTTTGTTCCGTAATGTTTTTCGCGTCCTCCTTAATGAGGATTAAGGGAGGTATTTATAACCTTGGGAAACGTGCCCATCCTAGGTTTAGGTAAACCTAGGGCCGATTGGGCTTCCCTCGGAAGTTGGGCCTGGGTGGCCGGGTTCTCCATTAGGCATGGAGTATGGCACATGTCGTGACATAACAGGTCCAAGGTGGACGAATAAGCGCGTGCCACGTGGAAAGTCCTGACAGTTCCAACTAGGAGACACTTGGCAGGACCTGATTGGTCCACTTGGCGCATTCCGATTGGGAGGAGCAAAATCCCCTAATCAATAATGATGAATGCAAAATCCTTCAATTTATTGGAGGAAATCCGAAAGTGAAAATTACTCACCATCGTGCCCTAACACCCCTTCATAAGCTACTGTGTACCTTCACCTAGAAGGGTATAGTACCCCGTTTACAAAAACGGAGTACCGTATCACTCTTGGATGCCTCCCTCATATTCTGTCTTGCATGCAAAATACAGATTAATTTCCCTGAGCTAATGATTGAACACTTGAATTTTTATGCTCAAAAGACCACAATTCCATATGGCTCTTTCCTTACTGTGTTCAAATCTTTTGGTATTGATGTTGAATGTGAATCTCCTACATATCTCAAACCCAATAATATCCTCTCTGAACAATCATTACTTAGACTGAGTCTTAGGCTTAAAAATGGCCAAGTATGTTTTGTGCCTCGGAAAGGAGGGGAGAAAAAGAAAGGAAAAGGGAAAGAAGCTGAGGAAGAATGTGATGCAAGTGATGAGGAGGGAAGTGACCAGGGTAGTGAGGATGCTAGTGAGGGTGCTACCACCTCCAGTGATTCTGAGGGAGATAGGGAAGAAGAAAAAAGTTCCGACGGAGAGAAAAACAAAGAAAAAATACTCGAGGGAGATGTGCAAGGAGAAAAACAGGAAGATTCTGAGGGTGAACATAAGGAAGTTTCTGAGGGGGAAGCTCGAAAATCTGACTCACATGAGGGGCAGGGAACTGATCAAAGTGAGGGGGAACATACCACAAACTCTGAGAGCACAGCTGGACCACCTGTCATTCTTGTGTTTACAGGGGGCCTTAAAAGAAGTAAGAGGAATGTGGTCAAGCCTGCCCTTTCTACTACACACCCTGTGACTGTAGAAACCATCAGCTCCTCAGACAAATCTGATCCCACCTTCAAACCTACCCAAGTTCCCTTTGCCACTGAACCCTCTTCTATTCCTGTCTCACCTACTAGGAAACCTCCTCATTCACCTTCTCCTCCTCCATTTCAGCCTACTGGCTTTGCTGCTTTCTCTGGAACTCGTGTGTCTGTTTATGATTTTCAACAGGTTAAAGCAGATATGGAGAAGTTGACTACTCTGGTGAGCAAGAAACTCGAGGAAATGGCCTCGGAACTGCTCTCTCTTAAAGGCCAGGTGCAGGCTCTGGCAGAATCTCAAGCAACCGGATTTGCAGGCATGGAGGCAAAGCTTGCACAGGCTGAAGGCAAGTTTAGTGAAGGCAACAAGGAGATCTTGGAAACTATCAACAAAGTAGCCTTTTAGGAAGTCGAGGAAGACTCTATTGATCCCACAAATCCAGCCCTTGATCCTACTAATGCAGCCTTTTAAATCCTTGATTGCACTTATTCTAATTTCATATGTTGAACAATTTTATTTTGGTTTTGTTTAATCTCTCTGAACTTTGGTTTGTACGCCTTTATCCTTTGCTAAATTCTCTATGTTCCTCTTCTATTTCCTAAATCGGAACTCGACTCTTATTTTTCATATGATTGTGTGTGTTTGTTGATAATTCAATGTCTAACTTATATTTGCCTTGCATTATTTGAGCTCACTATTCCCTATGTAGTCTAGTGGGAGTATAGCAAACTGTTTTTTTTTTCAATCTTTTGATAATGCCAAAAGGGGGAAAAGACAAACTTCATGGCGGCTACGGCGTGTACCAAGGAACTCACACATCGAAGGTATAATTTTAAGGAAAATAAAGTCCTAGTAGTCTAAGTTTTTTTAAGTTAATAAAGTCCTTGTTAATTTTTCTTTTGCTCAGTCTTTTTATTTTAAAGTACTTTTCTAAGTTCTTTAATTACTCTATTTGTTTATTTTTTTAAGTTTTCATGTTTTGTTTTAAGTTTATGTTGCATGCCTGGATGATTTTATTTACCTAAGTTTGTCAATATTTGTCATCATCAAAAAGGGGGAATTTGTTGACCCTTTTAGTTTTGATGGACAAATTGACAAACTTGACTAATGAGCGTTTTAAGTCTTTGGTGAATAAAGGGTTCAAGCAAAGTTCGTTCCGGAGTAGGAACCTGGATGCGGAGTAGCATTCTCTAAAAAGCCTCATGCAAATCTCACGTTCTAGTTTTTAATTGTGAGCACTCAATAATACAAGTTGGAAAGGAACTCAATGATTTATGTTTAAGACTACTGGAATATAAAAATTAGTTTTAAAAAGATAATCTTTCTTTTGAGCAAAAGATAATTTATAAATGTTTTATCTAGTTTACTATTTTCTAATAAATTATCTTAGTTGTTTTTAAATAATTAAATAATTTATAAATTATCTTTTCAAAATAAAATCTTTTTAAATCCTTTAATAACGGAATATTTGATTAAGTCAAATATTGTTGCATGAATATCTCAACAAAGTTGTTTTTCCAGAAACGGTATTTTAGCATGTTGATTGCTACGTGGATTAAAGGAGAGATTTAAGAAATCTCCACTACCTTGATCATAGTCACATTCTCCACTATTAGTTAGTGGGTGTTGACTGGCAAGTGGTTGAGGGGTGTGGAGGTTAAGGATTAAATCTCCCTATTTAAACCACGACCATATTCATTGCAAAATACAACTCTTGAGCATAAAAATTCCAGTAGCCATCTAATAACATAAAGAGAGTTATTATCCTTCTTAATTCTTGAGTGCAATAGGTATTTGTAATCACAGATTGTATTCAAGTACTTTGGGGTTGGGATTGTGAGTTTGTAAAGTGAGGTTAAGGAAGCTTCGTTGCTGAAGTCTTCTGTGAGAGTTGGGAACAAGTTCCTAATTTGTGGAACTTGTTAACGGGTTAGAATTTTCACTTGTAAAGAGTTTGATTACATAGTGGAAATTTGGAAAAGCATTTATCTTCTCTCATCTTTATTTTATTTAGATAAATTCTGCAAAAGTTTTTAGAATTCACCTCAAATACAATTCACCCCCCTCTTGTATTAGCCAGTTAGACTTTCATATGTGCTTTACCGCTCATGTAGTTTTGATTTATTGATTAAATTTCATATCATTTGTCAATTTTGTAATTTGTTGTTGTCTTAAATAAAACCTCAATTATATTTCAAAAATGAAACCTCAATTAGGTTAATTTGATCATTATTAAGTTTACCAAATAAGACCGTTCAGTGAACAGAAATAAATATGCTACATAGGTAAATATGCTACATACATACAAATGTTTGATATTTTTTTTCTTCCAAAATTAGAGGTGTATGTCAACATACATTGTCTTATTTGTCTAGCATCTAGCGAGCATAATCCAAGTTGAGCTGAATCTATGCATGACTTGCTCGTTTGAAGGGGTGTGTGTAATACGGAGTAGATCCTAGTCAATACAAATAGTCGGCTACCAAACCCAAAAGATAGATCAAATTGGCTTCTCTCTTACTTTGACTAATGACTACGACTTTACAAGTTATTTTACATTATTAATAGGGTGTTGTTCAGGTGTTACTATGAGTAATATTTTTTTATTGGAAGAGATTGGACTTTAGATTTATTTTGTTAGGAAAAATTATATTTTCTCTGTTACTATTTACTTGACTAACAAATTAAAAATAAAAAACTTTGTAGATTTAATGAGAACCAATAAAAAAAATTAAAAATTAAAAATATTATATTACTTGGCCCATACAGGCCTGTTCCTAGCAATTTATAGGCCTGGGGCATGACGCATATTCTTAGGTGCACACTCATGCACCTAAAAATAGGTGTAACAACAACACAATATAAACATTAGCTTTTCAGAAAGTGAACATAGGTATAAAAAATATGAACATTAGCTTTTCAGAAAGTGAGCATAGGTATAAAAAATATGAACATTAGCTTTTCAGAAAGTGAACATAGGCATAAAAATGTGTGATTTTCGATTTCTTATGTGGTGACTTTGTGATTAACTTCGATTGATTAGGTTATATACCTCTGTTAACATTTAGTTGCAACTTTGGGGTATTATTTGAGAGACATAAAATATTCCAAAGTTGCAACTATATGTTAACGGAGATAGTATATGATTTTCTTCATTCTAATGAATTGAATTTTATCTGATTTTCTGCATATTTTTTTTATCAATGAACATAATAATGCAAAATATGAACATATGCATAGGTTCCCTTAAATGTGAAAATTAGCTTTTCAAAAAGTGAACATAGGCATAATAATATATGAACTTATGCATTTCAGAAAGTGGACATAACATTTCAAAATATGAACGTAAGCACTGGTTTTCTTAAAGTGAATCTAAGCATTTAAAAGGTGAACATATACGTAAAAAAATATGAACATAAATATTTTAGAAAGATAACATATGCATAAACAGATTTAATTAATATTTCATGAACAAGACATATTTACATTATGAATATTTGAAATTATATATGAACATATAAAATATTATTATGAATATAATGCATTTAATTATGAACATAAAAATTTGAAGAAATAAAAAATAATGTGATTATGAAACATATGCATTATAATTATTAAATGATCATTTTTTTACGTGTTCATTTTTTATTATTAAATGTTTATTTTTTTTAACTAAATGTTCATTTTGTAGAGCGTAGTGTTGATTTTGGCGGATCGTGGATATGTTATCTGGGTTATTAATTTGGGCCGCGCGTTTTGGGCCTTCCCTTGTTGCACCTATCTTAGGTGCATGAGGATGCACATAAGACCAATTGGGGGCATGATGATAAATTGGGGCCCCTTAGATGCCATTTAATAAATCATGTTTTAATATTTTTGTTTTTACACGGGCTAGTTTAAGATATTATTTTCTATAAAAATATTTAGGGAAAATTGTCAAAAATAATACAACCTTTGGTCCATTCCTTTTAAATAGGAAAACTTACCCATGATAATCCCACCTTTGGAGTGTCAGCTAAAAATAATCTCACCTTTGTGTTATTATTATATAATTCGACCTTTATACCCAATCCGCTTTAAATGGTCCCAACCGGCCATTTAACTTGTTATAAAAAGTTACATGACACGCGTCGGCATCTGATTGATCTAAAAAATAAAAGAAAATTAAAAGAAAAAAACTTAATTAATTAAGAAACCAATTGTTTAATTTTTTTTTAAAAAAGAAAACACCCCCACCAACCCAACCACCCTCCATGGTGGCTCAATCCCACCCACCCTACCCTAAAAATGCCAACTCCCTTCCCCCCCCCCCCTTGAACCACTAACTACACTCGAAAACCCTTCCTTGTCTGGCAGTCCAGATTGTGACCTCTCCCCTTCTTTGCTACGTTTTCGGCTCCTTCCCCTACCCTTATCCCTTTTCCGACCACCTCCCCTTCCCCTCACCCCAAATTCGGCCCCTCTCCCCCTCTCATGTGTTAGAATCTAACTCCTTTTGATGCATTAGATTCCCTTTAGATGCTTTCTTAGAGTTTAGTTTATGTTTTCTTAGCTTGAGGTCCCATTATTGTGTTACTGTCAGTTTAGTGTTCACTAGGGATTCTTCTTGTAATCAATTTAAATCTCTTTAGAGGGTGAATGATTAATGAAATCTTAAGCCTTCTACCAAGTGTTGCCTTGCTTTTATGCTTGTTTGTTGTTAGACCTTTATAGATATTGTGTCTTACTTGCATAATAGCTCCCCTCCAAACCAACTTAATGCACTGAGAACTCGTGGTTCGGACCTTCTTGTGCCCGCCTTGAAGTATCGGTCGTCACAAGCCCCGACCACCTGCTCTCCATCGCCCAAATAGACGTGAGTGCTCATTTTGTTTAATTACCCGCTTGTGTTGCTTTGTGCTCACAAGCCCCTCTTCCGCTCAACACTAGCGTTCTTGCCGCCAAAAGGCTAGAGCACACCGCACGTTTCGGGGTCCAAACTCATGGATTGTGTCAGTTGGTATCAGAGCTGAGGCCCAAACCTCATCGCAAGAAATCCATGTAGGCACCAAGGAGGGCTACACGAAGATGGAATTCATAGAGGAAAGACTTAGTTGGCTAGAGACGAAAGCGAACGAATGGTCCCAGGTGCAAGTCATTGTGCGCGAGCAAGCCAAGCAAATTGTGAAATTGATGGAAGATAGAGATGCTCTCTCCGCGAACAATTGCAATGTTCAAGGACAAGCCGATGAAGCACTTGAGAAATGTGCTACCTTAATGCGCGCTGTGGGCAGAGACGTACATGGAGTTGGTGCGGCGAAGATCAAGCCGCCCAAACCTCACGACTATAGTGGCGCTAGAGATGCTAAAGAAGTAGATAACTTCCTCTTCGACATGGAGCAGTACTTCCGAGTGTGTCATTGAGTGAAGTTCAGAAGGTGGATACTGCCATCATGTACTTGTTCGAAGATGCCAAGCTTTGGTGGTGCACCAAGCATGCAAACATCGAAGCAGGAAGAATCAAAATTAATACATGGGCGGAGTTCAAAGAGGAACTCAAAGAACAATTCTACCCCGACAACACAAAATTTGTTGCTCGGATGAAGTTGATAGAGTGCCGCCAGAAGGGTTCCATTTGCGACTATGTGAAAGAATACTCGGCGATAATGTTGGACATCATAGACATGAACAAGAAAGATCGAGTGTTCAACTTTGTCAATGGGTTGAAGGAATGGGCGCAGCGATAAGTTTTAAGGCAGAAGATTGATACTTTCGCTGTTGCAATGTGTGCTGCTGAGAGATTAATGGACTACTTAGTCGGGAAAAGCTGGCAATCCGAGAATGATTCAAGTGGGACGTCAACACCTCCAATAGCCCGACTCCAAGCTCTCCAAAGGGGGTAGAGAACGGCTCTCGAGTATCATCCAACACCATTAATACTTATCAGAGAAGAAGTGGAGGAGGTGATGTGTAGAGATCTACATCGACCGCCTCCCACAACTCCGGAAACTCTAAGGCCAGCGCGTCTTGGGCAAATTCCAAGCTGCCGAACTGCATTCTTTGTCGAGGACCACACAACTGGTGGGAGTGCGAGCATAAAGAAGATCTTGACAAGATCTAAAAGAGATTGTCATCTATGTCCGTTCAGGAGATCCAAGAGGAGAAAGAGACCAACAGAGACAACAACCCATACTACGAGATGTACTCCATGCGAATGACTACCGTACCCCAGAACCTGAATTCCGGTACCTATCAGCAATGCGAGTGATGGAGCCAGAGAAAGAGGCGACATCGAATAAACAATGCTTGCACTAGAGACACCCAGAGGCGGGAGATGAAGCCCAGAGAGCCGACAACATCCCAGATGCACACCCGCCAAACTCAAAATCAGACACCTAGTTCGAAGAAAAGAGCGAAGAGCCCAGAGATACTCTAGAGACAAGCACCAGAGTCTACAATGATTCCAGTAGTCTGCCGCATCAACGGTGCGTCAGAGACTCAAGATAGTTTAGGATTTTCTAGATTTGCTTGTTACTCTTGTAAGTCGACGAGGTCGTCGATAGCTTAAGTGGGGGAGGATGTTAGAATCCAACTCCTTTTGATGTATTAGATTCCCTTTAGATGCTTTCTTAGTGTTTAGTTTATGTTTTCTTAGCTTTAGGTCCCATTATTTTGTTATTGTCAGTTCAGTGTTCACTAGGGATTCTCCTTGTAATCAATTTAAAGCGCTTTAAAGGGTGAATGATTAATGAAATCTTAAGCCTTCTACCACGTGTTTCCTTGCTTTTATGCTTGTTTGTTGTTAGAACTTTATAGATATTGTGTCTTACTTGCATAATAGCTCCCTCCAAACCAACTTGATGCACTAAGAACTCGTGGTTCGGACCCGCTTGTGCCCGCCTTGAAGTATCGATTGTCACAAGCCCCGACCACCCGCACTCCATCGCCCAAATAGACGTGAGTGCTCCTTTGGTTTAATCGCCCTCTTGTGTTGCTTTGTGCTCACAAGCCACTCTTTCGCTCAAAGATAGCGTTCTTGCTAAACATGGGCACGGGCCGTGCCTGGTCGTGCCGGGGTGGGGGTCGTGCCGTGCCTGAATTTGGCACACCCCAGCCCACGGCACGACACGACCCACGTTCCTTGCGGGCTGTGCCGTGCCGGGCCGCGGGCCAAACTGTGCGAGCTTATTTTTTTTTATTTTTAATAAATGAAAAAAAACGAATTAAACGATATATATTTTTTTAGTACAACTTAATATATGTGATTAATTTATGTTTATGTTAAATGTTAATGTTAATATATTTTGTTTTCATTTTTTGAACAACTTTTTTTTAATTTAGGTTATATAAATTATTTATCTAATTAATAATTATGTTTAAGTTTATTTAAACAAATAAAAACAATTTTATTAATTTAGCAAAAAACAACAATGCATATAATAAAAAAAAATACGAGTGCGATAATCCGAAAACACAAAAAATTAAAGAATAACTTATTTTATTATATGACGGTAGCCGGTACGAATGTACGATAATTCAATAATACAAAATAAGTAATGATAATTAAAAATCGTACAATAGTGTATGAATATTGAATAACTTCATTTATTATACGGAATACGAAGTTCGATAATACAAAAAGAATACAATAGTGTATAATGTAAATATGTAATCATGTAATTATTATTGGTCGTCTTCTTCTTCGCCTTCGTCTTCATCTTCGTCTTCGTCTTCTAGAGGTTCAAGTTCATCCGCCAATTGAGTTGATTGAGAAGTATGAGAACTAAAAGAAGTCGACGTTCCTTCATCGTCGTCGTTTTGTGCATAAGTACGATCTTGAGAACTAGTTTCGGCATCCAACCAATCCTTGAAGCAAACACACATTTCAAGTGTTTCGGGTTTTAGTCTTGTTCTTCTATCGTCTAAAACTCGTCCCGACGCACTAAAAGCTCTTTCAGAGGCAACGGAGGAGACTTGGATTGCAAAAATATCGCGAGCCATTGCCGACAAAATTGGATGTTTCACGGTTTGTAATTTCCACCAATCGAGGATGTCGTGGCCAAACTTCTCTTCATCGTCCATGCCTTTCATGAAGTCGTAACTTAAGTACATTTGCAACTCCGAAACATCGCTTTGTGTTCTCTTACTTGATGATGATTCCGTACCTGAAAACTTGGATATCATGTTAGCAGCTTGTGCAAATAAACCTTTGGCCCGTTTACTTACATTTTTGGATGTTTGAGAAGGGGCAAATCGAGACACGGTTCCATATTTACTTTCATAGGTGGAGTATAAAGAAAAAAAAATCATTTTTCACCTTAGTTTTAAAAGCTTCAACATCATCTTCAAAATTCATGTTACTATAATAAATATCAATTAATAAAAAGGTGCCATCATATTTTTGCCTAGGATCTAAAATAGAAGCAAAAATATAAATCATAGGAATATCGGTGTAATATTTACGCCATTTTTCCTCCATGGATGGAAGATATCCATGATAAACATGTTGAGATCGGTGTTCCGCAAAAAGTTGTGCAAGTAAACATGCATTACTAAGAAAAGAATGAGAACAAGGATTATATACAGAAGAAAAACAATGTGTCATACCATATAGTAATTGTAAAAACTGCATATATTTTTCACAATTAACCAAATCATCTTCTAGTAAAGCATTTTGTGGAAATTTCATATTATAAAAAAGTGTTAAATGAACCTTGTACTCGATTGCCCGACTCAACATTTCATAGGTGGAGTTCCACCTAGTTGGACAATCCGGTGCTATTTTTATGGTTTTAATCCGTTGTTGCCTGCAAAAACCTTTCCATTCTTGATATCTCATGTTAGAGCTATTAATAGACATAATAGCATTCCTTATTTTGTGATAAAATGGACCAATTGCTTGTGTTCCATCCTTCACACACAAGTTAAGAACATGACAAATGCATCTAACATGAAGTGCATTTCCATCTAATATAACATCGGTCAATTGGTTTTTGACCAAATTCGCACTATATGTCATAGAAGTTGCATTATCGAAAGTCATTGACATGATTTTATCCCTAAGACTATATGCATCAATGGCTTCCATTAAATGATGTGAAATGTTAAGACCGATATGAGGGTATTCAAGCATTTTGAAATGAATGATGCGTTTTTGTAACATCCACTCATTATCTAACCAATGATAAGTAACACATAAATAGTGGAGTCTGTAACCACCATCCCATGCATCGGCGGTTAAAGAAACTCTACTAGGAAGATTAGCTAATTCATTTACTAATTTCAATTTGTACTCTAGATAACTCTTCATGGCAGCAGATCGAACAGTTTTTCGGGAGATTTTTTTGTGTTTTGGTTGTAGTGCTCGGTTAACATAGTTGTTGAAGGCATCATTTTCGGCGAAAAGAAAAGGTTGTCCGCATGTACAATCATTCTCCCAAGTTCATCCCTATCTCTCTCGTAATTGTAAATGAAGCCTTGTGGATGGAATTGAGAAATTTTGGGTTGGGTTGGATCACTAGATGGTCCACCACATTTTTTTGTATGTCTATTAAGGTGTCCCGTCCCTCCCTTGGTATCGGCCGAGAAAATTTTACCACAAGTCCGACACTTGGCCTTTTGTCCATTTTTACTTAATTGATAATGTGACCAAACTTCACTCTTTCTTTTGGTTTGAGCAAAGTCCTCTTCGGTACACCACTCTAATATGTTAGGATTTTGGGTGTTGGGAATTTGGGTGGATGGTTCACTCGACCCGCAGGCTTGTGTTTGGCTACCTTGGGAAGGAAGAGGAAAAGGAAATTCATGTTGTTGAAATTGGCTTTGTTGAAATTGGGTCCAAGGAGCCATATCATCCATTTGTTCTTGCCCTCCCGTGATTTGGGGATGAAAGAAAGGGGTGGAAGTGTTTGGAACGGGCATGTTAGGGGAGGGAAAGGGCATGTTAGGGGGGGGCATAGGCATTAAAGTGTTTGGATTTGGTGATTCCCTACGTTTTGACTTGGCTTTTCTAGAGGAGGAGGAAGCGTTCGGGTTTGATGCCATGATTAATTAATAATAATAACAATAAAAGTAACAATAACAATAATAATAATAATAATACAAATAACAATAACAATAATAATAACAATAAAAGTAACAATAACAATAATAATAATAATACAAATAACAATAACAATAAGAATTAGTAAGTAGTTTTTATATAAATTAAATTTTTAAAAATAATTATAATAATAGTAGATTACTTGGATCAATGAGATTCCAGGTAGGAGAGGTTAGGAGCGACGTTGTCCAGAGCCCAAGTCCCGCCTTAGACAGATTTCAACAATCCAAATAACCCACAATTAAAATAGAAAGTAGTTTTTATATAATTAAGTAGTTTCAACTTCCAAGAATACAATAATAATAATAATAATAATAATAATAATAATAATAATAATAATAATAATAATAATAATAATAATAATAATAATAATAATAATAATAATAATAATAATAATAATAATAATAATAATAATAATAATAAGATTAACAACTAACAATAACAAATTAAAATAAAGTTGAGTTAGATCTTACAATGACGCTTCAATGCTTTCCCAAATTTATAATTTCCCGAACTTATAATTTCCCGAATTTATAATTTCCCGAATGTAAATATAACAATTTTTTTTTTGGTAGTAGACTAATAAAGGTAATAATAGTAAAAATGTAAAATTTATAAGAGATTAGGAATTTTTTTTTTTTTTTTCACAAAAGAGACCAAGATTGTAGGATTTGTAGGAATTTGAGAATTGAGAATTTGGGAGTAAGAAAATTTGAGAATAAGAGAGAAGAGATGAGTTGATGAATTGTGAAAATTTTGGAGGAAAATATGAGGTATTTATAGGGAATTTGGGTGGGAAAAGGGGTGGAAAACTAGCCGTTTATAACTGTTGGAAAACGGCCATAAACGGCTAGTTTTCCAACGGTATGGCACGGGCCGTGCCTTGCGGGCTCGTGTCGTGCCCGGCCGTGCCACGTGCCGTGCCGCCGGGTCGTGCCAGCGTGCCGGCCCACGTGCCGGCCACCGTGCTGCCCGGCGTGCCACGTGCTGTGCCCATGCCAAATCCCACAATTTTGTTCACGGCACGGCCCACGGCCCACAGGTGGGCCGCCGTGCCGTGCCGTGCCGGCGACCGTGCCGTGTCGGGCCGTGCCGGAGTCGTGCCGGGCTTGTGCCGCCCGCGTGTCGGCACGACTCGTGCCCATGTTTAGTTGTTGCCGCCAAAAGACTAGAGCGCGCTGCACGTTTTGGGGTCCAAACTCCCTGATCGTGGCACCACGCCATGATTTCAGCCTTCCTTTCCTTCCCATGCCGCGATTTCAGTATGGGCTGGCAAATTTATGTTTAATTTTTGGGGTTTGGTGGTTTGGAGGTGATGAAAGGGGCTGAATAGGGGCAGTGACCGGCCATTCTGGGACGACGTTTTGGGCGCGGCAGAGCTAGTATCTAGAACAATGGTGGGGCGGAGAGGTGGTCGGGGCTGGTGGTTGGGGCGTTTTTTTTTTAATTATTATTACTATTGTTTTAAAGAAGTGAGTTTTAAACTAGTTAATTAAAATTAAGTAATAATCTTTTTCTAAAAATACTTTGAACCAAAAAAAATAATTACCTATTTATCAGGTAACCAGTCATTTAGGACCATTTTGAGCAGATTGAGTATAAAGGTCGGATTATTTAAAAATAACTCAAATGTAGAATTATTTTGGGAAATTCTCTTTGGTAAACCTCTAATTTTTGTTATTCTCTTTGGTAAATTGTAAAAAAAACTATTATCCTTGGTGAACCATATTTTAAAAAAGTAATCCATTGGTAAGATTGATGATTTAATTAGGTATTTTAAGCCTAACCATGGTTAGCCAATGACTTAATGACAAATTTAACCCTAATTAACTAATCTGACTTCCCCTCCAAATTGATTTCCTCATCCTTATATATCCCTAATCGATTTCCCCCTTTTTATTCAATCCCTAATTTCACGATTTTCCCCAATCATGAAGAACAGTCGATCATCTTCCTCATCTAAGCCAATCACCATGGACGATCGGATTGCTTGGGTCAAGCATGTGCGCTGCGATTGTGTACCCCCCAAGTTGCTGCAGTGATGGTTTCAGAGACCACGAAGAACCCTAGAAGACTTTTTTACAAGTGCAGGGCATGCGATTTTTTATGTTGGTTGAAGGAGCAGGATATAATCAGGGTTGGTGACGAATTGGAGGTTGAACAAGGTGCTCTTGTTGCTGTTAATTCAAGGCTGGATAAATTGGTGAACTTCATCAAATTGATTGTAAAGATGGCTTTGATTATGTATTTTGTAATGTTATTTGTTGTTGCGAAATGATGAATTAGATTATGATTTGTATGCTGAAGTAGAATGTTGATGTCGAAGGTTATTATGTAGTAGGGCTATGAATTAAAACTGATGTACTTTGTTATGCATATGGTTGAATGAAATTGGTACTACTATTGTTATGCACAATGTGTGAGTTATTTGCAATGTCTTTACTTAATAATAATGCCCATATTTCATTGAGAATTTTCAAAAGCAAAACATTACATTAATCCATAAGTTATCCAAAAAAAAAACACACCATATGAGTGTGTGACAAATACAGTTAACTTATAAGCAACATAAATGTTTTAAAATTCTCAAAATACATGCGCTGGCTTGAACAAATTTCCCTAAAACACTAAGATGCAGGCTGTGATGCCGAGACACCTCCCTTAGCTTTCCTTACCTTGTCCTTGGTGAGACCCTTAAAGGTTGTGATGATGTTGCCACTTTTGCTGGTTGTGGTTGAATCATTGGTACACCCTTCTTCTGCTTTTTTGGTTGCTTTTCTGTTGGCTGAGCAGTTGAGATTTCACCTAAGGCAGCCTTGTCTTTCCCTGTCAAGCCACCTTGGAATGTCTGTGAGTTATGCCCAAATTGCTGGCATTTTCCACACCTTTCAGTCCTAGACCTCTTCCCCTTAGCTTTCTCACCCTCTTCCCTCCTCATGTTCCTAGAAGGCCTGCCTATACCTCTTTTTCATTGCTGGTCGGGCAAAATTTGGATAATTGCTGTCAGGCCATTGCTCCGCATCTGGTATGGCCTTGATAGAGTTGGCATAATCCAGTTTGTACTTGGTGGCAGAGTACCACTCACTAATGTAGGCCCTAGGGTCTTGATTATCATGAAATATTGCCCTCATAGCATGTTTTCATGGAAACCCAGTTAGTTGCCAAACATTACACACACATGTATTTTCCCTTAAGTTGACAGGGAGCACTGACTTCCCATCAAGCACTTCAAATTCTCCATCTCCAGATTTCAAACACTTACATGTCCTTGATTTATGGCTAATCACTTGAAGTCTTTTCATTATGTTAGAGAAAACATCATCTCTCCAGTTCTCACATGCTTCCCTTATGGTTGCCATTCTAACCATAGTTAGTCTTCTAATACCTGTAGTATAATTTCGTGACATCAAATTAGATTTGGTGCTAACTTAGTTATCTTAACACTATATCAAAGTAGGTAGGGTTAGTTAATTACCTTTGAGCAGAGTTAGCACTGGTCTGCATTTATCAATGCTCACGGTGGAATTGAAGCTTTCAACAAAGTTAGATTTGTTGTTGTCATACTTCACAGCTGGATTGAAGGCATGCTTTGACCATCTTGATTGTGGTCCAAGCTTTGAGAGCCAAACTAGAGCTAGGGGATTATCTTTTTGCAATGCCTTCATTGATTTCTTGAATGTGAATGGATTGTAAGCTCAAGCAGCCTTCCAAAACAGTTGAAACATCAACAACCTAGGAAATTCCTTCTTAAAATTCTTGACCAAATGCTTGCAACAATACCTTCTGCCCACTTTTTGCCAAATATCAGAAATTGCAAGATTAATACCCTGCACAAATGATATATATGTTAGGTAAACACACTATATTGTAGCATAATTAAAGTATAGAATTTATGGGGAACTAATATACCTTCTGCCTATCACTGATGATGCACCAATCATCACCCCTTCCACTTGGTTGTAGAGCATTTTTCAAGTGATATAGAAAGTACTTCTAACTGTCTGCATCTTCTGCACCAACTATTGCCCATGTTATAGGAAAAATTTCATTATTTCTATCAAGAGCAATTGCAGACAATAAAACCCCATCATAGTTGCCCTTTAGATGAGCTCCATCTACCCCAACCAGACTTCTGCACCCAGCACTCAGCCCATCAAGTGCAGCTTTAAATGCAATGTATATGGAACTAAACACCATAGGTCTGTCAGGACCAACATTGTTCTATGCACAGAAAGCTAATGAGTTAGGGTTTAGTTCCTTGATAACGTCACGATACCTTGGCAATTCTTTGTAGGAAACATCATGGCCACCATGAATTTCTGCTAAAGCCTTTGTCCTAACCCTGTACAAGGTGCTTTGTTCCATGGTCACTCCATATCTTTTCCACAATAGTTGATTAAGAGCCTTTGCAAGGACATCATTGTTTGCCCTGATGTCTTCAAGTAAAAGCCTCATTTTCCACTAGACAATCACCATGCTGTTTCTTGTCTTAAGTCCTGCACAAGTATGCTCTGGGCTTTGTATGCTTTTGATTGCCCAAGTTGTACCATCTGAAAGCACAGAAGCATGCAATCTCCACCCATAGTTCACATCTGAGCACCTAGCACAATATCTCTTGTTGCTGGCAAAGTGAATAACTACTGAAAAACCACACTGAATGTAGTAATCCCTCACCACATCCCTGAGGTGTTGTTTATCCATGAACAACTGCCAAGGCTTCAAAATTATCTTCCCAAATCCTTCATCAATATACACTTCTCCATTGTTGTACAACTTAGTTAGATAATTATTTTGCTCATTCTCACACTCAAAATGTTCATCTTTAAAAGGGTCAAAGCTGTCTTCAATCATGGGCCCATACTCATCATTAGGTTAGTCTTCTTCATCATCTAAACTCACATTATATGACTCACCACTTAACTCTTCATCTGACACACCAGTAGGTATGTAGCCATCATCTTCACTATCATCTTCATAATCAAATGGCACCAGAGTAGTGTCCACATCATCTTCACTTAAACTAACAGCCATAGCCCTTCTCCTATTATGTTCCACTGGTTGCTGTTTAATCCCTCCCCCACTTTGACTATTGCTAATCACAATCCCCTTTCACTTAGCAGTTGTCCTAGGTAATCTCTTTTGGAAATAGGCTGACACTCTAGAAGATTTAGAAGAATACCCTCACCTAAAGTAGTCCTAGTCCCAAACTCACTTATGTTTTGCAAGGGAGGTATCAAAGATTGGGTTTGTAGTTGGGCTTGACTTTGTTGTATGATGATGTCATGGGGTGGTTGGTATTCATTTTGATTTATATCATCACTTTGTTCTTGGTCATCTGTTTGGTTAGGCTTGTCAGTCTGCCTGGTGTAGGGGAAATGTTGAACCATGTTTCTAAGGCATTCCCTCTTCCCCTCCCTCTTCGATTCCCTCTCCTTCTCCCTCTGCCTCTTTCATTCCTTGCCCCCCTCCCTATGACAGAATCTCTCCCTCTCCCTCTTTCATTCCCTCTCCCTCTTTCATTCCCTCTCCCTCTCCTTCTACCCTTAGGTTGTGGGTTTGCAGCCAACTCTGCTTCCATCTCTGCTTCTAACTCAGCCCAATTTTGATCTGGATCATAATTTAGAACCTCAGGTTGACTCACATTCTTTAACTTTCCTACTGCCTTAACATGTCTATCAAAGTGTGCCTTGCTAAATACTTCAGCTTTCTAGGTGTGAGTTTTTCCTTATTTTTAAGTGATGGTTTAGAAACTGCCTTAGCTACTGGTTCAACTATTGGATTAGCTACAGGTTCAACAACTAGATTAGCTACTTGTTACTTTCTAGCCATTAATGATCTTGCAGCTGCAACAACCTTAATATCTTTTAACCCATCTCCAACCCATATGTATATCTCACTTTTTCCAGGCAAATTTGTAAACATCTTCATCAAAGCAGCATCACTTTTTCCAGCTATTAATGATCTTGCAGCTTCATTTTATAGACATACTAAAAAGTGGGGTTTTTTGGTGTTTCAATATTACTCTCCCTAGCCTTTTCCCAATACTCTACAACAAGGTCTATCAAGTTAACCTTATCAACATCATCAACCACAAAAGACACATCAACACCCCTATACTGAAATTGTAGCACCTGTCCAATAACCACCTCTAATCATGAGTTATATCCATTCTAAGTTGGTCCTGAAAATCTGCCAGTCCAGCGACCAACCATCAGGCGATGGCCTTGCAATGCGCACCAGCCTTCGAAACTGATCAGGCCGCTGGAAAAGCATCGGGCGATGGTCGAGCTTCATCTTCATCACATCCCTCGACCAGCGACCACCCATCGGCCGATGGGTTGTGCACCCATGACGCCGAGGCAACCTACATCAACTATGACTCTTTTAATCGGCGACCAATCATATCACGACTTATGTAATTGCTATTTTTCTGATTTTATTTTATTTATTTATTTTTAGATTAGTTTTAGGATAATATAAATACTCAAGGGATATTATTTTTCCCTTATGCCTTTTTATATCTTTTATTATTTTACGTTCGTTTTAGTTTTCTCTCTAGCCCTAGTTTTTCATGGATAACTCCATGGATTCCTCCTTGGATTTGTTCTTGAATTTGTTACTTTAATTTATAGAGGTAATTTTATTTCTTTACTTTTAATTATGTGTAGGCGTCGCTCAAAGTGCGCCTACGTTAAGCAATGTTGTGAATATGCTTGGCACTCATAGGGAGTGGGAAATGATATAATACGATTAGGGACAAAGCAAAGTAGGGAGCCGCCAACAAGTTTTTAAGGAACTTGTAAACCGTTCACGGATCATTTAAGGCAACCACGATAAAGGGACAACGATAGGCAACAACGATTGACCTGTGAATTGAAGGTTATACCCCATTCATAATCCATGAGATTACTAACTCCATATGGTTCGGAACCACGAAAGGAGGATCGGGGATGATGGTACGAGGTGAGTCATGGAGTCACATTCGCCCGTATTGGCCTCAACTCGATTCTTATAGTGAAAAGTGATTCCTGCGATCTCAAAGGCATACAAACAAAATATTCAATTTACTCCAAACTATTATTATGCTAAATTGGTTTAATATTAATGCAACATATAATTCTAAAATATTAGTGATCACTTGATTAAACAACAAGATTAAAAAGGAAACTAAACCGGTTGTCCAAATTATCTTATTAGGCGTGATTTTCAATTACATATTCCCTTTAAACATGCAATATGGTGATCAATAAAAATAATAATAGAATTAACATTAATATTGGAAGCAATTTAACAATAATTGTGTTAGTCAAATCAAATAATAATAAACCTAATCATGATATTAGTAATATTAAAATAAAAATAAGTAATTAATTAATTACTCACTTTCCGCGTGTTCCTTTAAATTGCTACATCATGAATAAATTGTTAGTAACTTCAATAAAAAAATATAAATCAAATAGAAATTAAATTAAATAAAGGTAGATTTGATTTGGTCCAAACCCTTAGTTATGTGTACCTTTCACGCCTTGGTTTAAGGACGGAACCTCGGGTTAAGTATGGACTCCTTGGAATGCTTAAGGGAAGAATGGTGTAATTAGGAATATAGGTTTAAAGCTTAGAATATGGGAGAGAGAGAATAAAATAATTTTTGGTGTAAAAGAGAGAAAGAGAGAAGGATATGATGCCCCGAACTGCAAAAAGGGGGGAGTATTTATAGGGAAAATGAGTAGAGGGAACACGCGGAACCCTAAAAAGATAAAAACCCTAAAAAATAATACCGTGACACGGTGCCAAGCATCGCCAGACGGGGGAAGTCACCGTCAGACGGGAGTAAATCCCATGACGCGGTGGACAACTGAAGTGATGCGGGAAATATTTGACCCGCGGGAAGTTAAAACACGTGAAGGGTTTACGCGGAAAAGACAAGAGAAAATTCCGTGACACGACACACGTACCGTGACACAGAAGTGTCCACCGTGGCACGGTACAGTACACTGTGTCACGATATGGAAAAACGCGGAAATTACACAGAAAAAGCACCGTGACACGGTGAGAAATATCGTGTCACAGCAGCAGGTACCGTGTCACGACAACAGGTACCATGCCACGGTGGAATTTGACGTAAAAAAGCTTCAAAAATGGCACCGTGACACGATGTACAGTACCGTGTCACGGCATTAGGCACCTTTAGACGGGGGAAGGCACCGTCAGACGGGGCACACTCCTGTGACACGGTGCTTTTGCACCGTGCGTGGTGATTCCAGTTATCAACTCATTTTTAAAATCACCAAAACTTTTGATCCGTAACTTGGAATAAGGCATATAATATATCATTGGAAATATTATCAAGTCTACTTTCCAATCCAATTAAAATAAGGTTAAATTATTTGTAGATTTTAAGATATGGTCGTTTTAGTGGAAGAGTGTCGGTTTTGGGCCGAGTTTAGTGTTTTGCTCATATCTTTTTCGTTATAGCTCGGAATTGGGCTTATGATATATGGTTGGAAATATTATTTCAAGGCCTATCCAAAAAATAATAATTTGATCAAAATTATATATCTATAAAATAAGTTTCTCTCGGTTTTGCAATGTTGACACGAAAAGTGGAAAATAGGTTATGGTTTAGGGAAATGAGCTAGAAATTGGATTGGTTCATGAAATATATTGGATAGACCATGGATTTAAGCACTCCAAAGATTAAATACTCAACCCGACCAATAATGGCGGTGAAAGGTGTTCATCATCGGGTTTGGTTTTGGGGAGACATTTTTAGGTGTCTACAGAAGCCCTTACTTTGACTGAGTTTGTAGAAACGTCAGTTTCAAAAATGATAGTCAAAGTAGTCGATAGGGACAGAGAATGATTTAAGACGTTATGTGATTTTAAATCACTCTGTATACGCCAATACCTGCAGAAAAGTGTTAGTTCCATAAATAAAAGAGTAAAGGGATAGAATACGTATCTGACACTAGTGTATCGGTGACAAATAAGTTTGGCAGCTTCCTATGCTTGAAGGAATCCACCAAATGACGTTTTTGCTGAAATACTTTCCATGCCTGAGGAAAGTCGACTGATGAGTTTGGTAGCTTTCTAAGCCTGAAGAAATCTACCGAATGATACTTTCCATGCTTGAGGAAAGTCAACATATGAATTTAGTGGCTTTCTATGCTTGAAGAAATCCACTAGATAATACTTTCCATGCTTGAGGAAAGTCGACATATGGATTTGGCGCTTTCTATGCTTGAAGAAATCCACCAGATGACACTTTCCATGCTTGAGAAAAGACTTGTCTGATTTTGTCAGGTTCGATTATTGTCCCCGAACGTGGGCTATAGTTGGTTCGCTTGTCCCCGAACGTGGGCTGTAGTTGGTTAGCTTGTCCCCGAACGTGGGCTATAAATGGTCCGCTTGTCCCCGGACGTGAGCTGTAGATGTTCCGCTTGTCCCCGGACGTGGGCTGTTGCAGGGAATAATTTCAAGCGTTAACCCCTAGCTTGAACCCCACTTTGATCATACAATAAAGTACGGTGGCGTCCAAAAGGAAAGAAGATAGAGCAAAAGAGTCGCCAACAAGTTTTTTAGGAACTTGTAAATCGTTCACGAGGTGAAGGTTACACCCCTTAACGATCCAAGAGATCGTCAACTCCATAAGATCTTGAACAAAATAAGGGTTCGGGGATGAAGGTGCAATTCCAACCTAAAAGAGATTGAACCTGCCCTAATAATAGGCCTCTACTTTATTCTGATCGTATTCATGTGCGCTCTCTGACTAACATGCAATCAATAAGATTAACCCTAAACCTGTTTATCTATGTTGGTTGAATATTAATGCACAAATAAATCTATTATTGGTGATCACTTGAATTATAATCATATTAACCCTAACAAGATTATTAATTATCTTATTAAGCGTGATTACAAGTACCAATTCCCTTTAAACATGCATAAAAGGCGTGATCAAGCAATAAAAATAAATAATGTATCAAGTAACATAATAATAAATATCACAATAATAATCATGAATAATAATTATAATAACAATCATCATAATAATCATAATAATAATAATATCATCATAGATAAAATAATCATCATCAAAATAATAATAATAATTATAATAAAATTCATAATCATCATAAATTATAACAATTATAATCATAATCATGTTCATGTTAGTATTAAAGCATAATAATAGCAAGATCCTAGGCATGATACTAACAAGATTAATAACCAACCCTAGCATGTCAATAAGCAATAAAAATCATATCTTTAACCCTAACATGATACTAACAATCATAAATATTAAGAAGAACATAGGAAGCATCGCAGGAATCATAATAAGCATATTTGATATTATAACCTTTTCCCTATATATTATACTAGGAATATCATAATAACAATATAAACAGGATTTCTACATCATAATATCAATTAAAACCATCAAAGCACTTACTTTGATGCTTCGTACCTCTTTCTAATAACAAAATACACACGTTAGTAACTTCAAGGAAAATAAATAGAAAAAAATTAAATTAAATAATTAAAAGAGAGATTTGGGACCAAACCCTAAGAAATTAAACCTTTCATGTCTAGGGCGAAGGCAACTTCGAATATGGCTAGGTATTTCTAAATCTTGCGAATGCAGAATTTTGTATGTAAAAGCTAGTTTAGGAAAAGATAAAGAGAGAGATGAATGAATGACAAATGAAATCTTGATGATAATTAGCGAATGATTAAAGAGAATGAAAGAGAATTGAAAACTGGTTGTAGGTGAATATAATCAAAAAGCTGGTTGTTGATGAATGAAAACGGAGTTTTTAATACATTATTTATAGAGAAAATCAGCCAAAAAGATAAAATTAACAAAACAGAGTATTGGCGCACGAAAAACTATGCTGGCGCCAGCACCAGCTAATTGGCGCCAGGCGCCAATGGCTGGCGTTGGACGCTAAACTTGTTTTTGACGCGTTTTCTAAAATCAGATATATTTTGCCGTACAAGAGGATAAAATCGTATATTTTCCTCAAAAATGCTCTTTGATTTTAATTAAACCTATAAAAAGTCAACAAAAGTCAATTTATCAATGCTAATTGAATTAGGAATGAAAAGAACCTTCTAGAAAAATCTAGAAGACTAAAACCATTCCTAATTGCATTAGGAATGATAAATCATATTAGGCCCTCCCCTAGATCATTGAGCCGCATATAAGGCTCAAATTGGGCCCAGTTTAGTAAATTGGCCATAACTTCCTCAATATTCATCGGAATTGGGCTTATAATATATCGTTGGAAAGGTCTTTGCAAGTCCCATTCAACTACAATACTATTGGACCCATATCATGGACCAACCAAATTGGATTGACTGTTTTTCTTAAAATAAGTTTTCAAAAACAGAGAGAAGAGAAAAGAAATTAAAATTGTCCGCAACACTAGACTTTCTACACTTTCGCTTCATTCGATTATGATTGGACGCGAAAGGTACTCATCACCGGGTTTGGTTTTGGGGAGACACAAATGGGTGTTTACAGAAGCCCCCACTTTTACTGAGTTTGGAGAAACGCGAGTTTCGAAAACAAAAGTCAAAGTATCGATAGGGTCGGAGAATGATTCAGAATGTTCTGCGATCCTAAATCACTCTTGTAAGCCGATACCTGCAAACTAACGTTAATTAAATAGATGAAAGAGTTAAGAAATGCGTATCTTGCACCGTCAAGCACACGTCTCTGAAAGTAACCGATTGTTTTGATGACCTTCTACAAGCTAGAGAATGCCATCCCGCTTGAAAACTGCTACGCCTGTAACTGCTTCCAATATAGAAGACTGCTTCGCCTGAAACGATCCTCTTCCGCTTTGATAATATTTCATGTCCAAGGGAATACCATCAGAGATTGCTTCTCTTGAAACAATCCTCATCCGTATTGATAATATTCCACGTCCTAGGGAATACTATTATTTCTCTTGAAATCACCTTCAGTTGCTTTTTGAAAACTTTCCACAATCTATGGAACGCCATCTTGCTGCTTGTTTTGACGATCTTCCGCAATCTAGGGAACGCCGTCGATCAATGTTGAGCCTTTTCTTGACTCATAGTGACAACCTTTCCAATCATAGCAAAAGTCGTCGAAGACCGCCTCATCATGAACCGCTCTTCTCATATCTTGGTGACAACCTCCACAATCCTAGCGAACGTCGTTGAAGACCGCCCATCTCGTGCTATCTTCTGAAATCTTGGGTGACAACCTCCACAATCTTAGCGAATGTCGTCGAAGACCGCCCATCTCGTGCTATTTCCTCAAATCTTGGGTGACAACTTCCACAATCTTAGCGAACGCTGTCGAAGACCGCCCATTTCGTGCTATATTCTCAAATCTTTAGTGACAACTTCCACAATCTTAGCGAATGCCGTCGAAGACCGCCCATCTCGCGCTATCTTCTCAAATCTTTAGTGACAAATTCCACAATCTTAGCGAATACTGTCGAAAATAACTTTACTTGAAGTCATCCTCAGTTGTTGCGATAATATTCCAAAGAAAATTACTGAAGACCAAAACTTGTCGATCTTTAAAGCTCGCCTTTTGCTTCCGCTAAAACCATTATGTCGGTGTCTCCGTGATGAGCCAATTCTTAGGCGCTTTAAGCTAAGTGAGACGATCTTTCATCAGGTCGACCACTTATTGTGATTGTAATCAACTAACTACTTAATCATGTCAAATTGCTTGTAGGGGCTAACTGGGGTACCAAGGAACCCGAAATTGCTGTATGAGGTTGAAATCACTTTTCGGAGAGGCTTCGAGCTCTGCCGCTGCTGAAATATCTTTGGCACCAGGAATTGGAGTAGGGTCTTCCCTATTTTGCTGCACATATATTTATTTTTTACTATAGGACTTTGCCAATTTCTTTAATTATCTTAGGGTTGGCCTAAGGTTTAGCATTGCTTGACTCATTGACTTGACATGACTCAAGGCATAAACTTGACTAGCTGTAATCGACTGACTCGAGGTTGACTCGACTTGAAGTGAAAAGACACGAGTGACTCATGACCCGTGTGTGCATTGTAATGTGATCGTGCGACTCAAAAATGCAAAAAAGCAAAAAATTTCCGTCATTTTTATGGAGAGTACCGACTTTCTCCCAAAAAAGAAAGAAGCTTTCGAATGCATATTGAACAAGCTTTGTCAAATGTCATCTGATACTATATCTCAAGGTGCAAGGATTAATCCATCCTAGGCTATCTCAATGGTTGACTCAATGATGAAAGTATTTGGGTAACTTAGGCACGGAGGCTAAGCACTTCATACTTCGTGATGCAACGATGATTGATAAGTGATGAGCGATGTGACAAGGCATGCTTTATGTTAAGATTCCATGACAGTGGGTTCCTAAGGGGAGTAAATTTGGTCATGTATCTGTGCAGTGTGTGAAAGTGACACTAAAGCTAAGCCACAAGAGCTAAGTGTATGGAAAGATATTATTTATTAAAAGAGTCAAATGGTGGTGACTCTTAGGCTAGGTAAGCTAATGATGTAGGGATCAAGCCCCCAAGTCTAGCTCTAAGTGAATAGGGATGAGCATTGGAGATCCCTTGATATGATCATGGTGCAAGTGTGTGAATGTGAATATGAATGCATGTTTATTACGGCCGCACCTCAATGTGAGGTTTCCTACGTATCCATTATGAATCAGGCCGAACGTAGCTCTAGCCGAACCTCGCACAAGTGTGTGTATACCTCAAAAAGGTCTTCTTAAGGGTTGTAACGTGGTTAGGCTAAAGGTTGAAGAAGAAGGGGATAAAGGCCTAAGACCCTAGATAAGCCCCCAAGGTGTGCAACCTTGCTTTTGAATCTTTATATTTTTATGTTTGAGTTCCTACTCTTAGCTCTTTTTGCTTTAGCATTTATTTTATTTTTATAAGTGTGGGCAATCCCGATCATGCGGTCTATCACTCACTTGGCATTCATGTTTCTTAGGCACGGTACCGAGCACTCGATAAGAGACGCAATCTGAGACGTGTTCATATCAAAGACATTTTCATGTCAAAGACATTGGAACACTTGCCCTTTTGTACACTTTATTTTTATTATTTTGCTTAATTTTTGCTATTGCTTTCTTTTGAATTTGCTCAAGCTTTCTTTAGAATTGCATAAGTTGCACAATGTCCCATCCCAAGGTTAGATAGATGTAGGTTGAAAAAAAAAGGTCTATCGTTAGACGAGGCTCAAAGTGGTTTATGAAGAAAGGATGTATAATTGAAGGGTGAAAGGAGATATGATGTGGCTACAAGGGGTGCCTCAAATCATTGGTATACCTTGTGCTTAATTTGACTTTTTTTTAATGCAATATAATGAAATGATCATATATAAGGAAATAAATGCTCATTTTTATCAAAGGAAAAGAAATAATGATCCTACATGATAAATCTAAGGAGAATAAAAAGGTGTCTATACTATGCTAGACTTAATGGGGAAAGGGTAAATAAAAAAGAAATAGAAAAAAGAGGTCACGAAATCTTGTCGTTGAAGTTCGCCTCTTGTCTTGTGTTGTTTCCTTTATCATCACTCGCTCTTCTTGTTAACTGGAGGCATGGGAAGCTTGTTATTATCAATCAAATGTTGGACAGCCTCCTTTAGCTTCCAACATCTCTCAGTAGTATGACCCCTATCTTGATGGTACTTGCAGTGTTCGTCTGGATTCCAACTAGGCAATCTCTTTTCAGGTGCGGGATCTTGAATAGGTCCAATGGGAGTAATGAGTCCTTTGGCATGGAGTCGATCGAAGGCAGTATCGTAGCTCATCCCAATGGGGGTGAAGTCTTTCCTTAGTTGCTTCTTAGATCCTTGGTTATCCATGGCTAAAACTTCACTGAGGTCAAAGGTACTAACATTGTTACTAGAGTAGGCATTTTTGGAAGAAGAAGAATTGTCGTTCTTCTTTCCTTTTCAGCCACTGTGCTTACTATTGTTAGTAGCTTTTTGCTTTGCGAGGTCATCTTCGATTTCAATTCCGATATCATAAACGTCCTTGAAAGTATTCAGATTGTGTTGATATTTTAAATGCTTCGAATACTTCTCCTGGAGATTCTTGATAAACATCCTCGCAGACTCCTTTTTCAGTGGGGACCTCAATCATCTTGGCGGAAGTCTCCCTCCACTTATTAAAGAAAGAAGTAAAGCCTTCATTCTCTTTTGTCTTAGCATCTCAAGTTGTCTATGATCGGTTTCAACTTGAATATTGCACTTGTATCTATCAATGAAAGCGTTTACTATCGATTCCCAGGTAGAGGTTTTCTCTTTGTCAAGGGAGAAGTACCATTGTTGGCAAACAGTTTCAAGAGATAGTGAGAACAGAGAGGGGAAAACCTTCTTATCGATACCCTTAATGTTCTTTATAGTTTCAAAAGCTCTTAAATGAAAATAAGGGTTATCAGTTGCCTTGAATTTTGGGATTTCAATGGCGTTGAACTTATGCGGAAGAAGTTCCTTGTCCAGCGAGACCCCTTGTGAACTCATGCCCTGAAATTTGTAGTCACTAGATAGCTTGCTCAAGCTTTCTTGCATGAGGTTCATTTGTTGTTGCTTCACGGGATCATTGATCTTGAGTGTGAGTAGCTTCAGTGTCTCAGCCACGGTAACCAATTGGTTCCTAAGCTCATTGACTTCTTCTTGTGTTGCCATTATCTTCTTATCCTTCCTCTTTTGACGAATCGGTTTATCAAAAAGTGAGAATTGAATAAAGAGGTTGTCCTTGATTAATCGCCCTTCTCTCCTCGACCAAGTACTGTGGAAAAGGCAATTGGGGATATTTATTGTTAATTATTTGACTCAAACTTTATTCAACATGCAATAGATGGAGGAAGTGAAGAAAGATTGGAATAGAATGTGAAAGAAGATTTAGATGGAGGGATATGAAGAATTAGGAAGAGTGTACCCCCAACTCAAATGACGGAAAAGACCGACTCATGCATGGACCTAAGATATGGTCATGGTGACATATACTCAAAGTGTGTGCTAAGACTAGTGAATGTAGGTGACATGTTAAGACTTGTGTTGTGACCATGTGGCTAGACTACGTGACTAGACTCACTTAATGACTCGCCAAGGTGTTATTGATAGTAACAATTAACCAAATTAATTAGCAAACTGGGTAATTAGACTCTAGGTGATGACTCGACCAATTATCCGAACTGTCGGCAACACGACAGAACTGGCGCCACACTTTGTAGCTTGGTGCCAGATGATAGAGCTGTCGCAAGGCGCCACACTCTACAGTGTGGCGCTACAGCTCAGACTTTGGCGCCAATATTGGAGCTTCAATCTGGGACTGTTTTCGGTGTTATTAATCAACTGGGGTATGCCTAAAGTCGTACTAGGTCAATTCCGACTAAAATATTAGACTTTATTTACTCAAATTAATTAATTAATTAATTAGGAAAAGTTCTTTAAGTCATTAATTTATTTAATCTCAACACAAGTCAAACAAACGGTTAAGAGAAACATAGAATATATGCACAACAAATAATGCACAATTAGTCAAGTAGGCACAATATGATGCAATGAGTTTGCAACCTAACCATGGCTCTAGTTCTCTAAAGTTCGGGATATAGTTTAGTCAATAGAGGGTCCATGGTTAATTTTCCGAATGCACCGCGCGAAAGCCTAACCGTGAAGGATTGACGCGAGTGGATGGGACACCGCGAGTTTTAGAAAAAACTCGCTTCCATGGTTTGGTGAAGTCAACATTCTCGGATGTACCCTTTGTTGCACAGAGCGTTTAATCGGGTAGATGGAGCATGAATTCCCAGAGGGTTATGTCCATATGTAGAACACATATGAGTTTCAGAAAAGTGAAAAAAAAGTTAATCAGGAAGTAGGGTCGAGCAAACAATACGAAAAACCGGTTGAAGTTAGAACGCATATTTCTGGCTCGGTATTGGGGGAGGTTGGCGCCAGCAAATAGAGACTGGCGTCAGTTTTTAACCGTAGCGTCTGGCGCCAATGCTGGCGTCTGGCGCTACGGCTAAAAGTCTGGCGCCAAGCTCTGGCCTCTGGCACTACTTCCCACATGCCTCAACAACTTTCTTTGTTCGATAAAATTTTCTAATTTCGCGCGGTGTTATTTCGGTCCTAGTTGTGAAAGATATTTCTCAAATTTCCTACGTGTAAAATCCTATGTTTTTAACTCATTATGGATGGTCTTTCCAATGAGATATTTTTTATGCATATGACAATAATGTTAATCAAAATTACGCACATGAAATACTTAGAATGTTTCGAGTCTTATCCACTCATTCTAAATCATTACCGAAATAAATTCAGGAATTAAAATAGAATCCTCCCCAGTGGAGTCGCCAAAAACTGTAAGGAATAATTTCTAGTGTTAACCCCTAGCTTGAACCCCACTGTGATCATACACTAACGTACGGTGGCGTCCAAAGGGAAAGAAGATAGAGCAAAAGAGTCGCCAACAAGTTTTTTAGGAAATTGTAAACCGTTCACGAGGTGAAGGTTACACCCCTTAACGATCCAAGAGATCGTCAACTGCATAAGGTCTTGAACCAAATAAGGGTTCGAGGATGAAGGTGCAAATCCAACCTAAAAGAGATTGAACCTGCCCTAATAATAGGCCTCTACTTTATTCTGATCGTATTCATGTGCGCTTTCTGACTAACATGCAATCAATAAAATCAACCCTAAACCTATTTATCTATGTTGGTTGAATATTAATGCACAAATAAATCTATTATTGGCGATCACTTGAATTATAATCATATTAACCCTAACAAGATTATTAATTATCTTATTAAGCGTGATTACAAGTACCAATTCCCTTTAAACATGCATAAAAGGCGTGATCAAGCAATAAAAATAAATAATGTATCAAGCAACATAATAATAAATATCACAATAATAATCATGAATAATAATTATAATAACAATCATCATAATAATCATAATAATAATAATATCATCATAGATAAAATAATCATCATCATAATAATAATAATAATAATAATAATAATAATAATAATAATAATAATAATAATAATATTCATAATCATCATAAATTATAACAATTATAATCATAATCATGTTCATGTTAATATTAAAGCATAATAATAGCAAGATCCTAGGCATGATACTAACAAGATTAATAACCAACCCTAGCATGTCAATAAGCAATAAAAATCATATCTTTAACCCTAACATGATACTAACAATCATAAATATTAGAAAGAACATAGGAAGCATCGTAGGAATCATAATAAGCATATTTGATATTATAACCTTTTCCCTAAACATGATACTAGGAATATCATAATAACAATATAAACATGATTTTTACATCATAATACCAATTAAAACCATTAAAGCACTTACTTTGATGCTTCGTTCCTCTTTCTAATAACAAAATACACACGTTAGTAACTTCAAGGAAAATAAATAAACAACAATTAAATTAAATAATTGAAAGAGAGACTTGGGACCAAACCCTCAGAAATTAAACCTTTCACGTCTAGGGCGAAGGCAACTTCGAATATGGCTAGGTGTTTCTAAATCTTGCGAATGCGGAATTTTGTATGTAAAAGCTAGTTTAGAAAAAGAGAAAGAGAGATGAATGAATGATGAATGAAATCTTGATGAGAATTAGCGAATGGTTAAAGAGAATGAAAGAGAATTGAAAACTAGTTGTAGGTGAATATAATCAAAAAGCTGGTTGTTGATGAATGAAAACGGAGTTTTTAATACATTATTTATAGAGAAAATCATCCAAAAAGATAAAATTAATAAAACAGAGTATTGGCGCACGAAAAACAGAGCTGGCGCCAGCACCAGCTAATTGGCGTCAGGCCTGGTTCCAGGCGCCAATGGCTGGCGTTGGACGCTAAACCTGTTTTTGACGCGTTTTCTAAAATCAGATATATTTTGCCGTACAGGAGGATAAAATCGTATATTTTCTTCAAAAATGCTCTTTGATTTTAATTAAAACTCTGAAAAGTCAACAAAAGTCAATTTATCAATGCTAATTGAATTAGGAATGAAAAGAACTTTTTAGAAGAATCTAGAACCATTCCTAATTGCATTAGGAATGATAAATCATATTAGGCCCTCCCCTAGATCATTGAGCCGCATATAAGGCTCAAATTGGGCCCAGTTTAGTAAATTGGCCATAACTTCCTCAATATTCATCGGAATTGGGCTTATAATATATCGTTGGAAAGGTCTTTGCAAGTCCCATTCAACTACAATACTATTGGACCCATATCATGGACCAACCAAATTGGATTGACTGTTTTTCTTATAATAAGTTTTCAAAAACAGAGAGAAGAGAAAAAAAATTAAAACTGTCCGCAACACTAGACTTTCCACACTTTCGCTTCATTTGATTATGATTCGACGCGAAAGGTACTCATCACCGGGTTTGGTTTTGGGGAGACACAAATGGGTGTCTACAGCTGTAGATGGTCCGCTTGTCCTCGGACGTGGGCTGTAGATGGCCCGCTTGTCCCCGGACGTGGGATATAGATGGTTCACTTGTCCTCGGACGTGGGCTGTAGATGAGACCTGCAAAATAAAATTTTCCGAGGGACTCGTATATACTATGATTGAATTGACCAACTGACTTGACCAAGTTTGACTTCACTTCACATGACATGACATGTGTATGACTTGTGATTGTGTGTGTCTTGAGTGAGTGTGTGCACTGACACAAGCAATTAAAAATGCAAAAGCAAAAATTTTTCCGTCATTTTTGTCATGAAACGAGTAGAGGGTACCGACTTTCTCCTGAAAAAGAAAGACGTGAAAAATGAAATTTTATTTTCGAACTTCCCTCGATAAAAATTTTGAAAACGTTTTTGAACTTCCCCAAAAGAAAATAATGAAAAAGGGAAGAAGTTTTGAACTTCCTCCTTGATCAAGACGAAATGAATCACATGGATTGAATTGCTTGTCCTGAAAATAATGTATGCGTGATGCATGTTCTTAGGCCAGGAGGCTAAGGACAATTACATCATGTGACACGATAGATGAATGAAGTTAGGTCATGGAGCTAAGCATCATTTATGGTATTAAGAAGCAATCTTGAACGTCACTTAGGTCTGGAAGCTAAGCACGTATATAGATGAAGTGATTATGAACGTTGCTTAGGTCAAGGAACTAGGCACGATATGCTTTTATGATTACAAATCAAGACGATATGCTTTGTATGATTACAAATCATTGATATATAAATGTTTCTTAGCACATTATGTGATGCATGAAACAATGAACATTGCTCAGGTCAGGAAGCTAAGCAAGTATACAACGTTTCTTCTGATGAATGTTGTCTTGCAAGATGATGAAGCATGCGCGGTAGGGAAACAAGATTTCATGATAAAGGGCTCCTAAGGGAATGATGATATGGCTATGTATGTGTGAAAGAAGTGTGTGAATGTGATACTAAGGTGAGGCTGCAAAGGCTATGGTGAGGGAAATGTATGTGAGAAGAGTCGAGATGGTGACTCTTTAGGCTAGGTAGGCTAAATTATGTAGTTTCAAGCTCCCCTAGTCTAGCTCTAGATGGATAGGGTCATAAGGATAAGCATTAGATATTCTTTGACTCGATCATGCATATGAATGTGGTCGCACCTCAATGTGAGGTTGCCTACGTATCCGTTAGGAATCAGGCCGAACGTAGCTCTAATCGAACTTTGCACAAGTGTATGTACACCATAAAGAGGTCTTCCAAGGGTTGTAAAGTGGTTAAGCTGATGGTTTTAAAGAAGAAAAGGGTACAAGGCTCAAGACCCGAGAGAATCCCCAAGATGTGTAATTGTGAATTTGAAAATTTTGAATTTTGCAAGTTTATTTTCATTTTTTTTGTTTTGAATTTCTTCTTCTTTTTTTTCATTCTTTTAAATCAGTGTAGGCAATCTCAGATCATGCGGTCCATCACTCACTTAGCATTCATGTTTCTCGGGCACAGTACCAAGCACTCGATAAGAGATGCAATTTGAGACGTGTTCATATCAAAGACATTGGAACACTTGCCTTTAGACATTGTTTTATTGTTGCTTTGCTGATTTTTTTTCGTTTTTTTTTACTTGCTTTTTGAATGTTATACAATTACACATCTTCCAATCCCAGGGTTAAGTGAATGTGGGTTGAAGAAATGAAGGCCAAACGTTAAACGAGGCTTAAAGTGGTTGATGAAGAAATGGAATGTGATTGAATGGGTAACAAGGAATGACAGGGTTGCAAAGGTGCCTCAAATCATTGGTGTACCTTGTGTTTAGTTCGGTAATTAATTTTTTTTTTTATTTGTTTTTTAGGGATGAGTGAATGAAAAATGCTATGATCAAGATGTAAAGGAAATTTCTCATCTTATTAATGGAATAAAGGTGAACGAAACACATGAAACATATAAAAATTTTAAATGAAAAACCTATGCTAGACATGAATGGGGGAATGAGATGAATGATAAAAAAAACAGAATTCATGAAATCTTGCACAAAGGATCTGTTGTGCGCCTTGTGTTCATTACTTCTTGCCGCCTGGAGGGACATGAAGTTTTTTTTGCATCAACCAAGTCTTGAATGACGTCCTTCAAATTCCAACATTGCTCTGTAGTGTGGCCCCTTCCTTGATGGTACTTGCAATGGGAATTGAGATTCCATTTGGAACTCTTCTCTTCAGGTCTTGGCTCTAGAAAGGGCCCAATAGGTGTTATCAAGCCTTGAACGTAAAGGCGATCAAAGGCCGCATCATAAGTCATTCCTAAAGAAGTGTAAGTTCTTTTCTTCTTAGGCAATTGAGCATCAAGAGCTAACACTTCATTGAGATCAACTTGGCTTATATTGTTGGTAGTATTTTCGTTCTTAGAAGACGAAGAAGAAGGATGATAGTTCTTCTTGTTTTTCCAAGTGTTATTATTGTTACTACCGACAGTCTTTATTAGATCATCCTCGATATTGATGCCAATGTCATATACAGCTTCAAAAGTGTTCAAAGTAAGAACTTTGAGATGTTGCTTGTACTTGTGAGTCAAATTTTGGATGAAGAGGAGAATCATCTCTTTTTCTTTGGGAGGGTTTACCAAGAGTGCAGCTGTTTCCCTCCACCTGTTCAGATAAGCAGTGAAGTCTTCATTCTCTTTCTGTTTGAGAATGGAGAGTTCACGTTCAGAAGTTTTACTTTGAATGTTACATTTGTAGTGGTTCATGAAATTGTCGGTGACATCTTTCCAAGTCGCAGTACGCTTGGCATCTAGGGAATAAAACCATTGTTGGCAAGCATGCTCTAAAGAGAGAGGGAACACCGTAGGGAAGTATGTTACGTCCAATCCCTTGAGAGCCATGGTTGCAGAGAACGCCTTTAAATGGAACATTGGGTTGTTAGTTGGCTTGAACTTTGGAATATCAGCAGTGGAGAACTTCTCAGGCAGTTTGTCCTTCATATCCAAGGGAGTAGGAGGCCATTCCACATAGGTGAAATCCTCAGAAATCTTGCTCATTTGCTCTTTGATCTTGTCCATTGCAGCCGCAATAACATTGTTTTGCTCTAATTTGTTGGCTCTGTTAGTGAGTGCTTGTAACATGTTAGACATTGTCTCAATGAACTTGTTAGTGTTCTCAATATATTCCTTAGTGACCATTGGGACAAACTGAAAGTAGTTTGAAGGTGATGAGTGACGTGGAGATGGCAAAGTTCTCTTTAACGCCTAAGAGGTTGATGCAGTAATGACTCGAACCATACGAATCTACCCCTGCTCTTGACCGAGTACTGTGAAATGAAATAAATTCACTTAATTGTTTAACTCATTGCTCAAGATAGGAAAAGAAGGAAAAAAAAGTCATTTGAAAACAGGTGAGAATAACTCCGATCCACTCATCTTTTATCATGACGGAAATGGGGGTGCATGAACCTAATATACAATCATAGACAATATGGTGTATGACTTGAGTCAAGAAAAAAAATAAAGAAAGTGTGTGGAATAATACTAGAGTCGTGAGTGATTAAGTGATGTTATAAGACTCGTGGTATGATTGTATGGCTAGACATGCGAAAAGTAACCAAAATGACTGACGCGAGGACCAAATTAACACGGAAGACTAAAAAAACTGACTAGACTTATTTCCTAGGCACCGTGACACGGCAAACTGTACTGTGTCACAGCACAAGCTGCCATGACGCGGTGACCATTTCTAGATTTTTTTTTGCTGGAAAACCACCGTGCCACAGTGGAAACTGTCGTGACACAGTGAACTTTCCCTTGGCACGGGAATTTTTTTTTTGGAAATCCACCGTGCCACGGTGGAAATTGCCGTGACACGTTGAACTTTCCCGTGGCACGGTGGATGATGACGTGGCATGGCAATTTTATTTTTTTTAGTTTGCGCTAATTAATAAGTGAATACGGTCCATTGACAATCGTTAGTCATAAAATAATCCACCACAGAAAAAGAAAGATCGTTAAGGTTAGGATCAAAACGACCAAATATACACACATAAAACACGTAGGCACAATGATGCAAAGAATAGTTCGCAACCTAAGGTCAAGTTCTATGTTCGACTATGGTCAGGTTTATTTGGTGTCAATAGGGTACCATGGTTAAGAGTTTGAACGCGTTAGCAAGGCAACCTCCCTTAAGGGTGTATGCCAACGGGCTGCTCCGCGAGTTCGTGATGAAATCGAACTCGACTCCATGGTTTGGGTGGATTTAATAAGGCGGATGAACCCTTATTGCCATGAGCACTTTTGGGTTGATAGAGCTTAAATCCCCAGGGGATAAGACATATGTAGAACACATAGGTTTTTTCAGAAAAATCGAAGGATGTTGACTGTGAGAAGAGAAAACAAACCATCGGACTGATTTTAGGATTGTCCTGACACGGCAGAGAGTACCGTGCCATGGTGCTGCACACCGTCAGACGGTATACTGCACCGTGACACGGCAGATTATGCCGTGGCAAGAGAGTCAAAAAGTTTGACTGGTGCCCTATTTTCCTTCGTATGCAATCAAGTTATTCAATTTTTCCTACGGGACAGACCTAAATGCGACGTTAAAACGTCTATGCTAATGCAAAAATGCCAAATTAATCACAAGAATATTTTTCAAGAATCTTTCAAGTCTCATCCACTCATCTTAATTAAATACCGATCACTTAAATCGATAAATAACTAAGAATCCTCCCCAGTGGAGTCGCCTAATTGTAGGCGTCGCTCGAAGTGCACCTATGTTAAGCAATGTTGTGAATATTCTTGGCACTCATAGGAAGTCGGAATTGACATAATACGATTAGGGAAAAACCAAAGTAGGGAGCCGCCAACAAGTTTTTAAGGAACTTGTAAACCATTCACGGATCATTTAAGGCAACCACGATAAAGAGACAGCGATAGGCAACAACGATTGACCCGTGAAGGTTGCACCCCATTCATAATCCATGGGATTACTAAATCCATATGGTTCGGAACCACGAAAGGAGGATCGGGGATGATGGTACAAAGTGAGTCATGGAGTCACATTCGCCCGTATTGGCCTTAACTCGATTCTTATAGTGAAAAGTGATTCCTGCGATCTCAAAGGCATACAAACAAAATATTTAATTTGCTCCAAACTATTATTAAGCTAAATTGTTTTAATATTAATGCAATATATAATTCTAAAATATTAGTGATCACTTGATTAAACAACAAGATTAAAAAGGAACCTAAACCGGTTGTCCAAATTATCTTATTAGGCGTGATTTTCAATTACATATTCCCTTTAAACATGCAATATGGTGATCAATAAAAATAATAATAGAATTAACATTAATATTGGATGCAATTTAACAATAATAGTGTTAGTCAAATCAAATAATAATAAACCTAATCATGATATTAGCAATATTAAAATAAAAATAAGTAATTAAATTAATTACTCACATTCCGCGCGTTCCTTTAAATTGCTACATCATGAATAAATTTTTAGTAACTTTAATAAAAAAAAAATATAAATCAAATAGAAATTAAATTAAATAAATGTAGATTTGATTTGGTCCAAACCCTCAGTTATGTGTACCTTTCATGTCTTGGTTTAAGGACGGAACCTCGGGTTAAGTATGGACTCCTTGGAGTGCTTAAGGGAAGAATGGTGTAATTAGGAATATAGGTTTAAAGCTTAGAATATGGGAGGGAGAGAATAGAATAATTTTTAGTGTAAAAGAGAGAAAGAGAGAAGGATTTGATGCCCCGAACTGCAGAAAGGGAGGGAGTATTTATAGGGAAAATGAGTAGAGGGAACACGAGGAACCCTAAAAAGATAAAAACCCTGAAAAATAACACCGTGACACGGCAAAGAGCACCGTGACACGATTCCAGACACCGTCAGACGGGGGAAGTCACCGTCAGATGGGGGAAAATCCCGTGACGCAGTGGACAACTGGAGTGACCTGCGGGAAGTGAAAATGCGTGAAGGGTTTACGCGGAAAAGACACGAGAAAATTTCGTGACACGGCAGTGTCCACCGTGGCACGGTACAGTACACTGTGTCACAGTATGGAAAACGCGAAAATTACACGGGAAAATCACCGTGACACGGTGAGAAATACCGTGTCACAGCAGCAGGTACCGTGTCACGACAACAGGTACCGTGCTACGGTGGAATTTCACACGAAAAAGCTTTAAAAATGGCACCGTGACACGATGTACAGTACCGTGTCACGACATTAGGCTCCGTCAGACGGGGGAAGGCACCGTCAGACGGGGCACACTCCCGTGACACGGTGCTTTTGCACTGTACGCGGTGGTTCTAGTTTTTTACTCGTTTTTAAAATCATCATAACTTTTGATCCGTAACTCGGAATAAGGAATATAATATATCATTGGAAATATTATCAAGTCTACTTTCCAATCCAATTATAATCAGTTTAAAATGATTTGTAGATTTTAATATATGGTCGTTTTAGTGGAAGGGTGTCGGTTTTGGGCCGAGTTTAGTGTTTTGCTCATATCTTTTTCGTTATAGCTCGGAATTGGGCTTATGATATATGGTTGGAAAGCTTATTTCAAGGCCTATCCAAAAATAATAATTTGATCAAAATTATATATCTATAAAATAAGTTTCTCTCGGTTTTGCAATGTTGACACGAAAAGTGGAAAATAGGTTATGGTTTAGGGAAATGAGCTAGAAATTGGATTGGTTCATGAAATATATTGGATAGAACATGAATTTAAGCACCCCAAATATTAAATACTCAATCCAGCCAATAATGGCAGTAAAAGGTGTTCATCATCGGGTTTGGTTTTGGGGAGACATTTTTAGGTGTCTACATTATGCTTTCTTTATTATTTCTAGTTTTTATTATTTATTTCATGCTAGAGTAGTTTATTTCTAGGGTTTTGGAATCCTTGTTTATACAATTAATCTTGATTGATGCTTTTAATATTTTGATTATTAATTTCTCTAATTGATAGTGTTTTATTGTTAATCTTGCAACCTGATCAATTGTTTGATTAATTATTGTTAATAAGAGTATGAATTGAAAGATCTTAGTTTTAGAGGCTTACCTACCACTAGCAATTCTGATTATGTTAGAGACCGAACTACATATGTTTAATTGAGAGCGTTAAGACCCAACCATAGGCTTAGCAATTGCTCTAGGTAATTGATTGATTGAATTGTTATTGATATTTGATAGATTTAGAGCTATAAACATGGTGAACCATAACCCTAGGTCTTTTTATTAATTGTTTTATTTCTATTTTAATTTAGACTATTTTTCTATCCTAATTTCGTGACATAGTTTAGTTTCTCCATATCTTGAAATCTAGATTAAATAGCCATCTCTATGTGGATTCGACCTACTTACCCTACTACATTGTTAATTGTTTTGTTAGGAATTTATTTTTGACAGGTGTACGACAACCTATCATCAATCACACAAAAATACCCGACAAAATCATCAACATTTCATATTCAACCCCACGAAACGAAAAAACAGAGCATATCAAAATGTTAAGCAAAACCAAACACTTACCTCGCTTCAATTCAGACTCAATGGTGATATATTTCCAAAAGTTCGAACTTTGATCCCGATCGTCACTCAAATGCCACACAAACACGACGTTTTTCAACCAGAATTCCCGATCAACACGTCAAGAATTATGACTCAAATCGTCTTCAAGTAATAATCAACCTACTTCAAAGAGTACCCAAAATTATAGATGTCACAAGCCCTAAATTTTTCACGAATAATTTCACAGATTGAAGGTATGAAGATGAAGAATTTCGATGGTGAAGGTTTTGAAATCAACTGAAAAGCCTGAACGTTTAACCCTCCCCTCTAATTTTAATGTCTTATTAGACATAAGTGGTGGGCAAAAGTAAATGAGGGTGAGGGTATTTTCGGCATTACAGTATTTTTTAATTTAAAATGTTAACCATGGTTAAAGAATCCCTAATTACAGTCATTAATCTTATCAATGGCTTAATTTTTTAAAATATGGTTCACCAAGGATAATAACTTTTTTTTACAATTTACCAAAGAGAATAATAGAAAATAGAGGTTTACCAAAGAGAATTTCCCAATTATTTTTAGCGGACGCCTCAAAGGTGGGATTATTTCCGGCAATTTTTCCTTATTATTAATACAACCTTTTTGATTATTTTTTAAACTAGACAAAATCAAACTTTTAGTGGGTTTTGAGGTGGGAGAAGGGGAGGGGATATTCCCCCCCCCCCCCTTCCCCATCCCCACCACCAAAAACTGACCCCCTTCCCTTTCCTAACCTTAAAATCCATTGAAAATTTGATTTTGTCTTGTTTAACTAACATAAACACCCCTTAAAGATTGTATTATTACAAAATAATCCAAAGGTTGTATTATTACAAAATAATCCAAAGGTTGTATTATTTTTGGCAATTTTTTCAAATATTTAAATCTACTTAATAAAAAGTACAAAACTAACGTATATAAAAAATAAAAAATAGAAAGACTTTATAATATGAATATCAATAAGAATCAAGTAGAGGCCTATTTAGGGAGGGTTTGATCTCTTTAAAGGTTGAATTTGTACCATCATTCCCGAACACCCAGTCATTGGTTCGAACCACTATGGAGTTATCAATCTTTGTGATTGTGAATGGGGTATAACCTTCACAATTGTGAACGGTTTAATTTACAAAGTTTCAAAAACTAGTTGGCGACTCTTTTTCTCAAGCTTCTTATCCTTGGAGTGCCTCCATGCCTAAAAACATGACCCATATGAAGGGCAAGGAGAAATTCCCCACAAGCCCTAATAATTGATTGAAATTCAAGCAAAACCAAAATATAACCAGATTAATTTAAGCAAGCTAAAGAGAATAACCAGATTATAAAGAAAATGAACAAGAAATTTGGGGACAGTGAAGCCCTAATAATTTAATAGAAATTCAAGCAATACCAAAATATAGCAAGCAAACCCCATTAACCATATTAACACATAATTTAAGAAATAATTGAATTGGAATGATTTATTGATATAAGTGTGATAACTGAAGTCAATCCCCCAACATATTTTTCATACATTCGTTTCCCTTTTGAAATTTCTTAAATCATTTCCATAATCTTTCACTTAGCAAGAGTCTAATACAACTGTTCTAATTCTCCAAATTTTAAATAAAAAAAATCAAAGTCTTCCTTGAAGAGGAACTAAATGACAAAGAGAGCAGGGGAGCATTGGACCGTCAGAGACTGAGAGTAAGAATCACGGTGGAACCGGTGGTTGGTGAATGACAAAGTGGGTGGGGAAATTGGGAAATGGCCGGGATTAGATCTAAGGTTCCCATAGTGAGAGACTCGGAGTGAAATAATGAGAAAGGGAAAATGGAAAAGAGTTTCTATTTTAAAGGTTTATATATGAAGGGGAAAATGGGTTGGGGAATTAGGCTTTAAAAATTTCAGTTTCAAATTTCAATTTTTGGTTTTCTAGAGGGCATACTTTCCGCCATTGAATAATGAAATCGAAGGTTAAAGGAGGAGAAAGAAAACTAGGGGAAGAGAGTGATAGAAAGAGAGAGGGGAGAGAGTAAGCCTATAAGGTAAAGGAGTAGTGTAAACTAACGCTAGTTAACCCAAATTAATACCCCCTTGATATACATGAATTGTTGATAAATATGAATGAATTGTTCATCAAGGTTACAAACTTGTACTTTCTCTTATGATAACTGATTCTCTTTCTTTATATCCATCTAATAAAAGAATTTTAGCCTTTATCTTGACCCAATGATGAACTTATGCACTTCATTCCCGACCCTTAAATTTCAATTTAATATGTAATATAATCTACAATCAATTGAAGTAGATCTAGCAAAAAATTCACATAACTACATACAGCTTAGACTTGCCATCGATGACCTGACTCATGATCTAAGATTGACAAGAAACCTAAAATCTACTTGACCCGACCAGATTTTCACCTCTGAAAAGATTGGACTTGAAGTTGACCTGATACCCAAAGTGACCCAACTTGAATTGACTCAATACTACCATAAGTAACCCGACTTGATTTTAACCCAATTTAATTAATTCAAAAAAACAATACATGAAATGACCTAAATTAAAATTACCTTATACCAAATGACCTAAACAATAAAAAAACATAATACCCAAATTTACTAAATCGATTTAAGCCTTGGCACGAACATATTGTAGTAAAACAATAATAACTTGAACCAAATCAGTGTGACTTTTGTAATTTATTTTGTAATGAGTAAGATCATGATTTGTATTGTGTAACTGATAATATTAAACACTTGGTGAGATGAGTGAGACCAACAGACTACTGCAAGATCCCTTATTTTAAAAAAAAAAAAAAATTTTATTATTCATAAAGAGTTCTACTTGATTAAGAATTACATGCTAAAATTACATACTAGAATAACATGTAAATTTTTTCCGGCATTCACTGGCAAGGTTATGCGCCTTAGAAACTTGTTCCTTTCCTACTTTCCAAAGCACACAACTTTTGAATGTTTTCCTAACCCTTTGAATTTCCTTAGCAGTCCATAATAGCTCCACCTCATTCTCTTCTTTCCTTTTTACTTGAGTAACCATGACTTTCGAGTTTGTATATACCTTGATTTGGTCATATGCATCCTCTTTGCCTCAACTCATAGCATGTTCACATGCTTGGAAGTATACATGTAGTGCCGTGGCTATTATACTATAGGAGCCTTTGACATCATTGTAAGTCACACCATCTTTAGAAAAAACTCATCCCATATATACCAACATTTCCCCTTTTTCTGCCAAGATCGATCCATCACCGCAATTTTAACCTCAGACCTATATTGATATATGGTGATGTTATTGTTATAGTTATTGTTATTAGAATGAATAATTATTACTTCCTCCTTTTCTTTTAAGTTGCATCATTTTCTTAAAACAAAAGTTTCAAATTAGTTGCAGCACTTTCCTTTTGTGTTAATAAACTCTCTTTATCTCTATCCTATCACATGAGTTTATCTTTTTTATTCTCTTTATATTTCTCTCACCTTTAAAAATTGCCTAAAAGTCTGCAATATGCAAAGCGATGCAACTATTATTATTATTATTATTATTATTATTATTATTATTATTATTATTATTATTATTATTATTATAAACAACAAAAACTTACAAAATCAATCAATTTACAAAAAATTAATGGGGAGCCGAGATACAATCTGGGCCCCCACCCCTCTAGCTATAGCTAGAGGGGTCCACCGTGTGAGTCGTGCGAGCTAGGTTAGGGTTAGGTGGGTCACAGGTTAGGGTTTCATGACACACAACACGACACATGTAAGGTAGGGTGGGTCGGGTCGTGGGTTGGGTCGGAGAAGTTGCACACCAGGGTTAGGTTCGTGGGTTACACGGGTCGTGGGTGGGTCAAGCTGGGTTCGTGGGTTAGATGGGTCGTGGGTGGGTCGAGCTGGGTTCGTGGGTTAGGGTGGGTCAAAGGGTGGGTCGAGGTGGGTTAGTGAGTTAGGGTGGGTTGAAGGGTGGGTTTGGGTTGAGTTAAGTTAGGTGGGTTTGGGTTGAGTTAGGTCAGTGTGTTAGGGTCGAGTGGGTTTTTGTGTTAGGGTCGGGTGGGTTCGTGGGTTAGACGGTGTTTTAATTTTTACAAAATTAACAATTTTATGGCTTGCTCTTAATTAAGATGCCTACGTATCCTTATATCACAAAATAAGGAAACAAAGCCAACGTAGTTCTTATATTGTACTTATTTTGGAATTTTGGGAGGGGGGGGCTTGGACCTATCTTTAGAAAATTAAAATTTAGTTTTGCAATTAAATTCTAATTTTCGAAAAATAAGTTGCCTACGTCTCCCGAAAGAATCAAAGCCCACGTAATTCTTAGCGTATCTAATTAAGACTTTTTCTAGCCACCCATGTGAGCGACTAATTATCCCGAAAAATAAGCTTTGTATGTTTGATGAAGAAATTGAATGACAATTTATCGTTTAATCTAATGAAAATAATTATTTCAACTTTGGACTAATCTCAATTACAATAAATATAGTATTCAAGTGAGGACAGAACCCGATGGAATTATGGCACCAGAAAACTTTTATGTAATATACAACACCCAACCCCCAAAATTCGTGTTATTCATTACCCCACTCAAAGTTTTTGTCGTTGAGCACACCTAAGTAGTAGTTTGTGCTATTGTATAATTTGGCCAAAATTTACCGATCCAATTTTGACCAAAGTCTCAACTCAAAATGGGGCAATCTGAATTTGACTAGACCCGAACTAAACTTGATCCACAATTAACTTGACCTGAAATGACCGGAGCTGAACACGAATCGACTTGAAATCCAATAATCATGACCAAATTTGACTTGAAACACGAAATGACCTGACCTACTGACAGGGTAAAGTCGTATCCCCTAATAAAAAATAATTACCTAAATCACTAACTAAGGTAGATAGGGAAGTAGGATCGATCTCCACAGGGAAACAAGTCTTTTTATTCCTAATTAATTGTTATAATCTAAATTATCTAAGTAACCAATATATATAATTATGTATGAAACTAAACTACAAAGAATAAGAGTAGGGAGAAAACGATATATAAAGGAATCTAGGGTATAGTTTCACCAATAAATAATACTCCAGGGTAAAACATAGTAATCAATCATTGACATTGCATAAATAACATGATTAACAGGCTCTCGCAATTTATTAATCAACATAGATCTAAAAGGCTCTCGCAATTTATTAATCAACATAGATCTAACAGGCTCTCGCAATTTACTAGATCTAAGTCCTTATTGAAAATAGTCTTTTAAAACTACCCGGATCTTTTAATTTAGGTGGAGACTTATTTTGAAGTACGACACTACACTCTGCAGTGAAAGCTACTGTCTCTACCTCACTAATAGACCTTTTTCTCATCAAAATTTCTTTCATGAATTTTGCATACGAGGGGATTTGTGTGATCAATTCAGTAAAGGGAACTGTTACCTTCAGATCTTTGACCACCTCCAGGAACTTACCAAACTGCTTATCCAAGTTTGTCTTCAATTGACGATTAAGGAAAGGAAGTTTGATGATTGGCTTTGGAGCATTCTTATCTTTGTTTGGAGTAGCCACCTTCTCTGGAGTTTTACCCTGCAATGTAGAATTAGATATATTAGTATTATCCTCTAGCCCTGCAGGGCTATCAACTACATTGTTTGGTTTAATGGAATCAAGATTAGCATTATTTAATAAAACAGGTTCATCAACTCTGAGCATAGAGGGCCCTTCATAGTTTGAAGCACTCCTTAGAGTAATTGCAAATGCTTGATCCGTAGGCCTAGTCGGCTGTGCCGGTAGGGCTCCCTGTTGGCGTGCTTGTAGAGTAGCGGAGAGTTACGCAATTTGATTATCTACAATTTTATTATGCGCTAGAATTTGATCAATTGCCGCATCTCTGCTCTCCATGTGCTTTTGCATATTGACCAACATTGCTCTAATTTCCCGCAAAGAAGGGTCGGAAGGTGAGGGGGATTGTTGTGGTTGATTCTTCTGGCTGACATTGGGATGATAATATTTCTGTTGTTGTTGCTGTGGCACCTGTGGTTCTTGTGGTGGTGGATTTTGAACATTAGTGCTCCGGTAGGAAAGGTATGGATGATTCCGATACCCAGGATTGTAGGTGTTGGAGTATGGGTTATTCTGCCTATAAGCTTGGAAGGCATTAACTTGCTCCATGGAACTCCTGCAATCCTGCTCCTAATGACCTACAATACCACAATTTTCACATAAAGCCTCATTAGAATTATTATTAATTGCAGAAACATTAGCTACATTAGCAGTGCTCAGATTATCTAATTTTTGGCAAAAAGAGGTCAGTTGAGCTTGCAAAAAGGATACACAGTCGACACTATGTTTCCCCTTGTTAGCAAATCCTCTGGGGTTCCCATAGTGGGAATTGTGTATCGCCATATCTTCAATAACCTGACCTGCATCATCAACATTAAGATTCATAAATCTCCCACTAGCTGTAGAGTCTAAAATTATTCTAGAAGAATTTCCAATGCCGTTATAAAAGGCTTGGATTAACTGCCATTGTGCTAAATTATGGTGAGGGCATTATTTTTGTAAGTCCTTGAACCTCTCCCAAGCCTCATATAAAGACTCATCGGCTTCTTGGGCAAAGTTCTGAATCGCACTTCGTAGTACTGTTGTTCTCTCTGCAGGATAATACTTGTTATAGAAATTCAAAACAAGAGTTTCCAAGTCAGTTATACCAAGTGTAGTTCTATTTAAGCCATTAAACCACAATTTAGCTTTTCCAGTTAAAGAGAAGGGAAAGAGAATCTCCCTGATTTGGTCTTGAGTGACCCCGGCTTGCCTGATGGTGTTGCAATATTGACAATAGTCGGCAATGTGAAGATTCGGGTCTTCACCCTTGGCTCCACTAAATTGCTTCCTCTCTATCATCGTTGTAAATTGGGGTTTAATTTCAAATTGAACCCCGTCAAGAGCCGGAGTAGGGGTGAGATGTGGAAAATCCGTAAGCTTTGGTTGTGAATAATCACTAAGCTTCTTTGGAGCCGCCATCTCTGATTCTGTGTCTGAGGATGCCTCTAAATTGCTAGAATCAGTTGGAGGATCGCGGTGATTATTGTTAGTATCACCAAAATCCGCTAGGATTTGCTTGTAGAAGTTTTTCTGTCTATGGAAGGAACGTTCGATCTCAGGATCGAATGGGATGTAACCTGATCTGGAACACCTGGGCATAAACAAAAACTAGAAGCAAATATGAGATTTGTCTCAGAGAACTAACGCTCTCTGAGACAAAAGAGAAATTATCTAGACTACAAAAACAATCAGAAATAAGAATAAAACCGTTTCCCCGGCAACGGCGCCAAATTTTGACAGGGTAAAGTCGTATCCCCTAATCAAAAATAATTACCTAAATCACTAACTAAGGTAGATAGGGAAGTAGGGTCGATCTCCACAGGGAAACAAGTCTTTTTATTCCTAATTAATTGTTATAATCTAAATTATCTAAGTAACCAATATTTATAATTAAGTATAAAACTAAACTACAAAGAATAAGAGTAGGGAGAAAACGATATATAAAGGGATCTAGGGCATAGGTTCACCAATAAATAATACTCCAGGGTAAAACATAGTAATCAATCATTAATATTGCATAAATAACATGATTAACAGGCTCTCGCAATTTATTAATCAACATAGATCTAACGGGCTCTCGCAATTTACTAGATCTAAGTCCTTATTGAAAATAGTCTTTAATATCAAATTAACATCTGCTCGATTCATCAATTTAATATTGCTATACTTGTACAAGCCGCAATTGTAAAACATTAAAACAATCCAATAAGAAATTATCATGCAATACCAATAATCAATAATAGTCAATCATCAATACATCAATTAACCAAATTGTAAAGGGCTCTCGCTACTTATTACAATCACACAATTAATTTACCGGTATTAAATCTCATCTCTCGAATCTTGACTTAACCATTTATAAATTAACTTGCCTATTGAAACTAGACCTAAACATTAATTCTCATCTCTCGATTCTTGAATCAATATTGTCAAACTCATGCACAAAAGATAGGCCTAATCTAGTCACAGAGCATTAATCCGATCAATAGGAAATTAATCTAGCATTGATAATCAAACACAATAAATTACCCCTTCATATTATTTATGGATTCCCACAAACCCTAGAAATTAAACTACTCACACATATTAAAAACTAAACTAATCAAAGTAATAAAATAAATCATGATGAAAGGAATAAAATAATAACTAAGATTAAAGGAAGAGAAATCGTTACCAAAATAAATCTGGAATTAATGAAAGAATTAAGAACAAAAGTTTAGAGAGAGATTAAGAGAGAGAGAACTAAGTAGAGAGAGAAAGTCTAAGAAAGAAGAGATACTAAAATCGTATTACGTAGGAGTATTTATACTCCGTACAAAAATCCTAAACTAAAACAAATTAATACGACGCTAATCGTCTTCTAAAAATACACGCGCCCGATCGGGCGAGGCACTGCCCGATCGGGCGCGCCTTTTTTACTCTAACACTAATCTCGCGCCCGGCCGGGCGTGTCACCGGGCGCCAGACCAAGCTTCTCCCGTTCGGCCGGGCGCGCCTCTGGGCGCCAGCCTTTTTGGCCGGGCGGCTCATTTGGGCCAATATTTGGACTTCGATTGGGCTCCAATTCTTCGGGCCAATCTGGGTTTCCTCTTTGGGTCTTGAATACTCGGTCCAAATGCCCCGGTATCACCTATACCGAGCCCTTAATCACCGGTTCGATGGCTCTAACCGACCCTGGGCTATAAAATCTGGTCGTGTTTCTCCAATGCTCGTGATTGCTCCAAAATATCTCGGGAAAATACTCCAAAAGCATAAATCCCTGCAAAAGTCAACCAAATCTACGAAAACACTGGAAAACACCAATTAGTAATAAAAGTGGCTCTAAAGAGCCAAAAACACTACTAATTATGACCAAGGGACGGGGGTAAAATACTTTATAAAATAGACACATCACCTACCCTGAACCCAATTTAATTATTTATGTTGACACAAACTTGACCCAACTCATACTAGATTCAAACGACCGATTGCTAGGTTTGCAAACCCAAATTGACATGACTTGAACTGTCCGATTGCCTTGTCTACATACACATAATCAACATATGTCCCACATATTAAACGCTACACAAAATATTAAAATGAAAAAAAAACATATAAATGTGTCATATCTCATCTACAACTAGGGTTGTGCACCGTCGCACCAGTCCAAAACTAGACCGGAACCCAGAATAAGCAATTTTTTTGGGGACCGAGACCGGACCGTAATCAACCGTTTTAGGGTTTGGTAAGTCCAACTTACCGCGGAAACGACCCCGACCTAAAGAACCACTCGCAATTAATAAAACCATAAAGCATAACAAATAAACATAAAAGGATAAAATCGGAATTTACCTTTGACGCGTGCTTCGCCCGACCTAATGGGATCTTACTTGAAAGCTTTAGCTCCGAAAATACCGAGCCTCCAATGGTATTCACCCACAAAGGACGAACACCGACTTTTTAGGTTCGCTACCTTGGAGTTAGCAAGGTCCGACCAAAACCCAAGTGTTAATGGAGTTTAAGAGTTTTTGCCAAAATGCAATGCTCTTTCTAACTCCCACTCAAGCAAAGAATTCTCAAGCCATGCTTTGGCTATTAATAAGGAAGGAGAGCTTGTGATTCCAATCATCCTCAATGTGGGACTTTTTCAAAGAAAGATCCCATATGGAAAGATTGATGAATTCAACCTTTAGTTAAATAAACCAAGGAACAAGTAACAAGTGTCACATGGTTAGGTGAGGACCACTTTCCCACTTTGTCCCCAAGGTAATTCACATGCAATGTGAACTAACCATGTGTCACCCAACCTTGAGCCCCAAGTTGGGTTCGGTTGGGCTATTTTATTTTGGCCCGTGTCCATAACCCATCGCCCCGGGTCCACGGCCCTTGCCATATGTGTCGCCACCATGGCGCGTTGCCACGTGGCATGCTTCCTATGTGGCATGCTGCCTACGTGGCACGCTGCCTACGTGGCATGCTGCCTACGTGGCACACTGCCACATGGCGTTTTGCCATGTGTGCTGCCACGTGGCACGCACCTAATGGGCACGCTTTCCTAGCCTTTCGCGTGGCTAGGGTTTTACTTGTTACTTGAAGCATTTTCCCGTCTCGCCAAATCCTAATTTTGGCTCGACATTTGAGATTCTCCAATGCTCAGTTTTGACGCTCCAAGCTCGAATTTCCGACGTCTAAATATTTAACACTCGGGCGATGAATTAATTTCATCTGAATTAATTCGTCGAGTCGGTTCGTATATTTGCTAGGGTGTGACCCGAAGGGTTCAATCAAGATTAAGCTGTAATATTAATTATACATTAATATTACTGATCGGAAGCGGCCTCCACCCAGGCATTCCGAGCACTTGACCTTACTAAATATATTAGCTTTCTAATAATTCTGAACCCACTAGCGGAATAGTACACTTGTTTGAAGGACACCATTCTGTTTTGGGTGTTTTTGTCCCTTGGGAGAGTTACAACACAAAGACTGATCTGCAGTGAGCTGTACCTACAAAACAAATGGAGACACCGGTTGGGTGGTGCTCCGCCTCCGACACACAAGTTAGTAACTTGAAACGGAATAGAGAGAACGGAAATTTAGGCGGGTATCTACTCGGATTCCAAGCTCAGGTCTTTCTCTGATGTAAGAGAATAAGTGTGTAATAAATGATTCAATGTGTCCCCAAAATGGGGGGGAATATCTCCCTATTTATAGGGTCGTTGGAGAATGTGCCCCTATCTAGGTCATTTGACATAGACTTTAGTGGGCTGCGCCGTTTAACGGCGCTCCTAGGGATTTGGGACACCTGGGCCATCCTGAGCTCAACACGTGGCCTTCTCTTATTGGGACACCTGTCTAGGGTAATTTTTACCCTAAACAATTGCCCCTCACAGGTCGCACGTGCATATCACGTGGGGCATGTGACACGTGTCCACCTTTCATAGGTGAACAGTAATGGGTAAATTTTTTTAATTTCAAATAAAAAATTTCCCCCCACTTTCACTTTCTATAAATAGAAAGTTACCCCCCTCCTTTTCACACCTTACGTTCATATTGACTTTTTAGAGAGAGAAAAAGAGAGATTCTAGAGAGACTTTTCTCTGATCCCGCCTGCATAATCAGCGAGTTTCAAGCTTCCGAGTGCTAGCAGTTCATCACCCGGTTCACCGGTTGTAGCGGTTTTCAGATTTTTCAGAGTCAAAGAAAGGTAACCGCTTGTACCATTTTAGCTTTCCTCCCTTTCAATTTACATACCATTTTTTCCGCCTGTATGCCCGGCTTTCTTTAGAAAATAGAAAATATAAATTAGTTCCCAATCCACCCACTCGGCACTGCCTAGGACACTCAGCCGATCCCCAGGAACGGCTGAGTCTAGAACAAGGGGTACCTCTTATGGACTGTCGGAACCAATATGCTCATCTCCGAATTCCTCCCTCTCTGTGTCTATGCAGGACACAATGGCCAGAACGAAACAAACGGCCAGGCGGTCTAAAAGCTGGCGCACCATGAGAGTGCCAGCCGATGAGGTTTTCCCGGATGAGGATCAGAGGGATTGGGAGGAGAATGGATCCGACGAAGAGGCTCCCTCTACATCCGGGAGCTCTGGAGTGAGAGAGGTAGACGGCGAGGGAGCCGTCTCCTCCAATGAAGCCGGCGACGCTGAGGCCGGCCAGGGATCAAGAGCGGAGTCCTCCGGCTCTGACCAGGGAGATTTTGCGGCTGACTATCAGCAGCCGCCCAAAGTAGTTGACAATCCCAACCTTAAAAGAACCCGGATGCTGCCGAGCAACATTGCTCTTCTTAACAGCGGGTTCAGGGCCTTTAAGGAGAAACATCCCTTTGGAAGGGGTTGAGAAGTTATTGTCCCTTCGACTGATGCTGTAATGGCCTGGGGGACGACATTGATCATGGAGATGACTACTTCATCTGCTATGAGGCGGTAATAGAAGCCGGCCTCCGGTTCCCCCTCCACCCCGGGATAAGGAAAATCCTTAAGGGATATGATCTGGGGGTTTGGCAGCTCAACCCTAATTCGTGGGTGAACATATTAAGTTATATTGCCGCTTGCGAGTTCCAAAGATTTTCCGCCTTCGCTCATATGCACTACCTGAGCAAGGCTCCAGGCGGCCATGGGGCATGGTATACTTTGACTACCTTGCCCCAATATCTAATGACTTTGGACAAAGTGTCCAAATGGTCCGGGTGGAAGGACAAGTTTTATCTGATTTCCTCCCCCACCCTAAGACACAACCGGACACTGCGCCGGTACAACACCGAGCCGGCTCTTCTTAGACGCAAATGCCCTCTCCCGGCACTATCTACTAAAGCCCGGGAGAAAATCATGGAGCCGAGATTTTTTGAAACCACAACTGAGCCCATGGGGGATGGGACTCACATTATTGTTCCTAAGAACTGGATCCCTCATCCGGATTTCTTCAAAGATGAATGCTTCCTGTCCGCTTGCGGACTTAGCACAATGTTTCCCAGGGGTAGAATACTTCTCACCCGGAATAATTGTTGTTTCCTTTTTATTGCAAACTTGCCTTAATTATTTCTAACTTGAAATTCTTGTTTTTGCAGAAGAAGCCTTGAAGATGGTTGACCAGGACAAGACTCCTGCTAAGTCAGTGGCGCAACTGCGCAAGGAGGCGGCACTTGACAAAAAGGCAGCCATCGAGGCAAAGGACAACAAGAAAGGCAGGGTAAGACCGCCTGACTTAATGTTTGCATATATATATTATTATTATATTTTTTTTTATTTATACCGGTTGGGTATACTTATATTTGCTTCTTTTTCAGGAGTCCGCCAAGAGAATCCCTCGATCATTCTCCAAGCTTCTCAAAAGGCAGGGAGATAACCCGGGGAAGGCTCCGGCTGCCAAGGACTTAAGGAAGGATCCCCCCCAAAAGCAAAGTTCTGCCCAATCCGGTCGTCTAACGACTGGGGGCAAATCCCCTACTGTTCTAAAGAAACTGAGTGAAAGCTCAGAACATCAGAAAGCGCCGGAAGCCTCTACGGCTTCGAAGGGTGGCGAGACACCTAAGGTTGCAGGCGGTGCGGCAACCACTGGGGAGGAGAACAAGCCGGAGACCCATTCGGAAATTCAAGGTAAGGAACAAACTGAGATACCTTGGCCACTTTATTTTATGAGAATCAAGACCAAGGTTGATTCTTCAAAAGGGTTAGTCAGCAGCCGGCAACGAATGAATGCCAGCTACGCTGCTTCTATCTCACAAAGAACTACTTTTGATGCAGATCTTACTCCGAACCCACCGGATCTTGAAGGCTTCGCAAAGCGGATGGTGACGACCCTCACCCAGTCTGAGAAAGCCTCCATACCTGATCTGCAGGTTGTGGACTTTGACCGGATAATGGGTTCTCTGGCTGAGGTAAAAAATCCCTTTACCCTGATATCTTTTATCTTTAACTTGGCCAAGTAACTCACAAACCGGTTGTCATTGTCTCAGGCTATGGTGAGAGTGGACAGTCTCCGGGGCCCCTTCAGGCGGAAACAGGAAGAGGTAAATGACACCAAACGGAGGGCCCTAGAAAACCTCAACTTTGCTGAACATTCTGATTATATGTGTAATTTAAATATTAAGGCAGTAGAGTTGAAACAGGAGGAGCTGATCCGGAGTTTGACGGCTACAAACGATGAAGCTAACAGCCGGGCTGATGGCCTTGAGAAGCAGCTGAAAGATGCCAAATCTGATCTCAAGGCATTAGAAGATGCTGACAAGAAGAATGCCCAACTCCGGATTGACAATGACCGCCTGAAGCTCGAGCTCATGACCCTGCGCAACAACCAGTCGGATGAGCTGGCCCGGGAGCAGACCCGGCTGACTGAGGAGAATGAACGGGACAACTTAGCCCGGCTGAAGATCACCTAGGGCCTCCTCTACCCAAAAATAGACTTTGAGGTCTATAAGCTGAGGTATGATTACGCCACTGAGGTGTATGATGCCCAGCAACTAGGTGATGCTCCTCCGCCTCGCTTCAAAGACTGGGCTTCTAAGCAGGGATATGAAGTCTCTGATGATGAGGAGCAGGCGGATGATCATCAGGAGGGCCAAGCCAGCCAAACTCTGCCGGAGAAGACTCCGCCTCAGCCTTAGGCAAGCCTCCCACCTTTCTGCGGCAGTATGCCAATCGTTGTTATTTACCGGCTTGCATGCCGTGTTTTGTTGTATCTTTTTACCAACCATGGGGTTGGGTTAACATTTTTACTTTCTTTCTTCACCGGATGTGTCCGGCTAACAATTATTCTGGCCTTTGTGCCATTTCAAATATAAATGAAGTATTCCGACTCAATCGGATTTTATATATGTCTGTTTTGAGCTTTTTTCAATTTGAATTTTTCATGTGTATGAAATCCTTTAGTATTTTGCCCAACTTAAAAAAGCATGCGGCAATTTGCAATTCGGGTGCTCTTGCCCCTGGGCGGCTGTGTGGTTGGTTTTATGTCAAGCTGATTGATTGGCTTGAAAACACTTGATACTTGGAGAAGTATGAAGTGTTTTTAGGCCAATCAATCACAATGGTGATTTCCCCAAACCAAGTGCACAGTCGGCCATAAAAGTAGGTGCTTTGAGCTTCTTACCCAGGCGGTTATATTCCGTCTGGGGTTAACGTGTAGCCATTACACAATCCTTTGCCCCAATAGGGGAAGTGAGTGTAACTTTGGAATAAATAACCCAAGTAAGAATTTCTATCAGTGACCGACTGATGCCTGTGGGCATCCGGTATCTGGAAACTTATTCGTTCTTCATAGGTTATTTTGGTCAGACAGCTATGAGTTGGCCAACTTGGTCGTTCAATTTTTGCCGTCTGCATGGGTACGTAGAACCGACAAATAGCCTGTTCTCTGCGACGATTGCACCCGAAGAGGTGTCGCCGGACGCCTTTGTCCATGATGGGACAGGCGATTTCATAAAATGAGCAACCATCCGGCTATTTTAGCCTCTGGTCTTGTTTGGAACCGGTTGTATAGCCACTAAACGTTTTTGTGCTTAGTTTTTAGTCAGTATTGAATTTACACTAAGTATCAAACTTATTTTTTTAAACAAGCGGGTCAGTCTGGGTATTACCCAGGCAGATAATCAGGCAGTTTAATAAACAAAGTATCAAAATTAAATAAACAAGGGATCCGAGTAGTACCCAGGCGGTCCAACGGATATGACCTTTACTAAGTGTCAAACTCAGTTAGGTAAAGAAGAATCCGCCTGGGTATTACTCGGATGGATAATTAAACAATAACTCGATTTTGCAAACAAAGTCTGAATCTTCATTAATTGACTCATTGTTTACAAAAAGTTTACAATCTCAAAAGTAGTACTTTTTTAGGTTGTCTACATTCCAAGTTCTAGGCAGACGCCTGCCGTCTGGGGTTTCCAGGCGGTAGGTGCCATCCCTTACTTCTTCATAGATCTGGTAGGGGCCTTCCTAATTTGAAGTTAGCTTTCCCAGCTCATTGGCCCTACCGGTTGCCTCCATTTTCCGTAACACAAAGTCATCCACTTTAAGAGGAAGTTTGTGCACTCTCTTGTTATAGGCTCTTGTCATCCTCAGACGGTATATCTCATGGCGTAGGACAGCATTTCCCCTACGTTCCGAAAGGGAGTCCAATGCCAGCCACATGGCCTCCCAATTTGCCTCTTCATCATAGAGCATAACTCTGAGAGTCGGCTCATAATGCTCAATAGGCAAGACGGCTTCAGCACTGTATACCATGAGAAATGGGGTTTCACCGGTTGCCCCTTTCGTTGTTGTCCGGATGGCCCATAGGACATGGATTAATTCTTCTGCCCATAAGCCACCGGCTCTTTCTATTTTCTTTTTAATGTCGTCTGAGATGAGTTTGTTGAAGGCTTCAACTTGGCCGTTTGCTTGGGGCCGGCCAACAGATGCAAAATAGCTTGAGATCCCCTGATCTCCCAACCAAGTTTTTAGCTGAGGCGTCTCAAACTGAGGACCATTATCAAACACCATAGACATAGGTACCCCATACCGGGTGATAATGTTCTTCCAAATGAAGGAAATTACGTCTGACGTCTTGATGTTTTTAACCGCCTCAGCCTCCACCCACTTGGTGAAATAATCCACAGCCACCAAGATGTAGCGCTTTCCGCCTGGAGCAGGCGTGTAAGGACCTAGAATGTCCATTCCCCATTTTGCAAACGGGATTGGGCTGTGGATGGCCGTCAGATCAGTAGCCGGACAATGAATGAGTTTGCCAAATTTTTGGCACTTGTCACATTTCTTCACCAACTCCTTGGCGTCTGCCTCAAGAGTGGGCCAAAAGTAATGTCGTCTGGCTCTAACGGCTAGGGACCTACCGCCTATATGAGAGGCGCAGAATCCCGAGTGCAAGTCTTCGAGAACTTCCTTCCCCTTTTCAGGGGTGACACACTTCAACAGGGGTTTAAGAAATCCTGCTTTGAATAGTTCTCCATTTTTCAACTCGAAGCTTGCAGCTCGCTTTTTTAGGACGGCTGCTTCCTGTGGTGAATCAGGGAGCGTGTCGTCTGAAAGATATATGGCATCCATCCAGGTGGAGCTTCGGTCTAAGGTTCCAATGGGCTCTTCATGTATGCTTCTTTTTTCAAGAACTTCCCAAAAGACCGACCGAGGAGTATCACAGCAGGCGGATGAAGCCAATTTGGACAATGCATCCGCCTGGTTGTTATCTGACATGGGCACTTGATTCAGACGGAATTCCTCAAGTGCCCCAGTCTCATCCTTGACTGCCTGAAGATATTTGATCATAGCCGGATGAGTTGCCTCATATGTTCCCTCATACTGGCTAACGACAAACTGTGAATCAGAATAGGCGTCAATCTTCGTTGCCCTTGCTGCCTTACACATGCGGATTCCGGCTAGCAGGGCTTCATATTCCGCCTCATTATTTGAGGCTTGAAACTTAAACCGCAGTGCATATTCAAATGTGTACCCCTCTGGGGACTCATATATAATTCCTACACCACAGCCGTTCTTTGTTGAGCTTCCGTCTACATACACTTTCCAAACCTAGTCAAGATTATCCGGTTGCACCGGTCGGGTCATTTCAACAATGAAGTCGGTAAACGCCTGACCTTTCACTGCTTTTCTAGGTTAGAAAGTGATTTCAAGACTTTGCATTTCAATAGCCCATTTTAACATTCTTCCGGATGACTCCAAAGTAGACATTGGCCGCTTGAGGGGCCGGTCGGTGTAGATTACCACCGGATGAGCCAGAAAATATGGCTTCAATTTCTTGAAAGCCATATACAGAGCAAGGCCAAATTTTTCTACCATGGGGTACCGGAGCTCAGCATTTTTTAAGACATGGCTAATGAAATAGACCGGAAGCTGAACACCGTCTCTCTCAGCAAGGAGAACGGCACTGAGGGCATGATCTGAGACAGCTAAGTACATGTATAACACCTCCCTAGGCAATGGACTAACAAGTCTTGGCAAAGAGTGGAGGTGTTCTTTCAGCCGTTGAAAGGACACCTCATCCTCATCCCCCCATTCAAATCTGGTCTTCTTCCTGATTGCTTGGAAGAAGTAAAGGCATTTGTCACCTGACCGGCTTAGGAATTTCCCCAGAGCAGCCAGGCACCCGGTTAGTCTCTGCGCTTCCTTGACAGTGCGGGGTGACTTCATGTCAATCACCGCCTGTATCTTCTCAGGGTTAGTCTCTATCCCCCTTTGATCAATTAGGAATCCGAGAAACTTCCCAGACTCAACACCAACGACGCATTTCTTAGGATTTAACATGACCTTATGCCGCCTGAGTGTGGTGAAGGTTTCTCGGAGATCAGCAAGGTGATCAGTCTGCTGTTTGGATTTGACTATCATGTCATCAATGTATTCCTCTACATTCCTCCCAATTTGATTAACAAAGATAGTATTAATCATCTGTTGGAACGTAGCCGGCGCATTTTTCAAGCCAAATGGCATCACCGTGTAACAGAATAGCCCCTGATTAGTGACGAAGGTCGTCTTCTCTTGATCTTTCTTCCACAGGGGTATCTGATGGAAGCCGGAGTAGGCATCCATAAAAACTCATCAAGGCATGACCGGCTGTAGAGTCGACCAGACTGTCGATCTTTGGAAGCGGATAACTGTCCTTTGGACATGCCTTGTTAAGGTCTGTGTAATCAACACACATGCGCCAGGTCCCATTCGGTTTCTTAACAAGGACCATATTGGCCACCCAGTCAGGAAAATTACAAGGCCGAATGAAACTGGCGTCTAGCAGCTTTTTGACTTGGCAGCTGCCGCCTGACTTCTTTCCTCGCCGTGGTTTCTTTTCTTTTGCCGGATGGGCTTCTTTTTAGGATCCACGGCGAGCTTGTGGACAGCAAGATCCGGGTTGACGCTTGGCATCTCTTCCACTTCAAAGGAAAAAATGTCTTTGAATTCTTTCAGTAGAAGGTGCAAATCTGCACCTAAAGTAGCATGAGCAACCGTCCCAACCTTTACAGTACGTTCCGGACGGCTGTCATTTAGAACAAGATCAATGCTTTCACCAGCCGGTTGGGGACGAAGCTCATCTGACCGTTCACCGGTCAGTAATTGCTATTTTTTCTCTTTCTTCACCTCCACCAGCATAGGAGCCTTTCTTTTCTTTCCGGCTGTTGGTGGGGCAGGTGCCGGATCGGCACTCTTGACATTGTCAAGGTCAATTGATTCCTGACTGCCTGGGGTTACAGTGTCTTTGACGGCTGAGAGATAGCCCGGGCCGTCTTCTGATCCCCATTCAAGGAACCAACAGAGCCGTCATCCCTCTCATATTTGATGAGCATCAAAGACGGGATGATTACTGCCTTGGCTACGTTGAGGGTTGGCCGGCCCAAAATAATGTTGTAGGCGGTCAGCTCCTCAACGACCAAGAATCTGACGACAATATGTCGTCCCTGGCCTTTCTCCCCCAGCCGGATGGGTAAATCAATTCTTCCGGATGGGTAGACCATCCCACCCCCAAAACCAACCAGGGGGTGGGTGACCGGATGCATGCTGCTGATATTGTATTTCAGCTTCTGCAAGCACCGGAGGCTGATGATGTCTGATGAACTGCCGGTGTCAATAAGGATCCGTCCAACCAGCTGGTTGGCAACTTTACATTCAATGACCAACGGGTCATCATGCGGGCGGCTGACGCTGCCCCTGTCCTTCTTAGTGATCAAGACGTCTGGGAAGGAGGAGCTGGCTTCCGCCTGCTCATCATCATCTTTGTCCATCTTTCGAAGATGGCTCTTGGTGCCCCTGATGGTAAGGCCACTACATGAAAACCCGCCTGTTATAGTGTAGACCGGCTCCTTGTCGGTATCTGAACTACTAGCAGGCTGGGGGTAGTCTTGGAGGACTGACCCTTGTTTTTCTTTTTTACCCCGGCTGGGGACTTATAAATATAGGACTTCAGCATCCCCTTGTTAGCCAGACGGTCCAACGTCCGTTGTAGGCTGAAGCAGTCATTGGTGTCATGGCCAACTTCCTCATGATATTGACAAAATTTATTTTTGTTCCTGGATTAAACGAAACTTTTCATTGGATTCGGCTTCTCAAGGGACAGCCGGTCCTTTATCTCCATGAGAATGGAGTTGCAGTCCTTGTTAAACTCGTACTTTGGGACGTACGGTTTAAATTCTTTCTTCTTCTTCTGGGACGGCTAGTCAGAGTCACTAACTGCCCAGACCTCTTTTCTCTTCTTGCTCTCTTCTTTCTTTTCAGCCGGCTGAGCAGGCCAGTTGTCTTTCTGCTTGTCAGACTTCTTAGAGTCCGACTGGCTACCAGGCGAGCAGAGGTCGGTAGCTTGAATATAGCTTTCTGCCTCCCTCAGGGCCGCCTGTAGGGTGAAAGCCCCTTTTCTGACTAGGTCGAACTTAAAGGTCGACCCGTCTCTCAGAACTTTGAAAAAGTCTGTAAAAGCTACCTCATCAGACAGCCCCTGAATCTGAATTCTGATCAAGTTGAACCGCCTGACATATAAGCGCAGCCCTTCTCTCTCTTCCTGCTTAACAGTGCTCAAATCAAGGCTTGTTTTCTTAGCAGGGATGTTCATTGAGAAGTTGGAAGCAAACAGGAAGGCAAGCTTCCTGAAGCTGTCTATGGACCCGGCTGGCAGGTTGCCAAACCATTGTTGGGCAATGCCCTTCAATGTAGCCGGGAAGCATCGACACCAAGTGGCATCATCCAACCCCTGCAAATACATGAGGTTGGTGTAAGCCATGAGGTGATCTTCCGGATTGGTGGTACCATCATAGGTACCAACCAACACATTCTTAACCTTGGCCGGCTGAGCCGCCTCGGTTATCTCCCGAGTGAACGCAGAAGGTTGTTCACCCAGGCGCAGCAGACGAAGCTGCCAGTCCAATGGCTGGACATTTGGATATGCCGCCTGGCCCCCAAAGAAGGCCGGCTGCATGAAGTGAGGAGGATACTGCCCATAAGCCTGAGTAGGCACATACGGGGCAGCTCCAATCATATGAGGGCCAGAATGGACGGTATTACTGCCTGTCTGACTCTCATGCAAGGAGGGTGCACTCTCTGCAGAAATGTTGTTGAAGCTGTCTGGAAAATTCGACGTTGAAGCCGACTCAGACAGCGATTGGTTTCTCTTCCGGTTGATGATCTCCCGGGCATCAAAAGTTGATTTTTTACTTCTCACTGGTTGCTGAGCCCGGCGAGTGTTATTGGTGTTCCTCCTAGGAAGGAGAATTTTTTACCAATCAATGGTCCCGGCTGCCTTCTCCTTTGGATGGGGAGTGGGCTGCCGGTTTCTGACTGACTTCCCCTTCTCTGAAGGAGTCTTCTTCGTCGTCTGGCCTTTACCTGGGCCAGCCCGCCTCTTGGTGATCAGCTCTGTGATTTTACCCTTGAAACTTGTCATGAATCTCATGAGTTCGTCTCGAGTGACAGGGGCTGATCCAGCGGCCGTTTGGGTTTCCCTTTCCGACTGCCCAGAGGGTCGACTTGGACCCGCCTGGGAGGCACCCCGCTCCAGATTGTCTCTGGGCCGGATGCGTTTAGTTTTGAGAGAGTCGTCTTCGGCTGTAAAAGCTTCGACCTGAGGGTCTTCATCCTCCTCATGGTCTGTAAAAACTTTTGGGTCTTCACCCAGACGGTTAGGGGGTGGTACAGACTCTTGAACCATCTTCGAGGTACTCTCCCCACAGACGGCGCCAAATGTTTTGGGTGTTTTTGTCCCTTGGGAGAGTTACAACACGAAGACTGATCCGCAGTGAGTTGTACCTGCAAAACAAACGAAGACACCGGTTGGGTGGTGCTCCGCCTCCGACGCACAAGTTAGTAACTTGAAACGGAATAGAGAGAACGGAAATTTAGGAGGGTATCTGCTTGGATTCCAAGCTCAGGTCTTTCTCTTGTAAGAGAATAAGTGTGTAATAAATGATTCAATGTGTCCCCAAAATGGGGGGAATATCTCCCTATTTAAATTTGTATACGTACATTTTTAACGGCTTGTTTTTGTTTGCGTGATTTCCTATTTTGCACCTAGAATTTATTATTTACAAGTTTTGTAACTAATTTTTTTTATAAATTTAAACATAAAATTAAAATTTTCACCCTAAAAATTACAAAAATACACTTTTCGGTCTGGGTCGGAATATTTCGATTTTTGCCAGGACTGGGCCGAAAACCTGGAATCGCCAATTTGTGAGGACCGAAGACCGACCCGCGCCAATTCCGGTAAAAATTCTAGTATGGTCACTCTCAAAATGACCATCACTATACTTAAATGTCATTGGTTGATTTTTGATTTATTTTTTTAGCTTGGTCAAACCTTATTTAAGGGTAATTAAGGTATTTTGCTTCTTTTATTCATTTTCTTATTTTTCAAATTTCAATTAATAATTTCTTAAATTCTTAATTTAATTTCGAAATTATTTTATCTAAATCTAATTTTAATAAAATCTAAAATTAATATTAAAAAAAAAATTAAAAATCGAAAATTTGTTCTTCGTCGTTCTTCGATGTTCATCAATGTTCTTCCTAGTTCATCCAAATTTTTCATCAAATAATGAATTAACCACGATTTTATGTTCCATGTACCTTAATTTCAATCGCGCATCAATTGAGATCGAAAAATAGGCTTGATTTATACAGCCATTGTGCAATTTTATGGTACCCATAATCGGTTTCTATCATCCTGTTGGTGGATTCTTAATCTTTGAATTATAGATTTTAATTGGACAAAATCAAGCATTGGATTCGAAAATAGCGATTTAAGGTATAAGAAATCAAAAATTTAAAGTTTTTCGGTAATATATGTTCGTCATGAAAATCAGAGAAGAAACTGTATCATATTTTTTTTTCACAACTTTTTTTGATCCAAAAAATCGAAGATCGAATTATAAACACTATTTGTGATAAAGGTATTGACCCAAATACAAATATGACATAACCTTAACTGAATTTTATTATTTATAAAAAGATAATGACCAAACGTAACATTGGACATTTCCGATTATTATAATAGAATTTACTTCGATGACAATTTATAATACGATGAACCTGGACAATGATTCGAACTAATCAATAAACAAAAATTATGGAATCGATATATTTCAAGTATAGTAATTGCATTTTAATATTGGAAATCACTTATTCTAATTATGATTTTTTCCTAAATTTCTATCTTTTTAAATTTTGAATAGATTATATATTGGAAATCAGTTATTCTAAATAGGATATTTTCCTAATTTATTACCTTTAAAAGTTAAAGGATTTTTATCTTTTAAATTTTAAAAAATCATTACAAACAACAGCGTTAGGGTTCTTTGCTTCACATCTTTATCATCCTCGCATACTCTTTTCAATCGAATTTGTTTCACAATTTGCACAATTACCTTTGATATTGGTAATGACATAAGTATGAGTATGGTAAAATTGGATGTAAGTATTTGTAAAAGCTTAGTCAATTAATCGGTTTATGTTCATTTAATACTGCATTGCATTTTTCAAACTAAATTTAAAATTTTTTAAATTACCGCCCTTATTTTTCGCTTGTCAGTTACTAAACTTCAATTTATATCCTTGTCCAACACTCACCCTTCTCTATCTTACAAATTGCAAAAAATAAAATGGGGGATTCACTAAATTCCGGAGGTTCATCTTCTAGTTTTGGGGGATTCATGGTGAAATGTGGATGTGATGTTCCCTCTAAGATATGAATTGTGAACAAGCGTAACCACAACAGGGGTAAAAAATTTCGTGGTTGTGGTAAATATCTGGTAAATTTTTTAAATCCTTGTGCTTAATTTGTGACCACATGAACATAGCTTGCTTTCATATATTTATCATATCAAAATTAAAAAATGGCGATACTCACTTTTTAATAGCTCTAATTTCAATAAAAAAAAATTAACGGCATAAATTTTTATTAGGGTTCCAATTACCAATTAGTTTATTTATGTATTATTATTTATTTTTGGAAAACCAATTAGGGTTTTTAAAATACTTGCAAATTGCAGAAGGCTGACTGTAGTTTTTTCAAATGGTTGTATGATGATGTCGGTGGATGCGTCGAGTGTGAGATGATGTCAAAGAGGTTGGATGAAATCGAGAAAGAAGTTCAATCTGTAACTACGAAGCTAGACAAATTGAAGGTTAAAAAATCACAATTTGAGGAGCAAATTGGTGACTTGAAAGGCCAATTATGTTAATCAACTATGGAGAAGAACAAACATATTGCTTACACAACAGTGATTTTGCCAGTGTTACTTATGTCATGGGTTGGGTTTTTTATGTTCAATTATTTTTGAATTTTTTAGTTGATGCTAAACATAATTGAATAAAATACACAGTAGAATTGAATCACTTATGAATAAAGTTGTTATTTCTAATTATTATTTGTTTGTGTCATTGTTTTTATATGATAATTTTTAATTAAAGAAATTAATACAGTAAATATAGTAATCAACTTAACAATTGAATATATATATATTAAGCGAGAGAAAAAAAAACTTCAAATGGTCTTGACTAATCCAAGCTAACTTATCATAAGTTAATTTAACTAGAAAGTTAATGTTTTGCCATAAAGGACTTGAAAGGTGACATGCCATCATAAAAGTTTTGCCACAAATTAAAGGGCTAACCTAGAGTACAACAAAAATTTCCTTAAAAGCACTGTCGTCTTCATCAACAAAAAAACAAAATATAACACCAGTTAGTTTTACACCAAAAGCAGGATTCCTAATCTTGGTTAAAATCAAGCATTCCAGAATCATCATCATCATCACCAGATGGTTCATCATCACCAGATGGATCTTCACCACCACCAGCACTTGGTTTTCCGCTAGAGGTTGCATCCAAATCATCATCACTGCCATCTTTATATTCACAATAATATATAACACCAGTTAGTTTTACTCAATTAATAAAGAACAATTAAAAAAAAAGAAACAATAGGTAATTACCATAAACATGATTATTGATTACCAATTATAAAACAGATAGCAAATAGAATACCTATAAGTATTGACTGTTAAGGGAAAACATGCGCTGACCAAAATAATAACTGATCATTGCCAATAAAAACAAAAGGGTTATTCACTTTTTTTAACAATGCCACCAGATCAAAGACAAAAAAAGGAAAAAATCATAAAGTAAAACAGAACAATGTAATTTTTGATACAATATAGTCAACTAGCCTAGAAACCAACACTTGTAAGTAATACTTTATTATACATTGCTCTTGTAACTGCAAAATTCACATTAGATATAGTAACAAATAAAGTTTTTCAAATTAAATAAGTTTTCTAATAATCGATAAACTAACAACAATTAGAGAAACTTGTGAAATTTAGAAGTGAATTACAAATATTATATGCAATTAGGTCTAAATGTTAAACCTTTATTATCGAATATAAATTCATAGCAAAAAAAATAACTGACAAAACATACTATACACACGAACTCGACGATTCGAAAAAAACATGAGAATTGCACGAATAATGGAAGAAAGCATGAAGAAGAAAGGAAAAAGCACAATCATGAGTAAAAATTCCCAAAAAAATGAAGAAAAATCGGAACAATTGAAAAAAATTATAGGCAATTAACACAACATTACATTCGGAAGTTGTTGTGATCTTAGCATAAACTCAAAGTTTATAATAATTAAACCCAAAAAAATGTAATTAAAGCAAATTTCTTAAAAAGTACATACCTTTGTTTCGGGTTTGAAGTCGATGGAGGTTTTTGTCAAGAGAGAAGAATCCAATTTTGAGAGGTGTCTGTGGAGAATGGTGGTTTTTGAAAAATGGGGGAGGGTTGTGAAAGGTAAAGGCGGTGTTACAAAAAAAATTTCTATTTTTTAACTTTAACCATTTTGACGGTTCAATAAAACAGTTTTGTTTTTTTTATTGTTTTTTATTTATTTTTTTAATATTTTTTAATGATATATTTTGTTTACTTAATGGAGAGTAATTATGAATTTTGTTTAAATTTTTTTTTAAAAGAAGCTACATTAACCGAGGTGAATAAATGGATGGGAGAGATTGAGTGTAGAGGTTGATATGATATGGGGTAATGATGACATTTATGGTGTGATTTAATGTATATACATATTTATCTTTCATTTATTAATTTTTTAAATCTTAGTGTTTATAAAATATAGTTGAACAATATGTGTGACAACATTATGTAATAAGATGTTATTAACAACTAGTGTTAAACCAAATAAATTTTCATTTACGGAACATTATCATACATCTGTAATCACCAACATCTATTCGGATCATAAACAATTAACATTTATAAAAATTTCTTAAGTGAACAACTCTTACTCCGTATGTGTGATTTTTTGAACAGGTCTAATTGTATCGGAAAGATAATGCTACATACATGTGGTATGCATTGAATGTTTAATGCCTATTATTTCACTTTTATAATATTTTTGGTACGTTGGTGTCATTAAACAAATGACACAAGTTCGTGTCTATATTTGTTATATATTGTTAATACAAAGTTTCATGGAGTTTAACTTTGCTGTTATTATAATTAATTTTGTTGGTAATTCTAGATAAATGTATAGGTTAATACCTACTTTAATATAAACCTTATTCAAATAGTTAATCTAAATGCTCGTATTTACCTTTCTAATGTAGTTACTACTTTTCATAACATCGTCTAATTAATGATTATAGTTTACATGATACCTTTTTTTAAAAGAAAAATTTTACATGCATTTTGACTGTAAACATATAAATGACATTTATTTTTTTATTTTATTTTTTTTATCCCCTAAACCAATGATATCAATTAAGAAGATTGATCTTCTAAACAATATGTTAGATGTATTAATAGAATCTTCCAATATATATAAATATATCTGATAAACCTAAAAATGGGCAAAAATATACAGTACTGTGTTGCTATATTTACTTTAAATATCTTATATGATACGTATATTATCCTCTATAATTTATGTCAAGAATTGACTAATTCAAAATTCAGTGCTTATTTCTTGGCTAAAATAATGGAAACAAAAAAACAATAATGTAAGGTTTACATAATTGCAATAAAATCAATAAATATAATGATTGATAGTATATTTATAAAAGCTTATGTCACTACATTATTTTGTTGCCTTTGTTAATTTTTATTTTTAATTTTACACTCATATAACATTTCTTATTCGAATTGTATAATGCATTTAGATAAGTAATAACATATATTGGTATAGGTCAACACATATAACTAAAGAAAATACTTTATTAATCACTACTAATATTACATTAAGTCTAATAAACTATTAATACGGGAAAATCATAAAGTTATCGAAGCTAAATATTTGCATATATATAATCTAATCCTCCAATGTAAGATCAACAAAATCATAAAATTTTGTAATCTTTGGCACTTTTTCGGGACGCTTTGTGAAGGATGTTGGATACCATGTTTCTTCATCTGATACTATATCATCTAGCATTTCTGCAACCTCAAGAACACACTTTCCATTTTCATTTAAGGGCATCTTTTCGAACATATAATTCTCTCTGTAGTACGAGTTAAGTTCAAGACGAAAAATATTTTTAAGAAACTCTGGCTGACCTACTATCAAAGACTCCGCTTGTGTTATACCACAACCGATGATTAGCCTTTCATAAATATCCGAAATTGGATGAAATCTCTAGCTTGAGAGACATCATCACCAAGTATCCCGGGAGGAGGCCCACCATCCATTTTGTCATCGTATGGCATCCCATTATCCATACGATACACCGTTGCTTCATCGTCAAAGATCATTCTAACCGTAGGTAATTGCCCACAAGAATCCAAGATGTCAATAACCTTTTTTTCCCCAACAGTGTAAAGCAAATGCGAAATAAATAAATTAAAATGAATAATGTCAAACAAATGATCAAAGACAGCATCCGGATTAGGAGCCATTTTTTAATAAATTGAAATGACAAAGAGAAAGATAAATCTTGGAAGTAGTAAAAGAGAAAGCGATTGTGATGAATAACCGTTGTTCTTTGAAGTGGTAAGGTAGCTATATATATACAGCATAAATGTGGAGCCAAAATGCATCGATTTTCCCACTAAAATGTGGCGCCAAAATGTGCAACCTTTTTGTTTATTTATTATTTTTAATTTTGAAGAAGAAAAAATGTGTAAATTATTTGGTTTAATATTATACTGCTTAAAAATGGAACAAATCCTACAAACCAAAAAAAAAAAAAAAATAAACATTACTTTGCAAACTAAATATATAAAAAAATAACTATAAAAAACATTAATACTGATTTAATTTACGATTGAAATACAATATTGTAAAAGACAAAATTATTCCTAAATAAAATAAACATATGACAGATGACCTAAGAAATAATTAAACCTATATAACAAGTAAATTATTAATTGGACATTACATATAGTATTTCAAAAATTCAAATTATCGTTTTTTTTTTTTTTGGAATTATTCAAATTAATACTACTTACTAATGAAAAAAAATACTTCCTCCATTCTGTTAATATTGCAACAATGAGGAAATTACGCATCCCGAAACACCTTTTATATGCTAAATATCTATAATTGTGTAAGAGTAAAAATTATAAAAAGTTGATATTGTGAAAGTATTTTATGAGACGAATCCAATAAGATCCCACTTGACTATATTTTTCTTAACGTATAACTCATATTATATGGTCAAACTAGAGTGATGAATAGTGCAAAAAGTCCATTGTTGCAATATTAATAGAACGAAGGAAGTATAGATTAAAAAATAATGTATTGCCGCTATTATCAATTTATTGGTATTGACTTAAAAAAATCATTAAATATTACATAGTTTAGCGATAAACTTTATGTCGTTCATATTGTGTGCATCACTTAAGTCATATCTTATACCCTAGCATATTTTGTTAACCTAATATATTTTTATATATTTATCAACAAAATCACTTCCACCAATTCTCTATCTAACTTATTTCCGAATTTGGTGCAGCTTAAATATAATTTTACGATAATATATGATATTATCTTATGCGAATCAGATTTATCTTATATATTTTTATAGAGTAAAATAAATAATAAATATATTTTAAGTTAAAAAAGGATAATATACAAAAATCATTAAACCAAATATTGTACATGTTCACACGATCTAAAAATGAAGAATTTTAACTTGTATTTATTAATTTTTTAAAACTGTTAGATAAATTAAGCAGTTACCAAAGATAATTATCTAAATTCAAAAAATAAAATCTTCACCCATGTTCAGAATACATTTTAACCATAATTATAGCCGCTTAATGAGTAATCATAAGTATTTGTGACTGAGCACAATGGCCATGATTTAGTTCCCATGAACCAAGTCTATTTTGAAAGGTTGGTTTGCACTTTATGTCATATACATCATACTTAATTAGATATTACATTCGTTAAATAATATTATTTTATTAAAATACATGACAGGAGCCATAGAAAAGTCAGCGAAGCCGATGAGCTTCGAATTAAGTCCTTAATTGAGTCCGAAGTGAAACCATCCATCACTATGAGGAATTTAGCACTAACAACAGGGGGAATTCGTGAAGTTGGGTTCTTAACAAAAGACTTGTATAATACGTGTGAGAAGTTCAAAAAACAGGAGATAAAGGATGGAGACACAGAAACCGTGTTAGCGTACTTACTTGGAAAAAAAGCCTCTGACCCTTCTTTTTTTTAAGGTACACACGTGATTGATTATTTTTTTTTTGGTGTTCCACCCGGTTCACCCCTTGGGCTAATACTGTTCAGCCTTTTTTTTAGGTACACACGTGATGATTATGATGGGATTGAAAAAATGTTTTGGTGTGATGGGATATGCCAAGCGGATTACAAGGCTTTCGGATCTGTAATTACATTCGACACGAATTATAAAGTCAACGCATACAACAAACCATTTGTGGTGATTGTAGGTGTAAACCACCACAGGAATACCGTGCCGTTAGGTGTCACTTTGATCGCAAATGAAAAAATAGACACGTACATATGGGTGCTTAGACAATTACTTGAGGCGGGAGGCAACGTTGCTCCTTACATTGTTGTCACGGATGGGGATAAGTATATGGCAACCACTATTGAAGAAGTGTTCCCACATGCTCACCATAGGCTATGTCTATGGCATCTTATGCGCAACATCAAGGGTCATACAAACAGATGCTTTTGCAGTAAAATCATGAAATGTGTAGACGGCGCTCGGACACCGTCTGAGTTTGAACAAACATGGGAAGACTTAATGAAGGCATATGATGAAGTGAGAGATAAAAAGTGGGCACAAGATCTGTATAATGACAAAGAAAAATGGGCTGAGGCTTTTATGGTTGGACAATTTTATGCAGGTAAATACATTATTGTATATACGCAATGACCAATAACTTTATAAATCATTACCTTTATTGTTTTTGGGCTGACCTATATATTTGATCCTACTATTTTGTTCTAGGTGTAATGACACATTCTTATATATAGGGCTACCAATTTTAGGAAAAAAAGTCCCTTAGCTGAAAAATTGTGTTTACTTTATATGCAATGCTAAACATATTTATATGCAATGCTAAACATAGTTATATGTCATTACCAATATTTTTTTTGTAATAATATGCATATACATACATCATTACACATTATTATACATTAATACATGATTAAGTTAGAGTTTTTTGAAAAGTAATATGTGTTGAGTTATAGTTATATTAGTCATTACCTATGTTATGTGCAGGTATGAGAAGCACTCAAAGATGTAAGTCTATGAATAGCACACTCAAAACGGTTATAACATCTAAAATAATGTTGTATCGTTTTGTGGAGCTGTATGACCAAGTGCTTGAATATATCTGATTTGAAGAAGACAAAGATGATTACAGATCCACTCACACATTTCCCGTTATAACTGGTGTGTAGACTGAAATAAAAACTCAAGCAGCCCGAACCTACATAAGGAATGTGTAGGGGTGAAAGTAATTCGGATTAAAACCAAACCGAACCAAAATCCAAACCGAATTAGTAATTCGGTTTGGATTTTTTTTTTAATTCGGATTGGATCGGATTGGAAAAATTAAAAACTATAGATTAGGATTGGATTCGGTTTGGGGTTTAAAAAAACCAAAAACCGAATTACAAACCGAATTTCGACCCAATACTTTAAGCCCATTTTCTTTTTCAAAGTATCCAACCACTTTCCCCTTTCATATATAAACTTAAAAAAAGAACCTAATCCTTAATTCTCCTTTCTCAATATCTTACTTTCTCACAGAGAATGTAGTTAACAAGAAATGATTGTAGGAATTTTCAGGGTGAAGTTCGAGTTTCGGAATTGAATGTTGCAAAAGAAGGGAACAAATTTCGGTTTGGATTGGATTCTAATTTGAAAAACCGAATTAATTCAGTTTGGATTGGATTGGATTAAATCTTAATTCGATTCGGATTTGGATTGAGATTTCCAAAACTGAATTAATTCGGATTGGATTCGGTTTTGGCTATAATCCAAACCGCAAACCGAACTTTCACCCCTAGGAATGTGTGCGAAGTGTTTTGTAAGGAGCTTGAGTTTGAATCAAGACACATTGTGACAAAGGTGAAAGAAGAAAAAGGGCATCGTGACGGGTCGTCAACTACCTACGTGTTAAATGATTGTGTAGTGAAAGATTGTAATTACATTGTGTGCTACAATGACAAGCTAAAACAACTGGTTTGTTGCTGTATGAAATACAATGGAGTTGGTTTACCTTGTCGACATATGTTTGCAGTCATGAAATATAGAGGTATGGTTGAACTACCATAAAGTTGCATTCTTCGAAGGTGGACAATAAAAGCAAAGAGCAATATATCAAATTCATTGAAGCAGCAAGAACTTCAAAAAAGAAATGATCAGGCATCGGCAAATGGGCGTTATACTTTCCTCAGTGGTCTAAGTACACAACTTTCTAGAATGGTGTCTACATCTTATGATCGATCTATTTGGCTAAGAGACAAATTAGCAAAAATGATCCTGGAAATAGAGAAGGAGAAGAAAAATCCTAAGGAGAAGGATATCATAAGAGAGAAAAAGAAAAAAAAAAGGGCAAGGGTAAACCTAAACAGAATGTTAAGACTACTGGGAATGTAAATGTCGACACAATGGTTCATGATATTGGCTAGTCTGTTCATGACATTACCAATCAGGGTACACATTGCCAAGCTAGATCCCAAGGAGTTGCTCCACCAGTCATCAAACGTGGTGGTTTTGTTGAACTTTTGAAAAAGTTCATGCCAAGGACATACAATGTTGGAGATGCAGCTACTGCTACAGATAGCTATGAAGTCAGTAAATTCGAGAAAGTGCCAACCATATTCGATTGGGATCCAAACACTGATTATTAGTTTTAATATAAATCTTAATTCTTAGACTGAAATAAGTGCTTATAGTTTTTGCACAAGTACTGTAGTTTTCGATTTGGTTTATTGAAGATTTTTTGTTTGGAGTTTACCTGTTTTAGTTTTGGTGATTACCTAAGTTTTGAACTAAATAAAATACCTTCGACACATGTTTATCTTATAAGCTTTTCATGTTTTGAATATTTATTTATTTATTTATTATTTTTTAAATCTTATAAGCTTTTCATGTTTTGAACTTTTATTTTGTGACTATTAATTTTGTATTGTGACAAAATTTTAGTATTAATTCTTGAATTTTTTTAATTATTTTTTTTTTATTTTTGTTTTGATGAATCAATTTTTTTAGGTAATGTTTAAAAGAGAAAAATAAAACAAACTATAAAAAATAATCTTTTATAATGTTTATCCTTAAAACAAACTATTAAAAACAATTTTTTATAAAGTTTATTAATATCATAAGAATATAATCATATGGTTATGATATATATCATAAGATTATATTGATTCCATTTTTGTTATCTTTTTTTTTCCTTTTGAGAAAAAAATAAAATTGTTTCTTTTATTAAATAAAATTACCGAATTGCACGGATTTGGTTTACGTGTTTAAAGGAGTTGTGTTTTGTAACTATTTTTTTTTAAAAAAAATTAAAAAAGTGTTTAAAAAACAAGAAATCTCAACCGCTTGATTTTTTACCAAATTAATGGCGGTTACTTTTACTTTCACAGCAATCGAAACTATTCACTATTCACTCTCTCTCTACTCTTCTAAATTTCTCTCTCTAACTTCATTCATCCTTCTCTTCATCTTCTATTATACATTTCTCTACACCAAATCACGCTCAAGACGGTGCATACGACGGTGACGACAGCGGCCCTAGCCACTACAAAGGAGGTTAAACATACGTTGTAAGTGTACTTGACTAATTGAGTTTAATTTCGAGTTTATAAAGTCGATATTGTTATAATATGCTTGACTATTTTAAAATTGAAATTCTGATTTTTTAATTACGAATTTGTCTTAATTGTCGTTTAATTCTTGAAACAAAATTGTGAATTTTTGGTTTATTGTTGTGATGTTTTTTTATTTTCTCAATTAAAAAATATGGGAGCAATGACATGAGAATTGAAGTTGCATGAGAATTGGTTTGTTATTCTGATGTTTGTGGGTTATGTTCTGATGTTAGTGAGTTAATTTTGAAGTACCATGACTATTTCTTCCAATTAGACTGTCAAAATTGTGAGTTAATTTGAAGTTGCATGACTATTTATTCGATTTAGACTGTCAAAATTGAAATGTCAATTGTTTTTTTGTTTTTTATATATAGTGAATTATGACTACACGAAAAAGGAAAACAGTAAGCACTAGTAGTAGTGCACCATCAAAAAAGAAACCGAAACTGCAACCATTATATTCCCTTCTAGAAGTTCAACCACCACCACGGTAAATTGAATTTTTGTACTTGTTACTCATATTGTTCTTACACATGCACTTCACTCATTTATTAATTAGAAATATTTGCAAATTTGTGTTGTGTAGGCGCAGTGGAGACCTTTATGTCAACTTGAAGAATTTATTTCACTAGTTAAGGGATTTCCAAGAGAAAAAAAAGATAAGCTAGAGGAAATGGGATTTGGTTTTTTGTTACTTTACAACACTAAAACCACTAGAAAAACAATGTGAAAGTGGGTCATTGATCATTTTGATCCGGCTACTAGAACACTAGGGGCTTATGGGGACAAAATTGAGATTACAACTAGGGATGTTGAGTACCTTTTGGGGTTTAGTGACCATGGATTTGAGATTGACAGTTCAAAGTTAGATAATGAAGATGTGTTAGATAAAAAAAACTGTGGAAGTTTACGACACTTAAAGTTCAAGGAATGGTGGCTGAACTAAAGAGGACAACACATGATAATCCTCTTTTTATACGCATGTTTACAATATTTGTTATGACTTCCCTAATCTGTCCAAACATAGATGAAAAGCCAGAAAAAGCATGGCTACATCTTGTTATTGAAGATGATTGTGTAAGACATTGGAATTTTGCAAAATTTGTGTTTGATAGTTTCGTTGATGCCATTAAAGTTTTCAAGTCCGAGACTAATCCTACACATTGGGGAGGATGTACTCTGCTTCTAATGGTAAGCTTTTGTTTAAGCGTTTTTATTATTATGTCATTACAAGTAATTAAGAAAGTAATTACAGATGAACAATATTTGTTATGTTTTTTGCCTTCTGATTCTTTATGTATTAACAAAAACAAATATAGGTGATTACTAATATATGCTATTTATGATGTTGAATGCCCTGTGTCTGTTTGTTTTGACTTATTTGTATATTGGTGATTACCTATACATGGCAGAGTATCTTTAGGATTAGTACATGTCTTAATGTGGCCCTATTGGTGTATTTACAATATATGTAGGTAATGACCTATGTTTATATAAATCATATGTGTTGACTTTGCTATTATGTACTGTATTTTCAATATATGTAGTTAATGACATATGTTTATGTAAATCATTACCAAAAAGATGAAAAATTGTGTATGTCCTCAATCAGATAAAGTATTAACAAAGAGTGATGTTGGTGATTCCTAATATATACTGTTTATTATCCTGAGTGTCCTATGTATGTGTGTGTTGACATCTTTGTATAAAGGTAATTACCTGTATATGGCAGAGTATTTTTTAGCAGCCTGTTGGTGTGTTTTCAGTATATGTAGGTAAAGACAAATGTTTATGTAAATCATTACCGAAAAATAATTATAGATTTGTCTCTGTCCTGAATCATGTTAGGTAATTACCTGTATATGGCAGAATCTATTTAATTGTATGCCCGTATATAAGAATTAGTTTGTGGGTCTGTATGCAGGGAATATTTTGTGAGTATTCCCTAAGGATGGACTACACAAACATTTGGAAGTATGATCTGCCAAGGATTAGGGACTGGAATGATGTGAACACGAAGAATTTGCATGAATTGATCAACAAGTTAAAAGATGGCTACTTCACAAGGAAGGTGAGTCCAAAACATGTTTGTGCTTTTTTTTAGGCATATTTTCTCTTACTTGTATGAACGGATATTTGTTTTTCTTTCAGATGATGGGAGTAATTGACAAGGAGAAAGCGATTATTGTAGGAAAGGCTCCACAACCACATGTTGAGATGGTTGAGAGAGCCTTTGATCGCATAAACGATAAGATTGACAGGTGGGGTGCAGCCGTGAATCAGATGTGGAGGCTGATATTTAATTTTTTGGTAGACCTTACTCCAGGAATTAGCGAAGACGATGTTGGAGAAGGTAGGAGGAAAAAGAAGAGAGCAAAATCTGAAAAAGAAGAGGATGAGACCAGTGATTATGAAGATGAAAAGGACTCTGGTACTGGTGATTATGCGGACAGTGATAAAGAAGAGGTAAAACCCAAAAAAACAAAGCAAAATAAAGTGGTGGAAGAAAATGAACAAGAAGAAGAAGAAGATGTGAACCAAAAGAAAGGGACGGTGAAGAAGAAGATCATTTTTGAAGAAGGTGAAAAGGAACCAAAGAAAAAACAGAAGGGGTTGAAAGAGAAGAACGTTGAAATTGTGTCAGTTGAAAAATAAGGCAAAGGACAAAGTAGTTGAAATAGAAGTTTCAACAAAAAAAACAAAGGAAGAAAAAGCAAATTGTGAGTGAAGAAAAAACAGAAAGTGAGAAAGAGGATGGTAGTGGGGAGGGAGAGGGAGAGAGTGAAAAAGAGGGTAGTGACAGTGAGAACAAGGTCATGGAGGACGTTGATTCAAGCATCAAATTGGTGATTTCTCGTCATCCATCATCGGTTGAAGAACCAACTCCAGAAGCTGCTGGTGGTGCTGAAAAAAGGATCTGGGAGTTGTTCCTGATGTTGAAGAATCAACACCTAAATCTCTTGTTGCTGCTGAGGTTGAAGAACCAAGTCTTGATGTTCCTGCTGATGGAGCGGAGGAAAAACCAACTCCTGAAGCTGCAGCTGATGCTGCGGATGTGAACCCAACTACAAATGAGGGTGTGCCTGAAGACCCTACTGCAAATTTGGGCAACGCAAGTGAGCTTCAGCCTGAAGGTGGGTCCTTAACCACTAAAAACAAGGACCATGAGGCTGACATGTGATGGCATTAACAAATCCTATTTCTGAACATTACCTATTTAGTATTTCTGATGTGTTATTTCGTTTAATATTTTGGACAAGTTTGTTATTTAATATGCTGACATGAAAAGGTAGTAGTACTTGGTTTATAATTTTAATATAAAGTAGTATTTGTAATAGAATACAGTTAGATGGTGTTTTATAAATATGTTTAGAATTTTATTTGATGGTAGTTCACAAAAACATTTAACTTACTTAAAAATATGGAGTACATGTTTTGGCCAGAATAAAAGTTGGCCATTACATAATGTTTCTAACTCATTTAGAATACTGATTCAGAAAAAGCCTATTTTTGCATTATCATTAATCACATTAGGTAAAAACCTATTTTTGCATAATTAACAAATAGGGAAAATCCTATTGTTGCATTATCATTAATCACTGTATTATCATTAAAGCCATTGTAAAGTACTCAATTATCAATGTATTTTACAATTAGGGAAAAGCCTATTTTTGCATTATCATTAATCACATACCCTTTTTATATGAATAGGTTTTATTAATATCTGTAAAAATGGAGCACATGATTTGGCCAGAATAAAAGTTGGTCATTACATGTGTTTGTGACTCATTTAGAATACTGATTACTCAAATAGGTACATTGGGGAAACGACTATTTTTGCAATATCATTAATCGCATTAGGTAAAAACCTATTCAATTGACTACATGTTACTATTGATCTCTAAAGTTGTTTACAGAAACACTTTGGACCCAAGAAATAATTTCAATGAACTTTGTTAAAAAAAGGAAAAAGATTAAAAAAAGAAGAAAGAAAGATACAAAGAACTTGGTTAATTGTTACAAGTTACAACTCTTACAATGTTGTTGGAATTAAAAATATTTGTGTTATGGCAAGAATAAAGGTTGGTCATTACATAAGTGAATGGTATATACGTATTATATGTTATTAAAGTTTAACAGAGTAAAAGTACGAAAGTACCGTGTTCAATTTTTTTTTTTTTTTTTAGCAGTAAAAAATTATTGATTGGCATGAAAGTTACGCTTTAATAGTTCTATTGTGGTATAAAATTGTTTGCAGAATTGCTTCAATTGTATTTGGGTAATATGTATAATTATTATTTGACATCACTCATTACTAATGGAAAGATAAAAGTAGTTTACACAACTTGCATATGAATAAAGTAAAAAAAAAAAAAAAAAAAAAAAAAAAAAAAAAAAAAAAAAAACTCTTTGTAAACACTAATGAAATTTGTAAGGCTTGAACTTTTATTTATGTTGTCCATAGTTAATAAAGGTAAATACTTGTAAAACAATTCCAAAACTAAAAGATACATTGGCATGAAATTCAGCTGGATTTAGCATCAATAAACCTCTCGATGTTACTTTCATCATTGTTCTTGCTAGGCAGAAGTCTTGCTAGGTACTTTAATCGTTCAACACGCATGTCATTTGTCTGGTCAATGACACAAATGAGAGTTATTAATTGTGCCACAAATTATATATAAGTTTCACAAAGAATAAAATTTGATCTGTACTCTGTAAGTAATGTCCTTCATGGCGTTGATATCACCACACTCGATGTATTTCAAAACAAACATTCCACCATCATGATTGTATACCAAAAATTATTTAAATTAGGATTATTTAAATTAGAACAATGAAAACAATCTAGTAAAAGGAATGTTGTTGGATATACTTGTTTGACTGTGTTAAAAAAGATAAAACGTCAATTGTAATACTATTGAAATCTTTAAAAAATTGACCCAATGGATTTCTCCGCATTGCATTGCAGGCACACTTAATCTAATCACAATTTTATCAACCATGTTAATCACACAATCTGTAACAATAAAAGTACTGCCATATAGTCAAGTAATTACCATATCCGTAGCAAGATTGTATCTATTGTCTGTAACCAGTAGTGAATCAACTACCCACACCTTTTTTATTTTGACATGAAACACCAATAGGAACAAATGATTTTCTTCTATTTCCATAACGGGTATGAATATCTGATGACAAACAACATTTTATGGCTCACTTATCATCAAAGATCATCAAACAACATTTTGTGGCTCACTTAGACAAAACTTGTAGTATATGTTAAATATCTCAAACCTGTTCAATCTTGTTGAGATCCCCAGACAGTATAAATGGTTCAAACACTTTGGAACAATAATTGAGAATATATGGAGTCATGTAATGCGAGCACCTTTTGTCTGACTTCAGTACTAATGTCTACACGCATCATGTATAATTTATAATTTATGAGTTTAGCAAATAAAACTTTTATTCCCATTTTATGTAAAAGCCAATGTACCTGGAATGCTGCTGGCAATATCAGTTTAGTTGGGTCATGTAACCCATTTGTATATCATACAAATAGACATTTATAAGCTGCAATTAAAATAGTTAAAATAAAAGTGTCATGTCATGTTCCACAAAACAAATAATGTCCCAGAAAAAAAATTCGATTTGAAATTAGTAACAATAGTATACCTGATTAGTAATCACATTATCCGGATACAAACACCAATATTCACCCACAGTCAACCTGATAATTGATTTATTTTTAGCACAATAAAATTCCTCACTGTTCTCATCTTTGTGAACATTCACACATATTTGTTTCTCCAAGGAGTCAAAATGTGATACATATTCAAGAAATAAAAATTGTGTTGAATGTTCTTCATTAAACCGTAACACATCCTCATCATCATCACTAGTATGATCCTCTTCAGGTATTGCATTAGAAGTGCATTCCTTCCGCATTCTTGATTTGCATAATTGGGCCTATGGGATTAGTAATAATTTAATATGTAATTACAATTAATTATATTACTGAAAACCATTTTGTTTGTAGTCGGCACACAAAATGGTATGCAGTGAAAATATGATGAAATTACCTGTGCACCTTGAGCCTTTGAATTTCTTTTATTCCCCTTTTTTGGCTTTGCTGATGATGATTCTTGTGTCTGTAAATAGGGAGGAATAGTTAATAGGTCAGTCGTTAAAAATCAGTAATGTAATGACCAATATTTGATTTAGTGATTACATATTTACCTTTTTCATATTCACATTACTGTTATCATCAATCTGACTCAATTGCCTTAGTCTTGGCCTCCTAAGCGGCCACTACTAGAAAAAGGCCCATTTCCGACGGAAAAATTCCGACGAAAACACCTTGAAATCCATCGGAAAAGGTGTTTTCGACGGAATTCCGTCAAAAAAGGTTGTCGGAAATGCCTTGGTAGGAAAAACCACCTTTTCCGACGAAAATTCCGTCGGAAACACTATTCCGAAAAAATTTTCCGTCGCAAGACAATTTCTGGTACATGCGAATTCCGTCGAAAATTTCCGACGGAATTTCCAATTCGGTCGGAAATTTCCGACGGAAATTCCGTCGGAAACTATTTTCGGGAAATTAAAAAAAATACGTCGTGCCACCACTCGCACGGCTGATGTGTCTATTTTAATTATGATTCTACCCCCGTCCCTTGGTCATAATAAGTAGTGTTTTTGGCTCTTTAGAGCCAATTTTATTACTAATTTTTGTTTTTCACTGTTTTCGTAGATTTGGTTGACTTTTGTAGGGATTTATGCTTTTGGAGTATTTTCCCGAGATATTTTGGAGCAATCACGAGCATTGGAGAAACACGACCAGAGTTTATAGCCCAGGGCCGGTTAGAGACATCGAATCGGTGATTAAGGGCTCGGTATAGGTGATACCAGGGCATTTGGACCGAGTATTCAAGACCCAAAGAGGAAACCCAGATTGGCCTGAAGAATTGGAGCCCAATCGAAGTCCAAATAGTGGCCCAAATGATCCGCCCGGCCAAAAAAGCTGGCGCCCGGAGGCGCGCTTGGCCGGGCGGGAGAAGCGCCTGGTGATGTGCCCGGCCGGGCGCGAGATTGCTATTAGAGATAAAAAAAGGCGCGCCCGATCGGGCGGTGCCTCGCCCGATTGGGTGCGTGTATATTTAGGAGACGATTAGCGTCGTTTTAATTTGTTTTGGTTTAGGATTTTTGTACGGAGTATAAATACTCCCTTGTAATACGATTTTAGCACTTCTTCTTCTTCTCTTAATTCTTCTTCCTTAGACTTCCTCTCTCTACTTAGACTTCTCTCTCAAAACTCTCTCTCTAAACCTTTGTTTTTATTTCTTTGATTAATTCCAGATTATTTTGGTAACGATTTCTCTTCCCTTAATCTTTGTTATTTATTTTATTCCTTTCATCATGATTTATTTTGACGATAAGTTTTTGTATGTTGTGGTGGAAAAAGCATATGTTCCCAACCTGCCACAGTGCATCCTACAACTTCTAAGATTCAAATAATCATAAGTTTTTGTATGTTGGACATAGATCTGTGGACTGTTTGGGTCTACAGGCACTAAACCAGGGTCTGTTGAGCAGAGGAATTCATCATTTTTGTGTATAGTTGTATTCTATTATGTGTATAGACTGAGTAGGAGCCTGTTCCACAAAATAGATTTTCAAAAACACAAAAACAAGTAACCCAGACACCTTCTCAATGGAAAAAACAGACCTATATCTTGTAATATGTTTCTTACAAATGTGCACAGAAACAGAACCAGAAAAAGAACCTGAAAAAGCTCCTAATAGAAAAAGGCATCGAGGTCCAACAATGCTACCCAAGGTTCATGCACAAACAAGAGACGAGCGTGAAGTTATTATTTTAAACTCACTTGGCCAACCAGTTGGACCTACACGGAAAATTGTTCAGGAGTTCAAGCAATTCTTAGGTACTGTGGCAAGGGATTCTGAACTTGCACCACTAAATTATATTAACTTTCCAAGTCTACTCACACTTGACAAAATGTGGGAGTATGTCCAAGTACGTAGTGTTATAATTCATTTTGTTGGATTTCATTTTCTACATAATTAATTCCACGTTAATAATTGGACCTCCATATGCTACATACATGTTACATACTTATGTTTTATATTCATGATTTGTTTAGGAAAAATATATGGTTCCTGAAGCTGGAAGAGAATGGGTGATGTAGGCTATCAATGGAAGCTGGAAAGCTCATAAATGCTTTACTAAGAGGAACTACTTCTCTGCATATCCCACTGATGCTTTACGATGGTTTCATAAGCCAGACACAATTTCAGAACCTCAATTTAGAGAGCTTTTGCAATACTGGCATTCTAAAGAGGCTGAGGTATTATGTATATGGTTTTGAGCTGGTTTTGTGCAATATTGACATAGTTTCATGACAAAAAAAGTCACTCTTTCAATTTACTGTTTTTAAGATCGCCTTTGTTTCCGGAGTTGTTTTTACTTTGCAAGCTACTATTTACTTTCATAGCCTGATATAGATTATGTCTTGCTTGGGTTATGAGGCCTGATATAGACTATTTACATGATTTTTGCTACCATCTTTCCTATTGTATTAATAGTAGAAAGTAGATACTTATTCGATATTTTACGTGGTTCAAATTTATAAATCTTGATTGTGTTTTCACATAGGAAATCAGTAAAATCAACAAAGACAATCGCCAAATGTTAGATGATATGCACACTATGGGCCGTAACTCTTACGCAATTTTACGCCATAAGTTGGTAAATAATTCATCTTATTTCTAGGCAATTTTATTAACTTTATAATCTTTATTTTACAATCACTACATGTACATGAGACTTTCACCCTTGTCCTTTAATTATTTGTAATAATCACTTCAATTTTATGTATTTATGTTTCCACAGAAACAACAGGATCCTGATAAGCAAGAACCTTCTCAAGCAAGGGTCTATAAGGAGTCAAGAAAAAGAACGGTGGGAAGGAAATACCTTACCAACCATGAAAAAATAGAAGAGAATATTGTGAGTTAACATTTTAGATGTATGTTATATTTTTTTAATTTTGATAAATAATAAGTAGGTGGCTTTATTTCCGTAAATAGGCTAAAATGGATGCTTTAGAGTCTTCCCAACATGAAGATCGAGATGGTAGTAACTCCAAGGACCCTTACTCTGAAGTGATTCCAGATCCTAAGCGCAAAAGCCGTGTACGCTTACAAGGAAAAGGTGTAAAAAAGTCGGATTTGAAGAAAAAAGATAAAAAGTCAGATTTCATATTTCGGACAGAATTTTTAGAAAGTATGCAATCTCAATTAGTACAACAACTTGCACCAAGCGTAACAACTGCAATTTTGACTCAACTTCGGGATGCTAACCCTGGGATCAATCTTGTTATTCCTGATTTTGCAATTCCATCGGCTCCAAAGGATGCATCTAGTGCGCCACATCTTCTTGTTGACCAAAATGGGAAATCTTCTAAATCTGGTGCCACAATTAATCAGGTAACATAAAATATTTTCTATTGCTTCTCTCTAGCTTTTTTTTTGTTTGCTGGTGACCTGGGAACCTACTGTTGAAAATGTTGAAATGTTGCTGCTGTTGATGTCTTTTTATAGCTTGCTGCATTTCTAAATTATCAATCAATAAGGACAAGATTCTTGAGTTACTACTCATACTTTCTGTTTTCATCATCCAATTCCTAACCCTCAACTTTTTCCTATTTCCACCTTTTTGAGAAAGGTTACGCATGTTTGAAGAAACTTAATACTTGAAACAGCTCCACCTTTTTTTTATAGCATGTCAGGGTCTGTAAAAAAGACATACAAATTACAAAGGTATGAAAGTATAAACGATTCGAGCATGTAAATTTTACAAAGTGTTCCTCAAGTACTGTACAACAAAGTAAATAATTGCTAAGAATAATGCAATCTGGTACAAATCCCTTTGGTAGGAGTCATCCTTTTGAAAGAACTGTAACATAAAAAACAAACACTGTCAAGTTTCAATTAACAACTAGAAAATCATGCTTCAATCTTCTACCATAAGTTACATTATATTGTATCGTGTCATTTTCTACCTTATATGAGCAATTTATGACTGATAATGTCTAATTGTTGATAGCAAGTAAAATGCAGATAGTGAGTAGTCGAGTGTAACAACTAAGGTCTTGTTATCTTCAACTTATTAATCAATAATTTAGGAAATGAAGTTACCTTGGTGGGATCACCAGAAGGGTCAGGGTATATCTCAATGTTTTCCTTAGGGGCAAAGACCTTGCTACCGAGTTTTTTAACAGAATCAACCACATCCTTCCCAGCTTCTTTCGTTGCAAAGAGGCGGCGAGATGCCCAGAGGTCTATTATAATTTATAATTTAGTTTAATTATATTTCTTTTATTTTTTTCAATTTTACGTGTAGGTGAATGGGGAGTCAAATGGAGCGGAAGTATAGTGACTAGCCATCTAACAAATGGTGCATATATGTTGGCGACTCTTATTCAAGTTCCGGCTTTGTGAAGATTTGGATATTTCGGCTTATATATATGTTGACAATTTGTATTTTGGACGATCAAATTAATTATCTAACTTTTATTTATTATTTGTACGGTACGTATGTCATACCAAAAATAGGCAAGTAATATTTTGTAATGTACGTATTTTTCATTATAATTATTATATATAAATGATACTTTAATTTGTTTATGTTAGCATATTTAGATTTGTACCGACTAATTAATATTATATTACCATTCACCCAACAAAATAAAAATAAAAAACCCAATGATCAATCCGTTGCAGTAGATACGTACTCTTACCATTATTGTATCAATTAGCTTCATCCGTTGCAATAGGTTCAATTTCATCATAATTATTAGTCAGTACTCTATTGCCACGGATAATTTATGCCGTTGCAATAGGTTCAATTTCATCATAATTATTAGTCAGTACTCTATTGCCACGGATAAGTTATGTCGTTGCAATAGGTATTGGTCTATTGCCACGGATCAGTGGTGCCGTGGCATTAGGTGTCATAAGACGTTGCATTAGACCTACTGCAACGCCAGCAGATGCTACGGTACATGGCCGTTGCATTAGGCCTAATGCCACAGATTTTGACGCCTAATGCAACGGATTTAGGGGTTGCAATAGATAAAAAATGTAGTAGTGCAAAGATTTGCGGGATTGTGTTTTTTGGGCAGGGCCGAGCCTCATAACGCTCAAACCAACGAACTAGCTATAATAGGGCACTATGTATACGGGTTCGGGAAATTGAACATAGGCAGGTTTATAGTTCACCACCTGAGTCGGCATGCCACAGCCAACACCACTTCCAAGTCCCCTATCCGTTTAGGTGGCCTTATCACTCGAATAGCGGTGAAAAAGGCCGGTTTTGTAGTAGACGGACCCCACCAGCTGACTAACTGTGGACCAGATACCTACATGACTGCTAGGTATTTTGAGGATGTGGGGTGGGTTAGGCCGGATAGCGAGCAGACACCCTTTTTGTGTATACAGACTGGGAACGAGCAACCTTTGCCCATTTTTCCCCTTCCCAGTCCAGACTTGACCGCCTTTCCCCCAGGGCAACTTTCTTACACCTATGATGCTTTAGTTGCCAACGCTAGGGGACAGGCACCACCACCACCAGTTCCACCACCCCAGCCTCAGCCCGAGGTGGCTTTCTCTCCACCTCGTATGTCCAATTCAGTCCCCCATGTTGACTCTGACCCAGTTTGGGATTTCCAGAGTATAGGTCAGGCCCTAGGACGTATTGAGCATTCATAGACTGACCTTAGGAGGATGGTAGGCACTATTGACCAGAGGTTAAGGTACCTGGAGAGGAACCAGGGTAGAGCTCTCTACCCTATGTACGATGATTATTCTCGTCGGGGCAACATTCCCGACGACGCTATTCACCCTGACTAGTTTCAGCCTCCAACCCAGGGGTACGATAGGGATCCCACTGCCCGTGGTATTTACTCTGACTATTCTTCCTTTTTCGGGTACGGGCAGGACATACCTTTCGGGGGACTGGCGGGGGGGGGGGGGGGAGTTTTCACGCTGACTATTTTGGTGGTAGCTCTTCTGGTGCAGGTGGTGCAGGTGGCAGTGGAGGTGCGGGCTTCGGCTCGATGGACGAGGATGATGAGGACTAGCTATGCTGGACTAGTTTCCGAGCCAATGAGGACATTGTCTGATTCTGGCTTGGGGGAGATTTTTGTTTGGTATTTTTCTTTCTATTTTCTTTTATTTTTGGTGTGTTTTCTTAGGTTAGTTTTATTGCTTTCTTTATATATGAAAAATACAAAAAATTGAAAAATAAAAAAATCCAAAAATACGTTCCAATGAATTATAAATTATGTTTCCCTGTGCCCCTTACTTTAGAAAATTGTTTTGATTCTTGGTATTTGATGATAAGCATTATGGATTAGTTGATCATGATATGATGTTTGATTGCCTTGAAACCTTTACATGCGTCAATTTTGTCCAACTACTTGTGAATATAGTGCTTGACTAGTTGTTTTGGTAAGGAATGTGTGATAGTTCCATAATTCCTGGTATGTCAATGAATTTGAGTATTGGTTTGCAACTATAAGTAATGTTTATATGATTCATTATTATGCACATTGAGGAGGACGAAGGCATTTGTTCTTTTAGGTAGCCTCCAGATGATTGTAGATACATTTGTTCCCTTCTTGCTACCCATGTTGTTGCCTTGACTTTTTGTTGTTTATTAGCCACATTACAAGCCTATTTTGCCCCATTGGTTACTAGTCCCAAGCTTGGCTTGGGGGAGCTATTAGTGAGTGAGGTGAGGGAGTTTGTAGTGTGCTTATTATTTGCACAATTTGGATGGGCTTTTGAGAAGTTGTTTGTTTTTTTTATCATGTTTATTTTTGATGAGTTTGAGTGTTATATTTTCTTGGAAAATTAAAGCATGATGTTATGAAAAAAAGAGAAGTTCAAGGAAAAGAATGTGAAAAAATATAAGTGAACTTCAATAGAAAAAAAAGAAATGTTTAAATGATCTAGTTGGAGGTTGATCAAAAGAAAAAATCTGAGCCTCAATGAAATTCAAGTTTGGAAAATAAAGATTGTTTATTCACTCTACTTCTTCATTATTATACCATATGAGTGAAATTGTAAGAGTTGGGATTATTTATTATGATTGGAGTATATTTGGTTGATGTTAGAGTTGGTTAGGTAGGAGATGTTGATCATTATTTATTTTGATCATGGGCTTTATTAGGATTTGCTCCCTTAAGCATAGCTTTACTCTCACTTGTTCCCAAATGATTCCTACCCTTTACCCTAGCCTTACATTACAAGCTTTAAAGACCTTCCGACCTTTGTGCATAGAATTGTATGAATGTGAAAGTGTTGTTTATCAATGCAAGCTATGATTTGGCATATTTCGAGTCGACTAGTAGGATTGAGCGTTCATTGTTTTTATACACACGAGAGTGTGAGTTGGGAGGGCATTGTTCACATTAAAGGGGTAGATGGAGAGCGATTGAGTACATCTTTTACTCGCCACATAAATGAGAGTCGAGTGTGTGAGCACTAGTCTTGAATTCTATATGCTCTTGTGGTTTGCTCTGTTTGACAATTGTTAGGGAAGAAAGGTAATTGGATGGATTTGATTGGTTGACTCTGAAGCGTGTTTATTTGGTTTACCCTGGATCGTTGGTGCTTGATTTTTACTTATTGGGGTGAAGCATATTTATTGATTCATTGATGAGATCTTTGCTTAGGGACAAGCAAAGGTTTGGCTTGGGGGAGTTTGATGTGTTTATTTTTATTATGATTATACCCCGTCCCTTGGTCATAATTAGTAGTGTTTTTGGCTCTTTAGAGCCACTTTTATTACTAATTGGTGTTTTCCAGTGTTTTCGTAGATTTGGTTGACTTTTGCAGGGATTTATGCTTTTGGAGTATTTTCCCGAGATATTTTGGAGCAATCACGAGCATTGGAGAAACACGACCATATTTTATAGCCCAGGGCCGGTTAGAGACATCGAATCGGTGATTAAGGGCTCGGTATAGGTGATACCGGGGCATTTGGACCGAGTATTCAAGACCCAAAGAGGAAACCATGATTGGCCTGAAGAATTGGAGCCCAATCGAAGTCCAAATAGTGGCCCAAATGATCCGCCCGGCCAAAAAGGCTGGCGCCCGGAGGCGCGCCCGGCCGGGCGGGAGAAGCGCCCGATGACGCGCCCGGCCGGGCGCGAGATTGCTATTAGAGATAAAAAAAAAGGTGCGCCCGATCGGGCGCGTGTATATTTAGGAGACGATTAGCGTCGTTTTAATTTGTTTTGGTTTAGGATTTTTGTACGGAGTATAAATACTCCCCCGTAATACGATTTTAGCACCTCTTCTTCTTCTCTTAATTCTTCTTCCTTAGACTTCCTCTCTCTACTTAGACTTCTCTCTCAAAACTCTCTCTCTAAACCTTTGTTTTTATTTCTTTGATTAATTCCAGATTATTTTGGTAACGATTTCTCTTCCCTTAATCTTAGTTATTTATTTTATTCCTTTCATCATGATTTATTCTATTATTTTGATTAGTTTAGTTTTTATTATGTATGAGTAGTTTAATTTCTAGGGTTTATGGGGATCTAATAAATAATATGAAGGGGTAAATTATTGTTGTTGATTATCGATGCTAGATTAATTTCCTATTTATTGGATTAATGCTCTGTGACTAGATTAGGCCTATCTTTTATGCATGAGTTTGACAATATTGATTCAAGAATCGAGAGATGAGAATTAATGTTTAGGTCTAGTTTCAATAGGCAAGTTAATTTATAAATGGTTAAGTCAAGATTCGAGAGATGAGATTTAATACCGATAAATTAATTGTGTGATTGTAATACGTAGCGAAAGCCCTTTACAATCCGGTTAATTGATGCATTGATGATTGACTATTATTGATTGTTGGTATTGCATGATAATTTCTTATTGAACTTTTTTAACGTTTTACAATTGCGGCTTGTAAAAGTATAGCAATATTAAATTGATGAATCGAGCAGATGTTAATTTGATATTAAAGGCTATTTTCAATAAGAACTTAGATCTATATTGCGAGAGCCTGTTAGATCTATGTTGATTAATAAATTGCGAGAGCCTGTTAATCTTGTTATCTATGCAATGTCAATGATTGATTACCCTATTTTACCCCGGAGTATTATTTATTGGTGAACCTATGCCCTAGATCCTTTATATATTATTTTCTCCCTTTCCCTACTCTTTTTAGTTTAGTTTCTTATTCAACTTTAATATTGGTTACTTAAATAATTTATTATAATATTTAATTAGGAGTAAAAAGACTTGTTTCCCTGTGGAGATCGACCCTACTTCCCTATCTACTTTAGTTAGTGATTTAGGTAATTATTTTTTATTAGGGGATACGACTTTACCCTGTCAACGGCGTATCACCACCTCCAACCACCCAAAAAGGCCCTGTAAACCCCAACCAAACCAACCTTCTCAAACCCTAACCCACTGCCACCACCAACCACATCAGACCAACACCGCCACTACAGACCACCACCACCGCCACCCACTAAATTAACCCACACCACAAAACCAAACCTAACCCAGACCCAAACCCCTAACCCAGCCCCGACCTAACCCAGACCCAAACCCCTAACCCAGACCCGACCTAACCCAGACCCAAACCCCCTAAATTCAGACCCAAACCCCCCAAACCCAAACCCGACCTAAAACACCCAAACCCCTCCCAGACCAGAACGAACCCTAACTAAACCAACCTTCGCTCACCACCCAAACCCTAACCCTAACCCTTAGCCCTGGCGACACCCACCACCACCTCCCTCGACCCACCCTTAAACTGACCCTAAAACCACCAACGAGCCACCAAATTTAAAAAAAACAAAAAAAAACTTTAAAACAAAAGAAAGGACATTAAAAACATCAAAGCATACCTTTAATTATGAAATTAGCTTCGAATTTCACCAAATTTAGGTTAATAAGGCTTAATTCGACAATAAAAACTCTAGATCTAGAGTTTTGACTGTCGAATTTAACCTTAAAAACCGTATAAAATAAAAAACGTAAGATAATTGGCGCGGCAAGGGGATTTATAGAGGTTGCAGCGGCGTGAGACGACGGCGGAGAGGAACTACGAAGGAGTGGAAGCCATAAATGAGAGAGAAACAGCGCAACAAAAGAAAGGAGAGAGAATGAAAAGGGGGAAGTGAAAAAAAAACGGCTGAGGGGTGAAATAAAAGGAGGGCTGATTTTAGGGTTTGTAGAATTTTTTTTAAATATATTCCGACGGAATATTCCGTCGGAAATCTCCGACGGATCTTCAAAATCCGTCGTAAATGTCCGACGGAATAAAAATCCGTCGGAATTTCCTATGTTTCCGACGGAATTAGGTGTCCGTCGGAACCAATCCGTCGGAAATAGGCCTATTTCTAGTAGTGGGCCTCTTCTCCGAATTCGTTTGTGGTTCACCGTTATCAGTGGTGTTATTTCTTTTGACTTTGGAGTCAACACTTTGATATCAGGGCTTTTAACTTTATCTTTTGTCTTTTTCTCCTTTGTTTTTTCTTCATCCTCTTTAAGATCTTGGAGTGTTTCCAAACCCGGTGGAAATTGAAGCTTAGTAAAACGGATATTTCTAATGTCGAATGAGTCAACATCGAAGCCAACAAAGTGTTTTTTCTCTACTTCTTCGCCTTCGTCGCCAGTGTCATTAACCTGTAGCTTTCGCTTAGTTGTCGAGACATGTGAGCTAACCATCAACTCGCCATCAGGGCTTAGGAAAGGAGAATACGAACGATTTCCATGCGGAGTTTTACCAACAGTGTCTGCTTCTCCGTCAGTCCTACAATTAGTTGATTCTGGAACCTTGGTTGAACTCTGTGATATACTAGCAGCAACATCGGCAACGAGTTTAGCCAATGTCGACTCTATGTTTGACAGTTTGCAGTGAATATCAATTATTTTTTTCTCCATTGCCTTACTTTTCTGCAACCATAAATCAATTCTAGAGATCATGAGTGATTTAAAAATGGAATTAAACCATTATGAATAAATTTAATTTGCTTAAAACATAAGCCCTATATAGACGAAATCAATGTTTATAAATAATTCCTTCAAAAAGATAAAAAGTTGTTCATCTTTGAACCAATTACAAACGCATAAAAATAAAATTGAATTTAATTTTTAATATTGGTAAAAATACATAGCAAAAAAACAAATTCAATTTCGAGTATACTTACATTGGGTTTTGCTTTTTTAACCATGATTTGAATACCAAAAATAATTGTGCAAACTGTGAAACAAATTCGATTGAAAAGAGTATGCGAGGATGATAAAGATGTGAAGCAAAGAACCCTAACGCTATTGTTTGTAAAGATTTTTTAAAATTTAAAAGATAAAAATCATTTACATTTTAAAGATAATAAATTAGGAAAATATCCTATTTAGAATAACTGATTTCCAATATATAATCTATTCAAAATTTAAAATGATAGAAATTTAGGAAAAGATCATGATTAGAATAAGTGATTTCCAATATTAAAATGCAATTTCTATACTTAAAATATATCGATTCCATAATTTTTGTTTATTGATTAGTTCGAATCATTGTCCAGGTTCATCGTATTATAAATTGCCATCGAAGTAAATTCTATTATAATAATTGGAAATGTCCAATGTTACGTTTGGTCATTATCTTTTTATAATTAATAAAATTCAGTTAAGGTTATGTCATATTTGTATTTGGGTCAATACCTATATCACAAACAGTGTTTATAATTCGACCTTCGATTTTTTGGATCAAAAAAAGTTGTGAAAAAAAATGTGTTACGGTTTCTTCTCAGATTTTCATGACGAACATATATTACCGAAAAACTTAAAATTTTTGATTTCCTATACCTTAAATCGCTATTTTCAAACCCGATGCTTGACTTTGTACAATTAAATTATGTTATTCAAAGATTAAGAACCCACCCATAGGATGAAAGAAACCGATTATATGTAGTTATGTACCATAAAGTTGCGCAATGGCTGTATAAATTTGGCCTATTTTTTCGGTCTCCATTGATGCGCAATTGAAATTAAGGTACATGGAACATAAAATCGTGGTTGATTTCATTATTTGATAAAAAATTTGGATGAACTAGGAAGAACATTGATGAACATCGAAGAACGACGAAGAACAAATTTTCGATTTTTAATTTTTTTTAATCTTAATTTTAGATTTTATTAAAATTAGATTTAGATAAAATAAATTCGAAAATTAAAATAATATTTTCAGAAATTCATTAATTGAAATTTAAAAAATAAGAAAATGAATTAAAGAAGCTAAATACCTTAATTACCCTTAAATAAGGTTTGACCAAGCTAAAAAAATATATCTAAAATCAACCAATGACATTTAAGTATAGCTATAGTCATATTTAAGATGACCATAGTAGAAACATCCCAATTCCGGTGCAGTTTCGGTCGATTTTTCGGTCCAGGTCCATATTTGCACACCCCTATGTACAACGATCATAATTTCATCAAGGGAGAATTTTTAAGATTTTAAATTTCATCACATTTGTCTTATGACCAAGATATCAATTAAAGAGTCAATTATTATTTTAGAAATATTATAAACAATTAATAAAGGTCATATAGTTCATTATACAAGTTATAATGTTACCTTTGTACATAACTCTACTATGAGTTAAAATAAATAAATTAATGTTAAGCTATGTAAAAAAGGCTTTCACATTCACAAAGAAAAATAGCAATCAATCATTAGTTTAGCTAAATCCAATTTCCACACCTTTTCATGCTTACCTAATACTAAATGTACCATTTGATTCCTCTTAAAAAAATATGATATTGAATTGAAAAACAAAAACCCTAAATTACATAATCCAAAAATTAATATAATCAAACAATTACCCATGAGAGAATCCCTTTCTCCATACACATTCCAATTCAGTAAAACATTCCTTCTAAACACAACCCAAGAAAGTAAGATTGCAACTAAAGAGAGAAAAAGCAAACAAACTAATCTTCATATATGTAAAGAAAATATAAAAATGAAATCACTATATTACATTAATATATGAAATCAAATATAAATAATAAAAAAAAAACTCACTTTTGCTTTAAGAGAGCAATATTTCTTACATATCCCACCACTTAACTTTAACTTTGTTGGTAGTAAGACTAATTGTTTGCCAAAAACAACAACATTCATTCTTAACAGAATCTTACTTACGGGCAGCTTTGCTTGACCATTCGGGCAGACGGGCAGCTCTGTTTTCGCTGACCTGGTCGTTTTGCTTTAAAGAGTTAAAGCAAAACGACATTACTCCTTTCTTTATCATTCCTTGGGCCCTTGCCCCCCCTCTTCTCGTTGTGTTTAGGATTCAATTCTATTATGGCCCACAAAAATAAATAAATAAATAAAAAATTAAAAAAAATAAAGAATGGAAAATCTCATTCTTCTTCATCCAATTGCACTTTATTCTGTTCAAAATGCTTTGATTTTACCAATAAAAACGAGCTTTCCTTTTTTCTTTGGTTTGTTATTTTCTCTCTCTAAAGTTTCTCTCACTAGAATTTCTACTAGTAGAAGTAGTACTGAAATTTTTTATTGCGGCATTGTCTTGTTTTTAAGTTAAAATCCATCAATCTTATTACTTCCTCACGCATTAAAGTGTGTTCATTCTTTGTTTTCTCTCTCTAATTTCTCTTTCTAGAAAAAAATTTACACAGAAAAAATAATTTTTTTTCCCATTTATTTGGTTACCACTTGTGGGAATTTTAGTGGGTTTTTATTTTTGTAAACTGGGTACTGTATTAATTTTGTACATTATATTATATGAGAGAGACAAAATAATTAAGGTAATAATTAACATAATTAGAGAGTATTTTTGAAGAAAGAGTGAGGTGGGAGGGGGGAGTAGGTTGAACAAAGAGCTGTATGAAGAATTGGTGATACAATGAGAGATGAAAAACCCAAGAAAAGCAAGGTTTTTAAAATTTTCCACCATTTTTTTTTTTTTTTGCTAAATTTAGCTATTTTTTTAACTGTATTTTTGAGATGATATAGTGTTGGTTATTTAAATTAATTAATTTTTGTTTTGTGGGGTTGAAGCTTTGGTGGTCGAAGTCTCTGATTAAAAAATGGTTCAATATCAAGACTAAATGCGAGGAATTTCCTGTTGTTGATGATCTTGCTTATGGAGGTATGATAGTTAGCTTCTTAATTTCCATAATTTCCAATTTTATTGTTTTGCATTTTGCGGAATTTTGAATTTAGACTCAAATTTAAATCGGTCCAGATTTAGTTGTTATATTACAGGTTCAAATCGAGTTATAAATGTGACAATTAATTCCGGATGGAGGGAGTATTTTTGTATTGTCTACCTTAACCAGTTAGTTAGAGGCTAAATTTTGTTTTTTTTGTTCTTTTATGGGAGAAGGGTTGGTAGTCTTATTTGGTAATAGTACCAAGTATGCTTAAAAATTAATGATTGGCTGAAAATAAAATTTTCTAAATTGTCTATTTTGTCTTGTTATAAGACTTATAACTATTGTGTTTTTATTTAATTTGGACGGTTTATGTTTATTGATTAGAAAGCATTTGAGTATATTACTGTTAAATGTGATTTGTTGAAGATGTGGTTATAATTTAAAGTTTGAATTATGGTAATTCAGGAGGTGAAGTGGAGTGGAGAAGTAGCTTCTCAGAGAGGGAGCCATGTAATATCAAGAAAAGCAAAACAGGTAAAATTATAGATTAAGTATAATTTACAAGTATGTGATGAATTTTGATCACTAAAGTAGTGGTGTAATTTCATGGATGCTTTTTATATTTAGTGACAAATTGTCATTCTTGTTTCCCATTATTGGTGGTGCAGAGAAATTTAACATCAACTCGGATCGGATGCGACTTGGCAAGGAATATCTTGAGCATCCTAGGATCATAGATGTCCAGAATCATAGGTAGTTTAATCTATTTGTGTTTTAAACCCGAATCCATTGGCCTTTGAAAGAATATATACTTATACAGTTTAATTGGGTTCAGTGTTTTTGTAGCAACATGGAATGTGGGTGGGAAATCACCACCAAGTAATATGAACCTTGATGATTGGCTTCACGCCTCACCTGCTGCTGATATTTATGTTCTTGGGTATGTGATCATGTTGCATTTCAGCTGCGAGATTTGGTGAATTTGATGTTCTTGTTGCTGATGTATAATTGATGCTAGAAGTTTAAATAGTTTATCTTTCAGATTTCAGGAAATTGTGCCCTTAAATCCAAGCAACATATTAGGAGCTGAAGATAATGGTCCCGCTAAAAAATGGGTCAACCTAATAAGAAAGACATTAAATAACCGTCCTGGGATTTGTGGAAGCAGTGGTAACCATACTCCGTCCCCTGTTCCTAATCCAGTTGTTGAAATAAATGCTGATTTTGAAGGGTCCGGTCGCCATAGAGCTGCATCTTTCCTCCCTCGCCGATCATTTCAAGCCACAGGAAGTAGGAAGATGGACAATGACCCTTCCACATCACAGCCTCGACTTGAAAGGCGCTATAGTGTTTGTGACCGGGCTATATTTGGTAACAGACCGAGTGATTATAGACCAAGCAATTGCAGACCGAGTGATTACAGGGCAAGTGATTGCAGACCAAGTGATTATAGGCCTAGTGATTACAGGGCAAGTGATTATAGGGCAAGTGATTATAGGCCTAGTGACTATAGGCCCAGTGATTACAGGGCAAGTGATTATAGGCCTAGTGATTTCAGGCCAAGTGATTTCTCTAAATGGGGTTCATCTGATGACGATTATGGTCCGGGTGATTCACCAAGCACAGTTTTATTTTCACCGATGTCATGTAGTGGATCTACCCATAGTGACATCTGCTACCGACAGCCTAAGCAATCACGATACTGCTTGGTGGTAAGCAAGCAAATGGTTGGGGTATTCCTCACAGTATGGGTCAGGAAAGATTTGAGAGAGAACGTACGAAATGTGAAAGTCTCTTGTGTTGGTAGAGGATTAATGGGTTACCTTGGAAATAAGGTACCTAAACTTTTTACTAAGTGCTAGTGCACACACTTGTTAATTCTTGTTGAAAATCTGTAAAATTGGTTAAGGAGAGAAATTATAGAAATGTGATATCCTGATCTTCTTCTGTAGGGTTCCATTTCAGTCAGCATGTTGTTGCATCAGACCAGCTTCTGTTTTGTCTGCAGCCATTTAACCTCAGGACAGAAAGAAGGCGATGAGCTGCGCAGAAATGCTGATGTCATGGAGATCCTGAGGAAGACAAGGTTTCCACGCGTCAGTAATGTGGGTGATGAGAAGTCCCCTGAAACAATTGTTGAGCATGAGTAAGATCCTTTGTAACAAACATAGATTATGTTCATTTAGTCGACATTTTTATCTATCAAATAATTAACAAAATTTCTCCAATTTTCTGTGACCTACAATTAAATGCAGTCGAGTCATCTGGCTTGGGGATCTAAATTATCGGTTAACACTCCCATATCGTTCAGTCAGGGCACTCGTTGAGATGCAAAACTGGAGGGCATTGCTAGAGAGAGACCAGGTTTAGTACTTTCCTGAATGCCTCTTAATGTTTTAATGAGATAAGCTGTTAACATCCTATCACAACTATAATTTGGTTTCATTTGCAGTTGCGTACAGAACAAAGAAGAGGCCGTGTATTTAACGAGTGGAAAGAGGGAAGTATATATTTCCCACCAACTTACAAGTATTCTCACAACTCAGACAGATATGCAGGGGATGATCTGCATCCTAAGGAGAAAAGAAGAACACCAGCTTGGTAAGTCTAATCCCTTAAAAAAATTCAGGGATATCCGAGCACACTTATTCCAAATCGAAAAAAAAGTTAACAAAAAGCTATGAGTTTACAATCTGCTTTGGAAAATGTATATTTTTGAAGGTGTGATCGAATATTGTGGTACGGAAATGGCCTGCACCAGTTGTCATATGTCCGCGCTGAGTCAAGGTTTTCAGATCATAGACCAGTTTACAGTATATTTTGGGCCGAGGTGGAATCGATCCCAGCCAGATTAAGGAGAAGCATGAGTTGTGCTAGTTCCAGAGTAGAAGTTGCTGATCTCTTGCCTTACTCACATGGCTATACCGAACTTTGCTTTTTCTGAGGAATTGGGTTGAGCAAAAGACATCATCAAGTATTCACTCTTTTATTTCTTTTCTGAATCTTCTGCATCTACCTTACTTCCGAGACAAGAGATGCCTGTTAATGTTCTTACCTTATTAACTGTGTTATCTTACTGACAGAATGATCAAGCTCAGATGCTACTCCATCTCTGCCATTCAGAATATTTTACTGGTAAGATTCCTTGTACTATATTTGAAGTCTCTTTCCTCTATTTTATGTTATAGTTGTGTAATTAATTAAAGCATGTTAAGTTACCGCGTAAAACAAAATTCTACTAGAAACCGAACCTCATTCTCTAGCTACCACAAACCACCCTATCACGATGGTCCTTAAAACAAATATAGTACTATTAGGTTGCGGCAACCACAAGCCATCCGTTTGTTGATGGCTAAAGTGGTTCCGTGACTAAGATCACAACGTGACCAAACCCAAGATCTAAACCTGAAATTGTTTAACATAAGAGAGGAATGAAAAGGAAAACTGTTCTAGGGCATGCTATTTTTTTTAGAGAGACAAATATTCAGAATTTGTTGCACATTTCCATTAACAACTAAGATGATGGTCCCCATTTTTGCAGGCGGGAATAGCTTTGAACAAACTCAATTCCTTGACATGATGCAGACATTTCCTTGCTCATTGTTCGAAAAAGGTGCCTCTTGTGCTTCTCTTTTTGGCTTATCTACTCTTTTCATCTAATCTTGTAGTATTAGTGTTTGCTAACTAATCTCTCTTTCGACTGTCTTATTACAGGTGTAAATTCTGCAATTTTGTAAACAAGACCACGACTCGAAATTGTACATAAGTATGGGGTTAATATTCATCTCAAAACGAAGCTAACAAGATTCAACACGAAAAACTTTTTGCTGACCAAGCTAATCAATTTAGGGTATTCCTTTATTTTTTGTAACTTTTTTTTTATGGGTGAAGTTTAATTTTGCTGACTATGATTTAGTGGGGTTCCCCATTTTATTTTTATTTTTTTGATTTTAGGAAAAAAGAGATAGGAGCTTAGTGATTTGATTAGGCATTCGTTGTGAAAGTGATGGAAAATCAATAGAAAAATAGTATTTATCGTACAAGTTTAATGATAGTGAGATATTAAGAGGTTTTATTTTAATTATTTTTACAAGTATATAATATAATATGGGAACTAATCATTTCCCTGAAAAAGGTTGGGTATTCTCTTGATTATCCCCCAAAGTCCACTGCTTCTGTATGTGTTTGCTTTGCCTTTTGCTTTTCCCGCGAGGTGTCCCCAACACCCTTGAAATGCACTAGACAACGTTACAGGTTTTGGCACCAAAATCTGGAAACTCATTATTTCTCTATTTTTACAGTATTTAATATCAAACATTCTTTTTACATCATGAAATTTTATTTTTTGATTTGTGCATTTTTATTGGAGTCAAAGATTTACTACTCCGTATTATTCTTAACTTTTGGCTTATGTATCAGACTATATCTTATGAGACGGTTCATCTTTCATATTCTTCCTGTTATCATCGGTTTATTTAAGGTCAATGGTAACTTTTAAAGGAACATTTCAACCAAAAGTTTAAGATTACAAGTCACCTGACATGAGAGCCTTGTCATTTTGTTCTTTACGCATATACAACATTTGATGATGCATATTATGTGTGCTGGATACTTAAAAGAGAAGTTGTTTGTATTGTGAAGTGCATGTGTAATTAAGGTACAAAATAAGGATAAGGTACAAAATTAAAGGATTAAGGATTAAAAATCTAAGAGATTAAGGTGCATAATAAAAAAACATTGGAGTATACCAGTTATAGATTCCCCTAAAATGTAAGGTTTTGAAGTTGCAAATGTTGAAGCGGGGACCTTTGCTTTTGAAGACGGAGACTAAACCACTGTAATCAAGTCTCTTACCAGACACTAAACAATAAAGATAGTGAAATTTGAGATGGATCATGAATTTGGATGAATCTTCAGCATTTTGACTAATTAATCCAAAATTTGACCATAACTTTTAATTCCATTTATGTTTTTTTTGTTTAGTAAGGTGGCAACAAATTTTTGAATCTAGAGATGTCAATGGGGTGGGTAGGAGGAGGACGATACCTTCACATCCATCCCTTCACATCCATCCCCGCTTAAGAAATCTTATACCCATCTCCCCGCCCCACCACTCATGGCATATACATTACTTGCATCCATCCTTGTCTCAACGGGTAGAAGCTTAAATTCATCTCCACAACCACCTACTTGGTTATCCATATCCGCTAATTTCTACATTTTTAAACCAAAAAAAGTTTATTAAGTACCACATGATTTTCATCGATGTCTAGTTTAGACAAGGCAAGCGCTGTATTAGAAGTTACGAGGTGTCACGAACACGAATCCGCCAAACAGCAGTACGACTGTCTAGCCCCTTCAAGCCCAAACCACAAGGAGAAGCACTTCAAAGCAAATATGAAGAATTTCATATCCCACCAACATGGTACAAAACACTTTCTTCCCTCAAAATAGAAGAATGAGAAAGTAAATTAAGCTTTTTACAATGCCTTAGCATTAAATCCAACAATAGTAGTCTGACTAGTCTCTTCAGTAATCTCTCTCGTAACTCATCTGTCTCAAATTGTGAAATTGCAGCCTTACTTTGTAGGAAAGGTTTCAATTTAGGTATATGATTTAAGAGAGAACAGAGATTCAAAAGATCTAAACATTTCTTGACATTAAAAGTTATGTAAAATAAATGAAGCCCCAAGGAAAATCTTACATTTTAACATCATATGAGTAAGATTTTGGATTAAAAGAATCAACGAACTATACAAAGTTGGTACAAGAATGCAGTGATGTTAATTTTGATCTGAGATAACAATAGTACATGCAAGTCCTGTTGTTATTAACTGTACCACAACCCATAGAATAGCTTATACTAATCAAGTTTTTGTTCGTAAAACAATTGAAACATACAGTTTTACAAAATCCTGCCTATAATCTCAGATAGGGTGATTGAAAACTGACAACATACCCACCTTGTAGTATTCGAAAATTGCCTATGCGCTTTGATTTCTTTGGAGCTGTGAATACAAGCAAATTACTCCCTTTTTTTTTTTCCTATTATCCTCTTCATTTTCTATTTGGAACTTAAAGATCGAATTCTTGCAGCTACAGTCGGTATACATGATGATGAGGGGAATAATCGAAGTCAATAGATATAAATAACAGGAGATCAGGATCATAAACCAGGTTGGACATCATATCAAGGCTAGGATTTTGATGTATTTAAAGTATATATAAATATAGTATTTTAGAACTGTTAGACCAGACCTATAATTGAAATTGTCTGCAACGTACCATACATAAAGAAAAAGAAGATGAAAGCTGAAGATTTCGGTGCTTCAGTGTCCCAATACTCGAATCTTAATTGATTCAATAAATTCTTATGAAATAAAGCAGCAGGAAACATAAACTTTTTACCAAGTACTTAAACATTCATCAATGTATAAATTGCCACTAATGTCACAAAATATGCACCAACATGTATCATCAATATATATATCTTATTTTCGCTATCCATCCATGCTCAAGTAACTTACTAGTACAATTGTGTCTGACTCTGTCCTGACTCCTAATAATATAGGTTTTGGAGAATTTTACAGATTTGTGTAAATTCTACTAACTAGTAATACTGCATCAGACATAATAAAAATCAAAGCAACCGAACAAAGATTAATAAATGTTAAATGTTATGCTTAAATCTTCTCTGAAACAAAAATTAAGCATCACGTACAAACGACATAGAATTGAAATCTACATCATAATTTCTAGGTGCTAATTAATAATGCTTGCTATGTTTTGAATATTATAAATCGTTAGAGTAGCTAGCTATAACCATAAATCTAGTGAATAGCTACAAAATAGATGTACTTATATTCTAATTAAGCTTGTTGTTCAACTTCAATTACTTTCTAATCACTTTGCAATGCTATTCACGAATGCTTCACTGACTGTAGAATCCAAAGTATATATCTCTTCTTTCTCCTCGGCTTCAATGTACTTATTACGACAGTAGTTGCTGCAGAATGCCTCTAAGTTCCTGCGTGCAAATAACAATCATACTGATAAATTTTAGCGAATAAATCCTAGCATACTCTTTTCCAATTTACATAAACTTTTCACCAATACGAGCAAATAATACGGAGTAATAAGAATCGGAGATAGTAGATGATGTGGGTATGCATGCTAAGATTGTTAACGTACAAAAGGTTTTAGAAAAAATACCTGTACATGTAAACATTAACATTGTCACCCATCATCCTCTGACACATCAAACAAGACTTCAAAAATCCCCCAAATGAATCAAAATCAACATTCTTGTAATTTTCTAAGCACTTGCTGGTAAAAGTAGCGCGATTTTGTGTAACCGGTTCAGCCTCCCTTGGACACTTTTTAGTATAATCCGTTGCTTCTATTGCTACATTGCTAGTCATAATCATTGGTGCCGGCGATCTTGGTGCATTCTCTCGTGGTCTAGCATCGATGTCGGGATTGTTATTCGAACAAGTTAATTCTGGACGGTTCGACATTGGTAGTGATTAAGGAACTTGGAATTCAAATTTGAGAGTGGATGAAAACAATTACTACTTGAATTAGAGAGTGTTACGATGATGTTATGTTTTTAGATGTTTTGTTATTACATCGTATATTTATAGTTGTAATAATAAGATGATTGTTTGTCTCATTTTTTCTTTCTATAATTTTGAGTTTCCTTATTTGAAATTATCTAGCTGTTAGTCTCATTTTTTCTTTCCATAATTTAAAAAAAAAAAATTTTAAGGAAACTTTTCTTTCTATAATTGGATTATACTGATTTTGTATGATCTTTTATTTACCTTTACTAACACATGCATTCTTATTTTTTGCCAAAACACATTTTTTTTTTTCATATTTATTTTAATCATTATTTTTAAGGAAATATGAGGCGTGTCAGTTTTTTTTAAGGAAATATGAGGTGTTATAAAAAAGTCTGATTCTAGATTATTTACATATTCTTTTGATGATTAACACGATTCTCTATTATTTTTAGGCAAAAAGTAGCGATTTTTTTTTTTTTTTTTTTTTTAATTTATTTTTTATATTGATTGGAACTTAAGATGTAATTATGGATTGTAATTGATTTTGCTGAATCACCAATATTTTTTGTAATAACTTTATTAATTATAACCATTACTTCTCATTTGACTTACCTATCTCGTAAAAAAAATACCCGTACCCGTATTACCCTATAATAATCTTACATTATTTTTTTTGGAAAAATTTAGATTGCATCCTAACGTAAGTGTTAACCTTTTATGCTAAGTTCAAGAGCAATAGTTTATAGAGAAACTAAGCTGATTTAGGAAAATATACGCATCCTAAAAATATAATATTCCAAAAAAATGTGAACTCTTTTGATTATTTTTCTCACTTTTCGAAATTCCATTGCCGTGTTATAAAATCTTGATTAATAACAAATTTCTTGCTTTATAATCAACACTAGCTTTTCAATCCATGCGAATTGTTTGAACTTGCTACTCCCTCCATGTTTTTTTTTGTAAGTGTTACACTTACCAAATTCGGCTGTGTTTTAAGTGTTATACTTCTATTTTTGACAAAAAGCTACATTAAAATATTATCTATCTCTCTTCATTCATGGTCCCCACTCAAACCCACAACAACTTTTTTTTTTTTTTTTTTATTATTATATCTCTCCTCTCACATTCATTACTTTTCAATAAACAATTAATTCCACTATCTTTCTTTTACAATTTTTTAATAATCCTAATACTCCAAGTACTCCACTTACCTCTTATTTTATTTAAGTTAATTAAATTGCCTAAAACCAATTTTATATTGATTTTTCCCAAATTAATAATTTCCACTTTTTGACATTTATATTGATTCTTCCCATGCGTTTTTTTTTTCCGGCTCATTTCTATTTTTTTGACATTTATATTGATTCTTCCCAAATTAATAATTTTTACTTTTCGACATTTATATTCAATTAGATAAAAGTAACTCCCATAAAAAATTGGTTAAGAACAATTAATATATGGATTATTTTTCCTACAGAAAGTTAATAATATCTTATAAATTTGACTAATTTTATATGATTGTAATACAAAGTATTTCGTGTACATGTATAATTTATACTACGTATGTGATAATAACTCGGTACAAAATCTATAGTTATTCAAAATTTTGTTGGTAACTTTTTATACACAATCACAATACATTATGCAAAAAATTAACCTGATGTGCTATTATCAGCTTAAAATTAGTTTGAGTTTCAGGTTGATAGGTGTATAATTTTTTTTTTCGATCCTTTGGTTTAGTGCTACCCCTAGTTTAATATCCTGGATCCGCCACTACCTAAAACTATATGCCGGTCAAACTGTAGCACTTAAAAAAAACACAGAGGGAGTATCAATAATTAACCAAAAGATAGGATTACAATAGTTAATTAGACTTAAGTATGGGCCGTAAGGGTGTACACTAGTGGTTATCAAAATTTAATAAAGAATATGGGCCTGTTCACATTTACTGAACTGAGTTGAAGTGAACTGAACTGAACTGATTGGAGCTGAGCTGAGCTAAACTGAACTAAGCTGAAATGAATATTTTATTAGAGAGGGAAATTAAGAGCTGAACTGAACCACTAGTGGAAAAATCCTCAAATTTCAAATGTCCGTTACAAATAACTCATTATTCGTAACTGACATTTCAGATGTCCGTTACGAATAAACCCTTATTCGTAACTGACATTTCAGATGTCCGTTACGAATAACCCATTATTCGTAACGGACATTTTAAATGTTAGTTACGAATAAGGGGTTATTCGTAACGGACATCTGAAATGTCAGTTACGAATAATTGTTTTTTGTATTAAAATAAGTCCTTATTCGTAACGGTTACCTAAAACGCTCGTTACGAATAAGTGATTATTCGTAACGGACATTTAACATCTTAAATGTCCGTTACGAACATAGTTTTATTGTATGTAATTTAACACTTATTTGTAACGGGCAACAAAAGTGCCCGTTACGAATAACTGGTTATTTGTAACTGACAATTTTGCTGCCCGTTACAAATAATTACAAAATTAAATTTTCATTTTATTTAATTTCGACAACATGTATTTATATATAATTAATATATATTAATTAAAATCTGTTATAATATACCTGTTACTGTAAATAAGCAATTATACCGAACAATCTTTCGTAAAAATTAATACGACGTAATATAAAAACAGAAGTAGTAACACATTACAAATAAAAACTTGTATAAATTTATCCAACATATACAACAACACTAAAAATATTACGTTTTCTACCTAAGCTAATAGTTATGCATTCAATAAATATTTACTTCTAAAGTATTGCGCCCATTGTTCTCGAACCACATTCAACTTGTCAACATCATACGGGGCAGTCCTTGGACAAAAATCCTATTGAAAAAAAAAAAACATATGAAAGAGGTTACAAAATAAAAACAATCCATAATAAAAACAATCATTAGAATAAATGTGATGAACCAAATTATAGAAATAAAACTCATAATATAGAAACAAAACACATAACATCTTTAATTGACTTATATTTTGATTTCTATGAGTTGAAATCAATAAAAAGTTAACATTTACTCACTTTTGGGAGCGTATAGAGCCAAAAAGGTTTCAAAATTGTGCTAAAAGACTTCTATCTTTCCCATCTTTCAAGTATTAGTTCAAATTAACACAATGTAACACATAACATCCTTAATTATCTTAGTTTTTGGTTTCTATGAATTGAAATCAATGAAAATTGACCACTATCTCACTCTTGGGAGCGTATAGAGCCAAAAACACTTCAAAATTGCCTAAGGGACTTCTACCTTTCCCATCTTTCAAGTATTTGTTCAAATTAACACAATATAACACTAAACATCCTTAATTACCTTATATTTTGGTTTCTATGAATTGAAATCAATGAAAATTGACCATTATCTCACTCTTGGAGCGTGTAGAGCCAAAAACGCTTCAAAATTGTCTAAGGGACTTATACCTTTCCCATCTTTCAAGTATTTGTTCAAATTAACACAATATAACACTAAACATCCTTAATTACCTTATATTTTGGTTTTTATGAATTGAAATCAATAACAATTGACCATTATTTTACTCTTGGGAGCGTATAGAGCTAAAAAGGTTTCAAAATTTGCAAAAAAAAAAACTACTAACCTCTTCTAAGACACCTTTGCACTCCAAGTGAGAAGTAACAATCTCATACATGTATCTCATAATGTAGTAGCCACATTCAACGCCTCCTTGTTGTTGAGCACACTAGTATATATAACAAATAGTTATAAATTTTGTTTTCAAAGTGAACAATGTATAACAATATGAGGTGAGTAGTGTATATATTTACCTCCATTTGTATGAATTTCAATTTTTGCCTTTGTGATTTCAATTCACTCCCTCTGAGATTCGCCCGATACACTTTATAAGCCCTACAAAAATAATATATATTCTAACACTTAGAACAAAATAATCTACAACACCACATACAAAAATGATATAGAAACTAGGGCATAATTTCAAGGTTGTGGCTCACGTCATCATAATCTCGGCAATTTTCAATTTTCATGGATTTTCTTTAGGTAGCTTCATAGAGTCAAACTCATAAGCTAAACCTAATTGTAGATCGACCACCACAAGAACCCAAATGACCACTACATCATTTAAGAGAAAAACACAAGTTAGAGTATTAGAAAATTGGTGAAAAACATATCATTTATATGATTAAGTTTAGTGGCAATATAAAAAACATATTTCGAACCTTGCGACATATGGAGCCACGATGAATTTGCAACGTTTACCCGTCTTTCTTACTTCATGCAAAAATTCATATATGGAGTAAGTATGAATTAATTGATTGATAGAAGGTGCTACTATTCATCATGACACTATTATATAAATTTATAGGTTCTGTATTTAAGATTTAACTGATTGAATAAGTAATGTGACGATCAATAGACAATGGCTCAAACTTTCTCGAAAAAAATTGACACATTTATATAATTTTTTTGACCAAAGGAAATGTTCTTACCTGAAGGTGGAGCGCTACTGAGAACAGAACCCGAATAAGTTGTACCATTATAGGCTGGTAGAGCCTCAGCAAATCCATCCCATCTTGGACGTTGCAAGAATTTCACTTTTCATCGAGCAATTTCTGAAGCAGAAGCCAATTGGGCACGACCACTGGCCACATCTACAGTAGCAATTGAAGACACTACTTTTTGGATAGCAATGTTAAGAGCATTGTTAGAGTTTTCTGACTTCTGATGAGAAGTAGAATAAGTGGTGGTTTCTGATGGTCTCCTACAGGAAATGTGAGAGGCCACAGGACAGTGAGACGGCCCAACAGAAGAAGCCCAAGTGGAGGCACTCCGAGGTGCCAGTGAGGCAGACATATTGAAAGCAGCAGGAGGAACAATGGAGTCTTTCATAGATGTAGTGCTAATACTAGTAGCATCACATACTGATTGCATATCTGGTGGCAATGTTATCAGCAATGGAATAATCTGGCGCCGCCAGAGAAGTAGAATCAACAGTATATTCAGATGGCCACCTGCCAGAAATGTCTGAGGCAGTTGGATAGAGAGATGGGGTCTTCAATCATGACAGCAGTTTCTTGTGCAAACGTATCCTGCAAAACTAACTCTTCTTTATCTCCATCAGCCTCGACTTTTTCGCCTATCTTTGTTGCTTCATTAGATGTCTGTGGTATCGAATTAGCAGGAATTCCAGATCTCCTCTCCCTCTGCTTTTGTAGCAATTTCATCTCCTCTAATGCCAACCTACTCAAATCAACACTTGCAAGTCAAACCTTAGAATAGAGAAACGGCAACATGCTTGAAGAGAAATACTCCCTGCTGCCCATAGTGACTAACTACATCAATACAAAATAACATATAAATGCTACCCAACAAAACGGAACGAATTGTAATTAACATTGTTTTCATTCTTACAATTCTTATCATCCAACTTCCCACTCAAACCAACAATGTGAATGCATACGCAAGTAATCCGAAATGTTCGGGACATCATAAGATGAAATTAACACTGCACTTACTCCTACAAACATAATCATATTCTAATTTCTAACCTTTAACATTCACATAATGTTTCAAAATGCGCAAACATACAAAGTAATTAACCAACAAATGCAAAATATATATAGTAGAAGCAAGATAAGGAATGATGAATAGTAGCACCTTCTATCAATCAATTAATTCATACTTATTCCATATAACAAGTACAAATTCTAATCTTATTGAAGCAAACCTATTAGAACTATACAGAGTTACAGAAGAACAGGCCACTCTGGTCTGTTTGTAGCTCACCAGTAACTAAAATTCATAGTTGCACTCAAAAAAATACCAGTACATTTCAACCTCACTTTAGACAATCCACCAAACAGTCAAAAATAATGCACGTAGAAGTTCCTAGTGCAGGGAGAAGTATTGCAGGATTAATTTGGGGAAAAAATCAATCAATTAATTCATACTTACCTCAAAATTCAAAGGCTTTTAAACTAAAACATAATAAAGCCCAAAACAAATGGAAAATAGTAAAATCAATCGATTAATTTGGGGAAAAAAAAATAAAACCTATAATTAAGTAATTGCAATTAAGCAAACTGAAATAAGGGTGACGAAATTGGGGGAGGAGAGAGAAAGAGTACGCTTTAATGGAGAACTATGAGCGCTTCAATGGAGAACTCAGACAGCGCTTCAATGGAGAACTCAAAAAGCCCTTCAATGGAGAACTCGGAGTGCGCTTCAATAATGGAGAACTCAAAGTGCGCTTCAATAATGGAGAACTCAAAGTGCGCTTCAATGGAGGAGAAGAGTGAGAATGAGAGGAGCAAAAGATTGAACTGAGCTTGGAGCTCCTTCAATGGAGTTGAGGGAGGTGAGGACGACGTTGCGCGCGGGAGTTGCTTCAATATTGGAGAGAGAAAGAGGAAGGAGTGAGAAAGGGGAAAGTAAAAATTTAGGGCTTACTTTAAAACCTTATTCGTAACGGACACCCCATGTTAGTTACAAATAACAAGGTCAAAATTCTGTTGACTTTTCTATTTGTAACGGGCAATATTTGTTGGTTACGATTAGTTAGTTAATCGTAACGGGTAGAATAATGCCTGTTACAAATAACAACTTATTCGTAACAGGCACCAATCTGTCCGTTACGAATAACAACTTATTCGTAACGGGCACCAATTTGTCCGTTACGAATAACCCTTTTCCTGCCCAATTCACAACTTTTTTGTAACGGACATTGAATTTTCCCGTTACGAATGACTTAATTGTAACGGAAAATCATATGTCCGTTACGAATAGCTGAACTAAACTATTTGGAGCTGAACTGAACTGAACTGAACTGAACTGAAATTAAGTAAATGTGAACAGACCCTATATCTTTAATAAAAGTTAAAACTATCTACAGTGGTACTAATGGAAATTTCTCTTCTTTTTAACTTCCTTAAACAATTAAATTGTTTTAACATATATTTAATCTACTTATTATCAAATAATTTTACAGTTAAAAAGGATTTTTTCTTCAAATTAAAAGATCGATCCATAAAATGGGAAAAATGAAAGAAAATTAATAAAGGAGGCTGAGGTACTAGTTTCTTTATTTATATCATAAACACTAGGATAAAAGAGTGGTAACTACACCCTTTAAGTCTTAAACAACATGGCATAGAAGTTACAGATTAAAGTACCTTGAAAACAAAAAGATAAAAGAGTGACTGACAATTCATGCAACTTACTACACTTCATAGTTACATTCATGATTAAACTACGTACCATACCATGCATACCAACCACATACTTCCTATTTTCATTAATCACTTTCAACTTAAAACAGTCCAGCAGTTAGTTCTATGATCGAACCTAATACAGGGTGCCTCCTTTGGTACTCCTTTTGGCATCTTTGTTGGCATCCATGTCCTTCTCCTTGGCTTTGGCACTTGTTCAGGCATTCGATAAGTGTGTTCTTGGCTTCCTTCACCACATTGACACCGTGGTTAATTCCGTCATCCTGGCGGCACACTGTCGTACACTCATACTCCACACTACTATTACCACCTGGGCTTTTCCTCCAACATTGTCGTTGACACTTCTTATGATCCTGCTGGTTTACCACTACTACATCTCGCTTCTCCGGGTGGTCCTTCATACATTTCATTTCACACCCCCACACCTTCTCTACGGTATGCTTGGCACCCAACGCGCAATCGATCAAGCACTTCTTTAGCTCGTGCTTGTCGTCTGAGTGGTCGTCATTGATGGTGTCATCTTTATCAACATATTGCCTACCTGATGGACTCTCCCTATGCCTCTTTTGCTCGTCTTGATAATCCTTAACACACTCCATCTCGCACTTGTAGACCTCGACGATTGTATGCTTGGCACCCATCCCACAATCGATCAAGCACTTCTTAAACTCGTGCTCGTCGTCTGAGTGGTCATTGTTGTTGTTTTCATCTTTATTAACAGATTGCCTACCTCTTTGCATCTCCAAACTCATCTCTGGATCCTTAAAATAATCATCGTAACACTTCTTCTCACACTCGTACACCTCTTTATATGTATGCTTGGCACCACTCACACAATGGAGTTGGCACCTCTCAAACTCGCTACCCTTGTCATCAGAGTGTCCGCCTCTTTGTCTTTCTCTACGCTTCCGTTTTTCCTCCTTGTGCTCCTTAACACACTTCTTCACACACTCCAACTCTTTCTCTACACCACGCTTCGCTTCACTCAAGCAATCAAGCTGGCACTTCATCTCAACCTCATCAGACTTGTCCTCTAACAAGTCATACTTATCAAATAAATGTCTACCTCTGTCCTCCTTATGCTCCTCAACACACTTCTTTACACACTCCAACTCCTTAACCACGCCACGCTTCGCTTCACTCAAGCAGTCAAGCTGGCACTTCTCTAAGTCCTCCTTAGAATCATGATCACTAGGGTTGATCATTGCTCCAAGCAACTCCTCATCATAACCACCACCCCATCGCGCTCTCTCCTCCTCCTCCTGTTGCCTCTCCTTATAACCATGGTGACACTCTTGAATACACTCGCGCTTCTCACGGCCGTCTTGCCGTGTCTGGCAATGCTCCATGCATTTCATCAGCTCATGTCGTGCGTCTTGGTGGTGGTTGGGAAGTTGGATGGCTAAAGTTGAAGTAAGGAGAACAGAAATGAACAAGAAAAACAAAGGGATCTTTGACTTGAAACTCATGATATATCGTTTGTCTGTTTGTTTATTTGTTTTGTTTGATGGATGAATTAAAGAAGATGTTGTACGGAAATATATAGGAAGGTCAGTGGTAAGTAGATGCTATTATGTTAATAACACATGTCGCAAAGTAACCGCGAGTATAGAAGAGTTAGCATGCATAATGACGAGTGTTTTTTGTAGTGAAATTGAGGTATGGAATCTTCGGAAAATTAATGGGGAAACTGATCACAAGGCCGGCCGAACGCCGTGTTCCCGCATGCTTGCAAGTTCCAAGCTTTTACCATGTGGATGAAATAAATGAATGTTGGAGATATGTTGAGCTATTACCTTATAATTTTGTACATGAAAAATTGACAAAAATAATCTTGAGCTTTATTGATTCGCTCAAAATAATTCCAATTTTAAGGGTTATTTGCTTTAAATGGTCCGGGTGACCAATAACTTGTTAAAAAGGTAATTTTTTTTGGATTTATGTGACATGTCACCATATTATTGGTTAACAATAAAAATACCAAACCAGTCGAAACCTCCACCACCAACTGGATTTTCGGTAGCCACCGTCACTCATTGCCCAGACCCTAACTGCCGCTGTCAAAGCTCCCTCCCCGTGTCAGCGCCGGATCCAATGCTTCCCCCTCCACCTAACCCCTAAACCACCAAAACTCCCACCGCAAAACCAGCCCATAAAAAAAACCCAGTCCCACCGCTGAAACCCCCCAATCCTAGCGACTAGGGTTCCGAGAGTTGGGGAGGGTCGATTGGGGGGTTTCTGCGGTGGGGCTGGTCTTTTAACTTGAGGGCTTGGTGGTTTTGTTTTGCGGTGGAGGTTAGATTATTTAAGGGTAAGGAGGTGGGAAACGCCGGCGTCGGCGGCGTGAGCTAGGGTATGGGAGACAGTGCTGGCGTGAGGGAGGGTTGGAGGTGGTGGTTGGGGGCTCCAAAAGCAACCGGTGGCTGGAAGGATTGTCATGGGTGGGGGCTGGACTTCTTTTATTAATTTTGTTTTTTTTTTTTTTTGGTTTTTCTTTAATTTTTTTTTTTGTTTTTTCTTAAATTTTTTTTTCAACCAAACGTATGGTGTGTCGTGTCCCCATAACCTGATATAATAGGTTGGGTCACCGGTTGAGACCATTTAAAGAGAGTACCCCCCAAAGTTCGTATTATTTTAATGTCAAATAATCCAAATTTGAGATTATTTTGAACGAATCGGCAAATGTTGAAATTATTTTTATCAAATTTTCCTTTTGTAAAGGATAAATTAAGGTGAAAAGTATTTACTCTATTATATACTTTGTATTAAACAAGTACGCATACAAATTAAAGTTAGGGAACTACTAATGACTGTAAAATAGGCAAGTGTTGGTAAAAATGGTCTTCCTACCTTTTATCCACCATATGAATAGTTTGGTTACAAATACTCTACTACTTAACGATTTCTCCTGCCAATTTCTTTTTTATTTTAGGAAAAATTGCTCCCATTAATCTTAATTTTGCCTCGTTCGCCGAAAATAATCCCAACTTTCGTTTATTATCTATTGCATCGAACTTTAGGGGGTATTAATTTCTATTGCACCCAAATAACCTGCAACTGGTAAACCAGGTAAACATTTCTGATTTATTTTTTTTGCACACGTGTCAACATGTAATTGGTTGAAAAAAATAGAAAAAAAAATTAAAAACTTAAAAAAAGAAAAAAACCGACCACCACCAGCGACCACCACCAGCGACCCCCCAACCACCGCCAAACCCTAACCGTTCCCCTAGCCCCACCGAACACCGGCCGACCGCCACCATAAACCCATGAAAATGGCCGGTCGGAACCCCTAAATACTGAAAACCACCCCGCCAACAAAACCTACCCCTGAAATTACCCTGTGACGCACAATCCCACCCCAGAAACCACCATAACCACCACCCTAAAAATCGCACCTAGCCGCCGTAAACCCGTCGAAACCCCACACAGGCGCCGAAAATCCCACCCAGCTACTGATAAACCACCGATAATCACCAACAACTTCATCCCAAACAATCCTAGCCCGAATTTTCGTGGGTGGAGGGGGTGATTTTGGGGGTGGAGGAGGGGTTTTCGGGGGTGGGGGAAGGGAAGGGGTGGGTTTCGAGGGAGGGGGAAAGCTGGGCGGTGGTTTCCGGAAGCAGGGGAGAGGGTTTCCGGGGGTGGGGGTGGGGGTGGGGGTGTGGTGGCAGTCGCTAGGTATAGGTGGTTTGTGGGCTTTTTAATTTTTTTTTTTGTGTTTTGTTATTTAAAAAAAAAAATTAAGCCATAGTTAACCTGCTACATCAGGTTAGATGACCTGTTGGGTGCAACGAAAATTAATACCCCCCAAAGTTCGGTGCAATAGATAATAAACGAAAGTTGAGATTATTTTCGGCGGACGAGGCAAAGTTCAGATTAATGGGAGCAATTTTTCCTTTATTTTATTAATTGGTATAATTATAATATGAAAAATTCGTATTTTATCATCCACAAATAACACTTTTTTTAAATTTTTTTTTTCTTTCTGTCCTTTTTAATGATTTATTGCTAACTCATAAACTTCTCTCCTCTTTCCTCCTTTCTCTCTCTAAAACCCCAGCCTCCATTGTTGAATTTTGAAGGGGCTTCCATTGGATTTAATCGTATCGGTGGAAAGCCCTAATCCTCATTTCTTTAAAGTTTTTTTAGGTTTATAATAATGATTCCTACTTTTGGGAGGAACTTTTATCACTCGAAAGAAAGAGTTTCCGATCTCTTTTGAAAGACAAGGTGTTGGGAATATTTCAAGTTATCCCACACTTGAGCCCCACTGTGATCATACACTTAAGCATGATGGCGTCCAAAGGGAATGAAGTTAGAGTAAAAAAGTCACCAACAAGTTTTAGGAACTTGTAAATAGTTCAAAGGGTGAAGGTTACACCCCTTAACGATCCAGGAGATCGTTAAATCCAATAGGTTTGGAACCATGACTAGAAGTTCAGGGATGAAGGTACAAAACCAACCTAAAAGAGATTGAACTTGCCCTAAAAATAGGTCTCTACTATATTCTTCTCGTATTCATGTGCGCTTTCTGACTAACATACAATCAATAGGTTAACCCTAAACCTGTTTATCTATGTTGGTTGAATATTAATGCACAAATAAATCTATTATTGGCGATCACTTGAATAATAATCATATTAACCTTAAACAAGATTATTAATTATCTTATTAAGCATGATTACAAGTACAAATTCCCTTTAAACATGCATAAAAGGCGTGATAAAACAATAACAATGAATATCAAGCAACATAATATTAAGAAAAATTTGGATTTTGGTACCTCGAATATGGGGCTAATTGAATTTTCGTACCCGTTTAAAATTTATTTTTAAATTGGCACCTCAAAAAACACATAACTGTATATTTCAATACCTTCGTCCAGTTCCGTTAAGTTTTTTTGTTAGTGGGGCCCATTATCTAATTATTTAATAATTTAATTTATTAAAAAAACATTTCATAAAAAAAACTTAAAAAATAATAAAATAAAAAAAATCAGCCACTGCCACCTACGCCAGCGTCGGCTTCCGGCTGTTGGTGGCCGAATTCCCTTGGCACCGACGCCGGCCACCTCTTTCCTTTCCCTCCTTGTTTTCCCCTTCCCCGAAACCCTAGCTCAACCACCACCATCTTCCCTCTCTTCCTCGTTCTTGGCCGCGGCACCCCACCCCCTCCCTTTCCCTTTCCCTCCCTTTTTTCCACTTCCCCGAAATGCTAGCGCAACCATCCACCGTCTACCCTTCCTTCCCCGTTCCTGGCCGCGGCGATGTGGGGGTTTTCAAATAAGGTGGTTCGTTTTGTGGTGAAAGGTGGTTCGTTTTGGGGTTTCAGGGTTCGTGGGTGGTGGGGTGGTGGGTTTCTGGGTTCGCGGGTTCGTGGGTGGTGGGTTTTGGGGTTCGTGGGTGGTGGGGTTGTGGGTTTCCGGGGTTCGTGGGTGGTGGGTCTCTGGGTTCGTGGGTGGTGTGTTTATGGGCACCTCTGCCTGGCCGCGGCGGCAGCTGTTGTGGCTGGGAAGCGTGGCTGGTGGTTTTTTTTTTCAATTTTTTAAGTTTTTTTTAATTAATTTTTTTTTTCTTTTTTTTTAATAATTTAAATTATTAAATAATTAGATAATGGACCCCACTAACGAAAAACTTAATGGAACATGGACGGAGGTACTGAAATCTACAGTTATGTGTTTTTGGAGGTACCAATTTAAAAATAAATTTTAAACAAGTACGAAAATTCAATTAGCTCATATTCGAGGTACGAAAATTCAAATTTTCCTAATATTAATAAGGAAAAATGGAATCTAAAAATCCAACCTTTGTGAGGTCTGACAAAAAAAATCCAAACCTTTGCACCCCACCTTCTCTCACAGATCCATTACCTGTTGATGACCGATTTTTGTAAGTTATGTGCCACATGTCAGTCATTTATTGGTTAATTATTTTTTTAATTATTAAAAAACAAAAAAAATTAAAAGAAAAAATAAAACAGAAAAAAAAAACCAACACCAGCCACCTCCCCCACTCCCCGAAAACTTCCCCCCACCCCCAACCAGCCCCACCATCGGGGGTTGTCGGATTCGGACGATCTCCCCTCACCCCCCACCCCTTGACGCAACCTCCCCAACCGCCAAAACCCCCTACGATCTAAACCCTAACCACCACACCAAACACCCTATTCGACCTTCCCAAACCAGCCCGACCCTCCCCGGACCTCCCCACCGCCCGCCGACCAGTAACCGACAACCCCTGACCCTCCCCGACCCGTTTCCACCCCTCCGCACCCTAAACCCGACCCAAATTAGCCGTTTAGTCGAGTTTCGTGGTTGGGGTTCTGGGGTGGTCGGGGTTTAACCGTTTAGGGTGGTTGGTGTTAGGGTTGGGTTCTTGGGTGGTCGGAGTTTAGCCGTTTAGGGTGGCAGAATTGGTGGTGGTGCCTTGGTGGGTTGTTGGAGAGAGGAGAGAGAAAGAGGAGGAGTGAGAAGGGAAATTAAGAGAATTAAAAAAAAAACTTTTTTACCTGTTTAATAGGGTAAAGGTCAAATGAATCTGTAGGAGAAGGTGGGGTGCAAAGGTTGGATTTTTGTGAGATTAATTAAAAGTTGGATTTTTTTTGTCAGATCTTGCAAAGGTTGGATTTTTAGATTCCATTTTTCCTATTAATAATAATAAACATCATAATAATCATGTTAAAGCATAATATTAATAGCAAGATTCTAGGCATTATACTAATTAATAAGATTCATAACAAACCCTATCATGCCGCTAAGCATTAAAGATCAAATTAAAACTTTAGCCCTAACATGATACTAACATGATATTTAGGGAAGAATTAGGAAGCATCATAATAATCATAATTGATATTAGAAACTTAATTATTACCCTAAACATGTTACTAGGATCGGAAGCAATAAACACATCCTAACATAATACTAGGAAGCAATAAAATAATCTATCCACGATTTCTATATCAAAAGATCAATAAAACAATTAAAGTACTTACTTCGATGCCTTGTATCTCTTTCTAATAACAAAATAAACATGTTAGTAACTTCAAGGAAAAGTATAAAAACAAACAATTAAATTAAATAATTTAAATAGGGATTTGGGATCAAACCCTCAGAAGTATCAAACCTTTCACGTCTAGGGCGAAGACAACTTCGAACTTGGCTTGGTATGTCTAGAACTAATGTTTGAGGAATTTTGTAAAAGGGAAGGTTTAGAAAAAGAATAGAGAGAGAGGAAAGCTTCTAGATTTTAAAGAGAGAAAGAGAGAGATGATTGTGAATGTAGATGATTTGAAAACACGAAAATACGACCCCTATTTATAAGGAAAATAGCACGAGATCATTGAAAATCATATTCGGAATAAAATACCTCCTATTGTAAACGACAGGAGTCAGAGTCAGACGATAAGCTCGTATCCAGGCGACGAAGGCCAACCGCAGGCGACGAAGGTTAGCGCTTGGCGACGACTCTGTCGTCTCGCGCTGGTCCAAAAATCAACACGCTTTTCAACTCGTAATTACCTTTAACATCGGTTGCAGGTAATTAAGCGTCCGAGAAGTTTTCAAAATCAGATTTAATATATTTTATTCTAAATAAAGCATCTTAATAATATTAATAGGCCCTCCTCTAGATCATCGGGCCACCTTTAAAAATCATTGGGCCTAATCTAATTTAATCCATAACTTCCTCATAAGTCATTGGAATTGGGCTTATAATATATCATTTGGAAAGCTCTTTTCAAACCCAATCCAACTACACTATTATTGGACCCTTATTATGGACCAAACCAAATTGGACTGCCTATTTTCATAAATAGGAGTAAGAAAGGAAATATTTTAGAAAACTAAAAGAGAAATATTTTAATGAAAACATCCTCATCTTTAGACTTTCCATACTTTCACTTCGTTCGATAATCAAATGACGTGAAAGGTATTCATCACTGGGTTTGTTTTTTAGGGAGACAACACAAGGGTTTTTCTGGCCTCCTTTGTAAGACAAAATTTATCTCCTATTTTTGGGGGGATAAATTTCTTAGTTTTAAAACCATGATATTAGATCTAATGGTTTGTCGTGAAATTATTTCGTTGGTGAAAAAGTTATCAAGTTTTCGAATACAAACAGATAAATCAGAAGAAAAATAACCATCCTTGAAAGGAATGACCATCCTTGAAAGGAATGGTGTCCTTCGAACAAGTGTACTATTCCGTTAGTGGGTTCAGAATTATTAGAAAGCAAATATATTCAGTAAGGTCAAGTGATTGGAACGCCTAGGTGGAGGTCGCTTCCGATCAGTAATATTAATGCATAATTAATATTACAGCTGTAGACACCCATTTGTGTCTCCCCAAAACCAAACCCAATGATGAGTACCTTTCACGTCGAATCATAATCGAATGAAACGAAAGTGTGGAAAGGTCTAGTGTTGCAGAAGATTTTATTTCTTTTCTTTTCTTTTCTCTTCTCTCTGTTTTTGAAAACTTTATTTTAAGAAAACAGCCAATCCAGTTTGGTTGGTCCATGATATGGGTCCAATAGTGGTGTAGTTGGATGGGGCTTGCAAAGACCTTTCCAACGATATATTATAAGCCCAATTCTGATGAATATTGAGGAATTTATGGCCAATTTACTAAACTGGGCCCGGTTTGAGCTTTAAGTACGGCCCAATGATCTAGGGGAGGGCCTAATATGATTTATCATTCCTAATGTAATTAGGAATGGTTTTGGTCTTCTAGAAGATTCTAGAAGGTCTTATCATTCTTAATTCAATTAGGATTCTTCAGAGTTTTAATCAAGATCAAATAGCATTTTCGACTGAAATTATATTATTTTATCTTCCAGTACAATAAAATTATCAGATTTTCGAAAACGTGTTAAAATCCGGTTTGGCGTCCAACCCCAGACCTTGGCGCCTGGAATCAGGATTGGCGCCAGACGCTAGCCATTGGCGTCTGGCGCTAGCCAATGGTCCTGGCGCCAATGAGCCAGGGCTGGCGCCAAGGTGGTTTTTCGATCTTCAGACTCTGTTTTGATAAATTATCTTTTTTGGATGTTTTTCTCTATAAATATCGTATCAAAAACTCCGTTTTCATTAATCATCTACATCTATCATTCACCAATTCTTTTTATTCTTAAGTTTTAATAAACTCCGTTTTCATTCATCATCTACAGTCATCAATCGTCAACAATTACTTTATGAAGCATTGATCTTTTAGCATTCTTTCTAAACTTTGCTCTTTAATACAAAATTCCGCATTCACAAGATCTTGATACACTTAGACATATTCGAAGTTGCCTTCGCCCTAGACGTGAAAGGTTTTAATTTCTGAGGGTTTGGTCCCAAATCTCTATTTCAATTATTTAATTTAATTGTTTTGATTATTATTTTCCTTGAAGTTACTAACGCGTGTATTTTGTAATTAGAAAGAGGTACGAGGCATCCACGTAAGTACTTTAATGGTTTAATTGATTTATGTTGTAGATATCATGCTTAGATTGTTATTTATGATTCCTAGTATCATGTCTAGGGTATCTTTAATATTAAGTATGATAAAGTATGATGCTTCCTATGTTCTTTCTAATGTTTATGATTATTTATTATTATTATGATTATTTATTATGTTGCTTGATATTTATTGTATTGCTTGATCACCTTTTATGTATGGTTAAAGGGAATTGGTATTTGCAATCACGCTTAATAAGATAATTAATAATCTTGTTAGGTTAATTGTGATTATAATTTCAAGTGATCGCGAATAATAGATTTATTTGTGCATTAATGTTCAACCAACATAGATTAAACAGGTTTAGGATTAATCCTATTGATTGCATGTTAGTCAAAAAGCGCACATGAATACGAGCAGAATCTCTTTAAGGTTGCATTTGTACCATCATCCCCAAACCCTTATTTGGTTCATGACCTTATGGAGTTGACGATCTCTTGGATCGTTAAGGGGTGTAACCTTCACCTCGTGAACGGTTTACAAGTTCCTTAAAAACTTGTTGGCGACTCTTTTGCTCTATCTTCTTCCCTTTTGGACGCCACCGTACTTTAGTGTATGATCACAGTGGGGTTCAAGCTAGTGGGATTTTCAAAGGCTTGAAACTATTCCCTACATCCACTGGGGAGGATTTCTATTTTAATTCCTGAATTTGTTTCGGCAATGATTTAGAATGAGTGGATGAGACTCGAAAAGTTCTAAGTATTTCATGTGCGTAATTTTGATTAACATTATTGTCATATGCATAAAAAGGTTCTCATTGGAAATACCATCCATAATGAGTAAAAAACATAGGATTTTACACGTAGGAAATTTGAGAAATGTCTTTCACAACTAGGACTGACATAACACCGCGCGAAACTGGATGATTTTATTGTGCACAGAAAGCTGCTCAGGCATGTGGGAAGTAGCGTCAGGGGCCAGAGCTTGGCGCCAAACTTTTAGCCATAGCGCCAGACGCCAGTATTGGCGCCAGGCGCTACAGTTAAAAGTTGGCACCAGTCTCTGTTTGCTGGCGCCAATTTCCCAATACCGAGCCAGAAATATGCGTTCTAATTTCGACCGGTTTTTCGTATTGTTTTCTCGATCCTGCTTCCTGATTGAATTTTTTATCACTTTTCTGAAACCCATATGTGTTCTACATATGGACATAACCCTCTGGGGATTCATGCTCTATCTACCCGATTGAACGCTCCTGGCAACAAAGGGTACATCTGAGAGGTTGAATTCACCAAATTATGGAAGCGAGTTTTTTCTAAAAACTCACGGTTTTCTATCCACACGCGTTAACCCTTCACGGTTAGGCTTCTACGCGGTGTATCGGAACAATTAACCATGGACCCTGTTTGACTAAACCATATCCCGAACTTTAGAGAACTAGAGCCATGGTTAGGTTGCGAACTCATTGCATCATATTGTGCTTACTTGCCTAATTGTGCATTATTTGTTGTGCATATATATTCTATTCTCCTCCTAACCGTTTGTTGATTTGTGTTGAGATTATAATTAATGACTTAAAGAACTTTGCCTAATTAATTAATTAATTAATTAATTAATTCGAGTCAATAAAGTTTTTTTCTTCTTTTAATTGGAATTGACCTAGTAAGACTTTAGGCATACCCCAGTTGACTAATAATATCGAAAACAGTCCCAGACCGAGGCTCTAGTATTGGTGCCAAAATCTGGGCTGTAGCGCCACTGTATGGTGTGTAGCGCCAGACATTTACTAAAAAGTCTGGCGCCAACCACCATATTACGACGCCAGTCCTGTCTCTTGGCCGACCGTTCGGATTATTTGTCGAGTCATCACCTAATGTCTAATTAATCAGTTTCCTGTTTAATTCGGTTAATTTTGTTGGCAATAGTGCTTAATTGAATCAATATTCGAGTTTAGGCACTAAGTCCCATGGTCTTACACAAGAGTCCAAGCATGTCACTTACACTCAATACAGACACTAATACACATGTCTTGACCATGATTAAGGGAGTCTTGGTGCGCGCGTTATTTTTCGTCATTTTTTTAGGGGGGTAAGTCGGATATTAATCCTCCAATAAATAATAGTACTTAAGTTCCCTAAACACATGTACATTATTGCTCCCTAAAAATATGCATACTTTTTTATTTTGAAATAAAAAGCCATAAAGTCAAACTGATTCGAGTTAATTAATTAAAACGCAAACTGGCTTAATTTACAGCGCATGGTCAAGAAAGGAAGGACGATTAATCAAAGATAACCTCTTCGTACAAGTCCAACTTTTTGACAAACCTATAGCTCGCAAGAGGAAAGCAAGAGTTATAATGGCAACTCGGGAAGATGTTAATGATCTCAAGAACCAACTGGCTACTGAAACTGAGACACTAAAGCTTCTCGCACTTAAGATCGAGGATCCCGCGAAGCAACAACAAATGGACCTCATGCAAGAAAGCCTAAGCAAGTTGTCCAGCGACTACAAATTTCAAGAACTCACATCCCAAGGGGTCTCGGTGGATAAAGATCTTCTTCCGCAGAAGTTTAGTGCCAACGACATCCCAAAGTTTAGGGCAATCGACAACCCCTACTTCCGTCTAAGGGCATTTGAAACAATAATGAGTATCAAGGGTATCGATAAGAAAATTTTCCCTTCTTTGTTTTCACTATCTCTCGAGACCGTTTGCCAACAATGGTTCTTTTCTCTTGAAAAAGAAAAGACCTCTACCTGGGAATCCATAGCAAACGCTTTCGTCGATAGGTACAAGTGCAATGTTCAAGTCAAAACTGACCATAGAGAACTTGAAATTCTTAAGCAGAAGGAGAATGAAGGCTTCACATCTTTCTTTAACAAGTGGAGAGAAACCTCAACTAAAATGATTGAGGTACCAAGTGAAAAAGAGTCTGTGAGATTGTTCATTAAAAATCTCCAAGAAAGATATTCAAAACATCTTAAATATCAAAATAACCTTCATACCTTTAAGGCTGTTTATGATATTGGGATTAATATTGAAGATGACTTAGCTAAATCTAAAGCTGCCAACAATAACTCCAACAGTGGCTGGAAAGGAAAGAAGAACGAAAATCCTTCTTCTTCCAAAACCGCCCACTCAAATAATGTTAGCGCCCTTAATCTGGGAGAAGTCCTCGCCATGAACAACCAAGGACAAAAGAAATTGTTTAGGAGAAATTTCACTCCTATTGGCATGAGTTATGACACCGCGTTTGATCGGCTAAATGCAAAAGGTCTTATAACTCCCGTTGGACCATTTGGAGATCCACCAGTCGAGAAGAGGTCGCCTAATTGGAACCCCAATGCACATTGCAAATATCATCAAGGTAGGGGCCATTCCACTGAAAGCTGTTGGAAGCTTAAGGAAGCTATACAAGACCTGATTGACAGTAATAAGCTGCCGTTGCCTCCTGCCAGTAAGAAACCGAGTATTGACAATGCACCTCTAGCTCACACATTGGCTTTCTCCGATGAAGAAGGCGAAGTTGACCCGTCATCTCTCATTAAGCCTGTCAAAGTAACCAACGTCGAAGAAGAAGAAGAAGAAGAGACCTTTTTCGATGTAAAAGATAATCTTCCAGAACCAGCAAATGAGGTAGAAATACAAATACTCACACTATATCTGAGGGAGACATCGCAACTGTTACATGAAACTCTCATAATTCTGAATAAACTTCGCAAGGAATATGATCAAGAACCTAAGAGAGAATTCACACCAGTAAAAACGACTTATGAGGCAAAACACTTTCCCTTACAAGTCACCGAAAGACCCAAGAAGAGCAATAAAGTTTATACTCCAATTGAGATCCCGTATGCACAAATGTTTAAAATGCTCTCCGAGAGTGGCAAGGTCAAACCTCTCGAACCGAGACCATTTGAATCATTAAAAAGAATAGATAGATATTACCGTCAATACCATCAGTCAGGAGGACACACCATAGAAAACTGTTTCAAATTCAAGGATTTGGTGTAGAAAATGTTTGATAGAAAAGAATTAGTCCAAGTTCAACAAGAAGAGGATATAAATGTTAATGGAGTATGGGACAGTGATGAAGAAGATGTCTATCTAAAAGACATATTAGAACCTTCACCTTCCATATCATACACCACGGACGACATTTGGGCTGAAGAAGATTCATCAATAGACGTCCTCACAAGATCCGGGAGAATACAACCTCCTGTTTCAACACAACCCATGCCTACCGTACAACAAGTTCCCATACCTATCATCGAAGACAAAGACATCGTTAAATAATTCAAGAAGACAAAAGTGGAGATGAATGTATGGAAACTTCTGGCAACATCTCGAGAACATAGGTTGGCTGTGATGAATGCCTTGGATAAAATCGGGATAGATTCTGACACCACTCCTGAGGGACTAGCTAACTTCCTCACGAGTGATCTCCCTAGTCCAATTAATCTAATCACCTTCTCTGATAAAGATTTACCCCCGGAAGGTGAGAAGCACTACAAAGTGTTAAACCTCACAGTAGTCTGCAAAAGAATGAATGTTCCCATGACTCTTGTAGACAATGGATCGGCTATTAACGTCTGTCCACTTAGGACTGCGAGGATGCTCGGCATAAAGGATGAGGATTTAACTCCGTCCACACAATGAATAAGAGCTTACGATAATACTCGACGTCAAGCTCTTGGCAAAATAACCCTAAATGTGACGACAGGAGCAATAGAACATGATACTGCTTTTCAAGTGGTAGACATCAAAGCCTCATTCAATCTGTTGGTAGGACGCCCTTGGCTCCATGACCTAAAGGCCATCCCTTCATCTCTCCACCAACAAGTGAAGGCTATAGTTGGAGGAATCCCCATCACTATTGATGCTTCGCCAATGAGGATCAAGTCAATAGAGAATCCAATCATCAACGTGGAACACGACGAAGATGATGAAGACCTATGGGGCTTTAACGAAGAAGTCTTCTTAATCCAAGAGGATGAAAGGACATCTCTTTGCCACGACCCCCATTCCAACATGATTATCAACACTATGCTAAAGAAACAAGGACACTTCCCTGGGATGACCTTAGGAAAGAAGAAGGGGATAGCAAAATCGATAGAGTCACCTGGCCTCCCTAAATTAGATACTTTCGGACTTGGTTTTGAACCGACTCGGAAAGATCTCAAGTGAGCCCAGGACAAATTGAAAGCACGTAGGGACGCTCGCATTCAAAAGAAAGCAATTCCAATGGATGAGTACCCTCTTATGCTTAATGGTCAGTTTATAAAAGAAGGAGAGGACTATCCGTGCCATGAATTTCCCGAATCATTTGTTGTAAATGGTATATGACAACCAGGATTCGAGATTTTCTTGGATTGCTACTTCATTGACGAAATCCCAACTCCCGTCCATAAAGAGAAAGCACCTCCATGCTTTGACGTTAACGTCATGGGATTACTTTTTGGGCGAGAAAAGAATGAGCCAGTTTATGAAGAAGACAACTCCTCACTCATTCAAACGGTCCTACAAAGCGAAAACTTCGACCCCTCAAAGCTAATTACTCCAGCTGAAGGATTATTGCAAGGGTGGCGCAAGACTATCAAGGTGACTACTCCGAGTGGAAGGAAGATATCAATCACGACAGGACAAGGGCCAATGTTTGAAGAATCGTCAGAGTCAGGGTCAGAGTCTGAGTCAGAGCCTTTCCTTTTAGAATCTTCTAAGTCTTTAGCTATAACGCCTTCCCTTCCTATTTCTTCTCCTAGGATAGTTAGTGATCCAGTCCCTGAGGACATATCACTCTTTGATGTAATGATCTCAGAGTATAATAATATCGCTCATTCTCCTTACTTCTCGTGTTCTTCCCTAACCCAAGATGACGAACATTGCTTAGCTAACGATGAAAAAGATAAAGAATTTATTAAAGCAATGGAAACACTTGAAAAGAAAACATCAGTAATTGAAGAGACTGAAACAGTTAACATCTCAAATGATTCAACTCATAAAAGAGAAGTTAAAATCGGACTAACATTGAATAAACAAGAAAGAACTGATTTAATTAACTTGCTTAAAGAATTTATCGATGTATTTGCTTGGTCATATGAAGATATGCCAGGCATTAACAGAGAAATAGCTCAACACACTATACCATTAATTCCAGGAATGAAACCTGTAAAACAAAAGTTACGTCGAATGAAACCCGACGTAGCACTTAAGATAAAAGAAGAAGTTCAAAAACAAATAGCTGCAGGTTTCATCAAGGTATCTAAATACCCCGAATAGGTCGCTAACGTCGTCCCAGTTCCTAAGAAAGACGGAAGGGTAAGGATGTGTGTCGACTATTGAGATCTAAATAAGGCAAGTCCAAAGGACGACTTCCTTTTGCCACACATTGATATTCTGGTAGACAACACATCAAATCACGCGCTTCTCTCATTCATGGACGGATACGCAGGGTACAATCAGATTCTCATGGCGGAAGAAGACATGGAGAAGACAACTTTTATCACACCATGGGGCACTTACTGTTACACGGCAATGCCATTTAGGTTGAAAAACGCAGGTGCTACTTACCAACGTGCAACAACTGCCTTGCTCTATGACATGATGCACAAAGAAGTCGAAGTATATGTAGACGACATGATTGTGAAATCAAAGGACCGTCCAGGCCATTAAGTAGCCTTAAGGAAATTTTTCGAAAGACTAAGAAAATACAATATGAGGTTAAATCCATCAAAATGTGCTTTTGGAGTCACATCAGGCAAGCTCTTGGGATACGTCATAAGCTCTAAAGGAATAGAGATAGATCCAACCAAGATTAAAGCAATCATGTCAATGACACCGTCCAAAACCGAGAAACAGATTCGAGGATTCATTGGCCGGTTGCAATACATAAGTAGGTTGATATCAAAACTAACAACGATATGCGAACCAATCTTCAAAAAGCTCAAGAAGAATGTACCAGTAATATGGGATGATGAGTGTCAAAAAGCCTTTGACCGGATCAAAGCCTATCTCGCAAATCCTCCCGTATTAGCGCCAACACTTCCCGGAATACCTCTTAGGTTATATTTGACGGTTACCAAAGAGACAATGGGAGCCATGCTAGCACAAGAGGTAGAAAACAAAGAGAATGCAATCTATTACTTAAGTAAGAAGATGCTCGAATACGAAACACGCTATACACCACTCGAGAAATTGTGCCTCGCTTTGGTGTGGGCCACGACTAAGTTGAGACATTACATGTTGGTGCATACCGTTTTCGTAGTATCTCGATTAGATCCACTTAAATACTTGTTCGAGAAATCAACGCTCAATGGGAGTATTTCAAGATGGATAGTCAACTTAGCCCAGTTCGATGTGCGGTTTATGCCATAAAAAGCTATTAAAGGATCCGTGGTGTCAGACTTTCTGGCATATTTTCCAATAGAAGACTCGACACCAATACAGGACAATGAATTTCCAGATGAAGATTTGATGGTCACAGAAGATGATACTTGGACTTTGTATTTTGACGGAGCCTCAAACCAAAAGAGATGTGGTGTCGGAGTGCTACTAGTATCACCTAAAGAAGAACACGTCCCAATCTCAATAAAGCTTGATTTCGACGTTACCAACAATGCTGCTGAATATGAAGCATGTGTGGTAGGCCTTGAAACAGCCCTGGCCTTGGGAGTAAAAAAGTTAAGGATATTTGGAGATTCCTCTCTAATCATTAATCAAATATCTAAAAGGTGGAAAGTTAGGAGCGAAAGCCTAGCCCCTTACCAAACTTATTTGGAAACTCTTACCGATCAGTTAGAGAAGGTAGAATACACATACCTACCTAGAGAAGAAAATCAATTTGCTAATGCCTTGGCAAGATTAGCCTCAATGGTTAGGATTCCCACGGATATCGAGAAGATGCCTCTAACTATCGAAAAAAGGCACAAACCGGCATATATACAGGCTATAGAAGATGACGACCCAATCCAAGACGAAGATGAAGAACAAGAAGAAGAACCATGGTACACAGACATTCTCAACTATGTCACCAATGGAGAATACCCTCCTCATGCTGACAAAAGAGCTAAGCGACCTTGAGACTTTTGGCTTCTCAATATGTACTCATAGACAACGAGCTACATAAAAGGGTACCTAATGGTCGAGCCCTCCTATGTGTAGGGAAGGTGGATGCACAAAGAATAATGAGAATGGTCCACGAAGGAATATGTGGAACTCATATAAATGGAAAAATGTTAGTCTAGAAAATAATGCGAGAAGGGTATTATTGGACTACCATGAATAGGGACTGCCATCAATATGTAAAAAGATGCCCTAAGTGTCAAATTTATGCCAATTTACAGCACGTTCCTCCATCTTTGCTATACACCTACACATCACCATGGCCATTCTCCACATGGGGAATTGACATAATTGGCAAGATCGCTCCTCCAGGGACAGGAGGCCATGAATTTATTCTAGTAGCAATTGATTACTTTACGAAGTGGGTTGAAGCGCAATCATATGCTAAACTCACCGCAAAACATGTAGCACTCTTTATCGAGAGAAATATCATTTGTCGATATGGAGTCCCACATGAAATGATAAGTGACAATGGAACTCACTTTCAAGCCGAATGTGAAGAATTGCTACATAAATATGGTATCCAACATCATCATTCGTCCCCTTATAGACCTCAAGCAAACGGAGCAGTCGAGGCAGCTAATAAGAATTTAAAGACTATCATCGAGAAAATGACAGAAAATTATAAGGATTGGCCTGACAAGCTTCACTTTGCATTGTGGGGTTATCGCACGTCAATTCGTACGTCAACAGGAAATACACCATTTTCTTTGGTATATGGAATGGATGCCGTACAACCTGTCGAACTACAAATACCATCTCTACGTATTGCGCTAGAGAGTAAACTCGATGAAGTCGAATGGACTAGGGCACGATATGAAGAATTGATCCTACTCGATGAAAAACAACTAGAAGCCCTACATCACACTCAGTGCTATCAAACTCGTACGGCTAGATATTTTAATAAGAAGGTCAAGACAAGAAATATCAAAGTAGGAGATTTGGTATTAAAAGCGCTAAGGAAAAATGTTTTAGATCCAAGGGGAAAGTTTAGACCTAATTGGTCTGGCCCCTACATTGTCAAAAGAATCCTGTCAGGTGGTGCAGCCAAATTAACTGACATGGATGGCAATGAATTCTCAAACATGACCAATCTTGACCAACTTAAAAAATACTACCCATAATTACTTGAGTAGGACACTCAAGAGAGCTACGTTCGGCCTGATTCCTTAAGAAAGGATACGCAGGCAACCCATTACGGGTGCGGCCACTTGATTTTTCGACATCTTCGCGTTCCAGAATCAACAAAAAGTCAACAAAATTCGGAAAAGCAACCGGCGTCACAGAACAGAGTATAGCGCCAGCCAAAAGCCATTAGCGCCAGACGGTGGAATTGGCGCCTGGCGCCAGACCTCAATATCTGGCGCCAATCTGCAATTACTGACGCCAATTCAGTCATAAAATCTGGGCGAATTTCGGTGTTTTTCGGAAAAATTTTCGACTTCCGTACTCGAAAAGTTTCCGAAAATTAATTTTTTTTCGGTTTTTCATTGTTTTTATAAAACAAATTTAAAGTAACAATTTAATTGAAGGCTGAAATTTCATTAATGAAATAAAATTGCATTGTTAATGGAATTTAAATAAGGCTGAAATTAATTAACTTTAAATTAAGAATCTAATAAATCTAAAGCTAAGCAATGGTCTAGTCTTTCTTCTCCTTCTTTGCTCTTTTCCAATTCTTTTCTGCCTCCTCCTCTTCATCCATTACTTTAGCTAGTAGGCATCCTTTAGAGGACCTACATTCAATCTTAGAATAAATTGTTTCTCCTTCAGCTAGCACCCCATGCTTCTTTTCCACCCAAGCCTTCTTGTCTATAACCTTCCTTTTCCCCTTGTCTTTAGTAGTATTCTTCTTCTTAGGCATTATAGGTGTCTTGAACTCAATTCTTGCACGTAAGTGTTCCTTGGCCGGTGTCACCCTGTCACCTAGACGATTCTTCACATCGGTTCTACCCTGATCAATTGAAGACTTCTTCAGCAACCACTTCTTTACGTCATTAGGTAAAGAAGGGGGAACCTTTTGGGTAATCACTTCCCATAAAGGTCTAGCATTCCAGTAAGTGTCAAATTTATCTACTTCTTGAGATATGGGATACTCATAGGGAGGACGAAGATCCTCGGAAGGAATATTTTGAAGCAAGCCATATTGTCTCTTTACTCTGCAGGGGTAATAATACGTCATGCGAGACAAGCTTGGAAGACGGCAGAAAGGTTGCTTGTTAACACCAACCATCCTTTTTATTTTCCACCATGGGATGACCCACTTGATAGCAAAGTCACGTGATTCAAAGACTTTCTTCCACCCATGGCGCCCAATTTTAGGGATGCGCTTCTTTCTTCTCACAAAGCAAGTGGGCGTATAACTTTCAATGTCGTCCGGAGGGCTAATTAATCCTAGCCTTTCCATTAGCCATATATATATATATATATATATATATATATATATATATATATATATATATATATATAATTCCAATGCAAATAAATTAATATTACGATACAAAAATATATTTTTTGATTTCTGTAATTAAAAATATTATTTTTCTACCTATAATAAAATTGGAGAACCGCGAAGAGGTGCTTTTGGGTCCCTTTTCAACTCATCTAGACTAATCATAGTCTCTCCAAGTATTAAAGGCATTGGATTTCTTCCTGATTCAATTTGTTCAAGCACAGTGGTTTTAATTGATTGACCCTCATTAATTTTACCACTACTAAGACAATATTGATTAAGCATGCAGAATAAGAACGCCCTTCTTCTATATATGTGAAAAGATTCAGAAAGCGGTTTATCAAAATAATAGCGTGCGAATTCTTTTAAGTTCACCACGTTGCCATTCACTATCTTTGATAAATCCCTTTCCTTCAAGTTAAAGAAGCGCTCAAAATCCTTATAGTAATATGCATCTACTCTAGGGATTACTACCAAGTCTATTGCAGGGAAGCCTAAAATAGCACCAAATTCCTCTGGCAAAGGGCTAATTTCATCATACCCTATTCTAAAACAATGTGTGTCAATGTTCCAATATTCTAAAGCGGTATGTATGAAGTCTATGTCTAGATCTACCCCTTTAATGCCATATATTCCCCCCAAGTGAAATAAATCCAATTCTTTTCTTTCTCTAGCATTGAGAGATCGACACCATTCATGAGAATATTGGGTGAAGGTTTTAGTGGCTAAAGACATGATTATTATTTTTTTAAAGAGAAGACTATTTTTTCGCTGGAATTATGTGAAGAATCGGCTGAGCAGAGGGCTATTTATGCACAAATCGCAAGAAATTTCAATCTGGATAAAATACGGAGTCAGCGTCGATTGGCGTCAAAACCCCGATATTGGCGTCACACAACAGCTCTTGGCGCCACACGCTAGCAATAGCGCCTGGCGCCACGCGCCACAGGCTGGGGCCAGCTGGCGCCAAGTCAGCAGGACAACCGCGCGTACTCAGTTTGCGTTCTGATTTTATTTTGGAGTCGGTCAATGACTTTATGGCCCCGTTTTAATATTATTCTATCCTTTTCTTAATTTAATTACATTTAGCAATTATTTTTAATTATTTTTATTTTTTCAGCTTTTCTCTCCGTTTTATTTTTCCTTTTTATTTTTCTTTTTGGGGGAGAGAGTCGGATAATACCTCCATCAATAACGAAAATGACGGAATTTTTGCTTAAAATTGTTATCACATCTGCACACACTAACATACACTAACATAATAATAGATAATACAGAACAAAGTGTCTAAATAACAAGTCAAAGGCAAAGTTCTATAAAAAGTCAAAATAAAATATACATAAATAAACTACGGCGCCGGAGGATGTAGGCCCATCATGCCATAAAACTGCTTCGTCCGAGGAGTCTTTTCTCCACCAGCTCCGGCCTCAGCACCAGCTCTAGTCTCCGTAGGAGGAGGGAAACTCAAAACAGGACCGCTCCAGCCAAGGTCAACCTGAGGCTGAGACCGCGGAGGCTGCTGCGATGACGAGCCAACCTCGTACATCCCACCACCTCTGAAAGCCGAGGTAGCCTCTCCTAACGGTGCAGCAGGAGCATCCTCAGAAGAAGACCTTAAGCCCTCAGCAACGTCGGCTCGAGCAGCCTCGGAATGGCCACCTCTACCTCCTGACGAAGTGCGACGACGTCTCGAGCTAGACCTCGCTGGCTCTCTCCGCTCCTCAGGCCTCGTACGGGTGTGAGAAGCAATCGGCTAACCCTGCAAAAAGAATTAAATCAGAAACAAGGTGAAAACTGAAGCATAGTGCAGAAACAATAAGTAAAGAAAAGTTACCTCTCGGACAGCGTCGTCTCGACGAAAGGTAGCCGCGTTCCTCATCCGGACGAGTTGGCTCCGGAAGGCATCAATGCATCGTGCCATAGCCGAAACCACCTCGCGTGAGAATTGTCAAGGAAAGCTAAGTCAGTAAAAATGCACGATAACTGAATACAAGATTCTGAATTAGAGCTAGACTTACTCTGGTCTGGTGACGAGGAATCGACCGCTCCACGAAGCGCTCGCCCTCAGGAGCCGGAGAAATAATCTCCTCGATCGGCCCGAACATCCCCTGGTAGTGGATGGACATACGGGGTGGCACAAACTCAGTGGGACCATCCTGATGAAACAGAAAGAAATCAGTAAGGTATTATTTGGGGGCTACTCAGCGAAAAACAAAAAGTTAAGAATTTTACCCTCACACCCTCGGCCGGCACGGGGGCTGGAGCTAACAAAGGAAGCAACTCCTCAGCATAACTCCGCCCAAGGATCACATGGGACCGCCAAAGAGAACCAGGCTCCTCAGCTATGCTCGAAAACTCTCTCTCGTCGAACATGTGGCGTGGTGGAGGAGCAGGAACGACAAAGGCATCGGAAGAGTGTTGTCTAGCAACTCCCTCTCCTAAGTACGCAACCACTCCGTAGGTCCCCAGAAAGTAACGACGCTCAGCAGAGTACTGTGCAGCTAATCCAGGGACTGTCCAACCGCCCCATGGCCGGTATACTACCTCAGGTCCCTATAAAAATACCAATCGGGTAAGAACATGTCTAAAACGTCGCAGAAGAGCAAGATAAGCACTAAAAACCGTACCGAGATGATCCGACTCCGGACACGTGCAGTAGACAGGTCCACATGGTGGCTGCCCCAAGTGGCGCTCACCGGATACCCCCTAAGATGGTCTCGCTGGCGCAATGGAAGGAAAGTATTCATAGAACCAGATCTACAAAAAAGCTAAAGCATAAGTAAAATTCTAACAAAACATATAGGGCTAAACTTTATAGGGAATAATGTTTACCTCTAAGACTTTCTAGAAAGCAGACAAAGAAACATTCGTCCTAAAAGACCGGTGGTGACACCAGTCCCTCAGTGCGCGAACGAAGTCAGTATAGGCCAAGCTGGCCCAGTCATAAGTCCCGATCCGCCGGAGATCGCGAACAGCAGGGAGGTAGTAAAGCAACGCCCTACTACCCCTGTCAGGGGATAATGTCCCTGACAACAACATCAGCACAAAAATGCGCACCCGCTGCTCTCGGGTGGTCGCATCGTCATCAAGAGCCGCTGCTAGCGTCGAGCGGCGGATCCCTCTAGCACTGAACTGAGTCGTCTCGACCTCAGCTCGAGCCCGAACAACAATCGGCCCCAACAATTCCTCGACCTCTGGAGAAAAGACGTCGATACCGCCGTCAAATGGCAGCGGCACAGAAGAGAACTTCAGTCCTGTGATGAGACTGAAGTCTGTAGGAGTGACCATCATATCACCCCATGGAAAATGAAAGGTGTTGGTGGTGTCCCAAAAGAACTCCACCAGAGCGCGTACTACGTGGTGACCCCCGCTGGAGGAAACCATAGCCTCGGAGGTCTCAAACAGGGCAACCAATCCGCAAGACTCCCATAGGAGTCTCGTGTTTCGATCTCTGGGGATATGCATCCTATACAAATTGCCTAGGCCATCGCAGCCAGAGCCGTGATGTCGTGTCCTCCCAGGCTCGGTTCCCCGTCTCACCCTCTCAGAAATGTGGTGGACAGGGGCAAAGAACAAGGTCTGCTCATCCCACTCAGGGAACTGACCAAGCAAAGTGGACGGTGTGGTGTCGTCCTCCACGGGCTCATGCTCCCGTGTAGTGTTTCGGGACCGTGAACCTGAGCCTCGTTGTTTAGCCATGCTACATTGTGCAGAATCATCATAAATCAAGGTTCTATAGTATCTAAAGGTTTGCCTAGCCGCATGATACTATGTTCGCAAAAACAGAGTACGTAGTACTATAACAGAGCACAAATTCAAATTGAGCTTGACAACATTTTTTCAAGCAATCAAACAATTTCTTGCAACACCATAGTGATTATTGTGACAAATTGAGCAACAACTGCTAGCAAAAACATCAAGAATTAGTCACATTGTTCTTCACGACCTTAGGAGGTCCAACAATGGTGGATTGCTCATTTCTTCGCCAAATTGAGTCAAACAAGTATCAAATTACTCCCAAGGCAATATACGAATATAAACAAGCAATTTCATGGCATAAAACTTGATAAACAAAGCAAATTGAGCATCATAAGTTTCGAATTCTTATGAAATTCGTGAATGAACATGCCAATAATTCATAAAAACCGGTGTGAGTTGGAGGAAAACTTACATAGATCAGGAATATGGATGAAAAGAGCTTTGATTTGCAACAAATTTGAGCGAATTCGGTTGAGAATCGAATGAGCAATGATCAATTGAAGTTTCGACTTCTTTCGAGCAGCGTTCGCAACAAACCAGAGCACGAAATGAACTGAAAACGGGAATTTAAAGTTATTCCCGTGCTGGTCCCAGTCCTTAGGAATTGGCGTCACATCCTGTGCTTGGCGCCAGACGCCGATTTCAGCGCATGGCGCTAATGCCATAAGTCTGGCGCTGATCGATTTTCAGCGACGCCAAAGCAGCCAACCACCTTTTGGGGTTATGCTAGCCTTCTGCAATATACTCTGGGTTCCTTGGTACGCCAGTTAGCCCCTTTAAGCAATTTGACATGATTAGGTAATCAGCTTGATTACATGAAGTGATCGACTTGATGAAAAGATCGTCTTACTAAGCTTAAAGCGCCTAAGCATTGGCTCATTAGCAAAAAGCACCGACATACATGTTCATTAGCAAAAGGCACCGACATATAGGTTCAAGAGAAAAGAGCGCCGACGTAAAGGCATAGCAAAAGGCAAGTTCAGGCGAACTTTTAGAGATCGACAGGCGTGGATATTTGGTATTTTCCTTTGGGAAATTATCGCATCAAATGAGGATGACTTCAAGAAAGGATGTCTTCGACATCATTCCCTAGCTTGCGAAAAGTTTTCATAAACAACTGAAGGTAATTTCGGGCGAAGTTGTCTTCGATCATAGTTCCTGAGGCATGGAAGATGATCATAATGCGGATGAGAATTATTTCAAGAGAAATAATTTTCGATGATATTCCCTTGGACGTGGAATATTATCATTGCGGAGAAGGTAGTTTCAGGCGAAGCAATCTTCTAATTTGGAAGTAGTTACGAGGCGTAGCGGTTTTCAAGCGGGATGGCATTCTCTAGCTTGCAGGAGGTCATCAAAACAAATCAGTTACTTTAAGAGACGTGTGCTCGACGGTGCCAGATACGCGTTTCTTAACTCTTTTATTTGTTTAACTAACGCTAGTTTGCAGGTATTGGCGTTATAAGAGTGATTTAGGATAGCAGAACGTTCTGAATCATTCTCCGTCCCTATCGATACTTTGACTTTCGTTTTTGAAACTTGCGCTTCTCCAAACTCAGTCAAAGTGGGGGCTTCTGTAGACACCCATTTGTGTCTCCCCAAAACCAAACCCAGTGATGAGTACCTTTCACGTCGAATCATAATCAAATGAAACGAAAGTGTGGAAAGGTCTAGTGTTGCGGAAGGTTTTATTTCTTTTCTTTTCTTTTCTCTTCTCTCTGTTTTTGAAAACTTTATTTTAAGAAAACAGCCAATCTAGTTTGGTTAGTCCATGATATGGGTCCAATAGTGGTGTGGTTGGATGGGGCTTGCAAAGACCTTTCCAACGATATATTATAAGCCGAATTCCGATGAATATTGAGGAATTTATGGCCAATTTACTAAACTGGGCCTGGTTTGAGTTTTAAGTACGGCCCAATGATCTAGGGGAGGGCCTAATATGATTTATCATTCCTAATTTAATTAGGAATGGTTTTGGTCTTCTAGAAGATTCTAGAAGGTCTTATCATTCTTAATTCAATTAGGATTCTTCAGAGTTTTAATCAAGATCAAATAGTATTTTCGACTGAAATTATATTATTTTATCTTCCAGTACAATAAAATTATCAGATTTTCGAAAATGTTTTAAAATCCGGTTTGGCGTCCAACCCCAGGCCTTGGCGGCTGGAATCAAGATTGGCGCCAGACGACAGCCATTGGCGCTTGGCGCTAGCCACTGGTCCTAGCGCCAATGAGCTAGAGCTGGCGCCTAGGTGGTTTTTTGATCTTCAGACTCTGTTTTGAGAAATTATCTTTTTTGGATGTTTTTCTCTATAAATATCGTATCAAAAACTCCGTTTTCATTAATCATCTACATCTATCATTCACCAATTCTTTTTATTCTTAAGTTTTAATAAACTCTGTTTTCATTCATCATCTACAATCATCAATCGTCAACAATTACTTTATGAATCATTGATCTTTTAGCATTCTTTCTAAACTTTGCTCTTTAATACAAAATTCCGCATTCACAAGATCTTGATACACCTAGCCATATTTGAAGTTTCCTTCGCCCTAGACGGGAAAGGTTTTAATTTCTGAGGGTTTGGTCCCAAATCTCTATTTCAATTATTTAATTTAATTGTTTTGATTATTATTTTCCTTGAAGTTACTAACGCGTGTATTTTGTAATTAGAAAGAGGTACGAGGCATCCAAGTAAGTACTTTAATGGTTTAATTGATTTATGATGTAGATATCATGCTTAGATTGTTATTTATGATTCCTAGTATCATGTCTAGAGTATCTTTAATGTTAAGTATGATAAAGTATAATGCTTCCTATGTTCTTTCTAATGTTTATGATTATTTATTATGTTGCTTGATATTTATTTTATTACTTGATCACCTTTTATGTATGGTTAAAGGGAATTGGTATTTGCAATCACGCTTAATAAGATAATTAATAATCTTGTTAGGCTAATTGTGATTATAATTTCAAGTGATCGCCAATAATAGATTTATTTGTGCATTAATGTTCAACCAACATAGATTAAACAGGTTTAGGGTTAATCCTACTGATTGCATGTTAGTCAGAAAGCGCACATGAATACGGGCAGAATAAAGTAGAGGCCTATTATTAGGGCAGGTTCAATCTCTTTTAGGTTGGATTTGTACCATCATCCCCGAACCCTTATTTGGTTCATGACCTTATGGAGTTGACGATTTCTTGGATCGTTAAGGGGTGTAACCTTCACCTCGTGAACGGTTTACAAGTTCCTTAAAAACTTGTTGGCGACTCTTTTGCTCTATCTTCTTCCCTTTTGGACGCTACTGTACTTTAGTGTATGATCATAGTAGGGTTCAAGCTAGTGGGATTTTTAAAGGCTTGAAACTATTCCCTACAACAGCTTAATCTTGAATGAACCCTTCGTTTCACACCCTTAGCAGTTAACGAACCGACTCCACAAATTAATTCGGAAGAAATTAATTTGTCGCCCAAGTACTAAATATTTAGTCGTCGGAAATTCGAGCTTAGAGCGTCGAAATCGAGCGTCGGAAGTCGAGTCAAAAATAGTAAATGACCAGATGCACAAATAATAATAAATTGACCATATTCCCAAAATACCACTAGCATCGGAGTGCCTCGAGCATCCGAGTGCTAGGGGAAAAAATGTCCTAGCATAGGTGGCTAGCAAACGCACCAAGCCGAGCCATGCATGGCCGGCTGGTGCGTGCTAGTGCACCATAGCTAGCAGCCGCAAGCAACGCGTGCTAGCAGCAGCTAGCTGCCGCAAGCATTGCGAGCTAGCAGCAGCTAGCAGCGCACGCAAGGGCCAGCAGCCCGCACTTGTGTGCGTGACTTGCTAGCCATAGCAGCAGCCCGCAACATTAGGTGCGGGGTTGGGCTCTCGGCTGGGCTGCGGCTGGGCCATAGGGCCGAGTACTAGGGGAAGCAAATGGGAGCATATGGAAGCAAGTGGGGTGAGGGACATGTGGCACAAGGAGAGTATTGAGTGGGGAGCAAGTATGGTCCCCTACTCTCCATGCGGTCCTCACCACCCTTTACATATGATAGTGCCACTTGTAGATTTATTATTAATTTGCTTATTTATTTTAATTTAGCTTTAAAATAAATTATGGAATTTCATGCTCCCACATTGATGGGATAGAAATTCCCACTCTCCCTCTTGCCTATAAATACCCATCTTAGGTTTTTGGGAAGAGTGCTTGAGTAGGAGTTCAATAGAGCATTGCATTAGCAAAAACTCTTAAACTCATATAATACTCGGGTTTTGGTCGGACCTCGCTAACCTCGAGGTAACGGACCTAAAAGTCATTAGTAGTTTTTACGGGTGGATTTCCGTAGGAGGCTCGCGTATTTTTGTAGCTTAAAGCTTTCAAGTAAGAGCCCGACTTTGAGGGCGAAGCACACTTAAAAGGTAAATTTCGATTTTAACCTTTTATGTCTATTTATTATGCTTTATGATTTTATTAATTGCGAGTGGTTCTTTGGGTCAGGGTTGTTTCCGCGGTGAGTCGGACTCACCAAACCCTAACAGCGGTATCGGAGCCTCGCTCGTTTATTTTTAAAATCATAATTTTTTCAAGGTGTTTTATCATAATTTTTTCAAGGTGTTTTATGGCTTAATTTTCCTGGTTTTAAGTTTCTAATTTGATTAGTAGCTCGTTTTATATATTTTAACCTCGTATTAAAGCTATCATCAGCCCCAAACCCAGATTTCGACCCAAAAATAGTGAATTTTGGGTGGAAAAGGCGTTTTGGAAATGGTTTTTACCTTGTAGATCTCGGTTTTTAGCCAAAAAAACGACCAAAAATGCACTTTTGAGAGATTTTTCGTTGTAAAGAAAATTTTTAAGTCTTTCTAACCTTGAAAATTAATTGCATATTTATTGAGGTTATGTAATTGGTTCAATACATATTTTATATGCCTTTTAAAACCTCTTTAGGCATGATTACTTGGTGGTAATATGTGTTTGAAAGCTTGGTTTTATTTTTCACGTAATTACAAACTAATTGCATTAAGTGTGAAATTGTTGTTCTTTGAGGCTTCCAAGTACTATAGATTCAATCTTTAATTATGTTAAGTGATTGAAACTTTAAGTTACTAAATTCCATGAATTTTTGTTAAACTTTATATATTGATGTAATCATTTTTTAGTTGATTGGAATCATAAAGTTTGAAACTTTGTGATAGAAAATTATATTTATCTTCACATTGGAAGATATAATTTTTTCAAGGATTCACAAGTATTAAAGTTGTAATCTTTATTGAACTTATGTTCATTTTTCCAAACTCCCTCTTATTTTGTCAAAAACTCAAGATTTATTTAAATTAATTAAATTAATAGTGAGTAATTGGCCTCATATTTTTGTTGCACCAAGTTAAACCAATTTAATTAAAGAATGGTTCTTGGGAATTATTTTGGTTAGATGCACTTTGAAAATTTTATTTTAAGTTAGACTTGTTTAAATTTTTCATTTTTGCTCAATGAATTAATTCTAAAATTAATTTAGAATTGATTAGAGATGTCACACAAAATCGGGAATTAATCCCGAGGCACAAGCACACAAACCAAGGCACAATAGCCACGTGTATCCCTCAGTCAGTTGGGCTGCTCGCACAGCTCGCATGTGGCTGTCGAGGGACGAGGCTGCTGCTCTTGGTGCGTGTGGTGCTAGGTGTGTGCGAAGAGCTGTGTACTGACTTGGTGCATGAGGGGTGTGCGAGTTGGATGCAAGGCGTAGCTGCAGTGCTAGGCAGCTGTAGCTAGACGCGCATCGAGGGCGCGCTGCCAAGCAGTGCCCAGCAGCATCACAGCACGCAAGGCCGAGGCTGCTAGGCAGACGCTCAACACTTGTGTGCGTATGAGTGCTCAAGGGTGCTAGGCTTGGGTAGTCGATGCATTTTTCTCTCGTTTTAATTTTTCTTTTTGGCCGTTTTGTTTATTTTATTTATTTTAATTATTTTAATTAAAATTTTGGAGGCTAGGCCTCGGGTTTTGAGCGGCATTGGCAAAAATTTATTTTGACAAATTTTGGGTTTTACCGGCTTAATTAATTGGATTAATTAAGTTGGATGTGGAATTTAGTGGGAGCTTCATATATTAATTGCGCTTATTTACATAACCGGTTTAACACAACTTCGACTAGTTTTAATTAGGCGTGTTAATTGGATTAACCACCTAGATTAGTTACTAGTCCACGCGTGTTTATGCATTGTTACTTGTTTATCGTTGTAAAATGCATGGGCCATCATTCTCAGATAATGAATGGATGAATGGAATGTATATTCTCTCACAGTTTTTATGAAATGACAACTAGTGGGGCCTGATTAGGATAGAAAATACGGACTGCGATCCGTGATGTATTTTTGTAAATCTAAATACGGTATGCGAACGGTTGAGTATTTTTGTACCTCAATATTTAGATTAGTCCTAATCGTAGATACTAGTAGTTGCATTTAATTTTATGGTCAAGTCTTGCAGATGGAGGTTCTTGGAAGACGTAGCCATGAAGTTGCAAATGAAGACCTTTTGAAGATTTGAAGATCTCAAGGGGTCATGCTAGTTGCCAAATGCATCTCTATTTATGTGTTTCGATATATATATATGTGTTTATGTATATGAATTATACGATTAGATGCATGTTTAGGATTTCGAATGCAGTGATGATTAATTAAGTTCATTTAAATCAACCAACATAGAAACCCTAGGTCCCTAAATATTGAGTAAAACTTGCCATTCCAAAACAATACTTACCAACCGAACGAGGGTGGTGGTGGGCTACACCAAAGCGAGGCATCATTACCTCTCTAAGGAACGTAAGGCATACCGGGTATGCAAGTTGGTTTTGGTTATAATCAATGATATGAGTGATTGAGTCCTTACATGTCGTGGCAAAGTGGATAAATTGTTGAGAGAGAATTAGATGCGACGATTTATTCAACCAAGAGTGGCTTGGAGCCATTAGCAAAGCGTTGCTTACCTTAGGAGATTGAGTGTTAAGACAAGCCAAAGCATGCCTAACCACTCTTTGTTTCTTTGGATCTTGGAATAGACTTATTCTCGCCAAACGAGGACAAATTTAATGCGTGGATAAGACGTTTAATAAGATTGAAAATTTGCATGAATACCTTTTAATTTTCAAACTTATTATGTTATTAACTTGATAAATGGTTATACTTTACACTTATATTTGTACAATTCCAAATCAAACTGTATTGTTTTCCATGACTGGTAAAGGAAATCTTTGACAATGGTTCTCGCAGAAAAGTAAAGCATTTCTAAAATACAATTCTCATAAATGACTTTATTTTATAACAAAGTCCGAAAGGACGGTTGGACATTATGTATTCAAAATACTAGGTGTAGGGAATATTTCAAGAGTTATCCCTAGCTTGAACCCCACTATGATCATACACTAAAGTAAGGTGGCGTCCAAAGGGAAAGAAGATAGAGCAAAAGAGTCGCCAACAAGTTTTAGGAACTTTAGTAAACCGTTCATAGGGTGAAGGTTACACCCCTTAACGATCCAGGAGATCGTCAACTCCAATAGGTCTGGAACCATGACTGGTTGTTCGGGGATGAAGGTACAAATCCAACCTAAAAGAGATTGAACCTGCCCTAATAATAGGCCTATACTTTATTCTGATCGTATTCATGTGCGCTTTCTGACTAACATGCAATCAATAGGTTTATCCCTAAACCTGTTTATCTATGTTGGTTGAATATTAATGCACAAATAAATCTATTATTGGCAATGTTTTGAATTATAATCAAATTAACCCTAAACAAGATTATTAATTATCTTATTAAGCGTGATTACAAGTACCGATTCCCTTTAAACATGCATAAAAGATGTGATCAAGCAATAACAATATATATAATCAAGCAACATAATAATAAAAATAATAATTACAATCATCATAAAATTATAATCATAAATCATGTTCATGTTAAAAATAAAGCATAACAATAGCAAGATCCTAGGCATGATACTAACAAGATTAATTACAAACCCTAGCATGTCACTAAACAATAAAAATCAAAGTTTTAACCCTAACATGATACTAACGATCATAAATATTAAGAAGAACATAAAAGGCATCATACTTTTAATCATACTTGATATTAAAGTTACCCTAGACATGATACTAGGAAGATCAAAACGCCATAACATAACACTAGGAATCATAATAACAACCTAAGCATGATTTCTATATCATAATAACAATAAAAACATTTAAAGCACTTACTTGGATGCCTCGTACCTCTTTCTAATAACAAAATACACACGTTAGTAACTTCAAGGAAAATAATAAAACCAAAGAATTAAATTAAATAATTAAAATAGAGATTTGGGACCAAACCCTCAAAAATTAAAACCTTTCACGTCTAGGGCGAAGGCAACTTCGAACTATGTTAGGTGTTTCTAGGTCTTGTGAATGCGGAATTTTGTATGAAGGGTGGTTTAGAAGAGAGAGAGAGAAAAGCTTCTAGCTTTAAGAGAGAAGAGTTAGAAAACTAAGAAATTGATGATTTTAGATGATTCAAAACGGAGTTTTTAGGAGGCTATTTATAGAGAAAATTAGTCAAAAAGATAGAAAATCGAGCCAGAGTTCTGAGGCCAAAAAACAGAGTTAGCGCCAAACGCTGACATTAGCGCCAGGCGCTAATGTCTGGCGTTAGGCGCTAATCAGGATTTTGACGCGTTTTCTAAAATATGATAAAATTTAACCGTACAGGAGGATAAAATCGTATTTTCCTCAAAAATACTTTTTTATTATTCTGACTAAAATTCCAAAAAGTCAACAAAAGTCAATTTATCAATGCTAATTGAATTAGGAACGAAAAGAACCTTCTAGAAGAATTTAGAAGACTAAAATCATTTCTAATTGTATTAGGAATGGTAAATCCATATTAGGCCCTCCTCTAGATCATTGGGCTACATATAAGGCTCAATATCGGGCCTAGTTTAGTAATTTGGCCATAACTTCCTCAATATTCATCGGAATTGGGCTTATAAAATATCGTTGGAAAGGTCTTTTCAAGACCCATCCAACTATACTATTAATGGACCAATATCATGGACCAACCAAACTAGATTGGCTGTTTTCTTAAAATAGGTTTTCAAAAATAGAGAGAAGAGAAAGAGAAATTAAAACTATCTGCAACACTAGATTTTCGACACTTTCACTTCATTCGATTACAATTCGACATGAAAGGAACTCATCACCGGGTTTAGTTTTGGGGAGACATCTACACTAGGTAGTTTTGATAAAACATGAAGTATTGAGTTGCAAACTCAAATTGTCAATATTGACAACTAACATATCTTTTCGCTTAATACATAGATGAGTAGGACTCATCGATGTAGTAATTCAAGCGTGAATTAAAGGAAAAGATGGAACTTTGTTTTACGGCGCATTAGATGCTTAATTATGCCTAAAAAAGCATAAAATTCAAAGACTCTTAAAGAAATGGTTCTTAACGATTATGAGATAAAGTATGATAAGAAATATAGGAAACGAGGAACAAAGAAAAGGAATAAGCTAAGATTCCATTTCAACCCATGAGTTCATATTATTGTAGTTAACTTAGCAATTCGTTATCTTCACAAGTATCGGATACTGCTTGAGTGTTCCACTTTGAAATTGACCTCAAACTATTAAAGATAAGCTAAGTTATTGACTTATAAGCTAAGAATGATGAAAGTAATGCTACATCAGTTGTAAGGACGTATGCTTTGTTTAAAGACCTTTAAGCTAAGGCTGGAACAAATAAATGGTTATTGTGTTCCATAATCAGAAATTGATCTGTTTACACACGGAAAGACTTACATTTAACGCAATGAGCAATAGTTGCAAATTTGTTTGAATGGCATGGTTGTCTAACTAATGAGTCAAGAATGCTTGATTATAAACAAACATTATCTTAACATGATAAACTAGAAAAAGCTCAAATTCACGAGCATGATTTGCGTTCCAAACATCTTTAGCAATGTCACATCGACAAAAACGTAATCAAGGCTCTATTAGATAGACTGTTGATAGTTGATAAATTTGGAATCGTTCTAAGACAAGTAAGTCTTACTTTTTGAAACCAACAAAGTAAAGAGCTATTGTTCTTGGTATAGTCAATTGATTCCGAAAGCTAAAGAGGATTCATTTACTTCAACTCTCACAAAGAATTTGAAAGAATATGGCTATATTCATCAAATGTGAACAAACTTGACCTTGAATAGTTAAAGAGTTCAGTGAATTACAAAATTGACTTGGTAAGATATCAAAACGTCTAGATTAGATCGAGCGATGTTTTCTTGAGCTAAGCGTGACCATCACGAAGTTATGAAATTGAAAATTTTTATAAATAACTACAAAAAGAACATAGTGTGTCTTCATAGAGACCTCGATGCCATTTAAAAATGACTTGAACAATGATGGATCACATCCCTTCCTATAAAGTTCTTAAGATTTGCACGAAGGACTAATGTTACACTAAAAAACATGTCGAAGCTAAGAAAGGACGCCATATTCAATTATGGATAGAATTATCTTCTAAATGTATTTTTAAGTTTATGGCTAAAACTCTTAGCCACAGTGGGAGTTCACTGGCTCAGTGGGAGCTAAGTTACTTAGTGGGAGCTAAGTTACTCAGTGGGAGCTCACCAGCTTAGCAAGAGCTAGGTGGTTGAGTGGGAGCTTAATGGCTCATTAAAGGCTAAGATAGCTCAAGTAGGAGCTAACTATTTGTTTTACAACAAACTTTTACCTAAAGACAATATACATGTCTCTTTGTAAGCATTCAAGTGAGACCATGGGCATTACCTCCACAACCTAATTGAGAACACAGTGTTTGTTGCTCTAAGTGGTGTCTTTCTGGAAAGTAACACGTTTCCAAAACGAGAAGTGGGAAGAAAATGAACTCGATGACCATCGAGCTTAGAAACAAACTAGAACTGAGAATATCGAAAGACCTTAAAAGGGCTTCGTGAGAATGCTTGATCAAGAATAATCAAAAGGACTTTACAAGTGCCTTAAAAGAGAATTCATTACTCACAAAACATCAGAAATGTTGAAGTAAGATCAACATAATAAAAGGGCTTTGGAAGCTCCTGAAAACTCAGTGGTTGATGCAATTGCCCCTTATAAAATTCACTAAAGGTTTGGATTGAATCCTATAAATTTCTATTAAGTCAGAAATAAACCTAAGCCTTACAAGCACACTATATATTATTAGATAGTAAACGAATAATGTCTTGTAAGATAGCTACGACAAATCCAAATTCCAAATAATGGTTAGAGGCCATGAAAATCCAAAACAGACCCCATGTTTAATAATCATGTTTGAAACTTGATTAATTTTCATAAAGGGTGAAAGACCCATCGATTGCAAATATGTTTTCAAGGAGAAAACTAACAAATGTGGAAATGTATATGCATACATAGCTAGATTGGATGAAAAGGATACAATTAAATTCACGGAGTTGATTTTAATAAAAACCTATTCACCAATCGGAATTCTAAAGTCTTTTCGTGATCGTTTTAGTAAAATTGCTCATATGAAATATGGAAAAATAGATACCAAAACCACCTTCCTAAAATAGGATTTTGGAAGTGACTATGAAAATAGTCTAAGGGTTTTGAAAATCGAAATAAATGCTAGATTTAAAGGCAAGCTCAAGGAATCTGTAATGGGATTAAAGAAACCATTGCATTTAGGAATTGGAACGTGTTTTCTCATAAAGTTAATAAGAGGATTGAATAAGAATTTTAGTGGGAGCAAAAGTAAAGGTCCAACAAGAAGTTTACGAACTCTATTGTGAAATAACTATCAAATGCTAAATGCTTAGATTTGAAAGTATTTTCGAAAATGGGCCAAGAAAAAGACGATACTTAGTATGTATTGGGTATTAAGTTCTATTGTATAGACTTAATAAAATGTTTGAACGTGTAAAGGAGTTTACCGGTGTTAAACATGAATTGAAGGACTTTGAAAGACTTTCGACTCGTATGTATAAAACTAAGTAAATGTTTGAACTAAGTATAAGCTAGGCTAAATACTAAGTCAAACATGAAAGACTCTAATAGAGACTTTCAACCATATCACACAGCAAACTGTTTAGTAAAGACTCAGTGAAACTGAATGAGCTAAAATGACAAATTGATGGAATAAGATGTGAGAATTTCTCTGCAATTTAATCCATTATGTACGTTGTGATATGGAATCGTCGCACGACTTACTTTCTTAGAGCATCTGAAGTATGTATGTAGTGCCAATCAAGCTGAATATATGTAATAGATCGTTAGATTATGGCCAAGAACATCCAAAGTACTTGGATAAGTAACAGGATGAGTTCTTGACTTGTGGAAACAAATACGATTTGAGAATTGATGTTGCAAGAACAAGCCTTAACAAGGATTAGATCCTTAACAAGGAAGCTGTTTATAAGCACGAGCTTAAAATAAGTCGTGGCTTGAGAAAGGTAACATGGACGTGGATCCATGTATAATGTGCAGGAATTTAAGGAAAATTTACTTGATCACAAGTGATTAGGGTATCCCAAATCATTGTGAGTCATTTGGAGTGAAACCCAAGCAAAGCATCATCAGGAAGTCTACTAAAATATATGTTGCCTTAATGGCGATAATAAAGAAGATGTTCTATGGAAAGTTCGTTGCTGAACGTTAATGATTGTAGGTTGTCAAGTTGAAGGTCTCAATCATGAAAATGAGAGGGAGCCATCACTTTAAATCCTAAATCACATATAATCCATGACACTCTCAAATTTTATCATCTTATTATGAAAGTGATCAGTAATGAAGATGCTAAGATTAGCAAAGTAGTTATAACTAAACCTATGCAATAAGTGAACGACAACATTCACAATTGCATGAAAGAAATCAAGCATATTAGATATGGATGTGATTTATATAGATGTTTTATAAAGAGTGATACTCTTAAAACAACCGAAAAAACAATTTATCATAAGATGAACCATTCAGGTTTTGGAGTAATCTAAAATTTCATGCAATTTTTATCACTTGGACCATTCAATTGTGATTTTCATATTATTATGAAAGTGATCAGTAATGAAGATGCTAAGATTAGCAAAGAAGTTATAACTAAACCTATGCAATAAGTGAACGACAACATTCACAATTGCATGAAAGAAATCAAGCATATTAGATATGGGTGTGATTTCTATAGATGTTTTATAAAGAGTGATACTCTTAAAACATTCGGAAAAACCATTTATCATAAGATGAACCATTTAGGTTTTGGAGTAATTTAAAATAATGAGTCCATTTGATTCTTGGAATATTCAAAATAGGGTATCAAGACTAGTCTTGGTAAGGAAACACCTATTAAGTGAACGTTAAATATTATAATCGAAAATTATCCCTAATCGAGGTCATTTAAAAGATGGACGATTAATAACCAATTGAGATTAGTGTGTAGTCTGATTTATAGCACCGTTTCTTGTGCTACGAGGACATGATTGTCATAAATCATTTGCACAGGTATTGGTTTAGAACCATATTGAATCGACTTATGAGAATACTATAAGAGATTAAAAACGTCATACGTATACTTCTCATTATGGCTATCGGAACCTATTTCCTCGACCATGAGTATTGTGAGTTCTCTTGTTTGAGTACTAGTCCGCTTTGATGTTGTCAAACGTCTGCCGTAATAGGGGATTATAACGACAACACTCGGGCGGCTAGGTCCTCGCTCTCAGTAAGAGAAACTACATTACAAGACTGGGAATGTACCCCTACTAAAATAGGGAAGATGTCTTTGTTGTATACAAGGCCTCTTGTAGAGCAAGACTGTGAAAATGCATGGCCGTGCTCGGATGGATTTTAGAAATCATCTGTTTAATGAAAGTTAGACTCGGAATCAAGAAAAACTTCTGGAAGTATTAAAGATGACGAAATAATCTTACCTTATAGTTCTTGAAAAGACATTAATCAACATAGGAAAAAGGTTGTACACTAAATGCGCACTTGTCCGGAAGGACAAGTGGGAGATTGAAAGAAATGGTGTCCTTCGAACAAGTGTACTATTTCATTAGTGGGTTCAGAATTATTAGAAAGCTAATATACTCAGTAAGGTCAAGTGATCGGAATGCCTAGGTGGAGGCTGCTTTCGATTAGTAATATTAATGCATAATTAATATTACTGCTTAATCTTGACTGAACCCTTGGGGTCACACCCTTAGCAGTAAATGAATCGACTCGACCAATTGATTCAGAAGAAATTAATTCGTCACCCAAGTATTAAATATTTAGACATCGGAAATTCGAGCTTAGAGCATCGAAACCGAGCGTCGGAAGTCGAGTAAAAAATAGTAAATGACGAGACGCGCAAAATATAATAAATCGACCATATTCCCAAAATACCCCTAGCATCGGAGTGCCCCGAGAATCCAAGTGCTAGGGGCAAAAATGTCCTAGCATAGGAGAGTATTCAGTTGGGAGCAAGTATGGTCCCCTACCCTCCATGTGGTCCTCACCACCCTTTACATATAATAGTGCCACATGTAGATTTATTATTAGTTTGCTTATTTATTTTAATTTAGCTTTAAAATAAATTATGGAATTTCATGCTCCCACATTGATGGGATAGAAATTCCCACTCTCCTTTTTGCCTATAAATACCCATCTTGGGTTTTTGGGAAGACTACTTGAGTAGGAGTTCAATAGAGCATTGCATTAGCAAAAACTCTTAAACTCATATAATACTCGGGTTTCTGTAGGACCTCGCTAACCTCGAGGTAACAGATCTAAGAGTCGCTAGTAGTTTTTGCGGGTGGATTTCCGTAGGAGGCTCGCGTATTTTTGGAGCTTAAAGATTTCAAGTAAGAGCCCGACTTTAAGGGCGAAGCACGCTTTAAAGGTAAATTCCGATTTTGTCCTTTTATGTTTATTTTTTATGCTTTATGGTTTTATTAATTGCGAGTTGTTCTTTTGGTCAGGGTTATTTTCGCGGTGAGTCGGACTCACCAAACCCTAACAATCCTCACGGCTACAAAGGATCGTTAGATTGTCTCTCCAACAAGGATATATATTTTAGCGATATAAGCCGGAGATGTTCCACAGTGCAAGATCTACTTGACGATCATAATATTGATCGATGAAGAAAAATTTATTTGATTCAATATCTTATGTATTTGTTAAAGTCGAATCTCTATTATAAATGTTGTATGACTTTTAATTAATTAAATATTTTTGCTTTAAAAAAAACACACACTTTTTAAAATTACCACTCACAAAAATATTTATTTTAAATTTCTATCTAAGAAAGACAAAAAAAAGTTAGAATTCACCACCACTTATTAACATTTTCTGTTAAGAACATTGTTTACTCTGTAATACATAGTATAAGGTCTAAAAAACTTCATTGTTTTTCGTGCCAAATAATATGTTCTTATAAGGTTTAGGGTCATTTTGGACCTTTCACTATGATTTGAAATTAAAATCTACAAAAAATGATTGAAAATGTCTAGTTTTTTGTACTAAAAAAATACATCAATTTGTGTGACACACGCAAAATCATTCGTTTACGTAATTATTTTTTCAATTTTGACCTTAAATCAAACCCATAGGAACAGACAACATGTTTTTGACATGAAAATCGAAAAAAAAGTGTTTAAAATGTTTGCTTTAATGATTTTGGAGGTAATTAATTAAATTGTCTTTTTAGTGGTATTTTTAGAATAATTTTTTTTTATGGGGGTAGTAATTTCAAAAAGTGGGTTATGTGGATGATAAATTAATAAATTTCCATATATGTATCACTGCTCCTTTTCAAGTCAAATAATGTCGGGAAAATTATATTGATAAATCGTTGGTAGCTAAACTCAAAATATGACTCGGAAAGTCATGCGACCACACTCTTTGCCCAAAATCCCAAGGTTGGAAATGAGCCAAATCGTGAGCCACTTTATTACCACTACGCTTTACAAAATACCAAACGATATCATCAAAATTGGAGCATGATAAAAGAATATCATCTATCACTAAATTAAAAGTACTAGCTCCTTTGGATTGGTTCTTGAGTGCTTGTAATACTAGAAGATCGATAGTCTGACTCCACTTCAATGTTTCTCGAGCCAAACTCATTAGCCAAGATCAGGGCCCAATCTACCGCTTTAGGTTCTGCAACTCTTGTTTCCCAAACTTCCTTACATTGCCAATTGCCACAAGACTTCACTTCCCCCACTTGATCACGAGCTACAAAACCCCAACCACTCCCTACATCTCCAAGCAAACCCGCCTCCACGTTCAGTTTGATTCTGCCAACAGGTGGAGTTTTCCACTTTGTTTCAAAAGAGCTCCTCCGCCCTTTCACGTTCAAGCAATTAGACATCCCCACCTCTCTAACCTCCCAACAAGATTTTTCAGCATAAGAGATCACCTCGGCCGGGTTTACTAGCACATTTTCCATGATAATTCTGTTTCTTGCACCCCAAATTGCCCAAAAAATGGTCAACACAATTTCCTAATCAACTTCATCAACCTCCTTAAAACAATTATCCCACCAATCAAGTAAAGTACCACAACGTTCTTGAGCAAGGTGATAATAATTTCTGCTCTCCCATATAATATGAGCTAAATAGCAGTCTTTGAGGGCATGAAGCGTATTTTCTTCTTCACATTGGCACACATCAAAAGTTCTATTGAAGTCACGAATGCAGCGACTAATACCATGATGGGTAGGTAGGGCATTTTGAGAAGCACGCCACGCAAAGATTTTAACACGAGGAAGGACCTTTGCTTGCCAGATTTTTCTCCAAACATCAATGGAGTTCGAAGGGGCCTCATCATGTTTGCTATAGTTGTTTCGGGGTTTTCTGATGTCCTGCGGGAGAGTTACAATTCCGAGACTGGAACCGGACGCCTGTACCTGCAAAATAACGGAGACTCCTGAGAGCTCCGCCTCCAACGGTCAAGTTAGTACCTGATTAAGGAGTAATCAATACAGAAATTAAAGTAATGAGATCTCTCTAGGTGAGAGTGCTTAGTGTTGGTAATCTGCGTCGTTAGCGAGATTAGCCGGTTGTTGATGTTCCGTAATAACTCTGTTCTTCTCTGCTTGATTACTTTTTCACTGCCTAATTAATGAGGATTAATTGAGTATTTATAGCCTTGAGAAGCGTGCCACTCTCTAAGTTTAAGGTAAACCTAGGGCTGATCGGGCCTCTAGACTGAGTTGGGCCTTGATGGCCGGTTTTCCCATTTGGCATGGGTGGACACGTGGCGCGTCTAAATTGGTCCGTAGAGGACGTATCTGTGATTGACACGTGGCAGGCTCCTGTTGGCCTTCGTGAAAGACACGTGGCGGAACCTGGTTGGTCCACTTGTCAGACGGTGATTGGTGGATAAAAATCCCCTAATCATTTGCCCCTCACAGGTGGCACGTGACTGGTCACGTGTCGCCTGTAACAGGTGTCGCACGGTGACAGGCGACGGCCTGTTACAGGTGTCATCTTGCAAACGGCCGAGAGATTTTCCCGCCCACATTTTGAATTTGGAAGCGACCTTTCGTCTCTCAACTTGCCTATATAAGGAAGTGCTGACTTCGGTCATTTTCACATTTGAGAACTTTGCGAGAACATTCGGACCCCTGAACTTGCTCTGACATTTCGGACCTTTTCTGCCTACCGCCTGTTCTGACAAGCCGACTGACCCGAACTTCCAGGACTTCATCAACCGCCACTCGTTCAGGTAACTCAGTTCTCTTACTCTTAATTTTCTTTTTATTTTTTGAAATGGCACCACGGAAGCACACGACACGACCTAAGTTAGTGATCAGCCGGTCACCGGGGACGGCTGAATCTAGGACTAGGAGTGCCGCCTGCCCTTTTCTGGACCCATCTTTGCTCTTTATACAAAGTCCGACTGTATCTGTGTCTATGCAGAACGTGATGGCCAGAACGAAACAGACTGCTATGATATCAAACTCAGACGGCTCCTCCCAAAGGGTGCTCCTTAGTGAAACATCTGACCAGGCGCCAGATGTAGAATTGAAACGAGGCGACTGTCAAGCCGACAGTTCTGAGAGAGGGGCCAAGGTGGTCCCTTCCCATCTTACCGTTGACATGTCTAATTTCCCTCCTGCTCCTTCTAAGGGAGAGGAGGCGGGCCCCTCTAGGAGAGGGGAGGAGTCGTCCTCTTCGGACTCGTCAGAGGACGAGTCCGAGTCCAGCTCTTCTGGCCACAGTTCTCCTGGCTCAGAAGAAAAACATAGCCGCCTACAAGAGGCGAGACGTTCTCATGCAGTTGAGAAGGGGGACAATTGGGCGGAGCCGTCCGCCTCTTATAGAGAGGAAAACGCCCCCTACTACTGCAGGGTACCCCGGGGCCGGATCGCAACCATGCAAGACAACGTGGCGAGCTTTATTGCTAACCACAAAATGGGCCCGGAATTTTTACTGTTCGTGCTGGATCCAGAAGACACTGTCGTCTGGCCGGCTGGTACCAGCTATGGTGACGGCTGCTTTGGCTGCTATGTGGCGGCCATCAAAGCTGGACTGCGCTTCCCATTACATCCGGCTGTTCAGCGGATTTTAGATGGGTATGATCTGGGGTTATGGCAGTTAGCCCCCAACTCTTGGGTAAACGTACTCGGCTATGTGGCCGGGTGCGAAATGAACGGGGTGGAGCCAAGCTTTGAGGCTTTCGCCCACATGAACTATCTCAGCCGGACCCCTAAGTCGGGAGGTACCGGCTGGTATCAATTAACAAGCCATAGGGGCTACCTCATGACGAGAGGTAAGGCGAACAAATGGAAGGATTGGCGGAACACCTTCCTTATTATCGAGGGTTCAGACACGGAGCTGAACAAACGCTTTAACAAGTGGAATAGGGATCCGCCTCTTCTCGCAGGCGGCCGCAGCATGCCGCCTGTTCCCCCAAAGGCTAAAAAAGAGATTCTAGACAAAGGACTCTTCAAAGTAGAGACTAGGGTGAACTCTACTTCAGGGGTACGAGAGCAAGTACCCCTAAACTGCGTCCCGAGCTTCAAGTGGCTCTATGACGAGTACTTTTTGGCCGCCTGTGGCCTCAGCAGTCGGTGCTCTAGAGGTAGCCGGCCTGACAAATACTCTGTTTTTTCACGCCTTGTTTACTTGGGATTTTTACTAACTTTGCTGTTTATTTCTTGCAGCTGACGCCATGAGTAAAATAACAGCATCCAAGACTGCAGCGGCCATATTGCGGGCCTCGCTCATGAAACAGTCGTATGCCGACTCCCCTAACAAGGAGGCACCCTTGGTTAGCTTCGAAAACTCTTCCTCTTTTAGTTGTCTTATGCATATACTAACTCTTTTTGTTTTCAGTCTGGTACTCCAAGGGCTTCTTCCTCGCAACAGCCGGACCCCAAGGCCCGGAGGACGACTGTTGCAAGCTCTCCTGGGTCTTCCAGGAAAACAGTGGCGGCTGAGAAGCAGCCGGCCACTTCTTCAAAAACCCAGGCGGGGCTGCCTAGATGTATGGACACTTACTTGTAAAAACTTACCCTTGCTTCCTTCTTGATTAGGTCTAACTTGTTTTATCCTTTCGCTTAATGCAGCCGGCCCCCAGGGACTTGACTTGGTTGAGGTAGCCAAGTCTATGGTTAAAGTAGTTCCTCCATCTGACAGGGAGGCGGTCAGGGGTGCCGGCACCCTTGACCTTGATGTGATTTCAGGGGTCCTAGCTGAGGTATACTTAGCATATTTTTGAGCTTTTGAGTTCCAGGACGCCTGTTAACTTTTTTGATTGGAAACTGACGCCTGTTTTTCTTTGTACTTAGGCCCTGCTCCGAGTCAACAGCCTTCGCAAGCCGATTGATTGGAAAAACAAAGAGGTAAAGGCCGCAAAAGCTATGGCCGCCTCCAGCTGTGATAAGGCAATGTTTCAAATTGCCCAAAATGAAGTACTGACCATTGATCTTCTTTATTATCAGGCGCAGGCTACCGCCGCTGTTCGGGCCCAGTTAGAGGCGGCCCAAAAGAAGGTTGACGAGCTGGAGGCGACCGTCACCAACCTTAAGGCCGAGCTGAAACCTCTTCGCCAAAAAATGCACTCTTACGAAGCCATGGAGAAATCTTTGGCCAACGTAAAAGAACGCCTGGTGAACCAAGAGAAGAGTCTTACCCAAGAGCTCTCGGATAAGGCCGAGCAAGAGAAACAAGAGCTCGTCCGGGAGATGGTGGAAGACTCCGCTCAAATCCAGCGCATGACCTGGGAACGACTGTTCCCCAGTGCCGACTTTGCCTCATGGGAAAGAACGTACCGCCAGTGTTCGGAAATATATAATCAACAGATCCTGGCGGCTGCTGAAGAAGAGGCGTTGGACGGTGCGTTGGAGGAGGAAGAGCCGGTTGTGGCGCTTGTGCCACTTGGGGGTAAGGCATCAAAAGAGGGTGCAGCTAAGGCCGAGTCCAGCAAGAAGAGTGCTGACCAGGCGGCAGCTGCTGATACTGAACTGCCCCCTTCTTAAGCTTTAAGTATTTTTTCTTTTCACGGCCTGCGTGCCGTTTGCTTTGTAATTACCCGGCCAGGGGGCCGGGGTTTTGAATATTCTGCTGGTCTTTAATGGCCGGCTCATTTTTAATCAAATTTTTGTTTTGGTTCAAATTTGTCTTAAGTATTTTTAATTTGTTCACTAGACCGACTGTTGTGTATGGCCGAACGTTAAGACAGGTACAAATAGTAAGTATGCCGCCTATGCCCCTGGACGACTGGTTGTCTGTTTCCAGGATAGATGATCAGTCGGCCATTTATTCAATCGGTATTCGAACTCTTTATTCAATTTGTCTGACCAAGTAAATAGAATTACCTAGTCGCCAAGGAATTAAGTAGGAAAACAAGCGGCGGGTACCGGTTGTTTCCCTTTATTGCCAATGTTGGCTTTTAACTCGTAATTTGTTAACCTAGCAAGAGTATTGGTTGAGAGCCTTTGTTTATTAAAAACAAGTGGACGACTCATACCTTTTAGGCTCCATACTAAGTTTGAGTGACTATTAAGTTAACATAGGAGTTACTTAGTATTCGTCACAATCTTGATTGAGTAGTAGAGGTACCAGGCGGCGTAGGCCGGCTAGACCCCTTGATTCGCCAATGTTTGTTGGCTATTAACTCAATAGGTTATCCAGTAGGAATAGGGGTTCGAGTGCCCTTGTTTGTTTAAAACAGGCGGACGACTCAAACTTTTTAGATTCCATACCAAATTTGAAGGAGTGACTATGAGTTAACTTTGGAGTTACTCAGTCGCCGTCACTTTTGTTTGAGAAGTAGAGGTACCAGGCGGCGTAGGCCGGCTAGACCCCTTGATTCGCCAATGTTTGTTGGCTATTAACTCAATAGGTACCCCCCGCATTTATCCCAAGTAATACAGGCGGTCATCTGACTCAGATGTCAACTGCTACCACTGGTTTGGTTAGTGATAGAGTTATCCTTGTCTCAAAAACGGCTACGTGGTTGCCCTTGGGGACAGTCGTATAGGGGCCGTGTAATTATTTTATAGAACAATGTTCCACCCAAAAGGGAGCTGCTCTCTGCGACGAATTTCATCCGGAGGGATGCCGTCGGACGCCTGCTATGATGTTGGGACAGGTCGTATTAGTTTTGTAGATTTGATCAGTTGGCTTGGCGCCTGGTCTGATCATTCGGCCTGTGGCCTTGGTAAGTTCTTGGTGAACGTAGGTGCTAAGTAAAAGAGGAGTAGCCGCCTGTTAGGCACAGGGTCGGCCAGGCCCTAATCTTTTTAGCTAAGTATTGTGAGTAAATACTCAATGGAGAGTAGCCGACTGTAAAGGAACAGACGGCATGCCCCTCAGAAGATAGAGTGAACAACTCAATGGAGAGTAACCGACTGTAAAGGTACAGACGGCATGCCCCTCAGAAGATAGAGTGAAAAACTCAATGGAGGTTAGCCGACTGTAATGGTACAGACGGCATGCTCCTCGTAATACAAAAAGTGAATAGTAAGTGCAAACTTTATTAAGTAGCTCTTTACTTTACATATTTCAGAAGAAATACTTTTTAAGGTTATCTACATTCCAAGTTCGAGGCAATGGTTGTCCGTCTGGTGTTTCCAGACGGTAGGTACCGTCCCTGACTTCCTCATAGATTCGGTAGGGTCCTTCCCAGTTGGGAGTTAGTGTGCCAGACTCATTAGCCCTACCGACTGCTTCCATCTTTCTAAGTACAAAATCCCCTACTTTGAGTGGACGCCTGTGTACTTTTTTGTTGTATGATCTAGTCATTCTCAGGCGATAGATCTCATGGCGCAAGACAGCATTGCCCCTCTTTTCAGGAAGTGAGTCTAATGCCAGGCGCATGGCTTCCCAGTTTGCCTCTTCGTCATATAGCATTACTCGAAGAGTCGGCTCGTAGTGTTCTATTGGAAGAACAGCTTCTGCACCATAAGTTAGGAGGAATGGAGTTTCTCCAGTCGCCCCTTTTTCAGTCGTCCTAATGGCCCAGAGAACATGTGGTAGTTCATCCGCCCATAGGCCGCCTGCTCGTTCAATTTTTTTCTTGAGACCGTCTGAGATGATTTTATTAAAGGCTTCTACCTGGCCGTTTGCTTGTGGACGGCCGACAGATGCAAAGTAATGTGCAATTCCTTGGTCTCCCAACCAGCTTTTGAGAACAGGCGTCTCAAATTGGGGACCATTGTCAAAAACCATAGACATGGGAACCCCGAACCGAGTGATGACGTTTTTCCAAATGAATGAAATTACATCTTTCGTCTTGATTCCCTTTACAGCCTCCGCCTCTACCCATTTAGTGAAGTAGTCAACGGCAACAAGTATATACCTTCTGCCGCCTGTAGCAGGCGTATATGGACCCAGAATGTCCATGCCCCACTTCGCAAACGGTAGTGGGCTGTGAATGGTAGTGAGGTCAGTAGCCGGACGGTGAATTAGTTTGCCAAACCTTTGGCACTTGTCACATTTTTTCACCATCTCCATTGCATCTGCTTCCAAAGTAGGCAAAAAGTAGCCTTGCCGCCTTGCCCTTTGAGCAAGCATCCTACCACCTATATGGGAAGCACAGTAACCAGAGTGAAGATCATCTAGTATCTCTCGTCCCTTTTCAGGAGTAACACACTTTAAGAAGGGTTGAAGGTACCCCCTCTTGTGAAGTTCTCCCTGTATCATTTCAAAACAGGAGGCTCGTTTTTTCAGTGCTGCCGCCTGTTGAGGATCATCCGGCAGTGTACCGTTTGTCAGATATGCCCTGATTGAATCCATCCATGTTGAGCTTCTGTCTAGGATTCCAATAGGGTTTTCCTCGATGCTTCTCTTCTCCATTACTTCCCAAAAAACAGTTCGAGGAGTATCGGAGGAGGCGGATGATGCTAATTTCGAAAGTGCATCTGCCTGGTTGTTTTCTGATCTCGGCACTTGGATCAGATGGAAATCCTCAAGGCAGCCGACTGCTTGTCGGACCGCCTGTAAATACTTGATCTTGGCCGGATGTGTTGCTTCGTATTCGCCATTGTACTGACTCACTATCAATTGTGAATCAGAACAGGCGTCTATTTTTCTTGCCCCTGCCGCCTTGCACATGCGGATCCGGCTAGTAAAGCTTCATATTCTGCCTCATTGTTTGAAGCCTGAAAACTGAAGCGTAGAGCATACTCGAACCTGTCGCCCTCTGGAGATTGACATACGACGCCTGCTCCACAACCGTTTGAAGTAGAGCTTCCGTCCAAATATACCTTCCAGACTTGGTCAGGAACTTGAGAGTCAGGAGGACGAGTCATCTCTACAATAAAGTCAGCAAAGGCTTGCCCCTTCACTGCTTTTCTAGGCTCAAAAGTAACTTCGAGACTCTGCATTTCTATGGCCCATTTGATCATTCGTCCGGACGACTCCATGGTGGTAAGGGGCCGCTTGATTGGTTGGTCGGTATACACGACGACTGCATGTGCCAGAAAGTAGGGCTTCAATTTTTTAACAGCCATGAAGAGTGCAAGACCAAATTTCTCCACTAGGGGATACCTCAACTCGGCATTTTTCAGTACGTGACTGACAAAGTAGACCGGGAGTTGACAGCCGTCCCTTTCAGCAAGGAGCACAGCGCTTAACGCATGATCAGAGACGGCCAGGTACATGTAGAGATTTTCTTTGGGCAAAGGGCTGACCAGTCTCGGCAAGGAATGCAAGTGAACCTTTAATTTCTGGAAGGCGGCCTCAGCATCCGGCCCCCATTCAAACCTTGCCTTTTTCTTAATTGCCTGGAAAAAGTATAGGCATTTGTCGCCTGATCGGCTTAGGAATCTCCCCAAGGCCGCCAGACAACCTGTTAACTTCTGAACCTCTCGGACGGTACGAGGCGACTGCATGTCAATGACCGCCTGTACCTTCTCAAGGTTCGCCTCTATTCCTCTCTGGTTGATAAGGAATCCGAGAAATTTCCCAGACTCAACTCCAAATACACATTTCTTGGGATTGAGCATGACATGGTGCCGCCTGAGTGTGGCGAAAGTTTCTCGGAGGTCCGTCAGATGATCTTTCTGAAATTTAGACTTGACAATCATATCATCAATATATGCCTCGACGTTTCTCCCAATCTGATCAAAGAACACTGTGTTTATCATTCGTTGGAAGGTAGCCGGGGCATTCTTAAGACCAAACGGCATGACCGTGTAACAGTACAATCCCTGATCAGTGACGAAGGCCGTCTTCTCCTGATCTTTCTTCCATAAAGGAATTTGATGAAAACCAGAATAAGCGTCCATAAAACTCATCAAGGCATGTCCGGCTGTTGAGTCGACCAGGTTATCAATTTTAGGCAGAGGGTAACTGTCTTTGGGGCACGCCTTGTTCAAGTCTGTGTAGTCTACACACATTCGCCAGGTGCCATTCGGCTTTTTTACAAGCACCACATTTGCAACCCAATCTGGGAAGTAACATTGCCGAATGAACCCTGCATCAAGTAATTTTTTGACTTCGGCGGCTGCCGCCTGACCTCTTTCTTCACCATGGTTCCGCTTCTTTTGCCGTACCGGCTTCTTTTTCGGATCCACAGCGAGTTTGTGTATTGCCAGATAAGGACTAATGCCTGGCATTTCATGGACTTCAAATGCAAAGATGTCCTTGTACTCTTTCAACAGGTTGTGAAAGTCGTCACCAAGGTTTCTCAGAGCAGTCGTCCCAACTTTGACTGTTCGGTCAGGACGGGAGTCGTCTAATATCAGGTCCGCATGCTCCCCAGCCGGCTGAGGGCGGAACTCATCCGGCCGCTCCTCTGCCAATGATTGCTATTTTCTTGCTTTTCTTGCGGACTCTGTTTGGGACGCCTTTCTTTTTTTGTCGCCTGTTTCTTGAACAGGCACGCTCTCCTTGACATTGTCAAGGCCTGTTTTTTCTCCACTTGACCCAGTGGCCATAACAGTGGGCTTGACATCCGAGAGATAGCACTCTCGGGCCATCCTCTGATCTCCCCTTAGGGAGCCGACTGTTCCATTATCCCTTTCAAACTTAAGCAGCATAAGTGACGGGATTATAACAGCCTTGGAATTATTCAGGGTTGGTCGACCCAGAATCATGTTGTAGGCCGAGAGTTCCTCTACCACTAGGAACCGGACTACCATGTGTCGTCCTTCCCCTTTTTCGCCCAGGCGAATGGGTAGATCTACTCGTCCCAGTGGGTGGACGACTCCTCCTCCAAACCCTATTAAAGGGTGGGAGGCCGGATGTATGCAGTCCGTCTGATATTTCAGTTTTGACAGACATTTGCTGCTGATGAGATCTGAGGAGCTCCCGGTATCTATGAGGATTCGGCCAACTCTCTGGTTGGCCACTTTACATTCAATAACGAGAGGGTCGTCATGCGGCCCCCTTATTCCTCCTAGATCCTCTTCAGTGATGACAATCTCAGGAAATGTATATTTGGACGGCCGTTCTTGGTGAACGGAATTTACATCTAACCACCTTATATTATCTTTGTTGCCCCTAATAGTGGGGCCGCCTCCTGAGAAGCCGCCTGCAATGGTGTAGACGACTGCATCATCTGTATCGGAACTGTCGGCCTGTTGATTCTTTTTGGCCGACTGCTTTTTTGAGGAAGTGTTCCCCGTAGATTTCTTGACATAAGTGTCAAGATCACCTTGATCAGCCAAGCGGTCTAGGTACCGCATGAGACTGATGCAGTCATTGGTGTGATGACCAACGTCATCATGATAAGCACAGATTTTGTCTTGGTTCCGGTTGCTTGCAGAACCCTTCATGGGGAGCGGCTTCTCAATTGAGAGCCGTCCCTTTATTTCTTTTAGGATAAACTGGTTATCCTTGTTAAACACATACTTCGGGGAGTATGGTTTGAATTCTTTTTTCTTTTTCTAAGTCGGCTGTTTAGAGGAATCAGCCGCCCAGACCTCTTTTCTTTTCTCATCTTTGTTGGAAGACTGTTTCTGTCGTCCCTCTCTTTTGTCGAACCTCTTCCCGTCCGACTGTTTCATCGTACACAGATCAGTCGCCTGTATATAGGCTTCTGCTTCAATCAAGGCCTCTTGAAGAGTCGCCACCCTTTTTCGAACTAAATCAAATTTGAAGGTAGACCCGTCTTTGAGACCTCTAAAAAAGTCAGTATAAGCTACCTCATCCGGTAACCCTTGAATCTGTATTCTCATCAGGTTGAACCGCCTGATGTAGGAACGAAGCCCCTCCTTCTCGCCCTGCTGAATTGTTCCCAAATCAAGGGTCGTTTTCTTCGCAGGGATGTTCATTGCGAAGTTGGAGGCAAATAAGTAAGCAAGCATCCTGAAGCTGTTTACACAACCAGTCGGCAGGTTGCTGAACCATTGCTGTGCAATTCCCTTGAGAGTCGCTGGGAAACACTTGCACCAAGTGGGATCATCCAACCCTTGAAGGTACATCAGGTTGGTGAATGCCATCAGATGGTCTTCTGGGTTAGTAGTGCCGTCATAGGCGCCTACTAGAACATTTTTTACTTTGGCCGGCTGAGCGGCTTCAGTAATTTCCTTGGAGAAGGCCGACGGCTGTTCACCAAGTCTAAGCAGCCGTAGCTGCCAGTCCATAGGTTGGACGTTTTTTGCTGCAGGTCCACCAAATGGAGGTGGCTGCATAAAATACTGTTGTTGCGGCACAAATGGTAAGTTTGGTACCGCCTGGGCACTATGAAAGCCGGACTGACGGGAGGTGCCGCCTGACTGACTCTCATGGTACGACTGAGTATGCCTCATTGAGGCATTTCGCAAACTGTCCTGAAAATTTGAAGTAGAAGCCGACTCTGATAATCGGTCACTCTTCTTCTGCTCTAGCAGGAGCCGAGCATCTGTGAACGTTTGCTTTGACCCGTCCGCCTGAATATGACGAACCGGTTTCCTATTTCCCGTAGGATAACGGAGTTTTGTAAAATCAAGAGCAGGTGGCTCCCGCTTCTTGGATTTAGGATGGGGAGTCGCCTCTCGCCCTTGAACTGGCTTCCTCTTCAGTGAAGTGGAAGGTTTCTTGGCCGACTGCTCTTTGACTGAAGCAGGCGGTTTTTTGTTGATCAACTCTTGAATCTCTCCCTTGAAGTCCCTCATGAAGGTCATGAGTTCGTTCCTTGTGATGGGAGCAGACCCATCAGTCGGCTGTTGCCGAGCAAGCGGTGCGCCTGCTGGCTCGCTTCCTGTTTGAAGATGCTCCCGTTCCCTCCTTTCGGTATGGCGGGTACGTCGGGCCCTTAGGGTCCCGTCTGGAGCTGTATGAGTTTCAACTTCAAATTCACTTTCGGTATCATGGTCCGACTGAACTTGAGGGTCGTCTAGGGGACGCCTCTCTTCTGGATTCGGTACAGACTTGGATGCCATCTCTGAAGTACTCTCCCCACAGACGGCGCCAAATGTTTCGGGGTTTTCTGATGTCCTGCGGGAGAGTTACAATTCCGAGACTGGAACCGGACGCCTGTACCTGCAAAATAACGGAGACTCCTGAGAGCTCCGCCTCCAACGGTCAAGTTAGTACCTGATTAAGGAGTAATCAATACAGAAATTAAAGTAATGAGATCTCTCTAGGTGAGAGTGCTTAGTGTTGGTAATCTGCGTCGTTAGCGAGATTAGCCGGTTGTTGATGTTCCGTAATAACTCTGTTCTTCTCTGCTTGATTACTTTTTCACTGCCTAATTAATGAGGATTAATTGAGTATTTATAGCATTGAGAAGCGTGCCACTCTCTAGGTTTAAGGTAAACCTAGGGCTGATCGGGCCTCTAGACTGAATTGGGCCTTGATGGCCGGTTTTCCCATTTGGCATGGGTGGACACGTGGCGCGTCTAAATTGGTCCGTAGAGGACGTATCTGTGATTGACACGTGGCAGGCTCCTGTTGGCCTTCGTGAAGGACACGTGGCGGAACCTGGTTGGTCCACTTGTCAGACGGTGATTGGTGGATAAAAATCCCCTAATCAATAGTCATCCCCAAAGATAGTTTTTACGGATCTGACAGAGTATAACCCATCTTCCTCCAAGTCCCAGCATAAGCAATCCATTGGTAACCTGCTGCTTATCGGTATGCTAAGGATTCTAATATGTTCGAAAGGCAGAAAGAGTTGAGAAATCATCGATATATTCCAGCATTTTTGTTTTGTATTTATCAGCTCCTCTACCTGTTGTGGTTCCAGCCCAATTTGCAATATCCATATATTGCTTTTGGAATCATGTATTATGGGCTCTTTCATGGACTTGCTAAGTCTTATTTTTGTCCCATATTTGGCATGACTATTTATGGCTTCTCTTGGAAGCTTTAGAGGGGAAATCTGGTGGTAAACAAGAGCTCAAGTGAGCAGCAAGTAGTTGGGCAATTACACACACAAAAACAGAGAGAAAGTGAGGGTTTGAACAAGAGCATTCAACTTCAGATTTTTTTTGGACAACTTTTGGTAAAGTAGTTGTTGCCGAAGTCTCCACCGTTGGCTCATGCTCAACGTTTGATAGCTTACTCATGACAGCAAGGGATTCATTTTGGACGGTTGGATTGTCGTTTAGAGGTCTGGTTTAGTCAGAATATTCTTCGTACATTACTGCTATTTTTGGGTGAATTTTACTCTTTTGCTATCTAATTTCGATCTCTTATTGTTTTTTTCATTGTTGGTGGGTTGTTAAACCTTTTGTAGACTAATTTGGTTTATTTTACCCTCAATTATCAATAAGAGAATCTAGGGTGGACTCCTTCAACGGTCCCGTGGTTTTTATCCTTCACTTCAAAGGGGTTTTCCACATATAATCCATGTGTGTTGATCATTGTTGTTTTCTTCCGATTATTGTTGGTATTGTTGTTGATTTAATACTGCCCTATTGCTGTCTTGATTGTGTTATTTTGGTTGTGTGAGAATTTTGGTTTCACTAGATTGAATTTGGGTTGATTGTCTTATGTGTGACAAAGTGGGTGTCGTAGTGATCCCATTCTGATCCCTACAACTTGGTATCAGAGCCGGAATTTAATTTGTCACAGTATAGAGTCAACTGGTGGTAGTTCGATGGTTAATTTGACATCAACTAATTATTCAATTTGGAGACCTATGATGGAAGATTTGTTGTATTGTAAAGACGTACTTACATGAACCGATAGAAACAACCACAAAGACTAATTGTAGCATTGATAAACCAACAAAACCTGAAAAGATGGATGATAAATATTGGGTAAAGTTGAAATGGAAGACTCTAGTGAGTATTAGACAATGGATTGATATTAGCATATTCAACCATGTGTCACAAGAGTCCGATCCATATCATTAGTGGAAGAAACTTGAAGGTCTTTATGAAAGGAAGACCGCTCATAACCAAGCTTCATTGATTAAGAAACTTGTTAACTTGAAATTGAAGGGTGGAAAGTCAGTTTCTAAGCATCTTAATGACTTCTAGGATATTATTAACAAGCTTACTATTATGAAGATTGTTCTTGATGATGAATTGCAGGCTTTGTTCTTATTGAGTTCTTTACCTGATAGTTGGGAAACCTTGGTTGTGACTATTAGTATCTCTGCTCCGAAAGGTGTGATATCACTGGATGTAATCAAAGAGAGCATGTTCAATGAAGAAATCAGAAGAAAGGAGATGGGAGTTTATAATTCACAAGCTCTTGTTGTTGAGAACAGAGGAAGAGGCAAGAGTAGGGGTCCCAAAGGCCGTTATAACTCAAGAAGCAGGTCCAAATCTAGTGATGGAAGAATTGTGACTACATGCAACTAATACAAGAAGCCTGTTCATATCAAGAAGTATTGTTTTAGTTTGAAAAAGGAACAGAGAAAGAAAAATGATTCACAGAAAGAAGGAGATGATAAAAATGTTGCATCAATAGTTCTAAGAGTGATGAAGAGGTCACTAGCAACAGTTCTATGAGTGACGAAGATGTCACTTTGTTTTGTGAAGCTAGTGAGTGTCATCATGTCGATAGTTCAGACACATAGTGGCTAATAGATACAAGGGCTTCATACCATTGTGTTCCCATGAGAAAGTACTTTATGAACTACAAGTCTGGTGACTTTGGTAGTGTGAAGATGGGAAATTAGAGCTCAACAAGCGTTGTTGGTTAGGTGATATTTGTGTGAAGAAAAGTGTTGGGTGCGTGCTTACATTGAAGAATGTGCACCATATTCTAAATCTACGCCTTAATATGTTGTGTGCTAATGTTCTTGATTCACTAGTAGAAAAAATTCTATTTGTAACGTCCTATTAGTAACTGGCGTATGTTATGCTAGTTACGAAAGCATCAATAGTAACAGACTAAGATAATGCCAGTTACAAATTTCATGACATTAGTAACCAGCGTAGTAAATATCGGTTACTAATATGTGGTTAATCATTGTTTGAAGTTTTATGAGTAACTGACTAAATAAATGTCAGTTACAAATATTTAGTCGAATAAACTTTGACTAAAAAGTTTGTAACTAGCTTACAAACGCCAGTTACAAATATTAAGTCAAAGAAACTTTGACCATAGCGTTTGTAACTAGCTTACAAACGTCAGTTACAAAAAGCTCTTTGTTCAGAGACGCGTGAACATACCCAAAAAAGTTCTATTGTTCAAAGACGAGTGAACATCACAACAACAAGCTTGATGGCGTTCCCTAGCTTGTGGAAAGTTGTCACAACCGCAAATGCAACACAAACCGGTTACCTCTAGAGACGTGTGCTCGACAGCGCAAGATACGCGTTTCTTAACTTTTTTATCTGTTTAACTAACGCTAGTTTGCAGGTGTAGGCGTTACAAGAGTGATTTAGGATTGCAGAACGTTCTGAATCATTCTCCGTCCCTATCGCTACTTTGACTTTTGTTTTCGAAACATAAGTTTCTCCAAACACAGTCAAAGTGGGGGTTTCTGTAGACACCCATTTGTGTCACCCTAAAAACCAAACCCAGTTATGAGTACCTTTCACGTCAAATCATAATCGAATGAAGTGAAAGTGTGTAAAGTCTAGTGTTGCGGTTAGTTTTAATTCTTTTCTTTCTCTCTATTTTTGAAAACCTATTTTAAGAAAATAACCAATCCAATTTAGTTTGTTCCATTGCAAGGGTCTAATAATAGTGTAGTTGGGTTGGGTTTGAAAAGAGCTTTCCAACGATATATTATAAGCCCAAATCCGATGAATAACGAGGAAGTTATGGCCAAATTATTAAACTGGGCCCGAATTGATTTTTATATGCAGCCCAATGATCTAGAGGAGGGCCTATTATGATTTATTATTCCTAATGAGATTAGGATTGATTATAGTCTTCTACAATCTTCTAGAATTTTCTTTTGAATCCTAATTTGATTACCATTGATTAATTGACTTTTTAGAGTTTTAATTAGAATAAAAGAAGTGTTATAAGGAAATTACAGTTTTACCCCCTCGTACGCTTAAATTTTATCAAAATAAGAAAACGCGTGGAAAAACTGATTGCAGCGCCGCAGCTACAGTCTGGCGTTTGGCGACAGGCGCGTGTTTGGCGACAGCGTCGTGTTTTATTCTTTTCGAAACTCTAATTCTTTTTTTTATCATATCCAGCTGATTTTCTTCATAATCGCCTGCTAAAACCTCCGTTTTAATGACATCAACTCTCATCAAGAATATCATGATTCTCTCTCTCTTTCTAAGCCTAGCGTTTTTACAAACACAATTCCCCATATGTTAGCACTAGACACACCTAGCCAAGTTCGAAGTCGCCTTCGCCCTAGACGTGAAAGGTTTGATATTTTTAAGGGTTTGGTCCCAAATCTAATCTAAAATTTCTTAATTCTTGTAGGGAATATTTCAAGAATTATCCTGGTGTGCCTCAGTCGTATGCAACCAAAAATATCACAACTAAGCTAACTGCAAATAAACGTAGTTAGGGAAGTCGAGTTCGAATCCACAGGGAAAAAGGGACTAATAACTGGAAACCTAAGTGGAAATACTCTAGGACGGTAGTAACCTAAGTAACGAGGGGGGTTTTCACGAGCAATGATGATAAATGAACTAAGTAAGAACAACGAACGTAATGAATAGGTAATCAATGAGAAGAACGGTCTTGGTTATGCGAAATCCACTAATGAACATACAAATTGATCATAGAAGTCTCCTCAATCAAGCTCTATTGAACACCTTGTTGTATAATTCCTAGATTCTAAATTCTCATAAATAGTTAGAAATAGCAAAGCGCTCCTTTCTAACCCTTTCCAATGCACAATTCAAGACAAGCGCTCTAAATTATCCACAAGAAGAAAATAAACGGAGAAATCAACAAGGATTGAATAAATTAACACAAGCGGTCTAATTTCTTCAATAATATTATTCCCTCTTCAAGTTATCAACCAAAAGCATGCATCAATAACCTAAAGTTGCTACTTTGGAAAGATTAATTAGATGCAAGCGAATCCAATAATTCTAACCTAGCAATTGATTAAAGCAAATCATGAAATTAATTCAAGGAACAATATATATTCAATAGATATTAAGAGAAGAAAGATCTCACAATTCGTAGCTAAAAGCTTCAATCTTTAACCAAGAATCCGGAAGATTAAGCTTCCATGGATTCTAATTCCAAAACAAAGAATTCTGAAAATTCCAAGAAAACCCTAGAAAGCTTTTTTTCTCCAAACTTAATTCTCTTCTCTTCTCTTAAAACTTAATTAAAACTAAGCTATTTATATGTTTCTATATTTTAATAACATAACACAATAATAATAATAAAATAATATCCAAAACACGAGCCAAAACAAAGCCAAATTGCTGAAAATTAACCAAAACAGCCCGAATTTCTGCCAGAGCCGCTGCCAGCTGCTCTGGACCCGCTGGCAGCTGCTCTGGCAGCCCCTCACTCTGGTATACCCGCTGCCAGCGGCTCTGGCCAGCTGCCAGCGGCCCTGGCAGCGGTTCCTGCTGTTTTTGCCTTCTTTCCTTGCTTCTTCTTCTTGCTTTGCTTCACCTTTTCCTCAAGCTTTCTTCCTTGCTCTTCCATGCTCCATCACAACTCTCAAATCACGAGCCAAGGTCCATCCTTCTTACATAACTCTTCATTGGTTCCCGAGCTCACTCACTCACTTATACTCATAAATCCCGCCTTTTGCACATAAGTGAGATCACAGCCCAAAACTCACAAAAGCTAACAAAAGTACATATAAAGCATCAAAACACACCCTAAAATGCTTCTCTCAACCCATGATAAGAAGGCTTATCAAATTCCCCCATGCTTGAACCTTTACTCGCCCTCGAGTAAACTTAGAGAATAAAACACATCCTCCTCACTAAGGTTCAAAACAGAAGATGGTGGAATCAAACTAGCTCTATGCACTCAAACTCAACAAAACATCCTAGTACTTATCAACCAATCACAATCACACTCCCCCATACTTCACACTTTAAATCTCCCTTTTTTCTTATTTATCAATTCATCCCCACAATCAACTTGGAACGATAAACGCATAGCCATGAGTATGAATATTCTCAACCGCCTAAAGAAATGAAATTTTTGATAAAATTGGGCAAACAAAAACTCAACTTAACCAAAAATCTCATAAAAACACTTCCACATTCAAGAGTGAAAACAAACAACTCATGCTCTCAAATTCCTAAGATGATCAACAAATTCCCCCAAAATCTCAACTATCTCCCAAAATCACCAAGATGAAACCTACCCCGACACCTCCTTATATCTCCTCCCCTTATGACACCGACTCCGGCAAATAGATGCGAAATTTCCTTGAAAAATCAAATTCATGAACATTTCTCTCTTTTTTCTCTCATTTTGCCTAGGAGCCCTTTCGGGTTTTCATCCTAGCCTCTCATCTTTTTCCAAATCTCACTTTCTCACCCACTCATTAGCCACTTTTTTGCTTAGGTCGCCCTTTCGGGTTTTCAACCTAACCGGGCCCCCATTTTTGCCTAAGCCGCCTTTTCAGGTTTTCGACTTAGCGGGTTTCTTTTTCTTTTTTTTTTCTTTCTTTCTTTTTTTTTTTTTTTACTTTTTTCTGTTTTTTTCTTTTTTTCAAGCTTGCTTCATTGAACCACAATTAAGATAGTTATACAAAACATGAAATCAAGATAACTATACAAAATTCAAAGAATATATGCAAGAATTTCTTCCCCCCCTACTTGAATGAAGCATTGTCCTCGATGCAAGAACAACTACAATGAAACCAAAAGTAAAGGAAAAGGAAGAAAATCGTTACCATCTCAATGAGAGGGACCTCCAGAGCCAGAAGAGCCGGCATCGCCCCGAGAAGCACGCCTCTCGGAACGACGCAAAGCACGGGATGCCAAATGATCCATGAATGCCTCAGTTGGAGGCTCATACTGCGGATACTGAGTGGTGTAAAACCGACTCATGCTTCTTTGATATGCAAGCAGCTCGTGCATCCCATCACACACCTCCTCTAGTCTATCATCCACATCAGCCCTCCATCGAGGCCAATCATCGTGCTGCACTCCAGCAGCATCCTCACCCCCTTCCTCATCAACAAACTCTCCGCCCATATAAACATCGGGATTCTCCTCTCCCATGTTCTCAACTATGATTTCAGCATCTCCCAAATAAGGAGCAACATCCGGGTCGGGCGGAAGGAAAAAGTCTGCAGCAGTAGGGCCAAAAGGTAATGCTCGTCCCTCGGGACGAGGAAGTCTCAAATAGTTCAAACCCTGCGGTCCGTATCGCCAGAAATAACTACCGGCGACGGGGGAACGCGATAATAAACCGATCTTGACCAGAGTCATGATGTTATATGTCAAGTATGTCGAGTCTACTGGCACAAGATCCTCAGGGGGTGGAACATTCAAATAACAGGCTAGCAAAGAGACCATGCCACCCATACTAATATGGCCACTGGAGTTGGACTTCACCTTTACACAACTATCAACAAAAATCTCCACCCAATTGGGCGTACCGACACCTTCAGGGGTCATCGCCCACAAATACGACAATGTGACTTTGGGGACCTTAGTGGCCTCCCCTTGGCATAGAATAGTGGACGATATAAACCTATGCACCAGTCTAAGGCATGGGTGGGTGATTTTGAAGCTATGATCACCATGAGGGTCAACTTCACAACCAGTTATAGCCCTCCAAAATGTTCGGGACGAGTACGTGCTATAATCACCCCAACGGTTCACCAATGGGGGTGCATCCCAACCAAATGCCATACGCAAATCATCATAAGACATCACATAATTCCTATTGTTCAAATTAAAGGATATTTGTTCACGTCCTTTAGTAAGCGTTGAAAGGAATTCATATGTATACCTGACATAGGTGGGAGCGCATTTGGTCATGAAATTCTCGAGACCCACGTTCCTTAGCAAGAGCCGCACTCCTTCCTCCATCTCTAGCTCTTGTAGAGCTTCTAAGTCAAAGAACTTGGTGCATTGCACCGTTCGTCGGGGTTGTTGAAGCTTAGTCCATACGCCCTTCTCCTTGGAATGCAACCGAACACCCATGAAACCATCCCCTTGAGGCAATGGAGGTGCCTCCCCTTGACTTGAAGAAGCCCCTTGCCTCTTGCCCCTTGAGGGTCTTGATGGAGATGATTCTTTAGACCTCTTGTTGTCTCTACCCATGGCTATAAAAAGGAATATGTTCACTTGCACCTTCACCTTCACCTTCAATGAAAATAAATTAAGCTTGCAATTCCACACAACCAACTCAATTTCACAATTGAAATCAAGAAAAATGGTAAACCTTAGGTGAAATTGTGATGGGAATTGAGAATTTGATGAAAGATGAAGATTTGGGAAAGGGAAATTGGTAGGAATTTGGTATAATTGGAGTAGGGGAATGAATGAGTAGAGAGAAGGAGAAGAAAAGGAGTAAGGGTTTATGTGAATTGGGGGATAATGAAGTTGGAGTTTGGAAAAGGGGAAATAAGGGGAAAAAAAAATCGGGGAGAGCTGTAGTAGCCGCTGGTAGCGGCTTGAGGCCCGCTGCCAGCGGCTCTGGCAGATTTTTTTTTTTTTTTTTTTTTTTTTTTTTTTTTTTTTTTTTTTAATTCAAAACGTAGAGGGGGGCCCGCTGGCAGCGGCTCAGGAGCAGCTACCAGCGGCTGGGACAGAAACAAAGGGGTTTGGGCTGCAAGAAGACCCGCTGGTAGCGGCTGCAGAGCAGCTGCCAGCGGCTTCTGCAGGGAAGGCCCCTTTGTTTCTGTTTTGCTCTGTTTTTGCTGCGTTTCGCGCATAAAAATTGCTCCCAAGGCCTCCACCTACACAAAAACAATAAAAACACTCTTCACATCACACGAAAAAAATAAAACTAAACTACGAAAAGTAATGGGGAAGAGTTTTCGATCGGGTTGCCTCCCGATTAGCGCCTTTGTTTTACGTCGTTGGCTCGACGCGGCTCATCCCACTTCGCTACTCCATTGATGGCTCGTAGAGATCGATGCACTCCACGTTCTCGGTTTTGAAACCCTCGAAGTAGGGTTTGAGCCTTTGGCCATTGACTTTGAAAATCTTATCGGTCTCGAGGCTTTGAATTTCAACTGCTCCATGCGGATATACATTCGCCACTTGAAAAGGGCCCTCCCAACGGGACCGAAGTTTTCCCGGAAATAATCTAAGTCGGGATTGATATAGGAGTACTTTGTCACCGACTTTAAACTCCTTCCGCGTGATCATTCGATCATGCCATAGCTTGGTCTTTGCTTTATAAATATCTGCATTCTCATAGGACTCAAGCCGGATCTCCTCTAGTTCTTGGAGTTGCAATTTCCGATGTTCACCTGCTTCATCCATTTGCATGTTGAATGACTTAACCGCCCAATATGCTTTATGCTCAAGCTCAACCGGTAGATGGCACGGTTTTCCGAAGACAAGGCGGTAAGGGGACATCCCGATAGGTGTTTTGTATGCGGTGCGGTACGCCCATAGAGCATCCTCCAACCTCAAACTCCAATCCTTTCTATCCGGATTCACCGTTTTCTGCAGAATTGACTTCACCTCTCTATTGGACACCTCGGCTTGCCCATTGGTTTGTGGGTGATAAGCCGTGGAGATTTTGTGGTGAACAGAGTACTTCCTCAACAAAGCACTCACTGTACGGTTGCAAAAGTGTGTTCCACGGTCACTTATCAACGCCCTTGGGATTCCAAACCTAGAAAATATGTAAGCTTTGATAAAACCTGAAACCACTTTAGAGTCATCAGTCCTAGTGGGTATTGCTTCCACCCACTTCGACACATAATCACAAGCAAGAAGTATATAAGTAAAACCGTAAGAAATAGGGAATGGTCCCATGAAATCTATACCCCAAACATCGAATATTTCACAATATAGAAGAGAGGATTGGGGCATTTCACTTTTCTGGGAAATGTTACCTACTCTCTGGCAATTATCACAGGATTTACAAAATCCATAGGAATCTCGAAACAAACTTGGCCAGTAAAAACCACAGTCGAGAACCTTCCTTGCTGTGCGTTTGGCTCCAAAGTGTCCTCCACAAGCATGAGAATGACAGAAGGTGAGAATGGGGATCACCTCATTTTCGGGAATGCATCTGCGAATGATTTGATCGGAGCAGAACTTCCACAAGTATGGATCATCCCATGCATAGTACTTCGCATCAGTTCGAAGCTTGTCCTTTTGAGACTTTGTGAAACCTGGAGGAAACTGTTGAGAAACCAGAAAATTCACAATGTTAGCAAACCAAGGGCGCAAATCCTTAAGAGCAAATAGAGATTCATCCGGAAATTCTCCTAGGATTTGATATTGGAATGATGGTTGATCAACAATATGGGTCAAACGACTCAAATGATCAGCAACTAGATTTTCCGCGCCTATCTTGTCCTTGATTTCTAACTCAAACTCACATAAGAGCAGAATCCATCTTATTAGTCTTGGTTTGGCCTCTTTCTTCGTCATCAAGTGGCGAAGAGCTGCATGATCAGTGAAAACAATTACTTTAGTACCAAGCAAATAAGATCGAAACTTTTCTAGAGCAAATACTACAGCTAACAACTCTTTTTCTGTGGTAGTGTAGTTTCGTTGGGCTGAATTGAGGGTCATTGAGGCATAATAGATCACATGAGATGCCCTCCCTACTTTCTGGCCTAAAACAGCTCCAACTGCATAATCACTCGCATCACACATTATCTCAAATGGTCGAGACCAATCTGGGGCTTGAATGATAGGGGCAGAAATGAGCTTAGCCTTCAATTCGTCGAAAGCCTTCTTGCAATCATCATCAAAGTGGAATTTCACATCTTTCTGCAGCAATTTGCACATAGCATTTGCAAGCTTTGAGAATCCCTCAATGAACCTACGATAGAAACCTGCATGGCCAAGAAAAGAACGCACTTCACGCACATTAGTAGGATAAGGGAGAGACTGAATAGTGTCAATCTTAGCCTTATCAACCTCAATACCTCTAGAAGAAACTACATGACCTAACACAATGCCCTGTTGGACCATAAAATGACATTTCTCAGAATTCAAGACAAGGTTAGAGTCAATACATCTTTTGAGGACCATAGATAAGTGATGCAAGCATTTATCAAAAGAATCACCATACACAGTGAAATCATCCATAAATACCTCCATGAAATGCTCAACAAACTCAGAAAAGATGCTCATCATGCATCTCTGAAAGGTTGCAGGTGCATTACATAGGCCAAAAGGCATACGGCGATAAGCAAATGTGCCAAAAGGACATGTAAAAGTTGTCTTTTCCTGATCTTCAGGTGCAATGGGCACTTGAAAGTACCCAGAATACCCATCAAGGAAACAGTAATAGGATTTCCCTGCAAGTCTTTCAATCATTTGGTCAATAAAAGGTAAAGGGAAATGGTCTTTCCTAGTTACTGCATTCAACCTACGATAATCAATGCAAACTCGCCAACCATTTTGAACTCTAGTAGGAACCATTTCACCCTGTTGATTTTCTACCACAGTCACACCACTTTTCTTAGGAACCACTTGCGTAGAACTGACCCATTTACTATCAGATATAGGAAATATCATTCCTATTTGCAATAATTTTATGATCTCCTTCTTTACCACGTCCATCATGGGAGGATTTAGGCGACGCTGAGGTTGCCTCACAGGTTTGGCATCATCTTCTAACAGAATACGATGCATGCAAGTGGATGGACTTATTCCCTTAATGTCTGCAATGGTCCATCCAATAGCTAACTTGTGCTCTTTCAGCACTGTCACCAACTTGTCCTCTTGCTCCTTGGTCAATTTGCTTGAAATTATAACAGGTAAAGTATCGTTCTGACCAAGGAACACATATTTCAAATGATCAGGAAGTGGTTTTAGCTCCACCTGAGGTGCCTGCAAAACAGAAGGTAAGAGTTTATCAGTAGGCACTGTCAGTGGGGTAGGTGTCGAACCTGGTGGTCTAAGTGGAAGCTTGGAATGACCATTCAACTCTGCTACCATCATCTGCACACTATTAGGCAAAGGAATATCCAAACAATCAGCAGATAAATCATTAGAAATGGAAGTGAGGAGCGCATCCTCGCCCTCAACATTGAAGACATCCTGCACTATAGGATCAATGATATCAATGGAACACAAAGAATGAGTGTCAACAGGGTATTTCATGGAATCATAGATGTTATACACAATTTCTTGTCCATCAAACTCCATAGTCAAAGAACCAGTAAAAACATCAATTTTAGTCCTAGCAGTTTTCAAGAAAGGTCTTCCTAACAAGATGGGTACTGCTTGTCTATCATGTTCCATATCAAGCACATAAAAATCAGCAGGAAAAATTAGTTCATCAACTTTCACAAGCACATCTTCCACTACTCCCTTAGGATAAACATTTGATCTATCAGCTAATTGAATCACTACCCCGGTGTCATGTAAGGGTCCAAGTTCCAAAGATTTGAACAGTGAATATGGAATAACATTAATTGATGCACCCAAATCCAACATTGCTCTACGAAAAGTGGTGTCCCCTATTGTAACTGGAACAGTAAACATACCAGGGTCACTGCATTTTTCAGGAAGTTTCTTTTGGAAAACTGCAGAAACATGAGCACTGACTTTCACTTTTTCCTTCCCTCCTAACCTGTGCTTCCTCTTAATAGTACAAAGTTCTTTCAAAAATTTAGCGAATCGAGGAACACTCTTTATTAAATTCAAAAGGGGAATGTTTACCTCACACTTGCTGAATGTTTCATAGATATCTTTGTCCTTCTCATACCTCTTCGTTTCTTTCAAAGCTTCAGGAAAAGGTGGTGTGGGTTCATAAGATGGAAAAGTGGGAGGATTTGCTACAGCTTCATGTTCCACTTCCTTCTCCTCAGCTCCAATCAACTCTTCAGCCCTCTTAGTTGCAATTTCAGTCTCTTTCAGCTCCTTGCCATTTCTCAATGTAATAGCGTTGGCTTGTTGCTTAGGATTCAACTATGTTTGAGATGGAAGTTTTCCCGAATTCTTAGCTTCAAGTCTGCTCACTGCAGTTGAAATTTGACTCACTTGACTTTCCAAATTCTGAATACTGGATTTGGTCTCTTGCTGGAATTGCACCATGTTTTGCTGCATAGTAGAAACATTAGAAGTTAGTGATCTAATCATTTCATCAGTTGACATATCATTCGAATTTGAGCTTTGGCCTTGAGGTTTGGCCAATGGTGCCCTATATTGCTGATATTGCTGCTGGCCTTGAGCATTTTGCTGTTGTTGTTGGTTCCCCTGGGAATTCCCATATCTCAAATTTGGATGATCCCTCCATCCTGGATTGTATGTATTCGAATATGGATCATATCTTCTCTGAGGACCTTGCCCTTGGAAACCCATTGCATTGGCCTGCTCATTCTGTTCCTCTTGTAATTGAGGACATGCATCAGTGGGATGTCCTGTGGAGGTGCATAAACCACAAGCATTCAGTTGCTGTGGATTCCTTGAGTTCACCATGAACTCACGCATCATAGAAGTCAAATCAGCTACTTGACTCTCTAACTCAGTTGTATTTGAATTTGCTGCATTCACCCGGCGCGTGGGAGTTCTCTGACTGAACTGCCTAGAATTCTCTGCTAGCTCTGCAATCAGCCTAGTTGCATCTCCTGGAGTCTTATTCACTAGCCCTCCACCACTTGCTGCATTCACCATCCTCAAATCATCATCTGTTAGACCTCCATAGAAGTATAGGATGAGGTCTTGATCGGAATACCCATGGTACGGACAACTAGCACACAATCTCTTGAATCTCTCCCAATACTCATACAAGGACTCATCTTCCTTCTGATCCACATTGCTGATAGCTTTCTTAAGGCTTGCAGAAATAGTGGCTGGGTAATACTTCTCTAAGAAACACTTCTTCAAACCTGCCCAATTTGTTATGCTCCCTGGGGGAAGATAGTAAAACCAATCCTTCGCTGCATCTTTGAGAGAAAAAGGAAATGCTCTCAACTGAATTTGCTCATCAGTCATCCCAATCGGTTTCATGCTAGTACATACCACATGAAATTCTGCCAGATGTTTATTTGGATCTTCACCCTTCATGCCATGGAATGCCGGCAATAGATGAATTAGACCAGATTTGATCTCAACATTAGCACCTTCCTCCAACTGCTGATATGCGATGCACAACGGCTGTTGGTTCAAGTTAGGAGCTGTTAGCTCTCTCAGTGTTCGATTTTCTGCCATCACTTCCTCTTCTTGAATGTTGAAGATGTATGTTGATTCACTGGGGTTTGTTCTTGCCTCTCTTCGCGACCTGGAAATATTTCTTTCAATTTCTGGATCAAACTGCAAAACTTCTTTGTTAGCAGAACGGGTACTTATCATACCCTAGCGAACAAACAAAGAAAAAAAAATAGCTAAGAACAATCCTAAAATAAATTCTACTAAGATAAAAAATTAAACGGTAACGCCTAGTTCCCCGGCAACGGCGCCAAAATTTGGTGTGCCTCAGTCGTATGCAACCAAAAATATCACAACTAAGCTAACTGCAAATAAACGTAGTTAGGGAAGTCGAGTTCGAATCCACAGGGAAAAAGGGACTAATAACTGGAAACCTAAGTGGAAATACTCTAGGACGGTAGTAACCTAAGTAACGAGGGGGGTTTTCACGAGCAATGATGATAAATGAACTAAGTAAGAACAACGAACGTAATGAATAGGTAATCAATGAGAAGAACGGTCTTGGTTATGCGAAATCCACTAATGAACATACAAATTGATCATAGAAGTCTCCTCAATCAAGCTCTATTGAACACCTTGTTGTATAATTTCTAGATTCTAAATTCTCATAAATAGTTAGAAATAGCAAAGCGCTCCTTTCTAACCCTTTCCAATGCACAATTCAAGACAAGCGCTCTAAATTATCCACAAGAAGAAAATAAACGGAGAAATCAACAAGGATTGAATAAATTAACACAAGCGGTCTAATTTCTTCAATAATATTATTCCCTCTTCAAGTTATCAACCAAAAGCATGCATCAATAACCTAAAGTTGCTACTTTGGAAAGATTAATTAGATGCAAGCGAATCCAATAATTCTAACCTAGCAATTGATTAAAGCAAATCATGAAATTAATTCAAGGAACAATATATATTCAATAGATATTAAGAGAAGAAAGATCTCACAATTCGTAGCTAAAAGCTTCAATCTTTAACCAAGAATCCGGAAGATTAAGCTTCCATGGATTCTAATTCCAAAACAAAGAATTCTGAAAATTCCAAGAAAACCCTAGAAAGCTTTTTTTCTCCAAACTTAATTCTCTTCTCTTCTCTTAAAACTTAATTAAAACTAAGCTATTTATATGTTTCTATATTTTAATAACATAACACAATAATAATAATAAAATAATATCCAAAACACGAGCCAAAACAAAGCCAAATTGCTGAAAATTAACCAAAACAGCCCGAATTTCTGCCAGAGCCGCTGCCAGCTGCTCTGGACCCGCTGGCAGCTGCTCTGGCAGCCCCTCACTCTGGTATACCCGCTGCCAGCGGCTCTGGCCAGCTGCCAGCGGCCCTGGCAGCGGTTCCTGCTGTTTTTGCCTTCTTTCCTTGCTTCTTCTTCTTGCTTTGCTTCACCTTTTCCTCAAGCTTTCTTCCTTGCTCTTCCATGCTCCATCACAACTCTCAAATCACGAGCCAAGGTCCATCCTTCTTACATAACTCTTCATTGGTTCCCGAGCTCACTCACTCACTTATACTCATAAATCCCGCCTTTTGCACATAAGTGAGATCACAGCCCAAAACTCACAAAAGCTAACAAAAGTACATATAAAGCATCAAAACACACCCTAAAATGCTTCTCTCAACCCATGATAAGAAGGCTTATCATATCCCTAGCTTGAACCCCTCTGTGATCATACACTAAAGTACGGTGGCGTCCAAAGGGAAAGAAGATAGAGCAAAAGAGTCGCCAACAAGTTTTTTAGGAACTTGTAAACCGTTCACGAGGTGAAGGTTACATCCCTTAACGATCCAAGAGATCATTAACTCCAATAGGTCTGGAACCATGAATGGTAGTTCGGGGATGAAGGTACAAATCCAACCTAAAAGAGATTGAACCTGCCCTAATAATAGGCCTCTACTTTATTCTGATCGTATTCATGTGTGCTTTCTGACTAAGATGCAATCAATAGGATTACCCTAAACCTGTTTATCTATGTTGGTTGAATTTAATGCAAAAATAAAACTATTATTGGCGATCACTTGAATTATAATCATATTAACCCGAAACAAGATTATTAATTTTCTTATTAAGCGTGATTACAAGTACAAGTTCCCTTTAAGCATGCATAAAAGGTGTGATCAAGCAATAACAAATATAAAAAATCGAGCAACATAATAAATAATTAAATTATAATATATAATTATAAATATAATAATCATAACAATTACAAAAATAATCATGAATCATGTTAAAGCATAATAATAATAGCACGATCCTAGGCATAATACTAACAAGATTAATAACAAATCCTAGCATGTCACTAAGCAATAAAAATCAAAGCTTTATCCCTAACATGATACTAACAATCATAAATATTAGGAAGAACATAAAAGACATCATACTTTTAATCATACTTAATATTAAAGTTACCCTAGACATGATACTAGGAATTTATTGTTGTCACCTTAAACATCAAATTAAGGAAAACATCCTAATATCATACTAGGAATCAAAATAACAATATAATCATGATACACACATTAGTAACTTCAAGGAAAATAATAAACAAAAACATTAAATTAAATAATTGAAAGAGAGATTTGGGACCAAACCCTCATAAATTAAAACCTTTCACGTCTAGGGCGAAGGCAAATTCGAACTTGGCTAGGTGTTTCTAGTGCTAATGTATGAGGAATTGTGTTTGTAAAAAGCTAGGCTTAGAAAGAGAGAGAGAATCAAGAAATTCTTGATGAGAGTTAATGAGAAATGGTGAGAATTGATGAATGAAAACGGAGTTCTGACGCGCATAAAATTTGATTAGCGTCGACGCTGGCAATTAGCGCCAGGCGCTAATGATTAGCGTCAAGCGCTAATAATCAGTTTTATGCGTTTTTGTTTTTATCATATCTTTTGATCAGGATGTCCAAATAAGGCATATAATATTCCGTTAGAAAGATCTTGAAGTCTAATTTCCAAACCAATTTGAATCAGATTAAAATCTTTTGTAGATAAAAAGATATGGCCGGAATAGTGGAAGGTGTCAGTTTTGGATAGAGTTTCATGTCTCATTCATATCTTTTTCGTTATAACTCGGATTTAATATTATAATATATCATTGGAAAGATAATTTTAAGATAAATCCAACCATTCAAATATTATGAGTCACGAAAATAAAATCTGAATATATTCCACTTTGTACAAAACAAAGATTCTCAAAAGGAGTAGTTTTATTCACTTTCAAACTCTTTAAAACATAATTATCAATCCTTACTCCATTAGGATTTAAGAGAACCAACTAGAGTATTCTAAAAGACTATAATAAATCCTAATAGCTTTAGGAATGATAATTAATAATAGGCCCTCCTCTAGATCATTGGGCCGCATATAAAAACTAAATCAGGCCCAGTTTAGTATTTTGGCCATAACTTCCTTATTATTAATTGGAATTGGGCTTATAATATATCGTTAGAAAGGTCTTTTCAAATCCCAAAAAACTACACAATTATTGGACCCTTATCATGGACAAAACTAAACAAGAATGCACGTTTTTGAAAAATAAGGTAACAAAAGAAATATTTTCAAAAATAGAAAGAAGAGATATTTTAATAAAAACATCCTCATCACTAGACTTTTGACACTTTTGCTTTATTCGATAATCAAATAACATGAGAGGTATTCATCACTGGTTTTGGTTTTGGGGAGACACATTTGGGTGTCTATAGAAGCCCCCACTTTGACTGAGTTTGGAGAAACGCAAGTTTCGAAAACAAAAGTCAAAGTATTGATAGGGACGGAGAATGATTCAGAACGTTCTGCGATCCTAAATCATTCTTGTCACGCCGATTCCTGCAAACTAGCATTAGTTAAACAGATAAAAGAGTTAAGAAACGCGTATCTTGAACTGTCGAGCACACGTCTCTGGAGATAACCGATTTATTGCTGCATTTGTCGTTGTTGACTACCTTCCACAATCTAGGGAACGCCATCTTTCTATTTTGATGTTCACTCGTCTCTGAACATTGGAGCTTTTTTGGATATGTCCTCGCGCCTTTGAACAAAAGAGCTTCTTTTAAATATTATCTTCTGAATGATGTGTCCACGCGTCTCTAAACAAAGAGCTTTTGATGATAATTCCACGCGTCTCTGAACAAAGGAGCTTGATAATAGGATGCCCACGCATCTCTGAACAAAAGAGCTTGAAAGAAATGTCTACGACGTCTCTGAACAAAAGAGCTTGAAAAAAATGTCCACGCGTCTCTGAACAAAAGAGCTTGAATGTTTATTGCGATAATATTCAGAAGACCAAAGCTTGCCGATCTCTAAAGCTCGCTTGAACTTTGCTTCTGCTATGCCAGTACGTCGGCGGTTTGCTGCTTGTGAACCATTATGTTGGTGCCTCTGCTGTTTATGAACCAGTATGTCGGTGTCTCTGTTATTTAGGCTCTAAGTGAGACGATCTTTTGTCAGGTCGATCACTTATTACGATTGTAATCAAGCTGACTACTTGATCATGTCAAATTGCTTATAGGGGCTAACAAGAGTACCAAGGAACCCAAAATTTGTTGAAAGAGGTTGAAATAACAGCTCTGAGTGGTTGAGCGTTCTGTCGCTGCTGAAATATCTCTGGCGCCAAGAATTGGCTCTGTTGCCAAACGATGGGATCTAGCGTCAGGCGCTGAAATTTGTTGCTAGACGCTAGAAGTTGTTGCCAGACGCCAGATGTTGTTGCCAGACGACAACCTTGTCGTCTGGTGCTGGAGTCGGGTCTTCCCTATTCTGCTCTTGCTGCCACTATTGCTTGGTTTTTCTCTGAACTTTGAGCTTGGTCGTTTCCTTTCAACAAAATCCGCTCAAATATTTTTTGTAAATTAAAGCTCTTCATCTCTAATTTACTGATCCATGTAACTCCTCTTATCTTGGAGGAATCTCCTGTATCATATTCGTGGCTTTTTTCGAAAAAATTCCGGGAATGTCCTCGCTTGCTGGGATGCACCTACATTTATATCTTTGATTATAGGACTTTGCTTATATTTTTTTAGGGTTGACCTAAGACTTAGTGTTGACTCAATGACTTGACATGACTCAAGGTATAAACTTGACTTACTGTGATTGACTGACTCGAGGTTGACTCGACTCAAAGTGTTTGACACATGTGTTAGATTCTAATCAAGGTGATATGAAATGACATGGCTCAACGTGCACATGACTCGTGTGTGCATCGTAATGTGATTGTGCAACTTGAAAATGCCAAAAAAGCAAAATTTTTCCGTCATTTTTGTGGAGGGTATCGACTTTCTCCCGAAAAAGAAAGACGCAAAAAAGAAAGAAGCGAAGTTTTTGAAGGTGCATGTTGAATGAGCTTAGTCAAATGTCATTTGATACTATCTCTCAAGGTGCAAGGATTAACCCATCCTAGGCTATCTCAATTGTTAACTCAATAATGAAAACATTTGGGTGACTTAGGCACGGAGGCTAAGCACTTCATACTTCATGATGCAATGACAATTATGATTGATGAGTGATGTTGATATCATAAGGCATGCTTTAGCGTTGTGTTAAGATTCCATGACAAAGGGTTCCTAAGGGAAGTATATTTGGTCATGTATGTGTGATGTGTGTGATAGGGACACTAAAGTTAGGCCGCAAGGGCTAAGTGTGTGGGAAAATATATTGAAAAGAGTCAAATGGTGGTGACTCTTAGGCTAGGTAAGCTAATGATGTAGGGATCAATCCCTCAAGTCTAGCTCTAAGTAAATAGGGATGAGCATAGGAGATCCCTTGATATGATCATGGTGTGTGAATGTGAATGTGAATGTGAATGCGAATGTGAATGTGAATGCATGTTTATTAAGGCCGCACCTCGATGTGAGGTTGCCTACGTATCCGTTAGGAATCAGGTCGAACATAGCTCTGGCCAAACCTCACACAAATGTGTATACCTCAAAAAGGTATTTTTAAGGGTTGTAACGTGGTTAGGCTAAAGGTTATAAAAGAAAGGGATAAAGTCTCAAGACCCTCGATAAGCCCCCAAGGTGTGCAACCTTGCTTTTGAATCTTTATACTTTTATGCTTGAGGCTTTTAACTCTTTTTTAGCTCTCTTTTATCTTTTGCTTTTGCATCTATTTTATTTTTATAAGTGTGGGCAATCCCGATCATGCTGTCTATCACTCACTTGGCATTCATGTTTCTCAGGCACGATACCGAGCACTCGATAAGAGACGCAATCTGAGATGTGTTCTTATCAAAGACATTTTCATATCAAAGACATTGGAACACTTGCCCTTTTGTACACTTTTATTTATTTATTTTTGCTTATTTTTTTGCAATTATAATCTTTTGAAGTCAATCAAGATTTTTATGATATTAAAAATTGCATAAGTTGCACACTATCCCATCCCAATATTAGGTAGATATGGGTTGAAAAATGAAAGGTATGTCATTAAACAAGGCTCAAAGTGGTTTATAAAAAAAAAAAAAAATAGGATTGTATATTTGAAGGGTGAAATGTGATATGATGTGGCTACAAGAGGTGCCTCAAATCATTGGTATACCTTGTGCTTAGTTTGTCATGGTTTTTTTTTTTTTTTTTTTTTTTTTTTTTTTTTTTTTTTTTAATGCAATGCAATGTGATGATCATATGTAAGAGAATAAAATGCTCATTTTATTTAATAAAAAAAAATAATGATCCTACAAAATAAATCTAAAGAGAATAGAAAGGTGCCTATGCTAGACTTATTGGGGAAAAGGTGAATAAAAAATAGAAAAAAGATCATGAAATCTTGTCGTTGAAGCTTTCTTCCTGTCCCTTGGTTTATCATCACTTGGTGTTCTTACCGACTGGAGGTATTGGAAGCCCGTTATTGTCGATCAAATATTGGATTGCTTCCTTTAATTTCCAACAACTCTCAGTAGTATGACCCCTACCTTGATGGTACTTGCAGCGTACATTTGGGTTCCAACTAGGCAATCTCTTCTCAAGTGGGGGATCTTGAATAGTTCCAATAGGAGTAATGAGTCCCTTGGCATGGAGTCGATCGAAATCATTATCGTAGCTAATTCCAATAGGGGTGAAATCCTTTCTTAGTTGCTTTCTAAATCCTCGATTATCCATGGCTAAGATCTCATTAAGGTCGAAAGTACCAACACTGTTACTAGAGTAGGTGTTTTCGAAAGAAGAAGGATAGTCGTTCTTCTTTCCGTTACAACCACTGTTTTTGTTGTTACTAATCTTGGCCTTCTTGTCACGCGGGGGAACATGAAAGAGATTTGAATCAATAAGATCTTGAACACGATCTTTAAGGGAGAGACATGCTTCGGTGGTGTGACCACGACCTCTATGGTATCGACAATAAGAATTTGGATTCCAATTGGGAAACCTTTTTTCGAGCGGAGGGTCTTGATTGGGACCAATGGGGTGAATAAGACCTTGATCGTGAAGATAGTCAAAAGCTTCATTGTAAGTCATTCCTATTGGTGTGTATTCTTCAATGGTCCGTTTTGCCCGTGGCTTAGGAGCATTAAGTTCTTCATTAAATCCTTGGCGAGAATTTTGATCGATAACCGTCACCCGATTTGCTAGTCCTTCTACCACATTCAAGAGCATGACAACGACATCTTGCAGTTTTCGAACATCCTCTTTTAGACTTGACGAGTCTTCCCTGTTATTATCTAAGAAAAGACTTTCATTCTCCCCAATTATAGCCACTTCATCGAGAGAGGGTATATAAGCTCTCTCGATCATGGGCTCACCTACAGGTGTGATAAGAAGTGATGGATCGAAGGATGTTTGATCTTCTTCAATGGCTAGAACCTCAGAAGTTTTATTGTCATCATTCAGATCTTAAATAGCTTCTTTGAGTTTCCAACACTCCTCAGTGTCGTGTCCCTTTCCTTGGTGATATTTATAGTTCTTATTAGGGTCCCACTTGGGTGGTCTGGCTTCTAGAACTGGATCTTTGATGGGCCCTATAGGCATGACTAGTCCTTTGTGGTGTAGCTTCTCGAAAGCTATTTCATAACTCATACCAAGTGGAGTGAACACTCTTTTCGACCTTTGGATTCGTGATTTAGAGGCGTTCGTAGCATGTACTTCATTAATAGGAGAGGAAGAAGAAGGATGGTCATTCTTCTTTCCTCTCGCACTATTATCTTTCAGAAGGTCATCTTCAATGTCAATGCCTATATTATACACAGCCCCGAAAGTATTCAAGTTGCGTTGGTATTTTAAGTGCTTTGAATACTTCCCTTGGAGATTCTTGATAAACATCCTCACAGATTCTTTTCCCGTAGGAACCTTAAAACCATGTTAGCGGAAGTTTCCTTCCATTTGTTGAAGAAAGAAGTGAACCCTTCATTTTCCTTTTGTTTAAACATCTCAAGTTGTCCGTGGTCTGTTTCGTCTTGAATGTTGCACCTATATCTATCTATGAAAGCGTTTGTTATCGACTCCTAAGAAGAGGTTTTATCTTTGTCAAGGGAAAAGAGCCATTGTTGACAAACGGTCTCAAGGGATAAAGAGAATATAGAGGGAAACACTTTCTTATCAATACCCTTAATTCTCATTATTGTTTCAAAAGCTCTTCGATGAAAGTAAGGGTTATCTGTTGCTTTGAATTTTGGGATGTCGTTGGCGTTGAACTTATGCGGAAGAAGTTCCTTGTCCAGTGAGACCCCTTGTGGACTAATGCCCTGAAATTTATAGACACTAGATAGCTTGCTCAAGCTTTCTTGCATAAGGCTCATTTGTTGTTGCTTCACAGGGTCATCAATTTTGAGGGTTAAAGCCTTTAACGCCTTAGTCACGTCAGTCAATTGACTCCTAAGTTCATTGACCTCTTCTTGACTTGCAATTATCTTTTAGCTTTCTTCTTTTAACGGATTGGTTTATCAAAAAGTAAGACTTGAATAAAGAGGTTGTCCTTGATTAATCGCCCTTCTCTCCTCGACCAAGTACTGTGGAAAAGGAATTTGGGGATATTCATTGTTAATTATTTGACTCAAACTCTATTCAACACACAATGGATGGAGGAAGGTAGGAAGAAAAAAGGTTGTAATGTGAATAAAGCATGTAGAGAATGGAAACATGATGTAGATGGAGAAATATGAAAAAATTAGGTATAGAATGTACCCCCAACTCAAATAACGGAGAAAATCGACTTATGCGTGAATTTAAGACATGGTCATGGTGTATATACGTATTAGTGGGTGCTTTATTGTGAGTGCAAGTGACATGTTAAGACTCGTGTCATGACCATGTGGCTAGACTATGTGACTAGACTCGAACAAAGACTAAGTTAAGACCTCACGTATATGCATTAAACTAGAGAGACTGTGGTATTTTAGTCATAACTTTTGATCTGTGACTCTGATTAGGATGAAACCAACGCCAAATTAAAGATAAAACTTGGGGCTATAGATCCATAGTCTATACGACTCGTATTTCTTCCTAGAACTCCGGCTATGACGAAAACAAGTTGACGCTTGTGCAGAATACGGGAATAAAAATCCGGGTTGATTTAAAGGAACTACGACTCGATTTTATGTTTATTTATTAGCTTAAATTAATTAATTAATTATTAAACAAAGTCCTTTAGTCATTAATCAGTTTATTTAGTCTTAACACAAGTCAAACAAACGGTTAGGAAAAATCACATAGAGTATGCACAACAGATAATGCACAATTAGTCAAGTAGGCACAATATGACGCAATGAGTTTGTAACCTAACCATGGCTCTAGTTCTCTAAATTTCGGGATATGGGTTAGTCAATAGAGGGTCCATGATTAATTGTCCGGATGCACCGCGCGGAAGCCTAACCGTTAACGGTTGGCGCGAGTGGATGGGACACCGCGAGTTTAGAAAAACTTGCTTCCATGGTTTGGTGAATTCAACATTATCGGATGTACCCTTTGTTGCTCAGAGCGTTCAATCAGGTAGATGGAGCATGAATTCCCATAGGGTTATGTCCATATGTAATACACATATGGGTTTCAAAAAAGTGAGAAAAACTCAATCAGGAAGTAGGATTGAGCAAACAGTGCTAAAAAATGGTCAAAATTAGAACGCATATTTCTGGCTCGGTATTGGATGAACTTGACGCCAGCAAACAGAGTCCAGCGCCAGCTTTTGGCTTTAGTGTTTGGCGACAGAAGCTGTCGCATGACGCTGACGTCAAAATGTTGGCGCTAATCTTTGTTAGCTGACGCTAGTTCCTACATGCCTCAGCAGCTTTCTGTGCTCGATAAAATTTTCCAGTTTCGCGCAGCATTATTTCGATCCAACTTGTGAAAGATATTCCTCAAATTTCCTACGTGTAAAAGTCCTATGTTTTAACTCATTACGGATGGTCTTTCCAATGAGATCTTTTTTTATGAAAATGACAATAATGTTAATCAAAATTACGTGCATGAAATACTTAGAACTTTTCGAGTCTCATCCACTCATTCTAAATCATTGCCGAAATAAATTTCAGGAATTAAAATAGAAATCCTACCCAGCGGAGTCGCCAAAAACTGTAGGGAATATTTCAAGCATTATCCCTAGCTTGAACCGCACTATGATCATACACTAAAGTACGGTGGCGTCCAAAGGGAAAGAAGATAGAGCAAAAGAGTCGCCAACAAGTTTTTTAGGAACTTGTAAACTGTTCACGAGGTGAAGGTTACACCCCTGAACGATCCAAGAGATCATTAACTCCAATAGGTCCGGAACCATGACTTGTAGTTCAGGGATGAAGGTACAAATCCAACCTAAAAGAGATTGATCCTGCCCTAATAATAGACCTCTACTTTATTCTGATTGTATTCATGTGTGCTTTCTGACTAACATGCAATCACTAGGATTACCCTAAACCTGTTTATATATGTTGGTTGAATTTAATGCACAAATAAAACTATTATTGGCGATCACTTGAATTATAATCATATTAACCCTAAACAAGATTATTAATTATCTTAGTAAGCGTGATTACAAGTACAAAATCCCTTTAAGCATGCATAAAAGGTGTGATCAAGCAATAACAAATATAAATAATCAAGCAACATAATAAATAATTAAATTATAATATACAATTATAAATATAATAATCAAACAATTATAAAAATAATCATGAATCATGTTAAAGCATAATAATAATAGCAAGATCCTAAGCATAATACTAACAAATATAATAACAAACCCTATCATGTCACTAAGCAATAAAAATCAAAGCTTTAGCCCTAACATGATACTAACAACCATAAATATTAGGAAGAACATAAAAGACATCATTCTTTTAATCATAATTAATAATAAAGTTACCCTAGACATGATACTAGGAATTTATTGTTGTCACCCTAAACATCAAATTAAGGAAAACATCCTAACATGTACTAGGAATCAAAATAACAATCTAAGTATGATTTCTATATCATAATATCAATTAAACCATTAAAGTACTTACTTGGATGTCTCGTACCTCTTTATAATAATAAAATACACACATTAGTAACTTCAAGGAAAATAATAAACAAAACAATTAAATTAAATAATTGAAAGAGAGATTTGGGACCAAACCCTTAGAAATTAAAACCTTTCACGTCTAGGGCGAAGGCAACTTTGAACTTGGCTAGGTTTTTCTATTGCTAATGTATGAGGAATTGTGTTTGTAAAAATCTAGGCTTAGAGAGAGAGAGAAAATCAAGTAATTCTTGATGAGAGTTAATGAGAATTGGTGAGAATTGACGAATGAAAACGGATTTTTTAGAAAGTTATTTATAGAGAAAATCAGCCAAAAAGATAGAAAATCGAAATAGAGTTCTAACGCGAATAAAACTTGATTAGCGTCGATGCTGGTAATTAGCGCCAGGCGCTGAAGGATAGCGATAGGCGCCAAGCCTTAGCGCCTGGCGCTAATGCTTAGCGTCATGCGCTAATAATCAGTTTCATGCGTTTTTGTTTTTATCATATCTTTTGATCCGGAAGTCCAAATAAGGCATATAATATATGTTTGGAAAGATCTTGAAGTCTACTTTCCAACCCAATTTGGATTAGATTAAAATCTTTAGATAAAAAGATATGGCCGAAATAGTGGAAGGGTGTCAGTTTTGGATAAAGTTTCATGTTTCATTCATATCTTTTTCGTCATAACTCAGATTTAATATTATAATATATTATTGGAAATACAATTTCAAGATATATCCAACCATATAAAATTTGGATAAAGATTATGAGTCACGAAAATTAAATATGAATATATTCCACTTCGTACAAAACAAGGATTCTCAAATGGAGTAGTTTTATTCAATTTCAAACTCTTTAAAACAGAATTATCAATCCTAACTCCATTAGGATTTAAGAGAACCTTCTAGAGTATTCTAAAAGACTATAATCAATCCTAATAGGTTTAGGAATGATAATTAATAATAGGCCCTCCTCTAGATCATTGGGCCGCATATAAAAACCAAATCGGGCCTAGTTTAGTATTTTGGTCATAACTTCCTCATTATTCATTGGAATTGGGCTTATAATATATCGTTGGAAAGGTCTTTTAAAACCCCATACAATTCCACCATTATTGGACCCTTATCATGGACCAAAATAAACTAAAATGCACGTTTTTAAAAAATAAGGTAAGAAAAGAAATATTTTCAAAAACAGAAAGAAGAGATATTTTAATAAAAACAACCTCATCACTAGACTTTTCACACTTTCGCTTTATTTGATAATCAAATGAAGTGAAAGGTATTCATCACTGGGTTTGGTTTTGGGGAGACACATTTGGGTGTCTACAATTCTTTATTTCAATTATTTAATTTAATTGTTTTATTTTATATTTTCCTTGAAGTTACTAACGTGTGTATTTTTTTATTAGAAAGAGATACAAGGCATCCAAGTAAGTACTTTAATTGTTTCATTGATATTATGATATAGAAATCATGCTTAGGTTTTGATTCTTAGTATCATGTTAGGATGCTTTTCTTAGTATGATATTTAGGGTGATTTGCGTATATCAATTATGATTTCTACGATGCTTCCTATTTCTTTCCTAATATCATGTTATATTTAGAAGGCTTTTGACATACTTTAGGAGATGGTAAGTGGAATTTGTCTAATGGTTCAATGACAGTTGCTCGAGGCGAGTCGTGTTGCTCTTTGTATAAGACATACTTGAGTGTATGTTCTGGTGAGCTAAATGCAGTTGAAGAGAAGAATTCTCCTAATCCGTGGCATCAAAGATTGAGACATATGAGTGACAAGGGATTGAACCTTTTAGTAGGTAAAGCATTGATTCCTGTTGATAAACTTGTTTCTCTTGACCCTTGTGATCACTGTTTGGCAGGAAAACAACATAGAACTTCCTTTTCCAGGAAGACTATTAGAAAACAAGCCAAATTGGAGTTACTACAATCTGATGTTTGTGGTCCCATTGAAGTTGAATCTCTTGGTGGCAATAGATATTCTTTCACTTTCATTGATGATGTTACTCGAAGAACTTGGGTGTATATGTTAAAGACAAAAAATCCAAGTGTTCGAGGTCATCTAGAAATTGCATGCCATGGTAAAAAGGGAGACAGAAAGAAATCTCAAGCGTCTTTGAACTGATAATGGTGGTGAGTATACTTCGAAAGAGTTCAAGTATTATTTCTCACAGCATGGCATTAGACATGAGAAGATAGAGCCCGGTACACCACAACACAATGGAGTTGCAGAAAGGATGAACAGAACCATTATGGAGAAAGTGAGATGTATTCTTAGAATGTCTAATCTTCCTAAGACATTCTGGGCTGAAGCAGTTCAATGTGCCGTGTATTAGATCAACCGTTCTTCGTCAGTTCCTCTTGGTCTTGACATTCCTGATAGAGCATGGAAGGGGTGTGATCCTTCATATTTGCACTTGAGAGTCTCTGGATGCAAGGCATTCATGCATGTGTCGAAAGATTAGAGATCGAAGCTTGATTCCAAGGCTAAACCATGTGTTTTTGGTTGCTATGGTGATGAGGAGTATGGTTTCAGACTATATGATCATGAAATAATGAAGGTTGTGAGAAGTAGAAATGTAGTATTCTTTGAGCATGAGAAGGGTGCAGATATTCTGAGTACAAGGTATACTTCTACTTAAGAATTTTCTTTTGATACTACTGATGATGTCTCTTCTCCTATACCTCTTGTAAATCAGATAGTAGATGAAAATGTTAAGGAGAATCTTGAAGATGTTGGTGAGGTACAATTTGATGGTGATGTACTAGTTCATGATGAGGATGGTGTTCATGATGATGTTGATCTTGACGAGTCTTCATTAGATGAGAAAGAAGTTCATGAAGAAGAGGTTCATGAGCAGGGGGAGCATCCTACCCCTCAAGTTGAGGATACACAAGTTCGAAGGGTAACCAAAGAGAACAAACCTTCAATAAAGTATCCAAGCTCAGAGTTCATTCTACTCACTTAGGATGGAGAGCTAGAAAACTATCAAGAAGTGTTGTCTCTTAAAGAGAAAGATCTGTGGCTCGATGCAATGAAGGAAGAAATGGAATCCTTATAGAAGAATGAAACTTACGAGTTAGTGAAGCCTCCCAAGGGCAAGAAAGTCTTGAAAAATAGGTGGGTTTTCAAGAACAAGAAAGATGGTGAGAAGATAGTGAAGTGTAAAGCCAGATTGGTGATAAAGGGATGTAGCCAGAAAAAGGGCATTGACTTTGATGAGATCTTCTATCCTGTTGTCAAAATGACTTTTATCAAAAACTGTGCTGGGATTAGCTGCAAGTCTTGACCTTGAGTTGGAGTAGCTTGATGTTAAAACTGCTTTTTTACATGGTGACTTGCATGAAATCTACATGCAGCAACCTGAAGGATTTGAAGAGAAAGGGAAAGAAAAGTTTTTTTTACAAACTGAAGAAGAGTCTTTGTGGGCTTAGACAGGCACCAAGGGAGTGGTACAAGAAATTTAATTCGTTTATGACAAGCAATGGTTATAAACAAACTTTGGCATATCCTTATGTGTATTAGAGAAAGTTCCTTGGAGGTAACTATAGGAGTTTATAGGTACTACGTAGCGGAAAAACATGAATCATATTCATACAGTACCTAATCCCAAGATCTAATGCATAACACATAAAGAACATATAATTGTACCTTTGAAGCGTGATTCCCAAGCGATCGAGCAAGAACAATGAGAGATAAAGAACCTCAAGCGTGATTCCTCTACTTGGTCCACGAGCACAGATTAAGACCTCCACTAATGCTAGTAAGTTGCAATTGAACCCTTCAATTGACCTTCTATGGAGAAGAGCGAGCAACGAACCACCATAAACCACCACACGAGCCACCAAGGATGGTCGGCCGTACGGACGAGGGGAGGAAAGAGATAACCATGAGTTAGAGAGAGGAATTAGGGTTTTTGGATTGGTTGCCTTGATGTCAAAATTCACTGTGTGAATTATGACTGCTTACATGCAACCCTAGGCATGGATCTTATCCATATATCTCATCTCTAAATAAGAGCCCATGTCAAAAGCCCAAAACCTAATTATAATCTAACTATGCTAGCCTAGTCCATTTCATGATAAGTTAAATGCTCATGAGGCCCATTAATGGGCCTCTAACTTGCTTAACCCAATACCCTTGTGTGTGACATCATAGGATCCATTCTAGCGGGCTTTGGACTATTTGACTAGTCCAAAGATCATCTCTCATAGTCTAGCAACAGATGATGATGCCCCAAGAGAACAAACTTATTATCTCCATAATAGTAATCCTTGATATATCTAGTAATTGCACTTATCGAAGACACAATTCCTTCAATCTCCCACTTGTCTGAGACAAGTGCGCAATATTCAAATTCCTTAAGTCAATGTGTGTCGATTTGATAATATGATTGCATCTCATGTCAGGATCATATTAGTCTACAAATATTTTCTTGAAAAACTGAGTTAGATTCACATAACAAATGATTACTATGTAATGAATTTAAGCACGACCATGCATTTTCTTAATTCTCCCTCTTCAAGGGGGCCAAGACACATTCCTAATTAAATTGGTAGACTCCATCCAATCTTGCTGCAACCAAAGCTCCCACTCAACTTTTGAAGTAACCGGGAAACATCCTTTATAATCTCCAGTTACGGGCAGACGTTTGAATGTACCACAGTCAAATCAGCCATTGAATGGAATTAGTGTTCCACTCATGTCAAAGGAATCCACTAATATATCCAGAAGCTATATACTTGAACTTCAAAGTAGGTCTATAGTTCGATCATGCATCATTCATGCATATCCATGTGATTGACCGAGCTTAACTACGCTCTTATAGCCCATAAAACTGCACTATCCAATCAATCTTACATGCTAGTTCATTTATTGAAATAATTTATGTCTAGTTTAATGATTCCGAACAAGGAAATTAAATAATATATGAATTTAGTTCACATGTGGGGTTTCATTCACAAGGTCATCAACCTGATGAGCCCATCAATTCATACTTGTTTTGGACATTTTATTTAATATTGAAACCATGATTAAATAAGATTGAAACTTTGTTTCAATTGATAAACATAATTCTGCAAGTTAATGTATTACTTATGTAATATGTTTTCTCAAAACATACACAACCTAAATTACATAACTTGCTTCAATCCAAGAATCTTAGTATGACTCTCATACCTTGGTCATGGAAAGGGTTTAGTAAGTAGAGTTTATGAGACATTCTCATAAACATGAATTTTTGCGATTTCTAAATTTTATAATCATATTCAACTCCATACACTTAGAATTTCCTTCGCCCTTTTCGCAAGGAACTTAGGAAATTCTAATTTTTATTCCAACGTTACATTGGATTTTGATTGAAATCTATAATCACTTGCTATAAAAACACGTGAATCAAATAGACGAGTATAGTACATGACATGCATGATGCATCCTTTGCATATTGCATGAGGATCATCACTCAAAACCTTAATTTCATCAACCTTTCTCAAAGCATGAAATCATTAAGCAACATGTCATGTTACATGGGATTTGAGCTCCTTTCAATATATTCTTAACAAAACTCAAACATCCTTCGAGACCTATCACTATAGATCTTGAATCCCAAATGTACTCATCATTCTCTTCAAGGTTTTTTCATACAAAATGCACTACCCACCACTTGACTCTTCAAGCAATGAATAATTTGCTCTTTATACAAGACCAAGAAGACTTCATAGCTCCCACTAAACATCTTGTACACACAAGACCTTTTCTTCATTTTACGAGAACATCAAATGATTTGATTAACTCACAAAATTAAGAACATTAACTCCATGATGCTAACTTCAATCCATTAAGGATCTTTTATGCATCCATAAGATTATTGTTTTTCAAAACCATTCTGATTGTATCGTATACAAATCTTCTTTCATGTACAATTTCAAGTAAGTGTTTTAAAATCCATCTAACAAATCTCATAAGGTAGTAATCACTAAAATATCTTTAATAGATCTTTGCAAAATGACTAACGAAAAGTTTTTGTCGTAGTCATAGTCATACTATGAATTAGTTGAATCCTTTAACAAGTCTTTTCTTACTTAGAAATTTTTTTTCTTTCTTGTCTGCTTTGCTTATAATGGGTTTCACCCAATCAGGAAAATTATTCAAGTGTCATACACTTGCTTACAGACTAAGAATCTATTTCAGATTTCCTGGTTTTTAAACCACTTGGAGTTATAACTTTTCAAATCATCTTTGTTACTTGCATAATCGTCATGTTCCAAAACGAATGTTTTTGAACTCTTAATCAATATGAAATCATATTTCTTTGACTAAGTTTTACATATGCTAGTCATCATTGTGGGTTTTATGCAAAAATTGAAACTCATTCAACAACTTTGTTTAGCTTTCAATGAGTGTAGACACCCAAATGTGTCTCCCCAAAACCAAAACCAAACCCAGTGATGAGTACCTTATGCGTCGAATCATGATCGAATGAAGTGAAAGTGTGGAAAGACTAGCGTTGCGGATAGTTTTAATTTCTTTTCTTTTTTCTCTGTTTTTTAAAACTTATTTTAAGAAAATAGCCAATCTAGTTTGGTTGGTCCATGATATGGGTCCAATAGTAGTGTAGTTGGATGGGGCTTGCAAAGACATTTCCAACGATATATTATAAGCCCAATTCCGATGAATATTGAGGAAGTTATGGCCAATTTACCAAACTAGGCCCGGTTTGAGCCTTATATGCGACCCAATGATCTAGAGGAGGGCCTATTATTAATTATCATTCCTAAAGCTATTAGAATTGATTATAGTCTTTTAGAATAATCTAGAAGGTTATTTTAAATCCTAATGGAGTTAGGATTGATAATTATGTTTTAAAGAGTTTGAAATTGAATAAAACTTCTCCTTTTAAGAATCCTTGTTTTGTACGAAGTGAAATATATTCATATTTTATTTTCGTGCCTCATAATATTTATCCAAATTTTATATGGTTGGATAGATCTTGAAATTATATTTCCAATGATATATTATAATATTAAATCCGAGTTATAACGAAAAAGATATAAATGAGACATGAAACTTTATCCAAAACTGACACCCATCAACTATTTTGGCCATATCTTTTTATATACAAATTATTTTAATTGGGTTAGAAATTAGACTTTAAGAGCTTTCCAACGACATATTATATGCCTTATTTGGACTTCCGGATCAAAAGATATGATAAAAACAAAAACGCGTGAATTTCTGAAATCAGCGCCTGGAACCAGGCCTGGCGCCTGGCGCCTGGTGCTAGCCATTGGCGCCTGGCGCCAATAGCCTGGTGCTGGCGCCAAATCTGTTTTGCGTACGCCAAGTGCTCTGTTTTGATATTTATCTTGTGGCTGATTTTCTCTATAAATAACGCATTAAAAACTCCGTTTTCATTCACCAATTCTCATCAAGTTTTCTTGATTATTCTCTCTCTCTTTCTCTCTTTCTAAACTTGCTTTTTGCATACAAAATTCCGCATTCAGTAGATCTAGAAACACCTAGCCATATTCGAAGTTGCCTTCGCCATATACATGAAAGGTTTTAATTTCTGAGGGTTTTGTCCCAAATCTCTATTTCAATTATTTAACTTAATTGTTTTGTTTATTATTTTCCATGAAGTTACTAACGTGTGTATTTTGTTATTAGAAAGAGGTACGAGGCATCAACGTAAGTACATTATTAGTTTTAATTGATATTATGATGTAGAAATCATGTTTAGATTGTTATTATGATTCCTATTGTCATGTTAGGGTGTTATGATATTCCTAGTATCATGTCTAGGGTAGTTTTATTATCAAATATGCTTATTATGATTCCTACGATGCTTTTTATTTTCTTCCTAATATTTATTCATGTTAGTATCATTTTAGGGCTAAAGATTTGATTTTTATTGCTTAATGACATGCTAGGGTTTGTTATTAATCTTGTTAGTATCATGCCTAGGATCTTGCTATTTTTATTATGCTTTAATATTAACATGAATATGATTATGATTATAATTGTTATAATTTATGATGATTATGAATATTATTATTATTATTTTGATAATGGTTATTTTATTTATGATTATTATTGTTTTGATTATGATTATAATTTTATGATGATTATTATTATTATCATGATTATTATTATGTTGCTTGATGCTTATTATTTATTGCTTGATCACACATTTTATTGCATTTTTAAAGGGAATTTGTACTTGTAATTATGCTTAATAAGATAATTAATAATCTTGTTAGGGTTAATTGTGATTATAATTCAAGTGATCACCAATAATAGTTTATTTGTGCATTAAATTCAACCAACATAGATTAAACAGGTTTAGGGTTAATCCTATTGATTGCATGTTAATCAGAAAGCGCACATGAATACGATCAGAATAAAGTAGAGGCCTATTATTAGGGCAGGTTAAATCTCTTTTAGGTTGGATTTGTACCTTCATCCCCGAACCCTTATTTGGTTCTAGACCTTATGGAGTAGACGATCTCTTGGATCGTTAAGGGGTGTAACCATCATCCTATGAACGGTTTACAAGTTCTTAAAAACTTGTTGGCGACTGTAAGGAATAATTCAAGCCTTGAAATCCCAATAGATTGAACCCCACTGTGATCATACACTAAAGTACGGTGGCGTCCAAAAGGGAAGAAGATAGAGCAAAAGAGTCGCCAACAAGTTTTTTAGGAACTTGTAAACCGTTCACGAGGTGAAGGTTACATCCCTTAACGATCCAAGAGATCGTCAACTCCATAAGGTCATGAACCAAATAAGGGTTCGGGGATGATGGTACAAATCCAACCTAAAAGAGATTGAATCTGCCCTAATAATAGGCCTCTACTTTATTCTGCTCGTATTCATGTGCACTTTCTAACTAACATACAATCAATAGGATTAACCCTAAACCTGTTTAATCTATGTTGGTTGAATATTAATGCACAAATAAACTATTATTGGCGATCACTTGAAATTATAATCAAATTAAACCTAACAAGATTATTATTTATCTTATTAAGTGTGATTACAAGTACCAAAATTCCCTTTAATCATGCATAAAAGGTGATCAAGCAATAAAGATAAATATCAAGCAACATAATAAATAATCACAATAATAATCATGAATAAAATAATCATCATCAAAATAACAATAATAATAATATTCATAATCATCATAAATTATAACAATTATAATTATAATCATGTTCATGTTGATATTAGAGCATAATAGAAATAGCAAGATCCTAGCTAGGCATGATACTAACAAGATTAATAACAAACCCTAGCATGTCACTAAGCAATAAAAATCAAGTCTTTAACGCTAACATGATACTAACAATCATAAATATTAGGAAGAATATAGGAAGCATTGTACTTTTAATCATACTTAATATTAAAGTTACCCTAGAAATGATACTAGGAATATCATAATAACAATTTAAACATGATTCTACATCATAATATCAATAAATCACTTAAAGTACTTACTTTGATGCCTCGTACCTCTTTCTAATAACAAAATACACACGTTAGTAACTTCAAGGAAAAATAATAATCAAAGCAATTAAATTAAATAATTGAAAGAGAGATTTGGGACCAAACCCTCAGAAATTAAACCTTTCATGTCTAGGGCGAAGGCAACTTTGAATATGCCTAGGTATCTCTTGATCTTGAGAATGCGGAATTTTGTATGAAAACAAAGTAAGAAAGAATTGAATGAATTAAAGAATGCTAAAGAATTAATGATTGTTGATGAGAATTGGTGAATGATAGATGTAGATGATGAATGAAAACGGAGTTTTTAATACGATATTTATAGAGAAAATCAGCCAAAAAAGATAAATTAACAAAATAGAGTATGGTGCTCAAGAAACAGAGCTGGCGCCAGGCACCAATGGCTAGCGCCTGGCGCCAAGCCTGGTTCCAGGCGCCAAGGCCTGGGGTTGGACGCCAAGCTTGATTCCAACGCGTTTTCGAAAATCTGATAAATTTCCCGTACTGGAGGATAAAATAATATAATTTTTTCGAAAATGCTATTTGATTAAAACTCTGAAAATTCAACAAAGTCAACTTATCAATGCTAATTGAATTAGGAATGAAAAAAACCTTCTAGAAGATTCTAGAAGATTAAAATCATTCCTAATTGCATTAGGAAAGATAAATCATATTAGGCCCTCCCCTAGATCATTGGGCTGCAAGCTCAAACCGGGCCTAGTTTAGTAAATTGGCCATAACTTCCTCAATATTCATCGGGCTTATAATATATCATTGGAAAGGTCTTTTCAAGCCCCGTCCAACTACACCATTATTGGACCCATATCATGGACCAACCAAACTGGATTGGCTGTTTTCTTAAAATAAAGTTTTCAAAAACAGAGAGAAAAGAAAAGAATTAAAAAACTTTCCGCAACACTAGACCTTTCCACACTTTTGTTTCATTCGATTATGATTCGACGTGAAAGGTACTCATCACCGGGTTTGATTTTGGGGAGACACAAATGGGTGTCTACAACGACTCTTTTGCTCTATCTTCTTCCCTTTTGGACACCACCGTACTTTAGTGTATGATCACAGTGGGGTTCAAGCTAGTGGGAATAAAGCTTGAAATTATTCCCCACAATGAGAAATGACAATTTGAGGATGTGCACTTGGGTTGTACTACTGGTGAAGGATAATTAGGTCGTTGGACTAACTACCCTCAACCAAACAATATTTATAAACCTACACCTACACTAAACAAGTTTAGTGGTAAGTAGAGGGTCGAACCACGGAGCAACATAAACACTATCAACACCACCACCAATTAAGCTAGGTCAAAGAGATAGGATGGATAGAACAATAAACAAAATGAGATTAATATTAAGTTAAACTAACACCAAGGGAGAGGGTCAAACATGACAATGATCTTCAATAAAGTTAGGCAATGGAAATAAGTTTACATGCAAACCAAATATCTCATATAAGGCAATACCAACAATACCATCTAACCACCTATCGGGGTCAAAGGCTTTCCCAACTTAACACATGCTCATACTATCGTCATAAGCTGTGAAAGTTAAGGTTTTTGCATAGAATCGATCACCTAATGGATATCCCTAAGTTACACTATCGTCATAACTTAGTTCAATCCACCCAATTACAACACATGATTGGCCATTCACATGGAGTAATTAGTAAAACATGGTTACAAGGTATATTTAATCACATATAACCAACATTTGTCTAGCCTAATACATTCAAGATTTACCACATGCTATCACCAATCCCTTAGTAAAGGGAATTACTCACTAATCATGAACAACTAACACAAAACCCAACAAGAAGAACAAAGAGAAGCAATTAAACTAAAAAACTACTCTAATCAAGCAAGAAATTAAGAAAGAACAATAAATGAGAAAGAGTTTAGAATGCTCATTGATGTATTGAAAAGGAATCCAAAACAATGTCACTTTGCATCTTCATCTTCTTCAATCCACCATTGAAGCTCTTCACTTTCTCTCTCTAAAATACCCTAAATTACTCTTAATCTACATTACAAAGTATAAAAACAAAGATTAAAACTAAATCTAAGCCTAATTTATGTGAAGATTGATGGAGAGATGTTAGGGTTTAACCCCTCAAAGAGGAGAGAGAAAACCCCAAAGAAACCCACCATCAAAACTTGGCCAAAAAGAGGAGAGGAAGAAACATTTAAAAGACCCATAGCTGCTCGTGCGCGCCCGCGATAGAGGCCTGCGCGCCCGCGCACTGGGATTGGCCTGACAGCGACATTCATTTTCAAACGGCCATAACTTCTGTTCTAGGAGGCTTCTGGGGGCGTGCGACCTACCGTTCGAAAGCTCTTTAAGTCTAGTTTCCAATGAAACTTGAGTCACCTTAATCCAATTTGTAGATCAAAAGTTATATCTAAAAGAGTGAAAAAGGTTAGTTTTGGAGTTCAGGCCCTTGAGCGCCCGCACCTATCTTAGGAGCGCCCGCGCCTAAGCCGCACCCAAATCGCGCCTACATTATGCCTCTAATATTTTCGACCCCAATGTTAGGCACGCCTGCGCTGGGTTTGGCGCGCCCGCGCCATTCTGAAAGCGCGACCCGCGCTGTCCGCATGGCCTTGCTTGCTTGCTCCTTAACTTCCTTTGTCGCTTTTCAAATGAACTTCAATTCTCCAAGCTCTTCATTCTCTCAAAATCAACTCCAAAGGCCTACAAAACACGAGGAAAAGCACAAAAACATAATAAAGAGAGAAACGAAGCAAAAGGGGTACAAACAAGGGACAAACGTAGAAAAATACCGCGATTAGAGGATCTAAATAGTGGCATAAATGCAACTTATCAACTACCTTCAACACATGATTATTATTCCCGTTACACTGAATGAGACCACGCGTTGTCATTTGTAACATGAGGTGAATCATGCTCAAATTGTTGCTTTGATTCGATTAGTTCTCAAATTTCTTCAAGATTTTTGAAATCATATTTCTTGAACTCTTTCAAGGATCTCGAACTTTTCGAGATTCTTATACTCCCACTTGCCTTTTTGAGGAGGCACTTTTAGCATAGGGTGAACCAACCATGGTTTGAACCATGTTTGTTTGTTGCTTTTCTCGAACTATTTCGAGATTTATACTACTCCCACTTGACCTTTTGGAACAATTTCCATAAGGGCACCTACTTAAGCAACAAACGTTTTGTGCTAAATATGGTTTGTGTAGTAGTACCCCATGCTCTATATAGGAATCAAATGTGATTAGGGGATTTTTATCCACCAATCACCGTCTGACAAGTGGACCAACCAGGTGCCGCCACGTGTCCTTCACGAAGGCCAACAGGAGCCTGCCACGTGTCAATCACAGATACGTCCTCTACGGACCAATTTAGACGCGCCACGTGTCCACCCATGCCAAATGGGAAAACCGGCCATCAAGGCCCAACTCAGTCTAGAGGCCCGATCAGCCCTAGGTTTACCTTAAACCTAGAGAGTGGCACGCTTCTCAAGGCTATAAATACTCAATTAATCCTCATTAATTAGGCAGTGAAAAAGTAATCAAGCAGAGAAGAACAGAGTTATTACGGAACATCAACAACCGGCTAATCTCGCTAACGACGCAGATTACCAACACTAAGCACTCTCACCTAGAGAGATCTCATTACTTTAATTTCTGTATTGATTACTCCTTAATCAGGTACTAACTTGACCGTTGGAGGCGGAGCTCTCAGGAGTCTCCGTTATTTTGCAGGTACAGGCGTCCGGTTCCAGTCTCGGAATTGTAACTCTCCCGCAGGACATCAGAAAACCCCGAAACATTTGGCGCCGTCTGTGGGGAGAGTACTTCAGAGATGGCATCCAAGTCTGTACCGCCTCCAGAAGAGAGGCGTCCCCTAGACGACCCTCAAGTTCAGTCGGACCATGATACCGAAAGTGAATTTGAAGTTGAAACTCATACAGCTCCAGACGGGACCCTAAGGGCCCGACGTACCCGCCATACCGAAAGGAGGGAACGGGAGCATCTTCAAACAGGAAGCGAGCCAGCAGGCGCACCGCTTGCTCGGCAACAGCCGACTGATGGGTCTGCTCCCATCACAAGGAACGAACTCATGACCTTCATGAGGGACTTCAAGGGAGAGATTCAAGAGTTGATCAACAAAAAACCGCCTGCTTCAGTCAAAGAGCAGTCGGCCAAGAAACCTTCCACTTCACTGAAGAGGAAGCCAGTTCAAGGGCGAGAGGCGACTCCCCATCCTAAATCCAAGAAGCGGGAGCCACCTGCTCTTGATTTTACAAAACTCCGTTATCCTACGGGAAATAGGAAACCGGTTCGTCATATTCAGGCGGACGGGTCAAAGCAAACGTTCACAGATGCTCGGCTCCTGCTAGAGCAGAAGAAGAGTGACCGATTATCAGAGTCGGCTTCTACTTCAAATTTTCAGGACAGTTTGCGAAATGCCTCGATGAGGCATACTCAGTCGTACCATGAGAGTCAGTCAGGCGGCACCTCCCGTCAGTCCGTCTTTCATAGTGCCCAGGCGGTACCAAACTTACCATTTGTGCCGCAACAACAGTATTTTATGCAGCCACCTCCATTTGGTGGACCTGCAGCAAAAAACGTCCAACCTATGGACTGGCAGCTACGGCTGCTTAGACTTGGTGAACAGCCGTCGGCCTTCTCCAAGGAAATTACTGAAGTCGCTCAGCCGGCCAAAGTAAAAAATGTTCTAGTAGGCGCCTATGACGGCACTACTAACCCAGAAGACCATCTGATGGCATTCACCAACCTGATGTACCTTCAAGGGTTGGATGATCCCACTTGGTGCAAGTGTTTCCCAGCGACTCTCAAGGGAATTGCACAACAATGGTTCGGCAACCTGCCGACTGGTTGTGTAAACAGCTTCGGGACGCTTGCTTACTTATTTGCCTCCAACTTCGCAATGAACATCCCTGCGAAGAAAACGACCCTTGATTTGGGAACAATTCAGCAGGGCGAGAAGGAGGGGCTTCGTTCCTACATCAGGCGGTTCAACCTGATGAGAATACAGATTCAAGGGTTACCGGATGAGGTAGCTTATACTGACTTTTTTAGAGGTCTCAAAGACGGGTCTACCTTCAAATTTGATTTAGTTCGAAAAAGGGTGGGACGACAGAAACAGTCGTCCAACAAAGATGAGAAAAGAAAAGAGGTCTGGGCGGCTGATTCCTCTAAACAGCCGACTCAGAAAAAGAAAAAAGAATTCAAACCATACTCCCCGAAGTATGTGTTTAACAAGGATAACCAGTTTATCCTAAAAGAAATAAAGGGACGGCTCTCAATTGAGAAGCCGCTCCCCATGAAGGGTTCTGCAAGCAACCGGAACCAAGACAAAATATGTGCTTATCATGATGACGTTGGTCATCACACCAATGACTGCATCAGTCTCATGCGGTACCTAGACCGCTTGGCTGATCAAGGTGATCTTGACACTTATGTCAAGAGATCTACGGGGAACACTTCCTCAAAAAAGCAGTCGGCCAAAAAGAATCAACAGGCCGACAGTTCCGATACAGATGATGCAGTCGTCTACACCATTGCAGGCGGCTTCTCAGGAGGCGGCCCCACTATTAGGGGCAACAAAGATAATATAAGGCGGTTAGATGTAAATTCCGTTCACCAAGAACGGCCGTCCAAATATACATTTCCTGAGATTGTCATCACTGAAGAGGATCTAGGAGGAATAAGGGGGCCGCATGACGACCCTCTCGTTATTGAATGTAAAGTGGCCAACCAGAGAGTTGGCCGAATCCTCATAGATACCGGGAGCTCCTCAGATCTCATCAGCAGCAAATGTCTGTCAAAACTGAAATATCAGACGGACTGCATACATCCGGCCTCCCACCCTTTAATAGGGTTTGGAGGAGGAGTCGTCCACCCACTGGGACGAGTAGATCTACCCATTCGCCTAGGCGAAAAAGGGGAAGGACGACACATGGTAGTCCGGTTCCTAGTGGTAGAGGAACTCTCGGCCTACAACATGATTCTGGGTCGACCAACCCTGAATAATTCCAAGGCTGTTATAATCCCGTCACTTATGCTGCTTAAGTTTGAAAGGGATAATGGAACAGTCGGCTCCCTAAGGGGAGATCAGAGGATGGCCCGAGAGTGCTATCTCTCGGATGTCAAGCCCACTGTTATGGCCACTGGGTCAAGTGGAGAAAAAACAGGCCTTGACAATGTCAAGGAGAGCGTGCCTGTTCAAGAAACAGGCGACAAAAAAAGAAAGGCGTCCCAAACAGAGTCCGCAAGAAAAGCAAGAAAATAGCAATCATTGGCAGAGGAGCGGCCGGATGAGTTCCGCCCTCATCCGGCTGGTGAGCATGCGGACCTGATATTAGACGACTCCCGTCCTGACCGAACAGTCAAAGTTGGGACGACTGCTCTGAGAAACCTTGGTGACGACTTTCACAACCTGTTGAAAGAGTACAAGGACATCTTTGCATTTGAAGTCCATGAAATGCCAGGCATTAGTCCTGATCTGGCAGTACACAAACTCGCTGTGGATCCGAAAAAGAAGCCGGTACGGCAAAAGAAGCGGAACCATGGTGAAGAAAGAGGTCAGGCGGCAGCCGCCGAAGTCAAAAAATTACTTGATGCAGGGTTCATTCGGCAATGTTACTTCCCAGATTGGGTTGCAAATGTGGTGCTTGTAAAAAAGCCGAATGGCACCTGGCGAATGTGTGTAGACTACACAGACTTGAACAAGGCGTGCCCCAAAGACAGTTACCCTCTGCCTAAAATTGATAACCTGGTCGACTCAACAGCCGGACATGCCTTGATGAGTTTTATGGACGCCTATTCTGGTTTTCATCAAATTCCTTTATGGAAGAAAGATCAGGAGAAGACGGCCTTCGTCACTGATCAGGGATTGTACTGTTACACGGTCATGCCGTTTGGTCTTAAGAATGCCCCGGCTACCTTCCAACGAATGATAAACACAGTGTTCTTTGATCAGATTGGGAGAAACGTCGAGGCATATATTGATGATATGATTGTCAAGACTAAACTTCAGAAAGATCATCTGACGGACCTCCGAGAAACTTTCGCCACACTCAGGCGGCACCATGTCATGCTCAATCCCAAGAAATGTGTATTTGGAGTTGAGTCTGGGAAATTTCTCGGATTCCTTATCAACCAGAGAGGAATAGAGGCGAACCCTGAGAAGGTACAGGCGGTCATTGACATGCAGTCGCCTCGTACCGTCCGAGAGGTTCTGAAGTTAACAGGTTGTCTGGCGGCCTTGGGGAGATTCCTAAGCCGATCAGGCGACAAATGCCTATACTTTTTCCAGGCAATTAAGAAAAAGGCAAGGTTTGAATGGGGGCCGGATGCTGAGGCCGCCTTCCAGAAATTAAAGGTTCACTTGCATTCCTTGCCGAGGCTGGTCAGCCCTTTGCCCAAAGAAAATCTCTACATGTACCTGGCCGTCTCTGATCATGCGTTAAGCGCTGTGCTCCTTGCTGAAAGGGACGGCTGTCAACTCCCGGTCTACTTTGTCAGTCACGTACTGAAAAATGCCGAGTTGAGGTATCCCCTAGTGGAGAAATTTGGTCTTGCACTCTTCATGGCTGTTAAAAAATTGAAGCCCTACTTTCTGGCACATGCAGTCGTCGTGTATACCGACCAACCAATCAAGCGGCCCCTTACCACCATGGAGTCGTCCGGACGAATGATCAAATGGGCCATAGAAATGCAGAGTCTCGAAGTTACTTTCGAGCCTAGAAAAGCAGTGAAGGGGCAAGCCTTTGCTGACTTTATTGTAGAGATGACTCGTCCTCCTGACTCTCAAGTTCCAGACCAAGTCTGGAAGGTATATGTGGACGGAAGCTCTACTTCAAACGGTTGTGGAGCAGGCGTCGTATGTCAATCTCCAGAGGGCGACAGGTTCGAGTATGCTCTACGCTTCAGTTTTCAGGCTTCAAACAATGAGGCAGAATATGAAGCTTTACTAGCCGGGATCCGCATGTGCAAGGCGGCAGGGGCAAGAAAAATAGACGCCTGTTCTGATTCATTATTGATAGTGAGTCAGTACAATGGCGAATACGAAGCAACACATCCGGCCATGATCAAGTATTTACAGGCGGTCCGACAAGCAGTCGGCTCCCTTGAGGATTTCCATCTGATCCAAGTGCTGAGATCAGAAAACAACCAGGCAGATGCACTTTCGAAATTAGCATCATCCGCCTCCTCCGATACTCCTCGAACTGTTTTTTGGGAAGTAATGGAGAAGAGAAGCATCGAGGAAAACCCTATTGGAATCCTAGACAGAAGCTCAACCTGGATGGATTCAATCAGGGCATATCTGACAAACGGTACACTGCCGGATGATCCTCAACAGGCGGCAGCACTGAAAAAACGAGCCTCCTGTTTTGAAATGATACAGGGAGAACTTCACAAGAGGGGGTACCTTCAACCCTTCTTAAAGTGTGTTACTCCTGAAAAGGGACGAGAGATACTAGATGATCTTCACTCTAGTTACTGTGCTTCCCATATAGGTGGTAGGATGCTTGCTCAAAGGGCAAGGCGGCAAGGCTACTTTTGGCCTACTTTGGAAGCAGATGTAATGGAGATGGTGAAAAAATGTGACAAGTGCCAAAGGTTTGGCAAACTAATTCACCGTCCGGCTACTGACCTCACTACCATTCACAGCCCACTACCGTTTGCGAAGTGGGGCATGGACATTCTGGGTCCATATACGCCTGCTACAGGCGGCAGAAGGTATATACTTGTTGCCGTTGACTACTTCACTAAATGGGTAGAGGCGGAGGCTGTAAAGGGAATCAAGACGAAAGATGTAATTTCATTCATTTGGAAAAACGTCATCACTCGGTTCGGGGTTCCCATGTCTATGGTTTTTGACAATGGTCCCCAATTTGAGACGCCTGTTCTCAAAAGCTGGTTGGGAGACCAAGGAATTGCACATTACTTTGCATCTGTCGGCCGTCCACAAGCAAACGGCCAGGTAGAAGCCTTTAATAAAATCATCTCAGACGGTCTCAAGAAAAAAATTGAACGAGCAGGCGGCCTATGGGCGGATGAACTACCACATGTTCTCTGGGCCATTAGGACGACTGAAAAAGGGGCGACTGGAGAAACTCCATTCCTCCTAACTTATGGTGCAGAAGCTGTTCTTCCAATAGAACACTACGAGCCGACTCTTCGAGTAATGCTATATGACGAAGAGGCAAACTGGGAAGCCATGCGCCTGGCATTAGACTCACTTCCTGAAAAGAGGGGCAATGCTGTCTTGCGCCATGAGATCTATCGCCTGAGAATGACTAGATCATACAACAAAAAAGTACACAGGCGTCCACTCAAAGTAGGGGATTTTGTACTTAGAAAGATGGAAGCAGTCGGTAGGGCTAATGAGTCTGGCAAACTAACTCCCAACTGGGAAGGACCCTACCGAATCTATGAGGAAGTCAGGGACGGTACCTACCGTCTGGAAACACCAGACGGACAACCGTTGCCTCGAACTTGGAATGTAGATAACCTTAAAAAGTATTTCTTCTGAAATATGTAAAGTAAAGAGCTACTTAATAAAGTTTGCACTTACTATTCACTTTTTGTATTACGAGGAGCATGCCGTCTGTACCATTACAGTCGGCTAACCTCCATTGAGTTTTTCACTCTATCTTCTGAGGGGCATGTCGTCTGTACCTTTACAGTCGGTTACTCTCCATTAAGTTGTTCACTCTATCTTCTGAGGGGCATGCCGTCTGTTCCTTTACAGTCGGCTACTCTCCATTGAGTATTTACTCACAATACTTAGCTAAAAAGATTAGGGCCTGGCCGACCCTGTGCCTAACAGGCGGCTACTCCTCTTTTACTTAGCACCTACGTTCACCAAGAACTTACCAAGGCCACAGGCCGAATGATCAGACCAGGCGCCAAGCCAACTGATCAAATCTTCAAAACTAATACGACCTGTCCCAACATCATAGCAGGCGTCCGACGGTATCCCTCCGGATGAAATTCGTCGCAGAGAGCAGCTCCCTTTTGGGTGGAACATTGTTCTATAAAATAATTACACGGCCCCTATACGACTGTCCCCAAGGGCAACCACGTAGCCGTTTTTGAGACAAGGATAACTCTATCACTAACCAAACCAGTGGTAGCAGTTGACATCTGAGTCAGATGACCGCCTGTATTACTTGGGATAAATGCGGGGGGTACCTATTGAGTTAATAGCCAACAAACATTGGCGAATCAAGGGGTCTAGCCGGCCTACGCCGCCTGGTACCTCTACTTCTCAAACAAAAGTGACGGCGACTGAGTAACTCCAAAGTTAACTCATAGTCACTCCTTCAAATTTGGTATGGAATCTAAAAAGTTTGAGTCGTCCGCCTGTTTTAAACAAACAAGGGCACTCGAACCCCTATTCCTACTGGATAACCTATTGAGTTAATAGCCAACAAACATTGGCGAATCAAGGGGTCTAGCCGGCCTACGCCGCCTGGTACCTTTACTACTCAATCAAGATTGTGACGAATACTAAGTAACTCCTATGTTAACTTAATAGTCACTCAAACTTAGTATGGAGCCTAAAAGGTATGAGTCGTCCACTTGTTTTTAATAAACAAAGGCTCTCAACCAATACTCTTGCTAGGTTAACAAATTACGAGTTAAAAGCCAACATTGGCAATAAAGGGAAACAACCGGTACCCGCCGCTTGTTTTCCTACTTAATTCCTTGGCGACTAGGTAATTCTATTTACTTGGTCAGACAAATTGAATAAAGAGTTCGAATACCGATTGAATAAATGGCCGACTGATCATCTATCCTGGAAACAGACAACCAGTCGTCCAGGGGCATAGGCGGCATACTTACTATTTGTACCTGTCTTAACGTTCGGCCATACACAACAGTCGGTCTAGTGAACAAATTAAAAATACTTAGACAAATTTGAACCAAAACAAAAATTTGATTAAAAATGAGCCGGCCATTAAAGACCAGCAGAATATTCAAAACCCCGGCCCCCTGGCCGGGTAATTACAAAGCAAACGGCACGCAGGCCGTGAAAAGAAAAAATACTTAAAGCTTAAGAAGGGGGCAGTTCAGTATCAGCAGCTGCCGCCTGGTCAGCACTCTTCTTGCTGGACTCGGCCTTAGCTGCACCCTCTTTTGATGCCTTACCCCCAAGTGGCACAAGCGCCACAACCGGCTCTTCCTCCTCCAACGCACCGTCCAACGCCTCTTCTTCAGCAGCCGCCAGGATCTGTTGATTATATATTTCCGAACACTGGCGGTACGTTCTTTCCCATGAGGCAAAGTCGGCACTGGGGAACAGTCGTTCCCAGGTCATGCGCTGGATTTGAGCGGAGTCTTCCACCATCTCCCGGACGAGCTCTTGTTTCTCTTGCTCGGCCTTATCCGAGAGCTCTTGGGTAAGACTCTTCTCTTGGTTCACCAGGCGTTCTTTTACGTTGGCCAAAGATTTCTCCATGGCTTCGTAAGAGTGCATTTTTTGGCGAAGAGGTTTCAGCTCGGCCTTAAGGTTGGTGACGGTCGCCTCCAGCTCGTCAACCTTCTTTTGGGCCGCCTCTAACTGGGCCCGAACAGCGGCGGTAGCCTGCGCCTGATAATAAAGAAGATCAATGGTCAGTACTTCATTTTGGGCAATTTGAAACATTGCCTTATCACAGCTGGAGGCGGCCATAGCTTTTGCGGCCTTTACCTCTTTGTTTTTCCGATCAATCGGCTTGCGAAGGCTGTTGACTCGGAGCAGGGCCTAAGTACAAAGAAAAACAGGCGTCAGTTTCCAATCAAAAAAGTTAACAGTCGTCCTGGAACTCAAAAGCTCAAAAATATGCTAAGTATACCTCAGCTAGGACCCCTGAAATCCCATCAAGGTCAAGGGTGCCGGCACCCCTGACCACCTCCCTGTCAGATGGAGGAACTACTTTAACCATAGACTTGGCTACCTCAACCAAGTCAAGTCCCTGGGGGCCGGCTGCATTAAGCGAAAGGATAAAACAAGTTAGACCTAATCAAGAAGGAAGCAAGGGTAAGTTTTTACAAGTGTCCATACATCTAGGCGGCCCCGCCTGGGTTTTTGAAGAAGTGGCCGGCTGCTTCTCAGCCGCCACTGTTTTCCTGGAAGACCCAGGAGAGCTTGCAACAGTCGTCCTCCGGGCCTTGGGGTCCGGCTGTTGCGAGGAAGAAGCCCTTGGAGTACCAGACTGAAAACAAAAAGAGTTAGTATATGCATAAGACAACTAAAAGAGGAAGAGTTTTCGAAGCTAACCAAGGGTGCCTCCTTGTTAGGGGAGTCGGCATACGACTGTTTCATGAGCGAGGCCCGCAATATGGCCGCTGCAGTCTTGGATGCTGTTATTTTACTCATGGCGTCAGCTGCAAGAAATAAACAGCAAAGTTAGTAAAAATCCCAAGTAAACAAGGCGTGAAAAAACAGAGTATTTGTCAGGCCGGCTACCTCTAGAGCACCGACTGCTGAGGCCACAGGCGGCCAAAAAGTACTCGTCATAGAGCCACTTGAAGCTCGGGACGCAGTTTAGGGGTACTTGCTCTCGTACCCCTGAAGTAGAGTTCACCCTAGTCTCTACTTTGAAGAGTCCTTTGTCTAGGATCTCTTTTTTAGCCTTTGGGGGAACAGGCGGCATGCTGCGGCCGCCTGCGAGAAGAGGCGGATCCCTATTCCACTTGTTAAAGCGTTTGTTCAGCTCCGTGTCTGAACCCTCGATAATAAGGAAGGTGTTCCGCCAATCCTTCCATTTGTTCGCCTTACCTCTCGTCATGAGGTAGCCCCTATGGCTTGTTAATGGATACCAGCCGGTACCTCCCGACTTAGGGGTCCGGCTGAGATAGTTCATGTGGGCGAAAGCCTCAAAGCTTGGCTCCACCCCGTTCATTTCGCACCCGGCCACATAGCCGAGTACGTTTACCCAAGAGTTGGGGGCTAACTGCCATAACCCCAGATCATACCCATCTAAAATCCGCTAAACAGCCGGATGTAATGGGAAGCGCAGTCCAGCTTTGATGGCCGCAACATAGCAGCCAAAGCAGCCGTCACCATAGCTGGTACCAGCCGGCCAGACGACAGTGTCTTCTGGATCCGGCACGAACAGTAAAAATTCCGGGCCCATTTTGTGGTTAGCAATAAAGCTCGCCACGTTGTCTTGCATGGTTGCGATCCGGCCCCGGGGTACCCTGCAGTAGTAGGGGGCGTTTTCCTCTCTGTAAGAGGCGGACGGCTCCGCCCAATTGTCCCCCTTCTCAACTGCATGAGAACGTCTCGCCTCTTGTAGGCGGCTATGTTTTTCTTCTGAGCCAGGAGAACTGTGGCCAGAAGAGCTGGACTCGGACTCGTCCTCTGACGAGTCCGAAGAGGACGACTCCTCCCCTCTCCTAGAGGGGCCCGCCTCCTCTCCCTTAGAAGGAGCAGGAGGGAAATTAGACATGTCAACGGTAAGATGGGAAGGGACCACCTTGGCCCCTCTCTCAGAACTGTCGGCTTGACAGTCGCCTCGTTTCAATTCTACATCTGGCGCCTGGTCAGATGTTTCACTAAGGAGCACCCTTTGGGAGGAGCCGTCTGAGTTTGATATCATAGCAGTCTGTTTCGTTCTGGCCATCACGTTCTGCATAGACACAGATACAGTCGGACTTTGTATAAAGAGCAAAGATGGGTCCAGAAAAGGGCAGGCGGCACTCCTAGTCCTAGATTCAGCCGTCCCCGGTGACCGGCTGATCACTAACTTAGGTCGTGTCGTGTGCTTCCGTGGTGCCATTTCAAAAAATAAAAAGAAAATTAAGAGTAAGAGAACTGAGTTACCTGAACGAGTGACGGTTGATGAAGTCCTGGAAGTTCGGGTCAGTCGGCTTGTCAGAACAGGCGGTAGGCAGAAAAGGTCCGAAATGTCAGAGCAAGTTCAGGGGTCCGAATGTTCTCGCAAAGTTCTCAAATGTGAAAATGACCGAAGTCAGCACTTCCTTATATAGGCAAGGTGAGAGACGAAAGGTCGCTTCCAAATTCAAAATGTGGGCGGGAAAATCTCTCGGCCGTTTGCAAGATGACACCTGTAACAGGCCGTCGCCTGTCACCGTGCGACACCTGTTACAGGCGACACGTGACCAGTCACGTGCCACCTGTGAGGGGCAAATGATTAGGGGATTTTTATCCACCAATCACCGTCTGACAAGTGGACCAACCAGGTTCCGCCACGTGTCTTTCACGAAGGCCAACAGGAGCCTGCCACGTGTCAATCACAGATACGTCCTCTACGGACCAATTTAGACGCGCCACGTGTCCACCCATGCCAAATGGGAAAACCGGCCATCAAGGCCCAATTCAGTCTAGAGGCCCGATCAGCCCTAGGTTTACCTTAAACCTAGAGAGTGGCACGCTTCTCAATGCTATAAATACTCAATTAATCCTCATTAATTAGGCAGTGAAAAAGTAATCAAGCAGAGAAGAACAGAGTTATTACGGAACATCAACAACCGGCTAATCTCGCTAACGACGCAGATTACCAACACTAAGCACTCTCACCTAGAGAGATCTCATTACTTTAATTTCTGTATTGATTACTCCTTAATCAGGTACTAACTTGACCGTTGGAGGCGGAGCTCTCAGGAGTCTCCGTTATTTTGCAGGTACAGGCGTCCGGTTCCAGTCTCGGAATTGTAACTCTCCCGCAGGACATCAGAAAACCCCGAAACAAAATGTGCATTAAACGTTTTAATACAACTTTTATTCCTTGTTTTGTAGAAAGACTTAATAAGAACTTTTCTTATCTATATCACATATGAAGCCTTTGCTACATTTTGATTTGACCTATGTATCTTTGTTTAGTTTTGTAGCTTATCTTAAAAGTATATCCCTTGAACAATGGTTGGAAGATAGGTAATTTACATCCATTATCAAAATATATCTCTTATAGATTGATAGTTCATTTTTATGAACATTTCATAAGGTTTTGTAATGGAGTTTGTTATAAAACGATTTCACAACTCTTGGATGTTTATCAAAATATATTTCGCTGCTCTATTCGTCGCGAAACTGCTCGAGGAAACCGAAAGCTTCAATTGCTCATTGCTTGCTCGTTTTTTAACCGAATTCGCTCAAATTTATTGCAAATCAAAGCTCTTCTCATCTATTTTCCCGATCTATGTAAGTTTTCTTCAAACTCACATTAGTTTTCATGAATTCTTGGCATGAATATTCACGAATTTCATGAAAATTCGAATTCTATGACGCTCAATTTCCTTTGTTTGTCAAGTTTTATGCCATGAAATTGCTTGTTCATGTTTATATATTGCCTTGGGAGTAATTTGAGACTTGTTTGACTCAATTTGGTGAAGAAAGAGCAATCTGCCATTGTTGGACCTCTTAAGGTCGTGAAGAACAATGTGGCTTGTTCTTGACATTTTTGCTAGCAATTCTTGTTCAATTTGGCACAATAATCACTATAGTGTTGCAAGAAATTGTTTGATTGCTTGAAAAAATGTTGTCTTGCTCAATTTTGAATTTTGCTCTGTTTTAGTACTACGTACTCTGTTTTTGCGAACATAGTATCATGCGGCTAGGCGAACCTTAGATACCATAAAACCTTAATTTATGATGATTTTTCACAATGTAGCATGGCTAGACAACGAGGCTCGGGTTCACGGTCCCGAAACACTAGACGTGAGCATGAGCCCGTGGAGGACGACGCCACGTCGTCCACTTCGCTTGGTCGGCTTCCAGAGTGGGACCAGCAGACTCTATTCTTTTCCCCTGTCCACCACATTTCTGAGAGGGTGAGACGGAGTACCAAGACCGGGAGGACACGGCATCACGGATCTGGCTATGACGGTCTAGGCGACTTGTACAGGATGCACATCGCTAGGGACCTTGAGATGAGACTCCTATGGGAGTCTTGCGGGCTAGTTACTCTGTTTGAGACCTCCGAGGCTATGGTCGCCTCCAGCGGGGGTCATCACGTAGTGCGCGCTTTGGTGGAGTTCTTCTAGGACACCACCAACACCTTCCATTTTCCCTGGGGCGAGATGATGGTCACCCCTACAGACTTCAGTCTCATCACAGGACTGGAATTCACTTCTGTGCCACTGCCGTTCGACAGTGGGATCGACGTCTTTTCTTCAGAGGTCGAGGAGTTGTTTGGGCCGATTGCTATTCGGGCCCGAGCTGAGGTCGAGACGACTCAGTTTAGTGCTAGAGGGATTCGCCGCTCGACGTTGGCAGCGGCTCTTGATGACGATGCGACCACCCGAGAGCAGCGGGTGCGCATCTTTGTGCTGATGTTGTTGTCAGGGACATTCTCCCCTGACAAGGGTAGTAAGGCATTGCTTTACTACCTCCCTGCTGTCCGTGATCTCCAGCGAATCGGGACTTATGACTGGGCTAGCTTGGCCTATGCTGATTTCTTGAGGGACTCGTGTCGTCATCGGTCCTTTAGGACGAACGTTGCTTTGTCTGCTTTTTGGAAGGTCGTAGAGGTAAACATTATTCCCTATAAAGTTTAGCCCTACATATTAGTTAGCATTTATTCACACTTCTAACTCTTTGTAGATCTGGTTCTACGAGTACTTTCCTTCTGTTGCGCCGGCAAGACCATCGCCGAGGGGATTTCCAGTGAGCGCCTCTTGGGGCGGCCACCACGTGGACATGTCTACTGCACGTGTCCGGAGCTGGATCATCTCGGTATGACTTTTAGTGTTTATCTTACTCTTCCGCGGTGCTTTAGATATATTCTTGCCTGATTGATGCTTTTTATAGGGACCCGAGGTGGTATACCTATCGTGGGGCGGTTAAACAGTCCCTGGATTAGCCGCACAGTACTCTGCTGAGCGTCGCTATTTTCTGGGGACCTATGGAGCGGTCGCGTCACATGTTCCTGCTCCCCCGCCACGTCACATTGTTCCTACTCCTCCGCCACGTCACATGTTCATTGTTCCTTGTTCCTGCTCTTCTAATGAAGCACTCTTCTAATGTCTTCATTGTTCCTGCTCCCCCGCCACGTCACATGTTCGACGAGGCATGGTTGTCAAGCATGGCTGAGGCAGCTGGCGCCCTTTGGCGGTCCCATGTGATTCTCGGGCGGTGTTACGGTGAGGAGCTACTACCTTATTAGCTCCAGCCCATGTACCGGCTGAGGATGTGAGGGTAAGATTCTTATCTTTTTATTTTTCGCTAAGTAGTCCCCAAGTAATACTTTACTATTTTTTTTGTTTTATCAGGATGGTCCTGCTGAGTTCGTGCCGCCCCGTATGTCCATTCACTACCAGGGGAAATACGGGCCGATCTAGGAGATGATTTCTCCGGCTCCCAAGGGCGAGCGCTTCGTAGAGCAATCGATTCCTCGCCACCAGACTAGTGTAAGCCTAGTTTTAATTTAGATTTTTTGTGTTCATTTATCATGCATTTCAGCTGACTTATTTTTCTGACAGTTTTCACGCGAGGTGGTTTCGGTTATGGCACGATGCATAAATGCCTTCTGGAACCATCTCGTCCGGATGAGGAACGCGGCCACTTGTCGACGGGATGACGTTGTCCGAGAGGTAGCTTTTCTTTACTCATTATTTCTGCATTATTGCTTCAGTTTTACTTTGTTTCTGATTTAATTCTTTCTGCAGGGCCATCCTATCGCTTCTCACACCCGTACGAGACCTGAGGGGCGGAGAGATCCAGCGAGGTCTAGCTCGAGACGTCGTCGTACTTCATCAGGGGGTAGAGGCGGTCGTTATGAGGCTGCTCGAGCCGATGTTGCTGAGGGCTCGGGATCTTCCTCTAAGGGTGCTCCTGCTGCACCGGTAGGAGAGGCTACCTCGTCTTTTAAAGGTGGTGGGATGTACGAGGTCGGCTCGTCATCACAGCAGCCTCAGGTTGATCTTGGCTGGAGTGGTCCTATCTTGAGTCTTCCTCCTCCTATGGAGACTGGAGCTGGTGGAGAGGTGACTCCTCGTACGGCGCAATTTTATGGCATGATGGGCCTACTTCCTCCGGCGCCGTAGTCTGTTTTTTGTATATATATTTTATTTTCACTTTTTATAGAACTTTGCCTTTGACTCATTATTTAGACACATTTTGTATTTTTATGTTATCGTAAATTTATTTGATTGTTTATTATTATGTGTATGTTAGTGTGTGCAAAAGAAGTGTGATAACAATTTTTGCACAAAAAATTCCGATTCCGTAATTTTTATTATTGATGGAGGATATTGTCCGACTCTCTCCCCCAAAAAGAAAAAATAAAAAAGAAAAGAAACGAAAAAAATGCCGGTTTTTTGGAATTTAAAATAAAGTCCAAAAAAAAGGAAATATAAATTAAAAATAATTGCTATATTTAATTAATTAAGAAAAAAGATTGAAAAGATGTTTAGGAATAGTAAACGGAGCCATAAAGTCATTAACCGACTCGAGTTTAATATCAAAAACGCAAACTAAGCACGAGCGGCTGTCATAGTGACTTGGCGCCAGTTGGTGCCACACTATGGCGCGTGGCGCCAAGCTCTGGAGGTTGGCGCCAATCTCGGGGTTTGACGCCAATTGACGCTGACTCCGTATTTCATTCTGATTAAAACTCTTCGCAATTTGTGGATAAATAGCCCCTGCTCAGCTGATTCTTCTCATAATTCCAGCGAAAAAATTTATTCTCTTCTTTAGAAAAAATAATAATCATGTCTTTAGCCACTAAAACCTTCACCCAATACACTCATGAATGGCGTCGATCTCTTAATGCTAGATTTATTTCACTTGGGGGAATTTATGGCATCAAAGGGGTAGATCTAGATCTAGACTTCATACATACCGCTTTAGAATTTTGGAATATTGATACGCATTGTTTCAGAATAGGGTATGATGAGATTAGCCCTTTGCCAGAGGAATTTGGTGCTATCTTAGGCTTCCCTGCAATAGACCTGGTAGTAATCCCTAGAGTAGATACATACTACTATAAGGATTTCGAGCGCTTCTTTAATTTAAAGGAAAGGGATTTATAAAAAATAGTAGATGGCAATATAGTTAATTTGAAAGAATTCGCACGCTATTATTTTGATAAACCTCTTTCTGAATCCTTTCATATATATAGAAGAAGGGCGTTTTTATTTTGCTTGCTCAATCAAATTTTTCTTAGTAGTGGTAAAAATAATGAGGGTCAATCAATTATCACCACTGTAGTAGAACAAATTGAATCAGGGAAGAATCCAATGCCATTAATAGTTGGAGAGACCATGATTAGTCTCGATGAATTGAAAAGGGACCCAAAAGCGCCTTTTCGTGGTTCTCCAATTTTATTACAGGTAGAAAAATAAAAATTTTAATTACAGAAATCAAAAAATATATTTTTGTATTGCAATAATAATTTTATTTGCATTGCAATTTTTTTACATATGTGGCTAATGGAGAGGCTAGGATTAATTAGCCCTCCGGATGACATTGAAAAATATACTCCCAATTGCTTCGTGAGAAGAAAGAAGCGCATCCCTAAGATTGGGCGCTATGGGTGGAGAAAAGTATTTGAATCACGTGATTTTGCTATCAAGTGGTTCATCGCATGGTGGAAAATAGAAAGGATGGTTGGTGTTAACAAGCAACCTTTTTGCCGTCTTCCAAGCTTGTCTCGCGTAACATATTATTATCCCTGCAGGGTAAAGAGACAATACGGCTTACTTAACAATATTCCTTCCAAGGATCTTCGTCCTCCCTATGAGTACCCTGTATCTCAAGAAGTAGATAGATTCGACGCTTACTAGAGCACTAGACCTTTATGGGAAGTGATTACCCAAAAGGTTCCCCCTTCTTTGCCTAACGATTCTTCAGGGTAGAACCGATGTGAAGAATCGTCTAGGTGTTAGGGTGACACCTGCCAAAGAACGCTTAGGTGCAAGAATTGAATTCAAAACACCTACAATGCCTAGGAAGAAAAATACTACTAGGGACAAAGGAAAAAGGAAAGCTAACACCATAGACAAAAAGGCTTGGGTGGAAAAGAAGCATGGAGTGCTAAATGAAAGGGAGACAATCTATTCCAAAATTGAATGTAGGTCCTCTAAAGGATGCCTACTAGCTAAAGTGATGGATGAAGAGGAGGATGCAGAAAAGAATTGAAAGAGAGCTAAAAAGGAAAAGAAAGATTAAAAGCATTGCTTAGCTTTAGATTTATTAGACTTAGATTGTTGTTTTTTTTTATTATTTAAAGTTAATTTATTTAAGCCTTATTTAAATTCCATCAATAATGTAATTTTATTTTATTAATGAAATTTCAGCTTTCAATTAAATTGTTACTTTCAATTTATTTTATTAAAGCAATGAAAATCGAAAAAAAAATTAATTTTCCAGAAGTTCTTCGAGTCCGGAAGTCGAAAATTTTTCGAAAAACACCGAAATTTGCCCAGATTTTATTTCCAAATTGGCGCCAGTAATTGGGGTTTGGCGCCAGCTATTGAGGTCTGGCGCCAGGCGCCAATTCCATCGGCTGGCGCTGATAACCTCTGGCTGGCGCCAGGCTCTATTATGTGACGCCAATTATTTGCCAATTTTCTGTTGAATTTTTAATTGATTCTGGAATGATGAGATGTCGAAAAATGAAGTGGCCGCACCCGTAAAGGGTTGCCTACGTATCCTTTCCTAAGGAATCAGGCCGAAAGTAGCTCTCTTGTATATCCTACTCAAGTAATTATGGGTAGTATTTCTTAAGTTGGTCAAGATTGGTCATTTTTGAGAATTCATTGCCATCCATATCAGTTAGTTTTGCTGCACCTCCCGACAGGATTGTTTTGACAATGTAGGGACCAGACCAATTAGGTATAAATTTTCCCCTTGGATCTAAAACATTTTTCCTTAGTGCTTTTAATACCAAATCCCCTACTTTGATATTTCTTGTCTTGACCTTCTTATTAAAATGTCTAGCCATACGAGTTTGATAACACTGAGTGTGGTGTAGAGCTTCTAGTCGTTTTTCGTCGAGTAGAATCAATTCATCATATCTTGCCCTAGTCCATTCAACTTCATCGAGTTTACTCTCTAACGCAATTCGTAGAGATGGTATTTCTAGTTTGACAGGTTGTACGACATCCATTCCATATACCAAGGAGAATGGCGTATTTCCCGTTGATGTACAGATTGACGTGCGATAACCCCACAATGTGAAGTGAAGCTTATCAGGCCAATCCTTATAATTTTCTGTCATTTTCTCGATGATAGTTTTTAGATTTTTATTAGCTGCCTCGACCGCTCCGTTTGCTTGAGGTCTATAAGGGGACGAATGATGATGTTGGATGCCATATTTTTGTAGCAATTCTTCACATTCGGCTTGAAAGTGAGTCCCATTGTCACTTATCATTTCATGTGGGACTCCATATCGACAAATAATATTTCTATCGATAAAGAGTGCTACATGTTTTGTAGTGAGTTTAGCGTATGATTGCGCTTCGACCCACTTTGTAAAGTAATCAATTGCTACTAGAATAAATTTGTGGCCTTCTGTCCCTGGGGGAGTGATTTTGCCAATTATGTCAATTCCCCATGTAGAGAATGTCCATGGCGATGTGTAGGTGTAGAGCAAAGATGGAGGGACATGTTTTAAATTGGCGTAAGTTTGACATTTAAGGCATCTTTTTACGTATTGATGGCAATCCTTATTCATTGTAGTCCAATAATATCCTTCTCGCATTATTTTCTGGACTAACATTTTGCCATTTACATGAGTTCCACAGATTCCTTCGTGAACTATTCTCATTATTCTTTGTGCTTCCACCTTTCCTACACATAGGAGAGCTCGACCTTTAGGTACCCTTTTATGTAGCTCGTTGTCTATGAGTACATATTAAGAAGCCAAAAGTCTCAGTGCTTGCTTTGCTCTTTTGTCAGCATGAGGAGGGTATTCTCCATTGGTGACATAGTTGAGTATGTCTGTGTACCATGGTTCTTCTTCTTGTTCTTCTTCTTCGTCTTGGACTAAGTCGTCGTCTTCTATAGCCTGGATATACGCTGGTTTATGCCTTTTTCTGATAGTTAGAGGCATTTGCTCGATTTCCGTGGGAATCCTAACCATTGAGGCTAATCTCGCCAAGGCATCAGCAAATTGGTTTTCTTCTCTAGGTAGATATGTGTATTCTACCTTCTCTAACTGATCGGTAAGAGTTTCCAGATAGATTTGGTAAGGGGCTAGGCGTTCTCTCCTTACTTTCCACCTTTTAGATATCTGATTGATGATCAAAGAAGAGTCTCCGAATATCCTTAACTTCTTTACTCCCAATGTCAGGGTTGTTTTAAGGCCTACCACGCATGCTTCATATTGAGCAGCGTTGTTGGTAACGTCGAAATCAAGCTTTATTGAGATTGGAACGTGCTCTTCTTTAGGTGATACTAGTAGCACTCCGACGCCACATCCCTTTTGGTTTTGAGGCTCCGTCGAAATACAAGGTCCAAGTATCATCTTCAGTAACCATCAAATCTTCATCTAGAAATTCATTGTCCTGTATTGGTGTCGAGTCTTCTATTGGAAAGTCTACCAGAAATTCTGACACCACGGATCCTTTAATAGCTTTTTGTGGCATAAACCGTACATTAAACTGGGCTAGATTGTCTATCCATCTTGAAATACGTCCATTGAGTGTTGATTTCTCGAACAAATACTTGAGTGGATCCAATCGGGAGACTAAGAAAACGGTATGTACCAACATGTAATGTCTCAACTTAGTTGTGGCCCATACCAAGGCGAGGCACAATTTCTCGAGCGGTGTATAGCGTGTTTCGTATTCGAGCATCTTTTTACTTAGGTAATAGATTGTGTTCTCTTTGCCTTCTACCTCTTGTGCTAGCATGGCTCCCATTGTCTCTTTGGTAACCGTCAAGTATAACCTAAGAGGTATTCCGGGAAGTGCTGGCGCTAATACGGGAGGATTTGCGAGATAGGCTTTGATCTTGTCAAAGGCTTTTTGACACTCGTCATCCAATATTACTGGTACATTCTTCTTGAGCTTCTTGAAGATTGGTTCACATATCGTTGTCAGTTTTGATATGAACCTACTTATGTATTGCAACCGGCCAATAAATCCTCGAATCTGTTTCTCAGTCTTAGGCGGTGGCATCGACATGATTGCTTTAATTTTGGTTGGATCTACCTCTATTCCTCTAGAGCTTATGACGTATCCCAAGAGCTTGCCCGAGGTGACTCCAAAAGCACATTTTGATGGATTCAACCTCATATTATATTTTCTTAGCCTTTCGAAAAAATTTCCTTAAGGCTACTTGATGGCCTGGACGGTCCTTTGATTTCACAATCATGTCGTCGACATATACTTCGACTTCTTTATGCATCATGTCATGGAGTAAGGCAGTTGCTGCACGTTGGTAAGTAGCACCCGCGTTTTTCAACCCAAATGGCATTACCGTGTAGCAGTAAGTGCCCCATGGTGTGATAAAGGTTGTTTTCTCCATGTCTTCTTCTGCCATGAGAATCTGATTGTACCCTGCGTATCCATCCATGAATGAGAGAAGCGCGTGATTTGTCGTGTTGTCTACCAGAATATCGATGTGTGGCAAAGGGAAGACGTCCTTTGGACTTGCCTTATTTAGATCTAGATAGTCGACACACATCCTTACCCTTCCATATTTCTTTGGAACTGGGACGACATTGGCGACCCATTCGGGGTATTTGGATACCTTGATGAAACCTGTAGTTATTTGTTTTTGAACTTCTTCTTTTATTTTAAGTGCTACGTCGGGTTTCATTCGACGCAACTTTTGTTTTACAGGTTTCATTCCTGGGATAAGTGGTATAGTGTGTTAAGCTATTTCTCTGTTAATGCCTGGCATATCTTCATATGACCAAGCAAATACATCAATAAATTCTTTAAGTTAGTTAATTAAATCGGTTCTTTCTTGTTTATTCAATGTTAGTCCGATTTTAACTTCTCTTTTATGAGTTGAATCATTCGAGATGTCAACTGTTTCAGTTTCTTCGATTACTGGTGTTTTCTTTTCGAGTCTTTACATTGCTTTAATAATTTCTTTGTCTTTTTCATCGTTAGCTAAGCAATGCTCGTCATCTTGGGTTAGGGAAGAACACAAGAAGTAGGGAGAATGAGAAATATTATTATACTCTGAGATCATTACATCAAAGAGTGATATGTCCTCAGGGACTGGATCACTAACTATCCTAGGAGAAGAAATAGGAAGGGGAGGTGTTATTTCTAAAGACTGAGAAGACTCTAAAGGAAAAGACTCTGACTTAGACGACTCTTCGAACATCGGCCCTTGGCCTGTCGTGATTGATATCTTCCTTCCACTTTGAGTAGTCACTTTGATAGTCTTGCGCCACCCTTGTAGTGATCCTTCGGCTGGAGTAATTAGCTTCGAGGGGTCAAAGTTTTAGCTTTGTAAGACGTTTTGAATGAGCGAGGAGTTATCTTCTTCATAAGTTGGCTCATTCTTTTCTCGCCCAAATAGTAATCCCATGACGTTAAAGTCAAAGCATGGGGGTGCTTTCTCCTTATGGACGGGAGTTAGGATTTCATCAGTGAAGTAGCAATCCAAGAAAATCTCGAATCCTGGTTATCGTATGCCATTTACAACAAATGGCTCGGGAAATTCATGGCATGGATAGTCCTCTCCTTCTTTTATGAACTGACCATTAAGCGTAAGAGGGTACTGATCCATTGGAATTGCTTTCTTTTGAATGCGAGCGTCCTTACGTGCTTTCAACTTGTCCTGGGCTCGCTTGAGATCTTTCCGAGTCGGTTCGAAACCAATCCGAAAGTATCTATATTAGGGAGGCTAGGTGACTCCAGCGATTTTGCTATTGCCTTCTTCTTTCCTAGGGTCATCCCAGGGAAGTGTCCTTGTTTCTTCAGCATGGTGTTGACGATCATGTTGGAATGGGGGTCATGGCAAAGAGATGTCCTTTTATCCTCATGGATTAAGAAGACTTCTTCTTTAAAGCCTCATAAGTCTTCACCATCTTCGTCGTGCTCCACATTGATGATTGGATTCTCTATGGATTTGATTCTCATCGGCGAAGCATCAATAGTGATTGGAATTCCTTCAACTATGGCTTTCACTTGTTGGTGGAGAGATGAAGGGACGACCTTTAGATCATGAAGCCAAGGGTGTCCCAACAACAAGTTGAATGAGGCTTTGATGTCTACTACTTGAAAACTAGTAGCATGTTCTATTGCTCCTGCCGTCACATTTAGGGTTATTTTGCCAAGAGCTTGACGGCGAGTATTATCGTAGGCTCTTATTCCTTGTGTGGACGAAGTTAAATCTTCATCCCTTATGCCGAGCATCCTCGCAGTTCTAAGTGGACAGACATTGATAGCTGATCCATTGTCTACAAGAGTCATGGGAACATTCATCCTTTTGCAGACTACCGTGAGGTTTAACGCCTTGTAGTGTTTGTCACCTTCTGGGGGTAAATCTTTGTCAGAGAAGGTGATTAGATTAATCAGACTAGGAAGGTCACTTGTGAGGAAGTTAGCTAGTCCCTCGGAAGTAGTGTCAGAATCTATCATGATTTTATCCAAGGCATTCATTACAGCCAACCTATGTTCTCGAGATGTTGCCAGGAGCTTCCACACATTCATCTCAACTTTTGTCTTCTTAAACTATTTAACAATGTCGTTGTCTTCGATGATAGGTATGGGAACTTGTTGTACGGTAGGCATAGGTAGTGTTGAAACGGGAGGTTGCATCCTCCCGGATCTTGTGAGGACGTCTATTGATGAATCTTCTTCAGCCCAAATGTCGTCTGTGGTGTATGATACAGAAGGTTAAGGTCCTACTATGTCCTTTAGGTAGACATCTTCTTCATCAATGTCCCACACTCCATTAACGGTTATATCCTCTTCTTGTAGAACTTGGAGTAATTTCTTTTCATCAATCATTTTTCGTACCAAATCCTTGAATTTGAAACAGTTTTCTATGATGTGCCCCCCTGATTGATGGTACTGGCAGTAATATCTATTTGTCCTTTTTAATGACTCTAATGGTCTCGGTTCGAGAGGTTTGACCTCGCCACTCTCGGAGAGCATTTCGAACATTTGCGCATATGGGATCTCAATTGGAGTGTAGATTATATTGCTCTTCTTGGGTTTTTCGGTGAATTGTAAGGGAAAATATTTTGCCTCATAAGTCGGTTTCTTGCTAGCTAGAGGTAAAGAGATCTTATTAGCTTCCACAAGATCTTGAATGAGGTTTTGAAACCTGTAGCATTCATTTGTACTATGACCGTTTCCTTTATGGTACTTGCAGTAGGATTTGGGATCCCATCTTGGAGATCGCTTTTCTGGTGTTGGATCCTCTGTTGGACCAATAGGTTTGATTAGTCCTTAATCATAGAGACGATCAAAAGTAGCATCGTAGGTCATTCCTATGGGTGTGAATTCTCTTTTAGGTCTATCTTTCAGAAGTGGAACCTCATCATATTTCTTATGGAGTTTGTTTATAACTTTGAGAGCTTCACGTAGTAGTTGTGATGCCTCCTTCATAGACAGTGTGAGCAATTATATGTCTTCCTTATTTGCCGGTTCTGGAAGGTTATCTCTAACATCGAAAAAAATCTCCTCTCCTTTTTCTATGACATTGATTTCTTCGACAGGCTTAATGAGAGATGAGGGGTCAACCTCGTTTTCTTCTTCGGAGATAGCCAAAGTATGAGCTAGAGGTGCATTATCAATGCTTGGCTTCTTACTGGCAGGGGGCAACGACAGCTTTTAATTGTCGATTAGGTCTTGGATAGCTTCCTTAAGCTTCCAACAGCTTTCAGTAGAATGGCCCCTACTTTGGTGATACTTGAAATGTGCGTTGGGGTTCCAGTTAACCGACCTCTTCTCAACTGGTGGATCCCCAAATGGTCCAATGGGAGTTATAAGACCTTTTGCATTTAATCGATCAAATGCGGTTTCATAACTCATGCCAATAGGAGTGAAGTTCCTCCTAAATGGTTTCCTTTGTCCTTGGTTGTTCATGGCGAGGACTTCTCCTAGATTAAAGGTGCTAACGTTATTTGAGTGGGCAGTTTTGGAAGAAGAAGGATTGTCGTTCTTCTTTCCTTTCCAGCCACTGTTGGAGTTATTGTTGGCAACTTTTGACTTAGCCAAGTCATCTTCAATATTGATCCTAATATCAAAAACAGCCTTAAAGGTATGGAGGTTATTTTGATATTTAAGATGTTTGGAATATTTTTCTTGGAGATTCTTGATAAACAGTCTCACAGACTCTTTTTCACTTGGTACCTAAATCATTTTAGCTGAGGTTTCTCTCCACTTGTTAAAGAAAGAAGTGAAGCCTTCATTCTCTTTCTGTTTGAGGATTTCAAGTTCTCTATGGTCAGTCTCGACTTGAATGTTGCATTTGTACCTATCAACAAAAGCGTTTGCTATAGACTCCCAGGTAGAGGTCTTTTCTTTCTCGAGAGAAAAGAACCATTGTTGGCAAACGGCCTCGAGAGATAGTGAGAAAAGAGAAGGGAAGACCTTCTTATCAATACCCTTGATACTCATTATTGTTTCAAATGCTCTTAAGTGGAAGTAAGGGTTGTCAGTTGCTCTGAATTTTGGGATGTCCTTAGCGTTGAACTTCTGCGGAAGAAGATCTTTATCCACCGAGACCCCTTGGGATGTGAGTTCTTGAAACTTGTAGTCGCTGGACAACTTGCTTAGGCTCTCATGCATGAGGTTCATTTGTTGTTGTTTCACGGGATCATTGATCCTAAGTGCAAGAAGATCATTGATCCTAAGTGTCTCGGTCACAGTAGCCAGTTGGTTCTTAAGATCATTGACTTCTTCTTGAGTTTCCATTATAACCCTTGCTTTCCTCTTGCGAGCTATAGGTTTGTCGAAAAGTTGGACTTGTACGAAGAGGTTATCTTTGATTAATCGTCCTTCCTTTCTTGACCACGCGCTGTAAATTAAACCGTTTTGCGTTTTAATTACTTGACTCGAATCAACTTGATTTTATGGTTTATTTAAAAAAAAGGTGCATATTTTTGGAGTACATATTTTTAGGGAACTAATTATCATTATTTATATTGGAGGATTAATATCCGACTTACCCCCCTACAAAAATGACGGAAAAAACGCGCACACAAGACTCTCTTAATCATGGTCAAAGCATGTGTATTGGTGTGTGCATTGAGTGTAAGTGACATGCTTGGACTCTTGTGTAAGACCATGGGACTTAGTGCCTAAACTCGATCATTAAGCATCATTGTCAGCAAAAATAACCGAATTAAACAGAAGACTGATTAATTAGACTTTAGGTGATGACTCGATAAATAATCCGAATTGTCGGCCAAGCTACAGGACTGGCGTCACACTGTGGAGGTTGGCGCCAGACAACTTAGCTGTCGTCTGGCGCTACACACCATAGTGTGGCGCTACAGCTCAGACTTTGGCGCCAATAGTGGAGCTTCGGTCTGGGACTGTTTTCGATATTATTAGTCAACTGGGGTTAGCCTAAAGTCGTACTAGGTCAATTCCGATTGAAAAATTAGACTTTATTGACTCAAATTCAGTAATAAATTAATAAATTAATTAGGTAAAGTTCTTTAAGTCATTAATTTATTTATTCTCAACACAAATCAACAAACGGTTAAGAGAAACATAGAATATATATATGCACAACAAATAATGCACAATTAGTCAAGTAGGCACAATATTATGCAATGCGTTCGCAACCTAACCATGTCTCTAGTTCTCTAAAGTTCGGGATATGGTCTAGTCAATAGAGGGTCCATGGTTAATTATCCGGATGCACCGCGCGAAAGCCTAACCCTGAAGGGTTGGCGCGAGTGGATGGGACACCGCGAGTTTTAGAAAAACTCGCTTTCATGGTTTGGTGAATTCAACATCTCGGATGTACCTTTTATTGCACAGAGCGTTCAGTCGGGTAGATGGAGCATGAATTCCCAGAGGGTTTTGTCCATATGTAGAACACATATGGGTTTTAGAAAAGTGAGAAAAAATTCAATCAGGAAGTAGGATCGAGCAAACAATACGAAAAACCAGTTGAAATTAGAACGCATATTTCTGGCTCGGTATTAGGGGAAATTGGCGCCAGCAACCAGAGACTGGCGCCAGATTTTAACAATAGCGCCTGGCGCCAATGCTGGCGTCTAGCGCTACGGCTAAAAGTCTGGCGCCAAGCTCTGGCCCCTGACGCTACTTCCCACATGCCTCAGCAGCTTTCTATGCTCGATAAAATCTTCTAGTTTCGCGCGGTGTATTTCAGTCCTAGTTGTGAAAGATATTTCTCAAATTTCCTACATGTAAAATCCTATATTTTTGACTCATTACGAATGGTCTTTCCAATGAGATCCTTTTTATGCATATGACAATAATGTTAATAAAAATTACGCACATGAAATAATTAGAACTTTTCGAGTCTCATCCACTCATTTCAAATCATTGCCGAAACAAATTCATGAATTAAAATAGAAATCCTCCCCAGTGGAGTCGCCAAAAACTGTATGGAATAATTCAAGCCATTAAATCCCACTAGCTTGAACCCCACTGTGATCATACACTAAAGTACGGTGGCGTCCAAAAGGGAAGAAGATAGAGCAAAAGAGTCAACTAGTTTTTTAGGAACTTGTAAACAGTTCACGAGGTGAAGGTTACACCCCTTAACGATCCAAGAGATCGTCAACTCCATAAGGTCATGAACCAAATAAGGGTTCGGGGATGATGGTACAAATCCAACCTAAAAGAGATTGAATCTACCCTAATAATTGGCCTCTACTTTATTCTGCTCGTATTCATGTGCGCTTTCTGACTAACATACAATCAATAGGATTAACCCTAAACCTGTTTAAATTATGTTGGTTGAATATTAATGCACAAATAAACTATTATTGGCGATCACTTGAAATTACAATCAAATTAAACCTAACAAGATTATTAATTATCTTATTAAGCGTGATTACAAGTACCAAAATTCCTTTTAAACATGCATAAAAGGTGATCAAGCAATATAAATAAATATCAAGCAACATAATAAATAATCACAATAATAATCATGAATAAAATAATCATCATCAAAATAACAATAATATAATATCATAATCATCATAAATTATAACAATTATAATCATAATCATGTTCATGTTAATATTAAAGCATAATAGAAATAGCAAGATCCTAGCTAGGCATGATACTAACAAGATTAATAACAAACCCTAGCATGTCACTAAGCAATAAAAATCAAGTCTTTAACCCTAACATGATACTAACAATCATAAATATTAGGAAGAATATAGGAAGCATCGTACTTTTAATCATACTTAATATTAAAGTTACCTTAGACATGATACTAGGAATATCATAATAACAATATAAACATGATTCTACATCATAATATCAATAAATCAATTAAATTACTTACTTTGATGCCTCGTACCTCTTTCTAATAACAAAATACACACGTTAGTAACTTCAAGGAAAAATAATAATCAAATAGATTAAATTAAATAATTGAAAGACAGATTTGGGACCAAACCCTAAGAAATTAAACCTTTCACGTCTAGGGCAAAGGCAACTTCGAATATGGCTAGGTATTTCTTGATCTTGTGAATGCGGAATTTTGTATGAAAACAAAGTAAGAAAGAATTGAATGAATTAAAGAATGCTAAAGAATTAATGATTGTTGATGAGAATGGTGAATGATAGATGTAGATGATGAATGAAAACGGAGTTTTTATTACGATATTTATAGAGAAAATCACGCAAAAAAGATAAATTAACAAAACAGTCTGGCGCTCAAGAAACAGAGCTGGCGCCAACCCTGGCTAGCTGGCGCTAGGCGCCAAGCCTGGTTCCACGCGCCAAGGCCTGGGGTTGGACGCCAAGCTTGATTCCAACGCGTTTTCGAAAATCTGATAAATTTCCCGTACTGGAGGATAAAATAATATAATTTCTTCGAAAATGCTATTTGATTAAAACTCTGAAAAGTCAACAAAGTCAACTAATAAATGCTAATTGAATTAGGAATGAAAAGAACCTTCTAGAAGACTAAAACCATTCCTAATTGCAGTAGGAAAGATAAATCATATTAGGCCCTCCCCTAGATCATTGGGCCGCATATAAAGCTCAAACTGGGCCCAAATTAGTAAATTGGCCATAACTTTCTCAATATTCATCGGAATTGGGCTTATAATATATCATTGGAAAGGTCTTGTCAAGCCCCATCCAACTACACCATTATTGGCCCATATCATGGACCAACCAAACTGGATTGGCTGTTTTCTTAAAAAAAAGTTTTCAAAAACAGAGAGAAGAGAAAAGAAATAAAAAACTTTCCGCAACACTAGACCTTTCCACACTTACGTTTCATTCGATTATGATTCGACGTGAAAGGTACTCATCATCGGGTTTGGTTTTGGGGAGACACAAATGGGTGTCTACAGCGACTCTTTTGCTCTATCTTCTTCCCTTTTAGACACCACCGTACTTTAGTGTATGATCACAGTAGGGTTCAAGCTAGTGGGATTAAAGCTTGAAATTATTCCCCACAATGAGAAATGACAATTTGAGGATGTGCACTTGGAATGTAATACCTTCAACACATGGTTATTATTCCCATTACACTGAATGAGACCACGCGTTGTCATTTGTAACATGAGGTGAATCATGCTCGTATTGTTGCTTTGATTCGATTACTTCTCAAATTTCTTCAAGATTTTCGAAATCAAATTTCTTGAACTCTTTCAAGGATCTCGAACTTTTCGAGAATCTTATACTCCCACTTGCCGTTTTGAGGAGGCACTTTTAGCATAGGGTGAACCAACCATGGTTTGAACCATGTTTGTTGGTTGCTTTTCTCGAACTATTGCGAGATTTATACTACTCCCACTTGACCTTTTGGAACAATTTCCATAAGGGCACCTACTTGAGCAACAAACTTTTTGTGCTAAATATGGTTTGTGTAGTAGTACCCCATGCTCTATATAGGAATCAAATGTGCATTAAACGTTTTAATACAACTTTTATTCCTTGTTTTGTAGAAAGACTTAATAAGAACTTTTCTTATCCATATCACATATGAAGCCTTTTCTACATTTTGATTTGACCTATGTAACTTTGTTTAGTTTTGTAGCTTATCTTAAAAGTATATCCCTTGAACAATGGTTGGAAGATAGGTAATTTACATCCATTATCAAAATATATCTCTTATAGATTGATAGCTCCTTTTTATGAACATTTCATAAGGTTTTGTAATGGAGTTTGTTGTAAAACGATTTCACAACTCTTGGATGTTTATTCAAGTCTTGGTTAAATTCTTATTATTACGATCATATCGCAATACTTTGAATGTGTTGCCATGTACATGTCCTTACTTAAATTTTCACAATTACAATTATATTGTAATGTAATCATTATCTTGTCAAGTTGATATTGAAATTCATACTGAACATTTTGAACTCTTCAAAATTTTCACTCTTATGCTTCAACTAAGCACAAGTAGTGGTCATATCACAAATAAAGTTTTATTGTGCGTCTCTAGTCTTTGAACCTTTGGTTTTCTTACATCGATATGTATTCGAACTCGAGTTCGCATCATCATTTCTCTAGATGGGGATTTTGTCAAAATTTCAAATTAGAATGATAATTACATATATCAATAGATTCATAACCTAATGATATTGAAAGTCCCTCCCTTTGGATCTTTCTCATGAAATGTTCATTTTTCATTCGAATTAATTAACATATTAGATTCAATTTATATATAGAAATGGTTTAATTATTTCTATCATATAGAACTTTAAACCTATTTAGCAATTCAAAACACATTGTGACTCAATATAGCATGGAATAACATTTATTCCACATTTTTAAATCTTCAATACTTAGTCATTACTAACATTGAATGGTGTTTTGAGAATGGCAAGAATGAATAACATTTATTTAATTCTAGCCAATAACTAGGTAAGGTGAAATATAGGTCCTACTTGTAAAGTTGCAACTTTTGCTTCCAGACTTGTAAATTCTACCTGTGAAGTAGCAACATTTGCTTCTAGACTTGTAGATTTATTTCTCCCATAGCTAACTTCTTCCTTTAGTTCAACCACATTGTGCAATGAGTGATCTAAACAAGAAATTATATGTCCAAGAAGTATCAATGTGATAAATCAATTTCTATAATATACTTCTTAAATTGGAACATTTCCATTCTTTTACCTTCCAAAAGTTATGAGGTAGTTTCTAATCAATTGGAATTGGTCCATTTAACCTGAAACATTTGTTGTTCATAACAAATTTTAGCATGTAAGTAGTTCTAGGTTTGAGAAGTAGCAACTTGTTTTTAATTCTTAGCCTATAACTTCTTAATGCAATACTCATATATTCTTAAACCCTTCCCATTTGAGCCACTTAGAATATTTCTCTAGGTTCAAAATAATTCTTTGCTTAACTAATTTAAGCACATTTCATGATTTTGCTAAGTCTATTTAATCATTATTCATATTAGAGTTTAATCAACTATTTAACACTTATATAAAGTGGATGAAGAATAGTGCCATTTGATCAACTTTTGATCATAGAGATTTTCAATCACTTTCTTATATTCAATCATATTGAAGATAAGAAATTTTATTGGAATTCTATACTTGTCTTTTAGAGGGTTTGTACCTCCCACCTCATTATACCCCTTGAAACACTTTTCAAAATGAAGATGTGTTGGCATTTTGCTCAAACATTTTGAATAAAACCAACCTTAAACATGTGACATGGATTTCTAAAACTTGTCTTATAGAAACATCTTAGCAAAAATGGAATATAGGTTTATGGATTATCTTTTAACCTTTTGAGAACATTTCTCAACTTTATTTTCAATCAAAGAGATTATATATAAAATAAAATTAAAACGACATGTTACTTATAAGTAAACGTAAAATTCAATTATGTTTAATAAAATTTAATGTACCATAAATGATTTTAAAATTGGTAACTTAAAAGCATTTATTCAATTTTTAATTGATCCCTATTGAATAAAATGATTCCAAGACCCTTTATTTGTGCAATAATTGATCGGACTTTGGCCCTACCATCAATCATTACATTTTCAAGGTGAGTAAACTCTTTACTGATTACAACTCTTTGTAATTCTTGGTTGAATAATTACCCATCCCATGTTTAATTATTACCCTTAGCTTCAAGGCTCTAACCTCTTTAGGTAACCTTGTTGAGTATAACCAAATAAAATTGTAAAATTTGATTTACCCCCACTCCCCAAAGATATAATATGACACCCAGCTTTGGCATGACCCATCATAAATATCAAAGTTTTCATCGGGTTTTTAATTGGAAAAGCAACCTCAATATTACCGGGATCTAGATTATTATGTTGTGATTAAATAGTGAACTCTAGCGCATCATCACAAAACATCAATAAAATCTAACATGCATAAAATACAGAATGCATAAACAAGACATAGCATAGCCCCTAATCCTAAGAAAACTAATAAAGAAAAAGCTCCCACTTGAACCTTCATGGATCTTATCCACCTTGCTCTTTTGGGCCTTCACTCCATTGGCTTCTTGGATCAACTGCAACCTATAATACTATTCTATTCTATCTACTACTTAAATAAAATAAAATAAATTACAAAAATAGTTTATCGGTACGTAGACCGTACTAAGATTACAAAAATACATCACGTTGCGCAGATCGTATTTAGCAATCCACTGGACCATACTAGTCATTATATAGCAATAAACAACATCATATATCATAAAATTTCCACATAATAAATCACTCATCATTCTTTCCTAAACTACAACATCGAATATTCACAATTAAGGAAACATGGCATTTAAATATCTCATATTTTAATTAATGCAATTAGATAATATCATATATTATTCATGACCATCAATAAAATATCATATATTTTAAATTAATCATGAGATAGAATCAAATATTATTTTAATCTAAATAGATAAATCATATTTATCCTCAAAGATTATCCTAACTAACTTAGGAGATTCTGTCCTAAATACTAGCCAATCAAAAAATTTTAAATCAATTATATCCAAAAAAAATTATGGGATAATTACATTATTTAAATAAATTATTATCCTTTTTGGAATATGCTCAGAATATCCTAACAAATATTATCCAAAATTAACCACTTTAATTATGGATAATTACCAAACTAACATTTTAAATATGGATAATATCAAACGTAACAACTTTTGAAAGATTTTATTTTATCCCATAATAAAAAATATTTATCAAAAATTAACAACTTTATCTTTGGTAATTTTCTTTTTCAAAATAAAAATAAATTTTAAATTTTGAAATATGATTTTATCCAAAAAACAAATAATAATTTTTTTTTTAAAGTCATGCACCAGCCACTGTGGTGTGGCCAGCCGAAGCCAGCCACTGTGGTGTGGCCAGCCGAAGCCAGCCACGGTGGTCGTACACCGTGAGGTGTACACTGCACTGCAGCGGTGCACAACAGCAACAACAGTGTCGCGCAACCCTTGCATGGTGCTGTTGTTGCTGTCTTTGCTAACCTGTCCTCCTGCCCCACCCCGCTCTCCCTCCTGACCACCTGCAACGGCAGCCGCCGTGGCTGGCCATCCAGCCGCGGTTGCCGCTGCTAAAAAAACCTTTTTTTTTATTTTTAATTTAAATAAAACAAAACATATTTTGTAAAATTAAATTAATGATAATGTGGTCCAATTAATTTCAAAATTAAATCACATTCAATCTTGAAATTAGTGTTCTTCATGAAATTAATCCCCAATTTAATTTAACTCTTAAATTAAATCATTGATCATGCAAAATTCATAATTTATACATGAAATCAATGGTATTAAAATCATGAGACATATTTAAAACAAACTCGAACAAAAACAAGCACAAAAATCAGATTTTAGGGCTTATTAAAGGTTCGAAATTTTCGAAAAAAATAGGGCTAGGGTTGAAAATATTCGAATTCAATAGGGAAACATTTGATCATCTTTATGACTATTTTGAGCGAATTAAATCACATTTAATCAATTCCAAGAGTTAAATCATATTTAATATAATAATTGACCCATAATTAAATATTCTCCCTCCTAATTGAATTAAAATTATGGACAATTAAAAATTATAGTCAATATGCGTAAATGCAATAGGCTAACTTATACCACTGTAGGAGTTTTTAGGTACTACACAGTGGAAAAACATGAATCATATTCATATAGTATCTAATCCTAAGATCTAATGCATAACACATAAAGAACATATAATTTTACCTTTAAAGTGTGATTCCACGTGCGATCGAGCAAGAACAATGGGAGATAAAGAACCTCAAGCGTGATTCCTCTACTGTGTGAATTATGACTATTTACATGCAATCCAAGGCATGAATCTTATTTATAGATCTCAATTCTAAATAAGAGCCCATGTAAAAAGCCCAAAACCTCATTCTAATCTAACTATGCTAGCCCAATCCATTTCATCATAAGTTAAATGCTCATGAGGCCCATTAATGGGCCTCTAACTTGCTTAACCCAATACCCTTGTGTGTGACCTCATAGGATCCATTCTAGCGGGCTTTCAACTATTTGACTAGTCCAAAGATCATCTCTCATAGTCTAGCAACATATGATGACGCCCCAAGAGAACGAACTTATTATCTCCATAATAGTAATCCTTGATATATCTAGTAATTGCACTTATCGAAGACACAACTCCTTCATTAACTTCATCCTCCTTCTTTTATATGTGGATGATATGTTGATAGTTAGATAAGATGAAGGAATGATTCAAAATTTAAAGAAAGACTTGTCTAAGTCATTTAACATGAAAGACCTGGGTCCTGCTGTAGACACCCATTTGTGTCTCCCCAAAACAAAACCTAGTGATGAGTACCCTTAACGTCGAATCATAATCGAATGAAGTGAAAGTGTGGAAAGTTTAGTGTTGCGGATAGTTTTAATTTCTTTTCTCTTCTCTCTGTTTTTGAAAACTTATTTTAGGAAAAACAGCCTCCAGTTTGGTTGGTCTATGATATGGGTCCAATAGTAGTGTATATGGATAGGGCTTGAAAAGAACTTTCCAACGATATATTATAAGCCCAATTCCGATGAATATTGAGGAAGTTATGGCCAAATTACTGAACTGGGCCCGGTTTGAGCTTTATATACGGCCCAATGATCTAGGGGAGGGCCTAATATAGATTTATCATTCCTAATGCAATTAGATATGGTTTTAGTCTTCTAGATTCTTCTAGAAGGTTCTTTTCATTCCTAATTCAATTAGCATTGATAAATTCACTTTTGTTGACTTTTCAGAGTTTTAATTAAAATCAAAGAGCATTTTTGAGGGAAATACGATTATATCGTCCTGTACGGCAATTTTTATCTGATTTTAAGAAAACGTGTGACTTTCCAGGTCAGCACCAATCGCCAGCTGTAGCGCCTGGAGCCAGGGTCAGCGTCTGGCGCCAATAGCCAACGTTGGCGCCAACCTTGTTTCATGTGCGCCAAACTCTGTTTTGATAATTTTATCTTTTTGGCTGATTTTCTTTATAAATAATGTCGTAAAAACTCTGTTTTCATTCACTTACAACCAGTTTTCATTCATCAATTCTCTCTCATTCTCTTCAATAATCATTCATCAACTCTTATCAAGATTCTCTTGATTATTCTCTCTCTTTTTCTAAACTAGCTTTTTACATACAAAATTCCGCATTCATTAGATCTAGAAATACCTAGCCATATTCGAAGTTGCCTTCACCCTAGACGTGAAAGGTTTAATTTCTGAGGGTTTGTCCCAAATCTCTCTTTCAATTATTTTTTATTATTATCCTTGAAGTTACTAACGTGTGTATTTTGTTATTAGAAAGAGGTACGAGGCATCAAAGAAAGTACTTTAACAGTTTTATTGATGTTATTATGTAGAAATCATGCTTACTTTGTTATTATGATTCCTAGTAACATGTCTAGGATAACTTGAATATCGAATATGATTAAAAGTATGATGCTTCCTATGTTCTTTATAATATTTATGATTGTTAGTATCATGTTAGGGTTAAAGATTTGATTTTTATTGCTTAGTGACATGCTAGGGTTTGTTATTAATCTTGTTAGTATCATGCCTAGGATCTTGGTATGGTTTAACATGATTATTAATATGATTGTTATTATGATGATTATTGTTTTGATTATTATTATGATTATTCTTTATGATTATTTTTATTATTATACTTATTATTAATGTTGCTTGATATATTTATTGTTGTTGCTTGATATATTTATTTTTATTGCTTGATCACGCCTTTATGCATGTTTAAAGGGAATCTGTACTTGTAACCACACTTAATAAGATAATTAATAATCTTGTTTAGGGTTAATGTGATTATAATTCAAGTGATCGCCAATAATAGATTTATTTATGCATTAATATTCAACCAACATAGATAAACAAGTTTAGGGTTTATCCTATTGATTGCATGTTAGTCAGAAAGCGCACATGAATACGATCAGAATAAAGTAGAGGCCTATTATTAGGGCAGGTTCAATCTCTTTTAGGTTGGATTTGTACCTTCATCCCCGAACCCTTATTTGGTTCAAGACCTTATGGAGTTGACGATCTCTTGGATCGTTAAGGGGTGTAACCTTCACCCTGTGAACGGTTTACAAGTTCCTAAAACTTGTTGGCGACTCTTTTTCTCTATCTTCTTCCCTTTTAGACGCCACCGTACTTTAGTGTATGATCACAATGGGGTTCAAGCTAGGGGGTTAACGCTTGAAATTATTCCCTACACCTGAAAAGAAAATCTTAGGCATGGAGATTGCTCGTGAAAGGATTGCTATAAAGTTGTGGCTTTCACAAGAAAAGTATATTGAATGGGTGCTTGAAAGGTTCATTATGAAGCATGCCAAGCCTGTTATTACACCACTATGTTGAAGCTTAAAGTTTTGATGAAGATAGACTTAAACTCAAGCAAACTTAACTAAAGGTTTCTTTTAGTGTTTTACTAAGCAACAGGTGAAGTAGACCTTGGTGGTGGAAGAGTAGCCTTATCTGAGAAGAACATGAAGAAGAAGTCTTTAAAGAAGGTTAATCAAGATAAAAGAAGAGTTCCCTAATAGGAACTTAGTTCTCTAACAAGAACTACTTAAGTTCCTTAACAGGAACGTTCCCTAACAGGAACGTTCCCTAACAAGAACTTGAAGACAGCATCAACATGTCCTGGTCTGCGTGAAGCCCAAGCAATCCTCAAGTGAAGAATAAAATGGCGCAACAACTCTTTTAGTTAAGATTTTATCTTTTAGATTGATTGTTAAATATATTAAGTAGGGTTTGCACGAAACCTATTAGAAGTGTGACAAGTTGCTTGGTAAATCTAATTAAAACGGAAAAGATAAAAGATAGATTTTAAGTAAAGATTTTCTAACTTGATTTTCTTTCTAAAAATCGGTTTAACAAAAAGATATTATTCTTTTCGTTTAAAATTTCTTCATCTTTTTTTTCGAAAAGATTTTATTCTAAATGATTTACATAAAAACGTGTTTTGAGATTTAGTTAAATTTACTTATTTATCTTTTAAAAAACCCTAGTTGTTATACAAGTAAATCTTGTATAAACAGTAGAGATCTCATTTTCATAAGTTTTTTTTGTGAGTTTATGCGTGAAGAAATCTTTGAGCTTAATTTGTGTAAGTTTGCCAAGCTTATTATCTTGTCATATTAGATTTGGGTTTCGTGCATTGCTTGCCTAACATATTCTAGGTGTTTTATATTTTGTATTAGTTGGGTTTTTGGGTGAGTGTGTAATTATATTTTGCATAAGAGAGGTAGCTTTAGGTGTGAGGCTGTAAGTGTACTTTATCTAGGAGTACAAGTGAATCTAAGTTTGGGACTTAGATTGGGTAGGATATTGTCCTACTGTGTAGCAAGTTCATTGTGGAACTTGTGAGTAAAGGTCTGTGTGCAATATGTTTTAATTTGGTATTGCCCTATAATAGTGGAGTAACTTAGTTTTGGAAATCCCTTAGGAAGGGTCGATGTTTTAGTTCTAGTTGGGCCCTAGAAAGTTTCCTTGTAAAATATGTGCGCATTTGCAAGTTCCATTACAGTTTGATTAATTTCCGTAAAAAGTAGTAATAGGAACTCACCCTCAATTCACACCCCCTCTTGTAGGTTCATCTCAACTAACAATTGGTATCATAGCACGGTTCTCACGTGTAAGCAGATAAATTTGCTAAGTAAGTTCCTAAGGAGAGATGAATTACAAGGAGAAACTTGAAGAAGGGTATTCCACCCAATGTCCACATATGTTTAATGGTAAGTTTTATACCTATTGGAAAAATAGGATGGAGATCTTCATAAAGGCTGAAAATTACCAGGTTTGGCGTGTCATAGAATCTGGTGATTTCGAGGTAACCGCAACCAAAGACAAAAACGAGGTAGTTCCTAAACTTATTTCTGATTATGATAAATAAGACTACAAAAAACATAGTTAAATGCTCTAGCTATTAAATATTTTCACTATGGTTTTGGACCCATGAACATAATCGTATTGTAGGGTGCAAGACAGCTAAACAGATCTAGGATTTACTAGATGTAACTCATGAAGGAACTAATGATGAGGTAGAACGTTCTAAAATTGATTTATTGATGTCTAGGTATGAGAGGTTTAAATGAAGTCTAAGGAAACCATAGAAGAAATGTTTACAAGATTTAATGATATAATTAATGAGCTAGGTTCCCTTGGCAAGCACATTCCTATATATGAACATGGAGGGAAGATCTTGAGAAGCCTACCACAAGATGAACGCTGGAGATCCAAGGTTTCTACTATGCAGAAAGTTAAGGACTTCACGAACTTCGATATGGAACAGCTAGCAGAATCCCTGATGATCATGAAATTAATCTTAGTTCCAACATTGAAAGTTCCAAAAATAAAAGCCTAGCTCTAAAGGCACAGGACTCAGATGACTCAGAAGTTGATGAGGATAAGAGGCCAATTCTAGTTAGGAGGTTCAAGAATATGATGAGTAACAGGAAGTTTGATAGGAACAAGAAGATTGCAAGTTCTAGAGACACTACCTGTTTTAGATGTGGCTCGAAAGATCATTTCATTAAGGACTGTCCATTAAAGGAAGGTGAAAAAGGGAAGACTAAAAGAAAGGAGCAATCCAAGGATTTCAGAGTCTATAAGCCATACTTTACTAAGGATAATGTAAAGAAGGATATGCAAGCTACTTGGGGAGACTCAAACTCAGAAGAAGAAGAAGATCAACCCCCATTAATAAATGCTCATATATGCCAAATGGCCAAGACTAATGAAAAGGCCAAATTGAAGGAACTCGAGGCTGAGGTATGGTTTTCTCAAAATGAATTAAGACATTTTTCTAAAGGGAAACTAATATGTGCTGTTTTAGGCATTCAAGAAGAATTGAAAGAACTACATAGAGAAAAACAGCAAAGTAATGCTTTAATAACTTACAAGGAAAACCGTGAATGGGTAGATAATATGAAATTTGATATTCAATACAGGTTCTTTAGTCTCTTAGATGACAATGTTGTCCTAAAAGAAACTTTGGAAAACCTGAAACATGATAATATACTTTTGCATGTGGAATTATATTTGTTAAAACTTAGTGTTGACGCTCCTAACTCTGAAGTTCCTCCATTCATGCATTATCCGGGTTTTGAAAAATTAAAATTTGATTTGGATGAACTTAAAAAGGATAAGGCAAGGCTTGAGGGGGAACTTGAGAGAGCTAGGAAAGGTAAGCAATCCATAGAATACAAAGTTCCAGATTGGATTGTAAAATCTCAAACTAAAAGAACAGAATGACTAGGTTTCAAAAAGAAGTTCCTAAAAGAAAGGAACTATGTAGATCTGCCAAGTAGTATTGTTTGCTATTTCTGTGGAAATACAGAACACAAGCAAGTTAAGTGTCTTAAGAAAGAGAAAAGCACTGAGAAGAATGAGAAACATGTAGAACAGATTTGGGTTGTGAAATATAACCCCATTCTTGTCACACAGGAACCCAAGGAGACCTGGGTTCCTGACACTAACGTTTGATTCTTCATGCTGGTTCCAGTAAGGGGGAACAACACTTGGTACCTCAACAATAGTTATTCTAAGTACATGACTAGAGACAAATCTATATTTCTCTCACCTGTTGCCTATTATGGTGGGACTGTGACCTTTGGTGATAATATGAAATGAGATATCGTTGCTATTGGCAAAGTAGGAAGGTCAAGTTCCCATGAAATTAACAATGTATTTTTGGTCGAGGGTTTAAAACACAATTTGTTAAGTATTTCTCAATTCTATCATAAAGGTAACTATGTAAGCTTTACTTATAATAAGTGTAAAATCATCCACAATGGCATTGGGAACATAATTCTAGAAGGAACTCGTAAAGGGAACACATATGTTGTGGATCTCAACGAGGTTCCTAACAGCAGCTTGACATGTCTCAGTGTTATTGAGGATGATCCTCTATTATGGCATAAAAGGTTTGGTCATGCTAGCTTTACTCTGCTTGATAAACTAAGATCAAAGGAATTGGTGGAAGGACTTCCTTGCATAAAGTTCCTATATGACAAAGTATGTGATGCTTTTGTTAGAGGAAAATAGACTCGAAGTTCCTTTAAATCCAAAAAAATGGTGAGTACCAAAAGACTTTGGAAATTATTCATATGTATCTCTATGGTCTAATGAGAATCCAAAGCAGAAGTGGTAAGAGATATGTTATGGTTATTGTTGATGATTATTCAAGGTTCATTTGGGTATTCTCTCTTGTATGTAAAGATGAAACGCTTGACGAGTTTGTTGCTTTTGTAAAGAAAGAACAGAGAAGAACAGGCAATTCATTAGTACATCTCAGATTAGACCATGGTACAAAATTTGAAAATTCTAAGTTTGATGATTTCTGCACAGAACATGGAATGGATCATAACTTCTCTGCACCAAGAACTCCACAACAAAATGGTGTTGTGGAACGCAAGAACAGAAGCCTTGAAGACATGGCTAGAACAATGCTGATTTCAAGCAGACTGCCTAGGAACTTCTGGGAAGAAGCAGTGAACACAACATGTTATATCCTCAACAAAGTATCTCTTAGAGCCATCACCAACAAAACTCCCTATGAACTCATTGAAGGGAGAAAACCTAACATTTCTTACTTTAGATCTTTTGGCTGTAAATGCTTTGTTCATAATAATGGAAAAAGGAACTTGGGAAAGTTTGATGAATGAAGTGATGAGGCAGTTTTCTTAGGATATTCCTCTAATAGCAAAGCATATAAAGTCTATAATAAAATAACAATGTGTGTTCAGGAATCTGTACATGTTATATTTGATGAAACTGAATAATTAATTGATTTACAGGATTGTGATGATGATTTTGAAATTGGACTTGTACGCAAGCAGTATCCAGATGAGCAATCGACATCATTGCAGAAGTAGCAGGTGGAAAATGAAGCACCTACATTGGAGAATGAAGCATGAACTCCATAAGATCCAGAACACAATGAAGTTAATGAGGAAGTTCCTAAAGAAGTTCAAACTAAGAATCAAGTTGAAGTTCCTACTGAAGAACCAGTCAACAACAACAAAAAAAGACTGTATCTAATCAAAGACTTCACACCAAAACCTTGGAAACATCAGAAGTCACATCTAGTGGATGCAATCATGAGCGATATCACAAAAGGAACTCAGACCAGATCTTAGCTAAGGAACTTCTGTGCATTTTATGCATTTTAATCGTCTATTGAACCTACGAACTATGTTGAAACTTTGGATGACGCTGACTAGATTAATGCTATGCAAGCTGAACTTAATGAGTTCGAAAGGAATAAAGTTTGGCATATGGAACCTAGACCTAAACAGAAGAAGACAATTGGATTAAAATGGATGTTTATGAACAAGCTAGATGAGCATGGTATTATTGTCAGAAACAAGGCTAGACTTGTTGTACAAGGTTTCAATCAACAAGAAGGAATCGACTATGAAGAAACATTTGCTCCTGTAGCTAGGTTGGAAGCTATACGCTTACTTATTGCTTTTGCTGCTTACATGGGATTTAGGCTGTACCAGATGGACATTAAATGTGAATTTTTAAATGTATTTCTTGATAAGGAAGTCTATGTGGAACAACCTCCTGGATTTGAGAATCCTGAGTTCCAAAACCATGTTTATAAGCTTGACAAAGCTCTTTATGGGTTGAAGCAAGTTCCAGGAGCATGATATGAGAGATTATCAAAGTTCCTTTTGAAAAATGGTTTTAAACGTGGTAAAATTCATAAAACTTTGTTTTTAAAATAAAATGGAATTGATATTCTAGTTATATAGATTTATGTTGATGATATTTTTTTTGGTGTAACTAATGAATCTTTATGCAAGTATTTTGCTGACCTAATGAGTGGAGCATTTGAAATGAGTATGATAGGGGAATTAAACTTCTTTCTCGGTTAGCAAATTAAACAAACTAAAAAAGGAATCATGATCCATCAACAAAAATATATCAAGGAACTGATCAAGAAATACAAGATGGACAATGCGAAAACCAATAAGACTCTTATGAGCATTAGAACCAGGTTAGATGAGGATCCAACTGGAACTTGCATACATCAAACTATGTATCGAGGTATGATTGGCTCTCTACTATATTTGACAGCTAGTAAACCTGAAATATCTTTTAGTGTAGGTCTATGTGCCAGGTTCTAAGCTAATCCAAAGGAATCCCACTTGATAGCAGTAAAGAGAATCCTTTGATACTTGAAAGTAGAGGTGGTTATTGGACAGGGTAGTCCAATGATAATAGGGTCAAGGCCAAGCTTATAGGGCTTTTAATGGACAGGGCTATTAATGGACAGGGCCCTTATTAGGTAGGGTCAATATAGGTCCAACATGTTTTTCCAATTTAGTTGATATAGAAAATACATAATGTAAAAATAATTGTATAGTTTAATTTGTATTCATATGTATTTAATAATGGCTTTGTCCAATATTTATTTTAATTGATATTTTGTTGGCCCGCCCATTATCGACCCGCGACCCGCATTGGCCCGACCCTATATTGACCTTATAAATGTGACCCTCTTTGACCCTGACCCGCAACCGACCCGCACCGAGCCTGACCTGACCCACCCAATAACCAGGTCTACTTGAAAGGAACTAATGACTTGAGTCTCTTCTATCCAAGAAGTGATTCATTTGATTGAAATGGCTTTACTGATGCTGACTATGCAGGTGATTTGGTTAACAAAAAAGTACTTCAGGTATGGTAAAGTTTTTAGGACCTTGTTTAGTTTCTTGGGGTTCCAAGAAGCAAAACACAGTTGCATTATCTACAACTGAAGCTGGATATATATGTGGCAGCAGCGGCATGTTGTTCACAAATCCTATGGATAAAGCAACAGGTTAGAGATTTTGGTTTTATTTTTGAATGTGTTACTATTTACTGTGATAATATAAGTGCTATTTGTATTTCAAAGGATCCAGTTCAACACTCTAAGGTAAAACATATCCACATTAGGCATCACTTTTTAAAAGATAATGTGGAACAAGGGAATATTAAGTTAGAGTTTTGTCAAACTGAAAATCAAATTACAAATATTATAACCAAGCCCTTGAACAGAGAAAGATTTGATAAATTGAGATTGGAACTTGGGATGATCAATCTGATCTGATCGTTTTTGAAGTTCCAAGATATGGCAAAGTCATAAATAATGTAAATAGAGCAACAAGAGCATTTAGCACAATCTTGGTGTGCTAAACATAGCTGAAGTGTCACTGTTGTTGATTACTGAAGGTTAGTTCATTAAACGCTTAATTGCTTGAGTAATTAGTAATATACAATGCATATGTGTAGAAAGCGTGTTCCAAAACGTGTATTTTTAGAAATTAAATTCGTTTTGGAAATTAAATGAATTTGGAAAGAAAAGATTTTTGAAAAATTCATCCTGTCTAAATTAATTTGGAAAATTAAATGGAACTTGTTAAATTAAATGACTGGACAGTAAACCCCTTAAATTCCATCACAGCGCTTCATTAATTATAAAAGGCATCTTTTACCCACCTTTCCACTCCATCGTGAAATCAAATTTACCCTCTTAGTTAAAACTAATAAATCTTAAAATAACCAGAGTCCAACACCATGGTCATCATTGCTGAAATTGTCTCATCTGAAAACTCCCGAAACACTGAAAACACAATTCAAGAAGAAACCTCTCCTGACGCCATGGTGTCTTACAAAGAGCTAGAACAACCTTAAGTTGAAAGCAAACCGTCCTCATCCTTTGCGAAGCAAAACCCTTAAGAATAACCTACTGAAATAGAGAAAATCACATCTAAGTCAATATTTGAGAAATTGAAAGAGTGGAAGTAGATGAAGGAACAGAGGAAGTCAGTAGAGGAACATATCGAGGAAGTAGAGGAGTTAGTAAAGAAAATTAAAGACTCTAAAAAGGAGGATTCAAAAAGAGAGGAGGAAGAAGAAACTGACCAAGCAAAACTTGAATCGCAAGCAGGGAGGTATGTTGTTAGACATCGAATTGATTTAAGTTGGTGTAGAAAAGCTAGGTTCGTAGAATTTCTTGATTTGATAAAATTTCAAGGTTAGGAATATTTACTGTCTAATGCTTCAAATAATTTCATGTATCCGGTTGCTATGACTGAATTTTGCCAAAATTTTCAAGCAAAATTAGGTGTAATTTTTAGTGAAGTTGATGGAGTTAAAATTGAATTCAATGTGGAAACCTTATGATAGATTTTTAAAACTCCTACTGAGGGATATGAGACTTACAACAAGGGTAAGTCAAGTGTAAAAGTAGGGGATTACTTGAGTGGGAATATAGTCGAAGCTTTAGGAGGAAAGAGGGGGAAGAACACCATGAATCACAATGATTTAAGTCCTCTTAATAAACTGCTCTTTAATCTTGTGAAAAAAGATTATACTACCTAGGACTGCTAAGAAGGGGGAAGCATGTCTAATGGACTTAGCAGTGATCTTCTGTTTGTCAAGAAGAATGAAAGTAAATTTTCCTGCACTCATGTATCAACACTTGGCACATTGTGTACCTGGGAAGACTAAGGTAGGATATGGTGCTATTTTGTCCATAGTTTTTAAGCCTTTTGTAGTTGTGTTAAAAGGAAAATATGGGGGATAGATTGAGAAGCCTGAAAATGTAATCAATGAAGAAAATCTTCTAGGAATTAGTCTAGAAGTGGTTAATGGGAAGGTTCAAAAGGTGGAGGATAAGAAAGAAAAGGGAACAGGAAAAAGAATAGAAAAAGAGGCACAAGAACAACCTCTATGAAAGAGCAGAAGGTTATCTACCAGTTCTCTTCCTCAGACCAGCATAGAGCAACCTCTAGAGTTAGACATTGATGAGAAGGTCCTTGAGGGACAGGTAGCTAAGCTTACAGAGTGGTTGGAATAGGCTGAGAAGAAGCTAAAGGAAGCTGCTGGAAAGGTTCGGAAGCTAGAGAAGTCAGCTCAAGGACTTGAAAACAATCTTAAGCTGCAGCGCTTTGAGTTCTGTAAGACTGTCAAGAGTCTAGAAGACAAAATGGAGGGATTTGTGAAGCAAAATTTGGAGGAAAACAAGAAGATTCTTGATCTTCTTCAAACTTCGCCCAACATTACCCCATTCCAACCATTTTAGCCTACTTCTGCCTAGCCTTTTCTTTATTTCTTGTTTATTCATGAACAAGTTAAATTTCTGTTTTGGTTTTTGAACAATTCATTTTGGCTTGTAATATTTTTAAATTGTTCTGCAAGATGTTAATGTTTTGCTTTGAATGAATGTTCTGGAACTTGGCCTATACATGTGTGTATTTGTATGTTATGAAAACTTTTGCAGGAAAGTGGAACTCACTTAAGGGAAGTTAGCAGCGCTTCCATCAGTTTCCCACACTCGATGAATTGCTTGTGAGGTTGTGGCTAGATGCTCAATAACTTGAAAAATAGGACATTTTGATAATGCCAAAAGGGGGAAAAGAAGAAGCAAACTTTGAGGCTAAGTTGTTCTGGGTTCTAGTTGAGAAAGTATCAAAGATTTCTCAATATATCTGAAACCTCTCTCTGATTTCTGATCTGATGCTTTTAGTAGTTTTTCTTACTTAGTTAAGTTTTATGCTCTGTTTTGTGTTTTGTTTTAATTTTTTTTTTGTAAGTATTTATTATTTTTGCTTTTATTTCTGGGATTTATGTTGATAAAATCAAAAATAAAAAAATACAAACCTTTTGTTTTAATTGATCTTCTAAATGAGTTTGCTTAAGTTTGTCATCATCAAAAAGGGGGAAATTGTTGAAGTTTAAAGTTTTGATGATGATAGACTTAAACTCAAGCAAACTTAACAAAAAGTTTCTTTTAGTGTTTTACTAATCAACATTGAAGTAGACCTTGGTGGTGGAAGAGTAGCCTTATCTGAGAAGAACGTGAAGAAGAAGTCTTTAAAGATGGTTGATCAAGATAAAAGAAGAGTTCCCTAATAGGAACTTAGTTCTCTAACAAGAACTACTTAAGTTCCTTAACAAGAACGTTCTCTAACAGGAACTTGAAAACAACAGGAACTTATCCTGGTCTGCATGAAACCCAGAAAATCCTCGAGTGAAGAATAAAACTGTGCAGCAACTCTTTTAGTTAAGATTTTATCTTCTAAATTGGTAAACCTTTTTAAAACAGAAAAGATAAAAGATAGATTTTAAGTAAAGATTTTCTAACTTGATTTTATTTCTTAAAATCGGTTTAACAAAAAGATATTATTCTTTTTGTTAAAAGTTTCTTTATCTTATTTTTACGAAAAGATTTTATTCTAAATTATTTACATAAAAACGTGTTTTAAGATTTAGTTAAATAAACTTATTTATCTTTTGAAAAACCCTAGTTGTTATACAAGTTAATCTTGTATAAATAGTAGAGTTCTCATTTTCATAAGTTTATGTGAGTTTATGCGTGAAGAAATCTCTGAGCTTAATTTGTGTAAGTTTGCCAAGCTTATTATCTTGTCATATTAGTTTCGGTTTTCGTGCATTGGTTGCCTAACATATTCTAGGTGTTTTATATTTTGTATTTGTTGGGTTCTTGGGTGAGTGTTTAATTATATTTTGCATACAGAGAGGTAGCTTCAGATGTGAGGCTGTAAGTGTACTTTATTTAGGAGTACAAGTGAATCTAAGTTTGGGACTTAGATTGGGTAGGATATTGTCCTACTGTGTAGCAATTTCATTGTGGAACTTGTGAGTAAAGGTCTGTGTGCAATAAGTTATAATTTTGTATTGCCCTATTATAGTGGAGTAACTTGGTTATTGAAATCCCTTAGGAAGGGTCGAGGTTTTACTTCTAGTTGGGCCCTGGAAGGTTTCTTCGTAAAATCTTTGTGCATTTGCAAGTTCCTTTACAGTTTAAATAATTTTCGCAAAAAGTAATAATAGGAACTCACCTACAATTCACCCCCCTCTTGTAGTGTTCGTCTCAACTAACACACTAGCAACACATTTTAAGCTTAGTAAGAGAGCTTGCCCTGTCATTCATTCCTTACTCTTCTGCTGGTTGTTCTTTGATGTATGTTATGGTGTGTACTAGGCCAGATATTGCACATTCTGTTAGTTTAGTGAGCAGATACTTATCCAATCTGGGTACGGCTCATTGGGAAGTAGTGAAGTGGATCTTCAGATACTTGCGTGGTACCTCTTAAATTTGCTTGTGTCATAGAGGTGGTAAACCTATTCTCGAAGGCTATACAGATGCAGACATGACAGGTGATCTTGATAACAGAAAATCTACCTCAGGTTATGTGATGACAGGTGATCTTGATAACAGAAAATCTACCTCAGGTTATGTGTTTATATATTCAGGGAAGCCATGTCATGGAAATCCAAGCTACAAAAATGTGTAGCATTGTCAAAAAATGAGGCAGAGTACATTGCAGCTGTGGAAGTGGGCAAAGAGATGTTATGGCTTAAAAGGTTCCTTCGAGAGCTGGGTTTGAAGGAAGGATATTATGTAGTGCTTTGTGATAGTCAAAGTGATGTGGATTTGAGTAAAAATTCAACGTACCATGCTCATACCAAGCATATTGATGTTAGATATCATTGGTTATGAGATGTGATTGAAGAGAAGCATTTGAAAATGAAGAAAGTCCACATTGACAAGAATGGTGCAGATATGTTAACAAAAGTGGTTCCCGGGAGCAAGCCTGATGTTTGTAGAAAGCTTGTGGGAATGAGCTTCAAGTGATTAATGAAGTATGTTGGTCTTCCTCGTGTTGGCTGGAGGGGTATATTTGTTGTGGTTCCATCCCAATTTGCAACATCCATATATTGCTTTTGGACTCATGTATTATGGGCTCTTTTCATGGACTTGCTAAGTTTTATTTTTCACCCATATTTGGCATGACTATTTGTGCCTACTCTTGGAAGCTTTAGAAGGTAAATATGGTGGTAAAGAAGAGCTCAAGTGAGCAGCAAGTAGCTGGAAATTACACCACAAAAAAAGAGAGAAAGTGAGGGTTTGAACAAGAGCATCCAGCTTCGGAGTTTTCTGGACAACTTCTGGTAAAGTGGTTGTTGCCGGAGTTTTCACCATTGGATCGTGCTCAAATTTTGACAGCTTACTCATGACATCAAGTGATTCATTGTGGGCGGATGGATCATTGTTTTGAGGTCTAGTTTAGTCAGAATATTTTTCAGACGGAACTGCTATTTTTTGGTTAATTCTACTCTTTTGCTCTCTAATTTTGATCTCTTATTGTTTGTTATTGTTGGTGGGTTGTTAAGCCTTTTGTATACTTTTTTGGGTTTATTTTACCCTCAATTATCAATAAGAGAATCTAGGGTGGGATCCTTCAATGGTCCCGTGGTTTTTATCCTTCACATCAAAGGGGTTTTCCACGTATAATTCGTGTGTGTTGATTATTGTTGTTTTCTTCCAATTATTGTTGGTATTTCTGTGGATTTTATACTGCCCTATTGCTATCTTGATTGTGTTATTATAGTTGTGTGAGAATTTTGGCTTCATTAGATTGAATTTGAGTTAATTGTCTCGTGTGTGACAAAATGGGTGTCATAGAGATCCCTTTCTGATCCCTACACTACCTTCATATTCACGTTAGCATTCCCTCTTGGAAACAGAACCCGATTGGATTGGATGTTTGGTATCCATGGATCTATCCACACTTTGATACCTTTCTCATCACCCACTCTCCATCTACTACCCCTTCTCAAAATCCACCTTGCCTCCTATATACCTCTCCATGTGTAGCTCGGGTTTGAACTCATCCCGACCTCGAGAAAAGTAGAGTTTGGGTAGTAACGACTCCTCAAAATTTGCTCCAATAGTGAGCCACAATTTACTATATGCCGCCAGACTTGTTTTCCTAAAAGTGCCCAATTGAAAAGCTTAAAGTCTAAAAAACCAAGTCCTCCTTAGCTTGTGCCTTCGATTTGCATAATTTCTTCCAAGCCTCCTAATGAATTTTTCTCTCACTTTGTTTTTCTCCCCACCAAAATTGTGCTATAAGAGATCGGAGCTCATCACCGAAAGATGATGGAAACTTAAACAAGCTCATTGTATAAGTAGGGATAGATTAAAAGATAACTTTTATCATAACCTTCCTACTCGCTTTAGATAGAATCATCCCCTTCCACCCTTGTAGCTTCTTCCGGAGTTTCTCCTAAACCCCTCGAGTTATAACCTTTTGCGATCTACTGACAACGGTTGGGAGGCCTAAATATCGATCATGAATATTCACCACCCTCACTCCAAACATACCAGCTAAGTCCTCTCTTCTCGTCTCTAACACCCCCTTACTAAAAGAAATTTTCATCTTATCAAAATTTACCTTGTGACCCGATGATAACTCATATAAATTCAACAACTCCTAAATAACATTCGCATCCTGTATTGCAGCCTTTGAGAAAATAATACAATCGTCTACAAAAAGTTAATGGCTTATAGAGGGAGCAGAAGCGTAATTCAGATCCCATGGAGACTATGATTTATCTCCGTCCGTCTAAATAAGTGAGAAAAAATCTCAGCGCACAAGATAAACAAATAAGGTGAAATTGGGTCACCCTGCCGGAGCCCTCTACCAGGAGAAAAATTATCAGATGACCTTGTAGGGTTTTAGGTACTCTAAGCGGAATTTCACGAATCATATTCGTTCAAACCTAAACAAAATTTACAAGCATAACACATAAAGAATTACATAATTCCTACCTTTGAAGCGTGATTTCCACAAGCGATTGACTGTCAATTAGGGAGATAATAGAGCCCCTAGCGTTGCTCCTTCACTTAGTCCACGGAATATGATTTAATCTCCACTACTGCTAGGTAGTTGGGCACGAACATTTCGAACCACCTTCTACGTAGGAGGAGGGAGAAACCGACCAAAAACAACCACAACCACCACTGTGCACCACACGCACCACCGTCATGTGCGGTCATGAAGGAAGAGGAAAGAGTATGTGCGTGAGGCTTTAGGGTTTTGTTGCTTACTAGTCAATTCTCAATTAACTAGTTAAGTGTTGTCTATTTAACCCTAGACAAGACCTCTGTTTATACATCATATGTGTATCTAGAGTCCAAACTAAGCCCACAATACTCTCTTTAATCCCATTTGGCCGGCCACTCCATGAGGTCCAATAATGGGATTATTTCTTTTGTTCAATCTAGCACCCTTTTGCATAACCTTATAGGATCCATTCTATGGGGCATTGGTCTATTTGACTAGCCCAAATATCATTAATCACGTGTAGCAACAGACAATGATGACCTAAAAAAAACGAACTAAATTATCTCCATAATTCGATACATTATATATCTAGTAATTGCACTTCACAAAGACATAAATCCTTCAGGCCTCCCATTGATCAAAATAAAAAATGAGACAGAACGAACACTTTCCATCACCCTATTACTCCAAAGGGGTAAAAACCAAATTTTCCCAGAACCGCCTCTAAACACGGCCTCTCGATTTTATCATAAGCATGACATGTCTACTTTCAAAGCCATACAACGTCCAACTTGCGTCAAATTTTTCATATGATGGAACATCTCAAAAGCAACAAGAATATTACCAGTAATTAAGCGCCCCGGGGTAAAAGCACTATGGTTAATTTAGATTATCTTGTCGAACAACAACTTCAAGCAAACAACTTCAAGCGATTAGCAAGACTTTTGACACAAGTTTATAAACTACATTACATAATGCAATGGGAAAAATTCTTCCATGTTTTGCATTCTTCTTTTTCGGGATTAGAACAAAAAAATTCCTATTAAGATACAACAATATAGGCATTCTCTCAAGATAGAAAGAACACATTGCGAAACCGAAGAACCGACAATATGCCAATAGGAATAAAAAAATAATGGACACATACCGTTAGGTCCCAGACCTTTAATAGGATGCATTTGGCCAAGAGCCACTTTTATCTCCTCTTCAGAATAGTCGGCTATCAGCATAGAGTTCATATCAGCAGTAACTCGAGCTTAGAAATCTTCAAGAGCAATAACTAACAATGGTGGATTCGATGCGCATAATAGGTTTTTGAAATAATCAATCGCAACTCTACCAATGTCCGCATCTCCTGAATACATCATGCCATCATCATCTTTTAAAACTCGAATAACATTTCTTCGCTTCCTGCCTAAAGCTCTTTGGTGAAAGAACTTAGAGTTCCTATCATATTCTGATAACCAGAGTACTCCTGAACATTGTTTCTAGAATATTTCTTCATAGTGTACAAGGCCCGTAATATCTTTAACCAAGGCTCAACTTTTTTCCAGTTGCGAAGATGTAAGCCTATCCTTATTTAATATATATAAAGCCTTCCTCTTTTTCCTCGATTCACGAAAATTGGACCCAAACTTCTCTTTGCTCCATGTTTTCAGCTCTTTAGCACATAAGAATTATTTTTTTGTGGAAAGCTAATGTGTGGTAATCTAGGTCGTTGAAATCTAAAGCACCACCAATCAAACAATTAAGAAATTCAAACTTATTCCTAGTATAGGACAAGTTCGAGTCGAACCACGAGGAATGAGAAAGAGAATGTTATAGCCTATGGTCAAGCTACTTCGAAGATTGAAAGGTGAATTGATTTGTAACTAAGGTTTCAATCAACTAATTGTAGGGAATATTTCAAGCTCCCACACTTGAGCCCCATTGTGACCAACGCTTAAGCATGGTGGCGTCAAAAGGGAAGGAAGCTAGAGTAAAAGAGTCGCCAACAAGTTTTAGGAACTTGGAAACCGTTCATAGGGTGAAGGTTAAACCCCTTCACGATTCATGAGATCGCTAACTCCATAGTGGTCTGAACCATGACTGGATATTCGGGGATGAAGGTACAAATCCAGCCTAAGAGAGATTGAACCTGCCCTAATAATAGACCTATACTTTATTCTTCTCATATTCTTGTGCGCTTTCTAACTAACATGCAATCATAAGGTTAACCCTAAATCTGTTTAATCTATGTTGGTTGAATATTAATGCACAAGCAAATCTATTATTGGCAATCACTTGAATTATGATCAGTTTAGCCTAAACAAGATTATTAATTATCTTATTAATTGTGATTACAAGTACAAATTACCTTTAAACATGCATAAAAGGCGTGATCAAGCAATAAAAATAATAATATCAAGCAACAATAATAACAATCATTTTCATATTAATAATATTCTCATCAAAGCATAACAATATTAACAAGATCCTAGGCATGATACTAGCAAGATTAATAACAAATCCTAGCATGTTACTAAACAATAAAGATCAAAGCTTTAGCCCTAACATGATACTAACATGATATTAGGAAAGAATAGGAAGCATTATAGAAACATACATGATATTAGAAATTTTAGTTATTACCCTAAACATGATACTAGGAAGCAATAAAAACATCCTAACATGATACTAGTAAATAATTAAAGCATAATATCTATATCAAAATAATAATAAAAGTAATTACTTACTTGGATGCCTCGTATCTCTTTCTAATAACAAAATACACGCGTTAGTAACTTCAAGAAAAATAATAAATCAAATAATTAAATTAAATAATTGAAATAGAGATTTGGGATCAAACCCTCACAAATTATCAACCTTTCACATCTAGGGCGAAGGCAACTTCGAACTTAGCTAAATGTGTCTAGAACTTGTGCATGCGGAATTTTGTAAGAGGGGAAGGTTTATATAAAGAATAGAGGGAGAGTAAGCTTAAGCTTCTAGCTTTTAGAGAGAAAAAGAATTAGAGATTATGGGTGATTTGAAAACGCAGGTCTAGGACCCTATTAATAGAAAAATAGTCCGAAAATCGAAAGAAAAGAGATCGAGTTCCATTCGAAATAAAAAAAACCTCCTATCGTGAACGACAGGAGCCAGTGCCAGACGACAAGTATTAGCGTCATGCGACAGGCTTGTCACCTAGTGCTTAGTCAGAAATAAAACGCGCTTTTATACGAGAAATCCTCCTCTTAATATTATTAAGCAGCAAATTCCATGTTTATCAATTAAAACCGGGTTTATCATAAAACACTTATTTTATTCCAAATAAAACTCTTTAAAATATAGTTATCAATCCTAATTCTATTAGAATTTAAAAGAGCCTTCTAAATATTCTAGAAGATTAAAATAAATCCTAATAATCTTAGGAAAAATAATTAATATGTCATCGTCTAGATCATTGGGCCGCATATAAAATTCCTTTCGGGCCCAATTTAGTAATTTGGCCATAACTTCCTCAGTAATCATCGGAATTGGGTTTATAATATATCGTTGGAAAGCTCTTTTCGATCCCAATCTAACTACACTATTATTGGACCCTTATCATGGACCAAACTAAATTGGACCGGCTATTTTTATAAATAGAACACATTTTCAAAACCAGAAAGAGAGATATTTTAATAAAAATAACCGCATCACTAGACTTTTCACACTTTCACTTCGCTCGATAATCAAATGACATGAAAGGTATTCATCAATGGATTTTGTTTTGGGGGGGCACATTTGGGTGTCTACACTAATCAAATCAAGAAAAAATCAATATGATAAACACTAGGGATTAACGTTCCACATGCAAGCTCAATGATCATGCCAATCGATGAATAACTCAATTGATTCAAACATTGTAAAGAACAAACAATAGTTGCAATTTATAGAATTCAAGAGCTATACTACACCAAAAACTAGAGTAAGAAACGCAAGATACAAAATGGTTAACTAAGATAGGCAATCTCTACTATTATATAGAACACTTATCTAAGTTAACCGTTCTATATGATTTATTTTATTATTTTTATTAAATTGTGATTTTATTATATAGAACGCATTTCTTATTTAACCGTTCTATTTCATAGATCCAAAATTTTACACTCACAAATATAGATCGCCCCTCCCATTTAATTGTTCTATATGTTTAACATTATTATTTTTATTTAAAAAAAAATATCTAACATACCTAAAGGCCCAAAATTCTAACCCTAACTCCTCTTTCCTCTTAAGATAGCTGTCATACACTCTCCATCATAACTTCCCTTCTTCTTTTCCTCTTCTCTCACTTCTCTCCTCCTATGAAACTCTAACTCCCTTCTCTTCCACCTTCATCCCTTAGTGTTCTACAAACTCCAAGCTGAAGCCCGATTATACTCCGAGCATCGTCACTGATGTTACAAAAAATGTGGTGTGCGAAAGATCAATTCTCAATGTCACAAAAACTGCGGTGTGCGAAAATCCATCGTCTTCTTCCTCTGTTTACAACTAGCCTTGTTTTCAACCCCAACAACTCCGATACAATTAATGCGATGTGCGAAAGATTAAGCCATTGAAGATCTTTTTTGCTCTATATATGGTCATAAGTTGTTGCGGGTTGATTGGTGTATAACATTATGGAGGTAGCTTTTTTAATTCTCAATTATTAGTTTTAGATCTATAACTTTTATCAATTGATTTTAATGTAATGATTTGGATTAAATTTTGATTTTTCACCTTTGATTTATGGGTGTTTGTTGTGACTTTTCTATTTGCATGCTCTATCGGTGGAGGCGCTGCGATGGTTGAGGTTGGTGGAAGCACTACGATCGTTGAGGTTGGTGGAAGCGTTGATGGTAGTTCAGGTTGGTGTTGAAGTGTCGTTGGTGGTTCAAGTTGGTGGAAGTGCCGCTGCGTTTGAATTAGATTATTAAGTGGTTTCGAATTTCAAGAGAAAACCAAGTTGGTGTTCTTCTACAGTTTTAAACACATTGATAATTATTAATTTATGTTAGAGAATTGTATTAAAATGTACTTAGATGCAATTGCAATAAAGTTTTTTTTTATTCATTTGGCATATGATTCACTTTTACATTTGCAATTCAATTTTACTTATTGATGATTGATAATGCAGATTACGAAATAATGCAGTATATATGCAATTCATGACGCAAAATTATTATTTCATTATTTTTTTTAAAAAAAAACAGCAAAGAGAACTGTTATCTTTGCTAACCGTTCTCTTTTATTCATTTTTTATAAGCTTATAAAACAGGAAATAGAACGGTTATATTTTGTATATAGAACGTCTCTTGTACCCGTTCTCTTTTCCCTTATATATAAAACGCCTCTTATACCCGTTCTGTAAACATTACACATCACTTAGCAGAACAACGCCTCTAAGGCGTTCTATAAGGCCTATTTCAACCGTTTTCTATTCTATTTTTTGTAGTAGTGTACTATCTCCTATAAGTCAAGCTAGGGTTCACTAAGAATGACTAACAAGGAAAATTACAATCAAATTCAGCCAATTAAAGCAATTCTCAAATCAAGGGTTCAAATCATTGAAATTTGCTATGCAATCTAGATTAATCATCTAAGTTGATCACTGCTAATCAAATTAATCACATGCACAACTATGTTAACTAATTTAATTGCAACAATGCAATCAACCAAGAATCATCAATTAGTAAAAATCATCAATCAAGCATGCTTCCCCTTCTCCCTAGCTACTAATCTACTCACAAATCATAATGGAATTGAAAAACAAAGCAAATTGAATCACAAATATCATCATTTCAAGCTTAATAAAAAACAAAAACAATTTAAAAAATTCTCAAACAAAAGTTCAACAATCAAATCAAACATTCAAGAATCAAAGGAAAGATCAAGCAAAAGTAAATTCAAAGAAAGAAATTATCATTTAAATTTCATTGATTGATAGCTCAACGATGTAATTTGAAGTACAAAACAAGTAATCTAAAGTTTATCTCTTTACCCAATCTGGAAATAAGTCTTAAGTACAAGTGAAAATGTCATCCCCATAAAAAAGGAAAAGTCAAGGGGTATATATAGTAAAACGAGCGTAGGGACTCGGAGGGTGGTCGTACGCACGCACCATAAGCCCGTGCACGCGCACACATAGGTCTGCACGCACGCACAGGGGGCCTGCGCGCGTGCACCCCTGCTGCGATGTTGCGGCGTGCGCGACTCCTCTTGCTTGCTCGTGACCCTTGCGTGAAGTCTTGCTCCTAGAGCTCTCGTGTATCCCTATTGAAGGTGCTCTTGTCACGATGCTTGCGAGGAGGGAATCCCTTGATCTTCACATATTTGCGTGTTCATGACCTAGAATCAATGAGAGCTCAACGTGAGAGAGCGACAAATAAAACTTTGAAACTTCAGGTACAAAAATTAAATTAAAAATAAGGAAGAAAGAAAAATGAATTGAAAATAAACTAAAATAACAAATTAAGAACAAAAATCATGCAAAACTCATAAAAGTAAACAAAAAACTAAAATGAGTTAGAAAGACGAAAAATAAATGAAAACTAGAAAAAATATATGAAAAAAATATAAAAAATATAAAAAAAATATAGAAAAAGGAATTAAAAGCTACTATATTGAGCCAAGTTATCTTTTTAATCGACGTTATGATTAATTGTATTTAGCTTAATAAAACAATATTACTGTAGACACCTAAATGTGTCTCCCCAAAAACCAAACACAGTGATGAATATCTTTCACTTCATTTGATTATCAAACGATGTGAAATGTGAAAAGTCTCGTGATGCGGTCATTTTAATAAAATACTTCATTCTGTTTCTGAAAATACTTCTTTTCTTACTCTATTTATGAAAAATGTCTAGTCCAATTTAGTTTGGTTCATAATATGGGACCAATAATGGTTTAGTTGGATGGGTATTGAAAAGACCTTTCCAACGATATATTATAAGCTCAATTCCGATGAATAATGAGGAATTTATGGCCTAAATCCTAAAATGGGCTCAAATCGAATTTTACCTACGGTCCAATAATCATGTGGAGGGTCCAAAGGTTTAATCCCATTCCTAAACTAATAAAGATTTATTAGAAGATTCTATAAGTTTCTAAAAGATCTTAATTATCCTTTTTTAAAAAGATAAGATCAAAGAACTCGAAATTGAATAAAACTTCTCCTTTTGAGAGTCCTTGTTCTGCGTAAAATGGAATATGTTCAGATATTATTTTGTGACTCATAATTTTTATCCAAATCTTATATGGGTTTATAGATCTTGAAATTTTATTTCCAACGATATGTTATAATATTAATTTCAAGTTATAACGAAAAACATATGAAATAAATACGAAAATTTATCCAAAATTGACACTCTTCTACTATTTCGGCCATATATTTTAATTCAAAAATTATTTTTATCTGATTCTAATTTTTTAAAAAAGTAGACTTCAATAGCTTTCCAACGGCATATTATATGACTTATTTGGACATCTGGATCAAAAGGTATGATAAAAACAAAATCTGAAAAAAATTGTCCTGGCGCCAAACGACAGGTCTCGGTCTGACGCACGACGACATAGTCTGTCGCGCGTGATAGCTTTCTGACAGAAGCTAATTTTATTCTGATTCGGACTCTATTTATTTTCTATCATTTCCGGATTATTTTCTCTATAGATAGGGTCGTATTTCCCTGTTTTTATTCATGCACAATCACTAACAATTATCTAATTATGTTCTTTCTCTCTCTAAAAGCTAGAAGCTTATTCTCTCTCTATTTTATTTTTTAAACTTTCCCCTTTTACCAAATTCCACATTCACAAGTTCTAGACACACCTATTCAAGTTCGAAGCTTTGCCCTAGACGTGAAAGGTTGATAATTTATGAGGGTTTGGTCCCAATTCCCTATTTCAATTATTATTTAAATTACTACCTCCGTTAATTGTTATGTCCAACTTTGGAATATTTTATATCTCTCAAATAAAACCCCAAAGTTGCAGATAACAATTAACGGAGGTAGTAATTATTTGATTTAATATTTTTCTTGAAGTTACTAACGCGTGTATTTTGTTATTAGAAAAATATACGAGGCATCCAAGTAAGTAATTAATTTACTGTTGCCCTTGATGTTTTGATGATAACACAAGTCAAATTAGTGGAATAATGAATTTTGTGAGTCCTGTGATTTATCTATTAGTAGCAGGAAGCACTCAAGGCAAAGGAACACGAGGAGCTAAAATAAAAGAGATCAGTTGCAAAGTTCATGTGAAGGAACTAAAGCTTCGGAGCAGAAGCTAAAGAAAGAAGACTCGGAGCAGAGACTTCTTAGAGAAAATAAAGTCTGAAATATTTTTCTATTTTAGTTTTTATGTAAGTGAAAATCAATTAGGGATTAATACTTAGTGGAATGCGTTTAAAAAGATAAGTATCATTGGCTTGCTAAAAAATATGATAGTTTGTTTGGAAAAAATATCTTCTCTAATTTTATCTTTCTTAAAGTTGATATTTTTATTTTTCAGAAAAATATTTTTGAAAACTGACTCCCTAATCTTCACCACTTACGAATTCACTACTTCCTTAAGGCTCAATGTGCCCTGGTTTTTAAGACATGTTTGAAAGATATGGAAGTGGTGGATAGTTGAGGCGTTGATATACAGCAGTGGTGGCGTAAGTTGTGGAAGGTGTGGCGTTTTCACCAAGCAATGTTTTCTTATAAATATTGAAGTTATTTTCTAGATAACTTGACCTTGCTCAAATACTTTTATCTTGCTTTCTTGTTTTCAAAAGAGTCAAGAGTCGCATTCCACTTAAGTGTTTTTCTTAATTGCTTTCACTAGAGTTTTATTTACTTGAGTTGTAATTTGGGAATTGGGAGTTTGAGTGAACTCTAAGAGAATTCAGTAGAGAAAAAGAGAAGAGAAAAGAGAAGAGAAGAGTGGCAAGTTGTGGGACTTGCTACTGGGAACTTCAAGTTCACAGAGGAACTTGAAGATTGATTCTTAGTTTGTAATAGGTTGTTTGCCCTGTTATAGTGAAGAATATTTCCTAAAATCCCAAGTGGTCATGGTTTTTCCTCTTGTTAAGGCCAAGAGCTTTTCAACGTAAAATCTCCCTATGTTTACTTTGAGTTCCTGTAGCTTAGTTTGATCAATTCCGCAAAAAGTTAGCTCAATTCTTACAAACTACAATTCACCCCCTCCCCCCCCCCCTTCTTGTAGTATTCTTCTAAAGTAACAATTGGTATCAGAACCTAATCCTCTCAAAATCAAGAAACGCTAAAGAGGAGAATCTTGGCACAAAATGAATATGCATGAGAAACTTGAAGAAGGTCGGTACTCAACTCAACGACCTCCTATGTTCAATGAGAAATTCTATAAATACTGGAAGAATAGAAAGGAAATCTTCATCAAAGTAGAAAACTATGAAGTTTGGAGAGTCATCGAAGTAGGAGACTTCAAGGTAATTAAAACCAACGCTCAAAACGAGGTAATTCCTAAACCAATGTTTGAATATGAGAAGGAAGAATTTGATAAAATGAAAATCAATGATATGGCTGTTAAACGCTTCATTGTGGACTTGGACCACATGAACACAATCGTGTCATGGGGTGCAAGAACGCTAAGGAAATTTGGGATCTTCTTCAAATAAGGCATGAAGGAACTAATGGAGTAAAACGTTCTAAAATTGATTTACTCAGTCTAAGTATGAACGTTTTGAGATGCAACCCAAAGAATCTATCTAGGAAATGCTTACTAGATTCACTAACATTATTAATGAACTAGTTTCTCTGGGTAGAAAAATTCCTACTGATTAGCAGGTTAGAAAGGTGCTAAGAAGTCTTCCACAAGATGAGCGTTGGAGAGCTAAGGTGCCTGCCCTACAAGAAACAAACGACTTCATGACGTTATATTGAACAACTCGCAAGTTCTCTAATGACACATGAGCTTCATTTAGGAACTGGCTGCAGTGAAGGCAACAGGAACAAGGGCCTGGCTCTCAAGGCCGATCAAGAGGAATCTGAAGTGGATGAAGAAGAGGCTGCAATGTTGGTCAGGCGTTTCAAACGAATGTTCAACAGAAACAATCGGAGCTCGAGAAACTTTCAGAAGAGAACCTCCAATTCAAAACCAGAATATAGCTGTCACAAATGTGGATCAACAAACCACTTCATCAAAGATTGTCCTCAATGGGACATCAAGAAAGGAAAAGGGAAGATCAAGGAACAAGGAAAAGAGAAATACAAGACTCCCTTTTCAAAAACAGATGTCAAGAAAGCCATGATGCTGCATGGGGAGATTCTGATAGTGAAGAAGATGAAGATCAACCAGAAGAGGAGGTAGCAAATCTCTGTCTAATGGTCAAATCAGATGACAGGCGTGCATACCTCAAGGAACTGTAAAAGGAGGTAAGTGAAAGTAACTTTGATAATACTAACTCAGATCCTTATCCAAAGATGCTTTAATTGACTTGATTGTCTAATTGGAAATTAATCTCAATGTTGAATGCATGCAAAGAAATGAATGTCAAAAGGTTCTACAAATCTGGAAAAATCACAGTGCTTGGCTAGAAACTGCACGAAATGATATCCAAACCAGATTTGGAGAACTACATGATAAATACCATCTTATGACTGAGGTGCTTGAAAGAATCAAAAAGGAAAATGTCATGTTAAATGTAGAACTTTCACAATACAAAGTGATAAATACTGATATTGGTTCTAGCAGTTCCTCTGATGATTCTATGCTAAAATTTAATGCTGATTTTGAAAAACTCAAGCTTGATCTTGACAATTTAAAGTTTCAAAAAGATAGGCTAGAAAAGGAACTGCAAAATAGAAAGCATAGAAGTATTGATCCTACTGTAACTCCAAAATGGATTAAAGATGCGCAAGTCAAGAGAACTGAAGGACTTGGGTATGAGTCCAAAAGGAAAGGTAAACAGAAAAAATATGTAGATCTACCAAGTAGCAAAGTTTGTACTTTCTGTGGAAAAAATGGACATTTACACTCTGATTGTAAAAAGAAGATAGAACATGATAAAAGAAATATTAAGCAAGTTTGGGTAAAGAAAACTGATATTGCCTCAACATCAAAGGAACCCAAGGATCCTGGGGTTCCTGAAACTAACGCTTAAGTTTTCTTGTAGGTCCTAGTGAGAAGGAACAACCTATGGTACCTCGACAGTGGTTGTTCAAAGCATATGACAGGAGATAAATCAAAGTTCCTTTCACTAGAGACCTATCTAGGAGGAACTGTGACTTTCGGAGATAACTAGAAAGGAGAAATCATTGCCAAAGGAAAAATTAGAAAGTCATCCTCCTATGCAATATAGAATGTGTTCCTGGTCGAGGGCTTGATGCATAATTTGCTAAGCATATCACAATTCTGTGATAAAGGTAATTCGGTAAGCTTTACTTCTGATGAATGTCATATCTTCAATAACAAGTCAGGAAAGGTTATTCTACGAGGAAAGAGAAGAGGTAACACCTGTGTGGTAGATCTTGACTCAATCCCTAAGAGTAAACTTACATGCTTGAGTGTTATTGAAGATGACTCTCTACTTTGGCACAAGAGATTTGGTCATGCTAGCTATTCTATAATTGAAAAACTCAGGTCAAAGGTCTTGGTAGTTGGACTACCCGCTATCAAGTTCCGAAATGATAAAATCTGTGATGCCTGTGTAAAAGGGAAGCATGTCCGAAATTCCTTCAGAGCTTAAAAGATGGTGAGCACCACAAAACCATTAGAACTAATTCATATGGATTTGTGTGGTCCCATGAGAGTTCAAAGTAGAAGTGGAAAAAAATATGTGTTGGTCATTGTTGATAATTACTCTAGATATACCTGGGTAATTTTCTTAGCCAGTAAAGACAAAACCTTTGATGAATTTGTAGCATTTCCCAAACATGTGCAGAAAACCAGTTGATTCTCCATAATCCACCTAAGATCTGACCATGGTACAGAATTCGAAAATTCAAAATTTTATGAGCTTTTCACGGAACAGGGTATAAATCACAATTTCTCTGCTCCTAGAACTCCACAACAGAATTGAGTAGTTGAAAGAAAAAATCGAACTCTGGAAGACATGGCAAGAACGATGTTAATTGCTAGCTCACTACCAAGGAACTTCTGTGCTTAAGCAATTAACACTGCATGCTACATAATCAACAGGATAACAATAAGAGCAATTTCCAACAAGACTCCTTATGAACTATTCAAAGGGAGAAAACCCAATGTCTCTCATCTTAGATCCTTTGGTTGTAAGTGTTTTGTGAATAATAATGGTAAGAGGAACCTAGAAAAATTTGATGAGAGAAGTGAAGAGGCAGTATTACCTGGTTACTCCTCCAATAGTAAAGCCTATAGAGTTTATAATAAGAACTCATTATGTGTTGAAGAAAGCATTCATATTATTTTCGATGAATCTAACCTGTTTATGAATGTACATGAACAAAAAGAAACTGATTTTGAAATTGGATTAGTAAGAAACAGGACTGAAGATGAAAAAGAAATGAATGAATAGCAAACAAGAGAAGAGCTAGAAGTAGTAGATAATCCTCATCAAGAAAATGGAGAAGGTTCTCAAGAGGAAACTCTAGAAGAACAAGTAAATGAAGAACAAGTCAATGAGGATCAGGTTAGCGAGCTCATGGTGAAGGAACCGAGCAAGAAACTCCTCAAATTGGAGTTCCAGCAAGAGTATTTCATCCTAAACCTTTCAAATATCAAGGATCCCATCCCACTTATCTTATAATCAGTGACAAAGGCAGAGGAACTCAAACCATATCTCAGATGAGGAACTTCTGTGCTTTCAATGCATTTCTATCCATTCTGGAACCTCGAAATCATCCGAAAGATTTGGAAGATGCTGACTGGATTGTAGCCATGCAAGAGGAACTAAACGAGTTTGAAAGAAACAAAGTCTGGCATCTTGAAGCCAAGCCCAAGGAAAAGAAGATAATTGGTCTTAAATGGGTATTCAGAAATAAGCTAGATGAATATGGAACAATCGTGAGGAACAAAGCTCATTTAGTTGTAAAAGGCTACAACCAACAGGAAGGTATTGATTTCGAAGAAACCTTTTCTCCTGTAGCTAGATTATAAGCTATTAGAATACTTATTGCTTTTGCTTCTTACATGGGTTTAAAACTTTACCAAATGGATGTGAAATGTGCTTTTCTCAATGGTTACTTGATGGAGGATATGTAGAACAACCTCCAGGTTTTGAAAATCCGAAATTTCCAAATCATGTGTTTAAGCATAACAAAGCCCTTTATGGTCTTAAGCAAGCCCCAAGAACCTGGTATGAGAGGCTCTCTAAGTTCCTTTTGCAAAATGATTTTAAGAGAGGAAAAGTTGATAAAACCTTGTTTTGAAATTAAAAGGAACTGATCTTTTAGTTGTACAAATCTATGTAGATGATATTATCTTTGGTGCAACTAACGATGTCTTATGCAAGTACTTCACTGATCTCATGAGTGGTGAATTTGAAATGAGCATGATGGGAGAATTAAACTTCTTCCTTGGTCTACAAAACAAGCAGACAGAGAAAGGAATCTCAATTCATCAACAAAAGTATATCAAGGAACTACTGAAAAAGTACAACCTTGATCAAGAAAAAACAAATCACACACCTATGGGAACAGGCACAGGACTAGATGATGATCCAACAAGAACTAGTGTCGATCAAAAGATTACTTAGATACTTGAAAGGAACTGATTAGTGGACTAATGAATTCTGTGAGTCTTGTGATTTATCTATTACTAGCAGGAAGCACTCAAGGAAAAGGAACACGAGGAGCTAAAATAAAAGAGATCAGTTGCAAAGTTCCTGTGAAGGAATTAAAGCTTCGGAGCAAAACCTAAAGAAAGAAGACTCGAAGCAGAGACTTCTTACAGAAAATAAAGTCTGAAATATTTTTCTATTTTAGGTTTTATGTAAGTGAAAATAAGTTAGGGATTAATGCTTAGTGGAATGCTTTTAAAAAAGTATCATTGGCTTGCTAAAAAATAGGATAGTTTGTTTGGAAAAAATATCTTCTCTGATTTTATCTTTTTTAAAGTTGATATTTTTATTTTTTAGAAAAATATTTTTGAAAACTAACTCCCTAAAATTGCGCAACTAACTGTTGATTCAGTCTTCACCACTTATGAATTCACTGCTTCCTTAAGGCTCAACGTGCCCTGGTTTTTAGGACATTTTTGAAAGATATGGAATTGGTGGAAAGTAGTGGCGTTGATATACAACAGTGGTGGCGTAAGTTGTGGAAGGTGTGGCGTTTTCGCCAAGCAATGTTTTCTTATAAATATTGAAGTTATTTTCTTGATAACTTGACCTTGCTCAAATACTTTTTTCTTGCTTTCTTGTTTTCAAAAGAGTCAAGAGTCGCATTCCACTTAAGTGTTTTTCTTAATTACTTTCACTAGAGTTTTATTTACTTGAGTTGTAATTTGGGAATTGGGAGTTTGATTGAACTCTAAGAGAATTCAGTAGAGAAAGAGAGAAGAGAAAAGAGAAGAGAAGAGTGGCAAGTTGTGGGACTTGCTGCTGGGAACTTCAAGTTCATAGAGGAACTTGAAGATTGATTCTTAGTTTGTAATAGGTTTTTTGCCCTGTTATAGTGAATAATCTTTCCTAAAATCCCAAGTGGTCGTGGTTTTTCCTCTTGTTAGGGCTAAGAGGTTTTCCACGTAAAATCTCTCTGTGTTTATTTTGAGTTCTTGTAGCTTAGTTTGATCAATTTCGCAAAAAGTTAGCTCAATTCTTACAAACTACAATTCACCCCCCCTCTTGTAATATTCTTCTAAAGTAACAATTACTTCAAGTATTCTTTTGATATAGAAATCATGATTTGATTATTTTGCTTTCTAGTATCATGCTAGGATTTGTTATTAATCATGTTAGAATCATGCTTAGGGTCTTGCTTATGTTATTATGCTTTTATTGACATTGAATATTATTATGATGATGATTTGTTTAGGGGTGTCAAAAACTTACCCGACCCGAAAGATTTACTTAAAACTGAAATGTTTTTGAACTAGTTGGACCTGGGTATTCTTTATTCGAATCTGATCTAGAGTCGAATCGACGTTATCTCAAAATCGACTCCACCTGGTAATTTATGATCCAAACCCAATTTGAAATCGACTCATATTTAACCGAAACCAATAAGACTTGATAATATAAGATCTGAATTCGATCCATCCCAAAATTAAATTTACCTGAAACCATTTGGACCCGTAAAAATACCACTTTTTACCCAACCTTTAATTATCTGATTTGAAACTTCCCATGACCCAATTAAAACCGACCCGAAATTACTCATAATTCAATTAAACCCAACTTGTTTCTAAACATAACTTTTTGTTCTATCTTGAAATCATATTCTTTACCACTATACATTCGTGGTAGAGAATGGTTGATGGCTCAACCTTGGAATCATATATCCTTACATTTGAGTTACGTTGTTTGATGAAGTCTTTCTAGAGTCAACATTCAAGTTGTGAATTGTAGAATTTATAGAGAGAACAAAGAACGGAGTCATAGTTTCATAGAAAGGAATGATAATTGATTCATTGATACGGAGTACTATAATAAAATGTTAAAATAAATAAATAAATAAATAAATAAATAGTAACGATTGAGATACCACAAAAGTAAGGCAAAGCAATAAGAATATGTTTGAATCGAGTCAATATCATAGGAACAGTACATTGATCGATATATTTTAATCCAGATTTTAGCACTCTAAAGTAAAAAAAAAATAAAAAATCCTATATTATCATTATATACCATAAAATATGCTTCCAACAATGTATAAAATTTGAAATTTATAATATAAATATGTATATATGATATATTAATGTGATTAGGTGTGTTAGATACACCTGATTTTGACGAATATGTATTTATTTTAGCTTAATTGAGCTTCTAAATTTATATAAAATAATTCTAAATTTATTTGAAGTTATATAATTGTATCTAAATTTATCTAAACTCATACTCCGTATCAATTTGAAACTATTTGAATTTATTGAAGTTAGCTGAAATTATATGAACTTATAAGAAAATATCATAATTATATGAAATAATCTGAACAAATATTAATTTATCTTAATGTATATGAAATTATTCGAACTTATCTAAATTAATTTAAACTAAGGTTAATTTATCTGAATTAATATGAATTTGTATAAACTTATCTAAAATTATATGATATTATCGATATGAACTTAGGGCCTGTTCACTTCAGATTAATTTCAGTTCAGTTCAATTCAGCTCCAATCAGTTTAATTCAGCTCTAATCAGTTCAGTTCATTTCAGTTCAACTCCTAATATTCCAAATTCAAATTATTGGACCCAAAACCGAAACTAAAGTATTATAACAGAGAATGAGCTAATAGTCGAAGTAACCACATTCAAATTTTAACCGGAACTGAAGTGATTTGAACCAAGATCTAATCGAATTCGAAATAACCCGATCCAAAGTCAAATAAATTCACTTTGACCCAAATAAACCCAATAAAATCCGGATCCGAGTTCATCTTAACTTGATATGACTCATCTTGAATTTGATTCGACCCAATTCAATTTGTATCCGACCATACTTGAACTCAACTTTAACCTGAATTTGATGAAGCTCAACCTGATTTGATTTGGTTTGTAAGATTAAAATGACCCATCATTACCCAACCCAAACATCCCGACCCGTCGTTGCTTGATTATTATTATTGTTATTGCTTGATCACGCCCTCTCTTGCAGGATTAAAGGGAATTTGTTCTTGTAATCACGCTTAATAAGATAATTAATAATCTTTGTTTAGGCTAATATGATTATAATTCAAGTGATCGTCAATAATAGATTTGTTTATGCATTAACACTACTACAAAATTGCCCAAAGAGACTCGATATAAGAGACCGGTTAAGTGCATAAAAGGTCTATCCCCTAAGAGAGAACGGTTATTGTGTACGAAAGGTCTCTCGACAGATCAAAGGGACCTGTCATTTAAGAAAATGGGTCTCTTGAAATTTTTTTAGAAAATCGAGGAATATAGAGAGACCATTCATCTTAAATGACAGGTACAAGTAATATTCAAGAAACCTGGGATTTAAAATAACCGGTCTCCTGAATTTTATTTTTTGAATTGAGAAATTAGAGAGACCCGTCAGTCTTAATAACAGGTCTCTCAATTTTATATCCCATGTAGGCAGCTAAAAAGCCCATAACCCTAGAATAATCTCTTCATTTTCTCTCTCCTGTCCACCGCCACTTCTCATCTCATTTTTTTCTTTCTCTCTCTTCTCCCTCTTGTCAACTCCTTATCCTCAATTTTTTTTGGATTCTAAAGAGAATCTCACACAACAAGAGATACAAATTTCATCCATTATTTCTTTCGATCTCAATTTCAGGATGTTATTTTCACTTCATCATGTCAAAATTTCAAGATCTATCGTCAAGGTGAGTCTTGTATTATTTTTCGCTATTAATTTTTTATCTTAATTTTTTCATATTTTTAAAGAAAAATGTGAATTTCTTATAATAATTACTTTTTAACTTCATTTTACGAGTTAAAAATTTATTGGTTTTTCGTTTAGTCATGATAAAAAGATTGTTTCTTTATTTTGCATGTTAATGAATTCGTTTTAAAAAAAAATTTCGCCATTCTTTTTTTTTATGAAATCTGAGTCTGGAATGTGATTCCAATTTCGTTTGGAGGTGGTTTTTCATTTCCTTTTATTTGGTTCTTTACTTTTTTTTTTTTTTTTTTTTTTTTTTTTGCTTTCTTCTTTCCTATCAAATCTAGTATTTTTCGTTATTATTGCTCACTTTTATATGGAGTCAGATCTTATATTTTTCATTATTATTAAGTTCCTATTAGATTTTCTATTTTCATTTTCATTTTCTATTTCAATTTTTTTAGATTTAAGTTTTGGTTTTTTATTTTTGTTTTTTAAAAATCTTTTTGAAAATTGCTTGACAAATTGTTCTTTAGCTTGTTTTTGGAATTAGTTTTTTTTTTCTTGTTTTGATTTTGTGTTCAATCATCATATTAAATGAATTTTATTTTACATCTGGTATTTCATTAATACAATTGAACAATTTCTCTATCATTTTTTTTTTATTATAAACGAATTTTATTTTACATCTCTTCTGAATTTTTCTTTTTTCAATTCTGTTATAATTGTTCAGATTTGTTTTCTAGATAATAATATTTTCTTTTTAGTTATTTATTTACATGTCTTTATCTGTGGTTGTAGGTAATTATCCCTCAAGTTTCAAGTTTGAACAGAAGAAACTTGTAATTTTTTTGAAGCAGAAGAAACTTATAATTGAAGATCTTTAAAGTTTCAATTTGTCATTAACAGAAGTTTTATTTTAATGTATTGAATTAGTAATTTAGTTTTAATATATGTACTATGTATTGTCTATGTACATAATTTTTTATGTTTATGAAATACAATAATTTATTTGTAACTCCGTATCTGATAATAAATCAAATTGAATAGGTTAATATTAATAAATTGTTGTTATAAAAATAAAATAAGCTAATTTTTTTTTACTTAAAATGAGAGCGTATAGACCTGTTAGCTTAAAAGCGGTCTCAATTTTATCAAAAAGACTAAGATATGCGGCCCTAGTTTTATGAAAACAGAGACCGCTTTTCTTATAAAGGCAGTCTCAAATTTTTCAAAATTGAGACCGCTTATCTTTAAGAGGCAGTCTCAGCTTTCTCATTCTAGAGACCGCTTTTGAAAAGCAGTCTTTTTGCCAAAGAGACCGCTGCGCTAGAGACCGCCACTAAGGCAGTCTCTTTGAATAATTTGGACGGGTCTCTTTGGCCAATTTTGTAGTAGTGTAATATTCAACAAACATAAATTAAACAGGTTTAGGGTTAACCTATTGATTGCATGTTAGTCAGAAAGCACACATGAATATGAGAAGAATAAAGTAGAGGCCTATTTTTAGGGAAGGTTCATTTTTTTTTAGATTGGATTTGTACCTTCATCATCGAATATCTAGTGATGGTTCCAGACCACTATTGAGTTAGCGATCTCATGGATCATGAAAGGGTGTAACCTTCACCCTGTGAACGGTTTATAAGTTCCTAAAACTTCTTGTCAACTCTTTTACTCTAGCTTCCTTCCCTTTAGACGCCACCATGCTTAAGTGTATGATCACAGTGGGCTCAAGTGTGGGATGCTTGAAATATTCCTTGCAATTACACATTTCTACTTTATTTGCCTACTGGTTATTGTTATTACGTACGTTCCTAAATGATAAATCAATAATTTTTTATTTAAGTTTTAATTGTTTCTGGAAAGTATATATAGTTTATTTTGTTGCATTGTTGTGGATAAATTCAAGTTGTGTGGAAATATTTGGAACGTTTCATTGTATTTATATTGGGGGTAAATTTAAGCTATGTGGAATTATTTGGAGTACGTATTTTGTTGGTAAATATTGTAACAGGTTTTAACCCAATTGATGATGGGTCATTCGGTAGCATATACTACCAAGCTTGTATTTGAATCAAATATTTATATAAAAAAAAATTATTTATTTATTGGTAAGTGGCTTAATCTAATGCTAGTTACTAATAGATTTTCTTAAAAAACAATTTAAAAAAAACTATTCATAACTAGCGTTAGGATATGCCAGTTACGAATAATACCCTAATTGTAACCGGCGTAATTTAATGCCAACTACGAATAGTATGATTTCTAATTTGAAAAAACAAATTATTTGTAATTAGCGTTAGATTTAGCCAGTTACAAATAATATATTATTGGTAACCAACATTAGCCAGTTACGATAATTTTCACTAATTGTAACGGTGACTATAGCAACCAACAATGGCAATTATAAAAAGTCAATTTTGCCAATTACAAATAGCATTTTTTTCTACTAGTGGATATATCTGATTGGATAATTTGAACCACTCTATTCAAGGACCGTTAAAAGGATGACATGATCTGTGTGCTTATTGATACAAAATTGCAGTACGTGATGTTCTTGCCAACTGCAGAATAATTGTTGATTAAGTATATGATGTGCTTGTTATTTGATTGTGTAAAATTTGGACTTTTATTCTTCAAAACTGTTTTTATTCACTTGAATTTTTACTTATTATCTCGCACAGATAAAACATCCAATGGTCACCCTATATAGTTCCTTATAATGTACTCCATACATGAATAATGTGCGCATTATTTGTTGGAATAATAGCATATGTTAACGAATTACACCAAACAACACACCTTTATCAAAATTGCACAACTATTATTTGCAAACTCTTTTGCACAACACCACCTATTAGCTACAACCCTCCAAATACTTGCAGTTGGTGTTGGACAAAAATATGTGATAAAAATAAGCTACAAACTATTATTAAAATAGCACTAAATGCACACGTGGGAACAAATGGTCTGGTATTAGTACATAAAGAAGCTATATAAGGAGATTTATCCAAAAATGAAAATATGTTAGTTGGATAAAATTATTTAGGAAGAAGATCTATTCCTAAATAGTAAACATAGATATAATATTTAGACAATTGTGCATGAGAGTTTGGCAACTTGAGCTATACTATTTCTGTAGCACAGTTTAACCAATAACCCTTCACTTTTTTTGTTTTCAATGCAAAAAGGGGTGGGCCAAAAACCAATTACTTATAAAAACTGAGAAAAATAGAATACCAACTACAAAATAAACTAGGAGGCTATAGGCCAAAACATCATCGCATTTCAAAGCCCCCCTCTGCTTGGCAAGGTGGAACCTTCCACTACTCATCACCAGAAGCCATAAGGAAATTACAACCAATTCTTGATCTTCTTAAGATATCAACACAATACATGAAAGTAAATCTCCTTAAAGACCGCATCTACATCTATACAGGGAAGAAGTCTTAATCTTGCTTATCCTCAGTAGATTTGCATTAGTCCATAGAGTATCTTATAATGTAAATTGGTTCAAGTAGCACAACTGCACAAGACATTATATCTAGTAGAAGCTATTTTATCAGTACTCGGTACCTAATAAAAATGCTTTAACTAATTACAGTTGAAGAAAAGTGAAAAAAAAATATCAACATTTATGCTATATGTTTAGCAATACTGAAAAAACAACACTTATGCTGGTTGTTAAGCCACATTAGATCGGATTATGTATTCTAGATATCCAAGTTCTTTATGCTCTAACTGCAAAATAATGTTGTCAGTTGGTTCTTTAAGAAACTTGATTATAACATTTCGGTTTAGATACGACACTTGCTTTATAGCCTGACCTCCAAGTGATGGATTTCAAACCATACTTTGTTGTACATAAACTCATTTTTTATAATCTCTCGTGTCCAAGAAAGAATTTCATAATGGTTTGAGTGCCCATGTTGAATGAAAATGAAGATAATTAAAATAAGGAAAAATTGTCAGCAGTATTATGATTTTGCTCGATCTTCTAAAAATAAAACCACCTTTTTATTATTATTCCCCAATAAAACGATCTTTGCCACTAATTTACCATAAATAGGATAAATGATCAGTTAACTATTTCATGTGTCGCATTGTGATTGGTGAAAATTTTTAATTTTAATTTTTACATTTATTGTTTTATAAAGAAAGATTTTACATAAAAAAACCTTAATTAAAAAAAAATATCCTCCTTCCCCTTTCCCCTCCCCTGTCATCCCGTATCCCCTTCCCTTCCCCTTGTTCTTCCCACAACACCATAAAATTGCACAAAGTGCTTCTTTAAACAAGACAATAACCTAATCCTAATAAAGAACTCCCAAATACTTTCACAAATTGATATGCAATTCGATTGCCAAGTCTATGTTTGATGGACAAACGAACGAAGAAGAAACCAAGAACTATTAACCATGGAATTGGGTCACCAAAAGCGGAAAATGTGGCAGCAATAGGTTAGGATGAACCAGGTTTGAGAATCGACAAGCCAAGCATTTTAGGAAACACCATTGGGGTTGGGATAAACCACATTATAACTGATAAGCCTTCTTATCATGGGTTGAGAGAAGCATTTTAGGGTGTGTTTTGATGCTTTATATGTACTTTTGTTAGCTTTTGTGAGTTTTGGGCTGTGATCTCACTTATGTGCAAAAGGCGGGATTTATGAGTATAAGTGAGTGAGTGAGCTCGGGAACCAATGAAGAGTTATGTAAGAAGGATGGACCTTGGCTCGTGATTTGAGAGTTGTGATGGAGCATGGAAGAGCAAGGAAGAAAGCTTGAGGAAAAGGTGAAGCAAAGCAAGAAGAAGAAGCAAAGAAAGAAGGCAAAAACAGCAGGAACCGCTGCCAGGGCCGCTGGCAGCTGGCCAGAGCCGCTGGCAGCGGGTATACCAGAGTGAGGGGCTGCCAGAGCAGCTTCCAGCGGGTCCAGAGCAGCTGCCAGCGGCTCTGGCAGAAATTCGGGCTGTTTTGGTTAATTTTCAGCAATTTGGCTTTGTTTTGGCTCGTGTTTTGGATATTATTTTATTATTATTATTGTGTTATGTTATTAAAATATAGAAACATATAAATAGCTTAGTTTTAATTAAGTTTGAAGTTAGAAAAGGAGAATTAAGTTTTGAGAAAAAAAAGCTTTCTAGGGTTTTCTTGGAATTTTCAGAATTCTTTGTTTTGGAATTAGAATCCATGGAAGCTTAATCTTCCGGATTCTTGGTTAAAGATTGAAGCTTTTAGCTACGAATTGTGAGATCTTTCTTCTCTTAATATCTATCGAATATATATTGTTCCTTGAATTAATTTCATGATTTGCTTTAATCAATTGCTAGGTTAGAATTATTGGATTCGCTTGCATCTAATTAATCTTTCCAAAGTAGCAACTTTAGGTTATTGATGCATGCTTTTGGTTGATAACTTGAAGAGGGAATAATATTATTGAAGAAATTAGACCGCTTGTGTTAATTTATTCAATCCTTGTTGATTTCTCCGTTTATTTTCTTCTTGTGGATAATTTAGAGCGCTTGTCTTGAATTGTGCATTGGAAAGGGTTAGAAAGGAGCGCTTTGCTATTTCTAACTATTTATGAGAATTTAGAATCTAGGAATTCTACAACAAGGTGTTCAATAGAGCTTGATTGAGGAGACTTCTATGATCAATTTGTATGTTCATTAGTGGATTTCGCATAACCAAGACCGTTCTTCTCATTGATTACCTATTCATTACGTTCGTTGTTCTTACTTAGTTCATTTATCATCATTGCTCGTGAAAACCCCCCTCGTTACTTAGGTTACTACCGTCCTAGAGTATTTCCACTTAGGTTTCCAGTTATTAGTCCCTTATTCCCTGTGGATTCGAACTCGACTTCCCTAACTACGTTTATTTGCAGTTAGCTTAGTTGTGATATTTTTGGTTGCATACGACTGAGGCACACCAAATTTTGGCGCCGTTGCCGGGGAATTAAGGCGTTACTTTTTAATTGTTTATCTTAGTAGAATTTATTTTAGGACTGTTCTTAGCTATCTTTCTTTGTTTGTTCGCTAGGGTATGATAAGTACCCGTTCTGCTAACAAAGAAGTTTTGCAGTTTGATCCAGAAATTGAAAGGAATATTTCCAGGTTGTGAAAAGAGGCAAAAACAACCCCTAGTGAATCAACGTACTCCTTCAATATTCAAGAAGAAGAGGAGATGGCTGACAATCGAACTCTAAGAGAACTTACAACCCCTAACTTGAACCAACAACCGTTGTGCATTGCATACCAGCAGTTGGAGGAAGGTACTAATGTTGAGATCAAATCCGGTCTAATTCATCTATTGCCGGCATTCCATGGCATGAAAGGCGAAGATCCGAATAAACATCTGGCAGAATTTCATGTGGTTTGCACTAGCATGAAACCGATTGGGATGACTGATGAACAAATTCAGTTGAGAGCATTTCCTTTTTCTCTCAAAGATGCAGCAAAGGATTGGTTTTACTATCTTCCCCCAGGTAGCATAACAACTTGGGCAGATTTAAAGAAGTGTTTCCTTGAGAAGTACTACCCAGCCACTATTTCTGCAAGCCTTAAGAAAGCTATCAGCAATGTGGATCAGAAGGAAGATGAATCCTTGTATGAGTATTGGGAGAGATTTAAGAGATTGTGTGCTAGCTGTCCTTACCATGGGTATTCCGATCAAGACCTCATCCTATACTTCTATGGAGGTCTAATTGATGATGACTTGAGGATGGTGAATGCAGCAAGTGGTGGAGGGCTAGTGAATAAGACTCCAGGAGATGCAACTAGGTTGATTGCAGAGCTAGCAGAAAATTCTAGGCAATTCAGTTAGAGAACTCCCACGCGCCGGGTGAATTTAGCAAATTCGAATACAACTGAGTTAGAGAGTCAAGTAGCTGATTTGACTTCTATGATGCGTGAGTTCATGGTGAACTCAAGGAATCCACAGCAACTGAATGCTTGTGGTTTATGCACCTCCATGGGACATCCCACTGATACATGTCCTCAATTACAAGAGGAGCAGAATGAGCAGGCCAACGCCTTAGGTTTTCAAGGGCAAGGTCCGCAAAGAAGATATGATCCCTTTTCAAATACCTACAACCCAGGATGGAGAGATCATCCAAATTTGAGATATGGGAATTCCCAAGGAAACCAACAACATCAGCATGCTCAAGGTCAACAACAGTTTCAGCAATATAGGGCACCGTTCCTAACACCTCAAGGCCAAAGCTCTAATTCAGGTAATATGTCAACTGAAGAAATGATTAGATCACTAACTTCTAATGTTTCTACCATGCAGCAGAATATGATGCAGTTTCAACAAGAAACCAGATCAAGTATTCAAAACCTGGAGAATCAAGTCAGTCAAATCTCAAGTGCAGTAAGCCGACTTGAAGCTAAGGACTCTGGAAAGCTTCCATCCCAAACGGAGCTGAACCCTAAGCAACAAGTTAATGCAATAACATTGAGAAGTGGCAAAAAGTTGCAAGAAACTGTAGTTGCACCTAAGAAGGCTAAAGACTTGATTGGAGTTGAGGAGGAGGAAGTAGAACAAGAAACTAAGGCGAATCCTCCAACCTTTACCTCTTATGAGCCTGTGCCACCTTTCCCAGAAGCCTTGCAAGATACTCGAAGGTATGAGAAAGACAAGGATATTTATGAGACTTTCAGCAAATGTGAGGTAAATATGCCCCTCTTGAATGTGATTAAAAGTGTTCCTCGTTTTGCTAAGTTTATGAAGGAACTGTGTACGATCAAGAGAAAGCACAGGTTGGGAGGAAAAGAAAAAGTGAAGGTGAGTGCTCATGTTTCTGCAGTTTTCCAAAAGAAACTCCCAGAAAAATGTGGTGATCCTGGTATGTTTACTATTCCTGTTACAATAGGAGACACCACATTACACCGAGCCATGTTGGACCTAGGTGCATCAATCAATGTCATTCCCTACTCCCTGTTTAAATCTTTAGAACTTGGGCCTTTGCATGAAACTGGGGTAGTAATTCAGTTAGCTGATAGGTCCAATGTATATCCTAAGGGGGTAGTAGAAGATGTACTTGTTAAGGTTGATGGATTGATCTTTCCTGCTGACTTTTACGTCCTTGACATGGAACATGACAAACAAGCAGCCCCTATCCTGTTAGGAAGACCTTTCTTAAAGACTGCTAAGACAAAAATCGATGTGTCTACCGGTTCTTTGACTATGGAGGTTGATGGGAAAGCAATTGTGTATAACATTTATGATACCATAAAGTATCCTGTTGATACTCATTCTTTATATTCTATAAATGTTGTCGATCCAATATTGCATGATGTTTCTAACATTGATCATGGGGATGAGCTCCTCACACCTATTACTAATGTTGTGTCTGGTGATTGCTTGGATTCTTCTATACCTACTAATGTGCAGGTGAAGGTGGCGGAATTGAATGAACAGTCCAAGCTTCCACCTATACCACTAGGGGCAACACCCACCCTGTCTGCAATTCCGAGCAAGAAATTGTCCCATTTATACCACAAAGCAAAGAATAGGTTGTGGCATGACAAGATAATTTCTAGGAAGAAGGTTAAAGTCGGTGAAAAAGTACTCCTATATCAATCCCGACTTAGATTATTTCCGGGAAAACTTCGGTCCCGTTGGGAGGGCCCTTTTCAAGTGGTGAATGTATATCCGCATGGAGCAGTTGAAATTCAAAGCCTCGAGACCGATAAGATTTTCAAAGTCAATGGCCAAAGGCTCAAACCCTACTTCGAGGGTTTCAAAACCGAGAACGTGGAGTGCATCGATCTCTACGAGCCATCAATGGAGTAGCGAAGTGGGATGAGCCGCGTCGAGCCAACGACGTAAAACAAAGGCGCTAATCGGGAGGCAACCCGATCGAAAATCTTCCCCATTTCTTCTTGTAGTTTAGTTTTTTATTTTTCTTGTGATGTGAAGAGTATTTTTATTGTGTTTGTGTAGGTGGATGCCTTGGGAGTATTTGTTATGCGCGAAGAGCAGCAAAAACAGAGCAAAACAGGCCAAAGGGGGGCTATCCCTGCAGTAGTCGCTGGCAGCTGCTCTGCAGCCGCTACCAGCGGGTCTTCCAGCAGCCCAACCTCCCCTTTTGCTGTCCCAGCCGCTGGTAGCTGCTCAAAAGCCGCTGCCAGCGGGTACCCCCCCTCCACGTTTATTTTTTCTAAAAAAAAAAAAAAAAAAAAAAAAAAAAAAAAAAAAATTTACGCAGTATAGCCGCTGCCAGCGGGTCTTCCAGCAAAGAAGATCCAAAAGCTCTGCTTTAGCCGCTGGCAGCGGGTCCCAAGCCGCTACCAGCGGCCTTTCCAGCCTTTCCTGAATTTTTCACCCTTTTTGACCCATTTCTTGATTTCTAAAATCCAATTCATCCTTCTTCTCTTTCCCTTAGCAATCCCACACTCATACTCCCAAACCCTAACCCAATCTTTCCTACACACAATCCCTTTCCCTCACTTTCAAAGACAATTCAACCTAAAATTGTTTCAATTTCTCAATTTCACACTTGGCATTTGAGGAATTGTGAGAACCTTGGTGTTTGGAGGTTTGGTGGTGTGTTCATTGTGCTTTGAAGAATAAAGTGTGAGTTGTGCAATTCATTCTTAAGCAATGGGAAGAGACAACAAGGTGATACTTCAAGGGAGGGTGTATCACCCTCTTTTCCCCAAGCAAGTGACTTCATGGGAATTAGGCTCACTACAAAGGAGCAAGCTATTTGAACTCCAACAACCCAAGAGTATAGTGCAATGCACAAAGTTCTTCGATTTGGAGGCATTGCAAGAGGTTGGTTTGGAGGAGGTGATGGAGCACGAGCGCACCTACTTATGTGAGGTATACATGAATTCCTTTCCACTTTGACTAAGGGATGTCAAGAATTTCTTTCAATTTTAACAATAAGAACTATATCATGCCTTATGCGGTAATTAAAAATGCTTTTGGTTGGAATGATCTTCCCATGGGCAACACTTGGGGTCCCCATAGTTCATTTTATCTTCTCGAAATTTTTGAAATCCTTGATAATGCCTAATCTTCCGGCTCCGGAGGTCCTTCTCCTTGAGGTTTTGCATCCTTCTTCCTTTCCCATACTTTTGTTTTAATTGTTGATGTTCTTGCATTGAGGACAATGTTTCATTCAAGTAGGGGGGGAAGCAATTCTTGCATATCATTACAAATTGTATAGTTATCTTAATTTGATGGTTTTGTATAGCTATTTCAATTGTGTTTCAATGAAAAAAAAAATGCAAAATGAAAAAAAATGAAAAATGAAAAGAAAAAAAAGAAAGAAAGAAAAAAGAAAAAGAAACCCGCTAAGTCGAAAACCTGAAAAGGCGGCTTAGGCAAAAATGGGGGCCCGGTTAGGTTGAAAACCCGAAAGGGCGACCTAAGCAAAAAAGTGGCTAATGAGTGGGTGAGAAAGTGAGATTTGGAAAAAGATGAGAGGCTAGGATGAAAACCCGAAAGGGCTCCTAGGCAAAATGAGAGAAAAAAGAGAGAAATGTTCATGAATTTGATTTTTCAAGGAAATTTCGCATCTATTTGCCGGAGTCGGTGTCATAAGGGGAGGAGATATAAGGAGGTGTCGGGGTAGGTTTCATCTTGGTGATTTTGGGAGATAGTTGAGATTTTGGGGGAATTTGTTGATCATCTTAGGAATTTGAGAGCATGAGTTGTTTGTTTTCACTCTTGAATGTGGAAGTGTTTTTATGAGATTTTTGGTTAAGTTGAGTTTTTGTTTGCCCAATTTTATCAAAAATTTCATTTCTTTAGGCGGTTGAGAATATTCATACTCATGGCTATGCGTTTATCGTTCCAAGTTGATTTTGGGGATGAATTGATAAATAAGAAAAAAGGGAGATTCAAAGTGTGAAGTATGGGGGAGTGTGATTGTGATTGGTTGATAAGTACTAGGATGTTTTGTTGAGTTTGAGTGCATAGAGCTAGTTTGATTCCACCATCTTCTGTTTTGAACCTTAGTGAGGAGGATGTGTTTTATTCTCTAAGTTTACTCGAGGGTGAGTAAAGGTTCAAGCATGGGGGAATTTGATAAGCCTTCTTATCATGGGTTGAGAGAAGCATTTTAGGGTGTGTTTTGATGCTTTATATGTACTTTTGTTAGCTTTTGTGAGTTTTGGGCTGTGATCTCACTTATGTGCAAAAGGCGGGATTTATGAGTATAAGTGAGTGAGTGAGCTCGGGAACCAATGAAGAGTTATGTAAGAAGGATGGACCTTGGCTCGTGATTTGAGAGTTGTGATGGAGCATGGAAGAGCAAGGAAGAAAGCTTGAGGAAAAGGTGAAGCAAAGCAAGAAGAAGAAGCAAGGAAAGAAGGCAAAAACAGCAGGAACCGCTGCCAGGGCCGCTGGCAGCTGGCCAGAGCCGGTGGCAGCGGGTATACCAGAGTGAGGGGCTGCCAGAGCAGCTGCCAGCGGGTCCAGAGCAGCTGGCAGCGGCTCTGGCAGAAATTCGGGCTGTTTTGGTTAATTTTCAGCAATTTGGCTTTGTTTTGGCTCGTGTTTTGGATATTATTTTATTATTATTATTGTGTTATGTTATTAAAATATAGAAACATATAAATAGCTTAGTTTTAATTAAGTTTGAAGTTAGAAAAGGAGAATTAAGTTTTGAGAAAAAAAAGCTTTCTAGGGTTTTCTTGGAATTTTCAGAATTCTTTGTTTTGGAATTAGAATCCATGGAAGCTTAATCTTCCGGATTCTTGGTTAAAGATTGAAGCTTTTAGCTACGAATTGTGAGATCTTTCTTCTCTTAATATCTATCGAATATATATTGTTCCTTGAATTAATTTCATGATTTGCTTTAATCAATTGCTAGGTTAGAATTATTGGATTCGCTTGCATCTAATTAATCTTTCCAAAGTAGCAACTTTAGGTTATTGATGCATGCTTTTGGTTGATAACTTGAAGAGGGAATAATATTATTGAAGAAATTAGACCGCTTGTGTTAATTTATTCAATCCTTGTTGATTTCTCCGTTTATTTTCTTCTTGTGGATAATTTAGAGCGCTTGTCTTGAATTGTGCATTGGAAAGGGTTAGAAAGGAGCGCTTTACTATTTCTAACTATTTATGAGAATTTAGAATCTAGGAATTCTACAACAAGGTGTTCAATAGAGCTTGATTGAGGAGACTTCTATGATCAATTTGTATGTTCATTAGTGGATTTCGCATAACCAAGACCGTTCTTCTCATTGATTACCTATTCATTACGTTCGTTGTTCTTACTTAGTTCATTTATCATCATTGCTCGTGAAAACCCCCCTCGTTACTTAGGTTACTACCGTCCTAGAGTATTTCCACTTAGGTTTCCAGTTATTAGTCCCTTTTTCCCTGTGGATTCGAACTCGACTTCCCTAACTACGTTTATTTGCAGTTAGCTTAGTTGTGATATTTTTGGTTGCATACGACTGAGGCACACCAAATTTTGGCGCCGTTGCCGGGGAATTAAGGCGTTACTTTTTAATTGTTTATCTTAGTAGAATTTATTTTAGGACTGTTCTTAGCTATCTTTCTTTGTTTGTTCGCTAGGGTATGATAAGTACCCGTTCTGCTAACAAAGAAGTTTTGCAGTTTGATCCAGAAATTGAAAGGAATATTTCCAGGTTGCGAAAAGAGGCAAAAACAACCCCTAGTGAATCAACGTACTCCTTCAATATTCAAGAAGAAGAGGAGATGGCTGACAATCGAACTCTAAGAGAACTTACAACCCCTAACTTGAACCAACAACCGTTGTGCATTGCATACCAGCAGTTGGAGGAAGGTACTAATGTTGAGATCAAATCCGGTCTAATTCATCTATTGCCGGCATTCCATGGCATGAAAGGCGAAGATCCGAATAAACATCTGGCAGAATTTCATGTGGTTTGCACTAGCATGAAACCGATTGGGATGACTGATGAACAAATTCAGTTGAGAGCATTTCCTTTTTCTCTCAAAGATGCAGCAAAGGATTGGTTTTACTATCTTCCCCCAGGTAGCATAACAACTTGGGCAGATTTAAAGAAGTGTTTCCTTGAGAAGTACTACCCAGCCACTATTTCTGCAAGCCTTAAGAAAGCTATCAGCAATGTGGATCAGAAGGAAGATGAATCCTTGTATGAGTATTGGGAGAGATTTAAGAGATTGTGTGCTAGCTGTCCTTACCATGGGTATTCCGATCAAGACCTCATCCTATACTTCTATGGAGGTCTAATTGATGATGACTTGAGGATGGTGAATGCAGCAAGTGGTGGAGGGCTAGTGAATAAGACTCCAGGAGATGCAACTAGGTTGATTGCAGAGCTAGCAGAAAATTCTAGGCAATTCAGTTAGAGAACTCCCACGCGCCGGGTGAATTTAGCAAATTCGAATACAACTGAGTTAGAGAGTCAAGTAGCTGATTTGACTTCTATGATGCGTGAGTTCATGGTGAACTCAAGGAATCCACAGCAACTGAATGCTTGTGGTTTATGCACCTCCATGGGACATCCCACTGATACATGTCCTCAATTACAAGAGGAGCAGAATGAGCAGGCCAACGCCTTAGGTTTTCAAGGGCAAGGTCCGCAAAGAAGATATGATCCCTTTTCAAATACCTACAACCCAGGATGGAGAGATCATCCAAATTTGAGATATGGGAATTCCCAAGGAAACCAACAACATCAGCATGCTCAAGGTCAACAACAGTTTCAGCAATATAGGGCACCGTTCCTAACACCTCAAGGCCAAAGCTCTAATTCAGGTAATATGTCAACTGAAGAAATGATTAGATCACTAACTTCTAATGTTTCTACCATGCAGCAGAATATGATGCAGTTTCAACAAGAAACCAGATCAAGTATTCAAAACCTGGAGAATCAAGTCAGTCAAATCTCAAGTGCAGTAAGCCGACTTGAAGCTAAGGACTCTGGAAAGCTTCCATCCCAAACGGAGCTGAACCCTAAGCAACAAGTTAATGCAATAACATTGAGAAGTGGCAAAAAGTTGCAAGAAACTGTAGTTGCACCTAAGAAGGCTAAAGACTTGATTGGAGTTGAGGAGGAGGAAGTAGAACAAGAAACTAAGGCGAATCCTCCAACCTTTACCTCTTATGAGCCTGTGCCACCTTTCCCAGAAGCCTTGCAAGATACTCGAAGGTATGAGAAAGACAAGGATATTTATGAGACTTTCAGCAAATGTGAGGTAAATATGCCCCTCTTGAATGTGATTAAAAGTGTTCCTCGTTTTGCTAAGTTTATGAAGGAACTGTGTACGATCAAGAGAAAGCACAGGTTGGGAGGAAAAGAAAAAGTGAAGGTGAGTGCTCATGTTTCTGCAGTTTTCCAAAAGAAACTCCCAGAAAAATGTGGTGATCCTGGTATGTTTACTATTCCTGTTACAATAGGAGACACCACATTACACCGAGCCATGTTGGACCTAGGTGCATCAATCAATGTCATTCCCTACTCCCTGTTTAAATCTTTAGAACTTGGGCCTTTGCATGAAACTGGGGTAGTAATTCAGTTAGCTGATAGGTCCAATGTATATCCTAAGGGGGTAGTAGAAGATGTACTTGTTAAGGTTGATGGATTGATCTTTCCTGCTGACTTTTACGTCCTTGACATGGAACATGACAAACAAGCAGCCCCTATCCTGTTAGGAAGACCTTTCTTAAAGACTGCTAAGACAAAAATCGATGTGTCTACCGGTTCTTTGACTATGGAGGTTGATGGGAAAGCAATTGTGTATAACATTTATGATACCATAAAGTATCCTGTTGATACTCATTCTTTATATTCTATAAATGTTGTCGATCCAATATTGCATGATGTTTCTAACATTGATCATGGGGATGAGCTCCTCACACCTATTACTAATGTTGTGTCTGGTGATTGCTTGGATTCTTCTATACCTACTAATGTGCAGGTGAAGGTGGCGGAATTGAATGAACAGTCCAAGCTTCCACCTATACCACTAGGGGCAACACCCACCCCGTCTGCAATTCCGAGCAAGAAATTGTCCCATTTATACCACAAAGCAAAGAATAGGTTGTGGCATGACAAGATAATTTCTAGGAAGAAGGTTAAAGTCGGTGAAAAAGTACTCCTATATCAATCCCGACTTAGATTATTTCCGGGAAAACTTCGGTCCCGTTGGGAGGGCCCTTTTCAAGTGGTGAATGTATATCCGCATGGAGCAGTTGAAATTCAAAGCCTCGAGACCGATAAGATTTTCAAAGTCAATGGCCAAAGGCTCAAACCCTACTTCGAGGGTTTCAAAACCGAGAACGTGGAGTGCATCGATCTCTACGAGCCATCAATGGAGTAGCGAAGTGGGATGAGCCGCGTCGAGCCAACGACGTAAAACAAAGGCGCTAATCGGGAGGCAACCCGATCGAAAATCTTCCCCATTTCTTCTTGTAGTTTAGTTTTTTATTTTTCTTGTGATGTGAAGAGTATTTTTATTGTGTTTGTGTAGGTGGATGCCTTGGGAGTATTTGTTATGCGCGAAGAGCAGCAAAAACAGAGCAAAACAGGCCAAAGGGGGGCTATCCCTGCAGTAGTCGCTGGCAGCTGCTCTGCAGCCGCTACCAGCGGGTCTTCCAGCAGCCCAACCTCCCCTTTTGCTGTCCCAGCCGCTGGTAGCTGCTCAAAAGCCGCTGCCAGCGGGTACCCCCCCTCCACGTTTATTTTTTCTAAAAAAAAAAACAAAAAAAAAAAAAAAAAAAAAAATTTACGCAGTATAGCCGCTGCCAGCGGGTCTTCCAGCAAAGAAGATCCAAAAGCTCTGCTTTAGCCGCTGGCAGCGGGTCCCAAGCCGCTACCAGCGGCCTTTCCAGCCTTTCCTGAATTTTTCACCCTTTTTGACCCATTTCTTGATTTCTAAAATCCAATTCATCCTTCTTCTCTTTCCCTTAGCAATCCCACACTCATACTCCCAAACCCTAACCCAATCTTTCCTACACACAATCCCTTTCCCTCACTTTCAAAGACAATTCAACCTAAAATTGTTTCAATTTCTCAATTTCACACTTGGCATTTGAGGAATTGTGAGAACCTTGGTGTTTGGAGGTTTGGTGGTGTGTTCATTGTGCTTTGAAGAATAAAGTGTGAGTTGTGCAATTCATTCTTAAGCAATGGGAAGAGACAACAAGGTGATACTTCAAGGGAGGGTGTATCACCCTCTTTTCCCCAAGCAAGTGACTTCATGGGAATTAGGCTCACTACAAAGGAGCAAGCTATTTGAACTCCAACAACCCAAGAGTATAGTGCAATGCACAAAGTTCTTCGATTTGGAGGCATTGCAAGAGGTTGGTTTGGAGGAGGTGATGGAGCACGAGCGCACCTACTTATGTGAGGTATACATGAATTCCTTTCCACTTTGACTAAGGGATGTCAAGAATTTCTTTCAATTTTAACAATAAGAACTATATCATGCCTTATGCGGTAATTAAAAATGCTTTTGGTTGGAATGATCTTCCCATGGGCAACACTTGGGGTCCCCATAGTTCATTTTTTCTTCTCGAAATTTTTGAAATCCTTGATAATGCCTAATCTTCCGGCTCCGGAGGTCCTTCTCCTTGAGGTTTTGCATCCTTCTTCCTTTCCCATACTTTTGTTTTAATTGTTGTTGTTCTTGCATTGAGGACAATGTTTCATTCAAGTAGGGGGGAAGCAATTCTTGCATATCATTACAAATTGTATAGTTATCTTAATTTGATGGTTTTGTATAGCTATTTCAATTGTGTTTCAATGAAAAAAAAAATGCAAAATGAAAAAAAATGAAAAATGAAAAGAAAAAAAAGAAAGAAAGAAAAAAGAAAAAGAAACCCGCTAAGTCGAAAACCTGAAAAGGCGGCTTAGGCAAAAATGGGGGCCCGGTTAGGTTGAAAACCCGAAAGGGCGACCTAAGCAAAAAAGTGGCTAATGAGTGGGTGAGAAAGTGAGATTTGGAAAAAGATGAGAGGCTAGGATGAAAACCCGAAAGGGCTCCTAGGCAAAATGAGAGAAAAAAGAGAGAAATGATCATGAATTTGATTTTTCAAGGAAATTTCGCATCTATTTGCCGGAGTCGGTGTCATAAGGGGAGGAGATATAAGGAGGTGTCGGGGTAGGTTTCATCTTGGTGATTTTGGGAGATAGTTGAGATTTTGGGGGAATTTGTTGATCATCTTAGGAATTTGAGAGCATGAGTTGTTTGTTTTCACTCTTGAATGTGGAAGTGTTTTTATGAGATTTTTGGTTAAGTTGAGTTTTTGTTTGCCCAATTTTATCAAAAATTTCATTTCTTTAGGCGGTTGAGAATATTCATACTCATGGCTATGCGTTTATCGTTCCAAGTTGATTTTGGGGATGAATTGATAAATAAGAAAAAAGGGAGATTCAAAGTGTGAAGTATGGGGGAGTGTGATTGTGATTGGTTGATAAGTACTAGGATGTTTTGTTGAGTTTGAGTGCATAGAGCTAGTTTGATTCCACCATCTTCTGTTTTGAACCTTAGTGAGGAGGATGTGTTTTATTCTCTAAGTTTACTCGAGGGCGAGTAAAGGTTCAAGCATGGGGGAATTTGATAAGCCTTCTTATCATGGGTTGAGAGAAGCATTTTAGGGTGTGTTTTGATGCTTTATATGTACTTTTGTTAGCTTTTGTGAGTTTTGGGCTGTGATCTCACTTATGTGCAAAAGGCGGGATTTATGAGTATAAGTGAGTGAGTGAGCTCGGGAACCAATGAAGAGTTATGTAAGAAGGATGGACCTTGGCTCGTGATTTGAGAGTTGTGATGGAGCATGGAAGAGCAAGGAAGAAAGCTTGAGGAAAAGGTGAAGCAAAGCAAGAAGAAGAAGCAAGGAAAGAAGGCAAAAACAGCAGGAACCGCTGCCAGGGCCGCTGGCAGCTGGCCAGAGCCGCTGGCAGCGGGTATACCAGAGTGAGGGGCTGCCAGAGCAGCTGCCAGCGGGTCCAGAGCAGCTGGCAGCGGCTCTGGCAGAAATTCGGGTTGTTTTGGTTAATTTTCAGCAATTTGGCTTTGTTTTGGCTCGTGTTTTGGATATTATTTTATTATTATTATTGTGTTATGTTATTAAAATATAGAAACATATAAATAGCTTAGTTTTAATTAAGTTTGAAGTTAGAAAAGGAGAATTAAGTTTTGAGAAAAAAAAGCTTTCTAGGGTTTTCTTGGAATTTTCAGAATTCTTTGTTTTGGAATTAGAATCCATGGAAGCTTAATCTTCCGGATTCTTGGTTAAAGATTGAAGCTTTTAGCTACGAATTGTGAGATCTTTCTTCTCTTAATATCTATCGAATATATATTGTTCCTTGAATTAATTTCATGATTTGCTTTAATCAATTGCTAGGTTAGAATTATTGGATTCGCTTGCATCTAATTAATCTTTCCAAAGTAGCAACTTTAGGTTATTGATGCATGCTTTTGGTTGATAACTTGAAGAGGGAATAATATTATTGAAGAAATTAGACCGCTTGTGTTAATTTATTCAATCCTTGTTGATTTCTCCGTTTATTTTCTTCTTGTGGATAATTTAGAGCGCTTGTCTTGAATTGTGCATTGGAAAGGGTTAGAAAGGAGCGCTTTGCTATTTCTAACTATTTATGAGAATTTAGAATCTAGGAATTCTACAACAAGGTGTTCAATAGAGCTTGATTGAGGAGACTTCTATGATCAATTTGTATGTTCATTAGTGGATTTCGCATAACCAAGACCGTTCTTCTCATTGATTACCTATTCATTACGTTCGTTGTTCTTACTTAGTTCATTTATCATCATTGCTCGTGAAAACCCCCCTCGTTACTTAGGTTACTACCGTCCTAGAGTATTTCCACTTAGCTTTCCAGTTATTAGTCCCTTTTTCCCTGTGGATTCGAACTCGACTTCCCTAACTACGTTTATTTGCAGTTAGCTTAGTTGTGATATTTTTGGTTGCATACGACTGAGGCACACCAATAACCCCAAAATTGATGTTATTAGAAGAGTTTGATTGAAGCTCCCTGCCATGGTCGTGGTTGAATTTTAGATGGGTTTGTTGCAGAAGTTGAAATGGGTTTGAATTTGAGAGTGTTGGTGACGGTGGAGGTGTTAGTTGGGGTTTTTGGGCGATGGTGAGGGTGAGCATGTTGGTTGGGATTCCGTTGATGGTGTCCATGATGGTGGTGAAGGTGGGAGCTTTGGTCGTGTTACGAGGGTAGTTGTTGAGGGTGGTGCTATTGTTTTTTTTAAAAAAAAAAAATAGGAAAATTTGCAAATTGCAGCCATCAAAGTTCATATTTTGCAAATTGCAGCCATTTATTTTATTTTTTTGCAAATTGTAGCCCAAAAGTTCGTATAAATTGTAAATTGCAGCCCTATTCAGCTTTTACATCGATTTACATATCGATAATCTTCAATGAAGGTTTTAAGGGCCATTTTAGCTCTTAAGAGTCCAAATTTAGCTCGAAATTAGAAAAAAATTAACATAAGTGTCTCGTTTTGCGTAACAAAAATATATAGATTTGCGGGAAAATATAAAAATGAGACACTTACAATATTTTTTTGCTGATTCCGAGCTCAATTCGGATTTCTGAGGGAAAAAAATGACCCTTAAAACCTAAAACGAAGATTTTTTGACATGTTAACCGATGAAAAAGTTGAATTGGGCTGCAATTTGCAATATATACGAACTTTTGGGCTGCTATTTGCAAAAAATAATAAATTAAATGACTGGAATTTGTAAAATACGAACTTTAAACGGATGCAATTTGCAAATTTTCAAAAAAATTAATAAGAAGTATCATTTAATTAGTGGAAACCAATCACTAATTGACATGTGTCACACTAACTTATTAAGCAGGTCACCACCGGTTACATCCTATTAATGGAAGATGCATGTCGAAGGTTGTTTTATTTTTCGAAGATCGAGCAAAGGTCATAATATTCTTGACAATTTTTCCTTAAAATAATGAACAATGAACTTAAATATTAGGTTATTTTAGATTTTAACACCACTCAATAACGCAAAAATTGTTTTTAACACCCGAAAAAAAAAATTGGATTTTGACACCAGATTAATTTCCAAAAATTTGGTATTACCACCACTTAACTATTTCGTTTAGAAATCCGTTAAGTGGGCCCATAAAGCCACGTGGCGTGTTATTATTGGCCAAAAAAGGAAAAAAACAAAAAATAAAGAAAAATAAATAAAAAAAAAGAAAAACCTAAACTACCCAGCGACCACCGCCCTCTCCCCAACCCAACACTGCCCTCCCCCAACCCACCACCGGCGTCGCACCACCAGTCCCAACCCACCTGAACCCTCCCCCTCCCTTTCCCGCAACCCTATTTCCCCCGAAAACAACATAACCCAAAACCCTCGTTCCCTAAAAGGGCCATGAATCCGGCCACAAATGGCCGAAATCGGCTGGTTTTGGGGCTTAGTGGCCTTAACTGGCCGATTTCGGCCTTTTAAGGTCGGATTCGTCGCCCTTTTGGAGGGACGAGGGTTTGGTGGGGCGATACGGTTGCGGGAAAGGGAGGGGGAGGGTTCAGGTGGGTTGGGGCTGGTGGTGCGATGCGGGTGGTGGTTTCAAGGAGGGTTGTGTTGAGTTGACGGGAAGGGAAGGCGGCGGTGGCGCGGTGGTGGTGGCTGGGGTAGTTTTAGGTTTTTTTGTATTTTTTTAATTTCTCTTTTTTTAAAAAACAAATAAAATGCTAACATGTGTTACCGTGGGCCACATTTAACGGAATTTTTGGATGGAAATCGTTAAGTGGTGGTAATACCAATTTTTAGTAAGTTTGTCTAATGTTAAAATCCTTTTTTTTATGGGGATGTTAAAATAAATTTTGGCGTTTTTGTGAGTTGTTAAAATCTAAAATTTCCTTAATATTAACACATGAAAAAAGAAATTCATATACATTTTTGTTAAACATAGAATTAAAAGATTTACCATATCTCATCCATCCCAATTGTAATTTCATGATCATCCAAATCGGCATAGTGGATGCAAATGAACTAGAATTCATGACTTTAATTTTAGAAATGTTTATATCAAGTTAAGTCTTCAATAACATCAGATTGACGTGGTTTCCGTCATCATCTCCTGAATGAGTAAATAAACAGTTTAGCATATGCTGCATCTTCTCTAACAACTAGAAAGGCAACACTATACAAACCAAGCAAAAATAGCAAAATTATAAACTATACATTGAAGTGGAGTCAATGGTTCAACTCTCTAACTTGTGTCATGACCCCAACTTTCTACTAATCCCCAACTTGAACACTTTAGGCATGCATTCAAAAGCATCACTTAATATACATATAAATATATTAATCCCAACACCCCCCTCAAGTTGGAGCATGAAGGTTACAAATGCCCAACTTGTGAAGGAGAAAATTGAATTGGCTTTTACCAAGTGCTTTCGTGAAAAGTTCTGCCAATTGTGCATTTGAAGGAGCATGTGAGGGACTGATAGTGCCATCTATAATAGCATCGCGCAGAAAATGACAATCGACTTCAATATGTTTCGTGCGCTCGTGAAAAACTAGATTTTGAGAAAGATACAGTGCAGACTGACTGTCACAATACAAACTCATAGCACGTGGGTGTTGTACCCCAAGACTGTCAAGTAGGCCCTTAAGCCATTTCAATTCACAAGTTACTGCTGCCATGGATCTATAATCAGCCTCGGCGGAAGAACAGGAAACATTTACTTGTTTCTTAGTCTTCCTTGATATAGGAGACTGACCAAGGAACACAAGCCAACTGGAAAAAGACCTATGAGTAAGAGGGAAACTCGCCCAATCGGAGTCACACCATCTAGACAAATGTAAATCACAATCGGAACGAAGAAGAATGCCTTGCCCTGGAGCACCCTTCACATATTGCACTACTCTCATTGTGGCATCCATATGATCACGACATGGTTCATGTAAAAACCGAGACAAAATATGTACCGCATAAGCCAAGTCTGGTCGAGTGAAGGACAAGTAAATCAAACGTCCCACCAAACGTCTATAAGACTCAACATCAGCCAGAAAAGGACTCGTCGAACGAGCCAAGTGATGATTTTGCTCCATGGGAAAAGACGCGGGCTTAGCCCCTAGCAATCTACTCTCCGAAATAATATCAAGAGTGTATTTCCGTTGACACAAGAAAATCCCTTCCTCACTTCTAGCAACGTCAATCCCCAAAAAATACTTCATAACACCAAGATCTTTCATATGAAAACAATCACTGAGATATTTCTTAAAGGCTAAAAGTGCAGTGGAATTATTTCAAGATATAATCAAGTCGCCAACGTAAACAAGCACATTAATCTGAACCTAACCTTTATGAAAAGTAAATAAGGAATAGTCAGAGTATGATTGTCGAAAACAACAATTCTTCAAGGAAGATGCTAGTTTTGCAAACCAACAACGAGGTGCCTGTTTAAGGCCATAAAGGGATTTTCGCAATCTACACACACGGCCTGGTTGAGTCACTTCAAAACCCGGGGTCAATTTCATGTACACCTCTTCTGAAAGATCACCATGCAAGAAGGCATTATGAACATTCATTTGATGCAACTCCCAATTTTTAGCTGCAGGAACAACTATAAAGGCATGAATTGTGGTCATCTTTGCAACCGGGGCAAAAGTATTTGTTTAATCAATTCCTGCAACTTGATGATTAACCAATCGAGCCTTAAGTCGCTCAATACTACCATCTGAGTTATATTTTACCTTTTACACGTATCGACAACCAAGAGCCCGTTTTCCGGGGGGTAAAGTCTCCAACGTCCATGTGCCATTATCTTATACAGCTCTTATTTCCTTTTCCATTGCTTCTCTCCAACTTGGATCTTTCACAGCCTCCTTATAAGATCGTGGCTCAATACCTGCGGTTACGGATGCAAGAAATTTCCGATGTCCCACAGAAAAACGGTTACAATTCAAAAAATGTGTTTTAGGATAAGGCATACCTGAGGACAGAGAGGGCACGACTGAACATTGGGTAGGACTCAGATTTTGCCCCGTATGTGTCACAAAATCACGCAATAATATCGATGGATTTTTAGGACGAAAACCATGACCCATATCCTCCTTACTCACCCCAACTGCATTACACGCCTCACTAGCCACAACCTCACCCTCACTAGCTACCGCAACCTCCGTAGTGGTAGACCCACTTGCTACTTCAACACTCCTAGCATATGAACAACCAACATCCTCAACCAACACCGGGTCATCATGCATAACTACCTCATTTGGGTCATGATCTTCGGAATTATTATGCAAAGACACATCCCCAGTTTCACAACTATGCATTTCATTAGCAAAATCATCATCAAGTTCACCAAATGACACATTAACCAAACTAGGAGAAGAATCTTGGTTAGGAGCATGAAAATAAGGAAATTCTTTCTAATAGAACTTTACATCACGGGAAACAAAAAACTCATTACGTTCAAGATCATATAATTTCCAACCTTTCTTACCATGAGGATATCTAACAAAAATACATTTTCGACTCCTACTAGCAAATTTATCTCCCTTAGCTCGTTGGTTGTGGGCATAACACAAGCATCCAAAAACATGCAATTCATTATAAGAAGGGGGTACACCAAACAAAATCTCATATGGGGTTTTATAGTTTAGAACACTAGAAGGCGTTCTATTAATCAAGTAACCGGCGCCTAAAATACATTCATCCCAAAAATCAATAGGCAAATTACCCTGAAATCGCAAGGCCCTCCCAACACTCAAAATATAACGGGGTTTTCTTTCCACCCTACCATTTTGTTGCGGTGTCCCTACACAAGATGTTTGAAAAATAATTCCTTTTTCAACAAAATAATCTTTCATACAATTAAATTTTGTGCCATTATCACTTCGAACAAATTTCACTTGTGCATTAAACTGTGTTTCAATCATTGCAAAAAAGGCAATAAACATCTTATATACTTCCATTTTATCAATTAACAAAATAACCCAGACAGCTCTAGAAAAATCATCCACAAGAGTCAAAAAATAACGTGCACCACAAGAGGAGGGAGTGGTGTACGACCCCCAAAGATCACAATGTATCATCTAAAAAATTCTAGAGGCTTTACTATCACTTATAGGAAAAGGATCTCTTGTTTATTTTTCCTGATGGCATACATCACATGCTTTATCCAAAACAGTATTAGATTTACCCACTTTGTCAGAAGGATGTCCCAAACACTGATGCCATAATTCTAGAGTAGAGTGATCACCCACAACCAAAGCACGAACCTTTGGTACATCACAAAAGTAGTAGAGTCCGTCCCTTTATTCATCTGCTCCAATCAGCATCCTCCGATTTGGGTCCTGTATAACGCACAAATTATTGGTAAATTGTACAACACATTTACTATCATCAATCAATTGGGTTACAGAAATTAGATTACAATTTAATTGAGGGACATAGAGAAAATTTTGCAAAGTTAAGCCTTGAGCAAGACGAACATGGCCTTGCTTTGTTGAGTGAGCTTTCTTCCTATCAGGAAGACGGATAGGAAAAGATGTGATTTCCACCACATTACTCAAAAATTTCAGATTACAAGTAACATGATTTGAGGCCCCTGTGTCTATTATCCAAGAGGTTTCAAGAGACTCATCTATCAAACGCTCATCATAAATAACCTTAGCATTACAAACCATATCAAGAAATTGCTGCCATTGTGCTGCTGTCATACCAGGAAGAGAGGTGGTATTTGCGTCACCACTACTAGATGATGCTCTAAGGCTGCCTGTAGCTACAGCCCTTACTTCGGCACCCCCCTTACCCCTACCAGAATCTCCACGCCATGTGTTGTAGACACCCATTTGTGTCTCCTTAAAACCAAATCCGGTGATGAGTACCATTCACGTCGAATCATGATCGAATGAAGTGAAGGTGTGGAATGTCTAGTGTTGCGGATAATTTTAATTTCTTTTCTTTTAAATCTGTTTTTGAAAATCTATTTTTAGAAAGCATCCAATCTAGTTTGGTTGGTCCATTATATGAGTCCAATAGTAGTGTAGTTGGATAGGGCTTGAAAAGAGTTTTCCAACGATATATTATAAGCCCAATTCCGACTAATAATGAGGAAGTTATGGCCAAATTACTAAACTGGGCCTAGTTTGAGCCTTATATGCGGCCCAATGATCTAGAGGAGGGCCTGATATAGATTTATCATTCCTAATGCAATAGGAATGGTTTTAGTTTTCTAGATTCTTCTAGAATGTTCTTTTCATTCCTAATTCAATTAGCATTGATAAATTGACTTTTGTTGAATTTTTAGACTTTTAATCAGAATAAAAGAGTGTTTTTGAGAAAAATACGATTTTACGGTTAAATTCTATCTGATTTTAGAAAACGCGCCAAAACCTGATTAGCGCCTAACTCCAGCATTAGCGCCTAGCGCTAAGCTTGGCACCTGGCGCTAGCATTAGCGTCTGGCGCTAATGTCAGCGTCTGGCGCTAATTCTGTTTTTTCACGTCAGAACTCTGGTTTGATTTTAATTTCTATCTTTTTGGCTTATTTTCTCTATAAACAACCTCCTAAAAACTCCTTTTTCAGACATCAATTCCTCTCATCAATTTCCATCAATTCTCTAATCTCTCTCTCACCAACTCTCATCAAGAATTTCTTGATTCTCTCTCTCTCTCTTTCTAGCCTAGCCCTTTTACAAACACAATTCCTCATACATTAGCACTGGACACACCTAGCCAAGTTCGAAGTTGCCTTTTCCCTAGTCGTGAAAGGTTTTAATTTCTGAGGGTTTGGTCCCAAATCTCTATTTCAATTATTTAATTTACATGTTTGATTTTATTATTGTAGGGAATAATTCAAGCCTTAATCCCACTAGCTTGAACCCCACTGTGATCATACACTAAAGTACGGTGGCGTCCAAAAGGGAAGAAGATAGAGCAAAAGAGTCGCCAACAAGATTTTTAGGAACTTGTAAACCGTTCATAGGATGAAGGTTACACCCCTTAACGATCCAAGAGATCGTCAACTCCATAAGGTCATGAACCGAATAAGGGTTCGGGGATGATGGTACAAATCCAACCTAAAAGAGATTGATCTTACCCTAATAATAGGCCTCTACTTTATTCTGCTCGTATTCATGTGCGCTTTTTGACTAACATGAAATAATTAGGATTAACCCTAAACCTGTTTATCTATGTTGGTTGCATATTAATGCACAAATAAACTATTATTGGCGATCACTTAAATTATAATCAAAGTTAACCTAACAAGATTATTAATTATCTTATTAAGCATGATTACAAGTACCAAATTCCCTTTAAGCATGCATAAAAGGCGTGATCAAGCAATAAATATAAATAATCAAGCAACACAATAAATAATCAATATCATGAATAATAATTATAATAATAATAATATCATCATAAATAAAATAATTATCATCAAAATAATAATAATATTAATAATCATAATCATCATAAATTATTATAATAATTATCATGTTCATGTTAATATTAAAGCTCAATAAACATAGCAAGATCCTAGGCATGATACTAACAAGATTAATAACAAACCCTAGCATGTCACTAAGCAATAAAAATCAAATCTTTAACCCTAACATGATACTAACAATCATAAATATTAGGAAGAACATAAAAGCATCATAACAATCATATTCAATATTAAAATTACCCTAGACATGATACTAGCAATCATAATAACAATAATTTCTACATCATAATATCAATAAATAAAGGAAGTACTTACTTTGATGCCTCGTACCTCTTTCTAATAACAAAATACACACGTTAGTAACTTCAAGGAAAATAATAAACAAACAATCAAATTAAATAATTGAAAGAGAGATTTGGGACAAAACCCTCAGAAATTAAAACCTTTCACGTCTAGGGCGAAGGCAACTTCGAATATGGCTAGGTGTTTCTAGATCTAATGAATGCGGAATTTTGTATTAAAAACACAAAGTTTAGGAGGAGATGAATGAGAGAGAATAATCAAGAAAATCTTGATGAAAGTTGGTGAGTGATTAAGAGAGAATTAGAGAATTAATGATTGCGAATGAAAACTTATCGTAGGTGAATGAAAACGGGGTTTTTAATACAATATTTATAGAGAAAATCATCCAAAAAAGATAAATTAACAAAACAGAGTCTGACGCTCAGGAAACAGAGCTGACGCCAACCCTGGCTAGCTGGCGCTAGGCACCAGCACTAGCGCCAGGCGCCAATGCGCCATGCCTGATTCTAAGCGCCAAGGCCTGGGGTCAGACGCCAAGCTTAATTTTAACGCGTTTTCGAAAATCCAATAAGTTTACCATACTGGAGGCTAAAATAATATAATTTCTTTGAAAATGCTATTTGATTTTGATTATTAGAAGGGGATTGCTTGATCACGCCTTTTATGCATGCTTAAAGGGAATTTGGTACTTGTAATCATGCTTAATAAGATAATTAATAATCTTGTTAGGTTAACTTTGATTATAATTTAAGTGATCGCCAATAATAGTTTATTTGTGCATTAATATGCAACCAACATAGATAAACAGGTTTAGGGTTAATCCTAATGATGTCATGTTAGTCAGAAAGCGCAAATGAATATGAGCAGAATAAAGTAGAGGACTATTATTAGGGTAGGATCAATCTCTTTTAGGTTGAATTTGTACCATCATCCCCGAACCCTTATTCGGTTCATGACCTTATGGAGTTGACGATCTCTTGGATCATTAAGGGGTGTAACCTTCATCCTATGAACGGTTTACAAGTTCCTCAAAACCTTGTTGGCGACTCTTTTGCTCTATCTTCTTCCCTTTTGGACGCCACCGTACTTTAGTGTATGATCACACTGGGGTTCAAGCTAGTGGGATTAAGGCTTTAGCCATAGCACCAGACGCCAGCATTGGCGCCAGTCGCTACAGTTAAAAGCTGGCGCCAGTCTCTGATTGCTGGCGCCAATTTCCCCCAATACCGAGCCAGAAATATGCATTCTAATTTCAACCGGTTTTTCGTATTGTTCGCTCGATCATACTTCCTAATTGAGTTTTTCTCACTTTTCTGAAATCCATATGTGTACTACATATGGACATAACCCTCTAGGAGTTTATTCTCCATCTACCTGATTGAACACTCTGAGCAACAAAGGGTACATCCGAGAATGTTGAGTTCACCAAACCATGGAAGCGAGTTTTTCTAAACTCGCGGTGTCCCATCCACTCGCGCCAACCCTTAACGGTTAGGCTTCCGTGCGGTGCATCCGGACAATTAACCATGGACCCTCTTTGACTAACCCATATCCCGAACTTTAGAGAACTAGAGCCATGGTTAGGTTGCAAACTCATTGCATCATATTGTGCCTACTTGACTAATTGTGCATTATTGGTTGTGCATACTCTATGTGTTTTTCCTAACCGTTTGTTTGACTTGTGCTATGATTAATAAATTAATTTATGACTAAAAGAACTTTGCCCATTTAGTTAATTAATTATTTAATTAATTAATTAATATGAGTAAATAAAGTCTAATATTTAATCAGAGTTGAATTAGTACGACTTTAAGTATATCCCTGTAGAGCAATAATACCAAAAACAGTTTCAGATTGACGCTCCAGCAATGGCGCCAAAATTTGAACTGTAGCGCCACTCTGTGGAGCGTAGCACCTGGCGACAATCCTGTCGTCTGGCACTACACTGAAAAGAGAGGCGGCAGTCATGTCGTTTTGACGACAGTTTGATTTATTGCTCGAGTCATCACTTTGTGTCCAATTAAACAGTTTGCTAATCAATTTGGTTAATTTTTACTGCTAATAATACCGTGTCAAGTCATTAATTGAGTCTAGTCACATGGTCATGGCACGAGTCTTAACATGTCACCTACACTCACTAGTCTTAGCACACACTTTGTACATACTCTTTTCACACCATGACCATGTCTTAGGTTCATGCATGAGTCGGTTTTTTTCGTCATTTGAGTTAGGGTACATTCCATTCCTAATTCTTCATATCCCTCCATCTACGTCATCTTTATTCACTTCATCCATTGCATGTTGAATAGAGTTTGAGTCAAATAATTAACAATGAATATCCCTAATTTCCCTTTCCACAGTACTTGGTCAAGGAGAGAAGGGCGATTAATCAAAGACAACACCTTTATTCAAGTTCAACTTTTTGATAAACCGATTCGCCAAAAGAGGAAAGCTAAAAAGATAATGGCAACTCAAGAAGAAGTCAATGAACTTAGGAATCAATTGACTGATGTGACTGAGGCGTTGAAGACTTTAACCCTCAAAATCAATGACCTTATGAAGCAACAGCAGATGGACCTCATGCAAGAGAGCTTGAGAAAGCTATCTAGTGAGTACAAATTTAAAGGAATTAGTTCACAAGGGGTCTTGGTGGACAAAGAATTTCTTCCGCATAAGTTTAATGCCAACGACATCCCAAAATTTAAGGCAATAGATAATCCTTACCTTCACTTAAGAGCCTTTGAAACTATAATGAACATTAAGGGGATTGATAAGAAAGTCTTTCATTCCTTGTTTTCCTTATCTCTTGAAACCTTTTGTCAACAATGGTTCTTCTCCCTGGACAAAGAGAAAACTTCTACCTGGGAATCGATAGTAAACGCTTTCATTGATAGGTATAAATGCAATATCCAAGTCGAAACTGATTATAGACAACTTGAAATGCTAAGACGAAAAGAGAATGAAGGCTTTACTTCTTTCTTCAATAAGTGGAGGGAAACTTCCGCTAAGATGGTTGAGGTCCCCACCGAAAAAGAGTCTGTGAGGATGTTTATCAAGAATCTCCAAGAAAACTAATCAAAGCACTTAGGGGTCATTTGGTTCGCACAGGGGAATCGGAATGGAATGAAAGAGAAAGGAATGGATTCCCAAAATTTAGCCTTGTCGTTTGGCTATGTCCAGAAAACAGAATGAACTACTCATTGATTTCCTTTGTTACTGTTTGGTTCAAGCCGGAATCAAACTATGAGTTTTTTAATTCTTTTATATTTTTTTCCAAAAACCAATATACACGTAAACATATATATAAAATCATAAATCAAGTAAAAAAAGTTACACAAAATTGTTGTTAGTGCCTACTGTTCGTATATTCAAGAAACCAACATTGGTATATATAACATGAACATTATTATATATTAACAACAAATTAACATATATTTAAGAAGAAAAAAAATCAGCAAATAACTATTGCTTCAATACTGTTCGTCATCCCCCCAAAATAAAATTAAAAATAATAAAAAAAAAAAACCACAAAAGCCTTGAAAACGAACAGTGAGTATCAATTTCTAACCACAATTCAACAAAAATTAGGAATCCACCACGATTCAACAAAAATTAGGAATAAGTATAATTTCCCTAATAATTCATGAGGAAAAAAAAGAAAAAAAAAGAGTTGATTAAGGTAGAAAACGTGAAAACAAGAACAAGAACATGTCAGAAGATCATCGGATATCGTCGCCGGTGGATGTTCTATGTCAGATTCTGTCGGATATAGTCGCCGGTGCACGAACTCCGGTGGCAGCCGTGGTGGCCGGAGCTTCAGTGATGGGTGACGACTATTGGGTTTGTTAGGGCTTGTGAGGAGAGAGATAGTGATGGGTAATGAAGTGGGGAATGGGAATGGAAAAGTCTTGGGGGGGGGGGTGGGGAATTAATGTGGAACATATTTGGGTAAACTCAAAAACAAAAATGGGTAAAAGGAATGATAGAAAGTGACTAACAAACAACAATAAAGGGAATTGGGTCTGTCCATTCCCTTTCCCTTTGATAATTATCCCCAACCAAACGCCCCCTTAAAATATCAACACAACTTGAATACTTTCAAAGCCTTCTATGACATAGGTATCGAGATCGAAGACGACCTCGCAAACCAAAAATTTACTAACAATAGTAACCATGGTGGCTGGAAAGGAAGGAAGAACGACAATCCTTCTTCTTCCGAAAACGCCCACTCTAGTAACAATGTTAGTACCTTTGACCTCAGTGAAGTTTTAGCCATGGATAACCAAGGATCTAAAAAGCAAATAAGGAAAGACTTCACCCCCAGTGGGATGAGCTACGATACTGCCTTCGACTGACTCCATGCCAAAGGACTCATTACTCCCATTGGATCTATTCAAGATCCCGAACCTGAAAAGAGATTGCCTAGTTGGAATCCAGATGAACACTGCAAGTACCATCAAGGTAGGGGGCATGCTACTGAGAGCTGTTGGAAGCTAAAGGAGGCTATCCAACATTTTATTGATAATAACAAGCTTCCCATGCCTCCAGTTAACAAGAAGAGCGAGTGATGATATAGAAAACAACACAAGACAAGAGGCGAGCTTCAACGACAAGATTTCATGACCTCTTTTTCTATTTCTTTTTTATTTACCCTTTCCCCAATAAGTCTAGCATAGGCACCTTTTTATTCCCCTTAGGTTAATTTTGTAGATTCTTTCCTTTTCCCTTTTAATAAAATGAGCATTTATTTTCTTACATATAATCATTTCATTACATTGCAAAAAAAAAAAAAAAAAAAAAAAAAAAGACCATGTCAAACTAAGCACAAGATATACCAATGATTTGAGGCACCCCTTGTAGCCACATCATATTACCTTTCACCCTTCAAATATGCAATCCTTTTTTGATAAACCACTTTGAGCCTAGTCTAACGATAGACCTTTCATTTTTCAACCCATATCTACCTAACTTTGGGATGGGACAGTGTGCAACTTATGCAATTTCATAAAAATCTTGAGTGACTTCAAAAGATTAAAATAGCAAAAAAAAGCAAAAATAAATAAATAAAAGTGTACAAAAGGGCAAGTGTTCCAATGTCTTTAATATAAAAATGTCTTTGAGATGAACACGTCTCAGATTGCGTCTCTTATCGAGTGCTCGGTACCGCGCCTGAGAAACATGAATGCCAAGTGAGTGATAGACCTCATGATCGGGATTTCCCACACTTATAAAAAAAAAGTTTTTAAAAAAAAAGAGCAAAAAAATAAGAGCAAAAAAAAAAAAATATCAAAAGTGAGAAATCTCAAGCATAATAATACAAGGATCCAAATGCAAGGTTGCACACCTTGAGGGGTTATCTAGGCTCTTGAGCCTTTATCCTTTTCTTCTATAACCTTTAGCCTAACCATGTTACAACCCTTAAAAAGACCTTTTTGAGGTATACACACATTTGTGCGAGGTTCGGCTAGAGCTACATTCGGCCTGATTCCTAACGGATACGTTGGCAACCTAACATCGAGGTGCGGTCATAATAAACATGCATTCATATTCACATTCACATTCAAACATCATGGTCATATCAAGGGATCTCCAATTCTCATCCCTATTTACTTAGAGCTAGACTTGGGGGCTTGATCCCTACATCATTAGCATACCTAGCCTAAAGAGTCACCATCATTTGACTCTTCTTCAAATAATATTTTCCCACTCACTTAGCCCTTGCGGCCTAACTTTAGTGTCACTTTCACACACTCCACAAATACATGACCAAAGAGTCCTTCCCTTAGGAACCCTTTGTCATGAAATCTTAACACAACATTGAAGCATACTTCGTCATAACAAAATCCCTCATCAATCATAATCATCATTGCATCGAAGTATGAAGTGCTTAGCCTCCGTGCCTAAGTTACCCAAATACTTTAATCATTGAGTCAACTAGGATAGCCTAGATGAATCAACCTTTGCGCCTTGAGAGATAGTATCAAATGACATTTGACTAAGCTCATTTAACATGCACCTTCTGTTTTGGGTGTTTTTGTCCCTTGGGAGAGTTACTCACGAGGTCTGATCCGGCTGAGCTGTACCTGCAAAATAACGGAGAATCCGGGTGGTTGGTGTTTCGGGGTTTTCTGATGTCCTGCGGGAGAGTTACAATTCCGAGACTGGAACCGGACGCTTGTACCTGCAAAATAACGGAGACTCCTGAGAGCTCCGCCTCCAACGGTCAAGTTAGTACCTGATTAAGGAGTAATTAATACGGAAATTAAAGTAATAAGATCTCTCTAGGTGAGAGTGTTTAATGTTGGTAATCTGCGTCGTTAGCGAGATTAGCCGGTTATTAGCGTTCCGTAATGTTTCTGTTCTTCTCTTGATTTCTTGATCTCCCTAATTAATGAGGATTAATTAAGTATTTATAGCCTTGAGAAGCGTGCCACTCTCTAGGTTTAGGGTAAACCTAGGGCTGACCGGGCCTCTAGACAGGATTGGGCCTTGTTGGTCGGTTTTCCCATTTGGCATGGGTGGACACGTGGCGTGTCTCAATTGGTCCGTAGAGGACGTATCTGTGATTGACACGTGGCAGGCTCCTATTGGCCTTCGTGAAGGACACGTGGCGGAACCTGGTTGGTCCACTTGTCAGACGGTGATTAGTGGATAAAAATCCCCTAATCATTTGCCCCTCACAGGTGGCACGTGACTGGTCACGTGTCGCCTGTGACAGGTGTCGCACGGTGACAGGCGACGGCCTGCTACAGGTGTCACCTTGCAAATGGCCGAGAGATTTTCCCGCCCAAATTTTGAATTTGGAAGCGACCCTTCGCCTTCTCACTTTGCCTATATAAGGAAGTGCTGACTTCGGTCATTTTCACATTTGAGAACTTTGCGAGAACATTCGGACCCCTGAACTTGCTCTGACATTTCGGACCTTTTCTGCCTACCGCCTGTTCTGACAAGCCGACTGCACCGGATTTCCAGAACTTCATCAACCGTCACTCGTTCAGGTAACTCAGTTCTCTTACTCTTAATTTTCTTTTTATTTTTTTGAAATGGCACCACGGAAGCACACGACACGACCTAAGTTAGTGATCAGCCGGTCACCGGGGACGGCTGAATCTAGGACTAGGAGTGTCGCCTGCCCTTTTCTGGACCCATCTTTGCCCTTTATACAAAGTCCGACTGTATCTGTGTCTATGCAGAACGTGATGGCCAGAACAAAAAAGACTGTTATGATATCAAACTCAGACGGCTTCTCCCAAAGGGTGCTCATTAGTGAAACATCTGACCAGGCGCCAGATGTAGAATTGAAACGAGGCGGCTTCCAAGCCGACAGTTCTGAAAGAGGGGCCAAGGTGGTCCCTTCCCATCTTACCGTTGACATGTCTAATTTTCCTCCTGCTCCTTCTAAGGGAGAGGAGGCGGGCCCCTCTGGGAGAGGGGAGGAGTCGTCCTCTTCGGACTCGTCAGAGGACGAGTCCGAGTCCAGCTCTTCTGGCCACAGTTCTCCAGGCTCAGAAGAAAGACATAGCCGCCTACAAGAGGCGAGACTTTCTCATGCAGTTGAGAAGGGGGACAACTGGGCGGAGCCGTCCGCCTCTTACAGAGAGGAAAACGCCCCCTACTACTGCATGGTACCCCGGGGCCGGATCGCAACCATGCAAGACAAAGTGGAGAGCTTTATTGCTAACCACAGAATGGGCCCAGAATTTTTACTGTTCGTGCCGGATCCAGAAGACACTGTCGTCTGGCCGGCTGGTACCAGCTATGATGACGGCTGCTTTGGCTGCTATGTGGCGGCCATCAAAGCTGGACTGCGCTTCCCATTACATCAGGCTGTTCAGCGGATTTTAGATGGGTATGATTTGGGGTTATGGCAGTTAGCCCCCAACTCTTGGGTAAACGTACTCGGCTATGTGGCCGGGTGCGAAATGTACGTGGTGGAGCCAAGCTTTGAGGCTTTCGCCCACATGAACTATCTCAGCCGGACCCCTAAGTCGGGAGGTACCGGCTGGTATCAATTAACAAGCCATTGGGGTTACCTCATGACGAGAGGTAAAGCGAACAAATGGAAGGATTGGCGGAACACCTTCCTTATCATTGAGGGTTCAGACACGGAGCTGAACCAACGTTTTAACAAGTGGAATAGGGATCCGCCTCTTCTCGCAGGCGGCCGCAGCATGCCGCCTGTTCCCCCAAAGGCTAAAAGAGAGATCCTAGACAAAGGACTCTTCAAAGTAGAGACTAGGGTGAACCCTACTTCAGGGGTACGAGAGCAAGTACCCCTAAACTGCGTCCCGAGCTTCAAGTGGCTCTATGACGAGTACTTTTTGGCCGCCTGTGGCCTCAGCAGTCGGTGCTCTAGAGGTAGCCGGCCTGACAAATACTCTGTTTTTTTTCACGCCTTGTTTACTTGGGATCTTTACTAACTTTGCTGTTTATTTTTTGCAGCTGACGCCATGAGTAAAATAACAGCATCCAAGACTGCGGCGGCCATGTTGCGGGCCTCTCTCATGCAACAGTCTTATGCCGACTCCCCCAACAAGGGGGCACCCTTGGTAGGCTTCGAAAACTCTTTCTCTTTTAGGAGTTGTCTTATGCATATACTAACTCTTTTTGTTTTCAGTCTGGCACTCCAAGAGCTTCTTCCTCGCAACAGCCGGACCCCAAGGCCCGGAGGACGACTGTTGCAAGTTCTCCCGGGTCTTCCAGGAAAACAGTGGCGGCTGAGAAGCAGCCGGCCACTTCTTCTAAAACCCCGGCGGGGCCGCCTAGAAGTATGGACAATCACTTGTAAAAACTTTCACACTTGCTTCCTTCTTGACTAGGTCTAACTTGCTTTTTTCTTACGCTTGATGCAGCCGGCCCTCAGGGGCTTGACTTGGTTGAGGTAGCCAAGTCCATGATCAAAGTAGTTCCTCCATCTGAAAGGGAGGCGGTCCTTGCTTATTTTTGAGGTATACTTAGCATATTTTTGAGTATTTGAGTTCCAGGACGCCTGTTATCTTTTCTGTTTGGAAACTGACGCCTGTTTTTTTTTTTTTTTTTTTTTTGTACTTAGGCCCTGCTCCGAGTCAACAGCCTTCGCAAGCCGATTGATCGGAAAAACAAAGAGGTAAAGGCCGCAAAAGCTATGGCCGCCTCCAACTGTGATAAGGCAATGTTTCAAATTGCCCAAAATGAAGTACTGACCATTGATATTCTTTATTATCAGGCGCAGGCTACCGCCGCTGTTCGGGCTCAGTTAGAGGCGGCCTAGAAGAAGAATGACGAGCTGGAGGCAACCGTCACAAATCTTAAGGCCGAGCTGAAACCTCTTCGCCAAAAAATGCACTCTTACGAAGCCATGGAGAAATCTTTGGCCAACGTAAAAGAACGCCTGGTGAGCCAAGAGAAGAGTCTTACCCAAGAGCTCTCGGAAAAGGCCGAGCAAGAGAAGAAAGAGCTCGTCCGGGAGATGGTGGAAGACTCCGCTCAAATCCAGCGCATGACCTGGGGCCGCCTGTTCCCCAATGCCGACTTTGCCTCATGGGAGAGAACGTACCGCCAGTGTTCGGAAACATATAATCAAGAGATCCTGGCGGCTGCTGAAGAAGAGGCGTTGGAAGGTACGTTGGAGGAGGAGGAAGAGCCGGTTGTGGCGCTTGTGCCACTTGGGGGTAAGGCATCAAAAGAGGGTGCAGCTAAAGCCGAGTCCAGCAAGAAGAGTGCTGACCAGGCGGCAGCTGCTAATACTAAACTGCCCCCTTCTTAAGCTTTAAGTATTTTTTTTTTCACGGCCTGCGTGCCGTTTGCTTTGTATTTACCCGGCCAGGGGGCCGGGGTTTTGAATATTTTGCTGGTCTTTAATGACCGGCTTATTTTTAATCAAATTTTTGTTTTGATTCAAATTTGTCTAAGTATTCCATATCTAATATCCCATTGTTCACTAGACCGACTGTTGTGTATGGCCGAACGTTGCAGACAGGTACAAATAGTAAGTACGCCGCCTATGCCCCTGGACGACTGGTTGTCTGTTTCCAGGATAGACGATCAGTCGACCATTTATTCAATCGGTATTCGAACTATTTATTCAATCGGTCTGACCAAGTAAATAGTATTACCTAGTCGCCAAGGAATTAAGTAAGATAATAAGCGGCGGGTACCGGTTGTTTCCCTTTATTGCCAATGTTGGCTTTTAACTCGTAATTTGTTAACCTAGCAAGAGTAGTGGTTGAGAGCCCCTGTTTATTAAAAACAGGCGGACGACTCATACCTTTTAGGCTCCATACTAAGTTTGAGTGACTATTAAGTTAACATAGGAGTTACTTAGTCTTCGTCACAATCTAGATTGAGTAGTAGAGGTACCAGGCGGCGTAGGCCGGCTAGACCCCTTGATTCGCCAATGTTTGTTGGTTATTAACTCAATAGGTACCCCCTGCATTTATCCCAAGTAATACAGGCGGTCATCTGACTCAGATGTCAACTGCTACCACTGGTTTGGTTAGTGATAGAGTTATCCTTGTCTCAAAAACGGCTACGTGGTTGCCCTTGGGGACAGTCGTATAGGTGCCGTGTAATTAGTTTATAGAACAATGTTCCACCCAAAAGGGAGCTGCTCTCTGCGACGAATTTCATCCGGAGGGATGCCGTCGGACGCCTGCTATGATGTTGGGACAGGTCGTATTAGTTTTGTAGATTTGATCAGGTGGCTTGGCGCCTGGTCTGATCATTCGGCCGGTGGCCTTGGTAAGTTCTTGGTGAACGTAGGTGCTAAGTAAAAGAAGGGTAGCCGCCTGTTAGGCACAGGATCGGCCAGGCCCCAATCTTTTTAGTTAAGTATTGTGAGTAAAATACTCAATGGAGAGTAGCCGACTGTAAAGGAACAGACGGCATGCCCCTCTGAAGATAGAGTGAAAAACTCAATGGAGAGTAGCCGACTGTAAAGGTACAGACGGCATGCCCCTCTGAAGATAGAGTGAAAAACTCAATGGAGAGTAGCCGACTGTAAAGGTACAGACGGCATGCCCCTCGTAATACAAAAATTGAATAGTAAGTGCAAACTTTATTAAGTAGCTCTTTACTTTACATCATTCAGAAGAAATATTTTTTAAGGTTATCTACATTCCAAGTTCGAGGCAACGGTTGTCCGTCTGGTGTTTCCAGACGGTAGGTACCGTCCCTGACTTCCTCATAGATTCGGTAGGGTCCTTCCCAGTTGGGAGTTAGTTTGCCAGACTCATTAGCCCTACCAACTGCTTCCATTTTTCTAAGTACAAAGTCCCCTACTTTGAGTGGACGCTTGTGTACTTTTTTGTTGTATGATCTAGTCATTCTCAGGCGATAGATCTCATGGCGCAAAACAGCATTGCCCCTCTTTTCAGGAAGTGAGTCTAATGCCACGCGCATGGCTTCCCAGTTTGCCTCTTCGTCATACAGCATTACTCGAAGAGTCGGCTCGTAGTGTTCTATTGGAAGAACAGCTTCCGCACCATAAGTTAGGAGGAATGGAGTTTCTCCAGTCGCCCCTTTTTCAGTCGTCCTAATGGCCCAGAGAACATGTGGTAGTTCATCCGCCCATAGGCCGCCTGCTCGTTCAATCTTTTTCTTGAGACCGTCTGAGATGATTTTATTAAAGGCTTCTACTTGGCCGTTTGCTTGTGGACGGCCGACAGATGCAAAGTAGTGTGCAATTCCTTGGTCTCCCAACCAGCTTTTGAGAACAGGCGTCTCAAATTGGGGACCATTATCAAAAACCATAGACATGGGAACCCCGAACCGAGTGATGACGTTTTTCCAAATGAATGAAATTACATCTTTCGTCTTGATTCCCTTTACACCCTCCGCCTCTACCCATTTAGTGAAGTAGTCAACGGCAACAAGTATATACCTTCTGCCGCCTGTAGCAGGCGTATATGGACCCAGAATGTCCATGCCCCACTTAGCAAACGGTAGTGGGCTGTGAATGGTAGTGAGGTCAGTAGCCGGACGGTGAATTAATTTGCCAAACCTTTGGCACTTGTCACATTTTTCACCATCTCCATTGCATCTGCTTCCAAAGTAGGCCAAAAGTAGCCCTGCCGCCTTGCCCTTTGAGCAAGCATCCTACCACCTATATGAGAAGCATAGTAACCAGAGTGAAGATCATCTAGTATCTCTCGTCCCTTTTCAGGAGTAACACACTTTAAGAAGGGTTGAAGGTACCCCCTCTTGTGAAGTTCTCCCTGTATCATTTCAAAAACAGGAGGCTCGTTTTTTTAGTGCTGCCGCCTGTTGAGGATCATCTGGCAGTGTACCGTTTGTCAGATATGCCCTGATTGAATCCATCCAGGTTGAGCTTCTGTCTAGGATTCCAATAGGGTTTTCCTCGATGCTTCTCTTCTCCATTACTTCCCAAAAAACAGTTCGAGGAGTATCGGAGGAGGCGGATGATGCTAATTTTGACAGTGCATCTGCCTGGTTGTTTTCTGATCTCGGCACTTGGATCAGATGGAAATCCTCAAGGGAGCCGATTGCTTGTCGGACCGCCTGTAAATACTTGATCATGGTCGGATGGGTTGCTTCGTATTCGCCATTGTACTGACTCACTATCAATTGTGAATCAGAACAGGCGTCTATTTTTCTTGCCCCTGCCGCCTTGCACATGCGGATCCCGGCTAGTAAAGCTTCATATTCTGCCTCATTGTTTGAAGCCTGAAAACTGAAGCGTAGAGCATACTCGAACCTGTCGCCCTCTGGAGATTGACATACGACGCCTGCTCCACAACCATTTGAATTAGAGCTTCCGTCCACATATACCTTCCAGACTTGGTCTGGAACTTGAGAGTCAGGAGGACGAGTCATCTCTACAATAAAGTCAGCAAAGGCTTGCCCCTTCACTGCTTTTCTAGGCTCGAAAGTAACTTTGAGGCTCTGTATTTCTATGGCCCATTTGATCATTCGTCCTGACGACTCCATAATGGTAAGGGGCCGCTTGATTGGTTGGTCGGTATACACGACGACTGCATGTGCCAAAAAGTAGGGCTTCAATTTTTTAACAGCCATGAAGAGTGCAAGACCAAATTTCTCCACTAGGGGATACCTCAACTCGGCATTTTTCAGTACGTGACTGACAAAGTAGACCGGGAGCTGACAGCCGTCCCTTTCAGCAAGGAGCACATCGCTTAACGCATGATCAGAGACGGCCAGGTACATGTAGAGATCCTCTTTGGGCAAAGGGCTGACCAGCCTCGGCAAGGAATGCAAGTGAACCTTTAATTTCTGGAAGGCGGCCTCAGCATCCGGCCCCCATTCAACCTTGCCTTTTTCTTAATTGCCTGGAAAAAGTATAGGCATTTGTCGCCTGATCGGCTTAGGAATCTCCCCAAGGCCGCCAGACAACCTGTTAACTTCTGAACCTCTCGGATGGTACGAGGCGACTGCATGTCAATGACCGCCTGTACCTTCTCAGGGTTCGCCTCTATTCCTCTCTGATTGATAAAGAATCCGAGAAATTTCCCAGACTCAACTCCAAATACACATTTCTTGGGATTGAGCATGACATGGTGCCGCCTAAGTGTGGCGAAAGTTTCTCGGAGGTCCGTCAGATGATCTTTCTGAAGTTTAGTCTTGACAATCATATCATCAATATATGCCTCGACGTTTCTCCCAATCTGATCAAAGAACACTGTGTTTATCATTCGTTGGAAGGTAGCCGGGGCATTCTTAAGACCAAACGGCATGACCGTGTAACAGTATAACCCCTGATCAGTGACGAAGGCCATCTTCTCCTGATCTTTCTTCCATAAAGGAATTTGATGGAAACCAGAATAGGCGTCCATAAAACTCATCAAGGCATGACCTGCTGTTGAGTCGACCAGATTATCAATTTTAGGCAGAGGGTAACTGTCTTTGGGGCACGCCTTGTTTAAGTCTGTGTAGTCTACACACATTCGCCAGGTGCCATTCGGGTTTTTAACAAGCACCACATTTGCAACCCAGTCTGGGAAGTAACATTGCCGAATGAACCCTGCATCAAGTAATTTTTTAACTTCGGCGGCTGCCGCCTGACTTCTTTCTTCGCCATGGTTCCGCTTCTTTTGCCGTACCGGCTTCTTTTTCGGATCCACAGCGAGTTTATGTACTGCCAGATCAGGACTAATGCCTGGCATTTCATGGACTTCAAATGCAAAGATGTCCTTGTATTCTTTCAATAGATTGTGAAAGTCGTCACCAAGGTTTCTCAGAGCAGTCGTCCCAACTTTGACTGTTCGGTCAGGACGTGAGTCGTCTAAGATCAGGTCCGCATGCTCACCAGCCGGCTGAGGGCGGAACTCATCCGGCCGCTCCTCTGCCAATGATTGCTATTTTCTTGCTTTTCTTGCGGACTCTGTCTGGGACGCCTTTCTCTTTTTGTCGCCTGTTTCTTGAACAGGCGCACTCTCCTTGACATTGTCAAGGTCTGTTTTTTCTCCACTTGACCCAGTGGCCATAACAGTGGGCTTGACATCCGAGAGATAGCACTCTCGGGCCATCCTCTGATCTCCCCTTAGGGAGCCGACTGTTCCATTATCCCTCTCAAACTTAAGTAGCATAAGAGACGGGATGTATGCAGTCCGTCTGATATTTCAGTTTTGACAGACATTTGTTGCTGATGAGATCTGAGGAGCTCCCGGTATCTATGAGGATTCGGCCAACTCTCTGGTTGGCCACTTTACATTCAATAACGAGAGGGTCGTCATGCGGCCCCCTTACCCCTCCTAGATCCTCTTCAGTGATGACAATCTCAGGAAATGTATATTTGGACGGCCGTTCTTGGTGAACGGAATTTACATCTAACCGCCTTATATTATCTTTGTTGCCCCTAATAGTGGGGCCGCCTCCTGAGAAGCCGCCTGCAATGGTGTAGACGACTGCATCATCTGTATCGGAACTGTTGGCCTGTTGATTCTTTTTGGCCGACTGCTTTTTTGAGGAAGTGTTCCCCGTAGATTTCTTGACATAAGTGTCAAGATCACCTTGCTCAGCCAAGCGGTCTAGGTACCGCATGAGACTGATGCAGTCATTGGTGTGATGACCAACGTCATCATGATAAGCACAGATTTTGTCTTGGTTCCGGTTGTTTGCAGAACCCTTCATGGGGACCGGCTTCTCAATTGAGAACCGTCCCTTTATTTCTTTTAGGATAAACTGGTTATCCTTGTTAAACACATACTTTGGGGAGTATGGTTTGAATTCTTTTTTCTTTTTCTGGGCCGGCTGTTTAGAGGAATCAACCGCCCAGACCTCTTTTCTTTTCTCATCTTTGTTAGACGACTGTTTCTGTCGTCCTTCTCTTTTGTCGAACCTTTTCCCGTCCGACTGTTTTATCGTACACAGATCAGTCGCCTGTATATAGGCTTCTGCTTCAATCAAGGCCTCTTGAAGAGTCGCCACCCTTTTTCGAACTAAATCAAATTTGAAGGTAGACCCGTCTTTGAGACCTCTAAAAAAGTCAGTATAAGCTACCTCATCCGGTAACCCTTGAATCTGTATTCTCATCAGGTTGAACCGCCTGATGTAAGAACGAAGCCCCTCCTTCTCGCCCTACTGAATTGTTCCCAAATCAAGGGTCGTTTTCTTCGCAGGGATGTTCATAGCGAAGTTGGAGGCAAATAAGTAAGCAAGCGTCCTGAAGCTGTTTACACAACCAGTCGGTAGGTTGCCGAACCATTGCTGTGCGATTCCCTTGAGAGTCGCTGGGAAACACTTGCACCAAGTGGGATCATCCAACCATTGAAGGTACATCAGGTTGGTGAATGCCATCAGATGGTCTTCTGGATTAGTAGTGCCGTCATAGGCGCCTACTAGTACATTTTTTACTTTGGCCGGCTGAGCGGTTTCAGTAATTTCCTTGGAGAAGGCCGACGACTGTTCACCAAGTCTAAGCAGCCGTAGCTGCCAGTCCATAGGTTGGACGTTTTTTGCTGCAGGTCCACCAAATGGAGGTGGCTGCATAAAATACTGTTGTTGCGGCACAAATGGTAAGTTTGGTACCGCCTGGCCACTATGAAAGCCGGACTGACGGGAGGTGCCGCCTGACTGACTCTCATGGTACGACTGAGTATGCCTCATCAAGGCATTTCGCAAACTGTCTTGAAAATTTGAAGTAGAAGCCGACTCTGACAATCGGTCACTCTTCTTCTGCTCTAGCAGTAGCCGAGCATCTGTGAACGTTTGCTTTGACCCGTCCGCCTGAATATGACGAACCGGCTTCCTATTTCCCGTAGGATAACGGAATTTTGTGAAATCAAGAGCAAGTGGCTCCCGCTTCTTGGATTTAGGATGAGGAGTCGCCTCTCGCCCTTGAACTGGCTTCCTCTTCAGTGAAGTGGAAGGTTTTTTGGCCGACTGCTCTTTGACTGAAGCAGGCGGCTTTTTGTTGATCAACTCTTGAATCTCTCCCTTGAAGTCCCTCATGAAGGTCATGAGTTCGTTCCTTGTGATGGGAGCAGACCCATCAGTCGGTTGTTGCCGAGCAGGCGGTGCGCCTGCTGGCTCGCTTCCTGTTTGAAGATGCTCCCGTTCCCTCCTTTCGGTATGACGGGTACGTCGGGCCCTTAGGGTCCCGTCTGGAGCTGTATGAGTTTCCACTTCAAATTCACTTTCGGTATCATGGTCCGACTGAACTTGAGGGTCGTCTAGGGGACGCCTCTCTTCAGGAGTCGGTACAGACTTGGATGCCATCTCTGAAGTACTCTCCCCACAGACGGCGCCAAATGTTTCGGGGTTTTCTGATGTCCTGCGGGAGAGTTACAATTCCGAGACTGGAACCGGACGCCTGTACCTGCAAAATAACGGAGACTCCTGAGAGCTCCGCCTCCAACGGTCAAGTTAGTACCTGATTAAGGAGTAATTAATACAGAAATTAAAGTAATAAGATCTCTCTAGGTGAGAGTGTTTAATGTTGGTAATCTGCGTCGTTAGCGAGATTAGCCGGTTATTAGCGTTCCGTAATGTTTCTGTTCTTCTCTTGATTTCTTGATCTCCCTAATTAATGAGGATTAATTAAGTATTTATAGCCTTGAGAAGCGTGCCACTCTCTAGGTTTAGGGTAAACCTAGGGCTGACCGGGCCTCTAGACAGGATTGGGCCTTGTTGGCCGGTTTTCCCATTTGGCATGGGTGGACACGTGGCGTGTCTCAATTGGTCCGTAGAGGACGTATCTGTGATTGACACGTGGCAGGCTCCTATTGGCCTTCGTGAAGGACACGTGGCAGAACCTGGTTGGTCCACTTGTCAGACGTCAAGTTAATAACTTGAAACAAAATAACGAGAACGGAAATTTAGGTGGGTATCTGCTCGGATTCCAAGCTCAGGTGTTTCTCTGATGTAAGAGAATGCAAGTGTAATAAATGGTGAAACGTGCCCTCAAAATGAGGGACATCTCCCTATTTATAGGGTCTTTGGGAATTCTGCCCCTGATTAGGTCACTGAACCCTAATCATTGGTGGGCTGCGCCGTTTTGCGGCGTTCTCGGGATTTGGGCCTAAAGGCCGCCATTTTCCCTTTATTTCTGGAGTGACACGTGTCAAGCAGAGATTAGTCCACTCTGGACCAATCTGAGACTGACACGTGTCATCCTCTGATTCGGCCACGTGGCAGGGTAAAATTACCCTAAACATTTGCCCCTCACAGATGTGACGTGGAACGCCACGTGGCGTATGTGACACATGTCACGCTCCGGTTGGCGGTAATTTTACCATAAAGAAGTAACCGTTCACCTTCCGAGTAAATTATGGAAATTCCCCCATATTTACCCTTTTTTCACCGCTTGTACATATTTCTTGCAATAAATGGATGCATCACCAACACCCACGGCACAACCTAGGTTAGAGTCCAGCCGGTCACCAGGGACGGCTGAGTCTAGGATTGGGAGTGTCATCTCGGGGTGTTGGGACCACTCTTTGCCTTGGATTCCGACCAGTTATGTGTCTGTGCAGGACACCATGGCTCGGACAATGCAGACGACAACTGATCCAAATTACAAGAGCGAAGGCTCAGGCAGCCAAACTCCTGAGGGAGAAACGTCTGGTCAGGGAGACTAGACGGCTCTGGAGAAATCCCCTCCGCGCTCCCCTTCAACCCCTGCTGACTCTTTTTTGGAAGAGTGCGACCAAGGCGGCGACGAGGCCGCCTCTGCCCCCCTTGACCCAAAATGAGGAAGAGACGGAGAGCGACAGCTCCGCCTCTACCTCTGAGAGCAGCGACGATTTACCCCCGCTTGAAGATAGCGAGGAGGAAGAAAGCAAAAAATGGAATGAGAAGGACGATCCCTTCAACATCCACGTCTCCTCCAAGGACCGGATCCAAATGGAGGAGAACTTAAAGAATTTTACCCAAATACACCCGCTAGGAGATGGGTATAGAATCCGGGTGCCGCTTGAGAATGGCACCATCGCCTGGGGAGACGATCAACAGAACTCCAACAACTATTTCGGCTGTTATGAGGCAACGTTCAAAGCTGGCCTTCGCTTCCCCCTTCACCAGGCGGTGAAGGCAATTTTAAGAGGCTACGGCCTTGGAGTCTGGCAACTTACCCCCAACTCTTGGAGAAACATTCTGGGGTATGTTGCCGCCTGCGAGTTCCAGGGGCTTAACCCCGGCTGGGAGGCTTTTGCTAGTATGCATTATCTTAGCAAAAGCCCAGGCGCCTAGAGGGCGTGGTACACTCTAACCACATAACCTCAGTATATGATGACCTTGGACAAGGTCTCAAAATTCGATGGCTGGAAGCACAGGTTCTACCTGATGTCAGCCCCAACCAGACGGGAGAATTAGGAATTCCGTCTGTACAATAAGAAGCCCGACTTGTTGGGCCGGAAGTGCGCTCTTCCCCGGATCCCAGAGGAAGATTTTTGCAAGATCATTGAGGCATACTTTTTTGGCCTCACAGACGCAACTCTGTCAACCGGGGAAACAATAAAAGTTCCCGAGAACTGGATCCCCAAGAGCGCGTGGTTCAGGGACGAGTGTTTCCTAGCCGCCTGCGGGCTAGGGCACATGTTTACAAAACGTATGCGCCTGAGTTTATATCCGTCTGTAGTGTTTTTCTATCAAAATTGATTTATGATATTGACCAATTTCTTTATTTTTGGAGAAGAAGCGTTAAACATGTTGCAATCGGAGAAAACTCCCAAGCGGTCTTCTGCAGTCATCCGCAAAGGGCTTGCGGAGAAAGCTGCGGCTGAGGTCAAAGCCAAGGTATTAAGCGGCTGACCCTTTCTTAAATTGATTTTAAAAACTATTTTGCTCGGATGCTATCTTTAACTTTGGTTACTTTCGCAGGGGGGTGAGGTTGGAAAGACGTTTGAGAAACAACTCAAACGGGCTAGGGAGGAGACCCTAGCCGTTCTCAACAAAATAAAAAAATCCACCTCCGCGTAAACTCCTGGCGCCTCAGTCGGGCATTAAAAGATGCGGATAGCGGGGCGAAACGAGAAGGTAGGCGGCAGCCTTGGCCTCAGCCTCGTTAACCCCGTTACAGCAATCGGGGGGTTCTCCACGCCTGCAAGCGGTTCCCACTCCCAACAGACGTCATCCTCGGATGGTCGGCAACAAATAGGTACTGCCTTAGTTTCGCACTCATCACGTATTGATTGTGGTGCGATCAATCTCCCCGCTGGCTAGACGTCCAGAAGCATGCCAAGGCCATGCTGGAAGCCGTCCGGAAGAGGGATAAGGACAATATCCCTGGGATAGAGACGTTCAATCTTGAACGCATTCTATCCCTTCTGGCTGAGGTAAGAAACTTGTCAATTCAATTTTATTTTTTCCAAGTGTTTTATCCCGCCTGCGGTACTTATACCGTCTGCTTTTTTGTAGGCCATGCTGCGGGTGGACGGGCTCAAACATCCTTATTCCCGCAAACGGGAAGAGGTAAAAAGGGCCAAGAAGTCCGCCATAGACGCTGATAATATTGCTTTACACTCGACTATCGTAAATGAGCTTGAAACTAAAGCAATAATTATGACACAAGCGTCTAGAATCTAGCAGCTGGAGTCAGATCTGGAGACGGCCAAACAGCGGGCAACGGATGCTGAGACGACTAAGAAGGAGGCGGAGGAGGCCTAGAAGAAGGGGGATGAGAGCGCCAAAAAGGCTGATGAGGCGCTCAAGAAGGCCCAGGCGGACCTTGGCACACTTCAAGGTGTTTCCGAAGAGAACACCAAACTAAAGACCAAGGTTCAAAGGCTGGAGAAGGAGGCTGCTCAGGCTCAGACAAACTTTGCAGTTACCCTGGAGGCGGAGCAAAACCGTCTTGTTGCTGAGAGTGACGCTGACAATGACGCCCGTATGAAGATCGCCTGGGCTGCCTTGTACCCAGAAGCGGATTACAGCGTCTGGGCACTGGCGCACAGCTATGCCGAGTACGTGGTGTACTTGAGAGAGCAAGGTGAGCCAGAGCCTGCCTCTTTCGAAGCCCGGGTCAACTCCAATAACGAGCCGTCCGCGCCTAAGCTACCTGGTCCCGGTGAAGCACAAGAGATACCCTCAGATGATGAGGAGGACCAGGTGGAGCAGCCTGTAGGCCAGAAGTGATTCAGCGGCAGTATGCCAACCCTTCTTTTTATTTTTTCTTTTATTTAGCGGCAGTATGCCAAAACTTGTTTTTTCTTTTTCTTTTATTTAGCGGCAATATGCCAAAACTTGTTTTTTTCGGCCTGCGTGCCGAGTATCTTTGTATTTACCGGTTGTGGAGCCGTGTTAATTAACAATTTATTTCTCCCGGACGGGGTCCAGTTAACATTTTAATCCACTACAACTGTTTGGTTGGGTGGACTTTTATGAAGTCACCGACTGAGTCGGCTTTGATCATTTTGCATCTGAATTTTTATTTTTTTCCAAATTTTAATTTTTCATTTTTTCTTAACTTATCAAAAGTATGCGGCAATTTTTCGCCTAACTAATCAATATTCTGGCTGTCCTTGCCCCTGGACGGCTGTGTGATTGGTTTCAAGTGGAGTTGGTTGATTGACTTGAAAACATCTGATGCTGCAAAGAGCATGATATGTTTGTAAGTCAATCAATCACAGTAGTGATTGCCCCAAACCAAGTGCACAGCCGTACACCGACAGGCGTTCCAGTCACTACCCAGACGGCGTTTGTATGTCTTGGTACAGATTTCATAGCCATTGAACAACTCTTTTGCCCCAATTGGGGTGGGAAGTGCAATTTTGGAATAGATAACCTAAGTGAGAACTTCAGCCGGTGACCGACTGATGCCTCTGGGCATTCGGTATCTGGAAACTTTATCGTTCTTCATAGGTTATTTCGGTCAGACGGCTATGAGTTGACCAATTTGGTCGTTCAATTTTTGTCGTCTGCATAGATACGTAGAACCGACAAATAATCTGTTCTCTGCGACGATTGCACCCGGAGGGGTGTCACCAGAAGCCTTTGTCCATGTTGGGACAGGCGATTTTATAAAATGAGCAACCATCCGGTCATTTTAGCCTCTGGTCTTGTTTGAGAACGGTTGTATTGCCACTAAACGTTTTTGTGCTTAGTTTTTAGTTAGAGTATTGAATTTACACTAGTATCGAACTTAGTTAAACAGAAAAATTCGTCTGGATCATTACCCAGGCGAACAGACAATTAATAAGTAAAACTTAGTAAAAATACATAAAGAGTCCATCCGGGTATTACTCAGGCGGAAAAACAAAACTTTCTTGCAAACAAAGTCTGATTTCATTGATTGATTCATTTGTTTACAAAAAATTTACATTCTTAGAAGTAGTACTTTTTTAAATTGTCTACATTCCAAGTTTTAGGCAGGCGCCTGCCGTCTAGAGTTTCCAGGCAGTAGGTGCCGTCCCTTACTTCTTCATAGATCCGGTACGGGCCTTCCCAATTTGGTGTTAGCTTCCCGAGCTCATTGGCCCTACCGGTTGCCTCCATTTTCCGTAACACTAAGTCGTCAACTTTCAAAGGACGCTTGTTTACTTTTTTGTTGTAGGCTCTAGTCATTCTCAGACGGTAAATCTCATGACGCAAGGCGGCATTTCCCCTGCATTCTGGGAGTGGATCCAATGCCAGGCGCATTGCTTCCCAGTTTGCCTCTTCATCATATAGCATGACTCTGAGAGTCGGCTCGTAATGTTCAATGGGCAAGACGGCTTCAGCACCGTAAACCATGAGAAATGGGGTTTCACCAGTTGCCCCTTTTTCTGTTGTCCGGATGGCCCATAGGACATGGATTAACTCTTCTGCCCACAACCCACCGGCTCTTTATATTTTCTTCTTAATTCCGTCTGAGATGAGTTTGTTGAAGGCTTCAACTTGGCCGTTTGCTTGGGGCCGACCAATGGATGCTAAAAAACTTGAGATCCCCTGATCTCCCAACCAAGTTTTTAGCTGAGGCGTCTCAAACTGAGGACCATTATCAAACACCATAGACATAGGAACCCTATACCGGGTGATAATGTTCTTCCAGATGAAGGAGATTACGTCTGAGGTCTTGATGTTCTAAACCGCCTCAGCCTCCACCCACTTGGTGAAATAATCCACAGCCACCAAGATGTAGCGCTTTCCGCCTGGAGCAGGCGTGTAAGAACCTAGGATGTCCATGCCCCATTTTGCAAACGGGATTAGGCTAGGATGGCCGTCAGATCAGTAGCCGGACGGCGAATAAGATTACCAAACTTTTGGCACTTGTCACATTTCTTCACCAACTCCTTGGCGTCTGCCTCAAGAGTGGGCCAAAAGTAATGTCGTCTGGCTCTAACGGCTAGGGACCTGCCGCCTATGTGGGAGGCGCAGAATCCCGAGTGCAAGTCTTTGAGAACTTCCTTCCCCTTTTTTGGAGTGACACACTTCCACAGGGGCTTAAGAAACCCTGCCTTGAAGAGTTCTCCACTTTTCAACTCGAAGCTTGCAGCTCGCTTCGTAAGGACGGCTGCTTCCTGTGGCGAATCAGGAAGTGTGTCGTCTGAAAGATAAGCCCGGATGCCATCCATCTAGGTAGAGCTTCGATCCAGAACTCCAATGTTATCTTCATAGATACTTCTCTTTTCAAGAACATCCCAAAAGAAAGACCGAGGCGTATCATGGCAGGCGGAAGACGCCAGTTTTGACAATGCATCCGCCTGGTTATTTTCGGACCTAGGCACTTGATTCAGTCGGAATTCCTCAAGTGCCCCGGCCTCTTCTTTGACCGCCTGAAGATATTTGATCATAGCCGGATGGGTAGCCTCATAACTTCCCTCATATTGGCTAATAACCAATTGGGAATCAGAAGAGGCGTCAATTTTCATGGCCCCTGCCGCCTTACACATGCGAATGCCGGCTAGCAGGGCTTCATATTCCGCCTCATTGTTAGAGGCCTGAAACTTGAAGCGTAGTGCATACTCAAATCTGTCCCCTTCAGGAGACTCGTAGATTACTCCTGCACCACAGCCGTTCTTTGTAGAGCTCCCGTCTACGTACACTTTCCAAACCTGATCAAGATTATCCGGAGCCACCGGACGGGTCATTTCAACAATGAAGTCGGCAAACGCCTGACCCTTCACTGCCTTTCTTGGTTCGTAAGTTATTTCAAGACTTTGCATTTCAATACCCCATTTCAACATTCTCCCGGATGAGTCCAAGGTAGACATTGGCCGCTTGAGTGGCTAGTCAGTGTAGATCACCACCGGATGTGCCAAAAAAGTAAGGCTTCAATTTTTTGAATGCCATATACAAAGAAAGGCCAAATTTTTTAACCATGGGGTATCGGAGTTCGGCATTTTTAAGAACATGGCTAATGAAGTAAACCGGGAGCTGCATTGATGTGATGGAACATCGCTCAGCAAGGAGAACGACACTGAGGGCATGATCTGAGACGGCTAAGTACATGTACAACGTCTCCCTAGGAAAAGGACAGACCAACAAAGGTAGAGAATGTAAATGCTCTTTCAACCTCTGGAACGCCGCATCAGCATCATCCCCCCATTCAAATCTGGTCTTCTTCCTGATTGCTTGGAAGAAGTAGAGGCATTTGTCGCCTGACCGGCTGAGGAACCTCCCCAAGGCGGCCAGGCAACCGGTGAGTCTCTGAACTTCCTTAAAAGAATGGGTGACTTCATGTCAATCACCGCCTTTATCTTTTCAGGGTTAGCCTCTATCCCCCTTTGATCAATCAGGAATCCGAGAAACTTCCCAGACTCAACACCAAAGACGCATTTCTTTGGAATTAACATAAACTTATGCCGCCTAAGTGTGGTGAAGGTTTCTCGGAGATCAGCAAGGTGATCCGCCTGTAACTTGGATTTGACTATCATGTCATCAATGTACGCCTCCACATTCCTCCTAATCTAATTAATGAAGACCGTATTAATCATCCGTTGGAAAGTGGCAGGCGCATTTTTCAAGCCAAACGGCATCACAGTATAATAGAATAGCCCCTGATCAGTGACGAAGGCCGTCTTTTCTTGATCTTTCTTCCACAGGGGTATCTGATGGAAGCCGGAGTAGGCGTCCATAAAGCTCATCAAGGCGTGACCGGCTGTAGAGTCGACCAGACTGTCGATCTTTGGAAGCGGGTAACCGTCCTTTGGACACGCCTTGTTGAGGTCTGTGTAATCAACACACATGCGCCAGGTCCCATTCAGTTTCTTAACAAGGACCACATTGGCCACCAAGTCGGGAAAATTACAAGGCCGAATGAACTTGGCGTCTAGCAGTTTTTTGACTAAGGCAGCTGCCGCCTGACTTCTTTCCTCACCGTGGTTTATTTTCTTTTGGTAGATGGGCTTCTTTTTGGGATCCACGGCGAGTTTTTGGACAGCGAGATCCGGGCTGACGCCTGGCATCTCTTCCACTTCAAAGGCAAAGATGTCTTTGAATTCCTTCAGGAGGGGGTGCAAACTTGCACCCAAGGTAGCATGAGCAACCGTCCCAACCTTCACAGTACGTTCCGGATGGCTATCATCCAGAACGAGATCAATGCTTTCACCAGCCGGTTGGGGACGGAGCTCATCTGACCGTTCACCGGTCAGTGATTGCAATTTTTTCTCTTTCTTTACCTCCACCAACAGAGGTGCCTTTATTTTCTTTCCGTCTATTGGTGGGGCAGGTGCTAGGTCGGCATCCTTGACATTGTCAAGGTCTATTGGTTCCTGACCGCCTGGGGCCACGATATCTCGGACGGCTGAGAGATAGCACTCCCGGGCCGTCTTCTGATCCCCATTCAGGGAACCAACAAAGCTGTCATCCCTCTCATACTTGATGAGCATGAGAGGCGGGATGATTACTGCCTTGGCTTCATTGAGAGTTGGCCGGCCAAGGATGATGTTGTAGGCGGTCAACTCCTCAACGACCAAGAATCTGACGACAATATGTCTTCCTTGGCCTTTTTCCCCCAGCCGGATGGGTAAGTCAATTCTACCGGCTGGGTAGACCATCCCTACTCCAAAACCAACCAAGGGGTGGGTGACCAGATGCATGCTGCTGACAATGTATTTCAGCTTTTGCAGGCACCGGAGGCTGATGATGTCTGATGAGCTGCCGGTGTCAATAAGGATTTGTCCAACCAGCTGGTTGGCAACCTTATATTCAATGACCACCAGGTCATCATGCGGACGGCGGACGCTGCCCCTATCCTTCTCAGTGATCAAGACGTCTGGGAAGGAGGAGCTGGCAGACGCCTGCTCATTATCATCTTTGTCCATCATTCGAAGATGGCTCTTGGTGCCCCGGATGTTAGGGCCACCACATGAGAATCCGCCTGCTATAGTGTAGACGGGCTCCTTGTCGGTATCCGAACTACTAGAAGGCTTAGGGGTAGTCTTGGAGGACTGAACCTTGTTTTTCTTTTTTGCCCCAGCTGGGGACTTAGAAATGTAGGACTTCAGCAGCTCTTTGTCAGCCAGACGGTCCAACGCACGCTGAAGACTAAAGCAGTCGTTGGTTTCATGGCCGACCTCCTCATGGAGTTAACAGAATTTATTTTTGTTCCGTGACTGGACAGAACTCTTCATTGGATTCGGCTTTTCAATGGACAGTCGGTCCTTTACTTCCATGAGGATGGAATTGCAGTCTTTATTAAACTCGTACTTGGGAACGTACGCTTTAAATTCTTTCTTTTTCTTCTAGGACGGCTGGTCAGAGTCAGTAACTGCCCAAACTTCTTTTGTTTTCTTGCTCTCTTCTTTGTTTTTGGCCGGCTGAGCTGGCCGGCTGTCTTTTTGTTTGTCGGACTTCTTGGAGTCCGACGGGCTTCCAGGCGAGCAGAGGTCGGTAGCTTGGATGTAGCTTTCCGCCTCCCTCAGGGTCGCCTATAAGGTGAAAGCCCCTTTTCTGACTAAGTCGAACTTAAAGGTCGACCCGTTTCTCAGACCCTTGAAAAAGTCTGTAAAAGCTACCTCGTCAGACAGTCCTTGAATCTGAATTCTTATCAGATTGAACCGCCTGACATATGAGCGCAGCTCTTCTCTCTCTCCCTGCTTAACAGTGCTCAAATCAAGGCTTGTTTTCTTAGCAGGGATGTTCGTTGAGAAGTTGGAAGCAAACAGGAAGGCGAGCTTCCTGAAGCTATCGATTGACCCTGCTGGCAAATTACACAACCATTGTTGGGAAATGTCCTTCAATGTAGCCAGGAAGCACCGACACCAAGTGGCATCATCCAACCCCTGCAGATACATGAGGTTGGTGTAAGCCATGAGGTGGTCTTCCAGATTGGTGGTACCATCATAGGTACCAACTAATACATTCTTAACCTTGGCCGGCTGGGCCGCCTTGGTTATCTCCCGGGTTAAAGCAGAAGGCTATTCACCCAGGCATAGCAGACGAAGCTGCCAGTCCAATGGATGGACATTTGGATATGTCGCCTGACCCCCAAAGAAGGCCGGCTGCATGAAGTGAGGGGGATACTGTCCGTAATCCTGAGTAGGCACATACGGTACAACTCCAATCATGTGAGGGCCGGAATGGACGGTGTTTAGGGTAATTTTACCCCGCCACGTGGTCCAATCACATGACGACACGTGTCATCCTCAAGATGGCCCAAAGTGGACCAATCTCTGCTTGACACGTGTCGCTCCAGAAAATAAGGCAAAAAAGGGCGGCCTTAGGGCCCAAATCCCAAGAAAGCCGCAAAGCGGCGCAGCCCACCACTGATTAAGGTACAGTGACCTAATCAGTGGCACAAATCCAAAAGACCCTATAAATAGGGAGATGACCCTCTTTTTGGGGACACGTTTTTTGATCATTTATTACACATTTACTCTTTGATAGAGACATCCTGAGCTTAGAATCCGAGCAGATCCCTACCTAAATTTCCGCACCTTTTTCTCCCTTCAATTTTCTAACTTGTGCGTTGGAGGCGGAGCACCACCCATCTGGTGTCTCCGTTTGTTTTGCAGGTACAGCTCACCCCCGGACCAGTCTTCGTGTTGTAACTCTCCCAAGGGACAAAAACACCCAAAACATTTGGCGCCGTCTGTGGGGAGAGTACCTCGAAGATGGTTCAAGATTCTGTACCACCCCCAAACCGTCTGGGTGAAGACCCAAAAGTCTTTACAGACTATGAGGATGAAGATCCTCAGGTCGAAACCTTAACAGCGGAAGACGGCTCTCTCAGAATCAGGCGCATCCGGCCCAGAGAGACTGGAGCGGGGTGCCTCCCAGGCGGGTGCAAGTAGACCCCCTGGGCAGCCGAAAGGGGAAACCCAAACGGCAGCTGGATCAGCGCTTGTCACCCGGGACGAGCTCATGAGATTCATGACAAGTTTCAAGGATGAAATTAAAGAGCTGATCACCCAGAGTCGGGCTGGCCCAAGTAGAGGTCAGTCGGCTACAAAGATTCATCTGGAAAAGGGGAAGTCAGTCAAAAATCGGCAGCCAACTCCCCATCCAAAGGAGAAGGCAGTCGGGACCATTGATTGGTCCAAAATTCTTCTCCCCGAGGGGAATAACAATAACTCCCGCCGTACTCAACAGTCGGTGAGAAGTGTAAAATCAACTCTTGATGCCCGGTAGATCATTAACCGGAAGAGAAACCAGTCGCTGTCTGAGTCGGCTTCAACGTCGAATTTACAGACAGCTTCAACAATACCTTTGCCGGGAATGCATCTTCCTTGCATGAGAGTCAGACATGCGGTAATACCGTCCATTCTGGCCCTCACATGATTGGAGTTGTACTGTTTGTGCCTACTCAGGCTTACGGACATTATTCTCCTCACTTTATGCAGCCGACCCTCTTTGGAGGTCAGGCGGCATATCCAAATGTCCAGCCATTGGACTGGCAGCTTCGTCTGCTGTGCCTGGGTGAACAGCCTTCTGCGTTCACCCGGGAGATAACCTAGGCGGCTCAGCCGTCCAAGGTTAAGAATGTGTTGGCTGGTACCTATGACGGTACCACCAATCCGTAAGACCACCTCATGGCTTACACCAACCTCATGTATCTGCAGAGGTTGGATGATGCCACTTGGTGTCGGTGCTTCCCAACTACACTGAAGGGCATTGCCCAACAGTGGTTTGGCAACTTGCCGGCTGGGTCCATCGATAGTTTCAGGAAGCTCGCCATCCTGTTTACTTCCAACTTCTCAATGAACATCCCTACTAAGAAAACAAGCCTTTATTTGAGCACTGTTAAGCAGGGAGAGAGAGAAAGGTTGCGCTCCTATGTCAGGCGGTTCAATCTGATCAGAATTCAGATTCAAGGACTGTCGAACGAGGTAGCTTTTACAACTTCTTCAAGGGTTTGAGAGACGGGTCGACCTTCAAGTTCAACCTAGTCATAAAAGAGGCTTTCACCTTACAGGAGGCTCTGAGGGAGGCGGAAAGCTATATCAAGGCTACCGAACTCTGCTCGCCTGGTAGCCAGTCGGACTCCAAGAAGTCCGGCAAACAGAAAGATGGCCGGTCAGCTCAGCTGGCCAAAAACAAAGAAGAGAGCAAGAAAAGAAAAGAAGTATGGGCGGTTACAGACTCTGACCAGCCGTCCCAGAAGAAAAAGAAAGAGTTTAAAACGTACGTCCCCAAGTACGAGTTTAACAAAGATTGCAACTCCATCCTCATGGAGGTAAAGGACCGGCTCTCCATTGAGAAGCCGAATCCTATGAAGAGTTCTGTCTAGTCACGGAACAAAAATAAATTCTGTCAGTTCCATGAGGAGGTCCGCCATCACATCAACGACTGCTTCAGTCTTCATCGGGCGTTGGACCGCTAGCTGACAATGGGCTGTTGAAGTCCTACATTTCTAAGGCCCCAGCCGGGGCAAAAAATAAAAACAAGGGTCAGTCCTCCAAGACTACCCCCTAACCTGCTCGTAGCTCGGATACCAATAAGGAGCCGCTCTACACAATAACAGGCGGGTTCTCTTGTGGTGGCCCTACCATCCGGGGCACCAAGATCCATCTTCGAATGATGGACAAGGATGATGACGAGCAGGCGTCTGCAAGCACCTCCTTCCCAGATGTCTTGATTACTGATAAGGATAGGGGCAGCGTCCGCCGTCCGTATGATGAACCGGTTGTCATTGAATGTAAGGTTGCCAACCAACTGGTTGGAAGAATCCTTATTGACACCGGCAGCTCATCAAACATCATCAGCCTCTGGTGCTTGCAAAAGCTGAAATACAATGTCAGCAGCATGCATCCGGTCACCCACCCCTTGGTTGGTTTTGGGGGTGGGATTGTCTACCCAGCCGGAAGAATTGATTTACCCATCCGGCTGGGGGAGAAAGGCCAGGGACCACATATTGTTGTCAGATTCTTGGTCGTCGAGAAGTTGACCGCCTACAACATTATCCTTGGCCGGCCAACCCTCAACGTAGCCAAGACAGTAATAATCCCGTCTCTGATGCTCATCAAATATGAGAGGGATGACGGCTCTGTTGGTTCCTTGAATGGGGATCAGAAGACGGCTCGGGAGTGCTATCTCTCAGCCGTCAGAGACACTGTGACCCTAGGCGGTCAGGAACCAATTGACCTTGACAATGTCAAGGATGCCGATCCAGCACCTGCTCAACCAGCAGCTGGAAAGAAAAGAAAGGCACCTCCGCTGGTGGAGGTAAAGAAAGAGAAAAAATAGCAATCACTGACCGGTGAACGGTCAGATGAGCTCCGTCCCCAACCGGCTGCTGAAAGCATTGATCTCGTTCTGGATGACAGCCGTCCGAAACGTACTGTAAAGGTCGGGACGGTCGCTCATGCTACTTTGGGTGCAGACTTGCACCTTCTGCTGAAGGAATTTAAAGACATTTTTGCCTTTGAAGTGGAAGAGATGCCAGGCGTCAGCCCGGATCTTGCTGTCCATAAGCTCGCCGTGGATCCTAAAAAGAATCCCATCCGGCAAAACAAAAGAAACCACGGTGAGGAAAGTAGTCAGGTGGCAGCTGCCGAAGTTAAAAAGCTGCTAGACTCCAGGTTCATCCGGCCTTGTAATTGTCCTGACTGAGTGGCCAATGTGGTCCTTGTTAAAAAACCGAATGGGACCTAGCGCATGTGTGTTGATTACACATATCTCAACAAGGCGTGTCCAAAGGACAGTTACCCGCTTCCAAAGATCGACAGTCTGGTCGATTCTATAGCCGGTCACGCCTTGATGAGCTTCATGGATGCCTACTCCGGCTTCAATCAAATACCCCTGTGGAAGAAAGATCAAGAGAAGACAGCCTTCGTCACTGATCAGGGGTTATTCTGTTATACTGTGATGTCGTTTGGCTTGAAAAATGCGCCTGCCATTTTCCAACGAATGATTAATACAGTCTTCATTAATCAGATTGGGAGGAATGTGGAGGCGTACATTGATGACATGATAGTCAAATCCAAGAAACAGGCGGATCACCTTGCTGATCTCCGAGAAACATTCACCACCCTTAGGCGGCATAAGGTTATGTTAAATCCTAAGAAATGCGTCTTTGGTGTTGAGTCTGGGAAGTTTCTCGGATTCCTGATTGACAAAGGAGGATAGAGGCTAACCCTGAAGAGATACAGGCGGTGATAGACATGAAGTCACCCGGTTCCGTCTAGGAAGTACAGAGACTCACCGGCTGTCTGGCCGCCCTGAGGAGGTTCCTCAGCCGGTCAGGCGACAATTGCCTCTACTTCTTCCAAGCAATTAGAAAGAAGACCAGATTTGAATGGGGGGATGATGCTGAGACGACATTCCAGAGGTTGAAGGAGCACTTACATTCTCTACCTAGGTTGGTTAGTCCTTTACCTAGGGAGACGTTGTACATGTACTTAGCCGTCTCAGATCAAGCCCTAAGTGCCGTCCTCCTTGCTGAGCGAGACGGCGTGCAGCTCCCGGTTTACTTCATTAGCCATGTTCTTAAAAATGCTGAACTCCTGTATCCCATGGTTGAAAAAATTTGGCCTTGCTCTGTATATGGATTTCAAAAAATTGAAGCCCTACTTTTTGGTACATCCGATGGTGATTTACACCGACCAGCCACTCAAGCGGCCATTGTCTACCTTGGACTCATCCGGGAGAATGTTGAAATGGACTATTGAAATGCAAAGTATTGAAATCACTTACGAACCAAGAAACGCAGTGAAAGGTCAGGCGTTTGCCGACTTCATTGTTGAAATGACCCGTCTGGTGGCTCCGGATAATCTTGATCAGGTTTGGAAAGTGTATGTAGACGGGAGCTCTATAAAGAACGACTGTGGTGCAGGCGTAATCTACGAGTCTCCTAAAGGGGACAGATTTGAGTATGCACTATGCTTCAAATTCCAGGCCTCTAACAATGAGGCGGAATATGAAGCCTTGCTAACCGGTATTCGCATGTGTAAGGCGGCAGGGGCTATGAAAATTGACGCCTACTCTGATTCTCAATTAGTTGTTAGCCAGTATGAGGGAAGCTACGAGGCTACTCATCCGGTTATGATTAAATATCTTCAGGCAGTCAAAGAAGAGACCAAGACACTTGAGGAATTCCGGCTGAATCAGATGCCTAGTTCGGAAAACAACCAGACGGATGCATTGTTAAAGCCGACATCTTCCGCCTGCCATGATACGCCTCGGTCAGTCTTCTGTGAAGTTCTGGAAAAGATAAGCATCTATGAGGATCCCGTTGGAATTCTGGACCGAAGCTCTACCTGGATGGATGGCATCCGGGCCTATCTTTCAGACGGCACACTTCCTGATTCGCCACGTGAAGCAGCCTTCTCGAAAAAGCAAGCTGCAATATTCGAGTTGAAAAATGGAGAACTTTTCAAGGCGGGGTTTGTAAAGCCTTTGTTGAAGTGTGTCACCCCAGAAAAGGGGAAGGAAGTTCTCGAAGACTTACACTCGGGATTTTGCGCCTCTCACGTAGGCAGCAAGTCCCTAGCTGTCAGAGCCAGACGACACTATTTTTGGCCCACTCTTGAGGCAGACGCCAAGGAGTTGGTGAAGAAATGTGACAAGTGCCAAAAATTTGGCAAACTCATTCACCGTCCGGCTACTGATCTGACGGCCATCCACAGCCCAATCCCGTTTGCAAAATGGGGCATGGACATTCTAGGTCCTTACACGCCTGCTCCAGGCGGAAAGAGCTACATCTTAATGGATGTGGATTATTTCACCAAGTGGGTAGAAGCTGAGGCGGTTAAAAACATCAAAACCTCAAACGTGATTTCCTTCATCTTGAAAAACATTATCACCCGATACGGGGTACCTATGTCTATGGTGTTTGATAATGGTCCTCAGTTTGAGACGCCTCAGCTAAAAACTTGATTGGGAGATCAAGGGATCTCAAGCTATTTTGCATCTGTTGGCCGGCCCCAAGCAAACGACCAAGTTTAAGCCTTCAATAAACTCATCTCAGACGGCATTAAGAAGAAAATAGAAAGAGTCGGTGGCTTATGGGCAGAAGAGTTAATCCATGTCCTATGGGCCATCCGGACAACAGCAAAGGGGGCAACCGGTGAAACCCCATTTCTTATGGTTTACGGTGCTGAAGCCGTCTTGCCCATCGAACATTACGAGCCGACTCTTAGAGTCATGCTATATGATGAAGAGGCAAATTGGGAAGCAATGCGCCTGGCATTGGATTCACTCCCAAAACGCAGGGGCAATGCCGCCTTGCGTCATGAGATTTACCGTATGAGAATGACGAGAGCCTACAACAAAAAAGTACACAAGCGTCCATTGAAAGTTAACGACTCAGTGTTACGAAAAATGGAGGCAACCGGTAGGGCCAATGAGCTGGGAAAGTTAACCCCAAATTGGGGAGGCCCCTACCGGATCTATGAAGAAGTAAGGGATGGCACCTACCGCCTGGAAACTCCAGACGGTAGGCGCCTGCCTAGAACTTGGAATGTAGACAATTTAAAAAAGTACTACTTCTGAGAATGTAAATTTTTTGTAAACAGTGAGTCAATTAATGAAGATCTAGGCTTTGTTTGCAAAATTGAGTTATCGTTTGATTATCCATCCGGGTAATATCTAGGCGGATTCCCCATTTACCTAACTAGTTCGATACTTAGTGAAGGTTACATTTGTTTGACCGCCTGGGTAATACTCGGATCTCTTGTTTATTTTAGTTTGATACCTTGTTTATTCAACTGCTTGACTATCCGCCTGGGTAATACCCAGACAGGCTCGTTTGTTTAAAAAAAAAAAAAAAAAAATTGAGTTCGATACTTAGTGTAAATTCAATACTTCGACTAAAAACTAAGCACAAAAACTATTAGTGGCTATACAACTGGTCTCAAACAAGACCAGAGGCTAAAATGGCCGGATGGTTGCTCATTTTATAAACTCGCCTGTCCCAACATGGACAAAGGCGTCCGGCGATACCCCTCCGGGTGCAATCGTCGCAGAGAACAGACTATTTGTCGGTTCTACGTACCCATGCATATGGCAAAGATTGAACGACCAAATTGGTCAACTCATAGCCGTCTGACCAAAATGACCTGTGAAGAATGATCAAGTTGCCGAATACCGAATGCCATGGGGCATCAGTCGGTCACCGGCTGAAGGTTTCACTTAGGTTATCTATTCCAAAATTGCACTTCCCACCCCAATTAGGGAAAAAGATTTGTTCAATGGCTATGAAATCTCTACCTAGACGGACAAACACTGTCTGTAATGATCAAAACTGACTCAGTCGGTGCATTTAATAAAGGCCACCCAACCAAATAGTTGTAGTAGATTAGAATGTTAACCGGACCCCGACCCCGTCCGGAAGAAAGAAATTGTTAATTAACACGGCTCCACAGCCGGTAAATAAAAGGATACTCGGCACGCAGGCCGGAAAAAGCAAGTTTTGGCATACATCCACTGAATAAAAGAAAAAAAAAAGCAGAGATTGGCATACTGCCGCTAAATGGTCACTTCTGGCCTGCAGACGGTGCGTCTTGGTCCTCCTTTTCCTCATCATCTGAGGGTATCTCCTGTGATTCACCAGGACTAGGAAGCTCAGGCGCGGGCGGCTCGTTGTTGGAGTTGACCCAGGCTTCGAAAGAGGCAGGCTCTGGCTCACCTTGTTCTCTCAACTACACCATGTCCTCGGCGTACCTGTGAGCCAGTGCCCAGAGGCCATAATCCATGTCCGGGTACAGGGCAGCCCAGGCGATCTTCATCCGAGCGTCATTGTCAGCGTCACTCTCAGCAACAAGGCGGTTTTGATCAGCCTCCAGGGTTGCTGCAAAGTTTATCTAAGCCTGAGCAGCCTCCTTCTCCAGCCTCTAAACCTTGGTCTTCAGTTTGGTGTTCTCTTCGGAAACACCTTTAAGTGTGCCAAGGTCAATTTGGGCCTTCTTCAGCTCCTCAACAGCCTTTTTGGCGCTCTCGTCCGCCTTTTTTTAGGCCTCCTCCGCCTCCTTCTTAGCCGTCTTAGCATCCGTCGCCCGCTGATTGGCCGTCTTCATATCAGACTCCAGCTGCTGGATTCTAGACGCCTGTGTCATAATTATTGCTTTAGTTTCAAGTTCATTTACGATAGTCGAGTGTAAAGCAATACTATCAGCGTCTAGGGCGGACTTCTTGGCCCTTTTAACCTCTTCCCGTTTGCGGGAATAAGGACTTTTGAGCCCGTCCACCCGCAGCATGGCCTGCAAAAAGACAGGCGGTATAAGTATGGCAGGCGGGATAAAACACTTGGAAAAAACAAAATTGAATTGACAAGTTTCTTACCTCAGCCAGAAGGGATAGAATGCGTTCAAGATTGAACGTCTCTATCCCAGGGATATTATCCTTATCCCTCTTCCGGACGGCTTCCAGCATGGCCTTGGCATGCTTCTCCTCAAGATCTTTGCGGATGGTTGCAGAAGACCGCTTGGGAGTTTTCTCCGACTGCAACATGTTTAATGCTTCTTCTGCAAAAAGAAAGAAATTGGTCAATATCATAAATCAGTTTCGATAGAAAAATACTACAGACGGATATAAACTTAGGCACATACGTTTTGTAAGCATGTGCCCTAGCCCGCAGGCGGCTAGGAAACACTCAACCCTGAACCAGGCGCTCTTGGGGATCCAGTTCATGGGAACTTTTATTGTTTCCCCGGTTGACAGAGTTGCGTCTGTGAGGCCGAGAAAGTCTGCCTCAATTATCTTGTTAAAATCTTCCTCTAGGATCCGGGGAAGAGCGCACTTCCTGCCCAACAAGTCGGGCTTCTTATTGTACAGACAGAAATTCATAATTTTCCCGTCTGGTTAGGGTTGACATTAGGTAGAAACTGTGCTTCCAGCCATCGAACTTCGATACCTTGTCCAAGGTCATCATATATTGAGGCTGCGTGGTTAGAGTTTACCACGCCCTCCAGCCGCCTGGGCTTCTGCTAAGATAGTGCATACTAGAAAAAGCCTCTCAGCCGGGGTTAAGCCCCTGAAACTCGCAGTCGGCAACATACCCTGGAATGTTTGTCCAAGAGTTGGGGGTAAGTTGCCTGATTCCGAGGCCATAGCCTCTAAAAATTGCCTTCACCGCCTGGTGAAGGGGAAAGCGGAGACCAGCCTTGAACGCCGCCTCATAACAGCCAAAATAGCTGTTTGCGTTCTGTTCCTCGTTCTCCCAGGCGATGGTGCCATTCTCAGGCGGCACCTGGATTCTATACCCGTTTCCTAGCGGGTGTATTTGGGTAAAATTCTTTAAGTTCTCCTCCATTTGGATCCGGTCTTTGGAGGAGACGTGGATGTTGAAGGAATCATCCTTCTCGTTCCACTTTTTCCTTTCTTCCTCCTCGCTATCCGGAAGCGGGGGTAAGTCCTCACTGCTCTCAGAGGTAGAGGCAGAGCTGTCGCTCTCCGTCTCCTCTTCACTTTGATTCAAGGGGGCAGAGGCGGCCTCGTTGCCGCCTTGGTCGCATTCCTTCAAGAAGGAATCATTAGGAGTTGAAGGGGCGCGCGGAGGGGATCTCTCCAGAGCCGTCTGGCCTCCCTGACCAGACGTTTCTCCCTCAGGCATTTGGCCGCCTGAGCCTTCGCTCTTGTATTTTGGATTAATTGTCATCTGCTTTATCCAAGCCATTGTGTCCTGCACAGACACGTAACTGGTCGGAATCTGAGGCAAAGGGTGGTCCCAACACCCTGAGACGACACTCCCAGTCCTAAACTCAGCCGTCCCTAGTGACCGGCTGGACTCTAACCTAGGTTGTGCCGTGTGTGTTGGTGATGCATCCATTTATTGCAGGGAATATGTACAAGCGGTGAAAAAAGAAAAAGAGCTGAAAGAGGCAGAGACGGTACCTTTTGAAGAGATTTCTAAAACTAGGCGGGTCCGGCTGGGTCTCTAGAAGACGAGCTTTCTTGCTTGCGCCTGACTCAAACGGGTGACGTCTGCTCTCTCAAAGTTCTCTCTAGAAAACTTTTTGTAAACGTACCAAAATTATGAGGGTAAACAACTATATATAGACGGTAAAAACGGGGGCATTTCCGTAATTTACCTAGAAGGTGAACGGTTACTCTTTAATGGTAAAAATACCGCCAATCGGAGCGTGACACTTGTCACAGATGCCACGTGGCGTGCCACGTCACATCTGTGAGGGGAAAATGTTTAGGGTAATTTTACCCGCCACGTGGTCCAATCAGAGGACGACACGTGTCAGCCTCAGAATGGCCCAAAGTGGACCAATCTCTGCTTGACACGTGTCGCTCCAGAAAATAAAGGAAAAAAGGGCGGCCTTCAGGCCCAAATCCTGAGAAAGCCGCAAAGCGGCGCAGTTCACCACTGATTAAGGTACAGTGACCTAATCAGTGGCACAAATCCAAAAGACCCTATAAATAGGGAGATGACCCTCTTTTTGGGGACACGTTTTTTGATCATTTATTACACATTTACTCTTTGATAGAGACATCCTGAGCTTGGAATCCGAGCAGATCCCTACCTAAATTTCCGCACCTTTTTCTCCCTTCAAGTTTCTAACTTGTGCGTCGGAGGCGGAGCACTACCCATCTGGTGTCTCCGTTTGTTTTGCACGTACAGCTCACACCGGACCAGTCTTCGTGTTGTAACTCTCCCGAGGGACAAAAACACCCAAAATAGACGGTATTACCGCCTGTCTGGCTCTCATGCAAGGAGGGTGCACTCCCTGCAGAAATGTTGTTGAAGCAGTTTGGAAAGTTTGACGTTGAAGCCGACTTTGACAGCGATTGGTTTCTCTTCCGGTTGATGATCTCCCGGACATCGAGAGTTGATTTTTTACTTCCCATCGGCTGTTGAGTCCGGCGGGTGTTGTTGTTGTTCCTCTTAGGAAGGAGAATTTTTTACCAATCAATGGTCCCAGCTGCCTTCTCCTTTGGATGAGGAGTGGGCTGCTGGTCTCTGACTGACTTCCCCTTCTCTGGAGGAGTCTTTTTCGCCGACTGACCTTTACTTGGGCCAGCCTGGCTTTTGGTGATCAGCTCTTTAATTTCACCCTTGAAACTTGTCATGAATCTCATGAGTTCGTCTCGAGTGACAGGCGCTGATCCAGGGCCTTTTGGGTTTCCCCTTCCGGCTTCCTAGAGGGTCGACTTGGACCCGCCTGGAATGCACCCCGCTACAGATTGTCTCTGGGCCGGATGCGTTTGGTTCTGAGAGAGCCGTATTCGGCTGTAAAGGTTTCGACCTGAGGGTCTTCATCCTCATGGTCTGTAAAGACTTCTGGGTCTTCACCCAGACGGTTAGGGGGTGGTACAGACTCTTGAACCATCTTCGAGGTACTCTCCCCATAGACGGCGCCAAATGTTTTGGGTGTTTTTGTCCCTTGGGAGAGTTACGTCACGAAGTCTGATCCGGCTGAGCTGTACCTGCAAAATAACGGAGACTCCGGGTGGTTGGAGCTCCGCCTCCGACGGTCAAGTTAGTAACTTGAAACAGAATAAAGAGAACGAAATTTAGGTGGGTATCTGCTCGGATTCCAAGCTCAGGTGTTTCTCTGATGTAAGAGAATGCAAGTGTAATAAATGGTCATACGTGCCCTCAAAATGAGATACATCTCCCTATTTATAGGATCTTTGGGAATTATGCCCCTGATTAGGTCACTGAACCCTAATCATTGGTGGGCTGCGCCGTTTTACGGCGTTCTCGGGATTTGGGCCTAAAGGCCGCCTTTTTCCCTTTATTTCTGGAGTGACACGTGTCAAGCAGAGATTGGTCCACTCTGGACCAATCTGAGACTAACACGTGTCATCCTCTGATTGGGCCACGTGGCGGGGTAAAATTACCCTAAACTCCTTCAAAAACTACGATTCTTTTTTCGCGTCTTTCTTTTTCGGGAGAAAGTCGGTACCCTCCACAAAAATAACGGAAATTTTTTTTGCTTTTTTGCATTTTCGAGTCTCACAATCACAATACAATGCACACACGAGTCATGTACATGTTAAGTCATGTCATGATGTCACCTTGATTTGAGTCTAACACATGTGTCAAACACTTTGAGTCGAGTCAACCTCGAGTTAATCACAGCGAGTCAAGTTCATACCTTGAGTCATGATAAGTCAATGAGTCAAGAAAAACTAAGTCTTACGTCAACCCTAAAGAAGGGTAAGCAAAGTCCTATAGTCAAAGATATAAATGCAGGTGCATCTTAGCAAGCGGGGACATTCCCAGTTTTTTTTAAAAAACCGTGAATATCACACATAAGATTCCTCCAAGATAAGAGGAGTTACATTGATCGATAAAAATTCGAGATGAAGAGCTTTTATTCACAAAAGACTTGAGCGGAATTGGTTGAAAGGAAACGACCGAGCTCAAAGTTCGGAGCGAAACCGAGCAACGGCAGCAGAAAAAGCTGAATAGGGAAGACCCGACTCCAGCGCCAGACGACAACATCCAGCGTCTAGCAATAGATTTCAGCGCCTGGTGCTAGATCCCAGCGTTTGGCGACATAGCAAAATCACGCCACCAGAGATATTTCAGCAGCGACAGAGCTCGAAGCCTCTCAGAACAGCAATTTCGGGTTCCTTGGTACGCCAGTTAGCCCTAAAAGCAATTTGACATGATTGAGTAGTCAATTTGATTACAACCGTATATAAGTTATCGACCTGACGAAAGATCGTCTCACTTAGCTTAAAGCGCCTAAACATTGGCTCATCACAAAGGCACCGACGTACTGGTTCAGATGCACCGACGTAATTGTTCGCAACACCGAAATACAGGTTCACAATTCAAAGTACCGACATATTGGTTTACAAGCAGTAGAAGCGGCGACGCGCCGGCTAAAGCAAAGTTCAAGCGAGCTTTAAAGATCGACGAGCGTTGGTCTTTGGTAGTTTTCTTCGGAATATTATCGCAGCAACTGAGGATGACTTCCAGAGAGGTTATTTTAGACAGCATTCGCTAAGATTGTGGAGGTTGTCACCAAGATTTGAGAAGATAGCATGAGATGGGCGGTTTTCGACGGCATTCGCTAAGATTGTGGAGGTTGTCACCAAGATTCGAGAAGATAGCATGAGATGGGCGGTCTTCGACGGCATTCGCTAATATTGTGGAGGTTGTCACCGAGATTTGAGAAGAGCGGTTCGTGATGAGGCGGTCTTCGACGACTTTTGCTATGATTGAAAAGGATGTCACTATAATTCAAGAAAAGGCTCGAGATGTAGCAACATTGATAAACGGCGTTTCCTAGATTACAGAAGATCATCAAAACAAGCAGCAAGATGGCGTTCCCTAGATTGTGGAAGGTATCACGACTAATACAACAGCAATGCAACAAAAAATTCAGTTACCTTCAAAGACGTGTGCTCGACGGTGCAAGATACACGTTTATTAACTCTTTTATCTAATATAACTAACGCTAGTTTGCAGGTATCTGCGTTACAAGAATGATTTAGGATCGCCGAACGTTCTGAATCATTCTCCATCCCTATCTATGCTTTGACTTTTGTTTTCGAAACTTGCGTTTCTCCAAACTCAGTCAAAGTAGGGGCTTCTGTAGACTCCCATTTGTGTCTCCCCAAAACTAAACCCGGTGATGAGTACCATTCACGTTGAATCATGATCGAATGAAGTGAAAGTGTGGAATGTCTAGTGTTGCGGATAGTTTTAATTTATTTTCTTTTCTCTCTGTTTTTGAAAATCTATTTTAAGAAAGCAGCCAATCCAGTTTGGTTGGTGCATGATATGGGTCCAATAGTAGTGTAGTTGGATAGAGCTTTGTTTTGGGGGTTTTTGTCCCTTGGGAGAGTTACAACACTGAGACTAGATTCAGCAAAGGACGCCTGTACCTGCAAAGCAAACTGACCGCCGGATGGTCGGTGGTCCGCCTCCGAAGATTAAGTTAATAAGTGTTCGGTAATAAAACGTGCGGAAGTAAAGGTTATCTGCTCAGATTCCAAGCTCAGGTAAAGTGATGTGTGTTCCTTGAAAATGACAGCTTTGTGGTAAGTGACGTGTTGTCTCGTATTGCGTGTATATTCTCTGTCCTCTCATAAATGTAAGAATGTCCCTATTTATAGGGTCCTTTTGAAAACTGCGCCCTCCCTAGGATCTGGTGACCTAGGGATTAGGGCACGCCGTTTTTGAGGGACTCTTGGGATTTGGGCCTTGAAAGCCGCCATTCCTAGGGGGCAATATCTGCTCGACACGTGTCGCCATCCAGATGGTCCAACTAAGTGCCCCTTCCAGTGACACGTGTCATGCTCTGATTGGGCCACTTGGCAGGGTATAAAATACCCAAATCATTTGCCCCTCACAGGGGTCACGTGTATTGCACGTGGCACCTGTGACAGGTGTCAGTATCCGAGTGGTCGGATTCAAAAAATTACTGTTGGAGGGAAATTTTTAGGGTTTTACCCCCCTATAAATAGTAAGGTTTGACCCCCCCTTAGATTCACACCTTTGCGAATCTCTGGAGAATCTTGGACTTTTTGACTTAAAGAATCTCAAAATTCCCTAAGTGTTTTAACTTTTCAAGCATCCGACACTCGGCCAACTGTCCGACCGTTCTTCAGTCAACCAGGCGTCTTTCACCATTCTTCTAAAGGTAACGCCTGTTTTTTTTTTCTTTTACTCTTCATTTTTTCTTTGTTTTCGAAAAAATGGTTACCCAATCGCATGCGGCACGGCATAGGATAGTGATCAGCCGGTCACCGGGGGCGGCTGAATCTAGAACTAGCAGTGCCGAATGCTTGGCCAAGGACCCTGCTTTGCGAACTTCTCCGAATCCGACCGTTTCCGTGTCTGTGTAGGACACTATGGCCAGAACCAAAAGAACAGCAAGACAAAGTAGCTCCGATGGAATTTTCTACCATTCGGATGGGTTGACTGTTTATTCAGACGACTCAATAAGGGTGCCTCGAAGTGAGCTGTCAGAGCATCCTGACAGCCCTTCTTATCTTCCTCCAACCCCCACCTATTACCATTCACCCACATCTAGTGGAACTCTCAGTGATGGAATCTTGGGGGAGGCGGATGAAGAATATCAACCCGGGCCTTCTGGACAGGCGCTGGAAGAGAGTCTGGGGGAGGACCCCGCTGGCACCAGTCGGCGGTCCCCTAGCTTTGATGAGAGCTCTCATGACGAGTCTGCCTCGTCATCTTCTTCAGAGAACGCCTCCATAACTTCAGATGAGGCAAGAACGAAAATAGATTCTGCCAGGGACTCCCTGGTAGTGGATAAGGGGGAAAGCTGGGCCGAGCCGAGCGCTTCCAGGCGCTTGGAGAGAGCCCCCTACTATCATCATGTTCCGCCCAGCAGGCGGAGCTCCATGGCATCCGGCCTTGCCAATTTTAGGCGCAAGGTCGTTCTAGGCTATGGCTATACTTTGTCGGTTTCTAACGAGGGAGACAACATTACCTGGTCGAGCCTGGCCAGCTATCAGGACAGAGCATTCGACTTCTATGAAGTGGCCTTCCAAGCTGGCCTCCACTTCCCTATCCATCCGGCCGTGGAAAGGATCTTGGATGGATACCAACTGGGTATCTGGCAACTTGTACCCAACTCCTGGATTAATATTCTTGGGTACGTTGCCGCCTGTGAGATGCTGCAGGTGGAGGCAAGCTTTGAAGCGTTTGCCCACATGCACTATCTGAGCAGGGCGCCTGCTAGGGGCGGTGGGGGCTGGTACACCTTGACCACTTGCAAGGGGTACATGATGGTTGTTGGAAAAGCGAACAAGTGGAAAGACTGGAGGACTAAGTTTTATATAGTCAAGTCTTCCGATAGCCGCCTGAACCAAAAGTATAACAGGTGGAATAAGAATCCACCTCTCCTAGCAGGCAGGAGTGCATTCCCACCTCTTCCTAGGCAGGCAAAGGAGGAGATCATGGACCAGGGGTAGTTTACCGTGTCCGTGTGGACGAATGATGAGGGGGACAAGGAGGTCACCCCCTAATGCTATCTCCCTTTGTACAAATGGTTTGAATAGGGAACGTTCTTAGCCGCCTGTGGGCTAAGCTCTGAAATGCCGAGAGGTAGTCGGCCGTCTGTTTTATATGCAATTTCATTTTGCTTTTCAATACTTGTTTGATGGTACTAACACTTGTTCATTTTTGCAGACAAGGCAATGGAGAAGCTCTCGGCCACAAGGAAGCCGGTTGTATCTGCTGCTCGATACAGATCGAATGTCCTAAACAGGGCAGAGGCAACCACCCCCACTAAAGTGGATGAGCAGAAAACTGGCGGCACCCCCAAGGTGGGAAATTGTTATACTTATCATTTCTGACCAATGTTAAATTTGTCCAAATGATTTCTAACATGATTTATCTTGTGTTGATGTAGGGTGCCCCTACCAAATCTCCCTCAAAACCATCCGACCCTAAGATCCAAAAGATAAGGGCAGGTGATGTGAGCGCATCCGGCAAGGGCGACCGAAAGCACATTGCTCACAAGCCCAAGAAAGGCCTAGACGCCTCTTCTCTCGAAACTGATAGGGGGATCAGCAAACCGGATGTCCAGAGGACATCGAAGGGTGGCTTCAAGCAATCCACCACTGCTGTCGGCTCAGCAAGAGAGAGGGGGAGTTTGGGGAAAGAGGAGGAAGCTCAGGACGACGGTAAAAACCATTCGCCTTTCTTGTTCTTCTATTTAGATATATTTGTGTTATTTTTCTAACTCTCTTTCCTTCTAAGTCCCTGTGCAGAGGCCAACTGTAATCCAGATGGCCAAGTCCATGCTGAGGGAGGTTGATCCTGACGGCAAGGCGTCTGTCAGAGGAGTCGGCACTCTAGACTTGGATGGCATCTTGGGAAATCTCTGCGAGGTATGAGTCTTAACTTAAGCAATTCAATTCTTCTTCTTTTTTTTTTTGCTCAAGTCTTTATCCGCCTGGTTTTAACCATTCGGCTCTTTTTGCAGGCCATGCTGCGCATCCAAGGGCTCAGGCAACCTCTCAAGGAGAAGTCCAAAGAGGTAACAACCGCTAAAGCTCGAGCCGAGTCCGCCTTGGATCGAGCTCAATTTGATATTGCTCAAAATGAGTTTCTGACGCTTGATATGATGTATTCGCAGGCGGAAGCCAATATGCAGGTGAAGAAGGACCTGGACTCGGTCCGCCTACGCATCACTTCCCTTAAGAAAGAAATCACAAATCTTAAGGAGAAGCTCGAGCCTCTTCAGGATGCCAAGGAAAAGGCGAGAGAGCCAAGCAGAGGGTGGGCTGCCTGGAGCAGCGCCTCACCAACCAAGAGCATCAGCTGAAGACCAAGTTTGAGTTTGTGGCTGAACAAGAGAGAGAGGCTCTTGTTAAGCAAATGATGAGCGACAATGATGCCATCATGCGGGACACTTGGGCGGCTGTGCAGCCGGACTCGGACTATCAGACTTGGAAATCCAAGTTTGATGAAGCCAGCAAAGCATTCGACGCTCGCCTTCTTGAAGAAGCTGAGAATGCAACTAAGGATGCTGCTGAGGTTGAGGAAAGCTCTGGGTTCGACTCTTCTGGGGAGTCGTCCTCTGGTGGAGAGGAGGAAGATCAGGTGTAGGGACGAGAGGAAAATGATGAAGAGCAGCCGAAGGACAACAGGTCGGCTGCCAATGAAGAGGCTCTCCCCTGATCACTTAAGCTTTTTATTGTTTCTGCGGCCGAATGGCCATGTACTTTCTTTTTCGGCCAGCGTGCCGAGTGTTGATGTATCTTTACTGACCGTGGGGTCGGGTACTTTGACAATTTCTTTGACTATGCCAGAAACAATCTCAACCAGTCGTCTGTTGGCGATTGGTCTTTTTAATTTAAATCATTCGGCCATTTAGCTGAGTTTATTCATACTGTTGTCCTTTTCATTTTTGAATTTTTCATTGCATGTTTTTGGCTAAGTATTATAACCTGTATATCATGCGAATGTTCTTGCCCCTGGACGGATGTCGAGTGGTTTCGGTTTATTGAATTGATTGACTTAGAAATTATTGATACTTAGAAGAGTATTCATGGTTTCTAAGTCAATCAATCACTATGGTGATTGCCCCAAACCACTCGGCAGACGTCCATCCAGAATTGGCAACTTAAGGTTTCATTCGGCCATTGGCTCAAACAAAACTCAAATTTCTAACTTAGAAAATTTTGCTAGGAAAACTTCCGCCTGATTTGCCCCGTGAGCTAAAAACAGGCGCATCCGGCCATAGGCCTCTTTGAGACAAGATAAGTTTATAACTTAGCAAATGTTCTTTAAAAAGAATTGTCCGCCTGTCTTGCCCCAAAACAAAGAACAAGCGTCATCCGGTCAAAAGCCTCATTAAGTGCTTAAGTAGTTAACTTAACTCGTATATTAACAAGAATGTTCCGCCTGCTTTGCCCCTGGGCAAAAACAGGCGCATCCGACTTAATGCCTCTTTAGCCTCTGCTTGTGAAACAGTGACAATTTTCGAGCTGTGCTAGAACAGTTAGAAAATTCAAGCCTTTTATATTTCACTTTCGATTAAAACAAATGACTGCGAATGCTGCCTTAGCATTCGGTAGGGCCGCTTGTTATATTTGTAGAGCAATGTGCCACCCAAATGGGAGATTCTTCTCCTCGACGAATTCGCCCGAATTGACGTCGCCGGTTATCTGACTCATGTTGGAGCAGACGGTCATACTCATGTTGGAGCAGATTGTGACCATTCGGTCTCTTTTTGTTTATTGATATCCGGCCATGGGCCTCATCATGATTTTATCTGGCCTTAGGCCTCTTAAATGGTTAGGTAAATATTCGTTAAGTGTCGATATTAACTTAATGAATTTCGTAGGAACGACTGTTCTAAAGCAATCGACTCCTTCAGAAGGATTGGGGCGTCTGCTGTTGGGACAGACGCTTTCCAAACGCATTGGCCGTCTGTACTTTGTACAGGCGACACTAAGAAAAATAAAAAGACAAGTTAGGAAATGAAGGCATATTCTCATTAACAAAACTTGAGATAACAAAAATAGTCTTAACATTCGTACTTAGAAGTAGTACTTTTTCAAGTTGTCTACATTCCAAGTTCTAGGCAGCTGCCTGCCGTGTGGGTCTTCCAGGCGGTAGGTGTCGTCTCTCACTTCCTCATAGGTTCGGTAGGGGCCTTCCCAATTTGGGGTTAGCTTTCCTTGTTCATTCGCCCCACCGACTGCCTCCATTTTCTGTAGCACAAAGTCCCCCACATTGAGAGGACGCTTGTGTACTCTTTTGTTGTAAGCCCGAGTCATTCTCAGACGGTATATCTCATGACGCAAGGCAGCATTGCCCTTGCGCTCTGGAAGTGAGTCCAATGCTAGGCGCATGGCCTCCCAATTTGAAGAGTCGACTCATAGTGCTCAATGAGCAGAACAGCTTTTGCTCCATACACCATGAGAAACGGGGTTTCTCCAGTTTCCCCTTTAGCAGTTGTTCTGATGGACCAGAGGACGTGTGGTAATTCATCCGCCCAGAGACCACCAGCCCGTTCAATTTTCTTTTTCATCCCGTCTGAGATTAACTTGTTGAAGGCTTCGACCTGGTCGTTTGCTTGACGTCCGCCGACTGATGCAAAGAAGCTTGAGACCCCTTGCTCTCCTAACCAAGTCTTGAGTTGAGGCGTCTCAAATTGAGGACCATTGTCAAAGACCATAGACATGGGCACCCCAAAGTGAGTGATAATGTTCCTTCAGATGAAGGAAATGACATCTTTTGTCTTGATGTTTTTGACTGCCTCCGCCTCTACCCACTTGGTAAGGTAATCCACAGCTACCAATATGTAGCGCTTGCCGCCTGGAGCCGCGGTGTAAGGCCCAAGTATGTCCATGCCCCATTTGGCAAAGGGAATGGGCTGTGGATGGCCGTCAGGTCTGTGGCTGGACGATGATTGAGCTTGCCAAATTTTTGGCACTTGTCACATTTTTTTACGATTTCCATTTATCCGACTATAGAGTTGGCCAGAAGTAAAGCCGCCTGGCCTTGGCAGCGAGGGATCTACTGCCTATATGGGAGGCGTAGAATCCCGAATGCAACTCTTCGAGGACTTCCTTACCCTTGTCAGGGGTTTCAGAAAACCAGCCCTGAAGAGTTCTCCTTGTCGCAACTCAAAGTTAGCCGCTCGTTTTTTCAGAACGGCCGCCTCCTGTGGTGAGTTAGGGAGCGTGCCGTCTGCAAGATAGGCCCGGATGCTGTCCATCCAGGTTGAGCTTCGGTCAAGAATTACGATGGGGTCTACCTCAGATATACTTCTTCTTTCCATGACCTCCTAGAAAACTGACCGAGGCGTTTCACAGGAGGTGGATGATGCCAGCTTGGACAGAGCATCCGCCTGATTGTTTAAAGACCTGGGCACTTGAGTTAGATGGAATTTTTCAAGTGTCCCAACTTCATTCTTAACCGCCTGCAAGTATTTAATCATGGCCGGATGAGTGGCCTCGTACGTCCCATTAACTTAGAGTATGACCAGTTGTGAATCCAAGCAGGCGTCAATTTTCTTTGCCCCTGCTGCCTTACAGTACCGAATGCCAGCAAGCAGGGCTTCATACTCGGCCTCATTGTTAGAGACTTGGAACTTGAACCATAGTGCATACTCGTATTTGTCTCCTTCAGGAGACTGACAGATAATTCCTGCACCACAGCCGTTTGCAGTGGAGCTCCCGTCAACATACACTTTCCAAACCTGACTAGTATCATCTGGAGCAACCGGCCTTGTCATTTCCACAATAAAGTCGGCGAATGCTTGCCACTTTATTGCTTTCCTTGGTTCGTAAGTGATTTCCAATCCTTGCATTTCAATCGCCCATTTGAGCATTCGTCCAGAAGACTCCAAGGTTATGAGTGGTCGTTTGATCGGTTGGTCAGTATAGACTTCTACCGCATGCGCCAAGAAGTAGGGTTTAAGCTTCTTGATGGCCATGTAAAGGGCAAGGCCGAATTTCTCAACCATGGGGTACCGAAGCTCCGCGTTTCTCAAAATATGGCTAATGAAATACACTGGGAGCTGGATGTTGTCTCTTTCAGCTAAGAGAACGGCACTGAGGGCATGATCAGAGACGGCTAAGTACATGAAGAGCTTTTCTTTGGGCAAAGGGCTGACAAGCCTTGGCAAAGAGTGCAAATGAGTTTTCATCTTTTGAAAAGGCCGCCTCTGCATCATCCCCCCATTTAAAGTTGATCTTCTTTTTGATTGCCAGGAAAAAGTAGAGGCACTAGTCGCCTAACCGACTGAGGAATCTCCCCAAGGCCGCCAGACAACCTGTTAGTTTTTTGCACTTCCTTCACAGTACGGGGGGACTGCATGTTGATTACCGCCTGTATTTTCTCAGGGTTGGCCTCTATTCCTCTTTGGTCAATAAAAAATCCGCAAAACTTCCCAGACTCAGCACCAAAGACACAGTTTTTTGGGTTTAGCATGACCTTGTGCCGCCTGAGTGTGGCGAATGTTTCTCGGGAGATCAGCAAGATGATCCGCCTGTTGTTTGGATTTGACTATCATGTCATCAATGTACGCCTCTACATTCCTTCTGATTTAATTAATGAAGACCGTGTTAATCATTCGTTGGAAATTAGCAGGCGCATTCTTCAAACCAAACGGCATCACCGTATAACAGAACAACCCCTGATCAGTGACGAATGTCGTCTTTTCTTGATCTTTTTTCCACAGGGGGGTCGGATGGAAACCTGAATAGGCATCCATAAAACTCATTAAGGCATGTCCGGCTGTTGAGTCGACCAGACTGTCGATCTTAGGCAATGGATAACTATCCTTCGGACATGCCTTGTTGAGGTCTGTGTAGTCAACACACATCCGCCAAGTTCCATTCGGCTTTTTCACTAACACAACGTTAGCTACCCACTCAGGGAAATTGCACGGCCGAATGAACGTGGCATCTAACAGCTTTTTTACTTCGGAGCTGCCGCCTGACTTCTTTCTTCGCCGTGGTTTCTTTTCTTTTGCCGGATGGGCTTCTTTTTAGGATCCACGGCGAGTTTGTGGACGGAAAGATCCGGGCTGATGCCTGACATCTCCTCCACTTTAAAGGCAAAAATGTCTTTGAATTCCCTCAGCAGCTAGTGAAGGCTTTCACCCAGCTTTGCAAAGGCAATCGTCCCCACCTTAACCGTCCGCTCTGGACGGCTGTCGTCCAGAGGGATATCAATGTGTTCACCAGCAGGTTGGGGACGGAGATTATCCGACCGTTCCCCGGTCAGTGATTGCTATTGTTTTTTCTTTTTTGACCACCACCAGCTGATCAGTCTTTCTTTTCTTTCCGGCTGGTGGGGCCGACTGTTCTTCTTCGACATCGTCGAGGTCGATTGTTTGCTTGCCCAGACCAGATGCTATGGCCGCGTGCTTAACGTCCGAGAGGTAACACTCTCGATCCGTCTTTTGGTCCCCATTAATGGAGCCGACTGTTCCATCATCTTTCTCATACTTGAGTAGCATGAGAGCAGGGATGATGACGGCCTTACACTCGTTAAGAGTGGGTCGAAAAAAGATGAGGTTGTAATATGTGAGCTCTTTAACCACTAGGAAACGGATGGTCATGTGCCGACCGTCTCCCCTGCTTCCCAAGCGGACAGGTAAGTCAATTCGTTCGACTGGGTGCACAAGTCCTCCCCCAAACCCAACAAGGGTGTGGGAGACCTCCATCATGATATCCGGTTTGTACTTGAGATTGGATAAGCATTTGAGGCTGATGAGGTCAGAGGAGCTTCCTGTGTCAATCAGAATTCGGCCAACCAACTGGTTGGCGACCTTGCACTCAATGACAACAGGGTAATCATGCGGCCGACAGACTTTGCCTCTATTCTGCTCGGTGATGACAACTTTAGGGAAGGTGGATGTGCCTGCCGCATCCCCTTCCTCAACAGAGTTGACCATCTTTCTCAGATGGTCCTTGGTGCCCCGAATGGTTGGGCCACCACCGGCAAATCCGCCTGCTATTGTGTATACCGGATCTTCATCAGTTTCGGCACTCACAGCAGGCTGGGGAGTCTTTTTCTTGGACTGCCCCGAATTTGCCTTTGAAGTCACTTTGGACTTCACATAGGACTTCAGCTGTCCTTTGTCGGCCAAACGGTCGAGCTCCCGCTTGAGACTAAAGCAGTCGTTCGTGTCATGGCTATAATCCTCATGGAAATGGCAATGCTTGTTTTTGTTCTTCTAGGTTGGAGGTCCCGTCATAGACTCCAACCAGAACGTTTTTAACTTTAGCCGGCTATACGGCTTTAGTTATTTCCCTAGAGAAAGCAGAGGGTTGATCTCCAAGGTGTTGCAGCCTAACCTGCCAGTCCATCGGTTGATAGCCATATGCCGCCTGTACTCCAAAGAGGGCAGGTTGCATGTAAGGTAAAATTGGTGTCTGGTACAATGGTTGTGCCATGTACTAGGCCGACTGAATCATATGAGGACCAGACTGAACCCGTTGGCTGCTTGCTGGAGTCTCATGTTCAGACTGGGAACACCTCTCAAAGGTATTCCGAAAGCTATCATGATAAGTCGACGTTGAAGCCGACTCTGATAGCTGGGTTCTCTTCTCCTCAATGTATTGCCGAGCGTCAGAGAACGTTTTCTTGCTACCATCCGGCTGTATGTGCCGGATGGGTTTTCTTGTGCTCGTTTCTGGGAAACGGAGCCGAGTAAGGTCAAATTAGGGCCGAGCCTTCTCCTTGGGGGCAGGATGAGGAGTTGGCTGACGGTGCCTGACCGACTTCTGTTTGCCAGCTTGGGCTGGCTTCTTGGCCGACTGCTCCTTTTTAGGAGCAGGCGACTTCTTTGAGGCGAGCTGTTTGATTTCACCCCTGAGGCTGCTCAGGAGTGTCATTAGTTCATCTCGAGTGACGGGAGTTGATCCTGCCGCCTGGGAAGGATTAACCGGCCGCCCCGAGGGCTTCTTTGGCAATCTAGCAGTTTTGCTTGGTCCTGCCTGGTCACGGTGACGCTCCCGCCTCTCCTTACTGCGGATGCGTTTAGAGATGAGGGATCCATTTGGATCCACATAGGTTTCAACGTCAGCGTCGTCTCTTGAATCATGATCTGTTTGGACTAGTATGTCTTTTGGAGGCCGATTGGCCTCTGGATTTGGTACAGGGACTTGTGAAGCCATTTCAGAGGTACTCTCCCCACAGACGACACCAAATGTTTTGGGGGTTTTGGCCCTTGGGAGAGTTACAACACTGAGACTGGATTCAGCAAAGGACGCATGTACCTGCAAAGCAAACGGACCGCCGGATGGTCGGTGGTCCGCCTCCGAAGATTAAGTTAATAAGCGTTCGGCACTAAAACGTGTGGAAGTAAAGGTTATCTGCTCGGATTCAAAGCTCAGGTAAAGTGCTGTGTGTTCCTTGAAAACGACAGCTCTATGATAAGTTACGTGTTGTCTCGTATTGCGTGTATATTCTCTGTCCTCTCATAAATGTAAGATTGTCCCTATTTATAGGGTCCTTTTGAAAAGAGTGCCCTCCCTAGGATCTGGTGACCTAGGGATTAGGGAACACCGTTTTTGAGGGCCCCTTGGGATTTGGGCCTTGAAAGCCGCCATTCCCAAGGGGCAATATCTGCTCGACACGTTTTGCCATCTGGATGGTCCAACTAAGTGCCCCTTCCAGTGACACGTGTCATGCTCTGATTGGGACACTTGGCAGGGTATAAAATACCCAAATCAAGCTTGAAAAGACATTTCCAACGATATATTATAAGCCCAATTCCGATGAATAATGAGGAAGTTATGGCCGAATTACTAAACTGGGCCTGGTTTGACCTTATATGCGGCCCAATTATCTAGAGGAGGGCCTGATATAGATTTATCATTTCTAATGCAATTAGGAATGGTTTTAGTCTTATAGATTCTTCTAGATGATTCTTTTCATTCCTAATTCAATTAGCATTGATAAATTGACTTTTGTTGACTTTTTAGAGTTTTAATCAGAACAAAAGTGTTTTTGAGAAAAATACGATTTTACAGTTAAATTCTATCTGATTTTAGAAAATGCGCCAAAAACCTGATTAGCGCCTAACGCCAGCATTAGCGCCTGGCGCTAGCATTAGCGACTGGCGCTAATTTTGTTTTTTCGCGTCAGAACTCTTGTTTGATTTTCTATCTTTTTGGCTGATTTTCTCTATAAACAACCTCCTAAAAACTCCGTTTTCAGACATCAATTCTTCTCATCAATTTCCATCAATTCTCTAATTCTCTCTCTCACCAACTCTCATCAAGAATTTCTTGATTCTTTCTCTCTTTCTAGCCTAACCCTTTTACAAACACAATTCCTCATACATTAGCACTAGACACACCTAGCCAAGTTCAAATTGCCTTCGCCCTAGACGTGAAAGGTTTTAATTCATGAGGGTTTGGTATCAAATCTCTATTTTAATTATTTAATTTAATTGTTTGATTTTATTATTTTCCTTGAATTTAATAACGTGTGTATTTTGTTATTAGAAAGAGGTACAAGACATCCAAGTAAGTGCTTTAATTGTTTGCATTGATATTATGATATAGAAATTATGTCTAGGTTGTTATTATGATTCCTAGTGTCACGTTAGGATGTTTTGATTTTCCTAGTATCATTTTTAGGGTAATAACTTTAATTTCTAAAATGAAATATGACAATTGTGATTCCTGCGATGCTTCCAATTTTCTTTCCTAATATTCATGTTAGTATCGTGTTAGGGCTAAAGTTTTGATCTTTATTATTTAGTGACATGCTAGGCTTTGTTATTAATCTTGTTAGTATCATGCCTAGGATCTTGCTATTATTATTATTATTATTATTATTATTATTATTATTATTATTATATTATTATTATTATTATTATTATTATTATAATTATTATTATTATTATTATTATTATTATTATTATTATTATTATTATTATTATTATTATTATTATTATTATTATTATTATGTTGCTTGATTATATTATATTTATTTATTGTTAATTCTTGGTCACGCCTTTTATGCATGTTTAAAGGGAATTTGTACTTGTAATCATGCTTAATAACATAATTAATAATCTTGTTTAGGGTTAATATGATTATAATTCAAGTGATCGCCAATAATAGATTTGTTTATGCATTAATATTCAACCAACATAGATAAACAGGTTTAGGGTTAAACTTAATGATTGCATGTTAGTCAGAAAGCGCACATGAATACGATTAGAATAAAGTATAGACCTATTTTTAGGGCAGGTTCAATCTCTTTTAGGTTGGATTTGTACCTTCATCCCCGAACTACCAGTCATGGTTCCAGACCTATTGGAGTTGATGATCTCCTGGATCGTTAAGGGGTGTAACCTTCACCTCGTGAACGGTTTACAAGTTCCTAAAACTTGTTGGCGACTCTTTTGCTCTATCTTCTTTCCCTTTGGACGCCACCGTACTTTAGTTTATGATCACAGTGGGGTTCAAGTTTGGGATAATGTTTGAAATATTCCCTACACTATTATTCCCATAGCTAGTCCCATCAGCTCGAACGGCAAAAGTCAAGACATCATCACGTTCAGATTGCACCCGAGAAGAATTGCGAAGCCTTTCCTCTTGAATAAGAGTTTGATAAGCACGATCCAAAGTAGGAAAAGGATATTGGGACAGTAAATTCGACCTTGATTTATCTTCTTTCCCTTTGGACGCCACCGTACTTTAGTGTATGATCATAGTGGGGTTCAAGTTTGGGATAATGTTTGAAATATTCCCTACACTATTATTCCCATAGCGAGTCCCATCAGCTCGAATGGCAAAAGTCAAGACATCATCACGTTCAGATTGCACCCGAGAAGAATTGCGAAGCCTTTCCTCTTGAATAAGAGTTTGATAAGCACGATCCAAAGTAGGAAAAGGATATTGGGACAGTAAATTCGACCTTGCTGTACCATAGAGTTCCTCATTAATTCCATACAAAAATTGATGAAAGCATTCTTCGTCTAAACGTTTTTGAAGATGTTTAGGAAAGTCACACTTACACCCACCACAAGAGCAAGCAAGGATGGGCTCATATGAAGCCAATTCATCCCACAACACCTGTAATTTACCAAAATAATCAACCACAATGGTGGTTTTTTATTGTCGACAATCAGCCAGAGCACTCTTAATTTGTTGAATTCGTGGCCCATTGCTAACACGGAAACGATCCCTGAGCAAGTTCCATAGAGGTTCTGCTTCTTCTAAATAAGGAATTGTTTGCTTCACCGAAGGATCAATGGTATTCAAGATTCATTGCACCAACATAGCTTGAACACAACGCCAATCCAAGAGCCTTTCTTTATCAGTTGGTTTTGTAATAGAGCCGTCAATGAACTCAAAATTTCTGCGAGACATTAGAGAAAGCCGAATTGACCTCGACCATTCCTCATAATTGTTGCCTCGAAAAGTAACAGTAGAAATGACATTACCCGGACCATCACCCGATCCAAGATAGTATGGAGAAATAGTATCAATTTTCGATGACTTAACAGCCACCTTGGCTTCCATGGAAGAAAATGGAAAAAAAATGAAGGGAGAAGGTGGAGTGAGTCTTGACGGCTATTCTAGCCTGATATCATGTAGAGAATGGTAATTCCCCTTAGGGTTGTGATTCCACTAAGCAAATATATATACAAGCTAAAATATTGGAGTACGGGATTTGACTAATTTCAAGTACAACGAAACAATAAAGCCCATAACTTAACTACTTAGGCGTAGAATGTACATATAAATATTAATCCCAACAAAAGATTCTACAATTGAAGTTTCAAGGAGATAGCAAGGTGAGAAGTATTAAACTTAGATCTTTAAGAAGAGATTCTGAAAATTTAATGATGAAAGATAATTAGTTCATTAAAGATTATTTTTAAAATATTATTGAGATTATTAATCAAATAAAATCATACGAAAAGAAATTTTGGATGAGAAAATTGTGAAGAAAATTTTAGTATCATTAAATGACAAATTTGATAATATAGTTACAATAATTGAAGAAACAAAAGATTTATCCAACTTTACTCTTGATCAACTTATAGGATCTCTAGAGTTTCATAAATAAAGAAAAAAATTTCAAAGTAATGAAAATATGATGGAGACCGCGCTTGCAGCAAAATCTTCCCTTAAACACCAAGAAAGAATTCAAGAGTGGGTCCATGAAGAAAACCGAGGGTGAAGATGATGAAATTCACTATAATGACAAGATACGATGAATAAATTAATTTTGAAAAATTTGTAAGAGAACTAACCATGACAGGGAAAATTTCTACTTCAAAGAGTAATCGCAATATTGGATATGCGAAAAATTTGGCAATATGAAAGAATTGTAGGTTCAAGAAAGTTGACATGGAAATTGCTAATTTTGGCAGGGAAATAATGAAAAAATCTTGTTTTGAAGAAGAAAATTAGGAAGTTGTTAATAGCAAAGTGCATTAACAAAAACAACTGGTGTTATGAGCACCAAAATTAGAAGGAAAAAAAGAGATAGATTTGAAAGAAAAAATTAGGGAGATACCTAGTGACACAAGCATCGGTTAGAAAAATGGTGACACAAACAACAAAATTATAAAAAAGAAAGACAACAAATTAAGATTGGTAACATGAGTACCAACACAAAGACAAGAAAAAGAGTCAAGATTAGAGGTTGTCAGTGATAGAAGAAGAAACAACATCTGAGGCAGTTGGTGACTGATGAGTTATGGCACTCATTTGATGAGCATTTAAGTTGTTTTTACCTTCTTTTCATAGCTTTGTTTCTTAATAAGTGCTTAGATTTGTGCTTTTTGCCTTTATTTCCCTTTTCTCTCTTGTTTTGTGTTTTTATGGTTTGTCTAGTCTTTTCTCATTTATTTGTTCTGTTTTCATGGTTGTAGGTATTGTACGAGGTTCGAGTCTTGATATTGATGATTTTCCAACTTGGAAGATGCTTGTGGAGTAAGCTCAAAGCATTGAGAAAGCACAAGATGCAAGGAAGTGGATGCTCCAAATTCTAGCTCTTGCGCTCTCGAGCCGTGCTCCCATGAAGAAGTGGTATTGAACCCACCAAGAGAGCTCCTAGCTACTGCCTTTACCATCATGCATCATCCGGAGCTTGCGAGTTCATTATCGAGTGCACAAAGCGGCAAAGAAGACGGAAGAAACCCAGATCAGAGAGGGCGGGCGCACCACCAACCAGCACGGGCGTGCGTCTCTGCCCGCGTGGGCACTCCTCCCTATTTCCGGCTTTGCTTGATTTCCTTTTCCGCGCCTTATATAAATACCTTTCTCAACCGATTTTTAAAGGAGATTGAGATTGAAGTTAGATCATATTCTTAGCTTAGTTGAGAGCTTCTCTCTCTAGATTTAGGGTTAGTTTTAGGAGTAGATTTTAGAGAGAGAAAGTGAAGAATTTCAATGGTTATTTGAGAGGTTGAAAATTCAAGATGATAATTGTGGTGAAGATCTCCATTACTCCCTCCGTTTTTAAATACTTGCTCCATATTCCATTTGCGGCTGTTTTTAAATACTTGTTCCATTTCCTTATTTTGAAAGTTTTAACAATATTTAATCAATTTCTCTCACCTAGTGGTCCCAACATATCTTATTTCTCCTCCAATTCTCTCCACTACTTTTTCTTTCTATAATTTTTTATTCTTCCACCAACCCCACTACCTCTATATTTTATTACTTTCTCCGATTTCTCCTAAAACTCCGTGCATGGAGAAATGGAGCAAGTATTTGAAAACGGAGGGAGTATCAATCAACGAGGATTTCTCACTCTCTCTCCTCTTTCTTGCTTTGTTTGATTTCATATTTGTTTGGTGTGATTTTGATGCATGTTTGATTTTTGTAATTGTTCTCCATATTTTGTTGATTCTTAATTCCTTTAGTTGATTGTTGATAGATGATGACATTTGAGTAGTTGTTTGGCTAGGAAATGGGTGAAACTTTTATGATTAATTGATTGTGATTAATTTGGAAATTGTGTTGATTGATTATTGAGATTAAAGTGATTAATGGAAATTGTGCATGTGTGTAATTCGATCACGCCTTGAGAATTATGCTAGATTGCATTGTAATTGCTAATGACACGAACAATTTTTTTAGGAATTGCAATTATCGATTGGTTTGGATTGTGATTCTCTTAGTTTGTTATTCGTAGAGACATCTAGCTTAACGATCGATTAGGAGATAGATCTTTAATTCCAATTGATTGCTCTTCTCATTAGTCTTCACAACCATTGATTGGCATGTTTGTCCCAAGTTGTTACAATAATTGTCATGATTACTTGTTGATCCCCGTTCCTAGTTTTCTATTTCCTTGGTTGTTTATTTTGTTAGTTTTACCTCTTTATCTTTGATTTCGACCTAGCTTAGGCGCCCAAATTGAAATCATTTGAACATTACTGTTCCTTTGGGTTCGACCCTTGACTTGCCTTTATACTTGTATTTAGGTTTGTTAAGTCTTTATAAATTTAGTTTGACCGAAGGAGGATTATAAATTTAGTTTCAACGACCTAGTGCCCTCTTCGAACTGGGTTTCTTCCGTCTTGTGCCGCTTCGTGCACCCGATAATGAACCCGCGAGCTCCGGATGATGCATGATTATGGTAAAGGTAGTAGCTAGGAGCTCTCTTGGTGGGTTCAACATCACTTCTTCATGGGAGCACGGCTTGAGAGCGCAAGAGCTAGAACTTGGAGTATCCACTTCCTTGCATCTTGTGCTTTCTCAATGCTATGAGCTTACTCCACAAGAATCTTCCAACTTGAAAAATCATCACTATCGAGACCCGAACCTCGTACAATACCTACAAGAGAACAAATAAAGGAGAAAATACTAGAAAAACCATAAAAACACAAAACAAGAGAGAAAAGGGAAATAAAGGGAAAAGGCATAAATCTAAGCATTAAATTAAGAATATGAAAAGAAGGTAAAAACAACCTTAATGCTCATCAAATGAGTGCCATTCATGGCACTCATCAGTGACAAGAGCATCAACAAAACTAAAAGAAAACTTCAAGAATACAGTTAAGAGTACAAGATTTTTCAAATTAAGGGGGAGTGTTCAAAAGTGTAACTTAAAAAAATCCAAGTAAATACCTACAATTAGCTAGATAATTCTAGGATAAACCTATTGTCATGAATATATGGTGAAATCTAGTCAATGTAAGAAATTAAGTTAGAGAGTAATCTAGAACAAGCTAGAAAGGTAGGAAGCAATTATATATAACCGACATATACTACTATAAAAAGAACTTACCATGCATTTGTAAGCAATTAACCCCATGCAATAAAGCCCTTACATTTCCAACCCACTACTACTTCCACTTGCCTAATTTATAAAATATAATGCTACTTTACAAGGTTCTAAACACAATTATCTTACTTAAAAAAAAACAGTTTTAAATTCTAAGAAACAACATCACAAATTCTAAACCAACAATACAAACAATCAACCACTTTATATGTTATAAGAAACCAGATTACAAATTATAAACCAATAATACATAAAACATAAACAGAATTCAAAATAGCAAACAATGATTTAAAGCATAAATAAATCAATTAATTAAAGTTTAACATAATTGAATGTTAACAAATTTGACCCTTTTTTATAAGAAGAGAACTTTACCATAGTAAAGAATAGTAGTAATTAATATCCTAGCAAATTGTTGGAGGTTAATGATCCCTTCAATTGAAGTGTTGCAACAAAAACTAAGTAATGAAGAAGATTTAAAGAAGATTATTCCTAAAACTTGACTATCTGGTAATTTAAATAAATTCTTCAATTTTGACTAGTAATACATTTAGCAACACTGAAAACAACACTTGAGCTGGTTGTTAAGTCACATTAGATTGGATCATGTATTCTAGCTAGATATCCAAGGTTTTTAATCTCTAACTGAAAAAGGTTCTCACCTGTTTGCTTAAGAAACTTTATTATAACATTTCAGATCAGATACGACACTTGCTTTATAATATGACCTTCAAGTGATGGAGTGCAAACCATATTTTGTTGTACATTAACTCATTTTTATATGATCTCTCTTGTCTAAGAAAGAATTTCATAATGGTTTAAGTGGCCATGTCTAATGAAACTAAATACATTAAAATTAAAATAATGAAAAATGAGGTTAAATATTATCACATGAAAAAGAGATTCATATACATTTATAGTAAGCATAGAATTAAAAGAGTTACCATATTTTATCGCTCCCAATTGCACTTTAATGATCATCCTCCTCATCATAGTTGTAATACCCTGTAATTTTATACGTATGTGGGGGTAGTTAAATAATTTGAAATAAATTATTTATGATATTTTAATTATTTATTTTAAACAAGTTTGGAAATATTTTATAAAAGGAAAGTTTTATATAATTAATTATTATATTAAGTTGGAATTTAATTTAGAAAAGTTTTATTTTAGTACAGTTTAATTAGGAAAGGGATTAAGAAAGAAAAAAAAAAGGGAGGTTTAGGTAAGAAGAGTTTCTAGAGAAAAGGGTATAAATATTCAACACTTGGGCGAATTAAACTTTGCCCAGAGTAGAGAAAACCTAATTAAGGTAAACTTTCTCTCCCTTTTCCTTTATTTTTCTCCACTTCCCCTTTTTCGGTTCACTACCGCCGGCCACCACCACCGTACCCATGGTGGGCCGCCGGCAACCACCAGCACCAGCCGACAGTGGCAGCGACCACAAGCAGGCTGGCAGCAGCAAGCAGTGGCACCGGCCTGCTGTCCGACCACCTTATCTTCGAAAAAAAATTTTAATCTTTCGTTTTTATTTTTGTTTATACCTTAGATCTAATTATAAATAAAGGGTTTTGTGTTGATTTTATGATAATTGATATTAAGTATGGTGCAAATTAATTTTCAGATTTTAATTCTAATTAAAAAGCCCCAATTTTGAAACCCTAGATTCATAAATAATTGAGTATTGAAGGATTATGATTTAAGGTGGTTTAAACCTTTAATTTAAGGGTTTTAAAACATATTTATAGCAAGTTTTTATTAATGTATATTGCTGGATTTTTTGGTAGCTTAGTATGCTAAAAATCAAGTTTCTTGAAAGGATTTTAATTACCCATTAATTGGGATTAAAGTATGAGCTTTTAAATAAATTATCAGCTTGTTTTAATTAATTATAAGTGTTTTAATAAGAGTATATATTGCTGGAAATTTGTATAGAGTGAATTTTAATGCCATATTATGATTTTGGTTTGTAGGAGACTTTGAAGTGAGTGATTTCTATTAGTCGTGACGATATTAAGATCGTATTTCAAGGTACGTTCGCATGATTTTGATAATATAGTGGCGTGCTTGATGTGATTAATTAATTCCAAGTAGTACCATATTAGATTATGATTGGAAATTGTGGTTTGGTTGTTATTGGTCATTGAATTATGAAGCATGATTTATTTGTGATGGATTATTGATTTGGAAATAATCGTTTGACATGTTAACCATACTTTTATTTATGGCATGAAAATGTGTTCTACGACAGCTAAAAGTCGTCGCTAAATATTGTAAACCGTTGTATTGTAACATTTTACGACAGTTTTAGGATGTCGTAGATATTTTAATTTTTTTTTACCTTTATTTTAGAAACCCAGCGACGGTTTAAATAGTCTAAAATTGTCGTAATTCTACAATGGGGTGTAAAACTGTCGTAAAATTTAAATTTTTGCGACAATTGTACTGGCCGTCGTAATCAAACTGTCGTATTATGCCCGGATTCTAGTAGTGAGGCACAGTAGTCGGCCGGTGGTCGCCAGCTCCTGTTGGCCGCCAGTGGTTGGTGGTGGCACCGGTGGGAGAGAAAAGGGGAGATAGAGTGGTGTGGGAAAGAGAGAGATAAAGGAGAGGAAAATAAAGAGTGAACTTTTGGGGTTTTTTTTTTGTGAAATCTGACAATAATGATTTTTTGAGTTTAAAATCTTAAAGGTTTTAAAGTATTTATACTCCGATCCCCTTTTAAAACAAAAACTCATAATGACAAAGCTCTCATTACTAAATTCTTTTGCCCCTTAACTTTTCCTTTGGGGCCATCTTATTTGGCTCTTAAGTGTCCTTAATTTCCCAACAAGTTGGTCCAACCATTTAAATAAAGATGACCTAATTTAAAATACTTTTATTGCCTCAACTCATGACTCATTTAATTTTATGCACACTTATATGATATTTAAATAATTAATTCATTTTAAAATTAAATATAATGAATCATTTTAATTTATAAAATAAATATAAAAAGTAATTTATAAATATAAAAAATTATAAAAATACAAATTAAGTATTACACGAAAGTTCATGTGAGAGAATGAGAAAAACCTTAAGCATGGGAGATTTTGTGACAAGAGAAGAAAGAATATGAAGGCAGGAGTTCGGAAAGAAAGGCATTCTCGTTGAATTGATCGATGTATTTGTAGGTTTGAAAAGAATGGCGTACCTCTTTAATTGTTGATTCTGGGTTCGAAATAAATGACATTACCATTAAGGAATAAATAAAACTTAAACAAGAGGTTTTGTGTAAAAGGAGTGATCAATTGTACGTATTTTTCATTAATTGCGTCCGATACAGAGTGATTGTAGAGTTTACTTTTTTTTAGAATTGAATTATACGTATATTCATATATTGCGTATAATAGTGTGGATTTTGAAGATTTTTTTTCTATTTTATACATTATATTCATAATTAACGAATAATAGTGTCAGAATTATTGTGAGAGTTCACAAATTAATTTTTTATTATTTTTTGAAAAAAAAGACTTTTTTTAGACTATGTTGATCATGGTGAATTTTGGTGATTTTACTTCCGGCGACGAGCTATGGCAACAATTTCAACACTTTGCTAAGGCAACAGATGGACCAGAAGCACTCGCAAGCTTGAAAAAGTAGAAACTAGGGTGGTTTAAACAAAGTAATCTTTGGGAGCTACCGTACTGGAAGACTCTTCTCCTCCGCCACAACCTCGATGTAATGCATATTGAAAAGAATTTATTTGACCAACTAATTCACACAGTGATGGATGTGAAAAAACATACTTCAGACACAGTTACATCTAGAAATGACATTGACAAATATTGCAAACGACCACAACTACATGTGACGGAGGATGCGAGAGGGAAAGACACTTTGCCGAAAGCTCCATTCTCACTCGACAAGGCTCAAAATAAAGTGTAATGCGAGTGGGTAAGGAACTTGAAATTTCCCGATGGTTCTGCTTCTAATTTGAGTAGATGTGTAGATTTACAGTCATGTAAGCTTCATGGTTTAAAGAGCCACGACTGTCATGTCTTCATGGAGAGATTGTTGCCAGTTGCTTTGAAGGAATTGCTCCCGGTCCATGTTTGGAAAGCTTTTACTGAGATTAGTCTTTTCTTCCGTGATCTTTGTTGTTCCACCATCAAATTGAGTGATATGGAAATATTGGAACACAACATTGCAGAAATTTTTTATAATATCGAGAAGATATTTCCACCAGCGTTCTTCAACTCTATGGAACACTTACCAGTTCACTTGCCTAATGAAGCTAGGTTATGTGGTCCTGTCCAATATCGTTAGATGTATCCGTTTGAAAGGCTTTAGCTCCTACAAACTCAAAGCTGCCATTTTCGTTTATACACCTATAATTGTTTTCATAACATATAACTTATTCAATATTTTTTTATTATAGGTTCCTTAATCATTTGAAACGTAAAATTGGCAATAAGGCTCGTGTGGAAGGTTCTATTTGTAATTGTAGGGAATATTTCAAGCATTAACCCCCTAGCTTGAACCCCACTGTGGTCATACACTAAAGTACGGTGGCGTCCAAAGGGAAAGAAGATAGAGCAAAAGAGTCGCCAACAAGTTTTTTAAGGAACTTGTAAACCGTTCACAGGGTGAAGGTTACACCCCTTAACGATCCAAGAGATCATCAACTCCATAAGGTCTTGAACCAAATAGAGTTCGGGGATGAAGGTACAAATCCAACCTAAAAGAGATTAAACCTGCCCTAATAATAGGCCTCTACTTTATTCTGATCGTATTCATGTGCGCTTCTTGACTAACATGCAACCAATAGGTTTAACCCTAAACTTGTTTATCTATTGACAGGGTAAAGTCGTATCCCCTAATCAAAAATAATTACCTAAATCACTAACTAAGGTAGATAGGGAAGTAGGGTCGAACTCCAAAGGAAACAAGTCTTTTTAGTTCTAATTAATTATTATATTCTAAATTATCCAAGTAACCAATGTTTTTTGTGTGAATTCTATACTACGAAGAATGAGTTTAAGGAGAAAAGAAACAATAATAAGAAGGCCTAGGGTCACAGGTTCACCAATAATTAATATTCCGGGATAGAACGAAGTAATTAATAATTAACAATGCATTAGATAACATGATTAACAGGCTCTCGCAATTTATTAACCAACATAGATCTAACAGGCTCTCGCAATTTATTAGACCTAAGTTCCTATTAAAAATAGCCTTTAATATTAAATCAACATCTGCTCCATTCATCAATTTAATATTGCTAAACATTCACAATCAATTTACATCTGCTCGATTCATAATCTAATTGCAAAGAATTAAAAACAATTCAATAGGAAATTATCATGCAATATCAACAATCAATAATAACAAACTATCCCTTCATATTAATTATGGATCCCCAAAAACCCTAGAATTAAACTACTCACTAATCATCATAATTAAACCAATCAAATAAATAAATAAGAACATAATCAAGAAAACAATTAAAATAGCTGAAATTAAAAAGGGAAGAAATTGTACCAAACTAAATCTGGAATTAATGAAGGAATTAAGAACAAGAGTTAGAGAGAATTTAAGAGAGAGAAAAATACTAAGTAGAGAGAGAAAGTCTAAGAGAACGAAGGTAAGTAAATAATCCGTACAAAATGTATATATACTTCTCCTAAAACAAGAATTAACTAAACTTAATTAGATACTAGGAAAAACACGCGCCCGATCGGGCGAAGGGGCGCCCGATCGGGCCCGCCTTTTTTACCACGCCCAGTCTAATATGCTGCGCCCGATCGAGCCTACACTCACCCGATCAGGCGCGCCTTTCCTTGATAGCATTCATGCGCGCAGCCGCCCGATCGGGCGTATGCTTGCCCGATCGGGCCCGGTCTTCATCTTCAAGGCTTAGACTACGATTGGGCTAGATTTCTCGGCCCAATCCATATTTCTTCTCGGGTCTCGAATACATGGTCCAATTGCCTCGTGATCCAAATAACCGAGCCCTTAATCACCGGCTCGATGGCTCTTGCCGGCCTTGGGCTCCAAAAGTGGTCGTGTTCCTCCAATGCTCGTAGTCGCTTCATAAAAATCCCGGGAAAATGCTCCAAAGGTGCAATTCCCTGCAAAACTTAACCAAAACTACAAAAACACTAGAAAACACATATTGGTAATAAAAGTGGCCCGAAAAAGCCAAAAACACTACTAATAATGACCACAGGACGGGGGTAAAACACTATATAAAATAGACATATCAAACTCCCCCAAGCCAAACCTTTGCTTGTCCCTAAGCAAAGAGCTCATCAATGAACATATAAAACATACTTCACCCCAATAAACAAATCAAAAGCCAACGATTCAAGGTAAAATTAAATGAACATGCTTCAACATCAATCAATCTTATTCATCTAATCACCCTTCCTCCCCAACAATTGTCAAGTAGAGCAAACCACAAGAGCATATAGAATTCAAAACTAGTGCTCACACACACGACTCTCATTTATGTGACGAGTAAATAATGTACTCGATCGCTCTCCACCCAACCCCTTTAATGTGAACAATTCCCTCCCAACTCACACTCTCGTGTGTATAAAAACGTTGAACGCTCATCCTACTAGTCGACTCGAAATATGTCAAGTCATAACTTGCATTGAAAAGCAACACTTTCACATTTACATAACTTCTATGCACAAGGTCGGAAGGTCTTTTAAGCTTGTAATGTAAGGCTAGGGTAAAGGTAGGATAAATTTGGGATTATGTGAGAGAAAAGCTATGCATTAAGGGAGCCAAATCCTAATAAATCCATGATAAAAAATAATGATCTTACACATCTCCAACATAAACAAATCCAACAACAAACCACCAAATATATACTCCAAACAATAAAAACAATCCCAACACTCACAATTTCACTCATAAAAATATGATAATGTAGAACTTGAGTGAAAAACAAACCCTTTAACTCATAACTTGAAATATTTACATTGAAACTCAACCTTTTTTTTCTTTCTTTTGATTAACCTTCACTTAGAACATTTGAACATCAAGCATTTTTTCCTCTTTTTTTTTCTTAGAAGTTCACTTTCTTATTTTTCAAATTTCTCACTTTTTTCTTTGAACTTCCTTTTTTTCATCACACTTTTATTTTTCTCAAATATTTACAACTTTCAACCTCATAAAAACAAAAATATGATCAAAACAAATTACTTCTCAAAACCCACCCAAATTGTGCAAATAAAGTGCACACTACAAACTCCCTCACCTCACTCACTAATAGCTCCCCCAAGCCAAGCTTGGGACTAGTAACCAATGGGGCAATTAAGGCTTGTAATGTGGCTATAAACAATAAAAGGGCACAAGCAACAACATGGATGACAAGAAGGGAACAAATGTATCTAAATACTCTGAAGGCTACCTAAAAGAATGAATGCCTTCGTCCTCCTCATGTGCATAATAAAAAGTCATGAAACACTACTCATAGTTGCAAATCAATACTCAAATTCATTGACATACCAGGAATTATGGAACTATCACACATTTCTTAACCAAATCAACTAGTCAAGCACTATATTCACAAGTTGTTGGAAAAAATTGACGCATGTTTAGGAATCCAAACAATTAGACTTCAAATCATGACCAACAAATCCACAATATTCATCATCAAATACCATGAATCAAAACAATTTTCTTAAGTACGGGGCACAGGAAAGTATGATTTACAATTCATTGGAACGTATTTTTGAATTTTTTATTTTTTCAATTTTTTTTGTATTTTTCAAATATAAGAAAGCAATAAAAAAACTACACTACGAAGGCAAATAAAAACTATACTAGAAAGAAAATAAAGAGAGAAAAGGAAGAGAATTTCCAAGGTAAAAGAACACCCCCCCAAGCCAAATCAAGCAATGCCCTCATTGACTTGGGAGAGTAGCCTACTCTTCATCCTCATCCATCCTAGAGTACCCCCCACCGTGGCTAGAGCCGGCCCCTCCATGGCTAGAGCCACCACCACCATACCCCAAACCACCGGCATAGTAGTTAGGGTCTATATTCCCACCCATACCCCCATATCCGTGGACCGAAGAGTAGTCCACATAAGTACCATAAGCACCGGGGTGAGAATACCCTCCTTGGGGGTATTGGAACAAAACGAGAGTAAGGAAATCGGGAGGAATAGCCCCCTGACGGGCATTATCATCATACATTGGGTAAAGGCCCCTCCCAAGGTTCCTCTCAATAAGACCAACCCGCCCATCTAGGGTGCTTAACCTAGAGTCTAGGTTTTTCATCATGCCCTCAACCCGCCCTTGGCCCGTCTCAATGCGGTCCAGTTGGCTCCTAAAAGTCGAAACGTCATATGGGGCATTTGGGTTGACATTTTAATCGACCGAGGAAGTGGGCATGCCATAGGTGAAAGGTGGGGGTGGTTGGTAGTGGGGTGAGTGGTGAATGGGGGATTGGTGAGGTTGTGGTGAGGGTTGAGGTGGTTGAACCTCACCTTGACCATCTAACTCACAAATATAAGAGGGCTTCCCCCTGTCAAATTTGGTCAAGGCGGGGTTGGGTAAGGTAAAGGCTTGGTCCCTCCTACCCGATTTTCGGTGGACAATCCACCAAGTATCACTCCCCACCGGTTGTACCCAATTCAAGCTCCCTAAATAGGGTAGGTCCATTAGGTTCGATCCCACAACTTTCCTATGTCCATCGGGGTTCCAACCTAAGTGTTTCCTAGCTATATGGGTCACTAACCCCCCAAAGTAAATAGGCGCTCTAGACCTACTAGCCTCGGCCGCGTTGGCCGCCCTTTGGAAATGATTGGCTATCCTATGGGGTATGTTTAATTTTTCAGCGTTAGGAATTATATAAGATGCCAATAATTCCAATTCATCCCTTCGAACATTTTCCGGTTCATGCCTCCCAAAAATGGTGAGGCCGACAAATCTTTGCCAAAGTTTGGGGACGGGATGTTGAATCCACGTCCCTTTGGCATGTTGGAGGTTCACTAAATCCTCCCCGGTTAACCTCTTATAGACCACAGCGGTGTGGTCTTGACAGGGTTCAATAGGCTTGTCCCATTTTAAGTCAAACAACTTCCCAAATTCTTTTAGAGTTAGTCTCACATTGTTGTTCAACAATCGAAATTGTGCATGAGTGATAAGTGCATTCATTTTAATAACATTAAAACTTGAGATAAATTCCAAATGTTAAATATTCATAAGTATCATGGCACATTTGAAACAAACCACTCATGCCTATGCCCTTAAACAATTTTTCTACGTATTTATCAAGACCTAGCCTAGCTAATGTAGGATGATGAATGAAACGGGTAGAAATTACCTGACGATCGATGAGGTTGATCATCCGAACCCGTTGCTCCTCCGAGGTGATTACAACCTCCTCCCATCCCGGAATTTGAAGGTTCGGGTTGATTGTTGGTTGTGGTGCACTAGAGCTCTCACCCCTTTGATTCCTTGAACGCTTGGAGGCCATTATCTTTGAAAATAGTAGAAAATTTAAGGATTTTCTCTCTTAGGGTTTGAGAAAAGTTGAGAGAAAATTGGGGGAAATTAGTGTAGAATGTAGAGGAGGATGAGGGGAAATGGAATATGTAAGAATTTTTTATTTTGGATGGAAGAATTGGAGAAGATCTTGGATTGAAGTGTAAGTTTAAGGTTTGAAAATGGAGGTTTTAGAGAGAGAAAGTGAAAGAAGAAGATGAAATAAGGAGAAAATGAGGAAAGAAAGAAGAGAAAAGAAAATAAAGGGGGGACGGCCTGAAGGTGCGCCCGATCGGGCGAGCCTCGCCTGATCGGGCGAAAGAGTGAAATTCCAAAACTCAAGTTGCGCGCCCGATCGGGCGAGCTCCGCCCGATCGGGCGCGAACGCGAACGAATTTTCGCCCTTTTGCTCGCCCGATCGGGTGAGCTTCGCCCGACATATCTTTTTTTCTTTTACTCGATTTTCCAAAAAAATTGCCCGATCGGGCAAAAATTTCCCCTGAATCCAACTGTCCTTGCGGGCCCGATCGGGCGAATTTAGCCTCAATTTTTAGCTCGCTTGCACGCCCGATCGGGCAACGTCGCCTGGTCGAGCGAAATTGCTGCTGAGTTCAGGGTAGCTTGCGCGCCCGATCGAGCGAGCCTCGCCCGATCGGGCCCGAAAGAGCCTTATTCCCCGATTTCGTCTCTTCTTCAAATTTTTTCTAAGTCTTTATACCTGTCAAATTCATACCTGTACAACAACACTTAAAACTGGTGAAATATCACTCTCCTCACCTCGCTAAAAAAAATAAAAGCAAAAATAAAAATAAAATAAGAAAAATTAAGGAAAAGGAAAACCAGCCTAGAAAGCATGAAATACGGGTTGCCTCCCGCAAAGCGCTGGTTTATCTAGGTCCCGCACGACCTTCTCACCACCTTGAAACTCATGTTGGAAGTGGAGTTAGGAGAGTCTCCTCCACATCTCTAATGGTAGCACCTTCATGATACAATTTCAACCTTTGGCCATTCACCTTGAATTCTTCACCTTTGTCATTCACCAACTCTACCGAACCAAATTTGTTCACCTTTGTGACAATGAAGGGACCGGACCATCTAGACTTCAACTTTCCTGGGAAAATCTTCAATCTAGAATTAAAGAGAAGAACCTTATCGCCCGGTGCAAACTCTCTTGGTAAGATCCTCTTGTCATGCCACTTCTCGGTCTTCTCCTTGTAGATCCGCGCACTATCATATGCCGACAATCTAAACTCATCCAACTCATTGAGTTGGAGGAGTCTCCTCTTACCCGCGGCTAGAATCCATATTAAGCTCTTTGATCGCCCAAAAAGCTTTGTACTCCAATTCTACGGGAAGATGACATGCCTTACCATAGACCAATCTATAAGGTGAAGTACCGATCGGTGTCTTAAATGTTGTTCGGTATGCCCAAAGTGTGTCATCAAGCTTCATGCTCCAATCTTTCCTTGACTTGGCTACTACCATTTCTAGGATCGCCTTGATTTCCCTATTAGAGACCTCAACTTGACCACTAGTTTGAGGGTGGTAACTAAGCCCTATTCTGTGATATATGCCATACTTCTTAAGGAGGTTATCCAATTGTCTTTCATGGAAGTGGGTACCCCCATCACTAATAATAGCTCGTGGGACACCAAACCTGGGAAATATGATCTTCTTGAAGAGCTTAATGACTACCTTGGAGTCATTTGTTGGTGAAGCTATGGCTTCTATCCATTTGGACACATAATCAACGGCTACAAGTATGTAACAATTCCCATTGGAAGATGGGAACGGCCCCGTATAATCGATACCCCAAACATTGAGTATTTCAACTTCGAGAATCCCAGTTTGGGGCATCTCATGCCTCCGCGAAATGTTGCCAGTCCTCTGGCAAGAGTCACAAGCCTGCACAAAAGTGTTAGCATCTTTAAACATAGTAAGCCAAAAGAAGCCTGACTCATTAATCTTAGCCACCATTTTAGTGGGGCCATGATGTCCACCATAGGGTGAAGTATGACAACTGGTAAGGACGCCGTGAACCTCCCATTCGGGAACACACCAGCGAAATAATCCATCTGCACACTCACGAAACAAAAAAGGGTCATCCCAAAAATAATGTTTAACATCATAAAGGAATTTCTTTTTCTGTTGGTAGGACAAGTCAGGAGGTAGAGTACCACCCACTATATAATTAGAAAAATCGGCGTACCAAGGGTGATGCTCTACAACTGCATACAGGTTGTCATCAGGGAAAAAATCATCTATAGGTAAAGAATCCTTACCCTCATCATACCTGATACGTGACAAGTGGTCTGCCACTACGTTCTCTGCTCCCTTTTTATCTTTTATTTCAATGTTGATATCTTGGAGCAAGAGAACCCAACGGAGTAGCCTTGTCTTTGATTCCGCCTTGGCTATCAAGTATTTCAATGCTGCATGATCAGTAAAAACAATAATTTTAGAACCAACTAGATATGATCTAAATTTTTCTAAAGCATAAATAACAGCAAGAAATTCCTTTTCTGTGGTGGCGTAGTTGACTTGGGCTTCATCTAAGGTTTTGCTAGCATAATAAATAGCATGCAAAACCTTATCCTTCCTCTGTTCGAGCACGGCTCCTAGTGCAAAGTCGCTTGCGTAACACATGATCTCGAAAGGGAGGATCCAATCGGGAGCACATATGATGGGTGCCGATATCAAAACTTGCTTTATCCTGTTAAAAGCCTCAAGACACTCGTCAGTAAAAATAAATGGGGCATCCTTGAACAAAAGTTGTGTCAGTGGTTTAGCAATTTTAGAAAAGTCTTTGATAAAGCGGCGATAAAACCCTACATGACCCAAGAAGCTTCTAACTCCCTTAACATTGACTGGGGGAGGTAATTGCTCAATCACTGATATTTTAGCTTTGTCTACTTGTATGCCCTTATCAGATATAATATGGCCAAGGACTACTCCCTCTGTCACCATAAAGTGACATTTCTCCCAATTAAGTACTAAGTTGCATTCTTCACATCTTTTCAAAATTTTAGCGAGATTAATTAAGCATGAATCAAATGAAGAACCATATACGCTAAAATCATCCATAAAGACCTCCATAATAGACTCTATGAAATCAAAAAAAATGCTCATCATGCAACGTTGAAAGGTAGCAGGTGCATTACATAAACCAAAGGGCATTCTACGATATGCAAAAGTGTCATAAGGGCATGTAAAGGTGGTCTTTTCCTGATCTTCAGGGTGGATCGGAATTTGGAAAAATCCCGAATACCCGTCCAAATAGCAAAAGAATTTGTGATTAGCTAACCTCTCAAGCATTTGATCAATAAAGGGGAGAGGGAAGTGATCCTTTTTAGTGGCGATATTTAGTCTACGATAGTCTATGCACATACGCCACCCTGTTACAGTTCTAGTGGGAATTAATTCATTTTTATCATTAGTTATCACAGTCATCCCACCCTTCTTTGGTACTACCTGCACAGGACTTACCCACTTGGAGTCAGAAATATGATAGATGATACCTGCATCAAGTAATTTCATCACCTCTTTCTTGACTACTTCCTGCATGTTTGGATTTAATCTTTGTTGGGGTTGAATGCAGGGCTTGTAATTTTCCTCTAGATGAATCTTGTGCATGCAAAAATTAGGGCTAATACCCTTGAGATCATCAATATTGTACCCTATAGCCTTATTATGGGTTTTGAGGACCCCTAGAAGTTGGGAAGATTGTAGGTTAGTGAGTGCAGTACTGATGATCACGGGGTGTAGTTCCTGCTCATCTAGAAAAACATATTTTAAATGAGAAGGGAGAGGTTTTAGCTCAGGTTTCTTGACCTCTGCAGGTTTTGATTCCTGAACTAAGTTTACTACCTTCATTGTCTCCTTGGGGCTTAACTCTTCGAAGGAAAGAGCCTTTTCAATATCCTGTATCTCATCACCCCAAATGCTTGCATTGTCGCTAGATAAATTCCTGCAGAGAACTTCCTCCAAGGGATCCTTCGCAAGGACCTGTGGCAAGCTATCAACACAAATATCGTCCATTATATCAATTGTATCAATATAACAACAATTTTCCTTTAACATAGGCCCTTTCAAAACCTTCCCTAAATTAAAAGTAACATTATCGTCACCTACAGAAAGGGTTAGTTTACCATTTTTCACATCAATAATAGCTCCTGTAGTGTGGAGGAAAGGCCAACCTAATATAATGGGTATTTGTGTGTCCTCTGCCATATCTAAAACAACAAAATCAACAGGAATAAAAAATTTACCAACTCTGACAGGTACGTCCTCTAAAATACCTAAGGGATATTTTACCAAACGATCTGCCATTTGCAAAGTTATATTGGTAATTTTTAATTCCCCCATATTTAATTTAGCACATATAGATGATGGTAGGACACTGACACTAGCACCCAAATCACATAAAGCTTTATCAATAAAAACATTCCCAATGTGACAAGGGATAGAAAAACTACCAGGATCCTTTAATTTAGGAGGGGATTTATTTTGCAAATAAGCACTACACTCCTCTATGAAAGCTACAGTTTCTACTTCATTAAAGGCCCTTTTCCTAGTCAGAATGTCTTTCATGAATTTAGCATAAGCAGGTACTTGAGTGATTAAATCAGTGAAAAGGAACTGTTACCTACAGGTTTTTCACAACCTCTAAAAACTTACCGAATTGTTTATCAAGCTTACTCTTCAGTTGTCTATTAGGGAATGGAAGCTTTATAATTGGGCTCTGCACAACTCCTCCCTTATCCTGCAATTTACCCTGCACAGAATCATTAGTAGGGTTAGTATCTTTTTGTAGCCCTGCAGGGCTAGTAGGATTACCATTTGGTATAGAGGAATCTAGATCAGGAACTGGTCCATCTCCCTTTGGCATAGGAGGTCCATCATAATGTGAACCACTCCTTAGAGTGATTGCATTAGCATGATCTGTAGGATGGATAGGTTGTGATGGTAGAGCTCCCTGCTGACGGGATTGTAAGGTAGATGAAAGTTGTGCAATTTGGTTGTCCATGATTTTATTATGGGCTAGAATAGAATCAATTTGTGCATCCCTACTCTCCATGTGCTTTTGCATATTAGCTAGCATCGCTCTAATTTCTGTCATGGCAGGGTCAGAAGATGATGAGGGTGATGCTTGGCTTTTCTGGCCGGCATTAGGATGATAATATTTTTGTTGTGGTGGAGGTTGTTGTTGTGGTTGTTGTGGAGGTGGAGGGTTTTGTACATTGGTACTCCGGTATGAAAGATAAGGATGGTTTTTATAACCGGCATTGTAGGAATTGGAATAGGGGTTATTTTGCCTATAGGTTTGGAAGGCATTAACTTGTTCCATAGAGCTCCTACAATCTTGCTCCCAATGACCTACAATTCCACAATTTTCACAAAAAGCTTCATGGTTAGCAACAGCAGAAACATTAGCTACAGAGTTAGGAGCAGCAGTAACATTATCTAATTTTTGGCAAATAGATGTTAATTGAGCTTGCAAAAAGGATACGGAATCGACATTATGTTTTCCCTTATTTGCAAACCCCCTCGGATTCCCATATTGGGAATTGTGTATTTTCATGTCTTCGATAACCTGCCCTGCATCATCCACATTTAAATTCAAAAACCTCCCACTAGCTGCCGAATCTAGTACTGATCTAGAAGAATTTCCAAGTCCATTATAAAATGCTTGGATTAATTGCCATTGTGCTAGATTGTGGTGGGGGCACTCTCTCTGCAGATCCTTGAACCTCTCCCAAGCCTCATATAATGTTTCGTCGGCCTCCTGGGCGAAGTTCTGAATAGCACTCCTTAGCACCGCTGTTCTCTCTACAGGATAATATTTATTATAAAAATTCAAAGCAAGAGCTTCCCATTCAGTAATACCAAGTGCAATTCTATTCAAACCATTAAACCATAATTTTGCTTTGCCACATAATGAAAAGGGAAAGAGAATCTCCCTGATTTGGTCCTGCGTAACCCCGGCTTGTCTAATGGTGTTACAATATTTGCAGAAATTTGCGATGTGAAGATTAGGATCTTCACCCTTTGCTCCGCTGAACTGCTTCCTCTCTATCATAGTAATAAATTGGGGCTTGATCTCAAATTGAACTCCATCTAGAGCCGGAGTAGGAGTAAGGTGCGGGAAGTCTGTGAGCTTCGGTTGCGAATAAACACTGAGTTTCTTCTGGGCCGTCATCTCTGATTCTGAATCTGAAGGAATATCTGTATCACTAGAATCAGGGGGAGGATCTCTTCGATCGTTGCCCTCCTCAGAACCCGCCAGAATTTGTCTACAGAGTCTCCTTTGCCTATGAAAAGAACGCTCGATCTCAGGATCAAAAGGGATGTCACCTTATCTAGAACACTTGGGCATAAACAAAGAACTAGAGACAAATATGAGATTTGCCTCAAAGAACTAATGTTCTCTGAGGCAAAAGGGGGATAATCTAGACTACAAAAATATAATCAGAAAATAAAAATAAAACCGTTTCCCCGGCAACGACACCAAATTTTGACAGGGTAAAGTCGTATCCTCTAATCAAAAATAATTACCTAAATCACTAACTAAGGTAGATAGGGAAGTAGGGTCGAACTCCACAGGAAAACAAGCCTTTTTAGTTATAATTAATAATTATATTCTAAATTATCCAAGTAACCAATGTTTTTGGTGTGAATTCTGTACTACGAAGAACGAGTTTAAGGAGAAAAGAAACAATAATAGATAACATGATTAACAGGCTCTCGCAATTTATTAACCAACATAGATCTAACAGGCTCTCGCAATTTATTAGACCTAAGTTCCTATTAGAAATAGCCTTTAATATTAAATCAACATCTGCTCGATTCATCAATTCAATATTGCTAAACATTCACAATCAAATTACATCTGCTCGATTCATAATCTAATTGCAAAGAATTAAAAACAATTCAATAGGAAATTATCATGCAATATCAACAATCAATAATAACAAACTATGCCTTCATATTAATTATGGATCCCCAAAACCCCTAGAATTAAACTACTCACTAATCATCATAATTAAACCAATCAAATAAATAAATAAGAACATAATCACAAAAACAATTAAAATAGCTGAAATTAAAAAGGGAAGAAATTGCACCAAACTAAATCTGGAATTAATGAAGGAATTAAGAACAAGAGTTAGAGAGAATTTAAGAGAGAGAAAAATACTAAGTAGAGACAGAAAGTCTAAGAGAAAGAAGGTAAGTAAATAAACCGTACAAAACGTATATATACTTCTCCTAAAACAAGAATAACTAAACTTAATCAGACACTAGGAAAAACACGCGCCCGATCAGGCCCGTCTTTTTTACCACGCCCAGTCTAATATGTTGCGCCCGATCGAGCCTACACTCACCCGACTGGGCGCACCTTTCCTTGATAGCATTCATGCGCGCAGCCGCCTGATCGGGCGTATGCTTGCCCGATCGGGCCCGGTCTTCATCTTCAAGGCTTGGACTTGATTGGGCTAGATTTCTCGGCCCAATCCATATTTCCTCTCGGGTCTCGAATACATGGTCCAATTGCCTCGTCATCCAAATAACCGAGCCCTTAATCACCGGCTCGATGGCTCTTGCCGGCCTTGGGCTCCAAAAGTGGTCGTGTTCCTCCAATGCTCGTAGTCGCTTCATTAAAATCCTGGGAAATGCTCCAAAGGTGCAATTCCCTGCAAAACTTAACCAAAACTACGAAAACAATAGAAAACACATATTAGTAATAAAAGTGGCCCGAAAGAGCCAAAAACACTACTAATAATGACCACGGGACGGGGGGAAAACACTATATAAAATAGACATATCATCTATGTTGGTTGAATGTAATGCACAAATAAATCTATTATTGGCGATCACTTGAATTATAATCAGATTAACCCTAACAGGATTATTAATTATCTTATATAAGCGTGATTACAAGTACTAATTCCCTTTAAACATGCATAAAAGGCGTGATCAAGCAATAAATATATACCAAGCAACATAATAATAATCATCATAATAATAATTATATTTATCATAATCATGTTAAAGCATAATAATATATACCAAGATCCTAGGCATGATACTAACAAGATTAATAACAAACCCTAACATGTCACTAAACAATAAAAATCAAAGCTTTAGCCCTAACATGATACTAAAAATCACAAATATTAGGAAGAATAGGAAGCATCGCAGGAAACACAATTGTCGTATTTCATATTAGAAATTATAGTTGTTACCCTAAACATGATACTAGGAAGATCAAAACGCCCTAACATAACACTAGGAATCATAATAACAACCTAGACATGATTTCTATATCATAATAACAATGTAAACAATTAAAGCACTTGCTTGGATGCCTCGTATCTCTTTCTAATAAAAAAATACATGCGTTAGTAACTTCAAGGAAAATATTAAAAACAAATCAATTAAATTAAATAATTGAAAGAGAGATTCGAGACCAAACCCTCAAAAATTAAAACCTTTCACGTGTAGGGCAAAGGCAACTTCGAATATGGCTAGGTGTGTCTAGATCTAATGAATGCGGAATTTTGTATTTGAGAGAAGGCTAGTTTAGAAAAGAGAGAGAGAGAAATGGTAGATTGTAGATGAAAACTGATGATTGATGATGAATATGGATGAATAAAAACAGAGTTTTTACGACGTCATTTATAAAGAAAATCAGCCAAAAAGATAAAATATCAAAACAGAGTTCTGGCGCAGATAAAATTGGATTAGCGCCAACGCTGGCTATTGGCGCCAGGCGCCAAGCGTAGCGCCAGGCACCAAGCGTAGCGCCAGGCGCTACAGCTGGCGTTTGGCGCAAATCTAGAAATTCACACGTTTTCTTAAAATCAGATAAAAATTGCCGTACAGGAGAATAAAATTGTATCTTTCCTTAAAAACGCTCTTTGATTTTAATTAAAACTCTAAAAAGTCAACAAAAGTCAATTTATCAATGCTAATTAAATTAGGAATGAAAAGAACCTTCTAGAAGACTAAAACCATTCCTAATTGCATTAGGAATGATAAATCTATATTAGGCCCTCCCCTAGATCGTTGGGCCGCATATAAGGCTCAAACCGGGCCCAGTTCAGTAACTTGGCCATAACTTCCTCAATATTCATTGGAATTGGGCTTATAATATATCGTTGGAAAGCTCTTTTCAAGCCGCATCCAACTACACTACTATTGGACCCATATCAAGGACAAACCAAATTAGATTGGCTGTTTTCTTAAAATAAGTTTTTCAAAAACAGAGAGAAGAGAAAAGAAATTAAAACTTTCCGCAACATCAAACTTTCCACACTTTCACTTCATTCGATTATGATTCGACGTGAAAGGTACTCATCACTGGGTTTGGTTTTGGGGAGACACAAATGGGTGTCTATAAAAGCCCCCACTTTGAATGAATTTGGAGAAACGCAAGTTTCGAAAACAAAAGTCAAAGTATAGATAGGGACGGAGAATGATTTAGAACGTTCTGCGATCCTAAACCACTGTTGCAACACCGATACCAGCAAACTAGCGTTAGTTAAACAGATAAAAAAGTTAAGAAACGCGTATCTTGCACCGTCGAGCACACGTCTCTAAAGGTAACCAATTTGCTGCCGCTTTACTGTTGTTTTGATGACCTCCTGCCAAGAGAATACCATCCCGCTTGAAGACCGCTACACTTGTAACTGCTTCCAATACTGAATATTGCTTCGCTTGAAACGATCCTCTTTCGCTTTGATAATATTCCACGTCCAAGGGAATACTATCAAAGATAACTTCGCTTAAAATCATCCCCTTCTGCTTTATGACCATCTTCCACGTCTAAGGGAACATGATCGAAGACAACTTCGCTTGAAATAACCTTCAGATGTTAGTGACAACTCTCCACAATCTAGGGAACGCCATCTTGCTGTTTTGATGCTCACTCGTCTCTGAACAAAGAGCTTCTTTTGGAGATGTTCACGCGCCTCTGAACAAAAGAGCTTCTTTTAAATATGAGCTTCTGAATGATGTGTCTACACTTCTCTGAACAAAGAGCTTGATAATAGGATGCCCATGCGTCTCCGAGCAAAAGAGCTTGAAAGAAATGTCCACGCGTCTCTGAACATAAGAGCTTTGAAAGAAATGTCCACGTGTCTCTGAACAAAGAGCTTCGATGATATGTCCACGCGTCTCTGAAAAAAAGAGCTTGAAGATAGGATGCCCACGCGTCTCTGGAGTAAAAGAGCTTTGATGATATGTCCACGCGTCTCTGAACAAAAGAGCTTGAAATGATATATCCACGCGTCTCTGAACAAACGAGCTTGAAAGAAATGTCCACGCGTCTCTGAACAAAAGAGCTTTATGGAAATTTCCACGCGTCTCTGAATAATAGAGCTTGAATAATATGTCCACGCGTCTCTGAACAAAAGAGCTTCGATACTTGAATGTTTGTTGCGCGAATATTCTGAAGACCAACGCTTGCCGATCTCTAAAGCTCGCTTGAACTTTGCTTCCGTATGCCAATACGTCGGCGGCTTGCTGCTTGTGAACCATTATGTCCGTGATAAGCCAACGCTTAGGCGCTTTAAGCTAAGTGAGACGATCTTTCGTCTGGTCGATAACTTATTGTGACTGTAATCAAACCGACTACTTAATCATGTCAAATTGCTTATAGGGGCTAGCTGCGTACCAAGGAACCCAAAATTGTTGTATGAGGTCTAAATCACCTTTCTGAGAGGCTTCGAGCTCTGTCGCTGCGGAAATATCTCTGGCGCCAAGAATTGACTCTGTCGCCAGACACTAGGATCTAGCGCCAGGCGCTAAAAGCTATTTCCAGACGCTAGATGTTTTCGTCTGGCGCTGGGGTAGGGTCTTCCCTATTCTACTGCACCTGTATTTATTTTTTACTATAGAACTTTGCCAATTTCTTTAATTATATTAGGGTTGACCTAAGGTTTAATGTCGCTTGATTCATTGACTTGACATGACTCTAGGCATAAACTTGACTCGCAGTGATTGACTCGAGGTTGACTCGACTCGAAGTGAAACGACACGTGTGACTCATGACCCGTGTGACTCAAAAATGCAATGTGACTCAAAAATGCAAAAAAACCAAAATTTTCCGTCATTTTTGTGGAGGGTACCGACTTTCTCCCGAAAAAGAAAGACGCAAAAAGGAATCAAAGTGAAGTTTTTGAAGGTGCATGTTGAATGAGCTTAGTCAAATGTCATTTGATACTATCTCTCAAGGTGCAAGGATTAACCCATACTAGAATATCTCAACTGTTGACTCCATGATGAAAGTATTTGGGCAACTTAGGCACGGAGGCTAAGCACTTCATACTTCGTGATGCAATGACAATTATGATTGATGAGTGATGTTGATATGACAAGGCATGCTTCAGCGTCGTGTTAAGATTTCATGACAAAGGGTTCCTATAGGGAAAGTATATTTGGTCATGTATCTGTGCGGTGTGTGAAAGTGACACTAAAGTTAGGCCACAAGAGCTAAGTGTGTGGAAAGATATTTATTCTTAGAAGAGTCAAATGACGGTGACTCTTAGGCTAGGTAAGCTAATGATGTAAGGATCAAGCCCCCAAGTCTAGCTTTAATTAGATAGGGATGAGCATAGAGAATCCCTTGATATGATCATGGTGTGTGAATGTGAATATTAATGCATGTTTATTACGGTCGCACCTCGATGTGAGGTTGCCTACGTATCCGTTAGGAATCAGGCCGAACGTAGCTCTAGCCGAACCTCGCACAAGTGTGTGTATACCTCTAAAAGGTCTTTTTAACGTTGTAACGTGGTTAGGCTAAAGGTTATAGAAGAAAGGGATAAGGGCTCAAGACCCTAGATAATCCCCCAAGGTGTGCAATCTCGCTTTAGAATCTTTGTATTTTATTTTTATGCTTGAGTTTCTTCTCTTTTTTAGCTCTTTTTTGTGCTTTAGCATTTATTTTATTTTTATAAGTGTGGGAAATCTCAATCATGCGGTCTATCACTCACTTGGCATTCATGTTTCTCAGGCACAACACCGAGCACTCGATAAGAGACGCAATCTGAGACGTGTTCATATCGAAGACATTTTCATGTCAAAGACATTGGAACACTTACCATTTTTTACACTTTTATTTATTTATTTTGTTTTTTCTTTTTTTGCTATTGCTTTCTATTTATTTTGATCTTTTGAAATCACTCAAGCTTTTTAGAATTGCATAAGTTGCACACTGTCCCATCCCAAGGTTAGGTAGATATGGGTTGGAAAATGAAAGGTCTATCATTAGACGAGGCTCAAAGTGGTTTATGAAGAAAGATTGTAAATTAGAAAGGTGAAAGGCAATATGATGTGGCTAAAAGGGGTGCCTCAAATCATTGGTATACCTTGTGTTTAGTTTGACATGGATCTTTTGTTTTTTTTTTTAAAAAATAATATAATGAAATGATCATATGAAAGAGAATAAATTAAATGCTCATTTTTATTAAAGAGGGAAAATGAAAGAATCTACAAAATTAATCTAAGGGAGAAGAAAAGTGCCTATGCTAGACTTATTGGGGAAAGGATAAATAAATAAAAAGAAAAAAGATGTCATGAAATCTCATCGTTTGAAGCTCGCCTTATGTCTTGTATTGTTTTCTTTATCATCACTCGCTCTTCTTGTTAACTGGAGGTATGGGAAGATTGTTATTATCAATCAAATGTTGGATAGCCTCCTTTAGCTTCCAAAAGCTCTCAGTAGCATGACCCCTACCTTGATGGTACTTGCAGCGCACATTTGGATTCCAACTAGGCAACCTCTTCTCAAGTGAGGGATCTTGAAGAGGACCAATAGGAGTAATGAGTCCCTTGGCATGGAATCGATCGAAAACATCATCGTAGCTAATTCCAATAGGAGTAAAATCCTTTTTTGTTGCTTTCTAAATCCTCAATTATCCATGGCTAAGATGTCATTATGGTCGAAAGTACCAATACTGTTACTAGAGTAGATGTTTTTGGAAGAAGAAGGATAGTCATTCTTCTTCCCTTTACTGCGACTGTTACTATAGTTACTAATCTTGGCCTTCTTGTCGCGCGGAGGAACATGAAGGAGATTTGAATCAATGAAGTCTTGAACACGATCCTTGAGGGCGACACACTTTTCGGTAGTGTGACCGCGACCTCTATGGTATTAACAATAGGAATTTGGATCCCAATTGGGAAAACGTTTTTCAGATGGAGGGTCTTGAAAGGGACCAATGGAGTGAATAAGACCTTGATCATGAAGGCAGCCAAAAGCTTCATTATAAGTCATTCATGTTGGTGTGTATTCTTCAATGCTCCGTTTTGCCCGTGGCTTAGGAGCATTGAGTTCTTCATTAAACCCTTGGCGAGAATTTTGTTCGATGGCCATCACCCGATTTGCTAATCCTTCTACCACATTCAAGAGCATGGCAATGACATCTTGCAGTTTTTGAACGTCATCTTTCATATTTGACGAGTTTTCCTTGGTATTATCTAAGAAAAGACTTTCATCCTCCTCAATAATGGCCACTTCATCGAGAGAGCTTATATAGGCTGTCTCGATCATGGGTTCTCCTACAGGTGTGATAAGAAGAGATGAATCGAAGGATGTTCGGTTTTCTTCAATGGCTAGAATCTTAGAAGTTTCATTGTTATCAATCAGATCTTGAATAGATTCTTTGAGTTTCTAACACTCCTCGGTGTCGTGACCCTTTCCTTGGTGATATTTGCAGTGCTTATTAGGATCCCACTGGGGTGGCCTGGCTTTTGCAACTGGATCTTTGATGGGCCCTATGGGCATGACTAGTCCTTTGTGGTGTAGCTTCTCGAAAGCTGTTTCATAGCTCATACCAAGTGGAGTGAACACCCTTTTTGACCTTTGGATTCGTGATTTAGAGGTGTTCATGGCATGTACCTCATTAATGGAAAAGAAAGAAGAACGACGCCAAAAACTGTAGGGAATATTTCAAGCGTTAACCCCCTATCTTGAACCCCACTGTGGTCATACACTAAAGTACGGTGGCTTCCAAAGGGAAAGAAGATAGAGCAAAAGAGTCGCCAACAAGTTTTTTAAGGAACTTGTAAACCGTTCACAGGGTGAAGGTTACACCCTTAACGATCCAAGAGATCATCAACTCCGTAAGGTCTTGAACCAAATAGGGTTCGGGGATGAAGGTACAAATCCAACCTAAAAGAGATTAAACCTGCCCTAATAATAGGCCTCTAGTTTATTCTGATCGTATTCATGTGCGCTTCTTGACTAACATGCAATCAATAGGTTTAACCCTAAACCTGTTTATCTATGTTGGTTAAATGTAATGCACAAATAAATCTATTATTGGAGATCACTTGAATTATAATCAGATTAACCCTAACAAGATTATTAATTATCTTATATAATCGTGATTACAAGTACTAATTCCCTTTAAACATGCATAAAAGGCGTGATCAAGCAATAACAATAAATATATACCAAGCAACATAATAATAATCATCATAATAATATTTATATTTATCATAATCATGTTAAAGCATAATAATATATAGCAAGATCCTAGGCATGACACTAACAAGATTAATAACAAACCCTAGCATGTCACTAAACAATAAAAATCAAAGCTTTAGCCCTAACATGATACTAACAATCATAAATATTAGGAAGAATAGGAAGCATTGCAGGAAACACAATTGTCGTATTTCATATTTGAAATTATAGTTGTTACCCTAAACATGATACTAGGAAGATCAAAACGCCCTAACATAACACTAGGAATCATAATAACAACCTAGACATGATTTCTATATCATATTAACAATGTAAACAATTAAAGCACTTACTTAGATGCCTCGTATCTCTTTCTAATAACAAAATACACGCGTTAGTAACTTCAAGGAAAATATTAAAATCAAAACAATTAAATTAAATAATTGAAAGAGAGATTCGGGACCAAACCCTCAAAAATTAAAACCTTTCACGTGTAGGGCGAAGGCAACTTCGAATATGGCTAGGTGTGTCTAGATCTAATGAATGCGGAATTTTGTATTTGAGAGAAGGCTAGTTTAGAAAAGAGAGAGAGAGAAATGGTAGATTGTAGATGAAAACTGATGATTGATGATGAATGTGGATGAATGAAAACGGACATTTTACGACGTTATTTATAAAGAAAACCAGCCAAAAAGATAAAATATCAAAACAAAGTTCAGGCGCAGATAAAATTGGATTAGCGCCAACGCTGGCTATTGGCGCCAGACGCCAACATTAGCGCCAGGCGCCAAGCGTAGCGACAGGCGCTACAGCTGGCGTTTGGCGCAAATCTAGAAATTCACACGTTTTCTTAAAATCAGATAAAAATTGTCGTACAGGAGGATAAAATCGCATCTTTCCTTAAAAACGCTCTTTGATTTTAATTAAAATTCTGAAAAGTCAACAAAAGTCAATTTATCAATGCTAATTAAATTAGGAATGAAAAGAACCTTCTAGAAGAATCTAGAAGACTAAAACAGTTCCTAATTGCATTAGGAATGACAAATCTATATTAGTCCCTCCCCTAGATCATTGGGCCGTATATAAGGCTCGAACCGGGCCCAGTTTAGTAAATTGGCCATAACTTCCTCAATATTCATCAGAATTGGGCTTATAATATATCGTTGGAAAGCTCTTGTCAAGCCCCATCCAACTACACTACTATCGGACCCATTAATGATTCGACGTGAAAGGTACTCATCACTGGGTTTGGTTTTGGGGAGACACAAATGGGTGTCTACAGTAATGCATATCTAACAGAAGAGATAGGGTACTTTTTCTCTAACTACTTCCAACAAGGAGTGGATACCAAAACACGTGACTTAGGTCGTAATGTGCATGATGATGTTTAAAGCACTTTGGATGATAGTGTTCCAGAACTGTTTAGGGTTGATTATGGACATGCTTCTACTATTAGAGTTCGTCGCTTTTTGAATGAAAAAGAACTACAACATGCTCATTTATATGTACTGGGAAATAGCGGCATTCTGGAACCATATGAGAGGTATTAAATTTATATATTATCACACTCATTAAGATTTCATTGAATTTTGCATCGCATCCAATGTTGACCACCTTCACTAATACTCTTTCTCTGGTTATATGGAAGGGGGTTTGAGGACCACATTGTTCAAATGCAACCACTAGGTGAAAAAAGAAGATTGGCACCGCCCTAAGGCCACCGGTTTTTAAAAACTAGTGTGGAAAATGTGGGGAAAAATAGGCGGGATTTTGAGAGGAGGTTTTTGCCACCGTTTCAAACTAAACCGGTGGACAAAAACATTATTTTCACCGGTTTGAATCGGTGGCTTTTCCTTTTTTAAAAAAAAAACGCCCCTTATAAAAACCCAAACCCTACTCTCAAATCACTCAGCCTCCCTCATTCTCTCTCTCCTCTCCTCTTCTCTCTCTCCTGATCTCATCTCATCTCCTCCCCAATCTCATCTCCTCTTTCCTGCTCTCTCATCTCACCAACACCGCCGTCGTCCCTCTTCTTATCTTTCCTACTCTCTCGTCTCACCACCACCCCCGCCATCGACTTCTTTCCCCTCTCAGTCTCTCCGACCTCCCTCTATCCCTCTTCTTTCCCCTCTCGATCTCTCCGACCTCCCCTCACCACCACCAACGCCACTAACCACCACCGCCACCAAGTCCGAAATCAACCCTAACTTGTAAAATTCAAGGTTATTTTCAGGTAAAATTCGAGGTTAGTGGCTTAGTGCATGTAGTTGGGTTTAATTACTCGGGGTTAGGGTTTCAGGGTTTAATTATTTATTTTACATGCCTTGACTTTTTTTTTGGGTTTGATTGTTGTAATATTGTTCAAAATTGATGGGTTTAATTGATTTTGGAATTTTCTGGGGTTAATTGATTTTGTTTAGTTGTATACGTTTAATTGAGTTTCGAAATTTCAGGGTTTAATTTCGAAATTGATTGGTTCGATATTGTTTGAAATTTCTGGGTTTAATTTTTTGTTGGGTGTGATTGATTTTCGAAGGTTTATGGGTACATGCATGATATCTGGGTTTTTTTTTTGAGTTTTAATAATTTCTGGGTTTTTTTGTTTTTTTTTTCTGGAATTTTGTTTGATTTCTGGGTTTATGGTTTTTTTTTCTTTATATTTTTCGCAGCTTATTTATATTAATCAATTTATTTTTTTTGTTTTAATTGATGCAGGTATAATGATTTATATCTTAAATTGAAGAATCAAGATGCAGGAATATTGATATAGATGTTGTATGGGTTTTTTTTTATTTTAATGTTGTAACTTTTATTTTTTGATTTATATTGAATTTTTTTTTTATTTGTATGTTGTAATTGTTAGATTATATTGATTTATATTGTAATTTTGATGTCCGAAATTGTGATCTATATCGAGCAATTAGTAGATTAGAAAACTGTTCAGTAATAAAATTATGATGTTGCGTTTCCAATTGTTTGATTATTTAATTTATTCGCTTTTTTTTTGAGGAAAAACGAGCACTCAATATCCACACTTTTATTATATTTAAAGTGAATAAAACAAAACAAACAAACAAAAAAAAATTTACATGGACTACTTCCACCGGTTAACCGGTGGCATTAATTTAATATTAAAAACAAAAAAAAAAAGCGGGACGTGTGTATTGCCACCGGTTAACCGGTGGCAATAACAGTTTTTGCCATCGGATTTGAACCGGTGGCCTTGCTTCAGTTTATTGCCACCCCCCAAATGCCCACCGGTTCAAAACCGGTGGCATAGGGGGGTTTTGAACCGATGGCCAATTGATATTTTCTACAAGTGAACCCACTATTCGCAAAGAAGATGTGTGGATTAAACATGAAGCTGAATTTTCCACGAGTGGTTTAGGTTGAAAGTGAGTATGATACGCATTTGACATCAACACGTTTTCTTACTTTGTTGCTATAACTTCACGACATATACCAATTTAATATAATTCTGCCATATGAGCAGGTGATTCAAGAAAATCCAAATGATGAAATATTGTTTGCTTTGGCTATGGGCCCATCTAAGCGAGTGCGTACTTGGAGCCAATTCTATGTGAACGGATACAAATTCCAAACTTATGGCCATGGAAAACATAAGTGATGTGTCTATTTTATATTGTATTTTACCCCCGTCCCTTGGTCATAATTAGTAGTGTTTTTGGCTCTTTAGAGCCACTTTTATTACTAATTGGTGTTTTCTAGTGTTTTCGTAGATTTGGTTGACTTTTGCAGGGATTTATGCTTTTGGAGTATTTTCCCGAGATATTTTGGAGCAATCACGAGCATTGGAGAAACACGACCAGATTTTATAGCCCAGGGCCGGTTAGAGCCATCGAACCGGTGATTAAGGGCTCGGTATAGGTGATACCGGGGCATTTGGACCGAGTATTCTAGACCCAAAGAGGAAACCCAGATTGGCCCGAAGAATTGGAGCCTAATTGAAGTCCAAATATTGGCCCAAATGAGCCGCCCGGCCAAAAAGGCTGGCGCCCGGAGGCGCGCCTGGCCGGGCGGGAGATGCTTGGTCTGGCGCCCGGTGACGCGCCCGGCCGGGCGCGAGATTAGTGTTAGAGTCAAAAAGGCGCGCCCGATCGGGCGCGTGTATTTTTTGGAGACGATTAGCGTCGTTTTAATTTGTTTTAGTTTAGGATTTTTGTACGGAGTATAAATACTCCTACGTAATACGATTTTAGTATCTCTTCTTCTTAGACTTTCTCTCTCTACTTAGTTCTCTCTCTCTTAATCTCTCCCTAAACTTTTGTTCTTAATTCTTTCATTAATTCCAGATTTATTTTGGTAACGATTTCTCTTCCCTTAATCTTAGGTATTTATTTTATTCCTTTCATCATGATTTATTTTATTACTTTGATTAGTTTAATTTTTAATATGTGTGAGTAGTTTAATTTCTAGGGTTTATGGGGATCTAATAAATAATATGAAGGGGTAAATTATTGTTGTTGATTATCAATGCTAGATTAATTTCCTATTGATTGAATTAATGCTCTGTGACTAGATTAGGCCTATCTTTTATCATGAGTTTGACAATATTGATTCAAGAATCGAGAGATGAAAATTAATGTTTAGGTCTAGTTTCAATAGGCAAGTTAATTTATAAATGGTTAAGTTAAGATTCGAGAGATGAGATTTAATACCGGTAAATTAATTGTGTGATTGTAATACGTAGCGAGAGCCCTTTACAATCTGGTTAATTGATGCATTGATGATTGACTATTATTGATTATTGGTATTGCATAATAATTTCTTATTGGATTGTTTTAATGTTTTACAATTGCGGCTTGTAAAAGTATAGCAATATTTAATTGATGAATCTAGCAGATGTTAATTTGATATTAAAGGCTATTTTCAATAAGGACTTAGATCTAGTAAATTGCGAGAGCTTGTTAGATCTATGTTGATTAATAAATTGCGAGAGCCTGTTAATCATGTTATTTATGCAATGTCAAAGATTGATTACTATGTTTTACCCTGGAGTATTATTTATTGGTGAGCCTACGCCCTAGATCCCTTTATATATCGTTCTCTCCCTACTCTTATTCCTTGTAGTTTAGTTTCATACTTAATTATAAATATTGGTCACTTAAATAATTTAGATTATAATAATTAATTAGAAGTAAAAAGACTTGTTTCCCTGTGGAGATCGACCCTACTTCCCTATCTACCTTAGTTAGTGATTTAGGTAATTATTTTTGATTAGGGGATACGACTTTACCCTGTCAAAATTTGGCGTCGTTGCCGGGGAATCGGTTTTATTTTTATTTCTGATTGTTTTTTTTTAGTCTAGATTATTTCTCTTTTGTCTTAAAGAGCGTTAGTTCTCTGAGACAAATCTCATATTTGCTTCTAGTTTTTTGTTTATGCCCAGGTGTTCCAGATCAGGTTACATCCCATTCGATCCTGAGATCGAACGTTCCTTCTATAGACAGAAAAACTTCTACAAGCAAATCCTGGCGGATTCTGGTGATAATAACAATAATCACCGCTATCCTCCAACTGATTCTAGCAATTCAGAGACATCATCATACACAGAATCAGAGATGGCGGCTCCAAAGAAGCTTAGTGATTATTCACAACCAAAGCTTATGGATTTTCCACATCTCACCCCTACTCCGGCTCTTAATGGGGTTCAATTTGAAATTAAACCTCAATTTATAACGATGATAGAGAGGAAGCAATTCAGTGGAGCCAAGGGTGAAGACCTGAATCTTTACATTGCCGACTATTGTCAATATTGTAACACCATCAGGCAAGCCGGGGTCACTTAAGACCAAATCAGGGAGATTCTCTTTCCCTTCTCTTTAACTGGAAAAGCTAAATTGTGGTTTAATGGCTTAATTAGAACTACACTTGGTATAACTGACTGGGAAACTCTTGTTTTGAATTTCTATAACAAGTATTATCCTGCAGAGAGAAACAGCAGTACTACGAAGTGCGATTCAGAACTTTGCCCAAGAAGCCGATGAGTCTTTATATGAGGCTTGGGAGAGGTTCAAGGACCTACAAAGAGAATTCCCCCACCATAATTTAGCACAATGGCAGTTAATCCAAGCCTTTTATAACAGCATTGGAAATTCCTCTAGCATAATTTTAGACTCTGCAGCTAGTGGGAGATTCATGAATCTCAATGTTGATGATGCAGGTCAGGTTATTGAAGATATGGCGATACACAATTCCCAATATGGGAATCCCAGAGGATTTGCTAATAAGGGGAAACATAGTTTCGACTCTGTATCCTTTTTGCAAGCTCAACTGACCTCTATTTGCCAAAAATTAGATAATCTGAGCACTACTAATGTAGCCAATGTTTCTGCGATTAATAATTCTAATGAGGCTTTCTGTGAAAATTGTGGTATTGTAGGTCATTGGCAGCAGGATTGCAGGAGTTCCGTGGAGCAAGTTAATGCCTTCCAAGCTTATAGGCAGAATAACCCATACTCCAACATTTACAATCTTGGGTATCGGAATCATCCATACCTTTCCTACCGGAGCACTAATGTTCAAAATCCACCACCACATGAACCACAGGTGCCACAGCAACAGCAGCAGAAATATTATCATCCCAATGCTAGCCAGAAGAATCAACCACAACAACCCCCCTCATCTTCCGACCCTTCTTTGGGGGAAATTAGAGCAATGTTGGTCAATATGCAAAAGCACATGGAGAGCAGGGATGCGACAATTGATCAAATTCTAGCACATAATAAAATTGTAGATACTCAAATTGCGCAACTCTCCGCTACTCTACAAGCACGCTAACAGGGAGCCCTGCCGGCACAGCCGACTAGGCCTACGGATCAAGCATTTGCAATTACTCTAAGGAGTGGTTCAAACTATGAAGGGCCCTCTATTCCCAGAGTTGATGAACCTATTTTATTAAATAATGCTAATCTTGATTCCATTAAACCAAACAATGTAGTTGATAGCCCTGCAGGGCTAGAGGATAATACTAACATATCTAATTCTACATTGCAGGGTAAAACTCCAGAGAAGGTGGCTAATCCAAACAAGAATAAGAATGCTCAAAAGCCAATCATCAAACTTCCTTTCCCCAATCGTCAATTGAAGACAAACTTGGATAAGCAGTTTGGTAAGTTCCTGGAGGTGGTAAAAGATTTAAAGGTAACAGTCCCCTTTACTGAATTGATCACACAAATCCCATCATATGCAAAATTTATGAAAGAAATTTTGACGAGAAAAGGTCTATTAGTCAGGTAGAGACAGTAGCTTTCACTGCAGAGTGTAGTGCCGTACTTCAAAATAAGTCTCCACCTAAATTAAAAGATCCGGGTAGTTTCGCTATCCCTTGTCATATTGGCAATCTCTTGATTGATAATGCATTATGTGATTTGGGTGCTAGTGTTAGCGTTATGCCATTATCTGTGTGTTCTAAGTTGAATATGGGTAAATTAAAAGCTACTAATATAACTCTGCAAATGGCCGACCGTTCTTTCAAATACCCCCTAGGTGTTTTAGAGGATGTTCCCGTCAGAGTAGGTAAATTTTATATACCTGTGGATTTTGTTGTTCTTGATATGGCTGAGGATATGCAAACCCCAATTATTTTGGGTAGACCATTCCTTAACACTGCAGGAGCAGTCATAGATGTTAGAAGTGGTAAGTTAACACTATCAGTAGGGGACGATAAAGTTGTTTTTAATCTGAATAATGCCCCCAAAAGCTCCATGACTGAGGAGAAATGTTTCAGTGTTAATGTGGTTGTAAATTATTCTAACAAGCCCCAAGCTCTTGAAAAAGATCCCTTGGAGGCAGTATCTTGTTTTGCATCCTTTTCAGATGAGATAGAAAGATGGCAAAAGGAAGTCGATGCAATAGAAAGAGCACTCTACAATGTTGGTCTTGGTTTCGAGGATGAACAAGTGGAATCGATCGAGCAAGTTGTGCGAATCGAGCCTACAGTAAGTGTTCCGCCAGATCGAGTTGCAAGTGTTGAACGCAATGACAATTCGAAGCAACATTCGATCGAAAAAGGGTTTTTAGTGCGGAGCATTAAAGAACCCCCAATCCAAGTCAAGGAGGATCCACCAGATAAGGCGACTTGGCGTCCCATAGGTTATGTCAGGAAGCCGCATCGCAGCCTAAACATTGCTAGACCGGGTGAGAAACCACCCGATCAAGCGTTAGGCCAAGGATCCTAGAAATTGTACTTGGTAAGAAGGTCGTGCGGGACCTAGATAAACCAGCGCTTTGCGGGAGGCAACCGTATTTTTATTGCTTTTTAGTCTAGTTTTTCTTTTTTCTTTTTCTTATGAGAGGAGAGATGAGGGAATTTAATGAGTTTTATGAGTATTTGTACAGAGTTGAAGGAAAAGAGTTAGCCAAATTTTGGAGAAAAGAAGAAAATATCGATTGGACAATTTAGTCTCGGGCCCGATCAGGCGAAGCTCGCTCGACCGGGCGCGAGAGCATGGTTCAAAAATAAAGAAATTTCGCCCGACCGGGCGCGAAACTTGACGTTTACAGACTTAATTGTCCGCCCGATCGGGCAAGCCTCGCCCGACCGGGCGCGAGAAGGGAAGAATTTTGGCCTAAAATTCGCTCAATCAGGCGAATGGCGCCCGACCGGGCGCGAGAGGTTACGGACATTATTACATTCAGATCACCCGACCGGGCGAAGGCCGCCCGACCGGGCCCGAGAACCAACCTCATATTTCTTCAGATCGCCCGATCGGGCGACCCACCGCCTGACCGGGCGTGAGTGATAGACGTCCCTTTTCTTCTTCTTTCTTTCTTCTTTCTTTCTTCATTTCTTCTTTCCTCCATTACTTTCTCTCTCTAAAACTCAAATTTTCTCTAACTTCTCTCTAAGATTTCTCCTCCATTACCAATCCAAATTCAAAACTTTTTATATATTTGTTATCCTCTCTTCATCCTCTTCACTCTCATATAAAAATTTTCAGTTTTAATCTAATAAATTTTTGACCCATTTCTTCCACATGGCTACAAAGAGGGCAGGATCCATTTTTGGTAGGAGCTCCAGCTCGAGGGAGGAGTACGACCCATACTTGCAGCTCCCGTATTGGCCGACGATCCGGATCGTGAGCTGGGAACAGAAAGAACGATTGGAGCATTTGGTCGGTCGTGAGGTAATCCCTTCTCGGTGGTTACACCGCCTTACCCTAGAATCATATGGTTTGTTTGATTATGTTAAACGATTTTTGAATGATATTGGCATGAGAAAATTTGTTGACATGCATTATCCTACATACCAAGAGCTCACCTGTGAATTCTTGTCCACTTTTCATGTTGTTAGTAGTAGGAATGGGCCTAATTTATTTTTCAGGTTAAATAATAGAAATATTAGTTTAACTTTTGTTGAATTTTTCAAAATTTTTGAATTAAATTCTGAATTATCTCACCAGTGGCATGTAGATTATAAAATGGGTGATTTATATTATGCTTTGACTGGTTTACCTGCCCCCGACCCCCAACATGCTAGTACCAAACCCATTCACCACCCTGTCCCGAAAATCTGGGAAAGATTTGCGTGGATTGTGTTTTTTGGGTAGGGCCGAGCCTCATAACGCTCAAACCAACGAACTAGTCATCATAGGACACTATGTATACGGGTTCGGGAAATTGAACATCGGCAGGTTTATAGTTCACCACCTGAGTCGGTATGCCACAGCCAGCACCACTTCCAAGTCCCCTATTCGTTTAGGTGGCCTTATCACTCGATTAGCGGTGAAAAAGGCCGGTTTTGTAGTAGACAGACCCCACCAGCTGACTAACTGTGGACTTGATACCTACATGACTGCTAGGTATTTTGAGGATGTGGGGTGGGTTAGGCCGGATAGCGAGCAGACACCCTTTTGGTGTATTCGGACTGGGAACGAGCAACCTTTGCCCATTTTTCCCCTTCCCAGTCCAGACTTGACCGCCTTTCCCCCAGGGCAACTTTCTTACACCTATGATGCTTTAGTTGCCAACACTAGGGGGCAGGCATCACCACCAGCAGTTCCACCACCCCAGCCCCATCCCGAGGTGGCTTTCTCGCCACCTCGTATGTCCCATTCCGTCCCTCATGTTGACTCTGACCCAGTTTGGGATTTTCAGAGTATTGGTCAGGCCCTAGGACGTATTGAGCATTCCCAGACTGACCTTAGGAGGATGGTAGGCTCTATTGACCAGAGGTTAGGGTACCTAGAGAGGAACCAGGGTAGAGCTCTCTACCCTATGTATGATGATTATGCTCGTCGGGGCAACATTCCCGACGACGCTATCCACCCTGACTGGTTTCAGCCTCCACCCCAGGAATACGATAGGGATCCCACTGCCCGTGGTATTTACACTGACTATTCTTCCTTTTTCGGGTACGGGCAGGACATTCCTTTCGGGGGACCGGCGGGGGGGAGTTTTCACGCTGACTATTTTGGTGGTAGCTCTTCTGGTGTAGGTGGTGCAGGTGGTGCAGGTGGCAGTGGAGGTGCGGGCTTCGGCTCGATGGACGAGGATGATGAGGACTAGCTATGTTGGGCTAGTTTCCGAGCCAATGAGGACATTGTCTGATTCTGGCATGGGGGAGATTTTGGTTTGGTATTTTTCTTTTTCTCTTTTATTTTTTTTTTGGTGTGTTTTCTTAGGTTAGATTTCTTGCTTTCCTAGTGTAGTTTTTATTTCTTTCTTAAATAAAAAAAATTGAAAAAATAAAAAAAAATCCAAAAATACGTTCCAATGAATTATAAATTATGCTTCCATGTGCCCCATACTTGAGAAAATTTGTTTTGATTCTTGGTATTTGATGATAGGCATTTTGGATTAGTTGATCATGATTTGATGTTTGATTGCCTTGAAACCTTAACATGCGTCAATTTTGTCCAACTACTTGTGAATATAGTGCTTGACTAGTTGATTTGGTAATGGATGTGTGATAGTTCCATAGTTCCTGGTATGTCAATGAATTTGAGTATTGGTTTGCAACTATAAGTAATGTTTATATGTTTCATTATTATGCACATTGTGGAGGACGAAGGCATTTGTTCTTTTAGGTAGCCTCCATATATTGTAGATACATTTGTTTCCTTCTTGCTACCCATGTTGTTGCCTTGACCTTTTGTTTTTTATTAGCCGTATTACAAGCCTATTTTTGCCCCATTGGTTACTAGTCCCAAGCTTGGCTAGGGGGAGCTATTAGTGAGTGAGGCGAGGGAGTTTGTAGTGTGCTTATTATTTGCACAATTTGGGTGGGATTTGAGAAGTTGTTTTGTTGTTATTCATGTTTATTTTTGATGAGTATGAGAGTTATATTTTCTTGAAAAAAATAAAGCATGATGTTATGAAAAAAAGAAAGAGAAGTTCAAGAAAAAAAAATGTGAAAAAATAAGTGAACTTCAAGAGAAAAAAATGCTCAAATGTTCTAGTTGGAGGGTGATCAAAAGAAAAATAATTTTTAGCCTCAATGAAATATTCAAGTTTGGAAAATAAAGTTTGTTTATTCACTCTACTTCTTCATTATTATATTTTATGAGTGAAATTGTAAGTGTTGGGATTGTTTATATTGTTTGGAGTATATTTGGTTGATGTTTAGAGTTGGTTATGTAGGAGATGTTGATCATTATTTATTTTGATCATGGGTTTTTGATAGGATTTGGCTCCCTTAAGCATAGCTTTTCTCTCACTTGTTCCCAAATGATTCCTACTCTTTACCCTAGCCTTATATTACAAGCTTTAAAGACCTTCCGACCTTTGTGCATAGAATTGTATGAATGTGAAAGTTTTGTTTATCAATGCAAGTTATGATTTGGCATATTTCGAGTCGACTAGTAGGATTGAGCGTTCATTGTCTTATACACACGAGAGTGTGAGTTGGGAGGGCATTGTTCACATTAAAAGGGTGGTTGGAGAGCGATCGAGTACATCTTTTACTCGCCACATAAACGAGAGTCGAGTGTGTGAGCACTAGTCTTGAATTCTATATGCTCTTGTGGTTTTCTCTGTTTGACAATTGTTAGGGAAGAAAGGTAATTGGATGGATTTGATTGGTTGACTCTGAAGCATGTTTATTTGATTTACCCTGGATCATTTGTGCTTGATTTGTACTTATAGGGTGAAGCATATTTATTGGTTCATTGATGAGATCTTTACTTAGGGACAAGCAAAGGTTTGGCTTGGGGGAGTTTGATGTGTCTATTTTATATTGTATTTTACCCCTGTCCCTTGGTCATAATTAGTAGTGTGTTTGGCTCTTTAGAGCCACTTTTATTACTAATTGGTGTTTTCCAGTGTTTTCGTAGATTTGGTTGACTTTTGCAAGGATTTATGCTTTTGGAGTATTTTCCCGAGATATTTTGGAGCAATCACGAGCATTGGAGAAACACGACCAGATTTTATAGCCCAGGGCCGGTTAGAGCCATCGAACAGGTGATTAAGGGCTCGGTATAGGTGATACCGGGGCATTTGGACCGAGTATTCTCGACCCAAAGAGGAAACCCAGATTGGCCCGAAGAATTGGAGCCCAATCGAAGTCCAAATATTGGCCCAAATGAGCTGCCCGGCCAAAAAGGCTGATGCCCGGAGGCGCGCCCGGCCGGGCGGGAGATGCTTGGTCTGGCGCCCGGTGACGCGCCCGGCCGGGCGCGAGATTAGTGTTAGAGTCAAAAAGGCGCGCCCGATCGGGCGCGTGTATTTTTTGGAGACGATTAGCGTCGTTTTAATTTGTTTTAGTTTAGGATTTTTGTACGGAGTATAAATACTCCTACGTAATACGATTTTAGTATCTCTTCTTCTTAGACTTTCTCTCTCTACTTAGTTCTCTCTCTCTTAATCTCTCCCTAAACTTTTGTTCTTAATTCTTTCATTAATTCCAGATTTATTTTGGTAACGATTTCTCTTCCCTTAATCTTAGGTATTTATTTTATTCCTTTCATCATGATTTATTTTATTACTTTGATTAGTTTAATTTTTAATATGTGTGAGTAGTTTAATTTCTAGGGTTTATGGGGATCTAATAAATAATATGAAGGGGTAAATTATTGTTGTTGATTATCAATGCTAGATTAATTTCCTATTGATTGGATTAATGCTCTGTGACTAGATTAGGCCTATCTTTTATGCATGAGTTTGACAATATTGATTCAAGAATCGAGAGATGAAAATTAATGTTTAGGTCTAGTTTCAATAGGCAAGTTAATTTATAAATGGTTAAGTCGAGATTCGAGAGATGAGATTTAATACCGGTAAATTAATTGTGTGATTGTAATACGTAGCGAGAGCCCTTTACAATCTGGTTAATTGATGCATTGATGATTGACTATTATTGATTATTGGTATTGCATGATAATTTCTTATTGGATTGTTTTAATGTTTTACAATTGCGGCTTGTAAAAGTATAGCAATATTAAATTGATGAATCTAGCAGATGTTAATTTGATATTAAAGGCTATTTTCAATAAGGACTTAGATCTAGTAAATTGCGAGAGCTTGTTAGATCTATGTTGATTAATAAATTGCGAGAGCCTGTTAATCATGTTATTTATGCAATGTCAATGATTGATTACTATGTTTTACCCTGGAGTATTATTTATTGGTGAGCCTACGCCCTAGATCCCTTTATATATCGTTCTCTCCCTACTCTTATTCCTTGTACTTTAGTTTCATACTTAATTATAAATATTGGTCACTTAAATAATTTAGATTATAATAATTAATTAGAAGTAAAAAGACTTGTTTCCCTGTGGAGATCGACCCTACTTCCCTATCTACCTTAGTTAGTGATTTAGGTAATTATTTTTTATTAGGGGATACGACTTTACCCTGTCAATAAGTCAACATTGAATTATGGAGTAAGCGTATCCAATGAAGATGGTGGTGATTATTTTGGGTTTCTAGAGGATATCATCGAGTTGGAGTTCACTGGTGCCCTCGGACTCATAAGACTGCTCTTTTTAAGTGCAATTGGATGGACTCCACTAGGGGTATGAACATTGATCAATACAAGCTTCTAGAAGTTAATCATACCAAAAAATACCCCAAGTACGATCCATTTGTGCTTTCTTACCAAGCCAACCAAGTCTACTATGCACCTTACCCAAGTCGGAAAAGAGAAAAGGCTCATTGGTGGGCAGTGTTCAAGACAAAGGCGAGGTCTGTTGTTGATGCACCAGTTGACGAAGACTTTCTACAAGGTGATGAAGATGGATTTGGAGATTCGAATACTGAAAATGAAGTGTTGCCCGATGCCCCTCCAGATGAGTCCAGTTTCGAATCTACTGATAGTGAGGACGAGGATGAGGATGACGGATTTTGGGATGACGATACCGATGATGATCTTAGTGCTGATGGGGAGGGTGATTTAACTAAGATTTAGGAGATTGATTGTAACCTTGTTTTAACATTTTAATTATGTAATCTTAATGGATTTCAATTTATTTTAAAAGATCATCCTAGTTATAATGTGATATACTTGTGTAAATATGTTATTATTTATATTTTGCAAAGCCAAGGTTATGTGTGACAGTAGCTTATAGATCGTGATATAACATGATTATATGATTTTTACCGATATTCATAATTTTTTTCTTATTGTAGGTTGTCATGGCTGGTGGTGGTCGTCGGAAGCTGGGACATGCCACCCCGAGAGAATTGTTTCCGTCGACAAGCCATGCAAATACGGAAACTTCTCCGGAAGTTACCCCATCTCCTCAGTCATATGTAGATGGTTCTGGGACATCTACTTAGGTTCCTCAGACGCAAGATGGTAACTCTCCTATGGGTGAGGTACCTACCCCCGTTGCGAGAAGGACTTTGCACCCTACAGGGTTATGGTAAGTTATTCATGGTTATCTTAATTTGCATTCCAACTTGAACAATCTTGGTTAGATTTGTATGTAATGACTTCATTTGTTTGCTTATTGGTACTAAGGTTCGATGATAACACCGTCAGCACCTCCATTACAAATATTTTTCAAGCACATTGGCGCAAACCATGGCTTAACTATGAAATGGTTGACGAGGTTACTAAGACCCATTGGTGGAACTCGTTTACGGTATTATAAAACCCCCAAGTTTAGTTTACTCATCTAACTTTGGTGTTTGTTGGTTACTTATTACAATAAATTATTATACATTTTATTTTTCTTGTTTGTAGAAACAATACCTTTGGAATGCTGATCTTGATACCCTTGTGAAGAAGGAGTATGAAAAGAAGGCACATAAGAGGTTGAAAGAGATTACAAACAATGTTTCGGTCAGAAACAAGTCAGTTCCCAGATGGATGGGACAGTGTATGTTTGAGCAAATTATGGCGAAAAAAAAGGATCCGGTTTTTCTGGAGAGGTCACGAAAAGCAAAGAAGAACAGGAGGGGTGGCTCCCTGTCTAATCCAATTGAGCCGTCACACTTCCAAGGTTCTATCACTGCATCAAAGCATGCAAAGAAGATGGTAATACTTAATGGTATATAATGATAATGATAAATTTTAGTAGTTACATACACTAAGCATTTAAGGAGTTATTTGATTTGTGCAGGCTCAGAAAGCCAGTGGAGTGCTTCCAACTGCCCCTGAGGTGTTACTAAAGACACATTTCAAGGAAGTTCTAGGAAAAGGAAAATTTGCGGCTAACAACAGGGCACAACAAATCTCGGTAACACATTTAACTTTGGAAACTAATGAAATTATTTTCTAAGGAAGAAAGCAAAACATAGGCAATTATACTTGTGATTTGAAACTTGAGGCACCTAACTTTGGAAACTAATGTGTTGTTTGAATGACAAACTCTTAGAATATATCAAAAACAAAGAAAATGGGTAAGTTACAAGGCCATTTAAGCCATTTTAGCGTAATTATGAACCTATAGCCTTGTATATGTTTGAAAATGTGTATGTTTTAGCAATTTATGCCTATAAACATGTTTTTTATGCTAAATATGAGTTGTTTGATTGATAAAATCTTAGAATGTAGCATAAACAAAGAAAATGGGTAAGTTAGAAGGCCATTTATGCAATTTTAGCCTAGTCATGAACCTATAGCCTTAAATATGCATGAAAATCTCTATGATTAACAATTTGAACCTATAAACATGTTTTGTATGCTAAATATGAGTTGTTTGAATGAAAAAATCTTAGAATATAATAAAAACAAAGAAAATGGGTAAGTTAGAAGGCCATTTATGCCATTTTAGCCTAGTTATGCCCCTATAGCCTTGTAAATGCTTGAAAATATCTATGATTAACCAATTTGAACCTATAAACATGTTTAATATGCTAAATATGAGTTTTTTTATTGATAAAATCTTAGAATATAGCATATACAAAAAAAATCTGTAAGTTAGAAGGCCATTTATGCCATTTTAGCCTAGTTGTGAACCTATAGCCTTAAATATGCATGAAAATCTCTATGATTAACCAATTTGAACTATAAACATGTTTTGTATGCTAAATATGAGTTTTTTGATATAAAAAATCTTAGAATATAGCAAAAACAAAGAAAATGGGTAAGTTAGAAGGCCATTTATGCCATTTTAGCCTAGTTATGCCCCTATAGCCTTGTAAATGCTTGAAAATGTCTATGATTAACCAATTTGAACCTATAAACATGTTTAATAAATATGAGTTGTTTGATTGATAAAATATTATAATATAGCATAAACAAAGTAAATGGCTAAGTTAGAATGACATTTATGCCATTTTAGCCTAGTCATGAAACTATAGCCATGAATATGCATGAAAATGTGTATGTTTTAGCAATTTGAACCTTAAAACATGTTATTTATGCTAAATATGAGTTTTTTGATTGAAAAATTCTTAGAATATAGCAAAAACAAATAAATTGGGTAAGATAGAATGCCATTTAAGCCATTTTAGCCTAGTTATGACCCTATAGCCTTGTAAATGCTTGAAAATGTGTATGTTTTAGCAATTTGAACCTATAAACATGTTTAATATGTTAAATATGAGTTGTTTGATTGATAAAATCTTAGAATATAGCATAAAAAAGAAAATGGCTAAGTTAGAATGCCATTTATGCCATTTTAGCCTAGTCATGAACTTATAGCCATGAATATGCATGAAAATATGTATGTTTTTGCAATTTGAACCTATAAACATGTTTTATATGCTAAATAAGATTGATAAAATCTTAGAATGTAGCATAAACATAGAAAATGGCTAAGTTAGAATGCCATTTTAGCCTAGTTATTAACCTATAGCCATGAATATGCATGAAAATGTGTATGTTTTAGCAATTTGAACCTATAAACATGTGCTGTATGCTAAATATGAGTTGTTTGATTCACAAAATCCTAGAATATAGCAAAAACAAAGAAAATGGGTAAGTTAGAATGCCATTTAAGCCATTTTAGCCTAGTTATGACCTTATAGCCTTGTAAATGCTTGAAAATGTGTATGTTTTAGCAATAATTTGAACCCATAAACATGTTTAATATGCTAAATATGAGTTTTTTTTATTGATAAAATCATAGAATATAGCATAAAAAAAGAAAATGGGTAAGTTAGAAGGCCATTTTAGCCTAGTCATGAACCTATAACCTTAAATATGCGTGAAAAGCTCTATGATTAACCAATTTGAACCTATAAACATGTTTTGTATGCTAAATATGAGTTTTTTTATTGATAAAATCTTAGAATATATCAAATACAAAGAAAATGGGTAAGTTAGAAGGTCATTTAAGCCATTTTAGCCAAGTTGTGATTCTATAGCCTTGTAAATGCTTGAAAATGTCTATATTTAACCAATTTGAACCTATAAACATGTTTAATATGCTAAATATGAGTTTTTTTATTGATAAAATCTTAGAATATAGCATAAACAAAGAAAATGGGTAAGTTAGAAGGCCATTTATGCCATTTTAGCCTAGTCATGAACCTATAGCCTTGAATATGCATGAAAATCTCTATGATTAACCAATTTGAACCTATAAACATGTTTTGTATGCTAAATATTAGTTGTTTGATTGAGAAAATCTTAGAATATATCAAACACAAAGAAAATGGGTAAGTTAAATGGCCATTTAAGCAATTTTAGCCAAGTTGTGAACCTATAGCCTTGTAAATGCTTGAAAATGTGTACGTTTTAGCAATTTGAACCTATAAACATGTTTAATATGATAAATATGAGTTGTTTGATTTCCATATGCCTACCAAAAGAAGCTTGACGAGTCTTCCACTCAAGAAGGGTCACAATCGGACCCTAACCAGCTATATTGGGAGGTCGTTGGTGGTAGGAAAAAGGGTATAGTGAAGGGCTTAGGTGCAAGTGCTAGTTTGTTTTACAGCTCCTCTTCCGAGAAAGGCTCGCAATCGTACAATCCTTCTATAGCTTTACAGTTGGAGGAACGTGTGCAAGCCGAGGTTGTCGAGCGAATAGAGGAGGCAAAAGTGCAAATGTAGGCACAGATGGAGGACAGTTTGCTACGCAATTGCAGGAGGCATTGATGAAGGAGCGGGAGGAGGCGGCAATTGAGATTAATCGAATGATGAGACAATGTTGCAGAACTTGTTCTCTAACTGTTCAGGTGGTCCTCCATTTCAGCTTCGTAGGAAAATGACCCGGACATGAGTGGTGGTGGGATTAGTCACCAGACTCCGGTGTCGTAGTTTTTGTTCATAAAGATCTTAGATTAGTATTGTTGATATAGGCCTTAGTATTTTTTGGGGGGAATATAGGCCTTAGGGTTTTTTTTTGGGAATATAGGCCTTAGGTCTTTTGGGGGGGGGGGATATAGGCCATTTCGTTATTTTTTGGGGGAATATAGGCCTTAAATTGGTATTATATTGTCACATGCTGGCCTTATCTATTTTTTGAATGAACATAGGCCATTAATTATTCATATAGGCCTAACTTAGTTTTTAAGTTAAGCTTATAAAACTATTACTAACTAATTACTATTATTATTAACTTGAACATTGTTATTGTATGTATTGTTCGAAGTTGGACTTTTTAATTATTAATATTATTGTTTATATGAATTATGCATTTTATTTTTATTTTATATTAATTTTAAAATTAGTTCATATGATAACAGGTTATAGGTTCAGGTTAGGATGGCATCGATAATACAAATTGTAATTATATGAAAATTACATTATTGTCATATCATATTTGCGACCGTCTATACCTGTCGCAGATTTAATAAATTCTCTGAGAAATTGCGACCGTTTTGCTGCCTGTCGTAATTTTCTAAAAACTACGACCGCCAGTTGCCCAGTCGTAGTTCCCAAGATTTTGCGATTGTCTTAGGTAGGGGTGAAAGTTCGGTTTGCGGTTTGGATTATAGCCAAAACCGAATCCAATCCGAATCAATTCGGTTTCGTAAATCTCAATTCGAATCCAAACCGAATTAAGATTCGATCCAATCTATAGGCTAGTTCGAAAGGCGCCTACGTTAAGCATGTGTGAATATGCTTGGCACTCATAGGAAGTGGGAATTGACATATACGATTAGGGACAAGGAAATTAGGGAGCCACCAACAAGTTTTTAAGGAACTTGTAAACCGTTCACGGATCATAAAAGGCAACCACGAATAAGGGACGACGATAGGCAACAACGATTGACCCGTGAAGGTTACACCCCATTCATAATCCATGAGATTACTAACTCCATATGGTTCGGAACCGCGAAAGGAGGATCGGGGATGATGGTACGAAGTGAATCATGGAGTCACATTCGCCCGTATTGGCCTCTACTCGATTCTTATAGTGGAAAGTGATTCCTGCAATCTCAAAGGCATGCAAACAAAATATTCAATTTGCTCCAAACTATTATTAGGCTAAATTGGTTAAATATTAATGCAACACATAATTCTAAAATATTTGTGATCACTTGAATTAAATAACAAGATTAAAATGGAACCTAAACCGGTTGTCCAAATTATCTTATTAGGCGTTATTTTCAATTACATATTCCCTTTAAACATGCAAAATGGTGATCATAATAATAATAGAATAAACATTAATATTGGAAGCAATTTAACAATAATAGCGTTAGTCAAATCAAATATAAAATAACCCTAATCATGATACTAGCAATAAGAAAATAAAATAAGAGTAATTAAATCAACTAATTACTCACATTCCGCGCGTTCCTTTAATTGCTACATCATGAATAAATTTTTAGTAACCTCAAAAAAAATATGAAAGAAATTGAAACAATTAAATTAAAAGTAGAGTTGATTTGGTCCAACCCTCAGTTAATTATACCTTTCACGCCTTGGTTTAAGGACGGAACCTCGGGTTAAGTATAGACTCCTTGGAGCGCTTAGGGGAATTATTATGGAAGAATAAGGAGGCTAGAAATTAGTTTAAAGAGGGAGAAGAGAATGATTTTTGGTGTAAGGTGAGAGAGAATGATTATTGGTGCCCCGAACTGTAGAAATGAGGGTCTTATTTATAGGGAAATTGAGTAGAGGGAACACGCGGAACCCTAAAAAGATAAAAACCCTAAAAAATAACACCGTGTCACGGAAAAGAGAACCGTGATATGGTGCCATGCACCGTCAGACGGGGGAAGATCTCGTGACACGGGGGAAAACTAAATGACGCGGGAAATAATTAGATTAAGGGAAGTGAAAACGCGTTTAGGGATTATGCGAGAAAACACGGAGCAATTCTGTGTCACGGGATGTGCACCGTTACACGCGAAGAAATGTCGTGACACGGAATTTTCCACTGTGGCACAGTGCAGTATGCCGTGTCACGGTGTAAAAAGTACGTGGAAATTACACGGAATATCCCCGTGTCACGGAATGGGCACCGTGACACGAGAAATTGCACCGTGACACGGTGCAAAATCTCGTGACACGGTGGATTAAATGTGCATAATTACACTAAAAGGGCACCGTGTCACGGGAATAAGCCCCGTGACACGTCAGCATTTGCCGCGTCGCGGCATTTTAGCTGTTGCGCGGTAATTTCAGTTTTTTACCCGTTTTTAAAATAATCATAAATTTTGATCCGTAGCTAGGAATAAGGAATATAATATATCATTGAAAATATTATCAAGTTTACTTTACAATAAAATTTGAATTAGGTCAAAATGATTTTTAGATTTTAAGATATGGCCGTTTTAGTGGAAGGGTGTCGGTTTTGGGCTGAGTTTAGTGTTTTGCTCATATCTTTTTCGTTATATCTCGGAATTGGGCTTATGATATATGGTTGGAAATATTATTTCAAGGCCTATTCAAAAAAATTATAATTGGATCAAAATTAAATATCCATAAAATCAGTTTCTCTCGGTTTTGCGATGTGGACACGAAAAGTGGAAAATAGGTTATGGTTTAGGGAAATGAGCTAGAAATTGGATTGGTTCATGAAATATATTGGATAGAACATGGATTTAAGCACTCCAAAGATTAAATACTCAACCCGACCAATAATGGCGGTGAAAGGTGTTCATCAACGGGTTTGGTTTTGGGGAGACATTTTTAGGTGTCTACACAATCCAATCCAAACTAAATTAATTCGGTTTTTCAAATTAGAATCCAATCCAAACCAAAATTTGTTCCCTTATTTTGCAACATTCAAATCCGAAACTCGAACTTCACCCTGAAAATTCCTAAAATCATTTCTTGTTAACTACATTCTTTGTGAGAGAGTAAGATATTGAGAAAGGAGAATTGAGAATTAGGTTCTTTTTTTAAGTTTATATATGAAAGGGGAAAGTGGTTGGATACTTTGAAAAAGAAAATGGGCTGAAAGTATTGGGTTGAAATTCGGTTTGTAATTCGATTTTTGGTTTTTTAAAACCCCAAACCGAATCCAATCCGTAATCCATATTTTATAATTTTTCCAATCTGAAGAATTACAAATTCGGTATGGTTTTCGGTTCGGTTCGGTTTTAATCCGAATTACTTTCACCCCTAGTCTTAGGCGGTCGTAATTTTTTGAAAATTGCGACCGCCAGGACCTGTCGCAGTTCTTAGATTTTTGCGACCGTCTTAGGCGGTTGCAATTTTCATCAATTGCGACCGCTCAGCCTGTCGCAAATAACTAATTACGCCAGCTTCAAAAACGGTTGTTGAAAATAAGAGAAACGGTCGCAATTTGATCAGCGACCGCCAAGTGGACGCAAATTTTTGTTTTGCGACCAACAAAATAACGACTAAGCCTTTGTGACCAGTGACGGTCGCAATTTCTCATTGCGATCGTTTTCCTCATATTTTGCGACCGGCACTGGCGGTCGTAATTCACTGGTTTTTTAGTAGTGTAGGAAATTTCCTATATATGGCTTTAAGCCATCAGAAATCAATCATCAAACTCCGTGGGCCTAATATTTATAGGAAAATCCACCGAAAACTTTATTTCCGACGGTTGTTCCATCAAAAAAAGTTGGATTTTCCAACAAAGGTATTTCGACAGACATTTTCCAATGGAAAACTGTCGGAAATGAAGTTTCCGATGGATTTTGATGGATTTTCGATGGAAAAAAAAAACCTATCGGAAATAAGCTTCTTTCTTGTACTGAGTAAGGTTGATGATGAAGTGAAGTGGTCGTGCTTAATAGTTTCATTCTTAAACATGAGTATTTTTTCCTCACGAGAATGCTTTAAGAGATTCAAAATGTCATAAGTATTTATTTCATTGAAGCCATTAGTACTTTTTCCTCAAACAAGTGTATTTTAAGTTTATTTGTTTGAGACCTAGTTTCTTTTGATGTTGTCTGATCGAACATCAACCGTAAAAGGGGATTATAAAACACTCAGACAAATATGTCTCGTAAAGTAAGGTTCTGTTCTCATTGACTGAACTCAGCTGAACTAAATTGAACTGAATTGAACTTATTAGAGCGGAACTGAACTAAACTGAACTTATTAGAGTTGAACTGAACTGAACTGAAATGAATATTTTATAAGAGAAGGAAATTAGGAGTCGAACTGAACTGAACTGAACTTATTAGAGCTAAACTGAACTCATTAGAGTTGAAGTGAACTAAACTAAAAGTAATCGTATAAGAATAGGCCCTAAGTGAAGCTTAGTAACAATAATAGAAATGACTTTCAATTAAAGATGGGATATATGTCTTTTTGCTAACAAGGCCTCTCGAAGAAGGAACGGTGAAAAATGCATGGTCGTGCTCGATGAATGGAATATGGTATAATCATATGTCATACTTGAATTGACAGTTAAATTTATGAATTCGAGAAACACTCTTGAGCGCAATAAGGATGACGACTAATCTTTCCTTATAGTTCAAGAAGAAGCATTAATTGATATAGGAAAGAGCAACGCACAAAACGCACACTTGTTTGGAAGGACAAGTGGGAGATTGAAGGAGTAGTGTCCTTCGAACAAGCCTATTATTCCAATAGATGGTTTTGATTAATTACGGACACAATTTAGTAAATAAAATTAAAAAAAAATTAAAAAAAAAAACCTCGAGCGACATTTCATTTTATTATTTTCCGACGAACTCCTTAAAATTATTAGTTTTTGTGTTTATTTTTAATTTATTTTCCTATTTAAACTATCCAATTAATTTTATATGTTTTATTGTACTAAATCTGAAATTACAAATTTTATTTTAACTTTCAATTTTAATGTCCTTAACAAGGGATTGGAAACTTATTGTCGATGAAAAGATTTTTTTTTTTACCAAATTGTCGCTAAGTTTTTTTACTACCTCCTATAAGTTATGTGCAACGATTAGAAATTTTCCCTCTGTGTTTTATGTCAATTCGTTGCACATAACATGTAACGAAAATAGTATTTTTTATTTTTTTTTACTAATTCAGTCAATTGGCCTCCCACATTAAGATACATAAAGGAAAAAAAAAACATGACAAGCACCCAAACGTATATAGCATGTTCATAACGTGGCATAAACTCTTCAATTCTTAGACACACCCGTCATCATGCATGCTTAGCTTCCTATGAAAATGCTAGTTAAATTGCCACTATACGTCAAATTTACAATAACAGGAAACATATCCACAAATCTGAAGACTATCTTGTATTAAGTCTTATCTCATTTCTTCAATTTCATTCTATAAAAAGTACTTTTCTCTGTGAAAAAAAAAACCCATCAAAAACTAAACGCTAAACTATCATAGAGCCGCTAAGATGAAGCTGCAAACTAACATTTCATTAGCAATTTTACTTGCTTTTTCAGTCCTACTTGCATTCGCTTCCGTCTCAAAGGCCTCCGACGAGCTAAGCCGGGACCCGACGAGAGCCGTGAGGCGGTGCGAGCAGCAGTGCAAACGGCAAGAGCCGTATTTCGAAGAGCACCTATGCAGGCAAAGATGCCAGCAGGATAGGGTGGAGATAGAAGGAAATGCCGGAATTACGGCAAATGAAAGAGATGTAGAAAGGGAGTATGAACGATGTCAAGAAGAGTGTCGTGCTCGTGGGTCGGGTAAGAAGCAGTGGCAATGCCAAACGAGGTGTCATGATGATTATGAGGCTGCTTTGAAGAGAGAAAGGGAAAGGGAACGGGAAAGAGAACCGGAGGATGAACGTCCGGAACGAGAGCCGGAGCATGATCGCCATGGAGGGAAAGGAGATCATGAACGGTATGAACAATTCCATCATTTTTATTTTTCTTGCTTTTGATTTACTAGAATTTAAATTCCTCCCATTTAGAAACACTTCTATGTTTACAGTATTACATACCGAGGAATGTATTCACCATATACTCCCTCCGTCTTATAATATAATTCATGTTTGTGTTTTATCTCGATATTTAAGAAGGAGGAGAAAGTGAATGAAATACATTAATAAAATTTAAAAGTATAATTATAGACAAAAGTTAGGGAGAGAAAGTGGAAAAAAGTACAAGGAAATTTAAGGTTAAATTAAGAAGTATAATAAATAAAGTCAAAAAAGTAAGAGTATAATGGTCTTTACCTACTATCCAGAATAAAAACAGGAACAATAATTTGAATCTCCAAAATAGGAAAACATGAACTATATTATGAGACAGAAAGAGTAACCGAATAAGTATTTATCAGTTTAGCTTACACACTAACTTCTCAATGTGTAACTCTGACCAATATCATATTTAATTATCTATTAGCAAAATTAAATAAAAGTTGATACTATGGACATATATTTATATACATACCTACTGATCAAGCATATTATAATAACATTTACTTCCTCCGTGTTTTAATAAGTGTACAGTTTTGGGCAATTTAATTGACTTAAATAAAATAAGAGGTGAGTAGGGTAGTTTGAGTATTAAAAAATTGTAAAAGAAAGTGAGTGGGTTGATACTTTACTGAAAAGTAATGAATGTGAGACGAAATTTTTAATAAAAAAAAATAAGTAGTAGTATCTTTGGGTGGGAACCATGAGAGAAGAGAGATATAATATTTAAAGGTACCTTTTTGCAAAAAAAAATGAAGTGTAACACATTAAAACAAGCCGACTTTAGTAAGTTTAACACTTACTAAAATACGGAAGGAGTATCCTTTGTATAATAGTTTAAAAATAAGTCAAAGTTGATATTTTAATAGTAAATAAAATTCAAATTGATACACTTATTGGACATGGGGAGAATACTAGCTATACATGTCTAGTGATGGTGGTTTTTTGTTAAAGAAATGTTTCTCTACATTAAGTACTATTAAATTCGTTTCAGTTCATAATATTCATATAACATATTTTAATTTTATACTTTTTATTTATTGGTACTTATACAATCCAAAAAAATATTGATAATTATACATATGTATCGGGAAAATTAAAAAAAAAATGTGTTCCATAAAAAAAACAAGGATAAAATAAAGATTTTTTTAGAAAATAACACCACAAAAAACACAAAATTTGATTATAACACCACTAAAACAAAAAACAAAATTTTTTATTATAACACCACAAAGAACTCACAAATTTGATTTCACCACCATTTAACGGATTTTTGGATGAAATCCGTTAGTGGGACCCACCACGTACATGTGTCAATAATCCTAGCCGGCCTAACCACCACCACCGGCAATCCTGACAACCACCAGCAGTGACCCCAATCCTCATCCCATCCCCACCACCAGAATCTCCAACGCCCGATCGCAAGTCGTCCCTGAAACACACCAGCCCCAACCACCACCGCAAAATTGGTGCTATAACCCATGGAAGCTGAAAACTAACAATTGAAAACCACCGAAATTGATCATGGAAACCGACGACGAAGGGAACCCTTCACCCTCAAACGGTCGAAATCGACCATGAAAACTCAAAAAGGGTCAATTTCCATGGCCGATTTGGTCGTTTCAAGGGTGGAGGAAAGGGGGGTTTTCGCAGTGGACAGCGCTAGGTTGGTCTTTGCGGTGGCTTTGCAGTGGTTTGAAGGGCTTGGGGTGGTTTTCGGGGAGGGGGAAGGGGTAAGCGGTGGAGTAGGCGGCTATAATAAAAGTTTTTGTTTGGTGGTGTTAGTATCAAAATTTGTGTTTTTTTGTGGTGTTATTTTCTAAATATACATATATATATACATATATATATATATACATATATATATATACATATATATATATATACATATATATATATATACATATATATATATATACATATATATATATATATATATATATATATATATTATACTAGTCTAATTAAAAAAAGAAAACATAATTAAGAACATTGGTAAGTCTTATATGTGGCTAGCCACATGGTGTGGCCACATTGGTTTGTAAGAGTAATCTTTATTATTTATATGTATGAGCTAGTAACTTCATTTTTTTTATAAGAGCAATCCTATATTGTCTATAAAAGTAACCCCAAAGTAACCCCTATTCTTTTGTTTTAAAAAAAATAAAAGAATAATTCCACATATTTAGAAGAGTAACACTTTTTTCTCATTTAAGTAACCTACATACGTTATGGTAACTCCATTTTCTCATCACCGTTACCCCTATTTTACTTAATTAATTGTCTTATATGTGATTCTGTGAAGTGGTCACACCATATGGCTAGCCACGTATAAGAATTTGTAAAGAACATTTATATGCGATGTAGACTTTCTATTACGTCATATCATACATTCAACTTCTTATTATGTACTCCATGTTGTTTCAACTTTTTTTTTGGACAAAAAAGTCAAAACATCACTGGACCTCTTAGAAGAAATTAAAGATCATCTTTTAACCATTAAGGCCAATTATCAATTTTGCGATTTTGCATACTAAAAAAATACTATACAAAAGCATTGAAACACACAAGGAGCAGTTGCAAAACTACAAAAATAGTAACCTAGGCAGGGCTACGCACTAGCTTCTCTCTAAAAGTTATTCATGTTTGACATTACAAATTTGTCTATGCTTACTTTGAGAACATTAATTGATACATTTAACAATGGTTACAACGAAGTACGTGTTTTGGAACATTTAATTTTTTGATTTATTTTGATTTTACAATTTTGATCTTTCGTATCTTTGAATATATCTATACTAGCTATACATACTATAAGGCGTTCCTGTTAAAGGAATGGTGCCACATGGCACTCTCCAACATATATAACACCATGTCACTATGTCAATCACTATTCAAAGTATATGCGATAATAAGCTTTCCTTGCAACTTCATTTTACAAAATAAATAAATTATGATTCGAAACCGCAATCTCTAACCAACAAATATACACGCACTTACCATCTCAATCAATTTTTATTAGTGTTTTAAATTTCACGTAATTAACATTATATATTCCTTTCAAATTAGAGGTTATTTAATTTATTTATTTTACAAGATTAGAAAATAAATACATAAGGTAAAAAAAAAACCGTAACATTTGAGACAACGTCTAGATCATACACTAGCTATAAAACTGTTGAACATAATTATCAAATTAAAAAAAGTACAATGTACAAACTAGTAATCCAGAGCACTGGACACACACTAGTATTCACATATCTCAAAAGGTACAACATTTAATTAGTGTACAACAATGTGGAACAAATCCATACGAGTACTTTATAAAAAGTGTACAAGAGTACTCTTATGAATAGTGTGCTACCAATTGTGCCCTTTAAAATGTGTATTTATATACACACCTTCATTAATATGTACAATTTTTTTTAATCAATAGTATTTGGACAATTATACCCTCAAAAATATTTATTTACTCTTTTAACCTCATTAATGATAATTATACCCTCATTAATTATACTCTTTTAAATGTTTTTTTTTAAATAGTGTGTGGATAAGTGGTATCCCTAAACATATTTGCTTACATATTTTCTCACAATATTACTGTTAATACCTAAATTTGGATGTAATGCTAAATCAGAAGAATTTAGGATATGGCTAGGCGGCTAGCTATCGCGTGAGGCGTGTGCTGCCCTAGTATTTAAAAATGATTAAAGTATGTATTTTGATCTATTTTGGAAATAGTATACTTTGTTTTCTTTTATCTTTTCATTTTCTCTTACTTTATATATATATATATATATATATATATATATATATATATATATATATATATATATATATATCTACACTTGTAATTGGTCAAAGTAATGAATTGGGAAGTTTGCCCGTCAAAATGGAGCACTATTGGAGCATACTGTAACCTGAAAATGGTATAATTTGAAAATTTAATGTAGCATGCCAATTTAATCACACCTCACAGTAGCTAATCATTAAAGCCATGCATGAAATACATTTTCGTATGTATGTGTTATTTTTATTGATTAGTTTTTTTTTTTTTTTTTTTTTTTTTTTTTTAATGTTACAAAGTTGCATTTACATGCTTTGCTATCTCAAAACTTGAGTACCTTTTAACTTACAAGATTTTAAAAGTGTGTATTACCTTTTTTCATACTGAATAATTGTCATACCCAACTCGATGATTATGTTGCTAACTCTTTACAAACACTGATGGTGAAAAAATTCATGTGAGTGTTACTGCAATGGATTTTATAACCTCTAATCTTCGGCATAATGAAAACTATCCAAATAATGAAAGGTTTATATCAATGAAAGACTTATGTCATTGTTCTCTGTTTCTTTGATTTTATATGAATAATGTGCTTTGCATAATTGACATCTAATAAACATCAGGTTGTTGATCCAGCCCCGCTTATATAGATTATATAATCTCGTATTTTGCTTGTACAAAGGATTGCAAAGACTATGTTTAATTTGCTTGAACTCATGGATGGATAGGCACCCACGAGAACATGATTACACACATTGTCTGAAAAAGTGTGAGGACAGGCAGGAAGGGTTTCCACGACAAAGGCAATGCAAATTGCGTTGTGAAGAAAAATTCGATCAACGTAGGGGAGGGCACAAGCGTCGAGAGGGTGAACGAGGCCATCGAAAAGGATTAAATAGCCTCGACAACCACAGCAACAATAACAAAAAAGCCAAAGGGAGTGATAACCCTTACTACTTTGACTCTCAGAGCTTTGAGTCTTGCTATGCAACTGGAGAAGGACACATGAAGGTACTCCAAAGATTCTCAGAGAAGTCAGACCTCCTCCTCGGCATTGACAAATTCAGGGTTGGCTTCTACGAGGCGAATCCCAACACTTTCATGCTTCCTCACCATTGGGATGCTGACTCGGTTCTATTCATCATTAAAGGTATATACTTAATTAATTTCCTTGCAACAAAATTTTATAATCTATGGCTGATTTATTTTGTAATTCCTGTCTAAACTTTTACATGCTTATTGATTTGGCTGAAATTATAGGAAAGGCCACTGTGACATTTTTGAAGCAAAAGAACCGCGAGACCTTTAATCTTGAACATGGGGATGTGCTGATGATTCCTGCAGGCACCACAGCGTACTTAACTAGTACACATAAATCTGAGAAGCTGCAAATAGCTGAGCTGTTACGCCCTGTTAATACTCCTGGTCGTTATCAGGTACATAGTAAACGTGTTTTGTATCGCTGCTACATTTAGATTTATTCGAATATATGGTGAGGTATGTAATTAATAAATAAATCCTTTAAATGCAGCAATTTTTTGGTATCGGTGGTGAAGAGTCCAAATCGTTCTTCAACAGCTTCAGTACAGAAATCCTCCAAGCCGCTATGAATGTTTGTTCTTTACCATTAAGTATCATCTATTTTTATTTTATTTTTTACCTAAATTAAAACTTTAATGGTTCAACTTTGTGGCTAGATACCAAGGGACCAGCTTGGGCAGCTGTTAAAACAACATAAGAAAGGTACAATCGTCAAAGCCAGTCAAGAGCAAGTGAGAGCGTTGGCTCATGGGATGCCTAGACGACAATTTGGAGCATCCAAAGGCCCATTCAGTTTGTTAGATGGACGTCCACAAATGTCCAATGAACATGGGGAGTTCTATGAAGTTACTCCAAATGATTATCAACTACTCGAAGATCTTGATGTCTCGGTTGCTTATTGTGACATCAAACAGGTAAAAATATATGTACTTGCAGATTGATGTTGTTGATGTTTATTACTCAAATAATAATGAGCTAACTCTAAGCTTATTTGATTTACTAGGGATCAATGATGGCACGACACTATAATTCTCGAACAACATTCATTGTGCTAGTGGAGGAAGGGAGTGGATATTTTGAAATTGCACGCCCTCACTCAGATAATGAAAGTAATAAGAAACAAGGTAGCAGCCAGAGGTATGAGAAAGTCAGATCCCCCTTGTCTAAGGGCGATGTATTCGTTGTTCCTGCTGGCCACCCTCTTGCTTTAGTTGCATCAGAGAATGAGAGCCTTAGAACCATTGGGTTTGGTATTAATGCCCAAGACAACCAAAGAAACTTCCTTGCAGGTAAACTGGTTATAACCTAATTGATAAGAATGATGTAGGTTCATGTGTGTTTAATGTTATACTTGTATTTTATTCGAGCAGGGCAGGACAATATAATAAATCAATTAGATGAAGAGGCGATGGAGTTATCTTTCAATATGCCAGCAAGAGAGGTAGAAGAGATGTTTCAGAAACAGCAGAAATCTTACTTCATGACAGGGCCTAAACGACAGCAGAATGCCCTGATCTCACTTTTGGAGTTTGCCGGCCTCTAAAGCATGGTCAACATAAGAATGTGAAAAATGTACAATAAGTAGTGTGAATGTTTAACTTCCCTACTGTTAAATAAATAATAATGTATCGATATTACTGGTTACATATGCTTGTCTTCCCATGTTTCCGAGGTTTTTTACCGCAGAGTCAAACTTGAGTTTTAATTTTAACTAAATGTTGTTATATTCTACTGATGCAAAATTTTATTTACCACAAGAAGACTAGCAATAAGGCATGTTTGGTATTCGTTTTTTTAGTAGTGGTCATAGAATCAATTAACCATTTTCACTGCCTATTGTTTTGGATTAAGAGATTGTAATTCACTCCATTTCCTAGGGGTAACCAGTAACTTTCAATTGTTACCTCTCCCAGCCTCCTAGTGCATGTCAAACAACAGATGATGGTGACACTTTATAATACCCATTCTCTTTATTTGTTTACATTCCATTTCCTTTTCGTGCACTTTGTATAATGTGAGGCTGCTGCCTCAGAATTCCAACCAAGTAGAGCTGGAAGGCCAAGCAATAGGGATATGTAGAATGGAGATGGTGAGGTGCTCACTCAACCTTCCACGATTCTCAGACAAATTAAGGTTAGCATGTTGACAATTGAACCAGATCAACAACAGTGGGGTAAAATCTCAATACAACTCCAAAGTAAGGCATACAGTTTTAAACATAGTAAATCATCCTGTTATATCAACGCTACCACCTTCAGAAAGTAAAAAATTTTACTACTGCAACCAGATACCCTCAGGCAGAAGCGGAAACAGCAGCAGCATTAGCATCTGCAACGGCCTGATCTTCAATAAATCGCGCCAGGCAAGTTCACAAGCCTTTTCCATAATGCTTTCCTTCCTTTTATTTGGCTTATTTGAACAATCTTATAACTAGTATTCTTTTGACATTCATCATTATTTATTTAATAATCTTCAAGGAAAGCCTGCAACAAAGAAAAAGGTTTGTGAAAATAACAAAAAGACTTGCTCCATTTGTGAACTCAACTCAAAGTAACAGTAACAGCTAAAAGACTTGCTAAAAATTAGCTATAATACATCCATCTACACAAGTAAATTCACAACTTTTCTAAAAAAAAACTGCTGTGTTATATTGTCTGTCCTCTTCGTTTGACAGGATGTAATAGAATATCATACATCATCCAACCTAAAAACACCACCTCCAACATCAACAAAGTTTGTTGGATAACTATGGAAGAACGGCTGACAACAAGCAAACAACCCCTGCAGAGAAAAGGGGGAAAATTCATTGTTAGAAAGCAAAAATCGAGCGACCAGAACTTCAAGTGAAACAACATATATATGCAAATGATAACCTTTTTGTATAGCAGCATGCTGCCTCCAGATTATATCCAGAACTCTCAGAACTTATATGCTGTTTTTTTTGGCCCCGTATAACAATGGCTTGCCAAAAGGCATTTAAAATCACATACAATCATAATTCAAATCAAAGTAAAACTAACAAGACTCAGAAGAATCTAAAGATAGATGTACAATGTTCTTACAATATAAATTAACCAAATCAAGAAAAATTCTAACACCCCTCACTCTTAGTTTGCTCAATCTTGCAAACTTATATAAGAGCTAATTTTAGCAATTTAGGTTAAAATACGCAAATAGAAATCTGATTGTAAAGCCTGAACAATTCTGGGATAAGTAATCTGATACCACAATTTGACCCAGCCACCAAGCTCCCTTTCTCCCTATAAAAGGTCAAATAAATTACCCCAGCAACTCTTTCCCCCAAAAAAAAAAATAAATAAATAAATAAATTTACCCCTGCAAGAGTCACAAATAATGCCTTTGTTATACCTTCTTCCTCACTACCATCTCAATCCTCACCCCAACTAATCCCCAATTATTCCAAGCAATTATTCCAAATTATGACTGTTCATAATATAACTGAATTTATTAGCACACAGATCTAAAATAGACATCATCATTTCCCTAATACTTTTTTTTTATAAAAAAAAAGAAAAGAAAATTGAAGAATGGGCAGGAAGGGAAAGGAATAGGAACAATAATCCCATGTTTCGATAAAGGATTTGGTAAAGGATGGGCAGGAAGAGGAAGATATCGAATTTCCCTCCAAAATCGTAGAGATTTGGAAGGAAAATGCAGCTTCAGTTCCTCTTCTCTTTCCTTTTTCCGTCCTTTCCCTCCTCTTTATCTTCCCTTCTTTTTCCTTTTACCTTTTCCCAAAATTCAGAATTTTAAAACTTGGCTAAAAAGCCAGTAAGTCCTATAGCATCAAATCTTTTGTTCTTTCCAAGATATTGCAAATTAAAGAGTACCTTCTTCAATGAGCTAAGACACCTTGTGAGAACATATTCATCTCCGCAAGCGAAAAGTATGAGATCATCTTCACAGAGATCATGACATACAAAGCCGCTCTTGTAGCTTCTGCAGCGGTTACAACTAGAAGGTTGAGCTGAAAAGTCCAAGCTTCAGGATCAGCTATGCTAAAGATGAAAATAGTTGTTGGTTACTGAATATAATTAATCAAAAAGACGGGAATTGCAACAATGTTCTGAGGCATATCAAAGCTTCCTACAGAAAAACTCATACTTTCAATAAAAGATTACATCCCAAATGTTCTTCCATACAACAGTTTTAATTGAAATATAAGCTTAAAACAAAGCTAGTCTCATTAAGTTGAGATGAATTTTTAATATGAATACTATTATTCTAGAACTTCCTGCTGCGATGCTATTTAATTTCCAAGAACATGGCAATAGAATCTACTTCACCTATTATGGCACACAAGATAAAATCAAGAGTGGCTCCTGAGTTAATCAAACACACAGTTTCAAACAATTATGCTTATACCACTAAATCTATCTCCTATTACACTCACATTCAATTGCATTGATAAAGTCCCCAACTTTGATGACCTAAAAGATAACACTCCTTCAAATACAGGTGTTCACCACTTCATGTGAAATCAAAGAAGCATACATCCAACAAATTCTCCACCAAAATCTACAAAAAAAATCACACAACTCTGACGAAAAACCCTAACATAGCCAACTTCTTTTGTACTCAAATCGCAAACTTCATTGCATCCGTAACAGTTTATAACAAACAAAAAGCACAAGAAATCACAATACCTTCTAGTTTGCTTGAGCATATCAAAGATCTTAGTCTGAAAAACATGGTCAACAACTTCAAACACTAACACCAGTCCCACTTTGCAGCATAGAGAAAACATCAACCATGACAGCGTACTCATCCACAAACTCCCCAGACATCAACCCCATCACCTTCATTGGAACTCTTTCTTTTCCTGCAAATTTCCCCCAAAAAATATATAATACGTGTTACCAAATTGCATCAATCAAAAACATGAACTCACAAATGAGGGAAAATTGGAATTACCATGTTTAAACATCTTGAGAAGAGCAAGAGAAGAGATGTAGACTTGCTTGGAAGTGCCAAGAGTTGGTGAATCAGGTACTTTGTGAGGCCAAAAAAGGAGGATTTATGGGGAAGCACACGATTCAAATATAAACTAACTTCCCATCCTTGTTTTTTTATATTGCATGGATGTGATCAGCCCATTTCATTCATAAGTTGTCTTGCTTTTAGGCAATATTATAGATATGCTTACCACTTGCAGCAATGTTCGAAAGGTAGATGTCATGAATGCCTAAATCTCCCTGTTTCTTACTTGTATAACCATGTCCCAAGCAACTGGAGATGACCTAAAACAAACTGTGTTTCCAAACCATGGAAAATTCCTACATATATAAAATAAAAAGCAGGACAAAATTTACCGGTTGAGTTCGAAAGTTGCAATCTCTCCATCTATCACCCTTTTAGGAAGAATAGTAAACCAATATATAGAAGCCCAATTTATATGCATAAAGAGCAGGACAAAATTTACCAGTTGAGTTCTTCGTATGTATGAATGACTTGTAAATGTAATTAATATAATGATCTAAGCAGAAATGACAACCCCACGGGAAATACACCAAGGGAAAAAAAACATATACTTCGTACTAAACTCAAAGTGTCTTTATTCACTAGAGACCTAACCTAGACAACTCAACTAATCCACGTCCAATGTTACATAATTAACTAGATAATCCAGTTGGATTCAGTGCAATGCAATATTGAAGGAAAATTAATATCTTCTTTTAGGGGTTCCGGCTGTTTGAAGTGGGACTTGGGTATGCAACCAGGAAAGATCATCCCTTTGGCTTGTGTATGTAACAAAATGCAAGAATTTGAGGATCCAACTGTTCTTTGAATTGCAAGGCATCATGAGTTAAGGGAGAAACAAGATATGAAGAACACTTTTAATATGTCTAAAGGCTCATCATTTGTAAAAAAAGAAAGGATTGTCTCTATATTATTTCCCTGAACCCTAGGAGAATGTTTGACTTTCCCTTTTAGTGCAGATAGAGAAAAAGTTGTACAATAGACTAAAGACTGCAGCAATATTGCAATACTAGAAACTGTGGAAAAGCGATGTACATAAAAATTTCATTCAACTATCGTTCTATAACACTTTAAATCACCATCCATACCAAGGGCTAATTTCTATACTACGTGGACATACCAGTTTATGCACAAGAGACCGACACAAAATTCTAAGAACAAGTATATGACATCATATATGAACAGCTGATATAGTATAAGTGTGAAACAGCCATATGACATCATAAGTAAAAGAGGGGGAAGATGAGTAGCCAAGCAAACAGAGGCCTCAAACAAACAAATTCCATCTAGTGTTCTTTAATTCATAAGTGATGCCCCATATATATATATAAGCTCGCAACCGAACCTTACCCGCCCTGGCAACTGGAAAGTAGGAGGAACGCACTCACGCGATATTGCTGGATCGGGCTTTCGCCCATTGTCCAAGATTCCCCACTGCTGCCCCCCGTGGGAGTCCGGGCCGTGTCTCAGTCCCAGTGTGGCTGATCATCCTATATATATATATATATATATATATATATATGTATATCACTCTCAATATTTCATAAACACCAATACCATATCAAGTTTCATTCATCATAAAAACGATACTAGATCTTCCCGATTCAATTATTTTAAAATAAAAAAAGAATACAATAGTAAGGTATAAAGTGAGTTAAGGAAAGTTGGGAACAAAATGAGAAGGTGTGCAACAGTTGTGAGCTAGGGATAATCTATTATGAAATCTCAATATTTAAGAAAGCAAATAGCAAAATTATTAAAAAAATCCTCATAACCATATAAGAGAAACGCACTACCAAATTGAAGAGCTTAATTCCTAATAAAAAATACATGTGATCAATAATTACATAGCATATAGCACAAAATTATGATGAGCAAGATTACTGACTCTTTTGTGATGAATAGTTATAAATTATGTGGAAGTTGAGGAATTACAGTCGGCCAAGCAGTCATCAGAAAAGAGTCAGCTGAAAAAGAGAGATGAGGCAATGTGGGGTGTTCAGGTATGTCAAAATCACCAACAACTGACTGACTCTTCATATTATAGAGCACAAACTTTCTTCTTCTACCGCAGCTGAATCATTTCATAAAAATGATCTCTCCGTTGGTTTGGCTGGAGAAGCTAACAAGCATATTTAAAATGGGTTTTTTTACAAGAAACTTCAAATCCCACTTGCCAATGTCATAGTCTGTAAGTTCATAAACTGAATATGTCCCTCTTGGATTGCTCGAGTTCTTCAAACTGTAGGAAGCCATTCCGATATGCCCTTCACTTAGCTCAACACGAGTACCATTATATGGTAATTCTTCAGGGGTGGGAATTGAACTACACTTGTAGGGTTCATTTAGTGGATCATATGCTATATGAACCACCATTCCAATGGAACATCCCTTTGTAGACTACAATTGTACCATAATCATATAAATAAGTATCATAATCAGTACCATACATCCCCGTCGATTCTCTCAATGGCCAACTTGGACCTGGCGGGCAAGCTACACAATATACGCTCCAACAGCCAGTCAATGAGGAAAAAACACGAGTGTAGAAAAACTCATCTTTTTTCCACCTTTTAATCTCAACCTCCAACACAACAAACTCAACCTTATGAGGAAGGCGAGTGTCCAAGGCATAGCAAGTGAACCCAACATAGCCAACTCTAAAACTCCTTCGATGATCCGACACAGGAATTCTCAACCATTGCTTTGTAAGCGGATTGCATACGTAGTATTCACTTTGAGGGTGGGATGACTGTGGAGATTATGTACGCGACTTGATCAATTCTCCCTTGCATAATAATAAGCCACGGGAATTCCTCACTACTCCAAAGCTGGTGAAACGATCTTCCCAATTTAACGGAAAGAAACGGAAAGTGAAATCAAAGAATTTACCGGTTGGATCAGAAATTGGATATTGATCACTAATGTTGGGTGGATAAAATACGAGGGGCATTGGTAGATGACCATAATGATCTGATATACATTCATGCTCAAGATAAACCTGATATATTATAAGATTATCACGTAAAGGCAAGTTTTGGCGTCGTCCAGTCATCGCTTGGAGATGCACTTACAACGGAAGACACATTCTAATGGAAGTCTAACCAAAATCTCAACAATTTCATCATCTTTCAGATCCTCAATTGCTGTACTACTAGTAATTGTTGTTGTTGCTGATGCAATTCTCTGTTTTTTATACGGATATTTCATCAAATGCCACTGACAAATTTAAAAATTCAACAAATGCCATTGCACTTTTCAGAATTCACCAAATGCCACTCACAAATAGTAACATGTCACATCGTGCCATTAATGAGGCCTGGACGTTAACAGTCCGTTATCACGAAATGACCTCTATGCCCTTATTGTCTTTTATGGCGCCCTAAAGTGCATTGACTCTCTGACTTCTAAAATTTAGATAAAAAAAAAATAAAAAAAATTCCCTCGTTGTTCTTCTCAAACCTTCCCCTGTTCTTCGACCTTTCAGCAACACTCAGACCTTCAAACCATAATCAAGGAAGAAGCTTTCTTCGAACACCTGAACGACAGACGCAACTACATTGACGCTTTATCGTTTGTTGAACTTGGGCGAACTTGAAAGTCGGTGAATTGTACTCGGGGTACAACAAGGAAAATAGTTGAGTTCAAATTTTTTTCGGGGTGCTGGAAATAGCAATCAAGGTATTATTTTCCCTTTCGATCTTCATTTCGCGCTTTGATTCTGAATTTTTTATCGAAAAATGAGTTAGGGTTAGGGTTTTATGAAATGATCAGTTTTATGCGCTTATTTGACTTGACCTGTGTGATTTATTGTTAAAATTCATGTTAAAGATGGTTATTTGTGGGTATTGATTTTGCATTGATATGAATTTTGGGTTTGTGAAGTGCTTGAAATTCAATTTGGTCAATGTTATGTTGGTATGTTGTTTTGTGATATGACTGATGTGTTGGTATATGGTTGTGAATTTGAATGATGTGTGTTGATGTTATGTGTAATTTGTTGATGATAGGATGAGTAGAGTGTGGCTTGATGTCCATTACAGAGATCAGGGCTTTGATGTGTTGGTTGATGATACTGACAGAACAAGTCTAATGGACTTGTATGAGTTTATGTTTGAGGATTCTGTGAAACAAAATGTGATTCTTCCCAAATGCTTCACTTTGTTTGTATTGCCACCTAGAACTAATAGGAAGTTGGAGTTAGCTGAGGATAGGGACATGCTTAAAATGTGGGAGTGGTTTCAAGGGAAGGAGACAGTAGAAATATTCTTGGAGGAAGAGCAAAGTCCTAGGCAGGTGTTTAAGGATGCTGAGGCTAATTGGCAAAGAAGGGTTAAGGCCATGGCTGATAAAGCTAGATTGGAGGAGGAAAAGGCCAAGGCTGAGAGAGAGTTGGAGGAACAGCAACCTTTTAAAGTTGCAGTTGAGGTGCCTGTTGCTAATGTTGATGGTGGTGATATGGAGTATGTTAGAGTGTTTGACACTCCAGGAGCTGATGAGGTATTCCCAGGGGCATCTCAGCCTGAGCCTGAGCCTGAACAGAGTACACAGCCTTCCACTCCACCTAAACACCCTCAACAAACTTCTCCTATGAACCAACCCAAATCTTCAAGTGCAAGCAAAAAAAGGACTCCTCAAAAAAGGAAAAAAACAACACCCAAAAAAAGGTCAATTGGAAGAACCCAACTCTCCCCTCAACCACAAACAACCCCAACACCTGAACCACCACTTTCACCTGAACCAAGAACAACCCCACCACCTCAATCACTGAAGTAGCAGTTGAACCTGAAGCAGAAACATCTGAACCTCCACCACCTCCACCACCTCAGAAATCCAAAAAGGTGGGAAGGTCAAGACCACTAGGGTTCAGAACAAAAAAGAAGAGTGGGAAAGGGGTTGCTGGGGGAAGCTATGAGAGGGTCAGTTTAAGGAGATCTGAAAGAATTAGGAGGGATCCAGCTAGGGTTGACAGTAGTGAGGATGATAGATCTGATGATGATGACAGTGAGGACTCAGATTACATAGAATCTGGTAGTGAAGACTTTGATGATGCTGATGATCTTGGGGACTTCATAGAAGAAGAGGAACAATATGAATTCTTGTATGATGACATCCTAGACAAACAATTTGAAGATTATCTTGATGGGAGCCAAGCAATGGATAAAACATACAAGAATGGCAAGGTTTGGAGACACTGTGAATTTGGTAGCATTAAACTAGAGCCATGGTTGATTTTTCCAGACAAATAGTCATTCACTGAAGTTTTTAAGGATTTTTGTGTACAAGAAGGGTTTGGAGTCTTTGTTGAAAAGAGTGACCCTCAAAGGTTTATAGCAAGATGTGCTATTGATGGCTACAACTGGAGAATTCATGCTTCAACAATGCCTGACAAAGTTAGTTGGGCAATCAAGACATTGACAGGGGAGCATGCAACCTGTGGCAGGCTTGAGGTAAACCCTGTTGTTAGCTGTGATTGGCTTTGCAGACATCTGCAGTCACATATTCAAGCCAATCCAGACATTCTAGTAGAGTCTTTGCAAAGAATCTGTATGGAAAGGTACAGAATTCATGTGAAAAAAAGGTTGTTTTACAAGGTGAAAGCAGTTTCCAAGGAGATGATTCATGGTGGCTTTGGAGAGGCATACAGTCTCCTTCCAAGATATGCTAAGATGGTGAAAGAGACCAATCCAGGAAGTTATGCACTAGTGACATGGACACAATTATCTGCAAATGTCCAACCTAGGTTCAAGGCATGCTTCTTCTCCTTTGCTTCCCAAGTTAGAGGCTTTTTGAGAGGGTGTAGGCCTATCATTGGCATTGATGGGGCCCATGTAAGTGGTTATTATAAGGGGATTCTGCTAACAGCAGTTGAAATTGATGGGAACAATGAGATCTTTGTGTTTGCTTATGGCATAGTAAGCACAGAGAGTGTTGAGACTTGGGGTTATTTTATGAGGAATTTGAAGTGCCTTTTTCAGAAAGAGGGATGCAACAGAGATAATTGTACTCTTATCTCTGACAGGATGAAGGTAACTCTCAATTTGCTGTGATTTTTTTTTCCAAAGGGCAAAGTTCTCCCTTCTGACTAGTTACATTCCTATGCAGGGAGTTGATGCAGCAATTATGGAGACATTCCCCAAAGCCAGTAGAAGAATATGCTGTCAACACTTGTACAGCAACTGCAAAACAAATGGTTTTAGTGGAACAGCTTTTAACAAGCTCTTTTGGGTTGCTGCTGATGCTTACAATCCATATGTCTTCAACAAAGCAATGGAGAAGATTCATGCCTACAATCCAAAGGTTGTTCATTACTTGAACAGCACCACTGAGGTTTGGTCAAGGCATCAGTTTGAGCCAGCAATTTGTTGTGACCATAACACAACAAATTTTGTGGAATCATTCAAATCTTGCACCAAGCCATACAGAGATCTACCTGTGATAAAGCTACTTGAAGGTTTAAAATTGAATTTGCTCTGCTGTTAAGTCAGTTTCTAAATGCAATTTCTACCTTTCTTTACTGTAATTTCTATATTGATTTCTATTTTGCAGCTATTAGGCAATGGTGCATTAGTAGGATGGCTCCAAGGTTTGATAAAGCAACATCAATGGGAGATGGAGAGCTCACTGAGTATGCTACTAAGATCTTGCAAACAAGATCGGATGAGTCTAGGTTTTGCTATGCTACACCATGTGGGGGTGATGAGTTTGAGGTGAGGGATCAACATGTGCACTTTCCCATTAAACTTGGGGCTGGAACTTGTGGTTGTGGAAAGTGGCAACTTTTAAGGATCCCCTGTAAGCATGTGCTTAGGGTGATTTACCACCAAAGGCTGCAGGCTGTAGATTTTGTGTCACCTTATTTCAAAGGGAGGGCATACAAAAGCACTTATGCTGAGCATATGCACCCAATGCCTGACCAAACCCAGTGGCCTTCTTTCAACCTGCCTGACATACTACCACCCCCAGTGAAACGATCTGCAGGCAGACCTAAGAAGAAGCAGAGAAGAAGAGGTGCAAGTGAAGCAAGAAAAGGGAAGAGGCATAGCACAATTAAGTGCAGCCTATGCAAGGAGTTGGGGCACAACATGTTGACATGTGCTGCAAAGAAAAAGATTGCAGCAGCTGAAGCAACAACTGCAGCAACCAACAACAATGCAGAAGCTGAAGCAAGCACTTCAAGGTCCAAGAAGAGAGCAAAGAAAGCTGCTTGAGCTCCAAACCCCTACACTTTTCACTGCACAGCAACCTAGGTTAATGTAGTCTAGTTGTTGAACAATATAATTCCAATGTGTGTTGTGTTGTGATGGTATTTTTTTGGGAAATATTGTGTAAACTTTAGACAAATACATTGGCAACAGTGGCCTTAATTTTTTGGATGAACATGATTGAAACAGGAAGAAATATATGGAAGACATGTTCAAGTAAACACTTTATTCAATTTCATCTCAATTACATGTTTTTCACTTCATCAATACACCTAATTTCAAAACAGAATTTAAAAGTTTTTTAAAGGCTTACATTTATACAAGAATGTGTGTGCAATGGCTATTTTGCCCCATCAATAATTCAAAATTGTTAAAAAAAATAGCCGTTACTTTAGAGGTATATTGTGTAATAACTTTAATAAGTAATGGCATTTGGTGAAATTAGAAAATATTCAGTGGCATTTGGTGAATTAGGAATCCCATTAACGGACTGTTAACGTCCAGGCCTCATTAATGGCACGATGTGACATTTTACTATTTGTGAGTGGCATTTGGTGAATTCTGAAAAGTGCAATGGCATTTGATGAATTTTTAAATTTGTCAGTGGCATTTGATGAAATATCCGTTTTTTATATGGTATTATGCCTGTAGAATCCATAGCTAGCTCCTCCTTTTCCGTCTACAGATTGATGGAAAGTTTTATTATGAGGCCAATTATTTATATATTACCTTGACGTAACAGACCATTACGATTGAGAAGGGTTTGAATTATGCGGATTAGAAGTCAATAAGAAATAAAATAACAAATAATTATGCGGATTGAGAAGGGTTTGAATTTGCAATAATAATTATTAAAAAAAATAATAATTAAAATACAAAAGTAATGTAGCAAAGAAAATAAAAATAAAAATCCAACCTAGAGATTTAGAATATCCAAATCAGACCAAATGTAGTTGTTAGTTGATTGATCATCAGATACAATTTTTAATTTAATTTCATATGTATAGTATCTGGGGTTTACAAAAATTAAAAAAAATAAAATAAAAGTGAGATCAAATTTACCTGTTTCTTTCAAAGTATGGCTGATGTAGGAGATCGAACGGAGTTGTCACTCGTTGGCACTGTAGCTGAGCTCCGTTTATAAGTGTTCAGTTCCCTTTCCTTTGCTGCTCTTTGTTATGTTTCCGAAGTGTTTTGGTTACCAGCGCTCAACTTTTCTAGGGTGTTTATTGGTTGATGTGGGAATTTATTTCCCATAGGAATTTATACTTCATGGGAAGTTAATTCCTTAATGAAATTTTTAGGAATTTCTTAAATGTGTTTGGTTGGCAATAAGGGAAATTAGAATTCCCATGAATTTTGGTTTACCTAGGGGGGGCTAGGTAATTTAGTTCCCATGTTTTGTGGGATGTTGAAATTCCCGTGAATTCCCACTTCCCCCATTTTTGCTTTCTTTATGTCAACCAAACAACTCCTCATTTTCTCAATTCCCATAAATTTTCAATTCCCCCATTTTAGAATGTCAACCAAACAACTCCTAGGTGTTTAATCCCCTTTTCGTGCTTACCTCTTCTGGTTTAGTTTTCTCTTTTTGATGCTCTTGTTTTAATCTCTGCTATTACGTATGACCTACTTCCTCTGTTCTTTATTACTTGACCCTCTTTGACTTTTACACTATTCATCACCCCTTCTTTGACCGTCTTTTGTGAATAATATGTAAGGAAAAATATATTCATATATGATATTTTTGAATTCATCTCAATAAGTACTATCATAATATATAACTTTTATAATTTTTACTTATGGAGAATTTAAGTTGTTGATCGTTAAAGTTTTGCATTGGCAAGCGTGATAAAAGAAACAGGTCAAGTAAAAAAGAACAGATGAAGTATTATTTATAGGTAGACCTGTCGAATGGGTAGGGTTCGAGTTGGGTTACCTCGGGTCATGGATTATTTTTAGTCGAGTTACAAATCGAGGAATGCAATTGGTATTAGTGTATTACATGCACCAAATAGGTGCACCAGGCCCAATCTGCTGCCAGCCCAAAAGTATTTGCGCCCAACAGAAGCCCGCGCCCAATAGAAAGAAGCCCAGCCTTTTTTATTTTATTTTTCACCATTAAATTTTGATATTCTCTTTATTATTTGAAAATCTAAATTAAAACTATAAACAACCATTTTCGATTTTAATCTCTCCATTTTTTTTTTTTTTGGATATTATTTTTTGTTTTCCTCATTAACAATTTTGATTCTCTTTTTTTTTTTTACCTCTAAATTACTAGAAGCTCTAAAATTTTCAACAAAAAATGGGAAAAACTCTACTTTCTCTATCCACTTTAATATAAAGCATCCTGTATTTTGTTAAAAAATGAAAATTTGCTTCTTTTTTTTTATCTTTTTAACCAATTTTGGTGGATTGTGCAATAAAATTAGCAAATCTGATGTTAATCGTTCCATATCCCTCATATTTTTATTCATATATTTCCTGTTTGATGTTCATATAAGTTGTCTTTTATGTCCATATATATGTGATGTATGAAGCAATAATTTGTGTTCATATATACTATTTGGTATGAATAATGATTTATTTGGATATTGTGTATTTCCTCTTTTGTTGTTTAATATTTATTTATAGACGAACTACTGAACACCTTAAAGAAACTTTTGAATATCCCCTAAAAGCCCCAATAAATTTATGATAAACTCCCAGAATTTTCTGATAAGCCACTAGAAAACACTGAACCAACCTAAAAAACCTCTGAACCCCCTAGAAAAATTTCTGAACCCCAATTACAAACCACAGAACACCCTTCAAAAACATTTTAACCACCTTCAAAAACCTTTGAACTCTAACCACAAACCGCTGAACACCTTACCAAAACCTATGAACCCCCTACAAAAACTTCTGAACCTCAACCACAAACAACTGAACAATCTACAAAAACTTTTGAACTCCAACCACAAACCACTAAACACCCTACAAAAACCTCTAAACCCCCTACAAAAATTTTTGAGCCCCAACCACAAACCACTGAATACCCTACAACTTCTGAACCCTAACCTCAAACCACTAAACACCCTACAAAAAATTCTGAACTACAACTACAAACCACTGAACACCCTATAAAAACTTTTCAACCCCAACCACAAACCACTAAACACCCTATAAAAACCTCTGAACCCTCTACAAAAACTTCTGAATCCCAATCACAAACCACTGAACACCCTACAAAAACCTCTGAACCCCGTATAAAAACTTCTGAACCCCAACCACAAGCCATTGAATACCCTACAAAAATATCTGAACCCCCTACAAAAATTTCTGAACCCCAACCACAAACTACTGAACATCCTTCAAAAACTTATGCACGTCAAAATACTGCTCAGAATGTTGCTCGGCCTTTGGACTTTCCTTACAAACAAATTCATATGTTATAACTGCAATAAACAAACACAATTCATAATAACCATTACTGGAGTTCAAAAATAAAACAACAAAGCTCAAATACAGGAAAAAAAATGTTCATAATTACGTTTACAAATTATTTTCTAAAAAGCATATATACATACTCAGAGATTTATGTAAAACGGAAAGGTTCATTAAAGTAACCTAAATGTTCATAAAAATAGAAACAATGTTCATAATATGATACTGCTAATAACAATTTTGATAATATATACAATAAAAAGTGCGTTACTCGAATTATATGAACAAAATGTACAAAAACATGATATAAAAAAATTATATTCGATCATAAAATGCAAATTAAAACATCAATTCACCAATTAAATAATAAATGAAACTGAAAATCATTCAAAAAAAAAAAGCAATTATAATCAAGAATCAAATTCAATACACACTTTCAGTAGCTTAATTAACATTAAATATCAAATTAATCAATTGAATAATATATATGAATATCTTTGAAATTGATCACATAAATTCTTCACTAAGTAATCATATGAACCGAATGTTTAGAATCATATTAAACGAATTCTGCAGTTGTAATCAAAATCTCATCACTAATTTCAGCAACTTAATTAAAATTAATCAAACATTTGATCAATTCATCAATTAATCAATTGAATAATATGAAATTAAAACTAATTAAACCTAAAAATTATACGATCAATTCAAATCATCACTCAAAAATCAATAACAAATTGAAAAATCAATAACTAGCATCAACAACAAAAAACCTAATTAGTGATAATTATCAAATAAAATAAGAAATCTAACTTACAGTGTCGAGGTTGGCGATGAACAGCAGTGATGAACAAATTCAATAAGGAAACTGAGGAATCAGCAATGGAGAAAAATTAAGGAGAGGGAAAATCAAGGAGAGAGAAATTATGGATGATGATTAAAAAAAAGAAGAAAAAGAGAATTGAAGAGAGGGAATTGAGAAATTAGGAAATAATTGAAAGAGGGAAGATCAGTGAAATTAAATAGCAGAAGAAGAACATTGAGAATTTGAAAGAAGAAAACTACAACTAGCAAACACGTGGCGTTAATCTAATGGTGGACCACATAGAGTAAGGTGGACTATGGTCCACCTTATAATTTGCGCGAGGAATGCTCAACTCTAACCCAAATTTTTGGGTTCGGGTCAACCCAACGAGTTTCGACAACTTTTTATTTAATTTTTCTTTTTGACTTATTTTAAAATTTTTCTGATTTTTCAAGCTTAATTTGCTTTTTTTTTTCCAATTTTTTTATCGAACATTTTCACCACATTTTTTAAGCCAATATATACTACATAATTTAAATTGTCAACATTTCATCGAAGCACATCAAATTCTAACTAATAAAAAATGATAATAAACTTTAAAATAAAACTTTTATACATCCCAATATTTAAGGAAGAAACCAACATAATTATATATGTGGACTATAATATCTCTTGACATAATGACATAATATCAGTGGACCTGTGAATCGATCGATAGTATGATTGTGATGTGAGTTATATGGATGCAATTAGCGTGGGTCGATAATTGGTGTAGGAGGTGATTGGTGTGGATTTGAGCAAGAGTTGAATGATATAGATAAATGAGAGCAAAAGTGATGAAATAATGAATGTCGGATGGTAGAAAAACAATCAAACTTAATCAATAAACTAATATTAATTTTCAAATAAATGTATTTATTAACAAAAAAAACCATAAAATCGGATCAATGGGTCGAGTTCGGGTCGGGTTTGACACGCAAGTTCATGGGTTAAACGGGTTTGGGTAAAATCGTGTTACGGGTCAAAAAACTTTGTTCAAGACCCACAAAAATAGGTCGGGTCAAAAATTGGCAGGTCTATCTATAGTCCTTTGGTTTAGGTTGTGTATGTTCTTGGTTTTCCTTATCTGTTAGGAAATTTGTGAATGGCAACCATTTAAAGTTTGTATTTTGCAAATTGCAGCTATTTAAAAAGAAAAAAATTGCAAATTGTAGTCATTTAAAAAAATAATTGCAATTTGCAGCCCAAAAGTAAAACATCTTGCCATACAAATCAATTTTTTAGCTCCTAGGGATCCGAATTGAACTAAAAATTGGCAAAAATATTATGTAACTTACTCATTTTAAGTATAAAAAAATGTATTAATTTGTGTGCAACTATTTTTTGTCATGACATAGTAACCTTGTGGTATTCTCTTTTTCAAGTTGTGCCCCTCCCTTTTCAAACTTCCACATTGTAACCTCAAGGTATATTAAGTGATTACGTTGTAACCTTGCTGGCAATCTGGCATTATCCTACCGTTAACGGTCACCGTTAGTGGGTCCCAATTTGCACTTTTTCATATTTTTTTCTCGATTTTACGTGCTAAAAAATATCCCGTTAAATGTTTTAGGGGTCATTTTGATCCTCAAGTGTCCAATTGTGCTCGGATTTGACAAAAAAAAACGTAAAAGACACGTTTTGTAAATTCTAATTTTAACTGCGGAAATTCAGATTCACAAAATAGGATTTCTACGTAATTTTTTTTCCGAATCTGAGCTCAATTTGGAGTCTTGAGGGTTAAAATGACCCCTAAAATCTCTAACAAAACATTTTTGTAGTACGCAAATCAAGACAAAAAAAATTTAATATGTGTAAAGTGGGCCCCACTAACAACAATATCTAACAGAAGGTTAACGCCAAGGTTACAACGTAACCACTTAGGGTCTGTTCACTTAAGCTTAATTTCATTTCAGTTCAGTTCAGTCCAGCTCCAATTAGTTCAGTTCAGTTCAGTTCAGTTCCTAATTTCCTTCTCTCATAAAGTTCAGTTCAGTTCAATTCAGCTCCAATCAGTCCAGTTCAGTTCAGTTCAATTCATCTTAGTTCAGTAAATGTGAACATGCCCTTAATGTACTTTAAGATTACAACATGGAAGTTTGAAAAAAGGACACAGCTTGGAAAAGTAAATACCACAGGCTAACTATGTAGAAAAACCCTTTTTTTTTTTTCTTTTTGAGTAGTGGTCATAGATTCAATTAACCATTGTTTTACCTATTGTTTTGGATTAAGAGGTGTTTTAATCACTCCATTTCCTACGGGTAACCATTTAACTTTCAACTAGCCTTCTAACCCGTGCAATGCACGGCTTGTTAATAGAAAATTGTATTGAGAGATGAGTGAGGAAATACCAATAAATAATTGTGGGTATAATATGTAAATGAAAACATAATTAAAGAAATAAAAATTTTGGGACTTTAATTTGAAATGAGACTTAATAGAAAAAAGTTGGAGGGACTAAAATCAACGAGAGAAAATAAAAAGGTTGAATTAAAGAGGGGAGATGAAGATGAATTGTTTTATTAAAGAGTTAAGAAAAATTGTATAATTAAAAATAAAAAATGTAAAACGACATGTGGCACATTGAGTTGAAGAAGAAGATAGGGAAGTATAATTAGAATTATGACATATGTCTCTTTTAGTTTTCTTTTTTTTAAATACTAAGGTGTTGTTTGGTTGATGTGGGAATTTAATTCCCATAGGAATTTATACTTCATGGGAAGTTAATTCCTTAATGAAATTCCTAGGAATTTCTTAAATGTGTTTGGTTGGCAATAAGGGAAATTAGAATTCCCATGAATTTTGGTTTACCTAGGGGGGCTAGGTAATTTACTTCCCATGTTTTGTGGAAAGTTGAAATTCCCGTGAATTCCCACTTCCCCCATTTTTGCTTTCTTATGTCAACCAAACAACTCCTCATTTTCTCAATTCCCATGAATTTTCAATTCTCATGAATTTTCAATTCCCCCATTTTAGAATGTCAACCAAATAAGGCCTAAGTATAGATTGTTACCTCCCCTAGCCTCCAAGTGCATATCAACCAACAAATAATGGCAACACTTTGTATTACCCTTTCTCTTTATTTGTTTACATTCCATTTCCTTAACGTTAATCATACCAACATGCACTTTGTAGTCGTATAATGCGAGGCTCAGAATTCCAACAAAGTAGAGTAGTAATAGGGATCTGTAGAATGGAGATGGTGAGATGTTCACTCAACCTTCCACGATTCTCAGACAAATTAAGATTATCATGGTGATAATTGAACCAGATCAATCAATTTGATAACCATTTCAGCATTAATGATAACAGTGGGGTAAAATCTCAAGATGACAACTCCAAAGTAAGGGCATACAGTTTTAAACATGGTAAATCATCCTGTTACATTACAGCTACCACCTTCTGAAAGTATAAAAGACACATTTTTCACTATTGAACAACTACATACCCTCAGGCAGAAGCAGAAATAGCAGCAGCATTTGCATTTGCATCTGCAACAACCTGATCCTTAATGGATTCGCGCCAGGCAAATTCACAAGCTCCATCCTTATCAACAATTTTGATCACAAAATTAGGTGGAGCTACAACCAGCCTAGTCCTGATCTCCACTATGCAATCATCAACTAGTTTGATGGCCTCATCAACGGACATATCACTACGGTAATGCCTGTCCATCATGGAGAGAGCAAAGTAGGAACCATAGCCGAATGCTGCCTTATCTACCTTGTGAAGAGTTGCTATGTAGTCAATAAAGTATAGTGATGGTCCAGTATCTTGGTCAAAACCAGCTAGAATTATGTTGACTTTGTATGGATTCTGCAAATAAACAACGATAAGTGTCAAGAGACTACAAGTGATCAGATTGTTCTTTGAATGGAATTCGCAAGTTCAAATAAGCCAAATAAAGTGAAGGAAGCATTATGGAGGATGGAGTTGGGAATAGAGGAAATCTGATCAGGGGAATGACAAAATAGAGACATGTGCTGTATGGAAAAGGCATAAACAGTTTCAGGGGAATATATTAGAAAGTTCTCTTCTAAAAATAATGATTACACAAGAAATTATGAGACCATAACGGAAAAAAGCATCAAAACACAGCCTAATTTAGAGAGAAAGGAAGAAAGCCAGACTAAATCCCCAATATAGCTGAAATCCTATTTTTAAGCTCACACTACTATTACTTCTACTACTACGACAAACAAACAAACAAAAAAAATAAATATGAAGTGTTTACATCCTTAAATTGAGTTCTACTCTCTTCTATTCAGATTCCTATTTATGTTATTATGGTTGTTATCAAAATTACAAACAAAATCCCAATTTCAGTAGCAGAAAGCTTTTCAATTAAAAGCATTACACATATTATGCAATGTAGATGCTCAGAGAACCTGTGGTGCATCAGCACCAAACTTAAAACTAAATATTGAAACTATATATTGAAATAATCAAACAAAGTCAAAGCATAATATTGAATTGCATAAACTTAGCAAACTTGGTGGACAGTGAAATTTGAAAGGCATGAATAACAGAAACTTCTAACAATGGCTATAGCAAAGTATGCATAATCAAATAGAATATATGCACAACATTTTACCAATAGTAGTTGTAAGCATAAATGCGGCATCCCATCCACCTAGCATAATGATAAATGAGATATATGGAACATTTTAATCATCTGACATCCCAAGTCATTTCAAAATAACTACTCACATAAACACTCATCGATAGAGGTTTAAGAGCGTGGATATGCATATTTGACACCTTGATAGAGGCTCACATCAATCAATTCCACATTTGAAAGCCTTGTCAAGGTAATGAAGAAAATTTGGGCAACATTCTACTCCTCCCTTATCAGCAAAACCACAGTGGCCCAAATCTCATATACGTGATATAGAGTCTTAATAATCAGTTACCAGAGACTACACATGTTGACTGACTTGGACATCTCAGAAAACATTAGAACACAAATCCTCCATCCACCCAAAATTTATCTTAGTTTGGACAGCACTTCTAACAGAAAAGGTAGGGGTGGGCCAAATATGATCAAATGTCATAAAAAAAGGATATAGAAGGATAGTAAAAGTAAGAAAGTGTAGGAAATGTGAGAAAAAGTTTATGTGATGAAAAAAGGTGGATCCCACTTTACATGAAAGCTGATTTTAACAAGTAGGTAACCAGAGGATATATATATATAGGTAGCATGGCTTAAATAGTTGATGATTCTTATAATTTCTATCGTTCTCCTTCCCTCCTCCCTTCTTTATTTGACATGGTAGTAACACTCTTGATCATTCATCACAATCAAAGTAACCTTTACACCATCAGTAAGGCAATAATCATCTCCATCAACTTTTACTAAAAGCCCATCACATTCTTGTCCGTCCACTCAAATCCCATACTCCTCATCCGACCATCCCCAGTGCCCACCAGCGCGTAACTGATGCTGCTGGAAACATGATATAAGGAAAATACTAAATTTACTAGAATAATCACAGTAGGAAATAGTCCTGTTAATCAAAGTTTGATTTTTGTTATAAAGCTTACTCAGCAGAGTCAGCACTGGATAATGGTAAGGGGGCAAAATGTTCTAGTTGCATCAGAAACCAATCTAGTCTGGCTCTATGTTCAGAAGAAAAAGTGGAATTGCCTTCTGACGGTAGTGACAAACAGCGTTTATGGAAGTTACAACATGACAATGCATGTCCGGATAAACAGGGAATAAGTTTTAAAGGGGAAACTAATCTAGTCTGGTCCTATGTTCAGAAGAAAAAGTGGAATTGCCTTCTGACGGTAGTGACAAACAGCGTTTATGGAAGTTACAACATGACAATGCATGTCCAGATAAACAGGGAATAAGTTTTAAAGGGGAAACTAATCTAGTCTGGTCCTATGTTCAGAAGAAAAAGTGGAATTGCCTTCTGACGGTAGTGACAAACAGCGTTTATGGAAGTTACAACATGACAATGCATGTCCAGATAAACAGGGAATAAGTTTTAAAGGGGAAACTAATCTAGTCTGGTCCTATGTTCAGAAGAAAAAGTGGAATTGCCTTCTAACGATAGTGACAAACAGCGGTTGTGGAAGTTTCAACATGGCAATGCATGTACAGATGAAAAAGGAATAAGTTTAAAAAGGGCAAAGAAGAAATGGATGAATGAGAAACTTTGAGTGCTTAAGATAGATAATCAACGAGGATGAGTGACTCCTTCTACATTAACACTTTATTTGAATTGAGGGAAATGAAGGGATGTATTATCCTTCATTTGTATAATAAATGAAGAAGGGAGGGGAATGGAGGAATTGAATTGTAAGAAATTGATCACTTCAACAATTGAAAAGATATGACAATAAAATTCATCACTTTCCCTCCCCTTCTTTTCCTTCCTCTTTCTGTATCCAGACAATTTGTAATAGTGTGTTTTGGACACACAAATATTGGAAGGAAATTTAGGGAAGAAGAGGGAGAGGAAGAGGAGGTAAAGGAGGGGAAGGGAAAAAACTCTTTTGCTCCCATGATTGGATAACAGTAGAAGTGAGAGAAAGTGAGGGAGAAGACGTTCTAGGTCTTATACATTTTCCCTTTCTAACTATTAAAAAAATAATTAAAAAAAAGAAGATATGTTTAAAGAAGAAAAGGGGGCAGCAATTGTAAATCTATGAATTGCAGAATTTCCAGCAAAATTTGCAACATAATTTAAACAGAAATCAAATGAAAAACCGAGGAAAAGAAGAATATGATTAAAACATAAAGCAGATATTGGAAACCTGGAAAATAACGGTGGCAGCATAGGCAATAACGGGGCTGCGATGTGATGGTGCTAATGACAGAGGTGGTCGGAGTTATAATCTGACATTTGGTCTTCAATGTCATTGATTATTATTACCAATATCCTTCCAAATCTGTCCAATTTTGAAAAGATTTGTTACATAAATCCCTCCTAATCCCTTCCATTCATTTCCCTCACCTCCATATTTTTATCCGAACAAAAGAAATTGCATCGATCGCTCTCCCTTCCCTCTTTTTCCTTGCATTTCCATTTATCCAAACACACTGCAAAATATTTTGGTAAAAATCTCACCAGCATAATGCAATTAAGAAGCTTGATCCACCATTATGTATGCTTTGAATCTTCAAGGAAAACCTGCAGCAAAGAAAGGTTTGTGAGAATAATAAAAAGACTGACTCCATTTGTGAAATTCAACTAAAAGTAACAGCTAAAAGACTACTAAAAATTAGCTATAATACATCCATCTACACAAGTAAACTCACAACTTTCCTAAAAAACTGCTCTGTGTTATATTGTATGTCCTGTTCGTTTGACAGGATGTAATAGGATATCATACATCATCAAACCTAAAAACACCACCTCCAACATCAACAAAGCTTGTTGGATCACTATGGAAGAACGGCTGACAACAAGCAAACAACCCCTGCAGAGAAAAGGGGGAAAATTCATTGTTCGAAAGCGAAAATTGAGCGACCAGAACTTCAAGTGAAACAACATATATATGCAAATGATAACCTTTTTGTTTAGCAGCATGCTGCCTCAAGATTATATACGGAACTCTCAGAGCTTCTATGCTGTTTTTTTGGCCCTGTATAACAATGACTTGCCAAAAGGCATTTAAAACTACATACAATCATAATTCAAATCAAAGTAAAACTAACATGACTCAGAAGAATCTAAAGATAGATGTACAATGTTCTTACAATATGCTTTTTTTTTTTTTTTTTTTTGAAACCTAACACCCCTCACTCTTAGTTTGCTCAATCTTGCAAACTTTATATAAGAGCTAATTTCCATTTTAGGAATAATTGTAAGAGATTTTTCTATAAGAGAGAAGATGTAGCAATTTAGGTTACAATAAGCAAATAGAAATTTGATAGTAAAGCCTGAACAATTCTGGGATAAGTAATCTGATAGACTGATACCACAATTTAACCCAGCCGCCAAGCTCCCTTTCTTCCTTTTAAGGACAAATAAATTACCCCTGCAATTCTTTCACACACAAACAGACAAACACACACACACACACACACACACACAAAAAAAAAAAAAAAAAAAAAAAAAAAAAAAAAACAAACAAACAAACAAAAACGAAACAAAACCCTACCCCTACAACTGTTACAAATAATGCCTTTGTTATACCTTCTTCCTCACTACCATCTCAATCCTCACCCCAACTAATCCCCAATTATTGCAAGCAGTTATTCCAAATTATGATAGTTTATAATATAACTGAATTTATTATTAGCACACAGATCTAAAATAGACATCATCATTTCCCTAATACTTTGTTTTTAAGAAAAAGATGAAAATTAAAGAATGGACAGGAAGGGAAAAGAACAGGAACAATAATCCCATGTTTGGATAAAGGATTTGGGAAAGGATGGGCAGGAAGAGGAAGATATCAAATTTCCCTCCAAAATCGGAGAGATTTGGAAGGAAAATGGAGCTTCAGTTCCCCTTCCCATTCCTTTTTCCGTCCTTTCCCTTCTTTTTCCTTTTACCTTGTTCCCAAAATTCAGAATTTTAAAACTTGGCTAAAATGCCAGTAAGTCCTATAGCATCACAACTTTTGTTCTTTCCAAGTTATTGCAAACAAAAGAGTAACTTCTTCAATGAGCTAAGAACCCTTGTGAGAACATATTTATCTCCGCAAGCCAAAAGTATGAGATCATCTTCACAGAGATCATGACATACAAAGCCGCTCTTGTAGCTTCTACAGCGGTTACGTTAGAAGGGTGAGCTGAAAAGTCCAAGCTTCAGGATCAGCTATGCTAAAGATGAAAATAGTTGTTGGTTACTGAACATAATTAATCAAAAAGACGGGAACTGTAACAATACTCTGAGGCATATCAAAGCTTCCTTCAGAAAAACTCATACTTTCAATAAAAGATTACATCCCAAATGTTCTTCCATACAACAGTTTAAATTGAAATATAAGCTTAAAACAAAGCTAGTCTCATTCAGTTGAGATGAAATTATAATATGAATACTGTTATTCTATAACTTCCTGCTGCGATGCTATTTAATTTCCAAGAACATGGCAATACAATTTACTTCACCTATTATGGCACACAAGGTAAAATCAAGAGTGGCCCCTGAGTTAATCAAACACGCAATTTCAAACATTAATATACCCCTAAATTCGATTAAATTTAGGACAACTGTTTCCAATAAAAAAGGAATTGTTGGCTTGTTGCAATTAAGATGGGATATATTTTGGAACCTTACAATATTTCCCCCTCATCAAAGTCCCCAACTTTGATGACCTAGAAGATACCAGTGTTCACCACTTCAAGTGAAATCAAAGAAGCATACATCCAACAGATTTCTCCACCAAAATCCACAAAAAATCACACAACTCTGACGAAAAACCCTAACATAGCCAACTTCTTTTGTACTCAAATCGCAAACTTCATCGCATCCATAACAGTTTATAACAAACAAAAAGCACAAGAAATCACAATACCTTCTAGTTTGCTTGAGCATATCAAAGATCTTAGTCTGAAAAACATGGTCAACAACTTCAAACACTAACACCAGTCCCACTTTGCAGCATAGAGAAAACATCAACAACCATGACAGCGTACTCATCCACAAACTCCCCCAACAGCAACCCCATCACCTTCATTGGAACTCTTTCTCTTCCTGCAAATTCCCCCCACAAAAAATATAATATGGGTTACCAAATTGCATCAATCAAAACATTAAGTCACAAATGAGGGGAGATTTACCTTGTTTAAACATCTTGAGAAGAGCAAGAGAAGAGATGTAGACTTGCTTGGAAGTGCCGAGAGTTGGCAAATCAGGTACTTTGTGAGGCCAAAAAAGGAGGATTTATGGGAAAGCACAAGATTCAAATAAAAACTAACTTCCCATCCTTGTTTTTTATATTGCATGGTTGTGATCAGCCCATTTCATTCATAAGTTGTCTTGCTTTTGGGCAATATTATAGATATGCTTACCACTTGCAGCAATGTTCGAAAGGTAGATACCATGAACGCCTAAATCTCCCTGTTTCTTACTTTTATAACCATGATACCTAAAACAAACTAAATTTCCAAACCAAAGAAAATTCCTACATATTGCAAAGTTGTAATTACTCCATCCATCACCCTTTAAGGAAGAATAAAAAAACCAATATATAGAAGCCCAATTTATATGCATAATGAGTAGGACAAAATTTACCGGTTGAGTTCTTCGTATGTATGAATGACTTGTAAATGTAATTAATATAATGATCTAAGCAGGAATGACAACCCTGCGGGAAATACACCAAGGGAAAAAAAACATACTTTGGACTTGCTTCAAAGTGTATTTATTCACTAGAGACCTAAACTAGACAAGTCAACTAATCCACGTCCAATGTTATATAATTAACTAGATAATCTGGTTGGATTCAATGCAATACACATGGACCAATCCAATAAACAAGAAATACACTCTAGGCATTGAAGGAAAATTAATATCTTCTTTTAGGGGTTCCAATTGTTTGTAGTGGGACTTGGGTATGCAACTAGGAAAGATCATCCCTTTGGCTTGTGTATGTAACAAAATTCAAGAATTTGAGGATCCAACTGTTCTTTGAATTGCAGGGCATCATGAGTCAAGGGAGAAACAAGAAATGAAGAACACTTTTAATATGTCTATATATTATTTCCCTGAACCCTAGAAGATTGTTTGACTTTCCCTTTTAGTGCAGATAGAGAAGAAGTTGTACAATAGACTAAAGACTGCAGCAATATTGCAATACTAGAAACTGTGGAAAAGCGATGTATATAAAAATTTCATTCAACTATTGTTCTATAACACTTTAAATCACCATCATACCAAGGGCTAATTTCTATGCTACGTGGACATATTAGTTTATGCACAAGAGACCGACACAAAATTCTAAGAACAAGTATATGACATCATATTGGACAGTTGGTATAGTATAAGTGTGTAACAGCCATATGACATCATAAGTAAAAGAGGGGGAAGATGAGTAGCCAAGCAAACAGAGGCCTTCAAACAAACAAATTCCATCTAGTGTTCTACACTTCATAAGTGATGCCCCATGTATAAATCAGTCTCAATATAATATTTCATAAACACTAATACCATATCATGTTTCATTCATCATAAAAACGATACTAGATCTTCCCCATTCAATTATTTGGAAATAAAAAATAAATTTTTTTTATAAAAAGTAAATAAAAAATAAATAAATAATAATAATAATAATAATAATAATAATAAATAAAAAAATAAAAAAAAAAAAGAAGAATACAATAGTAAGGTATAAAGTGAGTTAAGGAAAGTTAGGAACAAAAATGAGAAGGTGTGCAATAGTTGTGAGCTAGGGATAATCTAATGAAACCTTTATATTTAAGAAAGCAAATAGCAAAATTATTGAAAATCCTCATAACCATACAAGAGAAACGCACTACCAAATTGAAGAGCTTAGTTCCTAATAAAAAAAAATACATGTGATCAATAATTACATAGCATATAGCACAAATTTATGATGAGCAAGGTTACTGACTCTTTTGTGATGAATAGTTATAAATTATGTGGAAGTTGAGGAATTACAGTAGGCCATGCAGTCATCAGAAAAGAGTCAGCTGAAAAAGAGAGACGAGGCAATGTGGGGTGTTCAGGTATGTCAAAATCACCAACAACTGACTGACTCTTCATATTATAGAGCACAAACTTCCTTCTTCTACTGCTGCAGAACCATTTCATAAAAATGATCTCTCCGTTGGTTTGGCTGGAGAAGCAAACAAGCATATTTAAAATGGGTCCTTTTATAAGAAACTTCAAATCCCACTTGCCAATGTCATAGTCTGTAAGTTCATAAACTGAATATGTCCCTCTTGCAATGCCCGAGTTCTTCAAACTATAGGTAGCCATTCAGATACGCCCTTCACTTAGCTCAACACGACTACCATTATGTGCTAATTCTTCAGGGATGGGAATTGAACTACACTTGTAGGGTTCATTTAGTGGATCATATGCTATAAGGCATGAACCACCATTCCAATGGAACATCCCTTTGTAGACAGCAATTGTACCATAATCATATAAATCAGTATCATAATCAGTACCATACATCCCCGTCGATTCTCTCGATGGCCAACTTGGACCTGGCGAGCAAGCTACACAATATACGCTCCAACAGCCAGTCAATGAGGAAAAAACACGAGTGTAGAAAAACTCATCTTTTTTCCACCTTTTCTTCTCAACCTCCAACACAACAAACTCAACCTTATGAGGAAGGCGAGTGTCCAAGGCATAGCAAGTGAACCCAACATAGTCAACTTTAAAACTCATTCGACGATCCAACTTAGGAATTCTCAACCATTGTTTTGTAAGTGGATTACATACGTAGTATTCACTTTGACGGTGGGATGACTGTGGAGATGATGTACGCGACATGATTAATTCTCCCTTGCATAATAATAAGCCACGGGAATTCCTCACTAATCCAAAGCTGGTGAAACGATCTTCCAAATTGAACGGAAAGAAACAGAAAGTGAAATCAAAGAATTTACCGGTTGGATCAGAAATTGGATATTGATCACTAATGTTGGGTGGATAAAATACGAGGGGCATTGGTAGATGACCATAATGATCTGATACACAATCATCCTCAAGATAAACCTGATAAATTATAAGATGATCACGTAAAGGCAAGTTTTGGCGTCGTCCAATGAAGGAAGTGATGAAGCAAGGATGTGATATTAAAGCCAGTCATCGCTTGGAGATGCACTTACAACGGAAGACGCATTCTAATGGAAGTCTAATCAAAATCTCAACAATTTCATCATCTTTCAGATCCTCAATTGTTGTACTACTAGTACTTGTTGTTGTTGATGCAAGTCTCTGTTTTTTATATGGTATTATGCCTGTAGAATACATAGCTAGCTCCTCCTAAATAAAATAACAAATAATTACGCGGATTGAGAAGGGTTTGAATTTGCAAAATAATAATAAAAATAAAATAAAAATAACAATCCAACAAACATCCAATTGTAGTTGTTAGTTGATTGATCATCAGATAAAAACTTTAATATAATTTAATAAAATTGAGGGTTGAATTTTCAGAGGAAGATGAAAGGGGAGTCTTAATTTATTTGGAACATCAACTACGGAGTAATCAACAAGAAACAAATTTACCTGTTTTTTGGCCGAAGACAATAAACCCGACTTTCTCTTTCTAAGTGATGAGGATAACCATCACCGCTTTGCTTGCGTCACCGTTTGCTCGCCGGCTTCTTCTCCGAGTCGTCGCCGGTTTCTAAATGTTCCGTTCCCTTTCCTTTGCTGCTCTTTGTTATGTTTCCGAAGTGTTCTGGTTACCGGCGCTCACCTTTAATAGGCGTTTAATCCCCTTTTCGTGCTTACCTCTTTAGGTTTAGTTTTCTATGCGGTTTTGAAAGGGGTGAGCAAAAATTTAGGTACCCTAACTTAAAATCGGAACCTATAAGGCTGGGTAATAAAATTTTAGACCTGAAATCTGTAAGGTACCCTGTAGTATAGGTTCCCTATAGGATACATAAAATTGAAACCTATCATTTAAGATCAAGTTTAAAAGCCATATATCAAAATTGTATAAAAGTTGTTACCTACCTCTCTCCCTCTTATTTATTTTTCATCTTACTCTTAATGGATTAATTAATGTTAGGGCATGTTCTCATACATTAAATTTCTCATACATTAAATTTCAGTTCAGTTTATGTCTAATGATATTGTTAATGATATAAAGTCAAATTTCATTCTTTTTAAGCTCTTTTATTACAATGACAATAATAATAATAATAATAATAATAATAATAATAATAATAATAATAATAATAATAATAATAATAATAATAATAATAATAATAATAATAATAAAAGAGAGTATCTCCTTTCTCCTTTTCTTCATTGGGGGAATTAGAGAAGGATGTTGTTGCGTTGCTGAAGCGGGTATGGGGCGCGTTGCAGGGCTATTGGCTATGGTTTTCTTCCTTTCTCCTTTTCTTCATTGGGGGAATTAGAGAAGGATGACGTTGCGTTGCTGAAGCGGGTTCAGGCGTTCGCTAGGACTCAGGATATTGGAGCTCGTGCGGCTGCTCACATCTTTAACAGGATTGGGTTCGCTATAGCTAGAGGGGTGGGGGCCCAGATTGTATCTCGGCTCCCCACTAATTTCTTGTAAATCTTTTGACTTTGTAGGTTTTTGTTATTTTATAATAATAATAATAAAAAAAAAAAAAAAATAATAATAATAATAATAATAATAATAATAATAATGAGAGTGGTATACAGTTGGGGAGTTGGCTGTGTTTAATTTCGTTCCAGCTTCTACTTTTCTTTTTTTTTTTAATTGTGTTAATTTTTACAAAGTGTTTTTGTGTTCTTGTTTCAAAAAAAAAAAAAAGTGCTTTGTGTTCTTTTGTCATAATAATATTTTATTTTTTAATTAAATAGTATATGTTTTTAAAATGTTTTGGGGTTTCATGTTTTTAATATATTTTTCATATTTATTATAATTATATAGTATATTTTTCTTAAATATTTTAATATGTATATTTGTATATACACATATGTATAATAATAAATAATCAAATATCACTAATCCGTAGTTAAAAATCACTAATTAATAAGTTCAGTTCAGTTTATTTTCAATTCAGTTCAGCTCCCTCCGTTTTTATATGCTTGCTCCACTTTCCTTTTTCGACCGTTTTTAAATACTTGCTCCATTTCCTTATTTGGAAATTTTGTACAATATTTAATTAATTTTTCTCACATAGTTGACCCACCATTAATCATATTTTATTAATTTCATGTTCTCTCTGCTCTAATTTTCTCCACTATAGCTACTTTTGCTTTTTATAATTTTTTATAATTCCACCTACCCTACTACCTCCATATTTTATTATTTTCTCCTATTTCTCCTAAAACTCCGCGCATGGAGAAATGGAACAAGTGTTTAAAAACGAAGAAAGTATTAATATAAGTATTTGTTATTACAGCCAAGTAACTATTAAGCTTACTTTGAAAGACAGGGTACCCTGTTCCGGAACCGAAACCTATTTTTAGGAACCTGTTGCAACAGGTTCCGATCCCGGGTCTCGAGATTTTTACAGGGTACCCTACTGTGCTCATCCCTAGTTTTGATACTCTTGTTTTAATATATGCTATTGTGTACTCAATCCGTCCCATTATTTTATGCATATTTCTCCAAAAACACAGTAATGAAGAAAAATGTTGAAGGTAGGAAAAATATATTATTAGAAAGCTAAAAAATAGAGAACATTGTATGGGAATAACAAAAGGTTAACAATATTATAATAATGGTTTTTTGGGTATGTATATGTGTATTTTGTATGAGAAACATAAAAAGTAAGTATTAATTATGTGCTATTTTAAAAAACAAGCACAACATTTTGGGACACCCAAATAGGAATAAAGGCACGAAATAATGGGATGGAGGGAGTACTATTTATAGGTTGATCTGTTGAACGGGTCGGGTTCGAGTTGGGTCAACTTGAGTCACGGTTATTTTGGGTCGGGTCACTCTGGGTGTCGAGAAATGCTTAACTCTAACCCAAAGTGTTTAGAACAATTTCATTTTTTTTGCTTATTTTTATTTATTTATTTATTATTTTAAGCTTAATTTGCTATTTTTTTTATTTTTTTCTCAATTTTTTTAGTGATCATTATCACCATGTTTTTTAGCCATTATATACTACATAATTATGATTGTCGACATTTCACCAAAACACATCCAATTCTAAGATTTCTAACTAATATATAACAAACTTTCCTACCTTATAAAAAGTATAAGAATACTGTTAATAGTGCATGGACATTTATATCCCTAAAAATGTTCTTTTACATAAATGCCCCCATTGAATTCAAAAGCCTTAAAGTTGTTTATATTCCTTTTTTTTCTATTTGGAATATAAACACTATCTTATGGAGTACAAAAATTTTAAGTGTGTATTTGTATGATGACTTGTTAAATTTATTCAATTCATATCAATAAGTACTTAAAAATTACTATGCAAATAGATATAATGAAATATCATGAAATAAAGCATCAGGCATAAAGGCCACCGGTGATAATTCTCCTCAAAGAGCTAGCCATTTGCGCGCATCGAGTGCGTTAAAATCCCTTGTTAAAATAAAACTTTTAAACATCCCAAAATTTAAGAAACAACATAATTATATAGGTGGACTATAATATCTCTTAACATAATATCAGTAGACCTATCAATCAATCGATGGTATGACTCTGATGTGGGTTATACGGATGATTGGTGTAGGAGGTGATTGGTGTGGATTTGAGCAAGAGTTAAATGAGATGGACAAATGAGAACGAAAGCGATGAAATAATGAATGTGCGATGGTAGACAAACAATCAAACTTAGTTAATAAATTAATAATAATTTTCAAATAAATGAACTTATTAATTTAAAAAAAAAGAAAAAAAACCCATAAATTCGAACTAACTGGTCGAGTTCGAGTCGGGTTTGACACGCAAATTTATTGGTTTAAAGGGTTTGGATTATATCGTGTTACGAGTCAAAAAAAAAACTTTGTTCAAGACCCACAAAAACGGGTCGGTTTGAAAATTGACAAATCTATGATAGGTTGTGTATGTTCTTGTTTTTCCTTCTCTATTGGGAAAATTTGTCAATTGCAACTATTTAAAAATTGTATTTTACAAAGTGCAGCCATTTAAAAAAAAAATTGCAAATTGCAGCAATTTTTTTTTTTTTTTTTTTAATAAAAGAATTGCAAATTACAACTCAAAAGTAAAACAACTTGCCACTTAATTTTTTTTTTTTTTATCAATTTGCATGCTGAAAAATATTTTGTTAAGGTTTTAAGGGTCATTTTGGCTCTTAAGGATCCGAATTGAGTTTGAAATTAGCAAAAACTTAATGCAAGTTATTCAATATTAGATCAAAAAATATAAGCTTAACAAACAAATTTTGATCAAGCTTTGACCGAGCTTGTTCGCGAGCACTTCACAAACGTATCGGCTCATTTACACCCCTACATATCAACCAACAAATAATGGCAACACTTTATAATACCTTTTCTCTTTATTTGTTTACATTCCATTTCCTTTTCGTTACTCATGCCAACACGCACTTTGTAGTCGTATAATGCTAGGCTCAGAGTTCCAACTAGTACAGTGGGAAGGCCAAGCAATAGGGATATGTAGAATGGAGATGGTGAGGTGTTCACTCAACCTTCCACGATTCTCAGGCAAATTAAGATTACCATGGTGATAATTGAATCAGATCAATCAATTTGATAATTGTTTCAGCATTAGTGATAACAGTGGAGTAAAATCTCAAGATGACAAATTTAAAGTAAGGGCATACAGTTTTAAACATAGAAAATCATCCTGTTACATCAACACTACCACCTTCAGAAAGTACAAAAGACCTATTTTTCACTACTGAACAACCAGATACCCTCAGGCAGAAGCAGAAACAGCAGCAGCATTTGCATCTGCAACAGCCTGATCCTTAATGGATTCACGCCAGGCGAATTCACGAGCTCCATCCTTATCAACGATTTTGATCACGAAATTAGGTGGAGCTACAACCAACCTAGTCCTGATCTCCACTATGCAATCATCAACTAGTTTGATGGCCTCATCAACTGACATATCACTACGGTAATGCCTGTCCATCATGGAGAGAGCAAAGTAGGAACCATAGCCGAATGCTGCCTTATCTACCTTGTGAAGAGTTGCTATGTAGTCAATAAAGTATAGTGATGGTCCAGTGTCTTGGTCAAAACCAGCTAGAATTATGTTGACTGAGTATGGATTCTGCAAATAAACAACAATAGGTGTCAAGAGACTACAAGTGATCAGATTGTTCTTGAATGGAATTCGCAAGTTCAAATAAGCCAAATAAAGTAAAGGAAGCATTATGGAGGATGTAGTTGGGAATAGAGGAAATCTGATCAGGGTAATGACAAAATAGAGACAAGAGCTGTATGGAAAAGGCATAAACAATTTCAGGGATATTAGAAAATTCTCTTCTAAAAATAATGATTACACCAGAAATTATGAGACCATTATGGAAAAAGGATCAAAACACAGCCTAATTTAGAGAGAAAGGAAGAAAGCCACGCTAAATCCCCAATACTAGGGCTGAAATCCTATTTTTAAGCTCACAGGGGCATCCTTACTACTACTATTACTTATACTACTAGGACAAACAAACAAAAATAAAATAAAAATGAAGTGTTTACAACCTAAATTGAGTTCTACTCTCTTCTATTCAGATTCCTCTGTATGTTATTATGATTCTTATCAAAATTACAAACAAAATTCCAATTTCAGTAATCGAAAGCTTTCCAATTTCAGTATAACCCAATGTAGATGCTCAAGGAACCTGTGGTGCATCAGCACTAAACTTAAACCTTAATATTGAAGCAATCAATCAAAGTCAAAGCACAATATAGAATTGCATAGAACTTAGCAAACTTCTCGTCAAAAAAAAAAAAAAAAAAAAAAAAAAAAAAAAAAAGCAAACTTGGTGGACAGTGGAATTTGAATGGCAGGAATAACAGAAACTTCTAAAAAAAAGTAACTGGCTTAGCAAAGTATGCATAATCAAATATGAAGTAGCATATATGGACAATATTTTACCAATAGTAGTTGTAAGCATTCAATGTCGCATCCCATCCACCAAGCATAATGACAAATGAGCTATATGGAACATTATTATGAGTACCATCTCTAAACTTAACAGTACCATCTGACATCCCAAGTCATTTCAAGACAACTACTCACAGAAACTCCCAGCAAAAGAGGTTTAAGAGCGTGGATATGCATATTTGACACCTTGATAGAGGCTCACATCAATCAATCAACCAATTCCACATTTGCAAAGCCTTGTCATCAAGGTGATGAAGAAAATTTTGGGGAACATTCTGCTTCTCCCTTATCAGCAAAACCACAGTGGCCCAAATCTCATATACGAGTATTGAGTCTAACCAAATCTCATAAACGAGTATTGAGTCTAAATAATCAGTTACCAGAGACCACGCGTGTTGACTGACTTGAACACCCAAGAAAACATTAGAACACAAATCCTCCTTCCATCCAAGATTAATCTTAGTTTGGACCGCACTTCTAATAGAAAAGTTAGGGATGGACCAAATATTATTACTGTCATAAAAAATGGCTATAGAAGGACAGTAGAAGTAAGAAAGGCAGGAAAGGCAGGAAATGTGAGAAAAAAGGTTATGTGATGAAGAAAAGGTGGATCCAACATTACATGAAGACCGTTTTTATCAAGTAGGTAACCAAAGGATATATATAGGTAGCATGGCTTAATAGCTGATGATTCTTATAATTTCTATTGTTCTCCTTCCCTCCATCCTTCTTTATTTGACATGGTAGTAACACTCTTGATCATTCAACATTCATCACAATCAAAGTAACCTTGACACCATCAGTAAGGCAATAATCATCTTCATCAACTTTTACTAAACCTCCATCACATTCCTGTCCCTCCACTCAAACATACCCCCCCCCCCAATCCGACCATCCCCAATGAAACATAATTTAAGGAATAAACAAAATTTACTAGAACAATCACAATAGGAAAATATGCCTGTTCATCAAAGTTTGATTTTTGATATAAAGCTTACTCAGCAGAGTCAGCACTGGATAATGGTAAGGGGGCAAAAGGTCAATATATGTTCTAATTGCATCAGAAACAAATCTAGTCTGGCTTTATGTTAAGAAGAAAAAGTGGAATTGCCTTCTGACAGTAGTGACAAACAGCGGTTATGGAAGTCACAACATGGCAATGCATGTACAGATAAACAAGGAATAAGTTTTGAAAGGGAAACAAATCTAGTCTGGTCCTATGTTCAGAAGGAAAAGTGGAATTGCCTTCTGACGGTAGTGACAAATAGTGGTTTTGGAAGTTTTAACACAGCAATTCATGTACAGATTTAAAAGAAATTAAGTTTAAAAAGGGCAAAGAAGAAATGGATGAAAGAGAAACTTTGAGTACTTCAGATAGATAAACAAAGAGGATAAATGGGTGTTCAATAGCATTTAACCTTCAGATGCTTTCAAGATATTTACCTCAAATAAAAGAATATACTACAAGCAGCAGGTGTCAGATTTAACAGCTCAGATGCCAATTCTCTGGTCGCCTTTAGTTGATTATATTGTAATCTATCAACATAATACTCTATTCAGAAGATCAGAACCACGACTGTAAGTGGCAGAATCAGAAACCCATTTCTCAGTGATGAGTTAAGGGTGACAACGGAGCCCCACCTGTTTGTGAACTATTAGAGCTTGATTCAGTCAAAATTTAGTTCGATGAGGCTAGACTCGAGTTCGAGTTCGGCTGTGGGAAACTTAACGAGCAAGGACGAGCAAACCCAAGCTTGGCTCAAAAAGCTCGTGAATGAGCTCATTTAAAATATACTTCTTATATCTAAACAAATTTATAAATTAATTGAATCATATGTCATTAACAAAAAAGAATAATTAAGTAATATCCTTAAGATAAAATAATAAAAATAAACCTCCAATCTCTCTCTCCCTGGTTCCATTTGTCCCTCTTTGTTTTCTCCACCTCCCACTACTTCATCTCTTCTCTTGTTGTTGTACTCTTGTATTCTACACCTCTGCAATTGATCCTATGTCTTCTATCCTCATTGTTTCATATTCTATTACCGTAATTGTATGGCTATACTTCCTGACCTCTCACTTTTTTAATCATTTTAAATTTTGTTTGGGACAAGAAACGTGCATAGGGACACAACTTCATCACACAAGGAAACTCAAGGGTTTAAACTTTTAAAACGTAGCACTACAGTCACCATTGTCAACTCTCAAAAGTCAAAACCAAGTTTGAAATTGAGCACAAACCAAGCTTGAATTCGAAGTTTCTAACCCAAGTCGAGTATATTAAAAGACCAACAAAATCACAAAATTGAGCCCATGTTTTTGAAGCTCGAGCTGAACATTTGTCTAGACTCACGAGCTCGAGCCGAGCCCATGCTTTTGAAGCTCATCGAGCTTCGAGTGCTTTGAGGTAAACGAGCTCAAAACAAGCCTATCACTATTCGGGCTTGGCTCCAAAGTTTACCCCTAGTGATATCATAGAACTTAACAAGGGAATAAACAAAGGAGCACTTTTTATCAACTAAATTTATTTTAACCAGACAAGCATTAATTCAACCATGAGCTAACTAAATACATGATTACATGAATGTCCTTTTCTTTTTCTTCAATAGTGGAGCAGTTTCTATAAACACAATTGCCTAGAAATTATATGGCAAATTTTACTCTTGAAGTAATCTTGATAAAAGATAAGATGTCAAGACAATACATTGTCGCAGCTTTGGCTCTTTTGAGTTGATATATTCACATGTTGAAATTGTAATATTATAATGGTTTTAAATAAGATCAAAGCTGCAACATCAAACTCAGTTGCCCTCAAGATTAGCAACCCAAAAGGAAAAGTAAAGAAGAAAAAAGTGCATGGCAAGTTAGCTAAGTATGTACACTATGTTACATGGACTCGGGTACGTGTGTCGGACACGGATCCGTGTCCGAGTGTCTGATAAGTCATTTTCCAAAATTTTAGGACACGGGGACTTTGTCCTACATTTGGACACGGGTGCAGGGACACGGCACTTTCATATTTTGCAAAAAAAAATATACATTACAAATTATTTCAATATATCATTAATTTTCTCTGTCTAATACCTAGGAAATTAAAATATAATATTATTTTAAAATAATTTAAAATGGACTAATTTAAATAATACAATAGCATGACAAACAATATAGATTAAAAAATACTCGTAGTAAAAGTATGTAGTAATAAGTGTACTGTAGTATGTGTAGTACAACTTTTCTTATAAATTAAAAAAAAAATTAAAAAAAAAAACAAGAGTTGTAAAAGATATGTACTGGTATAAAAGAGAGAGGATGAGTGGTCAAAAGTCAAAGGACAAATAAAGTAACTAAATTCAAAAGCTACCACACAGCTCCCACTTTTCCACCCTTATTAATTAAGGTTTGTCCCACTTTTCCATCTTTACCTCACTGATATCAGAGTAAATACCAAAAATTCATTTTCTCTTGCTAATATCAATCAACTCATGTCGGAAACAATGGAGTCTGCGAAAAATTTATACCAACTCATGATTTCAAGCCGACAGCCTCTCTCTCTCTCTGAAGTATCCGAGTGCACACTGCCAAATCTAACATTCGTGTCCGTGTCCGCGTCGTGTCGGGTCGACACGGACACTACGGGATTTTGGCCGAGTCCGGTGAACATAGTATGTACATGTTAGTAGCTTCCAGACTGCAGTGGCTGTTGTAGTTTTATGCTTATTTTCGTGAAATTTTCCTTTCAACCAAACAAATATGTTACATATGAAACTAAGCATCCTACGGAAAAAGTCACATGTCATGACAACCTTATTTCCCAACCCTTATAATTGTTATTAGAAGCTATTCTACATCCACCCTCTAGATGGCATGCAGAAAAACAAAAGATGTATTCTGGAAACAATACAAACCCAACACTTTTGCTACTCATAATTGCACACGTAAAAAAGAAGATAACAGGTTTTCTTTAAGTCTATTTGCTACGATCATGAAGTGAAGCTAGTTAAAAATATCTTTACTTTCAAAACAACTTCTCTATATATAGAAACAGAATAGGTAAGAGGATTTCAAAATAATTAATTATGATGCATTTTTCACTTTTCAAAAATATCCTCATCTATTTAACCCATTATTTTATTCAGCTAAGAGAGGTAAATAAAAATGCAAGGTGAATTCAGGCTTACATTGCATGAATAAAAGAGCAAGAAGATGGAACTTTTATGTCAAGTATATTCAAAGATACGTCTAGGTATTGAAGCATGACGAGCAATGAGCCCCAAAAGTAGAGAAAAATTAAGAATAGACATATCAGCCTAATATATCCATACAATCCAATCATTATTTACACCATTTTGTAAAACCCTATGGCAAAACTCTGAGCAAATGAATAGAAAAGCAACCTAAAACATAGCCTATAAGCAAAGTATTGATCAATAGTGTGATTTATAGCTGCATAAAATGCACAAGAAATGAAAATAAGTTCAACCAAGCATAAAACTAATGCAATTTATCAATGTTTTGGCGTCAAGTGAAAAAAATGAGGGAAAACTAACAGGTTACTTGACTAACAAAATCTTAGCTTTGACTTAGATTGCTTTAGGTTATGACCCTTAATTGTGGAAGTATGTCAATCTTCCTTTGCATAATAGTCTACATCAACTCACTGCATACAACTGTACCAGCCAAATATAGCTTAATGAACCAAGATAGGTTCTTAATCACCCTTATGCAGACCTATAATTTTTTGGGTAAACCTTTGGACAGCGATTTAATGTAATCCACAATATATTCAACCCCTCCACCAAACCGCCTTCTCCGACTAATACCCACATAGGCCACATTCACTAACTAAGTCACCAATACTATAACAAATTCAGGATCACTAAACAACACTAACCCTCAATAGCATCTCCTCAAATTCTAAAATTCACACGCAATCATCTTACAAACATTCAAATCAAATTGAAAAAACCTCGAATTTACGAAAACCCAGAAAATGTTAAAAATGCCCTTATACCTTTCTTAAGGCAGTAGCAAGTTCACCCCGTGTGAAATTAGCAGCAGCAGCAGTGGTCAAAGGGATGCCATTTCTGAACTGATACAAAGAAACATTCTTCTGAACAAACTCCGTGAATTGAACTCTGAAAATCAATCAAACAAAAAATCCAAACAAAAATTTCAAATTAAACCTCAAAAAATCACAAAATCAACGAATTAGTTTTGCGAAAATGGGGGGAAATTAAGAGATTGAACCTATCGCCGGCTTCACCACTGGCGCCCAAAAGCTTGTGAGAATCGAGCTTCATGATCTTGTCTTCGTTGGTTTTGTGCACCAAAATGCTGTTAACTGCCGATGTATCTGCTGCAATAATTGCGAATCCATTGCCAACTAATCCGAAAACACACTCCATTTTTGCTCGATCTTTGAATCTTGGGAAGTTTTGATTTGGGGAAAAAGAGGAGGAGTTGGGGAATTTGGTTCTTGTAGTGTGATTTGAGTGAGAAGAAGAGAGAGAAAGAAATAAAGGAATGCTTTTGTACTTGTTCATTTGTTCTTTAATTTGGGTGAAAAAGCTTCTTGAGGAACAAGTTTGCTCAAAGTTGGGAACTTGGGCAGGTAGGACTCGTAGGAGTGTAGGACGTGGACTAGAGTCTAGAAGTGAAAATAGAGAGAGGGCTAGATAGGATCAGCCCACAGGTAATGCCGTGTGCAAGAGGTTTGATCAGTGCGAACTATTATTGTTGTATTTGTTGGAAATAAATAAAGAAAATTCAAAGGGTCAGATATGGGCGCCCGATTGGGGGACATTGTCCGACCGGGCGCGAGAAGCGTTGTAAAATTCTAGAGTTTATCGCCTGATCAGGCGCGAGAAAACGTCAGGAAAAAGGGAGTGTTCGCCCAATCGGGTGCGTGTTTGTCCGTTTGATTCCAACGATTCCCTTGGATTCCTCATTATTTCCTCTTCTTGTTTGATTTCTTGTAACCCCCCATTTATGAGGTTGATTATGGTGTTTTAATCACCATAATATTTCTGATTTCATTTCCTTGTTCATAGAAGATTCCTCCATGATCTTTCATCTTCTTCAATCATTCATTTCTATAAATTGGAGGATTTTTTTATTTTTACACATACAAGAAATATATGCAAAATACAATAGCTTAAACACATCTCTCTTTGGGCATAAGATACTTGACTCCAACCTTCCACCCAAAAGTGCCTTCTGTGTGAAAGTGGTGTGTTAACTTTAGAAAACGTGCCGACGAATACAATTGAGCACCGTGGTTGCGCCAGAATTTCGTTTTCAAGTCAGTGATTTGCATCACGACACACCGATTTTGTTCTTTTGTTTGTAAGATCAACTTTTCGATCTTGCTTAATATTTCAATACTATTTGTACTAGACTTCTTCCTTATTTGCAACAGTACCATGTCATGCGTCTTATGGCTTGGCTCACGTATCGGCCTATGAGCAACTCTTCTACGGTTCTACCAATCTGCCTATTAGTTACCACAGAATTACTATTCTATGTGATTAGGGGATTTTGCTCCCACCAATCGGAATGCGCCACGTGGGCCAATCAGGTCCTGCCAAGTGTCCCCCAGTTGGACCTCTCAGGGCTTGCCACGTGGCACACGCTTATTCGTCCACCCTGGACCTATTATGTCATGACACGTGGCATACTCCATGCCTAATGGAGAAGTCGGCCACCTAGGCCCAACTTCCGAGGGAAGCCCAATCAGCCCAAGGTTAACCTAAACCTAGGATTGGCACGTTTCCCGAGGTTATAAATACCTCCCTTAATCCTCATTAAGGGGGATGACGCAGATTACACACATTAAACACTCTCACCTAGAGAGACCTAATCACTTTAATTTCCGCATTAATTACTCCTTAATCAAGTACTAACTTGACCGTCGGAGGCGGATCTCCAATCATCCGGAGCGTCCGTTTGTTTTGCAGGTACAGGCGTCCGGTTCCAGTCTCGGAATTGTAACTCTCCCGCAGGACATCAGGAAACCCCGAAACATTTTTGGCGCCGTCTGTGGGGAGAGTACTTCTGAGATGGCATCCACGTTTGTACCGGCTCCTGAAGAGAGACGTCCCCTGGACGACCCTCTAGTTCAGTCGGACCACGATACTGAGAATGAATTTGAAGTTGAAGCTCACACAGCTTCAGACGGGACCCTAAGGGCCCGACGTACCCGTCATACCGAAAGGAGGGAACGGGAACATCTTCAAACTGGAAGTGAGCCAGCAGGCGCACCGCCTGTTCGGCAGCAGCCGACTGATGGGTCTGCTCCCATCACAAGGAACGAACTCATGACCTTCATGAGGGACTTCAAGGGAGAAATTCAAGAGTTGATCAACAAGAAGCCGCCTGCTCTGGACAAGGAGCAGTCGGCTAAGAAACCCTCCACTTCACGGAAGAGGAAGCCAGTTCAAGGGCGAGAGGCGACCCCTCATCCTAAATCTAGGAAGTGGGAGCCGCCTGCCCTTGCTTTCACAAAATACCGTTTTCCTACTCCAGGAAAGAGGAAACCTGTTCGTCATATTCAGGCGGACGGGTTGAGGAAAACATACACAGATGCTCGGCTACTGCTAGAGCAGAAGAAGAGTGACCGATTGTCAGAGTCGGCCTCTACTTCAAACCTCCAAGACAGTTTGCGCAATACCTCGATGAGGCATACTCAGTCGTATCATGAGAGTCAGTCAGGCGGCACCTCCCGTCAGTCCGGCTTTCATAGCGATCAGGCGGTACCAAACTTACCGTTTGTACCGCAACAACAGTATTTTTTGCAGCCACCTCCGTTTGGTGGACATGCAGCAAAAAATGTCCAACCTATGGACTGGCAGCTACAGTTTCTTAGACTTGGCGAACAGCCGTCGGCCTTCTCCAAGGAAATTACTGAAGCCGCTCAGCCGGCCAAAGTGAAAAATGTATTAGTAGGCGCCTATGACGGCACTACTAACCCAGAAGACCATCTGATGGCATTCACCAACCTGATGTACCTTCAAGGGTTGGATGATCCCACTTGGTGCAAGTGTTTCCCAGCGACTCTCAAAGGAATCGCCCAACAATGGTTCGGCAACCTGTCGACTGGTTGTGTAAATAACTTCAGGACGCTTGCTTACTTATTCACCTCCAACTTCGCCATGAACATCCCTGCGAAGAAGACGACCCTTGATTTAGGAACGATTCAGCAGGGCGAGAAGGAGGGGCTTCGTTCTTACATCAGGCGGTTTAACCTGATGAGAATACAGATTCAAGGGTTACCGGATGAAGTAGCCTATACTGACTTTTTCAGAGGTCTCAAAGACGGGTTGACCTTCAAATTTGATTTGGTCCGAAAGAGGGTGGCGACTCTTCAAGAGGCCTTGATTGAAGAGGAAGCCTATATACAGGCGACTGATCTTTGTAGTACGGTAAAACAGTCAGACGGGAAAAGGTCCGACAAAAGAGAAGGATGACAGAAACAGTCGTCAAACAAAGATGAGAAGAGAAAAGAGGTTTGGGCGGCTGATTCCTCTAAACAGCCGGCCCAGAAAAAGAAAAAAGAATTCAAACCATACTCCCCAAAGTATGCGTTTAACAAGGATAGCCAATTTATCCTAAAGGAAATCAAGGGACGGATCTCAATTGAGAAGCCGGTCCCCATGAAGGGTTCTGCAAACAACCGGAACCAAGAAAACTTCTGTGATTATCATGAAGATGTTGGTCATCACACCAATGAATGCATCAGTCTCATGCGGTATCTGGACCGCCTGGCTGAGCAAGGTGATCTTGACACTTATGTTAGGAAATCTACGGGGAACACTTCCTCGAAAAAGCAGTCGGCAAAAAAGAATCAACAGGCCGACAGCTCCGATACAGATGATGCAGTCGTCTACACCATTGCAGGCGGCTTCTCATGAGGCGGCCCCACTATTAGGGGCAACAAAGACAATATCAGACGGCTAGATGTAAATTCCGTTCACCAAGAACGGCCCCCCAAATATTCATTTCCTGAGATTGTCATCACTGAAGAAGATCTAGGAGGGGTAAGAGGGTCGCATGACGACCCTATCGTTATTGAATGTAAAGTGGCCAACCAGAGAGTTGGCCGAATCCTCATAGATACCGGAAGCTCCTCAGATCTCATCAGTAGCAAATGTCTGTCGAAACTAAAATATCAGACTGATTGCATACATCCGGCACCCCACCCTTTAGTAGGGTTTGGAGGAGGAGTCGTCCACCCAGTGGGACGAGTGGATTTAACCATCCGCCTGGGTGAAAAAGGGGAAGGACGACACATGATAGTCCGGTTCCTGGTAGTAGAAGAACTCTCGGCCTACAATATGATTCTGGGACGACCAACCCTGAATAATTCCAAGGCTGTTATAATCCCATCTCTTATGTTGCTCAAGTTTGAGAGGGATAATGGAACAGTCGGGTCCCTAAGGGAGATTAGAGGATGGCCCGAGAGTGCTATCTCTCGGATGTCAAGCTCACTGTTATGGCCGCTGGGTCGAGTGGTGGAAAAATAGACCTTGACAATGTCGAGGAGAGTGCGCCTGTTCAAGAAGCAGGCGGCAAGAAGAGAAAGGCATCCCAGACGGGGGCCGCAAGAAAAGACAGAAAATAGCAATCATTGGCAGAGGAGAGGTCGGATGAATTCCGCCCTCAGCCAACTGGTGAGCATACGGACCTGATCTTAGATGACTCGCGTCCTGACAGAACAGTCAAAGTTGGGACGACTGCTCTAAGGGTCCTGGGTGACGACTTTCACAAACTATTGAAAGAATACAAGGACATCTTTGCATTCGAAGTCCATGAAATGTCAGGCATCAGTCCTGATCTGGCGGTACATAAACTGGTCGTGGATCCGAAAAAGAAGTCGGTAAGGCAGAAGAAGCGGAACCATGGCGAAGAAAGAAGTCAGGCGGCAGCCGCCGATGTTAAAAAATTACTTGATGCAGGGTTCATCCGGCAATGTTACTTCCCAGAGTGGCTTGCAAATGTGGTGCTTGTTAAAAAGCCGAATGGCACCTGGAGAATGTGTGTAGACTACACAGACTTAAACAAGACGTGCCCCAAAGACAGTTACCCTCTGCCTAAAATTGATAACCTGGTCGACTCAACAGCCGGCCATGCTTTGATGAGCTTTATGGACGCCTACTCTGGTTTCCATCAAATTCCTTTATGGAAGAATGATCAAGAGAAGACGGCCTTCGTCACTGATCAAGGGTTATACTGTTACACGGTCATGCCGTTTGGTCTTAAGAATGCCCCGTCCACTTTCCAGCGAATGATAAACACTGTGTTCTTTGATCAGATTGGGAGAAATGTCGAGGCATATATTGATGATATGATTGTCAAGTCTAAACTTCAGAAAGATCATCTGTCGGACCTCCGAGAAACTTTCGCCACACTCAGGCGGCACCATGTCATGCTCAATCCCAAGAAATGTGTCTTTGGAGTTGAGTCTGGGAAATTTCTCGGATTCCTTATCAATCAGAGAGGAATAGAGGCGAACCCTGAGAAGGTGCAGGCGGTCATCGACATGCAGTCGCCTCGTACCATCCGAGAGGTTCAGAAGTTAACAGGTTGTCTGGCGGCCTTGGGAAGATTTCTAAGCCGATCAGGCGACAAATGCCTATACTTTTTCCAGGCAATTAAGAAGAAGGCAAGGTTTGAATGGGGGCCGGATGCTGAGGCGGCCTTCCAGAAATTGAAAGTTCACTTGCATTCCTTGCCGAGGCTGGTCAGCCCTTTACCCAAAGAAGTACTTTACATGTACCTGGTCGTCTCTGATCATGCGTTAAGCGCTGTTCTTCTTGATGAAAGAGACGGCTGTCAGCTCCCGGTCTACTTTGTCAGTCATGTACTGAAAAATGCCGAGTTGAGGTATCCTTAGTGGAGAAATTTGGTCTTGCACTCTTCATGGCTGTTAAAAAATTGAATCCCTACTTTTTGGCACATGCAGTCGTCGTGTATACAGATCAACCTATCAAGCGGCCACTGACTACCATGGAGTCGTCAGGCCGAATGATCAAATGGGCCATAGAAATACAGAGCCTCGAAGTTACTTTCGAGCCTAGAAAAGCAGTGAAGGGGCAAGCCTTTGCTGACTTTATTGTTGAGATGACTCGTCCCCCTGATTCTCGAGATCCAGACCAAGTCTGGAAGGTATATGTGGATGGAAGCTCTACATCAAATGGTTGTGGAGCAGGCTTCATATGTCAGTCGCCAGAGGGCGACAGGTACGAGTATGCTCTACGCTTCAGTTTTTCAGGCCTCAAACAATGAGGCAGAATATGAAGCTTTACTAGCTGGAATCCGCATGTGCAAGGCGGCAGGGGCACGAAAGATAGACGCCTGTTCCGATTCACAATTGATAGTGAGTCAGTATAATGGCGAATACGAAGCAACCCATCCGGCCATGATCAAGTATTTACAGGCGGTACGACAGGCGGTCGGATCCCTTGAAGATTTTCGTCTGACTCAAGTGCCGAGATCAGAAAACAACCAGGCGGATGCACTTTCAAAATTAGCATCATCCGCTTCTTGTGATACTCCTCGAACTGTTTTTTGGGAAGTAATGGAGAAGAGAAGCATCGAGGAAGACCCTATTGGAATCCTAGACAGAAGCTCAACCTGGATGGATCCAATCAGGGCATATCTGACAAACGGTACCCTGCCGGATGATCATCAACAGGCGGCAGCACTGAAAAAACGAGCAACCAGTTTTGAAATGATAAAGGGAGAACTTCACAAAAGGGGGTACCTTCAACCCTTCTTGAAGTGTGTTACTCCAGAAAAGGGGCGAGAGATACTAGACGATCTTCACTCTGGTTACTGTGCTTCCCATATAGGCGGTAGGACGCTTGCTCAACGGGCAAGGCGGCAGGGCTACTTTTGGCCTACTTTAGAAGCAGATGCAATGGAGATGGTGAAAAAATGTGACAAGTGCCAAAGGTTTGGCAAGCTAATTCACCGTCCGGCTACTGACCTCACTACCATTCATAGCCCTACCGTTTGCTAAGTGGGGCATGGATATTTTGGGTCCATATACGCCTGCTACAGGTGGAAGGAGGTACATACTTGTTGCAGTCGACTACTTCACTAAATGGGTAGAGGCGGAGGCTGTAAAGGGAATCAAGACGAAGGATGTAATTTCATTCATTTGGAAAAATGTCATCACTCGGTTCGGGGTTCCCATGTCTATGGTTTTTGATAATGGTCCCCAATTTGAGACGCCTGTTCTCAAAAGCTGGTTGGGTGACCAAGGAATTGCACACTACTTTGCATCTGTCGGCCGTCCACAAGCAAACGGCCAGGTAGAAGCCTTTAATAAAATCATCTCAGACGGTCTCAAGAAAAAGATTGAACGAGCAGGCGGCCTATGGGCGGATGAATTACCACATGTTCTCTGGGCCATTAGGACGACTAAAAAAGGGGCGACTGGAGAAACTCCATTCCTCCTAACTTATGGTGCGGAAGCTGTTCTTCCAATAGAACACTACGAGCCGACTCTTCGAGTAATGGTATATGACGAAGAGGCAAACTGGGAAGCCATGCGCTTGGCATTAGACTCACTCCCTGAAAGGAGGGGCAATGCTGTCTTGCGCCATGAAATTTACCGCCTGAGAATGACTAGATCATACAATAAAAAAGTACACAGGCGTCCACTCAAAGTGGGGGACTTTGTACTTAGAAAAATGGAAGCAGTTGGTAGGGCTAATGAGTCTGGCAAGCTAACTCCCAACTGGGAAGGACCCTACCGAATCTGTGAAGAGGTCAGGGACGGTACCTACCGTCTGGAAACACCAGACGGCCAACCGTTGCCTCGAACTTGGAATGTAGATAATCTTAAGAAATATTTCTTTTGAATGATGTAAATATTCAAGGGCTACTTAATAAAAGTCTGCTGTTTCATTCAATTTTGTACTAAGAGGGGCACGCCTACTAACAAACAGTCGGCTACTCTCCATATTTAGTTTTCATTTTTACCTAAGAGGGGCATGCCTACTGACAAACAGTCGGCTACTCTCCATGTTTAATTTTTATTCTTACTTAAGAGGGGCACACCGCTTGTTTCACTCAACCGGCTACTCTCCCATAATACAGTTCACCAAGAACTATCAAAGGCTCATGGCTAAAATGATCAGACCAGGCGTCAAGCCAACTGATCAAAATATAAAAATTCAATTCGACCTGTCCCAACGTTATAGCAGGCGTCCGACGGCATCCATCCGGATGAAATTCGTCGCAGAGAGCAGCTCCCTTTTGGGTGGAACATTGTTCTATAAAATCATTACACGGCACCTATACGACTGTCTAAACAAGACAACCACGTAGCTGTTTCCCGGACAAGGATACCTCTCACTTAACTGACTAATCAGGTCAAACAAGTGTTCGCAGTAACCATCCGTGTCAACCAACCGACTGGACTACTTGGGATAAGAACAGTCGGTATCTTATGAGTTGATAGCCAACAAACATTGGCGAATAAAGGGGAGCAACCGGTACCCACCGCTTGAAACCTCTACTACTTAGTCACTCGGCGACTAGGTAACAATCATGTTTACTTGGTCACTCCTTAAAAATTTAGTATGAAACTAAAAAGGTGTTCATACAGCACCTGTTCACACTAGATTAAATGTGGCGGGGAACAGTCGGCCTAGATTGCCTAAAGTCTCTAGCCTAAAAACATGACAGGTAGGAAACCACTTTCCTACTTGGTTAATTTTACAAATGACAGGACCGCCTGCCTAAAGGGGATCCAGTCTTTAAAATGGGTCGAATACCGATTGGATAAATGGCCGACTGATCGCCTAGCCTGGAAACAGACAACCAGTCGTCCAGGGGCATAGGCAGCGTGACTAACTATCCGTACCTGTCTGCAACTATCGGCCATGTAAAACAGTCGGTATAGTGTGCAATTGGATATCAGAATATTCAATACTTAAACAAATTTGAAGCAAAACAAAAATATTCATTAAAAGGAAGCCGGTCATTAAAGACCGGCCAAATATTCAGAGCCCCGGCCCCCTGGCCGGGTAAATACAAACAAACGGCACGCAGGCCGTGGAAAGAAGACATAAATCTTAAGAAGGGGGCAGATCTTCAATATTAGCAGCTGCCGCCTGGTCAACACTCTTTTTGCTGGACTCGGCTTCAGCTGCATCCTTCTTCGATGCATTACCCCCAAGCGACACAAGCGCCACTACCGGCTGCTCCTCCTCCTCCAACGCCTCATCCTCAGCAGCCGCCAGGATCTCTTGATTATATCTATCAGAACACTGGCGGTACGTTTTTTCCCAGGAGGCAAAGTCGGCATTGGGGAAGAGGCGGCCCCAAGTCATGCGCTGGATTTGAGCAGAGTCTTCCATCATCTCCCAGACCAGCTCTTTCTTTTCTTGCTCGGCCTTTTCCGAGAGCTCCTGAGTAAAACTTTTCTCCTGGGTCACCAGGCGTTCCTTAACAGCCGCCAAGGATTTCTCCAAGGTGTCGTATGAGGACATCTTTTGGCGGAGAGGTCTCAGCTCGGCCTTGAGATTGTTGATGGTCGCCTCTAGCTCGCTATTCCTCTTCTGGGCCGCCTCTAACTGAGCCCGGATACCGGCGGTAGCCTGCGCCTGATAATAAAGAATATCAATTGTCATAACCTCATTTTGGGCAATTTGAAACATTGCCATATCACAGTCAGAGGCGGCCATAGCTTTTGCAGCCTTTACCTCTTTGTTCTTCTTGTCAAGCGGCTTGCGGAGGCCGTTCACTCGGAGCAGGGCCTAAGTAAAAGGGAACAGGCGTCAGTTTTCAAACAAAAAACAGGCGTCCTGGAATTTAAATAACCAAAAATATGCTAAGTATACTTTAGCAAGGACCCCTGCAATCCCGTCTAGGTCAAGGGTGCCGACACCCCTGACCGACTCCCTTTCAGCTGGAGGAACGACCTTGATCATAGACTTGGCCACCTCGACCAAGTCAGGCTCCTGAGGCCGGCTGCATTAAGCATAGACAAACGGATTGGACCTAGTAAAGAAGAAAGCAAGTCTAAAATTTACAAAGACAACTTCATACTTCTAGGCGGCCCAATTGGAGTTTTGGAAGGAGTGGACGGCTGTTTCTCAGCTGCCGCATGTTTCCTGGCAGAACCAGGAGAGCTCGCAACAGTCGTCCTCTGGGCCTTGGAGTCCGGCTGTTGGGAAGAAGAAGCTCTTGGAGCGCCCGTCTAAAAAAAGAAGAAAAGAGTCAGTATATGCATAAACACAACTCCAAAAAGAGAGTGAAAGGTTCGAAGCCCACCAAGGGTGCCCCCTTGTTGGGGGAGTCGGTTGAAGACTGTTGCATGATGGAGGCCCGCAACATGGCCGCCGCAGTCTTGGAGGCGGTAATTTTGCTCATGGCGTCCGCTGCAAAAACAAATAGCAAAGTTAATAAAAGTCATAACAGAAATGCATGGAACAATAGAGTATTCGACAGGCCGGCTACCTTTTGAGCACCGACTGCTGAGGCCACAGGCGGCCAAAAAGTACTCGTCGTAGAGCCATTTGAAGCTCGGGACGCAGTGCAGGGGTACTTGCTCTCGTACCCCTGAAGTACAGTTCACCTTTGACTCTACTTTGAAGAGTCCTTTATCTAGGATCTCTTTCTTAGCCTTGGGGGAACAGGCGGCATACTGCGGCCGCCTGCAAGAAGGGGCGGATTCCTGTTCCACCTGTTGAAGCGCTTGTTCAGCTCTGTGTCCCCCAGATCGGAATGCGCCACGTGGGCCAATCGGAATGCGCCACGTGGGCCAATCAGGTCCTACCAAGTGTCCCCCAGTTGGACCTCTCAGGGCTTGCCACGTGGCACACGCTTATTCGTCCACCCTGGACCTATTATGTCATGACACATGGCATACTCCATGCCTAATGGAGAAGTCGGCCACCTAGGCCCAACTTCCGAGGGAAGCCCAATCAGCCCAAGGTTAACCTAAACCTAGGATTGGCACGTTTCCCGAGGTTATAAATACCTCCCTTAATCCTCATTAAGGGGGATGACGCAGATTACACACATTAAACACTCTCACCTAGAGAGACCCAATCACTTTAATTTCTGCATTAATTACTCCTTAATCAAGTACTAACTTGACCGTCGGAGGCGGATCTCCAATCATCCGGAGCGTCCGTTTGTTTTGCAGGTACAGGCGTCCGGTTCCAGTCTCGGAATTGTAACTCTCCCGCAGGACATTAGAAAACCCCGAAACACTATGCATCATCTTTTTTTCTTTATACGTAGTAAAATATACATGAGGAACTCTAGCCCACTCCTAGGTCCTTCTACCCAATACCACAATATATGTATATATATATATATATATATATATATATATATATATATATATATATATATATATATATATATATATATATATATATATGTAACGACTTCATTTCCTCAAATTTCAGAGCATTCAATTCTTCAAAATTTCAAACAATTCAAATAAAAAAAATTGAGAAATCAAACAACACAATGATGACTGAAGGAGAATCTGATTCACCCATAGAATCAATTTCTAGCACAATTACTGCTGAAAAAGGTACAATACAATGCATAATTTCATATTGTATTTAATTTCAAATCATATTTAATTAAATGTAATAGTGAATTTGTAATATGAATTTCGATTTATAATTTACATGCAAGGCAAATTGAATTTCAGATCGTATTAAATTTCGTTTTAATATCAGATCGTATTTAAATTCGAGTTAATTTAGACCTATAATTTGCAATCAATGCTTATTAAATTTCAGATCGTTGTTAATTTTGAAGAAGCATAATTTAATTTCAAATCGTAGTTAATTTTGACTTATAATTTAAAATCAATGCTAATTATATTCCGATCGCATTTAAGTTCGACTAATAACTTGCAATCAAGGCTAATTTATTTTTCGATCGCATTTAATTTATACTTGTAATTTGCATGAAAAGCTATTTTAATTCGAATTGTATATATAAGATGTCATAGAAAATTAATTTAAATTTGAATCTATTCTTTTGATAATTTTAGAGTAAAATTCTAATATACTAATACTAATGATGTATGCAGCAGATAATGTAATTATAGAAAACAACATCAATGAAGAAAGAGGTGATGAAGAAAGAGATGAAGATGCTGCCATAATAGGTATGCTGATAATTAAATGCTCTGTAATTTAATGATGTAAATGTAGACAATTAATTTAATATAGTCTAATTTCTGACAGAAACAATATAATTCCTGACTAATAGAACCTATTTCCTGACTAATATGGTAATTTGTGAAAATAATCTGATTCCTGACAATTTCAATGTATTTATGACTGGATTAAAAAATCTAATTCCTGTATGCTATAATCTAACTGACTATTATTATATTAAACGTGATTATAATTATCTATTTTCTGACTAATATTATCTAATTCCTGACAATTTCAATGTATTTAGACTAAATTAAAAAAAAATCTAATTCCTATATGCTATAATCTAACTGACTATTATTATATTAAACCTGATTATTATTATCTATTTCCTAACTAATATTATCTATATCGTTTTCATTTCCTATATAATTCCTGACTATTATTATTTTTTTCCTGACTAATATTATCCTAAACTTGACTGAGATAATTTATTTCCTGACTAATATATTGTAATTCCTGATCCGAATAATCTAATTCCTGACTAAGAAATGCTAATTCCTAAGTATTATAAATTTAAAAAAATATTTAATTATTATGTATAATATTGTAATTCCTGACAAAAATACAGTATGATATGATTTATATTTACTTTTGTTGCAGATTATTACAAATATGGCAAGGATGAAAACATAAGTAGATGTCTAGTAGGTTATACTATGTTGGACTACAATGATGGATTTTTTTATACAAAGCTCATTCAAGATTTGTTGGTTTTAGTGTCAGAAAATCAACAAAAAGAAGAGATACCAACGATAAACTATATTAGTTTTATTTTAGATGCTCTAAAGAATGACATACAAAGGGTAAAATGAAGATAGCAGGTGAACAACATTTAGTAGAAACAAATACCCATATTTGGTAAAACTGATGAAAGAAAGGGAGGTAAATGAAACAAGAACTGGATGCAAAGCTCATATTCGTTTTAAGAAAAATGCAGAAGGTAGATTTGTTGTTCTTACACATGAGTTGGAACATAATCATGAACTGGTAATAACAGTTCAACGACATCATCTAAGATCAGAAAGGCAAATATCAGCTCCAATGGGTGAGCTAATTGAGAGAATGATTGAGAGTGGTATTAAACCAATGGATGCTTATAATTATATAAGCAATGAAGCTAGAGGAGAAGAATGTGTAGGTCATACTAAGAGAGATCACCTTAACTATGTATCAAGGGTGAAATGAGTATGGTTGAAGGTGGAGACATGCAGAATGTATTAGATACCCTTCAAGAAAGAGCGGATCAAGATCCTTCATTCTTTTATAGACTGTAATTTGGAGAAGAAAATAATGTTGTGAGCTATTTTTGGCGTGACTCTCAAATGCTTGAAGATTTCAAAGCTTATGGTGATGTTTTAATCTTCGATACAACATACAAAACAAACAAATATGGGTTGATATGTGCTCTATTTGTTGGTATAAACAATCACTGGAGAACAACAATATTTGGATGTGCATTCATAACTGATGAAAACACTTATACATGTGTTTGACTGCTTTCAATCTTCAAAAAGTCAATGTGTGGAATTGAACCAAAATCAATCTTCACTGATCAAGATCTTGCAATGAGCAACGCAATACCAGAGGTAAGAAGTTTTAGCTTCATAATATTTGTATTTTATACTAGAATATATTATTTGTATCCTATAACTTAACACAATCATAGTAATTTTTAATATAGCTTAATTCCTGACCAAAAAAATATAATTCCTCTGAAAAATAATACAATAACTGACTAAATATTAATAACATATTCAAATTTTTTTTAATTCCTGAATTCAAACTATTTAATCATGATGTAAGAAATCTTAATCCTGATATTTAAGTTTTAATTCCTGACAAAAGTAATATAATACCTGAATAAAACTATCTTATTCTCATTCAAAAATGTATTTAATTATTAAAATAATTATATTCCTGAAAAATATTTTTTAACTCCTGATAATTATAAACTAACTCCTGCCCTACATAATGTATTACCTGAAAAAAATGTTATGCCTGACTTAAATCAACCAATGCCTAAGATGAAACAAATTATATCTGACTGATATCCAATTCCTGTCTAAGTTAAACTTATTTCTGAGTTAAAAATATTGATTCCAAAACACTAATTAAACTCTAAAAATATTTAAATCCTGACTAAAATATAGTTATATCTGACAAGAATTATTTTATATTTGACTATAATATACGAATAACTGAAATAAATTTTATAATTCCTTAGAAAAATACAACAAAGATAATTTTCTGAGAAATATGATTTAATTCCTGCCTTAAATAATATAATACCTGACTGAAAAAATAATAATCCTGAAAGAAATAATATTATTCCTGATTTTTAATACAAAGTGAATGCCTTCTTCCTACATCTCCATAACAGAAACATAACAATATAAAAAAACTTCATCATCTTTACAATGAAGACAAGGCATATAAACTAACACAAAAGGCATAAACTTAGTACTTCAAAATCATCATTACATTAATTTTAATCAAATAAGTAGATCCATATCTTTGTCATAGTTGTGACACTGTCTTACAATTGCAAAAAGTACATTGTCACACTAAACCATGACAAGGGAGCAAAAGAAACTATATCAGATTCTATACATTATTTCCTACCTAAATCATTGTAGGGAATATTTCAAGCATTATCCCTAGACTGAACCCCACTGTGATCATACACTAAAGTATGGTGGCGTCCAAAGGGAAAGAAGATAGAGCAAAAGAGTCGTCCACAAGTTTTAGGAACTTGTAAACCGTTCACAGGGTGAAGGTTACACCCCTTAACGATCCAGGAGATCGTCAACTCCAATAGGTCTGGAACCATGACTGGTAGTTTGGGGATGAAGGTACAAATCCAACCTAAAAGAGATTGAACCTGCCCTAATAATAGGCCTCTACTTTATTCTGATCGTATTCATGTGCGCTTTCTGACTAACATGCAATCAATAGGTTACCTAGCGGCTAGCACTGTCAAAACGGTTTGACAGTTCGGTTTTGGTTCGGTTCGAAATCGGTTCGGTATTTAATCGGGTCGGTTTGGAATCGGTTTAATTGTCTCACGGGTCGGTTTTGGTTCGGTTTAAATAGTTATCGGTTCGATTCGGTTTCGGTTTATTCTTAAGCGGTTTTAATTCGGTTCGGGTTGTAAACAGTCCGGGTAGTAAACGGTTCGGTGCAGGCAGGTTGCGGTTTCTTAACGGTGCGGTGTAAATGGTTTTTATCCCGGTTCAAACAGTTTCGGGTTGGAAACGGTTTCGGGTTAGAAACAATTCGGTTCTTTTTTGGTTCAGTTTATAACTGGTTCGGTTCTTTTTCGGTTCAGTTTTTAACTGGTTCGGTTCTTCGATTGTTTAACCACTTTAACGTTATTCATATCGGTTTCATTTCAAGTTTACTAAATTATAGTTGAATCTGAATTAAAACATAGCCTAATAGCATATTCATGTCACTAGCACACTCCCATCTTTATTTCATTATTACTCACAGAATCAATGTAATCATATGCTTAATAGTCTCTGTGAATTAATTTTATTTATTACGCCTTCAGCCAAGCCTTGTTACTTAATATTACAAGCTTTTTGTTCATTTGGTTTCATCACCTCAAATGTATACATGACTAGAGGCAATAGTGTTGCTAATAGTTTGAGGTTGGGCCTGAGCCTGCTTGTTTTGCTCTTGTTTGTGAACACTGATTATCCTTAAGACCTTAATGAATGATTTTCCTTGCTATTTAAAAAAAATATTCTAAGATTTCTAATATTTAATCCATTTAATTATATCCCCGTTAAAAAAAATCCATTTAATTATATAAAAAAGTTTGTAAACGGTTCGATTTAGAAGCGGTTTGGTTCATAAACGGTTCGATTTATAACCAGTTCGGTTTACAATCAGTTCGGTTTTTAAATGGTTCAGTGCAAACGGGTAGCAGTTTGCTAACGGTTCGGTGTAAGCGGTTTTTTTTGCCAGTTTAAACGGTTTCGGGTTGGAACCGGTTTCGGGTTAGATACGGTTCGATTTTTTTTCGGTTCGGTTTTCTTTCAGTTCGGTTTATATTCGGTTCGGTTTGTTAACGGGTTCGGTTCTTATACGGTTTAACATTATTCGGGTCGATTCGGTTTCGGGTTTACTAAAATACAGTTCAGGTCGGTTTTCGGTTTCAAAAAAATCTGTTTTTAATCGGTTCGGTTCTCATTTGAGTCGGTCGGTTTCGGACAGTTAAACGGTTTCGGTTTGAAATTTGACAGCACTAGGTTTACCCCTAAACCTGTTTATTCTATGTTGGTTAAATTTAATGCACAAATAAACTATTATTGGCGATCACTTGAATTATAATCATATTAACCCTAAACAAGATTATTAATTATCTTATTTAGCGTGATTACAAGTACCAATTCCCTTTAAGCATGCATAGAAGGTGTGATCAAGCAATAACAATAAATATCAAGCAACATAATAATAATCATAACAACAATTATAATTGAAATAATTAAAATAATCATATTTATCATGATCATGTTAAAGCATAATAATAACAGCAAGATCCTAGGCATGATACTAACAAGATTAATAACAAACCCTAGCATGTCACTAAACAATAAAGATCAAAGCTTTAGCCCTAACATGATACTAACATGAATATTAGGAAGAGTATAGGAAGCATCATAATAATCATAATTGATTTAAGGAACTGATTCTTTACCCTAAATATGATACTAGGAAAAACGCCCTAACATGATACTATGAATCATAATAATAACCTAGACATGATTTCTAAGAATCATAAAATCAATAAATCAATTAAAGCACTTACTTGGATGCCTCGTATCTCTTTCTAATAACAAAATACACACGTTAGTAACTTCAAGGAAAATATAAAAAAACAATTAAATTAAATAATTGAAATAAAGATTTGGGACCAAACCCTCAGAAATATCAAACCTTTCACGTTTAGGGCGAAGGCAACTTCGAACTTGGCTATGTGTTTCTAGATCTTGTGAATATGGAATTTTGTATGAGACAAACTAGTTTAGAAAAGAGAGAGAAAGATTAATCAAGAATTTCTTGATGAGAATTAGAAAACTAGAGAGTTGATGATAGAGAGAATTGATTAGAAGTTGATGATTAAAAATAGAATTTTAGAAGAATATTTATAGAGAAAATCAGCTGGACGGATAGAAAAACATATCAGAGTTTCGAAAAGAATAAAACAACTTTAGCGCCAGATGCTGGACATTAGGGCCAGGCGCTGAAGGTTAGCGCCAGGCGCTAAAGGCTAGCGCAAGGCGCCAAGCCTTAGCGCCAGGCGCTAATAGCCGTTTTCACGCGTTTTCTTAATTTTGATAAAATTTAGCCGTATAGAAGGGCAAAATCATATTTTCCTTTAAAACACTTCTTTTATGATAAAACTCTAAAAAGTCAACCAAAGTCAATTTATCAATGCTAATTAAATGAAAAGAACCTTCTAGAAGAATCTAGAAGACTAAAATCAATTCTAATTGCATTAGGAATGATAAATCAATATTAGGCCCTTCTCAAGATCAATTGGCCGCATATAAATATCAAACCGGGCCCAGTTTAGTAATTTGGCCATAACTTCCTCATTATTCATCAGAATTGGGCTTATAATATATCGTTGGAAAGATCTTTTCAAACCCCATCAAACTACACCATTATTTGCCCCTTGCCATAGACCAAACAAAACTAGATTGGCTGTTTTTTTTAAATAGGTTTTCCAAAACAAAGTTAAAGAAAAGAATTAAAAGTTAACCACAACACTAACTTTCCACACCTTCACTTCATTCGATTATGATTTGACGCGAAAGGTACCCATCACCGGGTTTGTTTTTGGGGAGACACAAATGGGTTTCTACATAAGCCCCCACTTTAACTGAGTTTAGAGAAACGCAATTTTCGAAAACAAAAGTTAAAGTAGCGATAAGGACGGAGAATGAGTTAGAACGTTCTGCGATCCTAAATCACTCTTATAACGCCGATACCTGCAAACTAGCATTAGTTAAACAGATAAAAGAGTTAAAAAACGCGTATCTTGAACCGTCGAGCACACGTCTCTGAAGCTAACCGATTTGTTGTTGTTGCATTGTTGTTGTTGTGACAACCTTCCACAATCTAGGGAACTCCATCTTACTGCTTTGATGTCACTCGTCTCTGAACAATAGAGATTTTTTGGATATGAGCTTCTGAATGATGTGTCCACGCGTCTCTGAACAAAGAGCTTTGATAATAGGATGCCCACGCGTCTCTTGGAAAAAGAGCTTGAAAGAAATGTCCACGCGTCTCTGAACAAAAGAGCTTGAAAGGATTGTCCACGCGTCTCTGAACAAAAAAAGCTTGAAAGGATTGTCCATGCGTCTCTGAACAAAAGAGATTTGATACTTGAACGTTTGTTGCGATAATACTCCGAAGAAAACTTCTGAAGACCAACTTTTGTCGATCTTTAAAGCTCGCTTGAACTTTGCTTCCGCTATGCCAGTACGTCGGCGCTTTTGCTGCTTGTGAACCATTATGTCGGTGCCTCTGCTGTTTATAAACCAGTACGCCAGTGTCTCTACTGTTTATGAACCAGTACGTCGGTGTCTCTGCTGTTTATGAACCAGTACGTCGGTGTCTCTGCTGTTTATGAACCAGTACATCGGTGTCTCTACGATGAGCTAATGTTTAGGTGCTTTAAGCTAAGTGAGACGATCTTTCGTCAGGTCGATCACTTATTACAATTGTAATCAAGCTAACTACTTAATCATGTCAAATTGCTTATAGGGGCTAACTGGCGTACCAAGGAACCCGAAATTGCTGAAAGAGGTTGAAATAACCGCTCTGAGTGGTTGAGCGTCCTGTCGCCGCTGCAATGCCTCTGGCACCGCGATTTGGCTCTGACGCCATACGCTGGGATCTAGCGCCAGGCGCTGAAATCTGTTGCCAGACGCTAGATGTTGTCGTATGGCGCTGGAGTAGGGTCTTCCCTATTCCACTCTTGCTGCCGCTGGGATGCACCTGTATTTATCTTTGACTATAGGAATTTGCTAATCTCTTTAATTATTTTAGGGTTGACCTAAGGTTTAATGTTGCTTGACTCATTGACTTGACACGACTCAAGGTATAAACTTGACTCGCTATGATTGACTCGAGGTTGACTCATCTCGATGTGAAATGACACGTGTGACTCATGACCCGTGTGTGCATTATATTGTGATCGTGCGACTCGAAAATGCAAAAAAGAAAAAAATTTCCGTCATTTTTGTAGAGGGTATCGACTTTCTCCTGAAAAAGAAAGACGCGAAAGAAGAAAGAAGCGAAGTTTTTGAAGGTGCATGTTGAATGAGCTTAATAAAATGTTGTCTCTCACAGCACAAGGATTGTAACATCTTAGACTATCCTAGTTGACTCAATAATGAAAGTATGTAGGTAACTTAGGCACGAAGGCTAAATACTTCATACTTTGTGATGTAATGATGATTGATTGACGAGTGATGTTGATATGACAAGGCATGCTTCAGCGTTGTGTTAAGATTTCATGACAAAGGGTTCATAAGGGAAAGTATATTTCGTCATGTATCTGTGCAGTGTGTGAAAGTGATACTAAAGTTAGGCCGCAAGGGCTAAGTGTGTGGGAAAATATTATTTCAAGAAGAGTCAAATAATGGTGACTCTTAGGCCGGGTAAGCTAATGATATAAGGAACAAGCCCCCAAGTCTAGCTCTAAGTCAATAGGGATAAGCAATGGAGATCCCTTGATATGATCATGGTGTGTGAATGTGAATATGAATGCATGTTTATTACGGCCGCACCTCGATGCGAGGTTGCCTACGTATCCGTTAGGAATCAGGCTGAAAGTAGCTCTAATAGAAGAAGGGGATAAAAGGCTCAAGACCCTAGATAAGCTCCCCAAGGTGTGCAACTTTGCTTTTGAATATTTGTATATTCATGCTTGAGGGTTTTAACTCTTTTTTAGCTCTCTTTTCTTTTTGGTTTTGCATTTTTTTTTTTATTTTGAACCCTCTTTTATAAGTGTGGGCAATCCCGATCATGTGGTCTATCACTCACTTGGCATTCATGTTTCTCAGGCACGGTACCGAGCACTCAATAAGAGACGCAACCTGAGAGGTGTTCATATTAAAGATATTTTCATATCAAAGACATTGGAACACTTGCCCTTTTGTACACTTTTATTTATTATTATTATTATTTATTTTTAGCTATTTTAATCTTTTGAAGTCACTCAAGCTTTTTATGAAATTGAAAATTGCATAAGTTGCACACCATCCCATCCCAAAGTTAGGTAGATATGGATTGAAAAATGAAAGGTCTATCATTAGACGAGGCTCAAAGTGGTTTATGAAGAAAGGATTGTAAATTAGAAAGGTGAAAGGAGATATGATGTGGCTACAAGGGGTGTTTCAAATCATTGGTATACCTTGTGCTTAGTTTGACAAGGATTTTTTTTTTTAAATAAAGCAATGCAATGTGATGATCATATGTAAAGAAATAAATGCTCATTTTATTAGAAGGAAAAAGGAAAAAATTCTACAAAATGAATCTAAAGGAAAAGAAAGGTTCCTATCCTATACTTATTGGGGAAAGGGTAAATAAAAAATAGAAAAAAAGATCATGAAATCTTGTCGTTGAAGCTTGCGTCTTGTCCCTTGGCTTATCATCACTTGGTGTTCTTGCCAACTGGAGGTATTGGAAGCCCGTTATTGTCGATGAAATATTGGATTGCTTCTTTTAGCTTCCAACAGCTCTCAGTAGTATAACCCCTACCTTGATGATTGACAGGGTAAAGTCGTATCCCCAAAACAAAAGTAATACCTTAATCCTCTAACTAATGTAGATTGGGAAGTAGGGTCGAATCCACAGAAAAACGAATCTTTCTATTCCTAATTAACTAATATAATCTAGATTATGAAGTAACCAATATATAAATTTGAATAATAAACTAAACTACGGAGATCAAGAATAGGGAGAAAAACAATAATAAGAAGGCCTATGGTCACAGGTTCACCAATAATTAATATTCCGGGATAAAACATAATAATTAATAATTAACATTGCACAAATAACATGATTAACAGGCTCTCGCAATTTATTAATCAACATAGATCTAACAGGTTCTCGCAATTTACTAGATCTAAGTTCCTATTAAAAATAGCCTTTAATATTAAATTAACATCTGCTCGATTCATCAATTCAATATTGCTAAACATTTACAATAAAAATACATCTGCTCGATTCATAATCTAATTGCAAAGAATTAAAACAATTCAATAAGAAATTATCATGCAATGCCAATAATCAATAATACCAAATTATCCCTTCATATTACTTATGGATCCCCATAAACCCTAGAATTAAACTACTCACACATAATAGAAACTAAACTAAGCAAAGTAATTAAACAAGACATGAGAAAAGGAATGAAATAAACAACTAAGATTAAGAGAAGAGAAATCGTTACCAAAATAAATCTGGAATTAAGAGTAGATTAAGAACAAAGGTTTAAGAGTAAGAAATCTAAGAAAACAATTAAGAGAGTCAAGTAAGAGTAGAGAGAGAAAGTGATCCTAAAAACATATTACGGAGGAGTATTTATATTCCGTACAAATCCTAAACTAAAACAAACTAAAACGTCGCTAATCGTCTCTTAATGATTACACGTGCCCGATCGGGAGAGGCACCGTCTGATCGGGCGCGCCTTTTTGTTCTTCAAGTGAAATCTTGCGCCCGGCCGGGCGCGTCACCGGGCGCCGACCTTAGCTTCCCCCGCCCGGCCGGGCACGCCTCCGGGCGGCTCTCTTGGCCCACTAGGGGTGGCAAACGGATCAGGTCGGGTCGGGTTCGTGTTCGGGTCACCTAGTTTCGGGTCAGGTGACCCCCAACCCGAACCTGATCCATTTAAGTTTTCGGGTTGAAAATCCCAACCCGAACCTGATATTTTCAGGTTCGGGTCAACCCGAAAATGACTTGATTCGACTTGTTTTTTTTTTTTGTTCGAATTTTTTTAACATATTATACACAACATTCCTTGAATTCTTCTGGATCTATCAATCATAAAACCCAGAAAAATATTCAAACAAAAAACCCAGAAAACAATACAAACAAATCGCAAAAAAAAAAAAAAAAAAAAAAAAAAAAAAACCAAAACAAATATGTAAAAAATCAGAATAACTAGATCGATGAAGAATAGGCGATTATCAGGAACAAAATGTATATACTTACATTATAATTTCATCAAAAAAAAATTATAATCAGAAATTTGAGAAAAATAAAACTAGATCTACAATCTAACCTAAATTTAAACTAGATCTAAAGTATAAAAAACCCCAACAATAGACGGTGACAGTGATGGTGGTCGGTCGGGCTTGTTGTGAAAGTGATGGTGGCTAGCTTACTCACGTGACATTGTTGACTTGCTCGCGTGAAGAGAGAGAAATAGGAGCTTTTAAGGATTATTCGAATATAAAGAACAAAATTCACAAAAATCAGAGAAGAGAAGTTCAAATTCGGATTTTCTGGATGAATTGAAGCATTCTAGAGGAAGATAGAGAAGGAGAAGAGAACGAATGAGAAGAGATAAGGAGAAGAGAATGGATGAAGAGGGATATAGAAGGAGGAGAATGAGTGAAGAGAGATAAGGAGAAGAAGGAAAGAGAAAATGTAGGTGACGGCTTGTGAGAGTGAAAATGAGTTAGGGTTTATGCTTAAAGATTTGGGCTTGGGTTGGTAGTAGTCTTCTTTTTTTTTTTTTTTTTTCTTTTTTTTTTTTTTTTAAATTTTCGGGTTAAGTGGGTCATTTTCGGGTTGAAATTTTCAACCTTAACCTAACCCATTTAATTTCGGATCGGGTTCGTGTCAACTCATTTAAGTTTTCGGGTCAAAAATCTCAACCCAAACCCGCTATTTTCAGGTCGGGTTTTCGGGTCGGGTCAGTTTTTGCCACCCCTACGATTGACTCCAACTCTTCGGGCCAATTTGGGTTTCCTCTTCCGGTCTTGAATACTCGGTCCAAATGCCCCGGTATCACCTATACCGAGCCCTTAATCACCGGTTCGATGGCTCTAACCGGCCCTAGGCTATAAAATCTGGTCGTGTTTCTCTAGTGCTCGCGATTGCTCCAAAATATATCGGGAAAATACTCCAAAAGCATAAATCCCTGCAAAAGTCAACCAAACCTACGAAAACACTAGAACACACCAATTAGTAATAAAAGTGGCTCTAAAGAGCCAAAAACACTACTAATTATGACCAAGGGATGGGGGTAAAATACTATATAAAATAGACACATCAATGGTACTTGCAGCGTACATTTGGGTTCCAACTAAGCAATCTTTTCTCAAGTGGGGGATCTTGAATGGGTCCAATAGGAGTAATGAGTCCCTTTGCATGGAGTCGATCGAAAGCATCATCGTAGCTAATTCCAATAGGGATGAAATCCTTTCTTAGTTGCTTTCTAAATCCTCGATTATCCATGGCTAAGATTTCATTAAGGTCAAAAGTACTAACACTGATACTAGAGTAGGTGTTTTCGGAAGAAGAAGGATAGTCGTTCTTCTTTCCTATACAACCATTGTTGTTATTGTTACTAATCTTGGCCTTCTTGTCGTACAGAGGAACGTGAAGGAGATTTGAATCAATGAGGTCTTGAACATGATCTTTGAGAGCGAGAAATACTTCGGTGGTGTGACCACGACCTCTATGGTATCGGCAATAAGATTTGGGTCCCAATTGGAATACCGTTTTTCAGGCGGAGGGTCTTGACAGGGACCAATGGGGTGAATGAGACCTTGACCGTGAAGACACTTAAAAGGTTCATTGTAAGTCATTCCTTTTGGTGTGTATTCTTCAATGGTCCGTTTCGCCCATGGCTTAGGAGCATTGAGTTCTTCATTAAATCCTTGATGAGGATTTTTTTCAATAACCATCACCCGATTTGCTAGTCCTTCTACCACATTCAAGAGCATGGCAATGACATCTTGCAGTTTTCGAACGTCCTCTTTTAAACTTGACAAGTTTTCCGTGGTATTATCTAAGAAAAGACTCTCATCCTCCTCAATCATGACCGCTTCATCAAGAGAGGTTATATAAGTTGTCTCGATCATGGGCTCGCCTACAGGTGTGATAAGGATTGAAGGATTGAAGGATGTTTGATCTTTTGCGATGGCTAGAATCTCGGAAGTTTTATTGTCATCGATCAGATCTTGAATAGCTTCTTTGAGTTTCCAACACTCCTCAGTGTCGTGACCCTTTCCTTGGTGATATTTGCAGTACTTATTAGGATCCCACTTAGGTGGCCTGGCTTCTGGAATTGGATCTTTGATAGGTCCTATGGGCATGACTAGTCCTTTGTGGTGTAGATTTTCGAAAGATGCTTCATAACTTATGCCAAGTGAGGTGAACACTCTTTTCGATCTTTGGATTCGTGGTTTAGAGGCGTTCGTAGCATGTACTTCATTAATGGGAGAGGAAGAAGAAGGACGGTCGTTCTTCTTTCCTCACGCACTATTATCTTTCAGAAGGTCATCTTCAATGTCAATGCGTATATTATACACAGCCTTGAAAGTATTCAAGTTGTGTTGATATTTTAATTTCTTTGCATATTTTTCTTGAAGGTTTTTGATGAATATCCTTACAGAATCTTTTTCGGTAGGAACCTTAACCATATAAGTAGAAGTTTCCCTCCATTTTTTGAAGAAAGAAGTGAACCCTTCGTTTTCTTTTTGTTTTAACATCTCAAGTTGTCTGTGGTCTGTTTCGTCTTGAATGTTGCACTTATATCTATCTATGAAAGCGTTTGTTATCGACTCCCAGGTATAGGTTTTCTCTTTATCAAGGGAAAAGAACCATTGTTGACAAACGGTTTCAAGAGATAAAGAAATCAAGGAATGAAAGACTTTCCTATCAATCCTTTTAATGTTCATTATAGTTTCAAAGGCTCTTAGATGAAAGTAAGGGTTATTTGTTGCCTTGAATTTTGGGATGTCGTTGGCATCGAACTTATGCGGAAGAAGTTCCTGTCCAGCAAGACCCCTTGTGAACTAATGTCTTGGAACTTGTAGTCACTAGATAGCTTGCTCAAGCTTTCTTGCATGAGATCCATTTGTTGTTTCTTCACAGGGTCATAAATTTTGAGGGTTAAAGCCTTCAATGCTTCATTCACGGTAGTCAATTGATTCCTAAGTTCGTTGACTTCTTCTTGAGTTGCCATTATCTTCTTAGCTTTTCTCTTTTGACTGGTTTATCAAAATGTAAGACTTGAAAAAAGGTATTGTCTTTGATTAATCGCCCTTCTCTCCTTGACCAAGTACTGTGCAAAGGGAAATTAGGGATATTCATTGTTAATTATTTGACTCAACTCTATTCAACATGCATAAATGGAAGAAGGTAGAAAGAATGAAGATCGTGATATGAAGAAAGGTGATGTGGATGGAGAGATATGAAAAGATTAGGAATAGAATGCACCCCAAACTCAAATGACGGAAAAAACTGACTCATGCATGAACCTAAGACGTGGTCTTAGTGTATATAAATGTTAGTGGGTACTTTATTGTGAGTGCAAGTGACATGTTAAGACTCGTGTCATGACCATGTGGCTAGACTATGTGACTAGACTCAAACAAAGACTAAGTTAAGACCTCACGTATATGCATTAAACTGGACAGGTTGTGGTATTTTAGTCATAACTTTTGATCTGTGACTCTGATTGGGATGAAACCAACCCCAAATTAAAGATAAAACTCGAGGCTACAGATCCATAGGTTGTACAACTCGTAGTTCTTCCAAAAACTCTGGCTATGACCAAAACAAGTTGACGCTTGTGCAGTATACGGGAATAAAAATCCGGGTTGACTTAAAGGAACTATGACTCGATTTTAGGTATATTTATTAGCTCAAATTAATTAATTTATTAATTAAGCAAAGTCCTTTAGTCATTAATAAATTTATTTAATCTTAAACACAAGTCAAACAAATGGTTAGGAAAAACACATAGAGTATGCACAACAAATAATGCGCAATTAGGCAAGTAGGCACAATATGATGTAATGAGTTTGCAACCTAACCATGGATCTAGTTCTTTAAAGTTCGGGATATGGGTTAGTCAAAGAGGGTCCATGCTTAATTGTCCAGATGCACCGCGCAGAAGCCTAACCGTGAAGGGTTGGCGCGAGTGGATGGGACACCGCGAGTTAAAAACTCGCTTCTATGGTTTGGTGAATTCAACATTCTCGGATGTACCCTTTGTTGCACAGAGCGTTCAATCAGGTATATGGAGAATGAATTCCAAGAGGGTTATTTCCATATGTAGAACACATATGGGTTTCAGAAAAGTGAGAAAAACTTAATCAGGAAGTAGGATCGAGCAAACAGTGCTAAAAACTGGTCAAAATTAGAACGCATATTTCTGGCTCGGTATTGGAAGAACTTGGCGCTAGCAAACAGAGGCCGGCGCCGCGATTTGGCTTTGGCGCCTGGCGACAGAAGCTGTCGCCTGGCGCTAGTGTCAAATCATCGGCGCTAGACTCTGTTTTCTGACGCTAGTTCCTACATGCCTCAGCAGCTTTCTGTGCTCGATAAAATTTTCTAGTTTCGCGCACCATTATTTCGATCCTAGTTGTGAAAGATATTCCTCAAATTTACTACGTGTAAAAATCCTATGTTTTTAACTCATTACGGATGGTCTTTCCAATGAGATCTTTTTTATGCATGACAATAATGTTAATAAAAATTACGCACAGGAAATACTTAGAACTTTTCGAGTCTCATCCACTCATTCTAAATAATTGCCAAAATAAATTTTAGGAATTGAAATAGAAATCCTCCTCACTGGAGTCGCCAAAAAATGTAGGGAATATTTCAAGCATTATCCCTAGCTTGAACCCCATTGTGATCATACACTAAAGCATGGTGGCGTCTAAAAGGATAGAAGATGGAGCAAAAGTGTTGCCAACAAGTTTTGGGAACTTGTAAACCGGTCACAGGGTGAAGGTTACACCCCTTAACGATCCAGGAGATCATCAACTCCAATAGTTCTGGAACCATGACTGGTAGTTCGGGGATGAAGGTACAAATCCAACCTAAAAGAGATTGAACCTTACCTAATAATAGGCCTCTACTTTATTCTGATCGTATTCATGTGCGCTTTCTGAATAACATACAATCAATAGGTTTACCCCTAAACCTGTTTAATCTATGTTAGTTGAATTTAATGCACAAATAAACTATTATTGGCGATCACTTGAATTATAATCATATTAACTCTAAACTAGATTATTAATTATCTTATTAAGCGTGATTACAAGTACCAATTCTCTTTAAGCATGCATAGAAGGTGTGATCAAGCAATAACAATAAATATCAAGCAACATAATAATAATCATAACTACAATTATAATTGAAATAATTAAAAATAATCATATTTATCATGATCATGTTAAAGCATAATAATAATAGCAAGATCCTAGGCATGATACTAACAAGATTAATAACAAACCCTAGCATGTCACTAAACAATAAAGATCAAAGCTTTAACCCTAACATGATACTAACATGAATATTAGAAAGAATATAGGAAGCATCATAATAATCATAATTGATTTAAGGAACTGATTCTTTACCCTAAACATGATACTTGGAAAAACGCCCTAACATGATACTAGTAATCATAATAATAACCTAGACATGATTTCTAAGAATCATAAAATCAATAAATCAATTAAAGCACTTAGTTGGATGCCTCGTATCTCTTTCTAATAACAAAATACACACTGTAGACACCCATTTGTGTCTCCCCAAAACCAAACCTGGTGATGAGTAACTTTCACATCGAATCATAATCGAATGAAGTGAAAGTGTGGAAAGTCTACTGTTGCGGATAGTTTTAATTTCTTTTCTTCTCTCTCTGTTTTTGAATACCTATTTTAAGAAAACAGCCAATCCAGTTTGGTTGGTCCATGATATGGGTCCAATAATAATGTAGTTGGATGGGGCTTCAAAAGAGCTTTCCAACGATATATTATAAGCCCAATTCCGATGAATAATGAGGTAGTTATTACCAAATTACTAAATTGGGCCCGATTTGTGCCTTATATGCGGCCCAATGATCTAGAGGAGGGCCTAACATGGATTTATCATTCCTAATGCAATTAGGAATGATTTTAGTCTTCTAGATTCCTCTAGAAGATTCTTTTCATTCCTAATTCAATTAGCATTGATAAGTTGACTTTTGTTGACTTTTTGGAGTTTTAATCAGAATAATAAAATATATTAAATTTTCATATTTTATAACTTTTTATGATACATGAACACTTATGGCCCAAGGAGAAAACAATATTGTTTTTACTGAAAAAATTAAAATTATTCCTGACATTTAGATTCTCATTCCTGATTATACATATGTTATTCATGTCTATACGTATCTTATTCCTGACATTGTAATCTTATTCCTGATATATATATTGTTATGGCTGACAATAATAATATTATTCCTGATATAGATATATTTATTCCTGACCTATATTATTTTATAACAAATGTAATAATTTTCTTTTTGTTAGGAAATGCAACTACGGATCATTCATTAATAAACACTCCTTGGAGGCAATCAATAACAAAGAATTTCTACAACCTTGAAACTATATGTCAAGGGAACGAAGAAGCAACAAAATTATGTGACAATGCTTTGAAACAAATGTACAAATCTGTAAGAAAAGTGTTCCAAACAAATGAAGAAAAATTCGGGAGCTTGATGAAGAACAAGAGAGAAGGAATGCTGTAAAAGATCCAAAACGACCAAAAACAAAAGGAAGGCCAAAGAAAAACAAAAGAATTAGAGGACATTTTGAAAGAAGAAGAACAACAACTAGAGATTCAAATGAGTTTGGTACCAAAACTCCAAATCCACAACTCATTTAATATTGAGACATTCATGAAATAATTTTTATTCATTAAAAATATTTGTAAAAAATGTTATATTTAATTCTAGTATATATTGATTTGATATTTTAGATTTATAATCAAAATTAAGTTTTGATGAGTTTTTTTATTCATGAAAGAATTATTCTAATTTCTGAACAAAATAATGTTATTCCTGACTAATATGATTTATTTCCTGATAAACATCACTCCTTTCTTGAATATAATTTATGAAAAAAGTAATGCTATTGCTGATTAATATGATTTATTCCATGATAATATTCACTTATTTCTTGAATATTATCTCTTAACTAAGTTTTGTTTTTCTTGATAAAAATAATCTAACTTATGCAAAAACACGAATGTAAACCTGATTGATTATATTAAAGAAAAACAAAATATATACATATATAAATAACTATATAAACAAAAATTTATCAACCAAAACGAACCTAAAATTTAACTACAAAAAGGTAATATATACAAAATAAAATTATCTAACCATTGTCTATATTATGCTGTTTTTCCATTTCCTTTAGTTTTTTCTGCTCCAAGTTGTATCTCCTATCTTTTTCTTTCTGTATAGCAACTACATCCTTTCTATATTGAGCCTCAAGCTTCTTCCTTGCAGGCTGAGCTTTGAAAATTTTGTCTTTGTTAATAGAAAATTCAATGCAAGCATTCCACAATTGCTTGCGCAAAAAATTGTCTTCTCTATTAACCAAAGTATAAGCTATTCTGCATCTATACAACTTTCGATTTTGTTTCTGCAAATTTATACAAAATTCAAAAATAAGAACACTAAAAAATAATTACTTTAAATCACAACAAATATCTAGAGAGAAAAACACTTACATTTTTTAAATCAAGAAGTCCTCCATCTAGTCCAGTGTATTTTTGCATACACATTAATGCAAAAAGTCCACAATCATAATTTTCTGTGCTAGTTTTCCAAGAAAAAGATGGAGTATTCCATGGCAACGTAGGAACTTTTTCTGCTAAAGGATGTTCTTTCTTTCGCAAAAAAAGATGAACAACTCTAATTTGTAAATATAATTATATATATTCATATATATAAGCATCTAAAAGTGTAATTTTTAAAAACCGAAATGAAATATTTAGTTTACAAAAACTTACCAAATACTTATCTATTAAATCCAAATCGGTTCGATCAATGTCAGTCTTATTATTTACCCAATCTATACGTGGAGTTATACCAGAAATAAAATTGAAAACCATCAGAGTATAGTGATTTTTGTATCAAATGGGAAAGATTAACTGCAACAAAAAAAAAGTTAAATTATTATATGTTATAAACCAGTGCTGTCAAATTTCAAACCGAAACCGTTTAACTGCCCTAAACCGACCAACCCAAATGAGAACCGAACCGATTAAAAACCGATTTTTTTGAAACCGAAAACCGACCCGAACCGTATTTTAGTAAACCCGAAACCGAATCGACCCGAATAATGTTAAACCGTATAAGAACCGAACCCGTTAACAAACCGAACCGAATATAAACCGAACTGAAAGATAACCGAATCAAAAAAGAACCGAACCGTATCTAACCCAAAACCGGTTCCAACCCGAAACTGTTTAAACTGGCAAAAAAAACCGCTTACACCGAACTGTTAGCAAACTGCTACCCGTTTGCACCGAACCATTTAAAAACCGAACTGATTGTAAACCGAACTGGTTATAAACCGAACCGTTTATGAACCAAACCGCTTCTAAATCAAACCGTTTACAAACTTTTTTTATATAATAAAATGGATTTTATTTTATTTTTTTAATTTTTTTTTACGGTGATATAATTAAATGGATTAAATATTAGAAATCTTAGAATATTTTTTTTAAAATAGCAAGGCAAATCATTCATTAAGGTCTTAAGGATAATTACTAAGTACTTGATTAGAAACACTTGTGTACATAAGATTATCCTTAAGCAAAAGAAGACAAAACTAATTAAAAGATTACTAAGAGGTGTGAGTGTGTGACAGCATGGAACTGAATGTACAGTAGGTTTGATTGATTATAAAAAGGAAGTAGTATAGCAGTAGAATGGTGATGTTTGTGTTTTAAGTGTTGTGAGCTAAAGTGAGTGTGGAGACTTGCAGCCTAACTGGTAAAAAATCATTTGTTATCAATGAAAGCTTCAACCTTTCCTCTTAGTCTTTCTATTTCGGGTTGAAGCAATTATACACCCTAAAATCATGCTATATGGCCTGAGACTTTTCAATCAACAGAAATAATAATCTTCATCAGTTGCAAGCTAGCTGAATATTACACAAAGACAATAAAGGACGCAAATCAAGCTAGTTGCTACATACCATCGCACGTTTCTTGGGACACAAAGAAAACAGGAGATTGACTAATTTGCACAAATTGTTTACTGAACATTCAGATTGCAACTCAACTAATTTTATTCTCAAATTTCATTACATATTCAATGATCACAAAAAATTCTCAAAAGTAAAGCACTTTACTCACACTTTGATAGCTTGAGTATGTATAAAACCTCCTTATACTTAAATTGTATGAAACTGAAGGTTGTCTTAAATTCAACTCAACATATTTATACTACACTGCCAAGATGATGATCAATCACATCAAGAATTAACTGAATAACACAAAACACAAGGATATGCCTCACAGTATTTTTAGAGTTTAAAATCCATTTTAGCAACCTTAACTTGGCAGTAGGCACGCAACTGAAGAACTGATAAAGCCGTTAATGCTGGATGCTCCTAAGAAAAATCATAGAACAGTCTAAGCCAAGCAAACCAACAAACTAAATTGATATGTAAATACTATCTTGTTGACTGTTCTAAAGCTGCTAACTAGTTCCCATCCCCTAAAATCATTCTGTCTCCTAATGAAACTGAATTCAGACAGCTCTTGAACCACTAGAGACTAGAGTTGACAACATTAATCAGTGTTCACAAACAAGAGCAAATTACATATACAAGATACAACTGCTGCCTCCTCCATTTGCATGTATCTCCATTACAAGAAGTAAAATGCAAATCAGAACAGCAACAGTAATTTGAAGCAATAGAAGAAACAACACAACACTTTAATACACAACACTTCAATATATACACAACACTTCAATATAACAATCCCAAAACCAAGCAAAGTTCATTAGCAATTTTTTTTCCACAGGAACATTACAGATGAAATTAAACAAGATGAGATGGCAGAACACAGCAGACAGAACAGCATACATGGCAGAACAGCAGCAGAATAGAAGAACAGCAGCAGAGAGCAGCAGAATAGAACAACAGCAGCTAGCAGAGAGCAGCAGAATAGAAGAGCAGCAGCAATCAGGAGCAGAATAGAAGAGCAACAAACAGCATACTTCAGAACAGCAAATAACAGTCAGTATAATGGAAGAGCAGTCAGCGGACATCAGAACAGCAATAAGCAATCAGCAGACATTCACCCCAATGTAGCATCGCCTAGGCTTGAGGAAAAAGAAAAGCTATATGTGAGCAGAAGGGAGGCAGGAGGAAAAAAAGCTATTTAAAAATAAAAGATTAAAGGACGTCAATACCTTCCGAATTAGATGCAAAACTTTTATCTATCATCTCTTTACCAATTTCAAGGACGTCTTCTTCAATATCACAATCATAACCACGTAACCAATTTTGTGTGGTAACCAATGCCTCAACATTCTTAGGCAAAAGCGCACTCCTATACTTGTTTAAAATACGACCACCCATGCTAAAAGAAGACTCAGAGGCTACCGATGTTATAGGAATGGCCAAAACATCCCTAGCCATAACAGCTAATATAGGGTACACCCTAACTTGAGATTCCCAATACTTGAGAACATCATAATTCTCCCCTTCAATAGATGGTTGACGAGGAGTACTCAAATAATTATCAATCTCCATCGATGGTCGGTTTAATGGGCCATCATCATCATCATCATCAATATTCTAGAAAAGTTCAAACAAAATGCTTTTATTAAATAATAAAATTAAAACATACAATTATTATTATGTAATATTTTTAAAAAGAAATTAATTACCTTGAATATGTCATCATCGTCACCATTTGATTTATCGATCACAATTGGGATGGAGGGGGGAACAATTGTATTTGAGTTAAAACCAGAAGACGTAGATGAATAAAAGTTATACAACTCCAAAAGAGCATCTTTAATCACCTTTGCCTTTTCAACACATGTCTCCTCAACATACAACACTTTCAACATCTTTGTCACTTTAATAAGCTTATAGCGAGGATCAAGAACAATAACAATTGAAAGGATCAAACTATAGTCATCCCAATAGCCCTCAAACTTTTGAAGCATAACTTTTGTCATGGGTGCAAGTTTAGGGTCTATATGGGCTTTAGTTATTGTGTGCTCAATTTTCAAGACACTAGCAAAATACAAATTTGCAGTAGGATATTCTGAACCAGAAAATAACACAGTGATTTCATAAAATGGCTTTAGGAAATTACATATTTTTGGAAGGGTATCCCATTCATCATCCGAAAGTTTGAATTCATAACCCATAAACTTATCGATAACCACTTTCAAGGCTTCCTTTGCTTCTAAAGCTTTTCGAAGCATCGTATAGGTGGCATTCCAACGAGTCACAACATTAAGACGTAACTTACCATTAAACACACGATTAGCCTCAAAAAGAGCATGCTCAAATTGAGTAAGCCTAGAGTCCGAAGAATCAATATATTTACAAACTTCACGCAATTTTTGAACACTACTATCAACTTCTTTCAAACCTCTTTGAACAATATTGTTCAACATGCTGAACATTGAATATGAAAAAATTTACCATTACAAGGAAGAGGAGAAGTCAACATTAAATCTTTCTTCAAAAGATTAACCATAACATCCATGGATCGAGCATTATCAACAGTAATTGCAAAAGCTTTACCCTGAAACTTCCACTCCCCAATAAGTTTAAACACAAATTTTTCTATCTCAACACCAGTATGAGGAGGACCACAATATCTAAAATTCAGAATTTTAGACCTTAGACACCAATTTATGTCAACATAATGTGCAGTTAAAGTGAGATAACCTCGATTAGTGCATGTTGTCCACAAGTCACAAGTGAAGCTAACTCTGTCTTCAATTCCAGAAAAAGTTTGCAACAACAAGGACTTAAACTTATCATGCTCAACAATACATTATTTCAAAATAGTGTTTCTACACACATGCTTCACATTAGGATTCAGATTCGTAAAAACTTCCCTAAGGCCATGATGCTCCACAATACTTAAAGGATAGGAATGCAAAATTATAACTTTAGCAAGCAATTGTAAATGACGAGTTTGATTAAACAAAGGTTGAACACCACTTTCTTTATGTCTAGGATGATGTGGATGTTTTTTCATGCATGAGGTAGTATGAGCTTTACAAGTGGAGGTACCAGCCGTACCTGGTGCTTTATATTCATTACCGCAAACATTATATCTTATCAGAGCAACACCAACCAACTTATCAAAAAAGGTGTAATGCCTCCACACATCTTATGTTCGTTGACGCTTACTATCACTAGTGGTAGTGACTTGTTATTGACAGTGTCTTGAGAATCTATAGTATGCTCATCATAATTTCCAAACCCTTGCTCCATTACTAAAAAAACAGAAACAAAGCAATATGAACTACTCGTAGTTTAATTTTGTTAATTCAAATTCATATAAAATAACTTATACTAGTTTCTTATTGCCAGCTCAAATATATTCGAAGTATCATGACAAAAAATTCAAAGTATCATTCATTAAAGTCTACCAAAATTGAAAGTTACAATTAAAATTCACATCTTCAACATTAACAAAAGTGGTCAATAATATAAAATTAGTTATAGAAGAAGATTAAACATAGAATTTAAACGAGAATATAATTATTAATGAGAAAAAGTAACAAAGTTGAGAAACAAACCTTGAGGCCAGGTAGGCAATGGAGCTGGCAATAAGAAACTAGTATAAAAAAAATTCACATAAAATACTTCTGGATTAAGTATATGTATATCAATCTAAATTAAACACAGTAAAATCCTAGAAACAAAAGTATTCATTGTACTATTTCATAGCTTCAGTAATTATAAACAATACTTCACGAACCCCTCCTAATTTGAACCCTAAATTGACAATACTGAAAATTAAATCAATGATAGTTTGATTAAACCCTAGATTATGAAAAACGATCTTACCTCAGAAGCTGCTTCAATGGAGGATAGAGAGTGGGAGAGACAGAGAGTGATGAGCAGAGTGGGAGAGAGGCAGAATCAGGACAGCTTCAAGGTCCGCCATGAATGAGGGAGACGGAGAGGCGTTGAGCCCGTGAGAATGAGAGGCGCCGTGAGCCCGTGAGTGGTAAAGTGAGAGTGAGAGTGAGAGTGAGAGGGTTTCAAAAGGGTTTCATGTAAATCTAACCATTGATTTTTTAATCTATGGTTCAGAATGGTGATCAGTGTGTGTTGTGGGTGAAAGAATCTAACTATTGATTTTTTTAATCTATGGTGGAGAGTGGTGATTCGTGTGTGTTGTGGGAGAAAGAATCTAACATTGATTTTTTAATCTATAGTTGAGAGTGGTGATCCGTGTGTGTTTGTGTGTTGTACATTCATCTACAAAAATATTATTCCCTCAATTCTTTAGTATTTTTTTGCCCCATTTGATTGGGATCAGTGCCCAAGACACGTATTAAAACATCTACTAGACTACTAGTATATCTTTATTTTCATACACGTAAAAATTATAAAAACGTTATATTAATGAAATGTATAAATAGATAAATTTAAAAAGATCACTAATGAAGTAATGAGTCTATAACTTTGTACTAATACATACGAATAACGATAATACGAATATTTAACTATGAGATGGTTAGATGCCATGTGTTAATAATGTGTACATATGATCGCTTGAACTAATCAATATTACCTTGTTAATCAATCATTAGTGTTTTCTTTCATTATACAAATCAACGCACTTTGTAATATCTTCATAATTTCATGAAAATATATAATGATAAACGAGTCATAATTATCAATCTTGTTGACTAATCAAGTATCGAATTACCAAATTGCAAATTTTCATTTCACAAGAACTCATCAAATCATGATTATGATACTATGCGTAGTATAAAAATGATTAAATAAGAAGCATATAATTACCTAGCTAATTGTAAAACAATAATACATTAATACACTAACTCCTATAATCTACTTCGTAATAAACTAGTAAGATCAGTATGACTAAACTTGAAACAGAACATAATATGTATTTATAAAATCAATGAGAATTTGTTTATAATATGATGCCTTAATATGAAATGATTCGCGACTTTATATAAAACTTGTGAACACAAAAGGTTAGCAAGTACTATCAAATTTCAAACCAAAACCATTTAACTGCCCGAATCCAAACAACTCGATAAACAATTTATTTTTTGAAACCGAAAACCGACCCGAACCGTAATTTAGTAAACTTGAAATGGAACCGATATGAATAACGTTAAAGTGGTTAAACAATCGAAGAACCGAACCAGTTATAAACTGAACCGAAAAAGAACCGAACCAGTTAAGAACTAAACCGAAAAAGAACCGAACCAGTTAAAAACTGAACCGAAAAAGAACCGAACCAGTTATAAACTGAACCAAAAAAGAACTGAACTGTTTCTAACCCGAAACCGTTTCCAACCCGAAACTGTTTGAACCGGGATAAAAACCGTTTACACCGCACCGTTAACAAACCGCAACCCGCCTGCATCGAACCGTTTACTACCCGGACTGTTTACAACCCGAACCGAATTAAAACCGCTTAAGAATAAACCGAAACCAAATCGAACCGATAACTATTTAAACCGAACCAAAACCGACCCGTGAGACAATTAAAGCGATTCCAATTCGACCCGATTAAATACCGAACCGATTTCAAACCGAACCGAAACTGAACTGTCAAACCGTTTTGACAGTGCTATTATAAACCAATACCTAACTTAAACTTGCTAAATTCTTAGTTTTATATTATTATGTCTGACTAAATACAACGATACATGACATGCTTAATCTAATACCTGACTAAAGAATGATAATTCCTGACTAATAATTTCTAATTACTGATTATAATAATATAATTCTTGATTAAATATTGTAATAACATATTATCTTAAACTTGTAAATGTTAAATCAAAAACTTTAACTCTTAGACTATATAGTTCCTGCATAAAATAGTGTAATGCCTGATTAAAATAGAATAATACCTGACATAAGTAATCTAATATCTGACTATAATATATTAATATCTGACTTAGATTGTTAAATTCATGAAAAAAAATTGTAAATTCCTGATCAATATAACTTAATTCCTGAATATAATAATCATATTGCTGACTTAAATTGTTAAGCCTGACAAAATGCAACAATACCTGAGATGAATCATCTAAATATCTGACTAAGCATAGTAATTTCCTGACTAATAAAATCTTATTCCTGATTATAATAATCAAATTCATGATTAATATTGTAACGTTAAATTCCTATCCTATATTATGTTAAACTTAAAAAAGTTAATCCAACACTCTAACTCTAAGGTTTTCTAATTCCTATATTAAATATCTTTATACATGACAAAATTAGATTAATACCTTATTATAAAAGCTAGTACTTGAATGTAAAAATATATTACCGAGTAAAAACAAGAAATAAATTTAAAAACTTACCAACTCTGCTTCAGCTATGTTGAGCTTTGGAAAACGATCAACCCATTTATCAATGGCAACAAAAACATCATTAGAGTCATGTTTTTTCAATTCCATTTGCAACTCCATTTTTTTCAACTTCTCCTTAAACTTTGCATATTTTTCTGGATTATTTTCCAAAGAATTCAAAATTTTTTCATGTTCTTTGATCTTCTTGACATCTTTTTTGTAATTTTCTATCTTTATTAAATATCTCTGTATAATTGTAATACCCCATATTTTTATGTATTTTTATAAAGTATTTAAGTATTAATAAAATGTATTGTTAAGGGCTCAAGTATTTTAATTAAATATTTTAAAGAGATAAAATATTATAAATATAAGGTTTTATAAAAGTAAAATATATTTTGGGCCAAACGTTTACTAATTATTGGGCAATGTAAATTATTCCTACATACTCATATTGGAATATCCCATTCCAAAACCCATAACTTAAGCCCAAATTTAACCCTACACTCTCCACTCTATAAATACCCCATGAATCCCCAAAATTTCCCACACAAAAAGGTTAGTCTTATTTTCTTTCTCCTTTGATTTATTAATTTGTGTAATTATAATTATTGATTTATGGGTTTTGATTTTATTGTTTGAAATTAATTTAATTAGTATCAAATTGTATTTTTGATGATTTAACTTTATAATTTTCATATTTTGTAAATTTTATAACCTAGGGTTTTTAATTATTGAAAATTATGATTTTAGGGTTTTTGTGAACAACTGATTTAGGGCTTTTATAGTAATGATCTTTTGAAATTTTGGTGATTATAACTACTGATTAGTTTAACTTATTTCCATATTATTTTGAACACGTAAATTCGTGTTTTAATTATTAGATTTCCGTTCGTTAATAATAATCCCGTTTTAATCCCGATAAGGTTATGAACTCATCCGATTTTGATAAAAAAAAAAGTAGTGTTTTTCATGTGGAAACAACGTTCTAAGAAAGACTCACTAGCTTTGGTATTGAGCACCACCCTTTCGTGGCCAAACTCAGCCTCTAAATATGATTTTTGGGCAGTTTTTGATTTTTAACGAATTTTTTTTATGCTTTAAATTTTACCCTTGAGTTCAAAGGGTAAGAGATAATTTAATGTTTCTATGGATAATCATATAACTAATATATAAAGCTAAACTTTTAGCTAGGTCACGAAATAGCGACACTTGACATTATAACTTTTTGCCAAGTGTCGCGCCACTTTGGATAAATTTAAATAGACTTCATGTGATAAAAAAAAAAGTCAAGTGTCGCACCACCTTGGATAGATTTCATAAGATAAAAAAAAATTAGGTAAGAATTCTATAAGATAGAATTTTAGAATAAGATTATTAGTTTAGAGTTATATTTTTGATAAAATACCAAATAATAAATTTATAATTAGGCCACAAGACAACATCATTTAACATTTTAATTTTTCGCCAAGTATCCACCTTGGATAAATATAGATTGACTTTAATTTGTAGCAAAAAGAGTTAATTTAGAATTCTATTTTCAATCAAATTGAATTATAATACGTAGCATGATGGTATCTTAAAAGTCCATAAACTACCCGGGCATCGCCGGGGCACAAAACTATTTAAGTATAAAGATGTATTTTGATGAAGTTTTAAAGAGTTTTTTTATTAGTTTAAAATGCTGGAATTTTATTTAAAGTAGTATAATTGTGATTTTAATAAAAGGGTGTCATTACCCATTAAAAAGGAGTTTAATTAGGGGTTTTAAAATAATTTTCAGATTATTATAAGTTATTTAAAGTGAGTTTAAGTTGTTGAAAATTGTGTATACAAGGGTAATTAATATAGTATTATTGTCCCTTTATGTAGGAGACTTGGTTAGAGAATTGTTGTAGAGTACTCAGTTATTTTAAGAGCTTATTTGAGGTACGTTTGCGTACTTAGTATATTTTGGTAATGTAGTATCATTCTAGGCTGGATTTCAATCAATTACAAGTTTAATTAAAGCATATTCATGAATGGGCATGAGTGAAGAGACAATCACGCTAATTTCTATAAGTATACGATTTGTTTAATGCTTTAATTGTTTATGGTATTATTATTATGCGTGACTAACGAAAAGTTTTTGAGTTCGGTTTGGTTTTAATAAGGGCCTATAATGGTTCCAAGTTGTAGGTTGATTTTATTTTACTTCGTTTGACTTTGGTTTGACTTTACTTTCGTTGCTTGACTTTTTCAAGTTGACTTGTTTTGAAAGGTTTTTAAATTAGTCTTCCGCTGTGTGTCTTTGATAGTTGCCTTAGCCATTTTCACGGTGGCGGTAATGTCTTAGATATTCCTATTTAAAGTTTTATACAGGGTGTAGGGAATAATTTCAAGCCTTTAAAAATCCCACTAGCTTGAACCCCACTGTGATCATACACTAAACTACGGTGGCGTCCAAAAGGGAAGAAGATAGAGTAAAAGAGTCGCCAACAAGTTTTTTAAGGAACTTGTAAACCGTTCATAGGATGAAGGTTACACCCCTTAACGATCCAAGAGATCGTCAACTCCATAAGGTCTAGAACCAAATAAGGGTTCGGGGATGAAGGTACAAATCCAACCTAAAAGAGATTGAATCTGCCCTAATAATAGGCCTCTACTTTATTCTGATCGTATTCATGTGTGCTTTCTAATTAACATGCAAGCAATAAATTTAACCCTAAACCTATTTATCTATGTTGGTTGAATTTAATGCACAAACAAACTATTATTGGCGATCACTTGAAATTATAATCACATTAACCCTAAATAAGATTATTAATTATCTTATTAAGCGCGATTGCAAGTACAAATTCTCTTTAAACATGCACAAAGGTGATCAAGCAATAACAAATATAATATCAAGCAACAATAATAATCATAAATAAAATAATCATGAACCATTATTATAACAAATTACAATGACCATAAACAATAACGAATATCATAATCATAGCAATCATAGTTAATAATAATCATAATTATAATAATATTCATGCTAAAGCATAAAAGCAAGATCCTAGGCATGATACTAACAAGATTAATAACACACCCTAGCATGTCACTAAGCAATAAAAATCAAATCTTTAACCCTAACATGATACTAACAATCATAAATATTAGGAAGAATATAGGAAGCATCGTAACAATCATATTTAACATTAAAATTAACCTAGACATGATACTAAGAATCATAATAACAATTTAAACATGATTTCTACATCATAATATCAATAAAATCAATTAAAGTACTTACTTTGATGCCTCGTACCTCTTTCTAATAACAAAATACACACGTTAGTAACTTTAAGGAAAATAATAATCAAAACAATTAAATTAAATAATTGAAAGAGAGATTTGGGACCAAACCCTCAGAAATTAAACCTTTCACGTCTAGGGCGAAGGCAACTTCGAATATGGCTAGGTGTATCTAGATCTTGTGAATGCGGAATTTTGTTTGAAAAACAAGGTAAGAAAGAGATGAATGAAAGAATGCTAAAGAATTAATGATTGTTGATGAAAACTTATTAAAACTAATTGTTAATGAGAATTCGTGAATGAAAACGGAGTTTTTGATACGATATTTATAGAGAAAATCACCCAAAAAAGATAATTTAACAAAACAGAGTCCGACGCTCAAGAAACAAGGTTGGCGCCAACCCTGGCTAGCTGGCGCCAGGCACCAGTTGCTAGCGCCAGACGCCAATGGCTAGCGCCTGGCGCCAAGGCCTGGGGTTGGACGCCAGTCTTGATTTTAACGCGTTTTCGAAAATACGATAAGTTTACCGTACTGGAGGATAAAATAATATAATTTCTTCGAAAATGCTATTTGATTTTGATTAAACTCTAAAAAGTCAACAAAGTCAACTTATCAATGATAATTGAATTAGGAATGAAAAGAACCTTCTAGAAGAATCTAGAAGACTAAAACCATTCCTAATTTCATTAGGAATGATAAATCATATTAGGCCCTCCCCAAGATCATTGGGCCGCACATAAAGCTCAAACCGGGCCCAGTTTAGTAAATTGGCCATAACTTCCTCAATATTCATCGGAATTGGACTTATAATATATCGTTGGAAAGGTCTTTGCAAGCCCCATCCAACTACATCATTATTGGACCCATATCATGGACCAACCAAACTGGATTGACTGTTTTCTTAAAATAAAGTTTTCAAAAACAGAGAGAAAAGAAAAGAAATAAAAATTTTCCGCAACACTAGACTTTTCCACACTTTCGTTTCATTCGATTATGATTTGACGTGAAAGACACTCATCACTAGGTTTGGTTTTGGGGAGACACAAATGGGTGTCTACAGAAGCCCCCACTTTGACTGAGTTTGGAGAAACGCAAGTTTCGAAAACAAAATTCAAAGTAGCGATAGGGACGGAGAATGATTCAGAACGTTCTGCGATCCTAAATCAATCTTATAACGCCGATTCCTGCAAAACTAGCGTTAGTTAAACAGATAAAAGAGTTAAGAAACGCGTATCTTGCACCGTCGAGCACACGTCTCTAAAAGTAACCGATTGTTTTGATGACCTCCTACAAGCTAGAGAATGCCATCCCGCTTGAAAACCGCTACGCCTGTAACTGCTTCCAAATTAGAAGATTGCTTCGCTTGAAACGATCCTCCTCCGCTATGATGATATTCCGCGTTGATAATATTCCACATCCTAGGGAACATCATCGAAGATTATTTCTCTTGAAATAATCCTCATCCGCATTGATAATATTCCACATCCTAGGGAACACTATCGAAGATTATTTCGCTTGAAACACTCTCCAGTTGTTTGTGACAACTCTCCGCAAGCTAGGGAATGATGTCGAAGATATCTTCTCTTGAAGTCATCCTCATTCCATGCGATAATTTTCCAAAGGAAATTACCGAAGATCCACGCCTGTCGATCTTTAAAAGTTCGCCTGAACTTTGCCTCCGCTATGCCTGTATGTCGGCGCTCTTTTGCTTTGAACCTGTATGTCAGTGCCTTTTTCTCTTGAACCTATATGTCGGTGCTCTTTGCTAATGAGCCAATGCTTAGGCGCGTTAAGCTAAGTGAGACGATCTCTTATCAGGTCGATCACTTTATGTAATCAAGCCAATTACTTAATCATGTCAAACTTCTTAGAGGGGCTAACTAGCGTACCAAGGAACCCAAAATATGTTGCAAAAGGCTAGCACAACCTCAACATGTGACTGAGGGCTTTGGCGTCACTGAAAATCCATCAGTGCTAGCCATTTGGTGTTAGCGCCAGGTGCTGATGTTGGCGCCAGGCGCCAAGCCCAAATCGTGACGCCAATGCCTAGGGACTGGCGCCAGCACGGGATTCTCTTTAAATGCCCGTTTCCTCTTCATTTGCCGCTTTGTTCGTCGCGAAACTGCTCGAAAGAAGTCCGAAACATCAATTGCTCATTGCTCGCTCGTTTCTCAACCGAATTCGCTCAAATTTGTTGCAAATCAAAGCTCTTTTCATCCATTTTCCCGATCCATGTAAGTTTTCCTCAAACTCACACCGGTTTTTTTATGAATTCTTAGCATGAATATTCACGAATTTCATGAAAATTCGAATTCTATGATGCTCAATTTGCTTTGTTTGTCAAGTTTTATGCCATGAAATTTCTTGTTTATGTTTATATTGCCTTGGAAGTAATTTGAGACTTGTTTGACTCAATTTGGTGAAGAAATGAGCAATCTGCCATTGTTGGACCTCTTAAGGTCGTGAAGAACAATGTTTCTCGTTCTTGACATTTTTGCTAGCAATTCTTGTTCAATTTGTCACAATAATCACTATAGTATTGCAAGAAATTGTTTGATTGCTTGAAAAATGTTGTCATGCTCAATTTGAATTTGTGCTCTGTTTTAGTACTACGTACTCTGTTTTTGCGAACATAGTATCATGCGGCTAGGCAAATCTTAGATACTATAGAACCTTAATTTATGATGATTCTGCACAATGTAGCATGGATAGACAACGAGGCTCGGGTTCACGGTCCCGAAACACTAGACGGGAGCATGAGCCCATGGAGGACGACGCCACGCCGTCCACTTCGCTTGGTCGGCTTCCGGAGTGGGACGAGCAGACTCTGTTCTTTGCCCCTGTCCACCACATTTCTGAGAGGGTGAGATGGGGAACCGAGCCTGGGAGGACACGGCATCACGACTCTGGCTGTGACGGTATAAGCAATTTGTACAGGATGCACATCGCTAGGGACCTCGAGACGAGACTCCTATGGGAGTCCTGCGGGCTAGTTACTCTGTTTGAGACCTCCGAGGCTATGGTCGCCTCCAGCGGGGGTCATCACGTAGTGCGCGCTTTGGTGGAGTTCTTCTGGGACACCACCAACACCTTCCATTTTCCCTGGGGCGAGATGATGGTCACCCCCTCAGACTTCAGTCTCATCACAGGACTGGAATTCACTTCTGTGCCACTGCCGTTCGACGGCGGGATCAACGTCTTTTCTTCAGAGGTCGAGGAGTTGTTGGGGTCGATTGCTATTCGGGCCCGAGCTGAGGTCGAGACGACTCAGTTTAGTGCTAGAGGGATTTGCCGCTCGACGCTGGCAGTGGCTCTTGATGACGATGCGACCACCCGAGAGCAGCGGGTGCGCATCTTTGTGCTGATGTTGTTGTCAGGGACATTCTCCCTTGACAAGGGTAGTAGGGCATTGCTTTACTACCTCCCTGCTGTCCGTGATCTCTAGCGGATCGGGACTTATGACTGGGCCAGCTTGGCCTATGCTGATTTCGTTCGTGCGCTGAGGGACTCGTGTCGTCATCGGTCCTTTAGGACGAACATTGCTTTATCTGCTTTTTGGAAGGTCGCAGAGGTAAACATTATTCCCTATAAAGTTTAGCCCTACATATTAGTTAGCATTTATTCACACTTCTAACTCTTTGTAGATCTGGTTCTACGAGCACTTTCCTTCTGTTGCATCGACGAGACCATCGCCGAGGGGATTTCCGGTGAGCGCCTCTTGGGGCGACCACCACGTGGACATGTCTACTACATGTGTCCGGAGTTGGATCATCTCGGTATGACTTTTAATGTTTATCTTGCTTTTCCGCGGTGTTTTAGATATATTCTTGCCTGATTGACACTTTTTATAAGGACCTGAGGTGGTATACTGATCATGGGGCGGTTGGAAAGTCCCTAGATTAGCCGGACAGTACTCTGCTGAGTGTCGCTATTTTCTGGGGACCTATGGAGCGGTCGCGTACTTAGGAGAGAGGGTCGCTAGACAACACTCTTATGACGTCTTCGTCGTTCCTGCTTCCCCGCCACGTCACATGTTCGACGAGGCACGGTTATCGAGCATGGCTGAGGGAGCTGGTTCCCTCTGGTGGTCCCATGTGATCCTCGGGCGGTGTTACGCTGAGGAGCTACTACCTTTATTAGCTCCAGCCCCTGTACCGGCTGAGGATGTGAGGGTAAGATTCTTAGCTTTTTATTTTTCGCTAAGTAGCCCCCAAGTAATACTTTAATTTTTTTTTTTTTATCAGGATGGTCCTGCAGAGTTTGTGCCGCCCCGTATGTCCATTCACTACCAGGGGATATATGGGCCGATCGAGGAGATGATTTCTCCGGCTCCCGAGGGCGAGCGCTTTGTGGAGCGGTCGATTCCTCGCCACCAGACTAGTGTAAGCCTAGTTTAAATTCAGAACTTTTTTGTGTTTGTTTATCATGTATTTGCACTGACTTATTTTTCTAACAGTTTTCACGCGAGGTGGTTTCGGTTATGGCACGATGCATAGATGCCTTCCGGAGCCAGCTCGTCCGGATGAGGAACGCGGCCACCTGTCGTCAGGATGACGTTGTCCGAGAGGTAACCTTTCTTCACTCATTATTTCTGCATTATGGCTTCAATTTTACCTTGTTTCTGATTTAATTCTTTTTGCAGGGTCAGCCTATCGCTTCTCACACCCGTACGAGACCTGAGGGGCGGAGATCCGGCGAGGTCTAGCTCAAGACGTCGTCGTACTTCGTTAGGGGGTAGAGGCGGTCGTTCTGAGGCTGCTCGAGCCGATGTTGCTGAGGGCTCGGGATCTTCTTCTGAGGGTGCTCCTGCTGCACTAGTAGGAGAGGCTACCTCGGCTTTCAGAGGTGGTGGGATGTACGAGGTCGGCTCGTCTCGCAGCAGCCTCCGCGACCTCATCCTCAGGTTGATCCTGGCTGGAGTGGTCCCATCTTGAGTCTCCCTCCTCCTACGGAGACTGGAGCTGGTGGAGAGGTGACTCCTCATACGACGCAGTTTTATGGCATGATGGGCCTGCGTCCTCCAGCGCCGTAGTCTGTTTCTGTATATATATTTTATTTTTGAATTTTTATAGAACTTTGCCTTTGACTCATTATTTAGAGGCATTTGTATTTTTATGTTATCATAAATTTATTTGATTGCTTATTATTATGTTAGTGTATGTTAGTGTGTGCAAAAGAAGTGTGATAACAATTTTTTGCGCAAAAATTCCGTCATTTTTATTATTGATGGAGGATATTATCCGACTCTCTCCCCCAAAAAGAAAAAATAAAAAGGAAAAGAAAACGGAAAAATGTCGGTTTTTTGGAAATTAAAATAAAATCCAAAAAAAGAATGAGGTAAATTAAAAATAATTGCTATATTTACTTAATTTAAGAAAAATAAAAAGATAGAAAAGATATTTAAGAAATTTAAACGGGGCCATAAATTCATTAACCGACTCAAGTTTAATATAAAAAACGCAAACTGAGCACGCGCGACTGTCATGGTGACTTGGCGCCAACTGGCGCCACATTATGGCGCGTGGCGCCAGGCGCTACACTTAGCGTGTGGCGCCAAGCTCTGGGGGGTGGCGCCAATGTCGGGGCTTTGACGCAAGTTGGCGCTGACTCCGTATTTCATTCAGATTAAAATTCTTTGCAATTTGTGCATAAATCGCCCCCTGCTCAGCCGATTCTTCTCATAATTCCAGCGAATAAAATTATTCTCTTCTTTAGAAAAAAATAATAATCATGGCTTTAGCCACTAAAACCTTCACCCAATACACTCATGAATGGTGTCGATCTCTTAATGCTAGAGACAGAAAAGAATTAGATTTATTTCACTTGGGGGGAATTTATGGCATCAAAGGGGTAGATCTAGACCTAGACTTCATACATGCTGCTTTAGAATTTTGTAATATTGATATGCATTGTTTCAGAATAGGGTATGATGAGATTAGCCCTTTGCCAGAGGAATTTGGTGCTATATTAGGCTTCCCTGCAATAGACCTGGTAGTAATCCCTAGAGTAGATGCATATTACTATAAGGATTTCGAACGCTTCTTTAATTTAAAGGAAAGGGATTTATCAAAGATAGTAGATGGCAATATAGTTAATTTGAAAGAATTTGCACGCTATTATTTTGATAAACCTCTTTCTGAATCCTTTCATATATATAGAAGAAGGGCGTTTTTATTTTGCATGCTCAATCAATTTTTTCTTAGTAGTGGTAAAAATAGTGAGGGTCAATCAATTATCACCACTGTACTAGAACAAATTGTATCAGGGAGGAATCTAATGCCATTAATAGTTGGAGAGACCATGATTAGTCTCGATGAATTGAAAAGGGACCCAAAAGCGCCTTTTCGCGGTTCTCCAATTTTATTACAGGTAGAAAAATAATATTTTTAATTACAGAAATCAAAAAAAATATTTTTGTATTGTAATAATAATTTTGTTTACATTGCAATTTTTTTTACAGATGTGGCTAATGGAGAGGCTAGGATTAATTAGCCCTCCAGATGACATTGAAAAATATACTCCCAATTGCTTCGTGAGAAGAAAGAAGCGCATCCCTAAGATTGGGCGCCATGGGTGGAGAAAAGTATTTGAATCACGTGATTTTGCTATCAAGTGGGTCATCCCATGGTGGAAAATAGAAAGGATGGTTGGTGTTAACAAGCAACCTTTCTGCCGTCTTCCAAGCTTGTCTCGCGTAACATATTATTATCCTTGCAGGGTAAAGAGACAATACGACTTACTTCAAAACATTCCCTCCGGGGATCTTCGTCCTCCCTATGAGTACCCTGTATCTCAAGAAGTAGATAGATTCGACGCTTACTGGAGCGCTAGACCTTTATGGGAAGTGATTACCCATAAGGTTGCCCCTTCTTTACCTAATGATGTAAAGAAGTGGTTGCTGAAGAAATCTTCGATTGATCAGGGTAGAACCGATGTGAAGCATCATCTAGGTGACAGGGTGACACATGCCAAAGAACGCTTAGGTGCAAGAATTGAATTCAAAACACCTACAATGCCTAGGAGGAAAAATACTACTAGAGACAAAGGAAAAAGGAAAGCTAACACCACAGACAAAAAGGCTTGGGTGGAAAAGAAGCATGGAGTGCTAGCTGAAGGGGAGACAATCTATTCCAGAATTGAATGTAGGTCCTCTAAAGGATGCCTACTAGCTAAAGTAATGGATGAAGAGGAGGAAGCAGAAAAGAATTGGAAAAGAGCTAAAAAGGAAAAGAAAGATTAAAAACATTGCTTAGCTTTAGATTTATTAGACTTAGATTGTTATTTAAAGTTAATTTATTTCAGCCTTATTTAAATTCCATCAATAATGTAATTTTGTTTTATTAATGAAATTTCAGCTTTCAATTAAATTGTTTACTTTAAATTTATTTTATTAAAGCAATGCAAATCGAAAAAAATTAATTTTCCAGAAGTTCTTCGAGTACGGAAGTCAAAAATTTTCCGAAAAACACCGAAATTTACCCAGGTTTTATTTCCAAATTGGCGCCAGTAATTGGGGTTTGACGCCAGCTGTTGAGGTCTGGCGCTAGGCGCCAATACCATCGGCTGGCGCTGATGACTTCTGGCTGGCGCCAGGCTCTGTTCTGCGACGCCAATAATTTGCCGATTTTTCTGTTGACTTATTAATTGATTCTGGAATGCGGAGATGTCGAAAAATAACGTGGCCGCACCCGTAAAGGGTTGCCTACGTATCCTTTCTTAAGGAATCAGGCCGAACGTAGCTCTCTTGAGTATCATACTCAAGTAATTATGGGTAGTATTTTTTCAGTTGGTTAAGATTGGTCACGTTTGAGAATTCATTGCCATCCATATCAGCTAGTTTTGCTGCACCACCTGACAGGATTGTTTTGACAATGTAGGGGCCAGACCAGTTAGGTCTAAATTTTCCCCTTGGGTCTAAAACATTTTTCCTTAGTGCTTTTAATACCAAATCCCCTTCTTTGATATTTCTTGTCTTGACCTTCTTATTAAAATGTCTAGCCATACGAGTTTGGTAACACTGAGTGTGATGTAGAGCTTCTTGTCGTTTTTCGTCGAGTAGAATCAGTTCTTCATATCTTGCCCTAGTCCATTCAACTTCATCGAGTTTACTCTCTAGCGCAATGTGTAAAGATGGTATTTCTAGTTTGACAGGTTGTACGGCATCCATTCCATATACCAAGGAAAATGGCGTATTTCCTGTTGATGTACGGATTGACGTGCGATAACCCCACAATGCGAAGTGGAGTTTGTCAGGCCAATCTTTATAATTTTCTGTTATTTTCTCGATGATGGTCTTTAGATTTTTATTAGCTGCCTCGACTGCTCCGTTTGCTTGAGGTCTATAAGGGGAAGAATGATGATGTTGAATGCCGTATTTTTGCAGCAATTCTTCACATTCGGCTTGAAAGTGAGTTCCATTGTCACTTATCATTTCATGTGGGACTCCGTGTTGACAGATAATATTTCTCTCGATAAAGAGTGCTACATGTTTTGTAGTGAGTTTAGCGTATGATTGCGCTTCGACCCACTTTGTGAAGTAATCGATTGCTACTAGAATAAATTCGTGGCCTCCTGTCCCTGGGGGAGTGATTTTTCCAATTATGTCAATTCCCCATGTAGAGAATGGCCATGGAGATGTGTAGGTGTAGAGCACAGATGGAGGGACATGGTGTAAATTGGCATAAATTTGACACTTAGGGCATCTTTTTACGTATTGATGGCAATCCCTATTCATTGTAGTCCAATAATATCCTTCTCGCATTATTTTCTGGACTAACATTTTTCCATTTACATGAGTTCCACAGATTCCTTCGTGAACTATTCTCATTATTCTTTGTGTATCCATCTTTCCTACGCATAGGAGAGCTCGACCTTTAGGTACCCTTTTATGTAGCTCATTGTCTATGAGTACATATTGAGAAGCCAAAAATCTTAGTGCTCGCTTTGCTCTTTTGTCAGCATGAGGAGGGTATTCTCCATTGGTGACATAGTTGAGTATGTCTGTGTACCATGGTTCTTCTTCTTGTTCTTCTTCTTCATCTTGGACTAAGTTGTCGTCTTCTATAGCCTGTATATACGCTGGTTTATGCCTTTTTTCGATAGTTATAGGCATTTGCTCGATTTTCGTGGGAATCCTAACCATCGAGGCTAATCTTGCCAAGGCATCAGCAAATTGGTTTTCTTCTCTAGGTAGATATGTGTATTCTACCTTCTCTAACTGATCGGTAAGAGTTTCCAGATAGGTTTGGTAAGGGGCTAGGCTTTCCTTCCTTACTTTCCACCTTTTAGATATCTGATTGATGATCAAAGAAGAGTCTCCGAATATCCTTAACTTCTTTACTCCCAATGCCAGGGCTGTTTCAAGGCCTACCACGCATGCTTCATATTCAGCAGCGTTGTTGGTAACGTCGAAATCAAGCTTTATTGAGATTGGAACGTTTTCTTCTTTAGGTGATACTAGTAGCACTCCGACGCCACATCCCTTTTGGTTTGAGGCTCCATCGAAATACAAGGTCCAAGTATCATCTTCGGTAACAATCAAATCTTCATCTGGAAACATTGTTTTCACATGGAAAACACTACTTTTTCATCAAAATCGGATGAGTTCAGAATCTGATCGGGATTAAAACGGGATTAATATTAACGAACGAAAATCTAAAAATTAAAAACTGCCCGAAAATCATATTTAGAGGCTTAAAACATTGTTTCCACATGGAAAACACTACTTTTTCATCAAAATCGGATGAGTTCAGAATCTGATCAGGATTAAAACGGGATTAATATTAACGAACGAAAATCTAAAAATTAAAACACGAATCTATGTGTTCAAAATAATCTGGAATTAAGTTAAACTAATCAGTTGTTATAATCACCAAAATTTCAAAACATCATTACTATAAAATCCCTAAATCAATTGTTCATAAAAACCCTAAAATCATGATTTTCAATAAATTGAAACCCTAGGTTTATAATTCATAAAATATGAAATTTATAACATAAATATAATCTGAAATTTATAATCTTTATACCATTAAAATATAATTTGATACTAAAAATATAATCTTTATACTAAATTCAAAACCCAAAATAATTAAATTAACATTAAGCAAAATAATGAAACAAAGGAGGATGAAAATGAGACTAACCTTTTTGTGTGGGAAATTTTTGGAGATTCATGGGGTATTTATAGGAGAGAATTATTGTAGGGTAAAAAGAAAGATTGGGCCTCATAAAAATAATGGGTCGATTAAGTAAGCAAATGGGTTAGGCTTGTGTGATTGGACATAAATTGTAGAATAAAGGTGCATAAAATAATTTGTTCAAATAATTTTTGACCCAGATTAATAATTTGAAACTTTTGAAATTAAATTATGAAAAATAACAAATAAATATTATAAATAAAATAAATTTTCATTTATAAAACATATAAAAATACGGGGGATTACAAGATTTGGTATGTATAACAGAATTAAAAAAAATATAAATTTATTTATATAAAATATCAAATTTAAATACAATAATTATTTTAATATATTATTCAAATAAAATACAAATATAAGACCTTAGGTGTGCTGTTATCATCTTTGTCATTTTTTCTTTCTTTTTCATTAGTTACTGGAACTTCTTCTTCAGTAACTTCTGCATTTTTCTCATTTGATGGTTGAGGAGAAGGAGTGGGGGTAATTAAATTAAACATTGGCATAGAATGAGCTCCCATGGAAAAACTCCTACCTTCTTGCACAATCCTAGTCTGATTATCATTCAAACCAGCAGAATAAACTTCATTGAGTCCCCTAGCTTTCCTTGGTGTCCTAGGAGGTGATGTTGAAGAACCAAGAACACCCTCCACACCAACTGAGCTAACCACATTTTCTCTTGGTGCTGTGCCAGGTTCATAATTTACAGCAACAGTTTCAACATCAACTGAAACAACAACATCAGCTCCTTTGTCAACAGCAGCAACTTCTGTACCAAGTGAAACATCAGCGACAGGTCCTTGGTGAACAGTCAATACTTTGTCTTCATCTGCATTTTTCTCTGGTATTTGTTCAAGTATACCAGTTTCAGGTATATCAGTTTCTTCTTCTTCATTGAATTCTTTTTCCTTATTTGCATCCTCTAATTTATCACTTTTAGGTATATCTTGACTTAAGACTTTCTCCAAATCAAGATTAGCAATAACATTATTCACCTGTATAAAATAAACATTAATATCAAACATAAACCTTAAGTTATTTTCATATTAAAAAATATAGATAAAGGTAGTTAAACTTACAATTTCATCACACTTAAGCTTAAGATCAAAATTATCCAATTCAGTGGCTAACTTTTTGCTCTGCATAGCAGCTAACACTATTTCATCAATTTTAGCTAAGAACTGTGGATTGGAATATATATCATCATCTCCTTGAGATTGAGATTCTTGTGAAGTTTTTATTGCTTCATCCTTCAAATCAATAGCAAAGTGAATTTGGTTCTCTGATACGATCTTCAAGTCACGACCAAATTTCATCATTTTCTTTTTCACAACCTTATAAGAAAAAAGAGAATAAAGAATGAATGAGTTAAATATAATAACATATCCTACATAAAAGAGACTCAACATTCTAATTCCTGATAAAAATTAAATAATTTCTGAATAAAACAATATTATTCTGACTATAAAAAATTAATTCCTGACAAAAATAAACACATTCCTGACAAAAATAATGTTATTCCTGTTAAAAGTAATATAATTTTTGATTTAAAAATTTTTATTCCTAATTGAGATATAAGTTATTTCCTGACTAAAATAATTCCATTCCTGAATAAAAATCTCATATTCCTGATCAACATTCTCATATTAACAATGATATCAAATTTCTTACTCCTGATAAAACTAAACTAATTTCTGACTACAATTAATACTGATTCATATAATATTAATCACTGAATTATTGACAAAAAAAGTTAGTACATAATAAAAGGTTATACAGAATGAACTCTTGAATTAAAAGCTTTAATAAATTAATAAAAAAAAATGAGATTTTAAACTTACATCAATATCCATTTTATCAATCTCATCATCAGTTGGGTACTCTTCAGGAATTTTGTACATGACATATCTAGCTTGGTCATCTTCGGCTTTCAACTCAATTGGGGTAGATTGTACACCCTGACCTTCCTTATTTCCACCAGAATCAATTGGGGCAGATTGTACATCCTGACCTTCCATATTTTCACCAGAATCTTCATCATCATCAGTATCTTCAAGTTTAAACTCAATGTTATCCAACTGAAAAGATTTAAGAAGCTCCTGTTCACTTTTGCCAGTATACTGTAATGGTAATGTCTGAGGATACAATTTCACAGTACCATAATCAATATTTTCAGCAACGGCTTTAATCCGCTCATTCAGAGATTCACATGACCAATTCATTACAAATGGCTTCCTATCTAAAGTGGTCCCAAACTTAAACTTTTGCAAAGAAAAAAAAACAATTATAAAGGCAACCAAACAACCATTTACTTGTTTTGATTTACTTTTCAATTCTTGTCCTTCCTTCTTCTTCAAAATAAAGACTGGAACTCTGCTATAGATGTACATAACCAATCCATCACATAACCAGTCCAGTTGTAAGTCTTTATAAATCGTACATCTTCCAAAGAGGACTTATCACCAATTGGAACCAAAAAATTAGATACAACAAACATAACAAAGAGTCTCTTGAATTCATAACCTCCACCCCTATATTTCTCAAACAATGCTTGATAAGTAAGAAAATTGGCATATGTCTTCTTCTTCTTCTTCTTACTTTGAGCTGCTATTTTAGATTCCTTCTTCTTGCTTTCAATACCTTTTTCAGATTCATCACTAGTTTTCCTCTTCTTTTTTTTGTTAGTTTCAGATTCATTTTCTTCTTCCAAATCTTCTTCTCCATCTAAACCCAAAAATTTCCTCCACTCTGATTTCAAAGTCATCAGGATTAAAGCCTTTCTTGTTTTTGGAAATCTCTTTCACAGGTATATCAACATCAACAATATCAAAACTGTCATATGAATGGCATGTTATTTTTTTTACCAACAATCAGATTTCTTGCCTTAGGATTACAATGAGTTACTATATAACCATACAACTGGTGACTAATATTATCCTTCAATTTCATATTAAGCAACCCACCAAACCCAATTTCTTTTACATCCTTTTTTTGCTGACCACTTAAATCTTCCATGATTTGACAAAGATGATTAGGACCAGATTTATTACCAAGCTCTAAGTCTTCAATATCATCTTCACTAAGAGAACTGAAATTTGAAAAGTAAAAAATCACATTAAAATTGAGAGCTTTTTAAAACATTCTTATTCATGATAATAATTATGTTAATGATAATTACTGATTATAATAAACATATCTTTATTATAAAAATCTTTATGCAAATCACAAAGTACTAAAAACCACTCTAAGTAAAATGAAAGACTAATAACTGATAAAAGTTATCTAATATCTGACTAAAACGTGCTAATTGCTGACGTTTAAATTGTTATTCCTGACTAAAATACACCAAAGCCTGAGATATATTTTCTAACCATTCTAATTCCTGATTAATAATATTTAATTCCTGATTATATTAATCTTATTTCTGACTTGAACTTGCTAATTCCTAAAATTTAGAATGTTGTGCTAGACTGAAATACACCAAGAACTTAATTAAATTATCTAATATCTGAAGAAAGCAAACTAATTCCTGATTATAATAATCTTATTTCTGGCTTAAAATTGTTAAATACAAAACTGTAACTATTAACTTCATCAATTGAGTATTTTTATTTTTTTATGACTGATAAACATAGATCAATTCCTGATATAAGTAAGCTAATATCTGACTAAAACTTGATAATTTCTAACTTTTAGAATTATATGTCTGACTTGAATACACCAATTCCTTAAGTAAACTTTCTAATATCTGACTAAACCATCCTAATTCCTAGCTAATAAAATCTAATTTGTGAGAATAATAATCTTATTCCTCACTTAAAAATATTAAATGCAAAAATCCTAAATATTCACATCATAATAAAGCATTATGAATAGTGAAACAACCATATCCATAACAAAGGGCAAAACAAGAAAAGATAAACCTGACAAATATAATCTATTACCAAATTACAATATAATAACCAGATATGTATGTTTATTTCCCAAGAAAAAATATTCAATATGAAACAACAAATACAAAATGCTATGTCTTTTTGCGAAATAAATAGAATAGAATTTCACACCTAACAGGTCAACTTCGTTTAGAACCAGGTTTAGGACCACGCTTCTTCAATGGTGGTTCTGAATCGACCCTAAAAAACGAAATAATAACTTATAAAAATGATTTTTAAATAAAAACAGTATAACCTAAAAAATAACTGAAGTATAATAAACCTTTCAGCCATTGCAACTGTATTCTCCTTTTTTCGAGCTTGTTTACTTCGTTTAAGATAAACTTTTAAGGGAGAAGAATCTTTAATCAATGAAATGGTAGGAATTAATTGAGTCGAAAATGACGTATGTTAGGGTTTATAAAGAAGAAGTAAAAATTAAATACATGCAAATATAATTAAAGCTAGAAAATAATGTAGTTATGAGAATTATTCGGAAACGTGAAATTAAGTCGATAGTAATGGAGTGTAATTGATAAAAATGGAGTGAAAATGCAGAAAACGTGGGTGAGAAGAAGGAGGAGGAAGGCGGAACGATGGATGTGTTTGAAAAAAAAGGCTATTTAAGGTTCGGGTCGCGCGCGGGCTGAACTTTAATAAACGGGCCGAGCACGGGCCAATTAATAGAACGGACTCACATGAGTCCGTTCTACACAATATTTTTCGTTTACGTTTAGTATTAATATAATATTTTTTAATGTTAGTAATTAAAGACATTCTAACATATGTTTGCTCTTTTTTTTTTGAAAGAAGTCCTAAAGGACATTAAATTTCATTAATAATAGCCATACGACATTTACAATTGACAATTAACAATAATGAAAACGAATTTAACAAAATCAAACAAGAATTAATCGAGGAAGGGCTAAGAATACGAATACATAAATATAACAATTCGGCACTGTAGGGAATATTTCAAGCATTATCCCTAACTTGAACCCCACTGTGATCATACACTAAAGTACGGTGGCGTCCAAAGGGAAAGAAGATAGAGCAAAAGAGTCGCCAACAAGTTTTAGGAACTTGTAAACCATTCACGAGGTGAAGGTTACACCCCTTAACGATCCAAGAGATCGTCAACTCCAATAGGTTTGGAACCATGACTGGTAGTTCGGGGATGAAGGTACAAATCCAACCTAAAAGAGATTGAACCTGCCCTAAAAACAGGCCTCTACTTTATTCTGATCGTATTCATGTGCGCTTTCTGACTAACATGCAATCATTAGGTTTACCCTAAACTTGTTTATCTATGTTGGTTGAATATTAATGTACAAATAAATCTATTATTAATGCACAAATAAATCTATTATTGGCGATCAATTGAATTATAATCATATTAACCCTAAACAAGATTATTAATTATCTTATATAAGCGTGATTACATGTACAAATTTCCTTTAAACATGCATAAAAGGTGTGATCAAGCAATAACAATAAATATAATCAAGCAACATAATAATAAATAATTATAATCATAATATTAATAATAATCATGTTAAAGCATAATAATAGTAAGACCCTAGGCATGATACTAACAAGATTAATAACTAACCCTATCATGTCACTAAACAATAAAGATCAAAGCTTTAACTCTAACATGATACTAACATGAATATTAGGAAAGAAATAAGAAGCATCGCAACAATCATAATAAGCATATTTAATATTATAACCTTTTCCCTAAACATGATACTAGGAATCATTGTTGTCATTCAAAACATCAAGTATCCTAACATGATACTAGGAATCATAATAACAACCTAGACATGATTTCTATATCATAATATCAATGCAAACAATTAAAGCACTTACTTGGATGCCTCGTATCTCTTTCTAATAACAAAATACACACGTTAGTAACTTCAAGGAAAATATAAACAAACAATTAAATTAAATAATTGAAATAGAGATTTGGGACCAAACCCTCAAAAATTAAAACCTTTCACGTCTAGGACGAAGGCAACTTCGAACTTGGCTAGATGTTTCTTGGTCTTGTGAATGTGGAATTTTGTATGCAAAAAGGTTGGTTTAGAAAAGAGAGAGAGAGAATAAGCTTAGAGAGAGAAGAAAATTAGAGAGTTGTTGATGAAAAACGGAGGTTTTAGGAGGCTATTTATAGAGAAAAATCAGCCAAACGGATAGAAAAACAAATCAGAGTTTCGACGAGGATAAAAGAAGTTAGCGCCAGACGCTGAACATTAGCGCTAGACGCTAGGCATTAGCGCCAGGCGCTAATGTCTGTTGTCAGACGTTAATTAATATTTTCACGCGTTTTCTTAATTTAGATAAAATTTAGCCGTACAAAAGGGCAAAATCGTATTTTCCTTAAAAACACTCTTTTATTCTGATTAAAACTCCAAAAAATCAACCAAAGTTAATTTATCAATGCTAATTGAATTAGGAATGAAAAGAACCTTATAAAAAAAAATCTAAAAGACTAAAATCAATCCTAATTGCATTAGGAATGATAAATCCATCTTAGGCCCTCCTCTAGATCATTGAGCCACATATAAGGATCAAACCGGGCCCAGTTTAGTAATTTGGCCATAATTTCCTCATTATTCATCGGAATTGGGCTTATAATATATCGTTGGAAAGATTTTTTCAAGCCCCATCCAACTACACATCATTGAACCCTTGCCATGGACCAAACTAAACTGGATTGGCTGTTTTCTTAAAATAGGTTTTCAAAAACAGAGAAAGAAGAAAAGAAATTAAAACTATCCGCAACACTAGACTTTCTACACTTTCACTTTTTCGATTATGATTCGACGTGAAAGGTACTCATCACCGGGTTTGGTTTTGGGAGACACAAATGGGTGTCTACTGGCACATTCTCGGTTCGTTGTCTCATACAACTTTTTGAGTGGATCCGTCGCCGCTTCGCAATTTTGTGAGAAAGTAAATTCTTGTGTTGATTCCGTAACCCGAATCCAACCCATAATCAATAGTAGCCCCGCACAACCAGAGACCAAATTAAACGCAAATAAAACCTTGTCTTTCGAAGGAGTCCGAAAAACCTTGTCTTTCGAAGGAGTCCGAAAAACCTTGTCTTTCGAAGGAGATAAACCCTTTCTTTCGAGGGAGACATTATTGTAACCTAAGAAACAAAAAACTTACAAGAAAATAAAGATTGGGGCTTTCCACCGGTGAAATCCGATGGAAGCCCCTTCAAAATTGACAACAGAGGCTAAAGTTTAGGAGAGAGAAGAGAGAGGAGGCTAGGGTTTTTTTACTGTTGAGTTGATAGAATAACTTTGATATTATTACATATGTTTGCTCTTTAAATACATTTAGTTTAATAATTATTAGGTAACCGGGTACCCAACCGGTTCCGGATCCAAAAAATGAGAATTAGAATTGGAATCGGTTGTAATCGGTTCCTTAATATATTCCCTGGAATTGGAACCACCGGTTCCAATTCCGATTCCGGACCCGCCGGTTCCTTTATTGGTTCAAATTCCAATGTCGAGTACCCGAAATTTTTGCTCACCCCTAATAATCTCATTGTTATTTTTTTATTCCTTCACTCATCAATAATAAAATAACGCAATTTATTAGCTTGACCTACTGAAGCTAATTGCGAACAATTTCTCTTATTCCGTAATATTGTGGAAATGAAAATCAACTCCTCTTCTGCATCTCTATCTATACTTAGTATTTAAAAACAAAAACCATCATCCTTATAATGCCACATGTACATTTAATTTTTTTTCTCCAATGCCACATGTCATCTCATTTAATCTTTCTTTTTTTAATCCCTTTTCTCATATGAAAAAAAAACTTTAATTCAATACATGTATAATGATTGAAGGTTGTTTGGTTCACTTTCCTCCGGTTTAATTTCTACTACAATTGCATTTAATTTTCACCTCTTCTTCTCCTCTATAAACTATTCATTTGCCAATATAAATATATTTAAAAATAATTATATATATTGTATACCTATTAATAAATCGTGCATTGCACGGGCTAGAAGACTAGTTGGGTTTAACACAAAATCCCTAACTACTTTCCAAATAGGATTGGTTTTGGTGGTTTTTATTTATTATATTTTGATTCGGCATAAACTGCTAACGTCATTAGCGGCTTTGTATTAAACCATCTAACAACATTAGCGTTAAATATTAGCATGAGGGTCAACAAATATAATTTTTTTACAAGAAAAAAGAAATAAAAGAGACCTATCAAATACTCCCTCCGTCCCTTTTGCCCCATTGCTATTTTTAGGGTCAAACTTTGAAAATTTTGACCATAAATAACCGTTATTCTATAAAAGATAGTATAGTCATGAGTGGTCTTATTAGATTCGTCTCATTGTGTATTTTATTAATATCACAGTTTTATAATTTTTACGTGTATGGAAATAAATATGCATACGTTTTCATATGCGTGTTGGAGACCGTGCATAGTCAAATGGGGCAAAAAAATAGAGACAGAGGGAGTAAGAAGTTAAGACTCTTTCAATTCATCATCTACAATTAAGCTCATTCTAACAAGCACTTTAGGGCATGTTCACAAGCAGAGTATGGTGAAGAGCTATCCTCGGAAAATGACACATTTTCATCTGTCAAATATGAAGATGAATGGTCTAATGTCTGGAAGGGATAATTTGTATCAAACATTCTCAGAATATTTTGGTCAGCTAATATTGCTGAAAGCCTGAAATGACTTGGTTTTGATGTTATAATCGATATATTGTGTGCATCTGATACAAATAGCATTCAGGAAGACAGCAAATTGCTTGTGCTATTAGTATTAAGAGCAATATAAATGCCGCAGTAAAAATTGCCTAAAAGATCAGTAGAGCAGCTATCTTACAAGAATATGGCTTAACATCTTTACAAATAGTTCCTCTGCTGTTTTTTGTTGGAAACAGTACTATACACAGCTAATACACTGAATTCTGTACGTAAAGCTGAGGTGAAGATATCTGAATGAGTTAAAAACAGGTTTAACAAACTTCAGCAACTCCGAATCTGTAGCTTTCACAGAATCACACTAACCCCATCTGGCCATGTTTAGCATTATATGTAAACTGCAAAGTTTTGCAAGCCCATGGTAAACAGATTGCAGAAGAGAATAATCAACAAATATGGTCTCATATCCTAGTGAATAAAAGAAAATACCTGGAGAGAATTACAGTTAAAGGAGTACTCAAGCTGATCCTTGTTGCTGGTGAAACTTTAGAAGAGCCCGTATGCAATCCTGGTGGTGGCGGTGATGATTGTAAACTATCAGCTGATGTCCGTGTCAAGTCCATTTCTGGAGTTGGAGAGAGAAGATTTGGGGAACCTGCAATAAATTACCAAGATTAATTTAGTACTTAATCTCATGAATAGAGATTACAACATGCTCCTGTTTGACAGATGGAAAGATAAATACCTGAGAATTGCTCAGTAGTAGTATTTATTCCAGACTCTGGACCTGCTGTCATGAATTGCATTACAATTATATCATTTACGGATAGTTGTTTGGTTGAATACTTTAAAAGCTCAATTAGCGAGTTAATCCAACACCAAATGTAGTACCTGCTCTTTGGAGAGGGGGTGATGCCTCAGAATCTGGCCAACAGTAAGTAAGAAAGATGAAATAATTAGTCCACAGGAATAGACAAAATTATTAACAGTGAGATTGTAGTAACATGTATAAGGATGATGTCCTAGCTAATACTCAATTGTAATGGCAAATATTATCCAATCATATTACTAGTAGTACTACTTCATTTGATAGTTGTAGTATTGCTTTCTGCTACAAATCCTAACTAAGGGTTTTACTTACAGATTTATAGCTGCAAACTTACCAAAAGTTGTTCCATCACCTCTACTAAGTGTTAGTTAAACGAAGTTAAAGCTCATTACATTGGAAATTTTCGTAAAGTGAAGTTAACAATATCTGTAAATTATTTACATCTAGAAGGGCTTACCACAGTCGAGTTCAATATCATCATACATTGTTCATAACAATTGATATTGCAGGGTTTATTAGACTCACTCAATTCATTTGACTCCTAAATCAGAATTTCAATGTATACTACACATATCTAGGGACATGGTAACCAAAACCCGGGTAGGATTGAGCCTTGCCTACGCCACAACTCTTTGTGACTAACTCGGCGAAAATGTGAACACCAATAGAGTAGAACATGCATCTCATCACATAACACCAAAGTAACCAATAATAAATCTAAAATTTCTTCATTTACCATGTCTATGTACTAAAATAAGCTATTCTAACCACCAACATAGAGAGATAATAATCATATAATGATTATATTACATCTACAACCTAACATACTCGTAGTAAAATTCAAGTAAACCTAGCTCTATATATACCCGGGTGCAAGATGTAGTTCAAATAACCGAACAATTGCCACTACCAAATCACAACTCACAAATACCTCAACACTTTTCAATCAAATTAAAAATAATGCAAGCGCTAACAAATCGACTGCATTGAAATTAAGAGCATCTTAAAATTTCTAAAACAAGGTCAGAATTCTTCCCAATTGTTAATAAAAAATACAGTAATGTAGTTATATCAGATAAATTCAAACAGTAAATTTATTTTTGGTTTCCTCTTATAATTTATTTTTTACTAGATCATTTCAGGTCAGGAAAAAGAAATTGAAAACTCATCAAAATTCCTCAAATTAGGGTTGAGCAAAATGCAACCAAACAATCGCAAAATTGAGTAATAAATCAAAGCAAAAACACAAAATACAGATCATTAAAAAATCAAATAATTCAAACGAGGTGAAAAATCAAACGAACCGAACCTGAGCATAAAGATTTGAGAGAGAAATCAGTTAAGGAATCGAAGTTACTCTGGCGAGGAGGAGGACAAATGGAGGAGAGAGAATGAATCTTATCGGAATCGAGCGGAGCGCTGAAAATGGGAGGTTGAAGAAGAAGATAGCACAAGCAAAATCCACGCCCAGAAATGAGAATGTCGTTGTAATTGTGACAACAATCGTCAGAAACAGAGGAGGAGAAGTTGCTTGGTGGAGATACAGTGTATGGAAGACATGGTGAGAAGGAGACTAGTTCTTTGCTGCAGTTTTCTGACGCCATTGTTGAGGTTGAGGTTGAGGAGGAAGGAAGGAGGTTGGTGGAGAGGAGAAGAGTGAGGAGAGAGAAAATTGGAGTGTTGATGATCGCCATTGTTGAGTGCTCTAAGCTCAGAGAGAGAAATAGAGGGGAATGTGACACCTTATATTGTTTAAGGCGGGAAAGAGTTGCTTATAATCCTTATATTGACATCGTTAGTTCTTTTCTGTTAATGGTGTCAATTCGGGTTTTTGGGTTGGATTTGAGTGTCTTGATCGGATTTGGTGAGATCTATCAAATTGAATCTATTTAAAATTATGTCACTATATTATCGTCTCCATACAAGTCAAAATCTGATTTTGATTTTTAATGGAGGGTCTGTTTCGAATTAGATCGGTCGAGTCAGATTTTGACACCTCTAATTGAACCTTGATTGTTGACTACTTAGAGTAATTTGATATCATATGAGTAAAATGTTGATGAAATAATCTCAATGTATATTTTCAAATTTTTGAAACTGTAATGTGTATATTCTGATCTTATGGCTAGATAGGGATGACAATTGGGCAATGCAGGTACCCCTCCCTCATACTGACTACCGTTATAATTTTTATACCTGTCACTAACCCGCTATTCGAGGCGGGTAAAATTTTAACATCCATACCCGCCTAAGCGAGTAAAAGCCTAGATCCACTACCCATGTGGATATCTATCACTCGCTTTTATCCGCTTTTTACCCGTCAAACGAACAATATTTGTTTAATAAATTTTCAATAAATGTCATTTTGCCATATCTAAATTGATGTAAATACATAAATTAATTGCATATGATACAAGGTAATAATCAATTTGTGATAATACAAAAAAAAGTAGTAATAAGTTGGCGGGTAACTAGGTGGATAGTCAGGTCACTGGGGTAGACGGGTATGACATCAAATCCACCACCTACCCGCATCCCACGGCGGATATGACTTTTGTACCCATACCCGCCTACTTACTCGCCAAAGTCAGACCCATATCCGCTCCAACTAGGTCGGGTGCGCTACGGGACCCGCATTTTAATACCCACATGCCATCCCTATGGCTAGACCTAAGGCCTGTGCATTGAAAATCACGCAAATGGTAATGAGAAGAATTTTATGGTATGGAGTAAAATTATGTTCTTTTGGATTTATATTTTAGTTTTCATTTCATTTCATTTTGTTTTCAATTCAATTTAATTTAGTTATTTATTTGATCCGATTTAATTATTTGTCTAATTCAAATGTCCGTGGTAGATAACCGTACACTTTTATTTTTTCCAATATCTTATCATCAAGACATGAACCATTAATTTGGGATCATTAATGATATACTGACATTGGTTTAATACAGAATGAAGAAATTTTAAATTTAAGGAAAATTTGTTCAGAAAAAACTTTTTAAAGTGAACCTTTTGTTCAGAAAAACCTTTTAAAAATTTTTTGGATAGAAGAAACCAGTTATAAAATTTTATTTGTTGAAGACAACCAAATGAGACTTTCTGACGTTGACTCGCGTTTTTTTCGACATTGACCACCCTTTTTCCCACATGTGTGTGTCACGTGACTCTTAATTTTCTAATCACCACCCCCTTTTGCCAACTCCACTTTCTTTTCCATCCAATTTAACACATATTGTCTCTCCTGCTTTCTCTCTCTACTCTGTGTAAATAAGCCATTGTTGGAGTTAAGTCAATTCAAAGCAATTGAAGGCTTTCCCAACAAGCTTTGACCAGAGGTAAGTGCTTAATTTGTCCATCTCTAGAGTTTTTGAAAGTTGATTAGAAAATACTCAAATATGCAGCAATTATGGATCCAGTAGGTGTAAATTACTATTGTTGAGTTGGTGTAAATTGAATGCAGATTCAATTTGTCATTGATGATGTTGCAGCCATGGCATAGAAGAGAGTAATTGCCTCGATGCTTGTTCATGTAGATGAGAGAGAGTAGGAGAGAGAGTGTTTAATTTGGAGGGAAAAGAGTGGAATTAGGAAAAGAGGGGTGTGATTAGAAAATTAGGAAGCACGTGACAGTCAACGTTGGAAAGTCTCACTTGGCTATCTTTAACAAAAAATAAATAAAAAAATATAACAGTTTTCTCCTAGTCAAATTTTTTTAAAAAGGTTTTTATGAACAAAAAATTCACTTAAAAAGGTTTTTCTAACAAATTTTCCTAAAATCAAACATATACTTCCAGTCTTCCAATGTGACTTTAAGCTAGCTAGAAAGGTTAGGTTTAGTATTAAATTAAATCTTGGACGCCAAGACAAATTCCTTGGTCACATGAACATCAAATTCATTAAACAAATTCTCTTCTTAGGCAACCATCAATGCTCAATTAACTTTCTCATGGTGTGAGTACAAATCTACAATAAGGATTAAAACACGACATAAGAAATTTAGGCTATATAAAAACCAAGGCATAAAGAGCTATAAAAATTAACCAACAGTTGAAGCAGAAAATATAATCCTCTTTACTACCAGATGAAGGTACATTGCTTCCATTCTCCACCACATGTAGCATCGATGTAACATTTTTGGTTGGATGCGACTGCTGCTCCACCACAGTAGAATTGGCAGGCGTGGTACTAAGGCCTAATTGACCGCCAATTGCCTGAGGAGGAGGAGGTTGCGGCAGTAGGGGAGTTTGCTGGGCAGTCCGAATATCCTTGGCTGAACTGTTGGGAGGAATTGGAAGAGATATTGGCATTGTACCTAAATCTTCAACAATAAATGAAACTCATATTCAGAAAAGATTATGAGTAAATAATGTATTGTATCATTGTATGAATATGATTAGAATGTATTTACCTCGGCACATGGTGAAAGGAGGGACAGTAATGTAGCAGCTTGAAAAGGACAAAGAGAAAATGGTGGTTAATTGAGGAGCATCAGTCATGAAAACTGAGCACAAACAGTGGAACCCAACTCGAAGAGCTTGGTTAAGGGCTCTGCAACAAGGCTCTAAGAAAACATATTGTCCTTCTTGGTTTAAGCACTTATCAAGCTGTAGGCCTTGTAACGAACAACCCGGGCTTTGAGATTCTATCCCAAGAGGTAAAACACACAAGAGTAAGGTTATTACTAGAGCTAATTTTACGCACATCATGACTCTCAAAACCATTATGTTTTCAGCAGTTTCCTAGAGTTGATCAGTCTAAACTATATATAAGCTTAGAGCTTTTGGAGGGCAGTTTGTACTTCCTCATTCTGTTTTCATGATTCCATAATTGCCCTTCTGTATCAATTTGTTATGCTCATTTTTATTGTTTCATTAAAATGATGGGGCAGATCAGTAATTTAAGACGAGTCACACGAATGGTAAACGAAGTCATGTAAATGTGAAGGGTACCAACTATGAGGGATGCTTAGATGAATGACTTATCCCACAATCAAAGCATTGACTGTATGAGCAATAAGGAAGAAAACTAGGTAATCAACTGATAAGCATTCATGTGCATTCTGATCACACCTAAAACATGTGTAATTGTGTAAATTCTCTGAATAATCAAGATCATTAAATAATTTCGATATCAAACTCTTCACAGTATAAGGACACAAAATAAAATTTTATTTCACAAAAACATGTACATAAATATTTCCTGATAAACAATCAACCTTACAATACAAGAAAAAGAAAACACACCCGAAACAAATAATCACAACTCTCAAAAGAATAATCCTCATCCATATATTACATAACAGTGGATAAATCAGAAAATAATCTAGAAGTACTTCATCATCATGACAGCAACTGCCGAAAGCAAGACAGCAGGTGAAATGCTCAGAGAAGGCATTGCAGCTGAATCCGAGGGGTTGAGAGAAGAACCAGAACCCGTTCCTGTACTTGTTGATGTTGGTGGCAGAGAACCACCTTCTACTGTAGATGGTGGAGTCAATGTTGGATTCGCGTCTGAAACTGGAGCTAGTGCTGGTGTATCAGATGTAGGAACTGTACCTGTTGCATAGTTAAATAACAGATCAGAATTAGCCTTAATACTTTCATAAATCTTGCTCATGTACTGGAATTCAAATGAATTTCATGATAAAGATACTAACCGACGGGACTAGGAGAGATGGATGATGCAGGGGAGGCAGATGGGCCAAAGGCAACCGGACCTGCAAGTATCAAGAAAAATTAGCAAATTAATAACTATTAACTACTATGTCGAGAACAGATACTAATATAATGAAATTCTGATCAATTTGATTTATTAATGAGGTAAAATTATCGGAAAAAAGAAAGGAAAACATATAATCGTACCTGGAGCAGGAACTGGAGCACCAGGAGAAGCTGAAATCAGAGAAAAATACAACTTTAATATCACAAGATAAGAAAACAAAAAAAAAAAAAAAAAAAAAAAAAAATAAAAAGTCCTTTTTTTTTTTTTTTTTAGTTCTGAATTTAGTCAAAGTTTATAAGCTTTGATTAATAAGTTGTGAAATACAATGTATACATATAAATGATGAAGTATGTACTTAAATATAACTTCGTACCACAATTCATACATGATTTTTAGAAATTAAACAAGGATACCATTAGTACTATATTCACCTTATCAGTGTAGTCATTCTTTTGTATTTTAGCCAATGACATCATTATGAATAATATAAAGTATTTCGATGTTTATGTTACTAAATTTAGAAAGTTCAAAGAGTGATAAATTTATCATAATAAAACATGACAGATTGATAGGTAATAATAAACTATAGAGCAGAGGAGGTTATAATGTTATATTGTTATAATGATTTCACCTTTGCACTGAAGTGGAACCCCAGGTTGATTGCAGGCCCTAGGGAGGGAAATAGCCGTGGTCCGGTTGATAGGAAGACGGAAAGGAACACCCCCGGTCACAATTTGGCAAATACAGTCAGTGCCATTGCTCATAAGATTCCTTAATGAGTTGCAACAATCGGTTGTTGGTGAAGATCCGGTGCCACTGCTGTTGGTAAGGTAGTTTACGCAAGGAGTAAAGCTCGAAAGCATCGAGGATGTGCAAGGGGAAGTAGGAACTTGTGCATAAGCTCCTAAATCTAGCACCATCAAAGAAATTGCTAATACTATGACACCCTTCATCATTTCCATGAGGAGTTTAATTTTTTTGCAAACTTTAGTGCTTGGTGTTAGTAACAAGGGTAAAATTGTTGATTAATGAGGGCTTTTTCTAAAGTAGTAATGAAATATAATTGAATTTGTAAGTTGGTGATTTGAGAAGGTTTAGTATGCAACAATTTATAGACAATTTTGAGGTAATAATAGTTGAAATATGGAATATTTGGTAGTTTTAAAGTGGGTTAGGAGCTCAGCTACTTTTAACTAATTTATAAATACTAAAATAGGACTAAGTTTAGGTGGGTTTGGTCTGTTTTTGGGGTTAGCCATCTGACTTGGGATAATACTAATTTTAATGATTGGTCATCAGCTTAAGTCACAGTTATTATCAATTGGAACACTTAATCACTTATAACTGTTTTTGGTTTTAAAAGTAACCTAAACTATTGAATTAGTCAGCAAAAGGAAGAGTTTAAAGAAAGTAAAGCAAAATAAAGGTCAAAATACTAGGCAAAATTTTCTTTTGGATGTTTAAGTTTGTGTCGTATTCAAAGGATTTTATATTTGTATTGCATATCAAATCAGTGCTATTATGTCTCTAATTACAGTCCGTAAAAAATTTATATTTTGAAAGTATTTATTAAGACAAATCGTGCAATGTTGGTACAATAAATAATATATGGGAAGTAAAAGATCATATGAAGGATGAGAAAGTACATTTTGGGTGGCAATATTGCAATAATATAGAATGTTGCACTTTCAATCTTAAGACTATTTCGTATAGAAATAAGTTGCTTATTTGAGGTATTATGGGTAAGTGAAACTTTTAATTGGTACAAAAACTTCAGATACTCAATCAAATGACTTTTACCGCTTCTTAGGAAATAAAACTCCATGAATTAAAATCTTCCAAAGTTCTAATATAAGGAAATATCATTTACTACTACTCCATGAATTTGCAATTGTTAATACTTTATTGTACATAAACTTTCATTGGAAATACAAGATTCATAGCGAGGATGGTAAGTATAGTACTCGTAATGCTTTGTTCATAGCAACATTATGGGGTTTGTGGAAGTCGAGAAATGCTAGATGCTTCAAGAATGCTAATGGGAACGCGAGTTTGGTGAAGGAATTTATAAACCAAGCAATGCAAGACCATGAAAGCTTCATTTATAAGGGTAATCAAGGAACTCCCGACAGGGAGTTGAGGTGTAATGACCCAATCATTCCTCCTGGCTTTTATCATGTGCACTTGGGAAAGGACATGACTGGTTATGATAACTTCATTGTGGAAGCTGATGGGTCATGGGATAAGGAGACCTCTAGAGCAGGGGTTGGTTGGGCGGCAGTGAGGGTTAGCCCTACATGTAGGACAATGGAGGGGGGAAGATGTGGGGTGGCCTCTTCAGCAGTTCAGCGTGAAGCTTGGGCGTGTCTTGAGGCAATGAAATGGGCAAGGACACAGGGGAAACATGGTATCCTCCTGACTCTATTTCTCTCATTAATAACCTGCAAGATAACCTTGGTAAGGATGTCTCGATCACTTGGTTGGTTAAGGAAATTAGGGAAGTGGGGGCTTCTTTTTTGAGGTGCACAATCCTAAAGGTCCCAAGGGAACAGGTAAAACGGGCCAACGACATCGCGAAGAAATGTCGTCGTATTTTGTCTTCTTTTTCTTAGTTTGATGTTCCTTTGCTCTTGTCAAAAAAAAAAAAAAGGAAAATACAAGATTCAAAGTTTTTCTCTAAATAGGACCGAGAACTTGAAAAGAGAGATGAGCGACCGCTCTTCATAAATAGGGTTCCTACTTCCTAGGTTTAAAAGACATGAATCCTATTTTGAAACCATCTAAAAAACACAATCCGGAATGCGAATATGTGAAACCAATCAACAACTAGAAGCTTATAAAAATATTGATAACTTCAATCCAAAATATTGGTCATTTTAGTCAAATTTGTTTTAACTCGATGGTATAGTGATTTTACAATGTCAAAGCAACACTAAAACTGAACTTGACATACAATAAAGAAGCAGAAAAAACATATCATTTTATAACATACATCATTATAATTTTAATCCTTGCTCCATTTTCTACTTACTATATAAATGCAATTACAGGTAAACTTTAATTGAAAGTCTGTACGAAGTATGGAGTACTTCTTAATTTTTGCTGTAACCGGTATTGGTTTTAATTTTAACAAGTTTTTGGGTCCGATCGATGCCTCGGATTATTACATGGAATTGATCAGTAATATATGTTGTAATTTATAATTCAATTTTCTTCTAATTAAATTTGTTGTTGCATATGTCATATGTCATATATTATATATTAATATTTTGTATTCAAAAGTTCACATAAAAAATCACATAACTTGGTGGTAAGATAATTAATTCTGGAAGGGAGAGCCACATGGCGTTATGAGTAGTTGCATGAGTGACGTGATGCAATGAGAAGAATTTACGTGACACGTGGACGTTATAAGAAATGCCTTTTAATATATTAGTACAATTTTTTTTAAGCTTGCCCTTTTTAACATATGTTACATCATAATTATATCTTTGGTACACCATTTCTTTCTTTTTTTTTTTTTGACGGAACACGAGCTAGCAATTTTATTAATCAACCAAATGGTTCAAATCATCGATTACAAATTCAGAGATACCAATAGGAACCTCTTCCATCCAAACTCTAAGTTCATCAAAAGAAAAGCTTAACTTAGCTAGCTCATGGGCAACTCGGTTGCCAGACCTCTTCACAAAGGAGAAACAACATGTTTGGCATCGAAGGGCAAATTGGAGTATGTCATTTATAACAAGGCCAAATGCAGTAGAGGGAGTCATACCTTTCACCAAGTGATTGTTTACCTTCAAACAATCCGTCTCCAAGCACACAACATCAAAGCCCAACTCCAAAGATATAGACAAAGCGTGTCTCAATGCTAATGCTTCCGCAACATTGGCCTCAAATTTTCCAACCATCCGTAAGCATGTTGAGACCACAACATCCCCAACTGTGTCACGCAAAACTCCACCCAAACCCACACAAGATAAATTGGAAGTTGCAGCATCAGAGTTTAATTTAATCGTACCTTGTGGGGGGGGGGGGGGGGGGGGGGCTGCCAACGAGACTCCAAGAGCTGCGGTGCAACATGAATGCTAGCAGTGTCTTTCACTTGTTCATACTCACCAACGATACCCACGGCCTTATGAATGATGTCGCTCATTTCTTTCTTCCTTCCTTCGAATACCCACGCATTCCTACACACGCAGCTACACTCCCCATAAAATACTCCAAAATAAGCTCCACCAAGAGGGATCTTTGTGCTTCTTGCGAACTGAGCAGCACCAATCCCTGAAGGATTCACTTTCTTAGTCCTTCACCACCAGCCGCAGGGGAGATGGGTACCAAATACACCTAGCATCATCACATTGAGCAAGCATATGGAGGGTGCTCTCAACCGCATTCCCACACATTGGGCAAGTCGTGTCCAATTGCATTGCTTGTTTATCTAGACTAAGACGAGCAGCCACTGCCTCCTTCATAGCACGCCATCCAAAAAATTTAATTTTTGGTGGAACCTCAGCATTCCATACCATCGACCAATCTACTTTGCAACCAACATTCGAAGTCGAGGCCTCTACATTTTTCTGGTCCATAGTGAGCAGATTATTGTAGACACCTACTTTTGGCCTCTTGTCCCGAAAGGAAGTGCGATGATGTTACAAAAATCCGTTATTCATGCTAGATCAAAGTTGAAGTGTTTATGGACTATGAAAAGAATTATGAAGTAAGTTGAAACCCATATTTGAGACCAAGTTATTTTAGAGCCTTTTTCGACTACTGATTAGGCCTAAAACGTGTTCATACATGTTTAAACTTGATTAATAACGGACCCAAATGCGTTAAATGCAATGATTGGCTCCAATGGAACCTACGTTGTTGAAAACCGAGCCAAAAAGATAAACCAACCATCAAATTCCCGTGAAAGTCCTATAAAAATGAATAGCCTTTTCAAAGAGCTTTCCAACGGTATATTATAAGCCCAATTTCGAGCCAAAATGAAGAAGTTATGATCAAAACACTAAACCGGGCCCTAAAACCGACACCCTTGCACTCCAACGGCCATAAATTTTGATCCATAACATATTTTAGTCTAATTCTAACGGCATTGGAAAGTAGACATTCAGAGATTTCCAATGATATCTCACACGCCTTAATCCAACTCCGCAATCAAAGGTTATGGAAGTTTTAAAAACTCGTTTTCGTATAAGGCAAACCGCAAACCAGCGCAACTCAATCAGTTGCGCACGCCTTGCGCGAGCGACTCATTGAGATGCGCGCGACACCCCAGCGCGACTCTAAGAGTTGCGCGCATCACCTGACGACACGACTCTAAAACCCTAAACCTAGATCCCTACACCTATAAATAGGGGTCTTCGTTCAGCATGACGGGGACCGAAAAAAATCAGAATTAAAACCCTAGTATTCTCAAACCCTAATCTCTCTACTTCTCTTACTATCATACTACTTTTCCCTCTTTCTTCCCAAATACTCTTCAACTCTAATCCCTCCATTGAAGCTCTTGAAGGTACAAAGAAGAAAGAAATTCCATAAACACATTAAACGGAGATTTAACATAAAAGAAGAACGGTTAGTTTCCTGAGCACTTAGATAAATCACTTTTCTTTTATTGTTTAAATAACTTTAATTGAGTAATTATTGTTGTTTGATCACTTTAAACAAACTTTTGATTAACTAATTCACATAGTACTCTTTCGTTAATCAAGACTAGAATTTGAATAATTAATTGTTTTTTATCACTTAAGACAAGGCAAATCTTGTTTATTTATTGTTCTTTCACGAATATTATTAAACAAAGAATAACGACTTTTGTAATGTAATTCCTACGTGATTAATGCTTGTAAATAAAATCAACTAACTTAGTCTTTTGGTATCACATTGCATATATTGTTTGGTAATGAAATTGTGAAAAAGAAGAGCTAGTAGAGGCCATAATAGGGCTAGAATAGCGATTCCTCCCTAAAAGTAACTTTATTTTAGTACCCTTGCTCCCGAACTCATTTCTGGTTTATGTAGACCAATTTGGGCATGGGTAAACTTATGATTCGTGCTAATTATCCCTTGAACTCTACTTAGGAGAAAGGCATGAACAAGATTTATGAGTTAACCTAAAATATCGGCGACTCCTACTTGTTTCTTACAAAAAAGCGTGATGAGAGTATCATTTCTAATTCAAGATTTCCCAAACAGTCAAGAATTCAAATCCTAATACACCCTAACTAGTGTAAATCCTATGCTTTTAAGCGGCCAAGGGCATTTAAGGAGGGTACCCCTTAAGATGGGATCACCCTCCGTACAATTATAAGCGCTTCTCACTGTAAATTCTCCATTCTTAGTATAATGCCACACCCAAGAATCCCTCCTCTCGAACAAAGGGATAGGGAGCTTGCAAATTTCATTAATCTGTAAACACCCAAATGTGTCTCCCCAAAACCAAACCCAGTGATGAATACCTTTCACATCATTTGATTATAGAAAAAAGCGAAAGTGTGAAAAGTCTAGTGATGAGGATGTTTTTATTAAAATATCTCTTCTTTCTGTTTTTGAAAATATTTATTTTCTTACCTTATTTTTAAAAAATGTGCATTCCAGTTTAGTTTGGTCCATGATAAGGGTCCAACAATGGTTTATTTGGATGGGGCTTAAAAAGTCCTTTCCAACGATATATTATAAGCCTAATTCCGATGAATAATGAGGAAGTTATAACCAAAATACTAAACTAGGCCCAAACCGGATTTTACCTACGACCCAATGATCATGTGGAGGGTCCAAATGTATAATCCTATTCCTGAACTAATTAGGATTAAATAGAACCTTCCATAAGTTTCTAAAAGATCTTAATTATCCTTTTTGAAAAGATAAGATTAAAGAATTTGAGTTAAATAAAAACTTTCCTTTTTTTAAATCCTAGTTTTATTCGAATTTAAAGATGTTCAAAGACAGTTAGATTTTATTTTCGTGCCTCATAATATTTATCCAAATTTTTATATGGTTGGATAGATCTTGAAATTATCTTTCCAATGATATATTATAATATTAAATCCGAGCTATAACGAAAAAGATATGAATGAGATATGAAACTCTATCCAAAACTGACACCGTCCTACTATTTCGGCCATATCTTTTTATCTACAAAAGATTTTAATCTGATTCTAATTGTTTTGCAAATTAGACTTCAAGAGATTTTCAACAACATATTATATGCCTTATTTGGACTTATGGATCAAAAGATATGATAAAAACAAAATCCGCAAAAACTGCTATCCATCGAGTTCTATTTCGATTCGAATTCGGATTCTTTTCTTATTCTTCGACCCTCTTTTTTTCTCTATAAATAGAGGTCATATCTCCCTTTTTCAATCACCAACACTCATCAATAATTTCTTGATTCTCTCTCTCTTTCTAAGCCTAGCCTTTTACAAACACAATTTCTCATACATTAGCACTAGACACACCTAGCATAATTCGAAGTTGCTTTCGCCCTAGACGTGAAAGGTTTTAATTTTTGAGGGTTTGTTCCCAAATATCTCTTTCAATTATTATTTAATTTAATTCTTTGATTATTATTTTCCTTGAAATTATTAACGTATGTATTTTGTTATTAGAAAGAGATACGAGGCATCCAAGTAAGTGCTTTAATTGGTTTATTGATATTATGATATGGAAATCATGCTTAGGTTATTATTATGATTCCTAGAGTCATGTTAGGGTGTTTTGATCTTCCTAGTATTATGTTTAGGGTAAATTTAATATCAAGTATGATTAAAAGTATGATGCTTCCTATTTTCTTCTAATATTCATGTTAGTATCATGATAGGGCTAAAGATTTGATTTTTATTGTTTAGTGACATGCTAGGGGTTGTTATTAATCTTGTTAGTATCATGTCTAGGATCTTGCTATTATTATGCTTTAACATTATTATGATTATTATTATAATTTATGATTATAATTGTTATAATTGTTGTTATGATGATTATTTTTAATTATGATTGTTATGATTGTAATTATTATTATGATGATTATTATTATGATATTTATTATAATTATTATTTATGATTATTATTATGTTGCTTGATATTTATTGTTATTGCTTGATCACACCTTTTATGCATGTTTAAAGGGAATTTGTACTTGTAATCACGCTTAATAAGATAATTAATAATCTTGTTTAGGTTAATTTGATTATAATTCAAGTGATCGCCAAAAATAGTTTTATTTGTGCATTAATATTCAACCAACATAGATTAAACAGGTTTAGGGTAAACTTATTCATTGCAAGTTAGTCAGAAAACGCACATGAATACGATCAGAATAAAGTAGAGGCCTATTATTAGGGCAGGTTCAATCTCTTTTAGATTGGATTTGTACCTTCATCCCCGAACTACCAGTCATGGTTCCAGACTTATTGGAGTTGACGATCTCCTGGATCGTTAAGGGGTGTAACCTTCACCTCGTGAATGGTTTACAAGTTCCTAAAACTTGTTGGCGACTCTTTTACTCTATATTCTTTCCCTTTGGACGCCACTGTACTTAAGTGTATGATCACAGTGGGGTTCAAGTTTGGGATAACGCTTGAAATATTCCCTACAGAATCAAAAAAATATTGTGTTGCATACGTTGGAATTGCTTGAGCTATCGATTTGAGCAACACTTCTCTCCCGGCTTGTGATAAGAAATTTCCTTTCCACCCCTTCAATTTTTCCAAATCCGATCCTGAATGTTATGGAACACCTATTTCATCGAACTTCCAATGTAGGTTGGGAGCCCAAGATATTTGTCATGTCCTTCGACAACCTTAAAAGTTAACTTCATCTGAAGCATGGTTTTTCGTTTTTGCTCTATGTTTCGGCTTAAAGACACCTCTGACTTGTCCATATTCAGTTTCTGACCCGAAGCTATTTCGTAGGTAGAGAGAATACCCAATACATTGTCCACTTCTTCCTCCGTCGCCCTTGTTTCGGGTCTTTTTTGGATCTCCTGGGATACTGGTCACGCTTTGCTGGCAATACGTTGGTCCCACCTGCAAAATCACGAATATTCCGTTCAACGGAATATTCGCCTCCGACGATCAAGTCAGTGACCAGAACGGAAAAAGGGCTAGAGAGAGAAAGTAGAGAGAAGTTGGAGCTATTTAATGCTCTGTGTTTTCAATTGTCCGAAAAATCCCCCCCTCATCATAAATGATTGGGGTATTTATAGGAGTGGGATTCGTGCCCCTCTAGGGTTTATACCCTAGATTAGCGTGACGTGATTGGCTGCGCAATCAGCGATCGCCACGTGCCCCTCAAGGGGCACCGTTTTGCTGCTTTCAGTGTCATCTCTCAGAATTTGGGCCCTGACGTTGTTAGGGCTTTTTGGCGTGCTGTTTTTTAGAAGCATCTTCCCTTGGTACACGTGTCGCCCTATGGCTGGGCCACGTGTCACCATGGGATTGGCTTGAGACCTTAAAAACTCTCGATTGCGTGGCATCTTCCCGTGGTGACACGTGTCACCCCATAATTAGGCCACGTGTCACTGTGGGATTGGTCCACGTATACGGGGTATTTTTACCCTCAACATTTGCCCCTCAGAGGGGATGGCTCGTACGCTAATAGGCCGGCTCCTCTGACCTTTAATAGCCTTGGCGCGTACAGATGTTTTAGAGGTTTGTCGACTTTCTGTCCGCCTAACATTTTTAAGGCGAATGCCTATCTATTCGAGCGGCGCGGACGAAGCTAGGCTGTCGATTTTTGCGGCCTTCTTGCTATTTCGGAATGAGCCTTAGTTCTGCCAGCTTTCCCTTGGATGAGTCGTTTATTAGGTCGTCCCTTTCGTCTATTTTGACGGAATTGCTCATTGTCCTTCCAAATTCTAGGTTACTTTTTTCAAATTGTAACCGTTTAACTAAGTTGGGCGAGAAAGTTGAATTTACCATCTTACCCCCATAAATTTTTCCTATATATACAAGGGCTTTGACTTCATTTTGGCACTTTGGAACTTTACATTTTCTAGAGAGAAGTCAGAGCTTCTAGAGAGAGAAAGTGTTTTTCCTTTGAATCTTCAAAAGCTCCGCCGCGCCTTTGAGTTTTCCGGTGACATTTGTTGAGGTTTCCGATCAATCTTCAAGTTTCTCCAAGTTTTCAACACGTACAGAGGTAGGTCGCCTGCATTTCTGTTCCTTGTCTTTTTATTTCTTTGTTTATTTAAAAACTGGCTCAACACTCGGCTTCGTCCGTTTCTCCTCATGAGGCCAGCCGTTCGCCTGGGACTGAGGAGTCTAGAGTGGACGGAGACGAGTTGTCTCCTTCATGGAGTGGGTCCATTTCTAGTGTGCACCAACTCATATCCACCCATTCTTCTCTGTCCCTGCAGTCGAACATGGCACGGACGATGCAAACGCACGACCGTCACGCGGCCAGAAATCCAGACGGAAGTCTGGTAAACCCTAGGCCACCTTATGACCCAAACAGAGTTAATGCTGAGACCCCTTCCACTACTCCTACGACCGCTTCCACGGGCACTCACTGCTCGGCCGTGGAGGTAACTTCCTCATTTGAGGAGCGTCAAAGAACTCAAGGCGCTCCTTTAGTGGGGGGGAACGTCCGGGCAAACTCCGGAGTTGAGGTTCCCCCAATATGCCAGCTCGGTCATGGATGGGGCCGAGTTGCTACTCTGTGAGGGGCCTCCTTCCTCTTCTTGATCATAAGCGTCCGTCCCCACTCCTTCAGAACTCTATCTCCGATATGGCGGGTCGGACAGACCAAGAACGGGGATTTCTCTTAACGAACCGTCCGACCTGCCCCTTCGCAGAGCCCCTCCTACTGGGAGTCAGGCGGCCGGTGCCAAAGATAAGGGCAAACGACCACTTGAAGACACAATCTCCCTTCGGGGCGGCCATAGCTCTAGGAGCCGCAGCTCGGCAGAGGCAGCTCACCTCGATAGAGTGTTGTCCTCCGAGTTTGGGAGCGCTCCTCAACGAGAGGAGGGCGAAGCTGAAAATGCGGCCGAGGGTGGAGCGGCGGTCGCAGAGGGCGAAGAGGCGGCCGATGAAGAGGTTGCCAATATTGACAACTTCAAGGATCCGTACGCCTGCATGGTGGGTAGCACGGCCTTGGGCTACCTGAACCACAACTTTGAGGAATACAAGGCATTCCTCCTCCTCGGGGAAGGATTTGAGATCCAGCCTCCAAGGAAGTCCCGCGCCTTGGCCGCCTGGGAAGAAGAGAGGCCGCGCCAAAGATCCTTCAGCGTCTACAGGGCGGCCTTAGACGTTGGACTGCGCTTCCCCCTCCATCCTTTCGTCCGCACAATCTTGGACGAGTATGACATAACACTCTTCCAGCTGATGCCAAACAGCTGGTTGAACATTTTTGGATACCTGGTGACGTGCATCTGCAAGGGATTCGTGCCAGACTTTGCAGTTTTCTGTGAGATGCACTCAGTAACTAAGATGGACGCGGATACGGACGGCTGGCTCATCTTGAGCACCACTAGGGATTACATGGTGGTGATGGACCGCGTCTCCAAGTGGCGTGACTGGAAGCACCGATTCTACCGCGTCAAAACTAAGGACGTCGAATTTAACTTGCGGATGAATCGGTTCAATGTTGAGCCAATTCAACTTGGACGCGGGGATCTCAAGTCCGATAAGCCACCCGTCCACCCCAGCTGAAAAGGAACGGCAAGACTGAGCGCGTTCCAAGTAACTGGGTCCCTTTATCCGGCTGGCTGCGGATCCCACCTTCATGTCCGCCTACGGCCTATACAGAAACCTGCCCCAAGGTGGACGCACGGAAACATATTCTTACACTTACACATAATATTTGATCTTGAAAAATCTTCTAACTCTTTTTCTTCTTCATTCAGCTGAGGCGTACGAGATGCTGGACAGGGAGCAAAAAGGGGAGGTCAACATGTCCGAGATTGACCTGGCTCGGTACAAGGCTCGCCAGAGACTGTACGAGCAAACTAAAGGAGTAAGTAAACCCATCTAGCTTTCTTTCTTACGTCCGTGTATGCATTACGGAAGAGATCTTCTTCCTGACTAGGCTCGGCCTATTATATTATCTTTCTTTCTTTTTATAACTTTTGTTTCTACAGCTGGCCACTCCAACCCCCAGGTCCAAGCATAAGCAGTCGTCTCCTGCGTCCAAGACGGATCAGGACGGCAAGGCCTCCAAGCAAAGGAAGACGGTCGCATCCAAGAACACTTCCACTTCTGCGGCCAAGACGACGTCGCGGACTGTCTCAAGACAGTCCAAAGGAGAACAACCCCGGCTGAGTGATAGTGGGGCCTCCAAGTCCATGGATCCGGCCGCCATGCCGGATCATGTTAGGTCCGAGAAATCGGACGATAAGGGTAAGTCGACCCAGGCAAAACCGATCGGGCCAGAAGTGACTCCGCCCGTCCAAAGAGTCAATGAATCTGATTGGCTTGATGCCAATCAGTTGGCCGGCGATCAGCCTGGCCGGACGGGGGAGGAGAGCCATGAGCCGACGCCGCCCCCCTCATTCACTTTCAACCTCCCAACTCCTCCAAGCTTCTCTGATGGTCAGTTCCAATAACTTTTCTTCTATTTTTTTTTTTACTCTTTGCGTCCGTCTATAGACATTGCAGAGGAGCTACAAATGAAGCTGCCCGGCCAGTCCCTTACTGGAGCAGACATGAAGGAAATGCGGGAGGCCATGGCTCGGGCCGTCCCTGCTGAGCAGCGAGACAAGCTGCGGGGAATTCATGAGGGCTTCCTCGGCCCCATGATCAATTGCAGCGCTGAGGTAAATCTTTCCCTCAAATGCACTTAGCCAATTTTTCGCTCATTTTGCTAACACATTTACCCTGTACGCAGTTCTTCTTGCGGCTGAATGCCTTCCTGGAATGGAAGGACAAGGAGAACGAGCGGCTGAAGCATGCCTGGGCCCAGATTCAAAAGACCCAGGATGCTGTTATTGGGGAGGCGGCCATTCAGCGCCGCTATTTTGAGACCCAAATCAATGCGCTGTCCGACAAAGCTGCGCGGCAGGCAGAGGATTTGGTGAAGCTGGGCGAGGCCCTAAAGCAAGAGTCCTTGGCCAGGGATGCCATGAGACAAGAGAAGGACCAAGCCCTACTGGACGGCGAACGCTGGAGGGCAGGGTTCGAGGCCTCCAAAAAGCTCCAAAGTGATGTGGCCTTGGCCCAAAAACACTTAAAGGAGGCCTTGGACGAGTCGGACACTTTGAGGGCCGAGGTGGAAAGTTTAAAGAAGTCCGTTGAGGACTTGACTCTCCAGTTGCAAACACCTCGGGCCCCTAGCGCAGACGAGGTCGTCCGCATTGAGCAGAACGCTGAGGATAGGCTGAAGAGTTTCTTCTTCGAGGCGTTCGAGCTCAAGGTGGAGGATGGGGAGGCCGCCTACTTTCAAGAGCGCTTCACTAAGCGCCTCAACTTCGTCTGCCTCAGGGAGGAGGCTAAGAAGGCTGGCCAGCCTTCTCCTGAGCTGGACGCCACACCAATAACCTCAGAGGATGAGGAAAATCAAGTGGCGGACGGCAATGATGGTGAAGCGGAGAGCAAAGAGGTACCAGCTGAGGACGCCTCTCCTGCAGCTCTTCAGGATCCCATCCCAGTCCAAGACTCAGCTTCTGCTCCGGCCGCCCCCTGACTTTCAGCTTTCTATGTTTTTAAGCTCTATTTATGTATAGTTTTCTTGACTTTTTTAACCGCCTTTTTGAGCGGTTTTTAGGTAAGATATTTTACCGCCTTTTGAGCGGCCCTTTTATTGATTTGGCTTCCGATTTTGCTTCATACTTTGCCTATTTTATACTTAACGAGTTTTTTGCATTTTTATACGCGTACAATTGGGGGGTATGCCCCTTTATTCGGCGTTCGCCTAGTCCATACTTTGGGTGATTGGATTGGCTTGGTAGAATTTATACCTTAGGTGGTATGACTTTTACCAAGTTAATCAAATCATAATAATGATTGCCCTTGGACTTGGTGGTACGCCGAATCAACACATAAATTGGCCGTTCGATGGGCTTTATTTGAGTTTGCCCGTTGAAACTATCGCTCGGGCGCACTCAGGAAATTCCAAGTGTGATCTCAACTTAAAATTTTCATGTTCGGCTAGGCTGGAGTGCCTCGGTATGCCCTTTCCCCACTATGTGGGTTTCACAGGGTACCTTACCCCTATCGTCCGCATTAATTTAGGGCGGACGCATTCGTGCGAATTTTGGGCTCAAGCTGCCCATTCTTATTTTATTTAATTTATTTTTGTTCTGCGACCGTGTTGCTATGTTGCAAGTAACCTACTTGCAACTTTCACGCGGCCTATCTGTATAAATTATGAATTGTACAAATAAGCATTGATAAAATGGAAAAATTATTATAACAATGTTTGACTTTTTCATTAATCTGTCAAAGTTACATTGTCATGGTCGTACGGATTACATTGCTCGATCAACAGACCTAGCTGTATACAGAGCTTTTTGGCTAAGTAATTAAACATAATATTTCTTCAGATTGTCGGTGTTCCATGTACGCGGGATGGGTCGGCCGTTCATGGCTTCAAGACGGTAAGTCCCATCTCTGACCTCTTCCCTGACTTGATAAGGCCCTTCCCAATTTGGGGTCAGCTTGCCATCCTCATTTGCTCGCCCGACCGCTTCCATCTTCCTTAGGACCAAATCTCCCAATTTTATCGGCCGCTTTGACACTCGGCGATTGTATGCCCTGGTCATCCGAAGACGATAGATTTCATGCCTAAGCGCCGCATTGCCCCTAGCTTCAGGAAGGAAGTCTAGAGCGGTCTTCATGGTTTCCCAATTGGCCGCTTCATCATATAGCATCACCCTAAGAGTGGGCTCATACATTTCAATGGGAAGGACCGCCTCAGCACCATATACTAGGAAGAAGGGAGTTTCTCCTGTGGAACTTTTGGCCGTGGTTCGTATGGACCACAACACATTAATCAACTCGTCAGCCCACAAGCCACCTGCTTTTTCTAGCTTGCGCTTAATTCCATTGGAGATCAATTTGTTGTATGCCTCTACCTGACCATTCGCTTGTGGGCGGCCGACCGAAGCAAAGCAATGAGCTGTGCCTTGGTCTTCCAACCATTTTTTGAGTTGAGGCGTTTCGAACTGAGGTCCATTGTCAAACACCATAGACTGGGGAACGCCAAAACGCGTAATGATACTCTTCCATATGAAGGTTGTAACATCTGTCCACTTGATGCCTCGGACGGACGGCCTCGGCCTCTACCCATTTTGTGAAGTAGTCAACTGCTACAAACACATACCGCCTCTGGCCGGACGCTGGTGTGTATGGACCTAAGATGTCCATCCCCCATTTGGCAAAGGGGAGCGGACTACTAATGGCTGAAAGGCTGTTGTCAGGTCGGTGAATTAATGTTGCAAACCTCTGGCACTTGTCACATTTCCTCACCATTTCCATTGCGTCCGACTTTAAGCTCGGCCAGTAGTAACCCAGGCGGGCAGCTTTTTCAGCCAAAGCGCGTTCTCCAATGTGAGAACCACACTGCCCCTGGTGAATATCATCCAAGACATCATACCCTCTCTCAGGAGTAATGCATTTCAGGTATGGCTTTACAAATGCCTTTTTGAACAACTCTCATTGCTTAACTTCAAACCAAGCCGCTCTCTTTTTCATCAACCAGCTCTCTTTAGGATCGGCCGGGAGTAATCCGTCCTTGAGGTAAGACAGGATCCCGTCCATCCAAGTGGAGCTTCTATCAATTGCATGTACTGGCTCAACATCAATGCTCCTCTTCTCCTTTACTTCCCAAAACACTGACCTGGGAGTATCACATGATGCTGAGGATGCTAACTTAGAAAGGGCGTCCGCCTGATGATTGGACGAACGTGGGACCTGCTGTAGGGTAAAATGATCTAGGCTCTCAACCTCCTCTTTTACAATCTTCAAGTACCTTACCATGGCCGGCTCCCTCGCCTTGAATTCTCCATTTCACCTAGCCGACTACAAGTAGGGAGTCTTAGCACACGTCAATTTTTGTCGCTCCTGCCGCCTTACACATTCTGAGGCCGGCCAAGAGGGCTTCGTACTCGGCCTCGTTATTAGAGGCTTGGAACTGGAATCTCAGGGCGTACTCAAACTTATCTCCTTCAGGTGATTGGCATATAACACCTGCACCGCAACCAGTGGCTGTCGTACTGCCATCCACGAACACTTTCCAGATTTGATCCCCGCAGTCTGAAGATCCGGCCGGGTCATTTCAGCTAAAAAATCAGCAAAGGCTTGCCCCTTGATTGCTTTTCTTAGCTCAAATGTAATATCAAAACCTCTCATTTCCAAGGCCCATTTGAGCATACGGCCGCTTGCCTCCAACGTTGTAAATGGTTTCTTCAAAGGTTGGTCTGTGTAGACCACAATTGAATGTGCCAAGAAATATGGCTGCAGCTTTTTTGATGGCATGTACAATGCCAAGCCAAATTTTTCAATGGGGGGATACCTTAGCTCAACGTTATGTAGGACGTGGCTAACAAAGTAGACAAGGTTCTGGCGGTCGTCCCGTTCAGCAAGTAGTACGGCACTTAAGGAGTGCTCTAAGATAGCAAGATAGATGAACAACTTCTCGCTGTTAAGTGGACTGACAAGCCGAGGCAATGTATGTAAGTGGCCCTTTAGCTGTACGAATGCTTCCTCGGCTTCCTCTGTCCACTCAAACATAGCTTTATTTTATATGGTTTGAAAGAAATAGCGACACTTATCCCCTGATCTTGACAGAAATCTACCAAGTGCGGCCAAACAGCCGGTCAATCTTTGGACTTCTTTAATTGTCCTTGGTGACTTCATGTCCAAGACAGCTTGGATTTTTTCATGGTTAGCCTCAATTCCACGTTGATCAATTAAAAATCCGAGAAATTTACCGGACTCAACACCAAAGACACATTTCTTTGGATTTAACATCATCTTATGCCGCCTGAGTTCGGTAAATGTTTCTCTTAGATCCTTCAAATGGTCGGCCAGCTCTTTTAACTTGACAATCATGTCATCAATGTACGCCTCCATATTCCGGCAGAGCTGATCTATGAAGACTGTGTTTACAAGTCGCTGAAAGGTAGCTGGGGCATTCTTAAGGCCGAATGGCATGACTCTGTAACAATACAACCCCTGCTCAGTCACGAACGTCGTTTCTCCTGGTCTTCTTCCCATAACGGAATCTGATGGAATCCGGAGTATGCGTCCATAAAGCTCATCAGGGCATGCCAGGCCGTCGAATCAACCAGCCGGTCGATTTTGGGCAGGGGAAAGCTATCCTTAGGGCATGCCTTGTTTAGATCTGTGTAATCCACGCACATTCTCCAAGTTCCATTCGACTTTTTGACAAGGACCACATTAGCCACCCATTCTGGGTAAAAGCATTGCCGAATGAAACCGGCGTCCAGAAGCTTCTTAACTTCTGCTGCGGCCGCCTGATTCCTTTCCTCTCCATGATTTCTTTTCTTCTGGAGGACAGGTTTAACGGCCGGATTTACCGCTAATTTGTGCACAGCCAGATCTGGACTTATGCCTGGCATCTCGCCGACCTCAAATGCAAATACATCCTTGAACTCTCTCAATAATTGAATTAACTCATCCCCAAGCACACCCAAAGCTATTGTGCCCACACTGACTGTCCGATTTGGTTGATCGGGGTCGAGCACTATATCCTGGTGACTGCCGGCCGGCTAGGGTCGTAACTCTTTTGGCCGACCGACAGTCATTAGTTGCTATGCTTGCTCTATCTTGGCCGCCTTACGCTTCTGGCCGACCTAGTGTGTTGGGAGTGAGGTTCCTTCTTCTTTTGGCTCGGACGATTTTGGTCCGCGCGCTGTAGGCTTAACCGCCAACTGATTACATTCCTTTGCCATCTTCTGACTTCCTTGGATTGTACCTATTTTCCCGTCCGTCCTCTCAAACTTTAGCAGCATTAGGTGAGGCACAATGACTGCTTTTGCTGCATTCAGCGTAGGACGGACGAGTATGACATTATAGCCAGTAAGCTCTTTCACAACCAAGAAGCGGACGACCATATCTCTTCCCTCCCCTTTTTGCCCAAATTGGACGGGTAAATCTATCCGGCCCACCGGGTGGATGCCATTCCCCCCAAATCCGACCAACGGGTGAGTGATGTCTTGGAGAGCATCCTCTGGAAAGCTTAGATTTTTCAAGGCGGCCAGGCTGATGATATCAGCCGCGCTACCCGTGTCTATTAATATTCGTCAGACCTTCAGATTGGCTATCTTCATAATGAATACTATGGGATCATTGTGCAAGGCTTTGACCTCCCCCCGATCGGCCTCACTGATAATTACCTCGGGGAAGGGTTCAGCCTTCACTGAATCCATCTGCATCACCTTTCCCAGGTTCCGAGCATCCTGCTTGATCCCTCTCATAGTGGGACCGCCTGAGGCAAATCCTCCTGATATCACGGCCACAAAGCCCGAATCAGTGTTGTTGCCATCATCCTCTTTATCTTTGTTCTTATCATTCTTCTGTCTTTGCTCGGACGTGTTGTTTGTCCGTGTGTAAGTGAATTTGGACTTCATCACATATGAATTCAGCATGCCCTTCTCGGCCAATTTGTCCAGCAGTCTCTTCAAGTTGATACAATCATTTGTGTCATGTCCCACGTCCTTGTGGTAATGACAATACTTGTTCTTGTTCCTGTACTGAGCCGGGCCTCTCAGCGGCTGTGGCTTCTCAAACTCAAACTTATCCTTGATTTCCATCAAAATAGAATAACAATCCTTGTTGAATTCAAACTGGGGCTCGTACGCCTTGACCTTCTTGGTTTTCTGCGGCTGGCCATCAGCCACCCAGACTTCTTTTCTGTTTTTTCCTTCTTTCTTTTGGCCGGCCGAGTCTTGCTGAGAAGATTTTTTCTCAGCCCCCTTGGCCGGCGCTTCTGCTTTTGTGAGCGAACAAAAGTCCGCCGCCTCAATATAAGCTTCGGCTTCCCGCAGAACACCCGCGTATGTCCGAATCTTTTTCCTTACCAAGTAAAATTTAAAACCATTGTGCCTTAATCCCCGGAGAAATTCAGAGTAAGCCATTTCATCCGGTAGATTATGAATTTGGGCTTTTTCTTGGTTAAATCGTTGGACGTACGAGCGTAAGCCCTCATTTTTTTCTTGGACGATTGTCGCCAAGTTAAGGCTAGTCTTTCGAGGTGGTATGTTGTATGAAAAATTTCCCACGAACAGCAAACTAAGAGTGGTAAAACAATTGATACAACCGGCCGGCAAACTATTGAACTAGTCCTGTGCCACACCCTTCAGAGTGGTCGGGAAACATTTGCACCATGTAGCATCATCTACACTTTGCAAGTACATCAGGTTCCTGTACGAGGTGATGTGCTCCTCTGGGTTACCCGTGCCATCATAGGCTCCCACAAGTACACTTTTCACTTTTGGTGGCTGAGGGGCATTTAGGATATCTTGCGAAAACGGGGGCGGCTTATCTCCCAGAGTAAGTAGGCGCAATTGCCAATCAATGGGTTGTGGTTGCACGGACGGTCCAGTCAGATAGGGAGCTTTTCCGTACACCTTCCCATATGACCCATATTGTACGTATGCCTGGGGGTTTGGCTTTATCAAGCCATTGAACCCCTGAGGTTGATATTGCAGTGATTGGGCCTGAACAGAAGTTGGAGCATGGAAGACTGGAATAGGAGTTGGGGTGCGAATTGCCTGACTTCCACTGGAGGTGGCCGTGTTGGTATGTTGGGAGAGAGAGTGATGTGAAAATTTATCCGGCATAGTTGGGGTTGAAGCCGTGTCCGAGTGGGCAACGCGTTCCCGCTGCTTATGCCTAAGATACTCTCTAGCATCCTTCCATCGTCTGGACGGTTCAGGCTCTTCTCTACGAGGCTGCCTACCCCTCCCCCCAGCCGACTGCGTTTTAGCCAACAAGTCAGAGAAATTAGTCCGCGGTACTCTCGGGGACCTTCTAGTCGGCCTTCGAAATGGAGTGTTTTCGGCGTCCGTTGCATGGACTGTTTTGCTGTGTGTCTTTCTTGGAGCCCTCTGTTCCTCTCTCCTGGGCGGCTGCCTAGAGGTAGAGGCTCCGTTTTCAATTTCCTTTCTGAGTTTGTTAAGCGCGGCCTTAAGAGAGGCTGCAGTAACAGGAGCATCATCAGCTTCTTCAAATGTGGCTATTAGAGGATCAATAGTACGGATCGTAGAGATTATATCCTCTACATGTCCATCCTCGCCTGGATTAGGTGTCTGACCGTCTATCGCCATAACGTACGAGTATCCCCACAGACGGTGCCAAATGTTTCGGGTCTTTTTTGGATCTCCTGGGATACTGGTCACGCTTTGCTGGAAATACGTTGGTCCCACCTGCAAAACCACGAATATTCCGTTCAACGGAATATTCGCCTCCGAAGATCAAGTCAGTGATCAGAACGGAAAAAGGGCTAGAGAGAGAAAGTAGAGAGAAGTTGGAGCTATTTAATGCTCTGTGTTTTCAATTGTCCGAAAAATCCCCCCTCATCATAAATGATTGGGGTATTTATAGGGGTGGGATTCGTGCCCCTCTAGGGTTTATACCCTAGATTTGCGTGACGTGATTGGCTGCGCAATCAGCGATCGCCACGTGCCCCTCTGGGGGCGCCGTTTTGCGGCTTTTAGTGTCATCTCTCAGAATTTGGGCCCTGACGTTGTTAGGGCTTTTTGGCGTGCTGTTTTTTAGAAGCATCTTCCCTTGGTACACGTGTCTCCCTATGGCTGGGCCACGTGTCACCATGGGATTGGCCTGAGACCTTAAAAACTTTGGATTGCGTGGCATCTTCCCGTGGTGACACGTGTCACCCCATAATTGGGCCACGTGTCACTGTGGGATTGGTCCACGTATACGGGGTATTTTTACCCTCAACAGCCCTCACAAAAAGGAGACTATCATCTGCAAAAAATAAGTGAGAAATAGGAGCAACATTTCTCTTAATTTTAACACCATGAATAATTTTCCTCCTTTCTGCATCCCGGAGCAAAGCTAACAATCCTTCCGCACACATAGTAACCAGGAAAGAAGATAAAGGATCCGCATGTCTAAGCCTGCAACTAGGCTTGAATTTCTTCGAAGGCTGCCCATTTACTAGAACTAACACATTTCATGATCAATTGCACCATAGTTTCCGGCAGACCCAATTTACTCATCATTTTCTGCAAAAAATCTCATTCGACCCTATCGTTTGCCTTACTCATATCTAGCTTGAGACTTAAATAGCCTTTCTTCCCTGTTTTCATCTTTCGGAGGTAATGGAAACACTCATAAGCAACTAAAATACTATCAGTGATCAACCGGCCCAGAACAAATTCACTTTGCGACTCATGAATAATAAAAGGTAGTACTATTTTCAGCCTTTTAGCTAGTACCTTTGTGACAATCTTGTACATAACATTACACAAACTAATAGGCCTATAATCAACAGTAGACTCACAATCTTTCTTTTTCGGAATTAGCACAATGTGAGTCTGATTAATAGTACATATGTCACCATTATTATTCAAAATATCTAACACTTTATCCACAACATCCATACCAACTACATTCCAGAATTTCTGAAAAAATACTGCAGACATACCATCGGTCCCAGGGGCCTTTGTCAGATGCATCTGAAAGAGTGTTGTTCGAACCTCCTCTACAGTAAAAGGAGCAGCTAGATCATTGTAATGTCGCTCATTCACGACAGATTCCACTTTGTCAAGCACTGGTTCCGGTTCCACCTGGCTATATTTTGCAAAGAGCTCCTGGAAATAATTCACAAAGACCTCTGTAATCTGCTTCTCATCCTCAAACTCAGCACCTGCCGCATCTTTTATTTTTTTATTTAATTTCGTGCGGCTCGTTGCTTCGTCTTTGTTTGAAAAACGTAGTGTTTTTATCACCATGTTTTAGCCAGTCTTGCCTACTCCTTTGTTTCCAATACATCTCTTCCCTCTTCTCCAACTCATCCATCCTATCATCTATCGGTCTCATTTAAGTAATTACTTCCTCCGATTGAACTTCACCCATTAGCTCATCCATCTTCCCTTTACAAGCCTATAACTCCTACATAAAATCACCAAATTTCTCCCTGCTCCATGCACTCAAATTTGAAGAGGTAAAAGCAATTTGAAGAGGTACACCATTTCTTACTTTACTTAACATATGTTACATATCGCATGCTAGGACTTGTAAAGTTGTAATATGATCTCTCGCATGGTGGGAGTCCAGTGTAGATACAACATACAGAGTATGTTTGTATTGAATTGGTTCTTTTCCGCAAATTTTGCTTTGGCGGAAATGGATATTTTAATTTTAATTTTTTATTTTTATAAAAGCCTGCTCAAGTTTGCTCTCAAATTTAAGAAAATTGATTTTTTTTTTACCAAATCTACCATTTTCAGTTTTTCACTATATAGAATTTTTTTTTAAAAGATGCATGGGATTAAACATAGTTAAAAGAGTTAATTACATCACCATGGTTCATAGATGGGACATCACCAACCGAAATTAAGTTAAGCAATACAAGTTCAGAGCAATGTTCTTGTTCAAAAGTTACAAAACAAACTGGAGGCGAATAATGCAAAATATTAGTATGATTAATAATCTTCAGGTTCTTCCTTGCATCTTTCGCTACTTGATCAGCTACTGAGTTTGTTTCTCTTCCCTCAAAGTGCAACTCCAGAGGGTGCAACTCCCTTAGCATGTCCCTACATAATTTTTATCAGAACAGGTAAGTTAGCAGCAGATTGGCTTGCACATATCTCTTCCACTAACCTTTTTGAATCAGAATATAAAATTCCATTGTTCTATTTCTTCTTTTGCACCCAAATCAAACCTAAGTGCACTACTTAAGCTCAGCATCAAAACTGGTTGGACTGTAACCTTTCCAGGACAAACCTTGAATCCAATCACCCTTATAGTCTCTACAAATCACACCAACACCAGTGATCTTTGTTGCATCAATGAAAGAAGCATCACAATTTATTTTAAAGTAAGGAAAGGATGGAGGAGACCAGGCAGCAAGAGAGGGATTAGGACTTTCTGATTCACACTTTCTAGAGAAGTGGCATTCAGAAGCAGCCCATATGCACTGGTGAATAGTTTGGGATATGGGAATATTTTTCTTTTTGAACATCCATGCGTTTCTTCATTCTAAGCCAAATATGCCAAAGAATAAAAGAAAAAAGAGTGTTCCAAGGGATTGAATGAACACAAGCAGAGGAAATGCTAATGTTCTAGTGCATCCACTGAAGCCAAATGACAGGTTAGTGGTGGTTTACTTGGAATGGAAGCTGGTTCCAGAACTCTTGGGCATGTGGGCAGTAGATGAAAAGGTGGGTTAGGGATTCTTCTATTGAAGGGAAGAAAGGGCAGCAAGGATCAAAGTGAGGAATTATTTTGTGCAGATTGAGATTGGAAGGTATCCTGTCCCATGTGATTTACCATAGAAAATTTTTTATCTTTGGGTGGGTATGGAGCTTCCAGATTTTTTGCCATTCAAAGGGAGGGTTTTTAGTTGTAAGCTGATTCAGAGCTTCTGTTCTAGCCTTAGAGGCTTGAAATTTCCCTTTATATTTCTAGGTTGAAAGGGGGGTGTCTTTACTCTCGGAAAATTGGATGGAAGAGATTGCTTCAAATAAGTTTTTTGTAAGCTCAAAAGAGAGCTGATGTTGGAGTACCTGCTTGGAATAAAGCTTACTCCTCGCAAGGTCTGGAGAAAGTGAGGGTTTAGGGATTGGACCAACTAGAATTTCTCTCAGAGATTGGTGAAGGAGCCACCTATCCTTCCAAACATTTATATTCCTCCCATCTCCCACATCCCAAACCAAGCTTTTTTCAAACAGCTTCCAAGCTTTCCCTATTCCTTTCCATATCAGAGATCCTTTCTTAAAAGGGGTGGGGAAGATTTTGTTATCAATATATTTTTCCCTAAGTAAACTAGCTGCCCAGCTTTAATTATTGAAGACTGACCAGCATAGCTTAGTTCAGGAGATGGAGTTAATATGCTCATGCTTTACAAAACCCAATCCCCCTTCAGATTTAGGATGACAGATATTTTCCCAAGAGATCCAAGTGATCTTTTTCCCTGATTGGGAACTGCCTCAAAAGAAGTTGGAACAAATAGCATCAAGTTTTTTGCAGGATGTAGGATGGGAAGGGAATGGCTTGCATATAGTATCTTGGGATCGATTGAAGTGTTGACTGGATGAGGATAGCTTTTCCGGTTTTGGAAAGTAGGGAAGACTTCCATGAGGCCAAGCTAGACCCCACTTTATCTATTATGAATTGGAGGCTTCATTTGTTGTGGTTCTTTGGGGTGAGGGGAAAGCCAAGATATACTAGCCCAAGTCATTGGTAGCCGTGATGTTTAGCTCTTGCTCAAAATCATCAATCATGGAATGGGGTGTATTTTTGGAGAAAAAAGATGGAGCTCTTATGGTTATTCATGTTTTGACCAGACATATTGAAAAAGGAGAGGAGAGTGGAGGAAAGGGATTTGAGTGTTTTGTGGTTTGTTTGACCAAAAAGGAGAACATCGTCAGCAAATAACAAATTAGAAATTGGAGTTTTGCCACCTCTAAACCTAAAGGGAGCCCAACACTTCTCCTCACACTGCTTTATGAATCATATGAGAAAGATATTCCATACATATTATAAACAAGTAAGGGGAGAGGGGATCTCCTTGCCTAAGACCCCTTGTAGGCTTAAAAGAAGAAGACAACTTCCCATTAATCAAAATAGAAGAAGAGACAGAAGAAATACAACTCACAATGAGGTTGACAGAATCTAAGTCAAAATTAAAGTAGAGAAGACAATGACAAATGAAAGGCCATTCCATTCGATCATAAGCCTTTTCTAAATCAATTTTCAAAGAAAACACTCCTTTCCTACCATGTTTCTTTTTCTCCATAGAGTGGATGATCTCAGAGGCAATGATGAAGTTTACATCAGTCCCCCTCCCTAGAAGAAAACTATTTTGATTTGGTGAAATAAAAGAATCAAGCGTTGACCTAATTCTATTCACCAGAATCTTTGAGAGAAATTTATAACAAGAGTTGACAAGACTTATGGGCTTGAAACTGGAGATTGTTGTTGGATTTTCAACTTTTAGAATAAGGTAAATGATTGTTTTATTGATGTGAGGAGGGACAGACGTATTCTGAAAAATTGAAGTAAGGAATGAAACACAATCATCTTTGACAGTTTCCCAAAAGTGGTGGAAGAATATAGCATGAAAACCATCTTCACCTAGTGCTTTCATAGCACCCACCGAGAAGACTGCCTCCTTAACTTTGAGAAAGGAGGGAGGTATGTCACAAGAAATGGAGTTTGAGGAAGCAGCAGAGGCAAGGAGAGAAATGGGATTGGAGAAGAAAAGGGAGGATAAGTGATTTACTATATGATCATGAATCTTTAAGGGATCATATAACCATAAGATTTTTTTTTTTCTTTTTTTGGATAGTGGCAGGCAGGTGAAAGAATTGGGTATTACGATCACCATTAATAAGCCAATCCGATCTTGATCGAGCCAACCAATACATTTCCTCTTGCTCAAGGAGAGAGCTAGGATCAGAGTCCAAAGAGCACTCTAATTCGAATAGGAAAGTATTGGTTGGATCCTTTTCAAGCGCTTTTTGGGCCCCCATAATTCTAGCCCGCAACTTTTTAATTTTTTGTGATAAGGATCCATAGACAGACTTGGCCCAAGAAGAAGATTTAGAGGCTAGCTCCTGCAGCTTCTGGGGTAAATTGTCATTGGACCCCTTCCAGAAATTATTTATAAACGGGTCGTAATCCGGGTCACCCAACCACATTGGTTCAAACCTAAATAATTTCAGACTCGGATTTCAACCCGTTTATCAAAGCCCAATAACACTGGATTATGATCCGAGCCAAGTCTTGGTAGGTTTTGTACTATCGCATCCGGAAATAATTGGATCTAATCATGGGTAGCCCAAAACCTATCAAGGCACTCAAAAATCGGATTCTTTTTTCTCTTATTATTCCAAGTATACGTGCTTCCCGTGAACCCGAGATCAATCAAGCCACAATTACCCATGGTTTCTTTATAAATGTTCATTTGCTTAATTGGATGCTGATTTCCGCCCTATTTTTCATGAGGAAAGCAAATTTCATTAAAATCCCCACAGACCACCCATGGAATGTTAATAGAGTTTTTTAAAAGCAGTAAATCATGCCACATTTCTAATCTAGCTTTTGCACAAGTACTAGCATAAATGGAGGAAAGAAAAAAGGGAGATTTATCTTTCAATTGAATCACCGCGTGTATTGCGCGTGGTTCCTTAGAGACAACAAGGAAATTGTTGATCCCCGAGTTCAAGAGTATGAGTATCCACCTAGAGAGACCCACCGGATCCACCACTTCAAAAAAGTTGAAAGGTAGATTATCGACTATCTCTTCTACCCCTAACTTTTGAACCTTAGTTTCAGTGATGACAACAATTTCAGGGTTATGATCTTGAAGAAGTTGTTGGATGTTGCGCTTGAACCCCCTCCGCGCAATAACCCTAACATTCCATATGAGGATTGACATTCCGCGCTTCATGAAGGGAAGTTTTGCAAGCTCCTTTTTGGACTCGAACGACGCATTGTTGTCGACTGTCAGGTAGTGTCCCAAGTACTGGCTGTATTTCTCTAGAGTATTCACCTTGACTTTCACTCCGAACATTTGATTGCTCCCCCCTTCTCCGTTCCCCAGGCAGAATGGAGCTGGAGCTGAGTGGCCTCGCAGACTAGGTGAAGCCATTTTACGTTGTTTGTGCCGGCTACGGATTGCACCAATAGTCATTCGCTTGTAATCGACATGGCCTTTCTTTCTTGCGAAAGCACGGGTTCTAGGTCAGACAGTTGTTGCAGTTCCCAAGGCATCACCAGACCGAAATAGTGTTTTTGGAGTTGGGTGATCCACCAGCGCATTAGGTACCCTAGAGGAAGGAGAGGCAGGTTGGGAGGAGGTGTTAAAGGATGATGGGGGTTCGGCAGTTGGGATGGTGGGGGTGGTGGATGTCGGCGGCTGTTGTTTGGAGGGGTGGGGTGATACTCTCTCTCTAGAACCCCCTCTCTCTCATGTTTTTTTTCTTTGAGTAGTGATTTGACCCACTATATAGAATATATTTAAGGACTTTTGTGAAGAATTACCTTATATATTTTAGTTTTTATAAAATAAACTATATTTCTAAATAAATATTGTAAAAAACTACCTTATAAACACTAGATGTTGTAAGAAACCACCATAAAACTTTTTAACACATAGTCTTATATGTGGCTAGCCACATGGTGTGCTCATTTTACATAATCACATATAAAGCAATTAATTAATAATTAATAGGGGATTACAATGAAAATCAAATGGGGTTACCGCAACATATGTAGGTTACTTAAATGAGAAAAAGGGCTTACATTCTAAAATAAGTGGAATTATTCTTTCGTTTTTTAAAACGAAAAAATAGAGATTACTCAAATGAACAAATGGGGTTTCTTATTTCTAAATTATTTGATTTCACTTGTATAATGAATTTGATTTACTTTTATGGACACATGGGGTTACTCTTATGAAAAAATGAGGTTACTCATACATATAAAATGAAGATTACTCTTATAAATTAATGTGGTAACACCGTGTGGCTAGCCACATACAAGACTTGCCTTAACTACATATAATAAACAATTAGAACATCATTTTTTAAAAAAAAAGTAACACATAAAAAGGTAAGGGAACGTAAAAAATAACAATATATAATATTATTTTTACCTTAAAGGTAATTGTTGTTATGTTCCAAAATTAAGTGTCCAAAACTTACACTAAACCATGCCAGAATTTTCCTGAACAAAATCGTATCTTATGGTATTAGTTTTTTTGTTAGGTAACCTGATTACCTGAATCTCGTGATCATTCAGATAATCCTTCGCCAGGTGTATTATAACGGCTACCATATTATGATAAAAATAATACTTGTATGCAAAGTATTCCATGCACTGAACATATGACAAAAGTTGTACGATTAATTAAATTTATATAATCAAAACACGACAATTTTAAACCACAAATTTAGATAGATAGACTACCCCTGAAAATGACCCAAAAGTGTAAATTTTTCTTTAAAGTTGTTAACTGCTCTCTAATTTTTTGTTCTTGCTAGTCAAAACAAACCCGTACTTTGTTCACCTAGTACGTGCCCAAAACTACATAACATGCACTTCTTATATTTGATACCTCAAAAAAATTGCAAAAACGAAATAAGGTTTGTGTATTAAAAATTAAATGGCTTTGATGAGAAAGATGGGGATGACGACTATTGTTATTATGTTGATCGTATCGTTGTTTTAGGCAGGGGTTAGTGCTCAACCTAGTTGCCCTGCGGCGTTAACATCGTTAACTCCTTGTTTGAGCTTTAGTGTCCGAAATTCGTCTACACCATCTTCTTCTTGCTGCTCGGAGCTTGCTAATATGCTTCAAACGGCTCCAATGTGTCTTTGTAACGTGCTTAATGGTGTTGGTGGGGAGTTACTTGAAGGTTTCCTTGATCGGACACTCGCTAGTGCTCTTCCTAGCGCTTGCAATATGCAAACTCAATCTAGGAGTCAATGTGATGGTAAGTACTACTAATTTTTAATCAAATTCTAATTAAATTTGTACTCCGTATATTTTTATTTGCATGATTTTCTATTTACAAATAAAATTTGAGTTCATAACCATGTTTGTTATACTAGATTATACTTTATTCATTTTCTTTTATTTGCAACATATCTTCTTGCCATGCATTTAAAGGAATAGATTAAATAAAGAAAGTAGATAAGTTAATCAAAATCTATGCACGTAGTACCTAACCCTTCTCTATTGTTGGTGATAAATTTTTTTTTATAAAGTCGTTCATTTACCTACACTAATCAACTCCTAAAAGAGCATGTCCAAATTAAAAGATTGTGTTGCCCCCCAAAAAAATTAAAAATAAATAAAATAGAGGAAGTAGTTTTCTACTCGAGCCTATTTTGAGGGCTTTACACTAATCAACTCCTAAGGGTAGTAGCTAAGGGTAAATATGTGGAAAATTATGTAATTTCTCATTTCCTCGAGTTCCATAAAATTAAAACATCATTTTGTCTATCTATGAAGATGTAATTAACACATGATTATGAAGATAATAGGCATTATATAGAGCTTTTTTCATGTTTGTGTTTTTTCTCTTGTTCATGTGCGCATCATATAACTAAGTGGGATAACGGATCAGCTTGTGATGAACTTGTTTATATTGGGTCGTTTCCTTAGAGGCGGAAATCAATTTATCTTAATAATATGTTCGGGCTACCTTTTCGTCAAAAAAATTAAAAAAAAAAAAAAAATTAACTTTCGGTTATAATACTTGTGTTTTTTATTCATTAACCTTTCTTGCATTGTAATAACTTTAATTAATCTTTTCGTTTATTAAAATTAACAAATAAAGTTTATAAATTGTTTGCAGGATTGGGCTCTCAAGATATGGGTGATAGTGGGAATGGTGCATACTCTGGAGGATCCATACTAAAGATACCATTGATGCTTGCTATCTTCTTCACATTAGTAGCATCATATACACTCTATATTTAATTAAGTACATACAACTATACAAGTATACAACATAAGTATTACTTTGTCACATTTTAGATTTTACAGTAAATTCCTTATGTACACTTTGTCACATTAATTAAATAAAAAGGCATTTAAAAATGCGGTGAGCGTGGATCGAACACGCGACCTTCAGATCTTCAGTCTGACGCTCTCCCAACTGAGCTATCCCCGCAATTGTTATTAAATTAGTTCACAAATATTATATAAATAAAAATGATTAGTTTCATAAATTGTTAGTACGAAATACGGATTTACTTTGGAAAATTAATTGTTTGTCGTAAAAGTTTGTATCCATTTATTTCTACGTTTACACTTTAATAAAAAAAAAAAAAATTAAGGAGCACACAGATCATAACAGAGTGATGTTGAATTTCTTATTCGATCTCATTCTTATTGATTAAATAAAGAGCTTTTTGTCAAAAATTACCTTTTTACCGGATTTTCACCGTTGATTAATTTTTCCGATGTTGACCCTCTAATTCAGGTGAACTTTTAAAACCTTTATTTTTCCAAATGCCCCACCAACAATGCCACCTTTCATGTGACCGGCCGAGCATGGTTAATGCCGGAGAAATTAGTCAAAGATGAAATTTCGCCGAATAATAGTTTTTTAAACATTATTTGCTTTAATAAGTACTTTCTTACAACATTTTTATTTTAATATGTGGTTTCTTATAACATTTTGTTTATTAGGTAGTTTCTCACAAAAATTGCTTTTAAAAGGTAGTTCCGACAAAAAGTCCTTAAATAAATATATATTGTTCTGCCTTGGTCTACTGCATTGGGCATCAAAGAAATCTTGCAGTTTGGGAAGCACAGATTTTCAGACCTGAAGTTGTAGACTTGTAGTAAATAGGATCTGTATAGATGTTTATAATAGAATATCTTGTATAACTAGTAAGAAAGTTAAGACTAGGGAGCTTAGTTGGTTAAAGGTAGAGGTGTCAAATCCGAACCGACCCGAAAAAAATTATTCGTTTCGAACTGTAACCGATCCGATTTGATCCGAGAAATTCAAGACCCAAACCCGATCTGTAACCGAACTGAACTCAACCAGAATTCGAACTTGACCCGATCTGAACTTAACCCGGCACCGATTTGATCCGACTTGAACTCAACCCGAATCCGATTTGACTCGACCTGAACTCAAACCGAACTGATTTGACCCGACCCGAGCTCAACCCGATCCGAAATTGACCCGACAAATAACCGATCAGATCCGATCTGTTTTGACCCGAACTGATATTAACCCGACCCGATTTTAACTCGATTTGATTTTTACCCATTCCGAATTTAACCCGAGCATAATTGATTATATAACTTTTTATTCAAGTTCTTATACTATATATTTACTAATTATTAATAATTCAACTTTTTTACTACAAAGAAATATCATGGAGTCTTAAGTTTACTACCGACCCATCACGTGAGACTGACCAAAAGTAGGTGGGGTCCACATAAAGAGCTCTCTGTTCCTATCTCTCTCCTTTTTTCTCTCTCTACCATGTGTTTTTAGAATATTTTAATCATTGTTATGTATTTACAAATACATAACATTCCTTCATTACTACTTCCTCTACAACTGTGCATTATCCTAGAATTATAGGCGTTATACATCGTACGGCTATATACACACTACATACCTATGCAATAATTTATGCTCAAATAAAAAGAATGTACATAGTAACAATTAACTATCAATATGTATAATGTCAAGCTTTTAATATAAAAAGGAAAAATTGCTAAAAATAACACAACTTTTGTCCCATTCTTTATAAATAATACAACTTTTAGGGGGTGTTCATTTTAAACAAGATAAAATCAAATTTTCGGTGAGTTTTGAGGTGGGAGAAGGGGAGGGGATATTCCATTCTTCCTCATCTGCACCACCTAAAACTCATCCGTCCCCTTTCCTAACCTCAAAGTCCACCGAAATTTGATTTTATCTTGTTTAAAATGAACATCCCTTAAGGTTGTATTATTACAAAATAATCCAAAGGTTGTATTATTAAAAAAAGATGGGCCAAAGGTTGTATTATTTTTAGCAATTTTAATTTTTCCATATAAAAATTGAATTAGTAATAAAGTAATTCTAACAACTCTAACAAATATCTTATACAAATTGAATTAGTAATAAACTAAACTAATAGTACAGAACTCATAACCTTGTAAGATTGTACAAGCGATGAAGATTTGTAACCTTGTAATAACCTTAAAAAATTGATATTCTTTTTTGTATATATCACCATATATAACTATAAGTCGTCAATATATCACTAGCTTGATCTCACTTATATAGGTATGATAAGTTATCGATAATTATTCAATCTCAATTTTCTTTTAAGATAAAAATTATACATAACTTGATCAAATGAGAAAACTAAAACTTCGTGCTTCGTAATTAATAATCATATTGAACCAATAATAAGGTAAAAACTCAATAATATCTCTAGATTAAAAATAACCTTATTTGGATATGAATTTGGTCAGCTCGACCAAAATCCAGCCAAACACAAAAAAGAATTGAATTGAAACTAACCATTTAATGAATCAACGGATCAACCTTATCTTAATCAAACCGAACTTGACCAAACCGAAATCATCCGAACCGAAATCAACCCACCCAAATTCTTCCGACCCAAAGTTATCCTGTTAAATCCGTTTTAAACCCGATCCAAATTTATCCGAATCGAAAGTGAACCGATTTGGAGTTGACCCGACCCATATCCGACCCGGACTCGATAGACCATGACCCGAATTTGACCCAACCCGAATTTGACCCGATCCGAGTTAAAAGGATAATTTTGATCCGAACATATCCGACCCGAACAGACCCGACCCAAACTCCACCCGGTTATCCGAATTGACACCTCTAGTTAAAGGGCATTTGCCTAGGGGCTTAGTAGCCTTAGTGTACTTGTTGCAATTTTGTGATTAATAAAATTTTTGTCTTTGTTCAATATATATATATATATATATATATATATATATATATATATATATATATATATATATAATTGAGATCGTGTGAGAACCAATTCAAGGTGAATAATAGGAACTAGAAACCAATCTCAGCCTTCAATCGTGCTCCATCTGACGGCTCACATCTCACTCGCTTTTATTAATGGCATTTTCGTAATTTGGTGGATTTTCAAACTTTTTTCCAGTTTTTTAACTTTAAAGGTAATTTCATTTACTTTATGACTGATTTCATTTAGTTTTACTAACTTTTCATTTACTTTTTAGAAATAAAACTGGGTATAATTGTAACATTCAAATATTACGAAAATGCCATTAATGACACAAGAAGCATGTGAGTCATCGGATTAACATGATCTAAGGGCCTAGATTAGTTTCTAGTTCTTATTTTAGCCTTGGTTCTCATTATAACTTAGTTATATATATATATATATATATATATATATATATATATATATATATATATAATATATATATATATATATATATATATATATATATATATATATATATATATAATATATATATATATATTATAACTCACATTTTGACACAACCCAAAAAACTGCAAGCTACCATCTTGATTCAATATGAGAACTGTAATAACCCATATTTTTATACATATTTTATTTAAAATAAGTATTTTGAGAAGTATTTAAATAAATTAAAATGTTTTATTTATAGTATTTTAATTATTCATTTTAATAAGTTTAAAAATATTTTATAAAATTAAAGGAAAGCTTATTTAATTAATTATTTTATTTAAATTGGGAATTAATTTAAGAAAGTATTATTTTAGTAAAGTTTTATTAAGAAAGATATTAGGAAAGATTAAAAAGGGAAAGTTTAAGTAAACACTTGAGGCAAATCAAACTTTGCCAAGAGTGGAGAAAACTAAAGGTAAACTTTCTCTCCCTTCTCCTTATTTTTCTTTTCTTTTTCTTTCTTTTTCGCCTTCCCCTTTCAGCCTCACCACCGCCGGCCACCACCACCACTAGTGGGCCGCCGACCACCACCACCACCAGCGGCAGCCACCGGTGCTAGCAGCAGCTGGCAGTGGCGCTGGCCTGCTGTTGGCTGCCCTTCTTCGAAAATTTAATCTTTTGTTTACAATTCGATTTAATCCTAGATCTAATTATTAATTATGAGTTTTGTGATTTAATTAAGATGTTTGATTATAAATAGCATGTATTTAATTTTCAGATTTTAATTACAATTAAAAAGCCTCAATTTGAAAACCCTAGATTCATAAATTATTAATTATTGAAGGATTATGATATAGGATGGTTTAAACCTTTGATTTTAAGTGTTTTAAGGCCTAATTAAAGAAAGTTTTCATTAAAATATAATGCTGAAAATTTTTTGTAATACATTAAAAATCAAGTTTCTGTAAGGAATTTTAATTGTCCATTAATTGGGATTAAAGTATGATGTTTTAAATATAATTTCAGCTTATTTTAATTAAATTATGAGGGGTTTTATAATAGTATATAATGCTGAAAATTTGTGTAAAGAAGATTTTAATACTCTTCTATGATTTTAAATTGCAGGAGACTTCGAAGTGAGTAAATTCTATTAGTTGTGTCGATTTTAAGATCGTATACAAGGTACGTTCGCGTACTTAACATGATTTTATTGATGTAGTAGCATGCTAAATGTGTTTAATTGGTTACAAGTAGTATCATGCTAGATTTGGAATGGAAAGTGATTAGGGGATTTTGCTCCCACCAATCGGAATGCGCCACGTGGGCCAATCAGGTCCTGCCAAGTGTCCCCCAGTTGGACCTCTCAGGGCTTGCCACGTGGCACACGCTTATTTGTCCACCCTGGACCTATTATGTCATGACATGTGGCATACTCCATGCCTAATGGAGAAGTCGGCCACCTAGGCCCAACTTCCGAGGGAAGCCCAATCAGCCCAAGGTTAACCTAAACCTAGGATTGACACGTTTCCCGAGGTTATAAATACCTCCCTTAATCCTCATTAAGGGGGATTTTACGCAGATTACACACATTAAACACTCTCACCTAGAGAGACCCAATCACTTTAATTTCCGCATTAATTACTCCTTAATCAAGTACTAACTTGACCGTCGGAGGCGGATCTCCAATCATCCGGAGCATCCGTTTGTTTTGCAGGTACAGGCGTCCGGTTGCAGTCTCGGAATTGTAACTCTCCCGCAGGACATCAGAAAACCCCAAAACAGAAAGTATGATTTGGTTGTTATTGGTGATTTAATTATGAAGCATGATTTATTTATGATGGATTATTAATGGTTGGAAAATAATAGTTTGGAATGTTGTATATGAACCACACTTTTATTTATGGCATGATAGAAAGTATGTTTAATTAAACTAAATGTTTAATTTGGTTTAGAATTTAAAAATGGAATTTTATTATGGTTTATATAATTTTTATTGATGCTTTAAGTATGAGAAAGGAGCTATATGAGTGTTTATGTATACGGGGAATAAATTGTATGTGGGTGCCTTAGTGCACTTAAGGTGTTTTAACACTGAGGGATAGGAATTTTGGCGCATTAAGTATTTAAGGTGTCATTGACACCGAGGTAGATTTAAAAAGGGTTCAACAATATTAAGTGGTCACTAATTATTCAAGAATTAAATTAAAGTGTTTAATTGTTTGGGTAATTATGATGTTTGATGCTGTTATGTTTTGCGAGTCATCACCAAGTTAAAAAATTGTAAATAACGTAAAGTGAAAGAGATTACGCACCAAAACTCTTGGAACATATATACCTTGAGTATGAACATATGAGGGGAGTTGGGGTTTTATATTTAACCATTACTTCTACTGGAGTACAGGATGCTTTACATTCCTTTTATTATTATTATGCGCAGGAATTCCGCCACTTACGAGTGGTTATTTGATGTTGGCACGGTTAGCTCCCGTGTTAGTAACCTCATTATTGGGGGAGGTTAGTTGGAAAACCCGTTCGATGCGTAATTAACGCTAAACAAATTATTTAGCTGTCTAGTTGAGATGTTTTGTTAAATGTTGTATGCTTGAAAAACAGGTGCAACAAGGCAAGTTGTGTGTTGATAGGTAAATGCATGTTAGTGTATTTAAATACGTTTATGTACTCAACTTTGCTGATTGTGTGTTTTTTGTGTTTGTTGGCCTTGTCTTTACCTTGGCCCTATGATGAGTATGACCATTTTTTATGGAGAGTAGTGGAAACAAGTAAAGAGAAGCTTTTCAGGTGATGAAGCATATTCATGATGGGCATGAGTGAAGAGCGAATCATGCAAGTTTCCATAAGTATACATATGACGTGTTATAATTTTATTTGTATTATGATATTTCTGTTGCGAGACTAACGTAAAAGTTTTAAGTTAAATTGATTTGGTTAAAGGCCAACAGTGGTTCTAAGTTGTAGGTTTGACTTTGCTTTACTTTGGTTTGACTTTACTTTCGTGAGTTGACTTTTTATATGGAGTCGTTATAAAGTATTTTAAAGGAGAGTCTTCCGCTGTGTGTCTTTGATAGTTGCCATAGCCGTTTTCACGGTGGCGGTAATATCTTAGATGTTCCTATTTAAAGTTTTAAACAGGGCAAACACAGGTATTTTAAAAGAAAGGAATTTCTAGGGTACGGTGTTACAAGAGCCAATACAAACTAACCTAGTGTGTAGGGTGTGGAGGTGTCAAAACCGAACAAAACCTAGAAAATCATCTATTTCGAACTGTAACCAATCCGATTTGATTTAAGAGATTGAACGCCCAAACCCAATCTATAATCGAATCCACCCTAATTCGAATTTGACCCCATTTGAACTTAACCCGACACCGATTTGACCCAACTTGAACTCAAATCGAAACCGATTTGACCTAAATTGAACTCAAACCGAACCGATTTTGATCCGACCTGAACTCAATCCGAACCGAAATTGACCCGATAAACATTCGATTCAATCCGATCCGTTTTTTATCCAAACTAATATTAACCCGACCCAATTTAACCCGATTTGATTTTGACTAGCTTGATATGATTTCAAACTAACCATAATTTAAAACCTAACTTATCATTTACCTTATTTATTTACTTTAACATATATTAATTCCACAATATGGAAAAATTACACATGAATAACTTGATATCGACCCATTAACAAGACAGAAAAAAAAAACCCCTCAATAATTACTCTAATATTGAAAATGTACTTATTTGAATAATTACTCTAAACAGTTCGGTGCAAACGGGTTGCAGTTTGTTAACGGTTCGGTGTAAACGGTTTTTACCTCGGTTCAAACGGTTTCGGGTTGGAAACGGTTTCGGGTTACAAACGATTCGGTTCTTTTTCGGTTCGGTTTGGTTTCAATTCGGTTTAAAACTGGTTTGGTTTGTTAACGGGTTCGGTTCTTATACGGTTTGACATTATTCGAATCGGTTTGGTTTCGGATTTACTTAAATACAGTTCGGGTCGGTTTTTGGTTTTACAAAATCGGTTTTTAATAGGTTCGGTTCTCATTTGGGTCGGTTGGTTTCGGGTAGTTAAACGGTTTCGGTTTGAAATTTGACAGCACTACCCGTATCCAATGCCTAACTAACATGTGATAATCAGACTGAAAACAAGCTAAATCTAATATCGTGATTCGTGATACATAACCCCCCCCCCCCAATTCAATTTAGTTCAAACAATTTGATAGCATAGTTCAAATTTTAGACATATCAATTGATTTTAATGTCTAGCATAATATTAGGAAAAATTGTCCACAATAATCCGACCTTTGCTCAAAATAATCTCACATTTCGATTATTTTTTAATAATCCGACCTTTAATATTAATTTGCTTTAAATGGTCCCAACCAGTCAATTAACTTGTTATATCAAGTTACACGACACGTGTAAGCATCTGATTGGTTTGAAAAATAAAAATAAAGTAAAAAATGTTGATTTAAAAAGAAAAAATAAAATAAAAATTATACTAAATTAATTAAAAAAAAATAAAAAATACACCCACCAACCAAACCACCTTCCACGGCCGCCAAGTCGCCCACTACAACCACCGTCCACCAGATCGACCCCCTGCCTTCCCCCCCGGCGTCGGAGAGCCACGCCGACCACAATCCCCCCTTCCCCTTGAACCGCCGACCCCCCTCCACCTGAACCACCAACCAGCCTCGAAAATACCAACTCTTCCCCGTCACGATATTCTGGGCACAGCGAGGCTGTGGCTTGGGTGCGGCGGGGATTTGGTGGTAGCGGCGAGGACGTGATCAGGGACGGCCGGACGATGGTGGTGCGGGGAGGTGGTCGTGGCTGGTTGTGGTTTTAATTATTAATTATTGTTTTTAAAAAATAATTTGATTATTATATTGTTAATAAAGTTATTTTTTTTTTGTTTAAATATATATAATTAATGTTAATTAGTAATTATCATTTTTTTTAAAAAATTAAAAGTTATTTTTGACCAATCACATTGTGACACGTGTAAATTAAATTAATTTAAATTAATTTAAAAAAATTTACCTACTCAACCGGTTACATGTCACTTGAGACCATTTAAAGCGGATTAGTATTAAAGGTCGGATTATTAAAAATTAATCGAAAGGGGGGATTATTTTGGGCGGATGAGGCAAAGATCAGATTATTCCGTGCAATTTTTACATAATATTATGTGAAATTTGGTAATGGGGTAACATTTTTAACATATATTAGGTCTTGTTTACTTCACCTTAAAATATAATATTAAGTAAAGATTAGTTTCATCAATTAGTAAAAATAAGTTTAATTCAGTTAAAATAATTTTATATCAGTATAAATAAGTTAAGTTAAGTTAAGTTCAATGAAAATCAAAATTTCAAAAAAGAAAAATAATAGAGAACTAGCTAGTAAAAAGAATTTCAATTAAGCAAAACAATTGTAGTTCTTTAAACTTCAGTAAATATATTGAGTTCAGCAAAAATAACTTGAAGTGAACAACAGAATAAGGTCTTAGACCATATTCTTTTCACCTTTTTCAAATTACATTAAGTAAAAATACTTTTACATTCACTAAAAAATATTTCAACTAAGTAAAACTTTACTCTGCGATATTTACTTCACCTTATTCAATTAATAATATCTATCAATAAAAATAATTTAAATTCAATAAAAATAATTATATTTCAAGAAAAATAAGTTTTAATCAGTAAAAATTAGTAAGGCTTGTTCTATGTGTTCACCTTGCTTTTGTTGAACTGAAATAATTTTTATTAAAATAAATTATTTTTGATGAACTTATATTATTTATATTGAATTGAAATTCATTGATTGAACTGAAATTAATTTTCCTAAATTAAAATTACTATTTTAACATAAATGAAACTATTATTACTCATTCTATTTTACATTTATATTAATTAAATAGACTCATTATTATTGATAAATAATTATTTTTGTTGAACTGAATTATTTTTACTGAATTGAACTTATTTATACTGAATTAAGCTTATTTTAATAATTGAAGTTCAGCAAATAAAAATAATTTAATATGAGTAAAAAACAACTTAAATGCAGCAAAAGTAATATCAATTCAACAACCATTTCGGGTTAAAAATATGTGAAAGCTTGTTTCTCTCTATAAGAATAAGATCGGATAATAGAATAGAGCCTAAAAAATTTTACAAATATTAAATGGAGTCAATTAACCCTATTAACCAATGTTCATTTCACCTTAAAATATAATATTCAATAAAAGTAATTTCAAATCTTTAAAAATAAATTCAGATTAGTGAAAATCAGTTCAATTTCGTAAAAATCACTAACTTTAAAAAAGTAATACTCCATATAATGAGTATTAGTAAAAATAATTTTAGTTTATTAAAAATAGTTTCATTTCTGTAAAATTAATTTTAATTTAATTAAAATATTTTAATTTTATCAAATAAAATTTCAGTTCACTAAAAATAATTTCAGTTAAGCAAAAATAAGGTGAAGTGAACAAAGTCTTACTTTGAACATATTTACGCCAAGGATAAGTATCTTAATTATCTAATCAATATTATGCTACGTAATAAATAATAATTAATGTTGTAGCCCTCCAACTCTTCAATACTCAATTTTGTGTATTCTATTATTTTTTTTTCTCATAATTAAAATTATGATTTTTTCACCACATACCCCTGAGATTTTTGTTTATTCACCATATACCCATGAAAATTTTCAAATTCATCATAGACCCCTAAGTTATTACAAAATTCACAATATACCCTTAATGAAAATAAGGTGAATGGAATTTGGTTAATTATACCTCGAAATTACCTTAGATCTCTCCCCTCATCCCCAAAATCACTCCTCTTCTTCATTTAGCCCCTAAAACCACTCCAAATCACCATAACCATATTTATATGATTGATTTTGAGGATGAGAAAAGGAAATTTAGGTTGGTTTTGTGGGTGGGAAAAAAGAATGTGGGTAGTTTCGGAGGTAGGGGAATGTATTTAGGATGATTTCGGTTCATAATTAGCTCTAATGATTGACAAATTAAAAATCATTAATAATCAAGAGTATATGGTGTATTTTTATAAAAATTCGGGGGCATATGGTGAAAAACCCGTTAAAACTATAATTACGCAAACTACTTTACTTTTTATTTTTTTGAAGCAGACCATATCCTAGTATATAAGGTTATTTAAATTATAATTTTTTTTTTACACAAATATTATATTACATATAGTGATTACTTTATAAAAAAGTTAGATTTTTTTTAAATTAAAAAAATATACATTTGCATGAATAACCAACAAGATCTTGTAATAATTATTATAGAACTTATACTCCTATCAATCTTGAATACTTGCAATAGTTTGACTAAAGGCCTGTTCACATTTGCTGAACAGAGCTGAACTGAATTGATTGGAGCTGAACTGAACTGAACTGAACTGAACTGAACTGAACTGAGCTGAAATGAATATTTTATGAGAGAGGGAAATTAGGAGCTGAACTGAACTGATTGGAGCTGAAATGAACTGAACTGAAATTAAGTAAATAAATACAGGCCCTAACACACGTGCCAATGTAAAAAATTATATAATATGTTATTAAAAATTTTGAAAATATAATGAAAATGAACCTCGAGATTAATCCGAAAACATATTACACAATTACATTGGTGGGAGTAAATCACGCAAGATAGTTAAATTAGAGCTTCTGAAAAGTTTCAAACTCAAAACTTGTCAACTAAAATGAAAAACAAAAAATAGAAAAACGATGATACATCATACCCAATCGGTTATCAAGTAGGGTTAGATAACCAATAGTTATTATCTTAAAAATTGCCAAATGTTTTCTAGTTATCCAATTTATTAGTGGTTTGCTAAATCATGACTTATTTATTCTGTTTCTTCAACAGTCTGAATACTTCCTTGTCCTTCCAGCTGATTTTCCATCTCAACTGATACAATTGTATCAGATCTTTCAGGACTGCTGCCTTCTGTAACACGGTTGCTAGACTCAATGCTAAGCCTTTTCATTGCCTCTTTATTGTAAGAATTTCTCATCTTCAATAGAACAATACAACATACACATTATGACATTTCTTTCGTATAACACTAGGTTAGATCCCGTGCCATGCACGGTGATCTATAGTTATAAACCAAATTAGCCCCGTGCGATTGACGATATATAAAAAATTTCAAACCATTAATTGCAATGGTATTTAGATCTAAATAATTTTGAAGATGGTAAAATTTAACCAAATTATACAGTACAGACTACTCTTAAATCGGGAGTAAATATATTTGGAAGCCAGATAGTTTTTTTTTTTTAATTTTTTTTTATAAATCCATAATAATGTAAAAAAAAAATAAAAAATAACATACTTCGTAATATAATAATTATCTTAAAAAAAAAATGTACTCAGTAGATATTTTAATAATTTAAGGTAAAAAATAAGAAGGTTTAAAAAAAAGTAAAAATAAAAATAGAATATGATGTCAGCAATTGATTTAAGCGGGAAATTATTTACCACAACTTGACATCTGTACAATTTAAATAGGAGATGATGTCAACGGTTGTTACGTTAGTTATTTTTATCGATAGTTATAATGCATCATTCCTTGTTCTGTTGTTAAAAAATGAGTAGGGTCATGAAATAATTACCTGTGTCACAATTGCATAAAGTGGTAGAGTGCTATAACTGCATATGGTTTGTATAACCACCCTTCAACAAATGAGAAACAAGATTCATAAGATCAATTAAATATGTTACACCTAAATCCTAATAAAATTTAATGTAATCAACGAATAAGAAAGTTTAAGTAATTTACATTATAACAATTCTTGCATACACAAATTTAGTTTCACCCATGACACAGGAGTGGAAACCGAACTTTAGCTGTAACATAAATATCAACAATGAACCAAGATCGATGTCAGTCTATATGAGTTATAAAATTAGTAATATGAAACTTAGAACTACAGGTAAAGGGTAGGAGATCTAACCCATGTCCAGAAGAAAATTGCAATCCCAAAAGAGTTAAAAAAAAGGATGATATGGATCAATAAGAGGACATATTTAGGTTGGCTGAACCAAAAGAATGAATCTGAAGTTTGAATTTGTACTCCTCCAACAATCACGGTATGTCTTTGAGCAACATAGATTGCTAACTCTGTGATCACTTGTTCTAGTTTGGTCTCAACAATAAGTAAGACCTATAAACAAACAAGAATTTCGATATCTCAAATCTGTATAAATCCATCTGATAATGTTACTTGTTATGTACTGCTAGTAAGCTAGTTCGCAATGTAAAAATGACTATGTTTTGAGGTACTTACAACCAAGGGAACGAATGATATCCAAAAATATATGTTCCAACCTGCAATGAATCTTAACATGTTATGTGTGTATAAGTAATAAATTAGTTGCCACAATTTTTAAGTTAAGTAATACAATGTAAATTACAGAGTTTTTTGTGTTATTTCGGACAAAGTTTACCTGCCACATTGAGTGTAAAGGAAATAACGACGAATATCCAAAGGAACCAACTGCAATGATTTTTTTTTTTTTTTTTTTTTAAATGTTAGGGACAGTAAAGATTGAGGTCAATATTAATAAGATGTTACAGAAGTCCGTGTGAAATGAGATTTTACTTAATTGAGACAACTTTCTGAAAATCATGTTCATATGCATACACCAAGTATTTTTGAAAGTTAAATCTTTGATCCGTGTTACAATGTGTCTGCAGAAGGCAAAATAAATCTTGTTGTTAAGATTAATTCATTAGAATATGATAAAATCGCACAAAGACATAATTTACCAATGTGAAGCCCAATCTCATTGCTGCGTAATCTGCTTTTGTTAATATCCCAGCTAGATGCTTGAAGAATGAAATCTGAAAGAAAAATATGAAATCCTGAAAAGTATACTAAATCTTTCTTAACAGGTTATACTTAATTTTAACAAAGGATTGGTTTCAAGAAATGACTAATGTATATATGTTTCGAGTACTTGATGAAGATTTAGCTGAGCCAAAGTCGTGACATTAGTGTTATCTCAGTCTGCAATGTACTAAATCGAATAATAGAATCTACAGAGTTCAGAGCTTTAATGTATGTGGTTAAGCCTATGTTTATTGTGGTTAAACATATGCATATGGTGTGTAATAATGTTCATAGATCATAGATACCACGGCTGGTCTGAATGTTTGGCAGATCGATTGTCTAGTCTGTTTAATGATTTTTACAAAGGCCAAGTCTCTTTTGTTAAGCTTTGAGTACCATAGTTAAGCTGCTAGGAAACTTGCTTTGAAGTAACATGCAAAGAGATTGTTTCATAATTTGGTCGTACAAATTACTAAAAACATATTTTCTATTGTTTTGCACCATTTTTAAGTGTAGGATGGTTTAACGAGACCTGTAAATCTTCAACAACAATTTCATGAAATTACAACTGTAATAATATCAGTCCATCCTGTTAGTACTTACCACATAATGTCGTTTGTTAGCATCATCACCTTTGCACCTCTCCTTAATAAATGTAAGGCTTCGGACATGTATTACTCTGTTATCTAAAAGAATATAAGATCATAGACTGTTAGCAGTTAAAAAAAAAAAATTGTGTAAAACCTCAAATGTATCCTTAATGGTTGATTTTCAAAAAATGGAAGGAGATACTAAAGGTTTTTTCGGGATACCATTATTGATATCATTCTTATTCTGCTTCCTTATAGATCTCTCCCACTTCTTCCTGTTAGGATTAGTGTGGAGATAGATAAATACATGGAGACATAAGGAGATTGCATAGAAGCTGCCTTATTGTTAAGGTTCGACCAAACTTGTGAAAAGTTCGGTCGAACCCGGTTTTAAGTCAGTAGGTGCACCAGTTTTCATTTCTAGAGGAGGAGTGACCAAACCCAAGGAGGTTCGACCGAACCACCCCAGGTTCGACCGAACTCTGGGTAGGTTCGGCCGAACCTCCCTGCTCCCTATTTCGTCGCTTCGTTTTCGGCTTGTGCGATTTGCTTTAATCTTAGCCGTTGGATTGTATTTTCTACCTAGACTATATATACCTTTTCTAAGCCTCTTTGTTGATGATTCACAAACATTTAAACACATAGAGAGGTTTTGAGAGAGTTTGTGAGGAGCATTTGAATTCTATACAATTCATGCTTGTAATTCTTGAGTTCATTCATCATCAATATTACTCCATAGTGCAAGGGTGGGTTTTTTCTCCCGGTTCTCGGGTTTTCCCACGGTAACATTGTCTTCCTTTTACTTGCTTTAATTCCTTCAAAGTTGTTCTTGATTGTTATGCTTGTTTGTTCATTGCTATTGTGGGTTGATTGCAAGTTAGTTGAACACTTTAATCCTTACACTTCCAATGACTTATCTGTAGCGTGTGAGGAGCATTTAGCACACATAGTGATCTATCAGTTCGCCGGAGTTGTTAGAGCTCTCAAAGGTGTCTAAAGTATAGAAATTACCTTCACTTCTCCTAGAAGAACCGTCAATGTACAACACGCCACATGAACAATTGCTAATATAAAGATAAGGATATGGAGTTCATGAAGTACACCAATAGATACAAAAGAAACCTTGCCCTACACAATTACAAAATGTTGATGATTAGATTGCAGAGGATCCAACCACTTCTACTAAATTTTGTTTATTGAGTTTTGATTTTTGATGTTAATATATTTTTTTTTTTTTGTTGCATTCATTAGTTTGTTAAAATCATTAAGATTTTAAGACAACTAATCAATTTATAATGTTTCATGCTTAACATTCCAGGTTTACATGAGTGCTATGACGATTACTTGAGTAGAGAATTAAATAAGAAATTCCTTATGTTCATGCTAAAGACACTAATAGAATAAATGTTGAATCAAAATGAAAATACACAATTAATTTTGCAGATAAAATGTTGAAATTGATCATCAAAAGCCTGGTTTCTACATTTTTTTTTTTAGTTTGATTATGTTTCATGCATTTATTTTTAGCTAGACAAATTTAAGACATGAAAGAGTACCGATGGGCAGGAAGAGATATCCTCAGCAGCTAGGAGGTGACGTCCTCCATTGGAAATCTGAAGATGAGAGGTAGCTTTACTGGTTGACTTGTCATCGCGACAAGGGATCCACTTCTCAGTCAAATGATCTGATATGCACTTATTTGCAATGTCATCTTGGAAAACAGCAAGCAGCAGAGATACGAAGCCCAACAATATCAATTCTGCAAGAGAAGTTTCGTTATGACACAACACACCAGCCGAAAAAAGGTATGACTGGTACAGGTTTTATTATCTGATCACCTTCTTTGATCTTTTGCAAGGCCTTATAGAGAGATTTTCGTTTCTTGCTTTTTAGCATCTGCAACATACATACTGTTTTTAGTTTCGAGAGACAAAATTCTTGGGACTAATTACAGTTTTGGAACAAGAATGGATGTCAACTAGCTTAGTTGGTTAAAATCTTAGGGGTGGTATTCAAGACCTGAGATCGAATTTCTTCTACATCACTGCCCTTCCGGCTCTCTTTACAGCAAAAATAAAAAAATAAAAAAAAAAGCAAAAAAACAGTTTAGGGTTAGGAGGGAAAAGACTTGCCTTTCCAAGGTAACAAAGAATATTATCAATGACCCAAGAAATGCCAACAATAACTAACACCACTATGCCAATCACCCACGACGGCGTAGACTCGTAGGGTAGTCCTCCTCCTCCTCCGGCCATCCTTTCCTACCTAGCTATTGTGCAGTCACTCTTCCCAACTATCTCGGTAATGTATCCTAAGATAACCTTAATGGTTTTATACTCTATATTTGTCACAAGTAATGTGCTTGCACATCTGTATTCATAATTTATTAATAATGGTATTAGCTAGCCTAAGAATTGTCAAACGTTTTTTAGCAATATTGAAAAGGCAACCACCATTCCTAGTATATTTTCTATGTAAGATGGTATCGAAAATCATTGGAAGGTTAGTCAATCTATTTCAATGGCTTTGCATGGCTATTTTTCGCAATTGATGTTTGCACTCTGCAGTACAGTACAGGTACTATTGTTTTTACATCCAAGTTTAACACTAAGGTAATATATATTGTACTATATGCTATACATGTTGGAATAAATAAGAATTGTTCAATCATGCATAGAAATTATTTACGCGATTGAAAGCCTGTAATGAATGCTATGTGTAATACTCTATTCCTATAGTTTCGGAAAGTGTTGACATAGATATGATTTTAAAATAACTTGTGATTACCTTACCTTGCCATGTCCTTGACTTAGTTCATGAGTTTCTCTTAAAGATTACCAAATGTAAATTAGAATATTATTGAAATAATTAAGGCCAACTAACTAAGGATATATACCATCAGATTATCTGGCTGCTTAGTACAGTCAAATTTGTCTGCAATATACAAGTATATTGACAGCCCTTTATAGCAATTCATCATTCATTATTCTATACCGAAAGTTTATCATAATAGGTACGTGCCTCATAATCGTGGTTTAAATTATAGGTTGAAACCTGAAGAATAATGAAGACCCTTCTTTGTAATTGTTTTTTCTCCAGGTGTGATTAACCAAAATTAGATTTTTTTTAATAAATTCCTAAATTCTACCTGGGTTACTTCAGCTAGCACAGTTCATAAACTTCTTTGAAGTGACAGAGCAAGCATTAATTACCGTCGTAGATAGAATGATAGGTGTTTCAAACACCAATCCTCGTTGAATGAAAATCACATAAATACACATATACATGTTTGAATGGAGAATAAAAAATTCCAAACTAAGAACAAAAGAGATTCATCAGACTCTTTAAATTCTCTTTTCGATATATATTAAACATTTTGTTCCAAATATACAATGTACATGCTGTCAACTATATAATCCTCAATTAATTTATTGCTAGCATCACTACTTGTATTGTAATTTGTAAAAACGTGAGGCAGTGCCTAGGTCACATACTAGTTTATACTGAAAAAGTGTCTACTTGTTCTTACATTGTATGATAAGATGAGTGATGACACTGATAAGGAAAAAGGCAGAGTAAGTCCAGTTGGTGTTTCTCTCATTCCTACACATTGTTTAGTTCTTTTATTTTCCTTTCAGAAATGTTATCGTTCATTCGTTCCCCCTGCTGATTGTCATCTTAGTTCAAGTTGTTGCGTTTCATTCCTCAGAAATCCATGCCTTTTCATTGCTGCCTCATTGTAAGAACTTCCCATCTTCAACAGAAAAAACGTTACAAGTAACAGTAACACATTAGAAATTAAAACATTTTGATATCGAGTATTCCGTAATATGGAGTAACTGATTTGTTCTTTTTTTACCTGTGTCACTATTGCATAAAGTGGTAGAGTGCTATAACTGCATATAGTTTGAACTGCCACCCTTTAACACAAGAAAATGAAAATTCAGATTAGTATATTTATATTTCATATGATACATTAATAATAAGGTAAACAAGCAAAATGATTTGTATTACATTATACTTATTCTACCATATACATATTTTGCTTCACCCATGACACACGAGTGGAAGCCGAATTTAAGCTGTCACATACAGATCAAACACCAAGATGTTGTCAATTTTAAGAAATTTTTATATTCTGGATTGACTTGTAGTTAACATTTAACAAGGGATTGAGGGTCTAACCAGTGTCCAGAAAAAAATTGCAAACCCGAATGAATTCAGGAATAGGATGACATGTATCAAGCAAAGGACAAATTTAGGTCTGCTGAACCAAAAGTATTCATCTGATGGTTGAAATCTGACTTCTCCGACAAGCACGGAATGTCTTTGAGCAACATAGATAGCCAACTCTGTGATCACTTGTTCCAGTTTGGTGCCAACGAGTAGTAGGAGCTGTAGATACAAATCAGGTAAGTGTTAGAGCTATGTACTCGGTATTTCTAGTATCTAATGAAGATATTCTATGATCTGCAATGCATTTATAAACAGTGTATACTTTGTATTGTCTACTTACAATCAGGGGGATGAATGATATCCAAAAATATATGTTCCAACCTGCAATTAGTGTTAACCAATCAAAAATACATACAGCCATATACGTGTGTGCATGTGTAAATATGTATACTCCCTCCTTACTTGCCACATTGAGTGTCAGGGAAGTAAAAACCATAATCCAAAGAAACCAACTGCAGCCAAAAAATAAAAGTAAACATTAGAGAAAGAAGAATGAGATATATTATAGAATACTAATCTAGTATGAAGTGTAATTACCTGATTGAGACAACTTTCTGAAAATCAGCTTCATAGGCATACCACCATGTACTTGTGAAAGTTAAACGTCTGATTCGCGTTGCAGTGAGTCTGCAGAAGAGAAAAGGATCTCGATGTTACAAAACATCAAACAGAGAATGCTGTGAAATAAACTCTATTCAAGCCTTGATGTCATTTTACATGGCACTATTACCAAAATGAAGCCCAATCTCATTGCTGTGTAATCTGCTTTTGTCACTATCCCGGCTAGGTGCTTGAAGAATGACATCTGAAAGAAAATTGTGAAAGTTATACTGAGACTTCCTCTATGGTTTATAATATATATATGTGAGAAATTAATAAGGATAGTTTCAAGAAATAGTAATTCCTCAGTTCCTCCATTTCTCTTATGCTAAAGATTATTTACTTCTTTTCTATTCAGTTTCATGATTCTTTTTCTCTGGAATTGTCTAAGTTGCTTCAGAGTTTCACTTCTGGAATTTGTGCTGCAAGAAATTAAGTGCATTGTGTTTTTTTAAGCTATAATGAGTGAAATGGTCTTCAGGGTTAAGTTTCTCATAAAGCCATACAGGTTTGAACTTAAAACTATGCTTAGTTATGGTATGTGCAAGTTTATAAATTTTGCTACTGCTTTGAAGGACTGATATGATATCTTGTCTTTGTAAAATCCTAACTTTGGCCATCTCTCTTTCATTAGGTTTCCAGTGAAAGAAATGTCTCTAAGTAGCATTGCAATACTGTAATCTATATAACGTTGTAACTCTAAGCATGATTTCATATAGAACATCAAATAGTGAACTGAAAATTGCAATTGATGATAAGATTAGTTTTGGATCAACTTCGAGTGATTTAAATTTACTCACCGCATAATTTCGTTTCTTAGCATCAACACCTTCAAACCGCTCCTTAATAAATGTAAGGCTTCTGATATCGATGACTCTTTCTGTATCTGTATGAACATGATCATCATAGTCTTAAAATTAAAATGGTTGGAACTTATTGGAATCAACTCTTAGCGTACAGTTACCAATACAACAGAAAGAGATTACCGTTGTTAACATCAATCTGCCTTCTTATAGATTCCTCCCACTTCCGCCACTGACTTATCTACAGCTTGCAATGTATACAACAAGAGAATCATTAGATTGGAAGCTTTTCTTACTGTACGATGTCTTGAAACCACTCAGATTTGCATTGCAGAAAAATTCACCTTCACTTCTCCCAGAAGAACTGTGACTGTACAGCTCACCAGATGGACAATTGCTAATATAAATATAAGGTAATGTAGCTGATGAAGTACACCAACAGATACAAAAGGGGCCTTTCCCTGCACAGCAACAGGTGGGAGTGAGCGAGCTTGTAATGGGGTCAATGGCATGTGGAAGTTTTGCTTTAATATGCTTTGTTGTTCATCCATTTATTTTGTAAGATATAATAGAATAGTTTACTGCTAGTTTCGTATGGAATCATAGAATGCTCGTCGTGCATTAAGCATTTTCATCTGTTTTTACGCAATGTATTCCTACTGTTTTACTGAGCAAGATTACACAGTAGAATAATTGACATTTAAATATCTAAATGTGGCAAACTGATGACTAAAAAAAAGGCAAAGAATTCCTTCAGATATTAAAAGGGTAAAAAATGAAGGATTCCACTTGTGTTTCAGGCAAACAATGTTAGCAAGACAGATTTAAGACCCAAAAGAATACCGTTGGGCAAGAAAAGGTGGTCTCCTCAGCTAGAAGGCGGCGTCCTCCACTAGGAAGATGAGAGATCTGAAAATGGGACATATCATTACTGGTTGACTTTTCAACATGACAAGGGATCCACTTCTTGGCTAATTTTTCTGATATGCACGTACTTGCAATATCATCTTGGAAAACAGCCAGAAGCAGCGATACAAACCCCAACAGCATCAACTCTGCAAGTGAATTTTTAGAACTCAGTTGCGAGAAAAAAGAAGCAAAAGAAGACATGGAACTAGAAGTTGGTAAATAACCTTCTTTGATCTTCTGTAAGGCATCATAAAGGGGCTTCTTTTCCTTTCTTTTCAACATCTGCAAGCGTTTTTATGGTTTTAGCTTTGAAAAGAGAGAAATGTATAGAGAATAAGGTCTGATGCCTATGGGAGGGGTAGGATGAGACTTGCCTGACCGAGGAAACTAAGAAGTTTTTCGATGAACCAAGAAACAGAAACCATCAGAAACACCACTGCTCCAATGATCCATGATGGTGTAGACTCAAACGATGGCCCTCCTTCTCCTCCTGCCATCTATCTGATTTCCGGTGTCACCCTTTTCTAATTGGCTCTGTGAATAGTATCCTAACATAATGATACATTTATCGTGATGAATGTGCTTGCACATCTTTGTTCAGGAGAAATGGTAATGCCTTGACTTACCAATAATGCATTAATTCATTAGTTTATATTAGGAAGATTTAAAAGTTGTCTTCCAAGTTTCAAAGTCAATCCCAGTTTCTTTCTCAATTCTCTGACTCATGGCTACTTGCTTTTAATTGCTAAGATAGTGCTGTTTAAGTTGCAGTTGAAAATCATTTGAAGATTATTCATTTGATCTCAGCATAGATATTTTTTTGTTTAATATAACTTGTTAGTTTAATACTATATCCCATGATGATTTTTGTGTCTGCACTGCAGATATTAACATTTAAGATATATTGAAGTTTTATGGAATATAAACTTCAATATATATTGTGTGCGGAATCCATATCCGAGTAGTTCAGAATTACCCAATCATACACTGAGATTTCTTTTTGTGATTGGAAGTCTGGTTCAAAAGCTCTGTATCTATGTTAGCTTGTGTGGACATAGATATGGTCTAAAATGAGCATAATCATGCTGTCTAACCCTTGGCTCGTTAATTATAAAAGTCAAAACAGAAGACAATTAGCTACATTGTCTGCCTGCTTGGTGCATCTTGATCTATTGCTATCAATATCCCTACATTGCAATTTTATAGCTTACACTCATGCATAACCGTTGTACATTATTCATTTCTGTACCTTGGGTCTCTGGTTTCAAATTGTATTTTCTCCTTGTATGATTGACCATATGCTGCTCTATCATGTCTGCAACTAAAAAAGTACAGAAAAGTGCCAGCTTGCTTAAGTGTTTATGCGTTATGATGTTTACTTTGTCATGTGTCATAATACACTTTCCTTCTGCATTTGTCAATCAAGTTATTAGATGCGAGATACAAATTGTGATGATCTATTTGGAATGCAAAGTAAATTGCAGTTCAGGATGATCTATTTGAATGCAAAGTAAATTGCAGTTCAGTAATTCCATCTTAAAGTACAATTTCTTTTTTTTTTTTTTTGTTTTTTGTTTTTTTTGTTTTTTTTTTTCTGTTCCCATTGTGTTGCACAGAATGTTATTCTAGAGTAAATTCATAGAACAAGAAATAAGGGGTTGATTGTTTGCTCTAGGAAAAAATAAAACTCTTATATAAACATGTACTATGTAGTATATATCCAATCTGCAAGACCTTGTAACACTGCAATGGTGCTAATTTATACATTTTCACGCATGACATTCTTAAGTCTTATTTATAAGCGGCTTACAACTAGTCTCGCATAACATCGATTGCAGTTTGAAATAATTCAATGTTGTTCCTGGTGATTGGCCATCTCAATTGATGCTGCTGCATTGGCTCCTTCTGCAGTCCGGTCTGCAATGGCATTAGGTCTGTTAAACCCACTGCCATATCTTTCCATAGCCTCCTTATTGTATGAACTTCCCATCTTTAATAACAAAACAACAGAGTTAATACATGTTGGGATGATCCCCCCCAAATCCAAAATTAATAAAAGAAAGAACTATGCAGTAGATTTTAGAAGCTAGAAAGTTGCATTTTCAACTTTTTTTTTTTTTTTTTTTTTTTGAAGCAGCTTTAAATGCGGAACACCTTAAGTTGTAAGATGAACACAATTAAAGTGATTGTCATTTATCTCTTAAAAATTCTGATCTGGGCATCAAGAGTGGATTTTCTCCTTACTCAGGAGGGGTTCTCCACGTAAGAATCTTGTGCGTTATTTTTTTTTATCACTTCGTACTTTATTTACTCTCGATAATGATCACTAGCTGGAAGGATGATATACCTGTGTGACAATAGCAAAGAGCGGTAAAGTACTGTAACTGCAAATGGTTTGAACCAACAACCTAAAGCAAGGAAGTATGAAACGAGGTTAATTAGTTTATAGAAGTGCGAAGACTGATAAATTGAGAAAAAAAAAAAAAAAAAAAGGTATTAAAGTAATGTTACATTAAAATGATTCTTGAGAGCGCGAATATTGGTGTGCCCATTTCGCAAGAGTGTAAACCAAATTTAAACTGTTGCAGATCATGTGTCAAGTTGAAGTTAAGAGCTTGCAATAATATAATTAATTTCGAATTAGTATTTTAGTTTCAAGGTGGTAAGATCTAACCCATGTCCAGAAGTAGATTGCAGACCCAAATGAATTAATGAAAAGTATGGTGTGGATCAACAACAGGACAATCTTGGGTTTGTTGAACCAAAAGTAGTCATCTGATGGTTGAACTCTTAGTTCTCCGAAAACGACAGTATTCCTCTGAGCTATATAGATAGCTAGCTCTGTGATCACTTGTTCCAGTTTGGTGCCAACTACTAGTAAGAGCTGAAGATAAAAACTCTTTTCGTTAATGAAGTAATGAAGACATCAAGAGATTCTACTTCATTACAGAGAACAAACAAAGAGGAATATGGAGCAAACAAAAAAGAACAGTGGAAGTATATGTAAACTTCGGGATCAAAGCTTACAAAACATAATGAATGATTTGAGTAATACGGAGTACTGATTGCTTTATCTATTAATACTTACAATAAAGGGGATAAACGCAATCGCAAAATATATATTCCAACCTGCACATGGAAAAAATGAAGTTAAGACAATCCACTGCACCATTCATTTATATAAACCATACATTTGAGGAAGATAGGGAGGCTATTATGTTAGATAAAATACCAGAAACATTCAGTGTCAATGAGATAACCACAAACAGCCACATGAACCAACTGCAACCAGAAATGATGCAGATATTCATAAGAATGAATGATTGAGGACCTCACGAATTACTTAAAAAGTGATTTACCTGATAGACACAATTTTATTAAAGTCTGCTTCATATGCATATACGATGTATTTGTGAAAGTTGAACCTTAGATTTCCATCACAATGGGTCTGCAAAAGAAATAAAGATGAGCTCATGAAGCAGGAATTTTATTATGTTTACTGTGTAATGATCAAAAAAATAGGAAAACAAGGGGGAAAATTACAGAATAGTGAAAGGAAACTATATATCCCTACTTAATACAGAGTATATGTGATAAAGAATATTTTGTGTACATTCTCTATCGATATGAAGTGTAGTTAAACCAATTATTCGCTCTATTTGTAAAGACTTGATAACAAATAACAATTACCAAAATGAAGCCTGTTCTCATAGCTGTGTAGTCGGCTTTTGTTACAATCCCAGCAAGGTGCTTGAAGAATGAAATCTGAAAGCAGAATGTAAATGTAAATAAAGCTGTAGATGATCTGCCTTCGTCTACTTAAGTTATACTAATTCCATTTTAGGGGGAACAGATACTTATTATATCCACACTGGATTGTTGAGAAAAAGTGATTTTAACAAACTCTACATACCACATAATTACAGTACTTGGCATCATTACCATCAAACCGGTCCTTGACAAATGAGAGGTTTCTAACATCTAGTACTCTCTGATTGTTACCTGTATCAACAACAATGACAATAAAAAATTGAGATCCACAATACAACGCTGGAATTTTCATAGTTCTGATCAGAATCCTAATAAAAAAAATGATTTTAATTCATTACCATAATCTGCATCAATCTGCGTTCTAATAGCATCTTCCCACTTCCGCCACTGAAATATCTGCAGCTTGTGAATTGTTATGACATAGTAGAATATCATTAGTATTAAATTGGGAACATGGTTTATTGGCATAAGTTCATACATCTAAGCTATGGATGGCTCTCGTGCACCTAGAGATGATATGCATAAGAAATTACCTTCATCTCTCCAAGAAGAACTATCAGGATACAGCTCAGTACGTGGACAACTGCTAATATAAAGATGAGGTAATGAACGTCATGAAGGACACCACTCGATATGAAAGGTACCTTTCCCTGCAAATGTAAAGACAACGAATAGGCTTTGTAATGTTTTTCTGTAAAAGTCATGAATCTTGAAAGCTGTCAATTGCAGTATCTGAGAGCATATATACTTGGCAGTAGTCAGTAGAAATTCATGTCAATTCACTAATTAGCCGCTTGCCTTCTCATTAAATGTAACATATTTTCAGACAGTACTTGCTGGATATGAGAGTGTCATACCTGGTCGCAGTTAGACTCACTACTGCCAGCTAAAAGGCCGCGTTTTCCTCCTGTGATAAGACCGGCAGGAACCGAATCATCATTACAAGGGAGCCATTTTTTAGCAAGTTTTTCTGGTATACACACCGTATGAACCTTATCTCCAAAAACAGTAAGCAGCAAAGATATAAACCCCAATAGCATCAACTCTACAAGATCAAAAAGTTGTACAGGACAGCAGTCAGCTATCAACATGCTACAACAATCAAACAAAGGCGAAAATTTTAATAAGAAACTCACCTTCCTTGATCTTCTTCAAGGCCAGATTAAGAGGTTTCTTCTCCTTTCTCTTCAATAACTACAAACATGAAACATAGCACGTTATTTTAGTAATCTGTCAGCTCTGAAACGTCTATTAGTCGAAGAGAGTAAAGAACACTTGCCTTGCCAAGGTAACTCAGAAATTTTTCGATGACCAAAGAAATAACAACAATCACAAAAACTACTGATCCTATCACCCATGATGGTGTAGCCTTAAAGTCCAGCCCTCCTCCTCCTCCTCCAGCCATCTTTATCTTCCTTAAACGAGATAAGACGACTAATACCTGACTTCTTTAAATAGTACTCGCATATATATTTAGTAAGCATGATGTCGTCAATTCAATGACATAACACCATTAACGTGTACTATATGGCAATACACAATTGACCCTTTGAAATTTCTACAATATTTTTTTTTTGAAAGAAAAATTTCTACAATATTAGTAAACGCTACTTTCTGTTTTATACTTCTTTGTGATTATATTTATTGTCTGATGTCGACTTATCTTAGGGATAGTTTGTAGTTTTGTACTAATGTTCTATTTCTTAGACAGTTGAATTGTTAAAAATCACTAAACAACAAAGAGTGGATATAATATGCAAGGACTGAAGTAGCATGTCGAAATTGAAACTTTCTAAGCCACACCTTCCTAATAACGGTTGTTGATCAATCCAAAACTCAACAAGTCAAATACTAATACTTAGGGGTGTCAATTCGGTTAAACGGTTAGGGTTTGGGTTGGGTTATCAGTTTCGGGTTATAACGGGTCGGTTTATAACGGATTGAAATAATAAGCGGGTCGGTTTGGGTCGGTTTTGAAAATTATCGGGTCAGTTCGGTTTGGTTTTTTTAATTGCATTTTCTATTCGGATCGGGCCCTTATCGGGTCGGGTTCTAGATGGTTCGGGTCATAATCAATTTGGGTTGAACTGGGTCGGTTTGAAAATGGGTTTAGCCCATTTAATGTGGGTTTCGGTTAAAAACAGTTCGGGTCTTAATCAGGACGGGTCGTAATTGGTTTGGGTCATAATCAGTTTGGGTTTAACTGGGTCGATTCGAAAATGGGTTTCGGTTCAAAATAGATCGGGTGAAATCGGGTCCAACCATTATTGTTTCGGTTATAATCGGTTTAGATTGAACTTGGTTGGTTTGAAAACGAGTTTACCCAATTCGAAACGGGTTTCTAATCAAAATCATATCGGGTTAAAATTGAGTCGGATGATTATCGAGTCGAATTAGTCAGATAATGTGTAGGAACGAGTCATGTTATAATCAAGTCAAGTCATAAATAAGTTGGGTTTATCGAGTAGTGGGTTGAAACAGATTAGATCATAAACATATTGGGTAACAGGTTGTAAATGATTCATTCATAACGGGTTACGGGTTTTAAACGGTTTGGTCATAACGGGCTACGGGTCGTAAACGGTTCGGTCACAACGGGTTACGGATTATAACCGGTTCGGTCACAACGGGTTACGGGTTGGAACGATTTAGGTTTATCGGATTTTTATCGGGTTTTAACGATTTTCAGTTTAAAACGGGTCGGGTTACTATCGGGTTTAAACGTAATCGGTTTGGGTTGCTTTCAGTTTCGGGTTGTAACGGTTTGGCTTGATAACGGGTCGGGTTAGTAACGGTTTGCACAAATTCGGTTTAGTTCAGTTTCGGTTTGGAGAAAATTGGGTCGGGTCAGTTTTCGATTTCCAAAATACGGGTTTTAAACAGTTCAGTTCCTTTTCGGATCGATTCGAAACAGTCGGGTTTAACGGTTCGGGTCAGATTCTGACAGCTCTACTAATACTTTAAAATTTAAGAACTGGAGGCCAGACCGGTTATATTTACTATATGATCAGACTAAACCAAACCAGTTAAATTCAGACCGGACCGAATATGGAGAAAAAGAAAAGGAAAACATTTACTGTCTTTTTCGAAAGCCTAACATAAAAGTGATCATTATATTAAATTCTTTCCAATATGTTAAGTGCAAATTCTATGCTACTCGTTGGAGTACCGTGTGCATGGTGCTCCAAGTTTATAAAATTTATGTTATTTTAATATGAACTTCTTGTTATTTTAATTTATATACATGTTATTTTAAAATCAGTTTATGTTATTTTATATTTCCATGTTTTTTTTTCAACATTGATCCTTTCACTGTACTCTAAATTTATAAAATTCATATTATTTGATATGAACCACTTATTATTTCAATTTATATATATGTTGTTTTTTAATTAAGTACATGTTATTTTTATAAATGCATCTTTTTTTTATGCATGATGTTGAAGTAAATAAGTGAATAACATAATTATTTTAGGAAAATAACACAAGGTTTTAAACAAAATAACGCAAGACTTAGGCAAAATAACTCAAGTATATAGGGTGTGAAATACCATGATCGAGGAGTATATAATACTAATTGATATTAAGGAGAAAAATAATCATCTAGAGGTTTATATTAATAAATGTAAGCAAAATATCAATTCAGTCCAAGACCAGTTTTAAAAAAGTTTTGAACCAATATGGTTCTTTTCGGTCTAGTCTAGTTCATTTTTCCAATTCTAACCAGTTATTATACACCCATACCTCCTAGTGTTAACCAAACTTTCCATAAATTACACCACCTACATGAAACATGGGCATGTCCTTACATTGCCAAAATACTTTACAGCCATTATGAAGTCGGGCAGCCCTTAAAACAGTTTCTTACACTACTTAGTAAAATGAAAGTGATGGGGATTATAATTGGCAAAATTTTCCTAACAATAAGGACATTACCCTACTATATATTAATTCTGCTTGTACAAGGGTATTTACATCATCAAATTAAAACTATTGTGACAATTTGTATATCCAGAGGCGTACACAAGTATACCGAGTTTCTTGTTTAAAAGGTGTAATTTCAATTTAATAGGTAAGTTGATTTTCAGTGTCACGTATGGACAGTGCAGGTGCACATTTGGTGCTGAAGGCTTTGCCTCTTTGAGTGTTTTGGGATATAGCTTCTTCAGCTCAGAGCAGGGGTACTAAAAATAACTATATTTTACTGTAATTTTTACAGGTTCTCCAACTTCTCTGTCTGCCCATCTCAAAATGGACTTCAGTGCCAACATCAGGTAGTAGATGCAGCAGACACAAGGCTGGTGATTTCCGCACACCATTTCAAATTTCTGTGCTCCACTTTTACGCAAACCACTCCTCATGAACTTAGGACTTGGGGTGTGTCATGCGTATATCAAACTTGGTGCAGAGATCATTTCCCCAGAAATAAAGATCCTAATATCCTTGCATTCCTCTTCCTGATCTTTTAGTATTTGTCCCTTTATGATTATAGCCTGCATTTGTTGTTTACTTGCTTCAACTATATTCGCCTTTGAATTACAATAAATAACACAAAAGAGATCAGTTGTCCACCATTCCTGCTCTACCTGAAAATCTATAATGAAAAACATCAAACCAGCGTCCGACCAGAATAAGTTTAAAATGGTAACCATAGTCAAGAGAAGATGAGGCCAGCCCTGCTTATGTGAGAAAACAGCTTCTACATGAAGGGCAGAAACAGAACTCATAAAGGTTGCTCTGATGATTCCAAAATGCAACAGTGCCTATAGAAGACAATGGAAAACTGATTGCGCCAAAAAATAACAAAACTGCAAAATTTCACAGTAATGCAGTGTGATAGCATTAGAATGGCCCTTCCTGAGTCCTGACACATTTTTTTTACATAGCGTCCTTAGATGAGAGAAATTGGAGAGAGGGCCATTGTTTATCATAACGCAAAAATGTTGTTCCTAACAGATAAATTGATATTTCAGCAATGAATCCTAAACCATTCACCAATGGCAGGACTCGCATTGAACATGGGGCTCTAAATAACCCAGAACAACTCCTCTGTGGCCAAACTACATATTCATGTTCCAAGGTATCCTCAATAGATAGGACCACCAAGAATAGCATTACGCAGCGTTTCACCAACACACTGTTGTCGTTACCATGCATTCTTACATTTCTCAACTCATCAAAGCCATTGAAGTGCTGCAATCAACTAGCAAGTGCCAGTGTGACACATAATCTGTACAGTTGAGGTTCTTCATTGGTTCTCAACATCAACCAAACAAAAGCTGTAAACTAGCCAGATTCCTACATAAGTCCACAGACTTAACCATCAAGAAGAGTAAAGGGTAGGCTGCAGCAGCACATAATCTTCACACTATTATTCCAAAAATTCCAGCTTAATTTTATGATCAATTACTCACAAACTCACAATACAATTGCAGTACAATCATTAATTGCCTTATCATTAAGATGCCCCTGTAAGGGAAATTCCCAAACATATAGTTTGGACAAACTTGTATAATCAAGAACATACACAAAATAGTTGCTCCGTACTCCAAACATCTTCCCAATATCATATAATCAGGACAATCCCAATTTTAATTCTGACAAATGAGCAGATATGATCAGCCTGAAGAGATCTCACCCATTATAAAGTAACATATAATTGCTCTTGATAACAAAATGCCAAAACCACTTTCCTTCAAGAGCTATATTTTTAGAACCTAAACCTCCTTCCTGGTAAGACACACCAAATCAGCACAAGATGGTCTCTTCACTCACCAGTTTAAAAGTTTGTCGATACTATTCACAGCCTCAACTGAAACCACAAAAGGTGAGAGCTAGTAAAGAGGAATGCAGAGCAAGCTAGATTGCCTCAAGGATCTCTCCAAAAACCTTTGAAAACATCCAATACTGCTAAAATTCTAGTATCAAAAGGTTCCTGAAAGGCTTCAAAAAAGGATTGCCTCCAAAAGGCAACACCCAAATAACTGATAAAGTCTGGATTTCACACCACGGTAAAGCAGCAAACTCCAGAATAGCTAGGCCACATTCAGAATAGTTTATCTTTAACCCTGAAATCAACTTGATGATCTGCAAAATTGTGAGCACCCTCTTAATAAAATATCAATCTCTGAGCTAAAACAAAATAATATCACTGAAAATGGGACACCTGGACTTCTTCTCCACACTCAAAAATCCTCCAATAGTCCTAAAGACACTCCCTACTAAACAAATTATCCAGCAATTCAGCTACAATGGCAAAAAGAAAAAGACAGTACATTCCCCTGCCACAGCCTCTGTCCAGTGTTTAAAAAAGTGCGCCTTGGCGAGTTGGCGCCGAGGCGCAAGGCAAAATGGGGTAAGCGCTTAACTTGGTCTGGGCGAGGCGCATTTGGTTAGGCGCAGGTTAGGCGCACCTGAAGCAAATTTCTGCCAATATTTTAACTGCTCGCCTCAGTGCGCCTCACTTCAAAGAGGCGCATTGAGGCGCGCCTTAGGCGCACCTAGGCGCTGCATAACCCTTTTAGCCTCAGTGCGCCTTGAGCTTTTTTATACATTGCCCCTGTCATGAGAAAACCACTGCCCGGGTGGCAGGTGCACCACTCACCTACCCTAAAAAGAAAGCCTGAGGCAAGTAACCTCTGATCCATCATCCCCATCAATCTCCGTATGCTATCCTACCTAACCACAAGGATCTAACAAATGCTGTAAAGCAGCCTCCCAGTCTCCCACAATGGAATAGAGTGCAAAAATTTGCCACAAATTTAGAAGCAACTGAAAGTAACACTCAAATTTAAGGGGATGTCAAATCTTTTAAGATAATAGGATCTACCATCCGGAGGCAGAAGATGTGGTCCTCCAAGCCCTTAACTACGACTAACAAACACCATTAGCCATAATTCACAAGGGAGTAAAAAGCCTTAAACATGATTACGACTATAGCATACAAGTGTGGCGAGAAGATAAATCTAGCCACTCAAAGTTGATAAACTCCAAATAAAATCGGAAAATTTTTGTGAGCTACTTAACACTATTTATTGAAGCAACTACCATATATGTTTGTTTTTATAATCAAACTACCTAATATTAACTTTTTATTAATTTTTGGCAATAAGAAAAGACAGAATTGCTTCAAAATTCCCCCTAAGTACACACATTTTGCCCCCAATCACATCCAATTGACAAACCCCAATGTTAATTCTAATCCCTTAAATTGAAAATTTAAAGTGTGAATTTAATCCTTTTCTTTTGCATGGGATGAGGTGTTTTGGCCTTCTTTGAAGATGCACTTTAAATCCTTCCTTTACCCTTGTAATTAAGCATGTGACGAGTATGAGTATGAGTATGAGTATGAGTATGAGTATGAGAAGAGATATAATCAAAATTCATTCGTTGTCATGTAAACCAAATGAAAGAAAAAGTCTTAGAAGTGGACCCATAGACAAATAATTGGACAGAAACCATCATAGGGTAGTGCCACGACCCAAAATAAACACTTCCTCCATTGTTTTAAGTTGCATCACTTTGCAAGTTGCGGAATCCTAGGCCATTTTTGGAGATGAGAGAGATAGAGAGAATAAAAAATGAACCCATGGGAAAGGAGAGAGATACAGAGAGTTTATTAGCTAAAAAGGAAAGGAATGCAACTAATTTGAAACTTCTGTTTTAGGAAAATGATGCAACTACAAAGAAGCGGAGGAAGTAATACGGCAACTATGTCAGTTAGTTGTTCACAAATTTTCCATATTCCACTACTTTGGAAGTGAGAGTCTTTGGCTCAAAATATACATTATTTTCTCTTGACTTTCCTTTTGGGGTTATCAAAAAGAATCTTACGGATGTGGTAGAGAAACCACCTTGAACCTCACGCTTCCATTTGTAACTACACTTTCATGTGTTTCTTTGTGGCTTATGAAAAACTACATTTTGATGTCATCACCAATTCAGCACACTTTGGATTGATCTATATTTCTGTTCATGAGCTGCATTATTACGTATGATACTTGATGGCAAGCATACAATGTTCAAATTGGAAAATTAAATTATATATTGATGTGAGACAATAAAAGCACCGAACAGTTCCAACCATTTGGCACTTGTACTAGAGATTTAGAAATTCATCCAGAGAACATTCTACTGAAATAACCCCTCGAATATACTACTTCAACTTGACATCTAGGAATATCAACACTTCTTCAGACTAGGAAAGGAAATTGAGTAATAAAATATCTCAGCTTTATATAGCTACTCTACCTACATTACACTTATTCTACTAAAGAAATTCTATTCAGAAAGTAGCTTACACAACTCCATTTACATATACTCCCTCCGTATTTTTTTAAGTGATACATTTTCCATTTCCGGCCGTGTTTTTTTAAGTGATACATTTCCTTTTTTGGCAAAACAATACATTAAAATATTATATCTCTCTCCTCTCATGGCCCCACCCAAACCCACTACTACTTTTTTATTATATCTTTCCTCTCACATTCATTACTTTTCAATAAACTATTAACCCCACTATCTTTCTTTAACAATTTTTTAATACTCCACTACCCCACTTACCTCTTATTTTATTTAAGTCAATTAAATTGCCTAAAACTATGTGCCGGTCAATATGTATCACTTAAAAAAACACGGAGGGAGTAGGTCTTACTGAAAAGATCACATTATTTTCCTAAATCCTAATGCAAATATTTATATCCTGTTTGAAAGCATAATCATAAAATCTACATCCATTTGTATTATTTTATATAAAGATTAACAGGTATAATCATCAGTGGTCTTCACATTTTAATCCCATCTATTGTTTAAACCAAATTATTCAGCGATATGTGACTTGTAGAACTGGTAAAAGATTTTCAAATTCTAAGCCTCTTCCTCTGCTTTCCTTCATTCTCCTCTCCTCCCCACCTGACCATCCTTAACCCACCGCATCAGATCGCCCCACTAGCCCACTGCACATCCTGCCCCCTCCCACTTTCACCAGCCTGCTGCACCAACTGACCCACCAACCTAACCAGCCCACCCTGTCCACCTCCATAACTCACACCCTAGACACCTCAATAACAATCAACCTGCCAACCGCCATCAATGTCGTCATCCAACCAACACCACCCTAAAAGCCCCATCAAGATCGCCCTGAACACCACCACCCATTCTACTTCCAAGCACCCCCGCCCCCCAAAGCCACCATAACCACCTTGAAATGAAGGGGAAAGTAAGGTTATTCAACAATTGAGAATAAATGAGAAGAACTCCCATAGTTGAGATTATTCATATTAATTTTTCTTATTTAAAAAACAAAAATTAAATTGCATATAGCAAGAGAGGATTGTAAGGATTTACAAGGCTCAATTAAATTTGACATAGAAGGTAAAATATCCTATCCTACGAACATAGAAAAAAATTCGCTACTTAACGAAATCAACTAAAATATAGCTCTTGCAACAGCACAAATATACTAAAGAGCACAAAAAATGCCAACAGCATAACTTAAGTCATTATGTACAGTCATACGGCATACAGATTCAATTAAAAGACTCATAATATCCATAAATGCAATCTAAGGATCTCAATTCCTGTCATTTAAAGTTTAACTCTCAAAAAAACAAGGAGGCCAAAAAAGTTGCCAAAAGAGCTTACAAGAACTTTTCACATATAAGATAGCCTCAAGAACGTGATCGTGCTACAAATTCTTCTAACTTTCCCCATACTTCAAGAGCTGCTGCCCTATCCTGATGTCGTTTATTTTTGCTTATCTGTATCAATAAATTTAAATCTTTGTGAGATTAGAAATGATACACTAGTATCGAGTCTATTGACCCACCAACAAGAATATGAACATAAACATATGCATATGGAAGGAACCAAAGGCAAGGTCCAACTTACCGAGATTATTTTTACATTCCATTGTTTCACAACCTTTGCAGATTCTATACTATCATCCTCAAATCGCATGTAGAAACCTATGACTGTCAAATACACAGTCAAAATTAGGCTAGAAATAAAAACTGATCCAATGCCCAAGCAATAATATTAAAATAACTACAGCTAACCGACTCTAACTTGTTACTCCAAACCAAACAGTGGAAGCTGTCAAACTTAAATGCTTTAGTGTTAAACATTGTATTAATGCAATGATTTGATCTGAAAGCTTGAAATCATATTTTGACTCTTTTAACAATTCAGTTGCATCCCTGCGCTGAAATGTAAACAAGAAAAAGCAACTTTTTTTTTTTTTGACAAGAAAAAAAAAACATTTTAGATATGAAGAGTTTCAATAAAAAAGCAAGAATTAACCATTTTAAAAAACTTTCAAATTCATCAACATTGCCAAGGGCTGCAGTACTAGAGCTTTCCCAACCCGAGTTCTCTCAGAAATCATCATTATTAATCTAAACTCTTAATGAAAACATCACTGAGCAATTACACCAAATTGAAAATAAATTTGCCAATGTTCTTCCCCTAAAATCCTCAATAGTTAAAATCTTATTAAGTTACCATTTAGCTTAAGTTTCTAAACCTACACTTTCAACATAAAAACTTAGATCCTACACAATAAGTCCCACATGTGTCTCAATACATACCACACCAACCCCAGTATTTAATCAAACTACTTTGAGCGAAAACCAAAACATTACCAAGGTTGTATTACTACAGCTTATCCAAACCTATTTCTCTTAGATATCATCATTATTACTCTTAACTCTTACAGGAAAAATCTCTGAGCAATCACACCAAATTGACATGGAATCAGTCAATGTTCTTCCCCTCAGCATTTAAAATGTTACCAACTTTCCAATAGCTTAATTCTATACATTCAACATAAGCTCGTATCCTACAGTCCAACACAATAAGTCCCACATGTGTCTCAATATATACCGCGGTATTTGATCAAATGATTCCAAGAGGAAACCAAAGTATAAGGTTCTAGTAGAGCTTTTCAAAAAAAATCTTACAACGTAGTATTTCTACTTACACAACAAAGTAATGCAAACATAACAAACAATTGTGTGACACATATATCAGCATCAAATAACCATATGAAACAAGCTACAACAGCTACAAAGTCAATCCACAACACTTCAGAAAACAATGTGATCATCAGAAAATCAGATCAAAGTTTTGGCAGCTTACTCTTATTAAATATCTCAACATGGTCTTTAAAGGGCCAATCTTTAAACTGCCATTCTTTCCCAAGCACAAAAACCGCCACAACACGGTCCCAATCATCGGCCTTCAAAGTCGAGGGTTTATCCCTAACCTCATAAGCAGTCATGACCTTATCCTTATCCCTACTAAACTTCTTCTGAACCGTGACACATTCCGGCTTCGGCCCCTTCATCTGCTTCATCTTAACATCGGTAGGTATAAAAACACCATCCTCCAAAAACTCCTTCACATTATAAATAGTAATCAAAGTAGTAGAAGCACTAGGCACCAAAATAATAGGCACCCCTTCCCCAATCTTTCCCCCACCTTTAAGCATCTTCGCTTTTGGCCCCGAATGAAACCCTTCATCCTTCTCCCCACCTAAAGGCCGCCCTTTATTCCCACCCACATTCGCCTCCTTCCTCTGCTGCGGCTTCTCCTGCTCCCTCCTCAACGCCCCAACATATATACCATAAAAATCGCGGTTACGAACCTGCAACACAGCGTTTCGATCCCGAAGCGGCTTCTCTCTCGCCCTTATCAACCCCATCAAATCAACCCCCTCACCACCACCCCCACCCCCCTCCTCCAAAACCCTAATTTCAGAATCATCCTCAATTCCCAAATTACTCACCCCATTGTTGTTCGGAATCGAATTAAAGGACTGGGGATCATCGGGCCGATACTCCTCAACATCGGTCGCATTCGGAAGAACAAACTGAATAGCTTCAGACGACGAAACCCGGCCTTCAAGATAATCAAGGAGAGGCTTCCGATCGACGTAGGTGACAGGAGGAATCCCTTGATTGGTGGAATTTTTGATGTACTCAGGTTGCTTGATATGGAGATTTTTGATGAAGAAAACTAGGGTTTCGAGAGTGTAGAGATTACCTTGCTTAGAACGATAAGCAGTTTCGGATTTACAGGGAAAAGAGTAGTGAGTTGAGAATCGGAATTCGTCTCCGACTCGGTGGATTTTGTCTAGGTCGCCTCGAATGGTGTAATCTCGCAGCGCTGACAGAGGATCCATGGAAGACTGCGAGAAAGAGAGAGAGGTGGTAGTGAAGTGGAGGGAATTTGAAGTTGAAGGTGAGACTATTTTTGGGGAAAACAGTGCAAAAAAAAAAAAAAAAAAAATAAAAAAATACAGAGGTTTATATGAGTCCTTTCCTAAAATAATGTTAGAAAACTCCAATTCGGTAATTTCCAAATTACAATCTCTTTTCTATACGGAGTCTATTCTGATTGATTGAATTGAAATGAACTGAATCTTTTGCGAAACAAGGAAATTAAAAACTAAACTGAATTGAATTTATTGAAATTGAACTGAACTGAAAATAATCTGAAGAGAACAGACCCTTACGCTATATAATTTGTCAAACAAAAAAGTAACACTATATTTTTTAATTTAAGTCGTAATTGTATAAAAACTAATAATTATCAATAATCATAAATTATTTATAATTATTACCTATGACATTAATGATTAATTTTTAGGAATTTTTGAGTTTCACTACCACCAAAATACTGTGTTTTACTTGTGCTACCTATTTAAAATTTTATTTTATTTTGCTACCACCAAAAGTTACAAAACATAGCTTTTTCTACCATTTAATAGAAATCATTAGGATTCTGTTAAGTGGACTCATTATCTCATTAAATAATGATTTCATTTATTTTTTAAATTTTTTTTAAAAAAATCATTGCTTCAGCCACCCCTCCACCATTCGTGTGCCGGCTGCTGGCGCCCAAACCATCCCCGGTCGGCGACCCCACCCCCTCCCTTTTTCCCACCCACTCTGCCCATCTCCCTCCCCTTTCCCACTCTCGGCACCTGAACTTGCTCAATCTAAGGTGAAAACGCAGGAAAACCTGCAATCTGATTTGACGCCATTGTTTCTAGTAATTGGAGCAGGAGTAGGAGAGAACTATACAACCAAATTCGACTTAACAACCCCTAACAAATCAGAATCATTAAAACAACTAGAAAATTCCCAAGTATTAAGAATTATCTGAGCAATCGAACTCGATAAATCCGAACCCCTCGAACTGAACCAGAAATCGAACCATATACCAAAATAAAAATTAAATCAAGGGTCTAACAAAGTGAAATAAGGGTTTCTTTGGGTTTTAGAGTAGTTGATTGGATTAATGCTGGGATTGCCGGCCAGTTTCGACCGAAAATTCGCTGAATTTGAAGGTTTTGGGGTTGAAATGGCGGAGAATTGGGGAAGAAATTGGGGATTTTGTTCTCAGCCTTCTCACTTGTGGGGTAGACCTGACAAACGGGTCGTTTGGGTCAGGTTCGGGTCAGCACATATTCAGGTTGGGTCAATTCGGGTTTTGGATCAAATTTGGGTCAGCACTTCGGGTCAGGTTTAGGTCAGGTCAAGTTCGAGTCGGGTTAATTCGGGTCGGGTTAGTTCGAGTCGGGTCAATTAGACTAATTTTATGGTCAATTTCAGGTCGGGTCAATTTCAGGTCTGGTCATTTCTGGTCGGGTCAATTCAGGTCAGGTTCGTTCGGGTTGGGTCAAGTTTGTGTCGTTAAAAAAAATAAATTAAAATAAATTTACTTTAAAAAAAACTTGAAAAATAAATTAAAATCGTTAAAAAAAACCGTGATGATTATCTATTACTGAGGAACGAAAGAAAGAAACCCTAAACTAACTAATTCACAGTTTTACCATATTCACTGAAGGAATCCGGTAACTTAGGGTCGGCTCACTTCGGTTCGGGTTTTTTTGGGTCGGCTCACTTTGGGTCGGTTCGATTCGAGTTAAAATCGGGTCAGGTCACTTCGAGTTTTGGGTCAATTCTGGTCTGGTCAAGTTCGAGGTTCGGGTCAATTTCGGGTCGGGTCACTTCGGGTAGGTCTGGTAAGTTCGGGTCAGCATATACTAAGTATAAAGTATGAACCTTTTATGTCTGCATAATCAATCAATTAACAAACATTATTTAAATGCAAAAGAGAAATTCTTGGTCTTAAGTAGGTAGTGTTGGGGTTTGGTGAGTCTGACTCACCGCGGAAACAACCCTGACCCAAGAACCACTCGCAATTAATAAAACCATAAAGCATAACAAATAAACACAAGAAGGGTAAAACCGAAATATACCTTTGAAGCGTGCTTCGCCCTCACAAACGGGCTCGTACTTGAAAGCTTCTAGCTCCGAAAATACCGAGCCTCCAACGGTATCCAACCGCAAGGACGAACACCGACTTTTTAGGTCCGCTACCTTGGAGTTAGCAAGGTCCGACCAAAACCCGAGTGTTAATAGAGTTTAAGAGTTTTTGCCAAAATGCAATGCTCTTTCTAACTCCCACTCAAGCAAAGAATTCTCAAGCCATGCCATGACTATTTATAAGGATGCTTTGTGAATTTCACTCATCTTTTAATGTGAGACTTTTCACAAAAGATCCCACATGGAAAGATTGGTGAATTCAACCCTTAGTCAAATACACCAAGGAACAAGTAACAAGTGTCACATGGTTAGGAGTGGACCACTTTCTCACTTGGTCCCCAAGGCATTTCACATGAAATGTAAACTAACCATGTGTCACCCAACCTTGAGCCCCAAGTTGGGTTCGTTTGAGCCATTTTATGTTGGCCCGTGACCATGACCCTTCACCCCGGGTCCACGGCCCTTGCCACATGTATCGCCACCGTGGCGCACCGCCACCATGGTGCGCTACCACATGGCACGCTGCCTACATGGCACGCTGTCCTAGCCTTTTGCGTGGCTAGGATTTTACTTGTTACTTGAAGCATTTTACCGTCTCGCCAAATCCTAAATTTTGGCTCGACATTTGAGATTCTCCGACACTCGGTTTCGACGCTCCAAGCTCGAATTCCCGATATCTAAATATTTAATACTCGGGCGACCAATTAATTTCTTCCGTATTAATTTGTCGAGTCGGTTCGTACATTGCTATGGGTGTGACCCGAAGGGTTCAGTCAAGATTAAGCTGTAATATTATTATGCATTAATATTACTGATCGAAAGAAGCCTCCACCCAGGCATTCCGATCACTTGACCTTACTGAATATATTAGCTTTCTAATACTTCTGAACCCACTATCAGAATAATACACTTGTCCGAAGGACATCATTCCTTTCAATCTCCCACTTGTCCTTCTGGACAAGTGAGCATTTAGTGTATAGCCCATTTCCTATGTCTCTTCATGTCTCTTCATGAACAACAGGGTAAGATTATTCATCATCCCTGTTACATCCAGAAGTGTTTCTCGAAATCCGAGTTCGACTGTCAATAAGCAGATGATTTCTAAAATCCATCTAAGCACGGCCATGCATTTTCACAGTACTGCTCTTCGAGAGGCTTTGTTAACAACAAGACATGTTCCCTATTGTTAATAGGGGGACATTCCTAGTCTTGTAATGTAGCTTCTCATACTGTAAGGAGGGTGTTCCCGTCGTAGGGGATCCTTCTCCTTAGATGCCCATGGCCCTTTAAAGCCTAGGACTTTACACTTGTTAGGGTGTTTTAGGATTTGAATTCCTGACTATTTGGGAGACCTTTGATTTAGAGATGATTCTATCATACACGCGTTTTTGTAAGAAACAAGTAGGAGTCGCCAATGAGTTTTAGGAAAACTCATAAACCTCGTTCATGCCTTTCTCCCAAGTAGAGTTCAAGGGATATTTAGCATGAATCATAAGTTTACCCATGCCCAAATTGGTCTAGAAAACTAGAAATGAGTTCGGGAGCGAGGGTACTAAGATAACGTTCCCTTTAGAAGGGAATCGCGATCCTAGCCCTAGTGCGGCCTCTACTAGATCTTCCTTTGCACAATTTCATTGTCAAACAATATATGCAACGTGATACCTAAAAACTATGTTAATTGATTTTATTTACACACATTAATTCACGTAGGAATTATATCGTATAGTCGTTATTCTTATTTAATCAAATTCTTGAAAAGAACAATAAAATAAGCAATATTCGCCTTGACTTAGGTGATCAACCAACAATTATTTTATTCAATTCTAATCTTGATTAACGAAAGAATACTATGTGAAATTAATTAATTTATTAATTTAAAATTGATCAAACAACACTAATTAATTGATTAAAGTTCTTTTAAACAATAAAAATAATGGTGATTTAACTAAGTGCTCGGGAATTTACCACTTCTCTTTGCTAAGTCTCCGTTTAGAACACTTATGGACTCCTTCTTGTTGGTGAACCTCCACCGTAGTAACAAAATATCGAAAAGGGTGAGTGTTTAGGACAAGAGGGTTTGGATGCACAAGTTCACAAGTATTCTGCCAGAGTTTAGGTTAATTTTTCTGTGTGTTTAAGCCTCGGATTAGGGTCTTATTTATAGGGAATGATTAGGTTTAGGGTTTAGAGCATTCTGCCGTAGCAGGTGTCGCGCGCAACTGAGTAGGTTGCGCGTGGCTCTCACGCGCAAGTGAATAAGTTGCGCGCAGTATGCGCGCGCAACTATTTGTCTTGCTCGTAGCTCTATGGTAAGATTCGATTTTCCAATATTTTAATATTCTGAATCTTTTGCGAGCGCATCTCTGAAAGTTGCGCGCGACTGCTGAGCGCGACTTTGTGAGATGCGCGCGATATTTTCCGCGACAGCTTTTATTTTAACCTAGACGCTCCTAAATCTGTCATTATTGGGTTTTAAGCACGGGCTTAAGCCTAATTATGATCGGGTTTAGTTAATTTGGACCTTATGTTAGCCTTGTTCTTTTATTTGGGCTAGTCTTTTGTGTTTTGTGGCTTAACCAGTTATCCATAAGCATTCTTTACTTTGATCCAACACGAAGATGGTTTTATTTATCGTTATTGCACTTCCTGTCGGGTCAGAAGGCCAAAAGTAGATGTCTACAGTTAGCCCCCACTTTGATCGAGTCTAGAATAGATAATGATCAAAGTAGTCAAGGAAAAATCCAAGACTCATTCTGCGAAGTTCTCTAAGGTTAGAGAATCTTTCAGTAAGGTTTAAGGATGTGGAAACAGCCCTTGGTTCGCTAAGTGTTTGAAGCAAATAGCTATTAAGGCTAGAAAAGGTTTCCCCTAGTCTTAATGCGCTAAAGAATCTAGATTGATCCTTTGCAATTGTAGAACGCTTTTACAAGTAAAGGTGTTGTGGGTGACGTCAAGTCATGAGAAGAGATCGGTTTTAAAAAAGAATAAAAGGGGATGATTTCCTCCCAATCATGTCATCGTTGGTCTAAAGTCCCTCGATATGTCACTGAAACTTTATCCTGACTTTAACAAAGTAAAAAGAATAAAAAAGGGTTTTCGATATGCGAATCGAAAAGGGGTCCGATATTCGAGCCGGGTCCGGTATCCGATCCGGATGTCCACAAGATAGAAATACATGTCTCAGGAGTGGAGGCATATATCCAAATCCAGTGAGAGAGAAGAAAGTCAGCAACTCTCTCAGCAGTTTTGTCCACAAGATGAGTACACGTGTCTCAGGACTGGGGGCACGTGACTACATGGGTGCGACATCGTTCCGTCGCTCTATTCTTTATACAGGGGGTGGAAAAACACCCTAACTGTCCGATAAGTTAGTAAGCTCACTAACTACTGTATTTCCTTCCCTTCACGAAGTGCCTGTTCCTGAAGGTTCGGCGCGCCTGTCGACTCGTGAGCTAACGCCTACAGTAAATAGTCTACCTTTTAGTCCCGAGAGGTAGATCTCGCAAAGCTTGGGTTGTGGTGAAATTTTACGCAACACCTACGTCGTACAATTTTACGTTGTACGCTACGCCATTTGCATTTTTACGCTGCATGAAAACGCCTTCCTTTTGCTTCGTACGTGAAAAAGAAGAAAACCCGAACACTTATATCGTATGTACAGTAAAATGACAAACCTGTCTATGGGTGCTTTTACGTAAAGCACCACCACAGAACGTCTTAAGGCACGCTTACGAAAAACGTTCAAAATGTATGCTTAGGGAAGGCACAAAGCACGGTGTGCATGCAAAATGATGCAAAAAACTATCAAAGAAGAAAACAAACTACAAATGCAAAGCAATTTAAAAAGGATTTTGATAATTCGCGCGCTATTACGTCTAATAATGAGCGAAAACCGTTGAAAAATGATCAAACGGATCAAAATCCGGATACCGGTCATTTTATTGACCAGTATCCGCGCGCATCTTTCTGAGTTGTGCTCGTATGTCACACGCAACTTCTTGAGTTGCGCGCGACATTCTGTCCAGCAAAAGGAAAATCGCGAAAAGCGATTTTTCATTTCACTTTCTCTCTCCTTCCTTCCTCCATTTTCGACTCTTTCTCTCTCTAAAGAGCTCCGTTTTTTGCGATTTTCGAAGCTAGAGTTTTCGAAGCTAGAGGAAGAAAATCTTTCTCTTAATTCACATTTTCCATAATCCAATGTAAGTTTTTTGCTTAATTTCGTTGTTCTTGGGTGGCATTTGAGCGTTTTTCGAACCGCAAAACCCCAAATTTCGAATTTGGGGGTTTTCGATTTCGTCCATTGTTCTTGAAATTGTTTGTTCTATGTTGTCATGCTATGTTTAAGGAGTGTTTTGCAACAAATTTCATGAAAAATAGTTAAGTATTGAACCTTGTATGAACATTTCTTTGTTTAAGTTCGTTCTTGCTTTTTTTTTTTGCTTGAATTCTGCTCGAATTTGCTGTTTTTCTTGCTCATTTTGGTAATACTTGTTGATTATGAAGTAGATTATAGTATTAGAACTAGAATTACTTTCATAATTCATATTTTGTAAATTTTGAAATTGAAAAATGGCACGAAGTGTATACTTAGTTTGTTTTTGCTATATTCGAACTTCAAGATTGTTTGGTAGACGATAATTGCGTTTGTTGTTACTATTATTCGCTTGAAAACAATTGATTCTTTGAGATTTTGAAATATAATCTCTTGAATGTTTAGTTGAAACTGGTATAGGATGGCTTTTGTGGGTGTTTGAAAGCCCCCATTTACTGAGTTTAATTGCAGGATCGTAGCCCCCAAGCATGGGTGACATTTGATTTTCGTGTTTCGTCCTATCGGTAGCCGTTATGCTGCCGAAATGGATCTAGAACACATTTATTAGCTTAGTATATTAAGTAAACTAATAGAGAAACCTCGTTTATCATAGCATGGACTCGCCTCCATTCGTCGATGCTGAGGAGATTCTAGGAGGTCCTGATGAGGTAGTTCGCCCTCGAAAGAGGGTGACCCGGCCTCATGAGGAGGTTCGAGAGCGACATGCCGCTGCTGATCGGCGTCGCCAGGAGGATGTGGACTGGGAGGCTCCTCCCAACTGGGACCCTAGGGTCCTTAAGTGGGACCCAGACCATCACGTCTCGGTTCGAGGGTGGCGTGGCATCGTGAGTTTCTTACACCCCCTTTTTTTTTTCTTTCCCTCTTTTCTTTTAGGAACCGTCTTTTATTTTTTTGGTTTTTCTCCTATTTCTTTAGGGTGAGTCTAGCATGAGACTATACAGTTCTGGTGACTTTCGGACCCGTTTTAGGAGCTTACCTGACGTGGTAAGGGACATCGTGGAGCTTTCTGGGATTGGCTGCGCGCTGGCGGCTCTTCGAGACTTGTCGAGTCAGTCCGCTTCGTCATCTTTCCTTCGCGGATTGCTGGAGTTTTGGTGGGATTCCACCAACACTTTTCACTTTCCGTGGGGAGAGATAACGGTCACCCCATACGATTTCTCTATCATTACGGGTTTTCCCTTTGTAGGCGAGCCCGTAGTTATAGAGACCGTAGGGGGGTCGGACTCGAGACTGAGGGACCTCGTGGGGGATCTTCTAGCGACGGTCCTTCATATGTAACCTCAGACTTGTCCGTACTCGATTCTTGTCGACGAGTTGTCGCCTGACGAGGTCGATCGACAGTGCACACCTGAGCAGCTGGCTCGGATATACATTGCCCACATTCTTTCCGTCACTCTCTTGAGTGATCGGGGAGAGCGTTTCCCTATCGGGTTACTTACTTGCCTCTCAGACTTGGGGCAAGTAAGTAGCCTGAACTGGGCAGAGGTGTCGTATGCCCGTATGCTTAGAGCTATGGGCAAGGCGACCCAGGTAGTGGATCCTTTGGCAGCTACTGAGGTGCCTCGGATTTCCCTTACATGGCATGGTCGTATCCTTGAGGTATGTACCTTTAAATTTTCCTTTTAACTCATATATAATTTTTTTTTTCTTTCTAAGCCTTTTTTCTTTTGTTTAGGCTTGGGGATACTCGTACCTGCCTTTCTTAGTCCCCAGGGTGCTCGGGGCTGCTTGCTTTCCTATCGGCCATCGACTGGCTTTGGTTAAGAAGAAGCGAGCTACTTCAGCCGGCGACTTTTGGCAGAGGATTCTTTCGGCGACTCGTGCGTCGGTGAGTATTTTGACAATACATGTGTATCTCTTCTCTTTTTTTTTTGATGATTTTCATGTGATTGTATTAAATCGATCTCCGTCCTTGGAGTTTCATTGTTGGAGTTCCTGAGGATATCCGGTCTGGCATGGTTCGTTGTCAGTTCTGGGCTCTCTACTCAGGACTTTCAGTGCTGCAGAGGACGGACGCTTGGTTTTTAGGCGAGCGCGTTCTCTGGCAGTATTCGTTAGAGGAGCCTGTGGTCCCTGTGGATCCTCCGGTCCGGATGCTACGTCCGGATTTGCTGTCGACCGAGAATCGAGCTCAGGCGATCCTTGGTTATCCAGCGGATCAGCTAGTGTTGCCGGATGCTTCCTATCCGGCTTTTATTGCATCCAGGCTGACTCCTTTCCCAGCTTTTGTTCTGGTTAGTATCTCGATTTTCTTTTTTTGTTTCTATATTTTTTTCTGAACTTCGACCTCTTTTTTTTTTTTTTTTTTTTTTTTTTTTTTTTTTATCGTTTTATATATTTTTTTATTTTTTAGCAGGTCGAGCTAGGTGGTTGGGTGCCTCCTTCAACGGAGATCACGTAGTTGGATCGGTAATTCGTGAGATCCTTCCAGCAATGGAGGATGATGAGGGGATACCGTTTGTTCCTGAGACGGTTGAGTCGGTATGTCCTTTTGTATATGTACTTAAAATATTTCTATTTTTGTTTCATATACATTTATCTATTAACTGTCCTTGTATATTTTTTTTGGAACAGGTTCCGCGGGAGACTGTGAACGGCATGGTGAGGACCTTACGTGCTTTCCGAGCTGCTTATCGGAGAGCCCTCGTGACTTTGTCATGCCGTGATCATCGGCAAGGCCGTCTTAACTAATTCGGGGGCCCTGTGCTATTTAAAATTTAGGCCTCAGAAAACTAAAGAATCTATTTACATTATTTACCACGACATGTAATTTATTATAGTTCTTAGAATAGCACAAAAGTTTATCATTGTCCTAAGTTTACTAGCTATAAGTTAATGTACTAATCTTATTGGTAAGATTGTACAATAACATATTCAAGCTAAATTTACCACAATTTCCTGTTACCCAAATTCAAATGAACACATTTTTTAACCAAAAAAATAAAATAAAAATCAAAAGTTGTACTAACTCAACTAACTACTTAAAAAAAAAACTAACTACTAAAAAAAATAATTAACTACTAAAAATAAATAAAAAATAAATAAAATCAAATGAACACATTACCAATATGACAAAAAGTTTATTGAATTTCATGAATGTATGAATTATTTTAACATGAAACATATAGGAGATTAACATTTAAAAGTCACATTAAATTGTTATTAAATCCTTTGTGACTTTGTGAGTTATGGTGGGCAACTGGCAACATGGACAATTACTTTGGGAAGAGAGAGTAATGATGCTTTCATTCTCAAAAAACATCAAAAAAGAAAAGTCTGTACTGCTAGCAAGGATCGATCTTGCAACCTACAATAACAAATTCAAGAGACATAACCACCACAACAACAAACACAATTGCTTATCAATTATGCCAAGTTGTAATTATGTACTTCTGTTATAAACTGGGGACCCTATTATTTCAGGGGCCCTGTTATAGTGCACACTTTGCACTTACTCTTCAACTGATCATCGGATGATTGCGGCGAGTTTTATTTATATATTTTTTTGACGAAGTTATTACATTGCATGTATTAATCTTCGGTGTGGGATTTTACAGGATGTACAACAGCCGTCTAGCAGTCGCAGAGCACCCTGAGCCCTTTTGTACACATTTTGTTATTATTATTATTTTTTAGGAAACATTGTACATATATTTCTTGTTTTTGTTGTACATATGACACACATTTTCTTTTTTTTGTATATGTCATATTATTATTATTTTTGTTTCCATGTGTACTTCAAAAAACAAAAAAAAATTCCAAGGGAGGGAAAGGGTTTCCGACTTACCCCTCTCGAAAAAATAATAAAAAGAAAGAAAGGAAAAGGAAAGAAAGAGAGAAAAAGGAAAAAACAAAAGAAAAGAAAAAAAAGAAAACAAGAAAAAACAAAAATAAAATAAAAAAGAAAAGGAAACAAAGAACACAAGAGTTAGCAAAAGGCAAGTATATTATTAGTCTTAAGATTTCGTTAAGATTCCGTTATTATGTAAGTCAAAATACGGAAATAATCCTAAAACACATGTCGCAATAGAGGAGACGCGCGCAACTGAAGGAGTTGCGCGCGGCTGTCGCGCGCAACTTCATGAGTTGCGCGCGCCACCTGTTTTTGAACTTTCCTTAGGGCGAAAATTGCCGAAAATTTTCCCCTATCGGATCTATTTAAGCATGGCTTCGTATAGGTTTCTGATCATCTCGGATTCATTCGCTTAGTAATTTTATAAGAACTAAAAGAAACAATCTCTCTAAATTCTTATATTTTTTTCTCCCTCTTTTTTTAATATTGAACAATGGTAAAAACCTTTGAACAACGATTGAAGCAATGGGTCACCTCCCTTTCAAACGAGGACAAACTAGATTTCAAAATTTATCACCTAGATCCTCTATTGAACTTCCTTCATGCCGCGGTTAACCATTGGGATTCCAACCACCATCTTTTCTTATTCAAAGGGGACGAAATTATTCCCTTTCCTGGTGAGTTTGAGGCCTTGCTAGGCTTCCCTACAAATACTCTCCCCGCGACTTATTCGCCTCCATTGTCAGATCCCAAACTTGTATTCCAAAGGTTTTTCGGCTTGTCTGACAATGACATGACTAATATTGGAACTGATGAAGGCGTAAATTTAATTCAATTTATTGAACATTTCGTCGCCCCTCGTGACAACATGACTAAACAACGCTTTAAAATTCGTGCTTTATGTTATTGTCTTGTTGTCAACTGTTTACTTAGGACAGGCAAAGAATATGGAGACTATTCCATGGTGTCTGTAGTTGAGCAAATAGAGAGATGTCATTCACCCGCTCCTTTGGCTTTGTCGGAAACCATTCTATGCTTGAATCGCCTTAGGGGAGATCCTAACGAAAATGGCTTCACGGGGAGTCCACTCCTATTACACGTATTTTTTTTTCGTCGTATTTTGAGCGCAAGTTAAGGAGTTGCGCTCGCACTGCCAGCACAATCTCCTATGTTGCGCGCGGATGGCGCGCGCAACTTCTCAAGATGCGCGCGCCACCTGTTCGTGTAAAATTGCAAACTGATTTTTTTTTACTTTTTGTTTTTGGATTTGGCTCATGGAGCGTTTGCAAATAGTCGACCAACCACAAAATATTGAGGCCATTGGAGTGCGGACATTCTCCGGACGTCGAATCCTTTACAAGCATAAGAATGAAGAGGAGTGGACGTCGTTCATTTTTCACGGGGTTCCTAACATACGTTTCGTGATTCCTTTGTGGAACATAAATAGTATGGTTGGGAGTAGTCACAATTGTCCTTACATTAGGATTTTATGCCTATCTAGTGCTACTTACATCTTCCTTTGTAGGGTAATGAGACAATATGGTATGAAACAGATTATACCCCCGCAAGATTGTGATGCACCCAAGGATGTGTCTTTTAGACCCGAGCGAATTATCCGTTGGATAAAGTATTGGTCAAGTCTTCCAAGATGGGTAGTACAAAATCCTACTGCGAGCATTGTATTATCTTCCTTTTATAAGGCTTGGAGAATGCGGCGGACAAGGGCGAGTTAAACAAAGCCCGTTCTCAATACCAAATTGCCACAACTCGCAATCCACCTAAGCCTCTAATGCATTCGACCACCACTACTCCTCCTAGTGGTCAAAACAAAGGAGTGAGAAGAAAATTGGACTTCTCATCTCCTAAGGTACGTTCGAAGGAATTCAAAAGGAAAGCTCCTTCCAAACCCGCACAAAAAGGCGTGATAATCAAGGAACCTTCGCAACAATCCCGAAAAAGGACTCTAACAAAAGCTTCGGAAAAAGGAAAAAGGGTTGAAAAGGCTCCTATTCCCAAATTGAAGAACAATGTGTGGGTCAAGAAGAAGAATGTAGAAGAGAGTTCTAAGGTTTCTAAAAATACTGCGATGGAAACTACTCCTCCATTATCCGTGACAATCGAGGATATAGTGAAGCCTTAGAATGTTACACAATTTTATTATGTTTTTTTTTTTTAATAAAGTGTAATCACTACTATGCCTCTTTTTTTTTTCTTTTTTTTCTTTTTTTTTTTGCTTTACAATTTAGTTCAACAATGTCCTTTCTATTTTTTTTGAATGAAATAAAATGAGCTTTATATTTCGATATTTTGATATGACCGAATCTTATAGATTGCCTACGTATTCGCATCACGAAATCAGGTCATTGCGTAGTTCTTTTTTTTTCTTTATATATTTTTTTATTATTTTTTTTCATTTTTTCTTTAACTCCTTAGGTAAAAGTTAAATGAAAAAATTAATCAAACTTTGTTTAATAGAGAATCAAATCAAAGTTTAATTTTTTTTTTTATATTTTCCGAGTATATGTTTATGTTTACGAAACACCCTTCTTTCATTGTAAGTAGAAGTTACAACTTCGTTCAAACAAAAACAAGTCCGGGTTCGCAGTTTTACAGTCAGGTGGCGCGCGCAACATCTGAGGTTGCGCGCAACTTAATCAGTTGCGCGTGGTATCCGCGCGCAACTATTCCAGTTGCGCGCGACACCTGTACTACGAGTGTTTCGAATTTTTTTTATTTTTGTGCTATTTACCCCCCTTCGTGAAGTTCGATGAAAATTTGAACACTTAGAATGGTTTATTATTCTTGAATTACCCCCCCAAGTGTTATGTATTTTATCGTATTGTTCGATAAAATGCATAACACTTAGAATCTTTTAGTTGAATGCTAATTTAAATTTGGTTGTATGAATGAACGAGTAATCCGGATTTCATATGTAATATTTTGTAAGTCGATCAATGTTTATTAATTGACGAATTTCATCTCCTCCAATGTCCATTAATCTGACGGCTCCTCCTAGTAGGATTTCAATCACGCGGGAGTGACCGATCCAATTAGGTTTAAATTTTCCTCTTGAATCAGTATGTGGACCCCTAACCTCCTTTAATACAAAGTCACCTTCTTTTATGTTTCTAGGTTTTACCCTTTTATTAAAGTGACGCGCAATGCGCCTTTGGTAGACTTATACATGATGCAAAGCTCTTAATCGTCGTTCATCGAGCAATAAGAGCTCTTCATACCTCGCTCTTACATATTCAGCTTCCGGTATCTTTCTTTCGAGTACGATGCGTAGGGATGGTATTTCCAGTTCGACTGGTTGAACTGCGTCCATTCCGAAAACTAAGGCGTGTGGAGTTACCCCTATTGATGTTCGTATAGACGTTCTATAACCCTATTGTGCAAAGTGTAGTTTATTCAGCCAGTCTTTATAATTTTCTGCCATTTTCTTAATGATGACTGTTATATTTTTATTTGCCGATTCTACTGCTCCATTCATTTGAGGTCTGTATGGGGATGAGTGATGATGTTTTACTTTATAACGAGTTAAAAGGGTCTCAACTTCAGCTTTGAATTGTGATCCCTGATCACTAATTAGTTCCTGTGGAACTCCATATCTACAAAATATATATGTTTCGTTCGAGAAACTTTGCGACATGTTTAGAAGTGATATTAATGTAAGAAGCAGCCTCAATCCACTTAGTGAAGTAGTCGATGGCTACTAATAGGTACTTGTGCCCTCCTGCTCCTGTTGGAGAGATCTTTCCAATTATGTCAATTCCCCAAGTTGAAAAGGGCCAAGGGGAAGTGAGATTATATAGTTCAGATGGTGGAAGGTGTTGTAAATTTGCAAACATTTGGCACTCTGGACATTTCTTAACATATTGTATGCAATCATGTTCCATAGTGGACCAATAGTACCCTTGTCGTGAAATTATTTTTGCGAGCATTTTACCATTCATATGAGGTTCACAAACACCTTTGTGAGTATTCTCCATAAGGCGTGTGGTTTCGGGTTGGTCTATACACAACAAACTTTGACCATTAGGTCCTTTTTTGCATAATTGACCATTTAATAAACCGTATTGAGCCGCAAGTGTTTGTAAGGCTCGTTGGTCTTTCGATGAAGTATTTTCGGGATATGTGCCATGAGTAATATATTGGACGATATGATCATACCAAGGATTGTTTCCTTCGATGTCATTTATTTCCTCTATTGCGTTGCAATATGATGGTTCTTCTCTTCTATCAACGCATAATGGCATCATATTTAAGTGATCTGGAATGTTGATCATTGAGGCTAATTTTGCTAGCGCATCGGCAAATTGATTATCATCCCTAGGGAGATATTTGAAGTCAATATGTTCAAAATGCTCGATGAGTTGCTCTAGGTGTGCTTGGTATAATATCATTGTGGAGTTCTTTATTTTCCATTTTTTCAGTATGTGATTTATAATCAAACTGGAATCTCCATATACCTCTAATTTTTGCACACCTATGCTAGCTGCTGCTTCTAATCAAATAATGCACGCTTCACATTCCGCGGCATTATTAGTAACCTCAAAGTCTAATTTACAGAGATTGGAGTATGTGCTCCCTCTGGACTTATGAGTAACACTCTTACGCCACATCCTTTTTGGTTGGATGCACCGTCGAAGTACATTACCCATTTGTCATCTTGTGTCATGAGAATCTCTTCATCCGGAAGATGAGTAGTTTCTGCATGACTTGTTTGAATTGGATGTTGAGCCAGAAAGTCGGAAATTACTTTTCCTTTCATTAATTTTTCTGGAATATATTTTAACTCAAATTCGGCCAACATCACCAACCATTTGGATATTCTTCCTTGTATGGGTAGTTGTTCAAACAAATACTTTATCGAACTTTGTTGAGAAATCACATGAGTGCTGTGTGGTAGCATATAATGTCGTAATTTTTTAGTTGCCCACACTAATGCTAGACTCGTCTTTTCTAGAGTGCTATACTTTGTTTCATATTGGATGAATTTTTTACTTATGTAATATATTGCACGCTCGACTTTTTCTACCTCTTGTGCTAACATGGCTTCTGTGGCCGTATCTGTAACTGTTATGTATAGCCTAAGAGGTAGTTTGGGTACTGGTGGTGCTAAAATTGGTGGACTTTTGAGATAATCTTTGATTTTCTCAAAGGCCTTTTGGCATTGATCGTCCCATTCATGTTTTTCTTCTTTTTTCAATTTTTTGAATATTGGCTCACAAGTCATAGTCAATTTGTTAATAAATCGACTAATGTATTGCAATTTGCCAAGGAACCCCCTAATTTCTTTTTCTGTTTGAGAGGGAGGCATGTTAACAATTGCCTTTATTTTAGAGGGATTGATCTCAATACCGCGAGTGCTTACTACGTATCCAAGTAACTTGCCAGAAGTTACCCCAAAGGCGCATTTTTGTGGATTTAATCGCATATTATAATATTTTATGCGAGCGAAAAATTTGCGTAAAGCTTTTATATGTCCCATTCTATCTTTGGACTTTACAATCATATCATCCACATACACTTCTATTTCTTTATGCATCATATCATGCAAGAGAGTCGTAGTCGTTCTTTGGTACGTAGCTCCTGCATTTTTTAAACCGAATGACATGACTGTATAGCAATACGTACCCCAAGGGGTAATAAAGCTTGTCTTTTCTTCGTCTTCTTTTGCCATTAAAATTTGGTTGTAACCTGCGTATCCATCCATAAAGGATAACATCGCATGTTCAGCCGTGTTATCTACCAATATATCAATATGTTGTAGAGGAAAATCGTCTTTAGGGCTAGCCTTATTAAGGTCCCTAAAGTCGACACACATGCGAACTCGTCCATCCTTTTTAGGGACTAGGACGATGTTCGCTACCCATTCTGGGTAATTACATACGCGAATGAAACCTGCGTCCAACTGTTTTTGTACTACTTCTTTTATTTTTAGTGCGACATCAGGTTTCATTCGTCGAAGTTTTTGTTTTACTGGCTTAGAGGTAGGGTTCAAGGGAATGGTATGTTCCGCGATTTCCCTATCTATTCCAGGCATGTCCTTGTATGACCAAGCAAACACGTCTTTGAATTCTTTGAGCATCAATATGAGGGTCGATCGCTCTTCTGGATTCAGAGTTAAGCCAATTTTGACTTCTCTTTTGTTTTCATTAGTTCCTATATTGATTGTTTCAGTTTCTTCAATGATAGGGTTCTTTTGTTCTCGTTCATTCATTTGTTCAACCAACTTATTAATGTTATTATCTTTATTAGATTAATGATTATAACATTCAAAAGATTCAAAAGAAGGCATATACTCGAAAATAGAGCTCATATTATTAGAATCAAAAGAAAGTACATTAAAGAAGAATCCTTTTTGGGATCTTCATCCTTAGAACTAGAAAATAAAGACTCAGTAATGGCCACAAGGCCTAAGTTTTCAGCTTCCCTAGAGTCTATAATAGATTCGTCGTCCGATTCTTCAAACATCTTCCCTTCGCCTGTGACGATTTCCAGCTTATCGCCTTTGTGATTGGTCCATTTGAAAGATTTCTTCTATCCATGCTCCAAGGTTTCATTAGAAGGGGTGATCAATGAAGTTGGGTCAAAAGCTTCATCCTGGATGGCATTTTGATTGGTCATTGTAGCGACATGGTTTTGCTCTAGTGCAAATAGCAAGTTGAATGCTTGCCTATCATAGCACCCTGAAGTTAGGTACTTTGATTTAACGATACTAAAATCGACATCCAAGAAGTAGCAATCGTGAAATATTTCAAATCCAGGCTTCTTGATTCCTTCCAAAACCAATGGTTCTGGAAAGTCATAGCATGGGTAGTCTTCTCCCTCCCTAATGAATTGCCCATTAAGGGTTTGTTGATAGGATGGAAGTAAAGTGACTATCCCCTTGTTGTTGTCATCTCTACGTGCCTTTCTTTTCGCATCGTGAGACTTCAATTCTTCTTTAGTTGGTTTATATCCCAATCCAAAGGAGAAGCTTTTCTTTGGGATAGGAAGTAAGAAAGATTTCTTCATTCCCATTCCCAAAGGCATCCCAGGAAAGTAACTACTCTTAAATAAGATGTTGTTTACTATCTGGGTGGAATATGGATCAAGCTTGAAAGGTTCTACCAAGTCTTCTTCCATTTCTATTGTGTAGATTGGCTCCGCGGCAAATCCCCACATGTCCTCTTCATCATTGTCATGGTTTATTTCTAGGAGTGATTGATTGATCGTTTATTGCTATTTTTAGTGGAGAAGCATGTATAGTCATAGAAAGCCCTTGATAGTCCAACCTAATCATTTGATGAAGTGAGGATGGTATTGCACCAAGCTCATGTATCCAAGGACGTCCAAGTAGAAGGTTGAATGTAGGTTTTATGTCCATAACATGGAATTCAACCATCTTTTGTATTGAGCCTGTGGTAATTGGTAGCTTAACAGTTCCACAAACTGATCTTCTCGAGTTGTCATAGGCCCTAATGCTTTGTGTTGTTGATTGAAAGTCTTTTTCTGGATTAAGGCCTAAGTATTTTGCAGTTCACAATGGGCATACGTTTACAGTTGACCCATTGTCTACCAAAGTTAGAGGGATGTTATATCCCTTGCACCCCACAGTTAAGTATAATGCATTGTTGTGGGTAGTGTCTTTTGAAGGCAAATCATCATTAGTGAAAATGATTAACTTGTCAGATTTCTTGCTAGTAAGCAAGATAACGAGATCTTGAGGGGTTGTGTCCGTGCTTACAGACAAAGTCGTTAGTGCGTTCATATGGGAATTCCTATGTTCTTTAGAAGTAATTAGGAGTTCCCAAATGCTAACATTCGCCTTGGATTGGCGAAGTTATTTGACCAATGGATCTTCCACCTCAAAAGGAGGTGATATTGTATTTTGTACTTGACCTTGATTTTGCGTGGTCGAAGATCCATTTGGTTGTGGTGCTTGGTAAATTCGTCCAGAACGAGTTAAATGATCTATCTTGTTTGGATTAGTTGTAGGACTTATGAACCAACTTTCTTCTAGAGGCTTTGAGCGTGCCTCCATTTCAAGATGTTCCATGAGTTGAGCTTGATGCCATTGTTCATCCAAGGAGAGATTTGATAAGTCTTGTGACTTCCCCAAGAAATGATCCCAATCAAGCGCTCCATTTGTTTCATTTTGTAAACAAGATGGAGGTGGGACGACGGCATACTTAGAGACATATAAGTCTTGAAAGTCGTCAACCATAGCCCACATACTTCATTAGTTGCCCTTATCAGTATTGTGGGTAGAGGTTCTCCTATAGGTGTAATGTAGTTCAATGGATTGAACGTATCGCTTCCCATATGGTCCTCATCAATGTGAAACACCCCCAAGGGGGATGCATTATTGTTTGGTTTAGGCATGGGAATTCTCCCATCGTCTACCAAATCTTGTATTTTAAGTATTAAGACAAAGCAACGTTCGGTGTCGTGTCCATTGCCTCTATGATAAGCACAATAAGCATTACCATCCCAATTAGGAAATCTTCTTTCTGGTGGAGTGGGTGGTGTTGGTGCAAGTAAGCCTTTTTCATTTAATTTTTCTAACAATTCTTTATAGCTTACAGGAAATGGAGTAAATTTTCTTTGTTTTATCCATCTCTTCCTAGGATCATTATATTGATTGGTGCTGTGATATTGCGTGGAGGTCAAAAATACGTCAATAAAGGATGATGAGCTATCATTCCCCTTCTTGTAGTTATTTTTAGGTTGATGATGATGAGGCTTATTTTCTTTTTCTTTAGCAAGATCATCTTCAATCCTAGTAGCTACGGAATAAACCTTTTGGAAAGTGTCTAAGCCAAGGTAACGTAGATGTTTGTTGTACTTTTCATGACAATTGTCAATAAACTTTTGTACTAGCTCGAGTTCGGGCGGCCTTTGGGCAAGGTGGGCTACCTTTTCTCGCCATCTACCATAGAAAGCAAGGAAACCTTCATAGTCGCCTTGCTTAAGCATTTCAAGTTCACGTAGAGTGGACTTGAACTCTACGTTACTCTCATATTGGGTAATGAAAGCCGAAACTACATCTTCCCATGTTGCTTTGAATTTTGGGTCTAGCCCATAGTACCACTCTCTTGCGGTTGGGTCTAGAGACAAGGGGAAAGTCAAAGCGTAAAGCTTAGGATCAACCCCCTTTAGTGCCATGGTGCCAGTAAAACAGATTAAATGATTTTGTGGATTATTGGTCACCTTGAATATTGGTAAGTCCGTGGCTACGAACTTTTCCGGTAAAGCAAATCCTGCGAGAGGAGCAAACTTTTCTGCGTCAAAGTAATTGTTCCCCATTGTAGAATGAAGAACTAGCTTCTCTGACGACTTTTCTTTGATGGATAATTGTTCCATCTTTTCTTGTAAGGCTAAAGCTTCAACATTTTTCTTACTAGCCTTTTCAATTTTCTTAATTCTCCTTTCCTCGGCTTCTTGAGCCTTTTCTTCTCTCAAACGAAGAATCTCATCTTGAAGTTCTTAAATGGTAGACATCATTATTGGACTAGGACTAGTTGTCAAAGGAGAATGGTTTGAAAGGGTTGGATCTTTAGGTGGTAAACGTAGAAGGCGAGCGCCCGGGATTCTTCTTTCCCAAGATTGGAAACCGGCCCTAAAGAAGTACGAAAGGATAAGTGAAATAATATGCTTGCTTAGAAGGGGAAGAAGGAAAAGAAAAAGAAAAAAAAAAGAAAATGATGCAAGATATATTCGAACGAATAACATTGCCCCCAACAATTCTTGAATAAAGATATCGTTTTAACGAATCAACTTGTTCTTTGCAAAATCAAAACTGACTCGTACAGTGGGTGCACGCAAGTAATTGAGTTGCGCGCGGATGTCGCGTGCAACTAATTTTCTTGCGCTGGGTAGGGGCGCACAACTCTGTGAGTTGCGCGCGCCACCTGCTCGTATGCCTTTTTTTTTGTTCGAGGGTTTTTTTTCCCTTCTATTTTTTTTAACATTGTTCTTTTTTGTTTGTTTTAGTTTATGTTACCCGTTGAATATGACTCTAAATTACGAAGAGACGACTTCGTAATTGAGAACCTAGACCAAGCTAAAAAGAAAAAAGAAATCTATCCTAACACGTTGCATATAGTCATGTAATCACATAAGCATGCCACAAGTTATAATTCACATATTTCCATTCTAAGGTCAAAAAGGCTTGGGTGTCCAAGGTACGATACCTTAAGAAACGACGCACAAATCAATCACTCAACGAGTTGACTCATGACATCGCTCTCCCAATATTTTGTTGGTGTTATGGGTGGGATAATTGTTATTGATTTCAGGATAGAAGCCTGGTGTTGGCAACCCCTAGTCAATGAGCCAATCCCCAAGGTTTAAGTGTGCTATACTACTTATGCATGATGCAATGTTGCTTGTTTCACTTTTACTTTTGTGCAAAAGGAAGATATTATGCGTTCAAGTCTCGCTCTCTAACTAGAGATTATCCAAGTTAGCTCTCGTTACAACCCATAGGTAACCTGGTGTTGGATACCTTGGACCATAACTACGAACTAATCATGTAACCTCTAGGTTCCCAGTGGAGTTGCCACTGTAAGGAGGGTGTTCCCGTCGTAGGGGATCCTTCTCCTTAGATGCCCATGGCCCTTTAAATCCTAGGACTTTACACTTGTTAGGGTGTATTAGGATTTGAATTCCTGACTGTTTGGGAGACCTTTGAATTAGAGATGATTCTATCATACACGCTTTTTTGTAAGAAACAAGTAGGAGTCGCCAATGAGTTTTAGGAAAACTCATAAACCTCGTTCATGCCTTTCTCCCAAGTAGAGTTCAAGGGATATTTAGCATGAATCATAAGTTTACCCATGCCCAAATTGGTCTAGAAAACTAGAAATGAGTTCGGGAGCGAGGGTACTAAGATAACGTTCCCTTTAGAAGGGAATCGCGATCCTAGCCCTAGTGCGGCCTCTACTAGATCTTCCTTTGCACAATTTCATTGTCAAACAATATATGCAACGTGATACCTAAAAACTATGTTAAGTGATCAACCAACAATTATTTTATTCAATTCTAATCTTGATTAACGAAAGAATACTATGTGAAATTAATTAATTTATTAATTTAAAAGTGATCAAACAACACTAATTAATTGATTAAAGTTCTTTTAAACAATAAAAATAATGGTGATTTAACTAAGTGCTCGGGAATTTACCACTTCTCTTTGATAGATCTCCTTTTAGAACACTTATGGACTCCTTCTTGTTGGGGAACTTCCACCGTAGTAACAAAATATCAAAATGGGTGAGTAATTAGGAAAAGAGGGTTTGGATGCACAAGTTCACAAGTATTCTGCCAGAGTTTAGGTTAATTTTTCTGTGTGTTTAAGCCTCGGATTAGGGTCTTATTTATAGGGAATGATTAGTTTTATGGTTTAGAGCATTCTGCCGCAGCAAGTGTCGCGCGCAACTGAGTAGGTTGCGCGTGGCTGTCACGCGCGGTATGCGCGCGCAACTATTTGTCTTGCGCGTAGCTCTATGGTAAGATTCGATTTTCCAATATTTTAATATTCTGAATCTTTCGCGAGCGCATCTCTGAAAGTTGCGCGCGACTGCTGAGCGCGACTTTGTGAGATGCGCGCGATATTTTCTGCGGCAGCTTTTATTTTAACCTAGACGCTCCTAAATCCATCATTATTGGGTTTTAAGCACGGGCTTAAGCCTAATTATGATTGGGTTTAGTTAATTTGGACCTTGTGTTGGCCTTGTTCTTTTATCGGGGCTAGTCTTTTGTGTTTTGTGGCTTAACCAGTTATCCATAAGCATTCTTTACTTTGATCCAACACGAAGATGATTTTATTTATCGTCATTGCACTTCTTGTCGGGTCAGGAGGCCAAAAGTAGATGTCTAAACTTACTAAGAGAACTTATCCGCCCGATAGTTGTCGTTATGATCCCCATTTACGGCAGACGTTTGAGCGACATCAAAGCAGACTAGTTACTCAAACAAGAGACCTCACATTACTCATGGTCGAGGAAAAGAGTTCCGATAGCTATAATGAGAAAAATAATTATGACGATTTTTGAATCTCTTAAAGTATTCTCATAGGTCGATCTAGTATTGTTCTAAACCAATACCTGTGCAAATGATTTATATCCTCATAGCACAAGAAACAGTGCTATAAATCATACTACACACTAATCTCTATTGGTCATTAATCGTCCACCATATAAATGACCTTGATTAGTGTAGACACTCATTTGTGTCTCCCCAAAACCAAACCCAGTGATGAAAAACCTTTCACGTCAAACCATAATCGAATGAGGTGAAAGTGTGAAAATTCAAGAGTTGCGGTTTAGTTTTTAAATTCTCTTCTCTCTGTTTTCGAAAACAACCTTATTTTATTAAAAATAGCCAATACAGTTTAGTTTGGTCCATAATAAGGGTCCAATAATAGTGTAATTGGATAGGGCTCGCCTAGACCTTTCCAACGATATATTATAAGCCCAATTCCGATGAATATTGAGGAAGTTATGGCCAAAATACTAAACTGGACCCGCTTTGTTATTTACATACGTCCCAATGATCTAGAGGAGGGCCCAATGTTAATTATTATTCCTAAAATTATAAAGAATAATTATAATTTTCTAGAAGTTTCTAAAAGGTTCTTTTAAATTCTAATGAAGTTAGGATTAATAATTATTTTAAAGATGGATTTTTATTTGGAATAAAATATTATTATTTTATTATCATATTATTATTTTAATTATACGTTTTTAAGCTTCTGTACGGATTCCGTGGATCAAATTTGGTTAAAGATCGGATTCCGCGTGGAAAGCGCGTGAAAGCCAGGCTGTCGCCAAACGACAAGTCTGTCGCCTAGCGACAGACCTTGTCGCCTCGCGACAGAGTGTATTTCTGGCGACAACGTGTAGTTTTATTCCTTATCAAATTTTGTCAATTTCCGAACTATTTTTCTTATAAATAGGGTCCTCGACCTTCGTTTTTAATCATCAACTCTCATCAAGGCTTACTTGATTTCTTCTCTCTCTTCCTAAACCAACTCTTTTAAACACAATACCGCATTCACAAGACTTAGAAACATCTAGCCAAGTTCGAAGTTGCCTTCGACTTAGACGGGCAAGGTTTATAATTTTCTGAAGGTTTGGTCCCAAATCTAGTTTAAACTTAATTTAATTTAATTCATTAATCTAATTTCTTATTATTTTCATTGAAGTTTACAAACGCGTGTATTTTGTTATTAGAAAGAGGTACGAAGCATCAAAGTATGTAATCTTATTGCTCTATTCTTGTAGAAAGCATGTTTAGATTTGTTTAATTCCTAGTATCATGTTAGGATGTTATTTATTGCTTTCTAGAATCATGTTTAGGGTGCCTTTTATTATTTCTAATATCATAATAGCATGTTAGTACCATGTTAGGTTTAAAGCTTTGATCTTTATTGCTTAGTGACATGCTAGGGTTTGTTATTAATCTTGTTAATATCATGCTTAGGATCTTGCTATTATTATTAAGCTTTATTATGCCTTATCATGATTATGATTATATTATGATTATGATTATTATTATGATTATGATTATTATTATGTTGCTTGATATTATTTATATTATTGTTATTGCTTGATCACGCCTTTTATGCTTGTTAAAGGGCATTTGTATTTGAAATCACGCTTAATAAGATAATTAATAGTTTGATTTAGGCTAATGTGATTTTAATTCAAGTGATTGCAATAATAGTTTTATTTTTGCATTAATATTCAACCAACATAGATAAACAGGTTTAGGGTTAACCCAATGATTGCATGTTAGTCAAAAAACGCACATGAATACGAGTAGAATAAAGTAGAGGCCTATTTTATAGAGCGGGTCCTTTCTTTTGTAGATTGGATTCGTACCCTCATCCTCGAACCCTATTTGGTTCAATACCTTATGGAGTTGACGATCTCCTGGATCGTTAAGGAGTGTAACCTTCACCTCGTGATTGGTTTACAAGTTCCTAAAACTTGTTGGCGACTCTTTTGCTCTCTTTTCTTTCCCTTTGGACGCCACCATACTTTAGTGTATGATCACAGTGGGGTTCAAGCTTGGGGTTATAGTGCTTGAAATATTTCCTACAGTTTTTTGGCGACTCCACTGGGGAGGATTTCTATTTTAATTCCTAAAATTTATTTTGGCAATTACTTAGAATGAGCGGATGAGACTCGAAAAAGTTCTAAGTTTTCATGTGCGTAATTTTGATTAGCATTATTATCATATGCATAAAAAAGGTCATAATTGGATAGACAATCTGAAATGAGTCAAAAACATAGGATATTACACGTAGGAAATTTGAGAAATATCTTTCACAACTAGAACCGAAATACGTCTAGAAAATAGTGCTTGTCGCCTGTAAAGAGCTTCTGTCACTTGGCGACAGAGGTTCTTTTGCGGCGACAGTCCCTGAAGTCTGGCGCCTAGTTCTTCCAATACCGAGCCAGAACTCTGCCTTCTTCTTTTGACCATTTCTAGCACTGTTGGCACGATTCTACTTCCTGATTGAGTTTTTCTCACTTTTCTAAAACCCATATGTGTTCTACATATGGCCATAATGATATGTCCAATTTATATTGTGTTTTACCCCCGTCCCGTGGTCATTATTAGTAGTGTTTTTGGCTCTTTAGGGCCACTTTTATTACTAATTTGTGTTTTCTAGTGTTTTCGTAATTTTAGTTGAGTTTTATAGGAAATTGCACTTTTGGATCATTTTCCCGGGTTTTTATGTATCAACTACGGAAGCTAGAAGGACATGGCCACTCTTGAAGCCCAGGATAGGTGAGAGCCGATGATTAAGGGCTCGGTATGAGATACCGGGGCTATTGGATCGATTAATCAAGACCCGATGAGGAAATCCAGATTAGGCCGAGAAATTGAGCCCAATCGAAATCCAAGCCTCAAAGAAGAAGACCGGGCCTGATCGGGCAAGCATACGCCCGATCGGGCGGATGCGCGCACAACCACCTTCAAGGAAGAAGCGCGCTCGATCGGGTGAGCGTAAGCTCGATCGGGCGCGGCATACCAGCAGTGCGTTGTAAAAAAAGCGGGCCTGACGCCCGATCGGGCGTGTGATTTTCTTAGATTTGATTAGATTAGTTTTAATTTTTGTTTTGAGAAAGGTTTAAGTACGAATTATGTACGTAAATTTTAATTACCTTCTTCTTTAGACTTTCTCTCTCTACTTAGGATTTTTCTCTCTCTTAAATTCTCTCTCAACTTTTGTTCTTAATTACTTTCATCAATCCAGATTTCTTTTGGTAACAATTTCTTCTCTTATAATTTCAGTTATTTTATTTACTTCTTTAATTATGTTTTGCTTTGTTCATTTGATTAGTTTATTTATGATGATGCTTGAGTAGTTTTATTTCTAGGGTTTATGGGAATCTAATAAATAATATGAAGGGGTAATTTTGTTTTTGTTGATTATCAATGCTTAGTTAATTTCCTATTGATTGTTTTAATGCTCTGCAATTAGGTTTGGCCAGATTTAATTGTATGAGTTTAGAAATATTAATTCAAGATTCGACACTTGAGAATTAATGTTTAGGCTTAGTTTCAATAGGCGGACTAATTTATAAATGGTTAACTCGAGATTCGACAGATGAGATTTAATACCGGTAAATTAACTCTGTGATTATAATACGTAGCGAAAGCCCTTTATAATCTGATTAATCAATGCTTGATGATTGTTTATTATGATTTTCCCTGGAATATTGTTTATTAGTGAAACTATGCCCTAGGTCTTTTAATAATTAATTTCTCCCTATTTTATTTCTTCCGATCTTATTCTTCGTAGTATAGAATTTATTCCCAAAAATATTGGTTACTTAGATAATTTAGATTATAATAATTAATTAGGAGTAGAAAGACATGTTTCCCTGTGGAGTTCAACCCTACTTCCCTACCTACTTTAGTTAGAGGACTTAGGTATTTACTTTTGATTAGGGGATACGACTTTACCCTGTCAAAATTTGGCGCCATTGCCTAAGGTCCAAAGTTTGAGTTTATTTCGCCGATCGGGCGCACACCTACAGTTCGGATTTGAGCAAAATTTCGCCCGATCGGACTAGGAGTCCTGATCGGGCGCACAAGTGAAGAAAGAAATTGAGGAAAACTTCGCCCAATCGGGCGGATTTTCGGGGAAATCGAGTGCAAAAAAAAGAAATATCAGGCGAAGCTCGCCCGATCGGGCGGGCGAAATGGCGACTCCCATGTTCGTGTTTGCGCCCGATCGGGCGCGCATTTTACAAATCAGCCAGAACCATATTCGCCCGATCGGGCGCGCCTATTTTAATTCGAGGTTTAAACCCCTTTCTTCCTTTCTCTTTTCTTTTTGTTCCTTACTTCTTCTTTCTCCTTCACACTTTCTCTCTCTAAAACCTCCATTTTCAAACCTTCAACTCCACCTTTAATCCAAGATCTCCTCAAATTCACCCATCAAAACCTCAATTTTCTTACATATTCTTAATCCCCACACCTTCCTCTACATTTTCCACCCATTTTCTCCCACTTTCTCTCATACTTCCTTCAAGTACCGGGATGGGAGGAGGTTGTTATCACCTCGGAGGAGCAACGGGCTAGGATGCTAAACCTCATCGATCGACAGGTAATCTCAACCCGCTTTGTTCATCATCCCACACTAGCTAGATTAGGTCTAGATATATATGTGGAAAAATTGTTTAAAGGTATAGGCATGAGTGGTTTCTTTCAAATGTTCCATGATACATATGATTATTTAACATTAGAATTTGTCTCTAGTTTTAATTTTATTAAAATGAATGCAATAATCACTCATGTACAATTCCGGTTATTGAACAACGATGTGAGATTAACTCTTAAAGAATTTGGAAAGTTGTTTGATTTGAAATCGGATAAACCAATCGAACCCTCCCAAGACCACACTGGCGTAGTCTACAAGAGACTCGCAGGGGAGGGTTTGGCTAACCTCCAACATGCCAAAGGGCCGTGGATTCAACATCCCGTCCTAAAATTTTAGCAAAGATTTGCCGGCCTCACTATTTTTTGGAGGCATGAACCGGCAAATGTGAGGAGGGATGAATTGGAATTATTGGCATCCTATGTAATTCCTAACTCTGAAAAATTGAACATACCCCATAGGATAACCAATCACTTCCAAAGGGCGGCCAATGCGGCCGAAATGGGTAGGTCTAGGGCACCTATTTATTTTGGGGGGTTAGTGACCCACATTGCCATAAAACACCTAGGTTGGAACCCGGATGGGCATAGGAAAGTTGTAGGCTAAACTGGGTGCAACCCGTGGGAGGTGACACTTGGTGGATAGTCCAGCGACAATCGGGTAGGAGGGACCAAGCCTTTACCTTACCCAACCTCGCCTTGACCAAATTTGAGAAGGGGAAGCCTTCTTATACATTTGAGATTAACGGTCAAGGTGAGGTTCAAGCACCTCACCCTTCACCACAACCCCACCAATCACCCCAAGTCCAATCCCCCCCACACCATTCACCACACTACCCACCACCTCCACCCTTCACCTATGGCATACCCACTTCCTCGGTCGACTATAACGTCGACCCCAATGCCCCTTATGACTTTTCGGCTTTTAGGAGCCAATTGGACCGTATAGAGATGGGGCAAGGGAGAGTTAAGGGTATGATGCAAAACCTAGATTCTAGGTTAAGCACCTTGTATGGTCGGGTAGGTTACATAGAGAAGAACCTTGGGAGGGGTGTTTACCCCATGTATGATGACTATGCACGCCGAGGGGATATCCCCCCGAGGCATTAGTTCCTGACTGGTTCCAATACCCTAAAGGAGGGTATTCTCACCCCGGAGTATTTGGTACTTATGTGGACTACTCTTCAGTCCATGGATACGGGGGTGACGCTCCTTTTGGGGGTATGGGGGGAAATGTGAACCCTAACTACTTTGCAGGTGGTTCGGGTTATGGTGGTGTTGGACCGAGCCAGGGTGGTGTCGGCTCGATCTATGGAGGAGGATATGAGAGGATGGATGACGATGAGGAGTAGCTTCTCCTAGCTACCCTCCCAAGTCAATGAGGGCATTCCTTGATTTGGATTTGGGGGAGATTTCTTGTATATATGGTAACTCTCTTTCTCTCTTCTCTATTTATTGCTTTCCTAGTGTAGTTTTTATTGCTTTCCTTTATGAAAAAAATACAAAAAAAATCAGAAAAATAAAAAAAATTCAAAAATACGTTCCAATGAATTGTAAATCATGCTTCCCCGTGTCCCATACTTAGAAAATATTGTTTTGATTCTTGGTATATGATAATGAGCTTTGTGAATTTGTTGATCATGATTTGAAGTTTAATTGTTTGGATTCCTAAACATGCGTCAATTTTTCCAACTATTTGTGAATATAGTGCTTGACTAGTTGATTTGGTTAGGAGTGTGTGTTAGTTCCTGGTATGTCAATGAATTTGAGTATTGGTTTGCAACTATTATTAATGTTTATATAGCTCAATATTATGAACATTGAGGAGGACAAAGGCATTTGTTCTCTTAGGAAGCCTTCAGACGATATTAGATACATTTGTTCCCTTCTTGTTAACCATGTTGTTGCTTGTGCCCTTTTATTATTTATTTAGCCACATTACAAGCCTATATGAGCCCCATTGGTTACTAGTCCCAAGCTTGGCTTGGGAGAGCTATTAGTTGGTGAGGTGAGGGAGTTGTAGTGTGCACATTATTTGCACAATGTGGGAATAAAAGAAGAGTGATTGTTCTTTGATATTATGATTGGAAAATATTGATGTTTTGTGTTACAAAGTTGAAAATTTCCAATTTGAGGTAAAAAGAAAAAAAAGAGCAAAGAAGAAAAAAAAAGTTGTTTCATATGTTCAAATGTTCTATTTGAAGGTTGTTCAAGAAAAAAAAAGAAAAAAATTCAAAAGAAAAAAAAGAGTTCAAGTTTGAAAAAAAAAGAAAAGAAAAAGAATAAGTGGTTCAAAGTTTGTTTCAATTCACTCTATTCCATATTATTATATTCTTATGAGTGAAATCGTAAGTGTTGGGATTGTTTATATTGTTTGGAGTTGTATTTGGTGGATTCATGTTGGAGTTAGTTATGTTGTTGGAGATGTATGATCATCATTTATTTTTGATCATGGGTTTAGTAGGATTTGTCTCCCTTAATGCATAGCTTTTCTCTCACATATTCCCAAATTTATCCTACCCTTTACCCTAGCCTTACATTACAAGCTTTAAAGACCTTCCGACCTTTGTGCATAGAGTTGTATGAATGTGAAAGTGTTGTTTATCAATGCAAGTTATGATTTGACATATTTCAAGTCGACTAGTAGGATGAGCGTTCATTGTTTTAAACACACGAGAGTGTGAAATGGGAGGGCATTGTTCACAAATAAAGGGGTTGGTTGGAGAGCGATCGAGTACATCTTTTACTCGCCACATAAATGAGAGTTGAGTGTGTAAGCACTAGTCTTGAATTCTATATGCTCATGTGGTTTGCTTTACTTGACAATTGTTGGGGATGAATGGTAATTAGATGAAGGAGATAAATTGACATTGAAGCATGTTCATTAGACTTATCTTGAATCGTTTGTGCTTGATTTTGTTTATTGGGATGAGACATGTTTTATATGTTCATTTATGAGCTCTTTTCTTAGGGACAAGCAAAGGTTTGGCTTGGGGGAGTTTGATATGTCCAATTTATATAGTGTTTTACCCCCATCCCGTGGTCATTGTTAGTAGTGTTTTTGGCTCTTTAGGGCCACTTTTATTACTAATTTGTGTTTTCTAGTGTTTTCGTAGTTTTAGTTGAGTTTTACATGAAATTGCACTTTTGGAGCATTTTCCTGGATTTTTATGGATCAACTACGGAAGTTAGAAGGACACGACCACTCTTGAAGCCTAGGATCGGTGAGAGCCGATGATTAAGGGCTCGGTATGAGATACCGGGGCTATTGGATCGATTAATCAAGACCCGATGAGGAAATCCAGATTGGGCCGAGAAATTGAGCCCAATCGAAATCTAAGCCTCAAAGAAGAAGACCGGGCCTAATCAGGCAAGCATACGCTCGATCGAGCGGATACGCGCACAAGCACCTTCAAGGAAGAAGCGCGCCCGATCGGGTGAGCGTAAGCTCGATCGGGCGCGGCATACCAGCAGGGCGTTGTAAAAAAAAGCGGGCCCGATCGGGCGGCCTTTCGCCCGATCGGGCGCGTGTTTTTCTTAGATCTGATTAGATTAGTTTTAATTTTTGTTTTGAGAAAGGTTTAAGTACGAATTATGTACGTAAATTTTAATTACCTTCTTCTTTAGACTTTCTCTCTCTACTTAGGATTTTTCTCTCTCTTAAATTCTCTCTCAACTTTTGTTCTTAATTACTTTCATCAATCCAGATTTCTTTTGGTAACAATTTCTTCTCTTATAATTTCAGTTATTTTATTTACTTCTTTAATTATGTTTTGCTTTGTTCATTTGATTAGTTTATTTATGATGATGCTTGAGTAGTTTTATTTCTAGGGTTTATGGGGATCTAATAAATAATATGAAGGGGTAATTTTGTTTTTGTTGATTATCAATGCTTAGTTAATTTCCTATTGATTGTTTTAATGCTATGCAATTAGGTTTGGCCAGATTTAATTGTATGAGTTTAGAAATATTAATTCGAGATTCGACAGATGAGAATTAATGTTTAGGCTTAGTTTCAATAGGCGGACTAATTTATAAATGGTTAAGTCGAGATTTGACAGATGAGATTTAATACCGGTAAATTAACTCTGTGATTATAATACGTAGCGAAAGCCCTTTATAATCTGATTAGTCAATGCTTGATGATTGTTTATTATGATTTGCCCTGGAATATTGTTTATTAGTGAACCTATGCCCTAGGTCTTTTAATAATTAATTTCTCCCTATTTTATTTCTTCCGACCTTATTCTTCGTAGTATAGAATTTATTCCCAAAAATATTGGTTACTTAGATAATTTAGATTATAATAATTAATTAGGAGTAGAAAGACTTGTTTCCCTGTGGAGTTCGACCCTAGTTCCCTATCTACTTTAGTTAGAGGACTTAGGTATTTACTTTTGATTAGGGGATACGACTTTACCCTGTCACATAACCCTCTGGGGGTTCACGCTCCATCTACCCAATCGTACGCTCCTGGCCGCAACAGCGGGTACATCCGAGTTAGTGAATCCACCAAACCGTGGAAGCAAGTTTTTAACTTGCGGGGTCCCATCCATACACGCCAACCCTTCAAAAGGTAAGGCTTCCGCGCGATGCATTCGTACTCATAACCATGGACCCTCTTTGACTTAACCTATATCCTCAAACTTTAGAGAACTAGAGCCATGGTTAGGTTGCAAACTCATTGCATCATATTGTGACTATGTGAACTACTTGTGCATTCTTTGCTTGTGCATTCTATCTATGTGCTAACCATTTGTTTGACTCGTGTTTAAGTCTAAATGAACTAATTAATGACTAAAAAGGACTTTGTCTAAATTAATTAATTAATTAATTTGACTAATTAAAGTCTAATAAATTAATCAACTTGACTTAGTACGACTTTAGGCATGTCCCCTTAGAGTAAAATTACTGGAAATAGTCCAGATTAATGTTCCAGCAATGGCGCAAAAATCTGGGCTGTGGCGCCTCTGTTTACTTTCTGTCGCCTGGCGACAACTCTGTTGTTTGGCGACAGTTCTGTTGTTATAGCGACAGTCCAATTTCTTACTCGAGTCATCATGACGAGTCTAATTAAACAGTATACTAATCAGTTTCACCGGTTTATTAATGGTTTAAACCATGTTTAAGTCTTTAATTGAGTCTAGGAACTTAGTCCCATGGTCACACACAAGAGTCAAAGCATGACACTTACACACACTTATAAAGCACACACTTAACATGTTTGTCACACCATGACCATGTCTAGAGAGTCTTGAATGCATGTTTTCCGTCATTTTTTTTAGGGGGGTAAGTCGATATTAATCCTCCAATAAACCACTTGTTTGAAACCAATCCTAAAAAAAATATGCACCCTATTTTTGCTTTTTCTTTTTTGCTTTTTAAACCATAAAATCAAAGTCAATTTGAGTCGAGTCATTAAAACGAATATGGTTTAATTTACAGCGTGTGGACAAGAAAGGCAGGGCGTCTAATCAAGGACAACATTTTCGTTCAAGTAGCACTTTTTGTTAAGCCAATTGGTAGGAAAAGGAAAGCTAAGAAGATAATGGCAAGTCAAGAAGAACTCAATGAGGTTAGGGGAGAGGTAGCTAACCCGGCTGAGATGTTGAAGGGTCTAACTCTTCAAATTAATGAACCTACAAGACAACAACAAATGGAGCTCATTCTGGAAAGTTTGAGCAAGCTGTCCAATAACTATAGATTCCAAGGGATTAGCTCGCAAGGGGTCTTGGTGGACAAGGACCTTCTTCCGCAGAAGTTCAACGCCAACGACATCCTGAAATTCAAGCCAATGGACAACCCTTATTTTTATTTAAGAGCTTTTGAAACTGTAATGAATATTAAGGGAATAGATAAGAAAGCATTTCATTCTGTGTTTTCTTTATCTTTAGAAATTGTGTGTCAACAATGGTACGTTTCTCTTGACAAAGCGAAAACCTCTAGTTGGGAGTCTATTGTAAGTGCTTTCATTCATAGGTATAAATGCAATATTCAAGTTGAAACCGATCATAGGGAACTTGAAATATTAAAACAAAAAGAAAATGAAGGCTTTACTTCCTTCTTTAACAAATGGAGGGAAACTTCCGCAAAAATGGTTGAGGTGCCCAGTGAAACGGAATCTGTAAGGATGTTTATTAAGAACCTCCAAGAAAAATACTCAAAGCACCTTAAGTACCAAAATAATCTGCACACTTTCAAGGCCGTCTATGACATTGGTATCAATATTGAAGACGATCTAGCTAAACAAAAAGATGCTAACAACATTAACTCCAACAGTGGCTGGAAAGGCAAGAAGAACGACAATCCTTCTTCTTCCAAAACCACCCACTCAAATAATGTTGGCACCTTTAATCTAAATGAAGTCCTAGCTATGAATAATAATCAAGGACAAAAGAAACTGTTTAGGAAGAACTATACTCCTATCGGTATGAGTTATGACACCGCGTTCGATCGCCTACACGCAAAAGGTCTTATAACTCCTATTGGACCGTTTGGGGACCCACCTGTCGAAAGGAGGACGGCTAGCTAGAACCCAAATGCACACTGTAAATATCATCAAGGTAGGGGCCATCCCACGGAAAATTGTTGGAGGCTAAAGGAAGCCATCCAAGATCTAATTGATAGCAACAAACTTCCATTTCCCCTACAAGCAAGAAGCCAAGTATCAACACCGCACCACTATCGGATTCTTTGGCCATTTCCAATGAAGAACGTCAAGTGGACCCATCGAGTCTTATTAAACCTGTTGAGACTATTGAAGAAGAGGAAATCTTCGAAGATGCTAATGACTCTTTCCCTTATGGGCAAGAACCTTCAACTAAACAGGAAGTATACATGCTTATGCAGGTTATGTCAGAAGCAAACATGTTAATGTACCAAGCCACGGAGGTTCTAAAAGAACGCAATGAGCTACTCAAGAATAGACCTACACCAAGGGAGAAGAAACCCTTCTCCCTCCAAGTGATTGACACTCCCAAAAGGAACAATAGGCCATACACTCCGATTGGGACGTCTTACGAAAATATGTTCAAAATGCTCTCCGAGAATGGTAAAATTCAACCTCTTGAACCGAGACCATTTGAGTCACTTAAAAGGACAGATCGGTATTACTGTCCATATCATCAATTAGGGGGACATACGATAGAAAATTGTTTCAAGTTCAAGGAATTGGTCCAACGGCTGATTGATGACAAGAAGCTAGTCCAACTCCCACAAGATGCTACAATTAATGGAGTATGGGACAATGATGATGAGGATGTCTACCTCAAGGATTTCGTAGAAACTCCACTTTCAACGATATATCCAGTAGGTGACATTTGGGATGAGGAGGATTCACCTATAGATGTCCTTACAAGGTCCGGGAGAATGCAACCTCCCATCACAACACAACCTATACCTACTATTAAACAAGTTCCCATACCTATTATAGAGGACAACGATGTTGTCAAACAATTATAGAAGACTAAGGTCGAAATGAACGTATGAAAACTTTTAGCTACATCCCGAGAACATAGAGTTGCGGTTATGGATGCTTTAGCTAAAGTAGGGATAGATTCGGACACCACTCCTGAGGGGTTGGTTAACTTCCTCACGAGTGATCTCCCAAGTCCCATCAATTTGATCACTTTTTCCAACAAGGATTTACCGCCGGAAGGTGATAAGCATAACAAGGCTCTTAACCTCATAGTAATCTGCAAGAGGATGAATGTCCCTATGACTCTCGTAGATAATGGATCGGCAATCAATGTTTGCCCACTTAGAACTGCGAGGATGTTAGGAATAAGAGATGAGGATTTATCCCCGTCAACGCAAGGAATAAGAGCCTACGATAACTCACGTCGCCAAGCATTGGGTACAATCACCATGAATATAACGGCGAGAGCAATCGAGCATGCTACTACGTTCCAAGTGGTAGACATTAAAGCATATTTCAATCTACTTTTGGGACGCCCTTGGCTTCATGACCTAAAGGTTCTCCCTTCATCTCTTCATCAACAAGTAAAAGCCATAGTTGGAGGAATACCGATTACAATCGATGCTTCACCTATGAGAATCAAAACAGTAGAAAATCCACTGATTAATGTGGAACATGATGAGGATGATGAAGACTTATGGGGCTTTAATGAAGAGGTCTCCTTGATAGAGGAAGATGAAAGGACCCCTCTTCACTATGACCTCCACTCAAACATGGTGACTAATGCTATCTTAAGAAAACAAGGACACTTCCCTGGAATGACTCTAGAAAAGAAGAAAGAGATAGCCAAACATATGGACTACCTGGCCTCCCTAAGTTAGACACTTTCGGACTTGGTTTTGAACCAACTCTCGAAGACCTTAAGCGAGCCCAGGAAAAATCAAAAGCACGTAGGAACGCTCGCACACAAAAGAAAGTAATGCCAATGGATTGATACCATCTTACCTTAAATGGACAGTTCATAAGAGAGGGAGAGGATTATCCATGCTATGAATTTCCCGAACCCTTTGTTGTAAATGGCATAAGATAATCGGGGTTCGAAATATTCTTGGATTGTTACTTTCTAGACGAGATCCCAACTCCTAGCTATAAGGAGAAAGCACCCCCTTGCTTTGACTTTAATGTCATGGGACTCCTCTTTGGGCGAGAAAAGAATGAGCCAAGATACGTGGAAGATAATTCTTCACTCATTCAAACGGTCCTACAAAGCGAAAATTTTGGTCCTTCAAAGCTTATCACTCCAGTGGAAGATCTAGTACGAGGATGGCGCAAGACGGTAAAGGTGACTACTGCAAATGGAAAAAAGATCTCCATAACTACAGGAATAGGGCCAATATTCGAAGAATCGTCTGAGTCAGAGTCCGAGTCAGAGTCTTCCCCTATTGAGTCCTCTAAATCTCTAGTTGTAGCACCTCCATCTTCTATTTCTACTCCTAGGATAGTTAGTGATCAAGTCCCAACGGACATATCTTTATTTGATGTAATGATTTCTAAATTTAATTATATGTCTTCTTCCCCTTATTCCTCGTGTTTTTCTTTAACTCAAGATGACGAGCATTTCTTAACTAATGATGAAAATGACAAAGAAATTATTAAAGTAATGGAAACACTTGAAAATAAGACACCAATAATTGAGGATATTGAAACGGTTGACATCTCAAAAGATCCAACCACTAAAAGAGAAGTTAAAATCGGACTTACACTAAACAAAGATGAAAGAACCGATTTAATTAATTTACTTAAAGAATTTATCGATGTATTCGCTTGGTCATATGAAGATATGCCAGGCATTAATAGAGAAATAGCTCAACACACCATACCATTAATTCCAGGAATGAAACCTGTAAAACCAAAGTTACGTCGAATGAAACCCGACGTAGCTCTTAAAATAAAATAAGAAGTACAAAAACAAATAATTGCAGGTTTTATCAGGGTATCCAAATACCCCGAATGGGTCGCGAATGTGGTCCCAGTTCCCAAGAAAGATGGTAGGGTTCGAATGTGTGTCGACTATCGAGATCTAAATAAGGCAAGTCCAAAGGACGACTTCCCTTTACCACACATCAATATTTTGGTAGATAATACAGCAAATCACGCACTTCTCTTGTTTATGGATTGATACGCGGGGTACAACCAAATTTTCATGGCCGAAGAAGACATGGAGAACAACATTTATAACACCTTGGGGTACTTACTGTTACGCGGTAATGCCATTCGGGTTGAAAAACGCGGGTGCTACTTACCAACAAGCAGCGACTGCCCTACTCCATGACATGACGCACAAAGAAGTGGAAGTATATGTGGACGACATGATTGTAAAATCCAAAGATCGTCCAGGACATCAAGTAGCCTTAAGGAAATTCTTCGAAAGGCTAAGGAAATACAACATGAGGTTAAACCCATCCAAATGTGCTTTTGGAGTAACCTCAGGAAAACTCTTGGGATATGTCATAAGATCTAGAGGAATAGAGATAGACCCAACCAAGAGCAAGGCAATCATGTCAATGCCACCGCCCAAAACTGAAAAACAAATTCGGGGATTTATTGGCCGGTTGCAATACATACGTAGGTTCATATCTAAGTTAACAATATTCAAAAAGCTCAAGAAGAATGTTCCAGTCATATGGGACGATAAGTGTCAAAAAGCCTTTGAAAATATTAAAGCCTATCTCGCCAATCCTCCCGTATTAGCCCCAGCACTCCCAGGAATACCTCTAAGGTTGTACTTAACAGTCACCAAAGAGACAATGGGGGCTATGCTCGCACAAGAAGTAGAAGACAAAGAAAATGTCATCTGTTACCTAAGCAAAAAGATGCTCGAATATGAAACACGCTATACACCACTTGAGAAATTGTGCCTCGCGTTGGTGTGGGCCACTGCCAAGTTAAGACACTACATGCTTGTCCACACAGTCTTTGTAGTGTCACGAATGGATCCTCTCAAGTACTTATTCAAGAAATCTACGCTTAATGGACGCATTTCAAGATGGATAGTTAACCTAGCCCAGTTTGATATAAGATTCATGCCTCAAAAGGCCATTAAAGGATCTGTGGTCTCGGATTTCCTAGCGGACTTCCCAATAGAAGATTCGACACCAATGCATTATAAGGAATTCCCAGATGAGGATTTGATGGTGACAGAAGATGATACATGGACTCTATACTTTGATGGAGCCTCAAACCAAAAGGGATATGGCGTAAGAGTCATACTAGTATCACCTAAAGAGGAACACGTTCCCATCTCAATAAAGCTAGACTTTGACGTTACCAATAACGCTGCGGAATATGAAGCATGCGTGGTAGGCCTCGAAACGGCTCTAGCATTAGGTGTGAAGAAACTTCGAATTTTCGAAGATTCCTCTTTAATCATCAACAAAATCTCCAAAAGATGGAAGGTTAGGAGCGAAAGCTTAGCTCCTTACCAAACATAATTGGAAACCCTCACTGATCAACCGGAAAAGGTAGAATACACATATCTACCTAGAGAAGAAAATCAAATCGCCGATGCCTTGGCAAGATTAGCCTCAATGGTTAGAATTCTTAAGGAAATTAAGCAAATGCCTTTAACCATAGAAAAAGGCATAAACCGGCATATATCCAAGCTATAGAAGATGATGAAGTAGTCCAAGAAGAAGAACAAGAAGAAGAAGAGCCGTGGTATACCGATATACTCAATTATGTCACTAAGGGAGAATACCCTCCTCATGCTGACAAAAGAGCAAAACGAGCCTTAAGACTTTTGGCTTCCCAGTACGTGCTCATAGGAGATGAGTTACACAAAAGGGTACCTAAAGGTCAAGCTTTATTATGTGTAGGTAAAAAGGACGCTCAAAGAGCTATGAGAATAGTCCATGAAGGAATATGTGGAACACATGTTAATGGCAAAATGCTAGTCCAAAAGATAATGCGAGAAGGATACTATTGGACTACCATGAATAGGGTCTGTCATCAATATTTAAAAAGATGCCCTAAATGCCAAATCTATGCAAATTTGCAACATATTCCTCCATCCCTTCTATACACATACACTTCACCATGGCCCTTCTCAACATGGGGAATTGATATAATTGGAAAAATTACACCTCCTAGAACAGGAGGTCACGAATACATTTTGGTCGCAATTGATTACTTCACAAAGTGGGTTGAAGCACAATCATATGCTAAACTCACTACAAAACATGTAGCACTCTTTATCGAAAGTAAACTCACTACGTCATTCACCTTAGTTTATGGAATGGATGTCGTACAACCTGTGGAATTAGAAATACCTTCTCTATGCATTGCGTTAGAAAGTAAACTCGACGAAGTTGAATGGACTAGAGCACGGTATGAAGAGCTAATTCTACTTGACGAAAAGCGACTAGAAGCTCTACATCATACCCAATGTTATCAAACTCGTATGGCTAGACACTTCAACAAAAAGGTCAAGACTAGAAATATCAAGGTTGGAGACTTGGTATTGAAAGCACTAAGGAAAAATGTTTTGGACCCAAGAGGCACGTTTAGGCCTAATTGGTCCGGACCATACATTGTCAAAACAATCTTGTCAGGAGGCGCGGCTAAATTAACTGACATGGATGGCAATGAATTTTCAAACATGACAAATCTTGACTAACTTAAGAAGTACTACCCATAAATACTTGAGTAGGACACTCACTACGTTTGGCCTGATTCCTTAGGAAAGGATACGTAGGAAACCCTTTAAAGGGTGCATCCACTTTAATTTTTAAATTTTTCGCATCCCAGCATTGACAAAAGTATGACTGCGAGAAAACAAGTTTGTCTCCATAAAACGGACTCTGTTGCCAGACGACAATTTTGTCGCCAGGCGACAAAAAGAAAATACCGGCGACAAACTTGGAAAGGGCAGCGCCAGTTTTCTACAAGTATCTGGGCAAGTTTGGTGCATTCTGGAAATATTTCGACTTCCTTACTCGAAGAAAACTTCCGAAAAAAATATTTTAAATCGTTTTCATTGGTTTAAATTGTAAAGTTAATTTAATGAAAAGCTGAAATTGCATTAATAAATAAAAATTACATTATTGATGAAATAAAGCTTAAAGAAATTAACTTAAACAAATCTAAATTGTCTAATAAGTCATAAGAAAAGCAATGCTCTAATCTTTCTTTTCTTTCTTAATTCTTTTCCAATTCTTGTCTGCATCTTCTTATTCATCCATTACTTTTGCTAGGAGGCACCCATTAGAAGATCTACATTCTATTTTGGTGTAGATAGTCTCTCCCTCTGCCAAAACTCCATGCTTCTTCTCTACCCAAACCTTCTTTTCAGTAGAGTCAACTTTTCTTTTCCCTTTGTCTTTGTTAGAGCTCTTCTTCTTTAGGCATGATAGGAGTCTTAAACTCAATTGTTTCACCTAGGCGTTCCTTAGCAGGAATTTTCTTGTCTCCCAGACGAGTCTTCACATTGGTCTTCTCTACTTTGACTTGATCCTTTTGAGATCTCCCAATGAGCCATTTATTCACACTATTGGACAAAGAAGGTGGAACCTTATGGGTAATTACCTCCCATAAAGGCCTAGCACACCAATACTTGTCAAAACGCTCAATTTCTTGTGAAACAGGGAATTCATAAGGACGGCGAAGACCTCTTGTAGGGATAGTTTGTGCAATTCCATACTGTCTTTTTACTCTACAGGGATAATAGAAGGTCAATTTCGACAAGCTAGGAAGACGACAAAAGGGTTGATTATTAAAACCAATCATCTTCTCAAGCTTCCACCAAGGCACGACCCAGTTATGGAAAAGTCACCAGCAGCAAATACCTTGCCCCACTCACGGCGACCCATCTTTAAAGAGAAACGCTTCTTTCGCCAAACAAAGCAGTTGGGAGTATACTTGTCAATATCATCAGGAGGACTAATAAATCCTAGTCTCTCCATGAGCCATATCTGTAAAAATTTAATGCACATAATTATTATTACTACACAAAAATAAATTTTTAATTTCTGTAATTAAGAATATTATTTTTCTACCTGTAATAAAATTGGAGAACCTCGAAGGGGTGCTTTTGGATTCCTTTTCAATTCATCAAGACCCAACATAGTCTCTCAAACAATTAATGGCATTGGATTTCTCCCTGATTCAATTTGTTCTAATATATATATAATAATTGCTTGGCCCTCATTATTTTTACCACTAGTGAGAAGATATTGGCTAAGCATGCAAAAGAGGAAAGCTCTTCTTCTATAAACGTGAAAAGATTCGGAGCGTGTAGGGAATAATTTCAAGACTTTAAAATCCCACTAGCTCGAACCCCACTGTGATCATACACTAAAGTACGGTGGCGTCCAAAAGGGAAGAAGATAGAGAAAAAGAGTCGCCAACAAGTTTATAAGGAACTTGTAAACCGTTCACGAGGTGAAGGTTACACCCCTTAACGATCCAAGAGATCGTCAACTCCATAAGGTCATGAACCAAAATAGGGTTCGGGGATGAAGGTACAAATCCAACCTAAAAGAGATTGAACCTGCCCTAATAATAGGCCTCTACTTTATTCTGCTCGTATTCATGTGCGCTTTCTGACTAACATACAATCAATAGGATTAACCCTAAACATGTTTAATCTATGTTGGTTGAATATTAATGCACAAATAAATCTATTATTGGCGATCACTTGAATTATAATCACAATTAACCTAACAAGATTATTAATTATCTTATTAAGCGTGGTTGCAAATACCAAATTCCCTTTAAACATGCAATAAAGGTGATCAAGCAATAACAATACAAAATATAATACATATCAAGCAACATAATAAATAACATTATTAATAATAATAATATCAATCATAATTAATGATAATCATCATAATCATGTTAAAGCATAAAAGCAAGATCCTAGGCATGATACTAACAAGATTAATAACAAACCCTAGCATGTCACTAAGCAATAAAAATCAAATCTTTAACCCTAACATGATACTAACAATCATAAATATTAGGAAGAACATAGGAAGCATCATACTTTTAATCATACTTAATATTAAAGTTACCCTAGACATGATACTAGGAATTAAAATAACAATCTAAGCATGATTTCTACATCATAATATCAATTAAACTATTAAAGTACTTACTTGGATGCCTCGTACCTCTTTCTAATAACAAAATACACACGTTAGTAACTTCAAGGAAAATAATAATCAAAACAATTAAATTAAATAATTGAAAGAGAGATTTGGGACCAAACCCTCAGAAATTAAAACCTTTCACGTCTAGGGCGAAGGCAACTTCGAATATGGCTAGGTGCTTCTTGATCTTGCGAATGCGGAATTTTGTATGAAAAAGAAAGAAAGAGAAGAATTCTAAAGAATTAATGTTTATTGAGAATTGATGAAGGATGTATGAAAACTTGTGAACGAAGAGAGTTGATGAAGATTGATGAGAATTTGTGAATGATGATTGTAGATTAATAAAAACGGAGTTTTTAATACGATATTTATAGAGAAAATCAGCCAAAAAAGATAATTTAACAAAACAGAGTCTGAAGATCACAAAACAGGATCGGCGCCAACCCTGGCTAACTGGCGTCAGGCACCAGTGGCTAGCGTCAGGCGCCTATGGCTAGCGTCTGGCGCCAAGCCTGGTACCAGGCGCCAAGCCCTGGGGTTGGACGCCACTCTTAATTCCAACGCGTTTTCGAAAATCTGATAAGTTTACCGTACTGGAAGATAAAATAATATAATTTCTTCGAAAATGCTATTTGATCTTAATTAAAACTCTGAAAAGTCCTAATTGAATTAGGAATGAAAAGAACCTTCTAGAAGATTCTAGAAGACTAAAACCATTTCTAATTGCATTAGAAATGATAAATCATATTAGGCCCTCCTCTAGATCATTGGGCCGTACATAAAGCTCAAACCGGGTCCAATTTAGTAAATTGGCCATAACTTCCTCAATATTCATCGGAATTGGGCTTATAATATATCGTTGGAAAGGTCTTTGCAAGCCCCATCTAACTACACCATTATTGGACCTATATCATGGACCAACTAAAATGGATTAGCTGTTTTATTAAAATAAAGTTTTCCAAAACAGGGAGAAGAGAAAAGAAATAAAACTTTCCGCAACACTAGACCTTTCCACACTTTCGTTTCATTCGATTATGATTCGACATGAAAGGCACTCATCACTGGGTTTGGTTTTGGGGAGACACAAATGGGTGTCTACAATAATCAAAACAATTAAATTATATAATTGAAAGAGAGATTTGGGACCAAACCCTCAGAAATTAAAACCTTTCACGTCTAGGGCGAAGGCAACTTCGAATATGGCTAGGTGCTTCTAGATCTTGCGAATGCGGAATTTTGTATGAAAAAGCAAGAAAAAGAAGAATTCTAAAGAATTAATGTTTATTGAGAATTGATGAAGGATGAATGAAAACTTGTGAATGAAGAGAGTTGATGAAGATTGATGAGAATTTGTGAATGATGATTGTAGATTAATAAAAACAGAGTTTTTAATACGATATTTATAGAGAAAATCAGCCAAAAAATATAATTTAACAAAACAGAGTCTGAAGATCACAAAACAGGATCGGCGCCAACCCTGGCTAACTGGCGCCAGGCACCAGTGGCTAGCGTCAGGCGCCAATGGCTATCGTCTGGCACCAAGCCTGGTTCCAGGCGCCAAGGCCTGGGGTTGGACGCCAGTCTTAATTCCAACGCGTTTTCGATTATCTGATAAGTTTACCGTACTGGAAGATAAAATAATATAATTTCTTCGAAAATGCTATTTGATCTTAATTAAAACTCTGAAAAGTCCTAATTGAATTAGGAATGAAAAGAACCTTCTAGAAGACTAAAACCATTCCTAATTGCATTAGGAATGATAAATCATATTAGGCCCTCCTCTAGATCATTGGGCCGTACATAAAGCTCAAACCGGATCCAGTTTAGTAAATTGGCCATAACTTCCTCAATATTCATCGGAATTGGGCTTATAATATATCGTTGGAAAGGTCTTTGCAAGCCCCATCCAACTACACCACTATTGGACCCATATCATGGACCAACCAAACTGGATTATCTGTTTTCTTAAAATAAAGTTTTCCAAAACAAGGAGAAGAGAAAAGAAATAAAACTTTCCGCAACACTAGACCTTTCCACACTTTCGTTTCATTCGATTATGATTCGACGTGAAAGGTACTCATCACCGGGTTTGGTTTTGGGGAGACACAAATGGGTGTCTACAGAGTGTGATCTATCAAAGTAAAAACGTGCAAATTCTTTTAAATCAACATTATTACCATGCACTATGTTTTTTAGATATTTACCCCATAATCTTTATAATAATACTCACTCACCCTAGGCATTACCGCCATATTTAAGGAAGGGAAGCCTAGAATGGCACCAAATTCTTCCGGTAAAGGGGATATTTCATCATAAAATAATCAAAAACAATGAGTATTAGAATCCCAATATTCTAAGGCGGTATGAAAAAAGTCTATGTAAAGATCTACCCCCTTTATACCATAAATACCTCCCATGTTAAAAAAGTCAAGTTATTTTCTCTCTTTAGAGGTTAAAGAACGACACTACTCACGCGTGAAATCACAAAAAAATTTCTTAATTAAAGACATGATTAATTGTTAATTTAATTAATTATTAACCTATTCGAATTATACAGAAAACGTCAGATCTGGGGGCTATTTATAAGCAATTTTTCCCCAGAATTGAATTCCTGAAAGAATTCGGAAAATTGATTGTCGCCAGACGACAAGCTTGTCGCGTGGCGACAGAGTGTTTTTAGCCAGCGACAACCACGCGCATTATAAACCACGTATTTTCTAACTCCAATTTGACTTTGATTTTGCCTATCAAACCCACTATATTTCATTTTTGCTTTTTCCCTTTGATTAAATTAAGCTTAATTATTTTTAGGCTTATTTTTAGTCAAAGTATTTTTATTTTATTTTTTATTTTTTCTTTTGGGGGAGAAAGGCGGTACCCTCCATTAATAATAAAAATGACGGAAATTTTTGCGCAAAAATTAAGTCACAAATTTTTTTTAGCACACACTCACATGCACATAAAATGAAACATAAAATATGGAAATAAAATGAAGTTAATAATAAAAATTGCATTTATACAAGTGTTTAATACATGAGTCATATAGTACAATTTGACAAAGTCCTACAAAGTCAAAATAAAATAAACACAGGTACAACTACGGTGCGGGAGGCCGCAAATGATGAGGTACACCCATCGCATCAAAAATCGCCGTAGTACGGGCAGTATGTCCCTCACCATCTCCCGATCCGCCAGCCGCCGGAAACCGCAACTCAAGGCCAGTCCAACCCGACTCACCCTGATATCCGATGGACAACGGCTGAGGCAGCAAGGGCTTCTGCGACGAAGAGCCAACCTCGTACGTCCCACCACCCATCGAGGGAGCCGCTGTCATCCCTCCTCGGCTAGCCGGCCTGCCAAAAACCTCCTCGGGAGAAGAAGCCGAGTCCTCTGTAGGAGCGGCCTCTGAACGACCACCCCGACCGCCAGAAGAAGTGCGGCGACGCCTCGAGCCAGACCTAGTCGGCTCTCTCCTAGGCTCGGGCCTCGACCGAGTACGTGGAGAAGGAATAGGTTGTCCCTGCAAAAGTGAATCAAGTTAAAAGTCAAGTAAAAGGCGTAATGAAAAGTAATACAAAAGAAATATAAGAGTAATACCTCCTCATCGTCATTGCTACGGCAGGTAGCTCGCATCCGCAACCTCACGAGCTGGCTTCGAAAGGCGTTTATGCACCTCGCCATAACTGTCACCACCTCGCGAGAAAACTGTCAAAGGAACAAAGTCAGTAATGGTATAAAGAGAAAAACTAAAGCAAAAAATGTGAGAATATGCTCACCCGAGTCTGGTGACGAGGAATAGAGCGCTCCACGAATCGTTCCTCCTCAGGAGCCGGAGGAATCAGCTCCTCGATCGGCCCGTACATGCCCTGATAACGAATGGACATCCTCGGGGGAATAAAATCCCTAGGCCCGGCCTGATATGAGTAAAACCAAATGGTTAGAATTCGCTTGGGGGCTACCAAAGTGGATAAAAAAGAAATAAAGCAAAAGCATACCGCTGCCTCCTCAGATAGGACAGGAGTCGACGCTAGTAGTGGCAGCAAGTCCTCCTCGTAGCTCTGCTCTAGGAGAACATAAGACCTCCAAAGAGTACCCCGAGACGATCCACTCACCCGATCACGCAACACTGCCTCATGGAACATATGTCGAGGCGGATGGGCAGGGACGATGAAGACCTCTGAGGAGTGCTGGATGACCACCCTCTCTCCTAAGTAGACCACGGCGTTGTACATCCCCAGAAAGTAACAACAAGGTAAGACTAGGGTCGGTAGAACGCACCAGGCTCCTACAAAATAACTATGTAAGATAAATGCTAACAAAGAGATGATAATTAAAGAAGCAAATGTTCACGAGAACCTACCGAGAGGATCAGCTCTTGAAGGCGTTAAGCCTTGGCTGGACCGCGGCGACCTCCCCAACCGGCAGCAATAGGGAGCTCGTGAGGAGAAGGCCTCGCCGGCGCATGCGAAGGGAAGTACTCGTAGAACCAAATCTACATAGATGACAAAAATCAGTAAAAGATTGCACTAAGTCTAGAGCTAAATTTCAAAAAAGGAGAGAAATATACCTCTACAACCCTCTAGAAGTTGGAAAGTGCGATCACTCCAGACAAGGCCCTGTGACAGCAGGAGCGTCACAGGCCCAGTAAGAAGTCAGCATAGGCCAAGCTGGCCCAGTCGTATGTCCCGACCAAGTGAAGGTCGCGAACAGCCTTCAGGTAGTAAAGGAGCACTCGACTACCCTAGTCAGGGGAAAAGGTTCCTGACAGCAAAATAAGCACAAAAATGCGCACCCGCTGCTCGCGAGTGGTCGCATCATCCTCGAAAGCCGCTACCAACGTACCACGGCGAATGCATCGGGAACTGAGCTGTCCCGACAGAGCCTTAGCGCGGGCCCGAACAACAATCGTACCCAACAACTCCAGTACGATCAGCGAATGAAAAATAATGTCGCTTTCGAACGGTAAAGGAGTAGACTGAAACTCCAATCTCGTAATGAGACTGAAGTCGGCTGGAGTGACTTTCATCTCACCCCAAGGAAAATGGAAAGTGTTGGTGGTGTCCCAAAAGAACTTCACCAAAGCACAGACGACGAGGTTACCCCAATCATAAGAAAACATGGCTCGGGTGGCCCGAAGAAGAGGATTCAACCCACATGACTTCCAAAGCTGTTGCAACCCCTCATCTCTACTAATGAATGTGTCGTAGAGCGTGTCGGCGGTGGAGTTTCAACCCACATGACTTCCAAAACATGTTCTCTACTAGTGACTACGGGTCCTGCCACTCTCAAGACCGCGTCGGACTCGCTCTGACTAATGGTGCTCAGGGGCAAAGAACAAAGTGCGCTCGTCCCACTCTGGAAAAGGTCCAAGTCTGGACATAGACGGGGCATCCTCACTCTCACTAGCAGGCTCGTCCTCCCGGCGTAGATCCCTCGATCGAGAACCAGAACCACGTCGTCTAGCCATGCTAAATTATGAAAAAATAATAAAATTTAAGGTTCTATAGTATCTAAGGTTCGCCTAGCCGCATGATACCATATTCGCAAAAACAGAGTACGTAGTACTAAAATAGAGCAAAAATTCAATCAAAGCATAATTAGCATTTTCAAGCAACCAAACAATTTATTGCAATAGTATGGCAAATATTGTGACAAATTGTACATGAAAAGCTAGCAAAAACGCAAAGAACGGGTCACATTGTTCTTCACGACCTCGAGAGGTCCAACAATGGTGAATCGCTCAATTCTTCACCAAATTGAGTCAAGCAAGTCTCAAAATACTCCCAAGGTAATATACGAGTATAATCAAGAAAATTCAAGGCATAAAATTCAACAAACGAAGCAAATTAAGCATAAACATGTTCAAATTTTTCAAAAAATTCGTAAACAAGAACATGTAATTAAGCAAAAATCGAGTTGAGTTTGAGTAAAACTTACATAGATCGAGAAAATAGATGAAGTAAGCTTCAATTTGCAACAAGTTTGAGCGAATTCGGGTGAGAAATGAGCAAGAACGAGCAATTCGAAGTTTTTGAGTGAAACGCGAAGCAGAGCAGTAGAACAGGAATGAGAAAGAAAGAAGACGGGTGTTTTTTTAAAACCCGATTCCGTCGCCAAAAAACAGATTTGTCGCGTGGCGACAGAGTCTGTCGCCTGGCAACAAACGTTTTTGGTTAGCGCTGGAGCGGCGACAAGATATGGGGCTCCATATTATGGTTATTTTGGAACTTGTGCAGCAGTTTGGATTCCTTAGTACGCCAATTAGCCCTTTTAAGTAATTTGACATGATTTAGTAATCGGCTCGGTTACAATCCCATTATGTGATCGACTTGATAAAAGATCGTCTCACTTGGCTTAAAGCGCCTAAGTATTGGCTCATTGCAAAAGTCACCAAGGTAACGGTTCATAATAGCAAAAGGCACCAAGGTAATGGTTCATAAGTAGCAAAAGGCACCAAGGTAATGGTTCATAAATTGCAAAGGCACCAAGGTAATGGTTCATAAAAAAATAGAAGTACCAAAGTAATGGTTCACAAAACAGCGGAAGCGCCGACCTATTGGCACAATAGAAATATTAAAGATTAAGAAGTAAAGTGATATTTCGACAATATCCCAAAGTAGAGAGGAAATTGTCTATAGTGGCGAAATACTGCCGTGGCGAGGTAATGTCACAATTCTGAAGATGACGAAGTATGGTCACCTTCGACGATATCCCGAGGTATGGAGGAGATTGTCTATAGTGGCGAAGTATTGCCATGGCGAGGTAATGTCACAACTCTGAAGATGGCGAAGTATGGTCACCTTCGATGATCTCTCGAGATATAGAGGAGATTGTCTATAGCGGCGAGGAATTTCCGTGGAGAAGTACTGTCACAACCCTAAAGATGACGAGGTACGGTCATTTTCGACGATGTTCCCAACGTATAGTGGAGGATTGTCACCAAGAATATTGGAGATGACGAAGGTAATGTTACATTCAACGATGGCGTTCACGAGGTACTGTGGAGGTTGTCACAAACAACAAGATACAACAACAAAAAAAACGGTTACCTACAGGGACGTGTGCTCGACGGTGCAAGATACACGTTTCTTAAGTCTCTTTATCTGTTTAACTAACGCTAGTTTGCAGGTATCGGTGTTAAAAGAATGATTTGGGATTGCAGAACGTTCTGAATCATTCTCCGTCACTATCGCTACTTTGACTTTTGTTTTCGAAACATAAGTTTCTCCAAACTCAATTAAAGTAAGGGCTTCTGTAGACACCCATTTGTGTCTCCCCAAAACCAAACCCAGTGATGAAAACCCTTTCACGTCGAACCATAATCGAATGAGGTGAAAGTGTGAAAAGTCAAGAGTTGCGGTTTAGTTTTTAAATTCTCTTCTCTCTGTTTTCGAAAACAACCTTATTTTATTAAAAATAGCCAATCCAGTTTAGTTTGGTCCGTAATAAGGGTCCAATAATAGTGTAATTGGATAGGGCTCGCCAAGACCTTTCCAACGATATATTATAAGCCCAATTCCGATGAATGTTGAGGAAGTTATGACCAAAATACTAAACTGGGTCCAGTTTGTTATTTACATACGACCCAATGATCTAGAGGAGGGCCCAATGTTAATTATTATTCCTAAAATTATTAGGATTAATTATAATTTTCTAGAAGTTCTAGAAGGTTCTTTTAAATTCTAATGAAGTTAGGCTTAATAATTATTTTAAAGATGGATTTTTATTTGGAATAAAATATTATTATTTTATTATCATATTATTATTTTAATTATACGTTTTTAGCTTCTGTATGGATTCCATAGATCAAATTTTGTTAAAGATCGGATTCCGCGTGGAAAGCACGTGAAAGCCAGGCTGTCGCCTCGCGACAGAGTGTATTTCTGGCGACAACGTGTAGTTTTATTCCTTATCAAATTATGTCAATTTCCGGACTATTTTTCTTATAAATAGGGTCCTTGACCTTCGTTTTTAATCATCAACTCTCATCAAGGCTTACCTGATTTCTTCTCTCTCTTTCTAAACCAATCCTTTTAAACACAATACCGCATTCACAAGACTTAGAAACATCTAGCCAAGTTCAAAGTTGCCTTCGCCCTAGACGTGCAAGGTTTATAATTTTCTGAGGGTTTGGTCCTAAATCTAGTTTAAACTTTATTTAATTTAATTCGTTAATCTAATTTCTTATTATTTTCATTGAAGTTTACTAACGCGTGTATTTTGTTATTAGAAAGAGGTACGAGGCATCAAAGTATGTAATCTTATTGCTCTATTCTTATAGAAAGCATGTTTAGATTTGTTTAATTCCTAGTATCATGTTAGGATGTTATTTATTGATTTCTAGAATCATGTTTAGGGTGCCTTTTATTATTTCTAATATCATAATAGCATGTTAGTACCATGTTACGTTTAAAGCGTTGATCTTTATTGCTTAGTGACATGCTAGGGTTTGTTATTAATCTTGTTAGTATCATGCCTAGGATCTTGCTATTATTATTAAGCTTTATTATGCCTTTATCATGATTATGATTATTATTATGATTATGATTATTATTATGTTGCTTGATATTATTTATATTATTGTTATTGGTTGATCACGCCTTTTATGCTTGTTAAATGGAATTTGTATTTGAAATCACGCTTAATAAGATAATTAATAATAGTTTTATTTGTGCATTAATATTCAACAAACATAGATAAACAGGTTTAAGGTTAACCCAATGATTGCATGTTAGTCAAAAAGCGCATATGAATACGAGTAGAATAAAGTAGAGGCCTATTTTATAAGGAGGGTCCTTTCTTTTGTAGATTGGATTCGTAATCTCATCCCCGAACCCTATTTGGGTCAAGACCTTATGGAGTTGACGATCTCTTGGATCGTTAAGGGGTGTAACCTTCACCCCGTGATTGGTTTACAAGTCCCTAAAACTTGTTGGCGACTCTTTTGCTCTCTTTTCTTTTCCTTTGGACGCCACCATACTTTAGTGTATGATCACAGTGGGGTTCAAGCTTGGGGTTATAGTGCTTGCAATATTCCCTACAATTAGGGATAATTTTCGATTAAAATATTCAATGTTCACTTAATAGGTGTTTCTTTATCCAAGACATTGTCTTGATACCCTATTTTGAATATTGTTTAAAATCGAATGGACTCATTATTTAATTCTAAACCACAATTAAATAGTTTTGTGGAATATTTAGAAATATTTTATTCCACTATGAAACTTCACAATGTTTCATCTTATGATAAATGGTTTTCCCAAATATTTTAAGAGTAGTAGTACTCTTCATAAAACATTTATAGAAATCACACCCATATCTAATATGCTTGATTTCTTTCACGCAATTTGTGAATGTTGTCATTCACTTATTGCATAGGTTTAGTTATAATTACTTTGCAAATCTTAGTATCTTCATTATCCACCATTTCCATAATAAGATGATAAAATTTTGAGAGTGTTAATGGGTTAAATGTGATTTAGGATTTTTTTTGTCCAAGCGAAGGCTCCCACTCATTTTAATGATTTGTGACCTTTAAATTGAAAACCTACAATCATCAACGTTCAACAACGAGCTTTCCATTTAACATCTTCCTTATTATTGCCTTCAATGCAACAATATTCTCAACATATACTTTAGTAGACTCCCTGATGATGCCTTGCTTGGATTTCACTCCAAATGACTCACAATGATTTGGGATACCCTAATTACTTGTGATCATGGAAATTTACCTTAAATTTCCGCACATTATACATGGATGCATATCTATGTTACCATTCTCAAGCCACGACTCTTCTTGCCTCGTGCTTACAAACGGTTTCCTTGTTAAGGATCTGATCCTTGTTAAGGTTTAATTTGTGCTTGCAACATCAATGCTAAAATTATATTCGTTTCCATGCGTCAAGAACTTGTTCTCTAGCTCATCTAAGTGCATTGGATGTTCTTGACTATTATCTAATGATCTAACACTTAGATTAATGTTGATTGGTATTACATACGTACTTCACGTGCTCTAAGCAAGTAAGTCTTCTGACGATTCCATATCGTAGCTTTACATGATGGATTTAATTCTAGAATGATTCTCAATTTTATTCCATCTATGTGAAATTTAGCTCATTCAGTTACATTAAGTCTTGCCAAATTGTTCGCTATGTGATATGGTTGAAAGTCTCTTACTAGAGTCTTTCTTGTTTGACGTAGTACTTAGCCTAGCTTATACTTAGTTCAAACATTTACTTAGCTTTATACATATGGGTTGAAAGGCTTTTCAAAGTCCTTCAAGTTTAACATGGTAAATTCCTTTACTTATTTAAACATTTAATTAAGTCTATACTATAGAACTTAATTCCCAACATGTACTAAGTATCGTCTTTAGCTTGGTCCAATATCGAAAATACTTTCAAATCTAAACATTTAGCATTTGATAGTTGTTTCACAATAGAGTTCGTAAACTTCTCGTTGGACCTTTACTTTTGCTCCCACTAAACTTCTTATTCATCAGAATTTCTATGTTTCTCCGTAAGCCAATCCTCTTATTAACTTTATGAGAAAACACGTTCCAATTCCTATATGCAATGCTTCCTTTAATCCCATGACGGATTCCTTGAGCTTGCTTTCAAATCTTAGATTATTTAGATTTTCGAAACCCTTAGACTATCCCATAGTCACTTCCAAAATCCTATTTTGGGAAGGCAGTTTTGGTATCTATTTTGCCATATTTTATATGTGCAATTTTAGATCAATCACGAAAAGACTTGAGCATTCCTATTGGTGAACAAAATTTTATTAAAATCAACTCCGTAAATTTAATTGTATCCTTTTCATCCAATCTAGCTATGTATGCATATAAATTTCCATATTTGTTAGTTTTATCCTTGAAAACTTATTTGCAACCGATGGGTCTTTCACCCTTCATGCAAATTAATCAAGTTTCAAACATGATTTTTAAACATGGGGTCTATTCGGATTTTCATAGCCTCTAACCATTATTCGGAATTTGGATTTGTCGTAGCTATGTTACAAGACATTGTTCCTTTACTATCTAATAGTGTGCTTGTAAGTCTTAGGTTTATTTCTAACTCAATAGAAATTTATAGGATTCAATCCAAGCCTTTGGTGAATTCTATACCTATACGGGGTAATTGCATCAACCACTGAGTTTCAAGGTGCTTCCAAAGCCCTTTTATTATGTTGATCTTACTCTAACGCTTCTAATGTTTTCTAAGTAATGAATTCTCTTTTAAGGCACTTGTAAAGTCCTTTTGAGTATTCTTGATCAAGCATTCTCACGAAATCCTTTTAAGGTCTTCCGAGATTTCTCAGTTCTAGTTTGTTGTTAGGCTCAATGGTCATTGAGTTCATTTTCCTCCCACTTGTCGTTTTGGAAATGTGTTACTTTCCAGAAAGACACCATTTAGAGCAACAAACATTATGTTCTCAATTAGGTTGTGGAGGTAATGCCCGTAGTCTCAATTGAATGCTTACAAAGAGCCATATATATTGTCTTTGGGTAAAAGTTCGTTGTGAAACAAACATTTAGCTCCCACTTGAGCTATCTTAGTCTTTATTGAGCTATTCAGCTCCCACTTAGACACCTAGATTTTACTAAGCCGATGAACTCCCACTAAGCCACTTAGCACCAACTGAGCCGGTGATCTCCCTCTGAGACTAAGAGCCTTAGACATATACCTGAAAAGATGTTTAGAAGTTATTTCTATCCATAACTGAATATGGCGTCCTTTCTTAGATTCTACATTTTGTTTAGTGTAACATTAGTCATTTGTACAAATCTTTAAGAACTTTATAGGAAGGGTTGTGAACCATTATCGTTCGAGTCATTTTCAAATGACATCGAGCTCTCCGTGAGGACACACTATGTTCTTTGTGGAGTTATTTATAAAAATCTCCATTCATAACTTTGAGATGGTCACGCTTGGCTCAAGTAAACATCACTTGATCTAATCTAGACGTTTTGGTATCTTGCCATGTCGATTCTATACTTCACTAGACTCTTGAGCTACTCAGGTCAAGTTTGTTCACATTTGATGAATATAGCCATATCCTTTCAAATTCTTTGTGAAACTTTGAAGTAATTGAATCCTCTTTAGCCTTCGGAGTCAATTGTCTATCCTAAGAACAATAGCTCTCTGCTTTGTCGGTTTCAACAAGTAAGACTTTACTTGTCTTAGAACGATTCCAAATCGAGCAAATATCAAGAGCCTATCTAATAGAGCCTTGAGTACGTTCTTGTTGATGTGATATTGCTAAAGATGTTCGAAACGGAAATTATGCCCATGACTTGAACTTAGTAAGTTTATCATGTTTAGGGAAATGTTTGTTTATAATCCAGCATTCTTGACTCAACGCTTGGATAACTATGCCATTCAAATAAATCTCGCAACTATTGCTCATTACTTTGAAAGCGAGTCTTTCCGTGTGTTAACGGATCAATTTCTGATTATGGAACATAATAATAACCATTACTTATTCCATCCTTTTGCTTAAAAGGTCTTTAAACAAAGCATACGACCTTACAACTTATGTAGCTCTTCTTGCTTCATTCTAAGCTTTTAAGTCGATAACTTAGCTTCACTTCAATAGTTTGAGGTCACTTTTAAGGTGGAACACTCAAGCAGTATCCGATACTTGTGAAGATAACGAATTGCTAAGTTAACTACAATAACATGAACTCATGGGTTAAAATGGAATCCAATTCCTTTTCTTCGTTCCTTCTTTCCTATACTTCTTATCATACAATATCTCATAATCTTACTTTAAGAATCATTTCTTTAAGTTCCTTTGACTTTTATACTTTGTTAGGCATAATCAAGCACCTAGTGCGCCGTAAACAAAGTTCCATCTTTTCCATTAATTCATGCTTGAATTACTACATCAATGAGTCCTACTCATTTATGTATGAGGCGAAAAGATACGTTGGTTGTCAAATATTGACAATTTGAGTTTGCAACTCAATACTTCATGTTTTATCAAAACTACCTAGTATTTTGTCCAACCGTCCTTTCGGACTTTGTTAAAAGTCATTTATGAGAATAGTATTTTAGAAATGCTTTTCCTCTCTAGTTCTCAAGGATTTCTTTTACCAATCATGGAAACAACATTATTTGATTTAGAGTTCTATAAATATAACTGCAAAGTATAACCATTTATCAAGAACATAATAAGTTTGAAATTTAAAAGCATTCATGCAAACTTCAATCTTATTAAACGTATTATTTACGCATAAAAATTGTCCCTATTTGGCGAAAAAAGGCGATTCCAAGATCCAAAGAAAAAAAGAGTGGTTAAGCATGCTTTGGCTTGTCTTAACAACACTCAATCTTCTAAGGTAAGCAACATGCACACCTCACGCACACGGCTGCACGCAACCCTCGAGCATCCCCTTTGGCTGCCACATGCGGGCTGCTATGCAACCCAGCTAGCCAAGGGAGGCTTTGCCTTGATTTGCATGCCATAGCCTCGGGATTTCAATCCCAATTTTGCGTGACAAATTATTAATTCTAAATTAATTTTAGATTTAATTCAATGAGCAAAAAAAGAAAAATTTAAACAAGTCTAACTTAAACAAAATTTATCAAAGTGCATCCAACCAAAATAATTCCAAGAACCATTCTTTATTAAATTGGTTTAGCTTGGTGCAAAAACATAAAAAGGCAATTACTCACTATTAATTTAATCGATTTAAATTAATCTTGAGGTTTTGACAAAGTAAGAGGGAGTAGGAAAAATATGAACTTTGATGTTCAAATGAAAAATCCACCTTCTAAATTTTATGAATCCTTGAAAATTATATCTTCCAGCATGAAGATAACCAAATTTCTATCACAAAGTTTGAAACTTTATGTTTCCAATGAACCAAAATGATTAAAACAACAAAGTTCAACACAAAATTCATGGAATTTAGTGACTTTTAAAGTTTCAATCACTTAACATAATTAAAGATTGAATCTTTAGCACTTTGGAAACCTCAAAAACAATGTTTTCACACTACAATGCAATTAATTTGCAATTAGGTGAAAATAAATCAATCTTTTAAGCATCAAATACTAACAAGTAAGTATGCTTTAAAGAGATTAACAATGCAAAAAAATAATGCAAATAATCAAACACATAATCACCATGTTATGCCATTAATTTCAAGGTAAGAAAAAACTTAAAAAAATTTCGTCAAAACGAAAAATCCCTCGAAAAGGCATTTCTGGTCAGAATTTGGCTAAAATCACAGTTCCAAAGGGGTGAAACCATTTCCAGAATGCCTTTTCCACCCAAAATTAACTATTTTTAGGCGAAACTCTTGGTTCTGGGCTAAAATTCGCATTAAAAACGGGATTAAAATTAATAAAACCGAACTACTAATCTAATTAGAAACTTAAACAATAAAAATAAGTCATAAATAGTCTTGAAAAAATAAAAATAAACGAGCCAGGCTCCGATACTGCTGTTGGGGTTTGGTGAGTCCGACTCACTGCGGAAACAACCCCGACCAAAGAGCCACTCGCAATTAATAAAACCATAAAGCATAACAAATAAACAAAAGAAGGTTAAAACCGGAATATACCTTTGAAGCGTGCTTCGCCCTCACAAACGGGCTCGTACTTGAAAGCTTCTAGCTCCGAAAATACCGAGCCTCCAACTGTATCTACCCGCAAGGACGAACACCGACTTTTTAGGTCCGCTACCTTGGAGTTAGCAAGGTCCGACCAAAACCTGAGTGTTAATGGAGTTTAAGAGTTTTTGCCGAAATGCAATGCTCTTTCTAACTCCCACTCAAGAAAAGAATTCTCAAGCCATGCCATGACTATTTTTAAGGATGCTTTGTGAATTTCACTCATCTTTCAATGTGGGACTTTTCACAAAAGATCCCACATGGAAAGATTGGTGAATTCAACCCTTAGTCAAATACACCAAGGAACAAGTAACAAGTGTCACATGGTTAGGAGTGGACCACTTTCTCACTTGGTCTCCAAGGCATTTCACATGCAATGTGAACTAACCATGTGTCACCCAACCTTGAGCCCCAAGTTGGGTTTGGTTGGGGCATTTTATTTTGGCTCGTGACCATGACCCTTCACCCCGGGTCCACGGCTGCCAACCTGGTGGCAGTCTAAGAGGGAGGGAAGGCGGCGGTCCAAGGTGGTTGTGGGCAGCAGCGTGCAAGCGTTGCACAGCTGGTGCCACGGCTATCAGTGTTGCTGCCACGCTGTTGCCCTTGCGGCAGTGGTTGTTGTTGGCAGCCAACCACCGTGGCTAGCTTCGGCTGGCCAACCACGGTGGCCGATGTGGTGGTACACGATTTTCAAAAAAAAGAAATTATTATTATTATTTTATTTTAAAAATATTTCAAGATAAATATGATTTATTTTGGATGAGATAAAATATTTTGAAAATATGATCTTTTAATTTTAAAAGATAAAAATTGGTTTTATTTGGATAAAATATTTTATTTTAGGATAAAATCAAATATTCAAAAGTTGTTGTATTTGATATTATCCATATTTAAAGTTGTTAAATTGGTAATTATCCATAATTAAAGTGGTTAATTTTGGATAAGATTTGTTAGGATATTCTGAGCATATTCCAAAAGGATAATAATTGATTTAAATAATGTGATTATCCCATAATTAATATTGGATATAATTGATTTAAAATTTTGTGATTGGCTAGTAATTAGGATAGAATTTCCTAACTTTGTTAGGATAATCTTTGAGGATAAATATGATTTATCTTTTAAGATCAAAATAAGATATGATTCTATCTCATGACTAATTTAGAATATATGATATTTTATAATTGGTTATGAATAATATATGATATTATTCAAATTACAGTAATTAATTAAATATGAGATATTTAGGAGCCATGTTTCCTTTACTGTGAACATTCGATGTTGTAGTTTAGGAAAGCATGATGAGTGATTTATTATATGGCATTTTATAATATATGATGTTATATATTGCTATATAGACTAGTATGGCCCATAGATTCTAAATACGATATGCGCATCGTTTCGTATTTTGTAATCTAAATACGGTCTGCGTACCGTTAAGTAGTTTTGTAATTTATTTTATTTTATTTAAGTAGTAGATAGAATAGAATAGTATTACAGGTTGCAGTTAATCTAAGAATCTATGGAGTGGAGGCCCAAAGGAGCAAGATGGATGAGATCCATGAAGGTTCAAGTGGGAGCTTTTGCTTTATTAGTTTTCTTAGGATTAAGGGGCCATACTATGTCATGTTTTAGTTATGCGTTAGTAGATTATGCATGTTAGATTTTATTTATTTTGTTTGATGATGCTCTAGAGTTCACTAAATAATCACAACATAATGAACCTAGGTCCCAGAAATATTGAGGTTAATTTTCCAATCAAAAACCCGATGAAACCTTCGATATTTATGATGGGTCATGCCAAAGCAGGGTGTCATATTATATCTTAGGGGAGTGGGGGTAAAACAAATTTTACACTTTTGATTGGTTATACTCAACAAGGTTACCTAAAGAGTTTAGAACCTTGAAGCTAAGGGTAATAATTAAACATGTGATGGTTAATTATTCAACCAAGAATTACAAAGATTTGTAATTAGTAAAGAGTTTACTCACCTTGAAAATGTAATGGTTGATGGTAGGGCCAAAGTCCGGTCAATCATTGCACAAATAAAGGATATTGGAATCATTCTATTCAATAGGGATCAATTAAATTGAATGAATGTTTTAAAGTTACCAGTTTTATAATCGCTTATGGTAGTTTAAAATTTTTATAATTAAACATAATTGAATTTTACGTTTACTTTTAAGTAACATGACGTTCTAATTTTATTATTATATAATCTCCTCGATTGAAAATAAAGTTGAGAAACGTTCTCAAAAGGTTAAAAGATAATCCATAAACCTATATTCCAACTTTGCTAAGATGGTTCTAAAAGGCAAGTTTTAGAAATCCATGTCACATGTCTAAGGTTGGTTTTATTCAAAATGTTTGAGTAAAATTCCAACACATCTTCATTTTGAAAAGTGTTTCAAGGGATATAATGATATGGGAGGTATAAACCCTCTAAAAGACAAGTATAAAAGTCCAATAAAATCTCTTATCTTCAATATGATTGAATATAAGAAAGTGATTGGAAAACTCTATGATCAAAAGTTGATCAAATGACGCTATTCTTCATCCACTTTATATAAGAGTTAAATAGTTGATTAAACTCTAATATAAATAATGATTTAATATACTTAGAAAAATCATGAAAAGTGCTTAAAGTAGTTAAGCAAAGCATCATTTAGAACCTAAGAAAAGTGTTCTAAGTGGCTCAAATGGGAATGGTTTAGGAATATATGAGGATTGCATTAAGAAGTTATAGGCCAAGAAATGCAAACAAGTTGCTACTTCTCCAACCTAGAACTACTTACATGCTAAAAGTTGTTATGAATAACAAATGTTTCAAATTAAATGAACCAATTCCAGTTGATTAGAAACTACCTCATATAGTTGGAAGGTAAAAGAATGGAAATGTTCCAATTTAAGAAGTATATTATAGAAATTGATTTAGCACATTGATACTTCTTGGACATATGATGTCTTGTTTAGTTCTCTCATTGAGAATAAGGTTGAACTAAATAAAGAAGTATGGATAAATGAGAAATAAATCTACAAGTTTAGAAGCAAATGTTGCTACTTCACAAGTAGAGTCTACGAGTCTAGAAGCAAAAGTTGCAACTTTACAAGTAAAAGTTATATTTCACCTTATCTTGTTATTGGCTAGAATTAAATAAATTTTATTCATTCTTGCCATCATCAAAACACCATTCAATGTTAGTACTAACTAAGCATCGAAGATTCAAAAACGTGGAATAAATGTGATTCTATGCTTCATTGAGTCATAATGTGTTTTGAGTTGCTAAATAGGTTCAAAGTTCTATATGATAGAAATAATTGAACCATTTCTATAAATGAATTGTCTCTAAAATGTCAAATAATTCAAACAAAAATTAACATTGCATGTGAAAGATCCAAAGGTATGGACTTTCAATATCATTGGATTATGATCCATTGATATATGTAATTATCATTCTAATTTAAAATTTTGACTAAGTCACCATTTAGAGAAATGATGATGTGAACTCGAGGTCGAATACATATCGATTTAAGAAAACCAAAGGTTCAAAGGCTAGAGACGGACAATGAAACCTCATTTGTGATATGATCACATGTGCTTAGTTGAAGCATAAGAGTGAAAATTTTGAAAAGTTCAAAATGTTCAGTATGAAGTTCAGTATCAATTTGACAAGATAATGATTAAATTACAATATGATTGTAATTGTTAAAATTTGAGTCAAGACATATACTTGGCAACACATTCAAAGTATTGTGATATGATCGTAATAATGAGAATTTAAGCCAAGACCTTGACGAACATCCAAGAGTTGTGAAATTGTTTTACGACAAACTCCGAAAGAAAACCTTGTGAAGTGTTTATGAAGGGACCTATCAATCTATATAAGATATATTTTGATAATGGATGTAAATTACCCATCTTCCAACCATTGTTCAAGGGATATACTTTTAAGATAAGCTACAAAACTAAACAAACTACATAAGTCAAATCAAATTGTAGCAAAGACTTCATATGTGATATGGATAAGAAAAGTTCTTATTAAGTCTTTTTACAAAGCAAGGAATAAATATTGTATTAAATCGTTTAATGCACGATCAATTCCTATACAGAGCACGGGGTACTACTACACAAATCATAATTAGCACAAAATGTTTGTTGCTCAAGTAGGTGCCCTTATGGAAATTGTTCCAAAAGGTCAAGTGGGAGTAGTATAAATCTCAAAAGAGTTCGAGAAAAGCAACAAACAAACATGGCTCAAACCATGGTTGGTTCACCCTATGCTAAATGTGCCTCCTCAAAAAGGCAAGTGGGATTATAAGAATCTCGAAAAGTTCGAGAGCCTTGAAAGAGTTCAAGGAAAGTGATTTCGAAAATCTTGAAGAAATTTTAGAAGTAATCGAATCAAGGCAACAATATGAGCATGATTCACCTCATGTTACAAATGACAACGCGTGGTCTCATTAAGTGTAATGGGAATAATAGCCATGTTTAGAAGGTAGTACATTCCAAGTGCATATCCTCAATTGTCGTTTCTCATCAAAACTAAACAAAGTTGTTGTATGAGTTTCAATTGTTGCATAAAAACCCACAATGATGACTAGCATATGTAAAACTTAGCCAAAGAAATATGATTTCATATTGACTAAGAGTTCTAAAATATTCATTTTAGAACATGATGATTATGAAAGTAATAAATATGATTTGACAAGTTATGACTCCAAGTGGTTTAAAAACCAGGAAATCTGAAATAGATTCTAAGTCTGTAAGCAAGTGTATGATACTTGAATAATTTACCTAATTGGGTGAGACCCATTATAAGAAAAATAGACAAGAAAGAAAAATGTTTTCTAACTAAAGCAAAGACTTATTAAAGGATTCAACTAATTCATAGTATGACTATGACTACAATGAAAACTTTATATTAGTCATGTTGCAAAGATCTATTAAAGATATTTTAGTGATTACTACCTTATAAGATTTGGTAGATGGACCTCAATATACTTTATTGAAATTCTTCATGAAAGAAGATTTGTATATGATACAATCAAAAGTTTGAAGATCCAATAATCCTAGGGATGCATAGCATCATGGAGTTAGTGTTCTTAATTTTGAGTTAATCAAATTGTTTGATGTTCTCGTAAAATGAAGAAAAGGTCTTGTGTGTACAAGATGTTTAGTGGGATCTATGAAGTCTTCTTGGTCTAGTATAAAGAGCAAATTATTCATTGCTTGAAGATTCAAGTGGTGGGTAGTGCATTTTGTATGAAAAACCTTGAAGAGAATGATGAGTACATTTGGGATTCAAAATCTATAGAGATAGGTTTTGATGGATGTTTGAGCTTGGTTAAGAAACTTATATTGATAATATTCTTATAAGGTTCAAACATTATATTGAAAGGAGTTTCAATCACATGTAACATGGCACATTGCTTAATGATTCAATGCTTTGAGAAAGGTTGATAAAATTAAGGTGTTGAGTGATGATCCTCATGCAATATGCAAAGGATGCATCATGCATGTCATGGTCTATACTCATCTATTTTATTCACACGTTTTAAGAACAAATGATGACAGATTTAAATTGAAATCCAATGTTACGTTGGAATGCAAATTAGAAATTTCTAAGTTCCTTGTGAAAGGATGAAGGAAAGTTCTTAGTGTATGGAGATGAAAATGATTACAAAATTTAGAAATTGCAAAATTCATGTTTATGAGAATGTCTCATGAACTCTACTTACTAAACCCCTTCCATTTCTAAAGCATGAGAAACATGCTAATGAAATTGGATTGAGGCAAATGATGTAATTAGAAGTTGTATTTGTTTTTGGAGAAAAACAAGTTACATATGTAATACATTCATTTGCAGAATTATGTTTATCAATTGAAACAAAGTTTCAATCTTATTTAATCGTGGTTTCAAGATTAAATAAAATGTCCAAAATAATTATGAATTGATGGGCTCATCAGGTTGATGACCTAGTGAATGGAACCCCACAGGTGAACTAAATTCATATATTATTTAAGTTCCTAGTTCGAAATCATTAAAGTGGACATAAATGATTTCAATTAATGGACTAGCATGTAACATTGATTGGATAGCGCAGTTTCATGGGCTATAGGAGCGTAGTGAAGCTCGGTCAATCACATGGATATGCATGAATGATGCATGATTGAACTATAGACCTACTTTGAAGTTTAATTATAAAGATTCCGAATATATTAGTGGATTCCTTTGACATGAGTGGAACATTGATTTCATTCAATGGATGTTATGGCTGTGGTAAACTCAAACGTCTGCCCTAACTAGAGATTATAAAGGGTGTTTCCCGGTTATTTCAGAAGTTGAGTGGGAGATTTGGTTGCCACAAGATTGGATAGAGTCTACCTATTTAATTAGGAATGTGTCTTAGCCCCTTGAAGAGGGAGAATTCAGAAAATGCATGGCCGTGCTCGAATGGATTACAAAGTAACCATTTGTTTTGTAATTCTCACTTAGTTTTCAAGAAAAGATTTGTAGACTAATATGATCACGACATGAGATGCAATCATATTATCAAATCGACACACATTGACTTAAGGAATTTGAATATTGCGCACTTGTCTCAGACAAGTGGGAGATTGAAGGAGTTGTGTCTTCGATAAGTGCAATTACTAGATATATCAAGGATCACTATTATGGAGATAATAAGTTCATTCTCTTGGGGCGTCATCATCTGTTGCTAGACTATGAGAGATGATCTTTGGGCTAGTCAAATGGTCCAAAGCCCGCTAGAATGGATCCTATGAGGTCACTCACAAGTGTATTGGGTTAAGCAAGTTAGAGGCCCATTAATGGGCATCATGAGCAATTAACTGATCATGAAATGGATTGGGCTAGCATAGTTAGATTCGAATTAGGTTTTGGGCTTTTGACATGGGCTCTTATTTAGAGATGAGATCTATAAATAAGATCCATGCCTAGGGTTGCAAGGAAGGAGTCATAATTCACACACAATGTATTTTGACATCAAGGCAACCAATCCCAAAGACCCTAAGTCCTCTATCTAACTCACGGCTTTCTCTCTCCTCCCCTCGTCTGTACGGCCGGCCACCTTGGCGGCGCGTGTGGTGGTTCGTGGTGGTTCATGGTGGTTTGTTGCTCGCACTTCTCCATAGATGGTCAATTGAAGGGTTCAATTGCAACTAACTAGCATTAGTGGAGGTCTTAATATGTGCCCGTGGACCAAGTAGAGGAATCACACTTGAGGTTCTTTATCTCCCATTGTTCTTGCTCGATCGCACGTGGAATCACGCTTCAAAGGTACGATTATATGTTCTTTATGTGCTATGCATTAGATCTTGGGATTAGGTACTGTATGAATATGATTCATGTTTATTTCCGCTGCGCAGTACCTATTATTCCCTACATTCTTTACTTTGATCCAACACGAAGATGGTTTTATTTATCGTCATTGCACTTCTTGTCGGGTCAGGAGGCCAAAAGTAGATGTCTACACTTACTAAGAGAACTTAGTCGCCCGATAGTTGTCGTTATGATCCCCATTTACGGCAGACGTTTGAGCGACATCAAAGCAGACTAGTTACTCAAACAAGAGACCTCACATTAATCATGGTCGAGGAAAAGAGTTCCGATAGCTATAATGAGAAAAATAATTATGACGATTTTTGAATCTCTTAAAGTATTCTCATAGGTCGATCTAGTATGGTTCTAAACCAATACCTGTGCAAATGATTTATATCCTAATAGCACAAGAAACAGTGCTATAAATCATACTACACATTAATCTCTATTGGTCATTAATTGTCCACCATATAAATGACCTTGATTAGTGTAGACACCCATTTGTGTCTCCCCAAAACCAAAACCAGTAATGAAAAACCTTTCACGTCGAACCATAATCGAATGAGGTGAAAGTGTGAAAAGTCAAGAGTTGCGGTTTAGTTTTTAAATTCTCTTCTCTCTGTTTTCGAAAACAACCTTATTTTATTAAAAATAGCCGAGCCAGTTTATTTTGGTCCGTAATAAGGGTCCAATAATAGTGTAATTGGATAGGGCTCGCATAGACCTTTCCAACGATGTATTATAAGCCCAATTCCGATGAATATTGAGGAAGTTATGGCCAAAATACTAAACTGGACCCGGTTTGTTATTTACATACGACCTCGCGACAGAGTGTATTTCTGGCGACAACGTGTAGTTTTATTCCTTATCAAATTATGTCAATTTCCGGACTATTTTTCTTATAAATAGGGTCCTCGACCTTAATTTTTAATCATCAACTCTCATCAAGGCTTACTTGATTTCTTCTCTCTCTTCCTAAACCAACTCTTTTAAACACAATACCGCATTCACAAGACTTAGAAACATCTAGCCAAGTTCGAAGTTGCCTTCGCCCTAGACGTGAAAGGTTTATAATTTTCTGAGGGTTTGGTCCCAAATCTAGTTTAAAATTTATTTAATGTAATTCGTTAATCTAATTTCTTATTATTTTCATTGAAGTTTACTAACGCGTGTATTTTGTTATTAGAAAGAGGTACGAGGCATCAAAGTATGTAATCTTATTGCTCTATTCTTGTAGAAAGCATGTTTAGATTTGTTTAATTCCAAGTATCATGTTAGGATGTTATTTATTGCTTTCTAGAATCATGTTTAGGGTGCTTTTTATTATTTCTAATATCATAATAGCATGTTAGTACCATGTTAGGTTTAAAGATTTGATCTTTATTGCTTAGTGACATGCTAAGGTTTGTTATTCATCTTGTTAGTATCATGCCTAGGATCTTGCTATTATTATTAAGCTTTATTATGCCTTATCATGATTATGATTGTATTATGATTATTATTATGTTGCTTGATATTATTTATATTATTGTTATTGCTTGATCACGCCTTTTATGCTTGTTAAAGGGAATTTGTATTTGATCACGCTTAATAAGATAATTAATAATTTGATTTAGGCTAATGTGATTTTAATTCAAGTGATCGCCAATAATAGTTTTATTTGTGCATTAATATTCAACCAACATAGATAAACAGGTTGAGGGTTAACCTAATGATTGCATGTTAGTAAAAAAGCGCACATAAATACGAGTGGAATAAAGTAGAGGCCTATTTTATAGGGCGGGTCCTTTCTTTTGTAGATTGGATTCGTACCCTCATCCCCGAACCCTATTTGATTCAAGACCTTATGGAGTTGACGATCTCCTGGATCGTTAAGGGGTGTAACCTTCACCTCGTGATTGGTTTACAAGTTCCTAAAACTTGTTGGCGACTCTTTTGCTCTCTTTTCTTTCCCTTTGGACGCCACCATACTTTAGTGTATGATCACAATGGGGTTCAAGCTTGGGGTTATAGTGTTTGAAATATTACCTACAATTTTTTGGCGACTCCACTAGGGAGGATTTCTATTTTAATTTCTAAAATTTATTTTGGCAATTACTTAGAATGAGCGGATGAGACTCGAAAAGTTCTAAGTTTTCATGTGCGTAATTTTGATTAGCATTATTATTATATGCATAAAAAAAAGGTCCTAATTGGATAGACAATCCGAAATAAGTCAAAAACATTGGATTTTACACCTAGGAAATTTGAGAAGTATCTTTCACAACTAGAACCGAAATAATACTGCAAAATCTGGAAAATTCTAAGAACACGGATACCTGCCAAGGCATGTAGGAACTAGCGTCTAGAAAATAGTGCTTGTCGCCTGTAAAGAGCTTATGTCGCTTGGCGACAAAGGTTCTTTTGCGGCGACAGTCCCTGTAGTCTGGCGCCAAGTTCTTCCAATACCGAGCCAGAACTCTGCCTTCTTGTTTTGACCATTTCTAACACTGTTTGCTCGATTCTACTTCCCGATTGAGTTTTTCTCACTTTTCTGAAACCCATATGTGTTCTACATATGGCCATAATGATATGTCCAATTTATATAGTGTTTTACCCCCGTCCCGTGGTCGTTATTAGTAGTGTTTTTGGCTCTTTAGGGCCACTTTTAATACTAATTTGTGTTTTCTAGTGTTTTCGTAGTTTTAGTTGAGTTTTACAGGAAATTGCACTTTTGGAGCATTTTCCCGGGTTTTTATGTATCAAATATGGAAGCTAGAAGGACACGGCAACTCTTGAAGCCTAGGATCGGTGAGAGCCGATGATTAAGGGCTCGGTATGAGATACCGGGGCTATTGGATCGATTAATCAAGACCCGATGAGGAAATCCAGATTGGGCCGAGAAATTGAGCCCAATCGAAATCCAAGCCTCAAAGAAGAAGACCGGGCCTGATCGGGCAAGCACACGCCCGATCGGGCGAATGCGCGCACAAGCACCTTCAAGGAAGAAGCGCGCCCGATCGGGTGAGCGTAAGCTCGATCGGGCGCGGCATACCAGCAGGGCGTTGTAAAAAAAGCGGGCCCGATCGGGCGCGTGTTTTTCTTAGATTTGATTAGATTAGTTTTAATTTTTGTTTTGAGAAAGGTTTAAGTACGAATTATGTACGTAAATTTTAATTACCTTCTTCTTTAGACTTTCTCTCTCTACTTAGGATTTTTCTCTCTCTTAAATTCTCTCTCAACTTTTGTTCTTAATTACTTTCATCAATCCAGATTTCTTTTGGTAACAATTTCTTCGCTTTTAATTTCAGTTATTTTATTTACTTCTTTGATTATGATTTTCTTTGTTCATTTTATTAGTTTAGTTATGATGATGCTTGAGTAGTTTTTTTTCTAGGGTTTATGGGGATCTAATAAATAATATGAAGGGGTAATTTTGTGATTGTTGATTATCAACGCTTGGTTAATTTCCTATTGATTGTTTTAATGCTATGCAATTAGGTTTGGCCAGATTTAATTGTATGAGTTTAGAAATATTAATTCGAGATTCGACAAATGAGAATTAATGTTTAGGCTTAGTTTCAATAGGCGGACTAATTTATAAATGGTTAAGTCGAGATTCGACAGATGATATTTAATACCGGTAAATTAACTCTGTGATTATAATACGTAGCGAAAGCCCTTTATAATCTGATTAATCAATGCTTGATGATTGTTTATTATGATTTGCCCTGGAATATTGTTTATTAGTGAAACTATGCCCTAGGTCTTTTAATAATTAATTTATCCCTATTTTATTTCTTCCGACCTTATTCTTCGTAGTATAGAATTTATTCCCAAAAATATTGGTTACTTAGATAATTTAGATTATAGTAATTAATTAGGAGTAGAAAGACTTGTTTCCCTGTGGAGTTCGACCCTACTTCCCTACCTACTTTAGTTATAGGACTTAGGTATTTACTTTTGATTTGGGGATACGACTTTACCCTGTCAAAATTTGGCGCCGTTGCCTAAGGTCCAAAGTTCGAGTTTATTTCGCCTGATCGGGCGAGGAGTCCCGATCGGGCGCGCACCTAAAGTTCGGATTTGATCAAAATTTCGCCCGATCGGGCAAGGAGTCCAGATCGGGCGCGCAAGTGAAGAAAGAAATTGAGGAAAACTTCGCCCGATCGGGCGGATTTTCGGAGAAATCAAGTGCAAAAAAAAAAAAGAAATATCGGGCGAAGCTCGCCCGATCGGGTGGGCGAAATGGCAATTCCCATGTTTGTGTTCGCGCCCGATCGGGCGCGCACTTTACAAATCAGCCAGAACCATATTTGCCCGATCGGGCGCGCCTATTTCAATCCGGGGTTTAAACCCCCTTCTCCCTTTCTCTTTTCTTTTTCTTCCTTACTTCTTTTTTCTCCTTCACACTTTCTCTCTCTAAACCTCCATTTTCAAACCTTCAACTCCACCTTCAATCTAAGATCTCCTCAAATTCACCCATCAAACCTCAAATTTCTTACATATTCTTAATCCTCACACCTTCCTCTACATTTTCCACCCATTTTCTCCCACTTTCTCTCATACTTCCTTCAAACCCTTAGAGAGAGAAAGCTCCAAATACCCAATTTCCCACATACAATGGCTTCAAAGCGTTCTAGGACACAAAGGGGTGAAAGTTCAAGGGCACAACAACCCACGGTCAATCCGGAGCTTCAAGTACCGGGATGGGAGGAGGTTGTTATCACCTCGGAGGAGCAACGGGCTAGGATGCTAAACCTCATCGATCGACAGGTAATCTTAACCCGCTTTGTTCATCTCCCACACTAGCTAGATTAGGTCTAGATAAATATGTGGAAAAATTGTTTAAACGTATAGGCATGAGTGGTTTCTTTCAAATGTGCCATGATACATATGATTATTTAACATTAGAATTTGTCTCTAGTTTTAATGTTATTAAAATGAATGCAATAATCAATTATGTGCAATTCCGGTTATTGAACAACGATGTGAGATTAACTCTTAAAGAATTCGGAAAGTTATTTGATTTGAAATCGGATAAACCAATCAAACCCTCCCAAGACCACACTGCCGTGGTCTACAAGAGACTCATAGGGGAGGGTTTGGCTAACCTCCAACACGCCAAAGGGACGTGGATTAAACATCCTGTCCCAAAATTTTGGCAAAGATTTGCCGGCCTCACTATTTTTCGGAAGCAAGAACCGGCAAATGTGAGGAGGGATGAATTGGAATTATTGGCATCCTATGTAATTCCTAACTCTGAAAAATTGAACATACCCCATAGGATAACCAATCACTTCCAAAGGGCGGCCAATGCGGCCGGAATGGGTAGGTCTAGGGCACCTATTTATTTTGGGGGGTTAGTGATCCACATTGCCATCAAACACCTAGGTTGGAACCCGGATGGGCATAAGAAAGTTGTAGGCTCAAACCTCATGGACCTAGCCTATTTAGGGAGCCTAAACTGGGTGCAACCCGTGGGAGGTGACACTTGGTGGATAGTCCACCGACAATCGGGTAGGAGGGACCAAGCCTTTACCTTACCCAACCCCACCTTGACCAAATTTGAGAAGGGGAAGCCTTCTTATACATTTGAGATTAACGATCAAGGTAAGGTTCAAGCACCTCACCCTTCACCACAACCCCACCAATCACCCCAAGACCAATCCCCCCCCCCCCACACCATTCACCACACTACCCACCACCTCCACCCTTCACCTATGGCATACCCACTTCTTTGGTCGACTATAACGTCGACCCCAATGCCCCTTATGACTTTTCGGCTTTTAGGAGCCAATTGGACCGTATAGAGATGGGGCAAGGGAGAGTTGAGGGTATGATGCAAAACCTAGATTCTAGGTTAAGCACCTTGGATGGTCGGGTAGGTCACATAGAGAGGAACCTTGGGAAGGGTCTTTACCCCATGTATGATGGCTATGCACGCCGAGGGGCTATCCCCCCCGAGGCATTAGTTCCTGACTGGTTCCAATACCCCCAAGGAGGGTATTCTCACCCCGGAGCATTTGGTACTTATGTGGACTACTCTTCAGTCCATGGATACGGGGGTGACGCTCTTTTTGGGGTATGGGGGGAAATGTGAACCCTAACTACTTTGCAGGTGGTTCGGGTTATGGTGGTGCTAGACCGAGCCAGGGTGGTGCCGGCTCGATCTATGGAGGAGGATATGAGAGGATGGATGACAATGAGGAGTAGCTTCTCCTAGCTACCCTCCCAAGTCAATGAGGGCATTACTTGATTTGGCTTGGGGGGAGATTTCTTGTATATATGGTAACTCTCTTTCTCTTTTCTCTATTTATTGCTTTCCTAGTGTAGTTTTTATTTTCTTTCCTTTATGAAAAAAATACAAAAAAAATTAGAAAAACAAAAAAAAATTCAAAAATACGTTCCAATGAATTGTAAATCATGCTTCCCTGTGTCCCATATTTAGAAAATATTGTTTTGATTCTTGGTATATGATAATGAGCTTTGTGAATTTGTTGATCATGATTTGAAGTTTAATTGTTTGGATTCCTAAACATGCGTCAATTTCGCCAACTATATGTGAATATAGTGCTTGACTAGTTGATTTGGTTAGGAGTGTGTGTTAGTTCCTGGTATTTCAATGAATTTGAGTATTGGTTTTCAACTATTAGTAATGTTTATATAGCTCAATATTATGCACATTGAGGAGGACGAAGGCATTTGTTCTCTTAGGAAGCCTTCAGACGATATTAGATACATTTGTTCCCTTCTTGTTACCCATGTTGTTGCTTGTGCCCTTTTATTGTTTATTTCTCAACATTACAAGCCTATATGAGCCCCATTGGTTACTAGTCCCAAGCTTGGCTTGGGGGAGCTATTAGTTGGTGAGGTGAGGGAGTTGTGGTGTGCACATTATTTGCACAATGTGGGAATAAAAGAAGAGTGATTGTTCTTTGATATTATGATTGGAAAATATTGATGTTTTGTGTTACAAAGTTGAAAATTTCCAATATGAGGTAAAAAGAAAAAAAAAAGCAAAGAAGAAAAAAAAAGTTGTTTCATATGTTCAAATGTTCTATTTGAAGGTTGTTCAAGAAAAAAAAAAGAAAAAAAAGAGTTCAAGTTTGAAAAAAAAAAGAAAAGAAAAAGAATAAGTGGTTCAAAGTTTGTTTCAATTCACTCTATTCCATATTATTATATTCTTATGAGTGAAATTGTAAGTGTTGGGATTGTTTATATTGTTTGGAGTTGTATTTGGTGGATTCTTGTTGGAGTTAGTTATGTTGTTGGAGATGTATGATCAACATTTATTTTTAATCATGGGTTTAGTAGGATTTGGCTCCCTTAATGCATAGCTTTTCTCTCACATATTCCCAAATTTATCCTACCCTTTACCCTAGCCTTACATTACAAGCTTTAAAGACCTTCCGACCTTTGTGCATAGAGTTGTATGAATGTGAAAGTGTTGTTTATCAATGCAAGTTATAATTTGACATATTTCGATTCGACTAGTAGGTTAAGCGTTCATTGTTTTAAACACACGAGAGTGTGAGATGGGAGGGCATTGTTCACAAATAAAGGGGTTGGTTGGAGAGCGATCGAGTACATCTTTTACTCGCCACATAAATGAGAGTTGAGTGTGTAAGCAGTAGTCTTGAATTCTATATGCTCATGTCGTTTGCTTTACTTGACAATTGTTGGGGATGAATGGTAATTAGATGAAGGAGATTGATTGACATTGAAGCATGTTCATTAGACTTATCTTGAATCGTTTGTGCTTGATTTTGTTTATTGGGATGAGGCATGTTTTATATGTTCATTGATGAGCTCTTTGCTTAGGGACAAGCAAAAGTTTGTCTTGGGGGAGTTTGATATGTCCAATTTATATAGTGTTTTACCCCACTCTCGTGGTCATTATTAGTAGTGTTTTTGGCTCTTTAGGGCCACATTTATTACTAATTTGTGTTTTCTAGTGTTTTTGTAGTTTTAGTTGAGTTTTACAGGAAATTGCACTTTTGGAGCATTTTCCCGGGTTTTTATGGATCAATTACGGAAGCTAAAAGGACACGGCCACTCTTGAAGCCCAAGATCGGTGAGAGCCGATGATTAAGGGCTCGGTATGAGATACCGGGGCTATTGGATCGATTAATCAAGACCCGATGAGGAAATCCAGATTGGGCCGAGAAATTGAGCCCAATCGAAATCCAAGCCTCAAAGAAGAAGACCGGGCCTGATCAGGCAAGCATACGCCCAATCGGGCGGATGCGCGCACAAGCACCTTCAAGGAAGAAGCGCGCCCGATCGGGTGAGCGTAAGCTCGATCGGGCGCGGCATACCAGCAGGGCGTTGTAAAAAAAGCGGGCCAAATCGGGCGGCCTTTCGCCCGATCGGGCGCGTGTTTTTCTTAGATTTGATTAGATTAGTTTTAATTTTTGTTTTGAGAAAGGTTTAAGTACGAATTATGTACGTAAATTTTAATTACCTTCTTCTTTAGACTTTCTCTCTCTACGTAGGATTTTTCTCTCTCTTAAATTCTCTCTCAACTTTTGTTCTTAATTACTTTCATCAATCCAGATTTCTTTTACTAACAATTTCTTCCCTTTTAATTTCAGTTATTTTATTTACTTCTTTGATTATGTTTTGCTTTGTTCATTTGATTAGTTTAGTTATGATGATACTTGAGTAGTTTTATTTCTGATTAATACGTAGCAAAAACCCTTTATAATCTGATTAATCAATGCTTGATGATTGTTTATTATGATTGCCCTGGAATATTGTTTATTAGTGAACCTATGCCCTAGGTCTTTTAATAATTAATTTCTCCCTATTTTATTTCTTCCGACCTTATTCTTTGTTGTATAGAATTTAATCCCAAAAATATAGGTTACTTAGATAATTTAGATTGTAATAATTAATTAGGAGTAGCTAGAAAGACTTGTTTCCCTGTGGAGTTCGACCCTACTTCCCTACCTACTTTAGTTAGAGGACTTAGGTATTTACTTTTGATTAGGGGATACGACTTTACCCTTTCACATAACCCTCTGGGGGTTCACGCTCCATCTACCCAATAAACGCTCCTGGCGACGACGGGTACATCCGAGTTAGTGAATCCACCAAACCGTGGAAGCAAGTTTTTAACTTGCGGGGTCCCATCCATACGCGCCAACCCTTCCAAAGGTAAGGCTTCCGCGTGATGCATCCGGACTCATAACCATGGACCCTCTTTGACTTAACCTATATCCTCAAACTTTAGGGAACTAGAGCCATGGTTAGGTTGCAAACTCATTGCATCATATTGTGACTATGTGAACTACTTGTGCATTCTTTGCTTGTGCATTCTATATATGTGCTAACCATTTGTTTGACTCGTGTTTAAGTCTAAATGAAATAATTAATGACTAAAAAGGACTTTGTCTAAATTAATTAATTAATTAATTAATTTGACTAATTAAAGGCTAATAAATTAATCAACTTGACTTAGTACGACTTTAGGCATGTCCCCTTAAAGTAAAATTACTGGAAATAGTCCAGATTAATGTTCTAGCAATGGCGCAAAAATCTGGGCTGTGGCGCCTCTGTTTACTGTCTGTCGCCTGGCGACAACTCTGTCGTTTGGCGACAATTCTGTTGTCATAGCGACAGTCCAGTTTCTTACTCGAGTCATCACGACGAGTCTAATTAAACAGTCTACTAATCAGTTTCACCGGTTTATTAATAGTTTAAACCATGTTTAAGTCTTTAATTGAGTCTAGGTACTTAGTCCCATGGTCACACACAAGAGTCAAAGCATGTCACTTACACACACTTATAAAGCACACACTTAACATGTTTGTCACACCATGACCATGTCTAGAGAGTCTTGAATGTGTGTTTTCCGTCATTTTTTTAGGGGGGGTAAGTTAGATATTAATCCTCCAATCAACCACTTGTTTGAACCCAATCCCAAAAAAAATATGCACCCTATTTTTGCCTTTTGTTTTTTTCTTTTTAAACCATAAAATCAAAGTCAATTTGAGTCGAGTTATTAAAACGAATATGGTTTAAGTTACAGCGCGTGGACAAGAAAGGAAGGGCGTCTAATCAAGGACAACACTTTCGTTCAAGTAGCACTTTTTCATAAGCCAATTGGTAGGAAAAGGAAAGCTAAGAAGATAATGGCAAGTCAAGAAGAACTCAATGAGGTTAGGGGAGAGGTAGCTAACCCGGCTGAGATGTTGAAGGGTCTAACTCTTCAAATCAATGAACCTACAAGACAGCAACAAATGGAGCTCATTCAGGAAAGTTTGAGCAAGCTGTCAAATGACTATAGATTCCAAGGGATTAGCTTGCAAGGGGTCTCGGTGGACAAGGACCTTCTTCCGCAGAAGTTCAACGCCAACGACATCCTGAAATTCAATCCAATGGACAACCCTTATTTTCATTTAAGAGCTTTTGAAACTGTAATGAATATTAAGGGAATAGATAAGAAAGCGTTTCATTCTGTGTTTTCTTTATCTTTAGAAATTGTGTGTCAACAATGGTACGTTTCTCTTGACAAAGAGAAAACCTCTAGTTGGGAGTCTATTGTAAGTGCTTTCATTGATAAGTATAAATGCAATATTCAAGTTGAAACCGATCATAGGGAACTTAAAATATTAAAACAAAAAGAAAATGAAGGCTTTACTTTCTTCTTTAACTAATGGAGGGAAACTTCCGCAAAAATGGTTGAGGTGCCCAGTGAAAAGAAATCTGTAAGGATGTTCATTAAGAACCTCCAAGAAAAATACTCAAAGCACCTTAAGTACCAAAATAATCTGCACACTTTCAAGGCCGTCTATGACATTGGTATCAATATTGAAGACGACCTAGCTAAACAAAAAGCTGCTAACAACCATAACTCCAACAGTGGCTGGAAAGGCAAGAAGAACGACAATCCTTCTTCTTCCAAAACCACGCACTCAAATAATGTTGGCACCTTTAATCTAAATGAAGTCCTAGCTATGAATAATAATTAAGGACAAAAGAAACCGTTTAGGAAGAACTATACTCCTATCGGTATGAGTTATGACACCGTGTTCGATCGCCTACACGCAAAAGGTCTTATAACTCCTATTGGACCGTTTGGGGACCCACCTGTCGAAAGGAGGATGGCTAGCTAGAACCCAAATGCACACTGTAAATATCATCAAGGTAGGGGCCATCCCACGGAAAATTGTTGGAGGATAAAGGAAGCCATCCAAGATCTAATTGATAGCAACAAACTTCCATTGCCCCTTGCAAGGAAGAATCCAAGTATCAACACCGCACCACTATCGGATTCTTTGGCCATTTCCGATGAAGAATGTCAAGTGGACCCATCGAGTCTTATTAAACCTGTTTAGACTATTGAAGAAGAGGAAGTCTTTGAAGATGCTAATGACTCTTTCCCTTATGGGCAAGAACCTGCAACTAAACAGGAAGTATACATGCTTATGCAGGTTATGTCAGAAGCAAACAAGTTAATGTACCAAGCCACGGAGGTTCTAAAAGAACGCAATGAGCTACTCAAGAATAGACCTCCACCAAGGGAGAAAAAACCCTTCTCCCTCCAAGTGATTGACACTCCCAAAAGGAACAATAGGCCATACACTCCGATTGGGACGTCTTACGGAAATATGTTCAAAATGCTCTCCGAGAATGGTAAAATTCAACCTCTCGAACCGAGACCATTTGAGTTACTTAAAAGGACAGATCGGTATTACTGTCCATATCATTAATTAGGGGGACATACGATAGAAAATTGTTTCAAGTTCAAGGAATTGGTCCAACGACTGATTGATGAAAAGAAGCTAGTCCAACTCCCACAAGATGCTACGATTAATGGAATATGGGACAGTGACGATGAGGATGTCTACCTCAAGGATTTCAAAGAAACTCCACTTTCAACGATATATCCAGTAGGTGACATTTGGGACGAGGAGGATTCACCTATAGATGTCCTTACAAGGTCCGGGAGAATGCAACCTCCCATCACAACACAACCTATACCTACTATTCAACAAGTTTCCATACCTATTATAAAGGAAAACGATGTTGTCAAACAAATAAAGAAGACTAAGGTCGAAATGAACGTATGGAAACTTTTAGCTACATCCTGAGAACATATAGTTGCGGTTATGGATGCTTTAGCTAAAATAGGGATAGATTCGGACACCACTCCTGAGGGGTTGGCTAACTTCCTCACGAGTGATCTCCCAAGTCCCATCAATTTGATCACTTTTTCCAACAAGGATTTACCGCCGGAAGGTGATAAGCATAACAAGGCTCTTAACCTCACAGTAATCTGCAAGAGGATGAACGTCCCTATGACTCTCATAGATAATGGATCGGCAATCAATGTTTGGCCACTTATAATTGCGAGGATGTTAGGAATAAGAGATGAGGATTTATCCCCGTCAACGCAAGGAATAAGAGCCTACGATAACTCACGTCGCCAAGAATTGGGTACAATCACCATGAATATAACGGCGGGAGCAATCGAGCATGCTACTACGTTCCAAGTGGTAGACATTAAAGCATCTTTCAATCTACTTTTGGGACGCCCTTGGCTTCATGAACTAAAGGTCGTCCCTTCATCTCTTCATCAACAAGTAAAAGCCATAGTTAGAGGAATACCGATTACGATCGATGCTTCACCTATGAGAATCAAAACAGTAGAAAATCCACTAATTAATGTGGAACATGATGAGGATGATGAAGACTTATGGGGCTTTAATGAAGAGGTCTCCTTGATTTTCTAGACGAGATCCCAACTCGTAGCTATAAGGAGAAAGCACCCCCTTGCTTTGACTTTAATGTCATGGGACTCCTCTTTGGGCGAGAAAAGAGTGAGCCAAGATACGTGGAAGATAATTCTTCACTCATTCAAACGGTCCTACAAAGCGAAAATTTTGATCCTTCAAAGCTTATCACTCCAGTGGAAGATCTAGTACGAGGATGGCGCAAGACGGTAAAGGTGACTACTGCAAATGGAAAAAAGATCTCCATAACTACAGGACAAGGGCCAATATTCGAAGAATCGTCTGAGTCAGAGTCCGAGTCAGAGTCTTCCCCTATTGAGTCCTCTAAATCTCTAGTTGTAGCACCTCCATCTTCTATTTCTACTCCTAGGATAGTTAGTGATCAAGTCCCAACGGACATATCTTTATTTGATGTAATAATTTCTGAATTTAATAATATGTCTTCTTCCCCTTATTCCTCGTGTTTTTCTTTAACTCAAGATGACGAGCATTGCTTAACTAATGATGAAAATGACAAAGAAATTATTAAAGCAATGGAAACACTTGAAAATAAGACACCAATAATTGAGGATACTGAAACGGTTGACATCTCAAAATATCCAACCACTAGAAGAGAAGTTAAAATCGGATTTACACTAAACAAAGATGAAAGAACCGATTTAATTAATCTACTTACAGAATTTATCGATGTATTCGCTTGGTCATATGAAGATATGCCAGACATTAATAGAGAAATAGCTCAGCACACCATAAGATCTAGAGGAATAGAGATAGACCCAACCAAGATCAAGGCAATCATGTCAATGCCACCGCCTAAAACCGAAAAACAAATTCGGGAATTTATTGGCTGGTTGCAATACATAATTTGGTTCATATCTAAGTTAACAATATTCAAAAAGCTCAAGAAGAATGTGCCAGTCATATGGGACGAAGAGTATCAAAAAGCCTTTGAAAAGATCAAAGCCTATCTCGCCAATCCTCCCGTATTAGCTCCAGCACTCCAAGAATACCTCTAAGGTTGTACTTAACAGTCACCAAAGAGACAATGGGGGCTATGCTCGCACAAGAAGTAGTAGACAAAGAAAATGCCATTTATTACCTAAGCAAAATGATGCTCGAATATGAAACACGCTATACACCACTTGAGAAATTGTGCCTCGCGTTGGTGTGGGCCACAACCAAGTTAAGACACTACGTGCTTGTCCACACAGTCTTTGTAGTGTCACGAATGGATCCTCTCAAGTACTTATTCGAGAAATCTACGCTTAACTGACGCATTTCAAGATGGATAGTTAACCTAGCCCAGTTTGATATAAGATTCATGCCTCAAAAGGCCATTATAGGATATGTGGTCTCGGATTTCCTAGCGGACTTCCCAATAGAAGATTCGACACTAATGCATGATAAGGAATTCCAAGATGAGGATTTTATGGTGACAGAAGATGATACATGGACTCTATACTTTGATGGAGCCTCAAACCAAAAGGGATATGGCGTAGGAGTCCTACTAGTATCACCTAAAGAGGAACACGTTCCCATCTCAATAAAGCTAGACTTTGACGTTACCAATAACGCTGCGGAATATGAAGCATGTGTGGTAGGCCTCGAAACGGCTCTAGAATTAGGTGTGAAGAAACTTTGAATTTTCGGAGATTCCTCTTTAATCATCAACCAATTCTCCAAAAGATGGAAGGTTAGGAGCGAAAGCTTAGCTCCTTACCAAACATACTTGGAAACCCTCACTGATCAACTGGAAAAGGTAGAATACACATATCTACCTAGAGAAGAAAATCAATTCGCCGATGCCTTTGCAAGATTAGCCTCAATGGTTAGAATTCCTAAGCAAATTGTGCAAATGCCTTTAACCATAGAAAAAAGGCATAAACCTACATATATCCAAGCTATAGAAGACGATGAAGTAGTCCAAGAAGAAGAACAAGAAGAAGAAGAGTCGTGGTATGCCGATATACTCAATTATGTCACCAAGGGAGAATACCCTCCTCATGCTGACAAAAGAGCAAAACGAGCCTTAAGACTTTTGTCTTCCCAGTACGTGCTCATAGGAGATGAGTTACACAAAAGGGTACCTAAAGGTCGAGCTTTATTATGTGTAGGTAAAAAGGACGCTCAAAGAGCTATGAGAATAGTCCATGAAGGAATATGTGGAACACATGTTAATGGCAAAATGATATTCCAAAAGATAATGCGAGAAGGATACTATTGGACTACCATGAATAGGGACTGTCATCAATATGTAAAAAGATGCCCTAAATGCCAAATCTATGCAAATTTGCAACATATTCCCCCATCCCTTCTCTACACATACACTTCACCATGGCCCTTCTCAACATGGGGAATTGATATCATTGGAAAAATTACACCTTCTAGAACAGGAGGTCACGAATACATTTTGGTCGCAATTGATTACTTCACAAAATGGGTTGAAGCACAACCATATGCTAAACTCATTGCAAAACATGTAGCACTCTTTATCAAAAGAAACATAATTTGCCGATATGGAGTCCCACATGAGATGATAAGTGACAATGGAACTCACTTTCAAGCCGAATGTGAAGAATTTCTACAAAAATATGGTATTCAACATCATTATTCTTCCCCTTATAGGCCTCAAGAAAACGGAGCAGTTGAGGCAGCCAATAAAAATTAAAGACTATCATCAAGAAAATGACAGAAAATTAGAAAGATTGGCCTAACAAACTCCATTTTGCACTTTGGGGTTATCGCACGTCAATCCGAACATTAACAGGAAATACGCCATTCACTTTAGTTTACGGAATAGATGTCGTACAACCTGTGGAATTAGAAATACCTTCTCTATGCATCGCGTTAGAAAGTAAACTCAATGAAGTTGAATGGACTAGAGCACGGTATGAAGAGCTAATTCTACTTGACGAAAAGCAACTAGAAGCTCTACATCATACCCAATGTTATCAAACTCGTATGGCTAGACACTTCAACAAAAAGGTCAAGACTAGAAATATCAAGGTTGGAGACTTGGTATTGAAAGAACTAAGGAAAAATGTTTTGGACCCAAGAGGCAAGTTTAGGCCTAATTAGTCCGGACCATACATTGTCAAAACAATCTTGTCAGGAGGCGCGGCTAAATTAACTGACATGGATGGCAACGAATTTTTAAACATGACAAATCTTGACCAACCCATAAATACTTGAGTAGGACACTCAAGAGAGCTACGTTTGGCCTGATTCCTTAAAAAAGGATACGTAGGAAACCCTTTAAAGGGTGCAGCCACTTTAATTTTTAAATTTTTCGCATCCCAGCATCGACAAAAGTATGACTGCGAGAAAACAAGTCTGTCGCCAGACGACAATTTTGTCGCCAGGCGATAGAAAGAAAATACCGGCGACAGACTTGGAAAGGGCAGCGCCAATTTTCTGCAAGTTTGGTGCATTCTGGAAATATTTCGACTTCAGTACTCGAAGAAATCTTCCGAAAAAAATATTTTAAATTGTTTTCATTGGTTTAAATTCTAAAGTTAATTTAATGAAAAGCTCAAATTGCATTAATAAATAAAAATTACATTATTGATGAAATAAAGCTTAAAGAAATTAACTTAAACAAATCTAAATTGTCTAATGAGTCATAAGAAAAGCAATGCTCTAATCTTTCTTTTCTTTCTTAATTCTTTTCCAATTCTTGTCCGCATCTTCTTCTTCATCCATTACTTTTGCTAGGAGGCACCCATTAGAAGATCTACATTCTATTTTGGTGTAGATAGTCTCTCCCTCCGCCAAAACTCCATGCTTCTTCTCTACCCAAACCTTCTTTTCTGAAGAGTCAACTTTTCTTTTCCCTTTGTCTTTGTTAGAGCTCTTCTTCTTAGGCATGATAGGAGTCTTAAACTCAATTATTTCACCTAGACGTTCCTTAGCAGAAATTTTCTTGTCTCCCAGACGAGTCTTCACATTGGTCTTCTCTACTTTGACTTGATCCTTTTGAGATCTCCCATCGAGCCATTGCTTCACACTATTGGACAAAGAAGGTGGAACCTTATGGGTAATTACCTCCCATAAAGGCCTAGCACACCAATACTTATCAAAACGCTCAACTTCTTGTGAAACAGGGAATTCATAAGGACGGCGAAGACCTCCTGTAGGGATAGTTTGTGCAATTCCATACTGTCTTTTTACTCTACAGGGATAATAGAAGGTCAATTTCGACAAGCTAGGAAGACGACAAAAGGGTTGATTATTACAACCAATCATCTTCTAAAGCTTCCACCAAGGCACGACCTAGTTTATGGAAAAGTCACCAGCAGCAAACACCTTGCCCCACTCACGGCGACCCATCTTTAAAGAGAAACGCTTATTTCGCCAAACAAAGCAGTTGGGAGTATACTTGTCAATATCATCAGGAGGACTAATAAATCCTAGTCTATCCGTGAGCCATATCTGTAAAAATTCAATGCACATAATTATTATTACTATACAAAAATAAATTTTTAATTTCTGTAATTAAGAATATTATTTTTCTACCTGTAATAAAATTGGAGAACCTCAAAGGGGTGCTTTTGGATTTCTTTTCAATTCATCAAGACCCAACATAGTCTCTCCAACAATTAATGCCATTGGATTTCTCCCTGATTCAATTTGTTCTAATATAGATATAATAATTGCTTGGCCCTCATTATTTTTACCACTAGTGAGGAGATATTGGCTAAGCATGCAAAAGAGGAAGGCTCTTTTTCTATAAACGTGAAAAGATTCGGAGCGTGATCTATCAAAGTAAAAACGTGCAAATTCTTTTAAATCAACATTATTACCATGCACTATGTTTTTTAGATCTTTACCCCTAAGATCAAGAAAACGCTCATAATCTTTATAATAATACTCACTCACCCTAGGCATTACCGCAAGATTTAAGGAAGGGAAGCCTAGAATGACACCAAATTCTTCCGGTAAAGGGGATATTTCATCATAAAACAATCTAAAACAATGAGTATTAGAATCCGAATATTCTAAGGCGGTATGAATAAAGTCTACGTCAAGATCTACCCCCTTTATACCATAAATACCTCCCATGTTAAAAAAGTCAAGTTCGTTTCTCTCTTTAGCGGTTAAAGAACGACACCACTCACGCGTGAAATCACAAAAGTTTAAATCACAAAAGTTTTTCTTAATTAAAGACATGATTAATTGTTAATTTAATTAATTATTAATCTGTTTGAATTATACAAAAAACATCAGATCTGGGGGCTATTTATAAGCAATTTTTCGCCAGAATTCAATTCCTGAAAGAATTCGGAAAATTGATTCTGTAGCCAGACGACAAGCTTGTCGCGTGGCGACAAAGTCTGTCACGTGGCGACAAAGCTTACCGCGTGGCGACAGAGTAAACGCGTGGCGGCAGCGTGTTTTAGCCAGCGACAACCACGCGCAATATAAACCGCATTTTTTCTAACTCCAATTTGACTTTGATTTTGCCTGTCAAACCCACTATATTTCATTTTTGCTTTTTCCCTTTGATTAAATTAAGCTTAATTATTTTTAGGCTTATTTTTAGTCAAAGTATTTTTATTTTATTTTTCATTTTTTCTTTTGGGGGAGAAAGTTGGTACCCTCCATTAATAATAAAAATGACGGAAATTTTTGCGCAAAAATTAAGTCACAATTTTATTTTTAGCACACACTCACATGCACATAAAATGAAACATAAAATATGGAAATAAAATGAAGTTAATAATAAAAATTGCATTTATACAAGTGTTTAATACATGAGTCATATAGCACAATTAGACAAAGTCCTACAAAGTCTAAATAAAATAAACACAGGTACAACTACGGTGCGAGAGGCCGCAAATGATGAGGTACACCCATCGCATCAAAAAACGCCGTAGTACGGGGAGTATGTTCCTCACCATCTCCCGATCCGCCAGCCGCCGGAAACCGCAACTCAGGGCCAGTCCAACCCGACTCACCCTGATATCCGATGGACAACGGCTGAGGCTGCAAGGGCTGCTGCGACGACGATCCAACCTCGTACGTCCCACCACCCATCGAGGGAGCCGCTGTCATCCCTCCTCGGCCAGCCGGCCCACCAAAAAACTCGTCGGGAGAGGAAGCCGAGTCCTCTGTAGGATCGGCCTCAGAACGACCACCCCGACCGCCAGAAGAAGTGCGGCTACGCCTCAAGCCAGACCTACTCGGCTCTCTCCTAGGCACAGGCCTCGACCGAGTACGCGGAGAGGAATAGGTTGTCCCTGCAAAAGTGAATCAAGTTAAAAGTCAAGTAAAAGGCGTAATGAAAAGTAAAATAAATTAAATATAAGAGTAATACCTCGTCAACGTTGTTGCTACAACAGGTAGCTCGGTTCCGCAACCTCACGAGCTGGCTACGAAAGGCGTCTATGCACCTCGCCATAGATGTCACCACCTCGCGAGAAAACTGTCAAAGGAACAAATTCAGTAATGGTATAAAGACAAAAACAAAAGCAAAAAAATGTGTGAATATGCTCACCTGAGTCTGGTGACGAGGAATAGAGCGCTCCACGAACCGCTGCTCCTCAGGAGCCGGAGGAATCAGCTCCTCGATCGGCCCGTACATGCCCTGATAACGAATGGACATCCTTGGGGGAATAAACTCCCTAGGCCCGGCCTGATATGAGTAAAACCAAATGGTTAGAATTCTCTTGGGGGCTACCAAAGTGGATAAAAAATAAATAAAGCAAAAGCATACCGCTGCCTCCTCAGATGGGACAGGAGTCGGCGCTAGTAGTGGCAGCAAGTCCTCCTCGTAGCTCTGCTCTAGGAGAACATAAGACCTCCAAGGAGTACCCCGAGACGATCCACTCACCCGATCACGCAACACTGCCTCATGGAACATATGTCGAGCCGGATGGGAAGGGACGATGAAGACCTCTGAGGAGTGCTGGATGGCCACCCTCTCTCCTAAGTAGACCACGGCATCGTACATCCCCAGAAATTAACGACGCTCAGCAGTGTACTGTGCAGGTAGCACAGGTACAACAAGGTTAGACTAGGGTCGGTAGAACGCACCAGGCTCCTACAAAATAACTATGTAAGATAAATGCTAACAAAGAGATGATAATTAAAGAAGAAAATGTTCACGAGAACCTACCGAGAGGATCAGCTCTTGAAGGCGTGAAGCCTCGGCTGGACCGCGGCGACCTCCCCAATCGGCAGCAATAGGGAGCTCGCGAGGAGAAGGCCTCGCCGGCGCAAGCGAAGGGAAGTACTTGTAGAACCAAATCTACATAGATGACAAAAATCAGTAAAAGATTGCACTAAGTCTAGAGCTAAATTTCAAAAAAGGAGAGAAATATACCTCTACGACCCTCGAGAAGCTAGAAAGTGCGATCACTCCAGACAAGGCCCTGTGACGGCAGGAGAATCGCAGGCCCAGTAAGAAGTCAGTATAGGCCAAGTTGGCCCAGTCGTATGTCCCGACCAAGTGAAGGTCGCGAATAGCCTTCAGGTAGTAAAGGAGCACTCGACTACCCTAGTCAGGGGAAAAGGTCCCTGACAGCAAAATAAGCACAAAAATGTGCACCCGCTGCTCGCGAGTGGTCGCATCATCCTCGAAAGTCGCTACCAACGTACCGCGGTGAATGCATCGGGAACTGAGCTATCCCGACAGAGCCTCAGCGCGGGTCCGAACAGCAATCGTACGTAACAACTCTAGTACGATCGGCGAATGGACAGTAATGTCGCTGTCGAACGGTAGAGGAGTAGACTGAAACTCCAGTCCCGTAATGAGACAGAAGTCGGCTGGAGTGACTATCATCTCACCACAAGGAAAATGGAAAGTGTTGGTGGTGTCCCAAAAGAACTCCACCAAAGCACAAACGACGAGGTTACCCCCATCGTAAGAAAACATGGCCCGGGTGGCCCGAAGAAGAGGATTCAACCCACATGACTTCCAAAGCTGTCGTAACCCCTCATCTCTACTAATGAATGTGTCGTAGAGCGTGTCGACAGTGGAGTTGCCTGAGCCGTGACTACGGGTCCTCCCACTCTCAAGACCGCGTCGGACTCGCTCCGACTAATGGTGCACAGGGGAAAAGAACAGAGTGCGCTCGTCCCACTCTCGAACAGGTCCAAGTCTGGACGTAGACGGGGCATCCTCACTCTCACTAGCAGGCTCGTCCTCCCGGCGCGGATCCCTCGATCGAGAACCATAACCACGTCGTCTAGCCATGCTAAATTATGCAAAAATAATAAAATTTAAGGTTCTATAGTATCTAAGGTTCGCCTAGCCGCATGCTACTATGTTCACAAAAACAAAGTACGTAGTACCAAAACAGAGCAAAAATTCAAACTAAGCATAATTAGCATTTTCAAGCAACCAAACAATTTGTTGCAATAGTATGGCAAACATTGTGACAAATTGTACATGAAAAGCTAGCAAAAACGCAAAGAACGTGTCACATTGTTCTTCACAACCTCGAGAGGTCCAACATTGGTGAATCGCTCGTTTCTTTACCAAATTGAGTAAAGCAAGTCTCAAAATACTCCCAAGGTAATATATGAGTATAATTAAGCAAATTCAAGGCATAAAATTCAACAAATGAAGCAAATTAAGCATAAACATGTTCGAATTTTTCAAAAAATTTGTGAACAAGAACATGTAATTAAGCAAAAACCGAGTTGAGTTTGAGAAAAACTTACATAGATCGAGAAAATAGATGAAGTAAGCTTCAATTTGCAACAAGTTTGAGCGAATTCGGGTGAGAAATGAGCAAGAATGAGCAATTCGAAGTTTTCGAGTGAAACGCGAAGCAGAGCAGCAGAATAGGAATGAGAAAGAAAGAAGACGGGTGTTTTTTTTAAAACCCGATTTCGTCGCCATACGACAGATTTGTCGCGTGGCGACAGAGTATGTCGCCTGGCGACAAGAACAAAACGCGGCGACAAGCGTTTTTAGTTAGCGCTGGAGCGGCGACAAGATATGGGGCTCCATATTATGGTTATTTTGGACCTTGTGCAGCAGTTTGGATTCCTTGGTACGCCAGTTAGCCCTTTTAAGTAATTTGACATGATTTAGTAATCGGCTCGGTTACAACCCCATTAAGTGATCAACTTGATAAAAGATTGTCTCACTTGGCTTAAAGCGCCTAAGTATTGGCTCATTGCAAAAGGCACCAAGGTAACGGTTCATAAGTAGCAAAAGGCACCAAGGTAATGGTTCATAAGTAGCAAAAGGCACCGAGGTAATGGTTCATAAAAAAAATAGAAGTACCAAAGTAATGGTTCACAAAACAGCGGAAGCGCCGACATATTGGCACAATAGCAATATTAAAGATCAAGAAGTAAAGTGATATTTCGACAATATCCCAAAGTAGAGAGGAAATTGTCTATAGTGGAGAAATACTGCCGTGGCGAGGTAATGTCACAATTCTGAAGACGACGAAGTATGGTCACCTTTGACGATATCCCGAGGTATGCAGGAGATTGTTTATAGCGGCGAAGTATTTCCGTAGCAAGCTAATGTCACAACTCTGAAGATGGCGAAGTATGGTCACCTTCGACGATCTCTCGAGATATAGAGGAGATTGTCTATAGCGGCGAGGTATTGCCGTGGCGAAGTACTATCACAACCCTGAAGATGACGAGGTACGGTCATTTTCGACGATGTTCCCAAGGTATAGTGGAGGATTGTCACCAAGAATATTGAAGATGACGAAGTAATGTTACCTTCAACGATGGCGTTCACGAGGTACTGTGGAGGTTATCACAAACAACAAGATACAGCAACAAAAAAAACGGTTACCTTCAGGGACCTGTGCTCGACGGTGCAAGATACGCGTTTCTTAACTCTCTTTATCTGTTTAACTAACGCTAGTTTGCAGGTATCGGCATTATAAGAATGATTTGGGATTGCAGAACGTTCTGAATCATTCTCCGTCACTATCGCTACTTTGACTTTTGTTTTCGAAACATAAGTTTCTCCAAACTCAGTCAAAGTGGGGGCTTCTGTAGACACCCATTTGTGTCTCCCCAAAACCAAACCCAGTGATGAAAAACCTTTCACGTCGAACCATAATCGAATGAGGTGAAAGTGTGAAAAGTCAAGAGTTGCGGTTTAGTTTTTAAATTCTCTTCTCTCTGTTTTCGAAAACAACATTATTTTATTAAAAATAGCCACTCCTGTTTAGTTTGGTCCGTAATAAGGGTAATTGGATAGGGCTCGTCAAGACCTTTCCAACGATATATTATAAGCCCAATTCCGATGAATGTTGAGGAAGTTATGGCCAAAATACTAAACTGGGCCCGGTTTGTTATTTACATACGACCCAATGATCTAGAGGAGGCCCAATTTTAATTATTATTCCTAAAATTATTAGGATTAATTATAATTTTCTAGAAGTTTCTAGAAGGTTCTTTTAAATTCTAATGCAGTTTTATTCCTTATCAAATTCTGTCAATTTCCGGACTATTTTTCTTATAAATAGGGTCCTCGACCTTCGTTTTTAATCATCAACTCTCATCAAGGCTTACTTGATTTCTTCTCTCTCTTTCGAAACCAACCCTTTTAAACACAATACCGCAGACTTAGAAACATCTAGCCAAGTTCGAAGTTGCCTTGGCCCTAGACGTGCAAGGTTTATCATTTTCTGAGGGTTTGGTCCCAAATCTGGTTTAAACTTTATTTAATTGAAGTTTACTAACGCGTGTATTTTGTTATTAGAAAGAGGTACGAGACATCAAAGTATGTAATCTTATTGCTCTATTCTTGTAGAAAGCATGTTTAGATTTGTTTAATTCCTAGTATCATGTTAGGATGTTATTTTTTGCTTTCTAGAATCATGTTTAGGGTGCCTTTTATTATTTCTAATATCATAATAGCATGTTAGTACCATGTTAGGTTTAAAGCTTTTATCTTTATTGCTTAGTGACATGCTAGGGTTTGTTATTAATCTTGTTAGTATCATGCCTAGGATCTTGCTATTATTATTAAGCTTTATTATGCCTTATCATGATTATGAATATATTATGATTATTATTATGATTATGATTATTATTATGTTGCTTGATATTATTTATATTATTGTTATTGCTTGATCACGCCTTTTATGCTTGTTAAAGGGAATTTGTATTTGAAATCACGCTTAATAAGATAATTAATAATTTGATTTAGGCTAATGTGATTTTAGTTCAAGTGATCGCCAATAATAGTTTTATTTGTGCATTAATATTCAACCAACATAGATAAACAGGTTTAGGGTTAACCTAATGATTGCATGTTAGTCAAAAAGTGCACATGAATACGAGTAGAATAAAGTAGAGGCCTATTTTATAGGGCGGGTCCTTTCTTTTGTAGATTGGATTCGTACCCTCATCCCCGAACCCTATTTGATTCAAGACCTTATGGAGTTGACGATCTCCTAGATCGTTAAGGGGTGTAACCTTCACCTCGTGATTGGTTTACAAGTTCCTAAAACTTGTTGGCGACTCTTTTGCTCTCTTTTCTTTCCCTTTGGACGCCACCATACTTTAGTGTATGATCACAGTGGGTTCAAGCTTGGGGTTATAGTGCTTGAAATATTCCCTAAAATTAGGGATAATTTTCGATTAAAATATTCAATGTTCACTTAATAGGTGTTTCTTTATCCAAGACATTGTCTTGATACCCTATTTTGAATATTGTTTAAAATCGAATGGACTCATTATTTAATTCTAAACCACAATTAAATAGTTTTGTGGAATATTTAGAAATATTTTATTCCACTATGAAACTTCACAATGTTTCATCTTATGATAAATGGTTTTCCCAAATATTTTAAGAGTAGTAGTACTCTTCATAAAACATTTATAGAAATCACACCCATATCTAATATGCTTGATTTCTTTCACACAATTTGTGAATGTTGTCGTTCACTTATTGCATAGGTTTAGTTATAATTACTTTCCAAATCTTAGCATCTTCATTATCCACCATTTCCATAATAAGATGATAAAATTTTGAGAGTGTTAATGGGTTACATGTGATTTAGGATTTTTTTGTCCAAGTGAAGGCTCCCGCTCATTTTAATGATTTGTGACCTTTAGCTTGACGACCTACAATCATCAACGTTCAACAACAAGCTTTCCATTTAACATCTTCCTTATTATTGCCTTCAATGGAACAATATTCTCAACATATACTTTAGTAGACTCCCTGATGATGCCTTGCTTGGATTTCACTCCAAATGACTCACAATGATTTAGGATACCCTAATTACTTGTGATCATGGAAATTTACCTTAAATTTCCGCACATTATACATGGATGCATATCCATGTTACCATTCTCAAGCCACGACTCTTCTTGCCTCGTGCTTACAAACGGTTTCCTTGTTAAAGATCTGATCCTTGTTAAGGTTTAATTTGTGCTTGCAACATCAATGCTCAAATTATATTTGTTTCCACGCGTCAAGAACTCCTTCTCTAGCTTATCTAAGTGCTTTGGATGTTCTTGACTATAATCTAATAATGATCTAACACTTAGATTAATGTTGATTGGTATTACATACGTACTTCACGTGCTCTAAGCAAGTAAGTCTTCTGACGATTCCATATCGTAGCTTTACATGATGGATTTAATTCTAGAATGATTCTCAATTTTATTCCATCTATGTGACATTTAGCTCATTCAGTTACACTGAGTCTTGCCAAATTGTTCGCTATGTGATATGGTTGAAAGTCTCTTACTAGAGTCTTTCTTGTTTGACTTAGTACATAGCCAAGCTTATACTTAGTTCAAACATTTACTTAGCTTTATACATATGGGTCGAAAGGCTTTTCAAAGTCCTTCAAGTTTAACATGGTAAATTCCTTTACTTATTTAAACATTTAATTAAGTCTATACTATAGAACTTAATTCCCAACATGTACTAAGTATCGTCTTTAGCTTGGTCCATTGTCGAAAATACTTTCAAATCTAAACATTTAGCATTTGATAGTTGTTTCACAATAGAGTTCGTAAACTTCTCGTTGGACCTTTACTTTTGCTCCCACTAAACTTCTTATTCATCAGAATTTCTATGTTTCTCGGTAAGCCAATCCTCTTATTAACTTTATGAGAAAACACGTTTTAATTCCTATATGCAATGCTTCCTTTAATCCCATGATGGATTCCTTAAGCTTGCTTTCAAATCTAGCATTATTTAGATTTTCAAAACCCTAAGACTATCCCATAGTCATTTCCAAAATCCTATTTTGGGAAGGCGGTTTTGGTATCTATTTTGCCATATTTTATATGTGCAATTTTAGATCAATCACGAAAAGACTTGAGCATTCCGATTGGTGAATGAAATTTTATTAAAATCAAATCCGTGAATTTAATTGTATCCTTTTCATCCAATCTAGCTATGTATGCATATACATTTCCATATTTGTTAGTTTTCTCCTTGAAAACTTATTTGCAACCGATGGGTCTTTCACCCTTCATGCAAATTAATCAAGTTTCAAACATGATTTTCAAACATGGGGTCTATTTCGGATTTTTATGGCCTCTAACCATTATTCGGAATTTGGATTTGTCGTAACTTTCTTACAAGACATTGTTCCTTTACTATCTAATAGTGTGCTTGTAAGTCTTAGGTTTATTTCTAACTCAATAGAAATTTATAGGATTCAATCCAAGCCTTTGGTGAATTCTATACCTATACGGGGCAATTGCATCAACCACTGAGTTTCAAGGCGCTTCCAAAGCCCTTTTATTATGTTGATCTTACTCTAACGTTTCTGATGTTTTCTAAGTAATGAATTCTCTTTTAAGGCACTTGTAAAGTCCTTTTGAGTATTCTTGATCAAGCATTCTCACGAAGTCCTTTTAAGGTCTTCCGAGATTTCTCAGTTTTAGTTTGTTGCTAGGCTCAATGGTCATTGAGTTCATTTTCCTCCCACTTGTTGTTTTGGAAATGTGTTACTTTCCAGAAAGACACCATTTAGAGCAACAAACATTATGTTCTCAATTAGGTTGTGGAGGTAATGCTCGTAGTCTCAATTGAATGCTTACAAAGAGACATGTATATTGTCTTTGGGTAAAAGTACAGTTAGCTCCCACTTGAGCTATCTTAGTCTTTATTGAGCTATTCAGCTCCCACTTAGCCACCTAGCTTTTACTAAGCCGGTGAACTCCCACTAAGCCACTTAGCTCCCACTGAGCCGGTGAGCTCCCTCTGAGACTAAGAGCCTTAGACATATACCTAAAAATATGTTTAGAAGTTATTTCTATCCATAACTGAATATGGTGTCCTTTCTTAGATTCTACATTTGTTTAGTGTAACATTAGTCATTTGTGCAAATCTTTAAGAACTTTATAGGAAGGGTTGTGAACCATCACCGTTCGAGTCGTTTTCAAATGACATCGAGCTCTCTGTGAGGACACACTATGTTCTTTGTGGAGTTATTTATAAAAATCTCCACTCATAACTTTGAGATGGTCACGCTTGGCTCAAGCAAACATCACTTGATCTAATCTAGACGTTTTGGTATCTTGCCAAGTCGATTCTATACTTCACTAGACTCTTGAGCTACTCAGGTCAAGTTTATTCACATTTGATGAATATAGCCATATCCTTTTAAATTCTTTGTGAAACTTTAAAGTAATTGAATCCTCTTTAGCCTTCGGAGTCAATTGTCTATACTAAGAACAATAGCTCTATGCTTTGTCGGTTTCAACAAGTAAGACTTTGCTTGTCTTAGAACGGTTCCAAATCGAGCAAATATCAAGAGCCTATCTAATAGAGCCTTGAGTACGTTCTTGTCGATGTGATATTGCTAAAGATGTTCGGAACGCAAATTATGCCCATGACTTGAACTTAGTGAGTTTATCATGTTTAGGGAAATGTTTGTTTATAATCAATCATTCTTGACTCAACGCTTGGATAACTATGCCATTCAAATAAATCTCGCAACTATTGCTCATTACTTTGAAAGTGAGTCTTTCCGTGTGTAAACGGATCAATTGCTGATTATGGAACATAATAATAACCATTACTTGTTCCAGCCTTTTGCTTAAAAGGTCTTTAAACAAAGCATACGACCTTACAACTTATGTAGCTCTTCTTGCTTCATTCTAAGCTTTTAAGTCGATAACTTAGCTTCACTTCAATAGTTTGAGCTCACTTTCAAGGTGGAACACTCAAGCAGTATCCGATACTTGTGAAGATAACGAATTGCTAAGTTAACAACAATAACAAGAACTCATGGGTTAAAATGGAATCCAATTCCTTCTCTTCGTTCCTTCTTTCCTATATTTCTTATTATATAATATCTCATAATCTTACTTTAAGAATCATTTTTTTAAGTTCCTTTGACTTTTATACTTTGTTAGGCATAATCAAGCACCTAGTGCGCCGTAAACAAAGTTCCATCTTTTCCATTAATTCATGCTTGAATTACTACATCAATGAGTCCTACTCATTTATGTATGAGGCGAAAAGATACGTTGGTTGTCAAATACTAACAATTTGAGTTTACAACTCAATACTTCATGTTTTATCAAAACTACCTAGTATTTTGAATACATGATGTCCAACCGTCCTTTCGGACTTTGTTAAAAGTCATTTATGAGAATAGTATTTTAGAAATGCTTTTCCTCTCTAGTTCTCAAGGATTTCCTTTACCAATCATGGAAACAACATTATTTGATTTAGAGTTCTATAAATATAAGTGCAAAGTATAACCATTTATCAAGAACATAATAAGTTTGAAATTTAAAAGCATTCATGCAAACTTCAATCTTATTAAACTTCTTATTTACGCATAAAAATTGTCCCTATTTGGCGAAAATAAGGCGATTCCAAGATCCAAAGAAACAAAGATTGGTTAAGCATGCTTTGGCTTGTCTTAACAACACTCAATCTTCTAAGGTAAGAAACTCCTTGTTAATGGCTCTAAGCCATTCTTGGTTAGATAATCGTCGCATCTAATGCATCTTGACGATGTATCTCTTTTTCCACGGTATGTGAGGACTCCTCACTAATACCTATGAGTTCAACCAAAACAACCATGCACATCTCACGCACACGGCTGCACGCAACCCTCGAGCATCCCCTTTGGCTGCCACATGCGGGCTGCTATGCAACCCAGCTAGCCAAGGGAGGCTTTGCCTTGATTTGCATGCCAAAGCCTCAGGATTTCAATCCCAATTTTGCGTGACAAATTATTAATTCTAAATTAATTTTAGATTTAATTCAATGAGAAAAAAATGAAAAATTTAAACAAGTCTAACTTAAACAAAATTTATCAAAGTGCATCCAACCAAAATAATTCCCAAGAACCATTCTTTATAAAATTGGTTTAGCTTGGTGCAAAAAAATAAAAAGGCAATTACTCACTATTAATTTAATCAATTTAAATTAATCTTGAGGTTTTGACAAAGTAAGAGGGAGTTGGAAAAATATGAAATTTGATGTTCAAATGAAAAATCCACCTTCTAACTTTTGTGAATCCTTGAAAATTATATCTTCCAACATGAAGATAACCAAATTTCTATCACAAAGTTTGAAACTTTATGTTTCCAATCAACCAAAATGATTAAAAGAACAAAGTTCAACACAAAATTCATGGAATTTAGTGACTTTTAAAGTTTCAATCACTTAACATAATTAAAGATTGAATCTTTAGCACTTTGGAAACCTTAAAAACAAAATTTTCACACTACAATGCAATTAGTTTGCAATTAGGTGAAAATAAATCTATCTTTTAAGCATCAAATACTAACAAGTATGCATTAAAGAGATTAACAATGCAGAAAAATAATGCAAATAATCAAACACATAATCACCATGTTATGCCATTAATTTCAAGGTAAGAAAAAACTTTAAAAAAATTCGTCAAAACGAAAAATCCCTCGAAAAGGCATTTCTGGTCAGAATTTGGCTAAAATCATAGTCGCAAAGGGGTGAAACCATTTCCAGAATGCCTTTTCCACCCAAAATTCACTATTTTTAGGCGAAACTCATGGTTCAGGGCTAAAATTCGCATTAAAAACGGGATTAAAATTAATAAAACCGAACTACTAATCTAATTAGCAACTTAAACCAGAAAAATAAGCCATAAATAATCTTGAAAAACATGATAATAAAAATAAACGAGCCGGGCTCCGATACCGCTGTTGGGGTTTGGTGAGTCCGACTCACCGCGGAAACAACCCTGACCCAAGAACCACTCGCAATTAATAAAACCATAAAGCATAACAAATAAACAAAAGAAGGTTAAAACCGGAATATACCTTTGAAGCGTGCTTCGCCCTCACAAACGGGCTCGTACTTGAAAGCTTCTAACTCTGAAAATACCGAGCCTCCAACGGTATCCACTCGCAAGGACGAACACCGACTTTTTAGGTTCGCTACCTAGGAGTTAGCAAGGTCCGAACAAAACCCGAGTGTTAATGGAGTTTATGAGTTTTTGCCAAAATGCAATACTCTTTCTAACTCCCACTCAAGCAAAGAATTCTCAAGCCATGACTATTTATAAGGATGCTTTGTGAATTTCACTCACCTTTCAATGTGGGACTTTTCACAAAAGATCCCACATGGAAAGATTGGTGAATTCAACCCTTAGTCAAATACACCAAGGAACAAGTAACAAGTGTCACAATAATAGGATTGGACCACTTTCTCACTTGGTCCCCAAGGCATTTCACATGCAATGTGAACTAACCATGTGTCACCTAACCTTGAGCCCCAAGTTAGGTTCGGTTGGGCCATTTTATTTTGGCCCGTGACCATGACCCTTCACCCCGGGTCCACGGCCCTTGCCACATGTATCGCCACCGAGGGGCACCGCCACCATGGTGCGCTGCTACGTGGCACACTGTCCTAGCCTTTTGCGTGGCTAGGATTTTACTTGTTACTTGAAGAATTTTTCCATCTCGCCAAATCCTAAATTTTGGCTCGACATTTGAGATTCTTCGACGCTCGGTTTCGACGCTCCAAGCTCGAATTTCCGACGTCTAAATATTTAATACTCGGGCGACGAATTAATTTCTTCCGGATTAATTTGTCGAGTCGGTTCGTACATTGCTATGGGTGTGACCCGAAGGGTTCAGTCAAGATTAAGTTGTAATATTAATTATGCATTAATATTACTAATCGAAAGCGGCCTCCACCCATACATTCCGATCACTTGACCTTACTGAATATATTAGCTTTCTAATACTTCTGAACCCACTATCAGAATAATACACTTGTCCGAAGGACACCATTCCTTTCACGTAGAGACCAAAGTGGTCTCTAGTAAGGTCATTTTCGTAATTTCAAAAAAAAAGAGTACCTTATCTGTAAACTAAATTTTAGTATTGTAGACACCTAAAAATGTCTCCCCAAGACCAAATCATTCTCTCTTCCTCTCTTTTACACCAAAAATCATTCTCTCCCTCTCTCATACTCTAAGCCTTAAAACTATATTCTTACACACTATTCTTCCCTTAATCACTCCAAGGACTCCATACTTAACCCGATGTTCCGTCCTTAAACCAAGGTGTGAAAGGTACAAATAACTGAGGGTTTGGACCAAATCAACTCTACTTTTTATTTAATTATTTCAATTTGATTTATTTTTATTGAATTTACTAACAATTTATTCATGATGTAGCAATTTTAAGGAACATGCGTAATGTGAGTAATTAATTAATTTAATTACTTATTATTATTTTATATTGCTAATATCATGATTAGTATTATTATTTGATTGGACTAACGCTTTTATTGTTAAATTGCTTCCAATATTAATGTTTATTCTTATATTTATTATTTATTGATCACGATACTGTATGTTAAAGAGAATATGTAATTGAAAATCACGACTAATAAGATAATTTGGACAACCGGTTTAGGTTCCTTTAATCTTGTTGTTTAATCGAAGTGATCACAATATTTTAGAATTATATGTGTATTAATATTCAACCAATTTAGCATAATAATAGTTTAGAGCAAATTGAACCTTTGTTTGTATGCCTTTGAGATCACAAGAATACTTTTCGCTATAAGAATCGAGTAGAGGCCAATACGGGGGAATGTGACTCCATGACTCACTTCGTACCATCATCCCCGATCTTCCTTTCGTGGTTTCGAACATATGGAGTTAGTAATCTCATGGATTATGAATGGGGTGTAACCTTCACGGGTCAATCGTTGTTGCCTATCGTTGTCCCTGACTCGTGGTTTCCTTAAATTATCCGTGAACGGTTTACAAGTTCCTTAAAAACTTGTTGGTGGCTCCCTACTTTATTTGTCCCTAATCGTTGTCCCTAATCGTAATGTCAATTCCCACTTCCTATGAGTGCCAAGCATATTCACAACATGCTTTTACGTAGGCGCACTTCAATCGACGCCTAAAATTTGGCGACTCCACTGGGGAGGATTCTTGGTTATTTATCGATTTGAGTAATCGGTATTTAATTAAGATGAGTGGATGAGACTTGAAAGATTCTTGAAAAATATTCCTGTGATTAATTTGGCATTTTTGCATAAGCATAGACGTTTTAACGTCACATTTAGGTCTGTCCCGTAGGAAAAATTTAATAACTTGATTGCGTACGAAGGAAAACAGGGCACCAGTCAGATTTTCTGACTGCCGTGTCACGACAGAATCTGACGTGCCACGGTGCAGTTCACCGTCTGACGGTGTGCAGCACCGTGACACAGTGCTCTCTACCGTGTCACGACAGTCCTAAAATCAGTCTGGTGGCTTATTTTCTCTTCTCACAGTCAACTTCCTCCGGTTTTTCTGAAAAAACGTGTGTGTTCTACATGCGTCTTAGCCCCTGGGGATTTAAGCTCTAACAACCCAAAAACGCTCCTGGCAATAAGGGTTCATTATAATAGGAGTAGCTAACCTAGAATCTTGAATTTGATTGCATGATATCCTTGATTTAATCATGGAGTCGAGTTTGATTTCATCATGAACTCGCGGAGCCGCCCGTTGGCATACACCCTCAAGGGAGGCTGCCTTGCTAATGCGTCCAAACTCTTAAACACGGTACCCTTTTGACACCAAATAAACCCAACCATAGTGGAACATAGAACTTGACTTTAGGTTGCGAACTCTTCTTTTCATCATTGTGCCTACGTGTTCTATGTGTGTATATTTGATCGTTTTGATCTAACCTTAACGATCTTTCTTTGTCTATGGTGGATTATTTTATGACTAACAATTGCCAATGGACCGTACTCACTTAGTAATTAGCATCAAAAATAAATAAATAAATTGTCGTGCCACGGGAAAGCTCACTGTGTTACGTTAGTTTTCACCAAGGCGCGGTGGATTTCCAGCAAAAAAAAAAAAAAAAAAGCCATGCCACGTCAGCTTCCACCACGCCACGAGAAAGCTCACCGTGTCACGGCAGAGTCCACCGTGGCACGGTGGATTTCCAGCAAAAAAAAAAATTGTCGTGCCACGTTAGCCTCCACCGTGCAATGGGAAAATTCACCGTGTCACGACAGTTTCCACCATGGCACGGTGGATTTCCAGCAGAAAAAAAAAACAAAAAAACCTGGAAATGGTCATCGCGTCACGACAGCTTGTGCCGTGACACGGTACAGTTTGCTGTGTCACGGTGCCTAGGAAATAAGTCCAATCAGTTTTCTTTTAGTCTTCCGTGTTAATTTGGTCCTCGCGTCAGTCATTTTGGTTACTGTTCACATGTCTAGCCATACGATCATACCACGAGTCTTATGATATCACTTAATCACTCACGAGTCAAGTATAGTCCATAAACTTTCTTTATGTTCCGACTTGAGTCGTGCACCATGTCATTTATGATCGTATACTAGGTTCATGCACCCCCATTTTCGTCATAATATAAAAAAATGAGTGGAGTTTTCTCACCTGTTTTCAAATGTCTTTTTTTTCCTTCCTTTCCTATTTTGAGCAATGAGTCAAACAATTAAGTGAATTTATTTCATTTTACAGTACTTGGTCAAGGAGCAGGGGTAGATTGGTACGGTACGAGTCAATACTGCATCAACCTCTTAGACTTTAAAGAGAACTTCACCATCTCTACATCACTCATCACCTTCAAACTACTTTCAATTTGTCCCAATGGCCACTAAGGAAGATATTGAGAGCATTAACAAGTCCATTGAGAAAATGTCTAACATGTTAAAAGCACTCACTACCAGAGTCAACACAGTAGAGCAAAACAATGTTACTGCGGCTGCAATGGACAAGATCAAAGAGCAAATGAGCAAGATTTCTGAGGATTTCACCTATGTGGAACGGCCTCCCACTCCTTTGGATGTGAAGGACAAACTCCCTGAAAAGTTCTCCACTGCTGATATTCCAAAGTTCAAGCCTACTAACAATCCAATATTCCATTTGAAGGCGTTCTATGCAACCATGGCTCTTAAGGGATTGGACGTAACACTCTTCCCTACGGTGTTCCCTCTCTCCTTAGAACATGCTTGCCAACAATAGTTTTATTCCCTAGATGCCAAGCGTACTGCGACTTGGCAAGATGTCACCGACAGTTTCATGAACCGTTACAAGTGTAACATTCAAATTAAAACTTCTGAACGTGAACTCTCCATTCTCAAACAGAAAGAGAATGAAGGCTTCACTGCTTATCTGAACAGGTGGAGGGAAACAGATGCACTCTTGGTAGATCCTCCCAAAGAAAAAGAGATGATTCGCCTCTTCATCAAAAATTTGACTCACAAGTACAAGCAACATCTCAAATTTCTTCCACTGAACACTTTCGAAGCAGTATACGACATCGGCATCAATATCGAGGACGAACTAATAAAGACTGCTGGTAGTAACAATAATAACACTTGGAAAAACAAGAAGAACGACCATCCTTCTTCTTCGTCTTTTAAGCACGAAAATACTACCAACAATATAAGCCAAGTTGATCTCAATGAAGTGTTAGCTCTTGATGCTCCATTGCCCAAGAAGAAAAGAACTTACACTTCTTTAGGAATGACTTATGATGTGGCCTTTGATCGTCTTTACGGCCAAGGCTTGATCACACCTATTGGGCCATTTCCAGAGCCAAAACCTGAAGAAAGGAGCGCCAAATGGAATCCCAATGCCCATTGCAAGTACCATCAAGCTAAGGAAGGGGCCACACTATAGAGCAATGTTGGAATTTGAAGGACGTCATTCAAGACTTGGTGGATGCAAACAAACTTCATGTCCCTCCGGGCGGCTAGAAGTAATGAACACAAGGTGCACAACAGATCCTTTGTGCAAGATTTCGTGATTTCTTTCTTTATCATTCATCTCCATTCCCCATTCATGTCTAGCATAGGTTTTCCATTTCGAATTTGTATATGTTTCATGTGTTTCGTTCACCTCTTCCATTAATAAAATGAGCAAATTTCCCTTACATCTCGATCATAGCATTTTTCATTCATTCATTCTTTCAAAAAAAAAAACAAAATTAAAAAAAAATAAAAAAAATAAATTGCCGAACTAAACACAAGGTATACCAATGATTTGAGGCACCTTTGAACCCCATTCATTCCCTTTAAACCATTTTCAAACAATCATTCCATTTCTTCGTCAACCACTTTGAGCCTCGTCTAACGATTGATCTTATTTATTCAACCCACATTCACTTAACCCTAGGATGGGAAGGTGTGCAATTTGTTAACAGTAAGAAAGCAAGTTCAAATCTAAAGAAAAAAAAACAAAGAAAAAGGTAAATAAAAACAATGTCTAAAGGCAAGTGTTCCAATGTCTTCGATATGAACACGTCTCAAATTGCGTCTCTCATCGAGTGCTTGGTACCGTGCCTGAGAAACATGAATGCTAAGTGAGTGATGGACCGCATGATCTGAGATTGCCTACATTGATTTAAAAGAATGAAAAAAAAAAGAAAAAAAAAATTTTAAAAAAATGAAAAATAAACTTGCAAAATTCAAGATTTTCAAATTCACAATTACACATCTTAGGGATTCTCTCAGGTCTTGAGCCTTTTACCCTTTTCTTCTTTAAACCACCAACTTAACCACGCTACAACCCTTGAAAAGACCTCTTTGAGGTGTACATACACTTGTGCAAAGTTCAGTTAGAGCTACGTTCGGCCTGATTCCTAATGGATACGTAGGCAACCTCACATCGAGGTGCGGCCACATTCATATTCATATCCATGAATGATCGAGTCAAAGAATATCCAATACTTACCCCTACCCATTTAGAACTAGACTTGGGGGGCTTGAACCCACATCACTTAGCTTACCCAGCCTAACAAGAGTCATCATCTTTGACTCTTCTAACATCTATTTCCATCACCACAATCTTTGCAGCCAACCTTAGTATCACTTTCACACACTTCACTCACACATACATAGCCATATCATCCTTCCCTTTAAGAACCCTTTATCATGAAATCTTATTTCAACACTGTGCATGTCATCATCTTTCAAGACAACATTCATTAGAAGAAACATTGTATACTTGCCTAGCTTCCTTACCTGAGCAATGTTCATTGTTTCACGCATCGCATAATGCGCTGAGCAACATTTATATGTCAATGATTTTTAATCATACAAAGCATATCGTGCTTAGATCCTTGACCTAAGAAACGTTCATTATGCAATAATCACTTCATCTATATACGTGCTTAGCTTCTAGACCTAAGTAACGCTCAAGATCTATGATGCTTAGCTCCATGACGTAAGTTCATTTATCTATCATGTCACAAGATGTAATTGTCCTTAGCCTCCTGGCCTAAGAACATGCATCATGCATACATTATTTTCAAGACAAGCAATTTAATCCATGCGATTCATTTCGTCTTGCTCAACGAAGAAGTTCAACACTTTTTCCCTTTTTCATAACTTTTCTTTTGGGGAAATTCAAAAAATTTTTCAAAATTTTTTATCGAGGGAAGTTCGTAAATAAAATTTCTTTTTCACGTCTTTCTTTTTCGAGAGAAAGTTGGTACCCTCCACTCGTCTCATGACAAAAATTACGGAAAATTTTTGCTTTTTGCATTGTTGATTCCTTGTGTTTGCTCATACATTTAAATCATACTTATACACACACAATCACAAGTCATACACATGTCGTGTCAAGTCAAACTTGGTCAAGTCAGTTGGTCGAGTCAATCATAGTCTATACGAGTCCCTTGGTAAATTTTATTTTGCAAGTCTCAATTACAGCTTACGTCCGGGGACAAGCGGACCATCTACAGCCCACGTCCGGGGACAAGCGGACCATCTACAACCCACGTCCAGGGACAAGCGGACCATCTACAGCCCACGTCCGGGGACAAGCGGACCATCTATAGCCCACGTCCGAGGACAAGCGGACCATCTATAGCCCACGTCCGGGGACAAGCGGACCAACTATAGCCCAAGTTCGGGGACAAGCGGACCAACTATAGCCCACGTCCAGGGACAAGCGGACCAACTACAGCCTACGTCCGGGGACAAGCGGACCATCTACAGCCCACATCCGGGGACAAGCGGACCATATATAGCCCACGTCCTGGGACAAGCGGACCATCTATAGCCCACGTCCGGGGACAAGCGGGCCAACTACAGCCCACGTCCGGGGACAAGCGGACCATCTAAAGCCCACGTCAGGGGACAAGCGGGCCATCTACATCCCACGTCCGGGGACAATCAAACTACCATCATTTCCCGGCGTAAGGTTCTCAATACACAGAGACTTGCAATCTCATCATCCGATAAATCTTTCCTCAAGCATGGAAAATGTCATCCGCTGGATTTCTTCAAGCATAGAAACCCGCCAAATTCATACGTTCAGTTTCCTCAAGCATGGAAAGTATCATTCGGTGGATTTCTTCAAGCATAGAAAGCTACCAAACTCATCAGTCGACTTTCCTCAAGCATGGAAGGTATCTCAACGTCACGTCATCTGGTGGATTCCTTCAAGCATAGAAAGCTACCAAACTCATTTGTCACTGATACACTAGTGTCGGATACGTATTCTATCCCTTTACTCTTTTTCTGTAGAACTAACATTCTTCTACAGGTATCGGCGTATACAGAGTGATTTAAGATCGCATAACGTATTAAATCATTCTCCGTCCCTATCGACTACTTTGACTATCGTTTTCGAAACTGACGTTTCTACAAACTCAGTCAAAGTGGGGCTTTTGTAGACACCTAAAAATGTCTCCCCAAAACCAAATCATTCTCTATTCCTCTCATATACTCCAAAAATCATTCTCTCTCTCTCTCTCATATTCTAAGCCTTAAAACTATATTCTTAAACACTATTCTTCCCTTAAGCACTCCAAGGAGTCCATACATAACCCGAGGTTCCGTCCTTAAACCAAGGTGTGAAAGGTACAAATAACTGAAGGTTTGGACCAAATCAACTTTACTTTTTATTTAATTATTTCAATTTGATTTATTTTCGTTGAATTTACTAACAATTTATTCATGATGTAGCAGTTTTAAGGAACATGCGTAATGTGAGTAATTAATTAATTAATTATTATTATTTATTGCTAATATCATGATTAGTATTATTATTTGATTGGAATAACGCTTTTATTGTTGAATTGCTTCCAATATTAATGTTTATTCTTATATTTATTATTTATTGATCACGATATTGCATGTTAAAGGGAATATGTAATTGAAAATCACGACTAATAAGATAATTTGGACAACCGGTTTAGGTTCCTTTAAGCTTGTTGTTTAATCGAAGTGATCACAATATTTTAGAATTATATGTGTATTAATATTCAACCAATTTAGCATAATAATAGTTTGGAGCAAATTGAATCTTTGTTTGTATGCCTTTGAGATCACATGAATACTTTTCGCTATAAGAATCGAGTATAGGCCAATACGGGCGAATGTGACTCCATGACTCACTTCGTACCATCATCCCCGATCTTCCTTTCGTGGTTCCGAACCATATGGAGTTAGTAATCTCATGGATTATGAATGGGGTGTAACCTTCACGGGTCAATCGTTGTTGCCTATCGTTGTCCCTTAATCGTGGTTGCCTTAAATGATCCGTGAACGGTTTACAAGTTCCTTACAAACTTGTTGGCGGCTCCCTACTTTATTTGTCCCGAATCGTTGTCCCTAATCGTAATGTCAATTCTCACTTCCTAGGAGTGCCAAGCATATTCACAACATGCTTTTACGTAGGTGCACTTCAAACGACGCCTACCAGTACCAACAAGACATATAGCCAATATTGTTTCGGGGTTTTCTGATGTCCTGCGGGAGAGCTACAATTCCGAGACTGGAACCGGACGCCTGTACCTGCAAAATAACGGAGACTCCTGAGAGCTCCGCCTCCAACGGTCAAGTTAGTACCTGATTAAGGAGTAATTAATACAGAAATTAAAGTAATAAGGTCTCTCTAGGTGAGAGTATTTAATGTAGGTAATCTGCTTTGCTAGCGAGATCAGCCGGTTATTAGTGTGTTCCGTAATGTATTCGGTCCCCTGATTAATGAGGATTAATCGAGTATTTATAGCCTTGGGAAGCGTGCAACTCTCTAGGTTTAAGGTAAACCTAGGGCCGAACGGGCTTCTAGACTGAAATGGGCCTTGATGGCCGGTTGTCCCATTTGGCATGGGTGGACACGTGGCGTGTCTTAAGTGGTCCGTGGAGGACGCGTGGCGGAACCTGGTTGGTCCACTTGTCAAACGGCGCTTGGTGGATAAAAATCCCCTAATCATTTGCCCCTCACAGGTGGCACGCGACTGGTCACGTGTCGCCTGTGACAGGTGTCGCACGGTGACAGGCGACGGCCCGTTACAGGTGTCACCTTGCAGACGGCCGGGAGACTCTCCCGCCCAAATTTGAATTCGGAGGCGACCCTTCGCCTTCTCATTTTGCCTATAAAAGGAAGTGCTGACTTCGGTCATTTTCACATTTGAGAATTTTTGCGAGAACATTCGGACCCCTGAACTTGCTCTGACATTTTCGGACTTTTTCTGCCTACCGCCTGTTCTGACAAGCCGACTGACCCGAACTTTCAGGACTTCATCAACTGTCATCCGTTCAGGTAACTCAGTTCTCTTACTCTTAATTTTCTTTTTATTTTTTGAAATGGCACCATGGAAGCACACGACACGCCCTAAGTTAGTGATCAGCCGGTCACCGGGGACGGCTGAATCTAGGACTAGGAGTGCCGCCTGCCCTTTTCTGGACCCATCTTTGCCCTTTATACAAAGTCCGACTGAATCTGTGTCTATGCAGAACGTGATGGCCAGAACAAAAAAGACTGCTAGAATATCAAACTCAGACGGCTCCTCCCAAAGGGTACTCCTTAGCGAAACATCTGACCAGGCGCCAGATGTGGAACGAGGCGACTGTCAAGCTGACAGTTCTGAGAGAGGGACCAAGGTGTTCCCTTCTCATCTAACCGTGGACATGTCTAATTTACCTTCTGCTCCTTCTAAGGGAGAGGAGGCGGGCCCCTCTAGGGGAGGGGAGGAGTCGTCCTCTTCGGACTCGTCAGGGGACGAGTCCGATTCCAGCTCTTCTGACCATAGTTCTTCTGACCATAGTTCTTCTGACTCAGAAGAAAAACATAACCGCCTACAAGAGGCGAGAAGTTCCCATGCAGTGGAGAAGGGGGATAATTGGGCAGAGCCGTCCGCCTCTTACAGAGAGGAAAACACCCCCTACTACTGCAGGGTGCCCCGGGGCCGGATCGCAACCATGCGAGACAACGTGGCGAGCTTTATTGCTAACCACAAAATGGGCCCGGAGTATTTACTGTTTGTGCCGGATCCAGAAGATACTGTCGTCTGGCCGGCTGGTACCAGCTATGGTGACGGCTGTTTTGGCTGCTATGTGGCGGCCATCAAAGCTGGTCTGCGCTTCCCATTACATCCGGCTGTTCAGCGGATTTTAGATGGGTATGATCTGGGGTTATGGCAGTTAGCCCCCAACTCTTGGGTAAACGTACTCGGCTATGTGGCCGGGTGCGAACTGAACGGGGTGGAGCCAAGTTTTGAGGCTTTCGCCCACATGAACTATCTCAGCCGGACCCCTAAGTCGGGAGGTACCGGCTGGTATCAACTAACAAGCCACAGGGGTTACCTCATGACGAGAGGTAAGGCAAACAAATGGAAGGATTGGCGGAACACCTTCCTTATTATCGAGAGTTCAGACACGGAGCTGAACAAACGTTTTAACAAGTGGAACAGGGATCCGCCTCTTCTTGCAGGCGGCCGCAGCATGCCGCCTGTTCCCCCAAAGGCTAAAAGAGAGATCCTAGACAAAGGACTCTTCAAAGTAGAGACTAGGGTGAACTCTACTTCAGGGGTACGAGAGCAAGTACCCCTACACTGCGTCCCGAGCTTCAAGTGGCTCTATGATGAGTACTTCTTGGCCGCCTGTGGCCTCGGCAGTCGGTGCTCTAGAGGTAGCCGGCCTGACGAATACTCTGTTTTTTCACGCCTTGTTTACTTGGGATTTTTACTAACTTTGCTGTTTATTTCTTTCAGCCGACGCCATGAGTAAAATAACAGCATCTAAGACTGCGGCGGCCATGCTGCGGGTTTCGCTAATGAAGCAGTCGTACGCCGACTCCCCCAGCAAGGAGGCACCCTTGGTAAGCTTTGAAAACTCTTCCCCTTTAAGTTGTATTATGCATATACTAACTCTTTTTGTTTTCAGTCTGGCACTCCAAGGGCTTCTTCCTCGCAACAGCCGGACCCCAAGGCCCGGAGAACGACTGTTGCAAGCTCTCCTGGGTCTTCCAGGAAAACAGTGGCGGCTGAGAAGCAGCCGGCCACTTCCTCAAAAACCCAGGCGGGGCCGCCTAGATGTATGGACACTTGCTTGTAAAAACTCACTCTTGCTTCCTTCTTGATTAGGTCTAACTTGTTTTTCCTTTTGCTTAATGCAGCCGGCCCCCAGGGACTTGACTTGGTTGAGGTAGCCAAGTCAATGGTTAAAGTAGTTCCTCCCTCTGACAGGGAGGCGGTCAAGGGTGCCGGCACCCTTGACCTCGATGGAATTTCGGGGATCCTAGCTGAGGTATACCCTTTTGAAGTTCCAGGACGCCTGTTAACCCTTTTGATTGGAAACTGACGCCTGTTTTTCTTTGTACTTAGGCCCTGCTCCGAGTCAACAGCCTTCGCAAGCCGATTGATCGGAAAAACAAAGAGGTAAAGGCCGCAAAGGCTATGGCCGCCTCCAGCTGTGATAAAGCAATGTTTCAAATTGCCCAAAATGAAGTACTGACCATTGATCTTCTTTATTATCAGGCGCAGGCGACCGCCGCTGTTCGGGCTCAGCTAGAGGCGGCCCAAAAGAAGGTTGACGAGCTGGAGGGGACCGTCACCAAATTTAAAGCCGAGCTGAAACCCCTTCGCCAGAAAATGCACTCTTACGAAGCCATGGAGAAATCTTTGGCTAACGTAAAAGAACGCCTGGTGAACCAGGAGAAGAGTCTTACCCAAGAGCTCTCGGACAAGGCCGAGCAAGAAAAACAAGAGCTCGTCCGGGAGATGGTGGAAGACTCCGCCCAAATCCAACGCATGACCTGGGAACGACTGTTCCCCAGTGCCGACTTTGCCTCATGGGAAAGAACGTACCGCCAGTGTTCGGAAATATATAATCAACAGATCCTGGCGGCTGCTGAAGAAGAGGCGATGGACGTTGCGTTGGAGGAGGAAGAGCCGGTTGTGGCGCTTGTGCCACTTGGGGGAAAGGCATCAAAAGATGATGCAGCGAAGGCCGAGTCCAGCAAGAAGAGTGCTGACCAGGCGGCTGCTGCTGATACTGAACTGCCCCCTTCTTAAGCTTTAAGTATATTTTTTTTTTTTTTCCACGGCCTGCGTGCCGTTTGCTTTGTAATTACCCGGCCAGGGGGCCGGGGTTTTGAATATTCTGCTGGTCTTTTATGGCCGGCTCATTTTAATCAAATTTTTTGTTTTTGTTCAAATTTGTCTAAGTATTTGAAATTTGCTCACTAGACAGACTGTTGTGTATGGCCGAACGTTAAGACAGGTACAAATAGTAAGTATGCCGCCTATGCCCCTGGACGACTGGTTGTCTGTTTCCAGGATAGATGATCAGTCGGCCATTTAATCAATCGGTATTCGAACTCTTTATTCAATTTGACCAAGTAAATAGAATTACCAAGTAGCCAAGGAATTTAAGTAGGAAAACAAGCGGCGGGTACCGGTTGTTTCCCTTTATTGCCAATGTTGGCCTCTAATTTGTTATTTGTTAACCTAGCAAGAGTATTGGTTGAGAGCCTTTGTTTATTAAAAACAAGTGGACGACTCGTACCTTTTAGGCTCAGTACTAAGTTTGAGTGACTATTAAGTTAACATAGGAGTTACTTAGTCTTCGTCACAATCTTGATTGAGTAGTAAAGGTATCAGGCGGCGTAGGCCGGCTAGACCCCTTGATTTACCAATGTTTGTTGGCTATTTACTCAATAGGTTATCCAGTAGGAATAGGGGTTCGAGTGCCCTTGTTTGTATAAAACAGGCGGACGACTCAAACTTTTTAGGTTCCATACCAAATTTGAAGGAGTGACTATGAGTTAACTTTGGAGTTACTCAGTCGCCGTCACTTTTGTTTGAGAAGTAGAGGTACCAGGCGGCGTAGACCGGCTAGACCCCTTGATTCGCCAATGTTTGTTGGCTATTAACTCAATAGGTACCCCCTGCATTTATCCCAAGTAATACAGGCGGTTAGTGATAGAGTTATCCTTGTCTCAAAAACGGCTACGTGGTTGCCCTTTGGGACAGTCGTATAGGTGCCGTGTAATTAGTTTATAGAACAATGTTCCACCCAAAAGGGAGCTGCTCTCTGCGACGAATTTCATCCGAATGGATGCCGCCGGACGCCTGCTATAATGTTGGGACAGGTCGGATTAGTTTTTAAAAGTTAGATCAGTTGACTAGGCGCCTGGTCTGATCATTCGGCCAGTGGCCTTGGTATGTTCTTGGTGAACGTATGTGCTAAGTAAAAGAAGGGTAGCCGCCTGTTAGTTACAGGATCGGCCAGGCCCTAAACTTTTTAGCTAAGTATTGTGAGTAAAATACTCGAGGGAGAGTAGCCGACTGTAATGGAACAGACGGCATGCCCCTGTAAAGATAAAGAGTGAAACTCAATGGAGAGTAGCCGACTGTAAAGGTACAGACGGCATGCCCCTCGTAATACAAAATTGAATAGTAAGTGCCAACTTTATTAAGTAGCTCTTTACTTTACATCATTCAAAAGAAATATTTCTTAAGGTTATCTACATTCCAAGTTCGAGGCAACGGTTGTCCGTCTGGTGTTTCCAGACGGTAGGTACCGTCCCTGACTTCCGCATAGATTCGGTAGGGTCCTTCCCAGTTGGGAGTTAGTTTGCAAGACTCGTTAGCCCTACCAACTGCTTCCATTTTTCTAAGTACAAAGTCCCCTACTTTGAGTGGACGCCTGTGCACTTTTTTGTTGTATGATCTAGTCATTCTCAGGCGGTAGATTTAATAGCGCAAAACAGCATTGCCCCTCTTTTCAGGAAGTGAGTCTAATGCCAGGCGCATAGCTTCCCAGTTTGCCTCTTCGTCATATAGCATTACTCGAAGAGTCGGCTCGTAGTGTTCTATTGGAAGAACAGCTTCTGCACCATAAGTTAGGAGGAATGGAGTTTCTCCAGTCGCCCCTTTTTCAGTCGTCCTAATGGCCCAAAGAACATGTGGTAGTTCATCTGCCCATAGGCCGCCTGCTCGTTCAATTTTTTTTCTTGAGACCGTCTGAGATGATTTTATTAAAGGCTTCTACCTGGCCGTTTGCTTGTGGACGGCCGACAGATGCAAAGTAATGTCCAATTCCTTGGTCTCCCAACCAGCTTTTGAGAACAGGCGTCTCAAATTGGGGACCATTATCAAAAACCATAGACATGGGAACCCCGAACCGAGTGATGACGTTTTTCCAAATGAATGAAATTACATCTTTCGTCTTGATTCCCTTTACAGCCTCCGCCTCTACCCATTTAGTGAAGTAGTCAACGGCAACAAGTATATACCTTCTGCCGCCTGTAGCAGGCGTATATGGACCCAGAATGTCCATGCCCCACTTAGCAAACGGTAGTGGGCTGTGAATGGTAGTGAGGTCAGTAGCCGGACGGTGAATTAATTTGCCAAACCTTTGGCACTTGTCACATTTTTTCACCATCTCCATTGCATCTGCTTCCAAAGTAGGCCAAAAGTAGCCCTGCCGCCTTGCCCTTTGAGCAAGCATCCTACCACCTATATGGGAAGCACAGAAACCAGAGTGAAGATCATCTAGTATCTCTCGTCCCTTTTCAGGAGTAACACACTTTAAGAAGGGTTGAAGGTGCCCCCTCTTGTGCAGTTCCCCCTGTATCATTTCAAAACAGGAGGCTCGTTTTTTCAGTGATGCCGCCTGTTGAGGATCATCCGGCAGTGTACCGTTTGTCAGATATGCCCTGATTGAATCCATCCAGGTTGAGCTTCTGTCTAGAATTCCAATAGGATTTTCCTCGATGCTTCTCTTCTCCATTACTTCCCAAAACACAGTTCGAGGAGTATCGGAGGAGGCGGATGATGCTAATTTCGAGAGTGCATCTGCCTGGTTGTTTTCTGATCTCGGTACTTGGATCAGATGGAAATCCTCAAGGGAGCCGACTGCTTGTCGGACCGCCTGTAAATATTTGATCATGGCCGGATGTGTTGCTTCGTATTCGCCATTGTACTGACTCACTATCAGTTGTGAATCAGAACAGGCGTCTATTTTCCTTGCCCCGGCCGCCTTACACATGCGGATCCCGGCTAGTAAAGCTTCATATTCTGCCTCATTGTTTGAAGCCTGGAAACTGAAGCGTAGAGCATACTCGAACCTGTCGCCCTCTGGAGATTGACATACGACGCCTGCTCCACAACCGTTTGAAGTAGAGCTTCCGTCCACATATACCTTCCAGACTTGGTCTGGAACTTGAGAGTCAGGAGGACGAGTCATCTCTACAATAAAGTCAGCAAAGGCTTGCCCCTTCACTGCTTTTCTAGGCTCGAAAGTAACTTCGAGACTGCATTTCTATGGCCCATTTGATCATTCGTCCGGAGGACTCCATGGTGGTAAGGGGCCGTTTGATCGGTTGGTCGGTATACACGACGACTGCATGTGCCAGAAAGTAGGGCTTCAATTTTTTAACAGCCATGAAGAGTGCAAGACCAAATTTCTCCACTAGGGGATACCTCAACTCGGCATTTTTCAGTACGTGACTGACAAAGTAGACCGGAAGTTGACAGCCGTCCCTTTCAGCAAGGAGCACCGCGCTTAACGCATGATCAGAGACGGCCAGGTACATGTAGAGATTTTCTTTGGGCAAAGGGCTGACCAGCCTTGGCAAGGAATGCAAGTGAACCTTTAATTTCTGGAAGGCGGCCTCAGCATCCGGCCCCCATTCAAACCTTGCCTTTTTCTTAATTGCCTGGAAAAAGTATAGGCATTTGTCGCCTGATCGGCTTAGAAATCTTCCCAAGGCCGCCAGACAACCTGTTAACTTCTGAACCTCTCGGACGGTACGAGGCGACTGCATGTCAATGACCGCCTGTACCTTCTCAGGGTTCGCCTCTATTCCTCTCTGGTTTCTTGAACAGGCGCACTCTCCTTGACATTGTCAAGGTCTGTTTTTTCTCCACTTGACCCAGTGGCCATAACAGTGGGCTTGACATCCGAGAGATAGCACTCTCGGGCCATCCTCTGATCTCCCCTTAGGGAGCCGACTGTTCCATTATCCCTCTCAAACTTAAGCAGCATAAGAGACGGGATTATAACAGCCTTGGCACTATTCAGGGTTGGGCGACCCAGAATCATGTTGTAGGCAGAGAGTTCCTCTACAACTAGGAATCGGACTACCATGTGTCGTCCTTCCCCTTTTTCGCCCAGGCGGACGGGTAGATCAACTCGTCCCAGTGGGTGGACGACTCCTCCTCCAAACCCTATTAAAGGGTGGGAGGCCGGATGTATGCAGTCCGTCTGATATTTCAGTTTTGACAGACATTTGCTGCTGATGAGATCTGAAGAGCTCCCAGTATCTATGAGGATTCGACCAACTCTCTGGTTGGCCACTTTACATTCAATAACGAGAGGGTCGTCATGCGGCCCCCTTATTCCTCCTAGATCCTCTTCAGTGATGACAATCTCAGGAAATGTATATTTGGACGGTCGTTCTTGGTGAACGGAATTTACATCTAACCGCCTTATATTATCTTTGTTGCCCCTAATAGTGGGGCCGCCTCCTGAGAAGCCGCCTGCAATGGTGTAGACGACTGCATCATCTGTATCGGAACTGTCGGCCTGTTGATTCTTTTTGGCCGACTGCTTTTTTGAGGAAGTATTCCCCGTAGATTTCTTGACATAAGTGTCAAGATCACCTTGATCAGCCAAGCGGTCTAGGTACCGCATGAGACTAATGCAGTCGTTGGTGTGATGACCAATGTCATCATGATAAGCACAGATTTTGTCTTGGTTCCGGTTGCTCGCAGAACCCTTCATGGGGAGCGGTTTCTCAATTGAGAGCCGTCCCTTTATTTCTTTTAGGATAAACTGGTTATCCTTGTTAAACACATACTTTGGGGAGTATGGTTTGAATTCCTTTTTCTTCTTGGCCGGCTGTTTAGAGGAATCAGCCGCCCAGACCCCTTTTCTTTTTTCATCTTTGTTGGACGACTGTTTCTGTCGTCCTTCTCTATTGTCGAACCTCTTCCCGTCCGACTGTTTCATTGTACACAGATCAGTCGCCTGTATATAGGCTTCTGCTTCAATCAAGGCCTCTTGAAGAGTCGCCACCCTTTTTCGAACTAAATCAAATTTGAAGGTAGACCCGTCTTTGAGACCTCTAAAAAAGTCAGTATAAGCTACCTCATCCGGTAACCCTTGAATCTGTATTCTCATCAGGTTGAACCGCCTGATGTAGGAACGAAGCCCCTCCTTTTCACCCTGCTGAATTGTTCCCAAATCAAGGGTCGTTTTCTTCGCAGGGATGTTCATTGCAAAGTTGGAGGCAAATAAGTAAGCAAGCGTCCTGAAACTGTTTACACAACCAGTCGGCAGGTTGCCGAACCATTGCTGTGCAATTCCCTTGAGAGTTGCTGGGAAACACTTGCACCAAGTGGGATCATCCAACCCTTGAAGGTACATCAGGTTGGTGAATGCCATCAGATGGTCTTCCGGGTTAGTAGTGCCATCATAGGCGCCTACTAAAACATTTTTTACTTTGGCCGGCTGAGCGGCTTCAGTAATTTCCTTGGAGAAGGCCGACGGCTGTTCACCAAGTCTAAGCAGCCGTAGCTGCCAGTCCATAGGTTGGACGTTTTTTGCTGCAGGTCCACCAAATGGAGGTGGCTGCATAAAATATTGTTGTTGCGGCACAAATGGCAAATTTGGTACCGCCTGCGCACTATGAAAGCCAGACTGTCGGGAGGTGCCGCCTGACTGACTCTCATGGTACGACTGAGTTGGCCTCATCGAGGCATTTCGCAAACTGTCCTGAAAATTTGAAGTAGAAGCCGACTCTGATAATCGGTCACTCTTCTTCTGCTCTAGCAGGTGCCGAGCATCTGTGAACGTTTGCTTTGACCCATCCGCCTGAATATGACGAACCGGTTTCCTATTTCCCGTAGGATAACGGAGTTTTGTGAAATCAAGAGCAGACGGCTCCCGCTTCTTAGATTTAGGATGGGGAGTCGCCTCTCGCCCTTGAACTGGCTTCCTCTTCAGTGAAGTGTAAGGTTTTTTGGCCGCCTGCTCTTTGACTGAAGCAGGCGGTTTTTTGTTGATCAACTCTTGGATCTCTCCCTTGAATCCCCTCATGAAGGTCATGAGTTCGTTCCTTGTGATGGGAGCAGACCCATCAGTCGGCTGTTGCCGAGCAAGCGGTGCGCCTGCTGGCTCGCTTCCTGTTTGAAGATACTCCCGTTCCCTTATTTCAGTATGACGGGTACGGCGGGCCCTTAGGGTCCCGTCTGGAGCTGTATGAGTTTCAACTTCAAATTCACTTTCGGTATCATGGTCCGACTGAACTTGAGGGTCGTCTAGGGGACGCCTCTCTTCTGGGGTCGGTACAGACTTGGATGCCATCTCTGAAGTACTCTCCCCACAGACGGCGCCAAATGTTTCGGGGTTTTCTGATGTCCTGCGGGAGAGCTACAATTCCGAGACTGGAACCGGACGCCTGTACCTGCAAAATAACGGAGACTCCTGAGAGCTCCGCCTCCAACGGTCAAGTTAGTACCTGATTAAGGAGTAATTAATACAGAAATTAAAGTAATAAGGTCTCTCTAGGTGAGAGTATTTAATGTAGGTAATCTGCTTTGCTAGCGAGATCAGCCGGTTATTAGTGTGTTCCGTAATGTATTCGGTCCCCTGATTAATGAGGATTAATCGAGTATTTATAGCCTTGGGAAGCGTGCAACTCTCTAGGTTTAAGGTAAACCTAGGGCCGAACGGGCTTCTAGACTGAAATGGGCCTTGATGGCCGGTTGTCCCATTTGGCATGGGTGGACACGTGGCGTGTCTTAAGTGGTCCGTGGAGGACGCGTGGCGGAACCTGGTTGGTCCACTTGTCAAACGGCGCTTGGTGGATAAAAATCCCCTAATCAAATATCATCCTTAGTAATATCAAAATACCATCCTACGATAGATTGGTATTGTCATATTATTGTGATTGGTATCATAAATAAACAAATATTGTTGTTGGTATCAAGCTATGTTTAGTTGGTATCCTAATTCCGACTTTGTTGGTATCTAGCTGCGTTCGATTGGTATCAGAGCCATACGATTGAAAGCTAAACTAGGTTGTTAAAATTAAGTAAAACTGGAGAATACTAGACCTTCTACTGAGTGTAAGAAGCCTGAGTTTAAGAATTATTATCATATTCCTTAAAACACTAATAATTTTGGCCCATTCCTTAATTATATAGTAGATCAAATTGGTGAGCTTTAGGTAGAAGTTGGTAGCATACATTGTCGTTGCATGAGCAATGAACATAAGCTATTAACAGAAATATCAGAGACTAATTAAAATTTAAGTGAGCTAAAAGAACAAGTTAAACAAGTACAACTTGCTTTAACAAACGAGGTTAGACATCAGTTTAACAAAGATGTATCACCTAGTAAAGAAAAGATTGTTCCTTATAAATATAAGGAAAATTTGGATTTTGGTACCTCAAATATGGGGCTAATTAAATTTTTGTACCCATTTAAAATTTATTTTTAAATTGGTACCTCCAAAAACACATGACTGTAGCTTTCAATACCTCCGTCCAACTTCTGTTAAGTTTTCTGTTAGTGGGGCCCAGCCATGCTCGTGCCACCTTCCAGCCGCCCCCTCCTCCCCCTCAGCCACTACACTGCCAACCTCCCTCCTTATACCTGCCCAACGGAGACCACCAAGCTACAGCAGGCTGTCGCCGCGGTCAGGCACGAATCCCAGCCACAGTAGGCTGTCGCCGCGGCCAGGAACGAATCCTAGCCACATTAGGCTGCCGCCGCGGCCAGGAATCAATCCCAGCCACAGCAGGATGCCGCCGCAGCCTGGCACGAAACCCAGCCACAACAGGCTGCCGCCACGGCCAGGAACAAGGGAGAGGGAAGGCTGTGGTTGCGCTAGGGTTTCGGGGAAGGGGAAAACAGGGGTTATGGGCCCTTATGGCTGAGATTGGAAGAGGGAAAAGGGAGAGGGTAGGGAAAACTAGGTAAATGATTTGGATAATAATGATGTTGGAGAATGATTGAAAATAAACTAGGTAAAATGAAGTTAAATGATTTGGACTTTCTACCCATAGAAGTTGTCCAACAAAGATTGAAAATAAACTAGGTAAAAGAGTAATGGATAATAATGATGTTGGAGAAGAAATTATTAATGAAAACATTAATGTAAATAATGTTATACAAAGACCAAGGTATCAAGGAGAAGGAAGTTGCACTCAACCAAGATACATACTAGGGAAAACTACCCGGTTTAGTGTCAAGGTTATGCCTAACCAAATCCCTAAAAAAGAAGAAGTAACTCTTGAACCCATAAGTCAAACTAGATATAAGCTTAAGTTATATGGAGTAAGAGATAGACAAGATGTTTTAGATCAGTGCAAGAAGAACTTGAGTAGCGTACTCAATTTAAACACTGAATGGACTTCTAAAATTTTCTTAAATTAAATCGAACATAGTTGATGGTATAGATGAAGAAGTCAAACCTACATAAAGAGCTAGTGAATCTCCTACTAGAATGTTTAGGATGTTATGTCAATACATTGAGTTAGAATTCATTGGTCCGAGAGTTGATCCTAATGAAAAACGAATGGAATACCAAAGAAAGTTAAGTAATTTGTCCATCTGTAATATGAAATATGTTGAAAGTTACATTATGGAGTTTAGGACATGTTATTATAAAATTGGTGAAAATAAAACAAATCTAGGAATGTTCTATGATAAATTACCAAGCCCCCTTAATGAAGAAATTAGTGAAAAGTATCAAGAATGGAGAGAGAAATTCTTAGCTAGGGATGCCCTAGGAAATAGAATTGTTTTTCTAAGAAAATGGATTGAAAAGAAATGTAGAGAATCTCACTTGTTAGGATTTCCCAAATGACTATGGATGCGAAAGAAAAAACTATAATAAGAGAAGGAATTATGATAGGTCTTTCCACAAAACTATACTCTAAAGTCTAAACCAAGTATTGAATTGCAAATAGAGCCATGAAAGAGTATGAGAGAGAAAGACACATAATCCAAGTATTTAATTGCAAATTGAGTCATGAAAGAGTATGAGAGAGAAAGACACTAACTCTAATCCAAGTATTGAATTGCTAATAATACGATTTCTAACCCCAATGACACATAATCCAAACATATAAATTACAGATCGAATGCACAAACACTCGCACACAATTAAAGTAATATATGATGCAATCAGGTAATTAGCAACCTAAACCAAGGATCAAGACACATAATATCTGGCAAAACACTCTACAGTCATGATAGGTTAAGAGATAATCATGAATCTGCATTTTAGGTAAAAGATTTTCAATCGGTTACCAAGTCTGTCTTCACCTTACCACTTTCAGAAGCTCTACTCGAAACTTTTCAACCTCACGAGCCATCGACATGATATTCTTCTCCATGAAAGCTTTCCTAAATATAACACAAGAGCAAACTCACCTAAATAAATAAACAGAACTTGAAAATCAGCAAAAGATATTAACAATGTGTTTGTTTACAAAAGGCTAAAGTTATGTGCCTCTTCCGTTAATTATTTGTTTTATTTAGTTCCACCTTTGATTAGCTATTTTAAAGCTAATCAAAATGATAGTGGACTGTGAGGCAGTCTTAATTTCATAATATGAGGAAAATACCTCTGGGAGATTGGGACTTATGGTATTTGTCGAGCAGAGACACAAGGCGTCCATCCTGTGTATTCTCCTCCAAGACCTACAAAAGAGAGCAAAATTAAAAAGAGTTGAATACAACAAATCCTACATTATTTTTATTTAACATAACCGCAAGCCAAACCTCTATTATTTGCATGACAATGTGATTGACAAGCAAATTCAAGAGCAAAGCATTCCGTGGTAAAAAAAAGACTTGGGTTGAGACTTGAGACTTTAAGATTATGCAATTGATAATCCAGAACAGTTTATCAGGTTCACATTTCACATCTCCGGCTAAGATATCCTAAAACAAGATGCTCCTACAACACCATTGACCATACCATACTAATACTTTTTATTTTTTTTAAAAACCATATCATAATAGTTTAAGTTTATCTCAAATCCTCAATTTTAAAGTTTCTAATATACTCCTAATCACAAACCTAAGGGTGTCCAAATACTCCATTAATCATATTACTAAATCCATTATCACTACGCAATCTTCCACTTGAATTAATAGCAACAATAATTCAAAACTAAAAATATACTCGATAATGACTATTGACTCGCTTAGCTCACAAAATGCTCCTCTGATCAGCAACTTGTTCTATTGTACTTTAATGCACTAGAGCTTTAGTTACACATACATTAGATTTCTCATGTTTCGGGGATTTTGGAATCCCTCGGGATACTGGTCACGCTCTACCTGGCAACGGGACTCGGACACCTGCAAAACAACGAATCTCCCGTGATCGGAGATTCGCCTCCGGCGATCAAGTTGGTGACCAAAAACGGAATAAATTTAGAGAGAGAAAGTAGAGAGAAGTTGGAGCTTTTAGTGCTCTTGTGTAATAATATGTCTCAATCCCCCTCCCATCATCAATGATTTGGGTATTTATAGGGGTTGGAATTTGTGCCTCTTAGGGTAAGTGACCTAGGAATTTGGGCTCTGATTGGCTGCGCAATCAGATTAGGACAGGTGTCCTAAGGGGGAGCCGTTTTGCGGCTTTCCTAGAAGTTTGGGCCTCCTGATGTAAGGAGGCCTTTATGACATAAATCACATTTTAAGGTGCTCTCTTGCTCCTTCTACGTGTCATCTTCCTGTGGTGACACGTGTCGCCCATTTATTGGGCCACGTGTCATCACGGGATTGGACCACGTATTAGGGGTAATTTTATTGGGCTAGGCGCCTCGTCCGAATGTCCTGATGCTTGTTGGCGAACATCAGCCGTATCATCAGTCGGACATGATTGGCCGAATGGCTTTACAATTGGGCCAAGAGCCTTAGCTGATTTGTCCGACATCTTCAGGGTATTTTTAACCTGATTGATCGGACGAATTGGGCCGAGAGGCCAGGGCCGAATGGCCTTTGGTTGCTAACCAGCTGTTTTCCATTTCTCAAGGAAATGGTTCAATTTCCGAGGTTAATCTCAAACTTGACGGATTATTATGACGCCCGTTCGACTTCCATCACAAATGCTTGAACGTTGGCATGAATTCCGTCAAAAGAGGCGGAACGGGTAAAAACCGTTCGAATACACGGTTAGGTTCATTTTTGAAGACTAACCGTTTCTTCTTCTTTAGGCGGGAACAAGTTTTTTACCATTTTGACCTCCCATCCTTTGCCTATAAATAGTAGGCATTTGACTTCACAATTTTCACTTTACATTTTTACCATTCTAGAGAGAAGTCAGAGCTTCTAGAGAGAGAAATTTACTGCTGCCCTTATTCTTCAAGAGCTCCATCGTCAATGGAAGTTTCCGGTCAAGGTTTTAGAGTTTTCTAGCCCTTCTTCATCCAAGATCTTCGAATTTTTTCAACCTTCTACTCGTACACAGGTAACCGAACACTCTCCTCTTCCTTCTTGATTTATTTTTCTTTTTTATTTTCTTTTTCGAACACACTGGCTCAGCACTCAGACTCGTCCGTTTCTCCTCATGAGGGCGTACGTTTGCCTGGGACTGAGGAATCTAGAGTGGATGGGGACGAGGCTTTGTCTTTTTGGAGTGGTTCCATTTCTAGTGCGTACCATCTTACCCCAACCTATCCTCCTTTGTCCTTACAGGTGGACATGGCGCGTACGAGGCAAAGGCATGATAAACATGCTGAGCGTAACCCAGACGACAGCTTGGTGACTCCTTTGGTCCCCAATGATCCGAACAACACGGATCCTGAGAACCCTACCACAAACACCACAAACACCGCCACAAACACCACCATTAATACCTCGGCATAGAGAGTGGCAGTGCTTGCTCAGTGGTCGAGGTGACCGCTTCTTTTGAGGAGCGCCAAAACCAAAGGGGCACCTCTACTTCTAGACGGGAGCCGAACGTGACCCGAGCCCCTTTTACTAGCTTGGTCCTTGGAGCAGACGAGCTCCCTACTTCACTGCCCCCGCCTTCCTCTAGAGCAAGGACAACTCCGTCCGTTCAATGTCAACTACAGTCTCCTCTTGCGTCTGTTGCTCAATCTGGCCGAAGTCGGCCACCATCTTACACTGTCGCTGGCCCTTCTACGGCTGCAGGTCGTCCTCTTGCTCCCCCATTTTCTAAAGCTCTTAGATCGGCTCGACCTAGGATAGGCATAGTGATTGTCGAACCTAGTGAGAACCCCCGACCCGCTCCATCTGAAAGTCGTAGTCTTGGGGTCGGTAAGGATCAAAAGGGAAGGCCCCCTTAGTGCCTGAAGAGCCAGTGATGGCCGAGCAACTGCAGGGCTCGATTAGAGGCTGCTCTACGAAGCAGATGAACTGGATCGAGCATTGTCCAGCGAATTTGGTAAGGTCAGGGAGACTGCACCTCGGCCGGCCGAACAGGGAGATGAAAACCCTGAGGCCGAAGCCGAGGAGGAGAATGATTTTAACAGCCCTTATGGCTGCAAGGTTGGGGACGTCGCCTTGGCGTTCCTCAACAGCAAGTTCGAGGAATGGGAGAGATTCCTCATGCTGGGCGTTCCACATAGGCTTGAGAGAGTACTTCTATCATGGTCGCCATCTCGGACGATTGAAGGAGGAATCGCCGAGGATTCAATGTATATAGGGTGGCCTTTGAGGTCAGCCTCCGCTTTCCCCTTCACCCATTCGTCTAGGAGCTGCTGAACGAATACCAGATCGCTTTGATCCAGCTATCGCCGAATAGCTGGGTCAACATTTTTGGCTACTTGGTGACCTGTCTTCGGATGGGTTTCACCCCCAACTTCCCTGTCTTCTGCGCCATGCACAACATGAATCAGATGGAGTCGGACTCAAACGGGTGGTTTGTTTCAAGCAACCGGCCCGAGTACATGGTGACTCTACTGAAGCCGTCCAAGTGGCGCGATTGGAAGCAGAGGTTCTACCTCATTGAGACAAGGGACATGGAGTTCAACAGAAAAATGAACATATTCAACTCCTCTCCCCTCCAACTTGGACGAGGGGACCACCGTCCGACTCGCCCTTCAATCCCCCCGGACCATGCTGCTCAGCTTGACTATTTCTCGGTCAGGCGGGAGATCAGGGGCGGCCGCTGAGTGCCTATCATTCCTAGGTGGATTCCCTTAGTGATCTGGCTAAGGGACCCCATCTTCATGTCCTCTTTCGGCCTACTTAGGAATTACTCTCCAGGTTGAACTTATTACATGCTTTTGCTTTTATTTTCTAACTTTGAGAATTTTTCTAACTCCCATTGTTTTCCCATTTTTTGAGGAAGCCGCAGCCAAGCTTGACCCCTACCAGAAGGGAGAGATGGACATGAACGAGTATGATATGAAGAGGTACCGGCTGCTGAGAGAGCAGTACGAGTCGGCTAAGGGGGTACGGACAATTTCTTCTTTGAAACTTTTGCTATATATATATATATATATATATATATATATATATATATATATATATATATATATATATATTATATCTTTTTTTTTACGTCCGATCTGCCGTACTCTAAGCATTATAGATTGTTGTTTGGCTCAGACTTTTCTCCTGGCCGAGAGGGAGTGAAATGTAGGTTCTTTCCTACAACCCTACTCGGACAGAGGTTAACATCTCTTTGCCGAGTGAATTTCCATTCTTTTCTCCTTGCTTCAATGCAACTCGAACGAGGTTTGCTAATTCGATTTTTCTCTTGTTTTTTCAGACAGCTACCCCTAAGCCTGCAAGAAAGCAACCGGCGTCCGCTTCAAAAGACAACGGTTTGTCCAAGTCTCGCAAGACTACGGCGGCCAGAGCAAGGTCGCGGGTTGTTTCAGCGCAACCCAAAGGAGAGCAACCCCAGCTGGTACATAGTGGGGACTCCAAGCTCCCGGAGCCATCTTCGTCCGAGGTGGCCCGGAAAGAGCCCATCCGCAAGGACGGGGAGGGAGTGTCGTCCCTGGACAACACGGCCGGCCAGGACTCAACTCCGCATGTTGAGTATTTGGGAACTCAAGCTCCGAGTTCCCAAATTGAAGGAAAGCTACCGCCTCATCCAACGGCGGGCGTGCAGCCAGTGACGCCTCTTCCTGCGGTGCGTCCGCGTTTTAAAAATCTCTCAGAAGGTACTTGTACAACTTTGTTGTTTATTAGCTTTCTAACTTCTTCATAATTCTAACTTTGCCTTTTATTTCGCAGAAACTTCTGAGGATTTGGACGTTCGAGCTCCTGGGTCTTCCTTGACCGGGGCCGAACGCAAGGCTGTGGGGGACGCTATTCAAAAGGCAGTCCCGGCTGAGGCTCAAGAAAAGTACCGAGTTATCCATGATGGGTACCTCGGCCCAATGATCAACAGCTGCGTTGAGGTAGATTTCTTCTTCTTTGGCAAATAATTAGCCAATTTTTCTTTCATTTTTCCTTACTAACACTTTGTTTGTCTGCAGCTCCTTTTGAGGCTCTTTGCCTTCCAAGACTAGCGTCCGAAGCAGAGGCGCGAGCTTGAGTTAGCCTGGTCGGACCCCCACAGGCTGTAGGACAAGAACACTGGCGTCCTAGCCATGGAGAGACTTCGCCATGAGACGGCGATGAATGCCTTATCTGAAAAGGGACGCTGTCAGACCGAGGACATCGTCAAGATTGGCGATGCTCTTAAGTAAGAGAGGCTGGCGAACGAGGCTCTGGTCAAGGAAAGGGACGAGGCTCTTGCTGTGGCGGCCAGTCGGCAGGAGGCATCTGAAGCCTCGGAACGGTTGAGGGCTGAACTGGAGTCCGGCCATGAGGCCTTGAGAGAAGCTCTCCAGGCTGCGGATGAGAGCAACTAGGAGGCCGAGCGCCTAAGGAAGGAGATAAAAGAGCTGAAAAATCAGCTAAGTGCTCTAAGGCCAATTCTTGCAGCCGATGTTGTTCGTATTGAACAGTCGGCCCTCACTCGCCTCAAGAACCGCTTTGAGGATGCCTTCGCCATGATGGTGGACCGAGCGGACCTTGCTTATTATCATGAGCGGTTCACTAGAAGTCTAGACTTCCTCACCATGAAGGAAGAGTGCGAGGCTATTGGTCGTCCGCACTCGCCCTTCGTCGAGACTCCTTCCAGCAGCGAAGCTGTAGAAGAGGAGGAGGAAGCGGCGGACGAGGATGAGGAACCTTCACAGGGAAACAATGCGGCCGATACTGAAATGGTCGATGCTGAGAAGGATGGGGAGAATATGGCCAAGTGAGGGGCTCTCTTCTGCGGCTTTTGTCAAGCCTTTGTATCAGCTTTCTTTTTTCTACTTTCTTTGAACAAATTTTTTTTTTTTTTTGGTGGCCGCCTGTTTTGAGCGGTCTTTGTAAGGATCTTACTACCTTCTGAGAGGTTTTTATTTCATGTTAATTTTTCCACCTCCTAAGCGGTTTCCTGCAATATTTTTGTTTTCGTACTTAGCAAATTTTTGCACATTTTTATATGCTTACTGCTTTTGCGTACGAATGCACTGGGGGTATGCCCCTTTATTCGGCGTTTGCCTAGTCCAAATACCAATTGGTTTTATTAACTTAGTAGAATTCATACCTTAGAGGGTATGACTACTAATGAGTTAATCAAATCATATATAATGATTGCCCTGGACTAGGCGAACGCTGAATCAACTTTGAAAATATGGCCTTTTAATTGGCTTAGGTTGAGTCGTCCGTTGAAGCTATCACTCGGATAGACCCAAGAAATTCCAAGTATGATCTCAACTTGAAGATTTTCGTTCGTGGGCTGGGTGCCTACGGAAAAATTTTCCCTAGATCGGCATTTTGTGCCTTAGGCAATTTCAATCTCCCTTTTTGGTCTGTTGTTCGTCCAGATGAGAACGAACGTTGAACTGGCCCTTAGGCTTGTTTTCCAAATGGTTGTACAACGTATGCCCTTGCTTTCCTTAGCAGTTAGCATAAGTTGACTGAGAAAGTGCGACCGAGTGGTTTAGCTATGTAAGCTTCTTTACTCTAATCGGTCAACACGAAATTTTGTCCGAGTTAACCTTATTTTAGATCACTCGGCCGAATTAAGCTGCCCCTTCTTTTGGGTGCATCCTTGTTCGATCAAGTGTGGCCGAGCAAATCTACATTATTGGACTCTCATTGAGGTCCTACTCGACCTACACTCTATGCCCTATTTTGAGAAGATCGAGTTTCCATATTGAGGCAACTTGAGTTTCCCTTTTTAGGCGGCCTTTTAGGTTATTATTCCATGGTGGCCGCTCAGCATATCTGTGAGTGTAGGCGTCGCTCGAAGTGCGCCTACGTTAAAGCATGTTGTGAATATGCTTGGCATTCATAGGAAGTAGGAATTGACATAATACGATTAGGGACAAATAAAGTAGGGAGCCGCCAACAAGTTTTTAAGGAACTTGTAAACCGTTCATGGATCATTTAAGGCAACCACGAATAAGGGACAACGAAGGCAACAACGATTGACCCGTGAAGGTTACACCCCATTCAAAATCCATGAGATTACTAACTCCATATGGTTCAAAACCACGAAAGGAGGATCGGGGATGATGGTACGAAGTGAGTGATGGAGTCACATTCGCCCGTATTGGCCTCTACTCGATTCTTATAGTGAAAAGTGATTCCTGCGATCTCAAAGGCATACAAACAAAATATTCAATTCGCTCCAAACTATTATTATGCTAAATTGGTTTAATATTAATGAAACATATTATTCTAAAATATTGGAGATCACTTGATTTAATAACAAGATTAAAAGGAACCTAAACCGGTTGTCCAAATTATCTTATTATGCGTGATTTTCAATTACATATTCCCTTTAAACATGCAATACGGTGATCAATAAATAATAATAGAATAAACATTAATATTGGAAGCAATTCAACAATAATAACGTTAGTCAAATCAAATAATAATAATAACCCTAATCATGATGCTAGAAATATTAAAATAAAATAAGAGTAATTAAATTAATTAATTACTCACATTCCGCGCGTTCCTTTAAATTGCTACATCATGAATAAACTGTTAGTAACTTCAATAAAAATATAAAGTAAATGGAAATTAAATTAAATTAAAAGTAGATTTGATTTGGCCCAAACCCTCAGTTATTTATACCTTTCACGCCTTGGTTTAAGGACGGAACCTCGGGTTTAGTATAGACTCCTTGGATTGCTTAAGGGAAGAATGGTGTAATTAGGAATATAGGTTTAAGGCTTAAAATATGGGAGAGAGAGAAGAGAATGATTTTTGGTGTAAAAGAGAGAAAGAGAGAAGGATTTGATGATCAAGCTTGTTGATTGGAAAAGGGGTGATATGACCTCTATTTATAGAGGAAAAAAAAAGAAGGGTCGAAGAACTAAGATAAGATCCGAATTAAATCGAAATAAAACTCGATAAACAGCAGTTTTTGCGATTTTTGTTTTTATCCTATCTTTTGATCCAGAAATTGGCATAAAATGAATAAGATATCGTTGGAAATCTATTGAAGTCTAATTTCTAACCCAATTATAATCAGATTAAAATATTTTTTAGAAAAATAGATATGGCCGAAATAGTGAGACGGTGTCAGTTTTGGATAGAGTTTGACATTTTATTCATATCTTTTCCGTTATAGTTCGGAATTGATATTATAATATATCATTGGAAATATAATTTCAAGGGCTATACAACCATATAAAATTTGGATAACAAATATAAATCACGAAAATAATATCTGTCTATCTTTGAACGTCTTTCAATTCGAATAAAATTAGGATTTTCAAAAAAAAGGAGTTTTATTCAATTTCAAACTCTTTAATCTTATCTTTTCAAAAAGGATAATTAATATCTTTTAGAAACTTGTAGAAGCTTCTAATTAATCCTAATTGGTTTAGGAATGGGATTAAATAATTTGGACCCTCCACGTGATCATTGGGTCGTAGGTAAGGTGGGCTTAGGTTCGATTTGGGCTCAGTTTAATATTTTGGCCATGACTTATTCGTTATAACTCGGATTTCGGCTTATAATATATCGTTGGAAATCTCTTTTCAAGCCCCATCCAACTATTCAATTAATGGACCCATATTATGCACCAAAATAAACTGGATCAAACGTTTTTATAAAAAGGACACGAAATGAATGATTTCAAAGGACACGAAATGAATTATTTTGAGTTTAAAGGCACGAAAAGAGGAAAATAAGTTATGGTTTGGGGAATTGGCCTAGGAATTGGGTTGGTTTATGAAATGGAAATATGGATTTAAGCTCTCCAAGATTAAATACTCAACCCGACCAATAATGGCGGTGAAAGGTTGTTCATCATCGGGTTTGGTTTTGGGGAGACATATTTAGGTGTCTACAGAAGCCCCCACTTTGACTAAGTTTGTAGAAACGTCAGTTTCGAAAATGATAGTCAAAGTAGTAGACAGGGAAGAGAATGATTTAAGACGTTCTGCGACCCTAAATCATTCTGTATACGCCGATACCTGCAGAAAAATGTTAGTTCCACAGATAAAAGAGTAAAGGGATAGAATGCGTATCTTACACCAGTGTATCAGTGACAAATGAGTTTGGTAGCTTCATATGCTTGAAGAATTCCACCGGATGACGTTTGTTGAAATGCTTTAGCACAGGGCCCCTAAAATGAATTAGACGGCCCTGAGTGCATATCATTGACAGAAGCTCTACCTGGATAAATGGGATCATCTCTTACTTGAGGGATAGATTACTCCCGGTCGATCCGAAAGAGAGCTGGCTGATGAAAAAGAGAGCGGCCTGGTTCGGATGAAGAACGGGGAGTTATTGAAAAAAGAATTTGTGAAACCTTATTTGAAATGCATCACCCCAGAGAGAGAGCATGATGTGCTGGACGACCTCCACCAGGGGCATTGTAGTTCCCATATTGGAGGACGAGCCCTGGCAGAAAAAGCCACCCACCTAGGGTACTACTGGCCGAGTATCAATACAGATGCAATGCAAATGGTAAAAAAGTGTGACAAATGCCAGAAGTTTGCGACCCTAATCCACCGCCCGACAAACAGTCTGTCAGCCATAAGTAGTCCTCTCCCCTTTTCCAAATGGGGCATGGACATCGTAGGCCCGTATACGCCAGCTTCTTGACAAAGGCGATATGTGTTAGTAGGTGTTGACTACTTCACAAAGTGGGTTGAGGTCGAAGCTATCCGAGGGATTAAGTGAATGGATCTGTCGGCTTTTATATGGAAGAATATTATCACTCGGTATGGAGTACTGCAGTCTATGGTGTTCGATAATGGGCCACAGTTCGAAACGCGCCAGCTCAAAGAATGGTTGGGTGACCAAGGCATAGCTCATTGTTTTGCCTCGGTCGGCCGACCACTAGCCAACGACCAGGTTGAGGCCTATAACAAGATGATTTCCAATGGAATCAAGCGCAAGCTTGAAAAAGCAGGCGGCCTATGGGCAGATAAGTTGGTTAATGTGTTATGGTCCATACGAACGACAGCAAAAAGTTCCACAGGAGAAACTCCTTTTTTCTTGGTCTATGGTGTCGAGGCAGTTCTCCTAATTGAATTGTATGAGTGTACCCTTCGGGTGATGTTATATGATGAATCAGCCAATTGGGAGGCCATGAAGACCGCCCTGGATTTTCTTCCAGAAGCCAGGGGCAATGCGACACTCAGACATGAAATCTATCGCTTGAGAATGACCAGGGCATATAATCGCCGAGTGTCTAAGCGTCCGCTGAAGATGGGAGATTTGGTTTTAAGGAAAATGAAAGCGGTAGGCCGGGCCAATGAAGATGGAAAGTTAACCCCAAATTGGGAAGGTCCCTATCGAATCAGTGAAGAGGTCCGAGATGGAACTTATCGCTTTGAAGCCTTGGATGGCCGTCCTATTCCTCGAACTAGGAATACGGACAATCTAAAAAAATATTTTTTCTAAAGCTACTCAACCAAAGTTTAAATCAGTCTTTATGACCAAGTTTTAACTAAGCCTTCATGGCCAAATGATGTAATTAAGCCGTACGGCCACCAACAATGTACAAAATTTGACATATATTAATGAAAGTCAAGCATTGTTGTTAAATTTTTATTGATTATTTGCAATTATTTTGTGCAAAATGCCGAATGAAATTGAAAACATGGTGGCTCACTGTAGACACCTAAAAATATCTCCCCAAAACCAAACCCGATGATGAACAACTTTTCACCGCCATTATTGGTCGGGTTGAGTATTTAATCTTGGAGTTCTTAAATTCATATTTCCATTTCATAAACCAACCCAATTCCTAGCCCATTTCCCCAAACCGTAACTTATTTTCCTCTTTTAGTGCCTTTAAACCCAAAATAATTCATTTCGTGTCCTTTAAAATCATTCATTTCGTGTCCTTTTTATAAAAAATGTTTTATCCAGTTTATTTTGGTCCATAATATGGGTCCATTGATTGAATAGTTGGATGGGTCTTGAAAAAATATTTCCAACGATATATTATAAGCCCAAATCTGAGTTATAACGAATAAGTCATGGCCAAAATATTAAACTGAGCCCAAACTGAACCTAACCCCACCTTACCTACGACCAAATGATCATGTGGAGGGTCCAAATTTTTTAATCCCATTCCTAAACCAATTAGGATTAATTAGAAGCTTCTACAAGTTTCTAAAAGATCTTAATTATCCTTTTTGAAAAGATAAGATTAAAGAGTTTGAAATTGAATAAAACTCCTTTTTTTGAAAATCCTAATTTTATTCGAATTGAAAGACGTTCAAAGATAGACAGATATTATTTTCGTGCTTCATATTTTTTATCCAAATTTTTAATGGCTGGATAGCCCTTGAAATTATCTTTCCAATGATATATTATAATATCAATTCCGAGCTATAACGGAAAAGATATGAATAAAATGTCAAACTCTATCCAAAACTGACACCGTCTCACTATTTCAGACATATATTTTTTTCTAAACAATATTTTAATCTGATTATAATTGGGTTAGAAAGTAGACTTCAATATCTTTCCAACGATATCTTATTCATTTTATTCCGATTTCTGGATCAAAAGATATGATAAAAACAAAAACCGCAAAAACTGCTGTCTATCGAGTTTATTCCGATTTAATTCGAATCTTATCTTAATTCTTCGATCCTTCCTTTCTTTTTTCCTCTATAAATAGAGGTAATATCACCCCTTTTCCAATCAACAATCTTGATCATCAAATCCTTCTCTCTTTCTCTCTATTGCACCAAAAATCATTCTCTTCTCTCTCTCCCATATTTGAAGCCTTAAACCTATATTCCTAATTACACCATTCTTCCCTTAAGCACTCCAAGGAGTCTATACTAAACCCGAGGTTCCGTCCTTAAACCAAGGCATGAAAGGAATAAATAACTGAGGGTTTGGACCAAATCAACTCTACTTTTAATTTAATTTAATTTCCATTTACTTTATATTTTTATTGAAGTTACTAACAGTTTATTCATGATGTAGCAATTTAAAAGAACGTGCCGAATGTGAGTAATTAATTAATTTAATTACTCTTATTTTATTTTAATATTGCTAGCATCATGATTAGGGTTATTATTATTATTTGATTTGACTAACGTTATTATTGTTGAATTGCTTCCAATATTAATGTTTATTCTATTATTATTTATTGATCACCGTATTGCATGTTTAAAGGGAATATGTAATTAAAAATCACGCATAATAAGATAATTTGGAAAACCGGTTTAGGTTCCTTTTAATCTTGTTATTAAATCAAGTGATCACCAATAATTTAGAATAATATGTTGCATTAATATTAAACCAATTTAGCATAATAATAGTTTGGAGCGAATTGAATATTTTGTTTGTATGCCTTTGAGATCGCAGGAATCAATTTTCACTATAAGAATCGAGTAGAGGTCAATACCGGAAAATGTGACTCCATGACTCACTTCGTACCATCATCCCCGATCCTCCTTTCGTGGTTCCGAACCATATGAAGTTAGTAATCTCATGGATTATGAATGGGGTGCAACCTTAAAGGGTCAATCGTTGTTGCCTTCGTTGTCCCTTATTCGTGGTTGCCTTAAATGATCCGTGAACGGTTTACAAGTTCCTTAAAAACTTGTTGGCGGCTCCCTACTTTATTTTTCCCAAATCGTATTATGTTAATTCCCACTTCCTATGAGTGCCAAGCATATTCACAACATGCTTTAACGTAGGCGCACTTCAAGCGACGCCTACAATTTGGCGACTCCACTAGGGAGGATTCTTGGTTATTTATCGATTTGAGTGATTGGTATTTAATTGAGATGACTTGAAAGATTCTTGAATTGTATTCATGTGATTTAATTGGCATTGTCACATATGCATATGCATTTTAGGTCACCTATTTTTCCACAATAGTACGTGTTCTACGTATGTGGCTAACCCGGGGGATTTAAGCTCTATCAACCCGAAAACGTTCATGACAATAAGGGTTCATCCGAGTTTTTAAATCCACCCAAACCATGGAGTCGAGTTCGATTTCATCACGAACTCGCGGAGCCGCCCGTTGGCATACACCCTCAAGGGAGGCTGCCTTGCTAACGCGTCCAAACTCTTAACCATGGTACCCTTTGACACCCAAAAGCTTGACCATAGTGGAACATAGATCTTGACTCTAGGTTGCGAACTTCATTGCATCATTCGTGACGATGTGCTTATATGTGAATTTTTTTATTTATATTTTTAATTATTTTTTTTATTAAACCCTTTTTTATTTTTTATTTTTTTTTAGAGTCGAGTCATAGATTTTTTTTATAATTTTTGAGTCACCCGGATTTTTATTCCCGTATACTGCACAAGAGTCAACTTGTTTTGGTCATAGACGGAGTTCTAGAAAGATTTACGTGTTGTACAGCCTCTGGATCTGTAGCCCCGAGTTTTATCTTTCATTTGGCGTTGGTTTCGTCTCAATTAGAGTCACAGATCAAAAGTTATAACCGATATACTACAACCTGTCCAGTTTAGGTGTCTTTTTAACGTTACCTTTTTTATTTTATTTAAAAAAAAAATCGTGTCAAGCTAGTCTTAGCCAAGTCCTTTAATCCGTGTCAACTCGTATAACATAGGATTATAGATTTATTTTTTTTATTTTTTTTTATACACATGAGTCATAACTCTTCTAGAATTCTAGTCCTCTTCCTAGTTTCTTGTGATCGATTTTTGTGTTAACCTTAACATGTGTTCTTTGTCTTTGATTGTGGTTGATCTTATTTATGACTAACGATTGCCAATGGACCGTTTTCACCTAGTAATAGCATAAACATTAAAATTGGACAAAATTAATCAAGTTAGTTTGTCTTTTAGTCTTCCGTGCTATTTGGTCATCGGGTCCTTTGTTTTTCACAACGTCCTCATGTCTAGCCATGCGATCATACCACGAGTCTTAATAAACTCACCTAATCACACATGTTGAGTCATTGCACACACTTTGTCTTCGAGTAATGCACTATATTGTTTATGATCGTATACTAGGACCATGCATGCATCGTTTTCTGTCGTAGTAAAAATGAGTGGAGATTTTTCTCACTTGTTTTCAAATGTCTATTTTTTCCCTTCCTTTCCTATCTTGAGCAATGAGTCGAACAATTAAGTGAATTATTTTATTTCACAGTACTTGGTCAAGGAGCAGGGATAGATTAATACGATTCGAGTCATTACCGCAACAATCTCTCAGCTCTAATAGGCGTTCAAAGAGAACTTTGCCATCTCCACATTACTTATCACCTTTCAATGGCCACTAAAGAAGATATTGAGAACATCAACAAATCCATCGAGACACTGTCTTCCATGATGCAAACCCTTACCACTAGGGTCACTACCATGGCCACTAAAGAAGATATTGAGAACATCAACAAATCCATCGAGACACTGTCTGCCATGATGCAAACCCTTACCACTAGGGTCACTACCATGGAACAAAACAAGGTCACTATTTCCACCCTTGACAAATTAAAAGAGAAAATGAGCAAGATTTATGAGGATTTCACCTTTGTGGAACGGCCTCCCACTCCTTTGGATGTGAAGGACAGACTACCTGAAAAGTTCTCCACTGCTGATATTCCAAAGTTCAAGCCTACTAACAATCCAATATTCCATTTGAAGGCGTTCTCTGCTACCATGGCTCTTAAGGGATTGGACATAACACTCTTCCCTATGGTGTTCCCTCTCTCCTTAGAACATGCTTGCCAACAATGGTTTTATTCCCTAGATGCCAATCGTACTGAGACTTGGCAAGATGTCACCGAAAGTTTCATGAATCGTTACAAGTGTAACATTCAAACTAAAACTTCTGAACGTGAACTCTCCATTCTCAAACAGAAAGAGAATGAAGGCTTCACCGCTTATCTGAACAGGTGGAGGGAAACGGCTTCACTCTTGGTAGATCCTCCCAAAGAAAGAGAGATGGTTCGCCTCTTTATTCAAAATCTGACTCACAAGTATAGGGAACATCTCAAATTTCTTCCACTGGATGCTTTCGAAGCTGTATACGACATCGGCATCAATATCGAGGATGAGCTTATAAAGACTGCTGGTAGTAACAATAATAACACTTAACATTAAAGACATTAATTTGTTTTATATCAAGAAAATCCATGTGATTCATTTCGTCTTGCTCAACAAGGAAGTTCAAAACATCTCCCCTTTTCTTATCATGACTTTTATTTTGGGGAAGTTCAAAAATAAAACTTCATTTTTCACGTCTTTCTTTCTCGGGAGAAAGTCGGTACCCTCCACTCATGACAAAATTGATGGAAAATTTCTTTTCTTTTGCATTTTTAATTGCTTGTGTCAATGCACACGCTCACTCAAGACACACACAATCACAAGTCATACACATGTCAAGTCAAACTTGGTCAAGTCAGTTGGTCAAGTCAATCACAGTATACACGAGTCCCTTGGTAAATTTTATTTTGCAGGTTCTATCTACAGCCCACGTTCGGGACAAGCGGACCATTTACAGCCCACATCCGGGGACAAGCGGACCATCTACAACCCACGTTCGGGGACAAGCGAACCAACCACAGGCCACGTCCGGGGACAAGCGGACCATCTACAACCCACGTTCGGGGACAATCGAACCACCATAATTTTACGACGCAAGGTTCTCGATACACAGAGACTTGCAATCTCATCATCTGTCGACTTTCCTCAAGCATGGAAAGTATTATCCGGTGGATTTCTTCAAGCATAGAAAACCGCCAAATTCCTTTATCGGCTTTCCTCAAGCATGGAAAGTATTATCCGGTGGATTTCTTCAAGCATAGAAAACCGCCAAATTCCTTTATCGGCTTTCCTCAAGCATGGAAAGCATTATCGGTGGATTTCTTCAAGCATAGAAAAACGCTAAAATCATATGTCGACTTTCCTGAAGCATGGAAAGTGTCATCCGGTAGGTTTCTTCAGGCTTAGAAGAACGACCATCCTACTTCTTCGTCTCTAAGCACGAAAATACTACCAACAATATAAGCCAAGTTAATCTCAATGAAGTGTTAGCTCTTGATGCTCCATTGCCCAAGAAGAAAAGAACTTACACTCCTTTAGGAATGACTTATGATGCGGCCTTTGATCGCCTCTATGGTCAAGGCTTGATCACACCTATTGGGCCATTTTCAGAGCCAAAACCTGAAGAAAGAAGCGCCAAATGGAATCCCAATGCCCATTGCAAGTACCACCAAGGAAGGGGCTACACTACTGAGCACACAAGGTACACCAATGACTTGAGGCACCTTTGGAACCCTTTCATTCCATATAAACCATTTAATCACATATCCATTTCTTCGTCAACCACTTTGAGCCTCGTCTAACGATTGACCTTATTTATTCAACCCACATTCACTTAACCCCGGGAAGGGAATGTGTGCAATTTGTGTAACAGTCAGAAAGAAAGTTCAATTTTTTTTTAAAAAAAAAGGGAAAAGAATAAGTAAATAAAAAAAAACAATGTCTAAAGGCAAGTGTTCCAATGTCTACGATATGAACATGTCTCAAATTGCGTCTCTCATCGAGTGCTTGGTACCGTGCCTGAGAAACATGAATGCTAAGTGAGTGATGGACCGCATGATCTGAGATTTCCTACATTGATTTAAAAGAATAAAAAAAAAATTCAAAACAAAAAATATATGAAAAAAAACTTGCAAAGTCTAATACACAATTGCATATCTTGGGGGCTTCTCTCGGGTCTTGAGCCTTTTACCCCTTTCTTCCTTGAACCTTTAGCTTAACCACATTACAACACTTGAAAGACCTCTTTGAGGTGTACACACACTTGTGCAAAGTTCGGTTAGAGCTACGTTGTCCTGATTCCTAACGGATACGTAGGCAACCTCACATCGAGGTGCGGCCACATTCACATTCATATCCACATTCATATTCATATCCATGCATGATCGAGTCAAAGAATATCCAATGCTTACCCCTACCCATTTAGAGCTAGACTTGGGGGCTTGAACCCACATCATTTAGCCTACCCAGCCTAAAGAGTCATCATCTTTGACTCTTCTCACATCTATTTCCATCACCATAACCCTTGCAGCCATCGTTAGTATCACATTCACACACTTCACTCACACATACATATCAATATCACCTTTCCTTCTAGGAACCTTCTATCATGAAATCTTACTTCAACGATGCGCTTGTTTCTTCATCTTTCAAGACAAAATCAAAAGAGACATTGTATACTTGCCTAGCTTCTAGACCTAAGCAATGTTCATTGTTTCATACATCGCATATTGTGCTTAGCTCCTTGACCTATGTGACATTCATTATGCGATACTCATCGATCACTTCATCTATATACGTGCTTAGCTTCCAAACCTAAGTAACGTTCAAGATCGTTTCTTTACACCATATGTAATGCTTAGCTCAATGACCTAAGTTCATTCATCTATCGTGTCACATGACGTAATTGTCCTTAGCCTCCTAGCCTAAGAACATACATCATGCATACATTATACTCAAGACGGGATGACACTTTCCATAGACGGCCCTGTATGCACTGGCTCGGCCTCGATACTCCTCTTTTCCAATACTTCCCAAAACACTGATCTGGGGGTATCACATGATGCCGAGGATGCTAATTTGGAGAGGGCGTCCGCTTGATGATTGGACGAACGGGGTACTTGTTGTAAGGTAAAGTGCTCTAGGTTCTCGGCCTTTGCTTTAACCATCTTCGAATATTTCATCATGGTCGGCTCCCTTGCTTCCATGTCGCCATTTACCTGGCCGACTATTAGCTGGGAGTCCAAACTTACATCAAATTTTGTATCTCCTGCCGCCTTACACATTCTAAGGCCAGCTAGGAGGGCTTCATACTCGGCCTCGTTGTTAGAGGCTTGAAAGTGGAATCTCAATGCGTACTCATACTTGTCTCCTTCTAGAGATAAACAAATAACTCCTGCACCACATCCGGTCGCAGTAGCACTTCCATCAACACAGACTTTCCATATCTGATCCTCGACCGGATGTAGGTCCGGCCTAGTCATTTTTGCCAAAAAATCAGCAAAGGCTTGCCCCTTGATCGCTTTTCTGGGTTTGAACGTAATGTCGAAACCTCTAAGCTCCTAGGCCTATTTCAACATTCGGCCATTGGCTTCCAGAGTAGCAAATGGCTTCTTCAACGGCTGATCAGTATATACCACAATTGAGTGGGCTAGAAAATATGGCCGCAGCTTCTTTGATGCCATGAATAAGGTAAGACCGAACTTTTCTATGGGTGGATACCTTAGCTCGGCATTGCGCAGTAAGTGGCTAATGAAGTAAACTGGGATCTGATTGTCGTCCCTCTCAACAAGGAGGACAACACTTAAAGAATGGTCTGAAATAGCAAGATACATGAACAACTTTTCATCTTTCAGTGGACTGACGAGCCGATGTAGTGTATGCAAATGGATTTTCAGTTGCACAAAGGCTTCTTCAGCCTCCTCTGTCCACTCAAACATAGCTTTCTTCTTGATTATTTGAAAAAAGTATCAGCACTTATCCCCTGATTTTGACAAAAATCGGCCGAGGGCAGCTAGGTAATCGGTCAATCTTTGCACTTCTTTGATAGTCCTCGGCGACTTCATATCTTGGACAGCTTGAATTTTTTCAGGGTTGGCCTCAATTCCTCTCTGTTCGATCAAAAACCCGAGAAATATGCCGGACTCAACACCAAATACACACTTCTTTGGATTTAGCATCATCTTATGCCGCCTGAGTTCGGTAAATGTTTCTCGAAGATCCTTCAAATGGTCGGCCGGAAGCTTTGACTTGACAATCATGTCATCAATGTATGCTTCAATATTCCGGCCGATGTGATCTCTGAAGACTGTATTGACAAGTCTCTGAAAAGTAGCAGGAGCATTCTTGAGACCTAACGGCATAACTTTGTAGCAGTACAGTCCCTGCTCGGTCATAAAGGCAGTTTTTTCCTGATCTTCCTCCCAAAGTGGAATTTGGTGAAATCCGGAGTATGCGTCCATAAAACTCATAAGAGCGTGTCCGGCCGTAGATTCAACCAGACGGTCATTTTTTGGCAGAAGGAAGCTATCCTTCGGACACGCTTTATTGAGATCAGTGTAATCCACACACATTCTCCATGTTCCATTTGGCATTTTAACCAGAACCACATTTGCTACCCAGTGAGGGTAATAGCATTGCCGAATGAAACCTGTGTCCAACAGCTTTCTTACTTCGGATGCGGCCGCCTGATTCCTTTCTTCTCCACGGTTCCGCTTCTTTTGGCGGACCGGTTTAACAAGCAGGTTCACATCTAACTTGTGTACGACCAGGTCTGGGCTAATACCCGTCATTTCTCTTACTTCAAAGGCAAACACATCCTTGAATTCTTTCAACAGACTCACTAGATCATCCCCAAGCAAATAAATAGCTATAGTGCCTACTTTAACCATCCGATCGGGTTGATTGGGGTCCAGCAATACATCCTTGTGATTGCTGGCCGGCTGGGGCCTCAACTCTTCTGGCCGGCCGACGGTTATTCATTGCTATGCATGCTCTTTCTTGGCCGCCTTTCTCTTTTGGCCGACCTAGTATGCTTGGAGTGACCCATCATCTGAGCTTGGCTCGGACGACTTTACTCGGACTCGAATCGTCGGCTTTATAGCCAACTAGTTGCATTCTTTTGCCATCTTCTGATTTCCTTGGATCGAGCCGATATGTCCGTCCGACCTTTCGAACTTCAGCAGCATTAAATGAGGCACGATCACGGCCTTTGCTATAGTGAGAGTGGGGCGACAGAGTATAACATTTTAGCTAGTAAGCTCCTTGACAACCAGGAAGCGAACGACCATGTCTCTCCTTGCCCTTTTCTGCGACAGTCGGACTGGTAAGTCAATCTAACCGACTGGGTGAATCACTGTCCCACCAAATCCAACCAACGGGTGTGAGACGTCCTTCAAAGCATCCTCAGGGAACTTCAGATTTTTCAAACAGGCGAGGCTGATAATATCGGACGAACTTCCCATATCTATCAGTATCCTCTTGACCTTCAGGTTGGCTATCTTCATGATGAATACCATAGGATCATTGTGCAAGTCCTTGACCTCTCCTCGGTCAGCACTTACAATTACCTCCGGAAATACCGTAGGCTCCTGCTTAACGCCTTCAGAGTTCATTACTTCTTTTCCCAAATTTCGTGCATCTTTCTTGATTCCCCTCATGGTTGGGCCACCTGCAGTGAAGCCGCCTGATATGACAGCCACATAACCAGAGTCTATGTTGTTCCCATCTTTTTCTTTCTCACTTTGCTTTTTCTTATCTGGCTTGTCATCTGTTTGAGTGTATGTGTACTTGGGCTTCTTCACATACGAGTTGAGCATGCCCTTCTCGGCCAACTTGACTAGCAACCTTTTCAAATAGTTGCACTCATTAGTATCATGCCCTACATCCTTGTGGTAATGACAGTACTTGTTTTTGTTTTTGTACTAGAGTGAGCCCTGTAGGAGTTTATAGGTACTACGCAGCAGAAATAACATGAATCATATTCATAAAGAACCTAAACCAAGAATCGCATGCATAACACACAAGACACATAATCATACCTTTGAAGCGTGAATTCCACGAAGCTATTCGACAGGCAAATCAGGGAGAGAATAGAGCCCCAAGTGTTGCTCCTCTACTTAGTCCACGAGATTCGAACGAGCCATCCACCAATACTAGATTGGTCAAGTGATTGAGGAAAACCGCGATCACCACCTTTTCGGACAACCGACCACCGCACGAACCACCACCGCGAGACACCACCGTGCGCCAAGGACGAGGAGAGAGCCGCGAAAGAGAGGAGTATGAGAGGGGTTGGGTTTTATGTTTGCTAATTCGAGTTTGATCAAAAGATCAATAAATTGCTTACTTGCAAACCTAGGCACCTAGTCTATTTATAATCTCATTATAACTAGACTAGTGCACGAAGCCCAAATCCCTCCTTATTCCTCCATATGGCCGGCCACCTAGAGTGATGAGGTTAATGATGGGACTCATCCTCTAATGCTCGATCTAGCCCCTTTGTGTGACCTTATAGGATCCGTCCAATTGGGCTTTGGCCTATTTTACTAGTCCAAAGATCGTAAGTACCTCTAGCTATAGAAAAACGACGACCCAAATGTCCAGACTTAATTATCTCCATAATTTTATCCAATTATATATCTAGTAATTGCACACGACGAAGACATAACTCCTTCAATCTCCCACTTGTCTGAGACAAGGGTGCAATATTCAAATTCCTTAAGTCAATATATGTGTCGATTTGATAATATGATTGCATCACATGTGGAGATCATATTAATCTACAAATCGTTGCTTGAAATCTGAGTTAGAATTACAAAACCAAATGATTACTGAGTAATGCATTTGAACGCAGCCACGTATTTTCTGAATTCTCCCTCTTCAAGCGGCCATGACACATTTCCTAATTTAATAGGTAGACTCTATCTAATCTTGTGACAACAAGCCTCCCACTCAAAATTCTGAAATAACCAGGAAACACCCTTTATAATCTCCAGTTACGGGTAAACATTTCAGTGTACCATAGTTACAACATCCATTGAATGAAATCATGTTCCACTCATGTCAAAGGAATCCACTAATATATACGGAAGCTCTATACTTGAACTTCAAAGTAGGTCAAAAGTTCAATCATGCATTATTCATGCATATCCAAGTGATTGATCGAGCATCACTATGCCCCTATAGCCCATAAAACTGCGCTATCCAATCAATCTTACATGCTAGTCCATTTATTGAAATCATTTATGTTGACTTTAATGATCTCGAACTAGGAACTTAAATAATATATGAATTTTGTTCACCTGTGGGGTTTCAATTCACCGGGTCATCAACCTGATGAGCCCATCAATTCATAATTATTTTGGACATTTTATTTAATTTCCAAAACCATAATTAAATAAGAGAAATAATAATTTCTAGTTTTAACATAATTCTGCAAATTGATGCACTTCTTATGTAATATGTCTTCTCAAAACACACACAACTTGAATTACATAACTTGCTTCAATCCAAGACTTTAATATGACTTTCATACCATAGTCTATGGAAGGGGTTTAGTGATTTCTCACTCATAATGAAACTTTGCAGAACATGACATCCCGCTTATCATTGATCTCATAACTGAGGTGATATCTTATATCCTTTTGTTTGGATTTGTGATGTGACCCTGGCTCCTTTATTCTTGGGCAAAGGTGACCCTTTAGTTACATGACATTTTAATCCAAACTTCCTCTCTAACTATCTGACTATAGCTTAATACACGTATTTTGACATTTAGCATGCAACAGTGCTCTGCTTTGAACTCTTCAAGCTCACTGTACTTCTCCATACTGACACAAATATGCATCTAGATCAACTTCTAGAATCATCTTGCCTGTTTGGAAAAACTTGCATCCGTAAAACCTTTTGACAACTTGTTTACCTCTAACACCATAAACTAGAAAAATTCCTTTACTGCTTCTCAAGTACTCAAGGATTTGTTCTTGGTAAATCTCCGTATGCTTATTCTATGTTTGCTTGAAACTTGGTACATATGCACAAGTCATATGTAACAACTTGCTTTGTACGTTTCATGGCACATGTAATGGACCCTTTTGCAGAAGCATAAGGCATACTACCTTTACAACTCAACTCTACTAGCTTTTCAAGGCACTGTGTTTTACTAAGTGTAATACCATGAGACATGGGAAGAGATCCTCTCTTAGATTCTTGCATCTTGAACTTGTCAAGAACTTTATCAACATAAGTCTCTAAATTAGGTCCAATCATTCTTCAAGATTCACTTTGTGGATTTTGATTCCCAATATGTACTCAACATCTCCTAAGTCTCCCATATTGAAACAATCTTTCTAACCATTGCTTGACTTATTTAAGCATTGATATATCATCTCATATGAACTATATGTCAACTACATACTAGACTAAGAAGACTAATTTCTCCCACTAAACTTCTTGTCTCTACAAGATTTCTTTCGTTCTTTCAAGGTAATCAAACTGTTTGATTGCCTACCGAATGTTCCAACTCCCTGATGCTTACTTCAATCCATAAATGAATTTCTAAAGTTTGCAAAAACTTTCTAGGAATTTCTGGATTTTAATACTCCTAGGTTGTATCATATACATGTCATCCATCAAGAACATTTCATGAAGGTGATTTTGATTTCCATAACATAAATAATCCGAATAGGCTTACATTGCTTAACAGGTTTGACCCTATTTGTGAGACTATCATGGACTAACACATCTTTAAAGACATGGAGTCCATCTTGGATTTCATGGCTTTAAGCCATTTCTTGAGTTGGAACTTGTCCAAAGCTTGCTTGTAGGTATAGATTCCAACCATTCCAATAGGAAAATTTTAGAATCCACCTTATACTAGAATTCCAACAAACTATTTGTTTTTATCCTAAGTAATCTACGATAGTTATGAGCGACAATAGAATTATTCTCTTCAACTCTTTGAAGCCTTTCATTCTAGTAGGACGATAGAAGTCTCGCTACTTGAATTAGCTTGCTTCGACACATGTTTTATCAAATTAGCTGATTTCATGCGCCTTCGTCTCTGATGTAGTGTTATCCACATCCTTTTGTTTCTTATCTCGAATCTCATCGAGAGCTAACTTTACTCCCACTTGGCTTTGTAGGAAGACATTTCTTCCTATAAAGACACTATCGCGAGCAACAAACATTTTGTTTCTACGCGATTGTAGGAATAATACCTCTGATTTTAGGGTTTATTATGCCATCTTTGTAAACATTTTACGTCAATTTTATAACCCTTAATCCTCGTTTAGAAAAGATAATTTTGGAACATTTCCAGTCTATAACTCTTATGACATCTTTCTACTGCTTTGGTTAAGTTTCTGTTTAGTATATTTGCAATTGTTGTTGTTCTAATGCATATCCTCAAAACGATATTTGTAAATAATTAAATCTTGGATCGAACCATGACAAGCAAAGTTTGATTCCTGCTTTAAACATACAATTTAATTGTAATGTTCCTGGATTGTGAACTAATTCAACAATTCCTTTAGATGATCATTTGTTTTGAGTTAAATATTTATCACAACAATCGTATTGTAGTGATAAATTGTTTATCTCAAACTTGATTTTACATTTCATTTTGGAATTTTGAACATTTCAATGATTCCAGCTTTTATTTCATTAAGTAATTATCAACATACTAACTTAAATCGTTAATAAGAGCAATGAAATAGTTAAATCTCTTGCTAATTTTGAACTTAATGGTACACATACATCATATGTATGAGTTCCATAAGATCATTTTAGCTCTTTTACCCTTTCAACTAAAAGGAAATTTGGTCATCTTAACTTTATCAAGCATGACTTCTAATTCTCAAGTGATTCATAATCATATAAGAATAAGAGTCCATCCAATTGAACTTTGGATGTGCAAATGGTTTATGTGACCTAACCTTACTTTGTTTATAAGTAAGTTTGCTTTAAATCATCTAAATTTACTTTTGTGATCTACTTATATCAATGTCATAAAACAAAATTAACTCATATCTAGCAAAATGAAAAACAATTTATTACCTTGGTCATGGATCAACACTTGTCCAAGCCAAGTAAACCAAATCAGTATTCAAAACAAGAAAACCGAAATATTGTCTCATCAAAACTGGAAATTGTTCTAAATGTCATGATAAACTAATCAGAAAATAAAACTATGAAGCTATCTCTGGCCACTCAAAACTTCTAGTGCACCTTCAAGCTCTATCTCTATGCTAGCTTCACTTGTTTGCAGTTCCTGCGCAACATCACAATGTTAAGCACTGCAACTTGGTATCACATACCTAAGTGAAAGTTAAAATGTTCATAACATATAGTATTAGGTAACTCTTACCTTATTACTTATCGTAGTGGGAACATCCTTGATCAAGTACTAGCTTATTCTTCTTTCAGGTAATCCTCTGCATGATTCTTGAGTAAATCAACTAGTTTGACTGCAGAATCTTCATCATCTTGACAAAGTTTCTCGAGGTCAAAACCATCATGTAGATAATGCAGAATTATATCATGAACATGATGATCTTCATATGGTCTCCCTAACATACTCATGCGGTCAAATAGATCAACCATCGTATCCACATGAATCTGTACTGACTGGCCTGGCAAGAGTTTTCTTGAAATTATCTCGCCATTAAGCCTGCAGGTTTCAAACCTAATACTTCCAGTCCAGGAGTCGTCATTCTTGGGAACCATATTAATGATTTCCATGACGTTTCCATCCATTTCTCCATCAACATGGGAATTCAGAATTCCATAGCAAACATCACGTAAGCACTTCAATAAGAGATAAGGTTCATAGTTCATGAATCTTCTAGCCCAATCCTCTGGAATAGAGGACAACATCACATGCGCGACTTTCTTAGAATCTGAAACATTTCTCAAATGCTTCTCAGGAGTCATGCTTGGACTAGATCTGCCCTCGATTGGTAAATCTAAACGAAATTCTAGATTTTCGTCCCTTAGAACACTTCTAAGTTCGCTTTCCCAATTGTTGAAGTTAAGAAAAATAAGCCTTGTTCTCATCGTTGGCGGTAAAGAATTACAGTCATCATTGTTATTACGGCTACCCATCTATGTCAAAATAAGGCAAAGTTTAATAATTATGTTTAATAAATTAAAGTACCATAAACGCATTCATTTGGTAACTTTAAAGAACTTTATTCAATGATTAAATGATCCCAATTGAATTTTAAGTGATTCCAAGACCCTTTATTCGTGCAATAATTGACCGGACTTTGGCCCTACCATCAACCATTACATTTTCAAGGCGAGTAAACTCTTTACTGATTACAACTCTAGTAACTCTTGGTTGAATAATTAATCATCACATGATTAATTATTACCCTTAGCTTCAAGGTTCTAAACTCTTTAGGTAACCTTGTTGAGTATAACCAATTAAAAGTGTAAAACTTGATTTACCCCCACTCCCCAATGATAAATATGACGCCCATCTTTGGCATGACCCATCATAAATGTCAAAGGTTTCATCGGGTTTTTAATTGGAAAAGATGCCTCAATATTACCGGGACTTAGATTTATTATGTTGTGATTATTTAGTGAACTTTAGCGCATCATCAATCAACAGAAATAAAATCTAACATGCATAATCTACTAATGCAATAAAATAAAGCATGACATAGTATGGCCCCTTAGTCCTAAGAAAACTAGAAATGAAAAATGCTCCCACTTGAATCATCATGGATCTCCATCCACCTTGCTCCTTTGGGCCTCCACTTCATGGGTTTCTTTGAACTAACACTATATAAATAACTATTCTATTTACATTAAATAAAAGTTACAAAATACTTAGCGGTTCGCAAACCGGATTTAGATTACAAAAATACATCACGATGCGCAGATCGTATTTAAGAATCTATGGGCCGCACTAGTCTATATATAGCAACATAATATCATATATTATAAAAGTGTCATATAATAAATCACTCAACATGCTTGTCTAAAGTACAACATCGAATGTTCATAATAAAGTTAACGTATTTCTTAAAATATCTTATATTTTATTCATAATTAGATAATATCATATATTATTCATGACGGTTTATAAAATATCATATATTTAATTTAGTCATGAGATAGAATCAAATCATATTTTAATCTAGAAAGATAAATCATATTTAATCTTCCATAATTATCCTAACTAATTTAGGAGATTCTATCCTAATTATTAGCCAATCAAATAATTTTAAAATTAATTATATCCTATTCTAATTATGGGATAATCACATTATTTAAATCAATTATTATCCTTTTGGAATATGCTCAGAATATCCTAATCAATCTTATCCAAAATTAACCACTTTAATTTAGGATAATCACCAAAAATAACAAACTAAATATGGATAATATCAAATATAACAACTTTTGAAAGATTTGATTTTATCCCAAAATAAAACGATTTTATCCAAATTAAAACTGATTTTATCCCAAAATAATTCGTAATTATCTTGAAATAATTTTTAAAACAGATTTTTTTTTTGAAAACCGTGTCATGTACGCCGGCCACCGCCAGCCGAAGCTAGCCACGGTGGCTGGCTGCTTTTCCAGCAGCCAATGCCGTAAGGCAGCAGCGTGCAGCAGCACCTGTTGTGGCTGTAGGCCACCGTGCGTGGCCAGCCAAGGCTAGCCACGGTGGCTGGCTACCTTACGGTAGCCACTGCCGTAAAGCAGCAGCACTGGCAGCCGCGGCAGCAGCCGTGCAACGCTTGCACGCTGCTGCCCACAGCCACCCCGGACCACCTGCCCTTACACCCTCCCTCTCGGACTGCCACCTGGTCGGCAGCCGCCGTGGCTGCGCCACCAAGCCGCGGTTGCCGGCCAAAATAATTTTTTTTTTTGTGTTTTTAATATAATTAAAATAACATTTATCATAATTAAATTAAATCAGTCCAAAATTAAAATCAAATCATATTCAACTTTAAAATTAGGGTTTATCATAAAATTAATCCCAATTTATATCTAACTTTTAAAGTTAAATCTATGATCATACATAAAACATGTTTATGCATAAATCAATCAAATTAAAATTATGAAACAAATTTAAAACGAAATCAACCAAAATAAGCATCAAAAATCATATTTTTAAGGCTAATAAGGTTCGAATTTTCGAATAACTTAGGGTTAGGGTTCAAAATTTTCGAACATTCTAGGGCATAATTCGGTCCTCTTCATGGCTATTTGAGCATAATTAAATCGCATTTAATCGATTCCAAAAGTTTAATCACATTAAAATAATAATTAAACCATAATTAAATTAATTTCTCCCTCTTAATTGATTATAAAATTAACGTGGACATCAAATAATCGTATTATTATGATCTGGTGCGTTCATGCAAGAGGCTAACTGATACCACTGTAGGAGTTTATAGGTACTACGCAGCGGAAATAGCATGAATCATATTCATAAAGCACCTAAACCAAGAATCGCATGCATAACACACAAGACACATAATCATACCTTTGAAGCGTGAATTCTACGAAGCTATTCGACAGGCAAATCAGGGAGAGAATAGATCCCCAAGTGTTGCTCCTCTACTTAGTCCACGAGATTCGAATGAGCCGTCCACCAATACTAGATTGGTCGAGTGATTAAGGAAAACCGCGATCACCACCTTTTCGGACAACCGACCACCGCACGAACCACCACCACCACGAGACACCACTGTGCGCCGAGGAGGTGGAGAGAGTCGTAAGAGAGAGGAGTATGAGAGGGTTTGGGTTTCGTGTTTGCTAATTCGAGTTTGATCAAAAGATCAATAAATTGCTTACATGCAAACCTAGGCACCTAGTCTATTTATAATGTCATTATAACTAGACTAGTGCACGAAGCTCAAATCCCTCCTTATTCCTCCATATGGCCGGCCACCTAGAGTGATGAGGCCCATGATGGGCCTCGTCCTCTAATGCTCGATCTAGCCCCTTTGTGTGACCTTAAGGATCCGTCAAATTGGGCTTTGGCCTATTTTACTAGTCCAAAGATCATAAGTACCTCTAGCTATGGCAAAACGACGACCCAAATGTCCAGACTTAATTATCTCCATAATTTGATCCAATTATATATCTAGTAATTGCACACGACGAAGACATAACTCCTTCAAGCCTCTCAATGCAAGTGGGCTTCTCAAACTCGAACTTATCTTTGATCTCCATCAATATCGAATAACAATCCATATTGAACTCATACTGGGGCTCGTACGCCTTTAGCTTCTTTGACTTGGTTTCTAGGCCGTCGGCTACCTAGACTTCCTTTCTCTTGTTCTTCCCTTATTTCTTTTTCCTGGCCGAGTCTTACTGAGAAGTTTGCTTCTTCTCAACCCCCTTGGCCGGTACTTCAGCTTTTGTGAGAGAACAGAAGTCTGCCGCCTCTATATAAGCTTCGGCTTTTCGCAGAACGCTTGCGTATGTCCGAACCTTTTTGCGAACCAAGTCAAATTTGAAACCATTATGCCTTAATCCTCGGAAAAACTCTGAATAGGCCATCTCATCTGGCAGATTATGAATTTGGGCTTTCTCTTGATTGAATCTCTAGACGTACGAACGCAACCCCTCATTCTTTCCTTGGACGATCGTAGCCAAATTAAGGCTCGTCTTCCTTGGAGGAATATTGTAGGAGAAGTTTCCTACGAACATCATGCTTAATGTTGTGAAGCAGTTGATGCACCCGGCTAGTAGACTATTGAACCAGTCTTACGCCACACCCTTGAGAGTGGACGGGAAGCACCTGCACCAAATGGCATCATCCACACATTGCAAATACATAAGATTCCTGTACGAGGTGACGTGCTCCTCCGGGTTGCCCGTACCATCATAGGCACCCACAAGCTGAGGAGAGCTGAGGATCTCTTGAGAAAAAGGAGGCGGCTTGTCTCCGAGATTTAACATGCGCATTTGCCAATCAATTGGCTGCGACTGAGCTTGTGGTCCGGCCAGATAAGCTGTCTGGTCGAACGACTTTCCGAACTGTCCATACTGCCCGAGTACAGCAGGGTTAGTCGGCAGAAAAGTATTGAAATTATGAGGAACTTGATACTGAAATGGTTGAATTGGAACTAGGACTGGAGTTGGAGTCCGATGAGCTTGACTGCTGCTGGTCCTAGCCGTGCTGGTATGCTTGGAGGAGATGTGATTTGAGAAATCATCCGGCATTGATGGCGTAGAGGCAGTGTCCGAATAGGCTATTCGTTCACGCTACTTATGCCGAAGATAGTCTCTTGCATCCCTAAACCGACAAGACGACTCAGTAATCTCTTTCTGAGCTCGTCTGTCCTGCCCCCCAGCCGTCTGCGTTTTTCCAAGGATCCGAGACAAATCCGTCCTCGGTACCCTCGGCGAACGTTCCGGCCGGTGGTTTGGGGTGTTACCAGCATCTACATCATTAGTCGTTTTGCTCTAGGGTTCCTTTTTCTGGCCTTCCCTTTCTCTCCTGGGCGGTGGCCTAGAAGAGGACGGTCGTTTACCCTCCATCTCCTTTCGGAGCTTATTTAAAGCAAGCAGAAGCGAACTAACAGTAACCGGAGGATCCTCCGCTTCATGAAATGAGGCGGTCTGGCCGTCCTGGCCAGGGAGAGAGTTTGGGCTTGGTGTCTGACCATCCATTGCCAATAACGGACGAGTATCCCCACAGACGGCGCCAAATGTTTCGGGGTTTTTTGGAATCCCTCGGGATACTGGTCACGCTCTACCTGGAAACGGGACTCGGACACCTGCAAAACAACGAATCTCCGGTGATCGCAGATTCGCCTCCGACGATCAAGTTAGTGACCGAAAACGGAATAAATTTAGAGAGAGAATGTAGAGAGAAGTTGGAGCTTTTAGTGATCTTGTGTAATAATATGTCTCAATCTCCCTCCCATCATCAATGATTGGGGTATTTATAGGGGTTGAAATTTGTGCCTCTTAGGGTAAGTGACCTAGGAATTTGGGCTCTGATTGGCTGCGCAATCAGATTAGGACAGGTGTCCTAAGGGGGCGCCGTTTTGCGGCTTTCCTAGGAGTTTGGGCCTCCTGATGTAAGGAGGCCTTTATGACATAAATCACATTTTCAGGTGCTCTCTTGCTCCTTCTACGTGTCATCTTCCTGTGGTGACACGTGTTGCCCATTTATTGGGCCACGTGTCATCACGGAATTGGACCACGTATTAGGGGTAATTTTTACCCTAAACACCTCACATACATTACCAGTAATTAAAGTTACACCTTACACTATTAGCATATACAATTAGACCATTCTACTAATATACCTTCAATCAAATTCTAACAACCCCAATTCCCAACTAGTTCTAAGCAATCAGTTAAAATTTCACCTTAATTATCAGTTATCTTATCAAATCAAAAAATAAAACTTCAATAAAAAATCTCACAAATAAAAAGACATATTACTTTACCTTATACATATACAAGCAGAAAGATGATTTTGAATTAATCAATAATAAATTTTTTGACTATGCATCTAATAAGCTTGTTGAATTTCATAAATTACAACTATTTTTTTCAGGTTCCACAACAAATCGAAAGCTGAATGACAAATTGGAAAAAAAAAACCAAATTTAACACTACAAATTATAAATCAAATACTCGAAGGATTGGCGTTGGTTGTCATAGAACTCTAACTGCTTGCGATATTACAGTATAACCTAATTTTTACAATTCGAGAATTAATTTAACCCTAACTTTATTATTGGGGAAGATGAGGAACGGGAAACACAAAGCCAAACGGGTAGAGGACTTATATATAGATTTTTTTTTTTTTTTTTTTTTTTTTGGGTTTTTCTAAGCTATACCCCTAAGGTATTTGAGTTTCTAAGGTGTACCCATGCTTTTTCAAGTTTCTAAGTTGTGCCCCTCAACTTATTACCATTGATGAATGGTGCCCTCCTTGGAACTTCCACGTCACCTAAAGTTAACTATAAATTTAATAGATTGATGATAAAAGGTAGGGAAATGGTAGGAGAAAGAAATATTAGCCACCGCAACCCTAATAATGAAAACTGAAGCCACGAAATCACACTCTCAAATAACATTTAAACAACTAATAAGGGTACATTTTAGTATTGATAAGGACTAGAAGGGCACAGCTTAGAAACTTGAAAAAGTATGGGTACACCTTAGAAACTCGAATACCTTAGGGGCATAGCTTAGAAAAACCCTTTTTTTTTTGTGCAAAGAGGACTTATATATAGCTGTATAATTATACATATAGTGTATTTCAATACAAAAATAAAACTAACTTAACCCACCGAAATGACAACATTGCCCCTGTGCTGGGAATTTTAACCCCGGGCTGAGCCAAGCTCCTTTTTATTCACCGAAAAAAACCTTCTCTCTTTTTCACCAAAAAAGCGCACTCCTTGATCTCCATTGAGGCTACTCCTTTTTCACCAAATCGAGTCTCCATTGAAGCAGCTTTTGAGGTAATGTTGTTTCCTTTTGTAATTTTCGAAAATCAATTTCACAATCTAGGGTTTACCCTCTTTAGAATTACATGTCAGTATAGTCAATTTAGGGTTTTTCTTAATTCGATTATTGAATTACAGGTTAAAATTATTAAGGTGATTTTTCTAGCCTAATTGTTCATAGAGAACTATGAAATTGAACCTTTCTCCTTAAAATTATGAGCCTAATTTGCTAATTAAATCAAATTTGGTTGATTTAATGTTAGGATGGAAATAAAGCGGATGTCTTTTTCTAATTGAATCGAATATGGTTGATTTAATGTTAGGATGAACTAGGGCGGATGTCTTTTGCTAATTGAATCAAATTTGTTTGCTTTAATGTTAGGATGGAACTAGGGCGGATGGCTGCTGAGCTAGATATTCTTACCTTGAATCAGAAACTCGATCAATTGCATGCGGAGCTCGAACAAATTAATTCAGAGTAATCCTTATTTCTTATAGTATTAGGTTGTCCGTTTTGAATACTGAGCTAGAAATTGATTTTTGTTGTGAGATAGAAATTGGTTTGTTTACAAGTATATCTCAGAAATAAATTGGGATTTTCTCATTTTGAACTCGAAGTTTATAAATTTGTACTAACAATATAAATATTGTGGGTGGTGAAGGACTTATTCGGCATTCTTACCTGATTGGGATCCCCCTTATGAATTTCCTCCTGGACGCGATGACTGTTATCTGATGGCTTTGGAAAAGGACCGCATTGACAGCATTAAACCTTGTGCTGAGGCTGTCTTGAAAATATTTAACCAAGAAAATTTATGTACCAACAAATCAACACCTGTAACTTATTCTTATGTCTATGTTGTTTTGGTTTTTGTTCTTTACATGATCGTTGGCCTGTCTCATTGCAGCTTACAGACTATGAACTTATGGATTGTCTCGATATCTGTTTTGCTCGAGATTATGATTTTTTTGCTCATTGCAACTTCACTGCCAAGCCTAATTCAGCTCCCTTGAAAGCCGGCGATTTTTCCTCTAAGGTGTTCTTTGCTGAGTTGAAGATGAATTCTAAAAATGAAATTATTCCATCTAATTATGCTGTGTTGGATGGTGAGCTTTTAATAACTCTCCCTTTATTGCATTGTCATTTTAAGACCTTTTTTGTTTTCACTATTTAACTTTTCAATTTAACCTCTCAATCTAGTTCATATGCTATCAGAATGGTAAAACTGCTATTTTATTTCATATCTAAGTACAAGATGGTCACTATCTTAAAATGTAAACCGATTGTTATAACAATAAACATTCTAAATAGGGTAACCAGTAAACCAGGAAATCTTTCTCTAGAGATAGGTTGTTCTGCTAGATCTGACTTATTCTTAGTGGGCTCAATGTTTGTCTTACTAGTCATGTACTGCTTTGGATTTAACTTGTGGTTACTCTAGTTCGTATTATACGTATTATGTAATTGAAAATTATCCGGGAGTTGGAGTGATCGGCGACATGTCTTTGCAAAAGATAATTTCCTAACATATCCTCATAGCTAGTAGCTAGTAGGGTGGGTCGGGGTAAAGTCCACATGGAATAAGCATATGAATCAGTGTCACCTTTTAAGCAAGCATCAAACTCCAGATGATAATGTTCCCAATAGCATGCATTAAGTTATTATCTAATATTCTTTGACTTCCCAACTAATAACCAGAATATCCTCTAAAAAAAATAGGTACTCCCTAAATAAGCATACTTACGTTAATGAACCTATTTCCCCCACTATTTCTATTTTCCAACCAAAGGTTAAGCGATGTAAAGGGCAATGTGAACAACACCTAGCATCTCATCAATTCACACCACCCACTCTTGTGAATGTGGTGGCTTATAACTTAATAGGACTATGTGAGTCTATGTCTTACTTAACCCAACCTCGTGTTGGTGATTGATTCACTAATTAGTGATCAAACATAGTAAATAAATGCACCTAGAATCCCTTGAACCCTCTTTTGAGCTACTATTCAAGTAGTAAACTTAAATACTTTAACTAACTATGAGTAATTCATTAGATGCCTTGAGGGTAAAGATGATTTATTCCAATTACAAAAAAGTATTATAAGACCATCTCCAATGGTGAGACTCTAGTAGTATTTTTTAGGAGAGAGAATTTTTATTTTTTTTGCAAAGAATACCAATAGGTTCAACTTGAGTTTCAATTGACAAAAAATGTGGGGCCCTAACTAATATTATAATAATTCTATATTTATTTAACTTTTTTAAAAATATAAATAAGCCAACAACCCCTCAAATAAAAAAAGATAAAAGAAAATAATTGGATATGTGGGGCCCTAACTTTGCGCATGTTGAGTAGGTTGCTTGATAGAAACCTCTTGAGATAGCTATCACCTCCAAGTCAAATTACCCTAGAATGTTTAGTAGGTTGGTATATATGTCCATTCGAATCAAACCCTTGTGCATCCACAATTCTATGATTGCCTCGCTCAATATTAATTTATCATAGGGCTCTATTTTTATGTCATATATGTCTCCAAAGGTGTACCTACAAGTTTAAAAGAATAGAAATGTTTCCAAGTCATAAAAATTCAACAATATAAGCTAAAGTATATAAAGCAATAATATTATAATAGGATATACTACTACAACATTTATATGAATTAATTAAGCAATAACCAAGGTAAAAGATGCTGAATGAAGGAGTAAAGGTGGTCAAAACGAAAGGAATCAGGGGGCTAATAATGGCTATAATCACCACTTATCAGGGATTTTCGACTTTTAACCCTGTTATGAAGGAATGGGAGGAAGTAAGAGTCCACGTGGTCTAGATTTGTTGTTGCTTTTATTCTTCATTAAGGGGCTTAAAATATTTGGAATCTTGAGGCAAGGGCATCCCTTGTTTTTTGAAAGTCAGGTGGACTAATTACTGTTTTTCATACATCTGAGATCTGACACATAGCTCATATGTTAGGTTTTAGGTATGACTTACAAACGTGTTAAAAGCTTGGATGCATTGCATGCCTTTTTTTGTTTATTGCTTCTCTTCCCTGCTTATAGATGAGATCATTAGATATAGGGAGAGAGGTGTTTTTGTATCTGTACATGGCTTTATTTAGTAGGTAAAGTTATTTTTGTAATCGGTAGAGGTTCAACTGTTGAGGTTCTTGCAGAATTTCCAAATCTCTAAAGTTTCAATGCTCCTCAATTTTTTTTAAAAAAAATCATGTTTACATAGTGAGAATGCTTATTAGTAGGAAAGGTCAATTTTTAGGATGTGAAGTGTTGGCTCTTGAAAACTAATTTATCATTCCGAGATTGTGATCATTAATGATCGTGTAATTTTTCATTAAGTTTTATGTTTTTGATTTCCTTTGAGAAATCAGTGCAATAAGCATAAGTGAGAATTTGTTCCACAAGTAGCAGTTACTATACTATCCATATTTAATCTTAGAATATATTAGCTGCTGTTGAGGGCAAGAGGATATGCTTGGCAACTTTTACTAGACTTGTGGGCACACATTTAAGGCATTATCTATCATGATTTACTGTGCTTTCCCTTAATCAAAACGTAGGGTATGGATACAGTTTGGTATAACTAATTTGTCTTTGATGAGTTTAGGATTTGTTATTTATTCTATTTTATTATTATTTTAATTATTATTGCTTTGAAAATTCCAGGTTTTGATATTCCAATTTGAAATACTCTCGTAAACCTTTATCCCACTTATATTGGAAGTAGCCTGTTTGTTTCCCTACTGGAAACCCTTTTTATTGATTACATAAAAAATTTAATTTTGCAAAGTAAATTATGTAATGTTTGTTTTACTTTATTTTTGTTACATATATACAACTAAGTAGTAATTTGATTTACTTTTTTTATTTTTAATTTTGTTTTAGTATTTCTCTAAGGAAATTTGTTGTATCCTATTGTTGTTTTAGTTCTATTTGAAATTATATAGCTTGGTTGTATTTTTTTATTTTTTTTAGCAGTTACTTTTAAAACTTTAATGTATCCTGCCTTTTGTTTTAAAATCAATTCTAGCACTTCGTATATTTTAATTTTTATTTTACTGGAGTAGCTTTTGATATCAATTCAATCTATCCATGTTGAATGTTCCGGCTATTAACTTCAAAATATTGCATGACTTATCCATGTTGAATGTTCCGGCTATTAACTTCAAAATATTGCATGACTTGATCAATATTTTCTTTAGAATTGGTGTTGACCTTTAACAATTGGTCTTGTAGATGCATCGAGTTAGTTATTTTGTAAATGCTTTATTACCTTATCTTCTCCTATTGTGATATTGAATGTACAATTTTTAACGTCTTAATACTTAGATGTTATTATTGTGCATTGGTTCTTAGATCTTAATTTTCTCGTTTTCATGTGGATATCAGGTGTTAACTGGAAACTTGGCTGTGAGATGTGCCCAGAAGTAGTTGCTCATCCCACCTCTGGACCCGGTGAAAGGTTCTTGTTGTGTCGACACAGTCCTCACTTTATTCGTGTTGACTGATGAGGAATCTTGATAATATATCATGTTAACGTCTGTTGTAATTATTACAATATATTTCGTATTATGTTTTAAGGATTTTAAACTATTTACTCTTATGTGAGTTTGCATTATCTAGTATGTATGTTCATGGTGCTAAGTATTAGTGCTGTTGTTAAACTTGATGTGAGCTACTTATTTTAATGTGTTGGACTTTGATTAAACTATTTTAATACTTGGGTCCAATATTTCTCTTTATTACAACGTGCGTGTATTCATAATTTGGTAACGTTATGTTTAAATGTGTGTTAATGTGTTATAAATTGAAGCCAATTTATGTAATTGAATTGCGTTATTAAGTATAATATTGACTATCTTGTCAATATAGTATATATAATATATGGACCTCTGCCTTTTCCTTTCAACTTATATTACTCTGACTTTAATTTTGCTTTAAGTACCAATGTCGGATCTTTGACATTTGGACACTTTAATTTGGGCAATCTCAAAAGATTTAAACACGAGTCCAAGTAACATGGCTTTTAACAGATGACCATTCATCTTTGATACTCGTTTGAAAATTTGCATAAGTAAAGATTAGTGAGATATATTTTGTAGATTTGAAAGAGGAAAATGAAAACGGAGGGCATTATTTTCAAGGCTTTGAGTATGGTATGAGAAGGCAACTGAACTTTGCAATAGAGAACCTATCAAGAGCTGCTGGCAAATGATATACATCCGAGAACTTAGATTTAGCAATGGAAATTTGCATTAGGTTGAAAATGGTAACAGGAGCAACCAAGAATAGTATTCAGATATCAAGGTTTAAGACTTAAGGTTCTCATTTGCTTATTCTTAATTGAGTCCTGACGAAAGAAAGTTCTAATGAATTCCACTTACAGAGGTATTATGAGCTAAAGTCATCAATTCTTGCATTTTTGAAGAAAAGCATGCCCTCCCTACTAGGGCTGTTCAGATCTCGGGTACCCAAATTTCACGGGTCAGGTCACAGGGTACCCTGCTTAATATCTTTTTTTTTTGGAACAACTTTTAGTTTTTAATCAATCGATGTGCCCAGAAGAAAGTTTTTAATAATTCCCCGAGAAATAACATCAGTAGTTGTCATAAGCATATCCGAAAATAAGAAACAAAATTGAGACTAAATGAAAATTAGCGAGGATGAACTTTGTTTGAAAAACTTTTATCTTCAAAAAACCTTTCATAAAAAAGCATAATTTTAAACCCGTTGTTCCAAAGCTATTGCAACAAATAACATCCGATCCAATGTAAATGACTTCAAGATCTTCTTTAAAATTGAGGGATATAATTTGCATTTCATCCCTTCGCCATTTAACCTAATTTCAGGTCTCAGATAACTAATAACAATGTAAATCTTTATTAATCCTTTATCTTACTTGAGTGTGATTTTAGGAAATTGCTTATATCTCATATATAACTAGAATATATTGTGTCAGTCTCATTTCACTTGCGGAGATGGATATAAACTTTTGAAAATTTTATACTTACTAGAGTTGCCACGCGCGCGCGTTGCGCGCGAAGCAATATAGTGTTGCTAGTGAGAGAGGCCGAAAGTGTAACTTTTTTTTGCTAGTATGTATGCTTTTTGATAGACATTGGAATTAGTAAGTGAACATAGATGTCGATAAATATGATTGCGTCGGTAAATAGAATTGCATACATGGAACAAAAATGTGTAATTATATAAGGAATTGGGTTTATCAGTTTATGGCTTTATTTAGACTATGTTATGGGGTGTTACATTGTTTAAATCCCAAAATGAAAAATCGCAAGTATCGAATCCAAGCCAGCAAGGCAACATTTCTATCAACTTTTGTGATCCTAGTAATAATCGTGGCACATATAAGTTATGTATCCTATTGCAACTAATTTTAGAAGAACAAAAATTCATACAATCTACTCTCTTCAACAGCTAATAACAAATCATTGAAGATAATTTTTTTCTTCTTTTAGAACCATCTTGCAAGAAGCATTCTAAGCAACTGCATAATTAAGCTAAAGTTTAGGCATTTTTGCAAATCAATAAACGGAAGCCAAGTAATAAACACAATGTCACACTTATTAAACAATCAAAATCATTTGTTTCATCTCCAAACCAAGCCAGAACCTAATTCCTTCACCAATTGCATAAATCAAGATAAATTGACATAAATTATCATTATATCTTCTTCGTCAAAGATTTTCACAACAATCTGGTGATAATAATTTGGGGATAATTTCATTTTCCAAATAATAACAAGAAAAACCCAATTCAAATACAAAAGTACAAAACCCATATAAAATAAATAGATAAAAATAAAAGTATAATCAACAATCTTCACCCCTTAAAATCAACAATCAAAAGGCTTGAATAATCGGGAAAAAAAAAACAATAACAATAACAACAACAACAAAAGAAATGTACCTATTGTGTTCATAAAGAGGAAAATCCCTGATGTTAGCGAATTTCTTATCAGCTTTATTAACCAAAGAAGATTTCAATCATGGGTATCCCACTATTGTGTCATGCCATTTTACAGTATAATTCTCTTCTTTCTCTCTCCTCATCAGACTTAATTGTCCACCAAGAAAAGGGTCTAAGAGATGGAGGAAGAAGAAGCGTCTTACAAATAATTCAACAAACCCATAACTAAATTTAAAAAAAAAAAACAATTAAAATGAATACAAACCAGTAGAAGAGTGAAGAACATGAACAGCAACCACAAGATCTAGAGGTTAAGCAAGGTCATCAATACCACAGTCAACATTCCAGTGACCAATAAAAAACTAGAGTCCAAACTAAATCAAAGCTAGAGTCCACAAGTTTAAGAATCCATGAATTACATAACATCAATGCTAGAGTCCAAGAGTTTAAGAGTCCATGAATTTAAATTCAAAACTAGAATCCATAAGTTCAAGAGTCCACAAGTTACATAAATTCAAGACAAGTTCAAAGCCACAAAGCAAGCTAGATAAAGGATCATTTCATTCACTTGTGGGACCCGAAACTTCAATTGTCTCATCAATAACAATCGTTGGTTGATCCAAAGTCAAGTCTTTCATTCCTACAAAACACAAAAAAATAAATGAAAAAGATAATCACACATCACATATATTACATAATACATATAAACCAAGCTTGTGAAAGATATATACTACGTATTATCTTGATAAAATCACCTTCTTCCTCCATAATTTCCAACTCAAGCTAGCTTTCTTCTATAGTAATTGGACATTTATTGCAAACAAATTACAAACTGACATTTATTGCATAGAAAATTACAAACTGACAAATATCATGCACTGCATCAACCAAGCCTACCAACCCGAAAATCGGCATATGAGCATCGGAATTAATTTTCAAAGATCATAGAATCTAATCACTTGGAATATGAACTCAAGCACAAATTTGGGATTTTATTCCAAAAAATCGGATATTCTAGAAAAATCGAAATTTGATTGTCACATCGTAAGATATTATAAAAATTGGGAATTTTTTTGAATGAATTTGTTGATTCTTATTTATTTATCATACTTTATCAGACTCATTACTACTTTAATACTCCCAGAGAATAAATTCCGGGGAACTTCATTTAAATCATTTCGAGGTATTCTTTGCAAAAGACATCAAGTTCCTCTCTAGAACCGGTAAAACATGTCAGTTTTTTGTAATAACAAACAAAGATGCTAATGAGTAAATATCCTATTTTTAAAGTTTCCTTTAACAGCCTTTTGTCTGAAGAAACTAAACTTAGCAGCACATTAGTGTCTGAAGAAACCTAAAGCTGAGATGGGCCTGCATGACACATTAGGTTTGAAGCTCATAGTAAGTGCCACATTGGTGTGTAGACCATGTTCTCATCTCTTCATCCAAATCCTAAAAAGCACTGGCTAAACATGGAAGTGAAATATTGGTGTGTAGACCATAGTAAGCCAATCTTACTCAGCTATAAGACTTAGCATATTGTTGATAAATGCTTGAATTCAAATGAGTATATACACATGACACTTCATTTTGAACCAAAATCGGGATAGACTTCATCAACAATTCTAAACCTGTGCTATTGTACCCATGTTTGCCAAATTGGGACAGATCAGGACAACACAAAACATGGGTATCAATTCCTTTCTATGAATACATCACATATCATACAGCAAGCTTAATGCTTTGAAATTGGCAACCGAAATCATGCATAGCATCTTTGTTGTGGGTATTTACAATTAAGAACATGTATATGTACAGGTCAGAATTCAGAAACAGTATCTGATTATACCGTGGTCTATGTAATACAACACTTGATCAACTTTTAAGTCTAACACATGAAACATCTAATGTATCCTATAGTTCATTTAAGATAGATGAACGTATCACAATATAAAAACCATTTACCTCGTGATTTACTACAAATATAAAGGCTCAAAGATACATGTTTAGTTCCTACTAGTTTATCTTTGGAAGCCACAAAGCCATCAAGAAAAATCTAGCCAAAACGAACAGTCTAGAAATGTCTAATTCTATCTAGTTTGACAGCTGCAATAACAAATAAATTCCTAAAAACTGTGAGCAATTAGAATCATCAATTCCCCTAATCAGTCTTCTCCTCTAGTTCAGTTTCCATCAGGCTAATGTCATTAAGCAGTTCAGGCAATTCATCTTCGTCGTCTGGATTCTCCATACTAATCTAAAACCTTGAAATATTTTACTGAATGACTGTTGGAACATCAACTGATGAGTCTATCAGAGGACTCATATTCGCTTCCTTAGGCAAAACAGTATTATCAACTTCTTCAACAGACTTAACAACATCCTCATAATTCTCATTAATGACAACATCCTCAAAATTCTCATTAACGACAGCATCGTATTGTACTATTTCATCCTTGTTTGAGAGACTCAGTCTTATCATCAGATAACTTCTGCTGCACCATATCATGAGATAACTTCTCCTAAATCTCCTTATCATCAGATAACTTCTCCTGCTTCTCCCTGTCATCAGATAATTTATCCTTTAGCTCCTTATCATCCGATGCTTATCATCATAAGATTGGCTTACTATATTTAGCTAATGTTTAGCACACCAACATTTCACTTCCATGTTTAGCTAATTTTTATGGGATTTGGATGAAGAGAGAAGATCATAGTCTACACACCAATATGGCACTTACTATATATTAGCTTCAAACCTAATGTGTCATGCACACCCACTTCCAAGTTCATCTACAACATCAACAACCTTTTTCATTTCAGCAAAGCTAGCTCTTCTTATAATTGGCACTAGACTAAATCCTGCTCCTCCAACATCACACTATGGTCTCTAATATATTACCCCGTATATACTTCCTACATTCGAATACCAATATACAATGTCGGCCTAGGTACAAAGTAATAGTGCACGAGCAGCTAAGTTATGCAATAACTGGTGAGCTCCCTAATTTACTACAAAGTATTTTAAGACTTTCTAACATTTCATTGTTGATAACCCACTAAAAATACATTACATTGAACTAAAAACAAATTAACAAAAACCAAGATTTAATTCCAATAATGCACATTAAAATTTATTAGAATGACAGCCCACCAAAGTGTAATATAAGGCAGAACTTTGATCTAATAAAAGCCAAGTCGAGTATCTGCCAGACTTAATGCAGCCCGTGCACCATCGATCTGCAGCACCACAAAAAAGTTTTTTGTTAAACTTAAAGAATCAAAGTCTTGATTTTAAGCTACAATAAGGATATGTTCAATGCTATAACCTTATATGTGAATTCAACAAATTAAAAGCGGAACAAAGCACAAAATTTGGGTCACCACAAACACGACAATCAACCACCTAAAAAAGAATACAGCACTATTCAGAATTAATCATAGAACTCGACCAAAAAAACACGAAGAAAAACTACTACTCATAGAATTATTCAACAAATACAAAAGCAAATACTACCAAAAAAATAATTGTTGATAGCATTGGTCAATGAAATCAAATACCTGCCCACATATACTCTTCATCAGTCACCTACAAATCAAAACCCAGCCTTATTTCAATCACATTCACCATAAAGGCACAACAAACTAAATGAAACTCAAATTACAATTGAAACAATTGAAACACGAATCCAAACCAAGATATCACGATTTTGCCCAAACGACTTTTCCCATCAAAACAAGTGAATCAATTATGAACGTAAACATCACAAGCAAAGTGTATGATGTATATGCCTATATTTTGCTAAAATCCCGCCAAAGTAGAGCATGCCATATATATTCAAGTAGCAAGGGCAATAGAAAAGTTTATTATATTACCTCAAAACTTTTCACTTGCTTGTTCCATTTCACCTTTGTTATAGTCATTGCAAAAAGTGATTAAATCTTGTTTAAACTCAACAGTAGTTTGAAATTCTTTAAGTAGTTCTTCAAGATGCAATGAAGGCACAGCACCTGCTCTCTTAACCCCTTCATATTTGCTTTTAAACTTATCAAGCCTCCGATAAGTAATCTTTGAATCATCAATGATCCCTTTAATCTTTTTTATAGTTTCATCAATTTCATTCATTTTATTCATCTCCATATATGAATAAGCAGCCTCGAGTAATTTTTAACCCAATGACAGAGAGTTGTTCACACTATCGAGATTTTTACGAATATCATTTAACTCTTTCGACCAAGCAGACATTTGTTTCTGGGATTGGAGAGCTGCAGGTGGATGGACGGGAGGAATCGAAGCCCCATAATGTAACTCTCTCAGGTTGTCAGATACTGTTTAGGGTATTTTTATCCTGCCACGTGGCCCAATCAGAGGGTGACACGTGTCAGCCTCATATTGGTCCAAAATGGACCAATCCCTGCTTGACACGTGTCATTCCAGAAATAAAGGGGAAAAGGCGGCCATCAGGCCCAAATCCCGAGAACGCCGGAAAACGGCGCAACCCATCATTGATTAGGGTTCAGTGACCTAATTAGGGGCAATTCCCAAAGACCCTATAAATAGGGAGATGTCTCTCATTTTGAGGACATGTTTTTGATTATTTATTACACATATACTCTTTGATAGAGACATCATGAGCTTGGAATCCGAGCAGATCCCTACCTAAATTTCCGCACCTTTTTCTCCCTTCAAGTTTCTAACTTGTGCGTCGGAGGCGGAGCACCACCCAACTGGTGTCTCCGTTTGTTTTGTAGGTACAGCTCACCCCGGATCAGTCTTCGTGTTGTAACTCTCTCGAGGGACAAAAACACCCAAAACATTTGGCGCCGTCTGTGGGGAGAGTACCTCGAAGATGGTTCAAGATCTGTACCCTCTAACCGTCTGGGTGAAGACCCAGAAGTTTTTACAGACCATGAGGAAGATAAAGATCCTCAGGTCGAAGCCTTTATAGCCGAAGACGGCTCTCTCAGAACTAAACGCATCCGGCCCAGAGACACTCTGGAGCGGGGTGCCTCCCAGGCGGGTCCAAGCCGACCCTCTGGGCAGCCGGAAGGGGAAACCCAAACGGCCGCTGGATCAACCCCTGTCACGCGAGACGAACTCATGAGAATCATGACAAGTTTCAAGGGTGAAATTACAGAGCTGATCACCAAGAGCCGGGCTGGCCCAAGTAAAGGCCAGTCGGCAAAGAAGACTCCTCCAGAGAAGGGCAAGTCAGTTAGAAACCGGCAGCCCACTCCCCATCCAAAGGAGAAGGCAGCCGGGACCATTGATTGGTAAAAAATTCTCCTTCCTGGGAGGAACACCAATAACACTCGCCGGCCTCAACAGCCGGTGAGAAGTAAAAAATCAACTATTGATGCCCGGGAGATCATCAACCGGAAGAGAAACCAATCGATGTCTGAGTCGGCTTCAACGTCGAATTTTCCAGATAGCTTCAACAACATTTCTACAGGGAGTGCACCCTCCTTGCATGAGAGTCAGACAGGCGGTAATACCGTCCATTCTGGCCCTCATATGATTGGAGCTGTCCCGTATGTGCCTACTCCGGCTTACGGGCAGTATCCTCCTCACTTCATGCAGTCGGCCTTCTTTGGGGGTCAGGCGGCATATCCAAATGTCCAGCCATTGGACTGGCAGCTTCGTCTGCTGCGCCTGGGTGAACAACCTTCTGCGTTCACTCGGGAGATAACTGAGGCGGCTCAGCCGGCCAAGGTTAAGAATGTGTTGGTTGGTACCTATGATGGTACCACCAATCCGGAAGATCACCTCATGGCTTACACCAACCTCATGTATCTGCAGGGGTTGGATGATGCCACTTGGTGTCGATGCTTCCCGGCTACATTGAAGGGCATTGCCCAACAATGGTTTGGCAACCTGCCAACCGGGTCCATAAACAGCTTCAGGAAGCTTGCCTTTCTGTTTGCTTCCAACTTCTCAATGAACATCCTTGCTAAGAAAACAAGCCTTGATTTGAGCACTGTTAAGCAGGGAGAGAGAGAAGGGCTGCGCTCATATGTCAGGCGGTTCAACCTGATCAGAATTCAGATTCAGGGAATGTCTGATGAGGTAGCTTTTATAGACTTTTTCAAAGGTCTGAGAGACGGGTCGACCTTTAAGTTCGACCTAGTCAGAAAAGGGGCTTTCACCCTACAGGCGGCCTTGAGGGAGGCGAAAAGCTATATTCAAGCTACCGACCTCTGTTCGCCTGGTAGCCAGTCGGACTCTAAGAAGTCTGACAAGCAGAAAGACAACCGGCCTGCTCAGCCGGATAAAAAGAAAGAAGAGAGCAAGAAGAGAAAAGAGGTCTTGGCGGTTAGTGACTCTGACCAGCCGTCCCAGAAGAAGAAGAAAGAATTTAAACCGTACGTCCCAAAGTACGAGTTTAACAAGGACTGCAACTCCATCCTCATGGAGATAAAGGACCGGCTGTCCCTTGAGAAGCCGAATCCAATGAAAAGTTTCGTTCAATCCCGAAACAAGAATAAATTATGTTAGTTCCATGAGGAGGTCGGCCATGACACCAACGACTGCTTCAGTCTTCAGCGTGCGTTGGACCGTCTGGCTGACAAAGGGTTGTTGAAGTCCTACATTTCTAAGTCCCCAGCCGGGGCAAAAAAGGAAAATAAGGGTCAGTCCTCCAAGACTACCCCCAGCCTGTTAGTAGTTCGGATACCGACAAGGAGCCGGTCTACACTATAGCAGGCGGGTTCTCATGTGGTGGCCCTACCATCTGGGGCACCAAGAGCCATCTTCGAAAGATGGACAAAGAAGATGATGAGCAGGCGTCTGCCAGCTCTTCCTTCCCAAACGTCTTGATCACTGAGAAGGATAGGGGCAGCGTCCGCCGCCCTCATGATGACCCGGTGGTCATTGAATGTAAGGTTGCCAACCAGCTGGTTGGACGGATCCTTATAGACACCGGCAGCTCATCAGACATCATCAGCCTCCGGTGCCTGCAAAAGCTGAAATAAAATGTCAGCAGCATGCATCCGGTCACCCACCCGTTGGTTGGTTTTGGGGGTGGGATGGTCTACCCAGCCGGAAGGATTGACTTACCCATCCGGCTGGGAGAGAAGGGTCAAGGACGACATATTGTCGTCAGATTCTTGGTCGTTGAGGAGTTGACCGCCTACAACATTATCCTTGGCCAGCCGACCCTCAACGTAGCCAAGGAAGTAATCATCCCATCTCTCATGCTCATCAAGTATGAGAGGGATGACGACACTGTGGGTTCCCTGAATGGGGATCAAAAGATGGCCCGAGAGTGTTACCTCTTAGCCGTCCGAGATACCGTGGCCCCAGGCGGTCAGGAACCCATAGACCTTGACAATGTCAAGGATGCCGACCTAGCTCCTGCCCCACCAGCAGCCAGAAAGAAAAGAAAGGCACCTCTGCTGGTGGAGGTGAAGAAAGAGAAAAAATAGCAATCACTGGCCGGTGAACGGTCAGATGAGCTCCGTCCCCAACCGGCTGGCGAAAGCATTGATCTCGTTCTAGATGACAGCCGTCCAGAACGTACTGTTAAGGTTGGGACGGTTGCTCATGCTACCTTGGGTGCAGGCTTGCACCTTCTGCTGAAGGAATTCAAAGACATTTTTGCCTTTGAAGTGGAAGAGATGCCAGGCGTCAGCCCGGATCTCGCTGTCCATAAACTCGCCGTGGACCCCAAAAAGAAGCCCATCCGGCAGAAGAAAAGAAACCATGGCGAGGAAAGAAGTCAGGCGGCAGCTGCCGAAGTCAAAAAGCTGCCAGATGCCAGGTTCATTCGGCCTTGTAATTTCCCCGACTAGGTGGCCAATGTGGTCCTTGTTAAAAAATCGAATGGGACCTGGCGCATGTGTGTTGATTACACAGATCTCAACAAGGCGTGTCCAAAGGACAGTTACCCGCTTCCAATGATCGACAGTCTGGTCGACTCTACAGCCGGTCACGCCTTGATGAGTTTTATGGATGCCTACTCCGGCTTCCATCAGATACCCCTGTGGAAGAAAGATCAAGAGAAGACGGCCTTCGTCACTGATCAGGGGTTATTCTGTTATACCGTGATGCCGTTTGGCTTGAAAAATGCGCCTGCCACTTTCCAACGGATGATTAATACGGTCTTTATTAATCAGATTGGGAGGAATGTGGAGGAGTACATTGATGACATGATAGTCAAATCCAAGTTACAGACGGATCACCTTGCTGATCTCCGAGAAACATTCACCACCCTCAGGCGGCATAAGGTTATGTTAAATCCTAAGAAATGCGTCTTTGGTGTTAAGTCTGGGAAGTTTCTCGGATTCCTGATTGATCAAAGGGGGATAGAGGCTAACCCTGAAAAGATACAGGCGGTGATAGACATGAAGTCACCCCGTTCTATCAAGGAAGTGCATAGACTCACCGGCTGTTTGGCCGCCCTGGGGAGTTCCTCAGCCGGTCAGGCGACAAGTGCCTCTACTTCTTCCAAGCAATTAGGAAGAAGACCAGATTTGAATGGGGGGATGATGCTGAGACGGCATTCCAGAGGTTGAAAGAGCACTTACATTCTCTACCTAGGTTGGCCAGTCCTTTACCTAGGGAGACGTTGTACATGTACTTAGCCGTCTTAGATCATGCCCTTAGTGCCGTTCTCCTTGATGAGCGAGACGGCATGCAGCTCCCGGTTTACTTCGGTATATGCCCTTAGTGTCGTTCTCCTTGCTGAGCGAGACGGCATGTTCTTAAAAATGCTGAACTCCGGTACCCCATGGTTGAAAAATTTGGCCTTGCTTTGTATATGGCTTTCAAAAATCTGAAGCCTTAATTTTTGGCACATCCGGTGGTGATTTACACCGACCAGCCACTCAAGCGGCCAATGTCTACCTTGGACTCATCCGGGAGAAATGTTGAAATGGGCTATTGAAATGCAAAGTCTTGAAATCACTTACGAACTAAGAAAGGCAGTGAAAGGTCAGGAGTTTGCCGACTTCTTTGTTGAAATGACCCATCCGGTGGCTCCGGATAATCTTGATCAGGTTTGGAAAGTGTATGTGGAAGGGAGCTCTACAAAGAACGGCTGTGGTGCAGGCGTAATCTACGAGTCTCCTGAAGGGGACAGATTTGAGTATGCACTACGCTTCAAATTTCAGGCCTCTAACAATGAGGCGGAATATGAAGCCTTGCTAGCCGGCATTCGCATGTGTAAGGCGGCAGGGGCCATGAAAATTGACGCCTACTCTGATTCTCAATTGGTTGTTAGCCAGTATGAGGGAAGCTACGAGGCTACTCATCCGGCTATGATTAAATATCTTCAAGCAGTCAAAGAAGAGACCAAGGCACTTGAAAAATTCCGGCTGAATCAGATGCCTAGGTCGGAAAACAACCAGGCGAATGCATTGTCAAAGCTGACATCTTCCGCCTGCCATGATACGCCTCGGTCAGTCTTCTGGGAAGTTCTTGAAAAGAGAAGCATCTGTAAGGATCCCGTTGGAATTTTGGATCGAAGCTCTACCTGGATGGATGACATCCGGGCCTATCTCTCAGACGGCACACTTCCTGATTCGCCACAGGAAGCAGCTGTCCTGAAAAAGCGAGCTGCAAGATTCGAGTTGATAAATGGAGAACTCTTCAAGGCGGGGTTTCTGAAGCCTTTGTTGAAGTGTGTCACCCCAAGAAAGGGGAAAGAAGTTCTCGAAGACTTGCACTCGGGATTCTGCGCCTCTCACATAGGTAGCAAGGCCCTAGCCGTCAGAGCTAGACGACACTATTTTTGGCCCACTCTTGAGGCAGACACCAAGGAGTTGGTAAAGAAATGTGACAAGTGCCAAAAATTTGGTAAACTCATTCACCGTCCGGCTACTAATCTGACGGCCATCCACAGCCCAATCCCGTTTGCAAAATGGGGCATGGACATTCTAGGTCCTTACACGCCTGCTCCAGGCGGAAAGTGCTACATCTTAGTGGCTGTGGATTATTTCACCAAGTGGGTAGAAGTTGAGGCGGTTAAAAACATCAAAACCTCAGACGTGATTTCCTTCATCTGGAAAAACATTATCACCCGGTATGGGGTACCTATGTCTATGGTGTTTGATAATGGTCCTCAGTTCGAGACGCCTCAGCTAAAAACTTGGTTGGGAGATCAGGGGATCTCAAGCTATTTTGCATCCGTTGGCCGGCCCCAAGCAAACGGCCAAGTTGAAGCCTTCAATAAACTCATCTCAGATGGCATTAAGAAGAAAATAGAAAGAGCCGGTGGCTTATGGGCAGAAGAGTTAATCCATGTCCTATGGGCCATCCGGACAACAGCAAAGGGGGCAACCGGTGAAACCCCATTTCTCATGGTTTACGGTGCTGAAGTCGTCTTGCCCATCGAACATTACGAGCCGACTCTTAGAGTCATGCGATATGATGAAGAGGCAAACTGGGAAGCAATGCGCCTGGCATTGGATTCACTCCCGGAACATAGGGGCAATGCCGCCTTGCGTCATGAGATTTACCGTCTGAGAATGACGAGAGCCTACAACAAAAAAGTACACAAGCGTCCTTTGAAAGTTGACGACTTGGTGTTACGAAAAATGGAGGCAACCGGTAGGGCCAATGAGCTGGGAAAGCTAACCCCAAATTGGGAAGGCCCCTACCAGATCTATGAAGTAGTAAGGGACGACACCTACCGCCTGGAAACTCCAGAAGGCAGGCGCCTTCCTAGAACTTGGAATGTAGACAATCTAAAAAAGTACTACTTCTGAGAATGTAAACTTTTTGTAAACAGTGAGTCAATTAATGAAGATTCAGACTTTGTTTACAAAATTGAGTTATCGTTGTTTATCCATCCGGGTAATATCCAGGCGGATTCCCCATTTACCTAACTAAGCTCGATACTTAGTGAAGGTTACATTTGTTTATCCGCCTGGGTAATACTCGGATCTCTTGTTTATTTAAGTTTGATACTTTGTTTATTCAACTGCTTGACTATCCGCCTGGGTAATACTCAGACAGATTCTCCATTTATCTAACTAAGTTTGATACTTAGTATGATCAACTATTTGCCTGTCCGTCTGGGTAATACCCAGACAGACTCGTTTGCTTAAAAAACTAAGTTCGATAGTGTAAATTCAATACTGACTAGAAACTAAGCACAAAAACGTTTAGTGGCTACGCAACCGGTCTCAAACAAGACCAGAGGCTAAAATGGCCGGATGGTTGCTCATTTTATAAAATTGCCTGTCCCAACATGGACAAAGGCGTCCGGCGACACCCCTCCGGGTGCAATCGTCGCAGAGAACAGACTATTTGTCGGTTATACGTATCCATGCAGACGGAAAAAATTGAACGACCAAATTGGTCAACTCATAGCCGTCTGACGGAAATAACCTATGAAGAACGAATAAGTTCCCAGATACCGGATTCCCATAGGCATCAGTCAGTCGCCGGCTGAAGTTCTCACAGGTTACTTATTCCAAAAATTGCACCTCACCCCAATTAGGGCAAAAGAGTTCAATGGCTATGAAATCTCTACCAAGACGGGCATACGCCGTCTGTGTGGTGACCGAAACGCCTGTTGGTGTACGGCTGTGCACTTGGTTTGGGGCAATCACTACTGTGATTGATTGACTTACAAACATATCATGCTCTTTGCAGCATCAGACGTTTTCAAGTCAATCAACCAACTCCACTTGAAACCAATCACACAGCCGTCCAGGGGCAAGGACAACCAGGCTATTGACTAGTTAGGCAAGAGATCGCCGCATGCTTTTGATAAGTTAGGCAAAAAATGAAAAATTAAAATTTGCACAAAATAAAAATTCAAATGTAAAATGATCAAAACTGACTCAGTCGGTGCATTTCATAAGTCCATCCAACCAAACGGTTGTAATGGATCAAATGTTAACCGGACCCCGTCCGGGAGAAAGAAATTGTTAATTAACCCGGCTCCACAGCCGGTAAATACACAGATACTCGGCACGCATGCCGGAAAAAGCAAGTTTTGGCATACAACCGCTGAATAAAAAGAAAATTAAAAAAGAAAAGATTGGCATACTGCCGCTGAGGGATCACTTCTGGCCTGCAGACGGAGCCTCCTGGTCCTCCCCCTCCTCCTCACCATCTGAGGGTATCTCCTGTGCTTCACCAGGACCAGGAAGATCAGGCACGGACGGCTCATTGTTGGAGTTGACCCAGGCTTCGAAAGAGGCAGGCTCTGGCTCGCCTTGTTCTCTCAAGTACATCACGTACTCGGCATAGCTGTGCGCCAGTGCCCAGATGCTATAATCCGCGTCTGGGTACAAGGCAGCCCAGGCAATCTTCATACGGGCGTCATTGTCAGCGTCACTCTCAGCAACAAGGCGGTTTTGCTCCGCCTCCAGGGTTGCTGCAAAGTTCTTCTGAGCCTGAGTAGCCTCCTTTTCCAGCTTTTGAACCTTGGCCTTCAGTTTGGTGTTCTCTTCGGAAACACCTTTAAGTGTGCCAAGGTCCGTCTGGGCCTTCTTGAGCGCCTCCACAGCCTTCTTGGCGCTCTCATCCGCCTTCTTCTGGGCCTCCTCCGACGCCTTCTTAGCCGTCTCAGCATCCGACACCTGCTGTTTGGCCGTCTCCAGATCCGCCTCCAGCTGCTGGATTCTAGACGCCCGTGTCATAATTATTGCTTTAGTTTCAAGTTCATTTACGATAGTCGAGTGTAAAGCAATATTATCAGCGTCTATGGCGGACTTCTTGGCCCTTTTTACCTCTTCTCGTTTGCGGGAATAAGGGCGTTTGAGCCCGTCCACCCGCAGCATGGCCTGCAAACAGTCAGGCGGCATAAGAATGGCAGGCCGGATAAGACACTTGGAAAAAATAAAATTGAATTGACAAGTTTCTTACCTCAGCCAGAAGGGATAGAATGCGTTCAAGATTGAACGTCTCTATCGCAGGGATATTGTCCTTATCCCTCTTCCGGACGGCTTCCAGCATGTCCTTGGCATGCTTCTGGACGTCTGGCCAGCGGGGAGATTGATCTGTACCACAATCAATACGTGATGAGTGCGAAACTAAGGCAGCACCTATTTGTTGCCGACCGTCTGAGGATGACGTCTGTTGGGAGTGGGATTTCACCCGTAAAGGCCACCCCAGCTCAAGCGGGGATTCAAAAGGGTTCTTACCTACAGAGTCGGCCAAGCGGCAACCGCTTGCAGGCATGGTGAACCCCGCAGCTGCTGATAAAGGGTTGACAAGATCAAGGCACACGCTTCCGCCTACCTTCTCGAGTCGCCCCGATATCCGCATCGTCTTAGCCCCGGCTGAGGCGCCAGGAGTTGATGCAGAGGTGGATTTTTTGATTTTGTTGAGAACGACAGGGTTCTCCTCCCTAGCCCGTTTGAGTTGCTTCTCAAACGACTTTCCAACCTCTCCTCCCTGAAAAAATAACCAAAGTTAAGGTTAGCATCCGGGAAAATGATTTTGAAGGATCAACGTATGAAAGGGTCAGGCGTTTGTTACCTTGGCCTTGAGCTCAGCCGCATCTTTCTCCGCAAGATCTTTGCGGACGGTTGCAGAAGACCGTTTAGGAGTTTTCTCCGACTGCAGCATTTTTAGAGCTTCTTCTGCAAAAAGAAAGAAATTGGTCAATATCATAAATCAATTTCGATAGAAAAATACTACAGACGGTATAAACTCAGGCGCATACGTTTTGTAAACATGTGCCCTAGCCCGCAGGCGGCTAGAAAACACTCATCCCTGAACCAGGCGCTCTTGGGGATCCAATTTTTGGGGACTTTTATTGTTTCCCTGGTTGACAGAGTTGCGTCTGTGAGGCCGAAAAAGTCTGCCTCAATTATTTTGTAAAAATCTTCCTCTGGGATCCGGGAAAGGTAGCACTTCCTGCCCAACAAGTCGGGCTTCTTATTGTACAGACGGAATTCATAATTTTCCCGTCTGGTTGGGGCTGACATCAGGTAGAACCTGTGCTTCCAGCCATCGAACTTTGAGACCTTGTCCAAGGTCATCATATATTGCGGCTGTGTGGTTCGAGTGTACCACGCCCTCCAGCCGCCTGGGCTTCTGCTAAGATAGTGCATGATTGCAAAAGCCTCCCAGCCGGGGTTAAGCCCCTGGAACTCGCAGGCGGCAACATACCCCAGAATGTTGGTCCAGGAGTTGGGGGTAAGTTGCCAGACCCCAAGGTCGTAGCCTCTTAAAATTGCTTTCACCGCCTGGTGAAGGGGAAAGCGGAGGCCAGCTTTGAACGCCGCCTCATAACAGCCAAAATAGTTGTTGGCGTTCTGTTCATCGTCCTCCCAGGCGATGGTGCCATTCTCAGGCGGCACCCGGATTCTATACCCGTCTCCTAGCGGGTGCATTTTCGTAAAGTTCTTTAAGTTTTCTTCCATTTGGATCCGGTCCTTGGAAGAGACGTGGATGCTGAAGGGATCATCCTTTTCGCTCCACTTTTTCCTTTCTTCCTCCTCGTTATCAGGAAGCGGGGGTAAGTCATCGCTGCTTTTAGAGGTAGAGGCGGAGCTGTCATGTCGCTCTCCGTCTCCTCCTCGCTTTGACCCAAGGGGGCAGAGACGGCCTCGTCGCCGCCTTGGTCTCACTCTTCCAAGAAAGAGTCAGCAGGAGTTGAAGGGGCGCGCGGAGGGGATCTCTCCAGAGCCGTCTGGTCTCCCTGACCAGACGTTTCTCCCTCAGGCGTTTGGCCGCCTGAGCCTTCGCTTTTGTAATTTGGATCCGTTGCCATCTGCATTGTCCGAGCCATGGTGTCCTGCACACACATAACTGGTCGGAATCCAAGGCAAAGGGTGGTCCCAACACCCCGAGACGACACTCCCAGTCCTTGACTCAGCCGACCCTGGTGACCGGCTGGACTCTGACCTAGGTTGTGCTGTGTGTGTTGGTGATGCATCCATTTATTGCAAGAAATATGTACAAGCGGTGAAAAAAGAAAAGAGGTGAGAGAGACAGAGACGGTACCTTTGGATTTGATATCTGAAGGAAGGCGGGTCCGGCTGGGTCGTCGAAGAACAAACTTCCTTACTCGCGCCTGACTCAAACGGATGACTTCTGCTCTCTCAAAGTTTTGCTCTCTAGGAAATTTTTGTAATGTACAAAATTATGAGGGTAAAACGGCTATATATAGAGGGTAAATTTGGGGGCATTTTCGTAATTTACTCGGAAGGTGAACGATTACTCTTTAATGGTAAAATTACCGCCAACCGGAGCGTGACATGTGTCACAGATGCCACGTGGCGTGTCACGTCACATCTGTGAGGGGCAAATGTTTAGGGTGTTTTTACCCTGCCACGTGGCCCAATCAGAGGGTGACACGTGTCAGCCTCAGATTGGTCCAAAATGGACCAATCCTTGCTTGACACGTGTCATTCTAGAAATAAAGGGGAAAAGGTGGCCATCAGGCCCAAATCCTGAGAACGCCAGAAAACGGCGCAGCCCACCAATGATTAGGGTTCAGTGACCTAATCAGGGGCAATTCCCAAGGACCCTATAAATAGGGAGATGTCTCTCATTTTGAGGACATGTTTTTGATCATTTATTACACATTTACTCTTTGATAGAGACATCCTGAGCTTGGAATCCGAGCAAATCCCTACCTAAATTTCCGCACCTTTTTCTCCCTTCAAGTTTCTAACTTGTGCGTCGGAGGCGGAGCACCACCCAACTGGTGTCTCCGTTTGTTTTGCAGGTACAGCTCACCCCGGATCAGTCTTCGTGTTGTAACTCTCCCGAGGGACAAAAACACCCAAAACAGATACCATCCAACTCAACCTAGAGAGACCTGTAGCACGATTATTCTGATAGCAAACATATAAAACTCCATCCAATTCCAAAACGTCTAGGCAAGTTACAGCATGATAAGCTGTTTTCTTAACCCTCTTCCCAAGTGAATTTATATATTCTTCGGTCTTTTCATCTCCCATTCCAAAATATATATCATCACCATGATCTCGGTAATCACTTTTAATTACCATTACACCAACACAAGGGCCAAAAGCCAAAAATTGTTTAATAACAGTATTCCAATCATCTTTGGAGTTTCGATAGGCAGATACAGAATGTTGAATCACATGTCTTCCTCCATTCCAGAGAGGGACCCCAGACATCTTAGCCTCATTCAGCAATTCTTCAGAGCGCCAACGTGACTCTAAATGTCGAGTAGAGGCATAATTTTTTCTGATTTCTTCCTCCCACTTCACATGATCAATAATACACATTTTTTCGCCATCGAATAACGTTGTCGGCACTACTAAAAAAACAAGAATAGGAAACACAACATGTAGAACGGTTAGGTATGACATACGTTCTCTACAACTATATAGAACGGTCATTACTAAAAAAACAAGAATAGGAAACACAACATGTAGAACGGTTAGGTATGACATACGTTCTCTACAACTATATAGAACGGTCATCAATAGCAGGCGTAGTATAAAATACTGTATATAAAACAATTAGGAACCTGACCGTTCTCTATTCTTATTAACACTAAAAAATGAACTCCTCCAACACCTAAATACTTTCAGTTTTCACGCAGTACTTGTAATTTTGTAAATTGTTTGGATGAAGGGATTTTCTTTCCTATTACTTCGTATAATAATAATTGTATAAAGGTGGTTAAATGGAGTGAATTGCGTTAATTTCGAAAATCCCACCCACCCATACTTTATCCCACTTTTCAAATGTAAAATTTAGGAAGTTACTTTATATTTTAGCAAACCTAACCCTACTCATTTCTTATTCTACCCGCCTCCTTTTTTATTTTACCTGATTCATTCTCTTATTCTTTCTCTCCTCACCATAATGGAAAACTCCAATCATCCATGGCAGCAACAATTTCTTCGCTCCCAATACCTCCAATTGCAACTCTAGAGTATCATTTTGTCATCGGTATCATGGGAGATAGGAAAAATCAGGTAAATTTTGTTATAATTTGTTACATGAACAATTTAGCAATCTCTTAATTTTGTTAATGATTTGAATTTTGGGATTATTAAAGAAAATTATGAAGTAAGTATTAATTCTTTGAATTTTGGAATTACGATTTCAAAAAAGCATATATATATACTATCTCTTAGCTTATGAGAATTTTAGATTACTAGTAATATTTTGTAACTTTAGTTATGATTGTGTAAATTCTTTAATCTACTTTTTTTTAATTATTATTATTATTATTATTATCATTATTATTATTATTATTATTATTATTATTATTATTATTATTATTATTATTATTATTATTATTATCGTTTTTTGGTTGATTTTATTTCAGTATGAAACTATGAATAGCAAGTTAGTAGTGTGAATTTGGTTTTTGTTTTGTTTTGTATTTTGAAATTTAATTTGTTATGGTGTTGAATTGTACAGGTTTCGTTCTCAAATTAAATTCATCTCCAATTATTGAAAGTGTGAAGAAGACTTACTGAAGAAGAGAAATCTATGGTGAATGCGGCGGCAAGCGATGCAATCATGTTACATCATATCGTATATCATGTTACATCATATCGTATACTTGTGAAATCATTGTTAATAAATTGTAACTTTTTGAATTGGTAGTATCCTAGATTTGTTTTGTCATTGGCCTGGTGTTATACTTGTACCCTTGTACATATAGGACACAAGGGTGTATTTTTACATAGAAAATATTGATTTTTTAACTAAATATTATAAATACAAGTTTTTTTCATCAGTAGAGTAATTATCCAAAAATGGTTATACACGAAAAATATAGTAGAAAATACTAGAATACAACATGTCGATGTACAAGCTAGATATTTTAGCTATTTAATTTTTATTTTACAAAAAATGAAGATTATAGAACTGTTGTCTTAGGTGACAGTTCTATTTGCAACAATATTATAGAAAGGTTTAGCAGCTCAACCGTTCTCTTTTCCTTCATTAATTTCTTATTTTAGGAAGGGAAAAGAGAACGGTTATGACTAAGGACTGCCCTCTATTGCTTAGCATACATAACGCCTATTTGAGGCGATCTATATACCTTATACATCGCTTAGCAGAATCTATAAAGCCTATTTTGACAGTTCTCTAAGGTCTTTTTTGTAGTAGTGCGGAGGGCACGCTTTAGCATACAGTATTCGTAATTGGATGTCTAATTGTTTTGAGGTTGCCGCAATTGCACATCCGTCATGTGTTTGAGATATGGGAGGTTGAATGATTTGAATACCATTCACCTTTTCATATCTCAAACGATGACAAATGAGAGTGTTCTGCAAAAAAATTGATGAACATCATAAATTAACATCTAAAAAAGACCATCAATTTTCAAAGCAAAACACAGCATCACTAACATTGTAAACTGACCCATAATTACAAAAAAAAAAAAAAAAAAAAAAAAAAAAAAAAAAAAAAAACAAAACAAAAAAACATACCTTTAGTACAGTGTAAGATTCATAAGACATATCTCAATTAGCAATGGGAGTGGAAACAAATTGTTAGGAGGGGTATACAATTGGGAGGGTTTGTTAATAGAATGGGTTGAGGTTGAGGAAGTGGATGGTATTGACGATGCAAGAGTGGAATTAGGGCTGGTGGAAAGAATATGGACCGAGAGAAACATGAATAAAAATGCTTTCATCAATTGATTAAGCAGGTTTGGCAACCAATGCAAGAGTCGAACATGACTTTTAATATTTTTTTTTTTTTTTTTTTTTTTTTTTTTTTTTTTGTCTTTCAATTCATCATTAGAAAGACAAAAATAAAGTCGTAGAAGGGCAATCATGGCATTTCGATCAACATGTTATCTTATTGGTTGACTAGGTTAGTCATGTGCGATGCACGGTTTTATCAAAGGATATGACGATGAATATATCATCTTTAGCTATATTGAGGACAGTTAATTTTTCTGTTTATTTAGGAAACAAAAAGAAAATGCTTGATTTCCTATGATTAGTAAATTTGTACATTTATACAATAGTCTGTACAAGCATATACTCCGTATTGGATTTTTTTTTTTTTTTTATAAATAGTTGGAGTCATTATTTATAATCCAATTTTCAAAGAAATTTAAGGAAGTAGATTAGCTTTAAAATTTTAAAAAAATAAAATTAAAAAAAATGATGATGTCATCATTGCATTTAGGCGGGAAGAAATTTCATAAAAAAGTGACACGTATACAGCTTTGGAGAAGAATGATGTCAGCGTTTCTATTTTAGTTATAGTTATTATATTTCGATCGACATGTTATCTTATTGGTTGATATGGATGAAAGTGTGAAGCCCTCGAATGTGAAAAATTGAAAAATTAACCCTTCAAAGGAAGACTCAATAATGCTAATGTCGAAGCTATAGGCAATAAATTTGGTACATTTATCAAAATTAGGGTGACCTAACGCGCGCGTTGCGTGCAAACCGTAGTGTTTGTAAAGTCATGTATAACAATATGGTAATGATTTTCTTAAAAAAAATTAATGTTTCCGGTTGGTTGGCATGGTAATTAAAAATTTGGTTTAATTTTTTTTTTTGACAAAATTTGGTTTTATGATCTACACGTTTATGAATTATGACGGTTTGAGTCTTTAGGCTTTGGGCCATATATTTAAGGAAACAATTTGGTGCAACAAAGCCAATAATACTGATAGCATTGTCAAGAGTTGTTTTTTTTAAAAAAAAAAATTATGAGAAGAATACTCATTTCACAATACAAGGATCAAATCCAATAAATTAAATGTCTATAACTAATTCCTATTTGCATATACATGATAAAGTAATGATATCTTGAGCCCAAACTCCATCAAAACATGATTCAATCGTAGTATTTTGGCACCGAATTAACGAGCCGACCCCAGTCAATTTCGTTTATCTGGGGGTATTTTGGTCTTTTCAGGTTGGATTGTAAGGTTACATGTGTCTTTTGCTATAGATTGCCAACTAACTGCTGTTGCAGCAATAATTGAAGCGTTATGTAGGGGTTGGCGTGTAGGCATTAACGGAAGGACACCCGAGTTCACCCGAGTTACTCTTCGTTAGATAGTCAAATTCCCCTCTTGGTTTTACAATCTTATCTCTCCCGTTTTAACGGATCTGTAATGTTTGAGTCTTTCATTTGATACTTGCTCGATTATCAGTTCTATGAGGTCCCGATTTGCTTCATCGACAATCTCGCCGCTAGTAGTGGTCGACCGGTGTTTGGAGATCTCCGATATTGTATACAAACTTCAGGTAATATCGTAGCAGTGGTTGCAATATTAGCCCTCTTCGTGGTATTTATTTTCTATTTAGTTAAATATAAAAGTTGCTATTGAAAGTATATAAATTTGAATGTAAGTTGTTGATATTTGTGTAAAGTTTAATATAAATGTTGTTGTGGAAAGTATATTAATATGAATGTAAGATGTTGACATTTGTAGTGTCAGTGATGTGTTCGACTCATGTCGATGTGTGCGGGCAAATGTGGAGTCGAATTTAAATTGATTCAAGATGCACTGTTGTAGACACCCATTTGTGTCTCCCCAAAACCAAACCCGATGTTGAGTGTCTTTCATGTCGAATCATAATCGAATGAAACGAAAGTGTGGAAATGTCTAGTGTTGCGGAAAGTTTTATTTCTTTTCTTTTCTTTTCTCTTCTCTCTGTTTTTGAAAACTTTATTTTAAGGAAAATAGCCAATCCAGTTTGGTTGGTCCATGATATGGGTCCAGTAGTGGTGTAGTTGGATGAGGCTTGCAAAGACCTTTCCAACGATACATTATAAGCCCAATTCCGATGAGTATTGAGGAATTTATGGCCAATTTACTAAACTGGGTCCGGTTTGAGTTTTAAGTACGACCCAATGATCTAGGGGAGGGCCTAATATGATTTATCATTCCTAATGTAATTAGGAATGGTTTTGGTCTTCTAGAACATTCTAGAAGGTTTTTATCATTCTTAATTCAATTAGGAATCTTTAGAGTTTTAATTAGATCAAATAGCATTTTCGACTGAAATTATATTATTTTATCTTCCAGTACGGTAAAATTATCAGATTTTCGAAAACGTGTTAAAAGCCGGTTTGGCGTCCAACCCCAGGCCTTGGCGCCTGGAACCAGGATTGGCGCCAGACGCCAGCCATTGGCGCCTGGCGCTAGCCACTGGTCCTGGCGCCAATGAGCCAGGGCTGGCGCCAAGTTGTTTTTGCGATCTTCAGACTCTGTTTTGATAAATTATCTTTTTTGGCTGATTTTCTCTATAAATATTGTATCAAAAACTCCGTTTAAGAGGACGGATTATCATCTATCATTCACCACTTCTTTTATTCTTAAGTTTTAATAAAATTCGTTTTCGTTCATTCATCTACAATCTTCAATTGTCAACAAATTAGTTTATGAATCATTAATCTTTCGTTCATTCTTTCAAAACTTTATTCTCAAACACAAAATTTCGCATTCACAAGAACTTGATACACCTAGCCATATTCGAAGTTGCCTTCGCCCTAGACGTGAAAGGTTTTAATTTCTGAGGGTTTGGTCCCAAATCTCTCTTTCAATTATTTAATTTAATTATTTTGGTTTAGTTTTTTCCTTGAAGTTACTAACGTGTGTATTTTGTAATTAGAAAGAGGTACGAGGCATCCAAGTAAGTACTTTATTGATTTAATTGATTTTATTGATGTAGACATCATGTTTATATTGTTATTATGATATTCCTAGTATCATGTCTAAGGTGTTTTTAATATTAAGCATGATTAAGAATATGATGCTTCCTATGTTCTTTCTAATATATTTGATTATGATTGATGATGATTATTCATTATGTTGCTTGATATGCATATTATTATTATTTATTGCTTGATCATCTTTATTGCAGGTTAAAGGGAATTGGTATTTGCAATCACGCTTAATAAGATAATTAATAATCTTGTTAGGTTAATTGTGATTATAATTCAAGTGATCGCCAATAATAGATTTGTATGTGCATTAATATTCAACCAACATAGATAAACAGGTTTAGGGTTAATCCTATTGATTGTATGTTAATTAGAAAGCGCACATGAATACGAGCAGAATAAAGTAGAGGCCTATTATTAGGGCAGGTTCAATCTCTTTTAGGTTGGATTTGTACCATCATCCCCGGACCCTTATTTGGTTCATGACCTTATGGAGTTGACGATCTCTTGGATCGTTAAGGGGTGTAACCTTCACCTCGTGAACGGTTTACAAGTTCCTTAAAAACTTGTTGGCGACTCTTTTGCTCTACCTTCTTCCCTTTTGGACGCCACCGTACTTTAGTGTATGATCACAGTGGGGTTCAAGCTAGTGGGATTTTAAAGGCTTGAAAATATTCCCTACAGTTTTTGGCGACTCTACTGGGGAGGATTTCTATTTTAATTCCTGAATTTGTTTCGGCAATGATTTAGAATGAGTGGATGAGACTCGAAAAGTTCTAAGTATTTCATGTGCGTAATTTTGATTAACATTATTGTCATATGCATAAAAAGGTTCTCATTAGAAAGACCATCCGTAATGAGTCAAAAACATAGGATTTTACACGTAGGAAATTTGAGAAATGTCTTTCACAACTAGGACTGAAATAACGCCGCGCGAAACTGGATGATTTTATTGAGCACGGAAAGCTGTTGAGGCATGTGGGAAGTAGCGTCAGGGGCCAGAGCTTGGCGCCAACATTTTAGTCGTAGGGCCTGACGCCAGTATTGGCGCCAGGCGCTACAGCTAAAAGTTGGCGCCAGTCTCTGTTTGCTGGCGCCAATTTCCCCCAATACCGAGCCAGAAATATGCGTTCTAATTTCGACCGGTTTTTCGTATTGTTTGCTCGATCCTACTTCCTGATTGAATTTTTTCTCATTTTTCTGAAACCCATATGTGTTCTACGTATGGACATAACCCTCTGGGAATTCATGCTCTATCTACCCGATTGAACGCTCCTGGCAACAAAGGGTACATCTGAGATGTTGAATTCACCAAACCATGGAAGTGAGTTTTTTTTTTTTCTAAAAAAATACTCGCGGTGTTCTATCCACACGCGTTAACCCTTCACGGTTAGGCTTCTACGCGGTGCATCTGAACAATTAACCATGGACCCTATTTGACTAAACCACATCCCGAACTTTAGAGAACTAGAGCCATGGTTAGGTTGCGAACTCATTGCATCATACTGTGCCTACTTGAATAATTGTGCATTATTTGTTGCGCATATATATTTTATGCTCCTCCTAACCGTTTGTTGATTTGTGTTGAGATTATAATCAATGACTTAAAGAACTTTGCCTAATTAATTAATTAATTAATTAATTCGAGTCAATAAATTTTTTTTTCTTCTTTTAATCGGAATTGACCTAGTACGACTTTAGGCATACCCAAGTTGACTAATAATATCGAAAACAGTCCCAGACCGAGGCTCCAATGTCGGTGCCAAAATCTAGGCTGTAGCGCCATTGTATGGTGTGTAGCGCCAGACATTTACTAAAAAGTCTGGCGCCAACCACCATATTGTGACGCCAGTCCTGTCGCTTGGCCGACAGTTCGGATTATTTGTCGAGTCATCACCTAATGTCTAATTATTCAGTTTCCTGTTTAATTCTGCTTAATTGAATCAATATTCGAGTTTAGGCACTAAGTCCCATGGTCTTACACAAGAGTCCAAGCATGTCACTTACACTCAATACACACACCATTACACATGTCTTGACCATGATTAAGGGAGTCTTGTGTGCGCGCGTTATTTTTTGTCATTTTTTTTAGGGGGGTAAGTCGGATATTAATCCTCCAACCAATAAATAATATTACTTAAGTTCCCTAAACACATGTACATTATTGCTCCCTAAAAATATGCATACTTTTTTCTTTTATTTAAACAAAAGCCATAAAATCAAACTGATTCGAGTCAAGTAATTAAAACGCAAACTGGCTTAATTTACAGCGCGTGGTCAAGAAAGGAAGGACGATTAATCAAAGATAACCTCTTCGTACAAGTCCAACTTTTCGACAAACCTATAGCTCGCAAGAGGAAAGCAAGAGTTATAATGGCAACTCAGGAAGAAGTTAACGATCTCAAAAACCAATTGGCTACTGTAACTGAGACACTAAAGCTTCTCGCACTTAAGATCGAGGATCCCACGAAGCAACAACAGATGGACATCATGCAAGAAAGCCTAAGCAAGTTGTCCAGTGACTACAAGTTTCAAGAACTCACATCCCAAGGGGTCTCGCTGGATAAGGATCTTCTTCCGCAGAAGTTCAGTGCCAACGACATCCCAAAGTTTAGGGCAATCGACAACCCCTACTTCCATCTAAGGGCATTTGAAACAATAATGAGTATCAAGGGTATCGATAAGAAAATTTTCCCTTCTCTGTTCTTGCTATCTCTCGAGACCGTTTGCCAACAATGGTTCTTTTCTCTTGAAAAAGAAAAGACCTCTACTTGGGAATCCATAGCAAACGCTTTCGTTGATAGGTACAAGTGCAACGTTCAAGTCGAAACTGACCATAGAGAACTTGAAATTCTCAAGCAGAAGGAGAATGAAGCTTCACATCTTTCTGTAACAAGTGGAGAGAAACCTCAGCTAAAATGATTGAGGTACCAAGTGAAAAAGAGTCCGTGAGATTGTTCATAAAAAATCTCCAAGAAAAATATTCAAAACATCTTAAATATCAAAATAACCTTCATACCTTTAAGGTTTTTTATGATATTAGGATTAATATTGAAGATGATTTAGCTAAATCTAAAGCTGCCAACAACAACTCCAACAGTGGCTGGAAAGGAAAGAAGAACGACAATCCTTCTTCTTCCTAAACCGCCCACTCAAATAATGTTAGAGCCTTTAATTTAGGAGAAGTCCTTGTCATGAACAACCAAGGGCAAAAGAAACTGTTTAGGAGAAACTTCACTCCTATTGGCATGAGTTATGACATCGCATTTGATCGACTAAATGCAAAAGGTCTTATAACTCCCATTGGACCATTCGGAGATCCACCAGTCGAGAAAAGGTCGCCTAATTGGAACCCCAATGCACATTGCAAGTATCATCAAGGTAGGGGCCATTCTACTGAAAGCTGTTGGAAACTTAAGGAAGCTATCCAAGACCTGATTGACGGTAATAAGCTGTCGTTGCCTCCTGCCAGTAAGAAACTGAATATTGATAATGCACCTCTAGCTCACACATTGGTTATCTCCGATGAAGAAAGCGAAGTTGACCCCTCATCTCTCATTAAGCCTGTCAAAGTGACCGAAGAAGAAGAAGAAGAGATCTTTTTCGATGCCAAGGATAATCCTCCAAAACTGGCAAATGAGGTAGAAATACGACTACTCACACTATATCTGAGGGAGACATCACAATTGTTACATGAAACTCTCAAAATTCTAAATGAACTTCGCAAGGAATATGATCAAGAACCTAAGAGAGAATTCACACCAATAAAAACGACTTATGAGGCAAAATACTTTCCCTTACAAGTCACCGAAAGACCCAAGAAGAGCAATAAAATTTATACTCCAATTGGGATCCCGTATGCACAAATGTTTAAAATGCTCTCCGAGAGTGGCAAGGTCAAACCTCTCGAACCGAGACCATTTGAATCATTAAAAAGAACAGATAGATATTACTGTCAATACCGTCAGTCAGGAGGACAGACCATAGAAAACTGCTTCAAATTCAAGGATTTGGTGCAGAAAATGATTGATAGAAAGGAATTAGTCCAAGTTCAACAAGAAGAGGATATAAATGTTAATGGAGTATGGGACAGTGATGAAGAAGATGTCTATCTAAAAGACATATTAGAACCTTCACCTTCCATATCATACACCACAGACAACATTTGGGCTGAAGAAGATGCATCAATAGACGTCCTCACAAGATCCGGGAGAATACAACCTCCTGTTTCAACGCAACCCATGCCTACCGTGCAACAAGTTCCCATACCTATCATCGAAGACAATGACATTGTTAAACAATTCAAGAAGACAAAAGTTGAGATGAATGTATAGAAGCTTCTAGCAACATCTCGGGAACATAGGTTGGCTGTGATGAATGCCTTGGATAAAATCGGGATAGATTCTGACACCACTTCTGAGGGACTAGCTAACTTCCTCACGAGTGATCTCCCTAGTCCAATTAATCTAATCACCTTCTCTGATAAAGATTTACCCCCGGAAGGTGACAAGCACTACAAAGCGTTAAATCTCACAGTAGTCTGCAAAAGAATGAATGTTCCCATGACTCTTGTAGACAATGGATCAGCTATTAATGTCTGTCCACTTAGGACTACGAGGATGCTCGGCATAAAGGATGAGGATTTAACTCCGTCCACACAAGGAATAAGAGCTTACGATAATACTCGACGTCAAGCTCTTGGCAAAATAACCTTAAATGTGACGGCAGGAGCAATAGAACATGCTACTACTTTTCAAGTGGTAGACATCAAAGCCTCATTCAATCTGTTGTTAGGACGCCCTTGGCTCCATGATCTAAAGGCCGTCCCTTCATCTCTCCACCAACAAGTGAAAGCTATAGTTAGAGGAATCCCCATCACCATTGATGCTTCGCCAATGAGGATCAGGTCAATAGAGAATCCAATCATCAACGTGGAGCACGACGAAGATGATGAAGACCTATGGGGCTTTAACGAAGAAGTCTCCTTAATCCAAGAGGATGAAAGGACATCTCTTTGCCACAACCCCCATTCCAGCATGATTATCAACACTATGCTGAAAAAACAAGGACACTTCCCTGGGATGACCTTAGGAAAGAAGAAGGGGATAGAAAAATCAATAGAGTCACCTGGCCTCCCTAAACTAGATACTTTCGGACTTGGTTTCGAACCGACTCGGAAAGATCTCAAGCGAGCCCATGAAAAATTGAAAGCACGTAGGGACGCTCGCATTTAAAAGAAAGCAATTCCAATGGATCAGTACCCTCTTACGCTTAATGGTCAGTTTATAAAAAGAAGGAGAGGATTATCCATGCTATGAATTTCCCAAACCATTTGTTGTAAATGGCATACGACAACTAGGATTCGAGATTCTCTTGGATTGCTATTTCACTGATGAAATCCCAATTCCCGTCCATAAGGAGAAAACACCTCCATGCTTTGACTTTAACGTCATGGGATTACTGTTTGGGCGAGAAAAGAATGAGCCAGCTTATGAGGAAGACAACTCCTCACTCATTCAAACGGTCCTACAAAGCGAAAACTTCGATCCCTCGAAGCTAATTACTCCAGCTGAAGGATTACTGCAAGGGTGGCGCAAGACTATCAAGGTGATTACTCCGAGTGGGAGGAAGATATCAATCACGACAGGGCAAGGGCCAATGTTTGAAGAATCGTCAGGGTCAGAGTCAGAGTCTGAGTCAGAGTTTGTCCCTTTAGAATCTTCTAAGTCTTTAGTTATAATGCCTTCCCTTCCTGTTTCTTCTCCTAGGATAGTTAGTGATCCAGTCCCTGAGGACATATCACTCTTTGATGTAATGATCTCAGAGTATAATAATATCGCTCATTCTCCTTACTTCTCGTGTTCTTCCCTAACCTAAGATGACGAACATTGCTTAGCTAACGATGAAAAAGATAAAGAATTTATTAAAGCAATGGAAACACTTGAAAAGAAAACACCAGAAATTGAAGAGACTGAAACAGTTGACATCTCAAATGATTCAACTCATAAAAGAGAAGTTAAAATCGGACTAACATTTAATAAACAAGAAAGAACCGATTTAATTAACTTGCTTAAAGAATTTATCGATGTATTTGCTTGGTCATATGAAGATATGCCAGGCATTAACAGAGAAATAGCTCAACACACTATACCATTAATTCCAGGAATGAAACCTGTAAAACAAAAGTTGCGTCGAATGAAACCCGACGTAGCACTTAAAATAAAAGAAGAAGGTCAAAAACAAATAACTGCAGGTTTCATCAAGGTATCCAAATACCCCAAATGGGTCGCTAACATCGTCCCAGTTCCAAAGAAAGATGGAAGGGTAAGGATGTGTGTCGACTATCGAGATCTAAATAAGGCAAGTCCAAAGGACGACTTCCCTTTGCCACATATCGATATTCTAGTAGACAACACAGCAAATCACGCGCTCTTTCCATTCATGGACGGATACGCAGGGTACAATCAGATTCTCATGGTGGAAGAAGACATGGAGAAGACAACCTTTATCACACCATGGGGAACTTACTGTTACACGGTAATGCCATTTGGGTTGAAAAACGCAGGTGCTACTTACCAACGTGCAGCAACTGCCTTGCTCCATGACATGATGCACAAAGAAGTTGAGGTATATGTAGACGACATGATTGTGAAATCAAAAGACCGTCCAGGCCATCAAGTAGCCTTAAGGAAATTTTTCGAAAGGCTAAGAAAATATAATATGAGGTTAAATCCCTCAAAATGTGCTTTTGGAGTAACCTCGGGCAAGCTCTTGGGATACGTCATAAGCTCTAGAGGAATAGAGATAGATCCAACCAAGATTAAAGCAATCATGTCAATGCCACCGCCCAAGACCGAGAAACAGATTCGAGGATTCATTGGCCGGTTACAATACATAAGTAGGTTCATATCAAAACTAACAACGATATGTGAACCAATCTTCAAAAAGCTCAAGAAGAATGTACCAGTAATATGGGATGACGAGTGTCAAAAAGCCTTTGACCGGATCAAAGCCTATCTCACAAATCCTCCCGTATTAGCGCCAGCACTTCCCGGAATACCTCTTAGGTTATATTTGACGGTTACCAAAGAGACAATGGGAGCCATGCTTGCACAAGAGGTAGAAAACAAAGAGAATGCAATCTATTACTTAAGTAAGAAGATGCTCGAATACGAAACACGCTATACACCACTCGAGAAATTGTGCCTCGCTTTGGTGTGGGCCACAACTAAGTTGAGACATTACATGTTGGTGCATACCGTTTTCGTGGTATCTCGATTGGATCCACTCAAATACTTGTTCGAGAAATCAACGCTCAATGGACGTATTTCAAGATGGATAGTCAACTTAGCCCAGTTCGATGTACGGTTTATGCCACAAAAAGCTATTAAAGGATCTGTGGTGTTAGACTTTCTGGCAGACTTTCCAATAGAAGACTCGACACCAATACAGGACAGTGAATTTCCAGATGAAGATTTGATGGTCACTGAAGATGATACTTGGATCTTATATTTTGACGGAGCCTCAAACCAAAAGGGATGTGGTGTCGGAGTGTTATTAGTATCACCTAAAGAAGAACACGTCCCAATCTCAATAAAGCTTGATTTCGACGTTACCAACAATGCTGCTGAATATGAAGCATGCGTGGTAGGCCTTGAAACAGCCCTGGCATTGGGAGTAAAGAAGTTAAGGATATTCGGGGATTCCTCTCTAATTATCAATCAAATATCTAAAAGGTGGAAAGTAAGGAGCGAAAGCCTAGCTCCTTACAAAACTTATCTGGAAACTCTTACCAATCAGTTAGAGAAGGTAGAATACACATATCTACCTAGAGAAGAAAATCAATTTGCTGATGCCTTGGCAAGATTAGCCTCAATGGTTAGGATTCCCACGGATATCGAGCAAATGCCTCTAACTATCGAAAAAAGGCACAAACCGGCATATATACAGGCTATAAAAGATGACAATCCAGTCCAAGACGAAGATGAAGAACGAGAAGAAAAACTATGGTACACAGACATTCTCAGCTATGTCACCAATGGAGAATACCCTCCTCATGCTGACAAAAGAGCAAAACGAGCCTTGAGACTTTTGGCTTCTCAATATGTACTCATAGACAACGAGCTACATAAAAGGGTACCTAAAGGTCGAGCTCTCCTATGCGTAGAGAAGGTGGATGCACAAAGAATAATGAGAACGGTCCACGAAGGAATCTGTGGAACTCATATAAATGGCAAAATGTTAGTCCAGAAAATAATGCGAGAAGGGTATTATTGGACTACCATGAATAGGGATTGCCATCAATATGTAAAAAGATGCCCTAAGTGTCAAATTTATGCCAATTTACAGCACGTTCCTCCATCTCTGCTCTACACCTACATATCACCATGGCCATTCTCTACATGGGGAATTGACATAATTGGCAAGATCACTCCTCCAGGGACAGGAGGCCATGAATTTATTCTAGTAGCGATTGATTAATTTACGAAGTGGGTTGAAGCACAATCATATGCTAAACTCACCGCAAAACATGTAGCACTTTTTATCGAGAGAAATATCATTTGTTGATATGGAGTCCCACATGAAATGATAAGTGACAATGGAACTCACTTTCAAGCCGAATGTGAAGAATTGCTACATAAATATGGTATCCAACATCATCATTCATCCCCTTATAGACCTCAAGCAAACGGAGCAGTCGAGGCAGCTAATAAAAATTTAAAGACTATCATCGAGAAAATGACAGAAAATTACAAGGATTGGCCTGACAAGCTTCACTTTGCATTGTGGGGCTATCGTACGTCAATCCGTACGTCAACAGGAAATACACCATTTTCTTTGGTATATGGAATGGATGCCGTACAACCTGTCGAACTAGAAATACCATCTCTACGTATTGCGCTAGAAAGTAAACTCGATGAAGTCGAATGGACTAGGGCACGATATGAAGAATTGATCCTACTCGACGAAAAACGACTAGAAGCTCTACATCACACTCAGTGTTATCAAACTCGTATGGCTAGACATTTTAATAAGAAGGTCAAGACAAGAAATATCAAAATAGGAGATTTGGTATTAAAGGCACTAAGGAAAAATGTTTTAGATCCAAGGGGAAAGTTTAGACCTAATTGGTCTGGCCCCTACATTGTCAAAACAATCCTGTCAGGTGGTGCAGCAAAATTTACTGACATGGATGGCAATGAATTCTCAAACATCACCAATCTTGACCAACTTAAAGAATACTACCCATAATTACTTGAGTAGGACACTCAAGAGAGCTACGTTCGGCCTGATTCCTTAGGAAAGGATACGTAGGCAACCCATTACGGGTGCGACCACTTTATTTTTTCGACATCTCCGCATTCCAGAATCAACAAAAAGTCAACAAAAGTCGGAAAAGCAACTGGCGTCGTAGAACAGAGCCTGGCGCCAGCAAAAGGCCATCAGCGCCAGACGACAGTATTGGCGCCTAGCGCAAGACCTCAATATCTGACGCCAATTCAGTAATAAAATCTGGGCGAATTTCGGCGTTTTTCGGAAAATTTTCGACTTCCGTACTCGAAGAATTTCTGGAAAATCAATTTCGATTTTTCATTGCTTTAATAAAACAAATTTAAAGTAACAATTTAATTGAAATCTGAAATTTCATTGATAAAATAAAATTGCATTGTCAATGGAATTTAAATAAAGCTGAAATAAATTAACTTTAAATAAAAACTAAGAATCTAATAAATCTAAAGCTAAGCAATGTTCTAGTCTTTCTTCTCCTTCTTTGCTCTTTTCCAATTCTTTTCTGCCTCCTCCTCTTCATCCATTACTTTAGCTAGTAGGCATCCTTTAGAGGACCTACATTCGATCTTGGAATGGATTGTTTCCCCTTCCGCTAGCACCCCATGCTTCTTTTCCACCCAAACCTTTTTGTCTGTAGTGGTAGCTTTCCTTTTCCCCTTGTCTTTAGTAGTATTCCTCTTCTTAGGTATTATAGGTGTCTTGAACTCAATTTTTGCACCTAAGCGTTCCTTGGCCGGTGTCACCCTGTCACCTAGACGATTCTTCACATCAGTTTTACCCTGATCAATTGAAGACTTCTTCAGCAACCACTTCTTTACATCATTAGGCAAAGAAGGAGGAACCTTTTGGATAATCACTTCCCACAACGGTCTAGCGCTCCAGTACGTGTCAAATTTATCTACTTCTTGAGATATGGGATACTCATAGGGAGGACGAAGATCCCCAGAAGGAATATTTTGAAGCAAGCCATATTGTCTCTTTACTCTGCAGGGATAATAATATGTCATGAGAGACAAGCTTGGAAGACGGCAGAAAGGTTGCTTGTTAACACCAACCATCCTTTTTATTTTCCACCATGGGATGACCCACTTGATAGCAAAGTCACGTAATTCAAAGACTTTCTTCCAACCATGGCGCCCAATTTTAGGGATGCGCTTCTTTCTTCTTACAAAGCAAGTGGGCGTATAACTTTCAATGTCGTCCGGAGGGCTAATTAATCCTAGCCTTTCCATCAGCCACATCTGAAGAAAAAAAAAAATTCAATGCAAATAAATTAATATTACAATACAAAAATATATTTTTTAATTTCTGTAATTAAAAATATTATTTTTCTACCTGTAATAAAATTGGAGAACCGCGAAGAGGTGCTTTTGGGTCCCTTTTCAACTCATCTAGACTAATCATAGTCTCTCCAACTATTAAAGGCATCGGATTTCTCCCTGATTCAATTTGTTCTAGCACAGTGGTTATAATTGATCGACCCTCATTGATTTTACCACTACTAAGACAATATTGATTAAGCATGCAGAATAAGAACGCCCTTCTTCTATATATGTGAAGAGATTCAGAAAGCGGTTTATCAAAATAATAGCGTGCGAATTCTTTTAAGTTCACCACGTTGCCATTCACTATCCTTGATAAATCCCTTTCCTTCAAATTAAAGAAGCGCTCAAAATCCTTATAGTAATATGCATCTACTCTAGGGATCACTACCAGGTCTATTGCAGGGAAGCCTAAAATATCACCAAATTCCTCTGGCAAAGGGCTAATTTCATCATACCCTTTTCTAAAACAATGTGTGTCAATGTTCCAATATTCTAAAGCGGTATGAATGAAGTCTATGTCTAGATCTACCCCATTAATGCCATATATTCCCCCAAGTGAAATAAATCCAATTCTTTTCTTTCTCTAGCATTGGGAGATCGACACCATTCATGAGAATATTGGGTGAAGGTTTTAGTGGCTAAAGACATGATTACTATTTTTTCTAAAGAGAAGAATAATTTTTTCGCTGGAATTATGTGAATAATCGACTGAGCAGGGGGCTGTTTATGCACAAATTTCGAGGAATTTCAACTTGACTGGAATACGTAGTCAGCGTCAATTGGCGTCACACACCCGAAATTAGCGCCACACAACAGCTCTTGGCGCCACACGCTAGCAATAGCGCCTGGCGCCACGCGCTACAGGCTGGCGCCAAGTTAGCAGGACAGCCGCGTGTGCTCAGTTTGCGTTTTGATATTAAATCGGAGTCGGTTAATGACTTTATGGCCCCGTTTTAATTTCTTCTAAATATCTTTCTATCCTTTTCTTAATTAATTAAATATAGCAATTATGTTTAGTTAATTTTTTATTCTTTTTTTTTTGGATTTTATATTCAAAAATCAGCCTTTCTCTCCGTTTTATTTTCCCTTTTTATTTTTTTCCTTTTGGGGGAGAGAGTCGGATAATACCCTCCATCAACAATAAAAATGACGGAATTTCTGCGCAAAATTGTTATCACATTTTCACACACTAACATACACTAACATAATAATAATACATAATAATAGATTTACAGAACAGAGTGTCTAAGTAACAAGTCAAAGGCAAAGTTCTATAAAAGTCAAAATAAAATGCATATACAGAAATAAACTACGGCGCCGGAGGATAGGCCCATCATGCCATAAAACTGCGCCGTCCGAGGAGTCACCTCTCCACCAGCTCCGGCCTCAGCACCAGTCCCAGTCTCCGTAAGAGGAGGGAAACTCAAAACAGGACCGCTCCAGCCAAGGCCAACCTGAGGCTGAGACCGCGGAGGCTACTGCGATGACGAGCCAACCTCGTACATCCCATCACCTCTGAAAGCCGAGGTAGCCTCTCCTAACGGTGCAGCCGGAACCTCCTCAGAAGAAGACCCTGAGCCCTCAGCAATGTCGGCTCGAGCAGCCTCAGAACGGCCACCTCTACCTCCTGACGAAGTGCGACGACGTCTCGAGCTAGACCTCGCCGGCTCTCTTCACCCCTCAGGCCTCGTACGGGTGTGAGAAGCAATCGGCTGACCCTACAAAAAGAAATAAATCAGAAACAAGGTGAAAACTGAAGCATAGTGCAGAAACAATAAGTAAAGAAAAGTTACCTCTCGGACAGCGTCGTCTCGATGACAGGTAGCTGCATTCCTCATCCGGACGAGTTGGCTTCGGAAGGCATTTATGCATCGTGACATAGCCGAAACCACCTCGCGTGAGAACTGTAAAGGAAAGTTAAGTCAGTTAAAATGCATGATAACTGAATACAAGATTCTGAATTAGAACTAGACTTACCCTGGTCTGGTGACGAGGAATCGACCGCTCCACGAAGCGCTCGCCCTCAGGTGCTGGAGAAATCATCACCTCGATCGGCCAGTACATCCCCTGGTAGTGGATGGACATACGGGGTGGCACAAACTCAGTGGGACCATCCTGATAAAACAGAAAGAAATCAGTAAGGTGTTACTTGGGGGCTACTCAGTGAAAAACCAAAAGCCAACAATCTTACCCTCACATCCTCGGCCGGCACAGGGGCTGGAGCTAACAAAGGAAGTAGCTCCTCAGCATAACTCCGCCCAAGGATCACATGGGACCGCCAAAGAGAACCAGGCTCCTCAGCCATGCTCGACAACTCTCTCTCGTCGAACATGTGGCGTGGTGGAGGAACAGGAACGACAAAGACATCGGAAGAGTGCTGTCTAGCAACTCTCTCTCCTAAATACACAACTGCTCCGTAGGTCCCCAGAAAATAACGGCGCTCAGCAGAGTACTGTGCAACTAATCCAGGGACTGTCCAACCACCCCATGGCCGGTATACTACCTCAGATCCCTATAAAAATACCAATCGGGTAAGAACATGTATAAAACGTCGCTAAAGAGTAAGAAAAGCACCAAAAATCGCACCGAGATGATCCGACTCCGGACGCGTGCAGTAGACAGGTCTACATGGTGGCCGCCCCAAGAGGTGCTCACTGGATACCCCCTCGGCGATGGTCTCGCCGGCGCAATGGAAGGAAATTATTCATAGAACCAGATCTACAAAAGGCTAAAGCCTGAGTAAATGCTAACTAAACGTATAGGGCTAAATTTTATAGGGAATAATGTTTACCTCTACAACTTTCCAGAAAGCGGACAAAGCGACATTCGTCCTAAGAGACCGGTGGCGACACGAGTCCCTCAGTGCGCGAACGAAGTCAGTATAGGCCAAGCTGGCCCAGTCATAAGTCCCGATCCGCCGGAGATCGCGAACAGCAGGGAGATAGTAAAGCAATGCCCTACTACCCTTATCAGGGGAGAATGTCCCTGACAATAACATCAGCACAAAGATGCGCACCCGCTGCTCTCGGGTGGTCGCATCGTCATCAAGAGCCGCTGCCAGCGTCGAGCGGCGAATCCTTCTAGCACTAAACTGAGTCGTCTCGACCTTAGCTCGGGCCCGAACAGCAATCGGCCCCAGTAGTTCCTCGACCTCTGGAGAGAATACGTCGATACCGCCGTCGAATGGCAGCGGCACAGAAGAGAACTCCAGTCCTGTGATAAGACTGAAATCTGTAGGAGTAACCATCATCTCACCCCATGGAAAATGAAATGTGTTGGTGGTGTCCCAAAAGAACTCCACCAGAGCGCGTACTACGTGGTGACCCCCGCTGGAGGCGACCATAGCCTCGGAGGTCTCAAACAGGGCAACCAACCCGCAAGACTCCCATAGGAGTCTCGTCTCTTGATCTCTGGCGATATGCATCCTATACAAATCGCCGAGACCATCGCAGCCAGAGCCGTGATGTCGCGTCCTTCCCAGCTCGGTTCCCCGTCTCACCCTCTCAGAAATGTGGTGGTCAGGGGCAAAGAACAAGGTCTGCTCATCCCACTCTGGGAACTGACCAAGCGAAGTGGACGGTGTAGTGTCGTCCTCCACGGGCTCATGCTCCCGTCTAGTGTTTCGGGACCGTGAACCAGAGCCTCGTTGTCTAGCCATGCTACATTGTGCAGAATCATCATAAATCAAGGTTCTATAGTATTTAAAGGTTTGCCTAGTCGCATGATACTATGTTTGCAAAAACAGAGTACATAGTACTAAAACAGAGCACAAATTCGAATTGAGCATGATAAGCATTTTTCAAGCAATCAAACAATTTCCTGCAACACTATAGTTATTATTGTGACAAATTGAACAAGAATTGCTAGCAAAAACATCAAGAACGAGCCACATTGTTTTTCACGACCTTAGGAGGTCCAACAATGGCGGATTGCTCATTTCTTCGCCAAATTGAGTCAAATAAGTCTCAAATTACTCCTAAGGCAATATACAAACATAAACAAGCAATTTCATGGCATAAAACTTGATAAACAAAGCAAATTGAGCATTATAAGTTTTGAATTTTCATGAAATTCGTGAATGAACATGCCAATAATTCATAAAAACCGGTGTGAGTTGGAAGGAAAATTACATAGATCGGGAATATGGATGAAAAGAGCTTGGATTTGCAACAAATTTGAGAAAATTTGGTTGAGAAACGAATGAGCAACGATCAATTGAAGTTTCGACTTCTTTCGAGCAGCGTTCGCAACAAACCAGAGCACGAAATAAACTAAAAAACGGGAATTTAAAGTGATTCCCATGCTGGCGCCAGTCCCTAGGCATTGGCGTCACATTCTGTGCTTGGCGCCAGACGCCAATTTCAGCGCATGGCGCTAATGCCACATGTTTGGCGCTGATCGATTTTCAGCGACGCCAAAGCAGCCAGCCATCTTTTGGGGTAGTGCTAGCCTTCTGCAATATATTTTGGGTTCCTTGGTACGCCAGTTAGCCCCTCTGAGCAATTTGACATGATTAGGTAATCGGCTTGATTACATGAAGTGATCGACCTGATGAAAAGATCGTCTCACTAAGCTTAAAGCGCCTAAGCATTGGCTCATTAGCAAAAGGCACCGACATACAGGTTCATTAGCAAAAGGCACCGACATACAGGTTCATTAGAAAAAAAGGGCACCGACATATAGGTTCAAGAGCAAAGAGCGTCGACGTACAGGCATAGCAAAAAGCAAAGTTCAGGCGAACTTTTAAAGATCGACGGGCGTGGATCTTCGGTATTTTCCTTTGGGAGATTATCGCATCAAATGAGGATGACTTCAAGAGAAGATGTCTTCGACATCATTCCCTAGCTTGCGGAAAGTTGTCACAAACAACTGAAGGTAATTTCGGGCGAAATTGTCTTCGGTCATAGTTCCTGAGGCATGGAACGTGATCATAATGCGGATGAGAATTATTTCAAGAGAAATAATTTTCAATGGTATTCCCTTAGACGTGGAATATTATCACGGCGGAGAGGATAGTTTCAGGCGAAGCAATCTTCTAATTTGGAAGCAGTTACAAGGCGTAGCGGTTTTCAAGCGGGATGACATTCTCTAGCTTGCAGGAGGTCATCAAAGCAATCGGTTACTTTCAGAGACGTGTGCTCGACGGTGCAAGATACGCGTTTCTTAACTCTTCTATCTGTTTAATTAATGCTAGTTTTGCAGGTATCGGCGTTACAAGATTGATTTAGGATCGCAGAACGTTCTGAATCATTCTCCGTCCCTGTCGATACTTTGACTTTCGTTTTCCGAAACTTGCGTTTCTCTAAACTCAGTCAAAGTGGGAGCTTCTGTAGACACCCATTTGTGTCTCCCCAAAACAAAACCCGGTGATGAGTGCCTTTCATGTTGAATCATAATCGAATGAAACGAAAGTGTGGAAATGTCTAGTGTTGCGGAAAGTTTTATTTCTTTTCTTTTCTCTTCTCTCTGTTTTTGAAAACTTTATTTTAAGGAAAACAACCAATCCAGTTTGGTTGGTCCATGATATGGGTCCAATAGTGGTGTAGTTGAATGGGGTTTGCAAAGACCTTTGCAACGATATATTATAAGCCCAATTCTGATGAGTATTGAGGAATTTATGGCCAATTTACTAAACTGGGCCCGGTTTGAGTTTTAAGTACGGCCCAATGATCTAGGGGAGGGCCTAATATGATTTATCATTCCTAATGTAATTAGGAATGGTTTTGGTCTTCTAGAACATTCTAGAAGGTTTTTATCATTCTTAATTCAATTAGGATTCTTTAGAGTTTTAATTAGATCAAATAGCATTTTCAACTGAAATTATATTATTTTATCTTCCAGTACGGTAAAATTATCAGATTTTCGAAAACGTGTTAAAAGTCGGTTTGGCGTCCAACCCCAGGCCTTGGCGCCTGGAACCAGGATTGGCGCCAGACGCCAGCCATTGGCGCCTGGCGCTAGCCACTGGTCCTGGCGCCAATGAGCCAGGGCTGGCGCCAAGTTGTTTTTGCGATCTTCAGACTCTGTTTTGATAAATTATCTTTTTTGGCTGATTTTCTCTATAAATATCGTATCAAAAACTCTGTTTAAGAGGACGGATTATCATCTATCATTCACCACTTCTTTTATTCTTAAGTTTTAATAAAATTCGTTTTCGTTCATTCATCTACAATCTTCAATTGTCAACAAATTAGTTTATGAATCATTAATCTTTCGTTCATTCTTTCAAAACTTTATTCTCAAACACAAAATTCCGCATTCACAAGAACTTGATACACCTAGCCATATTCGAAGTTGCCTTCGCCCTAGACGTGAAAGGTTTTAATTTCTGAGGGTTTGGTCCCAAATCTCTCTTTCAATTATTTAATTTAATTGTTTTGGTTTATTATTTTCCTTGAAGTTACTAACGTGTGTATTTTGTAATTAGAAAGAGGTACGAGGCATCCAAGTAAGTACTTTATTGATTTAATTGATTTTATTGATGTAGACATCATGTTTATATTGTTATTATGATATTCCTAGTATCATGTCTAGGGTGTTTTTAATATTAAGCATGATTAAGAATATGATGCTTCCTATGTTCTTTCTAATATTTATGATTATGATTGATGATTATTATTCATTATGTTGCTTGATATGCATATTATTATTATTTATTGCTTGATCATCTTTATTGCAGGTTAAAGGGAATTGGTATTTGCAATCACGCTTAATAAGATAATTAATAATCTTGTTAGGTTAATTGTGATTATAATTCAAGTGATCGCCAATAATAGATTTGTATGTGCATTAATATTCAACCAACATAGATAAACAGGTTTAGGGTTAATCCTATTGATTGTATGTTAATTAGAAAGCGCACATGAATACGAGCAGAATAAAGTAGAGGCCTATTATTAGGGCAGGTTCAATCTCTTTTAGGTTGGATTTGTACCATCATCCCCGGACCCTTATTTGGTTCATGACCTTATGGAGTTGACGATCTCTTGGATCGTTAAGGGGTGTAACCTTCACCTCGTGAACGGTTTACAAGTTCCTTAAAAACTTGTTGGCGACTCTTTTGCTCTACCTTCTTCCCTTTTGGACGCCACCGTACTTTAGTGTATGATCACAGTGGGATTCAAGCTAGTGGGATTTTAAAGGCTTGAAAATATTCCCTACAACTGTGTACTGAATAATAATGAGCATGTTTCATAATTATATTGATTTTGTTCTATATCGGGACTTCGGGAGTAAGAGTTAATGTTTGGACATGTGCTGTCTAACTGGAGAAACAAAGAATTATCTTGTTTTTGGTTAGCGAGACCCAATATAGGGTTAATGCTAAATTGGAGCAATGGAAGAGTGATTTTTTTTGGTACATTAGGAGTCCAAGGGTTGAATCTAGAGAGGAATGGATAATCTGTCAACATTTGGAGTCAGAGGGTTGAGTCTGTATGGATTGCAATGCTGAGGTTTATGTTACACTTGAGCAATGAAGGCAATTGTTAGTTTGTTACAGTGTATAGGGGGGTTTAGACTGAGAAGTTGAAGTAAAAGTGAGCACATGGAGTATTGTTTTGGCACTAGAAGAGGAGTCCAAAGAGGATTTAGTATAAGTTAAACCATGAAGAGTTTTCCTAAAGAGTGAAAAAATTTAACCTTTTATGTAAACTTTGGTGTTAATGTGAAATTACTATTGGATGACCACAACTGTTTTGTGAATAAAGGCGAATTGAGGACAACTATATTTGGACCACATCGGTATTTAGATGACAACACTTGGGCTACCTTGTTGGACATGACAATGAGCTACCTAGTTGGACTGACACATAAAATCAGTAACGATTGTGTCATACAATGGTGAATGTTCGAGAACCAAATGAAAGTGCAACGCTGAAAGCGGGTTCACACAAGGCGTACAACATCTAAAAAAATGCTGAAAGTACTAAGAGAACTATCCATCTTAAAAACGATGAAGTACTAAGAGAACTATCCATCTAAAAAACGCTGAAGTAATAAGAGAAATATGCTTGTAGCCAACAACGCTGAAATGGGGTTTACACAAGACATACAACATCTAAAAAACGCTGAAGTACTAAGAGAACTATCCATGCAGCCAGCAACGCTGAAAGCGGGTTTACAAAAGACGTACAACATCTAAAAAAAGGCTGAAAGTACTAAGAGAACCATTCTTGCAGCCAACAACGCTATAAGCGGTTTATAAAAGACATCTTACTAACCAAAACACTAAGAGCTCCATCTGATCCCCAAAACACAAAAGCAGTACATTACTCTGACTATTACTCGAAAGCAAATTCACCTATACCCACATTGTCCACAGATGAACAAGGTTAGTCGTGGAGCTCAAAATTCAAAAGATCCATTGTCGCTGTCATCCATGACTCGATATCCACCTTTGGTCTGCTATAACAACCCAAAAAAATATTCAATGTCAACAATAAGATCTGCTTATAAACCTACATACATACATGCATATACGTTGAAAGATCAGTTATCTACGCACCAGTATCACTGTGGCATGGTTCTAGAATGGAATTGGACATGGAAACAAAACAAATGTATTCGTTAATATCCAAAAAACGAAATTGACAAATAGAAAACATATGGGAAGAAGTTGAATTACCTGCTTCCTTCTACTTCTTCTTGTATTTGGTGCCTTATAACCTGTTTCAGACAGGGGTTTGTTTCTGGTATCCTTTGGTCTTCCACGCTTCCTTTTACGTGCTATGGGATCAAGCACCGGCTGAGACGGCTGCGGTGGGATCACATCATCCCAGTCAAGGCATTCACCACTGCTACCATTCCCATCTTCGCCCCCTTCTTGGGTAACGTCCACATCTGGCCCCCTTATTGTTTCAGATGGGGGTTTGTTTCTGGAACCCTTTGGTCTTCCACATTGTCTTTTACGTGCTGTGGGATCAACTTCAAGCACCGGCTGAGACGGCTGCTGTGGGATCACATCATCCCAGTCAAGGCATTGACCAGTGTTACCATTCCCATTCGCCCCCTTCTTGGGTAACGTCCACATCCGACCCCCTTATTGCTTCAGATGGGGATTTGTTTCTGGAACCCTTTGGTCTTCCACGCTGTCTTTTACGTGCTGTGGGATCAACTTCAAGCACCGACTGAGACGACTGTTATGGGATCACATCATCCCAGTCAAGGCATTCACCAGTGTTACCATTCCCACCTTCGCCCCCTTCTTGGGTAACGTCCACATCCGACCCCCTTATTGTTTCAAACGGGGGTTTGTTTCTGGAACACTTTGGTCTTCCCCACTTTCTTTTACGTGTTGTGGGATCAAGCACCGGCTGAGACGGCTGCTGTGGGATCACATCATCCCAGTCAAGGCATTCACCACTGCTACCATTCCCACCTTCGCCCCCTTCTTGGGTAACGTCCACATCCGGCTGGCTACCATTGTGTGGTTTAGACACCGACCTTGGAGCTACAGTGTGACTCATAGATCCTATTTCAGATACGGGGTATTCGACACTTGGGAGAGGAACACAATCATGTGTTTTGTTGTACTTCTTACGGTGTACCTTCACGACCTCACTTAGCTTGAACAGAGATGCAAGTACCATGTCCACGGTATTTTCATCAACGACAGATGCTTCGTCACACAGTGGCTCAAAAGCAGTCATAATTTTATTATACCTTCTCACCTCTGGGTTTTTGTCGGGTCATGATAAGCAACCTTCACCCTTGTATGCTTCCTAACTATGTCTTTCCTCCACCGATCTAAAATATATTTTTGTGGTATCTCAGATACCCCATTTTGGTCCATAATTTTTATAGAGTGCTTCCATAATATGCCATGGGTTTCAAACTTACGACATTCACACGACACCTCTTTCGTCGCTGTGTTAAACCTGACGCGGTACCAACGTCTTCTATCGATAATAACCTCTTCGCTTAGCCCTTCGGGAACAATCCACACCCTATCTTCGAGTACATACTCTTTGGTATGATCATGAACAACCCTTTCACTCATACCATGACAATACATCATCCTAGCCAACTCCTTCTGAACCTCTTGGAATTTACGATCAGTGTACAACCTTTAAAATATTTTCTCAACCTTGAAACCGCTTATTAGGCGGCGAACGTACTTCATACATCTGGCATCAGCTGCACTCTCATCTTTGACCCTTTTCCCCATTTCCATAGTATACTTTAGTGGAAACTCATGCAGTCTTGTTTTGCGGTTGACAAATTTGTCAAAAAAGCTATTTATGCTCTCAACCCTTTGGGTTGTTTTCATTCCTGCCAGAAATACTCTTTCATGAATGCAGGTACCCACATATGCCTCTCCTGAAAAAGTTCATTAAGCCATTCATTCTCTTCCAACTTGTAGAGCTTATTAAGTTCCAGCCAACTTTTCTCAAACTCTTCAACGGTAACGCTCTGGTATACAACAACTTTCAACGGCCTCTTAAATTCATGGTACCTGTCACGTATTGTGCAAATACAGTAAATGATAAATAGTAAGATAGCGTACGTATAGCTGTATTTTTACATACTTGCGAAAATTTAGTTTGTTTTTTAATCCTGTAGAAGAATGAAACAACGACGACCAATAACTTACAGGGTGAATGTTCCAAGATTTTCCGGGATCTTCTTCATAATGTGCCATATACACCATCGATGGCGGGAGTTTGGCCTAAATTTCAGCTAACGGCTTCCTCGTCGCTGCAGCTTGGTCTGTAAGTATGGCCATCGGAGCTTTGTTCCTCATACATTCTACCCACTGGCGGAATACCCAAGAATATGTCTCGCAATCTTCACGAGAAACAAGAGCCTAACCGAGTAGAATCGACTGACCGTGATGGTTCACCCCAACAAAGTTTGCAAATGGAAGTTCATAGCGATTTGTTAGATAAGTGGCATCAAAGCACACAACATCCCCAAACTCTTCATATGCTGCCCGACTGCTTGCATCGACCCAGACGACGTCCTTTAGGCGACCTTCCGCATCCAAACGGTGAGCGTGATAGAAGTTTGAATTATCGGCTTGCATATCTTCAAAGTAACGCATCATTGCTGCAGCGTCACCACCCTCCATTTTAAGCTTCCTCGCCTTATACACCTCATGTTCAAGGTTCTTCACACTAGGTAACACCACATGCTGGCGGGATAAACCACCGTGAATTTGAGTTACGAAAACACCCTGTTCGTATAAGTTTTCTAATTGCTTCCGAACACCAGACGTGACTCTTCATTCTATACTCGTTCACCAGCTTAGATTTGGATGGGGTAGGATTATGATTGTTATGTTCATTGTTCACTTCTTTTATAACCCATTCACCTTCCTCGTTGACACCAGCATATACCGTAGCACCACATTGACACTTTTTGGAGGTCCTCTTCCCGTGCTTTAGCTCATCTTGTCCTATAACCCCATTCACCTTACCACCACACCCGAACACTTCCATCGCCTTAGCCCTCTTCTTAGCCTCCCTTAGCGCCCTCATGTTAGGAGCACCCCAGCATTCACACCGCCATCTTGACCCCCTACGCTCCTTGGTTTTCTTTGAAAAATTTCCTTGAGTGCGAGTAACCCCAAATCCCTTTTGCTCGGCGTACTGTTTATAATATATCTCAATATCCTGCCAGCTTCTAAAAACCATACCCACCCTCGGTGGTTCTACAACGGTAACCACATTAACCCGGTTGTTAGACACAATAGTTTCAATTGTTTGGATCGGAGATGACTATACAACAGTGTTACTACTTGGAATTCCTCTCATAGCATGATCAGGGGTTCACAACAAGGACTCACCAACGACGGAATCAACCATGTTATTGTCAGGCTCTGCACTGACACAAGTCATTGATTCAGAACATATGAAACTGGGGTTATTATCATCACCCAAACGAATTCCACCTACAGAAGTAACAACATCTTCCTCTATCATCGCTTCATCTACAATCGTATCCATAGTTGAACACACGTAAAACATATCTACCTACAATTCAAATTGAGTAATTCTAATCAACTTACAAGATAAATCAACTTATTATACATCAAACCATCATAATATCAAGAAAGGAGATGCGATGATGAACTTACTTTAGGGCTTGGTATTCTCTATAGAGGCAATACCATTTCACATTCTCCTCTTAAATTGCTTAGCTCATCTATTTATCAACAGATCCACCTACAATTCAAATTGAGTAATTCTTACAAGATAAATCAACTTATTATACTTACTTTTTTGCTCGCTATAGACGGTATTCGCTATAGAGGCTCCTCTTGAATTGCTATAGAGGCTCCTCTTGAATGCTTAGGTCGTCTATTGTCTTTTGCTCTTCTTCTACAGTAGCTAACCATAGTTAACAAGCGTTAGATGGGCAACTAACGGCAACAAACTTGGCATCCAAATGTTTGCTAAACGGTGCAAAACGGAGCAAATAAAAGTTGAAGGTGAGGTGTTCAAAATTCTTCAACTAATGGCCAAGGTTTTCCCACTTATTTACAATTCATGCCATCAGGTTAATCTGGGGCATGAATATGTATTCGCCGCAAATTAACAAAAGCAATATATTCAATTAAGTAATATGTAATATACTCCCTAATTTACAACATGGTAACACAAAGCACTTTCCTAAACGTTGATTTTGCCACCCAATTCTCCTAAACGTTGATTTTGCCACCCACTTCAAGTATTACACCAGTACAAGGACATTACATCAAAATTTCTCTTTTGTCCCAACTCCCAAATTTCAAGTCATCCCAACAACATAATCAAAGCAAGACCAAAAGCTATATGCACGAACCTAATTACTCTTAGCTCATCACCTACACTAATTTTGTTGCTTAATCTCAGCTCATGTATTGGACATGAGTAAAAGCTGCTTACCGAGCTTTCTCTCCACCATCGAAACTGGTTTTGATGGAGTATAATCCACCATTAATTCCTCTTAATTCAATTCACCCATTCTTTGTTCAGTTTTTATCATGTAAACATAATTGATATCCAAGAAAGAGAAATAATACATAACACCCAAAAGGTTGCAAATATCTAGAATTTCAGCATGCAACGTTTCAGTCAATACTAAATAGCAAGTTTAACAACCAATTTACTTCTAAGTGTTCCGACTGATAATCTATGTTATACATATGTGAGCCCATATCCCTCTGGCAACCATAGTGTAAGATCTCTTCCAAGTTTTTCCAGTGAGTCATCACTCCCTATTTTAGCCTTGACACCAATCACATCCCTACACATCAAACTTGAAAGCTAAGCTCTGAACTAAAAGCAACATGCAACAATTTCTGAAGGGAGCAAAAAATAATCAAGAGACGAAAAATTGATGAGTTGAGCATAAAATTCACACACACAGCTTTAGATTGTTTCTTAGTAGTTAGTACTACATTAAATACAACAAAGCTAAAGTATAGAAAGTATTTCAAATATAAACAATGAAGCACAATATCAGATTCTCGAGAATTATCTATTATTAGTAGTCTGGGCATTAACCACAAAACCCCAACTCACAAATTGCACTATATATGCTTGAAAATAACAAAGCACAAATCCATAAATAGATCTAGTAGTTTTGGATCTCCCCTCCAGCAGAAGCATACAACTCCAAGTAGAAACAAAGTAATTGCTTTCTTGAAGGGCATAAATGAAACTGAGGTTATAATGGGACAAGTGACACGTCCAAAATTTGTACAGAAGAAAACTTAGGAATACTAGGGGTGCTCCACGCGGTCGTGGCGCGCGAAGCAATTTGATAGAACCTTTATGAAAAATATGATGATTTAGTTACGTTTGAGGTTGGTGTACACCTTGTAATAGCTTGGGTCACACACAAGAGTGTGTCCCGATGTAGTGAAATATACTGAATTTATTTGCTTAGTTGTTTAACTTAGATTTAAATTAGAAGTATATATGTTAATAGGTTTAATTATTGTCTATTGCAAAATACTTTTAGAGATGTTTTTAAGTTTAGATTTTAGAAATATATTTTGAATGTGCTTGTGTGAATATTTTCGTTCATTCCAAATTAGGTGGCAATTCTTAAAAGTGTCTATTTGGCCAATAACGAATTCACTTTCCAAGCTTTCAATATTTTTGACAATATGATAAGAAACATAAAAACAATTAAAAAAATGCCTTGTTTATTACAAGGTAGATTGTAAAATATGAATGGAAATCAAAGTAATAGTAGTATTTTAAAAGTGTAATGTGTTTGAAAGGAAACTGATGTGATATTTAAATTAAGCTATTTCCAAAGAAAATAAAAAATAAAAAATAAAAAAATGCATTGCCTCTCTCCCATCTGTCTCTCATTCATTGCGTCAAAAAAATCTCTCATTCTCCTTCTTGGTCTGATGTTCAGAGAGTGAGGTTGTCCCTTAATAGTTGCATGATAAGAGAGCAGTCCTTGTAAATTTCTTCACCCATAGTATGTGGCTTCTTCAAATGCCTATCAATATATATTAATTTAGTGAACTATTAGATACTCTACCACATGGAAATTGTCAAATTGAAGGCATCAGTATATAACCAATGTATAGCAACACCTAGGAATAAAATTGATTACATAAACAGGCATACAAAAGCTAAGCTAAATTACTTGAAATACAATTAAGGTTCTCAAGACCTAATCTAATGGAATGAGTTGGTGGCAAATCTGTATGAGCAATTTCCTAGAATACGAATAAAATAAGATATTATGTCAAATAATAAGCTCAATACCATACTTGCTACTTAAAATATAATAATATATGCCTAAACCAAAACCAAAAAGGTGAAGAAATATCTTTAGAATTACAGAGAGATCATGTACGTAGAGCAAGTAATACGGTTGCCCATCTTGTAGCTCGATGGGATACCTGTGATAGTGATGAACATGTATGTTTTGGAAACTTCCCCCCAAAGCATTAAAAAAGAAGAAAAAAAAGTATAAATGCATCATCAAATATAAACCACACATCATATATCCACAAACCCCTTTTTTTCTATACCACCATAGAGAACAATTAGACATGTTCCAGACAGATTTGTCAAGCCAAAGCCACATAAATTTATGCATCTCATATTGATTATCTTTACTTGACATAGTTTTCAAGATAATATGCAATAATATCAATAACCCAGTACACACTCTTAGAAAAATCTTATTGGTAAAGACATTAATCACCACAGCTAGCTATTAGGAAATTTAAAGACCTTTATACAGGAGAGAAGAGAATCACATAACTTTATCCAATTTTAGCTCCCATTTGGGGGAAAATAGTCCTATGTTAGACTCCTTAACTCCTATCATGTAAGAAGACTAATTAGCTCAACCAGGAATTTCTATAATTTCAGCATGCATTGTTTCAGTAAAAAGCAACCATTTTACTTCTAAGTGTTCCAACTCCAATAATAACATAGTTGAGTAATTATTTTCCTCCAAAAGAGAAATTTTCAACTTATAATACCTCATTTTGTCCCCTAAAAATCAATATTAAATAAAAATTGCACTACATTAGCTAGCTTAGTTTCCAATGAAAATCTAATACATTGTATGTTACTCAAGAAAGCTATCAATCTTCCACGTTGTTTTTTCTTTTGTTACAACTGTAGTTCATCAAAAAAGAATGATCTCCACTACCCATTTCTTATTGCACTTACTTCAAGCTCAACACCATGGAAAACCAACCACTCATATCAACTGCCAAGCAACTCCTTTCATTCACACGTGTTAACATACCAATCCTAACCATAACAAATAGACTGATCTAGCAATTAATCCAATTTAGGTGATGAGGCATTTATCACACCTCTTGACCACTAAACCAAAACTACCAGGTACTCATTATGCAATTTACAATAAAAGGCTACAAAAAGTACAAGGAAATCCTAACTAACACTTTAACAGATGGTTAAATAAAACATGAAATAAAAGAATTACATGCAATGTTTCCTCTATGCATAATGTCCAAGCAATAAACCAAGTTATCCATCACATTCCAAAACTTAATCTAAATGCAGTAATGCACCAATATTACTTACTTGTTTTAGCTCATGCTTCAGCTCTTGCCTCACACGCTCCATTAGTGATGGGATGAGGCTCCAAATCCCATGGTGTCTAGGCCGTCCAAACCTCTATCAAACAAGTTACCATCATTGTCTATGGGATCATCTTTGTCATCGGGCATAGTAGCCCCCGTGCCTTCAATGGGAGAGACTCCTGAACACAGGAGAGCACAATTTACTAACATCAGTATGCTATCCTAGCACCAATAAACTGGACAAGTACCTTTTCCTCCTCTCACATGAACAAAGTTGCAAGTACCTTTTTGTATACTATCTGCATCATATAGTTTCAACTCCTAGATTTTGACCCAATTTTGTAAGATCCCAAAACCCTATACCAAAGTTTCACAAACAAAATCAAATTGCAACAAATCAAATGACAAATTAAGAACAATATCAAAAATTAAGAAAAGAGAAAGAAGAATTACAAATTCCCGGACGACGCCCTTGTAAACCAAGGTAAAAAGCCAAATATCACCGTTGCTTCATTGTGGCAATGTATGCAATCAAATATCTCATAACAGCACGGTACGCAATGGGAGCTCTAAATGGCTTCAAGTTAGAGCTACATACAGAAACTCAACCACTTAGAGATCATCTTCATCTTATTAACTTGTTCCTAAAACATAATCTAAATGTTTTTAAATTATCAGTTTTAACAGAATCTTTCATGAAATCTACCATCAAAAACATTATAAAAAGACAGCAGTATTACAAATTTGAAATTATGAATACCATTGCTACCTATATATAATTGAAGAAATCAAGACAATGAACCAGTAACGAAGTTGAGAGATAAATTCATAACCAAGCACAAAATCAACAAACAATGTATCAAATGTAATTAACATTGCACAATCTCCCAGCAACAAAGGTATCAAGAGAAATACTTACATGTTTACATGGAATTTCAAGCTTCTTGAGCTTAAGAGTGCGAACGACAAGCAACTTTTGAAGGTCCCCAAACTCAAGCTTCCCCACATGAGCCTCTACTCCTTTCCCTTTCCTATTCAAAAACTCCAATACTTTGACCTTCACTGTCATATCAAACAATACATCAAGCCCTCAAAAAAAAGTTAAAACCAAACTAATAAGGGAATATCTCTAATGGGTTCTGCACAAAATCCAATTGCATTTCCAAAAAGAATGAAGCAAAGTCCATAAATTGTAATCTGAAAGAGAAAATTTAATCTCACAACAAAGACAAAGGAGAATCAAGAGTTTCATAAATTGGTTGTATTATTATTATAATGGATTGCTATTGCTAACTAAGTATACAAGGTAAAGGATTTTGTCTAGTGTGGCCAACAATAGGTTGGCGAACAAAATCTGGATAATACCCTAGAGCAAAAATCATGAATAAAATAGCAGAAAACACCATTCAGCACCAAAAATCGTACAAAACCCATATCAAACAAGAATAAACTAACACAAATACTATAGTAATCCCAAATGAAACATCTAAAACTAATTAATCTTAAAACCCTAAAAGTAAAAAACTACTACGTAATACAATACATTAAGAATAACACAAATTCAAGAAAAGCCCATTAAACTGATCAAAAAGAATATCCAATGTTGCTCAGCCCAGAGGGCTGATCCATGATGCGCAATGCATGGATTGGCCATCTATACACAAGGGCACAAAGGCCATTATTTCTAAAATGTGAAAAAAGGGCCTAAATTTAAGAGATCGTTAGGAACCCTGTTTATATAACCCAAACCCAAGGTTTTCAAGTACACACATACCATGTTCCCCTTCTGCAGTCCTCCGGGTTTTAAAGGGGTGATCACAAGGCAAGGTCAAGTTCTACTAAGAAATAGATCAATACTTCAAAATATTTTCATTTTTCACATTGCAACAGTGATTATTGATAATAAATCTGATAAACAAGATATTAAGATATCACATAGCAATATGAAATCAAAATGCCTAGGATGAAAAAAAAGTTAGCCCATCTTTTTCCATCTAATCCTTAAAACAACCTTTTTTTTATAATCATGAACCACGAGGAAGAACATATGTCAAAACCATTACCACATTAGAAAGACAAAAATAATAACGTGACAAACCATATTAAAATATTAAATTTAGGTAATTACCTGTCTCGTATTAGATATTTCTACATCGTCAGGACTGAAAAGAAGAAAGGATCACGATTAATATCTTGAATATAAACAAAGCTACATAGCTTATAATGAGAAGAGTGGTGAGGAAAGAGGAGAAGGAAAAAAAAACTTATCAACCTGTGGTTAGTTGTCACCCGAGCTCATCAGGATAGCAAAATGTTGCTTCGTTGAATGCTTGACCTTCAATTGCAAACTTTTGGGCACCACTATTCACTCCCAAATGAACCTGAGACAGCAGCCAATAAGTCAATGATATGATATATCCAAGTCAATAAAGGGAAAATGTCTTCAAACACAGCGACTAATAAGCAAACCACTAATGAAAAGAATTCATTAGCATGGTATATAATAGCTCATTCTTGCTGAAGTAAATATAGTATTCATAAGAAGTCAAGAACAAAAACATATTTACTTTTTCACAGCATTGTTACAAAACTTCTGATAAGTTTATGACCCGGGAAGCAAGACATAATGCCAAAGCTAAGAAGAATAGATGATTCTCACTAACAATATTAGGGATAGCTGACAATTTTGTTTCAAAACTTGAATTATAACATCATTAGTGAGATTCCATGAATCATTGCTATTGTGGGATTTCAGGCCATGTTCTTTCTACATAACTTGATGAATAATTTTTTCCTGCATCCCACCTTGATTTTGGGATAAGCATCAGCACAATTGTTAATCAAGTCAAACATATCAAAGTGGGCAATACTTTAGGGATAGAATAATGAAAAACTTAATCAGTCATCCTCTCAATTTCTTGGTTCGCTATAATATTTTTTGCGTGAAAAAAAGACAATGTTACTTAATGTTACTTATATAAGCACAAAGAAATCATCACAAAACACTTTGATTGAACCAGACTTCTAGCAAAATTAGCAAACATACAGCTAAAATTAACATCAAATTAAACAAAACCACTCAAAAAGACAAAAAAAAAATCTTAAAATGAGAGTTAAAAAAAAATGAAATTGATTATACATTTTAAACCCAAATAACTAAATAGTCTAAATGTGTACTGTCCCAAAAGAAGAAGAAGAAAAAAAAAACTAAATGTGTAAGGACTTGAGATGGCTGCACAATTCTACAAAGCCAAACTGATTTAGTTTTTATGAAAAAAAAAAGGATATGAAGATGCCACACACCAATTATCATAGTCATCAACATCTGCAAAAGGCCTCCTCGCTACAAATGGAGTCAGCTGCGAAATAAGCATCAACATTGCAAGTGTAAGTAGGCTTCTAAAATTTTCAAAAAATTATGAAGATATTAAACATTGATTATATGGTTTTTTTAAAAAACAAATAGAAGAACAACAAAATTGAGAAACACAAATTAGAAACTGAATTTGAAAAAAAAAAGGTTGAAACCGGATTGTATTGTATTTGCTAATAGAACCCATACTGAATCAACCCTAGAATTTCATGAATAGTTCCCCAATTTACACGCTTAATCCCAAAACGACAATTGCAAATTATATACTTCGTACAAACCTTTCAATTTAAATATGAATAACAAAATTAACAAGAAACACTTGTTAGAACCAGATTTCCATTGAGAAATTAGCAATAATCATATGAAAATTGTGCCCTTTCAGACTTCTAACACCAAAAAAAAATGAACTTTGGGTATTTCTCTAATTAACCCAAATTATACTCATACATTAATCCCGAAAAATCACCAAAAATCTACATATTTACTCAATAAAAATCCAGAAAAATTAAGAGAGGAGTGAGGAAATGGTACCTCAGTAGCGAGATACTCAAGGACAGCAGAAAAGTAGACAGGAGAACCAGAACCGACCTTCTGAGCATCTCAGCCCTTCTTCAAGAATCTCACAATGTGACCCCACCAGAAACTAAGACCGATCCAGCCGCTCTGATCTTGAATGTGGCGCCATTTAGAAGACCAGTTCTATCAAAATAAATCAACAAATTTAGCACATATTGGCAAAATAAACATCTAACACTCAATCAATCGAACCCTTAGTAAAATTTAGCAATTGACTGGTATCAAAAACAAATATCTTTGACCGATCATTTCACCTTCACCTGTGTTCTAGATCCGTTTTCTATCTCCTCGTTCAACGGCTATTTGTCCTTCCATTCCTCGATCTCTGTAGTGGCTATTTGGCCGTGGATGGCAGGCCGGCGAAATTAAACTGAGATAGAGAAAGCGTGCAAGTTTCCGACACCGAAAACCTGTGAATTGCCTTGATCGGTGGTCACAGCTAAATTGAATAGCTTAGTTTATAAGTTGCATTTGATGGAGGTGAGAAAGCTACATTTGCCTTGTTGATGGTTGTAGAGAAAGTGAACATGGAAGAACAGAAAAAAAAGGGGCGTATGGAAGAGACACTACGGAGGTACAGGAAAGTAAAAAGTAAAAAGTTAAATATTGCAAAAGAAAGAAAAGCCAATGGTCAAGATTCCAAACAATGCATGCTTAGTGATACAATCGAGGTTCAAGAACTTTGCCACACCCTTGCCACGTCAGCAATCTCACACATGCAATAGGCACATGTGGTTACTCTTCATAAGGGAACAAGGTGAAACATTTTAAGGGTTGATGATTGAAAATGGACAACGCAATGGCATCAATCAAATGATATTAGATCATTGGAGAATGTAACCATGACAATCTGCACGAATCATTGGTGTAGATATATTTTTTTTATTTTTTATTTTTATTTATTTATTTTTTTTAGACAATGGTTATAATGGATAACAAACAAGCTACCCATTCTTCCTGCAATGTGTAGCAAGAGCATGGGCTTTGGAAACACAATTCCTAGATACTTTGATGCACATTACAAATTCTCTTCTTGAGCTGCTAGTTTGATGTCCTGTATCGCATTTTTGAGCTCTTCCACTGAGTTGGGTGAGTGCTTGAGACTTTCCACAACCACCAATGCAACTGTTTTAATGATAAGATATGTATAGTGTTGTGGGGATTCTTTGATTGTTGTTAGGATAGCCAGTCCCTCTGTTTGGCTTGGTGATGATGCAAAAACCCTCTTAGCTCCCGATAGATTACAGCTCTGTGAGTTAGCTTGCCAAAAGTTGTTCTCCTTTCTCTTAAAATTTTTCCAGGCTGCATCCACGCAGATGATAAGTTTTGGTCCACTTGAGACTCTTCCTGATGTCCATATCAAAGGTAGCCTATGGCGGAAATTCCTTGAAGTTCGGAGAGAACTGATCAAGGTCTTGAGAGTAGAAGCAGTTTTCCATCTATTGACGTGTACCTGTGCCGCCTCCAAAATAGCTTTTGGGTTGACACTCACGCCATTAAACAGGATGTCATTTCTATGTCCCCAGATTGCCCATGGGATTGAGATGAATCTGGGTATGCTGAGAGGATCATCTTGACCGTCCCTGTGAGTTAGATAACTAATGAAATTAGTTACCCATTCCCTGCAAGACAGGAAACAAGGGTTAGCGGAGATAATGCCAAGAGAAGAGGATGCCCAAATTCTCTTGGTAAAGTCACAAAATCGAAAGATATGATTTGCATCTTCTCTTTCTGAATCGCATAATGGGCAGACATTTTGAATTGGGATTCCTCTTTTCTGCAGATTATCACTTGTTGGGAGGATGTTGTGAGATAATCTCCAAATGAACCACTTCCATTGAGGCAACAAGTCAAGTTTCCAGAATTCTTTCCAAAAGAGTGGCGCTTTTGGCTTCCAAAACTGAGCATTTCTATTTCTAATATGGAACCATTAGCCCGATTTAAATGTGAACTCTCCCTTTCTATCATGTAGCCAAAAGTATTCATCTTGCTGATCCTGTTCTGGGATGTGAATTACCATGATATTTCTAGTTGTTGCTGCATCAAAGTTCCTCCATATGATGCTTGAGTTCCATTGTCTCGAGCTAGTCATCAGATCTGCCACCTTCGCTCCTTGCTGAAGATTGGTATTATTCAAAGGAGAAATTGTTTCTTTCCCAACCCAGATGTCTTGTGTGATAGAGGTGGATTGACCATTCCCAATTCTTTTCCCAATTGCTCCTGTAAAAGATCTCACAGCTTTGATCATGCTCTTGGCTGCCCAAGAGCCTCTTTGAATCTGCTTATTTGATAGTCCTAGAGAGATAGGATTGGATCCATATCTAGCCTTAAAGATCTTGCTTGCTAGCATGTGAGGATTCTTGTAAAATCTCCAGCTATTCTTCATGAGAAGATTGTTGTTAATTGCTCTCACCTCTTTTATTCCAAGACCTCCTTCAGTTTTATGTGAGTAGAGCACATCTTTTTTCCTCTAATAAATTTTCCTCTGGTGATCATTCGAACTCCACCAAAACCTATTAATAGTTGAATTGATTTTATCTATTAATAGTTCAGGACACCAAAAAATTGAAAGGATGTGTTGTGCCATTGCAACAAGAATGCCATTGATGAGTAAGAGCTTTCCTGTTTGGGAAATAAAAGAGAACTTCCATGAGGAGATTTTTTGTTTAATCTTGCTTAGAATGCTAGCAAGTTTTATAGAGGAGCGACCATCGACATCCATTGGGCATCCTAGATATGTGCCTAACTCTTTGCTACTCCTTACTCCGAGAGGTTTTCTCAAGATTCTAACAAATCTAGGAGGGGTATTTGGGCTGAAGATAATTGAGGATTTGTTCGAATTGACTACCTCCCTAGAAATTAGACAAAAATCATTGATTACCTGCTTTACGAGCCTGCAAGAGAATGGGGTTGCCTAAAAGCAAAGAAGGGCGTCATTTGTGAAGAAAATATGATTAATTGATGGAGCATTATACGCCAGTTTGATTCCTTACAACTCATTTCTATCCTGAAGGGAGTGAAGCTTTCTTGAAAGAACTTCCATCACCAAAATAAAAAGATAAGGAGATAGTGGATCTCCTTGTCTTAGGCCCACCTTAGGAGAGAAAAAGGGTGTTAGTTCACCATTAATTAGGATGGCATAAGTAACCGTGGACACGCATTATTGCATAATCCACGATCTCCAACTAGGCAGGAATTGCATATGATGGAGAATCTTGTCTATGAAGTCCCATCGAACCCTATCATAAGCCTTGCTTAGATCAATTTTTAAAATGCCCTCGAATCTACTACCTTTCTTCCTGGATTTGATTTTGCTTTGATTTTACTCAAAATCTCATGGGCAATAAAGCAGTTGTCACTCATTAATCGTCCCAAGATGAAGGCATTCTGGAAATCTCCAATTAGCTCTGGAAGGATTGACTTTAGTCGATTTACCATGCATTTTGAAATCACCTTATACAAGGAATTGCATAAGCTAATGGGCCTAAATTTATCCACCTTCTTTGGCTGATTGATCTTGGGGATTAAAGTGATGTAGGTCCTATTAGCTTCCTTTAATAGGTGACCTGTAGAGAAAAAATGCTGAACACCCTTGAAAATGTCCTCCTTTACCACTTCCCAATTTTCTTGATAAAACATGGGTGGTGTTCCATCCGGACCAGGAGTTTTTAGAGGGTGCGGAGCAAGAACAACAGCTTTGATTTCAGCTTTAGAGAAAGGCTTAACAAGCCAATCTTTTTAGGCTTGCATGAGTACGGGAAGGCCAGAAATCCAATTATTTGAGAGATCCTCTATTGTTTGGGCCTGGGCCTCATCCAATTGAACACCTTCAAAGAGTTTAAAGAAATAGCTCTGGAACTAGGCCTTGATTTCGGTTGGATTCGAAACCCATACTCCATTTTCATCTTGTAACACACAAATTTCAGCCTTCAAGGATCTTTCCTTTACACTCTTATAAAAGAAGGCAGTTGATTGATCTCCAAATGCATCCCATCTTGATTTGGCTCTCTGTCTCCAATACCACCATTGCAATGTTGCTTTCTCTTCTTTGAGAAATCTCCTCACCAAAGGTTGCACACTCCATAATTTTGTTTTCTGATTGCAATTCCTCTAGATCATCTTTGATGCACTTCCAATCCTGAAGTAAGTGAAGCTTCCTTTTGGTCAAACACCAGTTTTTTAGATCCTTTAAGAACATCTTGGTCTTTCCTTGGGCTTTAAAAAGAGAAGAGACTTGAACCTGTGTAACCCAAGTTGAAGCAACCAAATCATGAACTTCCTTAAGTTTTAGACACCACGCTTCCATTTTATAAGGGCACCTTTTTTTATTTGTGTTTGAACTTAGATCAAGTACTACTGGTGAGTGGTCAGAGAACATTATTGGAAGATTCCATAATTTGGCATTTGGGAAAAGGAACTTCCAATCATTATTAGCGTAAGCCCTATCTAGTTGCTCGTAGATTGGATCTTGCACTCTATTATTGCACCACGTATACTTAAGTCCCATCGAGTGAATGCTTGTTAATCTATTTTCCAAGAGCCAAAAATTGAACTTTAGCACTCCTGGAATATTCGAATTACCCCCTAACTTTTGTTCCAAGGACTCAAGTTGGTTAAAATCACCAATTAAAATCCAACTCCCTTTGTAATGAAGCATAAGATCAGACAGGGTTTTCCATACTTCTTCTCGTTGGGACGAATAAGGGAAACCATACACACAAGCCAAGTAATAAGAAACATCACCTACTAATAATATATTACAAAGGATAATGTTAGGAAGAGTAGCTACTACGGTCACACTGACCCTATCCGACCAATAAAGGAACAACCCTCCTTTGTTGTTAATAGCATCTACTCCCGTAAACCCTCTAAAGCCTTTCTTACTAAAAATGGGGTTAACGAGAACACATTACATTTAGATTCACTAATAAAAATAAAGTCAACATTAAACCTAGCCTCTAAGAACGAGATCATAGGGAAAATTGGGGAATTCTTGTCACACATTCCCCTACAATTCCAACTTAAAACACTCATTTTTCCTCCGGAGGCTGTGGGCCAGCCGCGCCATCATCAACAATCATCAGGTTAGGCTTACTAGTGACTTCATCATCCGAGCTCACTGTATCCTCTTTAACTAAGATTTTCAAGACTTGAATTCTTACTAGAAGTTTAGCACCATTCTCAGCATCTTGGAATTTCTCCCACAGATCATCTTCTCCACTTAGTCCAAACTTAAATCTCTTGCTACTGCCACTACCCTCACCCAAGCCTCTCTCTTTAGCACTTCTCTTTCCAGTAGGGCGTTCAACTCTAGGAGAAAACTCAACCCCTTCCTCCAGATCTTTCACCACTTTCGATCCCCACTTTTTCTTTCTCGGTCCCTCTTCCGAGAATCTCCTTCCTTTTCTCCTTTTAAACAACAATTTCCTCTGCTCATGGCTGTAGAATTATTGCTCAAAGTCCGAAGAACCTTTACTCGAATGAATCTCCAATTTTTTCTAGTTTCAGAGCATCTTAAAGGGAGTCAGAGGAGATTGATGAAGGAGCAGTGTTAAACGACTCAACCGAAGCAGATGAGTTTGGTGGGCTTGGAAGATTCATATTGATTAGAGAGAATTTCGAAGAGCTAGAAGAGGAGCGGTGAGCTGGTCCTTTTAGCTTCGGCCAGTCATGGGCCGGATTCAGGGGAGAGCTGGTGTTACAAGTGGCTTTGCAATACGCTTTGGCTTTTGCTAGAAGAGTGTTTAAGGAAATGTAGGAAGGAGAGGAGTTAACTTGAGAGGCACGGTAGGTTTCAAGCTCTTCCGGGTTTACCATGACTAAGGGGAAGGAAAATTCAATTTCCCTAATTAAAGGGTCAACTAATACACTTTTTGGTCGAAAAGGATCGAGAAGGGGATTTTTTTGTGTACACTCTGTCTGTGGGGACTAGGGAAACTTGGAAGTCTTCTTCAATTTACCATATTAGTAGTGTGCAGCTTGGAAAAGGACATGACAGTTGGTGGTTGGTCTTGATAAGGAAGGAGAGAATGAAATAAAGAGATGGTGGGGCTTTTGACCGAATAAATGGGGGAGGGGTAAGCATAATTAAACAGAGAATAAAGAAAAGGAACTGAAAGTTTGAGAGAGGAGATATCATAAATGCAGTTGGTTGGGAGTGTAGGCAAATACTCATTGAATGAAGCAGAGAGAAGCAAATTAGAAGTATCTCCCATAAGTGTAATACTATCTAAGGAGACAGGGTGGCAAGACTGAGTGATGTTCCAGAATGTTGAGTCTCGAGATAGCTTACGTGGAGATGGGAGGTCCTCTAAGTTGGGACAGTCAACGGAGCTCAAGCAGCCCAAGTCAACAGGGGGAAAGGAGGAGAAAATAGAAATTAATTGAAGGAAATTGCTACTGTAGGTAGATTGATTACCTGGTAGCAGGGAGTTGGAACTTTGACTACCAAGAGTACACCTCCGTTTCCCGTTATTATATATTACAGCACCAGCTTCTGGGAGGGGAATATCGTTTGTCTGAGAACACCAAACAGGACTCTCCTCTTTCGATGGTGAAGATGGGTTTGGCCGTTGCAATTTCCGTTGATACTCAGCTTCAGACTCCGATCCAGTACCAGATGTTGATCGTTTGCACCATGTGGTTGCATATTTACGCTTATGCCCTTTCACCAGAGGTGGAGATGATATCCTTTCCTTCCACTTACTCAATCTATCTCCCATATATTGCAGCTCTGGGATAATAAGGGGTGGTAAGGGGCTTAATCCCCTACATGATTGGATGCAGACAATGTGACAAGCTTGAGGGGGTAATTTGAGTCTCTTCTTCAAGTGCTTGGAAGCATCATCTCTTGAAGTATCAGAGCTTGAGGAGACAATCATGGCAGAAGTTTGTCTCTTTTGTACTCGGTTGCTAGGTCCTGGATCTTGAGGACTAGAATGGTTGCTCGAAGAGGATGAGGATGACTGATTGCTTGAAGAGTCAAAGTGCAAGTTCTGATTATCTGTTTCCCTATGCTCCGGAGAACGATTTGGAGGGGTGTGTTCAGATGATGAAGAAGCTGGTGATGGGTGAGGGTAGATCCTTAGGTTCACCCTGGTGGTCCTATGCCTCTCTATGTCATTTAAACCCATGATTTTCTTGGAGTACAAAGGTGTCTGGGGGCGAGCTGGGAGTAGATCATGATTTGGACCACATATGCTTCTAATTCTGTAATTGACTTCTCTGTGAGCAAAATTGATTGGCACACGACATAGAGGTTGCCTATGTCCAATTTTTCCAAAACAATGACAGCAGATGAAGTCTGAACTGATTTCATTAAAGAAACCAGGGATCAGAGGTTTGTAACACGGGATTACAACTTTAGCTCGCATAATGGAGTGAGGTCTATCATCTAGAGATGCTTGGTCAAATCTGATTACTCTACCAATTCGTTCCAAGATTCTTCTAGCAACTTGAGGTTGACATTCTTCTGTAGGAATGCCATCCACCTTGATCCAAATTGGGTCTTCAGAGAAGTCCATGTTGAGCACATTCAACCCCATTACCCATTCTTTGAAGTTAATGAGAGCACCCATGTATGAAGCAGAGCCAAGGGAGATTAGATTTTCTATGTCTTCCCATGAAGTACAGAAAAAGAAGAACAAGTCCTTTGAGTGAGTAGCTTTTTCCACTATGATTGCTCTGTTTGTTTTCCAACAAACATCCACTCATGATTGCAGTTGGATTTCACTAAACTCCCTAACATCTAGGACTTTAGCTACAACAGCTAGATTATATTTATCAACGTCCTCAAGTGAGTCAAAAGGCATTTTGGGGATGCCTACTCCAAGTCTATTGAGATTAGCATAACTAAAATTCGATGACATGAGGGAAGATGGAAATGGAAAGCAAAAGAAAAGGGGAGAAAATTAGGAGATTGAGAGAAAATCAATTGGAAAGTCAAGAAGAAAATAAGCTTCTCTAGTGAAAACTAAAGAGAAAACACTCTAGAGAGAGAATCTAGAGAGAGAGCCATTGGTGTAGATATTGATCCCAAGAAGTTTGATGTAGAAACTGTCTTCATTCTTTAGTCCAGATTGTCAATATCTCATCCATATTATTTGCTGGCACTGTTAATGCCTGTTGCATATCTAGCACTGGTTTTATTCTATGGGTTACATTCTCGAATGATCTAATATCATTTGATTGGTGCCATGATTACATTCTCGAATGGACCCATAGCAGCGCAACCAAATCACTTGCCCTGGGATGTCGCGCGCAACTCATCCAGATTCGCGCGACACCTGTTGCGGCAGAATGTACAAAACCCTAAACTCACCCATTCCCTATAAATAGAGGCTTAACACGAGGCTCAAACAGACAGAAATTAACCTAAAACTCTGGCAGAAACTTTGTGAACTTGTGTGCTACCAAACCTCATGTCCTAAACACTCACCCCCCTCATACCTATTACTATGGTGGAGGTTCCCGAACAAGGAGCCCATAAGTATCCTAAACGAAGATCTAGTAAAGAGAAGTGCGTGGTAAAATCCCGAGCACTTAGATCAATCATATTTATTTTATTGCTTAAAACAACTTTAATCAATTAATTGGTGTTATTTGATCACTTTAAACGGATTTTTAATTAATCAATTCCACATATTATCTTGCGTTAAATAAGAATAGAATTGAATAATTAATTGGTGATTGATCACTTAAGCCAAGGCAAATCTTGTTTATTTTTGGTTCTATTCACGAATATTGATTAAATAAAGAATAACGACTTTGCAATGTAATTCCTACGTGATTGATGCGTGTAAATAAAATCGACTAACTTAGTTTTAGGTATCGCGTTGCATATATTGTCTGGTGATGAAATTGTGAAAAAGGAAGAGCTAGTAGAGGCCGCACTAGGGCTAGGATAACGATTCCCCTCTAAAGGGAACGTTATCTTACCCTCGCTCCCGAACTCATTTCTGAATTATGTAGACCAATTTGGGCATGGGTAAACTTATGATTCGTGCTAATTATCCCATGAACTCTACTTGGGAGGAAGACATGAACGAGGTTTATGAGTTTTCCTAAAACTCATTGGTGACTCCTACTTGTTTCTTACAAAAAAACGTGATGATGGAATCAATTCTAATTCAAGTTCCCCAAACAGCCAGGAATTCAAATCCTAATACACCCTAACAAGTGTAAAGTCCTAGGCTTTTAAAGGGCCATGGGCATTTAAGGAGAAGGATCCCCTGTGATGGGAACACCCTCCTTACACCACCATCAAACCACCACCAAGGATTCGTCGCCGCCACCTCCTACTACACCACTAGGGACCGCAATTCTTTCCTCGTAGCAATGGTGGTGCGAAATCACAAATCATAAATTTGATTCAATAGCAAATTCGAAACAATACCCCTTTGGATTAATTATAATTTTTTTATGCAATTGATGTAAATTTTAGATTTTAATTTAGATCTAGAAATAATGAGGAGCTGAGGAGAGAGAAAGAGAAGGGAAGAGAAGAAGGATAGAGAAAGAGAAGACAAAATAGTGAACGGTTGGGTGCGGGTGGACGCGGCCAATAGTTTGCGAATTAGTAGACCTTATTGGTTTCAGGTAGATTATGAGTCGATTCTAGATCAAGTTTGGATTGTAAATTATCATGTTAAGTCGAGTTTAAATTATTCTTGAATTGACTTAAAGTCAGATTTGGATCTAAGATTTCTCGAGTCAAAATAATTTAAAATAGTTAAATTTTAGATAAAATTTTTAAGTCGGGTAAGTTTTTTTACACCAAGGCAAATTATACTTACACTTTACATGAACATATACTAAGTAAAAAGTATGAACCTTTTATGTCTCATAATCAATTAACAAACATTATCTAAATGCAAAAACTAGATAGTACTTTTCCCCATTTAAAATTACAATTATTCAATTAACTAAATTTAAAATTAAGTTTATTCCATGTTAATCTCCATCGTACCACCCAAAACTTCTCATTTCTCAATTTCCTCTCTTTTTTCTGCTCCTACTTTCTACCAGATTCACCGACCAACCCCGTTTCTGGTTGCCGGAAAATCTAGATCTTCTCGGCGGAAACCTCGCCGGAAACGCCTTGAAGCTGACATGTCAGTCTCCATTCCGGTGCCGCCGGTCACCACCCACCGCCGCGATAAGGATGACGACCCATTTTCTGCTTCCGCAAATGGTAACTGCGTTTTAAAAAAAAGTTGTAATCTTGGGTCGATTTTGCTTAATTCATGTTTTATTAGCTGTTTAATTGTTACGCTTTGTTATTACTAAGTTGAATTTTTGTGGTTATTGTTTGTTGAATATTGTTTATGATCTTGATTTATGATATTGGCATGGCTCAAAGTTGAGGTGTTCTAATTGCATTTGAAGTGAGTATTTGTTGATTTGATTATGTTATCTATCTTTAAATGATGTTAATGTGATGTTATTTTGTGGTTAGAAATTTGAGGGTTATTTTACGACGAGTTTCGAGGGGGATTAGTTCTTAGCAATGAGGAAGCGGAAGTTCTTAATATATGGAGAAGAAAAGCCCTAAATGTTGGTTACTATAGAGAGGGCGATGTACTAGGACCTTTGGATATCATTGAACTACCTCATAAAGTATGTTAATTTACTCGGGATACTCCTCATCCTATGTCTTACTTAGTTCCTTTATTTCTTTTTGATGTTCTTGATTAGAATCTTGCAACTAGTTAAAATTTGAGGGAATCTCCTATATTTTATTCCAAATATGTAAGAAAAAATATAGTGATATGGGGTATTCTTTGATTCGTTTATCACATATTTTATAATTTTTACCTTATAAGAGATATTAATGGTAAAAGACGTGCATTGTCAAGCGTGTACAATCAAAATAAGAACATCAAAAAGAAACAAGAACATAAAAAAGAAACAAGAACATCAAAAAGATACCAAAGGAGTGGTATTTTCAACAATTGGGATTTTCAACTTGCACTTTATATTAAACAAATCTAGCGATATCTAAAAAAATGTTTTTAAGAATGAGACAAATTTCTTGCAAGTATAGGTACAAAAAATAAGCTCAAAAGTAGTGAGTCATTAAAAGCAAGTAACTTATTGAAATTGAAGCTCACAATAACATAATCTGTAAAACTTAATAGTGTTGCAATGATGTATGATTTAAATAATATATTCTGATACGATTAATAATTAATGCGATTAATATTAATTTCATTTTAAGCTTTGACACTTATGGGGGACGAACAACAGGTTGAGGTATAAAAGCCAACATATCTAAGTACAAAGTTTGTCACTCTTCTTTATACTTAACCTAACAATATTATGTTCAATTTCATAAGGAATAAATCCAAAGGATGACCACAAAAAAAGTCCAAGGCAATATTACATGAATACAGAATCAGGGGCTCTTTTCATGGACCCTAATGCCTACAGCTTCAGTCATGTTTTGACTTCAAATTTAGGTTACGTTCTTAATCTTAACCTTTCAAAAACTCTTTTGAAACTTTTTAAGAAAAAAGTCCTTTTATTTTCAGTTGCTATAAAGTGTATATTTAGAAAAAGGTTCTTGCACATTTTGGAGTTATTAAAAGCATGAAACCAGATAGGAAAACATTAACATAGTTACCTTTAGCATTCAAGGAATATCCTTATAAGACTAATAGAGCTCAATGTCTTGATATCCATATAAAGAGAAATACTACCAGAACCTTAGACTTCTTGTGTGTTGGTTAGCTTATTGACTTTTGCACCAGTTAACCACTGTCCTCGAGAACTAATGTATTAGAATTAAGATCTGAGGATGATATGCTTGATCAAGTTACAATGGATTGTCCCTCGCCATTGCTGAGTATTAAGTTACCATCATGAGACAGTGTAAGTTGGGAACTTGGGATGATGGATTGACGTTTCCCGTCCACCCAATAATCTTTCCAGAATGTTTGTTGTACCATATGCCACTGTATTAGTCATCGGTGTAATCATAGTTGACATCTTACGGATAAAAACCAAGTGCCATTTCTAGAGGTAATATTATTGCAAAGGAGATAGTTTGACCTGGGTGATTGGTGTCTGTTGCTTGATATAATAATTAACTGGGTAATAGAGCGAAAAGAGGTCTTATAATGCAGAGTACTTTACATTCCTTATTAGCAATGCAAGACACATAACTAGGGGTTTAAATCAAACTAGGCAACCAAAATTTAAACGTTCGAATCAAAGGGACAAAATTGCCCTGATTCTAGGACTCCAGGTCGCTTGCTTAAATTACTTCTTGGTTTTTCTTGCTGATTCTGAAAGTCTTTTGAAAAAATTATGTATGTATCCATCAATTTTGTAATATATAATTCTCTACCGTGTAATAGCACCAAAAATACAACCCTTGTCGGTATTGGTAATTGTCAAAAGGCATTTACTTTCTAATGAGTAGAACTCCTTGACTATGGAAAATATGTTCTGTAATCATAGAACTGCCAAGGTATGAGAATATTTTTCTTGAGTAATGCCTGAAAATTTTGTCTTGGTCGTCGTGGTACAAGCTGCATTGGAGAGTGAAATTGTCCAGCATTGTACCTGCACATAATATTGTGCATAAGGAAAAACACATTGTAAATTTACAATAAACACCTTAAAAGTTATGGAAATGGTAGAACATGCATAATTAATCATTGAAGGTCACTAAAGTCTAGAAGACGGAGATGGAGGTGATATCAATCTATCATTATTTTCATCGTCATGTGCATTGATGTATATCCGTAAATAATCGTTAGCTTCTCTTTGTAACTGAATTTTGATATACTACCTCCGTTAAATGTTATGTGCAACTTTAGAATATTTTATATCTCACAAATAATACCCCAAAGTTGCACATAACAATTAACGGAGGTAGTAGTTGTTTGAAAATGATAAATTAATTCAGAATCCTGTATTTATCTGCAATGCACCCACCACCCACCGTTCTCACCTACTGTAGACAACAGAAGGGATAGCAGAGCAGCAACCAACAACAACAACAACAAGCCGTGGCCCATACAAAATCAGGGAGGGAACCTAAAGTTGCAGGCAAGCAGTCTGGGTGTTTGTTTGCTACTGTGGAAGAAGACAAGAGTAGTACTTGTAATAATTAAGGCCTTGTTGCAAACTTATGCAATGTAGTAGACCTAGTAGTAGTATAAACAGAAGTAGTCTAGAGTAGAGAAGTTTAGGCAGAAAATTATTATAGAGTGTTCTTGGAGAGTGATGGCCTAAAGCCATTTACGTTGTACGCAAGCCTTGTGCTTTATCTATCAAATTAACCTTCCGACCATTTATTTTCAGTCCGAACCACCACGTTCGTTGCACTTGGTATTAGAGCAACCATGGCTCCAACAGCCCCCGACAGTCACCGTTGAACGAATAGCCGCGCTAGAGGAACGAGTAGAGGAGATTTTTGAGAAAATCGGGGAGGGAGAAAATTCTCTCCAACATATTCTGATGAGAGCCAGGCGGAGGAATCGCGCAAGAACCGAGAGGCCATTGACCCACGCTAGAAGGCCGAATTTCGACACGAGCAAAACCAACGGAACACACTGATGAAGAACAATCAAGATAAATTCTTTGAGGAAATTCAAGGAGTGTTGGCGACCATCAAAGATTTGGGCAAACAACCAATCACGGTGGAAGATGAGGTGGAGCAGCCGCCGCAAGGTGCTGGAGGTTTAAAAGGACCACTGCTGGGAGCTGGAGACTTCAACAGGCTCCGTTTCAGCAGTTGGGAACCCGGAGCTGGAGGAAGATTTGGTAACAAAAACGACCCCTACAACGACCATCGCACAACAACCACCACGACAATCATGAAAATCGGGTAAACTGGAAAATTCGAAAGTTGGATATGCCGATTTTCGACGGGTATAACCCAGATGGGTGGATCCTACGGAGCGAGCAATATTTTCAATTCTATCGTCTCTCGGAGATAGAGAAGCTTCAGGCAGCCATTGTAGTCATGGACGGTTAAGGTGGTATCAATGGGAGAGCCGCCGCCGACCACTAATCGGGTGGGAGGATCTCACAACTCGAGTTTTGAATCAATTTTGGCCGGTGAATGAAGGGAGCCTCCATGAGCAGTGGCTCGAGGTGGAGGACCGTCGAGTCTTCATCGAGAAAGCTTCCCCCTTGGTGGACATTCCAGAAAGTTTGATGAGAGGACATTTAATCAATGGCTTGAAGGAGGAGGTAAAGGCAGAGATCCGTTTGCTAAACCCATTAACCCTTGAAGAGGCCATGGACCTAGTGAGTTGGGTCGAAGAACGTAATCGGTTCAAAGGGTTACAGAACACGAGAGGAGTGTTTTCTAAGTTTGGGCAGTATTCTTATTTTACTAGAAACCCAACTAACACTATTCTGGAAACCGGCGAGCCCAAAATAATACCCCCTAGTTTTATATTCCAATTAAAACCAGCCCACCTTTTAACTCCCAAATCAACCCAACCTCACAATATAATCCAATTGAAACCAACCCACCTTTTAACTCCCAAACCAACCCAACCTCACAAAGCTCTATAGCGTCAGTAAACCACCCACCCACCGCCTACCAAAATCGAACCAAACCAAGCTCCTCTCGTTTCAGCGGCGAAGTTCGGAGGCTGACTGAGCGGGAAATTCAAGAGAAGAAATCAAAGGGGCTGTGTTTTAAGTGCGACGGTTGGTGGACCGGCCCCAGTCACGTATGCGCGGTTAAGGGACTGAGCGTCCTGCTTGTAGAGGAGGAGGATGAGGGCGCTGAGGGAGAGTTTATGGCAATGGAGATTCCGTCAGAACAAATCCCGGCCAACGCCTCCTTCAATTAGATGGTCGGGTTGCCCAAACCAAATGTGATGAAATTTACTGGTGAAATTAAAGGGAAGTCAGTTGTGATAATGATCAATTCCGGCGCCACTAACAACTTTATTTCGCTTCAATCGGTTGAGGAGCTCGGGATAGCAATTTCTGGTATCACTACTTTCGGAGTTTCCCTCGGGAACGGTGAGATCATTACAGGGAGTGGGCAATGTTGTGGAGTACGATTGAAGCTCAGTGATGAGTTGGTGATAGAAGAGGATTTTTCACGTCTTCAATTAGGGAGCTCTGACGTCATTCTAGGTGTACAGTGGCTGGAAAAACTAGGGTTGGTGTTGGCAAACTGGAAATTGCAGGAGATGAGTTTTTCGGTGGAAGGGAGGAGGGTGATTCGGGCTTGGATCACACGGAGATCACTCGCAAGGCTATGTTTGAGACTTTTAGAAAACAAAAGGGGGGGCTGTTGGATGAGTCAAATCAGTTCGAAGATGAGCAAGAGAAGTCAGTGAGTGAACCACCTAAATTTTTACAAGGAGCACCAGCAGCATACAGCACGGTGTTTGAGGAACCGTTGGATGAGCTTTTTGACTTCCACCTTGAGGACAAGGTGGCTCTTTTGGGGTGCGGTATTGCAATGCACCCACCACCCACCGTTCTTACCTACTGCAGACAACAGAAGGGACAGCAGCAGAGCAGCAGACCAACAACAACAACAAGCCGTGGCCCATACAAAATCAGGGAGGGAACCTAAAGTTGCAGGCAAGCAGTCTGGGTGTTTGTTTGATACTGTGGTAAAGTAGGAAGAAGAAAAGAGTAGTAATTGTAGTAATTAAGGCCTTGTTGCCAACTTATGCAATGTAGTAGACCTAGTAGTAGTATAAATAGAAGTATTCTAGGGTAGGAAGTTTAGGCAGAAAATTATTAGTGTTATTGGAGAGTGATGGCCTAAAGCCATTTACTTTGTATGCAAGCCTTGTGCTTTACCTGTCAAATTAACCTTCCGACCATTTATTTTTAGTCCGAACCACCACGTTCGTTGCATTATTACTGCATTGACTTAAAAAAAACAAAATAATTTGTGTAGGAGATGCCAAGATAACTTCTAGCAGATGTCAGGGAAGGGCATTTGTTAATAAGGGTCTAATTAGTAGAGGGTCAACTAATATTTGGGGTTCTAATTTTCTTGAAGTTCTCATATGTTATTTGAAGAATGTATGGATCTGTCAAATTTAAATCTTTTTCTTTAAGGTCTGTCTTTTTGCTATAGGTTTTTGGTCATATATGAGATGGTCTTTTAGAAAGTTGTTGTCTCATGGCTTCTTTGAAGGATCATCACGTTAGTTACCCTTGTGTATCTTAGACGTCTGAGTTTTTTTTTTTTTTTTTTTTTTTTTTTTTTTTTTTTTTTTTTTTTTTTTCTTGATCCAGATTCAAGAGAAGGAGATTTGTTAACAGCCGAGGCAGAGAATGAGGCGTCTTCAAGTAAATTATTAGGCAAGCGCAAAATCAAATCTAAGAGCTGGTTTAGCTGTTTTGGTGTGGACATGTCACCAGATACAATTGCTGTTGCCATGGTTTACTTTGTCCAAGGTGTTTTAGGCCTCTCACGGCTTGCTGTCAGTTTTTATCTGAAAGATGATTTGCATCTAGATCCTGCAGAGGTATGTTATGTAACTTTTTCTTTACCCTTCAATTTCATTATTAGTTGTATATATAATGTCATTGATGTATGTCATGTCGCCAGAAGTACTATTACATGAATGAACAGTATGTATTGTTATTTGCGAATCTCGATGGAAACCAAGCAAACCACTATTGCATGGTGTCTGAAGTAATAAAACTAGAAAAGTTAGTCCCATATAACTTAGAGTGAAAAACATATGTCATGCTACTAACTAGCTGGAGTCGAGGACTGCTAGAGAAAGCTAAAACTATTGCCTACTTCTGCTCCTAGCTGAACCCTAAATTCTCTCTGCTTCATTCACCCCCTAATATATCTCTCGATTCTCGTAAGCTGCACTCTCCTATTCCGTTGTTGCTTTATCTCTTCAAAGTTATCAGCAATCTAAACTATATTAGTGTATTTAGCCATTAGATCAGTCAGGCGTCATGCTGATCTGAACTAATAAATGATTATATAATTCGGTAGCTCTAACAGAGTTGATGAGAAGTGAGGTGCAAATATTAAGTCCAGCTCCAGTCAAAAGGGTCTAAATTGATTAATTGAAGAATGATGCTGATTCATTGCACTTAGGCCAACTGTAGAGTTTGGCCCGAATTTGGGCTCCTACTGGTGGGCTGCAACACTGCATGGGTTGCTGTTGCTGTATTTCATGTTCCTTTTGATTCGAATGGAGAGATAAGGTTGAGTTGGCTGGTACAGCTCAGTATATAAAAAAAATAACATTGTTACCTTAGACAGCTCCAATTTCTGTGTAAAGTAGTAGTAAACAAAATTGAAATAAATAGGTTAGAGCGTTATATCCCTAATGGCAAAACTACACAATACAAGTTATTAAACTTTGCAAAGTTATGTGTTAAACAATCACCAGATTCACCACTGACCTCTTTGTTATTATGTACTTTACTGCTTTGAAATGTATGTATTTTGTTTTTATCTTGTGTATAAACATGATACTTCTTAGCACAATCTGCAGCATTTGATTTTTCAAATGGCTTGCTAATGTCATAAGTTCTGCACTGAAAGGTGCAATATATGGATGTGATGATGGTGCTGTAATTTTTTTATCCACATGAATTTGATAGTAATCCTAGTATATGTAGTATGCTTAAGGTAAGTTTATTACTCAATTCCAAACATTGAAATACTAACAAACCTACTGTTGATTGACTAGACAGCTGTCATATCTGGGTTCTCTTCATTCCCTTGGCTTGTTAAGCCTCTTTACGGATTTATAAGGTACCTGTTCCTACTAAGTGTGTTTTATTTTATATCTAATCACATTGTCTGTTTTTCTTATATTGTTGTATTAATTTATTGAAAAATAATGTTTGCAGTGATTCAATACCTCTTTTTGGATATCGAAGAAGATCATATTTGGTACTTTCTGGCCTTCTTGGTGCATTTTCCTGGACTTTGATGGCCACTATGGTTGATAGCAAATACAGTGCTGCTTGTTGCATACTTCTTGGATCTCTATCAGTCGCCTTTTCTGATGTTGTAAGCATTTCTAATGCTCTTTTACCTGAAAAATATTATGTTTTATAGCTCTTAGTGTTGGACTCTTAGTTAAAATTCTATGGCTGGAGACAGCTTTGACGTGTCATAATGAGGAGCCTGCATTCTAAATGTGTATTTAACTGATTCATGAGATCCTAGTATCCTACAGCCATTTAATTAAAAGTATGGGTCGCACATAGTAACTTCCATTACATGTACCAGATTTTGGTTTCTGTAGGTCTTAAAATTATACAAAGTATTTACTTATGTTTGGAGAATAGAGAGTGCACCCATCCAAGGCATCCATAGAGGACAGTGTCTACTACAATAATTTAATTGATAATGAGAAAATATTACTTCTTTAAGGTTGTTCAAACACATATGTTATGTGAGTCGACTCCTAATAAATAGCATATGTTGTTTTGCTACAATTTCAAGATCAATTTTGATAATATTCCAGTAATAATACAACAATTATAAATAACAAAAGAAAAGAAAAGTGTATGTTGGTCTTTTTGTCTGATATATCTTCATATTAGCAGCATCCATAGTCAAAAGATTAAGTAAAAATTGTTTCTCGCACATTGCTCCTTTTATTGAGCAAAGATATGATTATCCATGGTCATAGGAATTGAATTTTCAAAACAATTCACTAAATTCTAGTAGTATTAGACCCTTTAATTTATTTTTGCTTAGAGTTTGGTAGTCAGAATTTTGATGCTATTGTTCAATAATTGTGCATTTGCTTACTGTTTATTGCTCAGTGTTCATTATATGCTGAAGCTCTTATGCTCATGACTCCTACATCGATTTGCACTTGAGATATCATTAGCATTTGCCCAGCTTATTCATGATTTGTCTAGTCATCATTTTTGGTTCCTTGGATGAGCCAAATAACTTATTGATGGATTCCATGAACCAGTGTTATTCTGGAAAGGATATTGAGTAAGATTCATTAATTCAATTTGAAGGGCATATGCACCTAGATTGCTCTATACTTATTATTTTAATATCCTTATCCTACACTTTGTGCTTATTGATGAAATTTTTGAAAAATATTGTAGGAACTATACTAGTCCCTCTTTCTTACTATGCTTTCTCTGGTTTCCTTTTTGCAAAATGAATAATATTAAGGTTATATACTATTGTTAATCTTCATCTCAAGGACAGATGGGCCATTTGTATCAAACTGTGTGTTACACCCTCCACACTTCTACAACAGTGTTTATTCCTTATTGGACCATTCATTTATCCGAAACCACATTTGTGGAGAGAAATGTATATATTGATAGGAAAAAGAAGAGAAAATGTAATGATTAGCTTGCAAATGTGCTTTAGACCATAAATTTATTAAGAGCAAAGGATTCAAGTGTGTTTATGTATTTATAACGTGAAAAGCACATACAAGTCTTAAAAAATCAGAAAAATGGTTTATGAATGCCATTTTTCTAATCTGTGTCCAATTCTAGCTATGTTACAGTCTCCAAAACTTTAATTCTTCCCATGTCTTATACTTGGATATGTATCTGCACACGATAATATATTACTTGTTATCATACGTATCAAACTTTCATTTAGATTTTTGAAATCAGATAACTTCTTACATTAATCAAGAAAAAGAAAAGAAAAAAAATAAGAAGTGTTAGATAACCTTGGAATATTGTAATATGAATAAATGTAAGTTCTTGTTGGGGTGTTTTGGATGTTGTACTTTTCAGTTCCTTCGCCTACCGGAAACCATTGCTTGCTCTAGTGTTGGCCTAATCTGAGCATCAGATAGCCAGAGTGTTAGGATCCAACCTCCTTTCTATGTATTAGATGCCCTTTTAATGCTTTCCTAGAGTTCACCTTTAAGTTTTCTAGGATTTAGATGCAATTATTGCGTTACTGCCGTTGCAGGTTTCATTAGGGATTCAATGTAAATGCTAAATTAAGCTCTTTAGAGTGTGAATGATTGTATGAAATAAAAAAGCCTTCTACCCAGTATTGCTTTGCTTTTATGCTTGTTTGTTGATAGACCTTTATAGATATTGTGTCTTGCTTGCATAATAACTCCCCCTCCCCACTAACTTGATACTAAAAGAACTCGTGGTTCGGACCCGCTTGTGGATGCTTTGAATTGTCGGCCTTCATAAGTCCCGACCACTCACACTTTGTCGCCAATAGATGTGAGCGTCCTTGAGATATAAGTTGCCCGCTTGTGTTGCTTTGTGCTCACAAGCCCCATTTCCGCACAAGGCTTGCGCCCTTGCCACCAAAAGGCAAGAGCGCGCCGCACGTTGTGGTGCCCAAAATCCCAGATCGTGATACATAGGCTCTGATTCTTTAGTTATTTCCCTGAACGTAAATGAAGGAACATAGTGCTGTATATTGACTAAACAATGTTTGCAGTCTTATAAAATATAAATAATGATGCTTTTTTGCCAAATATCTAATATAGGGGATGTATTGGTATTGAGTTAGCAGAAATTTTATTCTCTTGATTTTATTTTATGCTTTACAATGTCAGGCACTGATTAATGTTTTAGGTTGTAGATTCCATGGTTGTTGAGAGAGCTCGTGGTGAGTCACAAAGTATCTCAGGTTCTCTGCAGTCATTGTGTTGGGGATCTTCAGCATTTGGGGGAATTGTGAGTGCCTATTTTAGTGGCTCTTTGGTGGATGCTTATGGTGTGAGGTCTGTTCCGATGTTTACATTGTGGTCATAGTTCTTTTGTTGTCTTTTTCTGAGTCAAAATTCCTTACATTTGATTTTCAGATTTGTTTTTGGCGTCACTGCATTGCTTCCTCTAATCACTTCTGCAGTTGCTGTTCTGGTTAGAGAACAGCAGGTACTTGGGCCAGTGTGGGATTATAGTCGTAGTGCTGGAGTACCCAGTTTAAGAGAAAGCTTTCACCTGAGTGTTGTCCAGTTGTGGGATGCTGTCAAGCAACCAAGAGTGTATTATCCTACCTTATTTGTATTTCTTTGGCAGGCAACACCTCAGTCGGATTCTGCTATGTTCTACTTCACGTATGTACTTGTGAATATACAGTAAATCATTTTTATTCTTTCACGTTTGGTAAAAATAGATCCTCATGCTAACACATTAAATTTCATCTGGGCTACATATGCTTGTGTCACCACATTGAAAAATATATCTACACTTCCAGTTATCATATACTGTTGATGACATAGCTGCGATTTAGGACTATCTCATATCTGGCCCTACCCCCCACCCCCACCCCCACCCCCCACATATGACCCAAGTGAAACCACCATATTACTGTACTAAGTTGCATATGATATAAACAGCAACTGCCTATATGAACTTTACTGATTGTTATACATTGTACGTTTCACAAGGATACTGTACAAAATAGATGAATAGCTTTGACAAATTAATGCAAGCCACAGCACAAAGGAGCTTATGGAATGTGATCATATCCAAAAGTCATTCTCCTTCTTCCCTCTCCTCACCCTGTTCTTTATAAGCCTTTCCAATGTATTTACCATTAAGCTTAGTAACTCTGGTTTACAGGTCATCTCTCCTTTTGTAAGAAATCTTCTGTGGAGGTGGCTTTTGGGTTTGCTGTATCATCTGGTTCTAAACATTTTCAACTCTAGGAAAAAAATTACCTAATATATCCTTCATCAAGCAACCTCACAACTGACCAAATTGAGTTGGAATGGAAATAACTTGGAGGAAGAGGATCTCTATCGACGACCACTGGAGATAAATTATTTTGGTGTATGCACTATGCAGTTGACTCCATTTTATTGGAATTAAATACTTAGACATTATTATTGTTATTGTTGAATTAAAGCTGCTTTTTTTCTAGGCTACTCATCAAGTTTAGCGCCTGTTCTATCATTTACCATTAAATCTAGGACCATATCTTTTTCTTATTTTTTTTATTGCTAACTTTTTAGATTACTTCTGTAAATTATTAATAGTTGCAAGTTTTTTGGATTTCAGAACAAATAAACTTGGTTTTACCCCTGAATTTCTTGGGCGGGTGAAGCTTGTAACGTCTGTTGCATCGCTGCTTGGTGTTGGACTCTATAATGGTTTTTTGAAGAAAGTTAAATTGAGGAGTATATTTTTGGCAACAACTATTGCTGGAACTGCTCTAGGAATGACACAGGTTTGTTGATGACATTCATTGTTTTGCTGGTGCTAAAAATACTCAAACAAATAGTTTTGGATTCAATTTTCAGGTTTTCCTTGTAACTGGACTGAATCGCCAGTTAGGTATCAGTGACGAGTGGTTTGCTGTGGGAGATTCCCTAATCCTCACTGTTCTTTCTCAGGTACGTTCACCTAAAGCTGTTTGTTGTTCATGTCTTTCAGTCTTCTGCTGTTTGTTAAAACCTATGACATGGAATTGAGAGTTCAAGTATGTGTTTAGTTTTGAATAATCATTAGTTTTAATAGAGTAGTTCTGATGCCTTGTCAATTTGTTGAAAGTGTGGTGCCGAGTTAAATTATTGCCTCATATTTAGTCTTTTCTGACATTATATAGGAGTTCTAGCTTGAAATAATTTTTCTTATAAGGTCAAGGCCGTTCTGAATCATTTATCCCTGCTGATTGGTTATTGATAATGTTTTTCTCATTTTTTAGATAAGCCCTGTACTGACTATTCTCTCTATTACAGATTTCATTTATGCCTATCCTTGTCTTAGCCGCAAAATTATGTCCGGAAGGAGTTGAAGCTACTCTGTTTGCAACATTGATGTCTATATCAAATGCTGGAAGTGTCTTAGGTGGCTTGATTGGTGCTGGATTGACCCAGGTCTTTGGTGTCACTAAGGACAGATTTGATCATTTGGCTGCCCTCATTATCCTATGCAACCTTAGCTCATTGTTGCCCTTACCACTTCTCAGCTTTCTTCCTGCCGATGATTTTGATGAGAAAACTAATGATGAGAGCGACATTGAAATGAAATCGAATTGAACCCTTAATTAATATATTGTATTCAAGTAGCAATCGCATGCAGAAGTCGTTTGTTACTCACTGAGCCTTAGGCAATAGTGTTTAGCTGCTATATGTTGTGTGACACGAGTTGCACTTCGCCAAGCAGCTGTTGCTTCTTTTCCCAAGTAGCCGTTGCTTCCTGCAGATGACGGAATCATCTCTCCTGCGATGGTCTAACACCTCAGGATTCACCGAAAGAATTCACACAGATAATTGTGATGTGTAGAATATTTCAGTTGACATTAGGATTCTTAATATAGTTCTTCGGATACAATTATCTGTATAAAACAACCGAGACTCTTGATTAAGTTGCTCAAGATCTCTTTGAAGCTATAAGCATATACTAATGGCAGATGATATTGTCCCTTTATTATAATGGGACCTTTCTACACACGGAGAACTGTTTAGGAAAAACATAAATATTGTGAATTTGCAATTATAATTCAAGGATAAAAATTCCTTATATCTTGGTGGGGTATATATTTATTACATTTTTTGTTGATTTAAGAAAAGTTGTTACTGATATAGCGAGCCCTATATTCGATGCATTGTGTGCAATAATGTCAATAGTTTATTTGGAAGCAAAATTTAGGGCATGAGCAATAGAACAAACCTCTAATGGGTTTGTTCACTTGCCACCTTATTATCACACAAACCCCCCATTTAACAAATCTTTTATCAACAATAGATAAACCTATTCAAAGATTTATGTATGGGATCCATTGTCAATACAACTCATCAAAAAAAAAAAAAAAAAAAAACAAAAACAAAGAAGTTAAATGTTTAAAGCGAAAAAAATTAATAATTAAACAAAAAAAAACTAAAAGTGGGCCATGGAAGCCTCCTTGATCTGGTTTGTATATACAAACCTGTTGAAAACAAACCTCTTTAACTCTTTCCACAATAAGAGGTTTGTGGACAAACCTCTAATTTATTTTCACAAACTCTAAACAAACCTCTTATCGTGGATGCCCTTAGTTATCATCAAAATTTTAGTTATCATCAAAAGATGTGATATTTCAGAAATTCTTATATTTGGTGAGCCACACTATTAGTATATAGTTTGACTACTTAACATATAAGACAATATATTTAGTTAATTATGAGGTTACTGCAATGATCAAATAGATTACTCGATGTGGGTTTAGGCCCTATTTGATTCACCTTAATTTTGCTGAACTGAAATTATTTTTACTAAACTGAACTTATTTTTACTGAACTGAAATTATTTTTACTGAACTTAAATTATTTTTACTAATTTTCTATTATAATTCTTCTTTAAGAAAACTGAATTTTACTGAACTGAAATTATTTTTACTGAACTGAAATTAATTTTACTGAACTGAACTTATTTTTACTGAACTGAAATTATTTTTACTTAATATTATTTTTTTAAGGTGAAGAGAACAGGGCCTTACTCGAATAAAAAAATGGAGTTTGGAGTATAAATAATAAAAGGTATTCAATGATGAAACAAACAAATGAGGTTGTTTTTTTTTTTTTTTTTTTTTTTTAACTTGCAATATAAATTATTTTACAAAGAGAGTCAACAAAGAAAATCTCTCCGCCCTACCAAATAATAATGCATCATTAGTAACAAAGGAGAATGGAATTTCAGATCTGTTACAAACATAAAATACCAAATAGCTTTGTTTTAAACCTTAGTTCTAGACATTATTCAAAATTCTTTATTTCTTATCTCACTTCAATAATTCAAGACAAATATTTTTTTAATAATTTGGACTGCCTCAAGGCAAATTTGCGGCTACATAGCTTAACTACCCTCTAATATTCAGTGAACATAATTACATTATGATTAGTTCATAAATTAAATATCATATAAATAAACAAATATACATCTTATTAGAGTCTAGAAGCCTATACTAGAAATCTACATTAAACTATGCGTAGACTGAACGTGAAATGTGAATAATTAATAGTGATAGCCCCAAATATTTGGATGTACCTGAAACTGTTGCACATGCCTAGTCCCCAACATCTCTTAAATTGTTATATACAAGACAAATGTAACAACAATAATTGACAAGTTATATACTAATTGCATGAATTATGTTATCCCAATATATGTTGCTGCTCTTATAAATGAATTCATAGTACCTGAATCATCCTAATTGGATAATTAAAAGGATAAGTTAATCATTCATAAAAGTCTTAGAACCAATTTGATTGGATATAAATGGTTATATTTCACCTAAATTTTCTTGGTACTTGGTTGAAAGGAATCTTTAATGTTTATTTGTATTTTTACAGTTTGGAATTGATAACCCCATTTTAAAGGTAACATTTGATGTAATACTAGTCTTACTACTATGTTAATTGACGAGGAGTATTAGGAAAGGTCAAATTATTGTAGGTGATGATTGGATAATATACGGTATCATTTTTTAGGAATCAACTAAACCATGATTATGTCTTATGGGACTCATTTGAGAATTTTCCTTGAGTTATCCAATTGCTATTTACAATGTAAATAAGTTTTAATAAGCTCATGTAAATTCAAATAAGTGAAAATCACGTTTTTTTTTTTTTTTTTTTTTTTTTTTTTTTTTTTTTGGGTATTTAGAGAGCCCAAGGGTGGGGGTGAGAATCAATCCCATGATCTCATGAAATTGGAGAGAAAACTCTAACCACTTGAGTTATCCCTCACTCTCTGAAAATCAAGTAAATAAAATGCACTCTTACTAATAAGGATCTGGATTAGGACATTAGGTGGCGGTGCATATGCATGTGACAATTGATACAAGATGAAAAACGAATTGTTATTAAGATTAATATAATTGTATTAAAACCTATTGATTAATTCAGTAAGATTGATTGCTGCTGTACAAAAAATTTGCCCTTAATTGGCTTAAGAGGGAGTTAAAATTCTACTATCAAAGGTCAGAATTATATTATCCAAAATTTGGGAAACTAGATTGGATACCAGATTTCTCAGGTTGACTTCATTGCACAACTTAAGAGCTACAATAAAAATTAATTATCCTCACATGAACCAATCCTAGCTCAAGAGTCTATGCTTTAAAGTGTTTTAGGACAAAACTTATATAATGGAGGGAAATAAAAATTGATTTGAACACTAGAAGTAGTTAAAGAACAAAGCTTATGTAATCGTCCAAAACATAGTTTTGATAGACGACTATATTATTTTACTACGTATATAACGAGGCTTAAAATTATCGTGTCATCTCATCAATCTTCCAATACATTAATTCTAAATACGCCTCATCATACAAGCAAGACATCGCCTTTGATTATTTGCTATAAATGTGACCAAAACCAACCTGATAAAGGTGTTATACGTTGATTCTCCTGCTAGTCAATAAACCCTAAAAATGACAGGTCTTTGGCCTCATAGCCACTTGAACTGATGACTCCAACTAAAAATGGACCCTCCCTTTATAAAATTATGTGGTATACCTAAACTCCGTAAAATATGAGGATTGCTACCATAAAATGACAACCTTTGTAATATTATTTGGTACCAAATTATGAAATTATAATATGATAAAAATAATACCACCCCACATGCTATAACCATGGGGTGTTTGTGGACCTTAACATTAAAATGTGAGTTTGCTATATTTTTGGACATAAATGGTAAACCATCACATGGTTCTTGCTTGTTTTCTATCCATTAATCCATTAGATCATAATGTACAAAAGGGGTCCTAGTCTTGGTTATAAATGAAGAAAATGATTTATTTTCATTTGTTTCATTCCATCACTAAAGGACACGACTAGCAACTGCCATAAAAAGACATGTATTAGGTTGTGATTCGGGTGAAAACAATGGGACCTTGCCGAAGGTCCGCTGAAACGGAGAAGACTGGATTCGGTCCAAGTTATGTTGGGCCGAAGGTTTCCTGCACAGTAAACACACGTAAACTAGCCTCGGGGGTGTTGCTGAGGAAGGCCCCTCCGATGCTAAAGTCAGTACAATGTGTAGAAAGTGAACACTATGCAAGAGAATTTGTTGCTTGAGGCTTTATTTGAGTATATGAGAATATATGAATCTATGAATATATCTATGAATGCATGAATATTGATGGCTTTTATACCTCTTCATACATGGAGAAGTTGGGCCTTAGCCCAATTGGCTTGCTTTGAGGGCTGACCTTTGACTTTAGCACAATTGGAGAGTTGAACCTTGACCTTGGGCTTTTAATTGGATCATTTAATGCCTAGGCCCAATTGGACTAAATTGAACCCAAACAACTTGCCCCCCAGACCCGATTTGGAAGGATGACGGGTCGGGTTTGATTTAATTCAGAAAAGGAGGGAAGTAAATGATTTAATTAATCCAAAAATTTGAATTTAAACCGTAATTAATGAGATAACAACGGTTAAGGCGGATGATTGTGGAAGTTGGACGGATAATGGGCAGTTTAATCGCAAGGTCGTGTGTTTAACGGTTACTTAGTGGGGTATTTAAGAGAAATTGAAACGCGGACTCCCCGTATTCCCATTCCTGGAGATATAAACAGAGGCGCGTCATCTCTCCTCACCTATTCACCAACACAAACCCAGAATTCTCGAGAGAAACCAAGAACCCGCATCAAAACTTCGCAAATTCCCCGAGCATTAAGCTTAGAAACTGAGACTTGCCACTACGAACTCGTAAATCGGCAACTTTCGCTTCAGATTAAGGTAAATTCCTTTGATTTCAGTTTATTTTTCTTCGAATTCGAACTCCTTCCCCTTTTTTTTCTTCGACTCTTTTCTTCGAAATAATCTATGGCAAGAGGAGTTAGAGGTAGAGCCCGTGCTCCAAGAAGAGCAAGGCCAATTCCCGATCCTAGGAACAGGATTGGGACCTGGAATGGACAAAGGCCAGAGTCTGACCCTGCTGAAGGGATTAGGGCGACTCCAATTTCCTCGGCTCCTCCTCAGAGAACGGAGGGGCCGAGCGCTTCTGGACGGGACGATGAAGTTCCCGCTGTCCTTTGGGATATCCTCCCCGGGTTTTCAGAGTGGGAGAATGCCGAAGTAGCTTCGGCCATGATAAAGAACCGCCCCTACTCATGGTGGGTGGAGAATGCCGAACAATATCGGTTTGCCGAGCAAATTGAGTTGCATTACGGCATTTTTGAAGCTGATGGGTATTGGTGCCGAATGCCCGCGACATCCGATAAAATCCATCGTCCACCCCCGGGGTATGTGGGGGTGTACACAAGACAACTTCAGTACGGGCTGAGGTTCCCTTTGGACGTATTTGTCCGAGACTTGCTAATCCATTACAATATCTCCCTATGTCAGCTAACTCCTACCAGCATCCGAAGGGTGATGACATACCTATGGGTCTGCAAGTTCTTCAAGTATGTGCCGAATCTGCACTGCTTCAAAAAGCTTCATCGGCTAGTGCCAAATATTCAAAGTGGGCACGGAAGCCATGGTTCTGGGTGGTACCGAATTGAGTCTCGGCCCCAGTACCTGACCATGTGGCCGAACGACTCTTCAGACAAGGACTGGAGAGGTCAATGGATTTGGGTTAGGGCACCCACAGATCCGGGCCACCCTTGCGTCTTCAGCGCTCCCTGGTACCTTGCTGAGCCTGATCCCGACATGGGAAGTCTAGGTCCCCCCGCAGATAACGGGCCGGATCCGAACCTTGATCAACAAAATATCTTCGGCAAGCTGCCGAACCGGGGGGGCAGCGGCCGAATGCAGCATATCCCGGAGACTTGGCTCCTCGATACGCATTATGTTTTCCAAGAGAACATGCTAGCAGCTATTGGCCTCAGCCGAAAGTTTAAGGATGGTAAGCTTCTTCGGCTGGGGCCGAGGCTTTTTAATTATCTCTTTTTCTCCTCACTTCGCTTTTTTTTTTTTTTTTTTTTATGCTGTGCCAACCTAACTGAACTGACCTTTCCCTTTTTTTTTTTCAGAGCGGGACGAGACCAACGTTGGCATTAACTACGCTCGTCTTGGCGTCAACCGAGAATGAGTTGTAACTGATCGGGCCCCGTCTATCACTGAGCCGAGGCATAGGGAAGTTCATCTAGACTCTTCCCACTTCCAAATTGAGGCTGTTGCTCTGTATCAGAGGCAGAAGCCTTGGTGGAAGAAGAGAGACCCCTGGTTTCAGCTGCTGGACGAAGAAGCTGAAGCTGCCCGTACAGCCGAAGAGGTTGCACGGGTTCTCGAAGCTTGCGAAGGAGGAGAAGGGTCCTCCAGAGCTGATGAAGAGGAAGCTGCAGCTAGGGCAGCTGAAGAAGACGAGGCTTTGCTGAAGACCTCGGTGAGCTTTCAGACTTAACTTTGTCTTCTTCTCTGTTTTTTTTTTTTTTTTTTTTTTTTTTTTTTTTTTTTTTTTGTTTTTGTATTCACATTCTTCCTCCCCCATTGTCTGTTACAGTCTGAAGAGAGTAACAGACACAGAGAAGGGAAAGCCCCTGTTCGTCCCGAAGACCAAATACAAGAAGAGTCTTCAGACTCAGACATGGACGAGCAGCCCCTTCAGAAAAGGCGCCGAAGAATGGCCATCATCGGGCCGCATGACTTTCAGCGGAGGCCGATGACCATCGGCGTTGAAATAAGGGAACCCGAGGAAGGCAATGGATCGCCGAGGGTTCCCCGGCCCCAACCTCAATCACCTCAAAAGACCCCTCCGCCACCTTCTGAGATGGAGGTGGATCAAAACACTCCCGAATCTGAGGGAGGGGTCCAAGAAGAAATTCAGGAGAGTGCTGCTGAGCACAAGAATAAGGATGCCGTGATGCCCAGTGCTGAGGGTTTCACGGCAGACATTGCAAGAGAGGTTGAGGCTTTCGTCCTCACCCCTGAAGAAGAGGAGGTCATAGTAATTGACTCCTCTGAGAAGGATGATGCTGAGCCATTCAAAGCTAAACAAGCTCCATCGTCATCTTTTCCCTCCTTCCAGACTCTGCAATCTGGAGAAATGGGTTTCTCGGCCCCCCGAATTCCAATCCCAGATCACATCTGGGACCTCATATGGGGTCAGAACCGAGAAGGTGCTGCAGCCTACTTCGGCGATTTTGCTGGCATGTCCGAAGTAGATAGGGCAAGAATCTGGTCGCTGAAGGCCACTGCTGGGATGGGCGAATCCAGCAGATCAGTTCCTGACCCAGCCAGGTCTAACCAACTACTGGTGATGCAGGTGATTTTCCTTGCCTTTATTTCCTCTAAAATTCAGCTCTATTTTTATTTATTTTTATTTTTTAACTTGTCTTCCTGTTTTCAGTTCGTGCACAATCAGACTCTCACTATAGAGCTAATAGATACCCTACAAGATAGGGTAGACGCTGCCGAGCACGACAAGAAGGTAGCTGAAGAGGAATTAAAGCTTGCTAAGCTGAAGCAAGCAGCAGCTGAAGAGAAGCAGCAGAAGGGTGAGGAGTACGAGAAAAAAGCTGCTGAAGCCCTCAAAACCTTCTGCGACGCTATAGAGAAGGAAGTTTTTCCCCCACTGATGGAAGGGGAAAAATTCCTCCAGGAGCACATGGGAGTGGACGTCTCCAAATTCAAGGCTGCCGTTGAGAGCCGTATTCAGGAAGGAGCTGCTGCACAAGCTGAAGTGCAGCAACGGCTAGAAGCTCTTGAAGCCAGCAGAATGGCTGCTGAAGAGCTGCTCCAGGCCAAGGATGTCCAACTCTCAGAGGCTGCTGCTGCTGCTGAAGCTCAGAGAGCTAATCTCCAAGAGGCTGAGGATCTGCTGATGGCCAAAAAAGAAGAAATGGCCCAGGCTCAGACAGAGGCTTCCCAAGTTCAGCAGGAGCTGAAAGGTTCCTCCTCCAAGCTCGCCGATGAGCTGAAGAAATCCAAGGAAGACTTGGAGGAGACCCAGAAGAAGTTGACTGACGCTGAGGCTCTACTCAAAGTCCGTGTCTATACCCAGGAAGAATATGAAATGGATTTCAGAAACGGGTTCAGAGTATGTCGAAGAGTCTGCCTTCATGCTGAGCCGAAGCTGGACTGGTCCAAGTGTGCTGAATGGGTCCAGAATCCCGAAGACCCTCATATGAAGTATGCAACTCCAGTCGAAGCTGAAATTCTTAAGGCTGAGGAAGCCGAAGAAGAAGCTGAGAGAATGGAGTTGGAGGCTGAACAGAAAGGGAGGCTCGGCAGAGTGCAAAGCCTGCTTCTTCTGCTGCTGGGGTTGAGGCCACCATGGGGCTCAACAATGCTGATCAGTCTGATCCTCGGGCTGAAGCATAGGAACTCGGGCAGTCGTCTTCAGAATCTTGCGGTTCATCATGCGCCTAACTTTAGACTTGCCGCTTTTCTGAATTTTTTGCCTTGTTTTTTGCTTCAGCTTGCCTTGTCGTACAACAGTTTATTTTTTTGCTTATGTACGTATTTCGACAGCTGTTATTTTCCGCTTGTGGGCGGCTGCCGATACAGTTTAATTGAACTTGTAGCTCAATTTCTGAGCATAAATTATTAATTTGATGCTCTTTTCTTCAGCTGCTTTGTTTTTGAATGCTTTACTATTTCTTCAATTCTGCTGAACATAAACTTGCACTGATAGTGCTTCTTGCCCCCCCCCAGAAATTGAAGTATGGCTTCAGCTGAATAAACAATTTCTTCACTTCTTAAAAATGGGTATCCGAAACACAGGGCCAACTGAAGGCAATGTTTCGGATAATGGCTTTCTGGGATACAAGGCTCAGTTAAGGCAATATCCCAGAATTGTCCATGGACTCGTCTTTGGAGAACAAGTCTTACTGAAGTTGGACTTCAGCTGAAAGACCAGTGTTCTTTAAAAAGACGAGTTTTGTCAGCAATCTGAAATCCAGTTACCCGAAGGCGAAGGTTTCAGACGAGGCTGAATAAACAATTTTCAACTGTTGCTGTTATCCTTGATTTTCTGTCTATCTTTGAAAAATGGATACCCGAAACACAGGGCCAACTTAAGGCAATGTTTCGGATAATGGCTCTCTGGGATACAAGGCTCAGTTAAGGCAATATCCCAGAATTGTCCATGGACTCATGTCTTTGGAGAACAAGTCTTACTGAGGTTTGACTTCAGCTGAAAGACCAGTGTTCTTTAAAAAGACGAGTTTTGTCAGCAATCTGAAACCCAGTTACCCGAAGGCGAAGGTTTCAGACGAGGCTGAATAAAAAACCCTTAAAGAGTAGATAAAACAAAGAAAACTTTGAAAGGATAAAAAGTTGTAAACATTTATATAAATGGCGGCTCCAAGGCCTTTCATTAGTTCAAAATGTACTTACAAAGATTGTTCTGCCCCGAAGGGTTTACACATGATATTTTTTCAGTACATCAGCGTTCCAATGATTTTTCAACTCAGTTCCATCCAACTGCCGAAGTCGGTATGTCCCTGGCTGAAGCTCATCGTAAATTTCATAAGGTCCTTCCCATGCAGCTGAGAGTTTCCCATGGATTCGGCCTTTCTGAACTGCAGCAGCATTCCGAAGGACAAGGTCTCCAATTTTGAGAGGCCTTGCATGGACCCTTCGGTTATAAAATTTGCTGATTCTCTGCTTATAGGCGGCCATTCTGTCTCGGGTTGAGTCTCTTACTTCGTCGAGGAAATCGAGAGATTCCCTCATCAGTCGCTCATTCTCAGCCGAGAAGTGGTGCACTCGTAGGCTCTCAGAGCCAATTTCCACTGGAAGGACGGCTTCGGCACCATACACCAGTTCAAAAGGTGAATAGCCCGTTGCCTCTTTTTTAGTTGTCCGAAGGGACCAAAGTGTTCCTGGGAGCTCCTCCAGCCACTTGGACTTTTGATCTTCCACCCTCTTCTTGAGGGCATTTAAGATCTGTTTATTTGCAGCTTCGGCTTGTCCGTTACTTTGCGGGTGGCATACCGCTGAATATGCCAGTTTGATGCCGAAGTGATCTGTATACCGCTTCAGCGACAAGTTATCAAATTGCCTCCCATGATCGAAGACAAATACTCTCGGGACGCCAAATAGAGTGATGATATTCTGCCAGATAAATTTTCTGACAGTTTGCTCTGTAATGTTCGAGGCTGCTTCGGCTTCGATCAATTTACTGAAGTAGTCGACACCAACTATCAGCCATTTTTTCTGGTACACAGCCTCTGGAAATGGTCCCAGTATATCCAGTCCCCATTGGGCGAACGGGAGTGGATTAAGGATCGGCTGAAGATCCCTTGCTGGCTGATGGATAACTGGAGCGTACTTTTGACATTTTTCGCATTTCCGAACCAGCTCCTTAGCATCTGCGATCATGGTGGGCCAGTAATATCCAGCCCTCAATGCCTTGTGGGCTAAGGTCCTTCCCCCAATGTGGTTCCCACAGATGCCGAGATGAATCTCCCGTAGGATATAATCTGCATCTGTTGGTCCCACGCATTTCAGCAATGGGGCTGAGAGGACTTTTTCAGAAGTTCCCCCCTGAAGACAATGAACCTAGAGCTGGTTCTCTTTATCTTGGAGGCCAAAGCTTTATCTTCGGGAGTTTCTCCCCGAAGCTTGAAAGCTAGGATGGGGTCCATCCAACTAGGCTCTGGGTCAGCGCAGCACACTTCAGGTGCTTCGTCGACACTTCTCTCTCGGCGCACTTCTACATATACAGATCTGTTCAGCTCGGTAAGAGATGAACTGGCAAGTTTGGAGAGTGCATCGGCTTGAGTATTCTGACCCCTTGAGATCAGCTGAACGTCAAAAGTTTTCAGCTCTGCAATGACTGACTTGATCTTGGCAAGATAAGCTATCATGGAGGGCTCTTTGGCCTCGTAGCTGCCGCTGATCTGATATGCAACTAGCTAAGAGTCTGTTTTCAGGCAGACATGATCGGCTTCCAGGGAGATGCACAATTCTAGGCCGGCGATTGCTGCCTCATATTCGGCTTCATTGTTCGAGGCCTTAAAAGAAAATTTTAGTGCATACTCAAAGGATTTGCCTTCGGGAGAAGTTATCACCACTCCTGCCCCCGAACCGTTTTCGGTGGAAGATCCATCCGTAAACACGGTCCAGACTTTCTTTTCACTGTCTAGCGCTTCTTGGTATGAGCATTCGACCAAGAAATCCGCTAGAGCTTGAGCCTTAATGGCAGCCCTCGGACGGTAGCTGATGCTGAATTCGGTGAGCTCAAAAGCCCACTTGGCTAGCCTACCAGATTTTTCAACCTTGTCGAGAACTTTTTCCAACGGCTGATCAGTTAAGACCACTATCTGATGGCAATCAAAATAGGGCCTCAGCTTCCGAGCAGCTACTACTACCGCGAAAGCGACTTTCTCGAGTAGTGGATAGCGAGTCTCGGCATCCGTCAGTGTGTGACTGACAAAATAGATCGGCTGCTGACTTTTACTTTCTTCCTTCAGCAATACTGCGCTGATGGTGGCTGGGCTAACGGCCACATATAGGTACAAAGTTTCTCCTTCAGCTGGGCTAGACAGCGTTGGGAGTTGAGCCAGATGCTCCCGAAGCTGTTTAAAGGCGTCTTTTTGCTCTTCCTCCCAAACGAGCTCTTTTGTTTTCGGGAGTTTCAGGGCTTTGAAGAAAGGTAACCCCTTATCCGAAGCTCTGGAAATGAACCTCGAGAGGGCTGCCATTCTTCCGGTGAGCCGCTGAACATCCCGCTTCGTTTTCGGCTCAGGAAGGTCGAGCGCCGCTTTGACTTTAGAGGGATTGGCATCAATCCCCCTTTTGCTGACTATGAACCCAAGGAATTTCCCTGACTTCACGCCGAAGACACACTTCTTCGGATTCAGCTTCATTTGATGCTTTCTCAAGGTGGCGAAATTTTCAGCCAGGTCCTTTACATGGTCCTCTGGTTTTTTGCTTTTGACGATCGAATCGTCAACATAGACTTCCATGTTTCGACCCTTTTGATCGGCAAAAACTTGATCCACCAGCCTTTGATAGGTTGCCCCCGCATTTTTCAATCCGAAGGGCATCATTTTGTAATTGTACACCCCAGCGTTCGTGACGAATGTTGTCTTTGCTCGATCGTCGGGGTGCATAAAGATCTGATGATACCCCGAGAATGCGTCCATGAAACTAAGCAAGGCATGGCCACTTGTCGAATCGACTAGCTGATCGATCCTCGGCAAGGGATAAAAATCCTTTGGACAAGCCTTATTTAGGTCCGTGAAGTCAACGCACATCCTCCAGGTACCATTGGCCTTCTGAACCATCACCACATTTGCCAGCCATTCTGGATATTGGCAAGGTTCGATGAATCCTGCCTCCAGCAATTTTTTGACCTCGGCTGTGATGTCTCGGTTCTTATTGGCGGAGTAATTCCGCTTCTTTTGCTTAACTGGTCGACACGTTGGGTCAACATTAAGCTTATGGGAGATGAGGTCTGAACTTACCCCGGGCATATCAGCTGCCGAGAAAGCAAACACATCTCTGTTGTCCCGAAGGAGCTGAATAAGTTCACAACGGGTGTTCGGATCAAGGTCCATCCCGATTGTTACACATTTCTCAACGTCTCCTTCAACCAACTCAACTGTTTCAGTCTGTTGGTCCATGTCCATTGCTGATGGACTAGACTCTTCATAATCTGGCCTGCTGCCAATGTCAGCAGGTGTCCCAGTCTTTTTGTTCTTCGGCTGGCTCTCTGAGTCTTGCGGCTCAGCTGAAGAGCTAGCCTTTTCCCTTTCGGGCCCTTTACCTCTGGGTACAGATCCTTGGGCCGAAGCACTTAGGCCTTTCGGCTTTTTTGTGCTTGGCTCTCTTTCTTTTTCTTTCTCCTCCTCATCCTTGTCGTCATCTGGGCGGCTACTGGATGGCTTGAGGTAGTTGCACCTTCGGGCGTCCTTTTGGTTGCCCTGTATCCTTTCGGGGAAGCCGGCGTCTGAGACGTAAATCATCAGCTGATGATAAGTTGAGACGACCCCTTGGATCTCATGAATTATGGGTCTCCCCAAAATCACGTTGTACACTGAAGGAGCGTCAATTACCAAAAATTCAATCATGACGTTCCTGGCTGCCTCATCGCAGCCGATGGTGACAGGAAGTGTCACCTTCCCATCTCGATAAGTTGAAGCCCCGTTGAACCCGGATACCGGGTAGGGTACCGGCGTAAGGTGCTTGGGCTTCAGCTTGATTTGATTGTAGGCCTTTCGGAACAGAATGTTTGCTCCGCTGCCACCGTCAACAAGGACCTTACTGACGTCGTGGTTGGCCACCGTGGCGATGATCACCAACGGATCCTCGTGAGGGAACGTAATCCCCCGGCAGTCGGCGGCTGTGAACGTCATGTTCGGCACCGGCGACTGGGGAGATTGAATGTCAGCGTTGTTCACCTGGTGAGTCAAAGCTCTAAGGTGTCGCTTGTGCTCCCTCCGAGAGTATATTCCTCCCGAGATAACATTGATCGGAGGGAATTTTCCCTCCGGCGTTTTACTGTTTTTCCGGGGGAAGTCGAGGTCTTGCCGAGAGTCCTTTGCTGACTTCTCGGATTCTTTTTTCTCGCGGTGATCCGCGATGTATTTTTTCAAGTATCCCTTCCGGACCATGTCCTTTATCTGGTCCTTCAGTTGGATACACTCCTCAGTGTTGTGTCCCGAAGACTCGTGGAACTCGCACCACTGATTTTTATTTTTTCGCTGATACCACTCTGGGAGTGGTCTCGGCTTTCGGTAACTCTGCTCTTTCTTCGTCACGCTGTAAATTTTGGCGCGTGGAAGAGAGAGCGGAGTGTAGGACTCGTATCTGCCTGTGTATGAGGCAGATCTTTCCTTCTTTGGGTCGCTGGCCGAAGATTGTTCCGAGACCTTTGACTTTCCCTTTGCCTTATGGCCTTGGCCTTCAGACAAGGGTATTTGTCTTTGTTTCCCTCCCCCAAATTGAGGTTGGGTTTTCGCTTTGTTCCACTCTTCGGCTCGGATGAACTTATCCGAGACATTCAGAGCTTCCTCCAGGGTCTGCGGGGTATGCATGACCATGAAGTCTAGGAACTTTCCGGGCTGAAGGCCATTCTGCATCGCAAAAACGGCTAGCCCCTGGTCTAGCTGAGAGACGCTGGATGACTCGTTACTGAAACGGGTCAGATAGTCTCGGAGGCTTTCGGTTTCCCCCTGTTGCAGACTCATGAGTTCTGCAGTAGTCTTCTCTCGGCGGTTTGCCGTGGAAAACTTGCTCCTAAATTTGGAGGACAGATCATCCCACCCTGTTATGGAGCCTTGCTTTACTCCCTTGGAGATCCACGCTTGCGCGACCCCCTTGAGAGTGGTTGGGAAATATTTGCACCAAGTCGCTTCGGATCTGGGGCAAAGATGCATATGAGTCTCATACGAGGCCACATGATCCTTCGGATCCGAGGTCCCGTCATATATGATGTGCAACGGTATTTTAACCGTGGGCACGCGCTCTTCCAGTATCCATTGCTCGAATGGTGAACTGGCGGGTAGCATAACGGCCTTGCCCTTGTTCCTGGCCGAAGGGACCGCGCTCCGCCCTCTTAGAGAGGTAGGAGTGGTTTTCGTCCCTGGCTGGGAAGTCTGGGCCTCGGCTGCAGGGAACGAAAGGCGACTGCGCACGTTCGGTTCCTTGTCGCCGAGTCGGTCGAGGACGCTTCGGCGAACAGTCTCAGGTTCTCGGTGAGTAGATTCTGGCCGAGAAGCTGAGCTGCTGCTCTTATGCATTTCTGGTCGTGAGGATGAGGATCCTTTTAAAAATTGAGGGTTATTTTTCCTCTCTTGTTCATTCTTCCAGGTATCCTCTTCCCACTCTTCCAGTTCCCGGAAGGAAGGAAGCTTCCCACCATCATGGTCTAACTTCCTCCGCTGATGCCGGGTATGCGGAGGAGTTCGATCACGAGGTGGTGGCATATTTTGTGCCCTCATCGCCTCCATGAGTACTGCCAGCGCTCTTGCCACCTCTTCCGAGCTGGGCCCCGTCAAAGGGGTCCTCGGCCGAGTATGGGAATGAGGGCGTACAGCCGATGGTTGGCTTTGGGGCACTGAATGTGTCCTATGATCGGACTCACCCCTGCTAGACCGAGAGTGACTCGGCCTATGATGAGAGTCATGAATTACAGGAGAAAGGGAATCCTCCTTGTATGATCCTCCCCCCGAGCTGGCACCCTTGGGAGAGTTCTGGTCCGGCGAGGGTGATGGTGTAGGGATTTTAGGCTTTTCGCCCGCTCCTTGACGGAGGCTTTTGCTCTTGCGGTTCTTAGCCATTGCTTCTAAGATAATTGCAAGATGATCTTGGTTAGAAATTTGGCTTAAAGATTTTTGAAAGTCTTCCCCACAGACGGCGCCAAATTGTTTCGGGTGAAAACAATGGGACCTTGCCGAAGGTCCGCTGAAACGGAGAAGACTGGATTCGGTCCAAGTTATGTTGGGCCGAAGGTTTCCTGCACAGTAAACACACGTAAACTAGCCTCGGGGGTGTTGCCGAGGAAGGCCCCTCCGATGCTAAAGTCAGTACAATGTGTAGAAAGTGAACACTATGCAAGAGAATTTGTTGCTTGAGGCTTTATTTGAGTATATGAGAATATATGAATCTATGAATATATCTATGAATGCATGAATATTGATGGCTTTTATACTTCTTCATACATGGAGAAGTTGGGCCTTAGCCCAATTGGCTTGCTTTGAGGGCTGACCTTTGACTTTAGCACAATTGGAGAGTTGAACCTTGACCTTGGGTTTTTAATTGGATCATTTAATGCCTAGGCCCAATTGGACTAAATTGGACCCAAACAGGTTGTATAGCGACTAAATATTGCAACTGCCTTTATGACGCCTATGTTGTATTTACCATTTGATAGGTTCATTTGGGTATTGTTAATTTGCAACAACCAATAAAAGGTAGGAACGGGTGGAGTTGAAAGTGTTACAATTGATTTAAGCTCTCAAATTGTAATTGAGTGTGACACAATTTTGTTTATGAAATTCAATGAACACATATTTAACCAATCAATTATTAAGAAATGAGACAGAAAAGAATGAAAGAGTTCACCATAAGGGTATAATAGTTACTTTGCTACTAATCTTCTTTTTTTTTTTCCTCCTGTTGTAAAAAATATCTCATCAATTTTATTTCTATATTAGCATGAGATCGAAAAGACATAAGTCGAGAAAAGGTGGGTTAGTGTCAAGGAGTTTCAATACATTTAATTAAATTACTTGTCCAACACAAGGGTGTCAATTTTTATACGTTGTAGTATCGACATATTTATATATATATAAAAAAAAAACCGGTCAGGCCGGGTAGTATTGAGCTTCTCTAATAACCCCTTTATCTTCAAACATAAACACGAGGGTGTCAATTTTTATACGTTGTACAAGATTTTGTGTTTATGCAATTAAACTCACAGAATTCAGTTCAACCACAAAAATAGAAGTGATATTCTTATCCAAAAGATGATGGATGAAGCAACATTTATCTAATTGAGATAATTACTACATATATGGTACATGTTGAATTGTTGAGTTGAAAGGGTACATTACCATGGAATTTTTGTCTAGTTTGTTGGTAAATTAATGAATCCCTTGTTTCAATTGATTTTGGTTATAGCAGTTATTATTAAGTAATACTCCATTGTATCGCTTTCTAATAAATAATGCAAAGCTTGGAGTTTATATATTTTTCGTTAAATTAATTGTTGTAATTATCTTCATTCATGGGTGAACATCGATCAGGTATTGATTTGACTTGTTGGTTTATTATGTACTAAGACGTACGTGGCTTTCTTTTAATAGGTTGGTATGTATTTGTTTCTGATGCAATCTACCTGGCTTGTGAGCTACTCAACTTAATCCATACGTTAAGTGTTAAATAAAAGTATTTATTCCCAAAGATCTTACTTGATTTAAAATATGTACACAAAACTATGATGATATTTAAATATTCGCAATGAAGTATCAATTTGTTACAAAGTACTCCCTCCGTCCCTTTTTTAAAGTCTCTTTTCTCATTTTTCACGGGAATTAAGGTAATTGTAGATTCATTATTAAACCATGTAATTGAAATTCCAAAATTACATTAAATGCATTAAATGAACAGTAAGAAAAAAGAGAATACATCAATGGATGGGAGAAAAAAAGGACCAAACAGATGATGTTATTCACAATACATTAAATGCAAAAAATATTTGAAACAAAAAATCAGTAAAAGTCGAGGATATTTTGGGGATTAAATTAGGAAAATGAGGTTAAAATGGTAATTTTAAAAAAATACTTGCTAAAAAGGGAAAGATTCTAAAAATTGGACTTTAATATGATTTGCAAAAAAGGAATAAGCGACTTTAATTAAGGGGCGGAAGGAGTAAGAAGTACTTGGTTTTGTGTATTTAGTAGTTATAATTTTAAATTTGTGTTAGAATTTGGTAAATTGAACTACTTTAATAAAGGGGCGGAGGGAGTAAGAAGTACTTGATTTTGTGTACTTATTAGTTATAATTTTAAATTCCTTTTAAATTTGTGTTAGAATTTGGTAAATTGAACTACTTTAATAAAGGGGCGGAGGGAGTAAGAAGTACTTGATTTTGTGTACTTATTAGTTATAATTTTAAATTCCTTTTAAACTTGTGTTAGAATTTGGTAAATTGAACTCAAACATACATGTAAATGTACACGGAGTATTAATTATTTATTATTATTATTATTATTATTATTATTATTATTATAAAAAACCTACAAAGTCAATCAATTTACAAGAAATTGGTGGGGAGATGAGATACAATATGGGCCCCCATCCCTCTAGCTATAGCGAACCTGATCCTACTAAAGATGTGAGCAGCTGCACAAGCACCAATATCCCGAGTCTTAGCGAACTCCTGAATCCGCTTCAGCAATGCAATAGTATCCTTCTCTAATTCCCCCAACGAAGAAAAGGAGAAAAGAAGAAAATCATAGTCAATAGCCCTACAACGCGCCCCATACTTGTCTCGCTTCCGCTGAGCGGCCGCAGACACAACACGACCAGGAACGAAGTCAGACAACCCCGATTGTGTCAAAGGTGAAGACCCCGTCTAGTCAACACATACATCAAGGCCTCTATCCCAGGAATAAAGCAACACATCTGCTGGTCGAAGAGCCCCATCGTTCCCTCCAGTCAACCCAACGTTAACCTCCTTTCGAGCAAAAATCCCAGACCGAAAACAAATATTATTATTATTATTATTATTATTATTCTTATCATCATCATCATCATCATTATTATTATTATTATTATTATTATTATTATAATTATTTTTTTTTTAACAACAACAACAGAAACAAAGGAAAAAAAAATAAACAACTAAAAAGCATCAAAAACAGCCGTAATGGAGAAACTATTCAAAGTAACCAGACACTAGTTAGCTATTTGGTGGGGGTTATGGACTTCCACTCTATCGACTTTCAGGATGATGTAATGTAGAAAGGTGCTCCCGATCTTACTAATCTCCTTCAGAGTCCAGAAAATGTGAATATCTAGGGGCTTCTTGTTTCTAATATCCATGAAAAGAGAAGCAGAGTCATCAGTTAAAACTTTTATTGCTCGGTAGCCATTGTCACTAGCCCACCTCAAATGTAGAGGCAAGCCCAAAACTCTGATTGTAAAGCTAGAGAAACCCCCTGCCTCAATTTCACCTTGTGGCCTTGAAGCTCGATCGTCCAACCAACCCCATAGCGTTTACTAGCCTTGTGCCAAGAGCCATCAACTCGAATAGGACATGATCCAGTTGTCCTAAAGAAGCCTGTAAAAATCACGGAGGGGGCATAAGGGTTAAATCAGTAGGAGGCCCTGGGTTCTGTAGCCTGGAATCCGGCCTACTGAAGTCATGTAACAAGAGAAAAGCTTATTTCTAATTACCAAAGTAACATCTCAAGTACCCATTATCTCCCTGACAAAATACACTTGTTCCTTGTAATCCATATAGCCCCACAGAGTAGCTACTAGAGCCTGAATGCGCTTACTTCGTATTCCATCCTGAATATAAAAAAGCAAAATATGACTTCGGATCCAATCTTGAAGATAAATGGAACCGGTAGGTTTTTTGTGATTTGGAATTTGACAATTCTTCCAAGCATACCGAGCTATTGAACAATCAAGAAAAAGATGAAACCCATCCTCCTCCTTAACACCGAGCCACAACAGTCACATAAGGTGTCAGTGATAATCCCTCTTGCACGAAGATTAGCTTTGACATGGATTCCATTAACAACAAGCTTCCACATGAAGATACGCCATTTTGAAGGAATATCCAGGTGCCATAAAATCCTAAAGTAATCATAGATTTCTTTTCTATGAGGGGACTCTCTCCCCCTCCAAGGTTAGTAAGAAAAGCATACCCTGTTTTAACAGTATATGTACCTTTTTTATGCCATAGGTCAATATAAGAAGTCATCCTCTTCATCCTTCGGAAGATCGATAGTGAAAATCTCATGTGCACTATCCCCGACCACTCAAAACTTTCTTGAACAATTCCCACATTCCAAGAAGGAGTAATAATCTCACTTTCTTTCCATAAAGCACTTTGTTTGAGATTCTGGTTTGAATTCACCACTGGAACTTTATTATTGACCCAAGTAGAGCTTGAAGCTAAGACGTTATTACCAGAGCCAATTTTCCACGCAAAATCCTTCCTCATTTTAATATCTAGGTAGTGCATTGTCCTTCAATTCTTATACACGAAAAGGAAGCTGGAGGCGGCTTACGCAAGTCACCAGAAGGGAAAAGGAGACAATCAGATTTTGCATTGTAAATCCTGGCCGCAAGTAGCTAAGGATTCATATGCATTATGTGGATATTTTTAAAGAGTAAGGCCTCATTGTAATTAAGTGGCAATTGAGCGGATCCCCAAACCCCCCATGCCTTTAGGAAGTTGAACTCGTTGCCTGTTTATCCAATGAATACCTTTATCTCCACTTTTTGCCCACCAATGCAAAACCTTGTGATAAGGGAGTCTAGTTTCTTGGAGATGGACATCGGACGCTTGCAAGACTTCACACACCCAAAAGGACATAATTAATAAGGATGAGCTTAACACTTTTCGAAAGTTTTGCAATCATTATTAATTTTTATAACACTGTATTATGAGTTAGGTTACTGACTCCCAAATAACTAATTAGGATTTATTAAAAAAAAAAAAACTACTACAAAAAACCCCTAATAAGTCGGACTTTTAGATTCACCTGTACATAAGGTGCGACTTATAAACCTATCAAGTCGCCTCATACTTATTAGGCGACTTGTTAAGTTGGGGTTAAAATCAACAAAGCATCTAACGAGTCGCCTAATATATAAGAGGCGACTTGATAAGTTAACAATTCGCCCCATATATGCATGCGACTCTATAATCCGACTTATTTGGTGGTTTAAATTAGATTTTCAAAGTCACCTGTACATAAGGTGCGACTCGAAAACCCTTCGAGTCACCTTATACATATTAAGCGACTCAATAGGTGCGTTTTGTTATCTATAACTCTCACCTAATGAGTCGCCTAATATGTATAAGGCGACTCGATAGGTTAATGAGGGGCACCTTATATACAGGTTATGTTGAAAATCTAATTTAAGCCACCGAAAAAGTTGGGTTATTATAGAGTCACATGCATATATGGTGCGACTTGTAAACCTATCAAGTCACCTCATGTATATAAGGTGACTCATTAGGTGCTTTGTTGATTTTAACCCCAACTTAACAAGTCGCCTAATACGTAAGACGCGACTCATCAATATGTTTACAAGTCGCACTTTATATATAGACGACTCTAAAAGTCCGACTTTTAGGTATTTTATTATATGACCACTACCTAATAAGTCTCCTAATACGTAAGACGCGACTCGATAGGTTAATTTTAAGAATGTATTCAAAATAGTTACAAAATCATATATATATATATGTGTGTGTGTGTGTGTGTGTGTGTAAAGTAACTTTGGCATAATGGCAAGAACTTCAACCTTCCATGCAAAGAAATAGAGATCAAGCATACTCAGTGTCATAAACAATGACATTATATGAGCTAATAAAAATAGTTGGAAAAAAATGTTGATTTTTTACGTGTCGCCTCTTTCAACACAAGCTACACAATAGATTGACCTATGGAGTCGCCTCTTTAAACACAAGCGACGCAATAGCTTAACAAATAGAGTCGCCTAACAACTAATAGGCGACTTGTATAAAAGCTATTAGGTCGCCTCAGAGGCGACTCTTAAAGTTGGAAGCTATTGTGTCGGTGGCTGTGGAGTCGCCTTTGAAGCGACTCATTAGGTCATTTACAGGCGACTCGCTAGGGGTTTTTTGTATAACTAATTAGGATAGAGATTGTTTGAATCGGATAATGGAACTTTTATGATAAAATCTTAATATATATTTTAAACCTTAAACATGAAGTTGCTTTTAAATAAGATAGAGATTGATTGAAATTCATTAAATCGTACATATTCTTCTAATCCGACATGTGATTAATCAATCTCATTCAGGTGGTGGTTTAAGTTTCAACATTATAAGAATTTATGGAATTTATGCCCCCATGGTGGTACGTGTCTGATCCAATTCAATATAATTGTAAGTTAGTTTTAGGGTTAGTTTCAAAGCATTTATAACAATTTGATCTGCATAGATGACACATGCAAACGTATTAGTTTAATCATTAATAAATAAAAATATACATTAATAAGAAATATAAGTTATAAGATTATGAAAATAAATAGTAATATTAATCTAACAACACAAATGTTTATTAAAATTGGATTTACACTAAATTAGTGTAAATCTGCTTCTTAAAGGAAACAAATATTGTTTCCTTTTTTACTCACAGGTACGCCTGTCAGTTTTTTCAAATTTAACAAAAAGCTTAATTTTCTCTTTCTTCTTCATTATTCAGTAAACTACTTTCTCTTTCTTGTTTCTTCCCCAATTCGCCATTTTTTCTCTCTTCGAACAATATTTTCGCTCTCTTCAATCTTTCTTCTACAATCGATTGTTGCGTTTGGATTTTGAAGTTTATTTGCTGAATTCAGGTTCGTTTACTTATTTTTTTCTACGATTTTTGTTAGTTTTAATTTGTTTTGAATCTTCGATTTTTAGGTTTTTTGATTTTGTTTTTGTTTTCGATTTTCGTAGTGTTTTATTCTGCAATGGTTAAGAAGAAGATTACAAAGAAGTTTTCAGATGTTGAAGAAGGTGTGTTTACTTTAATTTTTCATCACTTTTTCAAAATTTTCAATTGAATCTTCGCTAATATATGTTGAATTAGTAGTGCATGTTATTTTTGTAGTTTTACTTGATTTTTCATGCAGATTCTGAGTATTGAATTTGAATTTTGAAGTTAATATGTTTAATATTGCTTTATTTTTTTTGTTCATTGTTTATAATTTGTTAAAAATTTGTTATATATGTGTCGTTGTGTTGTTGTATGTTATACCTATTTTTCATGTTTATTTTCAGAAGTTTTTTTTTTATCATTGCTTATTATTATTTTAATTTTTCATGTTAGATTTTTAGCAGAGAATGCTAATTAAACTGATTTTAGGTTTAGGTTTTATGTTTTGGTTTGAGTATGAGTATAATAGGCATATGTGCATTGTGTTTGTGCATCTGTGTTTGATTAACATGCATATGTGCATTGCTCATTGTGTTTGAGTAATAGACATATGTGTCATTTATATGCTTTGACAATGTTCACTTTATGATGTTAAAATTAAAGGGTGACTTTATGCTGTTAAAAGGGTCACTGTATGTTGGTACATGGGTAACTTTTTCAGTTAAAAGGGTTACTTGTTGTGTTTAAAAGGGTCACTTTATGTTGTTAAAAGGATCACTTTATGCACATAAACGGGTCACTTTTTGCTGTTAAAAGGGTCACTTTGTGCTGTTAAAAGGTTCTCTTTGTTTTGTTAAAAGGGTCACTTTATGTTGTTAAAATGGTCACTTCGTGCTGTTAAAAGGGTCACTTTATGCATTTAAAAGGGTCATTTATGCACATTATTCAAAAATTTTCCATGAGTAATTTCTGAATTTGTAATTTTTTGTTATTTCTCTGTAATAATTAGATACAGGTGGTTCAATAGGTAGTTATCGTTATAAAATGCCTACAAAAGGAAAAAGAAAGCCTAAAGAGCCTGCTAAGGCTAAAGCAGTACCAAAAAAGACCCAGATAGTTCTTGAGAAGAGCAAAGTAGTACCTGAAAAGGCTGTGACAATTCCTAAGAAGGGCTTAATGATATCTAAGAATGACAAACCAGAGTATGAGAAGGCCAAAATAGTTCCTAAGAAGGCCAAAATTGTACCTAAGAAAGCTAACACAGTGGAAGATTCTGATTATGAAATGCTTTCTGATTCTGATTCTGAATCTTTTGTGTAAGTATACATAGTTTTTTTTTTACATTTTTTAATTATATTTTGTTTTTAGTTTATATTGTTCCAGTTACATTTTATTATTATTATTTAGGGAGTAAAGAAGCTTGATTGCAAGGTGTAGACCCTATTCATTGGAAATTTTGTTGCAGAACTTTAGTCCTGAGCAAAAACAGGTTGTTGAAGAAATGGTTTTGGAGGTTTATTACATCTGAAATTGAAAACTCTTAATCATCAAATGCTACCTTGGCTTGTTGAAAACTTCAATAGTGGTAGCTGCATGTTTACCATCGCTAGTGGTAAAGAATTTGTTGTTACTAGAAATTAGGGGTGTTCAAATCCGGGTACTTGTTTATTTGTCCCATGTCCGACCCGAATATCTCGGGTACCCGGAACATAGGGTACCCGGATTTTTGAATGCTTGTAATTAATTTGCTCCCAAAAGGTAAAAAATTGAAAAACAATTTAGATCTACTACCCAAACTCCACACAATCGAACAACCAAGATACAAAATGACCAATTACACAAAGCTTTGATTCAATAATAATAATAAAATTTAAAATATACAAAGAATTAGAAGAAAAAAAATATATAAATAGAAATTGCATTAGCATCAAGTTATCAAGGAACTAGATCTTACATAGTTACATATGCGAATAAATAAATAAATTTATAAACAAAAAAAATATTTGGTACAGTTGGGCGAAGTAGCAGCGACCACCAACATAGTTATTATTGTTGGGCAAAGTAGAAGCGACCACCACCGACGACGGAGTTACTTAAAGCAGCAGCGAGCCTCAGACGGAGGTGGCAAAGCGGCGGTCGGAGTGGGGATTGCATATCGAAAGTGAGGGAATTGAATGAGAAGGCGATTGAGAATCGATTTTGAGAGTTTGTGAATAGACAAGTAGAAGAAGCAATGGAAGTAGGAAGAACATAGAAGGAAATCAAGGATGAAGAAGGAAGGAAGAGAGAGAGAGAGAGGAACAACGTAAGAGGAAGAGAGAGAGAAACGGCGGAGAGAGAGAGAGAGGAAGAGAGAGATAAAATGATAACCCTAATATTGAAAATGGGCTGGGCTTAGTTTACCAAGTTTAGTAGCGTTTTTTTTTTTAATTTTAATTTGGTATTCGGGTACCCGTTTCTGAAAAAATGTGCCCCATGTCCCGACCCGGATAGAAGACAATTTTCCCAGGTCGGGCACCCGACTCGAAAAAACTGTTTTTTCTCCTAAATTTCCCATCGGGTATTTACCGGGTCATCGGGAATTGGGTCTGGACAATCGGGTCGGGTTTTTTTTGAACACCCCTACTAGAAATGATATATGCGATGTGTTTTGCTTGCCTTTGAGTGATATTTGCGTTCCTGAACTTAATAAAAATTCTGAGGATGAAAGTGTAGATAAACGTATCATTCAGGCATGGAGATCTGATTATGGTCTTTTTGGTAAGCAACCTCTTCATTTGTCATAATTGGAGTCTCGGATGGTTGATTTGGTTGATGGAGGGGAAGAATTTAAGAGGTTTTTTGTTCTTCAAGCTATGTCTAGCTTTTTAGCTCCTACTACTAATAGGACTGTTTCATTAAAGTTGCTAAAAGCTGTTGAAAAAGTTGATTAAATTAAAACTTTCGATTGGTGTTCATATGTTTTGAAAAAATTAAAGAAGGCTGTTCAGAAGTATAAGGATGATGAAACTGCTCAAAATGTTAGTGGTTGTTTGTTGGCTTTGCAAATTATGTATTTTCATCGTCTACATTTTCAAGGTGAAAAGGAAAGTAGTACTCTTCCTTTGATTCAACATTGGACAGATGTAAAGATTAAGAAGCGGATTAAGTTAGAGATCAAAGCTGGTGGTTATGGGCAGGGACCGTTGGATACTTTTACATATCCTGTGTCACAGCTTAATTTTAGGGAAACTGTTTTTAAGCCAGCTCCTACTTTGGGTTATGATAAGGGTGCTTCTACAAGTGGTGCCACTGGCCGCATTGTTGCATTTGAGCTTCCAAAAGGTATTATGACTGATGAAGAAATTAAAGAAATTTCAACTGATGTAAGTGTTCTGTTTTCTTATATGTTTAGTTATTATTACTTTATGGCTTAAAAGTTACCCTTTTGTGTACAAAAGTTACCCTTTATTTGCACCAAAGTTACCCTTTATATGCATTAAAAATATCCTAAATATTAAGTTAAAAGGGTAACTTTATGCATATAAAAGGATAACTTTATGCATTTAAAAGGGTCACTTTAAGCATATATTTTGGATTTTTATTTATTTTATTATTTTTATTTGTAACATTTATTTATTTTTCTTTGTTTATATGTTTGTAGGTTGTTCATGAAACATTTCTTTTGTTTAAAAGAAATATGGATGTTTTATTATTTGTTCAATCAACTGGTTTTCAAACCTTGAATGATCTGATTACTTCTCGCGGAAGTGTTTCATTATCTTATGGTGATTCTGTTTCACTTTCTCAAACTGAACAGCTACTCTCTGATCCTCATTATCTGAAGATTTTAGATGGTTTAATTGATGAGTGTAATAAAATGAAGTATGTACATGATTTGTTTCGCGGTTTTTATGAACCTATAGAAGGTAATAAAGATGTTGTTCCTGAAAAAGAACCTGCACAAGGTTTCAATGAAAATATTCCTAAGGACGATGACAATGGTCATGGAAAAATAGTTAATGAAGGTCTTAATGGTTCTGGACCTTCTGCTATCATTCCTGGTCCTGCTGAAAATATTCCTGTTGGGCATATTGATCAAAATGAACCTGCTCGACGTATCATCAGAGCAAATAAATCTCTATGCTCTTTGGATTGTGGACCTGTAGGTGTGCAGGTGCCTTTTGTAACTCTGTTTTTGAAGAGCAATGCTCGTATTTTCAGGAATTTGCCTCAGTTACATTTGGAAATTCTCGATTATTGTTTGCTGAAGGATGTTTCAATGAATAGGAAGTTATGTGTCATTTTTTATGATAATTATTTTTTTATCTGTTTTTTTTCTTATATATATATATATATATATATATATATATATATATATATTAATGCTGATCTTATTTTTTTATTGTTTGAGTGAAATCCTTGTTACTTTTGGAATGAACTTTTTAATTCCAAGAGAAGACATGGTGTCCCTTGTTGCTCCACTCAGGATTTGATGGTGCATTATTGATTGCTACTGCCTGTATTTGAATGAGAAAGCATGTTTTGAGGCTACTGGTCCTCGAAAATTCTTTTTTGGTGTTAGGTAGCGTGTAAGTTATTTCATTCTTTTTTTATATATATTTTAACACATTTACTTTATATATATATAATTGAGATCTTATACTTTAATAGTTTTCATTCTTGCATGTTTGTGACAATATTGGCAAAGGTAACATTTCTAGTGATGTTAAGGATTTGCACGATCTATGGGAAGGTTGGGTTAGCTATGAGAATCCAAAATGTGATATAATGGATGCTGATCTGGTATATTTATGCTAAACTTAATGTCATAAATTTTAAAGAGTTCTGTTTATGATATGCTCTGTCTAAATCTCTTTTAATTTTGCTGTTTCAGATCTATTTTCCTATTCTTATTGAGAATCACTACATTTTGTATCTTATTGATCATACAAAAGAGTTGGTATATTATCTTGACAACATTATCTGGAGTGATTTTGCTCTTGTTTATACAAAAGAATTGTGACAAACATGGTATGTTTGTGTTTATTTTTTGTTATGTTTCTGTTGATTCATTGTTTCCATTTTCACTTTTTTGATTTTAATGTATTCTAAACTTTTATATTTTATGTCAGTGTTTTCAAATGGTTGCTTTTCTTGGCAAAAGAAATCATCCAAAGAGTTCTCAGCTACCTTCTTATGGTTTTGAAGTTGTTGAGTTGGAATGGAGAAAAGAAAAAGTTGACAATTTGGACTGTGGGGTCTTTGTCATGTATCATATGCTCCATTTTGTTGGCGAATCGTTCAAATTAAATGAACTCAAAACAGTAATTATCTATATAGTTTCTGTAGTTTTTTCCTTTCTAATGCTTTTATTAATTACATATTGATAATTTTTTTTTTCCTGTTGTGAGATTATTGAGAGGAAATTTCTACGAGGAGAGATCTGTACCACACTAGTGTTGTGTGATTTGAATGAATCTAGGAATGATGTGTTGTCATAATTACCCAAGTTCAACGAGAAGAAGAAAGATCCTGCTTATGTCAATGGAGTTGAAGAAAGATTAAAGGCTGCAATTGCTGAGAAGAAGAAGAGAGAAACAGAAGAAAGAAAAATGGCAGCAGAAGCAGCAGCAAAGGCAGAGGCAGAAGAAGAAAAGACCAAAGGAAAAAGGTCAAAAAAACAGGCAAAAAAGTTTACTCCTTCTAAATAGTGAAATAATTGATAGTTATTAGCTGATTAGGTCAGGGGTTTTTCTTAACAATGAAAAAACTTAATGTATGTGCATACATTAAGTTCAATGATGTAATTAAACTTAGTGTAAAGTCTTTGGTTGTTTTTTTGGAATACTGATGTATGTGCATACATAAAGTAATTAAAAGGTTTATTTTTATGTTTTTTATGGGGTAACTTTTATGAAGATAAATGATAACTTTTATTTATAGAAAAGGTAACTTTAAGCAAGAAAATGGTAGATTTAATTGTTAGAAAGGGTAACTTTAGCTATGAAAATGGTCACTTTTATGTAGAAAAAGGATCACTTCTATTCATGAAAAAGTTCACTTTTATGTAAATAGTTTATTATGTGAAAAGGGCCACTTTTTCTGTAAATTAAAAGGGTCACTTTTTTCTGTTAAAAGGGTCACTTTTTTCTTGGAAAAGGCTCATTTTTTTTTAAAAGGGTCACTCTTGATTTAAACGTTTAACTAAATAAAGATATGCTAATAATAGTATTAATCACATTTTCATTAAACTAGTCACATAGTAAAAAAAATATATAGTTTTAGAATACAAAGTACATTAATTTTGAAAAAAAAATGATCTAAAAAAGTTCCTAAAAGAGTCTCAAATTAGGTGTTTTAGATCCAAATTTTGAATGTGGAGGTGGCAGTGCTGGTTTTCTTTTTCTCTTGCTTTTTTCAAGACCTCCTTTTGCTCTCTTGCTTCTTCCTTTTGTTACAGCCCTTTGTGGATCAAGTATTGTTGGTACACTTGTGCTTGTACTCGATGCCAAAGAAACATCATCATTGCCGTGATTGCTGTCTGCCACATCAGGAATATTAGAAGCAGCTTCTGCACTTTCTCTCTGGGTAGCAATAGCAAGTAAGTCTTCCACCATTTTAAGACTGTTTCTGAAACTTTATTCCATAAATTCTCTTGTTTCTTCATTTTCTTGACTCTTTAAGATTAGATTGTAGTATTTCCTTATCATTGTTTGTCTCCATGGAATATATTGATGTGTAGGATCCTGATTCTTCAACCTATCCCATGCCTCTGTTTTTTCAAACTTAGCCATCTTTTTGAAACATACTTGTCTGGTATTCTTGTTACTGAATGCAAGTGTAGAATTCTGATGCAATGATAACATAACCATCCAGATGCTTCAAAATTTTTGCAAGTACACCGTACATTCTGGCTCTCATGTATATCGTTTACTTGATGTGCAGACCATGGCTTGTCTTCCAGGGCTACCTGATAAAGTAGACATTCTTCATTTCTTCCTATCATTTGAACAGTTGTTGCCATAGAGTATCCAAACTCCTCTTTAAAATCTCTAAAGAGTGACAAAGTGAAAACCTGTTCACCAAAATCATTTAGCTACATTTAAACTGCTATAATTTATTTGTAATTTATGTACTTATCAGTTAACTTTTTACCTGTGCAGCATGTTTTAACATTCCAGATAGTGGCAATGAAGTGAATGATATTGACTTGCTGTAGGTAAATTCATCATATTTCTCTGTGCTTCTCCAATGATTGATTATTTTCTTAAATATGGTATAAAATTATGTCAAGGTAGTTGCTTTACTTGCTCTGAATCCTATTACATGATTAGTGCTTTCACTCCTTTGTGACAATAAGATTCCTGCTGAAAAGAAATATCTACTAAGGGCAGGACACCGTTTCTCTTTCAACTCGTACACTCTTTGGTACCAAGAGTGTGCTGTCAACTCATATTTCTGCATCATTGCTTGCCATTTTGCTTCAAATTCTTGTTTTGTCACACACATCTTTAAGCACTGGTTGAATGCATACTTGAATTCTTTGTCTTTTTTAAGAGCTCCAAATCTGGTTATGGCATTTTGTTCCAAATGCCAGATACAAAGTCTATGCCTTGTATTAGGAAGCACCTACATTGAAAATAAAGGGGTCACTTTATGCTATTAAAAGGGTCACTTTATGCTGTTAAAAGGGTAACTTTATGCAATTAAAAGGGTAACTTTATGGGATAAAGGAAAACATTATTGTAAGAGTTTAAAATCTATAAAATGTAAATATAAATCTTTTACCTGCTCAATTGCATTTGCCATTGCTTGGTCCTGATCAGTGAATATTGAAGTTGGTGTTCTATTCTCCATAGCTTTTAAGAATGTTTCTAGTAGCCACACAAATGAATCTGTTTTTTCATCCTCAATAAAACCACATGCAAACATACAATTATGCCAGTGATTATTTATTCCAACAAATGGAGCACATATAAGAATATATCTGTTGGTTCTGTATGTTGTATCAAAGACAAGCACATCTCCATATATCCTATAGTCTTTTAGCATCATTAAATCTCTCCAAAAGATATTGGAAATTCTTCCTTCCTTTTCTAACTTCACTTTAAAAAAGAAGTTTAGATCCTTTGATTGTTCCTGATTTAAAATGTTCACTAAAGTTTGAGCATCTCCAGCCTCAATTTGTTCCATTCTTAACCTTGAGCAAAAATTCAGGTGATCTACAACACTATGACCTACATTCTGTTCTCCTCCAGCCTCTGTAGCCATATAATTGTAAGTGTCCATTGTAGTTAGACCTGAAGATTTCATTGTTTTTATTGCTTCAGCTTTTTCTTCTGTCATTTTTCTTTCAGAACGATGCAAATAATGCTACTGTGACCTTGTTAGCTCATGGTTATGCTGAATAACATGAGCAACTACCTCAAACTTTCCTTCTTTATTCACTTTTGCTCTTATGCATGCCTTGAAATTCGATCTTGTAATGGCTACTTGTCTTGGCTTCTTGTTTTTACATTCACATCCTCTTCATTAACCATTTCAACTAACTTTGTTTTCTTGTAACCTGAATTTCTCTTTCCTTCAGCAGAACACACATAATTTTTCTCAGTTACTATTTTTGTGTGTGTCTGGTATCTATTTGTATGTTTTCGTATTGAAAACCTCAGTATAGCAGCATGTTTTTCATACAATTCCACACCAAAAAATGAACCTCTAAGATCTAAACCAGAAGCATGAATTGGATTTGTATCTGTGATTTAATACAGATATATCAGATTATAACCAGAGGCAGCATATCATTCAATTTAGAGGAAACAAAATGGTATCATTTTTTCGAAAATAGGGTCACTTTTATGCATGAAAAGGGTAACATTAAGGCATACAAAGGGTTACTTTTTGCATACAATCTGAATTTTCTGCATACAATCTTAGGGTAACATTTGTGCATAAATAGGTTCACTTTTATGCATGAAAAGGGTAACTTTAAGGCATTCAAAGGGTTACTTTTCTGCATACAATCTTAAGGAAACATTTGTGCATAAATAGGGTCACTTTTATGCATGAAAAGTGTAACTTTAAGGCATACAAAGGGTTACTTTTTGCATACAATCTGAAATGTTTATAGAAATTACCTTCAGTTGCATTTGATTTGGTTGTTTGTTCTGAATTTGAATCAATTGATTTGCCAGGAACCACTTGATTTTCTGCATTCTCAATTGTTTCTTCTACATTCTCAATTGCTTCTTCTGCATTGTTAATTACTTCTTCTGCATCGTCTCCATTGTTTGGATTGTTGAATATTGGTACGAATTCATTTCCAAAACTCTTAGTTTCTTCTTCTTCTATAATCGATCGATTTAAACCGATTTCAAATTCAGTTTCAATTTGCCTCTGTTTTTGTAGCAATTCGTGGATGAGATTGCTACAATTTGTGGTATCGAAAGTCGATTTTTCCATTGATGATCGAATTCTCCAATTAGTGCGTTTTCTCACTTTCTCTCTTCTCAACTGATGATTGAATTCCGCAATTTGTAAGTTTTCTCACTTTCTCTGCCTTAATTGATGATCGAAATTTTCAATTTTTGCGTTTTTTCACCTTTTTTCTTCTCAGTTGATGATCGATTTCTACAATTTTTGCGTTTTCTCACTTTCTTTCTCCTCAGTTGATGATCAAGAGCTGCGTTTTCTCACTTTCTCTCTCCTCTATTGTTGTTCTGCTTTTTTTTTTATTTTTTTTTATTTTGAGGTATTAAGTTTCGCGATTTTTTTTTTAAAAACCTCGTAAATGTGTGGCACGTGCAAACAGTCCGATGTACAGTAAAAATATTGTACACCGGGTGCATGCAAAATGGATTGATCTAGCAATATGATATTTAAAAACAATTGACTATTTTATATAAATATATATATAGAAATTTATAATCAATGCTAATCGATTTAGTGTAAAAATTCAAACAAACGTGTCAATTATTCAGAAACTACGATAGTATATAGTATTATATATTTTTTTAATCAGCATTTTTGGTAGATCTTCTGTTGTAGAGTTACCAAATTTTATATGAGGAAGTCCCAGTTTATCTCCTTAATAAACAAAATTTGTTTTTTTTTTTAATAGCAAAGATATTTCATTAATTAAAAGTCATACGACATCTACAATAGAGATTCGACGTTAACAAATACATAAGATATTGAATCAAATAGAATTTTCCTTCATAAAAACTACGATTGTCGAGTAGATCTTGCACTGCGGAGCATCTCCCGCTTATATCGCTGAAAATTACAGTCTTGTTGGAGAGACAATCTAACGATCCTTTGTAGCCGTGAGGATGTTTTCCTTCTGATTTATCTGTTCGTATTCGAAAACTTGATAACTTTTTCACCTACGAAATAATTTCATGACAATCCATTAGATCTGCTACTGTGGATTCAAAACTAAGAAATTTCTCCCTCAAAAAGAGGAGATAAACCTTGTCTTTCGAAGGAGGTCGAAAAATCCTTGTCTTTCGAAGGAGATCGGAAACCCTTTCTTTCGAGGGAGAAAATTTCCTCCCAAAAGGAGGAAGCATTATTATAAACCTAGAAAACAATAAAGAAACAAGGATTGGAGCTTTCCACCGATTAAAATCGATGGAAGCCCCTTCAAAAATCAACAATGGAGGCTAGGGTTTTGGAGAGAGAAAGGAGGAGAGAGGTAAAGCTATATAAAGTTAATATAAACAAATTTTGTTTGTTAAGCGGCAAAATTGTAATTAATTAAATAAGCAATTTTGTCTAGTCAGCATGGCATTTTGGTAAATAAATCAAAATTAATGGGACCCAAATATGACAAAAAAATTGTTGAACATTTTGTTATTTTGTCTAGTCATCATGACCTTTTGGTAAATAAATAAACAATAACTGCGGGACGTGTATATGACAAAAAGTTGATTTATTTACAGTTTTGCTATTTTATAAATATTTTTTGTTTATCTAGGAGATAAAAATTTATTTTCTCATTTTATATGCAATATTATAATCTTAATTAGTTTTTCATTTTATTTCCTTCGTATAGCTGTACATGAACCATTTTGATACTTAGTACTTTTCATATACTTGTTCAATTCACCATAAAAAATAACATTCAGTAAAATTAATTCCAGTTCAATAAAAATAAGTTCAGTTTAGTAAAAATAAGTTCAGTTTAGTAAAAATAATTTTAGTTCAGAAAAATTTATTTCAGTTTAGTAAAAATCAGTAAGTCTAAAGAAGAAATATATTAGAATCAATAAAAATTTAGTTCAGCAAAATTAATTTCAATTGAGTAAAAATATTTTTAGTTTAGTGAAAATAATTTAACTTCAGGAAAATAATTTCAATTCAGTTTAATTAATATCAGTTCAGCAATATTAAGGTGAAGTGAAAGGGGTCTAACTTTATTAATTACATGTATGAATAAATGTTATAACTTAGTTTTTAACTGTTTTGGTTTAATTTCATTGTATATATATATATATATATTCTAGAAAATCTTTTTTATTATTATTATATTTTTCATCATGTAATAAAAGTACTTAATAATGGTAAAATATGAATAGTGGCAAACTTAGGGCCTGTTCTCATACGTTGAAATTCAGTTCAGTTTAGTTTAGCCCAGTTTAGTTCAATTCATTTCTTGTCTAATGATATTGCTAATGATATAAAGCCAAATTTCATTCTTTTAAGCGCTTATTATAACGAAGATAATAATAATAATAACAATAATAATAATCAGTAAATGATAATAATAATCAATAAATAATAATAATAATCAATAAATAATAATAATCATAATAATAATCACTAAATAATAATAATAAATAATAAATAATAAATAATAAATAATAATAATAATAATAATAATAATAATAATAATAATAATAATCAACAAATAATAATAATAATAATAATCAATAAATAATAATAATAATAATCAATAAATAATAATAATAATAATCAATAAATAATAATAATAATAATAATTATAATAATAATAATAATAATATAATAGTGTATTTTTCTTAAATATTTTAATATGCATATTTATATATACACATATGTATAATAATAAATAATCAAATATCACTAATCCGTAGTTAAAAATCACTAATTAATATGTTTAGTTCAGTTCAATTCAGTTCAGCTCAGTTCAGTTCAGCTCAGCTCAGTTCAGTTCAGTTCAGTGCGGCTCAGTTCAGTTCAGTTCAGCTCAGCTGAGTTCAGTCAATGAAATTCAGTTCAATTCAGCTGAGTTCAATAAATGAAAATAGGCCCTTAATTAATACATTAAAGTCCAAAAGGCCCAAGGCATGACTTAATTACCAATGTTGTCGAGCTAAAAAAGCATGGTAAAAATGATTCACTAATTCATCATTTTAGGACCACAAATAAATTTATGTGAAGTATACGTGGAATTGTAATTTGTAATTATATCTTGATATATTAAACTTTTAATTTGGATATGGATTGATATATTACATCATAAGATTATCCGATTGAATTTCACATAATCATGCATATATTCTTCAAGACCATTAGTCCATATGTTCAAAAAGTGATAAAATCAATGTCATTCATGCGGTGGTTTAACTTTCAATTAAAATTTTAGGTATATTTATGGAACTTATTCTTCTTACGTACGTGTGTGGATCATAGGTGCACCCCAGTAATACAATTGATGTTAACCTTGTGGCTTTAAAGTGCTATCAAAGTTGTATACTTCTCATTGGTCCCATGCATTTTTAAACTTATGTTCATCACATCATTTGTGGTTTCAAACTAGAGACATAAAGGTTTTTTTGTTTAGTGTGTCGATACAAACTCACTAATAATCTTGGGTGCGAATGTTTATTGTTGATATATCACTCTTTATATTGAAATGTACTCAGCATTTAATTTAGGAAGAAGATGATATATTACCAGGGGCGGAGCTAGGGTGATACAAGTGGGGACAACTGTCCCCTCACTTTTAAAAAAATAAATAAATAAAATTTTTTTGCTTAATCATATATGAGTTTAAATGCATGCATAGAATAGAGACAAAATCTAGACAGCGCAATGGTAAAGTCTCACTTATTTGTCTCACCTTCAAATGACGAGAGATCAAACCCAGCTAGGCGGCTATTTAATTTTTAGCCTTTACATTTAGCTTTTGACCTTTTTTTCTTTTCTTTAATTATACTAAGTTGTAGGGAATATTTCAAGCGTTAATTCCCTAGCTTGAACCCCAATGTGATCATACACTAAAGTACGGTGGCGTCCAAAGGGAAAGAACATAGAGCAAAAGAGTCACCAACAAGTTTTTTTAATGAACTTGTAAACCGTTCACGAGGTGAAGGTTACACCCCTTAACGATCCAAGAGATCGTCAACTCCATAAGGTCTTGAACCAAATAGGGTTCGGGGATGAAGGTACAAATCCAACCTAAAGGAGATTGAACCTGCCCTAATAATAAGCCTCTACTTTATTCAGATCGTATTCATGTGCGCTTTCTGACTAACATACAAGCAATAGGATTAACCCTAAACATGTTTATCTATGTTGGTTGAATATTAATGCACAAACAAACTATTATTGGCGATCACTTGAATTATAATCATATTAACCCTAAACAAGATTATTAATTATCTTATTCAGCGTGATTACAAGTACAAATTCCCTTTAAACATGCATAAAGGCGTGATCAAGCAATAAATATCAAGCAACATAATAAAAATCATGAATAAATTATAATAATCATCATTATAACAATAATAACAATTATAAAAATAATCATAATAACGCTAAAGCATAATAATAGCAAGATCCTAGGCATGATACTAACAAGATTAATAACAAACCCTAGCATGTCACTAAACAATAAAACTCAAAGATTTAACCCTAACATGATACTATTATGAATATTAGGAAGATAATAAAAGGCATCGCAGGAATCATAATTAATTTAAGGAACTTATTCCTTACCCTAAACACGATACTAGGAATATCATAATAACATCATAATATCAATAAAAACCATCAAAATACTTACTTTGATGCCTCGTACTTCTTTCTAATAAACAAAATACACACGTTAGTAACTTCAAGGAAAATAATAAAACAACAATTAAATTAAATGATTGAAATAGAGATTTGGGACCAAACACTCAGAAATTAAACCTTTCACGTTTAGGGCGAAGGCAACTTCGAATATGCTAGGTGTATCTAGGTCTAATGAATGCGGAATTTTGTATTTGAGAAAAGGCTAGTTTAGAAAAAAAAAGAGAAAGTAATCAAGAAAAACTTGATGAGAGTTGGTGAGAGAGAGAATTGGTGATCGTAGGTGATTGAAAACGGAGTTTTTACGACGTTATTTATAAAGAAAATCAGCCAAAAGATAAAATATCAAAAACAGAGTTCTGACGCAAATAAAATTGGATTAGCGCCAACGCTGGCTATTGGCGCCAGACGCCAACATTAGCGCCAGGCGCCAATGCTAGCGCCAAGCGCTTAGCATAGCGCCAGGCGCTACAGCTGGCGTTTGGCGATGATTCAGAAATTCACGCGTTTTCTTAAAATCAGATAAAAATTGCCGTACAGGATGATAAAATCGTATTTCCCTCAAAAAATGTTCTTTGATTTTAATTAAAACTCTGAAAAGTCAACAAAAGTCAATTTATCAATGCTAATTGAATTAGGAATGAAAAGAACCTTCTAGAAGAATCTAGAAGACTAAAACCATTCCTAATTGCATTAGGAATGATAAAGCTATATTAGGCCCTCCTCTAGATCATTGGGCCGCATATAAGGCTCAAACCGGGCCCAATTTAGTAATTTTGCCACAACTTCCTCAATATTCATCGGAATTGGGCCTTTAATTTATCGTTGGAAAGCTCTTGTCAAGCCCCATCCAACGACACTATTATTGGTCCCATATCATGGACCAACAAAACTGTATTGGCTGTTTTTTTCTTAAAATAAGTTTTCAAAAACAGAGAGAAGAGAAAAGAAATTAAAATCATCCGCAACACTAAGCTTTCCACGCTTTCACTTCATTCGATTATGATTCGACGCGAAAGGTACTCATCACCGGGTTTGGTTTTGGGGAGACACAAATGGGTTTCTACATAAGTACAAAATTTTATGTATAAGACTATTTAGCTTTTTTTTTTTTCCTTAACATCACATTATTGTACTAATAGGGAATTATGATAAGTGCATAATATTACTTATATTATCTTATGTTCAAATTCGTCAAAAATTCAAACTCGGCCATTTGTAAATTTTTTTAAAGATCAGTCATTGTTCAAGCTAAGTACTAGTAAGGTAATGTTTTACTTGTCAAAAAAAAAAGAATAAAAAAAATTTGGTATTGTTTTAAAAAATAATAAAAAAAATGTACTGGTAAGGTATATCGAAGGAGCAAGAATTAGTATAAGATGTAGGCGTTTTTTACTTTATACTTTGGATTTTTGAGTTGTAAAGCTTTAATAATAAGACTAACTACCAAAGCTAATTCTCCCTTGAGAGAGAGGACAACCCACCTTGCGAGAGATGACTCCCTACCATTGTTTTCGTGGTAATTCTCCGGCAATATGGCCGACGATTTGATCGAACAGTTCTCTAATCTACGACTTAATGAAGAAGAGAATGATATTGTTGATTTCAGAGAAGTGGATTCAACGGAACAGGACACTACGGTTTCCCTAATGCTAGTTGGAAGACTTTTGATGGAACAAAGTGTGAATATTGATGCTTTCAAGAGGACAATTACCCAATCATGGTCGATGAAAGGGAAGGTTTTGATTAGAAATCTTGGACCTAATCAATTTGTTTTCCAATTTTTCCATTGGCATGATAAGGAGAAGGTTCTTGCTGGTGGTCCTTGGTGATTTGAACAAAATCTTTTAATCCTTAATTCAATTAAGGGTGATGAACAGCCAAACGAGGTTAGCCTTATACATGCTCCTTTTTGGATTCGCTTTGAAAATTTGCCGTTCACTTGCCGCTCTGAAATAGGGAGGGAAATCTTGTCAAAATTCCATTGAAATATGAAAGACTCCCTTTCTTCTGTTTCTCATGCGGGATTATGGGACATAGCGAGCGAGATTGTATTAATTTGTCGGATGATGATTGAATTGATCAGGAGCTAGGATGGGGAACGTGGCTGAAAGCTTCTCCTATGAGAGGTAAAAAAACAAAGTGATGAAGAGGTCAGAGAACTTCAAGGTGCTAAAAAACTGTTGTTTGTGCCGAAACAATCTCATGATATGCATGACATGGAAGACATGAGTATGGTGCGCAGGGGAAAGGGATTGACAGTGTTGAAGGAATTTGAAGGGGGGAACAATGAGAAGGTAGCAAGAAGTATGTTGCGTTTGAATGAAAGGGTAGGAGAAAGGAATGTGATGGCAGGGGATGTGCTTAAAGGGGTGGTGAAGGTTGGTGTGGCAGTAAATGATGGGGGATTAGAGAGTGAAGTCCTTTATGGGGGGGAAGTGGGGTTACTTGGGGATTTGGGTCAAGGGGTTGACTCAAATCCAATGATGGTGGAAGATACCCAGGGGGCTTTAAATGTTGCTGATGATGGCAGAGAAAAGGGGAAGAGAGAGGAGAGTGTGAAGTGAGGGGATGGTGTGACAATAAATAATAGTGGGATACCGACTTTTAATATTGGGGCAGGGCATAATTATTCTCATTCAATAAAAAGAACAAAAAAGAAGGTGAAAATTGTTTCAGTTGATAAGATGAAGGGTACGACAATGCTTATTGATGACAATGGGGGGCAGAAAAGAAAAGAAAAGAAAGGGAGGGGACTGTGGAAGGGGAACAGGTGGAAGGGGGAGGTGGTGTGAAGAGGTTGAAGAGAGGATGTGACAGAGTTGATGCTAATCTTGAATTTACAGTAGCGGATGTTGGCGATGACCAACACCGCGAAGAATAATGAAAATCCTAGCGTGGAACTGTTATGGGCTTAGCAACCCATTAACAGTTAAGGTTCTCCAGGATTGGTGTTGGAGAGAGAGGCTAAATGTATTTTTCGTTTCGGAAACTAAGATTGATTCACAGAGATTAGAGTTGATCAGGAATAGATGTGGTTTTACTAATGGTTTGTGTATTAGTAGTTCTGGAAGATCCGGAGGTATTGGGTTATGGTGGAGAGATTTTTCCTTAAATATTAGTAGTTACTTTGAGCATCATATTGTGTGGTATGTAATGCGGAGAATGTTCCGACATGGATATTAGTGGGTATTTATGGGTGGCCGGAAGCTACTAATAAGCACTTGATGTGGGATTTGATGTGGTCTACTTATGCTTCTTCATCTCTTCCGATTGTGATGTTTGGGGATTTTAATGAGATTCTTGGCATGCATGAAAAAGATGGTGGTGCTATTCGTGGAGAAAGATAGATCGATGCATTTTGAGAGGCTATTGACGATTGTGATTGTAGAGATTTGGGATACAAAGGCAATGTCTATACATGGCAAAGAGGTACATCAATCGAGACACTTGTTCATGAAAGACTTGATCAATATGTAGCTAGTAGCGGGTGGTGTTCCTTATTTCCGTCGTTTGAGGTAATTTACCTTCAAATATGCCATTCTGATCATGCACCAATTTTATTGAAATTTGGGGAAAGCGAGGTGGAACAAAAAAAGAAAAAAAAAATTCAGATTTGAGTCGCTTTGGTTGTCAAAAGAAGAGTGTGGCAAGGTGGTGACTGATGCGTGGCTCGTAGGGGCTAGAGGTCCGATTCATGAGAGGATCGCAAGGGTGGCGGAGGGACTGTCTTCGTGGGCTTCCACTACATTTAGGGAGATTAAAAAGAAAATTAAGAAAGCAAAATCTCGGCTTCAAGAAGTATAGGGGAAGCAATTGGATGCTCGTCGATTGAGTTTGTGTAACTAAATTGCTCAAGAACTCAGTGAACTCCAAAGGCTTGAAGAATCATATTGGAATGTACGATCAAGAGAAAATGAGTTGCGTGATGGTGATAAAAACACAAGTATTTTCACCATAAAGCAAGTCAGAGAAAAAAGAAAAATACTATTGCCGGCCTTTATGATGAGAACGGGGTACGGAAGTCGACGAAGAATGATATGGATGGCATTATTGCAGGTTACTTTGGCGATTTATTTTCGTTAAGTAGGCCAACTGATTTTGAGGAGGATTTATCTGGTATTGAGTATGAAATGAACATTGAAATGAATTGATATACTTGATACGGAGCCGATGGCAGAGGAAATTAAGGATACTTTGTTTCAGATGCACCCAAATAAAGCTCCTGGTCCGGATGGAATTCATGCCCTCTTCTTCTAGAAATTTTGGAGTATTATTGGTGGTGATGTTGTCAGATTTGTGCAATCTTGGTGGAAGGGTGAAATCGATCTTTCGGAGGTAAATCGTACTTGCATTGTTTTAATTCCGAAATGTGATGAACCTAAGAAGATTTTTGAATTTAGGCCTATCAGTTTATGTAATGTGTTATATAAGATCATTTCAAAAACCCTTGCGAATAAATTGAATCCTATGCTTGGTTCTCTTATTTTGGAAAATCAGAGTGCTTTTGTCCCGAATCGACTAATTACGGACAATGCTCTAATTGCTTTCGAAATTTTTCATTCTATGAAAATAAAGGGGGAAGGTAGAGATGGCAATGTGGCTCTGAAGCTTGATATGAGAAAAGCATATGATAGAGTAGAATGGGTCTTTATTGAGAAAGTTATGTTACAGATGGGGTTCAGAGCAGCTTGGATCATAGAATTCTACAATGTTTATCGAGCGTCTCTTTCTCCTTCAACTACAATGGGGTAATTTCTGGCGCTCTTATTCCATCTAGGGGACTCCGACAAGGGGACCCAATATCACCGTACTTGTTTCTTATATGTGCGGAGGATTTCTCTACTCTAATTTCCATGGCGGCATCAGGTAATTTTATACATGGAGTTAATATTTGCAGGGGAGCACCTAGGGTGTCTCATCTTTTCTTTGCAGATGATAACATTTTATTTGCGAGGGCTAATTTGCATGAATGTTCTAAAATTGCTGATATAATTAGTACATACGAAAGAGCATTCGGTCAGAAAGTCAATCTAAGCAAAACCGAAGTAGCTTTCAGCAAATGTGTGAAGTTGGAGAGAAGAAAGGAAATTATTGAAACTCTTGGTGTTAGAGAAGTGGATAGACATGAGAAGTATTTGGGGTTGCCGACTCTTATTGGGAGATAAAAAAAAGCAGTCTTCACTTGTCTCAAAGAGCGTATTTGGAAGAAACTTCAAGGGTGGAAGGGGAAATTATTATCTTGGCCTGGTAAAGAGATATTAATTAAGGCGGTGGCACAAGCAATTCCAACTTACATGATGAGTATTTTTAGGATTCCGGATTGTCTCATCGATGAAATTCACTCAACTCCGGCCCGATTTTGGTGGGGTTCGGATGGCTTGAATAGGAGGATTCATTGGCATAGATGGGAAGACTTTTGTCTTCCTAAATCAAAGGGTGGAATGGGATTTAGAGACCTATAGTGATTCAATTTGGCTCTCCTCGCTAAGCAAGGATGGAGGTTATGTGGGGATGATAATACAATGCTACAACAAATTCTCAAAGAAAAGTATTTTAAATATTCTGATTTTTGTGGTGCTTCAAGAGGATTTGATCCGAGCTATTCGTGGAGAAGTATTTGGGGGAGAAAATCTTTGCTCCTTGAGGGTTAATTTATAATGGAGAGTGGGTAATGGCTCCTCAATTAAGGTCTGGGAAGAGGAATGGTTAGATAGGGATGTAGGAGTTTATAGGTACTACGCAGCGAAAATAATATGAATCATATTCAAACAAGTACCAATCCCAAGAATCACATGCGTAACACACAAGACACATAATCATACCTTTGACGCGTGAATTCCACGAAGTTATTCGATAGGCATATAAGGGAGGAATAGAGCCCCAAGCGTTACTCCTCTACTTAGTCCACGAGATTCGAACGAGCCGTCCACCAATACTAGATTGGTCGAGTGATTGAGCAAAACCGCGATTACCACCTTTATGGACAACCGACCACCGCACGAACTACCACCACCACGACACACCACCGGCACCTAGGAGGAGGAGAGAGCCGTGTGAGAGAGAGGACTTTGAGAGGGGTTGGGTTTCGTGTTTGCTAATTAGGGTTTGATCACACTGATCAGTTAATTCCTTACTTCCTGCAAACCTAGGCACCTAGTCTATTTATAATCTCGTTATAATTAGAATAGGGAACGAAGCCCAAAACCACTTCTTAATCCCCATATGGCCGGCCACCTAGAGTGATGAGGCCCATGATGGGCCTCGTCCTATAATGCTCGATCTAGCAACTTTGGGTGACCTTATAGGATCCGTCCAATTGGGCTTTGGGCTATTTTACTAGTCCAAAGATCGTTAGTACCTCTAGCTATGGCAAAACAACGACCCAAATGTACGAACTTAATTATCTCCATAATTTGATCCATTTGTATATCTAGTAATTGCACACGACGAAGACATAACTCCTTCAATCTCCCACTTGTCTAGGACAAGGGTGCAATATTCAAATTCCTTAAGTCAATATATGTGACGATTTGATAATATGATTGCATCACATGTCGAGATCATATTAATCTACAAATCGTTTCTTGAAATTTGAGTTAGAATTACAAAACCAAATGATTAATGTGTAATGAATTTGAACGCGACCACGTATTTTCTGAATTCTCCCTCTTCAAGCGGCCATGACACATTTCCTAATTTAAAAGGTAGACTCTATCCAATCTTGTGGTAACATGACTCCCACTCAATTTATTATTATTATTATTATTATTATTATTATTATTATTTTTATTTTATTTTTTTTTTAACAACAACAACAGAAACAAAGGAAAAAAAATAAACAACTAAAAAGCATCAAAAACAGCCGTAATGGAGAAACTATTCAAAGTAACCAGACACTAGTTAGCTATTTGGTGGGGGTTATGGACTTCCACTCTATCGACTTTCAGGATGATGTAATGTAGAAAGGTGCTCCCGATCTTACTAATCTCCTTCAGAGTCCAGAAAATGTGAATATCTGGGGGCTTCTTGTTTCTAATATCCATGAAAAGAGAAGCAGAGTCATCAGTTAAAACTTTTATTGCTCGGTAGCCATTGTCACTAGCCCACCTCAAACGTAGAGGCAAGCCCAAAACTCTGATTGTAAAGCTAGAGAAACCCCCTGCCTCAATTTCACCTTGTGGCCTTGAAGCTCGATCGTCCAACCAACCCCATAGCGTTTACTAGCCTTGTGCCAAGAGCCATCAACTCGAATAGTACTTAGAGCTAATGAGTCATTAAAAATCACGGAGGGGGCATAAGGGTTAAATCAGTAGGAGGCCTTGGGTTCTGTAGCCTGGAATCCGGCCTACTGAAGTCATGTAACAAGAGAAAAGCTTATTTCTAATTACCAAAGTAACATCTCAAGTACCCATTATCTCCCTGACAAAATACACTTGTTCCTTGTAATCCATATAGCCCCACAGAGTAGCTACTAGAGCCTGAATGCGCTTACTTCGTATTCCATCCTGAATATAAAAAAGCAAAATATGACTTCGGATCCAATCTTGAAGATAAATGGAACCGGTAGGTTTTTTGTGATTTGGAATTTGACAATTCTTCCAAGCATACCGAGCTATAGAACAATCAAGAAAAAGATGAAACCCATCCTCCTCCTTAACACCGAGCCACAACAGTCACACAAGGTGTCAGTGATAATCCCTCATGCACGAAGATTAGCTTTGACATGGATTCCATTAACAACAAGCTTCCACATGAAGATACGCCATTTTGAAGGAATATCCAGGTGCCATAAAATCCTAAAGTAATCATAGATTTCTTTTCTATGAGGGGACTCTCTCCCCCCTCCAAGGTTAGTAAGAAAAGCATACCCTGTTTTAACAGTATATGTACCTTTTTTATGCCATAGGTCAATATAAGAAGTCATCCTCTTCATCCTTCGGAAGATCGATAGTGAAAATCTCATGTGCACTATCCCCGACCACTCAAAACGTTCTTGAACAATTCCCACATTCCAAGAAGGAGTAATAATCTCACTTTCTTTCCATAAAGCACTTTGTTTGAGATTCTGGTTTGAATTCACCACTGGAACTTTATTATTGACCCAAGTAGAGCTTGAAGCTAAGACGTTATTACCAGAGCCAATTTTCCACGCAAAATCCTTCCTCATTTTAATATCTAGGTAGTGCATTGTCCTTCAATTCTTATACACGAAAAGGAAGCTGGAGGCGGCTTACGCAAGTCACCAGAAGGGAAAAGGAGACAATCAGATTTTGCATTGTAAATCCTGGCCGCAAGTAGCTAAGGATTCATATGCATTATGTGGATATTTTTAAAGAGTAAGGCCTCATTGTAATTAAGTGGCAATTGAGCGGATCCCCAAACCCCCCATGCCTTTAGGAAGTTGAACTCGTTGCCTGTTTATCCAATGAATACCTTTATCTCCACTTTTTGCCCACCAATGCAAAACCTTGTGATAAGGGAGTCTAGTTTCTTGGAGATGGACATCGGACGCTTGCAAGACTTCACACACCCAAAAGGACATAATTAATAAGGATGAGCTTAACACTTTTCGAAAGTTTTGCAATCATTATTAATTTTTATAACACTGTATTATGAGTTAGGTTACTGACTCCCAAATAACTAATTAGGATTTATTAAAAAAAAAAAAAACTACTACAAAAAACCCCTAATAAGTCGGACTTTTAGATTCACCTGTACATAAGGTGCGACTTATAAACCTATCGAGTCGCCTCATACTTATTAGGCGACTTGTTAAGTTGGGGTTAAAATCAACAAAGCATCTAACGAGTCGCCTAATATATAAGAGGCGACTTGATAAGTTAACAATTCGCCCCATATATGCATGCGACTCTATAATCCGACTTATTTGGTGGTTTAAATTAGATTTTCAAAGTCACCTGTACATAAGGTGCGACTCGAAAACCCTTCGAGTCACCTTATACATATTAAGCGACTCAATAGGTGCGTTTTGTTATCTATAACTCTCACCTAATGAGTCGCCTAATATGTATAAGGCGACTCGATAGGTTAATGAGGGGCACCTTATATACAGGTTATGTTGAAAATCTAATTTAAGCCACCGAAAAAGTTGGGTTATTATAGAGTCACATGCATATATGGTGCGACTTGTAAACCTATCAAGTCACCTCATGTATATAAGGTGACTCATTAGGTGCTTTGTTGATTTTAACCCCAACTTAACAAGTCGCCTAATACGTAAGACGCGACTCATCAATATGTTTACAAGTCGCACTTTATATATAGACGACTCTAAAAGTCCGACTTTTAGGTATTTTATTATATGACCACTACCTAATAAGTCTCCTAATACGTAAGACGCGACTCGATAGGTTAATTTTAAGAATGTATTCAAAATAGTTACAAAATCATATATATATATATGTGTGTGTGTGTGTGTGTGTGTGTGTGTAAAGTAACTTTGGCATAATGGCAAGAACTTCAACCTTCCATGCAAAGAAATAGAGATCAAGCATACTCAGTGTCATAAACAATGACATTATATGAGCTAATAAAAATAGTTGGAAAAAAATGTTGATTTTTTACGTGTCGCCTCTTTCAACACAAGCTACACAATAGATTGACCTATGGAGTCGCCTCTTTAAACACAAGCGACGCAATAGCTTAACAAATAGAGTCGCCTAACAACTAATAGGCGACTTGTATAAAAGCTATTAGGTCGCCTCAGAGGCGACTCTTAAAGTTGGAAGCTATTGTGTCGGTGGCTGTGGAGTCGCCTTTGAAGCGACTCATTAGGTCATTTACAGGCGACTCGCTAGGGGTTTTTTGTATAACTAATTAGGATAGAGATTGTTTGAATCGGATAATGGAACTTTTATGATAAAATCTTAATATATATTTTAAACCTTAAACATGAAGTTGCTTTTAAATAAGATAGAGATTGATTGAAATTCATTAAATCGTACATATTCTTCTAATCCGACATGTGATTAATCAATCTCATTCAGGTGGTGGTTTAAGTTTCAACATTATAAGAATTTATGGAATTTATGCCCCCATGGTGGTACGTGTCTGATCCAATTCAATATAATTGTAAGTTAGTTTTAGGGTTAGTTTCAAAGCATTTATAACAATTTGATCTGCATAGATGACACATGCAAACGTATTAGTTTAATCATTAATAAATAAAAATATACATTAATAAGAAATATAAGTTATAAGATTATGAAAATAAATAGTAATATTAATCTAACAACACAAATGTTTATTAAAATTGGATTTACACTAAATTAGTGTAAATCTGCTTCTTAAAGGAAACAAATATTGTTTCCTTTTTTACTCACAGGTACGCCTGTCAGTTTTTTCAAATTTAACAAAAAGCTTAATTTTCTCTTTCTTCTTCATTATTCAGTAAACTACTTTCTCTTTCTTGTTTCTTCCCCAATTCGCCATTTTTTCTCTCTTCGAACAATATTTTCGCTCTCTTCAATCTTTCTTCTACAATCGATTGTTGCGTTTGGATTTTGAAGTTTATTTTCTGAATTCAGGTTCGTTTACTTATTTTTTTCTACGATTTTTGTTAGTTTTAATTTGTTTTGAATCTTCGATTTTTAGGTTTTTTGATTTTGTTTTTGTTTTCGATTTTCGTAGTGTTTTATTCTGCAATGGTTAAGAAGAAGATTACAAAGAAGTTTTCAGATGTTGAAGAAGGTGTGTTTACTTTAATTTTTCATCACTTTTTCAAAATTTTCAATTGAATCTTCGCTAATATATGTTGAATTAGTAGTGCATGTTATTTTTGTAGTTTTACTTGATTTTTCATGCAGATTCTGAGTATTGAATTTGAATTTTGAAGTTAATATGTTTAATATTGCTTTATTTTTTTTGTTCATTGTTTATAATTTGTTAAAAATTTGTTATATATGTGTCGTTGTGTTGTTGTATGTTATACCTATTTTTCATGTTTATTTTCAGAAGTTTTTTTTTTATCATTGCTTATTATTATTTTAATTTTTCATGTTAGATTTTTAGCAGAGAATGCTAATTAAACTGATTTTAGGTTTAGGTTTTATGTTTTGGTTTGAGTATGAGTATAATAGGCATATGTGCATTGTGTTTGTGCATCTGTGTTTGATTAACATGCATATGTGCATTGCTCATTGTGTTTGAGTAATAGACATATGTGTCATTTATATGCTTTGACAATGTTCACTTTATGATGTTAAAATTAAAGGGTGACTTTATGCTGTTAAAAGGGTCACTGTATGTTGTTACATGGGTAACTTTTTCAGTTAAAAGGGTTACTTGTTGTGTTTAAAAGGGTCACTTTATGTTGTTAAAAGGATCACTTTATGCACATAAACGGGTCACTTTTTGCTGTTAAAAGGGTCACTTTGTGCTGTTAAAAGGTTCTCTTTGTTTTGTTAAAAGGGTCACTTTATGTTGTTAAAATGGTCACTTCGTGCTGTTAAAAGGGTCACTTTATGCATTTAAAAGGGTCATTTATGCACATTATTCAAAAATTTTCCATGAGTAATTTCTGAATTTGTAATTTTTTGTTATTTCTCTGTAATAATTAGATACAGGTGGTTCAATAGGTAGTTATCGTTATAAAATGCCTACAAAAGGAAAAAGAAAGCCTAAAGAGCTTGCTAAGGCTAAAGCAGTACCAAAAAAGACCCAGATAGTTCCTGAGAAGAGCAAAGTAGTACCTGAAAAGGCTGTGACAATTCCTAAGAAGGGCTTAATGATATCTAAGAATGACAAACCAGAGTATGAGAAGGCCAAAATAGTTCCTAAGAAGGCCAAACTTGTACCTAAGAAAGCTAACACAGTGGAAGATTCTGATTATGAAATGCTTTCTGATTCTGATTCTGAATCTTTTGTGTAAGTATACATAGTGTTTTTTTTACATTTTTTAATTATATTTTGTTTTTAGTTTATATTGTTCCAGTTACATTTTATTATTATTATTTAGAGAGCAAAGAAGCTTGATTGCAAGGTGTAGACCCTATTCATTGGAAATTTTGTTGCAGAACTTTAGTCCTGAGCAAAAACAGGTTGTTGAAGAAATGGTTTTGGAGGTTTATTACATCTGAAATTGAAAACTCTTAATCGTCAAATGCTACCTTGGCTTGTTGAAAACTTCAATAGTGGTAGCTGCATGTTTACCATCGCTAGTGGTAAAGAATTTGTTGTTACTAGAAATTAGGGGTGTTCAAATCCGGGTACTTGTTTATTTGTCCCATGTCCGAACCGAATATCTCGGGTACCCGGAACATAGGGTACCCGGATTTTTGAATGCTTGTAATTAATTTGCTCCCAAAAGGTAAAAAATTGAAAAACAATTTAGATCTACTACCCAAACTCCACACAATCGAACAACCAAGATACAAAATGACCAATTACACAAAGCTTTGATTCAATAATAATAATAAAATTTAAAATATACAAAGAATTAGAAGAAAAAAAAAATATAAATAGAAATTGCATTAGCATCAAGTTATCAAGGAACTAGATCTTACATAGTTACATATGCGAATAAATAAATAAATTTATAAACAAAAAAAAAATATTTGGTACAGTTGGGCAAAGTAGCAGCGACCACCAACATAGTTATTATTGTTGGGCAAAGTAGAAGCGACCACCACCGACGACGGAGTTACTTAAAGCAGCAGCGAGCCTCAGACGGAGGTGGCAAAGCGGCGGTCGGAGTGGGGATTGCATATTGAGAGTGAGGGAATTGAATGAGAAGGCGATTGAGAATCGATTTTGAGAGTTTGTGAATAGACAAGTAGAAGAAGCAATGGAAGTAGGAAGAACATAGAAGGAAATCAAGGATGAAGAAGGAAGGAAGAGAGAGAGAGAGAGGAACAACGTAAGAGGAAGAGAGAGAGAAACGGCGGAGAGAGAGAGAGAGAAAGAGAGAGATAAAATGATAACCCTAATATTGAAAATGGGCTGGGCTTAGTTTACCAAGTTTAGTAGCGTTTTTTTTTAATTTTAATTTGGTATTCGGGTACCCGTTTCTGAAAAAATGCGCCCCATGTCCCGACCCGGATAGAAGACAATTTTCCCAGGTCGGGCACCCGACTCGAAAAAACTGTTTTTTCTCCTAAATTTCCCATCGGGTATTTACCAGGTCATCGGGAAATTGGGTCTGGACAATCAGGTCGGGTTTTTTTGAACACCCCTACTAGAAATGATATATGCAATGTGTTTTGCTTGCCTTTGAGTGATATTTGCGTTCCTGAACTTAATAAAAATTCTGAGGATGAAAGTGTAGATAAACGTATCATTCAGGCATGGAGATCTGATTATGGTCTTTTTGGTAAGCAACCTCATCATTTGTCATAATTGGAGTCTCGGATGGTTGATTTGGTTGATGGAGGGGAAGAATTTAAGAGGTTTTTTGTTCTTCAAGCTATGTCTAGCTTTTTAGCTCCTACTACTAATAGGACTGTTTCATTAAAGTTGTTAAAAGCTGTTGAAAAAGTTGATTAAATTAAAACTTTCGATTGGTGTTCATATGTTTTGAAAAAATTAAAGAAGGTTGTTCAGAAGTATAAGGATGATGAAACTGCTCAAAATGTTAGTGGTTGTTTGTTGGCTTTGCAAATTATGTATTTTCATCGTCTACATTTTCAAGGTGAAAAGGAAAGTAGTACTCTTCCTTTGATTCAACATTGGACAGATGTAAAGATTAAGAAGCGGATTAAGTTAGAGATCAAAGCTGGTGGTTATGGGCAGGGACCGTTGGATACTTTTACATATCCTGTGTCACAGCTTAATTTTAGGGAAACTGTTTTTAAGCCAGCTCCTACTTTGGGTTATGATAAGGGTGCTTCTACAAGTGGTGCCACTGGCCGCATTGTTGCATTTGAGCTTCCAAAAGGTATTATGACTGATGAAGAAATTAAAGAAATTTCAACTGATGTAAGTGTTCTGTTTTCTTATATGTTTAGTTATTATTACTTTATGGCTTAAAAGTTACCCTTTTGTGTACAAAAGTTACCCTTTATTTGCACCAAAGTTACCCTTTATATGCATTAAAAATATCCTAAATATTAAGTTAAAAGGGTAACTTTATGCATATAAAAGGATAACTTTATGCATTTAAAAGGGTCACTTTAAGCATATATTTTGGATTTTTATTTATTTTATTATTTTTATTTGTAACATTTATTTATTTTTCTTTGTTTATATGTTTGTAGGTTGTTCATGAAACATTTCTTTTGTTTAAAAGAAATATGGATGTTTTATTATTTGTTCAATCAACTGGTTTTCAAACCTTGAATGATCTGATTACTTCTCGCGGAAGTGTTTCATTATCTTATGGTGATTCTGTTTCACTTTCTCAAACTGAACAACTACTCTCTGATCCTCATTATCTGAAGATTTTAGATGGTTTAATTGATGAGTGTAATAAAATGAAGTATGTACATGATTTGTTTCGCGGTTTTTATGAACCTACAGAAGGTAATAAAGATGTTGTTCCTGAAAAAGAACCTGCACAAGGTTTCAATGAAAATATTCCTAAGGACGATGACAATGGTCATGGAAAAATAGTTAATGAAGGTCTTAATGGTTCTGGACCTTCTGCTATCATTCCTGGTCCTGCTGAAAATATTCCTGTTGGGCATATTGATCAAAATGAACCTGCTCGACGTATCATCAGAGCAAATAAATCTCTATGCTCTCTGGATTGTGGACCAGTAGGTGTGCAGGTGCCTTTTGTAACTCTGTTTTTGAAGAGCAATGCTCGTATTTTCAGGAATTTGCCTCAGTTACATTTGGAAATTCTCGATTATTGTTTGCTGAAGGATGTTTCAATGAATAGGAAGTTATGTGTCATTTTTTATGATAATTATTTTTTTATCTGTTTTTTTTCTTATATATATATATATATATATATATATATATATATATATATATATATATATATATATATATATATTAATGCTGATCTTATTTTTTTATTGTTTGAGTGAAATCCTTGTTACTTTTAGAATGAACTTTTTAATTCCAAGAGAAGACATGGTGTCCCTTGTTGCTCCACTCAGGATTTGATGGTGCATTATTGATTGCTACTGCCTGTATTTGAATGAGAAAGCATGTTTTGAGGCTACTGGTCCTCGAAAATTCTTTTTTGGTGTTAGGTAGCGTGTAAGTTATTTCATTCTTTTTTTATATATATTTTAACACATTTACTTTATATATATATAATTGAGATCTTATACTTTAATAGTTTTCATTCTTGCATGTTTGTGACAATATTGGCAAAGGTAACATTTCTAGTGATGTTAAGGATTTGCACGATCTATGGGAAGGTTGGGTTAGCTATGAGAATCCAAAATGTGATATAATGGATGCTGATCTGGTATATTTATGCTAAACTTAATGTCATAAAATTTAAAGAGTTCTGTTTATGATATGCTCTGTCTAAATCTCTTTTAATTTTGCTGTTTCAGATCTATTTTCCTATTCTTATTGAGAATCACTACATTTTTTATGTTATTGATCATACAAAAGAGTTGGTATATTATCTTGACAACATTATCTGGAGTGATTTTGCTCTTGTTTATACAAAAGAATTGTGACAAACATGGTATGATTGTGTTTATTTTTTGTTATGTTTCTGTTGATTCATTGTTTCCATTTTAACTTTTTTGATTTTAATGTATTCTAAACTTTTATATTTTATGTCAGTGTTTTCAAATGGGTGCTTTTCTTGGCAAAAGAAATCATCCAAAGAGTTCTCAGCTACCTTCTTATGGTTTTGAAGTTGTTGAGTTGGAATGGAGAAAAGAAAAAGTTGACAATTTGGACTGTGGGGTCTTTGTCATGTATCATATGCTCCATTTTGTTGGCGAATCGTTCAAATTAAATGAACTCAAAACAGTAATTATCTATATAGTTTCTGTAGTTTTTTCCTTTCTAATGCTTTTATTAATTACATATTGATAATTTTTTTTTTCCTGTTGTGAGATTATTGAGAGGAAATTTCTACGAGGAGAGATCTGTACCACACTAGTGTTGTGTGATTTGAATGAATCTAGGAATGATGTGTTGTCAGAATTACCCAAGTTCAACGAGAAGAAGAAAGATCCTGCTTATGTCAATGGAGTTGAAGAAAGATTAAAGGCTGCAATTGCTGAGAAGAAGAAGAGAGAAACAGAAGAAAGAAAAATGGCAGCAGAAGCAGCAGCAAAGGCAGAGGCAGAAGAAGAAAAGACCAAAGGAAAAAGGTCAAAAAAACATGCAAAAAAGTTTACTCCTTCTAAATAGTGAAATAATTGATAGTTATTAGCTGATTAGGTCAGGGGTTTTTTTTAACAATGAAAAAACTTAATGTATGTGCATACATTAAGTTCAATGATGTAATTAAACTTAGTGTAAAGTCTTTGGTTGTTTTTTTGGAATACTGATGTATGTGCATACATAAAGTAATTAAAAGGTTTATTTTTATGTTTTTTATGGGGTAACTTTTATGAAGATAAAGGATAACTTTTATTTATAGAAAGGGTAACTTTAAGCAAGAAAATGGTAGATTTAATTGTTAGAAAGGGTAACTTTAGCTATGAAAATGGTCACTTTTATGTAGAAAAAGGATCACTTCTATTCATGAAAAAGTTCACTTTTATGTAAATAGTTTATTATGTGAAAAGGGCCACTTTTTTCTGTAAATTAAAAGGGTCACTTTTTTCTGTTTAAAGGGTCACTTTTTTCTTGGAAAAGGCTCATTTTTTTTAAAAGGGTCCCTCTTGATTTAAACGTTTAACTAAATAAAGATATGCTAATAATAGTACTAATCACATTTTCATTAAACTAGTCACATAGTAAAAAAATATATAGTTTTAGAATACAAAGTACATTAATTTTGAAAAAAAAAATGATCTAAAAAAGTTCCTAAAAGAGTCTCAAATTAGGTGTTTTAGATCCAAATTTTGAATGTGGAGGTGGCAGTGCTGGTTTTCTTTTTCTCTTGCTTTTTTCAAGACCTCCTTTTGCTCTCTTGCTTCTTCCTTTTGTTACAGCCCTTTGTGGATCAAGTATTGTTGGTACACTTGTGCTTGTACTCGATGCCAAAGAAACATCATCATTGCCGTGATTGCTGTCTGCCACATTAGGAATATTAGAAGCAGCTTCTGCACTTTCTCTCTGGGTAGCACTAGCAAGTAAGTCTTCCACCATTTTAAGACTGTTTCTGAAACTTTATTCCATAAATTCTCTTGTTTCTTCATTTTCTTGACTCTTTAAGATTAGATTGTAGTATTTCCTTATCATTGTTTGTCTCCATGGAATATATTGATGTGTAGGATCCTGATTCTTCAACCTATCCCATGCCTCTGTTTTTTCAAACTTAGCCATCTTTTTGAAACATACTTGTCTGGTATTCTTGTTACTGAATGCAAGTGTAGAATTCTGATGCAATGATAACATAACCATCCAGATGCTTCAAAATTTTTGCAAGTACACCGTACATTCTGGCTCTCATGTATATAGTTTACTTGATGTGCAGACCATGGCTTGTCTTCCAGGGCTACCTGATAAAGTAGAAATTCTTCATTTCTTCCTATCATTTGAACAGTTGTTGCCATAGAGTATCCAAACTCCTCTTTAAAATCTCTAAAGAGTGACAAAGTGAAAACCTGTTCACCAAAATCATTTAGCTACATTTAAACTGCTATAATTTATTTGTAATTTATGTACTTATCAGTTAACTTTTTACCTGTGCAACATGTTTTAGCATTCCAGACAGTGGCAATGAAGTGAATGATATTGACTTGCTGTAGGTAAATTCATCATATTTCTCTGTGCTTCTCCAATGATTGATTATTTTCTTAAATATCGTATAAAATTATGTCAAGGTAGTTGCTTTACTTGCTCTGAATCCTATTACATGATTAGTGCTTTCACTCCTTTGTGACAATAAGATTCCTGCTAAAAAGAAATATCTACTAAGGGCAGGACACCGTTTCTCTTTCAACTCGTACACTCTTTGGTACCAAGAGTGTGCTGTCAACTCATATTTCTGCATCATTGCTTGCCATTTTGCTTCAAATTCTTGTTTTGTCACACACATCTTTAAGCACTGGTTGAATGCATACTTGAATTCTTTGTCTTTTTTAAGAGCTCCAAATCTGGTTATGGCATTTTATTCCAAATGCCAGATACAAAGTCTATGCCTTGTATTAGGAAGCACCTACATTGAAAATAAAGGGGTCACTTTATGCTGTTAAAAGGGTCACTTTATGCTGTTAAAAGGGTAACTTTATGCAATTAAAAGGGTAACTTTATGGGATAAAGGAAAACATTATTGTAAGAGTTTAAAATCTATAAAATGTAAATATAAATCTTTTACCTGCTCAATTGCATTTGCCATTGCTTGGTCCTGATCAGTGAATATTGAAGTTGGTGTTCTATTCTCCATAGCTTTTAAGAATGTTTCTAGTAGCCACACAAATGAATCTGTTTTTTCATCCTCAATAAAACCACATGCAAACATACAATTATGCCAGTGATTATTTATTCCAACAAATGGAGCACATATAAGAATATATTTGTTGGTTCTGTATGTTGTATCAAAGACAAGCACATCTCCATATATCCTATAGTCTTTTAGCATCATTAAATCTCTCCAAAAGATATTAGAAATTCTTCCTTCCTTTTCTAACTTCACTTTAAAAAAGAAGTTTAGATCCTTTGATTGTTCCTGATTTAAAATGTTCACTAAAGTTTGAGCATCTCCAGCCTTAATTTGTTCCATTCTTAACCTTGAGCAAAAATTCAGGTGATCTACAACACTATGACCTACATTCTGTTCTCCTCCAGCCTCTGTAGCCATATAATTGTAAGTGTCCATTGTAGTTAGACCTGAAGATTTCATTGTTTTTATTGCTTCAGCTTTTTCTTCTGTCATTTTTCTTTCAGAACGATGCAAATAATGCTACTGTGACCTTGTTAGCTCATGGTTATGCTGAATAACATGAGCAACTACCTCAAACTTTCCTTCTTTATTCACTTTTGCTCTTATGCATGCCTTGAAATTCGATCTTGTAATGGCTACTTGTCTTGGCTTCTTGTTTTTACATTCACATCCTCTTCATTAACCATTTCAACTAACTTTGCTTTCTTGTAACCTGAATTTCTCTTTCCTTCAGCAGAACACACATAATTTTTCTCAGTTACTATTTTTGTGTGTGTCTGGTATCTATTTGTATGTTTTCGTATTGAAAACCTCAGTATAGCAGCATGTTTTTCATACAATTCCACACCAAAAAATGAACCTCTAAGATCTAAACCAGAAGCATGAATTGGATTTGTATCTGTGATTTAATACAGATATATCAGATTATAACCAGAGGCAGCATATCATTCAATTTAGAGGAAACAAAATGGTAACATTTTTTCGAAAATAGGGTCACTTTTATTCATGAAAAGGGTAACATTAAGGCATACAAAGGGTTACTTTTTGCATACAATCTGAATTTTCTGCATACAATCTTAGGGTAACATTTGTGCATAAATAGGTTCACTTTTATGCATGAAAAGGGTAACTTTAAGGCATACAAAGGGTTACTTTTCTGCATACAATCTTAAGGAAACATTTGTGCATAAATAGGGTCACTTTTATGCATGAAAAGTGTAACTTTAAGGCATACAAAGGGTTACTTTTTGCATACAATCTGAAATGTTTATAGAAATTACCTTCAGTTGCATTTGATTTGGTTGTTTGTTCTGAATTTGAATCAATTGATTTGCCAGGAACCACTTGATTTTCTGCATTCTCAATTGTTTCTTCTACATTCTCAATTGCTTCTTCTGCATTGTTAATTACTTCTTCTGCATCGTCTCCATTGTTTGGATTGTTGAATATTGGTACGAATTCATTTCCAAAACTCTTAGTTTCTTCTTCTTCTATAATCGATCGATTTAAACCGATTTCAAATTCAGTTTCAATTTGCCTCTGTTTTTGTAGCAATTCGTGGATGAGATTGCTACAATTTGTGGTATCGAAAGTCGATTTTTCCATTGATGATCGAATTCTCCAATTAGTGCGTTTTCTCACTTTCTCTCTTCTCAACTGATGATTGAATTCCGCAATTTGTAAGTTTTCTCACTTTCTCTGCCTTAATTGATGATCGAAATTTTCAATTTTTGCGTTTTTTCACCTTTTTTCTTCTCAGTTGATGATCGATTTCTACAATTTTTGCGTTTTCTCACTTTCTTTCTCCTCAGTTGATGATCAAGAGCTGCGTTTTCTCACTTTCTCTCTCCTCTATTGTTGTTCTGCTTTTTTTTTTTTATTTTTTTTATTTTGAGGTATTAAGTTTCGCGATTTTTTTTTAAAAACCTCGTAAATGTGTGGCACGTGCAAACAGTCCGATGTACAGTAAAAATATTGTACACCGGGTGCATGCAAAATGGATTGATCTAGCAATATGATATTTAAAAACAATTGACTATTTTATATAAATATATATATAGAAATTTATAATCAATGCTAATCGATTTAGTGTAAAAATTCAAACAAACGTGTCAATTATTCAGAAACTACGATAGTATATAGTATTATATTTTTTTTTAATCAGCATTTTTGGTAGATCTTCTGTTGTAGAGTTACCAAATTTTATATGAGGAAGTCCCAGTTTATCTCCTTAATAAACAAAATTTGTTTTTTTTTTGAATAGCAAAGATATTTCGTTAATTAAAAGTCATACGACATCTACAATAGAGATTCGACGTTAACAAATACATAAGATATTGAATCAAATAGAATTTTCCTTCATAAAAACTACGATTGTCGAGTAGATCTTGCACTGCGGAGCATCTCCCGCTTATATCGCTGAAAATTACAGTCTTGTTGGAGAGACAATCTAACGATCCTTTGTAGCCGTGAGGATGTTTTCCTTCTGATTTATCTGTTCGTATTCGAAAACTTGATAACTTTTTCACCTACGAAATAATTGCATGACAATCCATTAGATCTGCTACTGTGGATTCAAAACTAAGAAATTTCTCCCTCAAAAAGAGGAGATAAACCTTGTCTTTCGAAGGAGGTCGAAAAATCCTTGTCTTTCGAAGGAGATCGGAAACCCTTTCTTTCGAGGGAGAAAATTTCCTCCCAAAAGGAGGAAGCATTATTATAAACCTAGAAAACAATAAAGAAACAAGGATTGCAGCTTTCCACCGATTAAAATCGATGGAAGCCCCTTCAAAAATCAACAATGGAGGCTAGGGTTTTGGAGAGAGAAAGGAGGAGAGAGGTAAAGCTATATAAAGTTAATATAAACAAATTTTGTTTGTTAAGCGGCAAAATTGTAATTAATTAAATAAGCAATTTTGTCTAGTCAGCATGTCATTTTGGTAAATAAATCAAAATTAATGGGACCCAAATATGACAAAAAAATTGTTGAACATTTTGTTATTTTGTCTAGTCATCATGACCTTTTGGTAAATAAATAAACAATAACTGCGGGACGTGTATATGACAAAAAGTTGATTTATTTACAGTTTTGCTATTTTATAAATATTTTTTGTTTATCAAGGAGATAAAAATTTATTTTCTCATTTTATATGCAATATTATCATCTTAATTAGTTTTTCATTTTATTTCCTTCGTATAGCTGTACATGAACCATTTTGATACTTAGTACTTTTCATATACTTGTTCAATTCACCATAAAAAATAACATTCAGTAAAATTAATTCCAGTTCAATAAAAATAAGTTCAGTTTAGTAAAAATAAGTTCAGTTCAGTAAAAATAATTTTAGTTCAGAAAAATTTATTTCAGTTTAGTAAAAATCAGTAAGTCTAAAGAAGAAATATATTAGAATCAGTAAAAATTTAGTTCAGCAAAATTAATTTCAATTGTGTAAAAATATTTTCAGTTCAGTGAAAATAATTTAACTTCAGGAAAATAATTTCAATTCAGTTTAATTAATATCAGTTCAGCAATATTAAGGTGAAGTGAAAGGGGTCTAACTTTATTAATTACATGTATGAATAAATGTTATAACTTAGTTTTTAACTGTTTTGGTTTAATTTCAAAAGATTTTCTAGAATATATATATATATATATATATATATATATATATATATATATATATATATATATATATATATATATATATATTCTAGAAAATCTTTTTTATTATTATTATATTTTTCATCATGTAATAAAAGTACTTAATAATGGTAAAATATGAATAGTGGCAAACTTAGGGCCTGTTCTCATACGTTGAAATTCAGTTCAGTTTAGTTTAGCCCAGTTTATTTCAATTCATTTCTTGTCTAATGATATTGCTAATGATATAAAGCCAAATTTCATTCTTTTAAGCGCTTATTATAACGAAGATAATAATAATAATAACAATAATAATAATCAGTAAATGATAATAATAATCAATAAATAATAATAATAATCAATAAATAATAATAATCATAATAATAATCACTAAATAATAATAATAAATAATAATAATAATAATAATAATAATAATAATAATAATCAACAAATAATAATAATAATAATCAATAAATAATAATAATAATAATCAATAAATAATAATAATAATAATAATTATAATAATAATAATAATATAATAGTGTATTTTTCTTAAATATTTTAATATGCATATTTATATATACACATATGTATAATAATAAATAATCAAATATCACTAATCCGTAGTTAAAAATCACTAATTAATATGTTCAGTTCAGTTCAATTCAGTTCAGCTCAGTTCAGTTCAGCTCAGCTCAGTTCAGTTCAGTTCAGTGCGGCTCAGTTCAGTTCAGTTCAGCTCAGCTGAGTTCAGTCAATAAAATTCAGTTCAATTCAGCTGAGTTCAGTAAATGAAAATAGGCCCTTAATTAATACATTAAAGTCCAAAAGACCCAAGGCATGACTTAATTACCAATGTTGTCGAGCTAAAAAAGCATGGTAAAAATGATTCACTAATTCATCATTTTAGGACCACAAATAAATTTATGTGAAGTATACGTGGAATTGTAATTTGTAATTATATCTTGATATTTTAAACTTTTAATTTGGATATGGATTGATATATTACATCATAAGATTATCCGATTGAATTTCACATAATCATGCATATATTCTTCAAGACCATTAGTCCATATGTTCAAAAAGTGATAAAATCAATGTCATTCATGCGGTGGTTTAACTTTCAATTAAAATTTTAGGTATATTTATGGAACTTATTCTTCTTACGTACGTGTGTGGATCATAGGTGCACCCCAGTAATACAATTGATGTTAACCTTGTGGCTTTAAAGTGCTATCAAAGTTGTATACTTCTCATTGGTCCCATGCATTTTTAAACTTATGTTCATCACATCATTTGTGGTTTCAAACTAGAGACATAAAGGTTTTTTTGTTTAGTGTGTCGATACAAACTCACTAATAATCTTGGGTGCGAATGTTTATTGTTGATATATCACTCTTTATATTGAAATGTACTCAGCATTTAATTTAGGAAGAAGATGATATATTACCAGGGGCGGAGCTAGGGTGATACAAGGGGGACAGCTGTCCCCTCACTTTTAAAAAAATAAATAAATAAAAAAATTTTGCTTAATCATATATGAGTTTAAATGCATGCATAGAATAGAGACAAAATCTAGACAGCGCAATGGTAAAGTCTCACTTATTTGTCTCACCTTTAAATGACGAGAGATCAAACCCAGCTAGGCGGCTATTTAATTTTTAGCCTTTACATTTAGCTTTTGACCTTTTTTTCTTTTCTTTAATTATACTAAGTTGTAGGGAATATTTCAAGCGTTAATTCCCTAGATTGAACCCCAATGTGATCATATACTAAAGTACGGTGGCGTCCAAAGGGAAAGAAGATAGAGCAAAAGAGTCACCAACAAGTTTTTTTAATGAACTTGTAAACCGTTCACGAGGTGAAGGTTACACCCCTTAACGATCCAAGAGATCGTCAACTCCATAAGGTCTTGAACCAAATAGGGTTCGGGGATGAAGGTACAAATCCAACCTAAAGGAGATTGAACCTGCCCTAATAATAAGCCTCTACTTTATTCAGATCGTATTCATGTGCGCTTTCTGACTAACATACAAGCAATAGGATTAACCCTAAACATGTTTATCTATGTTGGTTGAATATTAATGCACAAACAAACTATTATTGGCGATCACTTGAATTATAATCATATTAACCCTAAACAAGATTATTAATTATCTTATTCAGCGTGATTACAAGTACAAATTCCCTTTAAACATGCATAAAGGCGTGATCAAGCAATAAATATCAAGCAACATAATAAAAATCATGAATAAATTATAATAATCATCATTATAACAATAATAACAATTATAAAAATAATCATAATAACGCTAAAGCATAATAATAGCAAGATCCTAGGCATGATACTAACAAGATTAATAACAAACCCTAGCATGTCACTAAACAATAAAACTCAAAGAATTAACCCTAACATGATACTATTATGAATATTAGGAAGAGAATAAAAGGCATCGCAAGAATCATAATTAATTTAAGGAACTTATTCCTTACCCTAAACACGATACTAGGAATATCATAATAACATCATAATATCAATAAAAACCATCAAAATACTTACTTTGATGCCTCGTACTTCTTTCTAATAAACAAAATACACACGTTAGTAACTTCAAGGAAAATAATAAAACAACAATTAAATTAAATGATTGAAATAGAGATTTGGGACCAAACACTCAGAAATAAAACCTTTCACGTCTAGGGCGAAGGCAACTTCGAATATGCTAGGTGTATCTAGGTCTAATGAATGCGGAATTTTGTATTTGAGAAAAGGCTAGTTTAGAAAAAAAAAAAAGAGAAAGTAATCAAGAAAAACTTGATGAGAGTTGGTGAGAGAGAGAATTGGTGATCGTAGGTGATTGAAAACGGAGTTTTTACGACGTTATTTATAAAGAAAATCAGCCAAAAGATAAAATATCAAAAACAGAGTTCTGACGCAAATAAAATTGGATTAGCGCCAACGCTGGCTATTGGCGTCAGACGCCAACATTAGCGCCAGGCGCCAATGCTAGCGCCAAGCGCTTAGCATAGCGCCAGGCGCTACAGCTGGCGTTTGGCGATGATTCAGAAATTCACGCGTTTTCTTAAAATCAGATAAAAATTGCCGTACAGGAGGATAAAATCGTATTTCCCTCAAAAAATGTTCTTTGATTTTAATTAAAACTCTGAAAAGTCAACAAAAGTCAATTTATCAATGCTAATTGAATCAGGAATGAAAAGAACCTTCTAGAAGAATCTAGAAGACTAAAACCATTCCTAATTGCATTAGGAATGATAAAGCTATATTAGGCCCTCCTCTAGATCATTGGGCCGCATATAAGGCTCAAACCGGGCCCAATTTAGTAATTTTGCCACAACTTCCTCAATATTCATCGGAATTGGGCTTATAATTTATCGTTGGAAAGCTCTTGTCAAGCCCCATCCAACGACACTATTATTGGACCCATATCATGGACCAACAAAACTGTATTGGCTGTTTTTTTCTTAAAATAAGTTTTCAAAAACAGAGAGAAGAAAAAAGAAATTAAAATCATCCGCAACACTAAGCTTTCCACGCTTTCACTTCATTCGATTATGATTCGACGCGAAAGGTACTCATCACCGGGTTTGGTTTTGGGGAGACACAAATGGGTTTCTACATAAGTACAAAATTTTATGTATAAGACTATTTAGCTTTTTTTTTCCTTAACATCACATTATTGTACTAATAGGGAATTATGATAAGTGCATAATATTACTTATATTATCTTATGTTCAAATTCGTCAAAAATTCAAACTCGGCCATTTGTAAATTTTTTTAAAGATCAGTCATTGTTCAAGCTAAGTACTAGTAAGGTAATTTTTTACTTGTCAAAAAAAAAGAATAAAAAAAATTTGGTATTGTTTTAAAAAATAATAAAAAAAATTTACTGGTAAGGTATATCGAAGGAGCAAGAATTAGTATAAGATGTAGGCGTTTTTTACTTTATACTTTGGATATTTGAGTTGTAAAGCTTTAATAATAAGACTAACTACCAAAGCTAATTCTCCCTTGAGAGAGAGGACAACCCACCTTGCGAGAGATGACTCCCTACCATTGTTTTCGTGGTAATTCTCCGGCAATATGGCCGACGATTTGATCGAACAGTTCTCTAATCTACGACTTAATGAAGAAGAGAATGATATTGTTGATTTCAGAGAAGTGGATTCAACGGAACAGGACACTACGGTTTCCCTAATGCTAGTTGGAAGACTTTTGATGGAACAAAGTGTGAATATTGATGCTTTCAAGAGGACAATTACCCAATCATGGTCGATGAAAGGGAAGGTTTTGATTAGAAATCTTGGACCTAATCAATTTGTTTTCCAATTTTTCCATTGGCATGATAAGGAGAAGGTTCTTGCTGGTGGTCCTTGGTGATTTGAACAAAATCTTTTAATCCTTAATTCAATTAAGGGTGATGAACAGCCAAACGAGGTTAGCCTTATACATGCTCCTTTTTGGATTCGCTTTGAAAATTTGTCGTTCAATTGCCGCTCTGATGCTCATATTAAAGCTATAGCTTCGATTCTTGGTGAAATAATAGAAATTGAAGATGACTTTCTTGGTATTGGTAAGAATCGTAGGGTAAAGATTATGCTGGATGTTAATAAACCCCTAAGGGGATTTTGTACGGTTAAAAATAGGGAGGGAAATCTTGTCGAAATTCCATTGAAATATGAAAGACTCCCTTTCTTCTGTTTCTCATGCGGGAGTATGGGACATAGCGAGCGAGATTGTATTAATTTGTCGGATGATGATTGAATTGATCAGGGGCTAGGATGGGGAACGTGGCTGAAAGCTTCTCCTATGAGAGGTGAAAAAACAAAGTGATGAAGAGGTCAGAGAACTTCAAGGTGCTAAAAAACTGTTGTTTGTGCCGAAACAATCTCATGATATGCATGACATGGAAGACATGAGTATGGTGCGCAGGGGAAAGGGATTGACAGTGTTGAAGGAATTTGAAGGGGGGAACAATGAGAAGGTAGCAAGAAGTATGTTGCGTTTGAATGAAAGGGTAGGAGAAAGGAATGTGATGGTAGGGGATGTGCTTAAAGGGGTGGTGAAGGTTGGTGTGGCAGTAAATGATGGGGGATTAGAGAGTGAAGTCCTTTATGGGGGGGAAGTGGGGTTACTTGGGGATTTGGGACAAGGGGTTGACTCAAATCCAATGATGGTGGAAGATACCCAGGGGGCTTTAAATGTTGCTGATGATGGCAGAGAAAAGGGGAAGAGAGAGGAGAGTGTGAAGTGAGGGGATGGTGTGACAATAAATAATAGTGGGATACCGACTTTTAATATTGGGGCAGGGCATAATTATTCTCATTCAATAAAAAGAACAAAAAAGAAGGTGAAAATTGTTTCAGTTGATAAGATGAAGGGTACGACAATGCTTATTGATGACAATGGGGGCAGAAAAGAAAAGAAAAGAAAGGGAGGGGACTGTGGAAGGGGAACAGGTGGAAGGGGGAGGTGGTGTGAAGAGGTTGAAGAGAGGATGTGACAGAGTTGATGCTAATCTTGAATTTACAGTAGCGGATGTTGGCGATGACCAACACCGCGAAGAATAATGAAAATCCTAGCGTGGAACTGTTATGGGCTTAGCAACCCATTAACAGTTAAGGTTCTCCAGGATTGGTGTTGGAGAGAGAGGCTAAATGTATTTTTTGTTTCGGAAACTAAGATTGATTCACAGAGATTAGAGTTGATCAGGAATAGATGTGGTTTTACTAATGGTTTGTGTATTAGTAGTTCTGGAAGATCCGGAGGTATTGGGTTATGGTGGAGAGATTTTTCCTTAAATATTAGTAGTTACTTTGAGCATCATATTGTGTGGTATGTAATGCGGAGAATGTTCCGACATGGATATTAGTGGGTATTTATGGGTGGCCGGAAGCTACTAATAAGCACTTGATGTGGGATTTGATGTGGTCTACTTATGCTTCTTCATCTCTTCCGATTGTGATGTTTGGGGATTTTAATGAGATTCTTGGCATGCATGAAAAAGATGGTGGTGCTATTCGTGGAGAAAGATAGATCGATGCATTTCGAGAGGCTATTGACGATTGTGATTGTAGAGATTTGGGATACAAAGGCAATGTCTATACATGGCAAAGAGGTACATCAATCGAGACACTTGTTCATGAAAGACTTGATCGACATGTAGCTAGTAGCGGGTGGTGTTCCTTATTTCCGTCGTTTGAGGTAATTTACCTTCAAATATGCCATTCTGATCATGCACCAATTTTATTGAAATTTGGGGAAAGCGAGGTGGAACAAAAAAAGAAAAAAAAAATTCAGATTTGAGTCGCTTTGGTTGTCAAAAGAAGAGTGTGGCAAGGTGGTGACTGATGCGTGGCTCGTAGGGGCTGGAGGTCCGATTCATGAGAGGATCGCAAGGGTGGCTGAGGGACTGTCTTCGTGGGCTTCCACTACATTTAGGGAGATTAAAAAGAAAATTAAGAAAGCAAAATCTCGGCTTCAAGAAGTATAGGGGAAGCAATTGGATGCTCGTCGATTGAGTTTGTGTAACAAAATTGCTCAAGAACTCAGTGAACTCCAAAGGCTTGAAGAATCATATTGGCATGTACGATCAAGAGAAAATGAGTTGCGCGATGGTGATAAAAACACAAGTATTTTCACCATAAAGCAAGTCAGAGAAAAAAGAAAAATACTATTGCCGGCCTTTATGATGAGAACGGGGTACGGAAGTCGACGAAGAATGATATGGATGGCATTATTGCAGGTTACTTTGGCGATTTATTTTCGTTAAGTAGGCCAACTGATTTTGAGGAGGATTTATCTGGTATTGAGTATGAAATGAACATTGAAATGAATTGATATACTTGATACGGAGCCGATGGCAGAGGAAATTAAGGATACTTTGTTTCAGATGCACCCAAATAAAGCTCCTGGTCCGGATGGAATTCATGCCCTCTTCTTCCAGAAATTTTGGAGTATTATTGGTGGTGATGTTGTCAGATTTGTGCAATCTTGGTGGAAGGGTGAAATCGATCTTTCGGAGGTAAATCGTACTTGCATTGTTTTAATTCCGAAATGTGATGAACCTAAGAAGATTTTTGAATTTAGGCCTATCATTTTATGTAATGTGTTATATAAGATCATTTCAAAAACCCTTGCGAATAAATTGAATCCTATGCTTGGTTCTCTTATTTTGGAAAATCAGAGTGCTTTTGTCCCGAATCGACTAATTACGGACAATGCTCTAATTTCTTTCGAAATTTTTCATTCTATGAAAATAAAGGGGGAAGGTAGAGATGGCAATGTGGCTCTGAAGCTTGATATGAGAAAAGCATATGATAGAGTAGAATGGGTCTTTATTGAGAAAGTTATGTTACAGATGGGGTTCAGAGCAGCTTGGATCATAGAATTCTACAATGTTTATCGAGCGTCTCTTTCTCCTTCAACTACAATGGGGTAATTTCTGGCGCTCTTATTCCATCTAGGGGACTCCGACAAGGGGACCCAATATCACCGTACTTGTTTCTTATATGTGCGGAGGATTTCTCTACTCTAATTTCCATGGCGGCATCAGGTAATTTGATACATGGAGTTAATATTTGCAGGGGAGCACCTAGGGTGTCTCATCTTTTCTTTGCAGATGATAGCATTTTATTTGCGAGGGCTAATTTGCATGAATGTTCTAAAATTGCTGATATAATTAGTACATACGAAAGAGCATTCGGTCAGAAAGTCAATCTAAGCAAAACCGAAGTAGCTTTCAGCAAATGTGTGAAGTTGGAGAGAAGAAAGGAAATTATTGAAACTCTTGGTGTTAGAGAAGTGGATAGACATGAGAAGTATTTGGGGTTGCCGACTCTTATTGGGAGATAAAAAAAAGCAGTCTTCACTTGTCTCAAAGAGCGTATTTGGAAGAAACTTCAAGGGTGAAAGGGGAAATTATTATCTTGGCCTGGTAAAGAGATATTAATTAAGGCGGTGGCACAAGCAATTCCAACTTACATGATGAGTATTTTTAGGATTCCGGATTGTCTCATCGATGAAATTCACTCAACTCCGGCCCGATTTTGGTGGGGTTCGGATGGCTTGAATAGGAGGATTCATTGGCATAGATGGTAAGACTTTTGTCTTCCTAAATCAAAGGTGGAATGGGATTTAGAGACCTATAGTGCTTCAATTTGGCTCTCCTCGCTAAGCAAGGATGGAGGTTATGTGGGGATGATAATACAATGCTACAACAAATTCTCAAAGAAAAGTATTTTAAATATTCTGATTTTTGTGGTGCTTCAAGAGGATTTGATCCGAGCTATTCGTGGAGAAGTATTTGGGGGGAAAAATCTTTCCTCCTTGAGGGTTAATTTATAATGGAGATTGGGTAATGGCTCCTCAATTAAGGTCTGGGAAGAGGAATGGTTAGATAGGGATGTAGGAATTTATATGTACTACGCAGCGAAAATAATATGAATCATATTCAAACAAGTACCAATCCCAAGAATCACATGCGTAACACACAAGACACATAATCATACCTTTGACGCGTGAATTCCACGAAGCTATTCGATAGGCATATCAGGGAGAGAATAGAGCCCCAAGCGTTACTCCTCTACTTAGTCCACGAGATTCGAACGAGCCGTCCACCAATACTAGATTGGTCGAGTGATTGAGCAAAACCGCGATCACCACCTTTATGGACAACCGACCACCGCACGAACTACCACCACCACGACACACCACCGGCACCTAGGAGGAGGAGAGAGCCGTGTGAGAGAGAGGACTTTGAGTGGGTTGGGTTTCGTGTTTGCTAATTAGGGTTTGATCACACTGATCAGTTAATTCCTTACTTCCTGCAAACCTAGGCACCTAGTCTATTTATAATCTCGTTATAATTAGAATAGGGAACGAAGCCCAAAACCACTTCTTAATCCCCATATGGCCGGCCACCTAGAGTGATGAGGCCCATGATGGGCCTCGTCCTATAATGCTCGATCTAGCAACTTTGTGTGACCTTATAGGATCCGTCCAATTGGGCTTTGGGCTATTTTACTAGTCCAAAGATCGTTAGTACCTCTAGCTATGGCAAAACAACAACCCAAATGTACGAACTTAATTATCTCCATAATTTGATCCATTTGTATATCTAGTAATTGCACACGACGAAGACATAACTCCTTCAATCTCCCACTTGTCTAGGACAAGGGTGCAATATTCAAATTCCTTAAGTCAATATATGTGACGATTTGATAATATGATTGCATCACATGTCGAGATCATATTAATCTACAAATCGTTTCTTGAAATCTGAGTTAGAATTACAAAACCAAATGATTAATGTGTAATGAATTTGAACGCGACCACGTATTTTCTGAATTCTCCCTCTTCAAGCGGCCATGACACATTTCCTAATTTAATAGGTAGACTCTATCCAATCTTGTGGTAACATGACTCCCACTCAACTTCTGAAATAACCGGGAAACACCCTTTATTATCTCCAGTTATGGCTAGACGTTTGAGTGTACCACAGTCACAACATCCATTGAATGAAATCAATTTTCCACTCATGTCAAAGGAATCCAATTAATATAAACGAAAGCTCTATACTTGAACTTCAAAGTAGGTCAATAGTTCGATCATGCATCATTCATGCATATCCAAGTGATTGACCGAGCATCACTATGCCCATATAGCCTATGAAACTGCGCTATCCAATCAATCTTACATGCTAGTTCATTTATTGAAATCATTTATGTCCACTTTAATGATCTCGAACTAGGAACTTTAAATAATATATGAATTTTGTTCACCTGTGGGGTTTCAATTCACCAGGTCATCAACTTGATGAGCCCATCAATTCATAATTATTTTGGACATTTTATTTAATTTCCAAAACCATAATTAAATAAGAGAAATAATAATTTCTATTTTAAACATAATTCTGCAAATTGATGCATTTCTCATGTAATATGTTTTCTCAAAACATATACAACTTAAATTTCACAACTTGCTTCAATCCTAGGACTTTAATATGACTCTCATACCTTAGTCCATGGAAGGGGTTTAGTGATTTCTCACTCATAATGAAACTTTGCAGAACACGACCTTCCACTGGTCAATGATCTCATAATTGAGGTGATATCTCATATGCTTTTGTTTGGATTTGTGATGTGACTCTGGCTCCTTTGTTCTTGGGCAAAGGTGACCTGTTAGTCATATGACATTTTAATCCGAACTTCCTTTCTAACTATCTAACTATAGTTTAATACACATATTCTGACATTGAATATGCAACAGTGCTCTGCTTTGAACTCTTCAAGCTCACTGTCCTTTTCCATCCAGACACAAATATGCATTTAGAACACCATCTAGAATCATCTTACCTGTTTGGAAAACTTGCATTCGTGTAACCTTTTGACAACTTGATTAAATTACCATTTAACATAATAGCTAGATGAATTCCTTTAGTGCTTCTCAAGTACTCAAGGATTTGTTCTTGATAATTCTCCCTACTCTTATTCTGAATTTGCTTGAAACCTGCTACATATGCACAAGTCATATGCAACATCTTGCTTTGTACATTTTATGGCACATATAATGAATCCTTTTGCAGAAGCATAAGGTACACTATCCATACAACTCAACCCTATTAGCTTTTGAAGGCACTGAGTTTTACTGAGTGTAATACCATGAAACACGGGAAGACATCCTCTCTTAGAGTCTTGCTTCATGAACTTGTCAAGATCCTTATCAACATAAGTCTCTCGATTCATTCCAATCATTCTTCAAGATTCACTTTATGGATCTTAATTCCCAATATGTACTCAACATCTCCTAAGTCTCTCATATAGAAACAATCTTTCTAACTATTGCTTGACTCATTCAAGCATTGATATATCATTTCATATGAACTGTATGTCAACTACATACTAGAATAAGAAGACCAACTACTCCCACTAAGCTTCTTGTCTCTACAAGATTCCTTTTCTTATACTAAAGAAATCAAACTATTTGATTTCCTAATCGAAACAAATGTTCCAACTCCTTAATGCTTACTTCAATTCATAAATGAATTTCTAAAGTATGCAAAACTTTCTAGGATTTTCTGGATTTCAAACTCTTAGGATGTATCATATACATTCTCACCATCAAGAACATTTCATGAAGGCAATTTTGATATCCATAACTAGAATAATCCGAATAGGCTTACCCAACTAATAGGTTTGACCCTATTTGTAAGACTATTATAGACTAACACATTTTTACAAACATGGAGTCCATACTGGATTTCATGGCTTTAAGCCATTTCCTGAGTTGGCACTTATCCAAATCTTGCTTGTAGGGCATGGATTCTAACCGTTCTAATAAGAAAATTTTAGAATCCACCTTTTCTCAGAATTTCAACAAACTGTTTGTTTTGATCCCAAGTAACCTACGATAGGTATGAGCAACAATAGAATTATTCTCTTCAATTCTTTGAAGCCTTTCATTCTAGTGGGACGATAGAAGCTTCGCTAGTGGAATTAGCATGCTTCGACACATGGTTTATCAAATTAGCTTATTTCATATGCCTTCGTCTCTGATGTAGTGTTATCCACATCCATTTGTTGCTCGTCTCGAATCTCATCAAGATCTAACTTTACTCCCACTTGGCTTTGTAGGAAGACATTCTTTCTATAAAGACACTATCGCGAGCAACAAACACTTTGTTTCTACGCGATTGTAGGAATAATACATTTTAGTTTCCATGAGAAAACCCATGAAGAACTACATTTCTGATTTAGGGTGAATTATCTTATCTTTGTAAACATTTAACATTGATTTCATAACCCTTAATCCTGTTTAGAAAATATAACTTTTGGAACATTTCCAAATCATAACTCTTATGACATCTTTTCTACTGCTTTGGTTAAGTTTCTTGTTTAGTATATTCGCAATTGTTGTTGTTCTAATGCATATCCTCAAAATGATATTTGTAAATCATTAAATCTTGGATCGAACAATGGCAAGCAAAGTTTGATTCATTCTTCATAAACATACACTTTAATTGTAATGTTTCTGGATTGTGAATTAATTCAACAATTCCCTTTAGATGATCATTCCTTTTGAGTTAGATATTTATCACAACAATCATATTGTGGTGTTAAATTGTTTATCTCAAATTGATTTTACATTTCATTTCTGGAATTTTGAACATTTCAATGTTTCCAAGCTTTACTTCATTAAGTAATTATCGATATATTTACTTAAATCGTTAGTAAAAGCAATGAAGTAGTTAAATCTCTTTGCTAATTTTGAACTTATTGGTTCACATACATCATATGTATGAGTTCCAAAAGGTCATTTTAGCTTCTTTTACCCTTTCTACTAAAAGGCAACTTGGTCATTCTAACTTATCAAGCATGACTTCTAATTCTTAAGTGATTCATAATCATATAAGAATATGAGTCCATCCATAACTTTGGATGTGAAAATGGTTAGTGTGACCTAACCTTACTTGTTATAAGTAAGTGTATTTTAAATCATCTAAACTTTACTTTTGTGATCTACTTATATCAATGTCATAAAACAAAATTAACTCATACCTAGCAAAATGAAAACAATTTATTACCTTGGTCATGGATCAACACTTGTCCAAGCCAAGTAAACCAAATTCAGTATTCGAAACAACAAAACCAAAATATTGTCTCATAAAAACTGGAAATTGTTCTAAAATCATGATAAACTAATCAAAATTTAAAACTATGAAGCTATCTTTGGCCACTCTAATACTTCTAGTGCACCTTCAAGCTCCATTTCCTTGCTAGCTTCAGTTATTTGCAGTTCCTGCGCAACATCACTATGTTAAGCACTACAACTTGGTATCTCATACCTAAGTGAAAGTTAAAATGTTTATTAACAAGAGTGTTAGGTAACTCTTACATGTCACTTCATCCTAGTGAGGACATCCTTGTTCAAGCACTGGCTTATTCTCCTTCCATATAATCCTCTGCATGATTCTTGAGTAAATCAACTAGTTTGACTCCAGATACTTCATCATCTTGACAAAGTTTCTCGAGGTCAAAACCATCATGTAGAGAATGCAGAATTATATCATGAACCTGATGATCTTCATATGGTCTCCCTAACATACTCATGCGGTCAAATATTTCAACCATCGTATCCACATGAATCTGTACTGACTGGCCTGGCAAGAGTTTTCTTGAAATTATCTCGCCATTGAGCTTGTAGGTTTCAAACCTAATACTGCCAGTCCAGGAGTCGTCATTCTTGGGAACCATATTAATGATTTCCTTGACGTTTTTATCCATATCTCCATCAATATGGGAATTAAGAATTCCATAGCAAACATCACGTAAGCACTTGAATAAGAGATAAGGTTCATAATTCATGAATCTTTTAGCCCAATCTTCTGGAATAGAAGACAACATCATATGCACAATTCTCTCAAATTCTGAAACATTTCTCAAATGCTTCTCAAGAGTCATGCCTGGACTAAATCTGCCCTCGATTGGTAAGTCTAAACGAAATTCAAGATTTTCGTTCCTTAGAACACTTCTAAGTTCGCTTTCCCAATCGATGAAGTTGAGAAAGTTAAGCCTTGTTATCATTGTTGGAGGTAAAGAATTGTCATCATTGTTACAACTACCCATCTATGTCAAAATAATGACAAGCTTAATAATTATGTTTAATTTAATATTAAAGTACCATAAACGCATTCATTTGGTAACTTTAAAACACTTTATTCAATATTTAATTGATCCCAATTGAATTTTAAGTGATTCCAAGATCCTTTATTTGTGCAATAATTGACCGGACTGAGGCCCTACCATCAACCATTACATTTTCAAGGTGAGTAAACTCTTTACTGATTACAACTCTTGTAACTCTTGGTTGAATAATTAATCATCACATGCTTAATTATTACCCTTAGCTTCAAGGTTCTAAACTCTTTAGGTAACCTTGTTGAGTATAACCAATTAAAAGTGTAAAACGTGATTTACCCCCACTCCCCTAAGATATAATATGACACCCAGCTGAGGCATGACCCATCATAAAATATCAAAGGTTTCATCGGGTTTTTAATTGGAAAAGCTGCCTCAATATTACTGGGACCTAGATTTATTATGTTGTGATTATTTTGTGAACTCTAGCGCATCATCAATCAACATAAATAAAATCTAACATGCATAATCTACTAATGCAATAAATCATGACTTAGTATGGCCCCTTAGTCCTAAGAAAACTAGAATTGAAAATGCTCCCACTTGAATCATCATGGATCTCCATCCACCTTGCTCCTTTGGGCCTTCACTTCATGGGCTTCTTTGGACTAAGACTATTTAAATAACTATTCTATTTACTTTAAATAAAAGTTACAAAAATACTTAACGGTACGCAGACCGTATTTAGATTACAAAAATACATCACGATGCGCAGATCGTATTTAAGAATCTATGGGCCATACTAGTCTATATATAGCAACATAATATCATATATTATAAAAGTGCCATATAATAAATCACTCAACATGCTTGTCTAAACTACAACATCGAATGTTCATAATAAAGTCAACGCATTTCCTAAAATATCTCATATTTTAATCATAATTAGATAATATCATATATTATTCATGACCGTTTATAAAATATCATATATTAAATTTAGTCATGAGATAGAATCAAATCATATTTTAATCTAGAAAGATAAATCATATTTAATCTTCCATGATTATCCTAACAAATTTAGGAGATTCTATCCTAATTACTAGCCAATCAAATAATTTTAAAATCAATTATATCCTAATCTAATTATGAGATAATCACATTATTTAAATCAATTATTATCCTTTTGGAATATGCTCAGAATATCCTAGTCAATCTTATCCAAAATTAACCACTTTAATTAGGATAATTACCAATTTAACAACTTTAAATATGGATAATATCAAATATAACAACTTTTGAATATTTGATTTTATCCAAATAAAATCAATTTTATCTTTTAAAATAAAAGATCATATTTTCAAAATATTCTATCTTATCCAAAATAAAACTGATTTTATCCCAAAATAATTTACAATAATCTTGAAATAATTTTTAAAATAAGATAATTAAATTTTTTTTTTAAATACCGCAAGCCACCAACGCTGGCCACCGTGGTTGGCTAGCCGAAGCTAGCCACGGTGGCTGGCTGCCATAACAGCAGCCACTGCCGCAAGACAGTAGTTGGCAGCTGCTCTGGCAGCCGTGGCAGGAGCCGTGCAACGCTTGCACGCTGCTGCCCACAACCACCCCTGACCGCCTGCCCTCCCTCCCTCTCGGACTGCCACCTGGTCGGCAGCCGCCGTGGCTGCGCCACCCAGCCGCGGTAGCCGACCAAATTTTTTTTTTTTGTGTTTTAATTTAATTAAAATAACACTTATCATAATTAAATTAAATCAATCCATAAGATTAAAATTAAATTACATTCAACTTTAAAATTAAGGTTCTTCATAAAATTAATCCCAATTTAATTCTAACTTTTAAAATTAAATTGATGATCATACACAAAACACTTTTATGCATAAATCAATCCGATTAAAATTATAAATCATAAAATAAATCGAATTAAATCAAAATCAAGCACAAAAATCATATTTTCGGACTAGGATTTTCGAAAAATTCGAAATTTAGGGTTTATGGGGTTCGAAATTTTTGAACAATTTAGGGCTAAAAATCGGTCTCTTCATGGCTATTTTGAGCATAATTAAATCACATTTAATCGATTCCAAAAGTTTAATCACATTAAATATAATAATTGAACCATAATTAAATTAATTTCTCCCTCTTAATTGATTATAAAATTAACGTGGACATCAAATAATCGTATTATTCTGATCTAGCGCATTCATGCAAGAGGCTAACTGATACCACTGTAGGAATTTATAGGTACTACGCAGCAGAAATAATATGAATCATATTCAAACAATTACCAATCCCAAGAATCACATGCATAACATACAAGACACGTAATCATACCTTTGACGCGTGAATTCCACGAAGCTATTCGATAGGCAAATCAGGGAGAGAATAAAGCCCCAAGCGTTGCTCCTCTACTTAGTCCACGAGATTCGAACGAGCCGTCCACCAATACTAGATTGGTCGAGTGATTGAGGAAAACCGCGGTCACCACCTTTATGGACAACCGACCACCGCACGAACCACCACCACGACACACCACCGGCGCCTAGGAGGAGGAGAGAGCCGTGTGAGAAGAGGACTTTGAGAGGGGTTGGGTTTCGTGTTTGCTAATTAGGGTTTGATCACACTGATCAGTTAATTCCTTACTTCTTGCAAACCTAGGCACCTAGTCTATTTATAATCTCATTATAATTAGACTAGGGCACGAAGCCCAAAACCACTTCTTAATCCCCATATGGCCGGCCACCTAGAGTGATGAGGCCCATGATGGGCCTCGTCCTCTAATGCTCGATCTATCCCCTTTGTGTGACCTTATAGGATCCGTCCAATTGGGCTTTAGGCTATTTTACTAGTCCAAAGATCGTTAGTACCTCTAGCTATGGCAAAACGACGACCCAAATGTACGAACTTAATTATCTCCATAATTTGATCCATTTATATATCCAGTAATTGCACACGACGAAGACATAACTCCTTCAAGGGATGCTCCAAGCTCTATTCTGACTATGCAATTGTACCATGATATTGATTTGCTGGTGTGTGAACTCATCGATTTTGCGAACATGTGTTGGAATTCGGAGCTAGTGACTGCCACTTTCTGTGAGGAGGACTGTCCTAGGGTGCTTGATATCCCTTTGTCGTGTGTATGGGTTGAGGATAGGAGGTATTGGGTGAAAGGATTGGTGTCCTTCGAACAAGTGTATTATTCTGATAGCGGGTTCAGAATTATTAGAAAGCTAATATATTCAGTAAGGTCAAGTGATTGGAATGCTTGGGTGGAGGACGCTTCGATCAGTATTATTAATATAACTAATATTACAGCTTAATCTTGACTGAACCCTTCGGGTCACACCCAAGAAAAATATACAAACCGACTCGACGAATTAATTCGGAAGAAATTAATTCGTCGCCCGAGTGTTAAATATTTAGACGTCGGTAATTCGAGCTTGGAGCGTCGAAACCGATCGTCGGAAGTCGAGTCTAAAATAATAAAAAGACGACACGCGCAAAATAATAATAAATCGACCATATTCCCAAAATACCCCTAGCATCGGAATGCCCCGAGCATCCGAATGCTAGGGGCAAAAATGTCCAAGCATAGGTGGCTAGCAAGCGCACCAAGCCGAGCCTAGGATTGCTGGCTAGGTGCATGCTAGCGCACCGTGCTAGCAGCCACGCACAGCAGCAACTAGCAGCCGCGTGCACGTGGTGCGTGCAGCAGCTAGCTACCGCAAGCTAGGCGTGCTAGCAGCGCACGCACTAGCAGCCACGCACAGCAGCAGCCCGCATCTTGGTGCGGGGCTGGGCTCGTGGCTGGGCCATAGGGCCGGTCACTATGGGGAAGCTTGAGGAATATGGGAGCAAGTGGGTAAGGACATGTGGCACAAGGAGAGTATTGAGTGGGGAGCAAGTATGGTCCCCTACTCTCCATGTGGTCCTCACCAACCCATTTCACATGGTAATGCCACTTGTAGATTTATTATTAGTTTGCAATTTTAATTTAATTTAGCTTTAAATTAATTTGTGGAATTTCATGATCCCACATTGATGGGATAGAAATTCCCACTCATACTTTCCTCTATAAATACCAACCTTGGGATTTGGAGTAAAGTGCTTGAGTGGGAGTTAGAAAGAGCATTCCATATTTTGGGAAAAACTCTTAAACTCCATTAACACTTGGGTTTTGGTCGGACCTTGCTAACTCCAAGGTAGCGGACCTAAAAAGTCGTGTTCGTCCTTTGTGGGTGGATACCGTTGGAGGCACGGCATTTGCGGTGCTCTAGGCTTTCAAGTAATAGCCCGTTTTGAGAGGGCGAAGCTCGCTTCAAGGGTATGATTCGTTCTTCCTTTTCTTGTGCTTATTTATTTATGCTTTATGGTTTTATTAATTACGAGTGGTTCCTTGGGTCGGGGTTGTTTCCGCGGTGAGTTGGACTCACCAAACCCCAACAGCGGTATTGGAGCCTCGCTCGTTTTTTTTTATAATCACGTTTTTTAAGGTTTATTTTGGTTTATTTTTCTGGTTTAAGTTGCTAATTGGATTAGTAGCTCGGTTTTATTTATTTTAATCCCGTTTTTAATGTCGAATTTGGCCCAAAACCCTGATTTTCGCTCAATAATAGTGAATTTTGGGTGGAAAAGTTGTTCTGGAAAGGTTTAAACTCTTGGGGACTGTGATTTTAGCCAAATTCTGACCATAATTGCCTTTTTCGAGAGATTTTTCTTTTTTGACGAAAAATTTTAAGTCTTTTCTAACCTTGAAATTAATGGCATAACTTGGTTATTATGTGGTTGATTATTTGCATTATTTTCTGCATTTTTAAGTCCCCTTAAAGCACACTTACTTGGTAGTATTTGATGCTTAAAGGTTGATTTATTTTCACATAATTGTAAACTAATTTTTTAGTGTGAAATTTTTTGTTTTGAGGCTTTTTGAGTGTTAAAGATTCAATCTTTATTTGTGATAAGTGATTGAAACTTTAAAAACCACTAAATTCCATATTATTTTGTATTAAACTTTGTTGTTTTAATCATTTTGAGTTGATTGGAAACATAAAGTTTCAATTTTTGTGATAGAAATTTGGTTATCTTCATGTTGGAAGATATAATTTTCAAGGATTCACAAAATTTAGATGTTGGAATTTTCATTTGAACATTAAAGTTCATATTTTTCCAACTTCCCCTTTGTCAAATTCTCAAGTTTAATTTAAATTGATCAAATTAAAAGTGAGAAATTGCCTCAACTTTGTTATTGCACCAAGCTAAACCAATTTAATTAAGAATGGTTCTTGGAATTATTTTGGTTATTTGCACTTTGAAATTTTATTAAGTTAGACTTGTTTAAAATTTTATTTTTTGCTCATTAAGTTAGTTCTAAAATTAATTTAGAATTAATTAATTATGTCTCGCAAAAAGGGATCAAATCCCGAGGCCATGGCACGCAAAACGAGGCAAAGAACCACCCTTGGCTAGCCGGGCTGCATAGCAGCCCGTATGTGGCTGCTAAGGTGGCTTCCCCGCCTTGCGTGGGGCCACACGAGCGGCAGCAGCACACGGCCGCAGCAGCCACGCACCAGCAGCCATGGCTTTGCGTGCGCGTGCGTGCGGCAGTGGCAGCAGCCCATGGCTGCTTGCCGCGGGCCGTGTGTGCGGAGTTTTTTGTGTGTTCATATGCTTGGTGCAGTGAGGTGAATGGCCGTAGTATGCTTGGTTTGCATGAGCTGCGATTATTCGAGTTTCCTTGGCAAAACGCTTAAAGCGAAAGCCACTTGAAATGCGGTTGGCTTAATATTGCTTATTTTGCCATTTTATTTATTTTAATTAATTTTGTTTATTTTAATTAAAATTTTGGGAGGCTAGGCCTCGGTTTTGAGCGGCATTGGCAAAATTTTATTTTGACAAGTTTGGGTGCTACCGACTTAATTAATTGGATTAATTAAGGGAAATGCGGAATTTAGTGGGAGCTTCAATTATTAATGACGTCAATTACATAATCGGTTAAACAACTTTGACTAGTTTTAATTAGGCGTGTTAATTGGATTAACCACCTAGATTAGTTACTAGTGCGCGCGTTGTTTAAATGCATTTTACTTGTTTGATATTGTAAATTGCATGGGCCATTCACAAATAGTGAATGGATGAATGGAATATATATTCTCTCTCACAGGTTTTATGAAATGGCAACTAGTGGGACCCGATTAGGATAGAAAATACGGACTACGTGCCGTTATGTATTTTTGTAAATCTAAATACAGTCTACGCACCGTTAAGTATTTTTGTAACTTAATATTTAGATTATTCCTAGTCATAGACACTAGTATTTGCATAGTTTGGTTAAGTCTTGAAGACGGCGTATCTTGGAAGACAAAGCCTTGAATTGCAAATGAAGACCTTTTGAAGATTTGAAGAATTCAAGGGGTCATGCTAGTTGCCAATATACATCTATAATTTTGCTTTATATTTTATGCTTATATATACATGTGAATTATTCGTTAGATGCATGTTTAGGTTTTCTTTATTTTGCGATGATTAGTTAAGTTCACTTAAATCAACCAACATAGAAATCCTAGGTCCCTAATAATATTGAGTCAAACTTGCCTTTCCAAAACAACACTTACCAACCAAACGAGAGTGATGGTAGGCTACGCCAAAGCGAGGTGCCATCACTTCTCCAAGGCTCATAAGGCACACCGGGTGTGCACGTTGGTTTTGGTTTAACTCATCGGTATGAGTGAGGAGTCCTCACATACCGTGGCAAAAGAGATACATCGTCAAAGATGCATTAGATGCGACGATTGTCTAACCAAGAGTGGCTTAGAGCCATTAGAAAGGCAATTCTTACCCTAGAAGATTGAGTGTTAAGACAAGCCAAAGCATGCTTAACCACTCTTTGTTTCTTCGGATCTTGGAATCGCCTTATTTTCACAAAATAGGGACAATTTTACGTGTAAATAAGACATTAAATAAGTATTAAAAATTTGCATGAATAAAATTCAATCTTATTTAAGTAATTTTGAATGGTTTTTCATTAAAATTATTTCAATTGTAGAATCATGTCTTCAACCTCAAACAACCAGTTTTCATTACGCTCAATTCTCGACAAGGAGAAGTTGAGTGGTACCAATTTCCTTGTTTGGCAAAGGAATTTGCGCATCGTTCTTATGCAAGAACAGAAAGAGTATGTCCTTGATGAGGAAATGCCCGAGGCTCCCAATGAGGAGGTAACTCAAGCAGCCCTTAACCGATGGCAAGTAGCCGATCGGGATGTCAAGTGCGTAATGCTAGCCACTATGTCTCCTGAACTTCAAAAAACCTTCTTCGAGAAGGAATCGGCCTATGAGATCAATTCTGAGTTACAGAATATGTTTCAAGAACAGGCTCGAACTGAAAGGTTTGAAACCCACAGGCAGATCCTTGAGACTAAGCTCAAGAAAGGAGAGCCAGTCAGCCCACATGTGCTCAAAATGATCGGATTATTTGAGAACATGGGAAAGCTTGATGCGGGGTATTCAATTGAAATGGCTATTGACACCATTCTCCATTCCCTTCACAAAGGCTATGACCAGTTCAAGATGAACTACAACATGCATAGCATGGAGAAAACCCTCACTGAGCTTCATGGGATGTTGAAGCAAGCTGAGTAGACGCTCAAGGATGAGGGAAGGCATGATATGCTAATGATTGAGAGGGGCAAGCTATTAAAAAGGGCGGGCAAAAAGAAGGGCTTCAAGGGGAAAGGAAAGAAGAACTTTTCGCCTAAGCCGAAAGCTACCAAAGACAGCAAGGAGAAAAAGTTAGCATCTTCTAAGTCTGATTCCGAATGCTTCTATTGTAAGAAGAAGGGACATTGGAAGAGAGACTGCCTCAAATTCAAGAAAGATAAGAAGAACGGAACCGTTGCTTCTACATCAGGTATTTACGTTATAGACTTTAACTTCACTAGCTCGGCTTCATGGGTATTAGATACCGGATGTGGCTCACACCTTTGTTCCAATTCACAGGCACTAAGGAACACTAGGAGGCTAGAGAAGGGAGAGATCGAGCTATGGGTAGGAAATGGTGCAAGAATTGGTGCTATATCCGTAGGATCTCTTAGTTTGTCTTTGCCCACGGGGCTAGTTTTGGAACTTCACAATGTTTATTGTGTTCCCAACATTACCAAAAACATCATTTCAATTTCGGCGTTGGACGTCAAAGGTTTTGAATTTCGAGTTAAGGACCAATCATGTTCATTTTATCTCGATAATGTTTTATATGGTACGGCACATTCAGAAAATGGTCTTTATGTGTTATCTCTAGACAAAGAAATTTATAACGTTAATAATCCTGCAAAGAAAGCTAAGACTACACCGTCTAGTCAAACTTACTTGTGGCATTGTCGTCTTGGCCACATTAACATCAAACGCATCAAGAAGCTTCTTCAAGAAGGTATTCTTGACTCATTTGATTTAGAATCCTTTGAGAATTGCGAAGGATTTTTATTAGGAAAGATGATAAAGCAACCATTCTCCAAGTTGGGAGAAAGGGCCGGTGACTTGTTGGGACTAATACACACCGATGTATGTGGGCCAATGAGTACACCCGCAAGGAGTGGTTATCGGTATTTCATAACCTTCACGGACGACTATAGTAGATATGGTTATGTCTATCTAATGTCGCACAAATCTGAATCGTTTGATAAATTCAAGGAATTTCAGAACGAAGTTGAAAACCAACTCGGCAAGAAAATCAAAGCGCTTCGATCGGATCGAGGTGGCGAATATTTGAGCCAAGAATTCGATGAAAATCTGAAAGAACATGGAATACTTTCAGAGTTGACACCTCCGGGAACTCCTCAATGGAATGGAGTATCTGAAAGGAGGAATCGAACCCTGTTAGACATGGTCCGATCGACTATGGGTCTTAGTGAACTTCCAATCTCTTTCTGGGGACATGCACTTTTAACTGCGGCACTTACACTGAATCGTGCTCCGTCAAAGGCAGTGGAAAAGACTCCATATGAATTATGGACAAGTAAACCTCCAAGGTTGTCTTTTCTCAAGATTTGGGGATGCGAAGCATATGTCAAGAAACTCATTTCTGACAAACTTCATCCGAAATCTGACAAGGTTTACTTTGTTGGTTATCCAAAAGAAACCAAAGGGTATTACTTCTACAACAAATCCGAGAACAAAGTGTTTGTTGCTCATGATGGTGTCTTTTTGGAGAAGGAGCATCTCTCCAAAATAACAAGTGGGATGAAAATCGAACTCGATGAAGTTCGAGAGGACGAGCAACAAGGACAAGTTGACAATCAAAGTGCTCACAAAGCATCTATTGACATTGGTCAAAGTCAAAATATGCAAAGTCAAACCGACAATGCAAATGCTCAGTCCATTACCCTACGTAGGTCAACTCGGCCAAGATTTCAACCTGACAGATATCTCGGTGTTGTATTAACCGAAGATCAGGACATCCTAGTAGTGGATGGAGATGAGACGGCAACCTACAAGCAAGCTATGACGAGCCCCGACTCTACAAAATGGCAAGAGGCCATGAAATCCGAAATGGACTCCATGTTTGAAAATCAAGTATGGGACTTGGTTGATTTACCCGTAGGTTACACACCTATCGGATGTAAATGGATTTTCAAGATGAAAACCGACAAATATGGAAATGTATTCATTTACAAAGCAAGGCTGGTAGAAAAAGGTTACAGGAAAATTCACGGCGTTGATTATGATGAAACCTTTTCTCCAGTAGCTATGCTTAATTCCGTTCGAATTCTTCTAGCGATTGATGCATATAACAATTATGAAGATGGCAGATGAACGTCAAAACCACCTTCCTCAATGGAATTTTGGAAGAAACTGTGTACATGACACAGCCTGAAGGTTTTGTCGACCAGAACAATCCTAAGAAGGTATGCAAGCTTAAGAAGTCCATTTATGGATTAAACAAGCAAGCAGAAGTTAGAATCTGCGATTTGATGAAGCCATCAGTAAGTTTGGTTTTATCAAGAATCCAGATGAGTTTTGTGTTTACAAGAAGTTCATTGGGAATGACATCGCCTTCCTAGTCTTATATGTCGATGACATTTTGCTCATTGGAAATAGCACTCCGTTGTTAGAGCCTGTAAAGGCTTGGCTCGGGAAATGTTTTTCAATGAAAGACTTGGGAGAGGCTCAATACATACTAGGCATCAAGATCTATAGGGATAGATCAAAGAGGATGATAGGAATGAGTCAAAGTACTTACATCGATAAGGTACTAGCTCGATTCCAAATGGAAGGAGCCAAGAGAGGGCACCTACCCATGTCACATGGCATAACCTTAAGCAAGAAGCAGTGTCCAAAGACACCTGATGAGCGAGAAAGGATGAGTCGTATTCCATATGCTTCGCTTATTGGATCGATCATGTATGCCATGATATGTACTAGGTCGGATGTATCGTATGCCTTGAGTGCTAAAAGGCGATACCAATCAGACCCAGGAGAGGCGCATTGGACTGTGGCCAAGAATATTCTGAAGTACCTGAAAAGGAACAAGGATAAATTCCTGGTCTATGGCGGTAAAGATGAATTGGTTGTTGAGGGATATACCGACACAAGCTTCCAAACAGACAGAGACGACTCCAAGTCACAATCCGGATACATATTCTGTCTCAATGGAGGAGCGTTTAGTTGGAAGAGTGCAAAGCAAAGCACAACCGCTGATTCTACAACTGAAGCCGAGTACTTAGCAGCGTCTGAGGCAGCCAAGGAGGCAGTTTGGATTCGCAAGTTCATTGATGAACTTGGTGTTGTACCCTCCATCAAGGGTCCAATATACCTCCATTGTGACAACAATGGAGCTATTGCTCAGGCTAGAGAGCCACGAGAACATCAGAAGGTCAGACATGTCAAGAGGCGATTTCACATGATTTGAGAATGGAAGACAGAGGGTGAAATCAGAATTTGCAAAGTGGGAACGGATGACAATGTAGCCGATCCACTTACTAAACCCTTGTCTCAAGTGAAGCACAACAAACACATTGAGGCAATGGGAATCAAGCATGTCGGAACTGGCTTTGATTTCCATATTATAGTGTTTTAATTAAATTTTGGATAATGTTAATGTAAAGCACTATGATGAACCATTCAGTTTTTGGAGTAATTAAAATTTTTCATGCAATTTAATTCACTCCGTCTCTATTTAATTGTGGTTTGGAATTAAATAATGAGTCCATTCGATTTTAATAAATATTCAAAATAGGGTAACAAGTCAATGGCTTGGATAAAGAAAAAACCTATTAAGTGAACATTGAATATTTTAATCGAAATTTATCCCTAATCAAGGTCATATTTTTTGTGGACGATTAATGACCATTAGAGATTAGTGTGTAGTATGATTTATAGCACCGTTTCTTGTGCTATGAGGATATAAATCATTTGCACAGGTATTGGTTTAGAACCATACTGGATCGACCTATGAGAATACTTTAAGAGATTTAAAATCGTCATAAGTATTTTTCTCATTATTACTATCGGAACTCTTTTCCTTGACCATGAGTAGTGGAAGGTCTCTTGTTTGAGTACTAGTCCGCTTTGGTATCCGCCAAACGTCTGCCGTAACTGGGAATTATAACGACAGATATTGGGCGGCTAGGTCCTCTTAGTAAGAGAAGCTACGTTACAAGACTGGAAATGTCCCCCTACTAACAATAGGGAACATGTCTTGTTCTTTACAAGGCCTCTCGAAGAGCGAGACTGTGAAAATGCATGGTCGTGCTCAGATGGATTTTAGAAATCATCTGCTTATTGACAGTCAAACTCGGATTTCGAGAAACACTTCTGGACGTAACAGAGATGACGAGTAATCTTACTCTGTAGTTCATGAAGAGACATGAAGAGACATAGGAAAGGGGCTATACACTAAATGCACACTTGTCCGGATGGACAAGTGGGAGATTGAAAGGAATGGTGTCCTTCGAACAAGTTTATTATTCTGATAGCGGGTTCAGAATTATTAGAAAGCTAATATATTCAGTAAGGTCAAGTGATCGGAATACCTTGGTGGAGGCCGCTTCCGATCAGTAATATTAATATAACTAATATTACAGCTTAATATTGACTGAACCCTTCGGGTCACACCCAAGCAAAATATACGAACCGAATCGACGAATAAATTCGGAAGAAATTAATTCGTCGCCCGAGTGTTAAATATTTAGACGTCGGTAATTCGAGCTTGGAGCGTCGAAACCGATCGTCGGAAGTCGAGTCAAAAATAATAAAAAGACGACACGCGCAAAATAATAATAAATCAACCATATTCCCAAAATACCCCTAGCATCGGAATGCCCCGAGCATCCGAATGCTAGGGGCAAAAATGTCCAAGCATAGGTGGCTAGCAAGCGCACCAAGCCGAGCCTAGCATGGCTGGCTAGGTGCATGCTAGCGCACCGTGCTAGTAGCCACGCACAACAGCAGCTAGCAGCCGCGTGCACGTGGTGCGTGCAGCAGCTAGCTGCCGCAAGCTAGGCGTGCTAGCAGCGTACGCACTAGCAGCCACGCACAGCAGCAAGCCCGCACCAAGTGCGTGGCTTGCGCGCACAACAGCAGTCGCATCTTGGTGCGGGGCTGGGCTCGTGGCTGGGCCATAGGGCCGGTCACTATGGGGAAGCTTGAGGAATATGGGAGCAAGTGGGTAAGGACATGTGGCACAAGGAGAGTATTGAGTGGGGAGCAAGTATGGTCCCCTACTCTCCATGTGGTCCTCACCAACCCATTTCACATGGTAATGCCACTTGTAGATTTATTATTAGTTTGCAATTTTAATTTAATTTAGCTTTAAATTAATTTGTGGAATTTCATGATCCCACATTGATGGGATAGAAATTCCCACTCATACTTTCCTCTATAAATATCAACCTTGGGATTTGGAGTAAAGTGCTTGAGTGGGAGTTAGAAAGAGCATTCCATATTTTGGGAAAAACTCTTAAACTCCATTAACACTTGGGTTTTGGTCGGACCTTGCTAACTCCAAGGTAGCGGACCTAAAAAGTCGTGTTCGTCCTTTGTGGGTGGATACCGTTGGAGGCACGGCATTTGCGGTGCTCTAGGCTTTCAAGTAAGAGCCCGTTTTGAGAGGGCGAAGCTCGCTTCAAGGGTATGATTCGTTCTTCCTTTTCTTGTGCTTATTTATTTATGCTTTATGGTTTTATTAATTACGAGTGGTTCCTTGGGTCGGGGTTGTTTCCGCGGTGAGTCGGACTCACCAAACCCCAACATTGGGGGCCATCTAAGTGTGGGATTTTTTCTGTGAAATTAGCTTATTGGTTGGGTAGATTGGGCAAGGTGAGTTCATAAGAATTGCTCCATGGTGAAAGTGAGAACCGACTTTGGCGCGAGGTCTGGGATTTAAAAGGTCCTCCAAAGTTGTGCCACTTCGTATGGAGGGCGTGTAAAGGGTCCCTTGGAGTGATGAAAATGCTGCATTTTCGTCATATTCATCCCTCAAGCAGATGCTCAATATGTGGCGCAGGTAGTGAGTCAATAATCCATGCTTTGTTCTGTTGCACGCATGCTGTGAGTATTTGGCAGCAGAGTAATTTTCTTGAACTGCTAAATGATGCTCCAATGTCTTCATTTCAAGATTTATTCTGCTGGGTATCGAGAAAATTAGACAAAGCACAATTGAGAGTGTTTTTGTGTCTTGCGTGGGCAGGGTGGTGTTGTAGAAACAAAGCAATATTTGGCGATGTAAATGATATTAAAGGGGTTATGATTGCTGCAAACTTTGCAAATTGTGCAAGGATTATTGTGTTTACAATGCTAGAGTTGGTGGGGGTGTGTCTGCTCCTATCTCTTTCTCTCGTGCACATTGGAGTCTGCCACTGCCTTCCTTTGTTAAGGTAAATACTGATGCATATGTGCCCAACCATGGAGGTGTTTGCTTGGGTGCAGTCGTGAGGGATGAATGGGGCACGATTTTGTTGGCTGCAACGAAAAAGACTTCCTGCAGATGGTCATCAGAGGTGGAAGAAGTTGTTGCCGCGTGCTATGGTGTTCAGATTGTTCGCAGATTTGGGTTTGCAAATGTGATCCTTGAAGGTGATTCGATGAATGTGGTTCGTGCTATTAGAGACAAGCAAGTGGGAGCAGCTCCAATTTTTCATTTCTTCGAGGATATTGGTAGAATGAGGAATGCGTTTACTAGTTTTGATTGTGTTCATGTTAGACGAGCGGGGAATACTGTAGCTCACTTTGTTGCTAGATGGGATAAGGGTACTAGTGATGAATGTATTTGTTCGGACTCTATCCCCCAAAGTTTAGTTTTCAAACTTTGGCAGACCTTGATTTAATAAACTGATTCCCCATGTTTTGTCTTAAAAAAAAAAAAAAATACCTGTTCAAGCTTAGCATTTTTTTTTCCACAACGTTTTTTTGTCAAACTATGCGATGTTCATTTGTCCCCCCATTTTATAATTTCTGGCTCCGCCACTATATATTACCACATCCGAATTAAAAAATAAAGTAAATTCAACATTAATTCCATCGACCTATGTACGATCTTGCAATAATGTATATATTTCAAAATTATCTTTTAATTATTCTTAAGATTCGTGGCACTTCTCTTAGCTAGTTTGTGTACAAATTTCGAGGAATGAACAGATCCCCAAACAGCCAGCAAGCAAGCTAACTTTTGCTCGTGGTGAACCATCGACCTTCATTCAATCTATTTTTCCTTCTTTCAAGTAGTGTCGTGAACCATGAAATTTGACCATAATAAACACAAGAATTGAATTGTGGTCAAGGCTTGTGATGGTAAGTGCCTTAATTAACAATGGTGATAAATTTATAGGGGTTTTGAATTATATAACGTAATGTTCTTATACTTGTTTACTTTAAAGAATGCATAGAAAGATAACAGTAATACAACAATTGCTCCATATAAATACTTTTTAAATACTTGTATAGTCATGGTATATTCTTAATTGTATGAGGTAATTGGGACATTGATCAAATGACACATTGTTTATTCACTTGAAATCAAATAGGCGGCTGGCGGCATAATATTATTCATGAATCATGGCAAGTTAATGATTTATTTCTTGTCAGGAAGTACAGAATATTTATATTTACACATTTTTTCTAAGCAGCAAATTGGTAGTTATAGGCTTATAACCAATCAAGTAGCCAATTATGCTCGAAATAATACTTTTTAATTGCAATATTATTGCCTACCAACTTGCCAAGTGAGCTAAGGTGCTTAATTGAATTTGTTGTGGCATGCCTATATATTAAGTGAATACTGAATGAGAAAGACCTCTTGGTGCAATAGCCCAGAGTTCGCCCCAATTTTTGTGGTGCGAGGTTTGATTTGCAACGGTCACAAATCCCCTTTCCTTTCGGGTATTGCCAGTCAGATTTTCTGTGATAGGAGCTACAATTGGAACCCAATTAATCTTACAGTGGAAAAAAAAAAAGTGAATAAAACGTTAACTCCCTTAAGCCTCAAATTTGCTCTTAATGTATATTTACGAAAAATAAAAGTTCATTATATTAAAAATGTATATCTAATTAATGTTATTAAAAACATAATTTTTATCTTAGTATACATGTAAGGCCCCGTTTTTTAGAGGTGTTCTGCTCTTCTCTGATTAAGAATAATACTAATAATAATAAAAAAAAAATCTACTCTGTTGAAATTTGATGTGCTCTGCTCTACTCTGCTGAAATCTGCTCTGCTCTACCCAGAATCTCAAAAGAACAGGGCCTTAGTCAAAGTAAATCAAGTAAAAAACACTTACCGACAACAAATAAATGTTTAAAAGAAACGTTAGAAAGTAGTCATTCAAACATACACTTTTCCTACCATCCACCACAAGATCGAATTCTCTACTCCGTATTAAACAACAAATTTGTCAACTTTTTTGTTAAATTATATAGATTATGTTGCAAAATCACTGTAGCTAAGAGAGACAAACTATAATAGAGTAGTCAATTGCAAATTTGCATTCAAGCTTAGAAACAAGACAAAAGCCACACCAAACCGACTGCGAGTCTTCGCCTATATATTCGTCTAATTATAAAATGTTATGGATAATACCCATGTTACTATTATAGTATTATCTATTCATCTATTTCAGCAATTTTATTCAATCAATAAAGACCAAGAACTTCAATTAAAAACTCCATTTGAATTGACTCAAACCGAAAGTAACCGTCACTCACCTCCTTTAGTCCTAAGAGAACTACAAAGCTCCTAGACAAGTGTAACGGCCAAATTATACTCGGAGTAGCTTAGCTTATATTAGTACTTGTGTTTATTAACAACTAGTTTTTGTGCAAAACAGCAGCATGATACACAAGAATAGGTCTATCTATCTTGGTCACGTGTCTCGTTCCCTATTATCTAATACGGAGTACAAAAAAATCTTTGTGTAAGTTTGAACTCATATTAAGACGGATATAAATTATTGGACATTTTATATTAATTTTAAATATATTTATTACATTTGAAATTTAGACATATGTTATTAGACATTTTATATCAATTTTTGAATGGGTTAACTTGCACTAAAATGAATTTGCCCGATACTTTGTATTCCACCAATTTGATAACCGTAGATTTGCTTTTGTACCACTTGTTCTACGTATACTATGCGAGTATGCAGCCCATGCTTGATAGTTGCTAGCACAAATGTTAAGGTTTTTTTTTTATTGAAGAAAACACAAACGGAAACTATATATTGCGAATTTGCATGTTTAACAACTTGCTACAATATTTATTGTATAATTACTTGAGATTTAAGAAAGAAAAAAAATTTGAGCTTAACATATACAAGTAATTTTGAGTCAAAAAATTACCTGCGACAAGAAGAAATGGGACCCAGAGGAAAAGCAAGTTAACGAAACCTGAATTTTTCATATAAGTTAAAGATTGTGATTGTAGTAACATATATGAACCGACCAAAAATTAACTTGCTATAAATTGACACTAAAAGAAAAAAAAAAAAAAAATTTGACACTAAAAGAGTTATAGCAACGTCTAATATTTATTAATTTTTTATTTATTTATTTTTTTTATAGTAAAAGACTAGTTTAGCATGTAAAGTATATATTGTATGTTAGAACCTTTGACCCAGCCTTACAATTGCTCCTCTTCTTACTAATTATCTAGGAAGAGAGGGAGGGATAATTTAAGTGGTTAGAGCTCCCTCCAAGTTTTAAAGGACTGTGAAATTGATTCTCATCATCCATTTTTATACCTCTCTAAATACCCCCCAAAAAAATATTATCCTTGAAAGATTTTATCAACTCAATCTATTTTATTCAGTATTAATTTTGGATAAATTTGTTACAATAATTATAAAAAAACAAAGGTTACGTAGTAAAATGAGTTGGTACACTATTTTGTAAAGGCGAGGTACTTTGTTTGGCTTCGATTACATTAAATTCACATGAAAATTGTTGTCGAATATATTTGAATTTAATTGAACTAGTGCTATATGAACTTGTTATATTATCCTTCCAAAAAAAAAAAAAAAAAAAAAAAAAAAAAAATTGTTATATTAAAACTTATTAACTTTTATCAATTATTTATCTTAAACAAGCAAAGTGACAATAAGGTGAATTGCGCATAGTCTTAATCTAAAACATTTAATTTTTTTCATTTTTAGGCATTCAAACACGACAATTACGAAGTGCCCCAATGAAGATAACTTAAATTTTAGAAAGGAAACTTTTATTGAATTGATAACCAAATGGGTTTTGCTACTCCCTCTAACTTATTTATTTAAGTGCATCACTTTTTCAAATCAACCCTTTATTATAAGTGTATCATTTTTTTTTGGACATTTTATTAAATTGTATGTCTCAGCTCTCATCATATGATCCCCACTTCTATCGCGTGAGGGAGTCCTTTTTTTTTTCTTTTTTTCCCCTTATTTCTCTCCTCTTACATTCTTTAATTTATACTTGTTATAATTATTACAACATTATTTATTTATTTTTTGATTCGCAACCTTATCTGAACTACTTATCTTATCTTGTTAGAACATAAGTAAAATTATTGAAACTTAATAAACCTTATTGTAATTAGTAGTAATTCTTATTAGAAAATAATTTTCTTGAGCTATAACCTAAAATAAGTAAAAATAAGGTGAACTGAATAACCTGTTATTACTTCAACTCGCATTCCTAAAATTATATATTGGTCATACTCATACACTTTATATAAAAAATGGAGGAACGATCCTAAAAATCATTAAGTGGTTTTGTTATTGGTTATTGGACTATAGATTGGAGTTTGGAATACATATATAACTCTTCGTTTTAATTAAGTACAAATAAGTTGAACAGATTATGACAATTTGATATAAATCAACCGAATTATAATTCATAAAAATTTAATTATATATTTTTGGTGACAAATATGATAGTGTTAAATGATGCAACGATTAATCAACACATTAGGTATCCCACCCTAAAAAAAAAGGTGACCCCATTTGTCTTATTTCCCCACTACCCATGTTCCCTTAGAACATGCAGCAAATTATGGCTGATTTTCCCCACCCCTATATATACTCCTCCTTCTCACCCCTTCTCTCTTAGCTTGCTAACTCTCTTCTCACCATTCAAACAACTACTCATACTTCACCACAAAACAACTCTAGTTTTTCAACCAAAATCCTCAAAACTAAACCTTATTTTCCCCTTTTTTGTTAAATACATAAAAATATGGAAGTAGAGCTAGTAAGATGTGAGTGTTGTGGATTGAAAGAGGAGTGCACAGTAGAATACATAGAAGCAGTGAAGGCAAACTTCAATGGGAAATGGCTATGTGGGTTATGCTCTGTTGCGGTTCGAGACGAGGTAAATCGAGCGGGGGTTGAAAATGCTGTTAGCGCGCATATGTCTTTCTGCAGCAACTACAAGTCTAGCCCGGCTTCAAGGGTTGCTGATGGTATGCGCCAAATGCTTAGGAGAAGGTCAGGAGAGTTATCTCACTCTTCTGCTAAAAAATATGTTCGATCAAATACTGCTCCTCAAGTCCTTTGAAAGGTCAGGAGAGTATAAACCCCGGCGAAGATGGGAAGAATCGATAAAGAATGACGAACATAAAATCATGATTGAAATAGCGTTAGGAGAATGAATTAAGGTTCTATAAGCCTCTGTTTATCAAACAGGGGTGCTCTATTTTTTTTTTTTTTTTTTTTTAATTTCCATCTTATTTTGGTTTTGTACAGCAGTGAATTCTATTAAATAAATCTCTCTATAAACTTGGACTATTTTTAAGCCTTTTTGGGTTTAGTAATTTATTTGAGGACCAAAACGTTTTATTAAGCTCGTCTTAAAAATGAAACTTGTTCAGTTGTTCTTACAGGACGAGAATTTGTAAATGTCTCCAAAAGGAAAATTATCTCCGTAACAGGAACTGACATATTTAATATTGACATCCGTATAGTTTGACCATTTACATAACTAAACGTTACTGTCTTAAAAACTATACTTAAAATGATTTAGAGTTTTATGTAACTTTATATATATATAAGGAAATTTTGACAATTATCACCTTCTACTTTGGTCATTTTAGCAATTATCACCTTGTATTTTTTTTTTTTTTGAAAATTACCACTCTCATCATATGATCCCCACTTCTATCCGTATAGTTTGACTTTGCTGAGTGGATTGAATTGGGTGGTCAACAGCAGACTGTGAACCATGCTGAGAAGAAGCAGCAGCAGCAGCAGCTTGTTGGGTTCCACTTGCAGCCACCTATCACAGAGAAAAGAACAAAGTGAGATACTGAAAAAGTCAGGAAATGCTTGACAACCTAAGTTTAAATAGATTACCTTACTCAATTCCTTGACTTCCCTCTTCTTCCTTTGCTCTTTAACCCAAGGTGTTTCTGAAGGAGGTATGCCACCTTTGTCAATTTGTTTGTCCAGCTGAGCAGCAGCTTCATTCTTGCAAGTCTTCTTATTGTGTCCCAATTGCTTGCACTTGCTACATCTTGTAGTCTTTTTAGGAGGGGCAACTTTATCTTGATCTTCTCCTTGCTCTTTCTTCCTTTTCCTAGACTTAGGTCTTCCTGGTAAGACCCTTATGACAGGAGGCAATGGTTTCCTGAATCCCATCTTCTCCCAGTGCTTATCACCTGGTACAGGAAGTATGAGAGTACCATCAGATAAGTCTCCCTACTGTATGCCTCATCAACATAGTCATTTGGATCTACTCTTTTATCCATCAAACAGGCATAGGCATGTGTGCAGGGAATTCCAGTGAGCTGCCAATGGTAGCATGTACATGTTCTTTCTTGAATATCAACAACAGCTTGGTCTCCTCCAAACTCCACCTCATAGTTGTCATCCCTTGACAGTTGCACAATGCATCCTCTAGCCACATGTTCAATCTTTTCAAGTGTCTTGGTGATGTAGGGCATATTCTTACCATTCAATTTCTGCACTCCCTCCCACTTCTCATTACACCTCCTCATCATATACCTTCTCATCCACTCCATTTGAGTGAGAATATATTTATCTCTTGCCTTCCTTATCACTGAGTTGAATGTTTCACACATGTTGTTCAATAACATGTTTGACTTGCAATTGGTTGAGAAAGCATGCCTACACCAATGCCTTGTGGGGATGTTGACAAGGTATTCATATGCATCTTCATTGAGAAATTTAATGCTCTCCATGGAAATTTCATGATCAACCTTGAAGGACAGAAGAAAGTAAGAAAAAAAAGGCATGAATGCTGAAGTTACAGGAACAGAACAAGTTAGAGGAACAGGCATATACCAAAGTTGTTCCCCTTGCTGCTTGCCAAAACAGATCTTTGAAAAGGGTCCTAGTGAACTGAAGCTTGAAGTTTGCCCAGATATTTCTTACACAATATTTGGTTTCTACTTTGGGCACAACTTGGTTAAATGCTTCAAGTAATTCCTAATGGCACACACATAAACACACATAAAATTACTAACATGTTAAGTAAGCAAATTTAGCAAATTTAAGTGAAAAAGATAGGTAAATGTAGCTGCAATAACTTCTGTCTGTCTGACATAAAGGTCCATCCTTCACCTTTCTTACCAGACAAGTCTTTCATCAGCATTTGCAGAAACCAAACCCAAGTCTCAGTGTTTTCCACCTCCACAGTTGCCCAAGCAAATGGAAATATGTTGTTGTTTCCATCCTTCCTAATAGCAACTAGAATATGTCCTGGGTATGCACCCTTCAAGTGACAGCCATCAACCCCTATGATAGACCTACACCCTTTTTTAAACCCCTCTAAAACAATCCATTAAGAGCCATATACATTCTCATGAATATAGGTGGCTCTGGCCCATCCAAACCATCAACTGCTACCCCCACCCTGCTGCCCTTGTTATATTTGGTGATTGTTTTCCCATAATCCCAAACTCTCTCATATTCTTCAGCTACAAAACAATATATCTTGAGCTTTTCCCTAGCTCTAGCCAACCATGCAGTCCAATAAGTGATTTTAATACCTGTTTCAATCAACACCCTCTGCCTAAAAGCTTTCAATTTCCAACTAGGATCAGCTTTCCAGTGCACTATGTACTTATCTCCTAAGTACTCTAAATTCATCTTCTTGTTTGATGTAGTTCTTACACAAGTGTTGTCTAGTCTCATATAATAGATTACCCAGTAACTTTCCTAGGATTGAATCTAACATACACTGTGAAAGGGCATTGGTTTTCACAGCTACACATGGGTTTTCTACAAGTCTTTAGATTCCATGTACAACCACATTTGAACTTGCAATAAGTCCTAATTCTAGACTTATCATTGTGCAAGAAATAAAAGTCATACCTATTTTCTACAGCATGTTGTCTTAAAGCTAGCCTTGCAACAGTACTTGAAGTAAACCTCAGCCCCACCTTCAATGTAATTGGTTTGCTGAAATCAGTGAGGACATTAAATATTGTATATGGTTCCTCTTCAAAATATGAACCAAGTAAACTCCTTAGCTCCTCAGAATATTCACCTTCTTCTTCTCTCACTTATGTCCTGCCTTGATCTGGAACCCCATCTCTTTTAAGCCCCCGAGCTAGACTGCTCTGTACCTCCTGCAGTATTCCATCCCCTCCCTTGCTTGAAAAAAATTCGTCAACATTCAATTCACACTCTTCTTCACCGGGATTCCAATCAACATCTAAATCACTTGCCTCAAAACTGGATAAACCAGATTCTTTGTCATCCTTTTCAAACAACCTCCTCTTTGTCTTCTTAACCTTCTTATGCTTATCTGCCTTATCATGTTTCCTTGCCCTACTCACTTTCTTACCCTTTCCTTTTTGTGCAACATGCTTCACCCTAGGATTAGATCTAATCCCTTTCAAAGTGTTAACATGCTTATTGAACTCCCTCTTTGATATCAACACAGCCTCCTCAACCACCCTAGGTTTTCTGATTGGTATTAATTTCTGAGATTTGGGCTTGGAAATTTGTTGTGTAGAAGGCTAGTTGGGCTGAGATTGAGCTACACTTGGGCCTTGCTGGTTGGGCCCAGGTTCACTAATTGTGAGGGATGGAAATTTTATCCTATATGTTGGCAAACTCAAAGGCAAAGATTCTGGTGTGGGCTCAAAAACAGACTCAATTGTGCAATACATCTCCACTATCCCCATCTTATCAACAGTGTCCAGGAATTTGTCAATGTCCAAATCATCCTTAAACTCTCTCCTCCCACTGCCAAGTGTTCTTCCCTTCAGCCTATACCATACCTTAAACCTTTGGGGAACATCCATTCCAGCATCACTAAACCAGTAGCAGCAGCATATCTAAGTGTTGAAACCCTCATGTCTCTCACACTAACTCCAGTAGTCAAATATGTCCAACCACCTTGATACTCTACAACCCTCCTATTTTTATGAGTCTTAGTAACAAATTCACCTCCTTATCTAATCCTTAAATCAACAAACTTGGGATATATACTCTCTTCCACACTACAGCACCCAATGCAATAAAAAAAGCAAACAATATATAATCAATTGCTTGTGGTCAACAACAAACACACCAAGCACAGTAAACAACAAAAATATAAGCATGCATATCAATTTTAACCAATATTCTAATGGCAGACCAATCAATGCTCAAATCGAAACATGCAGCTTTGAATTTTAAATTATTTCCACTAATTAAACAATAAAAAACCCTAATTTACAACTAATTGATGAATATAAAACCAAATTGCACAAATTAACATGCACATACACTTTAAAGTTCTAGGGTTTGTCAATTTCACTTTACACTATCAAATTACCTTGCTTTTTAACTCCGTTTTGCAATTTTCAAACAGCAAAGGCCTCCTAGCTTGGTCCCCCCTTCAACAATGACGTTTCCAACCCTATTCTAGTCTCTTACTGCGCCAAGAACAGTGTACTATTCTGAGAAATTTAGCAAGTACTTTGACCAAGAATAATGAGGAGAGAGAGAGGATGTGACAAGAGAGAGTAAAATCTCAGAAATTTTTAGGTGGGTGAGGATGAATTGATGAACATTAATGGTGAATGAGAGAGAAGAGAGACAGGGGAGAAGCTAAGAGTGTCGAAATAGAAATGAAAATAAGGAAGGAAATGGGAGGGGAAGGTAAGTGGTGGGCCATACATGACGTCATATGGCCGTTAAAGGGGGAGAATGTGGTAAGTTTTGGTGTTTTGAAAAAGAGAAGGTGGTAATTTTCAAAAAAAAAAAAACAAGGTGGTAATTGCTAAAATGACCAAAGTAGAAGGTGGTAATTGTCAAAATTTCCTATATATAAACATGTACTTGTATTTAACAACATTTTACAAAGTAACCTTTGTTTTTAATGCATACTTGTATTATATGAAGTATATTTCTCGTAGTAACACTATAGTAAAAGTTAGTACATGATTACTCTTAATGTAAACGGTAAAACATTGTTGATAGAGTATACGTAGTAAAAACATATTCTTGGACCTCAACTAGACCTGGCAAATGGGTCATTCGGGTTGGGTATGGATCGGGTCATTTCGAGTTGGGTCAAGTTTGGGTCAAAAGATTATCGGGTCAAGTTCGGGTCGGGTCGGGTCGGGTCATTTCGGGTTTCGGGTTGATTTTGGGTCGTCTGATAATTAGGTCAACACTTCGGGTCGAGTTCAGGTCGGGTCAAGTTTGGGTCAGGTCAATTTTCGGGTCGTGTCAGGTCAATTTTCGGGTCAACTTCTAGTCGAATCATATTCGGGTGATTCATTGGGTTAAATTCAACTCTGTATATATATTTATTTTTTATTTTTTTTTTGACGAAAAACTCACTATATTTATTAAGGCTAGTTTTTCATGGGTTATAGTAATTGTTTGACTTTATTAACCTTTTTTTTTTTTTTTGTGTTTAGAACTTTAGACTGAGAATCACTTTCGATCTCCTTAAACTAAGAGGGATGCTCTAACTAATTGAGTTATACCTCACTCTCTTATTGATCTTAGTTTTAATACGTACTCTTATTATCATTGTCATTGTTGTAATAATTTCTTTGAATTATTCTTATACTCCCTCCGTCCCAAATTACTCTTAACGATTTGACATTTTGCACTATTCACACATCTCACTTCGACCATCTTTTTTAGCTATTATATGAAAGTCAATGTAGTCATGTAAGATGTTGTTGGGTCTATTTTAATGTATAATTTCCTAATATAAACTTTTTATAACTTATATATTTACTAAAAGAAGTTAAAGGTCGGGTCATTTTTGGGTCGGGTCAACTTCGGGTCTCGGGTCAACTTCGGGTCAGGTTGTTTTGGGTCTCGGGTCAACTTTGGGTCGGGTTATCTCGGGTTGGGTCGTTTCGGGTTGGGTCATTTCGGGTTTCGGGTCAAGGTCGGGTCAGTTCCACTTCGGGTCGGGTATGGGTCGGGTCGGGTTAATTCGGGTTTTGGGTCAATTTCAAGTCGATTTCGGGTCATGGGTCGGGTCATTTGGGTCGGGTCATCGGGTCAGGGTCAGGATTACCAGGTCTAGCCTCAACCATCTACTTAAGTTTTTGGTTAAGTTGGTTCTCTACAATTTCAATGGAGTAATCGATAAGTATAGGGATTAAAGCTCGCTTAGATAGTAAGATATTGTTTTAAGAAAACGTTCTGTATACTGGACTACTAGATCCTGGATGCAGATGGACTTGCAAACGGAGGCCTAATATGGATTTGTTAGTAGTGAACGAATTCCCAGCGTTTTCGGTGAATGATTAATGCACAAAATTGAATAAGCATGTGACATAAAACTTCAATGACATTTCACATGTTCTGTCATAGTTTTGTGGCGTCTTTTATGTTACGCTGATTCATCAATTTTATGATTTTGAAATTTGTGTTTATTTTGTAAACATATTACTCGAAAACGTTTACGTATCACGTAGAACTGTGCCACATAGTCATTTAACTAATATTGCTCCATGTCAAGCTCTCACAAGTTGATTAAATTGTTTGTTTGAATTGTATAATCTTAATATTAAAATATATGTCACGTGGCTATGTTGCAAGTAAATAAAAACAGGAAAAATATATACTATGTGTTTAGGGTAAAAATACCCCATATACGTGGACCAGTCCCGTAGCGACACGTGGCCCAATAAGAGGGTAACACGTGCCACTATGGGAAGATGCCACGCATTCAGGTTAAAAGCACTCTAGTACACGGGCCAATCCTGTAGCGACACGTGGCCCAATAAAAGGGTGACACGTGTCACTACAGGAAGACGCCACGTGTTTAGGGCATATAAAACCCATGAAATCAGCACAAAAAGAGGCCTCATTACATCATGGCCCAAATCCCGAGAGATATCCCTAAAAGTCGCAAAACGGCGCCCCCATGTTGCACGTGGCATCGCGTGATTTCCCAGCCAATCACGTCACATAATTTTAGGGTACAAACCCTAAAGGGGCATAAGTTACCACCCCTATAAATACCCCAATCATTTATGATGGGAGGGGGGATTACGACATTACAAAGAAAAGAGCATTAAATAGCTCCAACTTCTCTCTACTTTCTCTCTCTAGCTTTTTCTGTTTCCAATCACTAACTTGGTCATCGGAGGCGAATATTGCTGCAAAGGAATATTCGTTGTTTTGCAGGTGTCTCAATCTCGTTGCCAGGAGAGCGTGACCAATATCCGAGGAAATCCAAAAAATACCCGAAACATTTAGCGCCGTCTGTGGGGATACTTGTCCGTTATGGCAATAGACGGTCAGACACCTAACCCCGACCCTCATCCAGACGAGGACGACCATGTAGAGGACATAATCCCTATAATTCTAACCAGTAATCCGCTAACCGCCTCATTTCAAGAGGACGATGACCATCCTGTTACCGCAGCATCTCTAAAGGTCGCGCTTGACAAGCTCTGGAAGGAGTTTGAGAGCAACAGAGCCTCTACCTCTAGGCAGCCGCCCAGGAAAGAGGGGGATAGGGCGCCAAAGAAAGCTCAAAACAAGGCAACCAATGCAACAGATGCTGGGAACACCCCATTTTGCCGAACGAATGGAAGGTCTCCAAGGGTGCCGCGGACGAATTTCTCTGATCTGCTGGCGAAAACCTAGTCGGCTGGGGGGAGAGGTAGGCAGCCACAAAGAAAAAAGCCTGAGCCGTCTAGAAGATGGAAGGATGCAAAGGACTACCTCCGGCATAAGCAACGGGAACGTGTCGCCTACTTAGACACGGCCTCAACCCCCACTATGCCGGATGAATTTTCCAACCACTCTTTTTCTCAACATAGCAACACAACCATCTCCAGCAGGAGTCAAGCTGTGCGTACTCTAACCCCCATTCCAGTTCAACCGACGCAGTATACGCCCCCTCAGGGTCTTAACGACATTGTGCAGCCGAGCCATCAGGTTTTCGGACGATATGGGCCGTTCGTTCAGACGTTTGGTCAGACTCCTTATATGGTCGGACAGTCTGTGCAGCCTCAGCCAATTGATTGGCAGATGCGGTTGTTGAATCTTGGGGATAAGCCGCCTCCGTTTTCACAAGATATTTTAACTTCTCCTTAGCCGCCGAAGGTGAAGAGTGTACTCGTGGGAGCCTATGATGGCATGGGCAACCTAGAGGAACACATCACCTCGTACAGGAACCTGATGTATTTGCAAAGTGTAGACGATGCTACCTGGTGCAAATATTTCCCGGCCACTTTGAAGGGTGTGGCACAGGATTGGTTCAACAGCCTCCCGGACAGACAACATATACTCGGACAGACAACACGTCCGAGAAAAAGAAGAAAAATGATAAAGATGATGGGAATAGTACCGATTCGGGCTTTGTGGCCGTGATATCGGGGGGTTTTGCCTCAGGCGACCTAAACATGAAGGGAATTAAGCAGAATGCCTGGAATTTAGGGAAAGTGATGCAGGCGAACGCTGTAAAAGCTGAGCCCTTTCCCGAGGTAACCGTGTCTGAGGCTGACCGGGGGGAAGTCAAAGCCCTACACAATAACCCAATGGTTTTCATCATGAAGATAGCCAATTTAAAGGTGGGCCGAATACTGATAGATACAGGCAGCTCATCCGATATCATCAGTTTGACCGCTCTGAAAAATTTGAAGCTCCCAGAAGACGCTCTGAAGGACATTACGCACCCCTTGGTGGGATTTGGGGGAAATATCATTCACCTAGTCGGACAGATAGATCTGCCAGTCCAATTTGGGCAGAAAGGAGAAGGAAGAGACATGGTCGTTTGATTCTTGGTGGTAAAGGAGTTGACCGGCTACAATGTCATACTCGTCCGTCCCACCTTAAATGCTGCCAAGGCTATGATTATCCCCCATTTAATGCTGTTAAAGTTTGAACGATTGGACGAAAAGATTGGTTTGATTCAGGGAAGTCAGAAGATGGCAAAAGAGTGCAACCAGTTAGTTGATAAGCCAACGATTCACGGACAAGGAAAACCGTCCGAATTGAAAGGGGAAGAACCCCCACTCCAAGCATACCAGGTCGGCCAGAAGCGAAAGCAGATCATGGCCGACCAAGCATAGCAATTAATGGCTGTCGGCCGACCTGAAGAGCTGAGACCCCAACCAGCCGGTGATGAGTCTATTATATATATATATATTTATTCCCCGTCCCACGATCATATTTGTGCTTATTTGAGCTCTGCGGAGCTATTTTTATTACTAATATATGTTTTCTAGTGTTTTTGTAGAGTTCGTAATATTTTGTAGGAATTTGCAGAATTATGTCAATTCCCGAGCTTATTGAGCCACTACAAAGACATTGGAGTCGGATCGTATTTTATAACTGTATATTTTAAGCCCAAGGTCGAGTTAAAGAAATTTACTTCAATGATTAAGGGCTCGATTTAAGGAAGAGATCGAAGGTTTTAATACTATTATTCACGTACCAAATCATTATCATGGACCATGTGAAGCAAGAAAATAAATTGGGCCGAGGTAATTAAGCCCAAGTCAAGAAAAGGAGAATTGACAACCCAAACCAAAGCTTATTTCCAAATTGACCGGGCCCGATCTGGCGGTTAAATGCCCGATCGGCCTTGCTTGGATCTGCTGTTTCCTTAAGTCGGTTTTGATATTGTTAGTGGGATATAAAACCCGTAGATTGGAGGAACAAGGGGGGCAGCTATTTTTACTTACTTTTAGTCTTAGTTTTTGAGCTTTTTTATTCTTGAGATTTCCGTAATTGCACGCTAGTTAGGATTTTCTTAGGTTTTTGTTTTATTTACCTCGCTTCGTCTTTTTCGTCCTTTATAGTTAAGATTTCTATGCTTTTGTTTATTAGTAGTAAAGTATACTCCGTATTCCATTCTTGATTTCGTAGAGTTATTATTTTCGTTTGGATTGCAGTTTATTATTATTGCTTTGTTTTAGTTTTATTATTATTGTTTTAATTATCTTTAATTTAATTGTTTTGGTTAGTTTAGATTTTATTATGTGCGAGTAGTTTTCTTTCTAAGGTTTGTGGGGATCCATGAATAATATGACGGGGTCATTTATTGTTGTTAATTATCAATGCTAGATTAATTTACTATTGATTGATTTAATGCTCTGTGACTAGATTAGGCTTAATCTTTTATGCATGAGTTTGACAATATTTATTCGAGATTCGAGAGATGACAATTGATGTTTAGGTCTAGTTTCAATAGGCAGATTAATTTATAAATGGTTAAGTCGAGATTCGAGAGATGAGATTTAATACCGGTAAATTAATTGTGTGATTGTAATACGTAGTGAAAACCCTTTATGATCTGATTAATTTATGCATTGATGATTTATTATTATGTTTTACCCTGAAATATTATTTATTTGTGAACCTATGCTCTAGGTCTTTTATTCACTGTTTCACCTCCTACTTTTATTTTTTCCCACTTTTACTCTTAGTAGTTTAGTTTCCCTTTGATAATAATAATTTGTTACTCTATAACAAAATTTGGCGCCGTTGTCGGGGAAACGGTTTTATTTTTATTTCTAATTGTTTTTGTAGTCTAGATTATTTTCTCTTGTCTCATAGAACGTTAGTTATTTGAGGCAATTTTCATATTTGTCTTTTAGTTCTTTGTTTATGCCCAGGTGTTTCAGATCAGGTTACATTCCATTCGATCCTAAGATCGAGCGCTCTTTCCATAAACAAAAGAATCTCTACAGACAAATCCCGGCGGGCTCTGAGGAAGACAATAATCGAAGAGACCCTCCAACTAATTCCAGTGATTCAGAAATCCCTTCAGATAAAAAATCAGAGATGGCGGTACCTAAGAAGCTTAATGATTATTCGCAGCCAAAGCTTACTGATTTTCCACACCTTACTCCCACTCCGGCCCTTGATGGAGTGCAATTTGAAATCAAACCCCGATTTATCACAATGATAGAGAGGAAGCAATTCAGTGGAGTTAAGGGTGAAGATCCTAATCTTCACATTGCAGATTTCTGCCAGTATTGCAACACCATTAGACAAGCCGGGGTCGAGCAGGACCAAATTAGGGAGATTCTTTTTCCCTTTTCATTATCTGGAAAAGCTAAATTATGGTTTAATGGTTTGAATAGAACTGCAATTGGTATTACTGAATGTAGGGAATATTTCAAGTGTTAATCCCCTAGCTTGAACCCCACTGTGATCATACACTAAAGTACGGTGGTGTCCAAAGGGAAAGAAGATAGAGCAAAAGAGTCGCCAACAAGTTTTTTAGGAACTTGTAAACCGTTCACAGGGTGAAGGTTACACCCCTTAACGATCCAGGAGATCGTCAACTCCAATAGGTCTTGAACCATGACTGGTGTTCGGGGATGAAGGTACAAATCCAACCTAAAAGATATTGAACCTTCCCTAATAATAAGCCTCTACTTTATTCAGATCGTATTCATGTGCGCTTTTTGACTAACATGCAATCAATAGGATTAACCCTAAACCTGTTTATCTTTGTTGGTTGAATTTAATGCACAAATAAACCTTTTATTGGCGATCACTTGAATTATAATCAAATTAAACCTAAACAAGATTATTAATTATCTTATTAAGCGTGATTACAAGTATCAATTCCCTTTAAGCATGCAATAAAGGCGTGATCAAGCAATAACAATAAAAATCAAGCAACATAATAATAATCATCATAAAAATTATAAAAATAATCATGATCATCATGTTAAAGCATAATAATAGCAAGATCCTAGGCATGATACTAATAAGATTAATAACAAACCCTAGCATGTCACTAAGCAATAAAAATCAAAGCTTTAACCCTAACATGATACTAACGTGAATAAATATTAGAAAGAACATAAAAGGCATCATAACAATCATACTTAATATTAAAGTTACCCTAGACATGATACTAGGAATATCATAATAACAACCTAAGCATGATTTCTACATAATAATATCAATAAAAACCATTAAAGTACTTACTTTGATGCCTCGTACCTCATTCTAATAACAAAATACACATTGTTTAGGGTAATTTTACCCCGCCACGTGGTCCAATCAGAAGATGACACGTGTCAGCCTCAAGATGGCCCAATGTGGACCAATCCTTGCCTAACACGTGTCACTCCAGAAATTAGGGGGAAAATGGTGGCCTTCAGGCCCAAATCCCGAGAAAGCCGCAATGCGGAGCAGCCCACCAATGATTAGGGATCAGTGACCTAATCAGGGTCACAAATCCCAAGGACCCTATAAATAGGGAGATTTCCCTCTTTTGGAGGGCACGTTTTACCATTTATTACACATTGTCCCTGTGATAGAGACATCTGAGCTTGGAATCCGAGCAGATATCCACCTAAATTTCCGCACCTTTTTCTCTCCCTTCAAGTTACTAACTTGTTCGTCGGAGGCGGAGCACCATCCAACCGGCGTCTCCGTTTGTTTTGCAGGTACAGCTCACGCTGGATCAGTCTTCGTGTTGTAACTCTCCCGAGGGACAAAAGCACCCAAAACATTTGGCGCCGTCTGTGGGGAGAGTACCTCGAAGATGGTTCAAGAGTCTGTACCACCCCCTAACCGTCTGGGCGATGACCCAGAAGTCTTTACAGACCATGAGGATGAAGATCCTCATGTCGAAACCTTTACAGCCGATAATGGCTCTCTCAGAATCAAGCGCATCCGGCCTAGAGTTACTCTGGAGCGGGGTGCCACTCAGGCGGGAACAAGTCGACCCCCTGGGCAGCCGGAAGGGGAAACCCATACGGCCGCAGGATCAGCACCTATCACCCGAGACGAACTCATGAGGTTCATGACAAGTTTCAAGGGTGAAATTAAAGAGCTGATTACCCAGAGCCGGGCTGGCCCATGTAGAGGTCAGTCGGCTAAGAAGGCTTCTCTGGAAAAGGGGAATTCAGTCAAAGATCGGCAGCCAACTCCCCATCCAAAGGAGAAGGCAGTCGGGACCATTGATTGGTCCAAGATTCTTCTTCTGAAGAGGAATACCAATTATACCCGCCGAACTCAACAGCCGGTGGGAAGTAAAAAATCATCTCTTGATGCCCGAGAAATAATCAACTGGAAGAGAAATCAACAGCTGTCTGAGTCGGCTTTAACGTCAAACTTTCCTGATAGCTTCAACAATACTTCTGCAGGGAATGCTCTCTCCCTGCATGAGAGCCAGACAGGCGGTAATACCGTCCATTCCGGCCCTCAGATGATTGGAACTGTACCGTATGTACCTACTCAGGTCTACGGTCAGTATCCCTCTCACTTCATGCAGCCGGCTCTCTTCGGAGGTCAGGCGGCATATCAAAATGTCCAGCCACTGGACTGGCAGCTCCGTCTGCTACGCCTGGGTGAACAACCTTCTGCGTTCATCCGGGAGATAACCGAGGCGGCACAGCCGGCCAAGGTTTAGAATGTATTGGTGGGTACCTATGATGGTACCACTAACCCGGAAGATCACCTTATGGCATACACCAACCTCATGTACTTACAGGGGTTGGATGATGCCACTTGGTGTCGATGCTTCCCGGCTACATTGAAGGGCATTGCCCAACAATGGTTTGGCAACTTGCCAGCCGGGTATATTGACAATTTCAGGAAGCTCGCCTTCCTGTTTGCTTCCAACTTCTCAATGAACATCCCTGCTAAGAAAACAAGCCTTGACTTGAGCACTGTTAAGCAGGGAGAGAGAGAAGGGCTGCGCTCATATGTCAGGCGGTTCAATCTGATCAGAATTCAGATTCAGACTGTTTGATGAGGTAGCTTTTACAAACTTCTTCAAGGGTCTGAGAGACGAGTCGACCTTTAAGTTCGACCTAGTCAGAAAAGGGGCTTTCACCTTACAGGCGGCCCTGAGGGAGGCGGAAAGCTACATTCAAGCTACCGACCTCTGCTCGCCTAGTAACCAGTCGGACTCCAAGAAGTCCGACAAGCAGAAAGACAGTCGGCCTGCTCAGCCGGCCAAAAATAAAGAAGAGAGCAAGAAAAGAAAAGAAATCTGGGCGGTTAATGACTCTGACCAGCCGTCCCAGAAGAAAAAGAAAGAGTTTAAACCGTACGTTCCTAAGTACGAGTTTAACAAGGACTGCAACTCCATCCTCATGGAAATTAAGGACCGGTTGTCCCTAGAGAAGCCGAATCCAATGAAAAGTTCCATTCAATCAAGGAACAAGAACAAATTCTGCCAATACCATGAGGAGGTTGGCCATGGCACCAACGACTGCATCAGCCTACAACGGGCGTTGGACCGTCTGGCTGACAAGGGGATGTTGAAGTCTTACATTTCTAAGTCCCCAGCCGGGGCAAAGAAGAAGAACAAGGGTCAGTCATCCAAGACTACCCCCCAGCCTGCTAGTAGCTCGGATACCGACAAGGAGCCGATCTACACAATAGCAGACGGGTTCTCCTGTGGTGGCCCTACCATCCGGGGCACCAAGAGCCATCTTCGAAAGATGGACAAAGATGATGATGAGCAAGCGTCTGCAAGCACCTCCTTCCCAGACGTCTTGATCACTGAGAAGGACAGGGGTAGCGTCCGCCGTCCGCATGATGACCCCGTCGTCATTGAATGTAAGGCTGCCAACCAGCTGGTTGGAAGAATCCTTATTGACACCAGCAGCTCATCAAACATCATCAGCCTCCAGTGCTTGCAAAAGCTGAAATACAATGTCAGCAGCATGCATCCGGTCACCCAACCCCTAGTTGGTTTTGGGGGAGGGATGGTCTACCCAGCCGGGAGAATTGACTTACCTATCCGGTTGGGAGAGAAAGGCCAGGAACGACATATTGTCGTCAGATTCTTGGTCATTGAGGAGTTGACCGCCTACAACATTATCCTTGGTCGGCCAACTCTCAACGAAGCCAAGGCGGTAATCATCCCGTCTCTCATGCTCATCAAGTATGAGAGGGATGACGGCTCTGTCGGTTCCTTGAATGGGGATCAGAAGACGGCGCGGGAGTGCTATCTCTCAGCCGTCAAAGATACTATGGCCCCAGGCAGCCAAGAACTAATAGACCTTGACAATGTCAAGGATGCCGACCCAACCCCTGTCCCACCAGCAGTCGGGAATAAAAGAAAGGCACCTCTGCAGGTGGAGGTGAAGAAAGAGAAAAAATAGCAATCACTGACCGGTGAACGGTCAGACGAGCTCCGTCCCCAACCGGCTGGTGAAAACATTGATCTCGTTCTGGATGACAGCCGTCCAGAGCGTACTGTAAAGGTTGGGACGATTGCTCATGCTACCTTGGGTGCAAGCTTGCACCTCCTGCTAAAGGAATTCAAAGACATTTTTGCCTTTGAAGTGGAAAAGATGTCAGGCGTCAGCCCGGATCTCGCTGTCCACAAAATCACCGTGGACCCCAAAAAGAAGCCCATCCGACAAAAGTAAAGAAACCACGGCGAGGAAAGAAGTCAGGCGGCAGCTGCCGAATTCAAAAAGCTGCTAGACGCCAGGTTCATTTGGCCTTGTAATTTTCTCGACTGGGTGGCCAATGTTGTCCTTGTTAAGAAACCAAATGGGACCTGGTGCATGTGTGTTGATTACACAGACCTCAACAAGGCGTGTCCAAAGGACAGTTACCCGCTTCCAAAGATTGACAGTCTGGTCAACTCTACAGCCGGTCACGCCTTGATGAGCTTTATGGATGCCTACTCCGGCTTCCAGATACCCCTGTGGAAAAAGGATCAAGAGAAGACGGCCTTCGTCACTGATCAGGGGTTGTTCTGTTATACAGTGATGCCGTTTGGCTTGAAAAATGCGCCCGCCACTTTCCAACAGATGATTAATACGGTCTTCATTAATCAAATTGGGAGGAATGTGGAGGCGTACATTAATGACATGATAGTCAAATCCAAGCTACAGACGGATCACCTTGCTGATCTCCAAGAAACATTCACCACCCTCAGGCTGCATAAGGTCATGTTAAATTCATAGAAATGCGTCTTTGGTGTTGAGTCTGGGAAGTTTCTCGGATTCCTGATTGATCAAAGGGGGATAGAGGCTAACCCCGAAAAGATACTGGCGGTGATTGACATGAAGTCACCCCGTTCTGTCAAGGAAGTTCAGAGACTCACCCGTTGCCTGGCCGCCTTGGGGAGGTTCCTCAACCGGTCAGGCGACAAATGCGTTTACTTCTTCCAAGCAATCAGGAAGAAGACCAAGTTTGAATAGGGGGATGATGCTGAGGCGGCATTCCAGAAGTTGAAAGAACATTTGCATTCTGTACCTAGGTTGGTCAGTCCTTTGCTTAGGGAGACGTTGTACATGTATTTAGCCGTCTCAGATAATGCTCTCAGTGCCGTTCTCCTTGCTGAGCGAGACGGCGTGCAGCTCCCGGTTTACTTCATTAGTCATGTTCTCAAAAATGCTGAACTCCGGTACCCCATGGTTGAAAAATTTGGCCTTGCTTTGTATATGGCATTAAAAAACTGAAGCCTTACTTTTTGGCACATCCGATGGTGAATTACACCGACCAGCCACTCAAGCGGCCAATGTCTACCTTGGAGTCATCAGGGAGAATGTTGAAATAGGCTATTGAAATGCAAAGTCTTGAAATCACTTACGAACCAATAAAGGCAGTGAAAGGTCAGGCGTTTGCCGACTTCATTTTTGAAATGACTCGTCCGGTGGCTCCGGATAATCTCGACCAGGTTTGGAAAGCGTACGTAGACGGGAGCTCTACAAAGAACGACTGTGGTGCAGGCGTAATCTACGAGTCTCCTGAAGGTGACAGATTTGAGTATGCACTACGCTTCAAGTTTCAGGCCTCTAATAATGAGGCGGAATATGAAGCCCTGCTAGCCGGCATCCGTATGTGTAAGGCGGTAGGGGCCATGAAAATTGACGCCTACTCTGATTCACAATTGGTCGTTAGCCAGTATGAGGGAAACTATGAGGCAACTTATCCGGCTATGATCAAATATCTTCAGGCAGTCAAAGAAGAGGCTGGGGGACTTGAGGAATTCCGTCTGAATCAAGTGCCTAGGTCGGAAAAACAACCAGGCAGATGCATTGACAAAACTGGCATATTCCGCCTGCCATGATACGCCTCGGTCAGTCTTTTGGGAAGTTCTTGAAAAAAGAAGCATCTATGAAGATTCCATTAGAATTCTAGACTGAAGCTCTACCTGGATGGATGGCATCCGGGCCTATCTTTCAGACGGTACACTTCCTAATTCGCCACAGGAGGCAGCCATCCTGAAGAAGCGAGCTGCAAACTTCGAGTTGGAGAAACGGAGAACTCTTCAAGGCAGGGTTTCTAAAGCCCCTGTTGAAGTGTGTCACCCCAGAGAAGGGGAAGGAAGTTCTCGAAGACTTGCACTCGGGATTCTGCGCCTCCCGCATAGGCAGCAGGTCCCTAGCCGTCAGAGCCAGACGACATTATTTTTTGCCCACTCTTGAGGCAGACGCCAAGGAGTTGGTGAAGAAATGTGACAAGTGCCAAAAATTTGGCAAACTTATTCACCGTCCGGCTACTGATCTGACAGCCATCCACAGCCCAATCCCGTTTGCAAAATGGGGCATGGACATTTTAGGTTCATACACGCCTGCTCCAGGCGGGAAGTGCTACATCTTGGTGGCTGTGGATTATTTCACCAAGTGGGTGGAGGTTGAGGCGGTTAAGAACATCAAGACCTCAGACGTAATTTCCTTCATCTGGAAGAACATTATCACCCGGTATGGGGTACCTATGTCTATGGTGTTCGATAATGGTCCTCAGTTTGAGACGCCTCAGCTCAAAACTTGGTTGGGAGATCAAGGGATCTCAAGTTGTTTTGCATCCGTAGGACGACCCCAAGCAAACAGCCAAGTTGAAGCCTTCAACAAACTCATCTCAGACGGCATTAAGAAGAAAATAGAAAGAGCCGGTGGCTTGTGGGCAAAAGAGTTAATCCATGTCCTATGGGCCATCCGGACAACAGCAAAGGGGGCAACCGGTGAAACCCCATTTCTCATGGTTTACGGTGCTGAAGCCGTCTTGCCCATCGAACATTACGAGCCGACTCTCAGAGTCATGCTATATAATGAAGAGGCAAACTGGGAAGCAATGCGCCTGACATTGGATTCACTCCCAAAACGCAGGGGCAATGCCGCCTTGCGTCATGAGATTTACCGTCTGAGAATGACCAGAGCCTACTACAAGAAAGTACACAAGCATCCCTTGAAAGTTGACGAATTAGTCTTACGAAAAATGGAGGCAACCAGTAGGACCAATGAGCTGGGAAAGCTAACTCCAAATTGGGAAGGCCCCTACCGGATCTATGAAGAAGTAAGGGACGACACCTATCGCCTGGAAACTCCAGACGGCAGGCGCCTGCCAAGAACTTGGAATCTAGACAATTTGAAAAAGTACTACTTCTGAGAATGTAAGTTTTTTGTAAACAGTGAGTCAATTTATGAGAATTCAGACTTTGTTTGCAAAATTGTTTTGTTTTTCCACCTAGGTAATACTCAGACGGATTCTTCATTTAACTAACTAAGTTTGAAACTTAGTAAAGGTTATAACAGCTTAACCGCCTGGGTAGTACTCAGATGGATTCTTTATTTATTTTACTAAGTTTGACTTAATAATTGCCAATTCGCCTGGGTAATGATCCAGACGGACTTTCTGTTTAACTAACTAAGTTTGATACTTAGTGTAATTCAATAACGTTCGGCCAATGCTCCAATTAAAAATTAAGCACAAAAACGCTTAGTGGCTATACAACCGGTCTCAAACAAGACCAAAGGCTAAAATGGCCGGATGGTTGCTCATTTTATAAAATCGCCTGTCCCAACATGGACAAAGGCGTCCGACGACACCCCTCCGGGTGCAATCGTCGCAGAGAACAGACTATTTGTCGTTCTACGTACCTATGCAGACGGCAAAAATTGAATGACCGAATTGGTCAACTCATAGCCGTATGACCAGAATGATCTGTGAAGAACGATCAAGTTACTGAATACCGGATACCGGCTGAAGTTCTCACTTAGGTTATTTATTCCAAAGTTGCACTTTCTATCCCAATTGGGGCAAAAGAATTGTGCAATGGCTATGCAATCTCTACCAATACGGACAAACTCCATCTGGTTAGTGACTAGAACGCCTGTTGATGTACGGCTGTGCACTTGGTTTAGGGCAATCACTACTGTGATTGATTGACTTACAAACGTATCATGCTCTTTGCAGCATCAAATATTCCTAAGTCAATCAACCAACTCCATTTGAAACCAACCACACAGCCGTCCAGGGGCAAGGACAGCCAGGCTTTTGATAATTTAGGCAAAAAATCGCCGCATGCTTTTGATAAGTTAGGCAAAAATGCAAAAATTGAAATTCGCAAAAATTGAAATTCAAACGCAAACGCAAAATGATCAAAACCGACTCAGTCGGTGCATTCCTTAAAAGTCCACCCAACCAAACGGTTGTAGTGAATCAAATGTTAACTGGACCCCGTCCGGGAGAAAAGAGAAATTGTTAATTAACCCGGCTCCTCAGCCGGTAAATACAAAGATACTTGGCACGCAGGCCAAAAAAGCAAGTTTTGGCATACTGTCGCAGAATTAAAGAAAAAATAAAAAAGAGAGATTGGCATACTGCCGCTGAAAAATCACTTCTGGCCTGTAGACGGTGCCTCTTGGTCCTCTTCCTCATCATCTGAGGGAATCTCTTGTGCTACACTCGGACCAGGTAGCTCAGGCGCGGGGGCTCATTATGGGCGTTGACCCAAACGTGAAAGGACTCAGGCTCTGGCTCACCTTGCTCTCTCAAGTACACCACGTACTCGGCGTAATTGTGAGCCAGTGCCCATACGCTATAATCCGTGTCTGGGTACAAGGCGGCCCAGGCGATCTTCATGCGGGCGTCGTTGTCAGCATCACTTTCAGCAACCAGGCGGTTTTGCTCCGCCTCTAGAGTTGCTGCAAAGTTTTTCTGAGCCTCAGCTCTCCAGCCTCTCAACCTTGGTTTTCAGGTTGGTGTTCTCTTCAGAAACACCTTGAAGTGTGCCAAGGTCCGCCTGGGCCTTCTTGAGCGCCTCGTCAGCCTTCTTGAAGCTCTCATCCGCCTTTTTCTGGGCCTCCTCCGCCTTCTTCTAGGCCGTCTCAGCGTCGTTCACGCTGGTTGGCCGTTTTCAGATCCGCCTCCAGCTGCTGGATTTTTGACGCCTGTGTCATTATGATTGCTTTAGTTTCAAGTTCATTTACGATAGTGGAGTATAAAGCAACATTATCAGCGTCTGTGGCGGACTTCTTGGCCCTTTTTACCTCTTCCCGTTTGTGGGAATAAGGACGCTTGAGTCCGTCTACCCGCAGCATAGCCTGCAAAAAAAGCAAACGGCATCAGAATTGCAGGCGGAGTAAAGCACTTGGAAAAAATTAAAAATTTTTTAAGTCTTTTACCTCAGCCAGAAGGGATAGAATGTGTTCCAGATTGAACGTCTCTATCCCAGGGATGTTGTCTTTGTCCCTCTTCCGGACGGTGTCAAGCATGGCCTTGGCATGCTTCTGGACGTCTGGCCAGCGGGGAGATTGATCTGCACCATAATCAATAAGTGATGAGTGCAAAATTAAGGCAGCACCTATCTGTTGCCGGTCGACTGAGGATGACGTCTGTTGGGAGTGGGATTTCACTCGCAAAGGCCACCCCAACTCAGGCGGGGATTCAAAAGGGTTCTTACCTTCAGAGCCGGCCAAGCGGGAGCCGCTTGCAGGCGTGGTGAACTCCCCGGTTGTTAATAGGGGGTTGACGAGGTCAAGGCCCAGGCTGCCGCCTACCCTCTCGTTTCGTCCCCCTATCCGCATCTATAGGTTCCCGGCTGAGGCGCCAGGAGTTGAGGCGGAGGTGGATTTTTTGGTCTTGTTGAGAATGGAGGCGGGTTCCTCCCTAGCCCGTTTGAGATTTTTCTCAAACGTCTTTCCTACCTCTCCCCCCTGTGAAAATAACCAAGTTAAAGTTAGCATCCGGGGAAAGTAAACTTTGAGGCCAATCTAAGAAGGGGTCAAACGTTTTTTACCTTGGCCTTGACTGCGGCAGCCTGTTTCTCCGCAAGCTCCTTGCGGATGGTTGCAGAGGATCGCCTGGGTGTCTTCTTCGTCTGCAGTATGTTTAGAGCTTCTTCTGCAAAAAAGAAAAAGATTGGTCAATATCAAAAATCAATTCTGATACAAAATCACTACAGGCGGATATAAACTCAGGCGCATACGTTTGGTAAACATGTGTCCTAGCCCGCAGGCGGCTAGGAAACACTCGTCCCTGAAAAGTAGGGGCAATAATAGATGTCAAAAGTGGTAAACATACAATATGTGTAGGGGATGATAATATTACTTTTAATCTAAATAATGTCCCTAAAAGCCCAATGTTAGAGGAAAAGTGTTTTAGTATTGGTGTGGTTGATGTACATAATTTTTCTAATAGGCCCCAAGCTCCCGTTAGAGATCCCTTGGAGGTGGTATCTTGTGTAGCATCTTCTGCAGGAAAAACTAGTACATGGAAAGATGAAGTGGATTCTATAGAAAGAGCTTTAAATTGTGTTGGACTCGGGTTTGAAGATGAACTAGTGGAGATTGAGAAACAAGTTGTAGAGTTTTGATCTCGTAGTGAAAGTTCCACTCGATCGAGTGATAAATGCTCAATCTTGTGGAAAACGCAGGAAATCAAGTATAAAAGAATTTCGAGCAGTAAGTAAGAAGAAGACGCCAGTTCGGACCTTAGAGTCGGGCCCGATCGAGCGCGAGAGCGCGACAGCAAAACTGCTTAACTTTGATTGAACATAACTTTTGCGTTTCTTCACGAAATTTTGATGTGACCTATCATTGGAAAGATCTTCAAGTCTTCTTTCCAATGCACTTGGAATCACTGAATTATCATTTGTATAAAAAACGTTAGCAAAATAGTGGACCTGACTCGTTTTTGCCTCTTCTCTTACTAACACTTTGTTTCTTTTTTGTCCAAAATTGTACCAAGGTGATGCATTGCAATGTTTGGGATAGTGGTGGATACGAGTTCGATGATGAGGGGTAGTCATTTGGATTACTAGCTTCCCTTTAAGCCAATGAGGACATTGTCTAATTTAGCTTGGGGGGATTTCTTGTATATATAGGTACTATTTCTTTCCCTATCTAGTTTAGTTTTTAACGCTTTCTTAGCATAGATTTAATTGCTTTCTAGTGTAGTTTTATTGCTTTCCTATATGAAAAATACAAAAAAAATTGAAAAATAAAAAAAATCCAAAATTATTCCAATGAATAATAAATCATGCTTCCGTGTGCCCCTTGATGAAAATTTTTCGAAATTATTTTGATTCTTGGTTATTGATGATAAATATTTTGGATTAGTTGATCATGATTTAATGTTTAATTACCTTGAAATCTTAATATGCGTCAATTTTGCCAATTACTTGTGAATATAATGCTTACTAGTTTATTTGGTGAGGAATGTGTGTTAGTTCCTGGTATCAATGAAGTTGAGTATTGATTTTTAACTTTGAGTAGTGTTTATATGACTCATTATTATGCACATTGAGGAGGACGAAGACTTTTGTTCTTTTAGGTAGCCTTCAGCTGACTTTAGATACATTAGTTCCCTTCTTGCTACCCATGTTGTTGCCTTGACTTTTTATTGTTTATTAGCCACGTTACAAGCCGATTTTCCCCATTGGTTACTAGTTCCAAGCTTGGCTTGGGGGAGATAATAGTGAGTGAGGTGAGGGAGTTTGTAGTGTGCTTATTATTTGCACAATTTGAATGGGTTTTGAGAAGTTATTCTGTTCTTGATCGTAGTTTATTTTTGAAGAGTTTGGAAGTTTAATTTTCTTGAAAAAATAAAGTATGATGTTATAAAAAAAAAGAATTTCAAAAAAAAAAGTGAAAAAAATAAGTGAACTTCAATAGAAAAAAAAGAGCAAAAGAAAAAAAATTGTTTAATGTTCAAATGCTCTAGTTGAAGGTTGATAAAAAAAAAAAAAAGAAAAAAATTTTAGACGTTGAGTTTCAATGAAAAATTTCATGTTTGTTAGTAAAGTTTGTTTATTCACTCAAGTTTTACATTATTATATTTTAGGAGTGAAATTGTAAGTGTTGGAAATTATTTGATATGATTGGAGTTGTATTTGGTAATTTTTTTTGTGGAGTTGAGTTTGTTGCTCATTATTTATTTTTTGACCTTGGTTTTATTTATTAGGTTTTATCTCCCTTTAAGCATTGCTTTTATCTCATTTTTTCCCAAATTTATCCTACCCTTTACCCTAGCCTTACATTACAAGCTTTGAAAACCTTCCGACCTTTGTGCATAGAGTTGTGTTAATATGAAAATAGTTGTTTATCAATGCAAAGAATGATTTGACATATTTCGAGTCGACTATATAAGTTGAGTGCTTATCTCTTTAAACACATGAGTATTGTGAGTTTGGGAGGGCATTGTTCACATTAAAGAGATTGGATGGAGAGCGATCGAGTACATCTTTTACTCGCCACATAAATGAGAGTCGAGTGTGTGAGCACTAGTCTTGAATTCTATATGCTCTTGTGGTTTGCTTTATTTGACAATTGTTAAGGAAGATTGGTAGTTAGATGGATTTGATTGGTTGACTTTAATACATGTTTGTCAAATTTACCTTGAATTATTTTTATTGATTGTAATTGTATTTGGGGTGAAGTATTGATTTATTTATTCATTGCTTTGCTTAGGGACGAGCAAAGGTTTAGCTTGGGGGAGTTTGACGAGTCTATTATATATATATATATATATATATATATATATATATATATATATATATATATATATTCCCCGTCCCACGATCATATTTGTGCTTATTTGAGCTATGCGGAGCTATTTTTATTACTAATATATGTTTCTAGTGTTTTTGTAGAGTTCGTAATATTTTGTAGGAATTTGCAGAATTATGTCAATTCCCGAGCTTATTGAGCCACTACAAAAACATTGAAGTCGGATCGTATTTTATGACTGTATATTTTTAGCCCAAGGCCGAGTTAAAGAAATTTACTTCAATGATTAAGGTACAGATTTAAGGAAGAGGTCGAAGGTATTAATACTATTATTCACGTACCAAATCATTATCATGTACCATGTGAAGCAAGGAAATAAATTGGGCCGAGGTAATTAAGCACAAGTCAAGAAAAGGAGAATTGACAACCCAAGCCAAAGCTTATTTCCAAATTGACCGGGCCCGATCTGGCGGTTAAATGCCCGATCGGTCGAGCTTGTTTGGATATGCTGTTTCCTTAAGTCGGTTTTGATATTGTTAGTGGGATATAAAACCCGTAGATTGGAGGAACAAGGGGGGCAGCTTTTTTTACTTACTTTTAGTCTTAGTTTTTGAGCTTTTTTATTCTTGAGATTTCCGTAATTGCACGCTAGTTAGGATTTTCTTAGGTTTTTGTTTTATTTACCTCGCTTCGTCTTTTTCGTCCTTTCTAGTTAAGATTTCTATGCTTTTGATTATTAGGAGTAAAGTATAAAACTGGCAATCCTGACCCAGACCCGATGACCCAACCTGAATGACTCGACCCATGATCCGAAATTGACCCGAAAATAATGATCCGGAGTTGACCCAAAACCCGAATTAACCCGACCCGACCCATACCCGACCCGATGTGGAGCTGACCCGACCCTAACCCGAAACCCGAAGTTGACCCTACCCGATTATACCCGACCCAATGTTGACCTGATACCCAGACCCGACCCGAAATTGACCCGTTACCTGAAATGACCCGACCCGAAGTTGACCCGAGACCCAAAATGACCCGACCCAAAGTGACCCGACCCGAATTTGACCCGATACCCGAAATGACCCGACCATAATCGACCTGATAACCGAATCAACTTGGCCTAGATTTAACCCGAATTAATTGACTCGAAAATACCCAAAAGGCCAAAACCTAAACTGACCTGAACTAAAACTACCTTATACGCAAAATGACCTAAATCGATTTAAGCCTCTACTACGTGTGTGACCCGAACATGACTAAATCGAAATAGCTTGAACCAACCGACTTGGTTATTAAAACTTTGTTAGTAATGTGTAACATTGTAAGTAAATAATTTACATATATTTTGCATTCCTTTTCCACCATTGTGTTTAAACTTATAACAAATTGGTAAAATGATTCAAAATTTACGGCCATACTATAAGATCCATACAACAATCTTGCGGAGTTTCAGTGTTTCACCACAAGATTAATAAAAAGTTACTAAAATTTCAGTGAATAATTGTATGCATAAATTAACTTGAAATTAAGCTCCAAAACATTTTCAATAGCAAATTAATGCTAATTACTAATAGTCACAACTTTCACAAGTGTTGAAATAAAAGTGGTACAATAATTTCTACATCAGCTTGTTCATAACAAAATGTTCAATACTACAAGATCTCATTGAAAAAGATAGCAACCACACTAATATTCTAACTATCCGATACTATCGTACTCCAATATTCCACCCTTGAATTTTTTGACATCAAGCACGTGTTTCGGTTGGAGCCCAATCCACATAAGAACCAACAAATCATCTTCTTCATTTGCTACATAAATATAAAAACAAATATTACTATAAATATAACGTAAAATATATAATTTAAAATCAATAATATAATTAAACACTGTAAGTCTATAAGTGCAACAATAAAGGTATACATGTGTTTAAAAAAAGTAAAAAATACTTACTTTCATAAGAGAACATCCAACTACGAGTTGTTATTAAAGCCTCCACATTTTCAGGAATGTAAGAAATTTTCCATTTATTCAATATTCGACTGCCTGTGCTAAAAGTTGATTCCGAAGCAACGGTTGTCAAGAGCACAGCCAAAATATCTCTAGCAAGATGGGAAAGCTCTTTATATCGATGTTCATTTTCTTTCCAAAAAGCTAATATGTCAAGCTCCGCCGTTCGATCAAGTTTAGGGTCCTCGAGATAAATATCCAATATTGTTCTCTCACCTAAAGTAGAAGAGGCCTCTTTATCGTCATATGACTGAAATTGACATTAGAAATTAGTTAAACAAAAAATCATAAATTGGAGACAAAAAAGATAAACTAAATACAACAAGAACATAATGGCAACACCAGATAAACTAGAAAAACAAATTAAAACCAGAAAAAAGAAGGTAGTTGCCTAAAAAAAAAATCAGAAAACAGAAGGTACATAGTTGCATAAAAAATAAAAAATAAAAACTAGAAGATAGTTAAAAAAAAAAAAAGCTCAAAAAAGAATGTAGTTGCATAAAAAACCAGAAGACAGAGAGCAGTTCCAATAACAAAAGAAGGTAGTTGCAAAAAAAATAATGTATTGCAATTTAAAAAAAAAAACAGAAGAATAATTACCGCAAAATAGTCAAATTTCCGTTTGCGATTTCCATATGAAGTACTTGTGGAGGTTTTGGAGCTTGAGGCATTTCCCATGTTAGTGTTGATGTTCGGTGTCGTTGATTTTCCATTTTGGGAATATAACTTGTAAAACTTCTCCAACTTGAATTGAAGATCACTAACTTTCAAAATAGCCTCTACATCTCCAAATATGTTTTCATAACAAAACTTTAACACATATAATTTGTAACGAGGATCAAGAATCACAGCAAATGCAAATAACATGCTATAGTTATCCTCTTATGAGTTGAACCAATACTTGTCAAACTTGCTCTTCATTTCTACTGCCATTGTCCTCAAAACAACATTATCATCACGCTCCAACTCCATCAAAAGCATAAGAATTTTCCAAACATTCCCAAAATACAGATTTGAGGTAGGATAATCACTTCCCGAAAACAACTCAGTTATCTCATGAAACGGTTCTAAAACATCCCGAAATTTCTCGGTAAATCCCACTCTTCAGACTTAGGACAACAATTCTGAACATCAAACATTTCCCTAAAAGCCTCACGATATAAAATAGCTCTATCAAGCATCATGTATGTAGAGTTCCACCTTGTTGGAACATCAAGCCACAACGATTTTGTTTCTTTTATCTGAGCTAACTTCACACAAGATCGGAACGTATTTTTTCTTGTTTTAGAATATTTAATACGCTTCACACAAAGTCTTACTTTCTCAACAATATGTTCAATGACCTTAAGTCCATCTTTAACAATGAGATTTAATACATGTGCATCACATCGTACATGAAAAAAATCACCATTGTACAACAAAGCATCTCTTGCAAGTAGAGTTTCTTTCAAATAATCTTGCATTTTATCATTAATAGAAGCATTGTCTAATGTGAAGCAAAAAATCTTATCATCAATACCCCAATCTTGAAGCATGGACAACACAGCAGAATACATGGTTTTTCCAGTGTGTGGTGAGTTAATATGACTGAAATTCAACACTGTACTAATAAATTTCCAATTATCATCAACATAATGAGCAGTCAAACACAGATATCCCTCAGTTTGACAAGAAGTCCACATATCACATGTCAAAGAGATACGACTAGAGACTTTACGAAGAGTTTCCTTTAACAGAGTTTTTAAAGTTTTATGCAATTTTAAACAATCAGCTTTAGCAGTATTTCTAGAAATGAAATTTACTTCAGCATTTAATTATGCATGTATTTCTCTATTACCATCATGTTCAACCCAAGAAAAAGCATATCCATGCTTTATTATGGCTTTAGCTACCAAGTCTCTATACACCTTCTGGTCAAAGATCACTTTACCTTTGTTTCCTCCTTGGTTTTTCAAATGTTTTGCATATACGCTGCATTTCCTAAGATGTCTTTGCATATTTTGTGTTCCATAATGGGCATCGGAAATGGAGGAAGATTTCTGGAAATGTTTGCAAATTGACCTTTGTTTCCCATCAATAGATTCTGCCTTGTCAAGTGTGAGAAATTCCACCCAAACTAAGCTCCGTTTCTTATCTAAAGCAGCAAGTACAAGTTATATAGTGTCATCATCCACATTATTGCGTTCAATAGTAGCTACAGGTGTAATAGGAACTTCAGCTTCTTCCTCTGGTGGAGTTTCATAGAATATTTCGTCTGGTGAATGAACAGGAGGTTCATCATAAATAATATGATCCATGCTGTAATAAAAAAAAAAAAAAAAAAAAAAGAATAAGATCATTTTTTTTTGGTTAATGGATCAAAATTTAATTAATAATAATACTACCCCTCAATGGTAGTAACAAAGTATATAGAGTCAAAAGCATACAGCTAAAAGTCAAGGTGGTGACACAGCACCCAAATAAACCTGCCATTTCTGGCCAAAAGAGCTACTGTTTCCATTAGATACAAGTTCAGTAGTGGAGGGAGGGGGGTTACAAAATATAAATTCTAAGATCCAGTTGCTGTCTCCTTTCCTTTTAGTCCGAGCAGGCATTAGATGCAACCTGGCTTGCCTGGCCTGGAAATCTGCTTCTTCGACTTGCCTCCTCAGAACTTTCACAATAGCGCTGTTCCCTGAAAGTAGCATTAGGTCCCTGCACCATTTCGAGAATAAGTGACCTTCATCAGGGGGGGCATCAGATTCACAGATGCTATTAACTGCACGGTGACCGTCAGACATAATGAAAAAATCCATCCAGCTATTTTCTTTGGCCCAATGTACAGCAGCTAGGATTGCAAATAATTCAGACATATAAGAGTTGGGAGCAAAACAGTGTCCTGCTAGACCTTGGACCCATTCTTCAGAGTTGGTTCTACAGATACATGCTATGCCAGAGGATAGAGTAGAAGCAGAGAAAGAGGCATCAACACTAATCTTGAACATCTGATGAGAGGAGGGAGGAGAAGTAGCTGGCAAAACACTTTGGGGAAGGTGGATAATTAAGGAGGTGGAAAAGTAAAGGAGTTTTTTTATGGAGAAAGTGATAGAGGCCTAGAAGTTAGGCAAAGCCTTAGATGTTTTTGAGAAAATCCAAGTATTTCTTCTCATCCAAATATTTTTCAAAATAATTGGGAAGGAGAAATGCCAGGGAATGTTAAGCAGGTGGGGGGAGGTGCAGTCTAGGTTCTGTAAAAGAGGGGGAGGACCTCCCCTTTTGCTCCTTGTCGAAGGGTAATTTATTTGATGCCTCTCAAGCTTACTCCTTTTTGTGGAATAACTCTAAGATTAAATCAGCCCCTGATATCCAATGGGATAAGCTTTGGAATTCAAACCTCCCCTCTTAGTCAAGAATGTTCCTATGGCAGTGCCTCTGGGACAGACTACCCACCTGCAAAAACCTTTTTCTTAAACACATCACCCCCAGTCAGTTCTGTTGCTTCTGCCCTGGTTCTATTGAGGATGGTATTCATGTTTTAAGAGACTGCACTAGGGCAAAGGAAATCTGGGCTTTATCAAATCCTTCAATAAGCTTTGACCAAATATCCAAAAGAATAAGATCATTAGTCCATTTTAATTGAATTGACAAAATTTTCAAGATACAAAGAAAGAGTATATATTGTGAGTATATTTAGAGTACATCAGATTGCCACAAATTCAAGTTAAAAGAGAATAAAACCATGATTTGATAAGATAACTAAATAAGCATAACTCAGTTTAGTTGAGAAATACAAGAAACGCAAACGAAGCTAGCTATTGGTTAAGAGTATTGTAGACAACCTTAAAATCAGCTTGTAATTACAATTAACTAGCGTTTAATCACCATTCACCTAAAAACAGAATGGAAATGATTTTTGAATAAACCAAGAGCAGGGGTATACCAGAATACTCAGACCTTATACTAAGACAGATTATAGGAGCAAAAATAGAGTACTACAGTTGGTAGGATAGTAAGAGAGGATGTTTCAAGCAACCCAAAAAATGATAGAATTCCTTCTTAAAGCTACCAATTTCGATAATTTCATAGTTTTAAAATCCATATTTCCTTCGGCTATGAACCTGTGCCACTCACACCAAGAAGCATTGATAACTACAACTAAACACACAAAACTTCTACAGCAAGCTAATAAATTTATCAATGCTACATTCATAAACATTCACCAATTCCCAAAAGGTAGCCAACTTCAATAACAACGTCTCAATATATACTATCAGCCACGAATTCGGCTAATATCACAAACCATTCATACATAGGAGCATAAAAAACTAATCTATTTCATTGCTAAATAAAAAACATAACTACAGTACACTTAAAAATCCTAAACCAAGCAAAAGTTTCCAACTTTAAATAACAACATTACAATTTACAATATCATTTCTTGACATAAACCAATACTACATCACTAAAAAAAAAAAAATCAAAATTAACAAAGTTAATCATCAAATAATGCAAAAAACATATTAACCAATTTTAACAAACACAAAACTAAAATCAAATCAACAAAAAATAAAATCAAATGTAGAACCAATCAAATCAAACCGATTAAAAAACCGATAAATACAACCCTAACCAAATTGATACTAATTTACACAAAATTAATTTAAAAAACCTAATTATAGAGAATAATCAAATTTCAGATATAAAAGAGAAGAAAATACCTTAGATTTCCCCACAATAAATGACGAAAACACTTATCTTGAGGTGAAGTAGAATTGGTGAGGATTTAGAATGGTAAGTGAGATGGAGTGCATATAGAATAGAAAGAATGGAGAGAAAAACAAGGACTAAACAAATTGAGTTAAGCACAAATTCAGGTACTCAATTCTATTTTTTTTCACCGTTTAGGTACTAAATTTTTTTTGCTTTGCTTTTGGGTATTGAGTTAAAAATTCCGGCCAAAAAAAATAATTCAGCCTAAGAATTCAGTACCTTTGGTTAAAGAATTCAGTACCTTGGTTAAATGAAAGTAGGCCCCACCCGATTAAAAAAATGTGCGGGTCAACCCTTTTTTTTTTCCCCTTTCTTATTCTTTATTTCCCCCTTTTGCCCCTTAATTCTTCCATTTCTGGAAATATTCGCTGCGCATAAGTCGAAGAACACGAGCAGCTACATTCGAATATGGGGAAAACGACAGCGAAAGCCGCCAGTTTTTTGAGGTATGCTTACTTACTCATGGTTTTTGGAGTTAATTTGATATAAATTTTGATTTTTTTGCCCAATTGATGATGGTAATTGCGACTTAAGGTTTTGCGTTTTTTGGGTTTTTTTTTTTAATCGAAATCAAAATGTCGATTTCTTGTGTTTTTTGTGTTAAATTTGTTGTTGTTTGTTGTTTGTTGTTGTATTAAGCTTGTGTTGTTGGTGGATGTTGATTGCATGTTGATTATTTATGCTCTAAGGTTTGATTTGTTGATCTGTTTTGTGCACTAAAACAGGGGAGGTTTTGGTGAAATTGTGTATGTGTGATTGGATGATGTTGTGTGTGTTTTTCTTGTGCAGCAGCAGCAGGGGAAGAACCTAGCAGCAACTACTGTTTTTTTTTTTTCTTTTTTTTTTTTTAATCTGGGAAATCCTTGTTGAAGAATTTGTGCTTAAATAGACATGGTGAAAGGACATATTTTGATGATATTTGTTGCTGGTATACTGCTACAAATTCTGTGTTGATGTTTTTGTTTTTTTGTTTTTAATTTTATTGAAATTGAATCAGGGAAAATCGTTTTGGATGAATTTTGGTTAAGAAAACATGGTGAATCTGCCCTACAGTGATGCTAGTATTTTGCAGGTGTTTTCATGGCATTTTTTGGCCAAGTTCATGCCCCTTTAAATAGAGTAATAACGGCTAGTTTATGAGTCAAAGTTATGAATTTTTTTTTTAAAATATTAATTTTTAATTAGGTATGGTTAGTGATGAGTTAGTGGTGAGTTAGTTCACCTGAAAATCACTTTTAGTACCCAAAACCAAAGCAAAAAAAATTGAGTACCTAAAAGGTGAAAATTAGAAGAATTGAGTACCTAATTGTACTCTTAACTCGAACAAATTAGGGGTTTTGGTTGATTTTAGGAATGTACTCCGTAGAATGATTTTTGCCTCTCTTAGAGTCTTAGTAATAGTTAGTGGAGTACTAGAGTAAGATATTTTCATATTTTTACTCTTTTTTGTTTTATTTTTTTTATTATTCTTTTTGGTAAATTTGGAATAATAGACAAGGATTCAAGGAGGGAGTTTTACCGCTAGAATTTTGCTTTTGGCGGGCTGAATTTCACAAAAAAAAAAAAAAAAAAAAAAAACCTTAGATAGATGTTTTGTTCATTATTTCATATTGGTGGTAAGTTTCCCTCCTAAATTTTTATTTTTAACTTTTGTTTATAATGATAAATATATCTAATTGTAACTTTATATCCGCATTTCTTGCAAATAAAATTTAAAAATGTAACATAGAGTTTGTTCACATTTATTGAACTGAGATGAACTGAACTAAACTGATTGGCACTGAACTGAACTGAATAGAACTGAAATGAATATTTTATGAGAGAAGAAAATTAGGAGCTGAACTGAACTGATTGGAGCTGAACTGAATTGAGCATATGACAACCGACAACCTATGAAGTAACCTATACTGAAGACATGGCTTAAACTAAATTTAACAATCTTATTATGATTTTGACTCGTTATAAATAAACAAAATTAGATTGATTGAATAGGTTTTTACAATAAGCTAATAATACCTTAATGGTGTTAATTTGCTTTATTATTACTCAAATCATACAAAAACATCATCTTACATGATAACATGTTTTTTTTAATTCATAAATAGTTCCACTTAATTAGAGCTGACTCTTATTGTTATCAGCTCGTCTTGTGTGTGGCTAGCCACATCGTATGACCACTTATAAAAGAATAAAGTAACACCTATAAAATTGGCCAAGTAACCCCTATAATGCTAACGAGTAACCCCTATTACTAACACTTACTGAGTAACCCCATAATACTGACTAAGCAACCCCTTTACACTGACCAAGTAACCCCTATTACACTGACCAAGTAACCCTTGCCACACGGTGTGACCAACCACATATAAGACTTTGTGTATTGCTATTGTTACCCATTTGCTTTTTATTTTTTTATTTTTTTTATTTTTTTTTTATGAGTGCTTAACTAGACCTTTCTTTTTTCTTTTTACATGTAAATTGGGATTTCATACTATATTATAATTTGAGTTTATAATCAATGTTAGTGATTTACTCATAAGAAAAAATATAATATACTAAACTCTACTTTGTAAATACTTATGGAGATAATTAGATTGTCACATTGAATAGTTTGTAAAGATTCAACTATTTTATTTGTATACTTATTGATAATTACAAAATTTATGTCAAAGTTTTGCACTCATCTGTATTATTGCATAAATGTCCAATGAAAATGGAGTATTACAAATAAATAAATAAAATAAATAATAATTGAGTTTGATGTAGCTAGAGCCTAGAGGAGTAGGGGCCCATATTGTATCTTGGTTTCCCACTAATTGTTTGTAGGTTGTATGATTTTTTCTATTTTTGATATATAATAAATTAATAATAATAATAATAATATTATTATTATTATTATGACAACAATAACAATGATATTAACACAAACAACTATATTTCCTATTAAAAAAAACAAAACTAATAATTAATCCGTATAAAAATTACAAATCTACTAATTTCAGCTTAATTGCTTGACTAAATTATCGACCCGAAATGACCCGACCCGAACTTGACCCGACCCGAACTTGACCCAATATATGGACTCAAAAAATGACCCGACCCGAACTTGACCCGACCAAAAGTTGACCCAAAGTATTGACCCGAAACCCGACCCAATCTGATAATTTATTGACCCGAACTTGACCCGAAACCCGAAATGACCCGACCCGACCCAAACTCGACCCGAACATTTGCTGACCCGAATTCGACCCGACCCGGAATGACCCGACCCGAATGACCCGTTTGCCAGGTCTAGTAAAGTATACTCCGTATTCCATTCTTGATTTCGTAGAGTTATTATTTTCGTTTGGATTGCAGTTTATTATTATTGCTTTGTTTTAGTTTTATTATTATTGTTTTAATTATCTTTAATTTAATTGCTTTGGTTAGTTTAGATTTTATTATGTGCGAGTAGTTTTCTTTCTAGGGTTTGTGGGGATCCAAGAATAATATGATGGGGTAATTTATTGTTGTTAATTATCAATGCTAGATTAATTTTTATTGATTGATTTAATGCTCTGTGACTAGATTAGGCCTGATCTTTTATGCACGAGTTTGACAATATTGATTCGAGATTTGAGAGATGAGAATTGATGTTTAGGTCTAGTTTCAATAGGCAGGTTAATTTATAAATGGTTAAGTCGAGATTCGAGAGATGAGATTTAATACCGGTAAATTAATTGTGTGATTGTAATACGTAGCGAAAGCCCTTTATGATCTGATTAATTTATGCATTGATGATGGATTATTATGTTTTACCCTGAAATATTATTTATTGGTGAACCTATGCCCTAGGTCTTTTATTCATTGTTTCTCCTCCTACTTTTATTCTTTCCCACTTTTACTCTTAGTAGTTTAGTTTCCCTTCGATAATAATAATTTGTTATTCTATAATCTAGATTATATTGATTAATTAGGAATAAAAAGACTCGTTTCCCTGTGGATTCGACCCTACTTCCCTATCTATTTTAGTTAGTGGTTTTAGGAATTACTTTTGATTAGGTGATACGACTTTAGCCTTTCAGCCGGCAACCAGCAAAATGTAGTGCTTGACCCCGATCAGCCAGGACGGATGGTCAGTGTCGGCACTAAAGCTATGGGTCTGCTTGGAGATGAGTTAATTCAGCTGTTGATAGAATTCAAGGATGTTTTTGCGTTTGAAGTTAGTGAAATGCCAGGTATAAGCCCTAACCTAGTCGTGCACAAGCTGGATGTGAACCCAGCCGTTAAACCTGTCCGCCAGAAGAAGAGAAATCATGGTGAAGAGAGGAATCAGGCGGCCGCAGCTGAGGTAAAAAAGCTGTTGGACGCCGGTTTCATTCGACAATGCTATTACCCTGATTCGGGGCTAATGTGGTACTTTTAAAGAAGCCGAATGGAACTTGGAGAATGTGCGTGGACTATACTGATTTGAACAAGGCATGCCTTAAGGATAGCTTTTCCTTGCCAAAGATTGACTGTTTGGTTGATTCTACGGCAGGGCACGCCCTCATGAGCTTTATGGACGCATACTCCGGTTTCCATAAGATTCCTCTATGGGAAGAACATCTAGAGAAGACCACATTTGTGACTGAGTTGGGGCTATATTGCTACAAGGTAATGCCGTTCGGCCTCAAAAATGCCCCTGCAACATTTCAGCGACTTGTCAACACGGTCTTTAGAGATCAGCTCGGCCGGAACATGGAGGCGTACATTAACGACATGATTGTCAAGTCAAAGGAGCCGACCGACCATCTGAAAGATCTACGAGAAACATTTACCGAACTCAAGCAGCACAACATGATGTTAAACCTGAAGAAATGTGTCTTCGGTGTTGAGTCTGGTAAATTTCTCGGATTTTTAATTGATCAACGTGGAATTGAGGCCAACCTTGAAAAAATTAAAGTTGTCTTGGACATGAAGTCTCCAAGAATGATTAAAGAAGTGCAAAGACTGACAGGCTATTTGGCAGCACTCGGTCAATTTCTGTCAAGATCAAAGGACAAGTGCCGATACTTTTTTCAGACCATAAAAAAGAAAGCCATGTTTGAGTGGACGGAGGAGGCAGAGGAGGCATTCGTACAGTTAAAAAGTCTTCTACATACATTGCCTCGACTCGTCAGTCCACTCAAGGATGAGAAGTTATACATCTACCTCGTTGTAGGGAATATTTCAAGCATTACCCCTAGCTTGAACCCCACTGTGATCATACACTAAATTACAGTGGCGTCCAATAGGAAATAAGATAGAGCAAAAGAGTCACCAACAAGTTTTAGGAACTTGTAAACCGTTCACGAGGTGAAGGTTACACCCCTTAACGATCCAGGAGATCGTCAACTCCAATAGGTCTGGAACCATGACTGGTAGTTCGGGGATGAAGGAACAAATCCAACCTAAAAGAGATTGAACCTACCCTAATAATAGGCCTCTACTTTCTTCTGATCGTATTCATATGCGCAATCTGACTAACATGCAATCAATAGGATTAACCCTAAACCTGTTTAATCTATGTTGGTTGCATTTTAATGCACAAATAAAATTATTATTGGCGATCACTTGAATTATAATCAAATTAACCCTGAACAAGATTATTAATTATCTTATTAAGCATGATTACAAGTACCAATTCCCTTTAAACATGCATAAAAGGCGTGATCAAGCAATAACAATAGAATATAATCAAGCAACATAATATTCATAACAATCATAAGAATAATAATCGTCATTAAAATAATCATGTTAAAGCATAATAATAGCAAGATCCTAGGCATGATACTAACAAGATTAATAACAAACCCTAGCATATCACTAAGCAATAAAAATCAAATATTTATCCCTAACATGATACTAACAATCATAAATATTAGGAAGAATATAAAAGACATCATACTTTTAATCATACTTGATATTAGAGTTTTTTAGTTGTTACCCTAAACATGATACTAGGAAGATCAAAACACCCTAACATGACGCTAGGAATCATAATAACAACCTAAGTATGATTTCTACATCATAATATCAATAAAAACCATTTAAGCACTTACTTGGATGCCTCGTATCTCTTTCTAATAAAAAAATACACACATTAGTAACTTCAAGGAAAATATTAAACAAAACAATTAAATTAAATAATTGAAATAAAGATTTGGGACCAAACCATCAGAAATAAAAACCTTTCATGTCTAGGGCAAAGGCAACTTCGAACAATGCTTGGTGTTTCTAGATCTTGTGAATGTGGAATATTGTATGCAAAAGGGTTGGTTTAGAAAAGAGAGAAAGAAAGAAAGCTTTAGCTTCAAGAGAGAAGAGAATTAGAGAATTCTTGAGAATTGATGAGAATTGATGATAGTTGATGATGAAAAACGGAGTTTTTAGGAGGCTGTTTATAGAGAAAATCAGCAAAAAAGATAGAAAAACAAATCAGAGTTTCGACGTGAAAAAACGAAGTTAGCGCCAGACGCTGACATTAGCGCCAGGCACCAGGCGCTAATGTCTGGCATTAGGCGCTAATCAACTTTTTTTATGCGTTTTCTAAATTCAGATAAAATTTAACCATACCGGAGGATAAAATCGTATTTACCTCAAAAACACTCTTATATTCTGATTAAAATTCCAAAAAGTCAACAAAAGTCTTATCAATGCTAAATTAATTAGGAATGAAAAGAACCTTCTAGAAGAATCTAGAAGACTAAAACCATTCTTAATTGCATTAGGAATGATAAATCCATATTAGGCCCTCCTCTAGATCATTGGGCCGCATATAAGGCTCAAATCGGGCCCAGTTTAGTAATTTGGCCAGAACTTCCTCATTATTCATCGGAATTGGGCTTATAATATATTATTGAAAAGCTCTTCAAGCCCCATCCAACTACACCATTGTTGGACCCTTGGTATGAACCAACCAAACTGGATTGGCTGTTTTCTTAAAATAGGTTTTCAAAAATAGAGAGAAAAGAAAAGAAATTAAAACTATCCGCAACACTAGACTTTCCACACTTTCACTTCATATGATTATGATTCGACGTGAAAGGTACTCATCACTGGGTTTGTTTTTGGGGAGACACAAATGGGTGTCTACAGAAGCCCCCACTTTGACTGAGTTTGGAGAAACGCAAGTTTCGAAAACAAAAGTCAAAGTATCGACAAGGAAGGAGAATGATTCAGAACGTTCGACGATCCTAAACCACTCTTGTAACGACGATACCTGCAAAATAGCGTTAGTTAAACAGATAAAAGAGTTTAGAAACGCGTATCTTACACCGTCGAGCACACGTCTCTGTAGTAACCGATTTGCTGCCGCATTGCTGCATTTCTGTATTTTTGACGACCTCCTGCAAGCTAGAGAATGCCGCCTGAAGACTGCTACGCTTGTAACTGCCTCCAATTCCTCTATGATAGACTTTTTCAAGCTAGAGAACCCCATCGAAGATTGCTTCGCTTGAAACCAACTTCTAGCATTTTGTGACCATCTTCCGCAAGCCAGGGAACACGATCGAAGACAACTTCGCTTGAAATCACCTCCAGTTGTTTGTGACAACTTTTCACAAGCTAGGGAATGCTGCCGAAGATATCCTCGCTTGAAGCTATCCTCATTTGTTACGATAATATTCCAAGGAAAATTACCGAAGACTTACGCTTATCGATCTCTAAAAGCTCGCTTGAACTTTACTTCTGTTATGCCAGTACGTCGGTGCTTCTGCTGCTTTTGAACCTGTATGTCGGTGCCTTTCGCTGAATGAACTAGTATGTCGGTGCCTTGCTACATGAACCATTATGTCGGTGCTTTGCAATGAGCCAATGCTTAGGCGCTTTTAAGCTAAGTGAGACGATCATTCATCAGGTCGATCACTTTATGTAATTGTAATCAAGCCGATTACTAAAATCATGTCAAATTTCTTAGAGGGGCTAACTGGCGTACCAAGGAACCCAAAATATATTGCAAGAGGTTGGAATAACCGCACTAAGTGGTTGGACAGTCTGTTGCCACTGAAATATTTCTAACACCGCATATTTGGCTGTAGTGCCAGACGCTGGCGCTAGCGCCAGGCGCTAAGCCTTATCGACTGGCTCTAAGGTCTTTTGGTTGGCGCTAGAGTCGGGTTTTTCATAAATACACTTCTCTTCTTCATTTCCACTGCTGCTGCTCGTGTTTTCACTCGAGAATCACTCATAATTTCATTTGGCTCGTTCTTGCTCGTTTCTTAACCGAATTCGCTCAAATTTGTTGCAAATCAAACCTTATTCCATCTTTTTTTCTGATCTGTGTAATTTTTCTTCAAACTCACCCCGATTTTAATGAATTTTGCACATATTTGTTCATGAATTTCTTGAAAATTTGAAACTTAAATTGCTTAATTCTCTTTGTTTGTCAAATTTTATGCCATGAAATTGCTTGATTATGTTTATATATTACCTTGGGAGTAATTTGAGACTTGTTTGACTCAATTTGGTGAAGAAACAAACAAATCACCATTGTTGGACCTTTGAAGGTCGGGAGGACAATGTGGCTTGTTCTTGAAGTTTTTGCTAGCAATTCTTGTCCAATTTGTCACAATAATTACTATAGTATTGCAAGAAATTGTTTGGATTCTTAAAAAATGTCGTATATGCTCAATTTGAATTTGTGCTATGTTTTAGTACTACGTACTTTGTTTTTTTTTTGCGAACATAGTATCATGCGGCTAGGCAAACCTTATATACTATAGAACCTTAATTTATGATAATTTTGCACAATTTAGTATGGTTAGACAGCGAGGTTTGGGTTCACGATCCCGAGAAGTTTGACGGGAGCACGAGCCCGTAGAGGACGATGCCGACCCGTCCACTTCTCTCGGCCGACTCCCTGAGTGGGATGAGCGGAGTCTGTACTTCTCTCCTGTTCACCACATTTTTTAGAGGGTGCGACAGGGTATCACAGTTGGTAGGACGCGCTGCCATGGTTCAGGTTGCAACATCTTGGGCGACTTGTACAAGGTGTACATCGCCAATGACGGAGATGCGAGACTTCTATGGGAGTCTTGCGGACTGGTTGCGCTTTACGAGACCTCAGAGGCTATGATTGCCTCTAGCGGGGGTTACCATGTGGTTCGTGCTCTGGTGGAGTTCTTTTGGGACACCACCAACACTTTCCACTTTCCTTGGGGTGAGATGATGGTCACCCCGACCGACTTCAGTTTCATTACGGGACTAGAGTTTAACTCTGTTGCGCTGCCGTTTTACAACGAGATCAGCGTCTTTTCTCCCGAGGTCGAGGAGCTCTTGGGTCTGATTGCTGTTCGGGCTCGTGCTGAGGTAGAGTCGACCCAGTTCAGTATGAAGGGGATTCGCCGTTCGACTCTAGTAGTGGCTTTTAATGACAATGCGACCACCCGAGAGCACCGGGTGCGCATCTTTGTACTTATCTTGATGTTAGGGACGTTCTCTCCTTACAAGGGTAGTATAGTGCTCTTTTACTACCTGCCTGCAGTTCATGATCTACACTTGATCGGGACTTATGATTGGGCCAGCTTGGCCTATGCTGACTTCATCCGAGCGTTACGAGACTCGTGTTGACATCGGTCCTTCACGGGGAACGTCGCTCTATCCAGCTTTTGGAGGGTTGTAGAGGTATACTTTATCTCCCATAAAGTTTATCTCTAAGCTTCGATTAGCACTTGCTGATAATTTTTGCCTCTTGTAGATCTGGTTCTACGAGTACTTTCCCTCGGTTGCGCCGGCGAGACCATCGCCGCGCAGGTTTCCAGTGAGTGCTTCCTGGGGAAGCCGCCTTGCTGGGATGTCCACTACTTACGTCCGAGATTGGTTCATCTTGGCATGATTCTTTGTATATTTGGGTACTTTGCATTACCTTCGATAGATTCTTTTCTGATAGACGTTCTTTTCAGGAGCTTGACGTGCTGTACCGGCCGTGGGTCGGCTTGGTTGTCCCTGGGCTAGCCGCGCAGTATACTGCTGAGCGTCGCTATTTCTTTGGGACATATGGAGCGATCGCGTATCTTGGAGAGAGGGTTGCTATTCAGCATTCCTCGGACACCTTTGGCGTTCCCGCTCCTCCTCCGCGTCACATGTTCAACGCTGCGAGGTTGGTGAGCATGTTAGAGAGAGCTGGTACCCCTTGGCGATCTTATACGATCCCTAGGCGGTGCTATGAGGAGGAGCTACTGCCGCTGTTAGCTTCAGTCCCTGTACTGGCTGAGGATGTGGCGGTATGATTTTCAGCTTTTACCTTTCGTTAAGTAGCTGCCAAGTAACATCTTACTGACCTTTGATTTGCTTTTGTCAGGCTGAAACTATTGAGTTTGTGCCACCTCGTATGTCTATTCATTATCAGGGGACATACAGGCCGATTAAGGAGATGATTCCTCAAGCTCCTCAGGGTGAGCGCTTCGTGGAGCAGTTGATTCCTCGCCACCAGCTTATTTATTTGCAACTTTTGTCCATATATGTTATGCATCTTTATTGACTTTATTTTCTTGACAGTTCTCACGCGAGGTGGTCACGGCAATGGCACGGTGCATAGATTCCTTCCGGAGCCAGCTCGTTCGGATGAGGAACGTGGCTACATGTCGTCGTGACGCCGCCGTCCAGGAGGTAGTTTTCCTTCTTATGTTTTTGCATTACTACTTCTATTTTGCATGTTTCTGATTTTAGTTTCTTTTGAAGGGCCAGCCCATTCCTTCTCGTACCCGTACGAGACCTGAGGTGCGGAGGGAGCCGGCAAGGTCTAGCTCAAGACGTCGCCGCACTGGTTCTCGTGGTCGATGCGGTCATTCTGAGACTGCCCGCACCGAGGCGGTAAAGGGCTCAGGCTCTTCATTTGAGGGTGCACATGCTGCGTCGGTGGGCCAGGGAGAGGCTACTTCGGCTCTTAGAGGTGGTGGGATGTACGAGGTCGGCTCGTCATCGCAGTATCCTCCGTAGCCTCAGCCTCAGGTTGATCTTGGGTGGACGGGTCCTGTGCTGAGTTTTCCGCCTCCCGAGGAGACCGGAGCTGGAGCTGGAGCTGGAGGTGGCGGAGAGGTTACTCCTCGTACGGTGCAGTTTTATGAGATGATGGGTGTACGTCCCCCGGCACCATAGTTTGTTCTTGCGCTTTTTATTTTATTTTGACTTTGTATAGAACTTTGCTTCTATTTAGACTCTTTATTTAGGCATGCTTGTATATACATATTACTTATGAGTTTATTCAATATTTATTTATTATTTTTCATTTTTTAATGTGCATGTTTGTGTGTGCAAAGAATTGTGAAAATTAATTTTGCGCAAAAATTCCTTCATTTTTATTATTGATGGAGGGTATCTGACTTTCTCCCCCAAAAAGAAAAAATGAAAAAATAAAAGTAAAAAAATATTGGATTTATAAAAACTTAGAAGTTAAGTCTAAATAAAATCTGAAAAATAATATAATTAATACAATAGTTATATTAATTAAGAAGAAAAAAAAAATAAAATTTAGAAAAATGTATAAAAAAGAATAAAAGACCATAAAGTCATTGGTCAGACTCGAATCAGGCCAAAAAGCACGGTTTTTGGGAAGCTCGTATAATAAGACACGTTAGCGCCACCTGGCGCCACGCGTTTTGGTTTAGCGCCAGGCGCCAATATTTGGCGTCTGGCGCTTATGAGCGCTGACTCCGAATCTTTCCCAGATTAAAACTGCGCCGATTTTGTATATAAATAGCCCCCTGCCTAACCGATTTTCTTCATAATTTCAGCAAATTAAATATATTCTTAGCTTTTGAAATAATAATCATGTCTCTAGTCTCTAAAAGTTTTACCAACTTCACTCATGAATGGTCGGTCTCTTACTTCCTAGGAGAGAAAAGAGTTAGATGTGTTTCACATGGGGGGTATTTATGGTGTCAAAGGGGTAGATCTTGATTTAGACTTTATTCATACCGCTCTAGAATATTGGGATGTGGATACTCATTGCTTTAGATTAGGGTATGATGAAATTAGACCTTTGCCGGAAGAATTCGGTGCTATTTTAGGCTTCCCTTCATTAGATCTTGTAGTAACCCTAGAATAAACGAATATTATTATAAGGATTAGGAACGCTTCTTCAATTTAAAGGACAAAGATCTAACAAAAATAGTAGATGGTAGCATAGTTAATTTGAAAGAATTTGCTCGCCATTATTTTGATAGACCTTATTCTGAGTCTTTTCATGTTTATAGAAGAAGAGCTTTTCTTTTTTGCATGCTTAATCAATATCTTCTCACTATGGTAAAATTAATGAGGGTCAAGCAATCATATCAACTGTTTTGGAGCAGATAGAATATGGGAGAAATCCAATGTCATTAATAGTTGGAGAGACTATATATGCTTAGTCTGGACGAATTAAAGAAGAATCCAAAAGTGCCTTTTCGGGGCTCTCCAATTTTATTACAGGTAGAAAAATAATATTTTTAATTACAGAAATAAAAAAAACATATTTTTGTATAGTAATAATAATTTATTTACATTAAATTATTTTTTTTTTACATATGTGGCTAATGGAAAGACTAGAATTAATTAGCCCTCCAGACAATATCGAGAATTACACTCCAAATTGATTTGTGAGAAGGAAGAAATGCTTCTCTAAGATGGGGCGCCACGAATGGAAGAAGGTCTTTGGGTCCTGCAATTTTTCCATCAAGTGGGTCATCCCTTGGTAGAAAATAGAAAAGATGGTTGGTGTCAACAAGCAGCCATTCTGTCGTCTTCCAAGCTTATCTAGAATGACTTTTTATTACCCCTGCAGGGTAAAAAGAAAGTACGACCTACTTCAAACAATTCCTTCTGGGGATCTTCGTCGTCCCTATGAGTTCCCTGTCTCTCAAGAAGTAGACAAATTTGATACTTATTGGAGCGCTAGACCTTTATGGGAAGTGATTACCCAAAAGGTTCCTCCTTCCTTGCCCAATGATGTGAAAAGGTGGCTTCTGAAGAAACCTTCAAAGGACATGAAGAAAAATCAGAGTAAAACTGATGTGAAGAGTTGTCTAGGTGATAAAGTGATTCCTGTTAAGGAACGCTTGGGTGAAAGAGTTGAGTTCAAAACACCTACAATGCCTAAGAAGAAAAGCTCAGCGAAGGATAAAGGAAAAAGGAAAGCTGAAACTACAAAGAAGAAGGCTTGGGTAGAAAAGAAACATGGGGTCCTAGCTAAAGGAGAAACTATTTACTCCAAAATTGAATGTAGGCCCCTAAAGAATGCCTACTGGCTAAAGTTATGGATGAAGAAGAAGACGCAGATAAGAATTGGAAGAGGGCAAAGAAAGAGAAAAAAAGATTAAAAGCATTGCTTAACTTTCAATTATTAGACTTAGTTTTAAATTCGTTAATTTATTTAGGCTTTATTTAAATTCCATCAATAATGTAATTTATTTTATTAATGAGATTCCAACTTTTTAATTAAATTATCTCCTTTAAATTTAATTTATAAAGCAATGAAAACCAAAAATTTAATTTTCCAGAAATTTTTCTGAGTACGAAAGTCGAAAATTAAAACACCGAAATATTCCCAGATACTTTACAGAAAATTGGCGCCGCGATTTTACGACTGGCGCCAGCTGAAGCAGTCTGGCGTCAGGCGATAGGGGTTGTCGTCTGGCGCCAGAAGTTTTCTTGTGACGCTGATATTTCGTCGATCTTCTGTTGAAATTTTTATTAAGTCTGGGATGTGAGGTTTGAAAAAAAAATAAGGTGGCCGCACCCGTAAAGGGTTGCCTACGTATCCTTTCTTAAGAAATCAGACCAAACGTAGCTCTCTTGAGTGTCCTACTCAAGTGATTATGGGTAGTATTTTTTAAGTTGTTCAAGATTTCTCATGTTCGAGAACTCATTTCCATCCATGTTAGTTAATTTTGCTGCACCTCCTGATAGGATTGTTTTGACAATGTAGGGTCCAGACCAATTAGGTCTGAATTTTCCCCTTGGATCTAAAACATTTTTCCTTAATTTTTTTAACATCAAATCTCCTACTTTGATGTTTCTTGTCTTGACCTTCTTATTAAAATTCCTAGCCATACGAGTTTAATAACATTGAGTGTGATGTAGAGCTTCTAGTCATTTTTCATCAAGTAGAATTAGCTCCTCATATCTTGCCTTGGTCCATTCAACTTTATCGAGTTTTCTCTCTAATGTGATGCGTAGAGATGGAATCTCTAGCTGTACTGGTTGTACGCCATCCATTCCATAAACCAAGGAAGATGGCGTATTTCCTGTTGACGTGCGATAACCCCACATTGCGAAGTGAAATTTGTCAGGCCAATCCTTGTAATTTTCCGTCATTTTCTCGATGATAATCTTTAAATTTTTATTAGCTGCTTCGACTGCTCCATTTGCCTGAGGTCTATAAGGAGAAGAATGATGATGTTGAATACCATATTTTTGTAGCGATTCTTCACACTCGGCTTGAAAGTGAGTTCCATTGTCACTTATCATTTCATGTGGGACTCCATATCGACAAATAATATTTCTTTCGATAAAGAGTGCTACATGTTTTGCAGTGAGTTTGGCGTATTATTGTGCTTCGACCCGCTTTGTGAAGTAATCAATTGCCACTAAGATATATTCGTGACCTCCTGTTCCTGCGGGAGTGATTTTGTCGATGATGTTAATTCCCTATGTAGAGAATGGCCATTGCGACGTGTAGGTGTAGAGTAAAGATGGAGGAACATGTTGTAAATTAGCGTAGATTTGGCACTTAGGGCATCTTTTTAAGTATTGAAGGCAATCCCTATTCATTGTAGTCCAATAGTATTCTTCTCGCATTATCTTTTGGACTAACATTTTGCCATTTACGTGAGTTCCATAAATTCCTTCGTGGACTATCCTCATTGCTCTTTGAGCATCCTTTTCCTACACATAAGAGAGCTCGACCCTTAGGTACCCTTTTGTGTAGCTGTTTCAAGGCCTACCACGCATGCTTCATACTCAGCAGCGTTGTTGGTAACGTCGAAATCAAGCTTTATAGAGATTGGAACATGCTCTTCTTTGGTTGACACTAGTAATACTCCAACGCCACATCCCTTTTGGTTTGAGGCTCCATCGAAGTACAAGGTCCAAGTATCATCTTCAGTGACCATCAAGTCTTCGTCTGGAAATTCATTGTCGTGTATTGGCGTCGAGTCTTCTATTGGAAAGTCTGCTAGAAAATCCAAAACCACAGATCCTTTAATAGTTTTTTTGTGGCATGAACCTTACATCGAACTGGGCTAAGTTGACTACCCATCTCGATATGCGCCCATTGAGTGTAGATTTCTTGAATAAATACTTGAGTGGATCTAATCGGGAAACTACAAAGACTGTATGCACGAGAATATAATGTCTTAATTTGATTGTGGCCTACACCAATGCGAGGCACAATTTCTCAAGTGGTGTATAGCGTGCTTCATACTTGAGCATCTTTTTGCTTAGGTAGTAGATCGCATTTTCTTTGCCTTCTACTTCTTATGCTAGCCTGGCTCCCATTGTCTCTTTGGTGACTTTTAAGTACAATCTAAGAGGTATCCCCGGAAGTGCTGGTGCTAATACGGGAGGATTTGCAAGATAGGCTTTGATCTTTTCAAAGGCATTTTGATACTCGTCATCCCATATCACTGGTACATTCTTTTTAAGCTTTTTGAAAATTGGTTCACATATTGTTGTCAATTTTGATATAAACCTGCTTATGTATTGCAACCGGCCAATAAATCCTCAAATTTATTTCTCGGTTTTGGGCGGTGGCATTGACATGATTGCCTTGATCTTGGTTGGGTCTATCTCTATGCCTCTAGAGCTTATGTCATAACCCAAAAGTTTGCCTGAGGTGACTCCAAAAGCGCACTTAGATGGATTCAGCCTCATGTTGTATTTTCTCAGCCTTTCGAAGAATTTTCTCATGGCTATTTGATGGCTTGGATGATCTTTTGATTTTACAATATATCATCCACGTATACTTCAACTTCTTTGTGCATCATGTCATGGAGCAAGGCACTCGCTGCTCGTTGGTAAGTAGTACCCGCGTTTTTCAACCCGAATGGCATTACCGTGTAGCAGTAAGTACCTCATGGTGTTATGAAGGTTGTTTTCTCCATGTCTTCTTCCGCCATGAGAATTTGATTATAGCCCGCGTATCCATCCATGAACAAGAGGAGCACATGATTTGCTATGTTATCTACCAGAATATCGATGTGTGGTAAAGGGAAGTCGTCCTTTGGACTTGCCTTATTCAGATCTTGATAGTCGACACACATTCTTACCCTTCCATCCTTTTTCAGAACTGGGACGACATTGGCGACCATTCGGGGTATTTGGATACCTTGATAAAACCTGCAGTTATTTGTTTTTGAACTTCTTCTTTTATTTTAAGAGCTACGTCGGGTTTCATTCGACGTAACTTTTGTTTTACAAGTTTCATTCCTGGAATTAATGGTATGGCGTGTTGAGCTATTTCTCTATTAATGCCTAACATATCTTCATATGACCAAGTGAATACATCGATGAATTCTTTAAGCAAGTTAATTAAATCGGTTCTTTCTTGTTCATTAAGTGTTAATTCGATTTTAACTTTTCTTTTATTGGTTGAATCATTTGAGATATCAACCGTCTCAATTTCCTCAATTATCGGTGTTTTCTTTTCAAGTGTTTCCATTTCTTTAATAAGTTCATTGTCATTTTCATTGTTAGTTAAGCAATGCTCATCATCTTGGGTTAAAGAAGAACGCAAAGAGTAAGGAGAAGAAGACATATTATTAAATTCTGAGATCATTACATCAAAGAGGGATATGTCCACAGGGACTTGATCACTAACTATCCTAGAGGAAGAGATAGAAGGAGGGGGTGCTACAACTAAAGACTTATATGACTCTATAGGGAGAGACTCTGACTCAGACGACTCTTCGAACATCGGTCCTTGCCCCGTTGTGATGGAGATTTTCCTTCCGCTTGGAGTAGTCACCTTGACGGTCTTGCGCCACCCTTTCAGTGATCCTTCCGCTGGGGTGATGAGCTTTGAGGGATCAAAGCTTTCTCTTTGTAGGACTGTTTGGATGAGCAAGGAGTTATCCTCTTTGTATGTTGGCTCATCTTTTTCTCGCCCGAATAGTAATCCCATGACATTAAAGTCAAAGCATGGGGGTGCTTTCTCCTTGTGGACAGGAGTTGGGATTTTGTCTATGAAGTAGCAATCTATGAAAATCTCGAATCCCGGTTTCCTTATGCCATTTACGACAAATGGTTTAGGAAATTCGTAACAAGGATAGTCCTCTCCTTCTTTCATGAATTGTCCATTGAGGGTAAGAGGATACTGATCCACTGGGATTGCTTTCTTATGGATGCGAGCGTCCCTACGTGCCTTTGACTTTACCTGGGCTCGCTTGAAATCTTCCCGAGTCGGTTAGAAACCAAGTCCGAAAGTGTCTAATTTAGGGAGGCCAGGTGATTCCAGCGGTTTTGCTGCTCCTTTCTTCTTTCCTAGGGTCATCCTAGGAAAATGTCCTTACTTCAATAGAATAGCATTCACGATCATATTGGAGTGGGGGTCGTGGCATTGAGGGATCCTTTCATCCTCCTCGATTAAGGAGACCTCTTCATTAAAGCCCCACAAATCTTTTTCATCTTCATCGTGCTCCACATTAATTATTGGATTCTCTATAGCTTTAATCCTCATGGGTGAAGCATCGATTGTAATGGGAATTCCTCCAACTATGGATTTTACATGTTGGTGGAGCGATGAAGGGACGACCTTTAGGTCATGAAGCCAAGGGCGTCCCAACAATAGATTGAACGAAGCCTTAATATCTACTACTTGGAACATAGTAGCGTGTTCTATTGCTCCCGCCGTTACGTTCATAGTAATTTTACCAAGAGCTTGACGACGAGTGTTGTCGTAAGCCCTTATTCCTTGCGTTGACGGGGTTAGGTCTTCATCCCTTATGCCTAGAATTCTCGCAGTTCTAAGTGGATAGACATTAATGGCCAATCCATTGTCTACAAGAGTTATAGGGACGTTCATTCTCTTGCAAACCACATTTAGGTTTAATGCCTTATAATGCTTGTCACCTTCTGGAGGTAAGTCTTTGTCGGAAAAGGTGATCAAGTTGATAGGACTAGGGAGATCATTCGTAAGGAAGTTAGCCAACCCCTCAGGAGTGGTGTCAGAATCTATCCCTATCTTATCCAAGGCATTCATTACAGCCAACCTATGCTCTCGAGATGTTGCCAGAAGCTTCGATACGTTCATTTCAACCTTGGTTTTCTTGAACTGTTTGAAAATGTCATTGTCTTCTATGATAGGTATGGGAACTTGCTGCGTGGTTGGCATAGGTTGTGTTGAAACAGGAGGTTGCATTCTCCCGGACTTGTGAGGACGTCTATGGATGAATCTTCTTCAACCCAGAAGTCATCCATGGCATACGACACCGAAGGTGGAGGTCCTACCATGTCTTTCAAGTAAACGTCTTCTTCATCGCTGTTCCAAACTCCATTAATATTTACGTCTTATTCTTGTGGAACTTGGACTAGTCTTTTATCATCAATCATTTTATGAATTAAATCCTTAAATTTAATACAGTTTTCAATAGTGTGACCCCCTGATTGATGATATTGACAATAAAATCTATCTGTCCTTTTTAACGATTCAAATGGTCTCGGTTCGAGAGGTTTGACCTCGCCACTCTCGGAGACCATTTTGAACATTTGAGCATATGGAATCCCAATTGGAGTGTAGAGTCTATTACTCTTCTTGGGTTTATCGATTACTTGCAAAGAAAAGTGTTTCTTTGTTTCCTTGCTAGCTAGAGGCAGTAGAATCTTATTCGCTTCCATGAGATCTTGAATGAGGTTTCGAAACCTGTAACATTCATTTCTGTTATGATCGTTCCCTCGATGGTACTTGCAGTAGGATTTGGAATCCTATTTTGAAGATCGCTTTTCTGGTGTGGGATCCTCAGTTGGGCCAATAGGTTTGATTAATCCTTGATCATGGAGACGATCAAAGATAGCATCATAGGTCATTCCCATGGGTGTGAACTCTTTCCTAGGTTTATTTTTCGAGGGTGGAGCCTCGTCACACTTTTTCTAAAGTTTCTTCACAACATCGAGGGCTTCACGTAGCAAGTTTGATCCTTCCAACATGGACATTGTAAGCAATTGTATGTATGTCCTCTTTACTTGCTAATTCTGGAAGGTTATCCACGACATTGAAAAAGATCTCCTCCTCTTCTTCGATATCATTGATTTCTTCGACAGGTTTGATGAGAGATGAGGGATCAACCTCGTTTTCCTCATCAGAGATGGCCAAGGAGTAAGCTAGAGGCGCATTATCAATACTTGGCTTCTTACTAGCAGAAGGCAATGGTAGCTTGTTATTGTCGATTAAGTCTTGGATAGCTTCCTTAAGCTTCCAACAATTCTCGATAAGATGGCCCCTACCTTGGTGATACTTGCAATATGCATTGGGGTTCCAATTAGCCGTCCTCTTCTCGACTGGTGGGTCCCCAAATGGTCCAATAGGAGTTATAAGACCTTTTGCATTTAATCGGTCAAATGCGGTGTCATAACTCATACCAATAGGAGTAAAGTTCCTCCTAAATGGTTTCTTTTGTCCTTGATTATTCATAGCAAGGACTTCACTTAAGTTAAAGGTACCAACATTATTTGAGTGGGTGGTTTTAGAAGAAGAAGGATTGTCGTTCTTCTTGCCTTTCCAGCCACTGTTGGAGTTATTGTTAGCAGCTTTCAACTTAGCCAGGTCGTCTTCAATATTATTTCCAATGTCGTAGACGACCTTGAAGGTATGGAGATTATTCTGGTATTTGAGATGCTTGGAGTATTTTTCTTGAAGGTTTTTGATGAATAACCTTATGGACTCTTTTTCACTTGGCACCTCAATCATCTTAGCTGAGGTTTCTCTCCATTTGTTAAAGAAAGGGGTGAAACCTTTATTCTCTTTCTGCTTGAGGATTTCAAGTTCCCTATAGTCAGTCTCAACTTGAATATTGCACTTGTATCTATGAATGAAAGCATTTACTATGGATTCCCAAGTAGAGGTTCTTTCTTTCTCAAGAGAAAAGAACCATTGTTGGCAAACGGTTTCGAGAGATAATGAGAACAAAGAGGGAAATACCTTCTTGTCGACACCCTTAATACTCATTATTGTTTCGAAGGCTCTTAAATGAAAGTAAGGGTTGTCAGATTCTTTGAGTTTCGGGATGTCGTTGGCATTGAACTTTTGCGGAAGAAGATCCTTGTCCACCGAGACCCCTTGTGAGCTAATCCCTTGAAACTTGTAGTCACTAGACAGTTTGCTCAGACTCTCTTGCATGAGGTCCATCTGTTGTTGTTTCACAGGATCATCAATCTTGAGGGTTATAACCTTTAATGCCTCAGTCACACTAATGAGTTGGTTCCTAAGCTCATTGACTTCCTCTTGTGTTGCCATTATTGTCTTAGCTTTCCTATTACGAGGAATGGGTTTGTCGAAAAGTTGGACTTGGATAAAAAGGTTGTCTTTGATCAAACGCCCTTCCTTTCTTGACCACGCGTTGTATGTTAAACCATTTTATTTTAATTATTTGACTCAAATTGACCTTGACTTTACGGTTTGAAAGAGAAAAAGCAAAAACAGGTGTATATTTTTTTTGGCAAAAATAAGGTATATATTTTTGGGAGTTAAGTATAAGGTTTAAACAAGTTGATTTATTTGGAGGATTAATATCCGACTTACCCCCTAAAAAAAATGACGAAAAATACACGCATACAAGACTCCTTTAGACATGGTCAAAGTGTACATTAGAGTGTGCTTTATATGGTGAGTGTAAGTGACATGCTTTGAACCTTGTGTAAGACCATGGGACTTAGTGCTTAGACTCGATTAATGACTTAACAAGGTATAATTAACTGAATCGACTAGAAAAACTGCTCAATTAGACATAAGGTGATGACTCGAGCGATAAAACGAACTGTCGCCAAAACGACAGGACTGGCGCTCTCCTTATAGTGTAGCACCAGACGACAGGAGTGTCGCCAGGCGCGACGCTCCATAGAGTGGCGCTGCAATTCAAATCTTGGCGCCATTGCTGGAACGTCGATCTGGAACTGCTTTCGGTATTATTACTGTACAAGGTATGCTTAAAGTCGTACTAAGTCAATTCTTATTAAATTATTAAACTTTATTTACTCAAATTAATTAATTAATTAGTTAATTAGGCAAAGTTCTTTTAGTCATAAATCAATTTATTTAATCTTAGCACAAGTCAAACAAACGGTTAGTAAAAACACATAGAGTATGCACAACCAATAATGCACAATTAGTCAAGTAGGCACAACATGATGCAATGAGTTTGCAACCTAATCATGGCTCTAGTTCTCTAAAGTTCGGGATATGGGTTAGTCAATAGAGGGTCCATGGTTCATTTTCTGGATGCACCGCGCGGAAGACTAACCGTGAAGGGTTGGCGCGAGTGGATGGGACACCGCGAGTTTAGAAAAACTCGCTTCCATGGTTTGGTGAATTCAACATTCTCGGATGTACCCTTTGTTGCTCAGAGCGTTCAATCAAGTAGATGGAGCATGAATTCCCAGAGGGTTATGTACATATGTAGAACACATATTGGTTTCAGAAAAGTGAGAAAAACTCAATCAGGAAGTAGGATCGAGCAAACAGTGCTAAAAAGTGGTCAAAATTAAAACGCATATTTCTGGCTCGGTATTGGAAAAACTTGGCTCCAACAAACAGAGTCCAGCGCCACCTTTTGGCTTTAGCACCTGGCGACAGAAGCTATCGCCTGGCGCTAACGTCAAAAAGTTGGCGCTAGTCTTTGTTCGCTGACGCTAGTTCCTACATGCCTCAGCAGCTTTCTGTGCTCGATAAAATTTTCCAATTTCGCGTAGCATTATTTCGATCCTAGTTGTGAAAGATATTCCTCAAATTTCCTACGTGTAAAAATCCGATGTTTTAACTCATTACGGATGGTCTTTCCAATGACATCTTTTTTAAGTATATGACAATAATGTTAATCAAAATTACGCACATGAAATACTTAGAACTTTTCGAGTCTCATCCACTCATTCTAAATCATTGCCGAAATAAATTTCAGGAATTAAAATAGAAATCCTCCCCAGCAGAGTCGCCAAAAATTGTAGGGAATATTTCAAGCATTACCCCTAGCTCGTACCCCAATGTGATCATACACTAAAGTACGGTGGCGTCCAAAGGGAAAGAAGAGAGAGCAAAAAAGTCGCCAACAAGTTTTAGGAACTTGTAAACTGTTCACGAGGTAAAGGTTACACCCCTTAATTATCAAGGAGATCGTCAACTCCAATAGGTATGGAACCATGACTGGTAGTTCGGGGATGAAGGTACAAATCCAACCTAAAAGAGATTGAACCTGCCCTAATAATAGGGCTCTACTTTATTCTAATCGTACTCATATGCGCTTTCTGACTAACATGCAATCAATAGGATTAACCCTAAACCTGTTTAATCTATGTTGGTTGCATTTTAATGCACAAATAAAACTATTATTGGCGATCACTTGAATTATAATCAAATTAACCCTAAAAAAGATTATTAATTATCTTATTAAGCGTGATTACAAGTACCAATTCCATTTAAACATGCATAAAAGGCGTGATCAAGCAATAAAAATAAAATATAATCAAGCAACATAATATTCATAACAATCATAATAATAATAATAATCATCATTAAAATAATCATGTTAAAGCATAATAATAGCAAGATCCTAGGCATGATACTAACAAGATTAATAACAAACCCTAGCATATCACTAAGCAATAAAAATAAAATATTTAGCCCTAACATGATACTAACAATCATAAATATTAGGAAGAATATAAAAGGCATCATACTTTTAATCATACTTGATATTAGAGTTTTTTAGTTGTTACCCTAAACATGATACTAGGAAGATCAAAACACCCTAACATGACGCTAGGAATCATAATAACAACCTAATCATGATTTCTTCATCATAATATCAACAAAAACCTTTAAAGCACTTACTTGGATGCCTCGTATCTCTTTCTAATGACAAAATACACACGTTAGTAACTTCAAGGAAAATATTAAACAAAACAATTAAATTAAATAATTGAAATAAAGATTTGGGACCAAACCCCTCAGAAATTAAAACCTTTCACGTCTAGGCCGAAGGCAACTTCGAACAATGCTTGGTGTTTCTAGATCTTGTGAATGCGGAATATTGTATGCAAAAGGGTTGGTTTAGAAAAGAGAGAAAGAAAGAAAGCTTTAGCTTCGAGAGAGAAGAGAATTAGAGAATTCTTGAGAATTGATGAGAATTGATGATAGTTGATGATGAAAAACGGAGTTTTTAGGAGGCTATTTATATAGAAAATCAGCCAAAAAGATAGAAAACCAAATCAGAGTTTCGACGTGAAAAAACGAAGTTAGCGCCAGACGCTAACGCTAACGCCACGTGCTAGGCTTAGCGCCAGGCGCTAATGTCTGGCGTTAGGTGCTAATCAACTTTTTTACACGTTTTCTAAATTCAGATAAAATTTAACCGTATAGGAGGATAAAATTGTATTTTCCTCAAAAACACTCTTCTATTCTAATTAAAATTCCAAAAAGTCAACAAAAGTCAATTTATCAATGTTAATTGAATTAGGAATGAAAAGAACCTTCTAGAAGAATCTAGAAGACTAAAACCATTCCTAATTGCATTAGGAATGATAAATCCATATTAGGCCCTCCTCTAGATCATTGGGCCGCATATAAGGCTCAAACCGGACCCAGTTTAGTAATTTGGCCATAACTTCCTCATTATTCATCGGAATTGGGCTTGTAATATATCATTGGAAAGCTCTTTTCAAGCCCCATCCAACTACACCATTATTGGGCCCTTTTTATGATCCAAACAAACTGGATTGTCTGTTTTCTTAAAATAGGTTTTCAAAAACAGAGAGAAAAGAAAAGAAATTAAAACTATCTGCAACACTAGACTTTCCACACTTTCACTTCATTCGATTATGATTCGACGTGAAAGGTACTCATCAGTGGTTTTGGATTTGAGGAGACACAAATGGGTGTCTACACTCTCTATCTCAGAACATTCTTTAAGTGTCGTCCTGCTTGTTGAAAGGGACGGCCACTAGATCCCAATCTACTTTATTAGCCATGTGCTACATAATGCCGAGCTTAGGTACCCCCTATTGAAAAATTTGGGTTGGCGCTGTACATGGCATCTAAAAAGTTGCGGCCGTATTTCCTAGCACACTCAATAGTGGTTTACACAGATCAACCAGTCAAAAAGCCGTTTGCAACCTTAAAAGCTAATGGTCGCATGCTTAAGTGGGAGTAGAGCTAAGGGGTTTGGACATTGCGTTCGAACCAAGAAAAGCCATAAAGGGGCAGGCCATTGCTGATTTTTTGGATGAGATGACTTGGCTGGATTTACAACCAGCTAGAGACCAGATCTAGAAGGTGTTTGTAGATGGTAGTGCAACGGCAACAGATTGTGGTGCTGGAGTTATTTGTCAATCCCCCGAAGGGGATAAGTTTGAGTATGCTTTGAGATTTCAATTCCAAGCCTCTAATAACGAGGCCGAGTATGAAGCTCTCCTGGCCGGCCTTAGAATGTGTAAGGCGGCAGGAGCAACAAAAGTGGATGTAAGCTCGGACTCCTTGCTTATAGTCGGCTAGGTGAATGGGAAAGTGAAAGAAAGAAGGAGTATTGATGCCGAGCCAGTACAAATCATTGATAGAAGCTCCACTTGGATGCATGGGATCATTTCTTACCTAATGGATGGATTACTTCCGACCGATCCTAAAGAGAGATGGTTGATGAAGAAGAGAGCAGCCTAGTTCGAAATGAAGCAGGGGGAGTTGTTTAAAAAGGCATTTGTGAAGCCGTATCTGAAATGTATTACTCCTGAGAAGGGGCATGATTTCATGGACGACCTCCACCAGGGGCATGCTGCTCCCATATTAGAGGGCGAGCCTTGGCTGAAAAGGCTACCCATATGGGGTACTACTGGCCGAGCTTAAAGTCGGACACCATGAAAATGGTGAAAAAATGTGACAAGTGACAAAGATTTGCAACCTTTGATCCATCGCCCAGCTAACAGTTTGTCGACCATAAGTAGTCCGCTCCCCTTTTCTAAATGGGTGATGGACATCTTAGGTCCTTACACGACAACATCTGGCCAAAGACGTTATGTGTTCGTAGCAGTAGACTACTTCACAAAATGGGTAGAGGTCGAGGCTGTCCGGGGCATCAAGTGGACGGATGTTTCAGCCTTCATATGGAAGAGTATCATTACACGTTTTGGTGTACCTCAGTCTATGGTGTTTGACAATGGACCCTAGTTCAAAACGCCTCAACTCAAGGAATGGTTGGGAGACAAGGGCATAGCTCATTGCTTTGCTTCGATCGGCCAACCACAAGCCAATGACCAGGTAGAAGCATACAACAAGTTGATCTCCAATGGTATCAAGCGCAAGCTTGAAAAGGCGGGCAGCCTATGGGCTGATGAGTTGGTTAATGTATTGTGGTCCATACGAACAACAGCCAAGAGTTCCACAAGGGAAACCCTATTCTTTTTAGTCTACGGCGCTGAGGCTGTTCTCCTAATTGAGATGTATGAGCCTAGTCTTAGAGTGGTGTTATATGATGAAGCGGCTAATTGGGAGGCCATGAAAGACCGCCTTAGACTTCTTTCCAGAAGCTAGGGGCAATGCGGCGCTTAGGTATGAAATTTATCGCTCAAGGATGACAAGGGCATATAATCGCCGAGTGTCAAAGCGTCCGCTAAAAATGGGAGATATGGTTCTAAGAAAAATGGAGGCTGTAGGCCGGGAAAATGAAGATGGAAAGCTGACCCCAAACTGGGAGGGACCGTATAGAGGTAATGAAGAAGTTCGAGATGGTACTTACCGTCTCGAAGCCTTGAACGGCCGTCCGATTCCGCGTACATGGAATACGGACAATCTCAAAAAATATTATGTTTAGAAGCTTTTGTACTTAACCAAAAGCTGCATATACAGCTAGGTCTTAATGGCTGAGCCTAGTAATTAAAGCCGTACGGCCCAACAATGTAATTTTGACAAATTAATGAAAAGTCAAACATTGTTATAATATTTACTATTCTACTTATGCTTATTTGCACTTTCGTGGTTTAAGCTAAAATGCCGGGAGAAACCATAAGATTGCTGAAGTGAGAAAGGTTACAAGATCGCTTGCAACATAGCAACCCGGTCTCTAGGGAAAATCAAAACAAAAAAATTAACTTTAAGCCACGGATGTACGTCCGTCCCTCATTTGGACGGACAGTAGAGGCAAGGTATCCCGAATTAGCCAAATGCAATTACCCCCTTTAATGGGGAAAGGGCATACCTAGGCATCCTAGCCTAGCCAAACTTAAAAATTTGAAGTTGAGATAATACTTGAAATTTCTTGAATATGTCCGAGCGATAGCTTCAACGGATGACTCGCATAAAGCCAATCAAACGACCGAATAATCTGTTGATCCGACGTATCACCTAGTCCAAGGGCAATCATTACTATGATTTTATTAACTTGCTAGTAGTCATACCCTTTAATGTATAAATACTACCAAGTCAATCAAACCATTCAAAGTATGAACTAGGAAAATGCTGAATAAAGAGGCATACCCCCCCCATCCTACGAAACGAAAACGCGTACGAAAACGCAAAAACATGCAAAAAGTATGTAAAATTTGCTAAGTACTAAAAAAATGAAAACAAGAACTTGAATTAATTAAAAATCGCTCAAAGGGCGGCAAAATATCTTAAAAAAACCGCTCAAAAAAGGCGGCACTTAAAATAAATAAAATTGTTCAATAAAAGCATAAAAACAAAAAGCTGAAATCAGGGAGTGATCGAGGCTCTAATTAGCTGGGTCTTGGCACTTGGACAGGCTCTTCGGAGGCAAGAAGGGACGCATCATCAGCGGGAGTTTCTTTGCTTTCCTCCTCGCGTTCAGCTCCGTCCACCACCTCTTCGTTGTCCTCATCTTCTGAGGTGGTTGGCGTAACGTCCAGCTCGGGGGAAGGCTGCCCCAGCCTTCTTAGCCTCTTCCCTGAGGCAAACGAAGTTGAGGCGTTTGGTGAAGCGCTCCTGATAAAAGGCGGCCTCACCTTCGTCCACCATGAGCTCGAACGCCTCGAAGAAGTGGCTCTTCAACCTATCCTCAGCATTTTGCTCAATGCGGATGACCTCGAACCCTTTCTTCCAGCGCTAGCCGTCCAGGACAACATGATCCCTCTCATGTCTCATGGTGTTCCTGGCCAAGGTCTCTTGTTCGAGGGCCTGACCCAGTTTCACCAGATCTTCCGCTTGCCGCGCTGCCTTGTTGGACAGCGCGTTGATTTGGGTCTCAAAGTATCGGCGTTGGACAGCCGTCTCCCCAGTATCGGCATCCTGGGCCTTTTGAACCTTGTCCTAGGCCCGCTTTAGCTTTTCATTTTCATTGTCCTTCCATTCGAGGAAGGCAGTCAGCCGCAGGAAAAGCTGCGTACAAAAGAAAATGAGTTAGCAGAATAAGAATGAAAAATTTACTAAGTATGAAGGTCGAAAAAAGTACCTCAAAGCTGCAGTTGATCATTGGGCCGAGGAAGCCCTCATGAATTCCCCGCGGGCCCCTCTGAGGGGCAAATGTTTAGGGTAAAAATACCCCATATACGTGGACCAGTCCCATAGCGACACGTGGCCTAATAAGAGGGTAACACGTGCCACTATGGGAAGATGCCACGTATTCAGGTTAAAAGCACTCCAGTGCACGGGCCAATCCTGTAGCGACACGTGGCCCAATGAAAGGATGACACATGTCTCTACAGGAAGACGCCACGTGTTTAGGGCATATAAAACCCATGAAATCAGCACAAAAACAAGCCTAATTACATCATGGCCCAAATCCCGAGAGATATCCCTAAAAGCCACAAAACGCCGCCCCCATGTTACACGTGGCATCGCGTGATTTTGCAGCCGATCACGTCACGTAATTTTAGGGTACAAACCCTAAAGGGGCACAAGTTCCCACCCCTATAAATACCCCAATCATTTATGATGGGAGGGGGGATTACGACATTACAAAGAAAAGAGCATTAAATAGCTCAAACTTCTCTCTACTTTCTCTTTCTAGCCTTTTCTATTTCCAATCACTAACTTGATCGTCGGAGGCGAATATTCCTGAAAAGGAATATTTGTTGTTTTGCAGGTGTCTCAGTCTCGTTGCAAGGAGAGTGTGACCAGTATTCGAGGAAATCAAAAAAATACCCGAAACACTATGTATATTTTAGTAAGCACAAAAAAAGAAGAAAAAATAATTATGTAGGCTATAAAAAAATAAATATGAGTAGGCTAAACAATATCATACCAAGACAATGGATAGTTATTTAATCACTAGTTAATATATAAATTTTAACAATAAATTATTTTTATTTGTTAGGATTACGTATGTGCTAACAAGTTTGTGATTAATGACGAAGAACAATAACGAAGAACGAAATACAAGCAAGCAACGAAAACGAGAAAGAGTTTACAATCGCAACCCGAGTGTCAGGAAAAAATACCCACCAATATAATCAACTATGAAGTAATTTGATGATGATGATGAAATCACCAAGAAAGCTCACACCACTCTTACTTGTCTCTCTTAAACCCTAAGAAGGTGAATTAATATGAGAGGATTTATTTCTCTCTAAATCTCACATCATAACCTAATTAATGTCTAATAGAATATGATAAATATTCTAGATATAATTTTGTATAGAAAGATATATTTTTGTTAATATTATGTAATTATCTTGTGAGGTGTCCAAACGTGTTTAGGGCTCACCTTTGTAACCCTATATATATTTGATCAATGGAAGGCACTCCAATTGGAGGAGTTTTACAAAAAATCTAACATGATATCGGAGCTTAGGTTTTGATCCAACCTCGCTTCCGCAATATTTTTTTATTTTTATTTTCCTCTATACCCTAGCCGTACATCCCCCCTCCACCGTTGCTTACCCTAGCCGGCTATCATGACCAAAGACGACAGTGACACTTCCGACTACCATCCTGCCTTTGGAAATAACATCAAAAACGCAATCCCTTGTATTCTTAGCTTGATTGTGAGAAAGTTCAATATTTAAATTAGTTTGAATTGTTTGAACATCATGCTCATGCATTCAATAATAGTTCTAGATCATATTGACCCAAAAAATCAAGGCCTACAGGTTTATCGGATGATATGTGGAAGAGACTTGATTCGGTTGTTAAAAACTGGATTTACGGCACAATCTCACGTGTTTTGCTCGAAATGATTTTATGCAAGGGAGCCACGACTAAAGCAATTTAGGACAAGCTCAAGGCGATCTTCCAAGATAATAAAACAGCTAAGGCGGTATATCTTGAAAATCAATTCAATGCCTTGCATCTCTCCAATTTTCCAGACATCTCTTCGTACTGTCGTGAATTAAAGAATTTAAAAGACCAATTGGCCAACGTTGAACCGGTGTCGGAGAAAAAGATGGTTATTCGGTTGATTTTTGGTCTCACCAGTATCGATTTTGACACCATTGCTGCCATAATACAACAGTGAAACCCTTTGCCATCATTAGAAACTGCTAGATCTTGCCTTCTTCTCGAGGAGTCAAGGTGTGCCAATGATACAAGTGCGTCTGCATCGTCGTTTGTTGCCCAAACAAATAATTCGGCTACCACCAGCACCACCACTGCTGGACAAGGCAGAGGGCGCGGTCGTGGCCGGGGCAGAGGCCGTGGCCGTGGGAAGCCGTAACAACAGCAGCAGCCCCTACCCTAGCAGCAGGGCGCACCCATGTGGGGGGGCTGCTCCGCAGCAACAGTGGTCGGGCACAACAGGCCAGCAGGCTCTACAATGGGGCTATGCCCCTTATTCGCACCCACAGTAGTGTGCAACTCCAAGACATGCCTTCCCGTAGCAGCATCAACAATCACATTAGCTGCAAGTTCACTTCACAAACCCCTCGCGGCACCACCAGCAATATCAAGGCCAGACTTTGGAGTACGGTGCTACAATGACTCCAATTGAGCTAGACAACGCCTTTGCGACTATGAGCCTACCAAACTATGACCCGTCTTGATACATGGACTTCGTTGCTACATCTCATATGACCAATCAAGCTGGTAATATCCTATTCCTTTTTAATTTAAGCACTCATAATTATATTCAAGTGGGAAACGGTCAACGCATTCCAATAACGGGTTATGGTCATTTTACTATTGCTAATAAATCCCTTGCTTTACGTGATGTCTATTTAGCTCCACAAATTATCAAAATTTTAATTTCTGTTAGAAAATTGACATCTGATAATTCCTTGTTCATAGAGTTTGATCCAAGTGGTTTTTCTATGAAGGATCTTCGAACGGGGAGTCTAATAACCAGATGCAATATTGTAGGGGACCTTTATCCTATGACCGCAGCTTCGTCAACTTGGCTAGCCACTTCTCTCACATCCTTGTCTCCATCCACGTGACACAACCGCTTAGGATATCCCGGGGCACCTACCTTAGATCTTCTTAAAAGTAGGAATTTGATTGTTTGTAATAAGGAGCATGACTCCAATACTTGTGTTTGGATCTCAAAACCAACAAATAATCATCTCTCGTCATGTCATCTTTGACGAGAATACTCTTCCATATCGCAACATCTCTTTCTTTCGACACACCGACTATGATTTTTTTGTAATCTGATGATCCATCACCTTATTTTTAACATCAAAACGCTTTGCGTTTGATGCCCCAATTCACAATTTTCCACCATAAAACCTTGGTCAGTCCACACCACAGGAAGGCTGCGGCACACAACCACACACCGCACCCTCTTGCGGACCAGCCTACCAGGCCATGCTGCCCAGCCATCTGGAACCAACCAGGCCATGCAGTGCTGCCAAGCCGCCCGGCACAGCATAACCTATCCATGCACAACTAGGCACCTCTTAGCTCGGGCAATGCTTCTGCCCTGCACAGCCCAGCAAGCACTGACTTGGGCTCACCTCCCTCGCACACCAGAGCGGCCTACACTCCTCCCCCACTTTGTGGTTGCCCTCCCATCTTACCCACTCGCCCTCCACTTCTCTCTCCACAAATGAAAACTCGTTCCGAACACGGCATAGTTAAACCCATCCCAAAATACTGTCTTGCCTTCACCACTCCAAGTCATCCCATACCCGATCCCCACTTCCTAAAAATCACACACAAGTCCTTTTCGACCCAAATTGAAATGTTGTGATGCATGATGAATGCTTTAATTAAAACGGGGACATGGGAATTGGTTCCTAGGCATACGGGGGTGAACTTGTTAATTATATGTGGCTATTTTGTCATTAATTCAATGCTAATGGTGATCTGGAATGACACAAAACTCATCTTGTTTGTAATGGAAATTCACAAGTAGAAGGTGTGGATTGTGACAAAACTTTCAGTTCGGTTAGGAAACCGGCTACTAATCGCACGGTGCTGAGCTTGGTTATGACTCGTAATTGGTCTATTCATCAACTTGATGTTAAGAATGCATTTTTGCATAGGGATTTGAAAGAGTGTGTGTATATGCATCAACCCCCCGGGTTTGTTGACAAGAGATTTCCAGGTTATGTTTTCAGACTCCATAAGTCCCTATATAATCTAAAACAAGCTCCTAGGGATTAGTATCAGAATTTTGCTAACTATCTCTTGCAGATGGGGTTTGTCATTTCTAAGTGATGCGAGAGCATCCTTGAAACCTATAGATTATTTGGTTATACAATTCTTTTAGTTGCATTTAAGGCTCAATAAACATTTTGGGTGAATTCACTATGTTATGATGTGTTTTAGGTGATTAAGAGAAATCCTTGTGTCTTGATTTTACAAGTTATAGTTGACGATGAAGCATGGAAAGAAGGATGTGAAAGAAAAAGCTTTTACTTGTTGAAAAAATGCAACACTCAATTCAATCATCTTTATCTTCTTCGTTACAAGAAAATTTTGGGTGATTCAAGTTGGATGTGAAAGTAGAGTTCAAGATCTTTCCAACGACAGTTCACATGCCAAATTTGACCAAGAAATGAAGAAGTTATGAACTTATGAAGTTGATCTGTCTAGGCAGCCGCATGGAGCCCCCGCTCCACTTATAAGAAGCGTCAGCTCCCCTAGGAGGAGCGCTTGCTCCTATGGGCGTCATTTGAATTTTTAGATGTGAGGAGCGCCCGCTCCTACCTTTAGAGCGCACGCGCCCGAAGCCTGTTCACTTCAGTTTAGTTTCAGATCAGTTCAGTGTTTCTCCAACCAGTTCGGTTCAGTTCAATTCAATTCTTTAGCACCCCCAAATATCCCTCTATGGAAATACCAGTATAATAAGTATAATTATACCATAGAGATAGACTTGGGTGTATTACCGCCACGTGATTACGCAAGGCTACCAAAACTTACTAAATAAAACCAATACTTTGTAGCGGAAAACTTCAATACTTTTTCTTTATTAATAATAGACCATAAATAGTAACCATTGTCAAGAGTACTCAAAATAAAACATAAGGACCAACATTTCATAATCTAGGTGAAGACATATCGGGACTCCATATGCTTAATTATTGACTCCACCTGAAATTAGTCAACACTGCTTACCATTACAGTAATAGGGCGAACCAAAACAAATAAGAAATGCGGGTTTGCAAAATATGCTAAGTACAATAAGTGCAAGATGATGTAAACTCAATTTATTCGCAAATATGCTTTTAAAACCAATTCAAATAAATAATCCAGGAATTCAAAACTTATTATTCAAAACCAATTTGAATGATTCAATATTCAAAATGATTGATAAACCAATTCCTTTAAAATCTTTTGCTTTTAAATCCAAATCCTCACCCAAGTATGCACACCTCCCAAGCTAGTCTCCTTATGTTACAAGGATATTCTTGAGAAAAGATCCAGCCATACAAAGTCCAAGACCTTATCAATAAACTAAATCCGCAATGTGGGATTACCAACATGCTTATAAAGCATTAATAATAATAATTCAATAAATCCTTTTTAATAACCAATAATTCTAATACAATTCAAAACTCATTTTTTTTTTATTAAATTCAACATGCTTCCAAAATCAAGTCTTTAAACATGAATAATAATTTTAATTATTCAAAACATGATATAAAAATCAATGCTCCAATTAATTTATCAAAACCAATTTATTTAAACATGCATTTATTTCATAAATCATAATTCAATTCAATTTAATTCAATCATTATAAAACCATTCAAACATGCTTATTCAAACCAATCACTTTCAAGGTATGTTAGATATATGAGATATCGGAAAATATATGTGTGATATATTTTCCGTAGACATCATTAAGGGAATAATATATTTAGTTTTATTTTATGTTAAGATATTATTTAGAATACATATCATTAGGGTTTATGATAGGCTAGTATATCTTTTGGGAATATTATTTCCTATCTTATGAGCTTAGGTTTTGTATAAATACTTAACCTATTGATGAATAATGATCAAGCAATTATTTCCGCATAACATATTTATAATGGTATCAGAGCCAGGTTTGGGTTGTGTTGTGATCAGGGCCAATATTATGGACAACTCACATGTGAGGGGGAGTGTTGAGCTCATGAGAAAACCCACATGTGAGTGGTATGTTGTACCACATTAGATGAGTTTATAAGTGAAAGTTTGTATTGGGATGTGTATCCCACATTGAAGAAATAAGAAAGTGGTGTCCACTTTATAAGGCTAAGGGGCTACTCCCCTCATTGCCATATGGTTTTGAAGTGGAACCTCCTTGGTCGTGTAAAGTGGACAGTTGTGTCGGGTGTGGCTCAGGCCCGTTTAACATATTTGTCATGGTATCAAGTGTAGGTTAGATATTGGGAGTGTTTACAAATATTTCCCCCCTGCCGGTGGGTTAGAAAATTAAACCCATTAGCCAACCATTTTTTTTCCCTTCAAATTTTTAAGGATCTTGTTTTGTGCATGTTGATCAATTGATGATCATGCATGACTTTTGTTCATTGAGACTAAGAAATTTTCTTGTGTTTTGTGCTGCTCACTCAATGTAATCGTGGAAAGATATTTTTTTTGTGTGATTAATTGATGAGTAGTTGACGAGGTGATGATGAATTAGGGTCTAAGATTTTACCTTGATTTGATTTTTTATTTAAAAAAAAACCATGAATTCTAGCAAAGGGGCGTGGGAGAAGATCACGGACACCAGCAAAGGGACGTAGCAGAATATCACGGACACCAGCAAAGGGCCGTGACAGATGATCACAAACACCAGCAAAGGGTCGTGACAGTAGATCACGGACTCCAGCAAAGGGCCGTGAAAGTAGATCACGGACACCAGCAAAGGGTCGTGACGGTAGACCATGGACACCAGCAAAGGGGCCATGACAGTAAACCACGGACACCAGCAAAGGGCCGTGGCAGAAGACCACGAACACCAGAAAAGAGACATGGCTGCAAAAGTTTTTTTTAAAAAAAATAATAATAAAATTAAATTTGACTTCAACATAGTGATGAATTTCCAATCGCAACGTTCGTGTTACTGCCGTTACGATTGCGGGAGGGTGTTAGAGATATGAGATATCGGAAAATATATGTGTGATATATTTTCCGTAGATGCCATTAAAGGAATAATATATTTAAGTTTATTTTATGTTAAGATATTATTTAGAATATATATCATTAGGATTTATGATAGGATAGTATATCTTATAGGAATATTGTTTCCTATCTTATGAGCTTACGTTTTGATAAATACTTAACCTATTGATTAATAATGATCAAGCAATTATTTCCGCATAACATATTTGTCAAGGTATCTAGCCACCTAACATACCTTGATCCTTGCTAGAAAAACCACACAAAAAGAACCTCATGAACCTTGATTCCGAATATCAATCAACACTTCGCACTTTCAAAGTTCAATCACGAATACACCTTGCTAATAACATAACAATGAGGTTATCACAACATGAACTCAAATCTAATGTGCATGGACTATAAAACTATTTTAAAGTTATATTTTAATATAAAATTATAGCTTTGAAACAGGTATTTGTATTTTAGAAAACTAACCATGAAAAAGATAAAGGAATAGGATTAAAGAGAATTGAATTTTCGTTGGAAAGAAAAGGCAGAACTTGCAGAGTTCATAACTCCTTCAACATAACTCCCAATTGGGTGATTCCTAAGCCTAACCTCAAGTTTTTTTCAAGAAGAACAATCTTTTGTGAAACATCTAAACCCCAAAAACTGACCAAAAGTGCCCGAAAGTGGCTTCAAATGTATACGGGCTGATTTGTGTAAAAAGAAGAGAAGAAAAGTATGAAAAGGCTTAGGGAAAAGAAGAAGAAGAGAGAAGAAGAGAATTGAGTTTTGGTGTACGTGAAGAATATGTGAGGTATTAAAGGGGTATTTATAAGCTCATGAATGAAAAATTATGGTAGGAGAATGTAGAGAGAATTATGGTAAAAAGAATTAAGGAAATTACTTGGAGAAGAGAGTTAGAGAATTATGGAAAGTTTAATATTAAGGTGATTAAGAATAATAGAACTAAGGAAAATTTGTTGTCATGAAAAATAATATGGCAAAATAGATTTCTTGGGGAATAATCAAGGATGAAATAAGGTATGTAAATAAGATGATCAAATCTTTGTGAGATGGAAAATAAAATTAAAGAAAATAAGAGATTTTAAGGAGATAATTAAAAATACAATTTACCAAAATAAATCACCCAAAAATCCCTCATGGTGACCGAAAATTTGAGATTTCCTAAGCTCATATTTTTGGACCTTCCTTTAGATATTTAGGGAATTAATTTGCTAGTTTTAAGGAATTAAAAATAATGGTGTAAATAAAATATATTGTATAAAATAATTAATTAATAAAATACAAATTATTCACTAAAAAAATTCACTAACAAAATCATATTTTCTAAACTTAGAAATTCCAAATATTATAGCTTATTATTTAGGGAATTCGGACCTCCTAATTAAATACTAGTAATTAAAATATAATTTTTGATTAGTTAAAAAATTCAAAAAATATATAAATAATCCGGTTTTTAAAATAAAATAAATGGATAATAAATCTTATCCAAAATCTAAAAATAATAACTGAGTTTTAAAATACTTTTGACGCCAAAATTCAAATATCATTTTAGCTCCAAAATTCAAATAGTAAAATAAATTACTAAAATACCTTTTTTTAAAAGAGAATACTAATTAATTAATTAATTAGAAATATGTTTCAAAAATACGGGGTATTACAAATTCAACTCTTAATTTCCTTCTTTAATAAAATATTTATTTTATCTCTATTCAATTTAGTTCAGTTCAGCTCAGTTCAGTAAATGTGAACAAGCCCCTTAGTGCAGACACAGGGGCTAAGTTCAATGATCCAACACGTTATTTTATCTTGCGGGTGCACTACAGTTTCTCACTTTCACTCGCCCTGATATAGCTTATGCAGTTTAGCAGGTTTGTTTATTCATGCATGACCCCTTGGAGGCTCATTATGATGCATTAAAACACATCATGTGTCACATTTAGGGCTCCATTGATCACGGGTTACACTTATATCCTTCTTCATCTTCGCAACTAATTACTTATATTGATGCAGATTGGGGCGGGTGTCCTGACACTCGTCGGTCGACCTCAGGGTATTGTTAATTTCTAAGGGACAATCTCATATCGTGGTCTTCTAAGCACGTCAGCCTACTCTTTTTAAATCTAGTGCAGAGGCAAAATGTCAAGGCGTAGCAAATGTTGTGGCCGAAGCATATTGGCTTCGTAATCTTCTTTTGGAGTATGAATACCAAATACTTGAATGAAGAAAAGTACCAATTGTTGATGAACAAGAATCAAAACTTGAATGTGCAAATAAATCTAGATCTAGAGAGAATATTAGGGTTCTAATGAAGGTTTAAAAGCTAGAATATAATAACTAAGTATGTTTTAGTCGAGGTTTACAAAGGGTATTTATATCCCTTAGTTAAGAAATCCCGAAAAAAATAGGAAAACGGGGTCTTCCACACTCCGCCCGGTCTAACCAGGCAAGGCTGCCCGGTCGGACGGGAGAAGCAAAAACGACCTTATGCCTTCAAGAAATCTTTCATATGCAGTGATTTTGTCCGCCCGGTCCGGGAGAATGGAAGTTGAACTCTTCACTTCTTTCTCATGACTTCTCTTCTTTTCCTTCTTCGCCCTGGCTGCCAGGGCAATGTTTCCCTCCAGGGCGGACATGGGTAAAATTCTCCTCCATCTTGATAAGCTCTCATAGCTATCCAAAACAAGTTCAAATCATCCGAAAATCTTCATGTGCCTATAAAATCAATTAAATAGACCAAGCCACACTAGAGAAGAGAGTATTAGCGAGAAATAGCTTCGTTGAGCTCAAAAACCATACGGAAATAACGATAAAATGAGGGTAAAACATGGTATAGAACGTTTACATCAAATTCCCCCAAGCTAACATCTTGCTTGCCCTCAAGCAAGACAATCAATGACTAGCAACAACCAAATAAACATACTTCACCCCATAATACATTTGAAAATACCGTACTCAAAATCGAAATCGGACACACAAGCATCTTAGCCAACCAATCACCTCATTAAGACTATCAATCAACCTGAATGGCCATCAAACAGAGTCAACCATGTACACATAAGGAATCGATGACTAGAATATCTCACTTAGTGGTCACTCCACACAATTTTATGTGGCGAACTAAAAATGAACCCGATCTCTCTCCATCCCCACTAATAATGATAACCCCCCATTCTCACAACACTCGCGTGTTTAAAGTGTAATGATGCCGCTCAACCTAGTCAAAAGTCGACTCGAAATGTGACACACTCGAAATGTGACACATACTCCAGCATTTTGACAAAAGACTCGTTTCACATGAACACAATACTATGCACGAAGGTCAAAAGGTCTTTTTTCAAGCTTGTAATGTAGGTCGGGTGAAAATAGGTATGAAATGTTTAGGGTAATTTTACCCCGCCACGTGGTCCAATCATAGGATGACACGTGTCAGCCCCAGGGTGGCCCAAGGTGGACCTATCCCTGCTTAACACGTGTCACTCCAGAAATCTGGGAGGAATGGCGGCCTTCAGGCCCAAATCCCGAGAAAGCCGCAATGCGGCGCAGCCCACCAATGATTAGGGTTCAGTGACCTAATCAGGGGCACAAATCCCGAGGACCCTATAAATAGGGAGATTCCCATCTTTTGGAGGGCACGTTTTACCATTTATTACAAACTATCCCTGTGATAGAGACATCTGAGCTTGGAATCTGAGCAGATACCCACCTAAATTTCCGCACCTTTTTCTCTCCCTTCAAGTTACTAACTTGTTCGTTGGAGGCGGAGCACCACCCGAGACGAACTCATGAGATTCATGACGAGTTTCAAGGGTGAAATTAAAGAGCTGATCACTAAGAGTCGGGCTGGCCCAAGTAGAGGCCAGTTGGCCAAGAAGACTCCTCTGGAAAAGGGAAGTCAGTAAGAGATCGGTAGCCCACTCCTCATCCAAAGGAGAAGGCGGCTGGGACCATTGATTGGTCCAAAATTCTTCTTCCTAAGAGGAATACCAACAATACCCGCCGGACTCAACAGCCGATGGGAAGTAAAAAGTCAACTCTTGATGCCCGGGAAATCATCAACCGGAAGAGAAATCAACAGTTTTTTGAGTCGGCTTCCACGTCGAACTTTCCTGACAGCTTCAACACCTCTGTAGGGAATGCACTTTCCCTGCATGAGAGCCAGACAGGTGGTAATACCGTCCATTCTGGCCCTCAAATGATAGGAACTGTACCGTATGTACCATCCCTGGTCTACGGTCAGTATCCCCCTCACTTCATGCAGCCGGCCCTCTTCGGAGATCAGGCGGCATATCACAATGTCCAGCCACTGGACTGGCAGCTCCGTCTGCTTCGCCTGGGTGAACAACCTTCTGCGTTCACCCGGGAGATAACCGAGGCGGCACAGCCGACCAAGGTTAAGAATGTATTGGTAGGTACCTATGATGGTACCACCAACCCGGAAGATCACCTCAAGGCTTACACCAACCTCATGTACTTACAGGGGTTGGATGATGCCGCTTGGTGTCGATGCTTCCCGGCTACATTGAAGGGCATTGCCCAACAATGGTTTGGCAACTTGCCAGCCGGGTCCATTGATAGTTTCAGGAAGCTTGCCTTCCTGTTTGCTTCTAACTTCTCATGAACATCCCTGCTAAGAAAACAAGCCTAGACTTGAGTACCATTAAGCAGGGAGAGAGAGAAGGGCTGCGCTCATATGTCAGGCGGTTCAATCTGATCAGAATTCAGATTCAGACTGTTTGATGAGGTAGCTTTTACAGACTTTTTCAAGGGTCTGAGAGACAGGTCGACTTTTAAGTTCGACCTAGTCAGAAAAGGGGCTTTCACTTTACAGGCGGCCCTGAGGTAGGCGAAAAGCTATATTCAGCAACCGACCTCTGCTCCCCTGGTAATCAGTCAGACTCCAAGAAGTCTGATAAACAGAAAGACAGCCAGCCTGCTCAGCCGGCCAAAAATAAAGAAGAGAGCAAGAAAAGAAAAGAAATCTGGGCGGTTAGTGACTCTAACCAGCCGTCCCAGAAGAAAAAGAAAGAATTTAAAGCGTACGTCCCTAAGTACGAGTTTAACAAGGACTGCAACTCCATCCTCATGGAAGTTAAGGACCGGCTATCCTTAGAGAAGCCGAATCCAATGAAAAGTTCCATTCAATCAAGGAACAAAAATAAATTCTGCCAATACCATGAGGAAGTTGGCCATGACACCAACGACTGCTTCAGCCTTCAACGGGCGTTGGACCGTCTGGCTGAGAAGGGGATGTTAAAGTCCTAAATTTCTAAGTCCCCAGCCGAGGCAAAGAGGAAGAACAAGGGTCAGTCCTCCAAGACTACCCCCTAGGCTGCTAGTAGCTCGGATACCGACAAGGAGCCGGTCTACACAATAGCAGGCGGGTTCTCATGTGGTGGCCCTACCATCCGGGGCACCAAGAGCCATCTTCGAAAGATGGACAAAGATGATGATGAGCAGGCATCTGCAAGCTCCTCCTTCCCAGATGTCCTGATCACTGAGAAGGACAGGGACAACGTCTGCCGTCCGCATGATGACCCGGTCGTCATTAAATGTAAGGTTGCCAACCAGCTGGTTGGACAGATCCTTATTGACACCGGCAGCTCATCAGACATCATCAGCCTCCGGTGCCTGCAAAAGCTGAAATACAATGTCAGCAGCATGCATCCGGTCACCCACCCCTTGGTTGGTTTTGGGGGTGGGATGGTCTACCCAGCCGGGAGAATTGACTTACCCATCTGACTGGGAGAGAAAGGCCAAGGACAACATATTGTCGTCAGATTCTTGGTTGTTGAGGAGTTGACCGCCTACAACATTATCCTTGGTCGGCCAACTCTCAACGAAGCCAAGGCGGTAATCATCTTGTCTCTCATGCTCATCAAGTATGAGAGGGATGACGGCTATGTTGGTTCCTTGAATGGGGATCAGAAGACGGCCTGGGAGTGTTACCTCTCAGTCGTCAAGGATACTGTGGCCCCAGGCGGCCAAGAACCAATAGACCTTGACAATGTCAAGGATGCCGAGCCAGTACCTGCCCCACTAGCAGTCAGGAAGAAAAGAAAGGCACCTCTGCTGGTGGAGGTGAAGAAAGAGAAAAAATAGAAATCACTGACCGGTGAACGGTCAGACAAGCTCTGTCCCCAACCGGCTGGTGAAAACATTGATCTCGCTCTGGATGACAGCCAACCAGAGCGTACTTTAAAGGTTGGGACGGTTGCTCATGCTACTCTGGGTGCAAGCTTACACCTTCTGCTGAAAGAATTGAAAGACATTTTTGCCTTTGAGGTGGAAGAGATGTCAGGCGTCAGCCCGGATCTCGCTGTCTGCAAACTCGCCGTGGACCCCAAAAAGAAGCCCATCCGGCAAAAAAAAGAAACCACGGCGAGGAAAGAAGTCAGGCGGCAGTTGCCGAAGTCAAAAAGCTGCTAGACGCCGGGTTCATTCGGCCTTGTAATTTCCCCGACTAGGTTGCCGATGTGGTCCTTGTTAAAAAACCGAATGGGACCTGGCGCATGTGTGTTGATTACACAGACCTCAACAAGACGTGTCTAAAGGACAGTTACCCGCTTCCAAAGATCGACAGTCTGGTCGACTCCACAGCCGGTCACGCCTTGATGAGCTTTATGGATGCCTATTCCGTCTTCCATCAGATACCCCTCTGGAAAAAAGATCAAGAGAAACGGCCTTCATCACTGATTTAGGGTTATTCTGTTATACTGTGATGTCGTTTGGCTTGAAAAATGCGCCTGCCACTTTCCAATGGATGATTAATACGGTCTTCATTAATCAAATTGGGAGGAATGTGGAGGCGTACATTGATGACATGATAGTCAAATCCAAGCAACAGGCGGATCACTTTGCTGATCTCCAAGAAACATTCACCACCCTCAGGCGGCATAAGGTCATGTTAAACCCCAAGAAATGCGTCTTTGGTGTTGAGTCTAGGAAGTTTCTCGGATTCCTAATTGATCAAAGGGGGATAGAGGCTAACCCCGAAAAGATACAGGCGGTGATTGACATGAAGTCACCCCGTTCTGTCAAGGAAGTTCAGAGACTCACCGGTTGCCTGGCCACCTTAGGGAGGTTCCTCAGCCGGTCAGGCAACAATGCCTTTACTTCTTCCAAGTAATCAGGAAGAAGACCAGGTTTGAATAGGGGGACGATGCTGAGACGGCATTCCAGAAGTTAAAAGAACATTTGCATTCTCTACCTAGGATGGTCAGTCCCTTACCTAGGGAGACGTTGTACATGTATTTAGCCGTCTCAGATCACTGCCAGTGCCGTTCTCCTTGCTGAGCGAGACGGCGTTCAGCTCCCGGTTTACTTCATTAGCCATGTTCTCAAACATGCTGAACTCCGGTACCCCATGGTTGAAAAATTTGGCCTTGCTTTGTATATGGAATTCAAAAAGATGAAGCCTTACTTTCTGGCACATCCGGTGGTGATTTACACCGACCATCCACTAAAGCGGCCAATGTCCACCTTGGAGTCATCCGAGAGAATGTTGAAATGGGCTATTGAAATGCAAAGTCTTGAAATCACTTACGAACCAAGAAAAGCAGTGAAAGGTCAGGCGTTTGCTGACTTCATTGTTGAAATGACCCGTCCGGTGGCTCCGGATAATCTTGATCAGGTTTGGAAAGTGTATGTAGACAGGAGCTCCACAAAGAACGGTTGTGGTGCAGGTGTAATCTACGAATCTCCTGAAGGGGACAGATATGAGTATGCGCTACGGTTTGAGTTTCAGGCCTCTAATAATGAGGCGGAATATGAAACCCTGCTAGCCGGTATTCGTATGTGTAAAGCGGCAGGGGGAATAAAAATTGACGCCTACTCTGATTCACAGTTGGTCGTTAGCCAGTATAAGGGAAAATATGAGGCAACTCATCCGGCTATGATCAAATACCTTCAGGCAGTCAAAGAAGAGGCTGGGGCACTTGAGGAATTCCGTCTGAATCAAGTGCCTAGGTCGGACAACAACCTGGCGGATGTATTGTCAAAGCTGGAATCTTCCGCCTGCCATGATACGCCTCGGTCAGTCTTCTGGGAAGTACTTGAAAAAAGAAGCATATATGAAGATCCCATTGGAATTCTTGACCGAAGCTCTACCTGTATGGATGGCATCCAGGACTACCTTTCAGACGGTACACTTCCTGATTCGCCACAGGAGGCAGCCGTCCTGAAGAAGCGAGCTGCAAGCTTCGAGTTGAGAAACGGAGAACTCTTCAAGGCGGGGTTTCTAAAGCCTCTGTTGAAGTGTGTCACCCCAGAAAAGGGGAAGGAATTTCTCGAAGACTTGCACTCGGGATTCTACGCTTCTCACATAGGCGGCAGGTCCCTAGCCGTCAGAGCCAGACGACATTATTTTTGGCCCACTCTTTAGGCAGACGCCAAGGAGTTGGTGAAAAAATGTGACAAGTGCAAAAAAATTGGCAAACTTATTCACCGTCCGGCTACTGATCTGACGGCCATCCATAGCCCAATTCTGTTTGCAAAATGGGGCATGGACATTTTAGGTCCTTACACGCCTGCTCCAGGCAAAAAGCGCTACATCTTGGTGGCTGTGGATTATTTCACCAAATGGGTGGAGGCTGAGGCGGTTAAGAACATCAAGACCTCAGACGTAATTTTCATTATCTGGAAGAACATTATCACCCGGTATGGGGTGCCTATGTCTATGGTGTTCGATAATGGTCCTCAGTTTGAGATGCCTCAGCTCAAAACTTGGTTTGGAGATCAAGGGATCTCAAGATGTTTTGCATCAGTCGGCCGACCCCAAGCAAACGGCCAAGTTGAATCCTTCAACAAACTAATCTCAGACGACATTAAAAAGAAAATTGAAGAGCCGATGGCTTGTGGGCAGAAAGTTAATCCATGTCCTATGGGTCATCCGGACAACATTAAAGGGGGCAACCGGTGAAATCCCATTTCTCATGGTTTACGGTGCTGAAGCCGTCTTCCCCATTGAACATTACGAGCCGACTCTTAGAGTCATGCTATATGATGAAGAGGCAAACTGGGAAGCAATACGCCTGACATTAGATTCACTCCCAGAACGCAGGGGCAATGCCGCCTTGCGTTATGTGATTTACCGTCTGAGAATTACCAGAGCTTACAACAAGAGAGTACACAAGCGTCCCTTGAAAGTTGACGACTTAGTGTTACGGAAAATGGAGGCAACCGGTAGGGCCAATGAGTTGGGAAAGCTAACTCCAAATTGGGAAGGTCCATACCGGATTTATGAAGAAGTAAGAGACGGCACCTACCGCCTGAAAACTCCAGACGGTAGACGTCTGCCTAGAACTTGGAATGTAGACAATTTGAAAAAGTACTACTTCTGAGAAGGATTTTTTTTTTTAAACAGTGAGTTGATTAATGAGAATTCAGACTTTGTTTGCAAAATTGTTTTGATTATCCGCCTGGGTAATACTCAGACGGATTCTTCAATTACCTAATTAAGTTTGATACTTAGTAAAGGTTACATTTGTTTGACCGCCTAGGTAATACTCAGATGGATCCTTTGTTTATTTAACTAGGTTTGATACTTGGTATGATTTAATAATTGCCTGTCCGTCTGGGTAATACCCAGACGAGCTTATTTGTTTAAACCAACTAAGTTCGACACTTAGTGTAAATTTAATGTTGTAATAACACTCGGCCAATGCTCCGATTAAAAGATAAGCACAAAAACGCTTAGTGGCTATACAATCGGTCCTAAACAAGACCAAAGGCTAAAACAGCCGGATGGTTGCTTATTTTATAAAACCGCCTGTCCCAACATGGACAAAGGCATCCGGCGACACCTCTCCGGGTGCAATCGTTGCAGAGAACAGACTATTTGTCAGTTCTACGTACCTATGCAGACGGCAAAAATTGAACGACCAAATTGGTTAACTCATAGTCGTCTGACTAGAATGATCTGTGAAGAACGACAAAGTTACCGAATATCGGATGCCTCTAGGCATCAGTCGATCACTGGCTGAAGTTCTCACTGAGGTTATTTATTCCAAAGTTGCACTTTCTATCCCAATTAGGGCAAAAGAGTTGTGCAATGGCTATGCAATATCTACCAAGACGGGGAAAAAACCGTTTGAGTAGTGACTGGAACGCCTGTTGGTGTATGGCTGTGCACTTGGTTTGGGGCAATCACTACTGTGATTGATTGACTTATAAACATATCATGCTCTTTGCAGCATTAGACGTTCCCAAGTCAATCAATCAACTCCATTTGAAACCAACCACACAGCCGTCCAGGGGCAAGGACAACCGGCTTTTGATAAGTTAGGCAAAAAATCGCCGCATGCTTTTGATAAGTTAGGCAAAAATCAGGCATATACACAAAAATGCAAAAATTGAAATCCAAACACAAACGTAAAATGATCAAAACCGACTCAGTCGGTGCATTCATTAAAAGTCCACTCAACTAAACGGTTGTAGTGAATCAAATGTTAACCGGACCCCGTCCGGGAGAAGAGAGAAATTGTTGATCAACCCGGCTCCTCAGCCGGTAAATACATGAATACTCGGCACACAGGCCGGAAAAGCAAGTATTTGGCATACTGCCGCAGATTAAAGAAAAAAAAAAAAGAAGCGTTGGCATACTGCCGCTGAAAATCACTTTTAGCCCACAGGCGGCTCCTCCTGGTCCTCCTTCTCTTCCTCGTCATCAAAGGGAATCTCGTGCGCTTCACCAGGACCAGGTAGCTCAGGCACGGGAAGCTCAGTGTTGGCGTTAGCCTAGGCGTCGAAGGAATTAGGCTCTGGCTCACCTTTCTCTCTCAAGTACACCACGTCCTCGGCGTACTGTGAGGCAGTGCCCAGATGCCATAATCCTTGTCTGGGTACAAGGCAACCCAGGCGATCTTCATGCGGGCGTTGTTGTCAGCATCACTTTCAGCAACCAGGCGGTTTTGCTTAGCCTCCAGAGTTGCCTCAAAGTTTATCTGAGCCTGGGCAGCCTCCCTCTCCAACTTCTCAACCTTGGTCTTCAAGTTGGTTTTCTCTTCAGAAACACCTTGGAGTGTGCCAAGGTCCGCCTGGGCCTCCTTGAGCGCGTCCTCAGACTTCTTAAGGCTCTCCTCCGCCTTTTTCTAGGCTTCCTCCGCCCCCTTCTGAGTCGTCTCAGCGTCGACCGCCCGCTGGTTAGCCGTCTTCAGGTCTGCCTCCAGCTGCTAGATTCTCGACGCCTGTGTTATTGTGATTACTGTAGTTTCAAGTTCATTTACGATAGTGGAGTATAAAGCAACATTATCAGCTTCTGTGGCGGACTTCTTGGCCCTTTTTACCTCTTCCCGTTTGCGGGAATAAGGACGTTGAGCCCGTCTACCCATAGCAGAGCCTGCAAAAACAAATCAAGTTAGTATTGCAGGCGGAGTAAAGCACCTAGAAAAAGATGTTAAGTATCTTACCTCAACCAGAAGGGACAAGATTCGTTCCAGGTTGAACGTCTCTATCCTAGGGATAGCGTTCTTGTCTTTCTTTCTCACCGCCTCCAGCATGGATTTAGCATGCTTCTGGACGTCTGGCCAGTGGGGAGATTGATCTGCACCATAATCAATAGGTGATGAGTGCGAAATTAAGGTAGCACCTATCTGTTGCCGACCGTCTGAGGATGACGTCTGTTGGGAGTGGGATTTCACACGCAAAGGCCACCCCAGCTCAGGCGGGGATTCAAATGGGTTCTTACCTTCAGAGCCTGCCAAGCAGGAGCCGCTTGCAGGCGTGGTGAACCCCCCGGTTGCTGATAGGGGGTTAACGAGGTCGAGGCACAGACTGTCGCCTATCCTCTCGTTTCGCCCCCCTATCCGCAACTTTTGGTTCCCAGCTGAGGCGCCAGGAGTTAAGGCGGAGGCGGATTTTTTGGTCTTGTTAGGGGTGGAGGTGGATTCCTCCCTGGCCCATTTGAGATCTTTCTCAAACGTCTTTCCTACCTCTCCCCCTGTGAAAATAACCAAGTTAAAGTTAGCATCCGGAGAAAGTAAACTTTGAGGCCAATCTAAGAAAGAGTCAAGCTTTTTTTACCTTGGCCTTGACTGCAGCCGCATGTTTTTCCGCAAGCTCCTTGCGAATGGTTGTAGAGAACCGCTTGGGTGTCTTCTCCGTCTGCAACTTGCTTAAAGCTTCTTCTGCAAAAAAGAAAAAATATTGGTCAATATATCATTAATCAATTCTGATAAAAAAGTACTACAGGCGGATGTGAACTTAGGCGCATACGTTTGGTAAACATGTTTCCTAGCCCGCAGGCGGCTAAGAAACACTCGTCCCTGAACCAAGCGCTCTTAGGGATCCAGTTCTTGGGGACTTTTATCGTCTCCCCGGTTGACAAGGTTGCGTCTGTGAGGCCGAAAAAGTCTGCCTCAATTATTTTGTCAAAGTCCTCGTCAAGGATCCGGGGAAGAGCGCACTTCCGGCCCATCAGGTCGGGCTTCTTATTGTACTGGCGGAACTCATAGTTCTCCCGCCTGCTGGGAGCTAACAACAGGTAGAACCTGTGCTTCTAGCCATCGAACTTAGAGACCTTGTCCAAGGTCATCATGTATTGGGGATACGTGGTTAAAGTGTACCACGCCCTCCAACCGCCTAGGCTTCGGCTAAGATAATGCATCTTAGCAAAAGCTTCCCAGCCGGGATGGAGCCCCTGGAGTTCGCAGGCGGCAACATACCCCAAGATGTTTGCCCAAGAATTGGGGGTAAGTTGCCAGACTCCGAGGTCGTAGCCTCTCAAGGTTGCCTTCACCGCCTGGTGAAGGGGAAAGCGAAGACCGGCCTTCAACGCCGCCTCATAACAGCCGAAGTAGCTGTTGGCGTTCTGTTGATCGTCTTCCCAGGCGATGGTGTCGTCCTCCATTTGACTCTTGTCCTTGGAAGAGACGTGAATTTTGAAGGGGTCGTCCTTCTCACTCCACTTCTTCCTCTCCTCCTCCTCGCTATCCTCAAGCGGTGGCAAGTCGTCACTGCTCTCAGAAGTGAAGGTGGAGCTGACATTCTCCGACTCCTCCTCATTTTGTGGCAAAGGAGCTGAGACGGCTTCATCGCCGCCTTGGTCGCACTCTTCCAAAAAGGAATCTGCGGGAGTTGAAGGGGAACGCGGAGGGGATCTCTCCAAAGCCGTCTGGTTTCTCTAACCAGACGTTTCTCCCTCAGGCGTTTGACCGCCCGAGCCCTCGCTTCTGTAGTCCGGATCGGGGGCCGTCTGCATAGTCTGGGCCATTGTGTCCTGCACAGACACATAAATGGTCGGAATCCAAGCAAAAGGGTGGTCCCAACACCCCGAGACGGCACTCCCAGTCGTAGACTCAGCCGTCCCTGGTGACCGACTGGACTTTAACCTAGGTCGTGCCGTGTGTGTTGGTGATGCATCCATTTATTGCAAGAAATATGTACAAGCGGTGAAACAAGAAAAAGAGCTGAGAGAGGCAGAGACGGTACCTTTAGATTTGATATCTGAAGATAGACGGGTCCGGCTGGGTTGAAGAAGAACGAGTTTTCTTGCTTGCGCTTGACTCAAACGGATGACTTCTGCTCTCTCAAAGTTGTCTCTCTTGAAAATTTTTGTAAACGTACAAAATTATGAGGGTAAACGGCTATATATAGAGGGTAAATGCGGGGGTATTCCCGTAATTTACTCGGAAGGCGAACGGTTACTCTTTGGTGGTAAAATTACCACCAACCGAAGCGTGACGCGTGTCACAGATGCCACGTGGCGTGCCACGTCACATCTGTGAGGGGCAAATGTTTAGGGTAATTTTACCCCGCCATGTGGTCCAATCAGAGGATGACACTTGTCAGCCCCAGGGTGGCCCAAGGTGGACCTATCCCTGCTTGACATGTGTCACTCCAGAAATCTGGGAGGAATGGCGACCTTCAGGCCCAAATCCCGAGAAAGCCGCAGTGCGGCGCAGCCCACCAATGATTAGGGTTCACTGGCCTAATCAGGGGCACAAATCCCGAGGACTCTATAAATAGGGAGATTCCCCTCTTTTGGAGGGCACGTTTTACCATTTATTACAAACTGTTCCTGTGATAGAGACATTTGAGCTTGGAATCCGAGCAGTTACCCACCTAAATTTTCGCATCTTTTTCTCTCCCTTCAAGTTACTGATAAGTCTATTTTATATATATTTTTATTCCCCGTCCCACGGTCATATTTATGCTTATTTGAGCTCTACGGAGCTATTTTTATTACTAATATACATTTTCTAGTGTTTTTGTAGTGTTGATGTTATTTTGTAGGAATTTACAGAATTGTGACAATTTCAGAGCTTATTAGACCACTACGATAACATTGGAGTTTTATCGTATTTTATGACCGTATATTTAAGCCCAAGGTCGAGCTAATTAAATTTGGTTCGATGATTAATGGCTCGATATATGAAGAGGTCCAAGAGTTTACAAGTTATTATTACGGACAAAATAAGTGAAGAAACTTGGGCTAATGAACTCTAAAACACCAAGTCCAAGAACAAAAGAGAATTGAACATTGAAGCCCAACTCCAACTGACCGGGGCCAGGGGAGTGCTTGCTGTTGCTAACTTGCTACTATAAGCCGCTTGGGCCTTGTTTCATGAATCCCAATATGCGTTGAAGCGGTTAATAGGCTTCGATTAAGCTTTGTTCCCACGCTTTTGGAGTTTTATTCTTAGTGGGATTTGTGGGTTTTCTATAAAGAAGAGTAGTAGTACGTAGTTAATGGGGGGGGGGGGGGGTGGCTTTTTAATTAATTTGTTTTTAGTTTGTTTTTAGTTTTAGATTTTTTTTCTTTTTCTCTTTCTTTTTCTAACTTCTCTCTCTCCTCTTAATTAAACTCTTAGAATTATTTCTCTCTTATTTCTCTCTCTACAACTCTTGGTTTAATCTCAGTTATTTATTTTCTTCCTTTCATCATGTCTCCTTTAATTGATTTGTTTATTTTATATATAATTATGTCCGAGTAGTTTCCTTTCTAGGGTTTATGGGGATCCATAATTAATATGAAGGGATAATTTGTTATTATTGATTATTGATATTGGATGATAATTTCTTATTGAATTGTTTTAATTCCTTGCAATTAGATTATGAATCGAGGAGATGTAATTTGATTGTGAATGTTTAGCAATATTGAATTGATGAATCGAGCAGATGTTAATTTAATATTAAAGGCTATTTTTTTAATAGGAACTTAGATCTAGTAAATTGCGAGAGTCTGTTAGATCTATGTTGATTAATAAATTGCGAGAGCCTATTAATCATGTTATTTGTGCAATGCTAATTATTAATTATTATGTTTTATCCCGGAATATTAATTATTGGTGAACCTGTGACCCTAGGCTTCCTTATAATTGTTTCTTTTCTCCCTAAACTTATTCTTCGTAGTATAGAATTTATTCCCAAAAATATTGATTACTTAGATAATTTAGATTATAATAAATAATTAGGAGTAAAAGACTTGTTTCCCTGTGGAGTTCGACACTACTTCCCTATCTACTTTAGTTAGAGGACTTAGGTATTTACTTTTGATTAGGGGATACGACTTTACCCTGTCAAAATTTTGCGTCGTTGCCGAGGAAACGATTTTATTTTTATTTCTAATTATTATTAGAGTCTAGATTATTTTTAATTTATTTTTTTATTATTATTATTATTTTTAATTTTTAATTTTATTTTTTTTATGAGTTGAAAATATCCATGCTTATGTCACCACAAGAATTATATATTTTTTATGCAGCACCTAACTACTGTAGTTGTCAACGTCTTTGTCATGAAAATCTTGAATGCCCTTATAGTGAGTTTATTGTGCGTGCTCCGGATGATTTTAGAGTCTTTCCATATACATATGATCATATTCGTAAACGATTAGTTGCTAATGAAAGTTATTGGAAGGCTCTTGATGAAAAAGTTTACGGACACTATAATAATACGAATGTTATTGAGGATGAAGAATCCGTTATAGAATTTGTGGTTGAAAAATCATTGGTTGATGAATTGGTAATTGGAAAATCATTAATTGTAGAAACGGTGGTTGAAAATTCCTTTGATGATGATGAGGTTATTCGTAAGGGTGAAATTTTAAAGTCATTATTGGATGATAAAGACAATGACTACCTCCATGTTCGTTCTATTAATTCTAAATTTTTAACGGAGGAAGTAGAAGGTTGTGGTGTATTTTCATCTCCCTCTTTTGATTTTTCTTTCTACCTTGAGTTCTCTTTATGTGCTCCTAACCTTTTCTTTGTATGAATTAATGTGCTTGCAATTAAGCCCTATATAGTGTTTAATGAAATGTTTGCAGGAGCGTTTGATAAGTTACTCAAGGCATTGAATTCTTCCGATTGAGAGAAGGAGTATGGTCGAGCGGGACCTTGATAAACTAGCGCTTTGCGAAAGGCAACCCGTACCTTAATTTGCTTTCTAGTTTAGTTTATTCTAATTTTTGTATGTGTGTTTTATTTTATTATTATTTTTATTTTTATTTTTTTTATTTTAGAGAGGTAAGGAGAGTGTAATTTATGCTTGTGGGAGTTTGTTTCTGTGCAGATTTTGAGCTAGAGAAGGCTTCAATCACGCTGGAACTGCACTCGTATTCGATCGGGCAGAGCTCGCCCGATCGGGCGCGCGTACGCGTCAGCAAACTTAGTCAACTTCGACAGGCCATAAATTTTGCGTTTCTTATTCGATTTTTGCGTGTGACCTGTCGTTGGAAAGCTCTTCAAGTTTAGTTTCCAATGCAATTAGAATCACTATATTATCATTTATATATCAAAAGTTATGATCATAATAGTGCACCTGACTCAAATTTGAACTTTTTCCCACTAACACTTTGTTTCTTTCTTGCCCAATTTTATTCCAAAGAGATGCATTGCAATCCTCGAGACTTTGGTGACATTGATGTGGTGATGATGAAGAGTAGTCACCTTGACTACTAGCTTCCCATTAAGAAATGAGGACATTGTCTGATTTAGCTTGGGGGGAGGTTCTCGTGTTCGTATGGTACATCTTTCATTCTCTCTCTTCTCTTTTTATTTTTATTTTTCTTAGTATAGATTTTATTTCTTTCTTAGGTTAGTTTTATTCCAATGAATTATGAATCATGCTTCCATGTGCCCTTTTTTTTTTGAAATTTTTCGAAATTGTTTTTGATTCTTGGTATTTGATGATAAATATTGTGGATTAGTTGATCATGATTTGATGTTTGATTGTCTTGAACCCTTAACTTGCGTCAATTTTTTCCAACTACTTGTGAATATAATGCTTGACTAGTTGATTTGGTAAGGAATGTGTGATAGTTCCATAGTTCCTGGTATGTCAATGAATTTGAGTATTGGTTTGCAACTATAAGTAATATTTATATAATTCATGGTTATGCACGTTGCGGAGGACGAAGGCATTTGTTCTTTTAGGTAGCCTCCAGATATTGTAGATACATTTGTTCCCTTCTTGCTACCCATGTTGTTGCCTTGACTTTTTGTTGTTTTATTAGCCACATTACAAGCCTATTTTGCCCCATTGGTTACTAGTCCCAAGCTTGACTTGGGGGAGCTATTAGTGAGTGAGGTGAGGGAGTTTGTAGTGTGCTTATTATTTGCACAATTTGGATGGGCTTTTGAGAAGTTGTTTGTTTTTTTATTATGTTTATTTTTGATGAGTTTGAGTGTTATATTTTCGTGGAAAATTAAAGCATGATGTTATGGAAAAAAAAAAAAGAAGTTCAAGAAAAAAAAATGTAAAAAAATAAGTGAACTTCAAAAGAAAAGAAAAAAAAATACTTAATGTTCAAATGTTCTAGTTGGAGGTTGATCAAAGAAAAAAAAAAAAGAGCTTCAATGAAAAATTCAAGTTTGGAAAATAGAGTTTGTTTATTCACTCTACTTTTTCATTATTATATCTTATGAGTGAAATTGTAAGAGTTGGGTTTATTTATTATGATTGGAGTATATTTGGTTGATGTTAGAGTTGGTTATGTAGGAGATGTATGGTCATTATTTATTTTGATCATGGGTTTTGATAGGATTTGCTCCCTTAAGCATAGTTTTTCTCTCACTTATTTCCAAATTTATCCTACCCTTTACCCTAGCCTTACATTACAAGCTTTAAAGACCTTCCGACCTTTATGCATAGAGTTGTGTGAATGTGAAATTAGTTTTTTTATCAATGCAAAGAATGATTTGACATATTTCGAGTCGACTAGTAGGTTGAGTGTACATCTTTTTAAACACACGAGAGTGTGAGTTGGGAGGGCATTGTTCACAATAAAGGGGTTGGATGGAGAGCGATCGAGTACATCTTTTACTCGCCACATAAATGAGAGTTGAGTGTGTGAGCACTAGTCTTGAATTCTATATGCTCTTGTGGTTTTCTCTATTTGACATTTGTTAGAGAAGATTGGTAGTTAGACGGATTTGATTGATTGACTTTGATACTTATTTGTCGGATTTACCTTGAATTGTATTTATTGATTTGAAATGTATTTGGGGTGAAGTATTGATTTATTTATTCATTGCTTTGCTTAGGGACAAGCAAAGGTTTAGCTTGGGGGAGTTTGATAAGTCTATTTTATATATATTTTTATTCCCCGTCCCACGGTCATATTTATGCTTATTTGAGCTCTACAGAGCTATTTTTATTACTAATATACATTTTCTAGTGTTTTTGTAGTGTTGATGTTATTTTGTAGGAATTTGCAGAATTGTGACAATTTTAGAGCTTATTAGACTACTACGAAAACATTGGAGTTTTATCGTATTTTATGACCGTATATTTAAGCCCAAGGTCGAGCTAATTAAATTTGGTTCAATAATTAAGGGCTCGATATATGAAGAGGTCCAAGAGTTTACAAGTTATTATTACGGACCAAACAAGTGAAGAAACTCTAAAACACCAAGTCCAAGAACAAAAGATAATTGAACATTGAAGCCCAACTCCAACTGACCGGGCCAGGGGAGTGCTTGCTGTTGCTAACTTGCTACTATAAGCCGCTTGGGCCTTGTTTCATGAAGCCCAATATGCGTTGAAGCGGTTAATAGGCTTCGATTAAGCTTTGTTCCCACGCTTTTGGAGTTTTATTCTTAGTGGGATTTGTGGGTTTTATTCTTAGATTAGTTAGCTTTTTAATTAATTTGTTTTTAGTTTGTTTTTAGTTTTAGTTTTTTTTCTTTTTCTCTTTCTTTTTCTAACTTCTCTCTCTCCTCTTAATTAAACTCTTAGAATTATTTCTCTCTTGTTTCTCTCTCTACAACTCTTGGTTTAATCTCAATTATTTATTTTCTTTCTTTCATCATATCTCCTTTAATTGATTTGTTTATTTTATATGTAATTATGTCTGAGTAGTTTTCTTTCTAGGGTTTATGGGGATCCATAATTAATATGAAGGGATAATTTGTTATTATTGATTATTGATATTGCATGATAATTTCTTATTGAATTGTTTTAATTCTTTGCAATTAGATTATGAATCGAGCAGATGTAATTTGATTGTGAATGTTTAGCAATATTGAATTGATGAATCGAGCAGATGTTAATTTAATATTAAAGGCTATTTTTTTAATAGGAACTTAGATCTAGTAAATTGCGAGAGTCTGTTAGATCTAGGTTGATTAATAAATTGCGAGAGCCTGTTAATCATGTTATTTGTGCAATGCTAATTATTAATTATTATGTTTTATCCCGGAATATTAATTATTGGTGAACCTGTGACCCTAGGCTTCCTTATAATTGTTTCTTTTCTCCCTAAACTTATTCTTCGTAGTATAGAATTTATTCCCAAAAATATTGGTTACTTAGATAATTTAGATTATAATAAATAATTAGGAGTAAAAAGACTTGTTTCCCTGTGGAGTTCGACACTACTTCCCTATCTACTTTAGTTAGAGGACTTATGTATTTACTTTTGATTAGGGGATACGAATTTACCCTGTCAGTTACTAACTTGTTCGTCGGAGGCGGAGCACCACCCAACCGGTGTCTCCGTTTGTTTTGCAGGTACAGCTCACGCCGAATCACTCTTCGTGTTGTAACTCTCCCGGGGACAAAAACACCCAAAACAGGAAAAATTTGGAAAATGTAGGTAAATATAGTCCCTCAAGGAAGCCATCAAAAATGAACAATACACATCAAAATCCCATCGAACTAATTCACAAGAATACGTACTCCTAACTTAACTTGAACTAAGAGCAACTACCACCTTATTCACCCTACATAACAATTCATCGCACTATTCTTATTTTTGAAGCTCTTTTATTTATCCTTCAAGAAGCTGAAATTTTTTCTTTCTTTTTTTTCTTTATTTTTCATTTTTTTTTTCAAACTATAAGAGCTTAAAAAATAGATCATATTGCAAAAATTTCAAGAACCTTCAAGCTTCAAATTAATCTTCTCCAAAACATCATCACAAACCATAGAGAACACCAAGATAGATGGCTCCCCCAAGCTAGACTTGGGATAAGTTACTAATTGGGGCCGATAGGTTAATTTTGTGACTTAGATGAAAAACATGGATAAGGCTACAACATGGGTAAGCAAGAAGGGGACAGACGTTTCTTAATTCATCTAGAGGCTACTTAATGAACATGGTCTTCGTCCTCCTCATCGTGCATGTGCAATGTACCATGACACACTACTAAAAGTCTTAAGACAAAACTAAGATCAATGTCACACCAGGAACTAACACACATGAATAAATAATAAAGGCTCAAGCCTCACAGTTAGCACAGTCAAGCTCCAGATTCATACACAGTTGCACAAAGTTGATTTCTATTAGGCCAAGACAATCCAATATCAGATCATGATCATTTAATCCGCATTGTAAGTCTTTGAATCAAAATCAAGCCAAAATCCTTTAAATCATCAATAATAGGGGCACAGAGAAGTAGTTTACTAGCTATTCATCGTCATGATTCACAAAGTAATTTCCCAAAGCCAAAAGTAATCCCTCCCCCAAGCTAAACTTCACATTTTCCTCAATGTGAACATATATCAAATAAGAATGAGCAAGGGAAAAAGAAAACTAGGCCCTACTGGCAGAGGGGGGATCATACCTAAGGGCGAAGCTGGGACCGCCCTCAAAATAACATCGCATCATAACCCCAAGGCACTAAAAAAAGAAAAATAAATAAATAAAAAACGGAATGGGTTGCCTCCCATTTAGCGCTTGTTTAAGGTCTTTAGCTCGACCCTCTTTAGTAGCTCGACCTGGGTCACCACACGGAGAAGATACTCTGTGGTATTTCTCATAAATATATCCACCTCCAAACGACTCCTTCAAATTAGAGTTGATGTGCTTTGTATCCGAGCTTATTTTGATGTAGCTAAACCCATCATGTGGTGGAATATTGTCCTTTTTGCGCACATGATTTCTATTAGAAACACACTTATTAACCAAAGGGTTAGTAGCATCAATTCTCAAACAGGTACCACCATCTAAAGTAAAATTATGGTCATTGAAAAGCTTAAACACAACTTGTTTATCCTGAGCTCTAATGGTCACTTGTCCTTTAGGAACATCTATTAAAGCTTGACTTGTAGCAAGAAAAGGACGACCAAAGATTAATGGGATCTTAAGATCTTCTTTCATATCCAATACAACAAAGTCAACTAGAAATACAAGTTCACCAATCCCAACTAATACATCTTCAACTACACCCTTAGGGAGTCTAACAGTTCTATCAGCCATTTGAAGAGATATGGGAGAGGGTTTAAGTTTTTTCAAATCTAATTTTTCATACAAAGAAGAAGACATTAAATTAACACTAGCACCTAAAACCACACAAGACCCTATCAAAAGTTGTTTCGTTTATCTTGCAAGGAATAGTAAAACTACCAGGACATTTCTCCTTTACTTCAAACTTTCTAATTTCTTATCATTATGATAATGATCTAGAATTCCTTTCACAAAATTTGCAAATTGAGGCATTTGAATTACAAGATCGGAAAAAAGAATGGTAGCATATACCTTCTTAAGAGTCTCAGAATACTTCCCAAAATGCTTATCGAGCACGACTTTTGATAACCTTTTCGGGAAATGCATCGGTTCCTCATAGGCCTGTGGAGCAACATATTTGGGACCTTCGTTCTCACACATTTCAGTTTTTGACTCCAGATTGCACACTTTCTCCTCTAATCCCCTCGTAGTCAATCCATCTCTCTTCACGAAAATTGCATTGCATTGTTTTGTTTGGACTTTTGCTTGATCTTGAAGAGTTGATAGATGACTCACTTGTTGTGATAGTTGAGAAAGATGAGTTTCTATCCTCTTATTTTGAGCAACGAGCAGTTGGATCGAGTTTTCAAAATAATCATTCTGCTTTGCTTGTAACTCAAATTGCTTTGATATAAGCTCTTGTTGTTGGTGTTGGGAAGTAGCAAAAGTCTCCATAATAGATTCAAGATTTGAAGATTGAGGTGATGGTTGGGGCATGGGATGATGATTGAAAGGTGCCTTTGCTTGAAAAGCTGGTGGTGGTGGAGGATTTTCTATAGCTTGAGTGTTCTTGTATGAGAACCCTTGATGATTTCTCCACCCTTCATCAAATGGCCTTGTGGAGGTCGTGGTATAGAAAGCATTAGCTTGCTTAATCGTCATTCCATCATAATTGGGCTGACACTCCCGCGCAGTATGGCCTTGCAATCCACACATCTGACAAGTTTCCATCGAGGGTCTAGGGGACTCAGCTTGGAGTTGATTGACTTTATGAGTTAGTGCCTGCACAGAAATAGTCAACATGGTTAGCGCATCAACATCATGTTTATTACATGTGTTGATAGCATTTCGTCCCCTTGGATAGTAATTATCATTAGCCGCCATCTTCTCAATCAAATCCTTTGCATCGGTTAGGTTCTTTATCATGATAGAACCTCCAGACGCAACATCAAAATATATGCAAAACTCATGGGTCAAACATTATAGAATGTGTGGATCAACATCCATTCTGGAATACCATGGTGAGGGCATTGTCTCTACTTCTCCATGCCTCATATAAAGACTCGTCATTAGATTGATGGAAGGTCAATAGCTCGTTCCTTAATTTCGCGGTTTTCTCTTGCCCCAAGAATTTTACTAGGAAGGCCTTAGCCAGCTTGTCCCACATATCAAATGAACCAATACCTTCATCTCGTAGCCACTCCCTTGCCCTATCCCTTAGTGAAAAAGGGAAAAGGCGTAGTCTAATAGCATCATCAGTGACACTGTTGAGTTTCATAGTGTCACACTTCTCCAAGAAATTATCAATGTGAGTCACAGGGCAATCAGTTGATGAGCCCGCAAAAGAATCGTTGGAGATGAACTGTATGAATTGGGGCTTCAACTCAAAACTCTGAGCGGTGAAAGGTGGTCTAACAATACTGGAGAGAAATCCAGTTGTTGTATCCGGAATACCATACACCAAAAGAGATTTTGTTCCTGGGTCGACCATGTTTCTTGTATTTTGATTTTTCCTTCTTCTACCTCTTCGTCTTCGTGCAATAGCTTCGATCTCATAATCAAAAGGTGTTAAATCATCTAACCTGAACTTTGAGTTTGCATGCAACAAAGAAACTGAAACGGGAGATCAAAGACACAATGAACAATAGCCGAAGCAACAAAATATATGCTTAGTAAAACGAATCACAAATTACTAGAATGAAACCGTTAGTCCCCAGCAATGACGCCAAAATTTGATAGGCTTGTCGCGTACCTAACAAAAATAAACCTAAATTGACCACTACTATGTAGACGGGAAAGCAAGGGTCGGATCCCAAGAGACTATGATTTAAATAATTAAATAGATTCAAGCAATTACTAAGCAAGTAACCAAATCAAATGAATGAGAATCAATAATTAAAGAACTAATTAAAACGATTAAATCAAAACAATATGACAAATCAATGCTAAAAACATCCAAGATCAAGCATCACCACGAATACTATTAATGCAATAGTCATTCTACCCCTAACACATAATTCAATTGATTAATGAGGAAAAGTAATCCATGAATAATACCAATGGTCTCTCCCGAGTTATTAATGGCTTCTCTAATCACAATCAAGCCTACTTCCATGGAATCATGTAAGTTAAAGACCTTAAGCACATTACTCTAACTTTCTAATCATCCATTAAACTACTCCTGTGATGAACTTCAAACCCTTAATTGATTTATTCAAATCCGTCAAAACCCAACTCCCGTTGCGATTAAAACAAAGGATTAATAACAATACCAATTATCCCTAATCTAGTATTGGCATAGCATAATCAATTAAGCATATCAATTAAAATTATTAATAGAGAATTTAAAGAATTAATTCATGCATTAATCATATTCGGGTTCCGCTAGATCTTGGAATAAGAAAACTACTCACACATATTAACGAAAACAAAAACAATATTCAATCAAGAAAACATGATTAAAAGTCAATTAAAAGTAAAAGAGAAAGTAAAGATGAATACCAAATACTTGAATGAAGAAAAGTACCAATTGTTTCGGGGTTTTCTGATGTCCTGCGGGAGAGTTACAATTCCGAGACTGGAACCGGACGCCTGTACCTGCAAAATAACGGAGACTCCTGAGAGCTCCGCCTCCAACGGTCAAGTTAGTACCTGATTAAGGAGTAATTAATACGGAAATTAAAGTAATAAGATCTCTCTAGGTGAGAGTGTTTAATGTTGGTAATCTGCGTCGTTAGCGAGATTAGCCGGTTATTAGAGTTCCGTAATGTTTCTGTTCTTCTCTAGATTTCTTGACTGCTTGACTACTTAATTAATGAGGATTAATTAAGTATTTATAGCCTTGAGAAGCGTGCCACTCTCTAGGTTTAGGGTAAACCTAGGGCTGACCGGGCCTCTAGACTGGATTGGGCCTTGTTGGCCGGTTTTCCCATTTGGCATGGGTGGACACGTGGCGTGCCTCGATTGGTCCGTAGAGGACGTATCTGTGATTGACACGTGGCAGGCTCCTATTGGCCTTCGTGAAGGACACGTGGCAGAACCTGGTTGGTCCACTTGTCAGACGGTGATTGGTGGATAAAAATCCCCTAATCATTTGCCCCTCACAGGTGGCACGTGACTGGTCACGTGTCGCCTGTGACAGGTGTCGCATGGTGACAGGCAACGGCCTGCTACAGGTGTCACCTTGCAAACGGCCGAGAGATTTTCCCGCCCAAATTTCGAATTTGGAAGCGACCCTTCGCCTTCTCACTTTGCCTATAAAAGGAAGTGCTGACTTCGGTCATTTTCACATTTGAGAACTTTGCGAGAACATTCGGACCCTTGAACTTGCTCTGACATTTCGGACCTTTTCTGCCTACCGCCTGTTCTGACAAGCCGACTGCACCGGACTTCCAGAACTTCATCAACCGTCACTCGTTCAGGTAACTCAGTTCTCTTACTCTTAATTTTCTTTTTATTTTTTGAAATGGCACCACGGAAGCACACGACACGACCTAAGTTAGTGATCAGCCGGTCACCGGGGACGGCTGAATCTAGGACTAGGAGTGCCGCCTGCCCTTTTCTGGACCCATCTTTGCCCTTTATACAAAGTCCGACTGTATTTGTGTCTATGCAGAACGTGATGGCCAGAACAAAACAGACTGCTATGATATCAAACTCAGACGGCTCCTCCCAAAGGGTGCTCCTTAGTGAAACATCTGACCAGGCGCCAGATGTAGAATTGAAACGAGGCGGCTGCCAAGCCGACAGTTCTGAGAGAGAGGCCAAGGTGGTCCCTTCCCATCTTACCGTGGACATGTCTAATTTTCCTCCTGCTCCTTCTAAGGGAGAGGAGGCGGGCCCCTCTGGGAGAGGGGAGGAGTCGTCCTCTTCGGACTCGTCAGAGGACGAGTCCGAGTCCAGCTCTTCTGGCCACAGTTCTCCAGGCTCAGAAGAAAGACATAGCCGCCTACAAGAGGCGAGACTTTCTCATGCAGTTGAGAAGGGGGACAATTGGGCGAAGCCGTCCGCCTCTTACAGAGAGGAAAACGCCCCCTACTACTGCATGGTACCCCGGGGCCGGATCGCAACCATGCAAGACAATGTGGCGAGCTTTATTGCTAACAACAGAATGGGCCCGGAATTTTTACTGTTCGTGCCGGATCCAGAAGACACTGTCGTCTGGCCGGCTGGTACCAGCTATAATGACGGCTGCTTTGGCTGCTATGTGGTGGCCATCAAAGCTGGACTGCGCTTCCCATTACATCCGGCTGTTCAGCGGATTTTAGATGGGTATGATTTGGGGTTATGGCAGTTAGCCCCCAACTCTTGGGTAAACGTACTCGGCTATGTGGCCGGGTGCGAAATGTACGGGGTGGAGCCAAGCTTTGAGGCTTTCGCCCACATGAACTATCTCAGCCGGACCCCTAAGTCGGGAGGTACCGGCTGGTATCAATTAACAAGCCATAGGGGTTACCTCATGACGAGAGGTAAAGCGAACAAATGGAAGGATTGGCGGAACACCTTCCTTATCATTGAGGGTTCAGACACGGAGCTGAACCAACGGTTTAACAAGTGGAATAGGGATCCGCCTCTTCTCGCAGGCGGCCGCAGCATGCCGCCTGTTCCCCCAAAGGCTAAAAGAGAGATCCTAGACAAAGGACTCTTCAAAGTAGAGACTAGGGTGAACCCTACTTCAGGGGTACGAGAGCAAGTACCCCTAAACTGCGTCCCGAGCTTCAAGTGGCTCTATGACGAGTACTTTTTGGCCGCCTGTGGCCTCAGCAGTCGGTGCTCTAGAGGTAGCCGGCCTGACAAATACTCTGTTTTTTCACGCCTTGTTTACTTGGGATCTTTACTAACTTTGCTGTTTATTTTTTGCAGCTGACGCCATGAGTAAAATAACAGCATCCAAGACTGCGGCGGCCATGTTGCGGGCCTCTCTCATGCAACAGTCTTATGCCGACTCCCCCAACAAGGGGGCACCCTTGGTAGGCTTCGAAAACTCTTCCTCTTTTAGTTGTCTTATGCACATACTAACTCTTTTTGTTTTCAGTCTGGCACTCCAAGGGCTTCTTCCTCGCAACAGCCGGACCCAAAGGCCCGGAGGACGACTGTTGCAAGCTCTCCTGGGTCTTCCAGGAAAACTGTGGCGGCTGAGAAGCAACCGGCCACTTCATCTAAAACCCCGGCGGGACCGCCTAGAAGTATGGACAATTACTTGTAAAAATTCATTTGCTTCCTTCTTGACTAGGTCTAACTTGCTTTTTTCTTACGCTTGATGCAGCCGGCCCTCAGGGGCTTGACTTGGTTGAGGTAGCCAAGTCCATGGTCAAAGTCGTTCCTCCATCTGACAGGGAGGCGGTCAGGGGTGCCGGCACCCTTGACCTTGATGGGATTTCAGGGATCCTTGCTGAGGTATACTTAGCATATTTTTGAGTATTTGAGTTCCAGGACGCCTGTTATCTTTTTTGTTTGGAAAATGACGCCTGTTTTTTTGTACTTAGGCCCTGCTCCGAGTTAACAGCCTTCGCAAGCCGATTGATCGGAAAAACAAAGAGGTAAAGGCCGCAAAAGCTATGGCCGCCTCCAACTGTGATAAGGCAATGTTTCAAATTGCCCAAAATGAAGTACTGACCATTGATCTTCTTTATTATCAGGCGTAGGCTACCGCCGCTGTTCGGGCTCAGTTAGAGGCGGCCCAAAAGAAGGTTGACGAGCTGGAGGCGACCGTCACAAATCTTAAGGCCGAGCTGAAACCTCTTCGCCAAAAAATGCACTCTTACGAAGCCATGGAGAAATCTTTGGCCAACGTAAAAGAACGCCTGGTGAGCCAAGAGAAGAGTCTTACCCAAGAGCTCTCGGAAAAGGCCGAGCAAGAGAAGAAAGAGCTCGTCCGGGAGATGGTGGAAGACTCCGCTCAAATCCAGCGCATGACCTGGGGCCGACTGTTCCCCAGTGCCGATTTTGCCTCATGGGAAAGAACGTACCGCCAGTGTTCGGAAACATATAATCAACAGATCCTGGCGGCTGCTGAAGAAGAGGCGTTGGAAGGTACGTTAGGCACAGGGTCGGCCAGGCCCTAATCTTTTTAGCTAAGTATTGTGAGTAAAATACTCAATGGAGAGTAGCCGACTGTAAAGGAACAGACGGCATGCCCCTCTGAAGATAGAGTGAAAAAACTCAATGGAGAGTAGCCGACTGTAAAGGTACAGACGGCATGCCCCTCGTAATACAAAATTGAATAGTAAGTGCAAACTTTATTAAGTAGCTCTTTACTTTACATTTTTCAGAAGAAATATTTTTTAAGGTTATCTACATTCCAAGTTCGAGGCAACGGTTGTCCGTCTGGTGTTTCCAGACGGTAGGTACCGTTCCTGACTTCCTCATAGATTCGGTAGGGTCCTTCCCAGTTGGGAGTTAGTTTGCCAGACTCATTAGCCCTACCGACTGCTTCCATTTTTCTAAGTACAAAGTCCCCTACTTTGAGTGGACGTCTGTGTACTTTTTTGTTGTATGATCTAGTCATTCTCAGGCGGTAGATCTCATGGCGCAAGACAGCATTGCCCCTCCTTTCAGGAAGTGAGTCTAATGCCAGGCGCATGGCTTCCCAGTTTGCCTCTTCGTCATATAGCATTACTCGAAGAGTCGGCTCGTAGTGTTCTATTGGAAGAACAGCTTCCGCACCATAAGTTAGGAGGAATGGAGTTTCTCCAGTCGCCCCTTTTTCAGTCGTCCTAATGGCCCAGAGAACATGTGGTAGTTCATCCGCCCATAGGCCGCCTGCTCGTTCAATCTTTTTCTTGAGACCGTCTGAGATGATTTTATTAAAGGCTTCTACCTGGCCGTTTGCTTGTGGACGGCCGACAGATGCAAAGTAGTGTGCAATTCCTTGGTCTCCCAATCAGCTTTTGAGAACAGGCGTCTCAAATTGGGGACCATTATCAAAAACCATGGACATGGGAACCCCGAACCGAGTGATGACGTTTTTCCAAATGAATGAAATTACATCTTTCGTCTTGATTCCCTTTACAGCCTCCGCCTCTACCCATTTAGTGAAGTAGTCAACGGCAACAAGTATATACCTTCTGCCGCCTGTAGCAGGTGTATATGGACCCAGAATGTCCATGCCCCACTTAGCAAACGGTAGTGGGCTGTGAATGGTAGTGAGGTCAGTAGCCGGACGGTGAATTAATTTGCCAAACCTTTGGCACTTGTCACATTTTTTCACCATCTCCATTGCATCTGCTTCCAAAGTAGGCCAAAAGTAACCCTGCCGCCTTGCCCTTTGAGCAAGCATCCTACCACCTATATGAGAAGCACAGTAACCAGAGTGAAGATCATCTAGTATCTCTCGTCCCTTTTCAGGAGTAACACACTTTAAGAAGGGTTGAAGGTACCCCCTCTTGTGAAGTTCTCCCTGTATCATTTCAAAACAGGAGGCTCGTTTTTTCAGTGCTGCCGCCTGTTGAGGATCATCCGGCAGTGTACCGTTTGTCAGATATGCCCTGATTGGATCCATCCAGGTTGAGCTTCTGTCTAGGATTCCAATAGGGTTTTCCTCGATGCTTCTCTTCTCCATTACTTCCCAAAAAACAGTTCGAGGAGTATCGGAGGAGGCGGATGATGCTAATTTTGACAGTGCATCTGCCTGGTTGTTTTCTGATCTCGGCACTTGGATCAGATGGAAATCCTCAAGGGAGCCGACTGCTTGTCGGACCGCCTGTAAATACTTGATCATGGCCGGATGGGTTGCTTCGTATTCGCCATTGTACTGACTCACTATCAATTGTGAATCAGAACAGGCGTCTATTTTTCTTGCCCCTGCCGCCTTGCACATGCGGATCCCGGCTAGTAAAGCTTCATATTCTGCCTCATTGTTTGAAGCCTGAAAACTGAAGCGTAGAGCATACTCGAACCTGTCGCCCTCTGGAGATTGACATACGACGCCTGCTCCACAACCATTTGAAGTAGAGCTTCCGTCCACATATACCTTCCAGACTTGGTCTGGAACTTGAGAGTCAGGAGGACGAGTCATCTCTACAATAAAGTCAGCAAAGGCTTGCCCCTTCACTGCTTTTCTAGGCTCGAAAGTAATTTCGAGGCTCTGTATTTCTATGGCCCATTTGATCATTCGTTCTGACGACTCCATGATGGTAAGGGGCCGCTTGATTGGTTGGTCGGTATACACGACGACTGAATGTGCCAAAAAGTAGGGCTTCAATTTTTTAACAGCCATGAAGAGTGCAAGACCAAATTTCTCCACTAGGGGATACCTCAACTCGGCATTTTTCAGTACGTGACTGACAAAGTAGACCGGGAGCTGACAGCCGTCCCTTTCAGCAAGGAGCACAGCGCTTAACGCATGATCAGAAACGGCCAGGTACATGTACAGATCCTCTTTGGGCAAAGGGCTGACCAGCCTCGGCAAGGAATGCAAGTGAACTTTTAACTTCTGGAAGGCGGCCTCAGCATCCGGCCCCCATTCAAACCTTGCCTTTTTCTTAATTGCCTGGAAAAAGTATAGACATTTGTCGCCTGATCGGCTTAGGAATCTCCCCAAGGCCGCCAGACAACCTGTTAACTTCTGAACCTCTCGGATGGTACGAGGCGACTGCATGTCAATGACCGCCTGTACCTTCTCAGGGTTCGCCTCTATTCCTCTCTGATTGATAAGGAATCCGAGAAATTTCCCAGACTCAACTCCAAATACACATTTCTTGGGATTGAGCATGACATGGTGCCGCCTGAGTGTGGCGAAAGTTTCTCGGAGGTCCGTCAGATGATCTTTCTGAAGTTTAGTCTTAACAATCATATCATCAATATATGCCTCGACGTTTCTCCCAATCTGATCAAAGAACACTGTGTTTATCATTCGTTGGAAGGTAGCCGGGGCATTCTTAAGACCAAACGGCATGACCGTGTAACAGTATAACCCCTGATCAGTGACGAAGGCCGTCTTCTCCTGATCTTTCTTCCATAAAGGAATTTGATGGAAACCAGAATAGGCGTCCATAAAACTCATCAAGGCATGGCCGGGTGTTGAGTCGACCAGGTTATCAATTTTAGGCAGAGGGTAACTGTCTTTGGGGCACGCCTTGTTTAAGTCTGTGTAGTCTACACACATTCGCCAGGTGCCATTCGGCTTTTTAACAAGCACCACATTTGCAACCCAGTCTGGGAAGTAACATTGCCGAATGAACCCTGCATCAAGTAATTTTTTAACTTCGGCGGCTGCCGCCTGACTTCTTTCTTCGCCATGGTTCCGCTTCTTTTGCCGTACCGACTTCTTTTTCGGATCCACAGCGAGTTTATGTACTGCCAGATCAGGACTAATGCCTGGCATTTCATGGACTTCAAATGCAAAGATGTCCTTGTATTCTTTCAATAGATTGTGAAAGTCGTCACCAAGGTTTCTCAGAGCAGTCGTCCCAACTTTGACTGTTCGGTCAGGACGTGAGTCGTCTAAGATCAGGTCCGCATGCTCACCAGCCGGCTGAGGGCGGAACTCATCCGGCCGCTCCTCTGCCAATGATTGCTATTTTCTTGCTTTTCTTGCGGACTCTGTCTGGGACGCCTTTCTCTTTTTGTCGCCTGTTTCTTGAACAGGCGCACTCTCCTTGACATTGTCAAGGTCTGTTTTTTCTCCGCTTGACCCAGTGGCCATAACAGTGGGCTTGACATCCGAGAGATAGCACTCTCGGGCCATCCTCTGATCTCCCCTTAGGGAGCCGACTGTTCCATTATCCCTCTCAAACTTAAGCAGCATAAGAGACGGGATTATAACAGCCTTGGAATTATTCAGGGTTGGTCGACCCAGAATTATGTTGTAGGCCGAGAGTTCCTCTACTACTAGGAACCGGACTACCATGTGTCGTCCTTCCCCTTTTTCGCCCAGGCGAATGGGTAAATCTACTCGTCCTAGTGGGTGGACGACTCCTCCTCCAAACCCTATTAAAGGGTGGGAGGCCGGATGTATGCAGTCCGTCTGATATTTCAGTTTTGACAGACATTTGCTGCTGATGAGATCTGAGGAGCTCCCGGTATCTATGAGGATTCGGCCAACTCTCTGGTTGGCCACTTTACATTCAATAACGAGAGGGTCGTCATGCGGCCCCCTTACCCCTCCTAGATCCTCCTCAGTGATGACAATCTCAGGAAATGTATATTTGGACGGCCGTTCTTGGTGAACGGAATTTACATCCAACCGCCTTATATTATCTTTGTTGCCCCTAATAGTGGGGCCGCCTCCTGAGAAGCCGCCTGCAATGGTGTAGACGACTGCATCATCTGTATCGGAACTGTCGGCCTGTTGATTCTTTTTGGCCGACTGCTTTTTTGAGGAAGTGTTCCCCGTAGATTTCTTGACATAAGTGTCAAGATCACCTTGCTCAGCCAAGCGGTCTAGGTACCGCATGAGACTGATGCAGTCATTGGTGTGATGACCAACGTCATCATGATAAGCACAGATTTTGTCTTGGTTCCGGTTGTTTGCAGAACCCTTCATGGGGACCGGCTTCTCAATTGAGAACCGTCCCTTTATTTCTTTTAGGATAAACTGGTTATCCTTGTTAAACACATACTTTGGGGAGTATGGTTTGAATTCTTTTCTCTTTTTCTGGGCCGGCTGTTTAGAGGAATCAGCCGCCCAGACCTCTTTTCTTTTCTCATCTTTATTAGACGACTGTTTCTGTCGTCCCTCTCTTTTGTCGAACCTTTTCCCGTCCGACTGTTTTATCGTACACAGATCAGTCGCCTGTATATAGGCTTCTGCTTCAATCAAGGCCTCTTGAAGAGTCGCCACCCTTTTTCGAACTAAATCAAATTTGAAGGTAGACCCGTCTTTGAGACCTCTAAAAAATTCAGTATAAGCTACCTCATCCGGTAACCCTTGAATCTGTATTCTCATCAGGTTGAACCGCCTGATGTAAGAACGAAGCCCCTCCTTCTCGCCCTGCTGAATTGTTCCCAAATCAAGGGTCGTTTTCTTCGCAGGGATGTTCATGGCGAAGTTGGAGGCAAATAAGTAAGCAAGCGTCCTGAAGCTGTTTACACAACCAGTCGGCAGGTTGCCGAACCATTGCTGTGCGATTCCCTTGAGAGTCGCTGGGAAACACTTGCACCAAGTAGGATCATCCAACCCTTGAAGGTACATCAGGTTGGTGAATGCCATCAGATGGTCTTCTGGATTAGTAGTGCCGTCATAGGCGCCTACTAGTACATTTTTTACTTTGGCCGGCTGAGCGGCTTCAGTAATTTCCTTGGAGAAGGCCGACGGCTGTTCACCAAGTCTAAGCAGCCGTAGCTGCCAGTCCATAGGTTGGACGTTTTTTGCTGCAGGTCCACCAAATGGAGGTGGCTGCATAAAATACTGTTGTTGCGGCACAAATGGTAAGTTTGGTACCGCCTGGGCACTATGAAAGCCGGACTGACGGGAGGTGCCGCCTGACTGACTCTCATGGTACGACTGAGTATGCCTCATCGAGGCATTTCGCAAACTGTCTTGAAAATTTGAAGTAGAAGCCGACTCTGACAATCGGTCACTCTTCTTCTGCTCTAGCAGTAGCCGAGCATCTGTGAACGTTTGCTTTGACCCGTCCGCCTGAATATGACGAACCGGTTTCCTATTTCCCGTAGGATAACAGAATTTTGTGAAATCAAGAGCAAGTGGCTCCCGCTTCTTGGATTTAGGATGAGGAGTCGCCTCTCGCCCTTGAACTGGCTTCCTCTTCAGTGAAGTGGAAGGTTTTTTGGTCGACTGCTCTTTGACTGAAGCAGGCGGCTTTTTGTTGATCAACTCTTGAATCTCTCCCTTGAAGTCCCTCATGAAGGTCATGAGTTCGTTCCTTGTGATGGGAGCAGACCCATCAGTCGGCTGTTGCCGAGCAGGCGGTGCGCCTGCTGGCTCGCTTCCTGTTTGAAGATGCTCCCGTTCCCTTCTTTCGGTATGACGGGTACGTCGGGCCCTTAGGGTCCCGTCTGGAGCTGTATGAGTTTCCACTTCAAATTCACTTTCGGTATCATGGTCCGACTGAACTTGAGGGTCGTCTAAGGGACGCCTCTCTTCAGGAGTCGGTACAGACTTGGATGCCATCTCTGAAGTACTCTCCCCACAGACGGCGCCAAATGTTTCGGGGTTTTCTGATGTCCTGCGGGAGAGTTACAATTCCGAGACTGGAACCGGACGCCTGTACCTGCAAAATAACGGAGAATCCTGAGAGCTCCGCCTCCAACGGTCAAGTTAGTACCTGATTAAGGAGTAATTAGTACGGAAATTAAAGTAATAAGATCTCTCTAGGTGAGAGTGTTTAATGTTGGTAATCTGCGTCGTTAGCGAGATTAGCCGGTTATTAGAGTTCCGTAATGTTTCTGTTCTTCTCTAGATTTCTTGACTGCTTGACTGCTTAATTAATGAGGATTAATTAAGTATTTATAGCCTTGAGAAGCGTGCCACTCTCTAGGTTTAGGGTAAACCTAGGGCTGACCGGGCCTCTAGACTGGATTGGGCCTTGTTGGCCGGTTTTCCCATTTGGCATGGGTGGACACGTGGCGTGCCTCGATTGGTCCGTAGAGGACGTATCTGTGATTGACACGTGGCAGGCTCCTATTGGCCTTCGTGAAGGACACGTGGCGGAACCTGGTTGGTCCACTTGTCAGACGGTGATTGGTGGATAAAAATCCCCTAATCACCAATTGTTGATGAACAAGAATCAAAACTTGAATGCGCAAATTAATCTTGATCTAGAGAGAATATTAGGGTTCTAATGAAGGTTTAAAAGCTAGAATATAATAACTAAGTATGTTTTAGTCGGGGTTTACAAAGGGTATTTATATCCCTTAGTTAAGAAATCTCGAAAAAATAGGAAAACGGGGTCTTCGACACTCCGCCCGGTCTGACCAGGAAAGGTTGCCCGGTCGGGCGCGAGAAGCAAAAATGACCTTACGCCTTCAAGAAATATTTCATATGCAGTGTTTTTTTCCGCCCGGTCTGCCAGGGCAATGTCGCTCGGTCCGGGCGGATGGAAGTTGAACTCTTCACTTCTTTCTCATGACTTCTCTTCTTTTTCTTCTTCGCTCTGGTTGCCAGGGTAATGTTGCCCTCCAGGACGGATACAGGTAAAATTCTCCTCCATCTTGATAAGCTCTCATAGCTATCCAAAACAAGTTCAAATCATCCGAAAATCTTCATGTGCCTATAAAATCAATTAAATAGACCAAGCCACACTAGAGAAGAGAGTATTAGCGAGAAATAGCTTCGTTGAGCTCAAAAACCATACAGAAATAACTATAAAATGAGGGTAAAACATGGTATAGAACATTTACACCACCAATTTTATCAAACATGTTTTTAGACTAATAAAAAGTCAAACAACCAACAAAAAGCCAATATAAACAGCCAGTCAAACCAGCCACTCAAACCTTCTAAATCTTTTTGGTAATTTTATTGATTATTTGTCAAGTCCTCCTTCTCCTCTTCCAAAAGATATTTAATATCATTGATGTGACTTTTCTTTACTAGCTTTTAGAATATTTATGTATTAATTATCGATTTGTATGCGGTCAATGGGAGAGGTGGCCCAGCACGCGTAAAATCCTAGATCTGTCACTATCTATTAGACTTAGAATATTTAAAGTAATAATCTAACCTTTTTGATACTATCTTTTTATAATACAACCTTTGTATTATACTTACCTCTTTTTTTAGTTTAGATTTTTGCAAAATTATTAATGTGTTTAAAAAAGATACTTTAATTATCTATTATTATGATGGACTTTTAGATCACATTTTTCAAACTTTAATTAATTATTACTCCCTCCGTGTTTTTTTAAATGTTACAGTTTGACCGGCACATAGTTTTAGACAATTTAATTGACTTAAATAAAAGAAGAGGTAAGTGGGGTAGTTGGAGTATTAAAAAATTGTAAAAGAAAGATAGTGGGATAATAGTTTATTTAAAAGTAATGAATGTGAGATGACAGATATAATAAAAATATAATAGTGGGTTGGGTGGGGACCATGAAAGGAGAGAGATGTAATATTTTAATCTAAATTTTTGCCAAAAAAGGAAGTGTAACACTTATTTAAACACGATCGAATTTAGTAATTGTAACACTTATTAAAACACGGAGGGAGTAATTATTATGATGGACTTTTAGATCACATCTTTCATGAGACTTCTATGTTTAATTTCAATTACCCTCGTAAAAAATAAACCGAGCATGGCTCATGTATAAATCTAGTTATTATATTAAAAGTTGACCTCACTTAACATTAGAAATTGATCCCTAGTTTACCAATTCCGAAGACTTATCGTATTCTTAGCCTTTAAGGAAAAAGATAAAGTAAAAACTATCTTTTACTATTCATTTTTTTATCATTTATTCCCCCCATTCACGTTTTTAATATTCCTAGTATATTATGTATTACTTTTTTCTTTTCCTTTTTTTAAAAGAATCTTATGTATGTATCTCTTTTTTCTTATGTAGGGTGGGTTAAATCTACTAAGAATCTTATGTATCACTTGGATTTCTACAACTTTTTACAGGTGTCTATTTGTTATTAGGCAAAAAAAAAAACTTAGTAGATTGAACCCACTATACATAAAAAAGGGGAAAAAGTTTTGGTTAATAAAGTAAAAGCTGTGCAAGTTGACAAAGCCTACAAATATTAGAAGACCTAAGGAAACTAATGAAATGTTTCGTATTTTCTCCTATCACCCATAAATTTTAACCCTCTACATCAAATCAATAGATACTCAATCTAACAATTTTTACCTTTTGCAATTTTATCTAACCATTTCAATTTCCGTTCTTCTTGTGTTGTGACCTGAGTAGTGGGTGCGGCAACCTACAAGTATAGTGTGGGTTGGTTGAGTTAGTGAGCAACCGAAGGTATGTAACAATCTAACAAGAAAAAGAGATAAGAGGAGATTAGAGAAGGATAGAATAGGAGAAAACTAACAAATTAAAGCATGAAGGGGTACTGAGATTTGTCAGCAAAATTGGAAAACAACTACTATTTATTGTGTGCAAAATTACAGTTGTTTATGTTTGTTATGAGGTTGGGCAGTAAGCTCTTAATGAATCCATGGTCTTGTGGGGGTTAATGGCTATAATGTAGCATTTGTTGAGTTCATATGAACATATTTTAACCCCATTGGCTAAGTGCTTTTGAGAAGTGCTTGTGATTTACCTATGCGGTTGTGAAGACTAGCCCATTGGCTAAGTGCTTGTGAGAAGTGCTTGTGATTCACCTATGCGGTTTTGAAGACTAGCCATCTTCTATGGAAAACTTGGATGAAATTCCTAGAGCTTCCACTAGACCTAAGGTGAATATGTTTGGCTATAAAAGAGCATATCTCTTCACGGAGTTCAAGTAAATTTTAGAGAAAGGTATGTGATGTGGGGGTCTTGGATTAAATCTTGAAGTTTCAAGGTTAGTCCACTCCTTGATCAAGAGCTTAAGGGTTTTAATTTTTGTCCACCCTTATGCTTGTAATTCATTGCCTCATTTCACTAAGTGCTAGATTTCAAATTACATATGTAATATCTTAGTGTGATGTACTAATCTCCTCTTATGCCCAATATGTTATTTCCCATCTCTTAATTGGCTTTTATTTCATTCCTTCTATGGGGATTTTTGTGATAAAGGAAGGAAAACTAAGATTATATTCTTAACTATCAAAAAGGAGTATTTTAATGATTATCCCACTTGCCCTAGCTGCCAGGGCAAGTCCGCTCTGGCAGGGCGGAAGGGGCTAAAACTCGATTTCAAGTAAAATGGCAAAAACCCAAGTTCCCGGGCAGACTGGGCAAGCTTGCCCGGTCGGGCGCGAACAACATCATTTGGTTGCACTTGCTCGCCCGGTCGGGAGTGGCCATGCCCAATAGGGCGCGTAGGATTCTGAGTTTTTGAATGTCTATTTTCCTTCTTCTTGGATTCTTTTCTTGTTCTCTTTTGATTCCTTGTAACCTCCACATTTAAGAAGAGGATTAAGGTGATTAAATCTTCATCTTTATTCTAATAAAAGCAAAGACTTGTTAATGGATTCAACAAATTCATAGTATGACTATGATTACGATGAAACCTTTACATTAGTCACGTTGCAAAGATCTATTAAAGATATTGTAATAATTACTACCTTATGAGATTTGGTAGATGGATTTCAAAACACTTTCTGGAAATGGTTCATGAAATAAGATTTGTATATGATACAATCAAAAGTTTGAAAAACAATAATCCTAAGGATGCATAAAAAGATCCTTAATGTATTGAAGTTAGCATCAGGGAGTTAATGTTCTTAATTTGTGAGTTAATCAAATCGTTTGATGTTCTCGTAAAATGAAGAAAAGGTCTTGTGTGTACAAGATGTTTAGTGGGAGCTATGAAGTCTTCTTGGTCTAGTATAAAGAGCAAATTATTCATTGCTTAAAGAGTTAAGTGGTGGGTAGTGCATTTCGTATGAAAAACCTTGAAGAGGATGATGAGTACATTTGGGATTCAAGATCTATAGAGATAGGTCTCGAAGGATGTTTGAGTTTGGTTAAGAAACTTATATTGATAAGATTCTTATAAGGTTCATCATTATATTGAAAGGAGTTTCAATACCATGTAACATGACACGTTGCTTAATGATTCAATACTTTGAGAAAGGTTGATGAAATTAAGGTTTTGAGTGATGATCCTCATGCAATATGCAAAGGATGCATCATGCATGCAATGGACTATACTCGTCTATTTGATTCACGCGTTTTTAAGAACAAGTGATGATAGATTTCAATCGAAATCCAATGTGATGTTGGAATACAAATTAGAAATTCCTAAGTTCCTTGTATAAGGACGAAGGAAAATCCTTAATGTATGGAGATGAATATGATTATAAAATTTAGAAATTGCAAAAATTCATGTTTATGAGAATGTCTCATGAACTCTACTTACTAAACTCCTTCCATGACCAAGGTATGAGAGTCATAATAAGATTCTTGGATTGAAGCAAGTTATGCAATTTAATTTGTGTATTTTTTGAGAAAACATAATACATAAGTAATACATTAACTTGCAGAATTATGTTTATCAATTGAAACAAAGTTTCAATCTTATTTAATCGTGGTTTCAATATTAAATAAAATGTCCAAAATAATTATGAATTGATGGGCTCATTTGGTTGATGACCTGGTGAATGAAACCCCACAGGTGAACTAAATTCATATATTATTTAAGTTCCTAGTTCGGAATCATTAAACTGGACATAAATGATTTCAATTAATGGACTAGCATGTAAGATTGATTGGATAGCGCAGTTTCATGGGCTATAGGAGCGTAGTGAAGCTCGGTCAATCACATGGATATGCATGAATGATGCATGATCGAACTATAGACCTACTTTGAAGTTTAAGTATAGAACTTCTGGATATATTAGTGGATTCCTTTGACATGAGTGGAACACTGATTCCATTCAATGGTTGATTTGACTTGGTACATTCAAACGTTTGCCCGTAACTGGAGATTATAAAGGATGTTTCCCGGTTACTTCAAAAGTTGAGTGGGAGCTTTGGTTGCCACAATATTGGATTGAGTCCACCTATTTAATTAGGAATTTGTCTTGGACACTTTAAGATGGAGAATTCAGAAAAATGCATGGACGTGCTCAAATGCATTACATAGTAATCATTTGTTCTGTGAATCTAACTCAGTTTTTTCAAGAAAAGATTTGTAGACTAATATGATCACGACATGAGATGCAATCATATTATCAAATCAACACACATTGACTTAAGGAATTTGAATATTGCGCACTTGTCTCAGACAAGTGGGAGATTGAAGGAGTTGTGTCTTCGATAAGTGCAATTACTAGATATATCAAGGATCGATATTATGGAGATAATAAGTTCGTTCTTTTGGGTCGTCATCATCTGTTGCTAGACTATGAGCGATGATCTTTGGGCTAGTCAAATAGTCCAAAGCCCGCTAGAATGGATCCTATGAGGTCACACACAAGGGTAGTGGGTTAAGCAAGTAAGAGGCCCATTAATGGGCCTCATGAGCATTTAATTAATCATGAAATGGATTGGGCTAGCATAGTTAGATTGGAATTAGGTTTTGGGTTTTTGACATGGGCTCTTATTTAGAGATGAGATCCATAAATAAGATCCATGCCTAGGGTTGCAAGTAAGCAATTATAATTCACACATAGTGTATTTTGACATCACGACAACCAACCCGAAAACCCTATTTCCTCTCTCTAACTCACGGATATCTCTCTCCTCCCCTTGTCTATACGGTCGGCCGCCCTTGGTGGCTCGTGTGGTGGTTCGTTCCTCGCTCTTCTCTATAGAAGGTCAATTGAAGGGTTCAATTGCAACTAACTAGCATTAGTGGAGGTCTTAATATGTGCCCGTGGACCAAGTAGAGGAATCACGCTTGAGTTTCTTTATCTCCCATTGTTCTTGCTCGATCGCACGTGGAATCACGCTTCAAAGGTATAATTATATGTTCTTTATGTGTTATGCATTAGATCTTGGGATTAGATACTGTATGAATATGATTCATGTTTATTTCCACTGCTTAGTACCTATATAACCCTACATTAAGTTCCTCCTTATTGTAAAATTTTTGAGTATTACAAGTCCGAGGTTCCATAAAAATTGAACCCCCATCGATACAATTAAAATGCTGAAACAAAACACATTAATTAGGGCAAATTATAAAATCCCCACAGTAATAATTTTTGTGTTAACTTGATAAAAATTCAAAGTTGAAAATGTTGGAAATAAAAGTTGACTGAGTTTCAAACTGATGCCTTATACTCTTTTCAAGTCATGTAATCATGTTCACTATGGGATACAAAATTCACCATGCATGGCGAACTTGCTGCAGTCATCATGTTCACTACCGAAATGAAAATTCACCATGTAACATTTGGGTGTATAGTATTAGGTGTTTTTTTATTAATTAATTTAATATAATCTTTGTTATGTAATTAAAAAAGCACATAAAAAATAATTTAGAAAAAAAACTTACTTGGAAGCCATATAAGCGTATGATAATGACTTATTTGCCTAAAACATAATAAACACGATAATGGCTGCACAAGTTCCTTGGGCGACTCTTAACGCCAACCCAATCCTTGTTCCTGGCCTTCCTATCATTATAGGTCTAGTGAAGATCGGATCAAACGAAGGAAACATTAAAATTCACCAATGTATCGTTTTAAAACGCTTTAGAAACGTTCTACGTTTCGAAAGCACTTCGAAATGCCTATGAGAGTTTCCTTATTTCACGAAATGTCTCATACAATTTAGAACTTTGGAAACCGTTGAAAAACTTAATTAAAGGAATAGATAAGCGTTTCCCCTTGCTTTGTCGCCATGTCAAGGCAAGTACCATTGACCGATTTTACTGATTTGAGGTTGATTTTGGTTTTAATTTGTAAAAAAAAATTAAGAATTCCTCGACCTTGTCAAGTCAAATAATTAAGGTAATAAATCTATGGTAAGATAAGTATTAATACTACTAATTATCACAATACTTAATCAAATTTCTAAAATTCTACAACTATTATAAGGTTATTTTTTTTTTAACAACACTTACCTTAAATCTATAGATTGTTGACTTGTATAATTGTATATTCGTTGAAATCTACAATAATAATTTGGATGCAATTAAAATAACCCAATAAAATTTAAATCAAATGAGTACTCTGTGTCATATATTACTGCACAATTGCACAAAATCACAACACAAGAAGAAGCGGAAATTGAATTGATTAGATAAAATTGCAAAAGGGAAAAATTGTGTCAGATTGTGTATCTATTATATTGATCTGATGTAGAGGGTTAAAATTAAATTTATTAGATAATCAAACCTTTGATATTTATATGTCGCAATTATGTATACAAATAATGTATATGTGCAATATATATGCAATATGCAATATAATATATATAATATATAATAAAACATAAATTTGTTTGTAGATTGATATAATATAATATTAATTATAGATGTAGAATGAATGTTCATCGCAAAGTTTTAGTGTGTCCACTCAAACATTTGGATTCATTAAGAGTCAAAGACTCAACCTCAAGCGGTGGATCAATCAATAAGTGCGTCTCAAATAGCATCAATCTAAATAGTTTATTGTTCCATTAAGAACTCAAAAGAGTTCAACCTCAATCAAGCATTACAACACATGGCATAGGGATAGGAAAGTAATGCTTTTAATCTTTCCACATGGGCTTAAGGTCTATCCCCCTCGACATTTCCACAAATTATCAAGGATTGTTATATGTGTCAAATTTCCTTACCATAGTGCACAATTTTTTTTTGCTAGAATACTTTTCCATTAAGGAAAGCTAGCATGTTATCAAAATCAACCTAATTTGCACAAATGGAATAGAAAATTTTGTCATGTTCACCATTAGGTGAATAAAGTAACAAGACAACCCAAAACTTGAAATTTCAACCACTTAATCAAGTCTAATCCTTGAAAATAACATAGCCTCCACATTAATGAACATACTTGATCAACCACCAATCTCCAACACTTGCTTTCCGGAAATTTTTGAACAACTTTTCCCTGAAGATAGTTATTTCATACCATTTGTTCCTAAAAAGATACTTAGGAAAAGATGAATCAAAATTAAACAATGTTAAATCATCCACTAATAAAATTTGTAAAATATTTCACTACAATCATTTTGCAAATATATTCATGCTATGTTAAAATCAAATGCAATGCATGCCACCACTATTTATCACATTGCTAGACATATTAGCATACTCCACTCAAAACATATTTTAGACATCTTTAAAGTACACATAATTCATGCTAATACAAAACATATTCCACTCAAACGATGACATGAACAACACATATCATATCATCGCAAAAATCTTTCCAATCACGAAACATGTATGACACTTTGAAAAAACCAAAAACTCATAATAATAATAATTATCAAAATAATAAAACACATGTCATATTCAACTTCGTGAAAGTTGCTAAGCAAATTAGAAAGATTAGGAAGTTCAAGAAGGTTATTAACTACAATTACACATGTGATTCTCAACTCCAAAACACTCACATTGTAGAAATAACACAAAAATATATTACCTTAAAGCAAGTACTGAGAACTGAGAAGCAAATTTAATCACAAGTATTAGATTCTCATAAGGTACGTACTAACCAAACTCTTGTACCACTCCCTAGGTAAAAATCTCAAGCCAACTCACACTTGAACTTTCAACTCACATTTCTTATCTTCAACATGGAACTACCTAACCAATGCAACTCACTTAAGTCACCACTTAGAAGGCTTAAGAAACTTCAATCACTAGAGAGAAACTTATTATCAAGGATAAAAGATCCAGAATAATTAAGACATCTAAGTGAGACCTACATTTTTCTATTAAGACAAGAAAAACATAGTAACCTTTACTCGCAAGTGCCTTGAACAGTCCCAACAACAATTAGTGAATTTACATCGAAAAACTTTAGAAGAAATTTTAGACGGTATACTCCATAAATGATAGGAGAACTCTAAGCATGTTAGAAATAATCTAACTTATCCTCAATAGTTTCTTCCAATACAAACAATCACTCGGGTCATCAATTTATTAATTTAAGGAAACACTCTTCAAGAGATGTCACAACAACAAATCAAGGAAAATAAATAATTATCTTTAGCAGAACTAGTCACTTTCATGCTTTGCATCAAATAGAAGATAAACCAAAATTGATGCCTCTTATTCCTCTTATAGTCAAACTAGTTTACTCAATAAACAAAATATATATATATGGATGGGAATATATAAATCAAGAGACATGAGAATTCCAATATGCATAGCCAATTACTTGTCACTTAAACATGACATAATGCTTAAAATTGCTAAAAACGAACTATTATAGTAAAGGATGCCAAATATTGTGGTACAATGCATGGAGATAATCCAACATTCACATACAAAGTCATGGAGCGTCCAATCTATTGTTTAAAAAGAAAAAACAAGATATCAAACAAACCAAGACTTTGAGTCCAACACTAATTTTCATATTACACTTTCCCCCCACATTGGACGATAGAAGTTTTTAACTAAGTTTTGAAATTAGACATGGTAAACTCTACTTCCTTCACATGAGGCATATAAGGACTGAATTGCTACTACAAAATTCTATACAATCATAGAATCATAACCCCCACATGCCAACGTTAAGTCTAAAAACAAAACATAATTAACTATGTAGAAAAGAATATGCGAACATACCTCCATGGCGCCTCTAATAATTTACCTTAGCGATCAATGATAAACAACCCAATGACCACCACTTGTAGTGATTGTGCATCCACTAAGTATTGTGATCTTCTTAAAGAACATTTGGATCCATGTTCTTTACTTGAATCATATTAGCATCATGTGCAGATTTACAGACATAACATCAAAAAAAAAATTAAATTCTTAAAAATCATTTTCCACACATAAACAAATTGATAATGATTCTTGAAACAAATGCTGATAATACTAAGCCAAATTGAACCAAGTAAGGACAAAAATGAACAAAGCATGCAATACGAATTAATGGCTCTTGAAAACTCTCTTAAGGTGATACTAATGAAATAAAATAATCTAACTATTGAATTAAAACACTATGTGAAATAGGCCGATTTCTGACTGACAGCTTTCGACGGAGACACGTTTTTCCATCGGAAAATTTGAAATTTTTGACGGGGATTTTTATTCTGTCGAATAATAGTATTTTTCAACGGATTATTTTGTCAAAAATTTAAATCTCTGACGGAATAAAATTCTGTTGGAAATTTCTAACGGAAAATTGTGGAAAATTCCGTCGAAAGTTAATTAACAAAAACAATAAAAACAAAACTTTACCCTCTAACCTAAACCAACATCGCCTCCTTCATTCCCTTATTTCATCTTTTCTCTCTCTCTCTTTCTCCTACTTCTTTCTCTTCCTTTCTCCTCTTCTTTCTCTTTCTCCCCCCTTTTTCTCCTTTCTGTTTCTCTGTCTTCTTCGCTTCTCCTCCCTCCTCTTTCCTTTTCTCTTTTTCCCCTTTTCTCTGTTCTATAGCCTCGCCTCTCTTAATTCCAGCCTCCATCCATTTCTCTATCTTCTCTTTTTGGTGGGTTTTCATGGTTGGAGCCTACAAAACTTAAAGTGATGATGGAAGTTCGTAGTCTCATGGTTCAAAAGAAGGTTTTTAGGTGAAATTCAACCAAAACAACTCTAGATCTAGAGTTTTCATGGTCAAATTTGGCATCATAAACCCAATTTTGAGGTTTTTTTATGGTGGAATAAGATATATATATCTTCTCTTTCTTCAATTTTGATTTTATTTTGTATGGTTGTTTTTTTTTATTTTTTTAACAGTTACGGTGGTTCGGGTATTTTGGCGCCATGGTGGGTTGTTTTAGGCGGGTGGTGGGGTGGTTCACTTAGGATGGGTTTAGTTTGGGTGGTTTTAGATCTGGGTTTAGTTGGATGGTTTTAGATCTGGGTTTACTTTGTTTGGATTAGGGTTAGGTGGGGTGGTTTAAGGTGGTGGGTCTGGTTCTATTAAGGTTAGGAGGTGGGTCTGGTTCAGTTAGGGTACCGTAAGTTGTGGGGTTAGAGAAGAGGTGGTGTACTAGTGTTTTCGAGTAGTTTGATGGGGTGATAGGTCGTGCTAGTAGTGGTGCGGCCTTTTTTTATTATTTTGATTGTAGCATTTTCCGACAGAATTTCCATCAAAAATTTCCAGCGGAATTGTGTCTGTCGGAAATTTCCGACGGATTTGTCCGGGCCGGAAAATGTCATCCTACAAAAGCATTTCCGACAAATTTCGTAAAAAACATGGTGTTTCCGACGGAATTTTTCTGTCGAAAATTACTTGTTTCTAGTAGTGTAAATAATTCAATCATTATCATACTTCAAAAAATTCATCACATGGTTAACACAACTTAGTTAACACACTAAAATATCAAAAATAGCCACCAAAACAAATTTCAAGAGTAAAAATAATAGAAGTAGTCATATATGTATTCTCCAAACAAGTAGACATATGCCACATTAAGAGTCACAAAAATAACAACCATAATGATAGTTTCCTATGGAGAAAAATACACAAATTACTCTTCAAAAAATAATCACATAATTCTCATTCAAAACTTCTCATACTTAATAAATTGATAGAATTAACACAAGTTCATGAATTGAGGTATGCAAATTAAGCACTATGAGCATGAACAAAGTTTCCACAAAGCAAGACATATATATCAACATAAATATACTAAAACTAATAGAATTTTACATCAGTCATCGTAACAAAAATTCATGGTGATATATAATGCATACAAGTACATACATCCTAAAGATGAACAACCTTTCAATCCACGAATTATCTAACTACATAAAAGCATGTAAACATTAGAAGGAAACAACTTGCTAATAAAATTTATTTTAAAACAAGGGCATAACAAAGTCCTTCATAATGAATAGCCAAATATTACTTAAAAACTCCAATAAAAATAAAATTTAATTCAATTAAGGGGTATCTCTAAAAACTAAGTTCAAACACAAGTATTGAACTAACAAAAGAGATAAACATACCATGTAATATTATACATATATAACATAGATTATACTTTAGCCTATAAACTAATAATCATATAACAAATAATACTTTATGGACAAAATAATCATCAACATTATAATAATCACAACTCATATATTTGTCAAGATCGATATTTATTAGAATTAAAATCCCATGCTAATAATCAAATTAAAATTCGTTTAGAAATGACCTCCCTTGAATTAATTTAAGTGTCAAAGATGATCATTCTCTATAGTATAACCAGATACCCTCTCTATAAAACTACAACTCAACTTTGAAGCCATAACTCCGAAACGTGAGCACCTATCAACGATCCAACTGTTGAAAATAAAGACTCATATGTCCCGAACAAGCTCCCAAAATTTCAGCCTAAACCGCTAACGATTTACCTTCGACTAGGGGCCATCTTCGGGACTGCTCCCAAAAAAACGTAAACATAATTTTTCCTTCAAAAAAAAATTTTCTTTGCACATTTAATCTCCCGATCAATACCTAATAAGTATCCACGGAAATAAAAATTTTGTTTTCAAATTGTTGTAATATAAGAAGTATTTTAAAGGCTTCAATAACAAGTGAACAATAAGTTCAAAAAGTTGATCTTATAACAATGTAACATGATCAGTGTATCGTGATGATGCAAATCACTGACTTTAAAACAAAATTTCGGTGAAAACCGGGGTGTACAGTATTATTCGCCGGCTCATTCCCTAAATTTAACACACCACTTCCACACAAAGACACTTTTGGGTAGAAGGTTGGAGCCAAGTAACTTATGCCCAATATAGAGTATGTGTTAAAGCTTGTGTTTGATGGTTATGTTCAAGTGTGCATAATCAGAAAAATGAATCTTCCATTTATAGAGAAGGAAGGAAGAACATGGAAGTTCATTGAAGAATCTCAAGCATCAATGTGGGGTGAATAAATCATAATAAAGATGAAGATTTAATCACCTTAATCCTCTTCTTAAATGTGGTGGGTTACAAGTAGGGGTTTTTTGCCATTTTCCTTGAAATCGAGTTTTGCCCCCTTCTTCCCTACTAGGGAAAACTTGCCCTGGCAGCCAGGGCAAGCAGGATAATCACAAAGATACTCCTTGATATTTAAGAATATAATCTTAGTTTTTCTTCCTATATCACAACAATATTAAGTGATCATTTCTACAACATTTTAATTTACTAAAGTGGGTTGTGTTAAATTATGTTTATAATTCAATCTGAATGTAGATCATATTAAATAATTAATGTGTGCATATATTATGATCAAAGAGATGATATGCTTTCAATGACTTAATTAATATTTTGAATAATCAATTTTTCAGATTCTAGGATATCACCCAAAGGAGATCATTAAATATGATGACTAATCAATAAAATGTATATTGGCATCACTGATATCGGGACTGGTGTGTTTAAATATTGTTAAACTACAAAAAAAAAAAAGTTTAACGAATGGCTTATTACCGACGACTATAGACCATTTTGATAGCTGCTTAAAAGTAATGAGGGCCATAAATCCAAAACCGATGGCCATAGTTTAAGACCGTCAATAAGTCATTAAAAATTTATTATCACAAAAATTATAAATAATTTTTTATTCTAAAAAATAAAATAGACAGGTACTGTAGGGAATAAATTTCAAGCGTTAACCCCCTAACTTGAACCCCACTGTGATCATACGCTAAAGTACGGTGGCGTCCAAAAGGGAAGAAGATAGAGCAAAAGAGTCGCCAACAAGTTTTAGGAACTTGTAAACCATTCACAGGGTGAAGGTTACACCCCTTAACGATCCAAGAGATCGTCAACTCCATAAGGTCTAGAACCAAATAAGGGTTCGGGGATGAAGGTACAAATCCAACCTAAAAGAGATTGAACCTACCCTAATAATAAGCCTCTACTTTATTCAGACCGTATTCATGTACGCTTTCTGATTAACATGCAATCAATAGGATTACCCTAAACCTGTTTATCTATGTTGGTTGAATATTAATGCACAAATAAATCTATTATTGGCGATCACTTGAATTATAATCATAATTAACCCTAACAAGATTATTAATTATCTTATTAAGCGTGATTACAAATACCAATTCCCTTTAAACATGCATAAAAAGCGTGATCAAGCAATAACAATAAATATCAAGCAACATAACAAATAATAAATATCATGATAATAAAATTATAACAATAATCATAAAAATAATAATCATAATAATAATCGTCATAAATAAAATAATAATCATCAAAATAATAATAATAATAATAATAATATTCATAATCATCATAAATTATAGTCATTATAATCATAATCATGTTCATGTTAATATTAAAGCATAATAATAGCAAGATCCTAGGCATGATACTAACAAGATTAATAACAAACCCTAGCATGTCACTAAGCAATAAAAATCAAAGCTTTAACCCTAACATGATACTAACAATCATAAATATTAGGAAGAACATAGGAAGCATCATACTTTTAATCATACTTAGTATTAAAATTACCCTAGACATGATACTAGGAATATCATAACAATTTAAACATGATTTCTACATCATAACATCAATAAATCAATTAAAGTACTTACTTTGATGTCTCGTACCTCTTTCTAATAACAAAATACACACGTTAGTAACTTCAAGGAAGATAATAAGATCAATACAATTAAATTAAATAATTGAAAGAGAGATTTGGGACCAAACCCTCATAAATTAAACCTTTCACGTCTAGGGCGAAGGCAACTTCGAATATGGCTAGGTGTATCTAGATCTTGCGAATGCCGAATTTTGTAGGGATGGCAATTCGGGTCAGTGGGTCAGGTTCAGATCATATTTCGAGTTGATTTCAGGTTATACTTAAAAACAATCAAAAATAGTGTAAAACTAAATATTATTACGAAATATGAAAATTTGGTCAAATCGGGTCGAATTCGGGTTCGAGTTCGGGTCGGGTCGGGTTCGGGTTTCTCTCAGTAACTTCGGGTCGGGTTTGTTCGGGTAATCGGGTCGGGTCAGGGATTGCCAGCCCTAAAATTTTGTATGTAAAAACAAGTTTAAAAAAAAGAAAGAAAGAGAGAGACGGTGAATGATTAAAAAGAATGCGAGAATTGATGAATGCGAATGAAAACTAGTTGTTGATGAATGCACGGAGTTTTTACGACGTTATTTATAGAAAAAATCAGCCAAAAAGATAAAATTAACAAAACAGAGCATCGGCGCACCTAAAACAGAGCTAGCTCAATAGCGCCAGGCACCAATGCTAGCGCCATAACTTCCCTAGATCATTGGGCCGCATATAAGACTCAAAACAGGCCCAGTTTAGTAAATTGGCCATAACTTGCTCAATATTCATCGGAATTGGGCTTATAATATATCGTTGGAAAGCTCTTGTCAAGCCCTATCCAACTACACTACTATTGGACCCATATCATGGACCAACCAAACTGGATTGGCTGTTTTCTTAAAATAAATTTTCAAAAACAGAGAGAAGAGAAAAGAAATTAAAGCTATCCGCAACACTAAACTTTCCACACTTTCGCTTCATTCGATTATGATTCGACGTGAAAGGTGCTCATCACTGGGTTTGGTTTTGGGGAGACACAAATGGGTGTCTACAGAAGCCCCCACTTTAACTGAGTTTGGAGAAACGCAAGTTTCGAAAACAAAAGTCAAAGTAGCGATAGGGACGGAGAATGATTTAAAACGTTCTGCGATCCTAAATCACTCTTGTAACGCCGATACCTGCAAACTAGCATTAGTTAAACATATAAAAGAGTTAAGAAACGCATATCTTGCACCGTCTAGCACAATTCTCTGAAAGTAACCGATTGTTTTGATGACCTCCTGCAAGCTAGAGAATGCCATCCCGCTTGAAAACCGCTACGCCCGTAACTGCTTCCAATATAGAAGATTGCTTCGCCTGAAACTATCCTCCTCCGCTTTGATAATATTCCGCGTCCAATGGAATACTATCGAAGATTATCTCTCATGAAACAATCTTCATCCGCATTGATAATATTCCACGTCCAAGGGAATACTATCGAAGATTGCTTCTCTTGAAACAATCCTCATCCGCATTGATAATATTCCACGTCCAAGGGAATACTATCGAAGATTGCTTCTCTTGAAACAATCCTCAGTTGTTTGTGACAACCCTCCACAATCTAGGGATTGCCATCTTGCTATTTGTTGACGATCTTCCGCAATCTATGGAACGCCGTCGATCAATGCTGCTACATCTTGAGCCTTTTCTTGAATCATAGTGACAACCTTTCCAATCATAGCAAAAGTCGTCGAAGACCGCCTCATCATGAACCGCTCTTCTCATATCTTGGTGACAACCTCCACAATCTTAGCGAACGCCGTCGAAGACTACCCATCTCGTGCTATCGTCTCAAATCTTGGGTGACAACCTCCACAATCTTAGCGAATGCCATCGAACACCGCCCATCTCGTGCTATCTTCTCAAATCTTGGGTGACAACCTCCACAATCTTAGTGAATGTCGTTGAAGACCGCCCCATCTCATGCTATCTTCTCAAATATTGGGTGACAACCTCCACAATCTTGGCGAACGCTGTTGAAAATAACTTTACTTGAAGTCATCCTCAGTTGTTACGATAATATTCCGAAGAAAATTACCGAAGACCAACACTTGTCGATCTTTAAAGCTCGCCTTTTGTTTCCGCTAAAACCAGAAAGTCGGTGTCTTCGTGATGCGCCAATTCTTAGGCGCTTTAAGCAAGGAACCCGAAATTGCTATTCTGAGAGGCTTCGAGCTCTGTGGCTGCTGAAATATCTCTGGCGCCAAGAATTTACTCTGTCGCCAGACGCTGTGATCTAGCGCCAGGCGTTAACAGCTTTAATGGCACTGGAGTACGGTCTTCCCTGTTCTGCTGCACCTGTATTTATTTTTTACTATAGAACTTTGCCAATCTCTTTAATTATCTTAAGGTTGACCTAAGGTTTAGCATTGCTTGACTCATTGACTTGACACGACTCAAGGCATAAACTTGACTCGCTGTGATCGACTGACTCGAGGTTGACTCGACTCGAAGTGAAAAGACACGTGTGACTCATGACCGTGTGTGCATTGTAATGTGATCGTGCGACTCGAAAACGCAAAAAAGCAAAAATTTTCCGTCATTTTTGTGGAGTGTACCGACTTTCTCCCGAAAAAGAAAGACATGAAAAAGAAAGAAGCTTTCGAATGCATGTTGAACGAGCTTAGTCAAATGTCTTTTGATACTATCTCTCAAGGTGCAAGAATTAATCCATCCTAGGCTATCTCAATGGTTGACTCAATGATGAAAGTATTTGGGTAACTTAGGCACGGAGGCTAAGCACTTCATACTTTGTGATGCAATGACCATTATGGTTGATGAGTGATGTTGATATGACAAGGCATTCTTCAGCGTTGTGTTAAGATTCCATGACAAAGGGTTCCTAAGGGAAGTATATTTGGTCATGTATGTGTGATGTGTGTGATAGTGACATTAAAGTTAGGCCGCAAGGGCTAAGTATGTGGGAAAATATATTGAAAAGAGTCAAATGGTGGTGACTCTTAGGCTAGGTAAGCTAATTATGTAGGGATCAAGCCCCCAAGTCTAGCTCTAAGTGAATAGGGATGAGCATAGGATATCCCTTAATATGATCATGGTGAAAGTATGTGAATGTGAATGTGAATGCATTTTTATTACAGCCGCACCTCGATGTGAGGTTGCCTACGTATCCGTTAGGAATCAGGCTGAACGTAGTTCTAGTCGAACCTCGCACAAATGTGTATACACCTCAAAAAGTTTTTTTTAAGGGTTGTAACGTGGTTAGGCTAAAGGTTGAAAAAGAAGGGGATAAAGGCTCAAAAACCCTAGATAAGCCCCCAAGGTGTGCAACCTTGCTTTTGAATCTTTATATTTTTATGCTTGAGTTTCTACTCTTTTTTAGCTCTCTTTTATCTTTTGCTTTAGCATTTATTTTATTTTAATAAGTGTGGAAAATCCCGATCATGCGGTCTATCACTCACTTGGCATTCATGTTTCTCAGGCACGGTACCGAGCACTCGATAAGAGACGCAATATGAGACGTGTTCATATTAAAGACATGTTCATATCAAAGACATTGGAACACTTGTCCTTTTGTATACTTTTATTTATTTTTTGCTTTCGCTTATCTTTTCTATTTTAGTCTTTTGAATTCACTCAAGCCTTTTTAGAATTGCATAAGTTACACACCATCCCATCCCAAGGTTAGGTAGATGTAGGTTGAAAAAAGAAAGGTTTATCGTTAGACGAGGCTCAAAGTGGTTTATGAAGAAAGGATGTATAATTGAAGGGTGAAAGGCAATATGATGTGGCTACAAGGGGTGCCTCAAATCATTGGTATACCTTGTGCTTAATTCGACATGGATTTTTTTTTTTTTATGCAATGCAATGTGATGATCATATGTAAGAGAATAAAATGCTCATTTTATTAAAAAAGAAAATATATAATGATCCTAAAAAATAAATCTAAGGAGAATAAAAAGGTGCATATGCTAGACTTATTGGGGAAAGGGTAAACAACAACAACAAAAAATAGAAAAAAGAGGTCACGAAATCTTGTCGTTGAAGCTCGCCTCTTGTCTTGTGTTGTTTCCTTTATCATCACTCGCTCTTCTTGTTAACTGGAGGCATGGGAATCTTTTTATTATCAATCAAATGTTGGATAGCCTCCTTTAGCTTCCAATAGCTCTCAGTAGTATGACCCCTACCTTGATGGTACTTGCAGTGTTCATCTGGATTCTAACTAGGCAATCTCTTTTCAGGTGCGGGATCTTAAATAGGTCCAATGGGAGTAATGATTCCTTTGGCATGGAGTCGATCGAAGGCAGTATCGTAGCTCATCCCAATGGGGATGAATTCTTTCCTTAGTTGCTTCTTAGATCCTTGGTTATCTATGGCTAAAACTTCACTGAGATCAAAGGTACTAACATTGTTACTAGAGTGGGCGTTTTCAGAAGAATAAGGATTGTCGTTCTTCTTTCCTTTCCAGCCACCGTGGTTACTATTGTTAGTAGTTTTTTGCTTTGCGAGGTCATCTTCGATTTCAATTCCGATGTCATAAACGGCCTTGAAAGTATTAAGATTGTGTTGATATTTTAAATGCTTCGAATACTTCTCTTGAATATTCTTGATAAACATCCTCACAGATTCTTTTTCAGTGGCACCTCAATCATCTTGGCGGAAGTTTCCCTCCATTTATTAAAGAAAGAAGTAAAGCCTTCATTCTCTTTTTATCTTAGCATCTCAAGTTGTCTATGATCGGTTTCAACTTGAATATTGCACTTGTATCTATCAATGAAAGCGTTTACTATCGATTCCCTGGTAGAGGTTTTCTCCTTATCAAGGGAGAAGAACCATTGTTGGCAAACGGTTTTGAGTGATAGTGGGAACAGAGAGGGGAAAACCTTCTTATCGATACCCGTAATGCTCATTATAGTTTCAAAAGCTCTGAGATGAAAATAAGGGTTATCATTTGCCTTGAATTTAGGGATGTCAGTGGCGTTGAACTTATGCGGAAGAAGTTCCTTGTCCAGCGAGACCCCTTGTGAACTCATGCCCTGAATTTTATAGTCACTAGATAGCTTACTCAAACTTTCTTGCATGAGGTCCATCTGTTGTTGCTTCACGGGATCATCGATCTTGAGTGTGAGGAGCTTAGTGTCTCAGTCACGGTAACCAATTGGTTCCTAAGCTCATTGAATTCTTCTTGACTTGACATTATCTTTTTAGCCTTCCTCTTTTGACGAATCGGTTTATCAAAAAGTGAGACTTGAATAAAGAGGTTGTCCTTGATTAATCGCCCTTCTCTCCTCGACCAAGTACTGTGGAAAAGGAATTTGGGGATATTCATTGTTAATTATTTGACTCAAGCTTTATTCAACATGCAATGGATGGAGGAAGTGAAGAAAGATTGGAGTAGAATGTGAAAGAAGATTTAGATGGAGGGATATGAAGAATTAGGAATAGAATGTACCCCCCAACTCAAATGATGGAAAAGATCGACTCATGCATGAACCTAAGACATGGTCATGGTGATGTGTACTCAAAGTGTGTGCTAATACTAGTGAGTGTAGGTGATATGTTAAGACTCGTGTCATGACCATGTGGCTAGACTATGTGACTAGATTTGGTTAATGACTTGACAAAGTATTATTGACAGCGAAAATTAACCGAATTAATTAGCAAACTGGTTAATTAGACACTAGGTGATGACTCGACCAATAATCCGAACTGTCGGCAAAACGACAGGTCTGGCGCCTCTCTTTGCAGTGTAGCGCCAGACGACAGAGCTGTCGCCTGGCGCCAAACTCCACTAAGTGGCGCTACAGTCCAGACTTTGGCGCCAATGTTGGAGCTTCAATATGGAACTGTTTTCGGTGTTACTAATCAACAGGGGTATGCCTAAAGTCGTACTAGGTCAATTCTGATTAAAACATTAGACTTTATTGACTCAAATTAATTAATTAATTAATTATTTAGCAAAGTTCTTTAAGTCATTAATTTATTTAATCTCAGCACAAGTCAAACAAACGGTTAAGAAAACATAGATCATATGCACAACAAATAATGCACAATTAGTCAAGTAGGCACAATATGATGCAATGAGTTTGCAACCTAACCATGGCTCTAGTTCTCTAAAGTTCGGGATATGGTTTAGTCAATGGAGGGTCCATGGTTAATTGTCCGGATGCACCGCGCGGAAGCCTAACCATGAAGGGTTGGTGCGAGTGGATGGGACACCGCGAGCTTTAGAAAAAAAAACTCGCTTCCATGGTTTGGTGAATTCAACATTCTCGGATGTACCCTTTGTTGCACGGAGCGTTCAATCAGGTAGATGAAGCATGAATTCCCAGAGGGTTATGTCAATATGTAGAACACATATGGGTTTTAGAAAAGTGAGAAAAAATTCAATCAGGAAGTAGGATCGAGCAAACAATACGAAAAACCGATCGAAATTAGAACGCATATTTCTGGCTCGGTATTGGGGGAGGTTGGCGCCAGCACACAGAGACTGGCGCCAGTTTTTAACTGTAGCGCCTGGCGCCAATGCTGACGTCTGGCGCTACGGCTAAAAGTCTGGCGCCAATGCTCTGGCCCCTGGCGCTACTTCCCACATGCCTTAGCAGCTTTCTGTGCTCGATAAAATTTTCCAGTTTTGCGCGGTGTTATTTCGGTCCTAGTTGTGAAAGATATTTCTCAAATTTCCTACGTGTAAAATCCTATGTTTTTAACTCATTACGGATGGTCTTTCCAATGAGATCTTTTTTATGCATATGACAATAATGTTAATCAAAATTACGTACATGAAATACTTAGAACGTTTCGAGTCTCATCCACTCATTCTAAATCATTGCCGAAACAAATTCAGGAATTAAAATAGAAATCCTCCCCAGTGGAGTCGCCAAAAACTGTAGGGAATAAATTTCAAGCGTTAACCCCCTAACTTGAACCCCAATGTGATCATACACTAAAGTACGGTGGCGTCCAAAAGGGAAGAAGATAGAGCAAAAGAGTCGCCAACAAGTTTTAGGAACTTGTAAACCATTCACAGGGTGAAGGTTACACCCCTTAACGATCCAAGAGATCGTCAACTCCATAAGGTCTAGAACCAAATAAGGGTTCGGGGATGAAGGTACAAATCCAACCTAAAAGAGATTGAACCTACCCTAATAATAGGCCTCTACTTTATTCAGATCGTATTCATGTACGCTTTCTGATTAACATGCAATCAATAGGATTACCCTAAACCTGTTTATCTATGTTGGTTGAATATTAATGCACAAATAAATCTATTATTGGCGATCACTTGAATTATAATCATAATTAACCCTAACAAGATTATTAATTATCTTATTAAGCGTGATTACAAATACCAATTCCCTTTAAACATGCATAAAAAGCGTGATCAAGCAATAACAATAAATATCAAGCAACATAACAAATAATAAATATCATGATAATAAAATTATAACAATAATCATAAAAATAATAATCATAATAATAATCGGCATAAATAAAATAATAATCATCAAAATAATAATAATAATAATAATAATAATATTCATAATCATCATAAATTATAGTCATTATAATCATAATCATGTTCATGTTAATATTAAAGCATAATAATAGCAAGATCCTAGGCATGATACTAACAAGATTAATAACAAACCCTAGAATGTCACTAAGCAATAAAAATCAAAGCTTTAACCCTAACATGATACTAACAATCATAAATATTAGGAAGAACATAGGAAGCATCATACTTTTAATCATACTTAGTATTAAAATTACCCTAAACATGATACTAGGAATATCGTAACAATTTAAACATGATTTCTACATCATAACATCAATAAATCAATTAAAGTACTTACTTTGATGTCTCGTACCTCTTTCTAATAACAAAATACACACGTTAGTAACTTCAAGGAAGATAATAAGATCAATACAATTAAATTAAATAATTGAAAGAGAGATTTGGGACCAAACCCTCATAAATTAAACCTTTCACGTCTAGGGCGAAGGCAACTTCGAATATGGCTAGGTGTATCTAGATCTTGCAAATGCGGAATTTTGTATGTAAAAGCAAGTTTAGAAAAAAGAAAGAAAGAGAGAGATGGTGAATGATTAAAAAGAATGCGAGAATTGATGAATGCGAATGAAAACTGGTTGTTGATGATTGAAAACGGAGTTTTTCCACGTTATTTATAGAAAAAATCAGCCAAAAAGATAAAATTAACAAAACAGAGCATTGGCGCACCTAAAACAGAGCTGGCGCCAACGCCAGCTGATTGGCGCCAGGCGCCAACATTAGCGCCAAGCGCCAATGCTAGCGCTAGGCGCCAAGCGCCAAGCGCCAATGCTAGCGCCAGGCGCCAAGCGCCAAGCTTAGCGTTAGGCGCCAATGCCTAGCGTCCGGAGCTAACCCTGTTTTTGATGCGTTTTCTAAAATCAAATAAATTTTTCCATACAGGAGGATAAAATCGTATCTTTTCCTCAAAAATGCTCTTTGATTTTAATTAAAACTCTGAAAAGTCAACAAAAGTAAATTTATCAATGCTAATTGATTTAGGAATGAAAAGAACCTTCTAGAAGAATCTAGAAGACTAAAACAATTCCTAATTGCATTAGGAATGATAAATCATATTAGGCCCTCCCCTAGATCATTGGGCCGCATATAAGGCTCAAAACGGGCCCAGTTTAGTAAATTGGTCATAACTTCCTCAATATTCATCGGAATTGGGCTTATAATATATCGTTGGAAAGCTCTTGTCAAGCCCCATCCAAAAACACTACTATTGGACCCATATCATGGACCAACCAAACTGGATTGGCTGTTTTCTTAAAATAAGTTTTCAAAAACAGAGAGAAGAGAAAAGAAATTAAAGCTATCCGCAACACTAAACTTTCCACACTTTCGCTTCATTCGATTATGATTCGACGTGAAAAGTACTCATCACTGGGTTTGGTTTTGGGTAGACACAAATGGGTGTCTACAGGTACCAACTACCAACGGCTTGAAGCCTTTTGGTAACATTTCGTTCTTTTTTTTTTTTTTACAAAATAAAAGTCAAAGTACATAGTAAAATAATGCTTGACTGTAAAAAAGGAATGATTGTATAGTAATATTTATAATCTAATATCATTATAAAATCATGCAAATATGATGTCCTAAAAATTAAAATATGCATATACGAAACATCTATTAACTATTACTAAAACACTCAAACTCGATCCCCGAATCCGAATTAGTCTAAAGAGTGAACCGGGTGGAACAACAAAAAATTAACTATTATTAAAACAAACATGCTGGCATCATTAAAAAATACATGTCAACTTTTAATGAATTTTTTTCCCGCCGTCACTATTTTTTACATCATCATTTGTTTTTTCTCTATTTTTTCTTCCTAAGTTCTTCTGACCAAATAGTCAACATGGCACTTATATAAAATCTACGTGCCTACTGTTTTCAAGTAATTTTCTTAACCTCATTTTATAGGGGACGTCAGCAACCTAATCATCTATGTACATTACCACTACATCTTATTGGTCTATCTTATTTTGTTTATTGAATTTCTTCTTATTGGTCTATCTTATTTTGTTTTGAATTTCACGTATTTATTTGCATTATTATGAGAATGATTTAATAGCTATCAATTTTTTGTTCCACGTTAAAGGAATAACCAATTGTGCTAGCTTGTATTTTTTTTCTTACACGGTAAGGTCAACTGGGTCCCACTCAAAGGCTTCTATCACAGGAAGCTTGGTTGGCAATACCCAAAGGGAGTAGGAAATGAGATTTGTGTCTAAAGAGAATCAGACCTCGCACCTCAAGGATGCGAGACAATATATGGGCCACTGCTCCAATAGGTCTTTCTCATTGTGCTACCTTGTATGAGACTATTGACAATTAACAATAACAAAGACGGAAAACAAGTAACAACGAAAATGTTTATAGAGGTACAACACAAATTCTTATGTGCACCCTAGTCCATCTAGAATAGATGGGCCACTTATTAAAATGCACCCATATGTACAAATAAAAAGCAGAATTTCTCTTCACTTCTTCTTCTTCCTTCTTCTACTTCTTGCCATCTTTACTTTTTTTTTTTGTTAATATGTTGTTTCCCTCTTTGCAAAATCTGTCTATCTTTTTTTGAAAAAAAAATCTAATCTCTATTTATTTCTTTCTCGATTTTAATTCATTCTTTTTTTTTCAAATTCTTATTTTTCTCTCTCCTCTGTTTTTTTTTTCCATTGACTTTTGCATTTAACGTGATGGAAATTGTTGATATTTCTGAAGAGATTAATCCAGGTTAGTTAATTATTATGAATTCATTGTGAGCAATATTAATTTATTTTTGATTTTGAGATGAATTTGTGGATGAAGTTATTGTTTTAATATTTATTGAATTGTTAAAACTAATTTGATCGATTTCAATTCGTATTCATTATGATCGATTTTAATTTGTAATTCATTATGATCGATTAATTGATATTTTTTATTGTTCTTATTAATTTGATGGATTAATTTGGTAAAAAATTTGAACGTCACAAATTTTGAATGTTTAGTAAAAAATTCTGAACAGTTGCGAATTTTGAACATTTAGTAAATAAAATCTGAACTGAATATTGAAAATTTTGAACATTTAGTAAAAATATCTGAACAATCGTAATGTACCACGCCTATGCATTTGAACATTAAGTAAATAAAAAAACCAACTATTGCAAATTTTGAACATTTAGTAAAAAAGATCCGAACTAAACATCGAAAATTTTAAACATTTAGTAAAAATATCTGAACAATCGCAATGTACCACGCCTATGCATTTGAACATTAAGTAAATAGAAAAATCAACTATTATATTGCAAATTTTGAACATTTAGTAGAAAAGATCCGAACTGAACATCGACAATTTTGAACATTTATTAAAAATACTACATCGCAATGTACCACACATAAACTTTTGAACATTTAGTAAAAAAAATTGAACGATTGCAAATTTTGAACATTTAGTAAAAAATCCGAACATCACAAATTTTGAACATTTAGTAAAAATATATGAACAATCGCAATGTATCACGCCTTTACTTTTGAACATTTAGTAAAAAAAATCTTAACAATTGCAAATTTTGAACGTTTAGTAAAAAAAATCCGAACATTGCAAATTTTGAACATTTAGTAAAAATGTCTGAACAACCGTAATGCACCACTACACTCCTTGAAATTGATCTGATTAACTTCAACAATTCATCATCATCACTACATGTAGAATAATTTGTCGAGTTTTTAAAAATTTCAGTGAAGATAGTCAAATTACTACTCTTAACTCAAATTACTACTCTTAAATTTAATTGTATGTAAATAACTTAAGAATTTTGCATAAATTTTTGTACTTTGTACGAAATTTAAACGAATTTAAGTGTTGTTTACACAAATTAACTTTTTCCGAAGAATCTTGTTGAGCATGAGCTTCCATGGTTGATTTTAGTTTTTTTAGTGAGAGAAAAAATAGAGAGATGAGAGAGAAGGGATATGATGCCTTGAGGTGAAATGTTGCAGTTTTTTTGGGTAAATCAATTACATGGGTTAGTCTCTGATGTAATCATGTAGGTTGTTTTCAAGCGTGCAGTGTTGGGCCTGGTCTAGCTATTGTAGCAGCACCAGGGTCCATAGTAGTAATTATTTATGGCTAGACTATAGTTTAGGCAATATACCCTACACCCCCAATGAAACACATCGTTTCATTCCTACCCCCTACCCCCACTCCCTACTTCCTACCCCACTACATACCCCACGTGGCCACGTCACCACACTCCCCAAACAAAAACCGCCAATAACTTCCACACCCCACCCATATATATATATTAAAAAAATAAATTTGAAAACCAATATTCATTTACTCCCTCATTTTCTCTCTCCATTTTCTCACTCTTCATCTTCTTTCATTTCCTCTCTCATCATTTCTCACCATTTTCGCTACAAACCTGCAAAAATTAGTGAATTAATCGTACAAAATGTCCGACATTAGAGTTGCACAATCGCAACAAAGTTCAACAAGTAGTAAGCAAAAATCTAAAGAGTAAGTTATTTGCATGTTTAAATTATAAATAATTGCAAAAAATTTCAACGAAACCCTTTTTTTTTTTTTTTTGCGATGATGTTTTAGGAAAACAGTTGATAATCCTGGAGTTCAAGAAGTATCAAAGTAAGTATTACTATTAATTTTCGAAATATAAGCATAATTTTATTTACAATTGCTCATATTGAAACAATTTATTGTTTCAATTAAATTAAAGAATGAATGAATAAACAAAACCATTTCTGAGACAATAATAAAATAAAATTACGCAAATCTAACCACAATTTTTATTATAGTGGTCTAAATACTATACAGAATATAATGTCTACAACAGTGAAGTATAATAAACAATTACAAAACACTATATGTTCAAATGGACAAAATGATGAGAGAGAAAATGAGCATATACTTTATAGATCTGTGTAATATAATGAACAATTAAAAAACATTATATGTTCATATTTAATTTTATGTTGCATATGTACATTCATGTGTATACATATGTTCAAAATTTGTAGTGCACAGTGCAAGTTATATACACCAGATACATATACTTTCTAGATCTGTAAAATATAATGAACATTTACACAACACTATATGTTCAAATTTATATTTATGTTATTTATGTACATATATGTGTATACATATGTTCAAATTTATAGTGAAAACTTCAAGTTATAAAGTGCAAACTTAAAGTATTATACCCCATATACATATACTGTCTTGATCTGTAAAATATATTGAACATTTACACAACACTATATGTTCAAATTTATATTTATGTTATTTATGTACATATATGTATATACATATGCTCAAATTTAAAGTGCAAACTTCAATTTATAAAGTGCAAAATTAAAGTATTATACCCCATATACATATATCTGTGAAATATAATGAACATTTACAAAACATTATATGTTCATATTTACATTTATGTTATATATGTACATATTTGTGTATACATATGTTTAAAATTTTTAATGCAAACTTCAAGTTATATACACCAGATACATAAACTTTTTAGATATGTGAAATATAATTAACATTTACAAAACACTATATGTTCAAGTTCATATTTATGTTAGATCTGTGCATATATGTCTATAAATTTTGTTCTTTGTTGCAATTATAATGTTCATTTCTAAATACTATTTTTTACATTTGTAAAATTTACAATGATCATGTCAATTTTTATAAATTAAAAATTTCAATTTACATTATAGTGATGTACCATTTAAAGTGATACACATGATGCAATTTGAGAATGGAAATCCTTATCTTATAATTCATGAAAGAACAAAATTTTCTATAGATAACAAATTGGATAGAAATGAATTTATAAAAAAATGGGAACCATATTAGAAGACAACCTACATCCCATGTAAGTTCATGCACTTACAAATACTCATATATGTGATATTTAATGTACAATCATTTAGTTTTATACATAATCTCATAATTGAAATAATTTTTAAAATTTTAGTGAACCAAAAAAGTTGAAAGTGAAATTTATAATGTCAAGATCAAGGTCAGAGACAAATCTATCAATGAGGTATAAATACTTCATAAAAATTCCATAATTTAATTTTTATAATCTCTCATAATCATTGTTTTATATATTGACATTTAAAAACTTTTCAGTGAACAAGAGAAGGCAATTTCAAAAGCTGAATATACATCAACAAAACCAGGGTATATTGACATTTAATTTTAAATGTTCTATATTTCAGTAAATTTAATGTTCATTTTAATAATACTTGATAATCATTTTCAATTAACTAATTCTCACGCAAAAACAATTGAAGAAATCCCACAAGAGGTTGAACCTGCAGTAGAAGATAATCTTGCAGCAGATAATGAGCCACAAGTAGAAGATGATCCTGCAACAGAGGATGTGCCTGCAGCAAAGGATGTACACCCACCTACAACAGAAAATCAGCTGATAGTAGGAGATACACATTCATACATAATTAGAAAGTCAGAACATATAAAGTAATTAAATGTTCTTATTGAACTTTTACATTATCAATAACCATATATTATTAACATATATTGACAGGAAAAAGAAAGTGTCAACTCAGTAAATACTCAAAAATCTAACGAACAAAAGGAAGATTACAGAACATGTTGAAAAATCTACTACTGCTGTTAAAAATGCCCCTGTTGTGCTGATGTTGAACCTTCAAAGACCCTTGCTACAAAGAATTTACCTGCAAGTTCTATTGCTGAAACACAAAAGGACACTACTACAAGTTCAACTATTGCAACAGGAAAAATCCATGCTGCTAATGAACCACAAATAGGTAATGTACATATTTATTAAATTAAATGTTCATTTCCATTTATAAAATAACATTGATATTGCAAATGTTCACTAAACTATTTGAAAATGATCAAAATATATAGGTGCTCCCAAAAAATTAGATATTGGAGATATTAAGATTGAGGATGAAATAGAGGATGAATTAGAAAGAGAAAGAAAAGAACAATTAGAGCATGAAAAGGAGATGACAAGAATATTGAGAGGTTTAAAACCTGATGAGGACACAAGTTTGTCTCAAAAGAGTGAAGATTCAACTCAAAATACAAAGCAACCAAGGAGGAAAATGGTTGCAAGGAAAAATCAGAATAAAAAAGAAGATGAACAATCATCATCAATAAGAACAAGAAGTAAATCTCAAGGTAAAATAAAATGTATATTTATGAATATAACAGTGATCATATTACATGTATTTTTAGATCTATACTAATATAAAATAAATACGTTAATAATTATTATTTACAAATGTTAAAATGCCTAACATATCAGCTATAGCAACAACAGCTGGAGCAATTGTTGAAAAACAACTAGCACCATAACACCCAAAAAACCAGGGCGTCCTCGTGCTCTAACTGCAGTTACTGAAAAACCTACTAAAACAGCACCAAGAAAACTAGGGCATCCTCGTGCTACAACTACAGTTGCTGACAAACCTCTTGAAACAACACCAAGAAAACCGGGGCGTCCTAAAGCTGAAGTTGCTGAGAAAACTGCAAAACAACAGCAAAAAAAATCAAATCTCCCTACTGCAAGTTCTGCTGTTGCAGAAAAGAAATTCAGTCTAAAGGAGGCCAAAAAGATTATGTACATATGTAAAAAAATATATATTCAAATATAAATTAGCAATTATACTTACTTAAAAATGTTCATTAACCATATTATAAATGTGCAAATGTGTAGGTGGTCAGAAGAGACCAGCTGCATCAACCAAAGGCCCTGTGAAGAAAAGAAAAATCATTGATCAAGTTCTTTATGATGAACCATCTGAGGAGGAATATGAAGAAGATGATACTGATATTGGAACAAATGCCCCTGGTGTAAGTTCTACACCTGCAGAAAAGAATATTGAACCAAAAGGAGGCCAAAAAGGTAATGTACATATATATAACAATAAATGTTCAATTACAATTTAGCAGTTACACCTACTTAAAAATGTTCATTTATCATATTGTAATTTAATGTCTAAGTGGTCAGAAGAGGCCAGCTGCATCAGCCAAAGGCCCTGTGAAGAAAACAAAAGTCATTGATGAAGTACCTTCTGATGAACCATCAAAGGACGAAGAGGAAGAAGATAGTACTGATAGTGGAGAAGACAATTAGGATCCTCCTTATAATGTTGAAAAAGAAAAAGATGAGGAAAATGAAGAAATGGAAGAATTGGAGGAAAAGAAAACAAAACTGAAAAAACCAAAGGTTGAAGAAAAAAGAATGGTGTTGTATGAGAGAGAACCAATAAAGAAGATTGTGAATAAAAAAGAAAGAAAAAAAACCTAAAGTTGCATTGGTTAAAAAAGAAGAAGGTGATGAAGAAAGGACTATAGAAGAGGAAAAAACAATTACAAGAGGAGGACATGTGAAATTCATGCAATGGGTTAAGAACATGAATGAAACACAAAAGGAAATGGTACATGAAATAGGGCTGGGGCCATTGTTGGACATATGACTACCTCAGCTTGACAAACAGTTCAGCCACTGGGTTTTAGACAGTTTTGAAGTGAAGCAATTTAGATTGAAGTGGAAGATGTGAGGATTGTTTATGGTTTGCGAATGGGAGATATTCCCATTGTTGAAGCAAAATCTGACAAGGCTAGTGAAAAATTTGGTTTGTTCATTAAAAAGTGGAGACAAAAATGGCAAGGCAAAACACCATCTGTGAACCAAATTATTTCTCAATATACAAATGATAAATTCAAAACCCAAAGGCCAGCAGAGGAAGATTTTATCACTAACTTTCTGGTTGTTGTAGTGAATTCCTTGATGAAGTGTATTTCAAACAACCAATGCCATTTTAAGTTTCTGTTTTCTATGATGGACAAAGAAAAAATAAAGAACTTAAATTGGTGTCAGTATGCTTTTGACTCTCTCATCAGCTGTCATGTTACATGGAGAAAGAATGGAAGCAAGGGATTTTACAATGGACCACTGCAATTTCTGATGGTAAGTTTACTAAAAACAATACTGAATTATTACATGTTCATTTACATAACATAAAATGTTCATTAACAAAATGTTAAATAACTATTTGACAAAAAAATTTAATCTAAAAAATCAAATGTTCATTTCTGTTATACTAATTGAACACTTATAATAATGACTTTGTTGCAGTTGTTCTACTTTGATAGAGTTCAAAGATTAAACAAAAAACAACCAAGAACAATTCCAATAATATCTTTTTGGACAAGGGATATGGAACTTGAAAGGATAAAAACAGAAAACGAGTTGAATTATGGATATGGAAAAGTCCTTCCAAGAATAGAAGAAAAACCTGAAGAAAATCCTAAGGTATATAAATGTTCATTCATAACTAATGAAATGGTCAATTTTAAAAAATAAAATGTCTTATTCAAATGTTTATATGTTCTATAAATGACATGTCTTTATGAACGAATTTGTGTATTTGGTTAATGAAGTTGGTGCATCTTTGGCTAAACTTTCTACCAAATTGGTTAAAGCAAAATAAATCTTCTCTAAAAACCAATTGGTGAAGAAAGTAGGTGAAGTGTTGGGAAAGATGGCACGAGAACAATCAATTCTCAGCCAAGATGAAGAAATATATGGGTCAGAGGATTTTTTTAATGTCATTGCACAAATTAAGAGGGGCCTTATAGAGGCAAGCAAGGCAGAAAAAAGGAATGAAGGAAAGGAGAAGGAATATAATATAAGAAAAGCATTTAGTTTGGGCTTGAACTTGACTCCCTCGACTCCAACAAATGGTAAATATATTACTTGAAACTTCAGTAACTAATTAATACATTAAAAACTTTTATTAAGTTTAAATTTCTTTGATCACAGAAGCACAAATTAATCTTGGAGCAACAACTGATGCAATTATTCCTTCTATGGAAGTACAAAGTAAGAAACTTCTATATAATAAATGTATGCTAAATATAATGAATATTCATTTACACTAATAATTTATTATATATTAACCAGCAGAAAAAGTTGAAGGTTCAACTTCAGAAAAACCTCAAGATGGAGGAATTTCAAAAGAAGGTAAAATGTTCACTTATATAGTATCAAATGTACATATTAATCTTTAATAATATTAAATTTTTGTATGATTTAAAGCAATAGGCAAAGGAGAAGGTTCAAAATCAGCAGCAACAGAAGAAAATATTGAAGGAATTTTAAAGAATGGTACAATGCTCTCTTATAAAAACACATATAATCATATTCATAAATACAATGTTCATTTATAATTATAACATTTTTTTTACAGCATCTAGTTCAAAAAATGATGTAAAGAGTGATGATCCCAAAACACCATCTGAAATGGGAACTGAAAGCAGAGAAGCTACTTATGATTTTTCTAACATCTTAAAATCCCCAGCATGTCCAACCATTGAAAATGTGTTGGATGACTCAAACAAGAAAGGAGGAAGCAAGGGATAAAATTTGAAGATCTGTCTTTTTAAGAATTATGTAATTTTGATGGACATGTAGTTTAAAAGAAGAAATGTAATTACTTTGGACAATTATGGTTATGTAGTTAGTAATGGACATGTAGTATTATTTTGGACAATTATGTACTTTATATATATTAATTTAAGTGTGTTAGTAATATTCTAAGTGTTAATGATTTATGATATTGTTTTAAAAGGAAATAATTTTAATTTTATTTCTCTCTTCAATACTAACCATGATTGATATTTCAGAGAACAACAGGAGAAATATAAATTTGCTACAAATGTCAAGGATAGGTAAATGATCATTACATAAATATATATATGCTCTTTTTTATTAAACTAAATAATCATTTATAACATATGTTATATTTAGTGAGTCAAAGAAGGATTCAAAAAAAGAAGAAGTAGAGAAGATTCAAATTGCCAAAAACATAACAAATCAAAGGTAAATATTCATTTTATCTATATAAAGGAATAATGTTCATTTTATCAATAAATTAAATGATCATTTACGGTTCACAATGTATTTATTGACAGAGAAAAGACTTTGGAAAGCAAAAAGTCAGACAAACCTGAGAAAGAAAAAATTCAGATTGATGAAAAGGAAAAAGAAAAAAGGTATACATTTTAATTTACAAATATTTGTTCATTATATTAAAGTTCATATTTAAATTAGTAAATGTTCAAATTAACTCTAAACTATGTCCCATGAAAACAAAAGACCACAGAGGGAGACCCAAAATATTCCTCTTGCTTTCCGATCTCCGTACATGATCAAATACAAGGATTTGTTGAAAGATGAAGAAACAATGAACAAACTTGTAACTGACTTTTCTTTTAGCGGAAAAGATCAAAGGTAAAAATAATTTACTATCATGAAAATTATAACATTATATTTGTTGTATAAACATATAATTTTAAAAATGTAAATTTTGCAGTGAGCTACTATATTACGATGGATTGAATTTGATCAATAGGGGAGAAATGAAAACTCTTGAAGGTGATACAGAAGTAATTAATAATGTGATTGATTCATGGGCCACGATACTGAATCAAAAAAGCTCAAAAAACAAGATCTACTTCTCAACATTTCCACATGTAAGTTTCAATTTTAATGGAATATATATACATTTTTACTATACAAAATGATCATTTTCATTATAATTATATAATATTTTAAAATGATCATTTTCATAATATATATATGTACATTGTTAACTATATTAAACTGATCATTTTCATTATACTAAATGGTCAATATTATATATTAAAATAATCATTTGCATTGTTTGCAGCAAATTATTTATGCCAATACAGTTTCTCCAGAAGGATCAACAATGGAGTTTAGAATTGAATACTTCAGAGAGAGAATAAACAATAAGTTGAGGTTATACAAAATCAAAAGCATTGTTGGATATCAACAGGTATTAATAAAATATATGCATTAATAATATGTTCATTTACAATAACGAAAGTATATAATAATATAGCAAATTATGTACATATTTTTTTTCCAGTGGCCATATATAGACATTTCTATCTACTATGCATTGATCATGTCAATGACACAATGCATATCATTGACAACAGAAAACTACCACAACATCAAACAATTGTCACAAAGTACGAAAACCAACCACAATTGGTGGTAAGTATAATTATTACTTTTTCTAGTTATAAAAAATACATTTATGGAATATCTTTTAATAATTATTTATATATAAGTTGCAGTTAAAAGGATATGCTGAATATATGAAGAAATTGGGATATGAAGATGCAGATTCTATTGAGAAACATAAAGTGGTATTGCGAAAAATGAAGTGGAGAAGCAATGAAGATCACACAAATTGCGGAGTTACATAATGAAACATATGAAAAACTTTCACTTGTGATCCAAATGAAGAATGGATTTGTGACTTAAAAGCAAACAATGTAAGTAAATTTCAACAAACAATATGAAAAAACTTTAAAATCAGTTAGTAAGACATAATGATCATTTGTGTAATAATTAATGTTCATATCTATAATGGAAAATTTTCTGAATCAGGTAAACCAAATCAGAAAGCTCAGAGTACAATACACTGCTCAACTAATGCTGAATGAAGGAAACAAGCAGTCTCAGAATAATAGAAGAGCAGCAAGAAGATTTACAACAGCTTAATGCAAAATGTTCACATATAGAAAATTATATGTTCATACATGTTTGATGATATATATATATATATATCTTCTTTTGTAAAGATTGTTCAGGTATAAACAAAATTTATTAAGTTTTTAATTTTGAAGTTTTTAATTTTGTGCTCAATACATGTTTCATGATATTCAAGTTTTACATAATTAGTCCAACATTCCACCTTAAAATTGCAAATTTTCTATAAATGATCATTATCAAATAATATAATAATCAAATTTGATAATTATAAAATAAAATGATCATTTTTAAATAAAAATGATAAAACTAATGACTATTTACAAAATTAAATGATCACTTACACATACTAAAGAATCACAATTAGAAAGCTAAAAATAGTTTTAAACAAAAAGGTTCAAATAACAATTTAAATCAAAAATAAAAACAACTTGAAGCAACAAGCAACTTGAATCTCTTTAAAGTTGAGACAATTAAAAATATTAAGAATTGTATAGTAATTTACTCTCCTATTTCCCATTTGTAGCCAATCTCTTAGCCACACTTGTATAAAAAAAAATCTAATAACCTATCATATTTAGTTGAAATCTGTGGAGAACCGCCTTGAGTACTTCTTCGAACAGTAGGAGCATCATGAACATTTCTTGAAACACTAGGAGAAACTTGAACATTCCAAGAACCGCCTTGAATACTTATTGGAACATTAGGAACATCATGGATATTTCTTGAAACATTAAAATCAGCTTGAACATTCCGAAAACCTCCTTGAATACTTCTTGGAACATTAGGAGCAGCTTGAGAATTCCTTGAAACAGTAGGATGAACTTGACCATTTCTTGAAGCTTTTGGAGGCTTCTGAACAACTCTAGAAATTTTAGAAGGAGCTTGGGCTTTGGTCTGAGCATGCACAACTGTGACAAAATGTACATTTCTTGGTTTCTTTGCTGGAAATTGAGCATTATTTGGAACATTTTCAACATCTTGAGCAATTGCAACTCCTTCATGAACATCAATATTTTTACCCAGACGATCAAAATCAAAACACTTAATGAACACATACAAGAAACTTAATAAACTTATACAAAAATAAAAGGTAGATAAATATTATTTCACCTTCACAATAGAGGATATGTCTGGATCAACAGTAAAATTTGATTGCATAGAATTTTCTCCATATTCCTGATAATATTATAAGCACAAATTAAAATAACTAAAATGTACAATTAGAATAAATAAATAATCATTTATATAATACCTGTTCAAAGTCATTTGATACACTATCATCTGAAGAAGAAAGGATATCTTCTACAACAACTGATTTTTTATTACCAACCTTGAAAATAATAATAAAAAAAAACTTAATTAAAATTAGTAAAAATAAATAAAAACAAAAATTAAATAAAAAAAATTAAATTGTGGATTTTTAATCACAATTAACTCATTCGGATCTGTAAAAGAATTAGCATAGGAGATAGGACACCCATTCTCATCCAATTCCTGAGGTAAAACAAAAATGCTCAATTCTTGAACATAAATAATCAATAACAAAAACACTAATATTCATTATTACCTGAACAACTGCTTGACCTTTAAATATTTTATAAGGAGTGTATACTGACTTTTCTTCATCCACTGACCCCTGGCTTTATTGTAAGCCTTCTCTAAATTACTCTTAGGCCTATAATTCCTCTCACCGGTAGGCCTTGTTTTGGCGGATTCTTAACTTCATGATCAACAATTTCAATACCTTTAACCGGTTCACCAAAATCAATAACCCCTATAACACTCTCAATCTTTTCTTTTAAAAGATTAAAAAAATATTCAACCTCAGCTCTAGCATTTAAAGAATGTTGACAACTTGTAACCAACTTAACAAATTTCCTTAGTGTTTGTGACCTTCAAATATTTGTGGATACTACATTAGACTTCAACGTCGGTTCATCAAGACGATGACTACACATAGCAGCCTTAGTCCACCTCTTACATAGATACTCATCTGGAATCTTATGAACGCAGTTTATGTGATATATCCGAAGAGCATGAGAACAAAGCAAACCCATCTCACTAAACAGCATGCATGTACAACATATTGCATGTGTTTCTTTATTAAAAACAACCTCATGCTTGATTATGTCTTTCCCAGGTCTCCACAAATGATAACTATATTCAGGAAAATTCAAACCAGCATCGTTATGATCACAAGCAGTACCCTTAATGAACTCTTCCTCAAAAAGCACATAAGCTTGAATTGTATACAATGATCTAGCATGAACAAGAATCCCAATGTATGCAAAGGCCAAATGACGATTACTTCTTATTGTATTATAATCTCTCCCTTTTTCCTTACTTCTCCACTTTTAAACCACATCAAGAAACACTTGATAGAAATCACATAAACCTTGTGTCTTGTTAAGCCTTTGAGAAACTGATTTATTAGTTGTCTCACTACGTTGAGAAGAGAGAACACCTCCAGACCAATGTTGCTTTGAAAAAGCTGGACACCACTTCTCTTTAATCTTATACAAATCACTTAACCAATCAAACTTTGCACAGTCATATTTCATCAACATTCTGTATACAGGACATGAACATTAAGAATATCAATAATGATCATTACAAATAAACATGTATAAACCACTAAATGATCATATCCTATAAACAAATATAAAAATTATAAAATAGCAGAATGAAGTACCTTTTCCAATAATGCTCAAATTCAGCTGGAGTTTCACAGTACTTCAGCAAATAACCAAATAAATCAGTGAAACCATCCAAAGCTCTCAATGCCCCAATGTGTTTCTTGGAATTTTGTTTAATATGCCAAACACATAATCTATGATGAACACTTGAAGGAAAAATATTTCGTATACCAGCTGCAATTGCTTGAGCTTGATCAGTCATTATTGTAATAGGAAATTTCCTTCCCATAGAAGTTAAAAAAGTATCAAATAACCACTCAAATGATTCTGTTCTTTCATTAAGTACAAATCCCATGCCAAACATAACATTATTTGCATGATGATTCATACTAACAAATGGAGCACAAATCATCCCATATTTGTTAGTCCTATAAGTAGTATCAAAGACTAACAAATCACCAAAATAATGATAATCTCTCATCATCCTTCCCTCTCTCCAAAAAAAAACTAACCAATGCACCATTTTCATCTTGTTCAAAGTCATAATAGAAATCTGCTTCATCAATTTGTCTTTTTGCAAAAAATTTGATTAGTTGATTGTTGTCCCCTCCCTCAAGTTGAGCTCTCTTTTCAGCCAAAATAGCATTATAAGCATTAGGAGCTGTAAAACAAAGGTTTGGAGACCCTCCAACCTCCTTCTTCAAAGCTCTCAAAGAATAAGAAACTTTAACTCCACTCAATCTAAGTGTAGAAATGAAATTAATGTGTTCCTTAGAAATATCCCTTTGAGACCTTATTAAATGTCTCTTGTCAAGAGGAATCATTTCATGATTATGGACCATTTCATGTCTTGTACATGTATATACACCTAACCGATCAATACTAAACTGAATAAAAGCTAAGCAACCAGCCTTATATCAATTCTCTCATAGGATCTTTTATTCCTACACTTATCATCTTTAAAACCCTCATTAGTACAAACAAATCTTTTCATGGAAAATAAATTATCTCTTTGCCTCTTACCTTTTCCAATTCTAATTCCAAAGCCCTTTCTAAAAGCATATTCATTAAATAATTCATAAGCCACATCTTCAGAAGGAAATTGCTTCCCAAAAAATTCAGAAGTATTTGCTTCTTGAAAAATAATAGCATCCTTTTTTTCCACTGCAATTTAAAAAAAATAACAAATGAACACATACAATAGCAATAATATTCAATTACATTAAATAATATTATAAATAACAAAACAATAAACACATGTAAAATGTTAATGTTTATATATCTTTACATAAATGAACATATTCTTAAATGATAATGAAACATATAAATGAACATTTATAATTACATACAAAATTATAAATTATATTTACTACACATTTAAACATAAATGAACATATAATAAGACATAAATGAACACTACTTTTATATGACGCGAAACAATAATGAAATCAATTGAATAGAAAATTTTATAAACTATACATATTCATTAAAACTGGAAAAAAAAAAATCAATAAAATAACAACATTACAATTAAAAACAATAAAATCAAAACAATACAACCAAAACTATAAATTAAAAAAATTACATAAATAACAATGAGATCACAAATTATACTCCAGCATTATATAAGTTATAATGCATACAATTAGCAATAACAATTACCAAAACTATCCGATCCAAAATTATAATCGAGCATAATATAAGATAAAGTTCAAACAATAAGCAAAACTATGAAATCAACAATTAAAATTGAACAATTACATACGAAAAACAGAGCATAATCAAATCCATTAATTGAATGACAAATTACTCACATTCATTCGTAAACGATTCGAGTAAACCAACTCCAGGAGGAAAAATAGAATCACACTCACGATCAAACGCAATTGAGCTTGAATCACACTCACGATCGAACGCAATTGAGCTAGAAAAATCCATGGAAGCAGAGAGAAAAAATTTGGGGAAAAATAAAAAATGTAGGAGAGAGAAAATGAAATCAGAAATATACGAATGAAAAAAATAGAGGAAATTGGGTTAGAAAAATCATTACATAGTTGCTTGAATACAAAGTTAACGAAAATATAAAAAAAAGGGGTACAAAATGAAGAAGATAAAAAACGACGTAGTTTCATTGGGGGTGTAGGGAAAGTTCACTAAACTAGAGTCTGGCAAATTTTAAGATGCACCATGGTGCACCTAGAAATAGGTGCACCACGCCTATATTTTTGAACAATTAGTAAAAAAATCTGGACAATTGCAAATTGTGAACATGTAGTAAAACCATCTGAACATCGCAATTTTGAACATTTAGTTAAAAAATCTGAACAATTGCAATGCATCATGCCTATACTTTTGAACATTTAGTAAAAAAAAATCTGAACAATCGATAATTTTAAACATTTAGTTAAAAAATCTGAACATCGCCATTTTTGAACATTTAGTAAAAAAATCTGAACAATCGCAATGCAGCACGCCTATAATTTTGAACTTTTAGTAAAAAAATATGAACAATAACAAATTTTGAACATTTAGTAAAAAAAATCTGAACAATCGCAAATTTTGAATTATTACGAGTAAGACAAATTTTGAACTAACTCGTAATAATTCAATAGTTTTGTAATATAAACTAACATTTAATGTAAACAAAATGAACATTTCTTAATAAAATATGAACATAAAAATTACTTTGCATGTTTATGTTTAATTATTGTGACGTGTTCATATTTTTTTTTACTAAATGTTCATTTTTTGTAAAATGTTCAGTTTTTTTTTACTAAATGTTCAAAAGTATATTCGTGGTGCTTAGGCGCACCATGATGCATATAATACTAATTGCTAGAGTCTAGGGAAAAATTTGTAGACTAATTGGAGGTATAATGTCCTGAAAGATACGACAAATTTTAAGATGCACCATGGTGCACCTATTTCTAGGTGCACCACGCCTATACTTTTGAACAATCAGTAAAAAAATCTGAACAATTGCAAATTTTGAACATATAGTAAAAACATCTGAACATCGCAAATTTTGAACATTTAGTTAAAAAATCTGAACAATTGCAATGCATCATGCCTATACTTTTGAACATTTAGTAAAAGAAATATGAACAATCAAGAATTTTGAACATTTAGTTAAAAAATCTGAACATCACAATTTAGAACATTTAGTAAAAAAATCTGAACAATCGCAATGCACCACGCCTATAATTTTGAAATTTTAATAAGAAAATATGAACAATAAAAGATTTTGAACATTTAGTAAAAAAATCTGAACAATCGCAAATTTTGAATTATTACAAGTCAAACAAATTTTGAACTGATTCGTAATAATTCAATAGTTTTTTAATATAAACTGAACATTTAATGTATACAAAATGAACATTTCTTGATAAAATATGAACATAAAAATTGCATGTTTATGTTCAATTTTTGTGACGTGTTCATATTCTTTTTGCTAAATGTTCACTTTTCGTAAAATGTTCAAATTTTTTTACTAAATATTTAAAAGTATAGTCGTGGTGCACATAATACTAATTGGAAAGATACGGCCCACAAACCCAGATTACACAGGCCCAAGCCAAATAAATCCTCAAGCCCAGACTCGACCGTTCAGATTTCAAATTCAAACAAATTAAAACTTTTCCTAATCATTTTTCATTCAATCCCTAACTCTCAAAATCTCATTCAATGATTCAAACTCCAAGAACCCAAAAAAATCCACCATGAAAACTGTGCTTCTCTCTCCAAAATCTCTCCAACCCATATCCATGGAAGACAACAGATCCAACTTCCAAGATGAAAGAGAAACCAATTACTTCCCAGATTGCCGCAAAGACGCCAATTGTACCTGCAAAATGTGTTTAGATAGTATCACTGCTACCTTAGATCTTATGTCAATGAGTGTTCAAAGAAGCTCTCTTACTAAGCTTTCGGCTTCGAAACCGGTAGTCGATATAACCCCGGTTTCAATTGACCCTACTCTTCTTTCTACTCCAATTTCCAAAACTCCTCCAATTGCTGATGTTGCATCGTCGAAGACAGTTGTTCGATCAACAGCAAAAACGGTTGAATTGAAGATTGTTGAGCCGAAGAAGAGGAAATTTGGGTTGGGATGGAAGTTTTTGAGGTGGGTTTTGTTGATTGGGTTGATTCTAGGGTTGGAATTCGGGTTTTCTTGGGGGGTTATTCGGGTTTTACGGCCCAGATTATCAGGGGAGATTTTGAGAGATATTGTTGAAGAATCTTCTGGGGTTGTGAATTTGAGTGACAGATTGATTTTGATTCAGAAAAAAATGAATGATTTTGTTGATGGTACTGTATCAAGCTGCAATCTTGGCGATTCTTCTTGGGAAATTAATCAGGTGAACAATGATTTCATATCTTAAATATTGCAAATTATATTCATTGACCCGTTGTTAATAGTGACAATCTTTTTCCAGACATTCTAATAATAGTATAAGCGACTGTTAATTGTCGAACAACAATAATGTATACATGTCAATCATGTGATAGACTTGAGAAGTTTTATGATATAATGTATAAATGAATGATAAATGTCAATCATGTCACAGACTGTTAATTGTCGAACAACAATAATGTATACATGTCAATCATGTCATAAACAAATGACCAATTTATGATATTGATTTAATAAAATATGCTGTATATTTTCAGAATGGCCTGATCTCAATGTCATATTGCACATTGTACAAATCTGCAGCAGAAGAAGTGTTGATATGGGGGTGGCCTCTGCAGACAGCTGGTCTTTTAACAGCCGAGTTTTCGTCACGATCATTCAAGGTCTTGTCTGGCAGAATTACTGAGGTGAGTGAGTCAGGTTAAGACAGACTAATATATATATATATATATATATATATATATATATATATATATATATATATATATATATATATATATATATATCCAAATTACCTGCTTTTATGAATAATTAATTGAGCTAAGATTATATGTTTGAATAATATGTGGTCATTTTACAAAGTAAATATCATGTTAATCCTGTAAACTTTGAGGTTTTGAGTAAGAGTATTCAACTTTTTGATGAGGAACTAAAGATACTAAACTTGAAATCAAATCCAAAAATTTTGCTTATGGGCTTGTTAGACTGCTGCTGTTTTCTGAAGTATACTTATTCTGTTCATTTAACAGTGGCCTGAAGGCAAGATCATTTATACTGTTCGAGAGGCGAACACGACATGGATTTTAAGAAAATGGAGTGCTTCTGTTGTGCAATTTGAACCAAATACTTGGATAATTGAGTATAGCAGAAATTCTGTTTAAGAAAATCCAAGTATTTTGATGGGTGCTGTTGAATTCACCAAGTTCAGGGTAATGAAACTGATGCTAAGAATGAAACAGAAGGTTTGGCTATTGCTGTCTGACTTCAGATTCTACACTACTTCAACGGTAGAAGCTTCTGGTCCTAGCATCCCAACATGAATGAATAAGTACACCTTTGCGGCTTTCGAAGCTTATTGTATATCTCTCATGTTTTTATAGGAAGATTATGGAGCTAGAAATTGTTGAATGTTGATAACTCTTCAACTGTATATAATGGATTTTGTCATGACTAGTAGAGTAGCTGAAGTAATACAAATTTTTGCCTATACCCCGAGGTAAGTAGAGCTGGCTACACCCCCGCTCCTTCCTAATGACGTCATAATGTTTTTTTAGTTCTGAATCACTGAAAATGTTCACTTATTTATTATTAAATGTTTATTTATTTAAAATAATTATTAAATTATTAATTATTCTAATACGATATGAAATATTCAAATTATTATATTTTTGTTTCTAGATGACTATTTATAGTAGTACCAAGGAAAAAGAAAAAGTTTATTCCTTTCTTAATAAAATCAAATGACATTGTATACCACCAAAAATTGAGCAATTGGATATTAAATTAATGTACAATACAATTCAAACACAATAAACTTCTCGATCCAAATTGAAAAATTCAAGCTTGTGATTTTGGTTCATGCTGTTTGGCGACTCCATGCCTTCTTGGTTTCCTTCTTTTTGTCATCTTCCTTTTTTTCCTTGCTATAAAGCAGTCTAACTCACTACATGCATGATTTTTTTTAACCAAAAAAAATATATTGTATTAGATTTGAGCAAGAATAAATGTTGAAAATGAACTAATTTTTATTTGAATATAAACATGGATAAGTATAAAAATTGACATGATCGATATGAAAATTAACATCTATTAAAATATAAATGAACATATAATAATATATTAATGAATATATATTAGTGTGGAATTGATCATCTATTAATATGAAAATGAACAACTATTAATACATTATTTACATAACTCAATATGGATATGAACATCTATTGATATATACATGAACATATATTAATTTGAAAATTACCATTAAAGATAATAATTGATGAACATATACACAAAGTATAAATACGTAACTCTTGAAGCTATATCAATATGTATATGATTGATCATATATTCATATGAGTAATTAAAAAGCATATATTGAAATTTAAAATTGTAATGAACATGGAATATTTGAAAAAGATGACAAAAACATGAACATTTTATGAAAATTTTAATAATTGTATGCTAATATGTAAAGTTGTGAATGACCATATACTATTATGTGATTGAACATCTACCAAAATAAAGAGCTATACCCAGTTAATTCTCCAGATAAGAGGTATAATTGTCTTTTCAAGTACCGCCTGAGGGGTATATGCATCTTTTTATATACTAGTTGAGGGGTACATGTGTAATTTCCTCACCAAACAATAAAAGCAAGTTGCAAACAGTAAATGGACAGCTCACCAAAAGTACTGAATAAATGACCCTACTTTTTCAATATATTTACAAAAATGCCATCAGATTAACAAAAATTTGTTTATCTAGCAGATTAACTTGTATTTTCCCCAAAATAAAAACAAACATTTATCAAAATATTTTTCCACTCCAAACTATGATAATGAATGAACATTACGTGAATGACTATGTACTAATAGACATTTATAGTGCTGTCAAATTTTAAACCGAAACCGTTTAACTGCCCGAAACCCACCGACCCAAATGAGAACCGAACCGATTAAAAACCGATTTTTTTAAAACCGAAAACCGACCCGAACCGTATTTTAGTAAACCCAAAACCGAATCGACCCGAATAATGTTAAACTGTATAAGAACCGAACCCGTTTACAAACCGAACCGAATATAAACCGAATTGAAAGAAAACCGAACCGAAAAAGAACCGAACCGTATCTAACCCGAAACCGGTTCCAACCCGAAACCGTTTAAACTGGCAAAAAAAAACCGCTTACACCGAACCGTTAGCAAACTGCTACCCGTTTGCACCGAACCATTTAAAAACCGAACTAGTTATAAACCAAACCGTTTATGAACCAAACCGCTTCTAAATCGAACCATTTACAAACTTTTTTATATAATTAAATGGATTTTTTTTACGGGGATATAATTAAATGGATTAAATATTAAAAATCTTAGAATATTTTTTTAAAAATAGCAAGGCAAATCATTCATTAAGGTCTTAAGGATAATCAGTGTTCACAAACAAGAGCAAAACAAGCAGGCTCAGGCCCTGCCTCAAACTATTAGCAACACTACTGCCTCTAGTCATGTATACATTTGAGGTGATGAAACCAAATGAACAAAAATTAAAGCTTGTAATATTAAGTACCAAGGCTTGGCTCAAGGCGTAATAAATAAAATTAATTCACAGAGACTATTAAGCATATGATTACATTGATTCTGTGAGTAATAATGAAATAAAGATGGGAGTGTGCTAGTGACATGAATATACTATTATGCTATGTTTTAATTCAGATTCAACTATAATTTAGTAAACTTGAAATGGAATCGATATGAATAACGTTAAAGTGGTTAAACAATCGAAGAACCGAACCAGTTATAAACTGAACCGAAAAAGAACCGAACAATATAAAACTGAACCGAAAAAGAACTGAACCAGTTATAAACTGAACCAAAAAAGAACCGAACTGTTTCTAACCCGAAACCGTTTCCAACCCGAAACTGTTTTAACCGGGATAAAAACCGTTTACACCGCACCGTTAACAAACCGCAACCCGTCTGCACCGAACCGTTTACTACTCGGACTGTTTACAACGCGAACCGAATTAAAACCGCTTAAGAATAAACCGAAATCGAATCGAACCGATAACTATTTAAACCGAACCAAAACCGACCCGTGAAACAATTAAACCGATTCCAAACCGACCCGATTAAATACCGAACCGATTTCAAACGGAACCGAAACCTAACTGTCAAACCGTTTTAACAGTGCTAGACATTTATATATAAATGAACTTTTATATATAAATAAACTTTTATACTCCCTCCACATTCAATTATCAGCAACATTTGCCACAAATAGGTGCTACCTATTATCTGCAACAAATTTTTTTCTTTCCCTTTTTAGTAAATTTTATACAATAGAATGACCACCTTACCCTTACTTTATTTTTTAAACTTTGTTTAACATCTTATAGTTACACTTACTTACCAACTAATTACCACCTTATCCCAACCCAACCCTGCCTACCACCACCCCAACCACCAGCCCAGACGAAACCAGAGCACCACCCCAACCGCGACTATACCCCATCGCCGCGCCAATCTCCGACCACAACCTAGCTCGCCGCCCCATTCTCCGACCAAACCCCATCGCACCCTGGACCAGACCCCATCGCACCCTAGACTAGACCCCACTACTCCACCACAACCACTAATCAGAGTTCGTGGTTTTTGCGGTGGGTTTCGTGGCTAGACTTGGGGTCGTGGCTTGGGCGGCGATTTCGATTCAAGACCTAGGATTGTGGGTTGGGGGTGGTTTAGATTTAAGATATGGGGTCGTGGGTTGGGCGATCGGTTTCGATTCAAGACCTGGGGTTGAGGGTTTCGTGGTGGGTGTCGGCGGTCTAAGTAAGTGGGGCTGGTGCGTGAGTGGGGGTTGCGTGAATGGGAATGCGAGGTGGTTTGAGTTCGTTGGTTTTGCGTCCGTCGATGGGGGTTGCGTGGTGGTTTCAGTGGTCTGAGGTCGGTGGTTCTGCGTGAGTGGTGAGGGTTGCGTGGGTGTCGATCGGTGTTTCGTGGGGTTGCGTGGTGGGGGTTGTGTGGGTGTGGGTGTTGGATTAATTATCCCTTTCCTTTCCTCTTAATTAATTTTCAATAATCATGCTTAAGAAATTTTGCCTAGGAGTCCGTAAAAAGTACCATTGTTGCAGATAATTGAAACCGGAGGGAGTTTTATTTATCTATTAATATGTTAATGACAATATACTAATATATAAATGAACATTTATTAAAATAAAAATGAACATTCATTAAACAAAATCACTACGAACTAAATTTATTAATTCTTACATTTCTCCAGAATCTTCGTTTTTCTTCTCTGAAATTGTTTCCTTTGTTCTGCAATAAATAAATAAATTATTGATTTAATTTACTAGTTTTTGAACAAAAATTACTAGAACTATACTATTATACTTACATTGGTACATTTTCCATGGTTGATTTTTCAAATATGTTCTTGAAATACAATCGCAACAAAAAATTAGTAAAACCCAAGATTTATACTCTTTTCCGTTCCAAATTTGAAAAAATAAATAAATTACTCTTTTCAAATTTCGCCTTTGTTTTGATGAATTTTGAAGTGATTGAACAAATCTTGTGATACTTTGTGATAATTTGTAATAATTTTGCCATTACAACTTTAAATGAGAGAGAAAATGGCTGAAAAATGGGTGAGGAGAGAAAAAATGGCTAACAAATAGTTGAGGAGGGAGAAAATAGCTTTAGATATGGGCGAGGAGAGAGAAAATATAAATGGAGGTTTTTATTTATTTATTTATTTTAATATATATATATTGGGGGTAAAATCAATTAGTATGTAGTGGCAAGTGGATATGGAGGTAGGGGATGGGGGTGTATGTAGAGCTCCCTACTCTAGGGTGTAGGGGGATAGATGGTTTTTGTTAAAACAATTGCAAACAGGTCCGGCTCTGGACATGTTTTTTTCTCACCCACACATCAGGGCTCCAAAAATTCATCCTAAATCTTTGACTTTGTCTTTTAATTTCCAAATAAAAATTAAAATGATTATGAAGATCTAATTAAGGATTTTGCTTCAAAAAAGGTTAGAAAAATGACATTTTTTAAATAAAAAGTTTTTATTTGTTGTTTTTAGGTCTATAATTTGTAGTACTGTACTAAAAAAATCATTTTTTAAACGAAAAAAGTCATTTTATAATATTAATATTTTTGAACCTTTTAAAAATAGTCCTTTAAAAATTTAAGAGTCTAATTTTTATAGTTTGAACAGGGCCACTGAATTGCCGAAGACGACCCTAATTGCAAATTTAAGTACGAGTACTTTTTTATCTTTAGTTTGACACATTAAACGAATGATCTTATGATCTACAGTCTAAACAATAGAATCCACTATTGCAAGTTTGAGAACAAGCCTATGCAAAAAATGCCTCCATAACCGGGTCAATTAAACCATACTAACCAACTGCCCTATGTTTAATTTTCTAACTCTTCTGTTTAACAAGATCCCACGTGAATATATTTTACCGTATCCATAAATCACCAAAGCAGTCAAAATGTAGTGTGAAAATAGCGTATAAGTTAAACAGCGTCAACTAAAAAATATGGAGTAAGTATTTCTTACGAGAAAAAATTTAATACTTATTTTTTTTATAAATTTTTTTTTTGGACCCTATGAATTCTGAGGCCTTGTGTTATTGGGTTGTCTTCACAACGAAAAATAATGAAAATCACATATTAAGACGAACTTAATTACATCTCATTTGATAAACCAATGCCTCGTTTGGTTGCATATGGGAATAAAATATCCATAGGAAGTTAAAATGTTTGGGAAGTTATAATTCTTAGGAATTACTAAAATCATACTTGGTTGACAATCTTGACATAACGACAATTGTATTTTCCATGAATTAACTTTCTAGGTTTTGTTTGGTTAATTTTATGTAGTTCTTAAGTATTTCTACAATAGAAATTTGAGATACATGAATGGAGGAGCCACTCATCTGGTCAAACTGAGTCCTCCAAACTAAGAAAGTTAGTTAACTGCCTTAGGAAGTGATCTCGAGAAAGCCCCTCCGATTGTCAAGTCAATCATTCATTTAGAGAGGGAAAGTTTGTAAAGAGAGAGAATAAGGAGAAAACTAATTACCCGTCAATTATGTGCTAATTATTATTTATAGGAGAGAATTAATTGATTGATTAGGGTTTATGGTCATTCTAGGTCGTATTAGGCATGGTTAGGCAGTATTAGGTAGGTGTAGACACCCAAATGTGTCTCCCCAAAACCAAACCCAGTGATGAATATCTTTCATGTCATTTGATTATCGAACGAAACAAAAGTGTGAAAAGTCTAGTGATGAGGATGTTTTTATTAAAATATCTTTTCTTTCTATTTTAGAAAATATTTCTTTTCTTACCTTATTTATGAAAAACGTGCATTCTAGTTTAATTTTGTCCATGATAAGGGTCCAATAATAGTGTAGTTGGATAGGGCTTGAAAAGACCTTTCCAACGATATATTATAACCCCAATTCCGATGAGTAATGAGGAAGTTATGGCCAAAATACTAAACTGGGCCCGGTTTGGTTTTTATATGCGGCCCAATGATATAGAGGAGGGCCTATTATTAATTATCATTCCTAAAGCTATTAGGATTAATTATAGTATTATAGAATATTCTAGAAGGTTCTCTTAAATTCTAATGGAGTTAGGATTGATAATTATGTTTCAAAGAGTTTGAAACTGAATAAAACTACTCCTTTTTGGAATCCTTGTTTTGTACGAAGTGGAATATATTCAGATTTTATTTTCGTGCCTCATAATCTTTATCCAAATTTTATATGGTTGGATAGATCTTGAAATTATCTTTCCAATGATGTATTAAATATTAAATCCGAGCAATAACAAAAAATATATGAATGGAATACAAAACTCTATCCAAAACTGACACCCTTCCACCATTTCGGCCATATCTTTTTATCTAAAAAATATTTTAATTTGATTCTAATTGTGCTGGAAACTAGAATTTAAGAGCTTTTCAACAACATATTATATAACTTATTTGGACTTCTGGATCAAAAGATATGATAAAAACAAAATCCGCAAAAACTATTTTGCAGCGCCGGACGCCTAGCCTAGCGTCTTGCCAGACCTGGCGTCTGGTGCCAGACTTAGCAATTGGCGCTGCACTCAGCGTTTGGCGACACGCGTGTGTTTGACGCTGCGATCGTGTTTTATTCTTTTCAAAACTCTGATTTGTTTTTTTATCATATCCGGCTGATTTTCTCTATAAATAGCCTCCTTAAACCTCCGTTTTCCATCATCAATTCTCTAATTCTCTCTTTCACCAACTCTCATAAAGAATCTCTTGATTACTCTATCTCTTTTCTAAACCAACCTTTTCAAACAAAATTCCGCATTCACAAGATCTAGACACACCTAGCATTGTTCGAAGTTGCCTTCGCCCTAGACGTGAAAGGTTTTAATTTCTGAGGGTTTGGTCCCAAATCTCTCTTTCATTTATTTAATTTAATTGTTTGGTTTTATTATTTTCCTTGAAGTTACTAACGCGTGTATTTTGTTATTAGAAAGAGATACGAGGCATCCAAGTAAGTGCTTTAATTGATTTTATTGATATTATGATTTAGAAATCATGCTTAGATTGTTATTTTGATTCCTAGTATCATGTTAGGATATTTTGATCTTCCTAGTATTATGTTAGGATGATTTTCTTAATTCAATCTTTAGAATGAAAAAAATAAGTTCCTAGTATTATGTTTAGGGTAACAACTATAATTTCTAATATCAAATATGACAATTGTGATTCATGTGATGCTTCCTATTCTCTTCCTAATATTCAAGTTAGTATCATGTTAGGGTTAAAGCTTTGATTTTTATTGCTTAGGAACATGCTAGGGTTTGTTATTAATCTTGTTAGTATCATGCTTAGGATTTTGCTATTATGCTCTAACATGATTATGATTTTTATGATGATTATGGTTATTATTGTTATTATGATTATTATGTTGCTTGATATTTATTATTGTTATTGCTTGATCACGCCTTTTATGCATGTTTAAAGGGAATTAATACTTGTAATCACGTTTATTAAGATAATTAATAATCTTGTTTAAGGTTAATTTGATTATAATTCAAGTGATCGCCAATAATATATTTATTTGTGCATTAATATTCAACCAACATAGATAAACAGGTTTAGGGTTAATCCTAATAATTGCATGTTAGTCAAAAAGCGCACATGAATACGATCAGAATAAAGTAGAGGCTTATTATTAGGGTAGGTTCAATCACTTTTAGGTTGGATTTGTACCGTCATCCCCGAACTACCATTTATGGTTCCAGACCTATTGGAGTTGACGATCTCCTGGATCGTTAAGGGGTGTAACCTTCACCCTATGAACGGTTTACAAGTTCCTAAAACTTGTTGGCGACTCTTTTGCTCTATCTTCCTTCCCTTTGGATGCCACCGTACTTTAGTGTATGATCACAGTGGGGTTCAAGTTTGGGGTAATGCTTGAAATATTCTCTACAGTAAGCCTGTTCACGAATCAAATATCCGACCAATTTCGGTTTTCCTGAATACTCGAATATAAGAAACTAATATCAAAATCCGATCCGAAAATTTTGGTATCCAATATTTGAATATTCAAAATATTCAGACCAGATGCTTCAGATATCCATAATATCTACAACATATTTTAACAAAATCATAGTGTTTTGCAATTAAAATTATCATCAAAATATATTAATACTATTACAATAAGTTAAGAATTCATGTACAATTTTATATGAACAATTTAAAAAATTTATACTATTTCTGATTCGTATTTTATGGAACTTTGGTGTATTATTTGTGAGATATAAAAAATTCCAAAGTTGCATATAATACGAACTAGAGTTAATATATATTTCATTATTTTAGCCTTTATTTTCGGATTTCGGATATTCAAAAATTAGAAAATCAATATCCAATTACGCATCCAATATCCGCTTTTTTGGATCGGATATCCGAATTAAAATGAAAACTCGTATCAAATATCCAAAAATTCTGATTGGTTGCGGATTAGATTTTTGAGTTCTCGGATAGTTTTGTACAAGCTTAGTATAAGGGTGTCTTGAGATACGTGTCATGGTTGTTTTTGAAATATTCTTGGTCTAGGGTGTATCCAAGGGACATTATGGTTATTTCAATACTAGTTTTGTGCCCGCACGATGCCCCACATACCCATTTTAGAGAGTGTACTTATTTATGGACAATAATATTATAGTTTCTGTTGTGTCCTAATTTTTAGTAGCTTTTGACCTTTTCAATTTCACTGACAAAATCATAAACATATACCTAGTACAAAAAATTTTACAACCGATTATGAAGACTATTTGATTCAAATGCTATGATGGTAAACCAATGGTAGACTAAAATTCGTGGCCATATTTATAATTACATGGTTATTCTTATAGGAGTAAACTTCTATTGTTAATTGGATATTCATATAATTGTAATATGTGGTGTGTTGCTATAAGTAAAATACTATTGTCATTAAAAAGTCATAAATTATTTTATGTATATTTTTTTATTCCTAAACAAATCTATCCAATCTAATCTAAAGTGGAATCTAATCTTATCATTCTATACAATAATTTTATTTTAAAAAATTTATCCAAAAATCGCTTATTTAGCATTACATGTGTCGCAATAATACATATTTATCTTCTACGTGGCTCGACACTTGGCGGAAAAATAAATTCCAGTTGACATTGTCTCGTGGCCTGGCTGCGAGTCCGACTTTATATATTAGTGATATAATTTTTTATAGATTTGGGCCCCTCCCCTAACTTGTATAATTACAACTTGTTTTTTTTACAATTTTTTTATGGGCAATAAAGTAACATCCAAAAAAATATGTAGGAAGCTAATTTCCATTTTTTTTAAGAATTCTAATTTACTAAGGTAGGGTGGGGTAAAATAAAGGAAAAATGGAAACTAATATTCTCACCTTTGTCATTTATACTCGAAACAATCCCACCTTTGAATAATCTCAAAACAATCCCACCTTTAACCCTTATCTTCTCAAAACAAACCTTTTTTTACCTTAAACCTGTTGTACAGGTTATTTATTTTTTTGTTTATTTATTCTTTATTCTCTCTCTTCCCACTTCACCATCTTCTTCTTTGGATAACTTACCATGACTACCACCTACCCTCCATGACCACCACCTAATCACCATGCAACCACATTGCAACCATAAAATCCAAACCATTTTGCCCCCACTGAATCGAACCGAACCTCCATGATGGTTGATGGCTCCTTCCCAAAAACCTCACCGACCAGACGAACTGATGCCCCTACCCTGAAACTCCTAAACTAGAACCTTACCCACCCTTGAACTGGCGAAAACCCACCACCTCCACTAAACAAAACCTTACTGAAATCTCTCACTCACAAAGGCATGCATTAACCATCTCCACACTCATCCCTTCCCACCAGATTCCCACGCCGTTGAACCAAATCCCTACCCCCAATAGACCCCAAAAACAGACGTATCTTACCAAAAACCCCACCCTAGTTCGAAGCCCACTGCAGTAGACTGAACCCCATCTCATTTTCGAAACACTTACGCATCGAACCGAAGTCCAACCCCTGCAGGCACCTCCACCGTTTCTATTGTGGGAAAAGGAATGGGAGCCGCTGTCTGATGAGCGTCATTTATGACACTCAAAAGAATAAGATTTAGGTTCTTTTTCTATATTTTCTTTCTTTATTTTCATATAATTTCCTTAGTTTTCTTTTATTTTCCATTTTAATAACTCTTTTCGGTTTTCGATTAGTTTTTACAAGTTTTTCATATTTTCAGTTCTTAATCCGTAGTTTTTGTTTAGTTTTATTTTATTTTGTTTTCTACTCATTTATTGGCGTCTTTTATAGGTGATTGTTTGGGATCGAGTTGTGTGTTTCAAGTCCATTTGCAAGTTTAAGTTGTCGCACTCCCGTGATTGGACTCTCATTAATTTTGGTGATGAACACGCAAAATTTGAGCATTTAGGGCTGCCTTGCTAACGGGCATCACATGAGTTTGACGCTTGAGAGCGCAGCCGAGCTCACCGCACAACAAGTCACTTCACCTCCACACGCCAACCCGAAAACCGACAAAAACAATAATAAGAAGCTATTTCACCTACTCCCACAACAAACTCCGGCAACCCACACACCTCCAGCCACAACAACCACCAACACCCACATCATGGACTTCCCCTGCTCCCCTGTTCCACCATAAACCTCAACTTCTGCTTTGCGACCAGTCACAACCACCAATTACCTCCAATCACCACCTCCAACTGCATCGTAGAACAGCCGCACAAATCAGCCACTTGTCACGTGCCAACTACATTGCCCTAGTCACGCACCGTGCGCCACCTGCTTATAGTCAGTCGTAAGACGAGTTAGGATTTCTCCCTTGGCACTAACTCCTTGTGCCCACATAGCACAACCCTTAATGCTGATCAAATAAGTTTTCTAGCACGTCCCCTTGGCGCTAACAAGTCCCCTTAGTTGAACTAAGCACTCACCCTTAGTGCCTTAGTCCGGATTTACGACTAAGTGTCGTAGACAATTGAGCACACAAGCTATCACCCTTGCTAGTATGCCCGATCACTCGCTTGGCACCCTCGTGCCTTAGTTTTCCTCACACTCTCTAAGTGTTAGAAGGAAAGGGTTGAATTGCAAGAGAACACAAGTGCTTATGGAAGGCTTTTTGTATTACTATCAACTTGAATTTACAAATGATGCCTTGGAGCCTATTTAGTACTCCTCCCTACTTACAAGCTATCTCTAGAACGTTCCTAACCAACTCAAATGGAGGGTTCTAGACTACAATAATCTAGAGTGTTCCCACCTCCTTAGGAACTACATACATGGAGGTTTCTACATCCTTCCCTAGCTAGAATGTTCAAGACAACCTTAGAACATTCTAGAACGTACAATACTTATGTACATGGATAGAATACCCTAAACACTTCCACTATGTAAATGAAGACCCTTGAATATTCTAGATACATCCCCTCTAGAATACTTTTTCAAAAGAACCTCGTAGATAGCTCCGGAACATTCTAGAAGCTTCCCGCATTTTCCGTGCAACCTGATGCAGAAACTTATATTTTGGTACCTTGTCTCGGAAAACCAACACCGCTATCGTCTTCCTTGACCCAAAATACGGTGGATCCCCAAATTTGGGCCCATTTGGACTTCATTTGGGTCTCCAAATGACCCATTATTGCGTTACTGTCACTTGGGTGTTTATTAGGAAAATACACAAGGTGCTTAAGAAAGGTTTTTAGGGGGGAGTGCTTACCTGGGCACCAAGGGCAATCCCCCTAGCCACGATCATGCCCTGTTGCCTAGTAACCCAATTGACGCCCATGGTTGGTAAGGGAGATGATCCGTGACATTCTCCCCCACCCAAATTCTTGCCGACCTCGGCAAGATCGCCCGTTGGAGTACGTGCCTGCGACCCGGTCTAGCGCACCACTGAACCCTTGGATGCTTCCGTGCGCCGCTGCCCTGTCCCTCCTATTGACTTCACACTTGAGCCTTGTTGTCCCACCACTTGGAACACCTTGTTTCCTTATCCCTAGCATCGTTGCTGCCTTGGTCCTCCCATGGACCGCATCTTGACACCTTTGCCTCGGCGCCCACCAAGCTTACAAGGCTGAGACCCTCACATCCCGCTCTTTGAGTTGAGAGATCTTGATCCCTATCTCGCTCCCCTTTGATGTGATGGTTATCATGCCATCACTCACTCGAAAAGGTAGGACCTTGTGCAAGAATTCCATGCCTAGCACCACGTCCTCATCATCAATATCGACCACCAAGAAGTTGACCTTTCCCTTCCACTTCCCCAAGAGGACTTGGACTCCCCACGCCCTACCATACACCGGCATGGCCTTTGAATTGATGGCCTTCATCTTGCCATCGACCCTTGTGAACTTCACCCCTAAGGCTTTGGCTTCCTTCTCAGCCAAGAAATTGTGCGACGCTTCCGTGTCCACAAGCAGCCTTGTCGGTACCTTGTTCACTTCCCCTTTGACAACCATAAAGCTACTCCCTTGCTTGATGCCCGTCCCATCAGTTGTTGAGGATGCCTCACCCTTGGGTACACCGACCTCAGCACTCGTAGCATTGAGGAGCTTCATGCGGGCTAGCTGGGCCTTCTCCCCTAGGACCATTGCCCCCATACTCATCTTCGGAGCTGGCTCCTCCTCTCTTACGATCATGGCATTCAACTTTTGCCGCCGCGGGCAAATCCTTGCTAAATGCGGACCCTCACAAAGGAAACACTTGAAAGGCCTTGAGGGCTTACCTCCGTCTCGCTCGTCCCCCCTTGGACTCCCACTTGGACTTGGCCTTGTCCTTTCCATGATCCGCATACTTGGCCTTTAGATGCGATGCCTCCTCATCCTCCTGGTCGCCTTCCTCGACCCTTTTTCCCGTGTCCCTTCTCGATTCCTTCGGTATCTCGATCAAGGACTCCGCCACGGCTATTGCCTCAGCAAGTGTCTTCATGTTCCTTCGTTCAACCTCTTGCTGAGCCCATCGTTGTAGACCTCTAGTGAAGTAAATGAGTTGGTTCTCCTCTGATAGATCATCGATCTCAAGCATTAGGGATGTGAATTGCCTGATGTACTCCTTGATGGTGCTAGTGTGCTTCAAGTCACATAGCTTCATCATGGAGACCTTCTTGGCATTCTCTGGATAGAATTGACGCTTGAAATATCTCTTGAACTCGTCCCATGTGCTAATGGAACAAGTCCCCTTCTTGATGTCCAACTCGCGACGCCTCCACCAAAGGACAACATCCTCACCCAAGTACGTTGTGGTGGTGTTGATCTTTGATGCATTTTCATCCAGTTTCATTGCGTCAAATTACCTCTCGACGCCCCATAGGAAGTTGTCAATCTCTCGAGCGTCCTACTTCCCATGGTATTTTTGTGGCTTTGGGACCTCCATCTTTGGCCCCTTTTGGATAGTGACACTTCCGGTCACTGCTGCCTTCTTACATAAAATGACATCCTCCTTCACTGACTCCACCTCGGCTCGGATGTCCCTTAGTTTCCCAAGAAACTCCTCCTTAAGTTTCGCGACCTCCTCGTGAATCGTTGCTAACGCGCTATTGATGAGCCTAAGAGTCTCGTTCCTCAGGTCTTGGGTGGCAGTGCGTGCGACCTCCACTTTTACTTTGAGCTCCTCCACGGAGTCTGAGAGTTGCGTGATATCATCATGCATGTCGGCCACAGTACACTTTACCCTCATGAGGCGGGGTTCCAACTCAGAAGGCAAGGTTCTAGGCACTCATCGTTCCCTCGACGGTTCCCTCGTGCCCTTCTTTTTAGACCTCCTTGTTGCTTCCTCTTCCCCTTGCACAACTTGGCTCGCCGGAACCTCTTTGTCGCCAGCTATACTTATATCCACAATAAGAATGAAGCGACTTACCTTTGTTGCCTAGTGTCACGGTCCGGGAGTTTGGACCTCGAAACGTGCTGCGCGCTCTAGCCTTTTGGCGGCAAGAACGCTAGCCTTGAGCGGAAGAGGGGCTTGTGAGCACAAAGCAACACAAGAAGGAAGTTAAATCAAAGGAGCAATCACGTCTATTTGGGCGACGGAGTGCGGGTGTTCGGGGCTTGTGACGGCCGATACTTCAAGGCGGGCACAATTAATGCATCAAGTTGATTTGGAGGGGAGCTATTATGCAATTAAGACACAATATCAATAAAGGTCTAAAAACTAACAAGCATAAAAGCAAAGTAACACTTGGTAGAAGGCAAGATTTCATTAATCATTCACCCTCTAAAGAGCTTTAAATAGCATACAAGGAGAATCCCTAGTGAACACTGAACTGACAGTAACACAATAATAGGACCTCAAGCTAAGAAAACATAAACTAAACTCTAAGAAAGAATCTAAAGGGAATCTAATACATCAAAAGGAAATGGATTCTAACATCCTCCCCCACTTAAGCTGTCGACGACCTCGTTGACTTTTAAGAGTTATAATCAAAATTAGAAAATCCTAAACTATCTCAAGTTTTTGATGCGCCGTTGATGCGGCTGACTTCTTGTATCTTTGCTGACTCTTGAGCTGGATCTTCTTTATTGACGAGGAGCTTGTCTCTGGAGTTTCTCGGCTCGAACATCTTGTTGAGAGCTTCATCTTTAAATTTCCTCCTGGGAGTGGTGTCTGTTGAATTCTAGGGGAGAGCTGCTTCCATGATCATCTGTGGGGAGCTGCTTCCTTGAGACTGTGGTGGTGAACTTCAATTTGTGGTTGGTGCCTCTTGGGTGACCATTGTTTCTTTGATCCCCTACACGTGCCCGACGTTATTTGCTCGACCACTGTTTTCCATCTCTCTTGGGAGGTTCTTCTTTGGTGTCTCTTTGGTGTCTCTGGGCTCGTCGCTCTTTGCTTCGAACCGGGTGTCTGATTTCGATTTTTGCGGGGGTGCATCTAGGATGTTGCCAATTCATTGGTCTTCATCTCCTGCTTCTCTAAGTCTCTGGTGCGATCTTGTTTCTTCGATGTTGCCTTCTTCTCTGGCTCCATCACTCGCATTGCCGAAAGATATCGGACTTTTGGTTCTTCTTCAGGTGCTATCATTCTTATAGCACCCATGCGGCGTATGGACCCCATCCTGTATGTGGGATCCTCATCACTGCTAGTCACTTTTTGACCATCCTGGACGAACATGGATGACAATCTCTTTTGGATCTTGTCAAGCTCGCCTTTATGTTCGCAATCCCACCATTTGTGTGGACAAAGTATGCAGTTTATCGCCCTTGTGTTTTATGAGGATGCGCCGCCTTTTGAGTTTCCAGAGTCGAGAGAGATAGATGTTGATCTCTGGAAATCACCTCCTCCACTTATTCTATGATAAGTGATGGTGTTGGAAGATACTCGAGAGTCATTTTCCGTACCCTTTGGAGAGTTTGGAGACGGACTGTAGGAGCATGTTGATGTCCCACTTGAATCATTCTCGATTTGACGACCCTTTCCGACTGAGTAGTCCATCAATCTCTCAGCAACACACATAGCACCAGCGAGGGTATCAATATTCTGCCTTAAATCTCTCGCTGTGCCCATTCCTTTAACCCATTGACAAAGTTGAACACACGATATTTCTCATTCGTGTCTGTGATGTCCAACATTATCGCCGAGTATTCCTTGACATAGTTGTGAAGAGAGCCCTTTTGGCGGCACTCTTGCAACTTCATCCGCGCAACAAATGCTGTGTTGACGAGGTAGAATTGTTCTTTGAGTTCCTCCTTGAACTCCGCCCATGTGTCGATCTTAATCCTTCTCGCTTCGATGTCGGCGTGCTTGGTGCGCCATCAAAGATTGGCATCGTCGGACAAGTACATGATGGTAGCATCCACCTTCTGATCGTCACTCAGTTGACATATTCGGAAGTATTGCTCCATATCGAAGAGGAAGTTATCAACTTCTTTAGCAACTCTAGCGCCACTGTAGTCGCGAGGTTGGGGCGGCTTGATCTTCACCGCACCAACCCCATGTGCGTCTCTGCCCATAGTGCGCATTATGGTAGCACATTTCTCAAGTGCTTCATCGGCTTTTCCTTGAACAAATTGCAATTGTTCACGGAGAGTATCTCTATCTTTCCATTTCACATTATGCTCGGCTTGCTCACGCACAATGACTTGTAGCTGGGACCACTCGTCCACTTTTGTCTAGAGCCAACCGAGTCTTTCCTCTATAAATTACATCTTCGTGTAGCCCTCCTTGGTGCCTACACGGGTTGCTTGCGACGAGGTTTGGGCCTCGGCTCTGATACCAACTGTCACGGTCCGGGAGTTTGGACCCCAAAACGTGCGGCGCGCTCTAGCCTTTTGGCGGCAAGAACGCTAGCCTTGAGTGGAAGAGGGGCTTGTGAGCACAAAGTAATACAATCGCGCAATTAAATCAAAGGAGCACTCGCGTCTATTTGGGTGACGGAGTGCGGGTGGTCGGGGCTTGTGACGATCAATACTTCAAGGCGGGCACAAGCGGGTCCGAACCACGAGTTCTTAATGCATCAAGTTGGTTTGGAGGGGAGCTATTATGCAAGTAAGACACAATATCTATAAAGGTCTAACAACAAACAAGCATAAAAGAAAAGCAACACTTGGTAGAAGGCTCAAGATTTCATTAATCATTCACCCTCTAAAGAGGTTTAAATAACATACAAGGAGAATCCCTAGTGAACAATGAACTGATAGTAACACAATAATGGGACCTCAAGCTAAGAAAACATAAACTAAACTCTAAGAAAGCATCTGAAGGGAATCTAATACATCAAAAGGAGTTGGATGCTAACACCTAGCTACCGTCCCTTCGTAGCTTAGAACAACAACGCCTTGAATTTACGACATCGATCCCACACGACAATCGTAACCTTGCTCTGATACCACCTGTCATGTGCCGACTACATTGCCCTAGTCACGTACCGTGCGCCACCCGCTTACAGTCCGTCGTAAGACGAGTCAGGCTTTCTCCCTTGGCACTAACTCCTTGTGCCCACGTATCACAACCCTTTGTGCTAATCAAATAAGTTTGCTAGCACGTCCCCTTGGTGCTAACAAGTCCCCTTAGTTGAACTAAGCACTCACCCTTAGTGCCTTAGTCCGGATTTACGACTAAGTGTCGTAGACAATTGAGCACACAAGCTATCACCATTGCTAGTATGCCCGATCACTCGCTTGGCACCCTCGTGCCTTAGTTTTCCTCACACTCTCTAAGTGTTAGAAGGAAAGGGTTGAATTGCAAGAGAACACAAGTGCTTATGGAAGGCTTTTTGTATTACTATCAACTTGAATTTACAAATGATGCCTTGGAGCCTATTTATAGTGCTCCTCCCCACTTACAAGCTATGTCTAGAACATTCCTAACCTCCTCAAATGGAGGGTTCTAGACTACAATAACCTAGAGTGTACCCACCTCCTTAGGAACTACTTACATGGAGGTTTCCACATCCTTCCTTAGCTAGAATGTTCAAGACAACCCTAAAACATTCTAGAACGCACAACACTTATGTACATGTATAGAAGACCCTAGACACTTCTACTATGTACATGAATATCCTTGAATATTCTAGAGACATCTCCTCTAGAATACTCCTTCAAAAGAACCTCGTAGATAACTCCGGAACATTCTAGAAGATTCCCGCGTTTTCCAGGCTACCTGCTTCACAAACTTGTATTTTGGGACCTTGTATCGAAAATCCGACACCACCATCGTCTTCCTTGACCTAAAATACGGTGGACCCCCAAATTTGGGCCCATTTAGACTTCATTTGGGTGTCAAAATGACCCGTTATTGCGTTACTGTCACTTGGGTGTTCACTAGGAAAATACACAAGGTGTTAAATAAAGCTCTTTAGGGGGAATGCTTACCTGGGCACCAAGGGCAAGCCCCCTAGCCACGATCATGCCCTGTTGCCTAGTGACCCAAATGACGCCTATGGTTGGTAAGGGAGATGATCCGTGACATTCTCTCCCACCCAAATTCTTGCCGACCTCGGCAAGATCGCCCGTTGGAGTACGTGCCTGCGACCCGATGTAGCGCACCACTCGACCCTTGGATGCTTCTATACGCCGCTGACCCGTCCCTCCTATTGACTCCACACTTGAGCCTTGTTGTCCCACCACTTGGAACACCTTGATGCCTTGTCCCTAGCATCGTTGCTGCCTTGATCCTCCCATAGACCGCATCTTGACGCCTTTGCCTCGGCGCCCACCAAGCTTTCAAGGCTGAGACCCTCACGTCCCGCTCCTTGAGTTGAGAGAGCTTGATCCCTATCTCGCTCCCCTTTGATGTGATGGTTATCATGCCATCACTCACTTGAAAAGGTAGGACCTTGTGCAAGAACTCCATGCCTAGCATCACGTCCTCATCATCAATATCGACCACCAAGAAGTTGACCTTTCCCTTCCACTTCCCCAAGTGGACTGGGACTTCCCACGCCCTACCATACATCGGCATGGCCTTTGAATTGATGGCCTTCATCTCACCATCGACCCTTATGAACTTAACCCCTAAGGCTTTGTGTCACGGTCCGAGAGTTTTGACACCGGATCGTGCGGCGCGCACTTGTCTATTAGCGACAAGGACGCAAGCCTAGAATAAGGGAGGTTCGTAAGAACACAGCAACACGGACCAATGGTATCTTAAGAAAGCACTCGTCAATCACGGGTGCTGAATCGGGGCTTATGACAGCCAATACTTCGAAGCGGGCACAAGCGGAATCGACTAGATGAAGGCGTCTTTTGAGGGTAGCTTGGTTTGGTGGGGATGCTTTAAAACAAGGTAAGCACAATATCTATAAAGGCTTAAACAACACATAAGTCTTAAAATAAATAGCAACGGGGTAGAGAGCTTAGATTGAATAACCATTCGCTCCCTAAAGAGCTTTATATTGAATAAGTAGAGAATTACAAGTGGACGTTGAAATGACAGTAAAGCAATAATTTTCCCTAGAGCCTAGAAAGTAAAAAGAAAGACTTAAGAGACATTACATAAAGGAAAATACAAAGAAAAGGGAAGGGGATACATAGAGAAAGAGGCAGATTCTAACATCCTCCCCCACTTAAGTCGTCGACGACCTCGTCGACTTACAAACAAACTTACACTCAAAAGAAAAAATAAATAGTAGCTTCATCCTTCGGTTGCTGGGGATGTTCTCGTCCTGGTTCTGATGTTGGCGCGGTTGCTGTTGTTGCGGCTATCGTCTTCTGCATCTGGATGATATGGTTTGAGGCGACTAACGTGGTAGACTGGGTGTATCCTCATCCACGTAGGCGGTTTAACCTTGTAAGCATTCTTCCCAATCCGTTTCGTGATGCGGATGGGGCCTTCATATTTTCTAATCAGCCGACGATCCCTTCCTCGAAGAAACTTGAGTTGCTCTGGTAGGAATTTTACCATCACCATGTCCCCTACACTAAATTCCAACGACCTTCTGTTCTGGTCGGCCCACTTCTTCATTCTCTTCGATGCTTGCTCTAAGTAAGCTCGAGCAACTTCCATGTTTTGCTACCATTCTCTCTTGAACTCTCATACTTCGCGGCTCCGCCCCTCTTCGGATGTTGCTATTGTGTGTGGCAGGAGAGGTTGCTGGCCCATCACTAGTTCAAATGGACTTCTGTTGGATGTCGTACTCTTCTGGGCGTTGAAGCAAAGTTGGGCAACATCAAGGATTTTCACCCAATCCTTCTGGTTGGCGTTGACAAAATGTCTCAAGTATTCCTGTAAGAGACCGTTGAATCTCTCTGTTTGCCCATCTAATTAAGGATGGTGGCTCGAAGACATGTTCAAGTCTGACCCTATTAGCTTAAACAATTCTGTCCATAATATGCTCGTGAATCTTGTGTCTCGGTCACTGACGATGCTTTGCGGCAAACCCCAATACTTCACAATCTGTTTGAAGAACAATGATGCCGTCTCCTCAGCACCGCAGGCCTTCTGCAAGGGAACAAAGGTGGCATTTTTGAGAATCTGTCGATCACCACCATTACAGCTGAATACTGCTCTACTTTGGGGAGACCACTGATGAAGTCCATAGATATGCTTTCCCACGGACGTGACGGCACAGGGACGGTATCTAGGAGGCCTCCATGTTTCTGACGATCCACCTTGTCTTGCTGACAAACCAAGCAGGTCCGGGTGTAGTTCATGACATCTTCCTTTATCCCGAGCCAATAATACCCCATGGAGAGTAAGCTTAAAGTCCTCTGCCAACCTGGATGTCCCGTCCACAGAGTGTCGTGGCATTCCTGTAACAACATCTTCCTTAATCCTTCTGCTTTAGGGATGAAAAGTTTTGTACCTTTGGTGAAGATGAGACCATCTTTTATCCAAAAACGTCTGGTCTTTCCCTCTTCAATCATCTTCATATTGTTTTTGTCATCGGGTCATCTGGTAGATAAGCTTGTACTTGATCCCTAACCGACGTGGCAATACTGCTTGTAGTCATGGGGGAAAGCTTGTACGTTGCAGCAAGATCCGCACGCATACTCAGGGCATCGACGACTCTGTTGCTTGCTCCCGGTCTATAAGTGAACTCCACATCAAAGTCACCAAGGGCCTCCTGCCAACGAGCCTGCTTTCCCGTTAATTTTGGTTGGGTGAGGAAGTAGCTAGCTGTCGTGTTATCGGTGCGAACAATGAACTTCGATCCCAACAAGTAGTGTCTCCACCCCTTCTAGCAATGAGCAATAGCTAAGAGATCTTTTTCTTGTGCTTCATATCTTCTTTCTGCATCACTTAACTTCCGGCTCTCGTAAGCAATTGGGTGTCCTTCTTGGAGTAAGACCCCGCCCAAAGCATAATCAGATGCATCTGTCTCAACTTCAAACGGCTTGTTGATGTTAGGGAGCACTAGGACCGACTCCTTCATTACTGCTTCTTTGAGCTTTAGGAATGCCCTTTGTTGTTTCTCTAACCAATCCCACTTGTTGTCTTTCTTTAACAACTCCGTCAAGGGGCTTGCTATTTCATAGTATCCTTGAATGAAGGGGCGATAGTAATTAGCTAACCCCAAGAACGACCTTATCTCCGAGACGTTCCTTGGAGCTTGCCAATCACTAATGGATTGGATTTTCTTAGGATCCATCCTTATGTAGCCTCCTTCTACGAAATGTCCAAGAAAGCTTACTTCTTTTTTCGCAAAAGCACATTTCTCTCGCTTTACGAACAGGTGATGTTGTCTCAATTTCTCAAACACTTTCTTCAAGTGTTCTAAGTGATCTTCGAGGATGTTGCTGAAGATTACGATGTCGTCTAAGTAGACCACCACAAACTTGTCTAGATAGTCTTGGAAAACTTGACTCATTAATGTACAGAATGTTGCAGGAGCATTTGTTAGCCCGAATGGTATGATAAACCACTCGAACGCCCCGTACTTGGTGACGCAGGCCGTCTTTGGTTCATCTCCTTGTGTAATTCGAACCCGATGGTAGCCAGACCTTAGATCGAGCTTGGTGAAGTACACAACGTCTCCTAGCTGGTTGAACAAATCTGCCACCAAGGGAATCGGATAGTGATTCCTCACTATTAACTTGTTCAAGGCTCTTTAGTTGATGCACAATCTCAAACTCCCATCCTGCTTTTTCTGGAAAAGGACCGGTGCACCATAGGGAGCTCTAGAAGGTCGGATAAATCCGGCTTCCAACAACCCATCTAATTGTCTGCACAACTCTGCGAGCTCCGGAGGGGCCATCCGATAGGGACTTCTTGCGGGTGGTCTAGCACCAGGCACCAGTTCAATGCTGTGATCTATGGCCCTTCGAGGGGGAAGAGATTTCGGAAGCTCCTTGGGGAGGATATCTGAGTATTCCCCCAGTAACTCTCTTATGACCCTAGGGATGTCCCCCTCCTCCTCTTTCTCCTTCATTGAGAGAGTAGCGAGGAACGTAGGCTCATTCCTCGTAATCCCCTTCTTAAGTTGCATTGCAGAGAGGAGGGGGCCTTTCAGTTCTTTCCCTTCTTCAGCTTGGGTGTGTGTCCGCAAGAGGCATGGTTGATGGCTTGTCACAAGTAAGGACCCTAGGTGGGGCATCGGGACAGCCTTACTGGAGTGTAGGAAGTCCATCCCAAGAACCAGCTCAAAATCATCAATTGTTCCCACTGTGAAATCCAGAGTCCCACTCCACTTCCCAATCTCCGTGTTCACGTCCCTTGCCATTCCACAAGTTGGTTGTGCTTCAGAGTTAACGGTCTTTATTCAACCTCCACTATGCACGACTTTCAGGCCTAATCTGTTTGCCTCCCTGTAGACACCCATTTGTGTCTTCCCAAAACCAAACCCAGTGATGAGTACCTTTCACGTCGAATCATAATCAAATGAAGTGAAAGTGTGGAAAGTCTAGTGTTGCGGATAGTTTTAATTTCTTTTCTCTTCTCTCTGTTTTTGAAACCCTATTTTAAGAAAACAGCCAATCCAGTTTGGTTGGTCCATGATATGGGTCCAATGGTAGTGTAGTTGGATAGGGCTTGAAAAGAGCTTTCCAACGATATATTATAAGCCCGATTCCGATGAATATTGAGGAAGTTATGGCCAAAATACTAAACTGCGCCAAAACCGGTTTTTACCTACGACCCAATGATCATGTGGAGGGTCCAAAGGTCTAATCCTATTCCTAAACTAATTAGGATTAATTAGAAGTTTCTATAAGTTTCTAAAAGATCTTAATTATCCTTTTTGAAAAGATAAGATTAAAGAATTTGAGTTAAGTAAAACCTTCCTTTTTTAAAACGGAAATTTCATGAAATGCCCCTGAGTAATTTTTTTATTCACCAAATACCCATCAAAACTTTCAAATTCACCAAATACTCCTGAGTTTAAAAAAATTTCACCAAATTCCCTTAATGACTAACGGCGGTTAACACCGTTAGTCATTAAGGCTAATTATGCCACTTGGCGATTTCTTATTGATTCATTTTTATAATTATTATATTTAACAACAAAAATAAAATTAAAAAAGAAAACCAAACCCAGCCACTCTCCTTCCCACCGCACCACCACCCTCACGACAACCCATCCGCTTGCCCCCCCCACTACCCCCACCGACGGCACCGGCACCGGAGGCCACCCATTCACCCCTTATCTCATGTCGTCGCCGTCCCTATTCTTCCCAGAATCACCTTCCCCCCACCCCAAAACCCCAGCCTACACTCGAAAAAACCCCAACCTACCCACTTTTCCCGGCCTGCTTAAACCACCTGAGCCAAAAACCTTCGTTGGCGCCAAGTTCTACCCACCCACGTCGCCGGATCGCCGTCGCTTACCATAGCCAAAAACCACCACCCCAAAATCGAAAACCTAGGGTTTCGATTTGGGGGTTTTTTGTTTTTTATTTTGGGGTTTGACGTGATGGTTTTGGGGGTGGATACGACCGGGGGGGGGGGTTGTGGTTTGGGTTCGTCGGTATGGGGATGGAGATTTCGACACCGGCGGTGGGAAGGGGAAGGGTTTTCGAGAGAGAGATGAGGGGTTTGAGGATTGTGGAGTGGTGGTTCAATGGCGGTGACGGGTTCGGGGCGGCGGTGGTTTGCGTCGAGTGTCAGCTGATGCGGTGGTTTTCGTTGGGTTTGGGATGGCGCCGGCGTGAGGGAAATATCAGAAACGGCGGCCTGGCTGCTGCTGGTGGTGGTTGGGGCTGGGTTGTGGTTGTGGTGGGTGGGTTATTTTTTTAAAATTTTTTTTAATCATTTTTTTTGACAAATTAATTAAGTTATTATTTTAAAATTTAAATAATTAAATGGTAACCAATCATAGGTTGCCACGTGGCAAATTTAGCCTTAATGACTAACGGAGTTAACGTTCGTTAGTCATTTGGGCATTTTGTGATATTTTTGTTAAATTCAGGGGCATCTGGTGAATTTGAAAATTTTGATGGGTATTTGGTGAATAAAAAAATTACTCAGGGGCATTTCATGAAATTTCCGTTTTTAAAACTTTCCTTTTCTTAAATCCTAATTCTATTCAAATTTAAAGATGTTTAAAGACAGTCAGATTTTATTTTCGTGCCTCATAATCTTTATCAAAATTTTATATGGTTGGATAGATCTTGAAATTATCTTTCCAATGATATATTATAATATTAATTCCGAGCTATAACGAAAAAGATATGAATGAGATATGAAACTCTATCTAAAACTGACACCGTTCTGCTATTTCGGCCATATCTTTTAATATAAAAAAGATTTTAATCTGATTCGAATTGTTTTGGAAATCAGACGTCAAGATCTTTCCAACGACATATTATATGACTTATTTGGACTTCTATATCAAAAGATATGATAAAAACAAAATCCGCAAAAACTGTTGTCCATCGAGTTCTATTTCGATTCGAATTCAGATTCTTTTCTTATTCTTCGACCCTCTTTTTTCTCTATAAATAGAGGCCATATCTCCCCCTTTTCAATCACCAACTCTCATCAAGAATTTCTTGATTCTCTCTCTCTTTCTAGCCTAGCTTTTTACAAACACAGTTCCTCATACATTAGCACTAGAAACACCGAGCCAAATTCGAAGTTGCCTTCGCCCTAGACGTGAAAGGTTTTAATTTCTGAGGGTTTGGTCCCAAATCTCTCTTTCAATTATTTAATTTAATTGTTTGTTTTATTATTTTCCTTGAAGTTACTAACGTGTGTATTTTGTTATTAGAAAGAGGTACGAGGCATCCAAGTAAGTGCTTTAATGGTTTTTATTGATGTTATTATGTAGAAATCATGCTTAGGTTGTTATTATGATTCCTAATGTTATGTTAGGGCATTTTGATCTTCCTAGTATCATGTCTAGGGTAACTTTAATATCAAGTATGATTAAAAGTATGATGCCTTTTATGTTCTTCCTAATATTTATGATTGTTAGTATCATGTTAGGGTTAAAGCTTTGATTTTTATCGTTTAGTGACATGTTAGGGTTTGTTATTAATCTTTTTAGTATCATGCCTAGGATCTTGCTATTATTATTATGCTTTAATATGATGATCATTATTTTAATTATTATTATTATTGATGATTATTATGTTGCTTGATGCTTATTTATTGTTATTGCTTGATCACACCTTTTATGCATGTTTAAAGGGAATTTGTACTTGTAATCACGCTTAATAAGATAATTAATAATCTTGTTTACGGTTAATTTGATTGTAATTCAAGTGATCGCCAATAATATATTTATTTGTGCATTGAATTTAACCAACATTGATAAACATGTTTAGGGTTAATCCTATTGATTGCATGTTAGTCAGAAAGCGCACATGAATACGATCAGAATAAAGTAGAGGCCTATTATTAGGGAAGGTTCAATGTCTATTAGGTTGGATTTGTACCTTCATCCCTGAACTACCATTCATGGTTCCAGACCTATTGGAGTTGACGATCTCTTGGATCGTTAAGGGGTGTAACCTTCACCTCGTGAACGGTTTACAAGTTCCTAAAACTTGTTGGCGACTCTTTTTCTCTATCTTCTTTCCCTTTCGACGCCACCGTACTTTAGTGTATGATCACAGTGGGGTTCAATCTAGGGGTAATGCTTGAAATATTCCCTACACTCTCGCTTTGTGACAAAATTTTGAGTAGCTCCCGTATCAACCATTGCCCGGGCTTTCTTCCCATTTATCAAGACATCAACGTACATCAGGCTCGTGGCTCAGCTCTTGTTCCCGGATGTGTCTTTTTCCATTGCACACATATAGTACACTGCCCCTAACTTAAAGGGTTCTTCTTCGCTAACTACCTACTCCTCTTTGTCAACTCCCTTGGTAGGTTCTGAGGACATCGAGGAGAGCTTCTTCTGGAGGTTGTCTATTTCCGCCTTGTGCTGTCACTCGAACCATTTATGCGGTCCGTGAAGTATGCAAGTGAGGGGTTTGTTCCATGATGATGATCCGGCGGACCCACCTCTATTTGTGGATGCCGGGAATCCGCTCTTCCGCGAGTCCTCTCCCCTACTCCTATGTCTGTTCCCAACACTGATCGAGCTAGCTTGAGAATTACCACTAGTGCTCTTCGGAGTACTTGAAGCTGACCCCATGTTTCCCTTAATTTGGTTAGGCACCCTCTCTGATGAGTAATCTATCAACCTTTCAGCTGCAGCTATAGCACCTAACAAGGTATTAATTTTCTGGCGCCATATCTTTCTTTGGGCCTAATCTGTCAGACCTCGCACAAAGTTGAATAGACGGTCTTTCTCCGACATGTCATGGATCTCCAACATGCACGCCGAATATTCTCTTACATATTATCGAATGGAGGTCTTGTGTTGCAAAGTCGCAAGCTTGGTGCAAGCAACGAAATCAGTGTTCTCCGGGTAGAATTGAGCCATCAATTCTTTCTTTAGATCTTCCCAAGTGTCTACCGACGTCCTCTTAGCTTGGATGTTGGCGTACTTCGTGCGCCACTAGAGTTTAGCGTCATCCACTAAATACATCGTGGCAGTATATACTTTTAGTCCGTCCTCAAACTGACAGATGCGGAAGTATTGCTCCATGTCAAAGATGAAGTTATCCACTTCCTTCAAATCTCTCGTGCCATTGAAGGTTGGAGGTTTGGGAGGTTTTATTCTAGCACCTCCGCTTCCCTCGATCCCTCTTTGATCATGCATCAAGGTTGCACATTTGTCTTGTGCCTCGTCAGCTATGCCTTGCACAAAGTTAAGCTGCTCCGTCAACCCATCAATTGTCGAAGCAAGCCTCTCTATTTGCTCGGCTTGTTTTATCACAATATCTTCGAGCTTGGGCAACCTTTCTCCCAATATAGCCCACTCTTCCGACTTGCATTCAAGCCACGCAAGTCATTCTTCCCATTAATATTTTGGCATCATGTCAAGCTACATTTTTCGAGCAACTTGGCTCTAATACCAACTTTCACGGTCCGAGACTTTTGACAACAGATCGTGCAGTGCGCACTTGTCTATTAGCGACAAGGACGCAAGCCTAGAATAAGGGAGGTTCGTAAGCACAGAGCAACACGGACCAAAGGTATCCTAAGAAAGCACTCGTCAACTACGGGTGCTGAGTCGGGGCTTGTGACGGCCGATACTTCGAAGCGGGAACAAGCGGAACCGACTAGATGAAGGCGTCTTTTGAGGGTCTCTTGGTTTGGTGGGGATGCTTTAAAACAAGGTAAGCACAATATCTATAAAGGCTTAAACAACACACAAGTCTTAAAGCAATAGCAAGGGGGTAGAGAGCTTAGATTAAATAACCATTCGCTCCCTAAAGAGCTTTATATTGAATAAGTAGAGAATCACAAGTGGACGTTGAAATGATAGTAACACAAAAATTCTCCCTAGAGCCTAGAAAGTAAAAAGAAAGACTTAAGAGACATTACATAAAGAAAAATACAAAGAAAAGGGACGGGGATACATAGAGAAAGAGGCAGATTCTAAAACATTGGCTTTCTCCTTAGCCAAGAAATTGTGCGACGCTCCCGTGTCCATAAGAAGCCTTGTCGGTACCTGGTTCACTTCCCCTTCTACGACCATCAAGCTAATCCCTTGCTTGACGCCCGTCCCATAAGTTGTTGAGGATGCCTCACCCTTGGGCACACCTTCCTCAGCACTCGTAGCATTTAGGAGCTTCATGCGGGCTAGCTGGGCCTTCTCACCTAGGACAATTGCCCCCACACTCATCTTCGGAGCTGGCTCCTCCTCTCTTGCAATCATGGCATTCAACTTTTGCCGCCCCGGGCAATACCTTAGTAGATGCGGACCCTCACAAAGGAAACACTTGAAAGGCTTTGAGGGCTTACCTCCGTCTCGCTCGTCCCCGTTAGACTCCCACTTGGACTTGGCCTTGTCCTTGCCATGATCCGCATACTTGGCCTTTGGATGTGATGCCTCCTCATTCTCCTGGTCACCTTCCTCGACCCTTTTTCCCCTTTCATTTCTCGGTTCATTCAGTATCTCGATCAAGGACTTCGCCACGGCTATTGCCTCATCAAGTGTCTTCATGTTCCTTCGTTCAACCTCTTGCTGAGCCCATCGTTGTAGACCTCCGGTGAAGTAAATGAGTTGGTTCTCCTCTAATAGATCATCGATCTCAAGCATTAGGGATGTGAATTTCCTGATGTACTCCTTGACGGTTCTAGTGTGCTTCAAGTCACGTAGCTTCATCATGGAGACCTTCTTGGCATTCTCCGGATAGAACTTACGCTTGAAATCCCTCTTGAACTCGTCCCATGTGCTAATGGAATAAATCCCCTTCTTCATGTCCAACTCCCAACGCCTCCACCAAAGGAAAATATCCTCTCCCAAGTACATTGTGGCGGTGTTGATCTTTGATGCATCGTCATCCAGTTTCGTTGCGTCGAAGTACCTCTTGACGTCCCAGAGGAAGTTGTTAATCTCTCGAGCGTCCCGCTTCCCATGGTATTTCTGTGGCTTTGGGACCTCCATCTTTGGCCCCTTTTGAATAGTGACACTCCCGGTCACTACTGCCTTATTGCATAAAATGACATCCTCCTTCACTGACTCCACCTCGTCTCGGATGTCCCTTAATTGCCCTAGCAACTCCTCCTTAAGTTTCGTGAACTCCTCGCAAATCGTTGCCAATGCGCTATTGACGAGCCCACGAGTCTCGTCCCTCAGGTCTTGGGTGGAAGTGTGTGCGACCTACACTTTTACTTTGAGCTCCTCCATAGAGTCCGAGAGTTGCGTGATATCATCATGCATGTCCGCCACAGTACACTCTACCCATATGAGGCGGGGTTCCAACTCAGAGGGCAAGGTTTTGGGCACCGATTGTTCCCTTGACGGATCCCTCGTGCCCTTCTTCTTAGACCTCCTTGTTGCTTCCTCTTCCCCTTGCACAACTTGGCTCGCCGGAACCTCTTTGTTTCCAGCCATACTTATTTCCACAATAAGAATGAAGTGATTTAACTCTGTTGCCTAGCTACCGTCCCTTCGTAGCTTTGAACAACAACGCCTTGAATTTACGACGTCAATCCTACATGGCAATCGTAACGTTGCTCTGTTACCACCTGTCACGTGCCGACTACTTTGCCCTAGTCACGCACCGTGCGCCAGCCGCTTACAGTCCGTTGTAAGACGAGTCAGGCTTTCTCCCTTGGCACTAACTCCTTGTGCCCACGTAGCACAACCCTTTGTGCTGATCAAATAAGTTTTCTAGCACGTCCCCTTGGTGCTAACAAGTCCCCTTAGTTGAACTAAGCACTCACCCTTAGTGCCTTAGTCCGGATTATGACTAAGTGTCGTATACAATTGAGCACACAAGCTATCACCCTTGCTAGTATGCCCGATCACTCGCTTGGAACCCTCGTGCCTTAGTTTTCCTCACCCAATCTTTGTTGACTCTTGACATCCTCATCACTGATAATCTCTTTTGGAGCCTCCTGGACGGACATGGAAGACCTAGCTCAAGAGTCAGCAAAGATTGCAGAAGTTAGCCGCATTAACGGCGCATCAGAAACTTGAGATAGTTTGGGATTTTCTAATTTTGTTTGTAACTCTTGTAAGTCGACGAGGTCGCCGACATCTTAAGTGGGGAGGATGTTATAATCCAACTCCTTTTGATGTATTAGATTCCCTTTAGTTGCTTTCCTAGAGTTTAGTCTATGCTTTCTTAGCTTGAGGTCCCTTTATTGTGTTACTGTTCACTAGGGATACTCCTTGTATGTCATTTAAAGCTCTTTAGAGGGTGAATGATTAATGAAATCTTAAGCCTTCTACCATGTGTTGCTTTGCTCTTCCCCTTCAAACCAACTTGATGCACTAAGAACTCGTGGTTCGCAACCGCTTGTGCCCGCCTTGAATTATCGGCCATCACAAGCCCCGACCACCCGTACTCCGTCGCTCAAATAGACGCGAGTGCTCCTTGAATTAATTGCCCGCTTGTATTGCTTTGTTGTAACACCCCAATAATTCTCGCTTAAAATCTGTTAGTACCATGAACAAAATCCAAGAGAATTACTGGCGTGCTACCGCCACGTGTTCAAACATTAAGGCTATGTCAGAAATTAGCGGCGGAAAAACTAAATCAGTTATATAAATAAGTTTCAAAACCAACGAATGAAATTAAATTAAGTGTTACAAATTGGAACCATTAAGGCCCTTATTCAAAACCCAACAAAAGTAGCAAATAAATAAAACCAGAGTTTAAATAAATTCAAACTTATGAAAAGAAATAAACTGCGAATAATAACCAACTCTCCACTAAAAATCCCACAACCGTGATGGGAATGCTGCATGTGTTTCGGGTTAGCAACGAACATCATTTTGCCCGTGGCATAATATTTGTTGTCATATCAAGTTTATTATTAAATTTAATTTTTCCCGTGGCAAGATCAAATTATGCCACGAATTTAGAATTCTCGTGGCATAATTCGTGGCACAAGTGGTGAATTGTTGTAGTGAACATACACCTAAAAGCAAGGTTTCGTAACTTGTACGTACCTTAAGTAAACGAATTGGTATGCCACTTTACTATCTAGAAATCACCTTCAATAAACTCCTCTCCTAAACCAAATAATAACATCTCAATCAATCAAATTTACAACAATACTAACTTACTTTAAAACCTTCAAAATCCAAACCAAACAACACTTTAAAACATTCCCTTTAGTGAAAATTAAAGGCTTATATATAGTTCTTTAAATTTTCATCATAAAAACCTTAAAATACACTCTTATACGTAAAATTACAGCAAGTTTAAAGTTTAATAAAAATCTTAAAATTATTTAAAAACCCCAAATAATCTCCCTTTTTAATGGGTGATTAAACCCTCTTTATAAAACCTCAAAAGTAATACTTATAAACTATTTTCAGCACTTAAAACTTCAATAAAACATATATTTATGCTTAATTAACTTTAAACATAATTAATTTTATTAATTAAACTCAAGGATAATATTTTAAGTATAAAAAAAACTTCGTTAAAATCAAAAACAGCCCGAAAATCATATTTACAAGTTGAATTTGGCCACGAGAGGGTGGTGCTCACTATCAAAAACTGCTCGAAAATCATATTTACAGGTCAAAACTACTTTTTTTTTTATCAAAATCAGATGGTTCAAAACCTGATCGGGATTAAAACGGGATTAATATTAATGAACGGAAATCTTAAAATTAAAACCCGAATTTAAGTGTTCAAAATAATCTGGAATTAAGTTAAACTAATCATTAGTTATAATCACCAAAATTTCAAAACATCATTACTATAAAAGCCCTAAATCAATTGTTCATAAAAACCCTAAATTCATGATTTTCAATAATTAAAAACCCTAGGTTATAAAATTTACAAAATCCGAAAATTATGACCATTTATAAAATCTGAAATTATAAAGTTTAATTATCAAAATACAATTTGAGACTATTTAAATTAATTTCAAACAATAAAATCAAAAACCATAAATCAATAATTATAATTACACTAATTAATAAAACAAAGGAGAAAATAAGACTAATCTTTTTGTGTGGAAAAATTTTGGGGATTAATGGGGTATTTATAGGGGAGAATGTTGTAGGGTAAAGAGAAAGATTGGGCCTCATAAAATTAATGGGCCAAATGAATGAAATGGACTAAACTATAGTTGTATTGAAATAAATTATAAAATGAAGGTTCATAAAATGATTTGTACCAAAATAATTTTTGACCCTAATTAATAATTTGAATATTTTAAAATTAAATTACGGAAAAATACAAAACAATATTATAAATTAAATTAAATTTCATTTATAACATATTTAAAAATACGGGGGATTACAATCTACCCCTCTTAAAAGAAGTTTCGTCCCCGAAACTTAACCCTAAAACCATAATTTTCCAAAACCATTCAAATTTTTGTGTTTTATATTGCTGTAAATTGATTGATCCTCAACATGCACACTCAACAAACTGAACTTTATGCTTAATAAACTTGTACTTGGCCAAAGTTTACATACTTTAATTGCATGTAAATACAATAATAGTGCATATTAATAAGCAAAATCATGCAAACTCAAGCAATAAATAACATAATTGAGGTAAAAAGCGCGAAATTACATCGCATTCTACCCCCCTTAAAAGAAAAGAGTTATGCCCCCGTAACTCACCTCAATAAATAACATCACCAAGCATTTCATTATAATTTCGTAGGTCGTAGTTCTCCTCTCAATCATCTCCCAATCCTCTACGAAACACACGTAGTTTAACTCACGTATTCACACTTTAATACTTATTAACTAGCTCACTAGTGCTCTTCTAATTTCCCAATTAAACCGACTCAATTCCTTCAAATCATAAGCTTATTCTCAAAAATTCCAGAGTAATAAGATTTTAAAAAAAACAAGAAAGTCATAACTCAATTCAATATTTCATTATCACAACATGTTTCATCCATTCTTCAAGTAAAATAAACTCTCATTGGGTGTACGTAAGGTTTGGAGGTTAGTTAAATTAAAGAAAGAAATATCCTATGAATAACCCCCCAAACAATAATTAGCATCATTAATTAACCACAAATCAAAACTAACATAATTACATGCTTCACATACCACATAATGATCAATCACAGATATTACATTGCACAAATCATCCCATATACCACATATATAATTTAAATCCCTTGCAGAAATCACTTCATTCAACATTAAATAACATAAAAATTGAATACAATGCCCATAGAAAGAATTCATCAACTTATATGTCCATCCTAAAACTACCCAAAACTCACCGATAAAATGACACAAATAGTACCCAAGTTAAAAGAGTATAAATATTTAAATTCATTTTATTTTAAAATATTTTTACAACACACTAATTTAATTATATATAAATACATACTTATTATTTTAAATAAATGCTAAATTAATTAATTTTAAATAAAATAATTATCAAAAACGACATTTTAACTCTAAATCAAGTACTTAAATAAAAAAAACCGTTAGATATAAAAAAAAAAATAGGCGCTGATGAGTGTCATTTATGGCACTCATTTGACCTCCTTTAGGATGATTTTCATGCTATTTTATAGCCCTTTTTCTTAGTTTTTCCTTAGTTTTGTTCTTTATTTCGTTAGTTTGTGCTTTCCATAGTTAGTTTCCTTGTTTTGTGCATTTCTTTGTTTATTTGTTCTTTTTCCCTTTTATTTGTTTGTTTTCATTTATTTTAGGTTATGATCGTGTTTCCAAGGCTTCCCGAGCCTTCCTCTCATATTTCTCATCAATTTGGATGCCTCATGTTCGCCTTTTGGAACTTCAAGTTTGAAGGAACGCAAAGAGCAAGTTAAGAGATCAGTGCACGTATGCGGTGGGGGCGTCATCTTTTCCATGAATCCACCAAAATGGCCCTTTCAAGACTGCCTACTCTAGTTTTCATCATCATCATAAAGACGAGCGCATGAGGATGAGGTTGGACGAAGAAGAGGGGGTGCTCCCCTGCTGCCAGGTGCGGGCGCGCACCAGGGTGGCGCGGGCGCGCCTAGTGCGGGTGTGGGCGCGCCTTCCATGGCCCCTGTTCCGTACCCTTTTTCTCGCGGCCGCGCCTCTTCTCTGATGCGACCGCGCCTTCCGGGGTTTCTTTTGGGACGATTTAACTAACTCTTCTTTTGTATCTTTCCTATATATAGTTTTTCCTTCTATTTTACGAGAGAGAAGAATTAGAATAGAATTAGAATCAGTTTTAGATCAAAAATTAGAGAGATTTTTAGAGAGAGAAACTATAGATTTTTAGAGAGAGAATTTCATGGTGCATTGTTGATGATTGAAGATTTCTCCATTTCCTTTGATTTTTGATCTAGTTTGTAAGGATTCCTTTTCTTTAATGCAATCTTTGGTTTAATATTTAGTTTGATTTGAATTGTTTGTTGAATGTTCAAGTTTGGTTGAAGTTTGATTGATTTGTGTTTGATTTGATCATGATGAATTTGTTTCTTAGTGTTGTTTTGATTTTGATTTCAATGGCTAATGAGTAGATTGCTTGCTAGGGCAACGGTGAAGCATGCATGAGTAATGGATAAAAGCTAATTGGGGAAATTGATGGAGTTGACTATGTGATTAAATTGGTTGATGATCATGTGCATGTGTATGATTAATTAAAGAGTAGCTAACTTTGATTGTTGCACTATATTGCATTGTAAGTTTGCATTGATACAGACCATTGATTTGTGGCTTGCAATTATCGATTGAGGTGTCTTGTGATGTTTCCCAGCTAGAGTTTATCGTAGTTGACGCTAGTTAGACCTCTAGGAGAATAGCTTGATATGCTCTCTTGATTGCATGATTGATTTTCCCTCACATTGCTTGACTTAGTCAATTTGACCTCCCAATTAGTTGAATCCGTTATGATTACATGTGGATCCTAGTCGTAGGGTTTATTACATTTTATTTCTTCTCGTTTATTAGTCGTCTTTGTCCCAGCATAACATTCACACCCAGTCGTTACATTTTTGAATAGCTTGACCATAGACAATAGATAATCGCCCACCATTCCTTTGGGTTCGACCCTCAACTTACCATTATACTTGTCTAGGGGTGTTTTGAGTGTTTACAAATTTTTTGGCCTTGGGTAGGGGTTAGTTTCAACGACCTAGTCTCGACCTACATCAAAAATGGCGCCGTTGCCAGGGAATGGTGTTGTGATTGTGTATTGTTATTGAGTTTATTCCATCTTATTCAAAAATACAAAAAGATTTTTCTTCTTTCTTTTAGGCTACACTTGTAGCCGCGTTACTAACAATTTCTTTTGAGTTTTTGCATGCATAGTAGAACTCGTGTTAGGACCTTAGTTCCTTTGGATCCGGAAATAAAAAGAACTCTTTCACAAAGAAGGGTAGCCAACCAGTCTTTGAGCCTAAGTTCCTCAAGTGTAGAAGAGTTTGAGGAAGAAGAAGAGCAAGCCATGGGAGAGAATCCAAGAGTAGCTTTGAAGGAGTTGGGAATTCCTGGTGCTTATAGGTTTAAGAGTGGCATTGCTCCACCTATAACACCGGCGAACGATTTTGAAATTAGATCGGCCATGATTACTTTGATAGAAAGGAGGCAATTTAGTGGAGCCAAGAGTGAGAGCCCGTTGAATCACCTAAAGGAATTTGAGAAGTATTGTAATACTATTAAGGTGAACGACATTTCTAAAGAGTTCATTCGGATAAAGTTGTTTCCCTTTTCTCTTATTGGTCGTGCCTTAGAATGGTTGGATAAAGAGGTTAAGCCAAATTCCCTTAGGACGTGGGATGAAGTCACCAAAGCTTTCTTGTCTCGCTTTTACCCACAAAAGAAGATCGCGGAGGCTAGAGCCTTGATCCAAGGATTCAAACAAAGGCCTAATGAGAATCTCTATGAAGCATGGGAGAGGTACAAGGAGTACCAAAGAGAGCGTCCACATCATGGAATTCCTACCTTTCAAGTGATACAAATTTTCTATGGAGGATTGAGTGCTCAAGGCAAGTCATGCCTAGATGGAGGAGCCGGAGGTCCTATAATGAATAGGACGGAAGAAGAGGTAGTTTACATAATTGAGGATGTGGTGAGATACTATAGAGATTGGCAAGAAGGAGAGAGGGAGTCTACGAGCAACAGTGGCTCGACGGTTTATTCGGTGGATCATTTCAACGCGATTAACAACTTGTCCTCCTAAATTTCAAATCTAGGGAAGAAAGTGACGTCGATCAAAGCAAAGCTTGAGAATGTTTTTACGAATTCATTGAGTCTTCCCTCCCAATCCAAAGGGAGAGGTACACTTTCTAACTCTTCTCCTTCTACTTCCAATAATATGCCAAGTGGTTGTCTATTTTGCGATTCTTGTGGATCTTATGATCATGATTCTTCCATGTGTTCTCAAACTTTTGTTGATGGATGTGATGATGTTGAAATTAATGAATGTGAACATGTGAACTTTGTGTCTAATGTCAATGGTGGTAAAATGTTTGATGGACCTAAGAATTTTAGTAATAGGAATTCTCACCCCCAAGGTGGTTTCGATAACTACAACAATTGAGGCTATAGGAACCAAGGAAACCAAGGTTTTCGAGGTAACTATAACAACCAAATTTATAGTAATCAAAACCCGAGCCATGGGTATGGTAACCAAAGTCAATCTCAAGGCTTTGGTAATCACTACCATAATGGTGGCAATAATCAAGGCCGTGGCAATTGGAACAACAACCAAAATCGGGGAAGTTTTCAAAATAACAACCAAAGGGGACCCCCACCCGGTTTTGCTCCAAAGCCTCAAGTCAATGGTGAAAATTCTTATTCCCAACCATCATCATTTAAGACAAATTTGGAAGAAATGATTGATAACCAAACCAAGATCATCAACACATATATGGCGGTGAGTGACAAGAAATTTAATGAGATGATGACTCATAACAAAATGCTTGAGACACAAATAACCCAACTAGCCAACACTCTAAAGGATTGTGCTAGTCCATCCTCTTTGCCTTCTCAAGGAGTGGAACCTAAGAAACCCGTTTATTCTATCAACACTAGGAGTGGGAGAGTTCTTAATGAGGGAGCTTCTAGGTCCATTGAGGAGGATGAGGAGAGGAGTGACCCAAGAGTGGAAGTTGAGAAGTTTGAGTCTAAGAGTGTGAGTTATGAGGAGGTGCAAGAGAAAAAAAGGATTAGTGAGAAAGAGCGTTAGGAAGTGCGGAGACCCGACCTTCCATACCCACAAAAATTCTTAAGGCACAAAATTGATTAGCAATTTGGAAAGTTTATTGCTATGCTCAAGGAAGTTCACCTTTCTATCCCCTTCACCGATGCAATTACCCAAATGCCTAAGTACTCTAAGTTCCTTAAGGAGATTTTGAGTGGGAAGAGAATGTGCAATGAAGTTGATTCGGTTGAAGTTGGGAGTTGTTGTAGTGCTTTCATTCATAATGAGTTGCCCAAGAAGATGGAGGATCCGGGAAACTTCTCTATTCCATGTGAGATCAAAAGGAAAATGTTTAATAATGCTTTTTATGATCTTGGTGCTAGTGTGAGCTTCATGCCTTATTCCATTTTCAAGAAACTCGAGCTAGGTGAGCTACTCCCATCTAACATAACACTTCAATTGGCCGATCGGACTATTATGATTCCACAGGGGAGAGTTGAGAATGTTCCTCTTAAGATAGGAGGGTTCACTATTCCCTTTGATTTCATTGTGCTTGAGATTGCGGAAGATGACCATATCCCTGTCATTTTAGGAAGACCTTTCTTAGCCACTTCGGGAGCAGATGTGAAAGGAGGTCGTATTACCTTGAGAATTGGTAAGAAAGAGGAAAGCTTTGAGTTGAAACCAATGAATGAGTCTTTGTCTCTTGTGAAAGGAATTATGTGTGCTAATTCCCCTCGCTCTATTGATAATGTGTGCATGATTAATTCTTCAACTAACGATGTTCTTGAGAATTGTGATGTTCTTTCAAGTTTTGATGGAAAGAAGGTTAGTGAAGAGAAAATGATGATTCCCAAGCTTATGGACGAGGAGGAAGTTGAAATCCCTCATTGGTTTGAGCTCTATCCTCAAGATGGAGGGGATGTTTTCATGAGTATGGATGGTGAGGAACCATCTACAATAAGCAACAAGCCAAAGAAAAAATCTCGTGATTCTAAGAAGAAGAGAGAGAGAAAGAAGTTACAGAAAGAAAAATTTGCAATTGAAAAGTCTTTAAAGGAAGTTTCATCAAGCAACAACAAGAGGTTGCTAGAAGTTGAAAAAGAATTTGCTCTTTCCGCTACCTTGAAGAAGGTGGTGTTCTTTGACCCTCCATGACTTGGAGGAAGGGTCGAGCTTAGGACCATAAGAAAGCGCTTCCCGGGAGGCAACCCGGAGATTTCTAACTTTACTTTTTTATTTTTGAATTTCTCTTTTTTTTCCTTCTTTTATTTTCTTTTCTTTCACTTTTCTACTTGATTGGATTTGTAGGTTGCATTTTTGGGATTGGATTTCATTAAGTGAGCATGAAGAATGAGAAGGTGTTTTGCGGTTTTTGATGTGATTATACTCGATTTTATCGAAATTCGAGGTAAAAGGGCAAGAATATTGGTGATGTAAGTTAGGGATTTTGTGCTTTAAAGTTGAAGGAAGTTTGCACTTGGTGGGTTCTTATGGTGGGTTCATGAAATTTTAGTTTTAAACCCACTAAAACGGGATCTTGCTACTGCCTATGTTGGTGTTTATCATCATCATTATTCGTGTACCAATGAACGCACCAAGAACTTAAAAAAACGGGAAGAGAGAGATCTTAGCTGGGCTCAGGTGCAGGCGCGCATGCACTTGGTGCGGCCGCGCACCTGGCTGGTGCGGCCGCGCATCAGCCCGTGCCCCCTCCCTTATCTTCCTTCTTTCCTTTCTTCTTTCATTTCCCCTTATTCCTCCTTCATAGCTTCGACCCCCATCATCCTCAAACCCTCAAGACCGCACCGCTCACTTCAACAACTTATCAAAATTTCAACTCAAATCACTCAAATTTTCACTCCAAATTCAATAAAACCTTCTACATTTTCATCCAAATCATCAAATTCATACTACTTTCATCAAATTAAACCTCCAATTTCTCTCATCCATACTTGGGTATAATTTGGGGTTTTTCTATTTGGTTGAAATTGGTGGTTAAAAGTGGTTCAATCTTGCTTCATATATGGTATAATCATCTTCTCTAGCTTTTAATTGCTCAATTATGTCATATATTTGCAAGTTTTGATTTGTTCATGAGCGTGAATAGTGGTAGTACCAACTTTGATGATTGATATTGGTTTTTGGTTGATTATTTGAGTTGTTTGTCATTTGATTTTACCTCACATTGTGTTGTTTGTTGATTTTGTAGCATTTGTGAGCAATTTTGTTGAGAATTTTGCACTAAGGTGATATTGTGGTATTGATGGTTCTTCTTATGATTGTTGATTGTGAGGGAAGAAATTGTTGGTTGTTTGGTGTTGTTTGGTAATTTGGATTGGAATTGTGATTTATGGATATTGAAGTTCTTGGTTGGAGGTTTTGCGGATTGTTGTGGGAATTTTGTGATTGGTTTTTTGATCCTTGCTCTTGAAGTTCATCATTTCGAGAGTCCTCAAAAACCTTGTTAAGAAACGCAAAACAAACACCTCCATTGATGAACCTACCCCAAGCACATCCACCTCCCAAACACGCAACCCTACTCCACTACCCAAAAGAAAATTCCACGATCAAAAACAAAAAAATTGATACCATAAATTAAAAGAAAACCGCTCCCTCAAACCCACAAGACACTACTTCCAATCCGACATGTCCGCATTGGGGATTGATGAGGATGTAAGGGAGTTGTTGATCAACCTTCAAATGGGAACATTCATCTCCCATAGCTATTGCACCTATGTTGAGCCCACTCTCGAGTTCTTTGCTTCGGTTGAGATAGTTCCCGTAGAAGGTCAATATAGGGTTCAATTCCAAATTTTCAACAGCTTCTTCGACCACTCCTTAGAGCAATTCAATGCCGCTCTAGATTTTGATCCTCATGGTGACATCTTGGATCTAGAGCCTTATATTTTTGAGGAGTATGATCAGGATTCTTGGTGGGACGATATCTCCGGAGGTGGTGAGTTTGTCACCAAGCGGGCCAAGATTAGCAATGTCTACCAACCTTGTCTTCGGGATGTTCACCGTCTTTTGGGGTACTCGGTTTTCCCCAAACAAGAGTTAGGCAAGATGAGAAAATTGGAGCTCAAAACTCTATGGTTGGCCACTAGAGGAGAATATCGTGGCCGGTTGAACTTGGGGTACATCTTTGCCACTTATTGTGTAGTCTTGCAAGACCGGGACACCGGGGAGATTCCTTGTGGGGGAATGGTCACTAGGCTCTTGAACAACCTCCACATTGATAATCATTTGCCTTATTGCAAGCCGGTTGGAGATGCCGACTCCGTGTACCTTGATATGAAACAATTGGGGCAAATTCAATTTATCTCCAAGCATTATGAGGAGGGGAATTATGAGTGGCTTCGGGATAACAAGCATTGGTGCTTCCTTCCCAACCCATCTTTGACATCTCTCCACCGGACGGACACCCCTAATGTGTGGCATGTCCCCAAGAGCTTCCGTTGCCCCTTCTTTGACTCCGATGAGGAAGAAGAAGAAGAAGAAGAAGTTGAAGAAGAACAACATCAACAACAACAACAACAACAACAACAACAACAACAACATCAAGGGCAAGTGCAACAACCTCAATTTGCTAGCTCCGACTTGGAGGTCCTTAGTAACCAAATGAGTGGGTTACAAATCCGCTTGAAGGGCAGGTATGACCAAGATTCTGAGGCCCTCTACTCCCAAATGCGAGGTATTTTCGAAATGCAAGAAGGTATGTTCATTCAACAACAACAACTTTATGATGCGGAGGTTAACCGAGGGAGCATCACTCCCCCGGTTAACTATCCTTACTTTCCGCCCCAGCAAGGTCTTATACCTTCGCATGGGCATCCTTATTGGCAAGGGCCTTTACAGCCCGGTACCGAGCCCCGTTCTTACCCGGACAAGCGTGGTAACTACGATTACCGTGCTCCCGGAGGGTGTGACTATAGGGGTGACCCTTATTCTCCCTATGTGCACCCTAACCATCCATTTGATCTTACCTTGCCCGAGAAATTCACATCTCTTGCCCCTTGGCAACAAGATAACTTCAAGGGGAATTATGGTTGGCCCGAGGGATTCACCGGAGGTTGGGCTCCTTACTCACCCCCAACCTTCAAGACTACATGGGCAACAATGATTCTAATGAGGTCGGGCCAAGTGGTGGTGGTAATGATGAATCTTAGTTCCCTCTCTTTTGTACCTCTTACCTCCATCCCTTATGTTTATGTTCTTGATTTGTATTGTTGGGATGTTGAGATGTATTCATGTTTAGCTTGGGGGAACTTCTTTGTATCTCGGTTGCCAATACTTGTTGTTGTTGCTTACCTTGAATTTTATTCGCCTCTTGCATGATGGTTTTTTTTATCTTGGTCTCCAGTCTTGTTGTTGCTTGTTGCTAGTCCCATGAGTTTGTTTTTCCATTGTTGTTGTGATGATTTCCTTGTGATGATGTTGATTATTTCTTGCTCCCTTATATCCAAAACCCTTGAATCCAAATCTTGTAGTTTAGTGCCTTTTAGTTAGTTAGTTGTTTACTTAGTTTTTCTTTCCGTTCCATTTTGGTTTTTGTTAGCCTAGTTTTGCTCAGTTGTTTAGTGTTTTTGTTAGCTTCGTTTAGTTTTACTTTTTAGTATCTTTTTCTTTTGTTTTGAAGTTACTAACCTTTTTCTTTGTTTATAGCTTCTTTTACTTTTCTTGTTCTCATATGGCTTTTTGATGATGCTTACGATTTTGGAGCGCAACGAAGGTGGTTCTTTCTATCACCTTTGTTTATTATGCTAAGCATGGATAGCCCGATGAGACCTTTCTAATTTTTCTCTATACTTTCTTTGGATGCATAGATTAGGTTTAGTTTAGGGGAAGTTGAACGGTTCGAGGATGATTGCTTGTTAACACGTAATGTGTTTGGGATCGTTGACGATGTTGTCATTCGATCACTTGTATGTCGATTGGGATATATGTGTTTAACTTGCTTTCTAGTTCCTTTCTCAATTTTTCCTATTCTTTCTTTATCTATGTCTCTCCTTTTCTTTTCCTTTCCTTTTATTTTTCTTTTCCCTTATTTTTACTTTGTTTTTGTTTTGGTATATGGTATGATTTTGAGGCTTATTTTTCATTTTTGTTTTCCTTATGAATTGGACTTTGTACATTAGACTTTGTCTTTTGCATGAATTTCTTACTAGGTAGTAAAGGTATGCACGGTTTGAGACTATGCTTGGTTAACTCTAGGATAGGTGTATGCTAGGGTAATTGGTTTGAACTAGGAGGATCATGAAGCCGGATTCTACTTGTTTGTGGCATGTTGGTAGTTGCTCCCTATAGTCGATTTGACACCACCAGTGAGTTTTTGCTACATCCATGTGAGGTTCATCGTTTTTTTTTTCAAGCCTTCAACCTATTTTGTATGAGCGGCGTAGATCCTTGACTATTGCAAACCTAATCCATAAAGCTTGATTTATGATTCTTAAACCCGAGACCGAGCTATGTAGGGAGGACAAATGCACCTTTTTCGGGGTGGTATTTTTAATTTTTAGGACAGTTTGTTTAATATTTTTTTTGGGTTTACATTTGCCTTCTTGCAACCATTTGAGCCTATTTCCTTCTTTTCCAGCCACATCTTTAGATCTTTGGCCTTTTGTTTCATTTTCTTTCTTTTCTTGTTTTTGTGAAGCAATTGATCATTCTTGATGGAGTTTGTGGTGATATAGTTGGAATATGTGGTTCCATTGATGCAAGCTTGTGATTATGTTTTCTTTGTGAATAATGGCATATGAGTATGAGTAAAAGCCGTCCTACATTAAAAGAGGCATGGACAAATAGGTGCAATATAAAAAAAAAAGTCGTCCAAATTTAGAAAAAGGCAAGGACAAACCAAAGCTTTACAATAAAAAAAAATAAAAAAAAAACCAAAAAGTTGGAAAAGTGAAAAATTCAAAAACATTTTGATGTATTCTTTTCTCCTTCTAAGCATTGAGGACAATGCTTCATTTAAGCTTGGGGAAGAAGCGTTTACGCTTTGTGACATATTCTTGTGAGTATAGCTTTGAATAAGCTTGGGGGTGTTGTCGTCTTTGTTTGGTGATTTCTTGATCGTGATGTTAAGGATTGATCACCCTTTTGCTTCACTATTTAGGAAAACCACCAAATTTTAAATTTTAGCCTACCTTCACCTTTTATGCCTTACGTTACAACCTTTGGGAAAGCCCTTTCGACCTAGAAGTTGAGTCACTATTCGGGGGAGGGAATCATGGGTCATTGCCTAAGGAAAGGGGATGCATAGTCAAGATTGTCGAGTAGCCTAAATAAATCTCTTTTTCCGGTTCCTTCGAGGAATCAATGGGATGATCGCTAAGGGGAGATTTGAGACTAGTGGGGAGAACGCGGTAAGATCGATTGGGATGAATGTGGATTGTGATGTCTAGTTCCTATGCTTAGCATACCTTATGTTTCAATCAACTTTGGATATCTTGGAACGTGTATACCTTGACTACTTGAGAAAGATTTTCATTCATTTGCATTGTAGTCTCTTTGTAAGTCCATTTCGCAAAGGTTTTGTTTTCCCTTTTCCCTTTTTCTTTTCTTTTTATGGTTTTGCCTCTTGGATGTTGGGAAAGAGTTATTGGTAAAATCTTAGGATACCGTTACGAGAGCATTACTCGTCCTCTAGGGCGATCTAGGGGTTTAAATGGCTTATTGTAGTTAAAAACAACCGTGATTCCTACGACAGTGAATCTTAGTGTATATTCTCATCTTGAGTCTTTCTTTTTCTTTTTGAATAAGTCTTTCATCCTTATTCTTTCTTGCTTTGTTTTGCTCGAGGACGAGCAAAAGTTTAGCTTGGGGGAATTTGATGAGTGTCATTTATGGCACTCATTTGACCTCCTTTAAGATGATTTTCATGCTATTTTATAGCCCTTTTCCTTAGTTTTTCCTTAGTTTTGTTCTTTATTTCGTTAGTTTGTGCTTTCCATAGTTAGTTTCCTTGTTTTGTGCATTTCTTTGTTTATTTGTTCTTTTTCCCTTTTGTTTGTTTGTTTTCGTTTGTTTTTAGGTTATGATCGTGTTTCCAAGGATTCCCGAGCCCTCCTCTCATATTTCTCATCAATTTGGATGCCTCATGTTCGCCTTTTGGAGGAACGCAAAGAGCAAGTCAAGAGATCGGTGCACGTATGCGGTAGGGGCGTCATCTTTGCCATGAACCCACCAAAATGGCCCTTTCAAGACTGCCTACACTAGTGTTCATCATCATCATAAAGACGAGCGCACGAGGATGAGCTTGGACGAAGAAAAGGAGGGGCTCCCCTGCTGCCAGGTGCGGTCGCGCACCTGGGTGGCGCGGGCGCGCCTAGTGTGGGTGTGGGCGCGCCTGCCAGGGCCCCTGTTCCGTACCGTTTTTCTCGCGGCCGCGCCTCTTCTCTGATGCGACCGCGCCTTCCGGGGTTTCTTTTGGGATGATTTAACTAACCCTTCTTTTGTATCTTTCCTATATATAGTTTTTCCTTCTATTTTCGGAGAGAGAAGAATTGGAATAGAATTAGAATCAGTTTTAGATAAAAAAAATTAGAGAGATTTGTAGAGAGAGAAACTCTAGATTTTTAGAGAGAGAATTTCATGGTGGATTGTTGATGATTGAAGATTTCTCCATTTCCTTTGATTTTTGATCAAGTTTGTAAGTATTCCTTTTCTTTAATGCAATCTTTGGTTTGATATTTAGTTTGATTTGAATTGTTTGTTGAATGTTCAAGTTTGATTGATTTGTGTTTGATTTTAGCTTGTTTGATTTGATCATGATGAATTTGTTGCTTAGTGTTGTTTTGATTTTGATTTCAATGGCTAGTGAGTAGATTGCTTGCTAGGGCAACAGTGAAGCATGCATGAGTAATGGATTAAAGCAATTGGGGAAATTGATGGAGTTGACTATGTGATTAAATTGGTTGATGATCATGTGCATGTGTGTGATTAATTAAAGAGTAGCTAACTTTGATTGTTGCACTAGATTGCATTGTAAGTTCGCATTGATAGGGACCATTGATTTGTGGCTTGCAATTATCGATTGAGGTGTCTTGTCATGTTTCCTAGCTAGAGTTTATCGTAGTTGACGCTAGTTAGACCTCTAGGAGAATAGCTTGATATGCTCTCTTGGTTGCATGATTGATTTTCCCTCACATTGCTTGACTTAGTCAATTTGACCTCCCAATTAGTTGAATCCGTTATGATTACATATGGATCCTAGCCCTAGTGCTTATTACATTTGATTTCTTCTCGTTTATTAGTCATCTTTGTCCTAGCATAACATTCACACCCAATCATTACATTTCGGAATAGCTTGACCATAGATAAAAGATAATCGCCCACCATTCCTTTAGGTTCGACCCTCAACTTACCATTATACTTGTGTAGGGGTGTGTTGAGTGTTTACAAATTTTGTTTGGCCTTGGGTAGGGGTTAGTTTCATCGACCTAGTCTCAACCTCGTCAGGCGCCCAAAAACTTTAAATTGACTTTAGTGTTAATTAGATCGAACCTAAGCTCCCAGATACCACTTTGTAACACCCCAATAATTCTCTCTTTGGGGTGTTACAAAGTGGTAAGTCCAAACTATGTAAACACTTGTGATGAGTCTGCTCCCAAATAACCAACTCTCCACTCAAAATCCCACCACCTTGATGCAAGTCAAAACTATGTAAACACCTGTGATAAGTCTGCTCCCCAATATTACAAGTGTAAAGATTGGATCAAAACAGGGTCAAGGTTTCGTAACTTATACATGATACTAAGTTCTCGATCCGTCCTTAAACCACTACAACAAATTCACCTTTGTGCCACGAGTAAAATCGTGGCACAAGTTTAAATTTCTCGTGGCAATGTAGTGTAGCCACGGGAATTTTGAAATTTACTCCCGTGACACAAGAGGCCGTGGCTAGAAAATTTGCCACGGGAAAATGGAGTTGTGGCAAATTTCGATTTTTATGCCATGGGTATGTACGTGGCAAACAAATTCACTTGACATTCAAACATACTTGAATTCGATACCCATACATACAAACATACTAGAAATCAATTGTCTCATTGTCTCATCACTAGCTCACTCTTACTAAAAAAAACACTCAAATCGTTTTGCTAAAGAACAATATATACTCTATACGTACAATGTGACAATATGTCTGCGCTCCGCTCCTTGTCACCTACAATAAATAAATAGATAAATGATCAAGTTAATATGTTTTCAAAAAGAGCACAAAAAAAAAGATATGTTTTCAAAATGAAAAAGTCAAATTGACACAAAATATACAACCATTTACGTTAAGCTCATAAATTATAACTTTCAAATCTTATTAATGCCTCCCCTCATTGCACTAACTGTGTTCATGCACTGCCCACCTCCTGCACAACCCCTAGCCCCTCCCCCCTCCCTGCACCACCTGCACTGCCCCCTTCCTACATTGCACCGCCTAAATACCCTTCCTTCATTTTCCCCTCCTTGCACCCTGCAATAAAACTTATCTCTACACTGCCCCTCCCTGCACCACCCCCATGAACTATAATTCTCCTTACGTTGCTCCCCCATCCCTACATTGTCTCCCCTTCTTGCGCTGCCCCTCTTCCCTGAACCTGCATATACTAAATTACGTATATACTTGTTCATCACAGTGCAAAGAGAAGTACTAAGATTGGTGAGAATCAATTAGGACTGAACAGTTTAAAAACTGAAAAAATATAAATAATGATTTTGTGAATTTACAATTAGGATTGAAAGCAGATTTATATCTTATTTCAAGTTATAAATCTTCTATTTATCACAATGCTAAGATTTGTGAGAATCAATTATAGTACTTAGGATAGCTTAATTGCTTGTTATGTCTAGTGCCTTTTATTTGTTTATTTTTTAGTTTATCTTCAAGTTATGTATTTTAGTAAAGCAAGTCTCTATAAGTAAGTTAACTTCTTGTTGTTAGCTTTGATATGTCATGGATAAAAAAATAAAAAAAAATAAAAAAAAACTCCTGGTACCAAGGTTGATTAACAGGTTTCCAAACAAGTTTTTGATAAATACAGTATTTACAAAATAATACAGCATGTTCTAAGAAAATAAAACATGTTTCAAAAATATATTAGGTTTTAAAAGAATATTTTAGGTTTTAGTAAGGCTTATAAGCCAATCGTAAGAGGTCAAGATTCTTTAGCTTTAAAAAATGTCAACAATCGTATTGAATATAAAAAAAACATTTATAATGCATAACAGGTGAAGATAGCATTACTTACTTCATTCCTTTGAACCTTGACTTCCTAAATCATCAGTATCTGATGAACTTCCTGCTCCAAGAAAATCCAGAAGTTGACTAAACTTTTTCTCCCAAACTGCATTGTTCTCAGCAATTTTTCTGTCCACGTCATTCTTAACAGCTTCCGCCTCTTTTTTGGCATGTTCAACTTCTAATTTAGCTTGTTTTGCTTCTGTTCTAGCATTTTCAGCTTCTTTTCTTGCATCTTCAATTGCTTGATCTGCTTTCTTTTTAACTTCATTCACCTCTTGAGTAAGATCAATTTGAGAGGGCTTTACTTTAAAATGTTGTGTAATACTTCTACCAGGTCCATAAGCTTTCAAAGACCCATGTGTATCTTTGCCAAGCACATCCTGAATAATTTGCTCATCTGTTTTCTCATTAAGACCTTGCTCTCTTTGTTCTTTCAATTTGTTTATCTCATCCTATGAATAAACAATATTAAGTTAGAAGACAAGATAGTAAATGTTAAATGAAAAATAACAAACATAAAATTCATAAACTTACTATTGTATGGGTGTTATTTGCCAAATTTAATGCATTCACAGCCTTCTCAGATTTTCTTGTACGAGTTGCAACCAATACATCAACTCGAGAACACTTCCCGCCATTCTTCTTCCTCTACAAACATTACAGTGTTTTTAGAATCAAATTACACTCCTAATTAATGTACGTTTGTAATCCAGGGAAGGGGTGCTGGTGTGCAAGTAGGGAGGGTACATATGCATGTATGTGCAGGTAGCTGCATCTGGCATCTGGCAGGAGGGGAGAGGGTGGCAGGAGGGTGTCAGGGCTGGTGTGCAGGCAGGGAGGGGGGGTGTAATGAGCCACCTCCTTCCACCATGTTCACACATACAGCAGGTCATAAAATTAAAAGTTAAAACTAGAAAGAATAGTTTTTACATACTATTTCTTGTCTAGTGCGACCAAAGCTTTTAGTGCCGTTATAGTGAGGCATCTCTTGATGTGCCCTACTTTCACTTGCTTTTTTTCTCTTCTCCTACAGTAAAACGGATTTAATCAATAATATATGTTAATTAATAAAAGAATAAAGATATACTATATGTGTATTTTACCATAATCGTCTCTTCACTCTAATAATCAACCAAGAACTTTCATTCGACTTTAGTCAGATGACTAGGCTTATTTTTGAGACGTTCTTCTTTTGTTTTCAAGTTTTTATCATTAAAGTACTTTGATTTCAATTTGCTCCTAGCACCACTAAATAAACGTTGTGCATGTTTTATAACACACTCCCGCCTATTTACAGGGTCATCAATTGACCACTTCTCCTGCAAAAGACAGAAATAAATTAATTAATGCTCATACATCAAGTTGACAATGTTTCATTGTTAATAAGAGAAAGAAAAAAACCTCGTAAACATGTTTATTATGATAGCATATTACCGTGATGCAAGCCCACAAATGGTCTAATGTTTCAGATTTATACTCGTCCCAACATTTAACTTGTACAGAACATACAGCTTTATTTCGAAATTGTTGACCCAAGAAGAACGAAAATAATGAAGCATTATCACCAATAGCAACATCATCATCGTCAAACTCCACATTCAGTTTTTCCCCAGGAGGTAACAAGGTAAGCTTTTTACAATATATCGTTCCTCTTTTTTTTTTTTTAGCAGCACTTGTATCAAGCATAAGCTCATTGGGTAGTGAATTGACGTGACTTGAAACATATTGTCATATATATATGTATTAAGGGATAACAAAATCAAACCTGATGAAATGTTAAGGTCTTCATTCTCTGCTACAGTCATGAGTTCCTCGTCGTTCAATGGTTCAGTATCCAAAGATGCATCTTGAAGTTCAAGTGATTGACCTTTTTGTCGCCCTTCCTCATCATAGCCCCCCTCTGTGGTGTTATTATTCTCCCTTGTCCCTCCAGTTTCTTCATCATATTCTCTTTACATGTATAGAATAAAAAACAAGTCTTTACAGAAGTGTTGAGAAAGGATTGGCTTTGATTGTTGCTGAAACTCTCCGAGTGATGAGATTGAATCTATAGCATCCACAAACTTTCCCATGAGTATGGTTAATTGATATTTTACTAATTAATCACAAAACCTATAACGCACTTCAGTAAACAGAAAAGCAAAGGCCCTTGTCAAAAGAACTTAAAAAGAAACCTAAAATTGTAAACTATTTAAGTATACAGAAGAAAATAAAATTTCATATGCATGGTTACTAAATACTATGAAGAAAAATATATCAAAAAACAAAAATAGATACAAAGTTTGTGGTGTAGTGCATATAGGGCTTGAGATTCTAGATGTTGGCCTGGCAAAAGGTTGGAGTGACTGTTTAGTGCAAGTTTTTGCTAGTTGTGCAGCATACTAAGAAGCATTTGAAAAAAGCAAATATTTAAGTTGGATGTCAGCTCTTCACTACATAGACCAAATGCTAGAATTTTATTTTTTGCAATTGATCTAGGGCTTTGTTAATTTGTTTCAATAATTATAAATGATTTAGGATTTTGTTCATTTTAGCTTTTGGAATTGCGAATATACGGAATATTTGAATCATGGGTATACGGAGTATTTGACTTGTGAGTTTATAGAGTATTTGATGCTTGAATCTTGAATTTCAATAGTTTGATCTGTGGATGTATTGTGAATATTATATTAGTTGTCATATAATTTTGATTTTTTAGGTATATATTTGTTTGGGTACATTTTGATTGATTTCTTGATTGTGGTATAGGTATATTTTGATCAGTTTTGGGTTTCTTTTGATTGAATAAGCTTGAATTTGTTGCTGTGCTTCCATGCAGTGCACCCCTGTTGCTGCTACTTTTTCTCTGCCGTAGCTGCTGCTTTTGATATGCTGTAGCTGCTGCTTTTGCTCTGCCAAGATTACGGGCAGGTGTGGCTTTAAGCCTATGCTTGGAGTATTCTTGCTGAAGCCATTGGCAAGATTGGGGCTGATGGTGTTATCTCTATTGAGTCACTCTCAACCTCAAAAACTTACATAATTATTGAAAAGGGAATGAACAATTGAAATAATCGGGCGTTTGATTAAATTAGTTGGGGTATTTTCTTTCTGAATTTTTAATTGTGGTGGTTTCTTTCTGAATTTTTAATTTCTGTCTGGAATGAAAGTGATTAGTGAAATTTGGTGGATATCTGAATCTTGGACAAAATTACGCGTTGAATTGGTGTTGTTCATGTTCATGTAATGCTAAATTGAGCTGATTTTTTTTGTGACAGTGGCTTAAGTTGCAAGCAAATATTTCTTTTTGTTCTTTCTTGGTCTTGTATAGAATTGGGTTGCAAGAAAATTGAGCTGATTTGTATGCTAGATGATTGCTTTATTATATAGCATTGGGTTGGATACTGTAACTCTTTAAGAGCAGTTGTGAACTCGACTTTCAAACTAGGAGTGTTAAGGGTAGCTATCTACTTAGATTAGCGTACAGTTCTAGCATCTAAATCAGACTCTATATGCTAAATCAGACTCTGTGAAGTAGCTGTTTCAGCAGGTGAATGCATCTTTTTTTAGATTCTTAAGTTCATTTTCCTGCCCCCACCCCATTCCCTATATGTAATTCAGAAAGAAAAAGTAAGAAAAGTGTAAATTTTTCCTAGTTATTAATGAAAATGTTTTAATTTATATATATATATATATATATATATATATATATATATATATATATATATATATATATATATATATATATATATATATATGTTGTTTGCTGACCATTTTAGAGGAAAACAAAGCAAAAAAAAAAAAAAAAGTTTTAACTCTCTAAGTCGAAGTCATGCTTATCAACTGCTAATACTTTTATTGTAAAAGGCGAAGATGAGAAAACAATAACTATAGTAACACACGTTGTAACAACAATAAAGTCATGCAATGGATCAGCAGGAGCAGGCGCAAGAATACAGGAGCAGGGCAGCGGTAACATCAATTTGGGAAGCAACAAAAAAGAAGACAGAGCAACAAAAGAGAACAAAACTAATTATTTTACTGTTTTATTAGTTTACAGCAAGATTACTTAGTCTATAGCAAGTCACTAATCGATGATCCCTTTTTCCAGGAATTAGGAAAACTTCCTCTTTGCTACACCTGACCTAGCCCCTGCAACTTTGCCCCTACCTCCCTGCACATGCCCCAACACCCTCGAACCTACAACTGCCCCCCTGTCTACACATGCACCTACCCACTCTCTTCACAAGCACCTGCCCCCTTTCCCCTACCTACTTGCAGCACACTCATTCCCCTACCTAACTAAAGCTAAATTTGTGTTCTTTTAATTTCTATTATCGGCTTTAGCAAATCAGCTTATCTATTCCAATACTGCTACAAAACTAAAATGAAACATTCAACCAAAGAGAGCTTAGATCTTTTAAATTTCCAATACTGCTAGTCTGCTACGAAACTAAAATGAAACATTTAACCAAATAAAGCTTAGATTTTTCAAATAGCTCTCTGAACCAATTAGAAAGGAACCAATAAAATCAAATTGAAAGTAATAAGCTAACAACCAAATTCAAGAATGAAGTACCTTTTTCTAAGATATCCATGGCCATTGTTTCTTGTGCTTTCTTGTTCGTCTTTAGAAACTTTTTCACTGACATTGGTGGAATGAAATTGCCTTTTTTGTTTCCTCCTCTCAAATGTCTTATGTTAGCCTGATACAAATTTATTAACAAAAAATAACAAGAACTATAGAGGTTGATTATATTTAAACTTAATAAATCATACTTATAAGTTCAAATTATACCTTTCTTGTAAACCTAATTTGAGGTTCTATTTCACGTTCCTGAACCTCAAGCTCATCATTTGTGGGAACATATTCATCATCTTCCACGCTAGCATTTTTTTTTCTTTTTTTTCTTTTTTTTGTCCCTTCAACCAAGCTTGACAAAGAGGATGCGATTCGTTTCATGCCCAACGACTTGAGTCTGTTTTTGTTGGTTTCTATTGTAAGAAGCCTCTTTTTTTCATACTCATTCATCTGCATTTACAAAAGTTAAAAAAAATAGGGTTAGACAATTTTACAATTGCAGAAATGTAAAGCACATTGACTGCCTAATCTCATCAACTACCATCCACTACATCCCTAATGCAAAGATGCTGCCACCTACTATACACATGGTGTACAAGTGCTGTGAAATAATATTGACCATTTATCAATAACTATTCATAAAACAAAGGCATCCTGACATATATCTATTCAAATAAGCCAATAAAAAACACGAATGCAAAGTGTGAAAAAATAAGTAATTATAGCTACAAAGGTTTTTCAGAAACTCATGGATATATGTATCAACAGATACAATTCGTGCTTAAAAAACAAAAACAAATGCTTTTCTTCTTCCAATTTTCATCCCTCTTTGGCAATTTCATTGTTTTACCAAATTTCATGCCTTCAAGGTCCTTTAGTTGTTCTAAAATCTCATTGGAAGATAATTTTCTAGGAGGACTTCTTTTTTCTACTTTCCCGTTGAAGGATTTATTATCTCTCCATTTATGATCGGTAGGTAAAATTGACGATTGTCCATGTACCAACATTTCTCCTGATTTGGTAGCCGAGCAGAGCTAGTTTCTTTCATACAATGAGGACATGCTTTATAGCCTTTGGTAGACCACCCAGATAAGTTTGCATACGCAGTAAAATCATTTATGGTCCATAACAATGAAGCACGCATTTGAAAGAACTCGTTCCTTGAAGCATCATAAGTCTGAGCTCCATTTTCCCACAATTCTTTTAACTCCTCGATTAATGGTTGCAAATACACATCAATGTTATTTCCCGATCCACTTTTCCCTAGAATTAACAAAGATAGTATTGTGTAAGGTTGTTTCATACACATCCATGCAGAGAGATTGTACACAACAACCACTACTGGCCATATACTATAGTCATTTCTAAGCCCGCCAAATGGATTAAATCCATCACTTGCTAAACCCAACCTAACGTTACGAGTCTCTGCAGAAAAAGTAGGATATTCTTTATCTAAATTCTTCCAAGCTTCACTATCTGCTGGGTGTCTAAGTACTCCATCATCTTCTCGTTTATCAGAGTGTCACCGCATCTCATTTGCTGTTTTGGACGACATGAATAGCCTTTGCAACCTCAAAGTTAGTGGGAAATAGCGTAACACTTTAGGAGAAGCTTTATCACGCTTAGTATCGCATATGGAACACTTTTCAAGGTTAGTATTCTCTTTCGAAAATAGCATACAATCATTTTCACATGCTTCTATTTTTTCATAATCGAAACCAAGATTAGTAATCTTCTTACGTGCTTCATAATAATTTGATGGCAAATCAGCACCTTTAGGCAAAGCATTTTTGAACATATGAAGCATACTAGTAAAAGCTTTATTAGTCATGCCATCCATACATTTGATTTGGAATAACTTCAAAATGAATGACAAATTAGAGAATTCATTACACCCGGGGTATAAAGTTTGTTGAGCATCTCTCATCAAATTTTCAAACATTTTTGCCACTTTTGTATCCTTTTTATATCTAGGTTGATCAAACTCATTAGGTTGTTGCTCCTCATCTAACATGTCATCTATGTCATCATTATTAGAGACTCCGAGACTAAACCTGTCATGGATCATTCTAAATATATCATTATGAGCACTATCTCCCAAATCATTTCTACTTTTCTTTTGTGGGGGTTTGAATTCTCCATGATAGATCCAACGAATATAAACTTGCACGATTCCATTCACTATCAAGTCGGTGTAAACTTCGTCCCTTGTTTTATGTGGACCATTGTTGCATCGATTACAAGGGCAAGGTACCTTCTTTTCCTCCTCTCCTAAATCACTATTTGTTTCTAAGTCACCAAAAGCAAATTAAAGAAAGGAATTAACTCCATTTATATATAGATTGTCTGTCCTATTAGCTCACCTCATCCACTCTAACCTCTTTTGAACTTCCGGAGTATCCATGTGAAAATAAAAGCTATGAATGCAAAGAGAGCTAGTTATTAAAAAAATTGAAAAGTGATAATAATAATAAAAAAAAATTAATAATAATTACTCAGTAGTCATACATAATTCACGACGGCTAGAACGCCATATTGCCAACTGAATTTGTCGGGTTTCTGTATACATCAATACATGCAATTATTCTTCAAATTTTACAATAAATTATTGTACCTTTCTGCCTTTTTTTCTTGTCTATCTTTTGTTATACATCTGAATATACTTTTACAGACAAAATTCCAAGTGTATTCTCTCAAGAACCAATTTTCTAGAGGTAAAGTCCTTTTTCCCCTTATTGCTGACACTGATAAATTGCAAAATTCCAAAGAGGGAGCTTCAAATTCATGGTTCAACCTTCTAAAAAATTGGCCTTTAATGTCAACTATCATAGTATATTGTTTTTTCCTGCTACATGATATGGCATATACTGAGGTAATATGGAATATCTAGCGACATAAAGACATCATTGGAAATATCAGCTTCAGATTTTAACATGATTTGACTGTGAAATTTGATTTTTTTTTTTTTCTTTTCCCCTCAGATATTCTCGTTATGGACTGTAAGTCCGAAGTATATTAAAGGATTGAGTTTATCAACTGATTTGAGGATATTGATCATATTTTGTCCAAGAATTGATCTTCTGAGCGTTAGTCGAATCTTCGAATTAGGGTCCTTCGAACGAACGGTTATGATACTTCAGCAAACAAGGTTTCTGAATTTTTTTTTTAATAGGAAGGTTTCTGATTTTTGAGGGGAATTTTGTGGTTTTGCTAAAGTTTTTAATAAGTGGCGGCTAATTAAAAAGAAATTAAGCGCCTAATCAATTTTGGGATTTGTGAGGGGGGTAATGTTTGTGAGATGTTTTTGTTTGGGGTAATTAGCTACGTACCTAATCTGTGAACTATTTTTTTTAATAGGGTAACTATTAAGATTAAGTGATACTTTATATAAGTATCATTATAAGTGTATAACATAATGAGCTTATGTCCTTTTTAATCTTTTTTGTGTTTTGTTGATCTGTGTTTGTTTTATTTTTATTTAATTTTAAGTGCTTAATTCTATTTTTTTTATTACACATGTATGATTATTCATTATTACATTAATTATACTACCTTCGATTTTTAGTAGTTGCAACTTTGGAATAATTTATATCTCGATAATAATGCTTCAAACTTACAACTAATTCGAAGGTGGTATATATATATATATATATATATATATATATATATATATATATATATATATATATATATATATATATATATATATATATATATATGGGATCATGTGAGAACCCATGCCTTAGGTGAGAACCATTTTAAAATGAGAACTCATCTAACACCATTCATTTTTATTAGATGAATGGTTCAGATTTATTGTTTCATTAGTGGGAATTCACGTGGGCCACCTTCATTAATTGTAATGATTGTTTGTATTTTTTTTTTTTAATTTTTGTGCATTGGGACACAAAATCTGCCAAAAGTTGTCATTATTATATGCTTTTTATTATTTATTGCATTGAAACACGTTACGTTAAAATGTAGTTGAAGTGTACGTCGTTAATGATGTTTCGTAAAATATATCAAGTGTTTCAATTTATAATATTAATGTTTCATATATATTATTGCTTGTTTCATACAGTTGGGCTCTATATGAACTAGGTGTACTGTGATTTCTTATACCTTATCTGATGTTTCAAAAAATATACCTTATGTTTCATTTTATAGTGCTTATGTTCCATAAAATATATGTGTTGTTTCATATACTAATGATATTATTTTATACATAAAAATCATTGATATTTCATATAATATTTTATTCGAATATTATTTATATTGTTCCAGAAATTTGCACTATTGTCTCATAAATATTATACATTGTTCCATACCATATGTGTGAAATGTATCAATGACTGAAATGCATGTTCCCAAGAAAATTAAAAAAGCATGTACCAATGACTGAAATGCGTGTTCCCAAGAAAATGCATGGGAAATTGATAATTAATCTCAGCCATCCATTAAGTGTAGTTGGTGTCATTAATGATGTTTCGTAAAATATATCAAGTGTTTCAATTTATAATATTAATGTTTCATATATATTATTGCTTGTTTCATATAGTTGGGTTCTATATGAACTAGGTTTACTGTGATTTCTTATACATTATTGATGTTTTAAAAAACATACCTTATGTTTCATTTTATACTACTTATGTTCCATAAAATATATGTATTGTTTTATATACTAATGATATTGTTTTATACGTAAAAATCATTGATGTTTCATATAATATTTCATTTGAATATTATTTATATTGTTCCAGAAATATGAACTATTGTCCCATAAATATTATACATTATTCCATACCATATGTGTGAAATGTACCAATGACTGAAATGCGTGTTTCCAAGAAAATTAAAAAGCATGTACCAATGACTGAAATGCGTGTTCCCAAGAAAATGCATGGGAAAGTGATAATTAATCTCAGCCATCCATTATGTGTAGTTGGTGTACGTTAATATGTTTCGTAAAATATATCAAGTGATTCAATTTGTAATATTAATGTTTCATATATTATTGCTTGTTTCATATAGTTGGGCTCTATATGAACTAGGTTTACTGTGATTTCTTATACCTTATTGATGTTTCAAAAAACATACCTTATGTTTTATTTTATACTACTAATGTTCCATAAAATATATGTATTATTTCATATACTAATGATATTGTTTTATGCGACAATAGTTCATATTTCTGGAACAATATAAATAATATCCGAATGAAATATTATATTATGTATAAAACAATATCATTAGTATATGAAACAATACATATATTTTATGGAACATAAGTAGTATAAAATGAAACATAAGGTATGTTTTTTTAAACATCAATAAGGTATAAGAAATCACAGTAAACCTAGTTCATATATAGCCCAACTATATGAAACAAACAATAATATATATGAAACATTAATATTATAAATTGAAACACTTAATATATTTTATGAAACATCATTAACGTACACTTCAACTACATTTTAACTTAACGTTGACAACACAATTCAATGTAACATTACATTTTTTAATTGAAACAGCGACAAGTCTTTTTGAAACAATAATAACATCTTTTGAAACATCTCAAAATTATTCCTTTAATACAATAAAATAAGTAATTAATACTGTTCCAATTGGATGATATGCCCGTTATTGTCAATACAATTTATATTGTTCCAGAAATATGAATTATTGTCCCATAAATATTATATATTGTTCCATATATAAGAACTAGTGTTCCAATTACATGATATGCCCCTAGTTTTCGAATTTTAAATATGTCGTTCCAGAATTTTCAACTATTGTATCACATACAGATTTGCTCTTTTTTTGCACTACTTCGAAAATTCTACCAAAAAAATATCAAACGAACTCTAAAAATTCAGAAATTTTGTATGCTTATTCTACACAAAAAAATAAGCAGATTCAAAAAAAGAATCGCTTCAAAAGGGTTTTTTATGAGAGAGAAATCTTCATTTGAAATCCGTCTTTCCAGATTTGCTCCTTTTTTGCACTACTTCGAAAATTCTACCCAAAAATATATCAAACGAACTCCAAAAATTATGAAATTTTGTATGCTTATTCTACACAAAAAAATAATCAAATTAAAAAAAAATCGCTTCAAAAGCTTTCTTTATGAGAGAGAAATTTTCATTTGAAATCTGCCTTCATTTCTCTCTCTTCAATGGCTAAATTAAAATGAAACCAGATTTTCCATTTTCTCTCTCTTCAATGGCTGAATCTCTTGGTTTTATAGTACATAAATCGGTGTTTCAATGCAGAAAATAAGGAAAAAAAAAAAGTAAAAAACATGTACTAATGACTGAAATGCGTGTTCCCAAGAAAATGCATGGGAAAGTGATAATTAATCTCAGCCATCCATAATCTCAAAATTGATGGTGTAAGATTGGTTCTTATTTTAAGAGGGTTCTCACCTAAGGGGTGGGTTCTCACATGATCCCTCCCATATATATATATATATATATATATATATATATATATATATATATATATATATATATATATATATATATATATATATATATATATATATATATATATATATATATATATATATTCAAAGAATGTAGTATATATTGTTCCTCTAGAAAAAAAAGTAAAAACTATATATATATATATTATAAAGGTGCTTATTAATAAAAAAAAATTAAAAAACAAAATTACTTATTTAAGGAGTTACTTGATCGGTCAAAGGTTACTATTATAACTAACTTATAACCAACTGAGTAACCCATGAATAACTAACCCCTAACAGACCAGATAACCCTTGAATAAATAACCCCATAATAAGTATCCTCGAAATATAAAAGTAATGACTGAAATTTGATTATTGATAAAATGTTAATTGTGTTAACTTCCGACAATAAGTACACACAATACTACGGAGTATATAATTACTAACTATTACATTATCATGTAACTAGAGTGGACAACACGAGTATTTGGGTCAAGTTTAGATCTAGTTATTGTATGTGGGTTACAAGTAACTGATGTAAGACCATGTTAATTACTTTAGAAACGTTTGTTTTATATTTAATCTTCATAGTTGAGACCAACAAGAACCATATGTATTAGAACATTTAGAATTGAAGTTTAATAATATTTCCTTACATTTAATAATCAATTTTTTTAAAAAATATATTGTGTGAATATCATTTTAGCTTAATTTCAATTTAGTTCATTTCAGCTCCAATCAGTTTAGTTCAGTTCAGTTCAGTCAATGCGGTTCTGTTTTGGATTAGGTTTATCAATTTCGAGTTATAATGGGTTCAAATAACAAATGGGTTGGTTCTGGTCGGTTAAAATTATCGGGTCATTATCATCAGTTCAAGTCATAAAAGTTGAATGGGATTCTCTTAGCAATTCCCATTAAAGTTGACTAACAAATAAGATTATTAGAGTAATTTTATCTTATTTTAAAAGCATGTTTTAACAACCTAATTCTAATTATTTTTTATCATGACAAACTCATAATAAGGGTATTCAATTCGAGATAAGCTACTTGAATTCAAATTTAATACGATAAGCTATGTAATAGTTTAAAACTAATCGAGCTATCAGCTGTGTAATAGTTTAATCTTTAGTATAGCTCACTTGATGTGCAGTTTTGCAACTATGCTCATATATATATTTATACTATTCAATTATATATTTATATATTACAAGACCACAAAACTAATGTAATAAATTTATTAGCAATTCAATTCTTATATTTATTTATTGATAATTGTAATATAGAATTATAATTTTACAAATGGAGTTGTTGGGATTTGTAAATACCTAGAATTGCTAATCTTAAAATACAAAAATTTAATTTAATTTTACAAAGCTACAAGTGAAAATTAGGAGGGAAACTTACCTCCTTAATTTGATAAAGCATATAATTTGATAAAAAAAAATTTGTGGGAAAATTACCTCCAACAAAATTTGTGGGAAAATTACCTCCAAATATTTATCAACTAGTGAAAAATTCCCTCCAACAATAAAAAAATAAAGATCGTAAAAAATAAATAAATAAAATCTTACTCCCTCCTGTTCTTCGGTTCTCTACTACATTCTCCATTTTCCATTCTCCATTCTCTAGTGTCTACCGATTTCTAGCGTTTTCTCCATCAGCTTTCCACGGTCTCCATTCGGGTGGCTTCCTCTCTTGATTTCCTCCATTGAAACAACTTTTAAGGTAAGATATTGCTTCTTTATCTATTTATCCTACATCAATTTTCACAATATAGGGTTAATCAATCTCGTTAATTTGATGATAATAATATGAAATTTAGGGTTTTATCTTGTTAATTTGATGCTAACAATTTCACAATCTAGGGTTTGTATCTTTAAATTATTCATCCTTATATATTCTCCTAAGTGTCAACTGAGTTAATTTCAAATTTTTCCCATACTTCAAATATAATTTTTCAGTGCAAAACCACGAATGAAATTGAGTCAATTCAATCAAATAGCACAAATGAGATTGTTTGTAATTGGATGTTTTGAAATTGATTTTATTGATATTCAATCAATACACGAATTAAGAGCAAATTTACCAATAGGCTCTTTCTTTTCTAATTTGTTTTTCAATCTATTGAAAGTAGCAAAACGAATTAATCTTCTTCCTCTCTCCTATTTTTTTCATTGTATGATAAATCTGGAAAATGATCATATTGAATTAATGGTTTCAACGATCAGATTGTTTTGGATGGTTGGTTCTAATTTTTTGCATTTTCTTGCTGTAGATTATCTGAGTGTTTGTTTCTCTCATTTTATTTTTTACCAATTTTGTTATGTTTGGTGTTTGTTACACCATAATCATGGATTATATTGGTAGTGGTAGAAGCAGATTATTTAGTCCTAAAATTGATGCTATAAACCATCATGGATTATCATGGATTATCTCTACCTTTGATCCTTAATTCGTGTCCACATTGTTCTCCATTTTGTTAAGCTTTTGCATAGTTTAATAACTATGACATGTATTAAATTAGCTGCTGTTAGTATTACTCAGACTAGTATGGTTTGGTTGGATATAGGACCTTTATGCTTTGTTGCTTGTCTTAAAAAATCATAATGCATCATAATTTGAGCTATTCCTTTTTATGTTAATTTTGATTGCTAAAATAGTTTACAATAAAGGTAGTTCAACTCTTATGAAGGAGTCATATAACGATAAATTATTGTGGGAAGTAAGAAACTAAGAACGTTAGTCTTCTTTTCAAAGGTATGCTTAAAATTGGAATTCTAGAGAGGGGCTTTCTGTGACAACCACAACTCATATATGCTATGTGTTAGGTTTAATGTTTTAATATATGCTGCCAAAGTCATTTTTTAATCTGATTTATTTTCACTTACCATTCTAAATTTGTATATATTTTCTTTAATTAAAAGTGGGAATGGGTTGATAAAAGGGGATGAGGTTAAGACTATAGACGATATGAGACATTGCTTTATATATGAGCTTTTGTATTCTACTGCTGGTGTTTCTGAACTACCATCGGGTTATTTTTATTCACATGTGTCATCCTTCGATTCCTTTCCCAAAATCTTAGTTCTGTTGTAAATCATATATGAATCTGGCCCCTATTTTTCACTTTACAGAATTTTGGCAGTTGAATCATGGGGCAGCCTCAAATGGCCGGAGGTGATAGGGCTAGTGTACCTACACCAGATAAATGACCAACAATGCCCTAGCTTACCTGAAGGCAGTGAAGAAATTGTTCCCGGAGAAGGAGAAATATGATAAATTCATCAGGACATTACGAGGCAATAAGCTGGAACATTGGTGTTTTAATTCAGCCTAAGATGCAGTTCTAATATGTTTCTGAATTATGTAGCCTATCAATTCTAAACATCAGTTCTGATTATCAGCTCTGAAATCAGATCTGAATTATAGTTCTAAAGTTCATTTCAAGATATCAGTTCTGTTTTTTAGTTGTGAAATCAGTACTAAATTTCAGTTCTGAAATTAGTTTTGAAATTCAGCTCTGAAATAAGTCCTGATAATTATTTTTAATTTAGTTCTGAGACGGTGTTCTGAAATTAGTTGAGAGATTGTGATTTGAAATTAGTTCTGAAATTCAATTCTGAATTTCATGGTTGGTTCATTTCAGGAGTGCTATATTGTTGGGTCTTTTACGAAAACAAGTTGGTTTCTGCTACAATGGCTACTCAGATGAGCAAGAACCGAAAGTTCGGTTCTGATGGTGTCATTTACGCTGAACTAAATAAAGTTTTAAGTAGAGAACTCACTGAAGATAGCTACTCTGGTGGCAAAGTTAGGGTTACTCCTATGTGCACGTAGATCATCATTAGGGCTACTTATATCCAGAATCTTCTTCGTAATTTACCCCTTTTGTGTTTTGGATTCGATTTTTTCAATTCTTTGTTTCTGATTTTGTTATTTTGATTGATTGTATTAGGTGAGAAGGGAAGAAGGATTAAGGAATCCTGTTTTTTGAAGATGGATGACTCTGATGTAGCAAACTTTATAGCCATTTGCTGGGCTATTTGTGGTGCTAGGAACTCTCAGATCATGGAGGGGGAGTGTAAGGACTATGGGGAAGTGCTGAGCTATGCTATAAAGACTAGAAATTCCAAGCCTGGTTTCTGCTGTGCTGCCGCTGTTGGTTCAGGGAAGCACTAGACGAAAATATCAATTGGCCACCGGTTCAAAACCCGCCTATGCCACCGGTTTTGAACCGGTGGTCATTTGGGGGGTGGCAATAAACTGAAGCAAAGCCACCGGTTCAAAACCGGTGGCAAAATCAAGTATTGCCACCGGTTAACCGGTGGCAATAAGCCTTCCCGCAATTTTTTTTATTTGTATTAATAACTATTGCCAGCGGTTAATCGGTGGCAATAATGCCCTAAAAAAGCAAAAAAAAAAAAAAAAAATATTTGCATTTTTTTCAATTAAAATGTAGCAGAAACATATTTACATGCATAATATACATAAAACACGTATATATTCGTCAATATTTAAGTAATTGTACACTTTTTAAGAGTGAAAAACTAAATTAATAACTACAAATAAATTACTCGTACAACAATTCCAATTTAAAAGAACTAAATTAATCAAATTACACAAAACTAAAATCGATTAAAAATAAAATAAATTACAATATAAATAAAAAAAACAATATTCTTCATCTTGATTTTTCGATTCGATTTAAGATCTAAATCAATAATATTCCCGCATCAATCAAAACAAAAAAAAAAAACCGATTAAAATAAGCCGCGCAAGAAGGAGACGAAGGTGAAGAGAAAGAGAATAACAATTGAAATGCAAAAACCCACAAAAATAAAAACAAAAACAACTGAAAACCCAGAAAATCAATAACTAGTAATTAAACAAAAACCCAGAAGAAAAATTAAACAAAAATAAAAACAAAATCCCAAAAATAAGTAAAAAAAACCGAGGAAAAAAAAACCAAGAAATTGATTCACGAACTCAAAAAACAAAAACCCAGAATTAAAATTGATTAAAATCGATTAAAAATCAAATTAAAATCGATTAAGAAACTCAAACAATTCCAAAAACGATTAATTAAACCCAGAAAAATCAATCAGTTAAACCCAACAAAATTCGATTAATTAACCAAGAAAAATCGATTAATTAAACACAAACCTCATGCATGTCTTCGTGGTGCATGTCTTCGTGGTTTATTGTTGCGGTGGTGGTCTTGGTGATGGTGGAAATGAAAGAGAAGGAGACATCGAAGGAGAATTGTTAAGCAAAGATTGAAGAAGGAGATTGAAGAAGGAGATCGAAGAAGAAGGAGATGAGAACAGAGAAGACTATCGAATTGAAAGAGAAAGAAAAGAGGGGGAGAACAGGAGATAGAGAGAGGAGAGGGGAGAGTAGGAGAGAGGAAGAGCGGCTGAGAGGACGAGGTAGGGTTTGGTTGTTTATAAGGGGGGCTTTTTTTTTTAATTGATTATTGCCACGGGTTCAAACCGGTGGCCTTTACCATTTATGCCACCGGTTAGTGAATTAGCCTATCCCGCCCATTTTTTAAGCCACCGGTTTTCGAAAACCGGTGGCCATAGAGCGGTGCCTTTTTGTATTTTTCTACTAGTGAAGGCTGTTGTCGATTGGACAACATATGCAGGACTCTTAAAGGTTAATGTTGATGCTGCCTTTGTAGGTGACTTTGGGTGTGGTTTGGGGTAGTGATCAGGGATGTTTTTGGTGCTGTTATGGCTGCAGGGGTCCATCAGGGCAGTGGGACGTGAAGGTGGCTGAAGCAAAAGCCGTGTGAAGCAAAAGGCTATGTTTTTTTTCATAAAACTGTAGCAATTAGGTCAAAAATGCTATGATTTTGGATTGTAGCAAATACATGTTCCTATGTGTTACTCCTAGTTTTGCGGTTAAAAACCAGAGCAAAAGGCTTGAATAAAACCGTAGATAGTGTACTAGTGTATTTTGCATTGGTACTGCTCTACTTGTTCAGAATTATTGTAACGTATGACTTTTAATGTCAAATATATTCATAAATTTGACAAGACTAAGCTAATGCTCTAAAAAATGCAAATTAAAAAAAAAACAAAATTAATATTAATAAAATGCAAAAGAAAATATTTTTTTGGCCATTTTACACTACATTGTTTTTTTTTTAAATAATCAATAATTATAAGATACCACATTTTTTAAACAAATTTATTTTAATATTATTTGGGTAAATGTCATATGGTTATAAATTTATAATAGTGCATAACCAACAATTTTATTTGAAAGAATTTTTATTTTTATTTTTTACATATTAATTTGTATTTCATGTTTGAAACTAATTGTAAATTTAACCATAATAAAAGAAATTTTGTCGTAAAATTCCTATCATTAGACTTAGTTTATTTTCTTTAAAAGAAATATGGTTGATTGGTCGGTTTATATTAACATATGTTTGCCACATAAATAAATTTTGATGTGGCACAAGTGTTATAATGATTGTCACATTGAATAAAATACTCGTGACACAAGTGTTTGTTTGCCACGAGAATAATATTGTCGTGGCATCACTATCTATTTGCCACGGGAATATAAATACGTGTGGGATAAGTGTTTATTTGCCACGAGAAAAAAATATAGTCGTGGCACTAGTTTCAGTTAGCAACGAACATCATTTTTCCCGTGGCATAATATTTGTTGTCATATCAAGTTTATTATTGAATTTAATTTTTCCCGTGGTAAGATCAAATCATGCAACGAATTTAGAATTCGTGGCACAATTCGTGACACAAGTGGTGAATTGTTGTAGTGAACATACACATAAAAGCAAGGTTTCGTAACTTGTATGTACCTTGAGTAAACGAATTGGTATGCCACTTTACTATCTAGAAATCACCTTCAATAAACTCCTCTCCTAAACCAAATAATAACATCTCAATCAATACCCAATCAATCAAATTTACAGCAATACTAACTTACTTTAAAACCTTCAAAATCCAAATCAAACAACACTTTAAGACATTCCCTTTAGTTAAAATTAAAGGCTTATATATAGTTCTTTAAATTTTCATCGAAAAAACCTTAAAATACACTCTTATACGTGAAATTACAGCAAGTTTAAAGTTTAATAAAAATCTTAAAATTATTTAAAAACCCCTAATAATCTCCCTTTTTAATGGGTGATTAAACCCTCTTTATAAAACCTCAAAAGTAATACTTAGAAACTATTTTCAGCACTTAAAACTTCAATAAAACATATATTTATGCTTAATTAACTTTAAACATAATTAATTTTATTAATTAAATTCAAGGATAATATTTTAAGTATAAAAAAAACTTCGTTAAAATAAAAAACTGCCCGAAAATCATATTTACAGGTTGAATTTGGCCACGAGAGGGTGGTGCTCACTACCAAAGGTAGTGAGTCCTTCTTAAAATGTTGTTTCCACATGAAAAACTTTTAACAAAATCAGGTGAGTTCAGAATCTGATCGGGATTAAAACGAGATTAATATTAATGAACCGAAATCTTAAAATTAAAACTCGAATTTAAGTGTTCAAAATAATCTGGAATTAAGTTAAACTAATCATTAGTTATAATCACCAAAATTTCAAAACATAACTACTATAAAAGCCTTAAATCAATTGTTCATAAAAACCCTAAAATCATGATTTTCAATAATTAAAAACCCTAGGTTATAAAATTTACAAAATCTGAAAATTATGACCATTTATAAAATCTGAAATTATAAAGTTTAATCATCAAAATACAATTTGAGACTAATTAAATTAATTTCAAACAATAAAATCAAAACCCATAAATCAATAATTATAATTACACAAATTAATAAAACAAAGGAGAAAATAAGACTAACCTTTTTGTGTGGGAAACTTTTGGGGATTAATGGGGTATTTATAGGGGAGAATGTTGTAGGGTAAAGAGAAAGATTGTGCCTCATAAAATTAATGGGCCAAATGAATGAAATGGACTAAACTTTAGTTGTATTGAAATAAATTTTAAAATGAAGGTTCATAAAATGATTTGTACTAAACTAATTTTTGACCCTAATTAATAATTTGAATATTTTGAAATTAAATTACGAAAAAATACAAAACAATATAATATTATAAATAAAATTAAATTTCATTTATAACATATTTAAAAATACGGGGAATTACATTTGTGCTCACAAGCCCCTCTTCCGCTCAAGGCTTGTGCTTTTGCCGCCAAAAGGCTAGAGCGCGCCGCACGGTTCGGGTTCCAAACTCCCGAACCGTGACACTTTAGGTTCCTCCTTAGCCAAGAAATTGTGCGACGCTCCCGTGTCCACAAGCAGCCTTGTCGGTACCTCGTTAACTTCCCCTTCTACGACCATCAAGCTACTCCCTTGCTTGACGCCCGTCCTATCAGCTTTTGTGTTGAGGATGCCTCACCCTTTGGCACACCTTCCTCAGCACTCGTAGCATTGAGGAGCTTCATGCGGGCTAGCTGGGCCTTCTCCCCTAGGACTATTGCCCCCATACTCATCTTCGGAGCTGACTCCTCCTCTCTTGCGATCATGGCATTCAACTTTTGCCGCCCCGGGGCAATTCCTTGCTAGATGCGGACCCTCACAAAGGAAATACTTGAAAGTCTTTAAGGGCTTACCTCCGTCTCGTTCGTCCCCCTTTGACTCCCACTTGGACTTGGACTTGGCCTTGTCCTTGCCATGATCCGCATACTTGGCCTTTGGATGCGATGCCTCCTCATCCTCCTTGTCGTCTTCCTCGACCCTTTTGCCCCTGTCTCTTCTCGATTCCTTCGGTATCTCGATCAAGAACTCCGCCACTGCTATTGCCTCAGCAAGTGTCTTCACGTTCCTTCGTTCAACCTCTTGCCGAGCCCATCGTTGTAGACCTCCGGTGAAGTAAATGAGTTGGTTCTCCTCTGATAGATCATCGATCTCAAGTATTAGGGATGTGAATTACCTGATGTACTCCTTGATGGTGCTAGTGTGCTTCTAGTCATGTAGCTTCATCATGGAGACCTTCTTGGCATTCTCCAGATAGAACTAACGCTTGAAATCACTCTTGAACTCGTCCCATGCGCTAATGGAACAAGTCCCCTTCTTGATGTCCAACTCCCGACGCCTCCACCAAAGGACATCATCCTCGCCCAAGTAAATTGTGGCGGTGTTGATCTTTGATGCATCGTCATCCAGCTTCATTGCGTCGAAGTACCTCTCGTCGCCCCATAGGAAGTTATCAATCTCTCAAGCGTCTCGCTTCCCATGGAATTTCTGTGGCTTTGAGACCTCCATCTTTGGCCCCTTTTGGATAGTGACACTCTCGGTCACTACTTCCTTCTTGCATAAAATGACATCCTCCTTCACTGACTCCACCTTGGGTCGGATGTCCCTTAGTTTCCCAAGCAACCCCTCCTTAAGTTTCGCGACCTCCTCGCAAATCGTTGCCAACACGCTATTGACGAGCCCACGAGTCTCGTCCCTCAGGTCTTGGGTGGCAGTGTGTGCGGCCTCCACTTTTACTTTGAGCTCCTCCACAGAGTCCGAGAGTTGCGTGATATCATCATGCATGTCCGCCACAGTACACTCTACCCTCATGAGGCCGGGTTCCAACTCAGAGGGCAAGGTTCTGGGCACCGATCGTTCCCTCGACAGTTCCCTCGTGCCCTTCTTCTTAGACCTCCTCGTTGCTTCCTCTTCCCCTTGCACAACTTGGCTCGCCGGAACCTCTTTGTCGCCAGCCATACTTATATCCACAATAAGAATGAAGCGACTTACCTTTGTTGCCTAGAAACTGTCCCTTCGTAGCTTTGAACAACAACGCCTTGAATTTACGACGTCGATCCCACACGACAATCGTAACCTTGATCTGATACCACCTGTCACGTGCCGACTACTTTGCGCTAGTCACGCACCGTGCGCCAGCCGCTTACAGTCCGTCGTAAGATGAGTCAGGCTTTCTCCCTTGGCACTAAATCCTTGTGCCCACGTAGCATAACCCTTTGTGTTGATCAAATAAGTTTGCTAGCACATCCCCTTGGTTATAACAAGTCCTCTTAGTTAAACTAAGCACTCACCCTTAGTGCCTTAATCCGGATTTACGACTAAGTTTCGTAGACAATTGAGCACACAAGCTATCACCCTTGCCAGTATGCCCGATCACTCCCTTGGAACCCTCGTGCCTTAGTTTTCCTCACACTCTCTAAGTGTTAGAAGGAAAGGGTTGAGTTGCAAGAGAACACAAGTGCTTATGGAAGGCTTTTTGTATTACTCTCAACTTGAATTTACAAATGATGCCTTGGAGCCTATTTATAGTGCTCCTCCCTATGTACAAGCTATCTCTAGAACGTTCCTAACCTCCTCAAATGGAGGGTTATAGACTACAATAATCTAGAGTGTTCCCACCTCCTTAGGAACTACATACATGGAGGTTTCTACATCCTTCCCTAGCTAGAATGTTCAAGACAACCCTAGAACATTCTAGAACGTACAACACTTATGTACATGGATAGAAGACCCTAGACACTTCTACTATGTACATGAAGACCCTTGAATATTCTAGAGACATCCCCTCTAGTATACTCCTTCAAAAGAACCTCGTAGATAGCTCCAGAACATTCTAGAAGCTTCCTGCGTTTTCCGGGCTGTCTGCTGCACAAACTTGTATTTCGGGACCTTGTCTCGAAAAACCGACACCACCATCGTCTTTGACCCAAAATACGGTGAACCCACCAAATTTGGCCCATTTGGACTTCATTTGGGTCTCCAAATGACCCATTATTGCGTTACTGTGACTTGGATGTTCACTAGGAAAATACACAAGGTGCTAAATAAAGCTCTTTAGGGGGAATTGCTTACCTGGGCACCAAGGGCAAGCCCCCTAGCCACGATAATGCCCTGTTACCTAGTGACCCAAATGACGCCCATGGTTGGTAAGGGAGATGACCCGTGACACACTGCTCCAGCCAGCTATTCACCAATCCGCCACCCTCATCCCGCAACCAGCTCGCCTCCAGCCTGCAGCCCCGCAAACACCGCCGGAAGACCATCAAGACCCTCTGACGCAAGCGCGCAGACCCATTGATGCGTGCGCTCGGTCTGATGATCTTGGGCCAATTGATTTTGATGGAGTTTGTGCGTTGATGTTGGCGGTTATATGAGAAGCAGGGGATAATTTCCCAATTAAATGAAGCTAAACCGAGTCCTCTGACTTCGGTTGTGGGTTTTCTTTATTTCTTTTGATTTTATTTCTTTTTCCATTTTATTTTCTTTTACTTTTGTTTTCTTTTTTAAATTTTATTTATTTTTCTATTTCTTTTCCTTTTCTTTTGTTTCCTTTTCTCTTTTTATTTTGTTTTAACCTTGTAAATATAAATACCCATTTTTGGGGTAAAATTACGAGAAAATTTTTAAAATAATTAGAATCCAATTTAGGATAACATATTAGCTTAGGTTAAGAGTTTCTCTCTCTAGATCTAGGGTTAGTTCAGGAGTAGTTTTAGAAAGAGAAAGCGATGAATTTCAATGGTTATTTGAGAGATTGAAGATTCAAGATGACAATTTAATTGAAGATCTTCATCATCAATTATTAAGGATTTCTAACTCTATCTCCTCTTTATTTCTTTGTTTAATTTCATGTTTGTTTGGTTTGATTTTGATGTTTTATTCTTGATTAGTGTAATTGTTCTTGATATTTTGTTGAATTTTGATTTCTTTATTTGTTTGTTGATAGATGATGATACTTGAGTAGTTGTTTGGCTAGGAATTGAGTGGAACTTGTATGATTGGTTGATTGTGATTAATTTGCGAATTGTGTTGATTGATTGTTGAGATTATAGTGATTAATGAAGGTCTGCATGTGTGTAATTCGATTAGGCCTTGAGAATTATGCTAGATTGAATTGTAATTTCAAATGACATGACCAATTGAATTAGGAATTGCAATTATTGATTGGTTTAGATTGTGATTCTTTTAGTTTGTTATTATTCATAGTGAACCCTAGCTTAACAATTAGGACATAGCTCTTTGATTCCAATTGATAGCTCTTACCTTTGATTGGCATGATCTTTGTTTGGCTCTAGGGAAGATTAGATAATGACCTACATTATCCCTACATCACTGTCGACGGGGAAAGCGGGGTTGCTCCAGCAGATTGTCTAAGTGGGGAAACAGGATGGAGAATTATTTTTTTTGTTTAAAATTATTTTTAATTTTGTTTATTAAATAATTAAAAAAGGACTAATTAAAATTAGACACATGGAAAATTACTCATTTCAACCAATTATCGTTTTGACAAACCAGTCAAGGGACTGTTTTGAGCAGATGGGGTGCAAAGGTGAGATTGTTTTAATATAATTTAAAGATGGGATTGTTTGAGCAGAATTGACAAAAATGGGATTATTAGTTTCAATTTTCTTAAAATAAAAATAAATTCCATTTTTTATAGGAATTTTGTAGGAATTCTTATTTATCAAGGAATTTCTGATTCCCACATTTTTACTTCTAATTAAGGCCTTATCTGGATTTCTTGAAGTACTCCCTCCATTTTTTAATACTTCTCTACATTTTATTTCCAGTCGTTCTTAAAATCTTGATCTATACCTTATTTGGAAAGTTTTTACAATATTGATTAATTTCTCTCAACTAGTGGACCCAACATAAATCATATTTTGTTAATTTCATATTCTCGCTCTCTCCTCCAATTCTCTAAACTATATTTAATTTTTTACATTTTTTTATTATTCCACCTACACTACTACCTCCATATTATATTACTTTCTCCTAAATCTGCGCACATGAAGAAATGGAACAAATATTTAAAAATGGGTGGAGTAATTAAGGGAGTAAAAATCAATGGGTAAAAAGTACAGAAGGATTGTGTTATGGGGTGATATTTCCTTTTGCATATTAAAAGTTTGCCATCTTTACTAGGTTTAAGCCATAAAACTTTCGTTCACTTCTATCCTCCATTGCAAGCCAAGCTTGAAATAGAGCTACACCATTGGTAGCACTACCCTGAATGAACCACTACATCAACCAATTAATAAACCCAATCCCACCTTGCAAACCACTATTAACGCTCTTCACTGCTTCGCATCAATATAAAATAGAATGAAGATCTAAAAGAGAAGAGAGGTGAGAGAAAGAAATACTCCATCTGTTTCGTAATAATCGCAACACTTCTAGGTGTTGCAAAGAATTTTAGGAAAATTATAGGATGGAGATTTTTTGGCACGTTTTCTTTAAAAAAAAAAAAAAATCCCTTCCTTACTATCACACTCATTTATGGTTATATTATTCGGTAAGCATATAGTTAAATAGGGTTAGGCTTATAATTATATTAACGTCATTAACGTCCCTACTGCATTATTATAGTTAATTAAAGTTTACAAGGGACAATAATTTTTTTTTACAATTTACCATTTAGAATATTAAAAAATATAGTGTTACCGAAGAGAATTTCACTTAAAATTTTCTTAGAGGTGATCAATGGGCGGGTGTAGACACCTAAAGATGTCTCTTTAAACCAAACCCGATGATGAACAACCTTTCACCGACATTATTGGTCGGGTTTAGTATTTAATCTTTGGAGTGCTTAAATCCATGTTTCCATTCAATAAATTTCATAACAAAATCCAACTCAAAGCTCATTTCCCTAAACCATAACTTACTTTTCGCTTTTCGTGTCCACATCGCAAAACTGAGAGAAACAGATTTTATGGTCTTATAATTTTGATCCAATTATTATTTGGTTAGATAGGCCTTGAAATAAGCTTTCCAAAACATATATCATAAGCCCAATTCCGATTAAAAACAAAGAAAATATGAGCCAAACACTAAACTCGACTCAAAACTGACACCCTTCTACTAAAACGACCATATCTTAAAATATACAAATGATTTTGACCTGATTCTAATTGGGTTGGAAAGTAGACTTGATAAGATTTCCAATGATATTTTATATGCTTTATTCCATGTAATGGATCAAAAGTAATCATGATTTTTAAAAAGTGTAAAAAAACAAGAATTACCGAGCACAGTGTAAAAGCACCGTATCACAACGCCTGATGACGTGGCACGGTGCCTTGTGCCATGACACGGTAATTTAAAACGTGTCACGGTGCTATTTTCCATGTTTTTCGCGTGAAAATCCACCGTGGCACGGAACCTGTTGCCTTAACACGGTATTTCTCACTGTGTCACAGTGCTTTTTCAGTGTATTTTATGCGTTTTCTCACGCATTTTTTTACCGTGACACAGTGTACTGTACCGTGCCACGGTGGACACTACAGTGTCACGGAATTTTCTCGTGTTTTCTCCGCATAAACCCTTCACGCGTTTTAACTCCTGTAATTATTTCCCGCTTCGCTCTAAAATATCCCGCGTCACACAAACATTTTCCGTGACGCGGGGGTGTTTTTAGGGTTTTTATCCTTTTTAGGGTTCTGCGTGTTCCCTCGCTCTGCTCATTTTCCCTATAAATACTCCGTCATTTATGCAGTTCGGGGCACCAAATCATTCTCTCTTCCTCTCTTTTACACCAAAAATCATTCTCCTCTCTCTCTCATATTTTACGCCTTAAATCTATATTTCTAATTACACCATTCTTCCCTTAAGCACTTCAAGGAGTCCATACTTGACCCGAGGTTCCGTCCTTAAACCAAGGCGTGAAAGGTATAATTAACTGAGAGTTTGGACCACACCAACTCTACATTTATTAAATGTAATTTTCATTTGATTTATATTTTTTATTGAAGTTACTAACAATTTATTCATGATGTAGAAATTTTAAAGGAACGCGCTGAATGTGAGTTATTAATTAATTTAATTAATTATTTTACTTTTAATATTGCTTGTATCATGATTAGGTTAATTTATATTCGATTTGACTAATGTTATTGTTGTTAAATTATTTCCAATATTAATGTCGATTTCTATTATATTTTTATGATCACCATATTGCATGTTAAAGGGAATATGTAATTGAAAATGACGCCTAATAAGATAATTTGGACGACCGGTCTAGGTTCCTTTTTAATCTTGTTGTTTAATTCAAGTGATCACTGATATTTTAGAATTATGTGTTGCATTAATATTAAAGCAATTTAGCGTAATAATAGTTTGGAGCAAATTGAATCTTTGTTTGCATGCCTTTGAGATCGCAGGAATCACTTTTCACTATAAGAATCCAGTAGAGGCCAATACGGGCGAATGTGACTCCATGACTCACTTCGTACCATCATCCCCGATCCTCATTTTGTGGTTCCGAACCATGTGCAGTTAGTAATCTCATGGATTATGAATAAGGTGTAATCATCACGGGTCAATCGTTGTTGCCTATCGTTGTCCCTTTATCGTGGTTGCCTTAAATGATCCGTGAACAGTTTACAAGTTCCTTAAAAACTTGTTGGCTGCTCCCTACTTACCTTGTCCCTAATCGTATATGTCAATTCCTACTTCCTATGAGTGCTAAGCATATTCACACATGCTTTAAAGACGGCGCACTTCGAGCGACGCCTACAGCGGGTCGGGCCGATGACAAAAAATTTGCCCATTTCTCGGGCCGGGCCGGGTTGGGCCGGAAAGCAGGTTCCCAAACCCGCCCAAACTAGTCGGGCCATACGGGCGTTTCGGGCCGGGCAAAAAAAAAAAGCTAAAAATGCAAAAAATCCATTTCCCAAACCCGTCCAAACTTTTTAAAATTCGGGCAGGAAAATTCTGCCCAAAACCTGTATAAAATCGAGCCGGGCCACCGGACCGCGCTTAGTATGATCAGCTCTAACTTTTCTTATATCTAACACATCACAAACAATAATCAAAGTATACCTAAGCTATTTCACCATCAATTGTTTTTTTTTATTTTTTAATTTTTAATTTTGAAGAAACCATCAACCGTTTTTATTACAACTCGGATTTTCTAGAGATCAAACTTTATTATAAAACACCATTTCTCTTGACATGACTCTCCAATATCAATGTCGAGTGGCCTTTGAGAAGGAGGATATTAAGTTGGAATATGCATGTCAGCCATATAAAGGTGTCGAAGCACTTATGTGAGTACTATAATCCTCTTTGTTATATTCAAAACAAGCATTCTTCGCAACAAGTCTAAGGCCAAAGGATCAACCCAAGGATATTCGTCCTCTAATCAAACCCCATTCGAATAAAGAAATCCATTGATGTATATTACTAAACAACATTTTGATTTTTTTTATAAAGGCGAGATCAGATTCACTAGGACTTCCAAGAAATTTGATGATAAGTGTTATAAAGACCTGTTCACTACAACTTCATTTCAGTTCAGTTCAGCACCGATCAGTTTAGTTCAGTTTAGCTCAATTCAGTTCAGTTCCAATCATTTTAGTTTAGTTCAACTCCTAATTTCCTTCTCTTATAAAATATTCTTTTCAGCTCTATTCAGTACAGTTCAGTTTAGCTTCAATCAGTTCAGTTCACCTCAGTTCAGTAAATGTGTGCATGTTCGAATTTTCTCGAGGGAATTTCCACCACGGAAGAGAGGTTTGTGCCCTAGTATCTCTACAAAGATGCATCCTATAGATCGACCAAACGTCGATTGTTGTATCATAGTCGTCGTTGCAAACAAGTAACTTGGATGCTTTATACCGCGTTATTACATAATCACTCAAGAATGATTCACCTGTTAAAATATAGCAATCTAGAATTTTTTTTTTTTTTTTTTTGTATGAAAATATAACATGAGATATTGGAAAAATAATCTTGAACAATGTAAAAGCTTGTAGAATTATCTTGTAAAAATATTTAGCATGTGATGTACAATTTAGTATGTTGAAAATTAGAGATTAGGTAAAATAATCTAGAATTATAATTACAACTAGCTAAATCTAGAGAATTCGAAGCTAGACATATAAATAGATGTTCATGTATGATGATGGAGATGTAAAAAGAAGAAATATAACAAAATTAATAAAAGTCAACCTTTTTATTATGCTTTGCACTCCTTCTCCTTCCAAACTACTACTCCTAAATCTACTGTTGGGAGTAATGCAAGTCGAAAAATTCAATCGGCCGATTGTATTAAGCTATGTTTGGTGATAAGCTTCTTATCCCACTTGCCCTGCCAGGGCGACTTTGCCTTGGCAGCCAGGGCGAAGCTTCGAACTTCTCCGTATCATTTTTACCCCGCACGCCCAGTGGGGCTGACTTGCCCGGATAAAGTCTAAAAATGGAGTTTTTGAGCTGTGCTTGTCGCACTAGATAGGGCGGACTCGCCCTGGCAGACCGGGCGAACCTTGCAAGGCTTTGGGAAATGCGTTTTTGTCGGGTTTTGTTCCTTTATTCTTGACTCCTTTACATAACCTATAAATACCTTGAGCTATTATTTTTTACGGTGACAAAAAAGATACCAAGTACTGTGAAACCCTAAACACAATAAACACAAAGCCATTCCTATAGAGATTTGAGCAGTTCTTGAAGTAATTCCAACCTTCTAATCGGGGTACGGAGTTGGAAGGTAGTTGTGTTACCCTTGGGGAGCATTCGTCACTAAGAGCCTTATACCGGTGGTAGCGAAATACGCTTCTAGGACAACCCTAAAACGCATCACAAATTATTTGAGATCTACAATGGAGTATTGTATTTTCGCCCTAATTTCTTTATTATTTTCATGGTTACATCTTATTTCCTAACAATCTAGAAGCGTAGTTTTGTTACCATGATTAATTTCTAGAAAATTCAATTCGATTGAAATCTTAATTGTCATTTATAATTTTGATGAAATTAAAGCCATTAAGTTGGAAGGAATTGAATCCAAGTTAAAGTTTGCATCTTACGTAATATACTTCTTGAACAAGGACAATTTTGCAATATCTCCTTTTCTTGAGATATAAATATTAGATGTATTTCCATGATAATATGTTATTGGGATTTGGGAACGTTATAGTGGATGTCCAATGTTAGAGTATCTTATGTTGGGCCCGTATCAGTATACGATCCAGCATATCTAGGGCACCACTTCATGATCAAAAGGCACAGCAAATCAAGCAAAACGTCTTGATTGGAACAAGCAAGGAAAGAGGGACAGAGAATATCAATCATGAAGATAATTGCCAAGAATATACCTATTGCACAAGGAAACAAAATAAAATCAATAAAGATCTTCCGTGTACTAATATATTCGATATCTTTGTAACCCTAGCAGCTCCTAGGTATAAATAAAAAGTCAGACATTGTAACACTCATGTACACTCACTCATATTTCAATATAAACTGTTATTTTGCTTATGGCTACGGATCTATGTCTCTACTGAACAAGGAAGCATGTCCTTACTCGGTATCGTGTCTCTAAACCTATGTCTTTGATCTTATTTACATGCTTATGGCTTACTTATTGGTTATTTATTGCTTTATTATTGTTCTTTGTTGCTTTACTCAATATTTGTGGATTGATTGTTGTTACATCTCAAACCGTAGCAAATTCTTAGATGTCCTAACTGAGATTCGCCTAAACAATTTGGCGCCCACTGTGGGGTTGATAATCAATTAACCTACCAACTCGCCAAAAACCAAGACAATCACCATGACTGAACAACCGGTACCCTTTACCATTGCTGAAATCAATGACGGAATGAACGTATTCCGACAAACCTTAGACCAATAGAAAAGTCAACTCGAAACATTGTTGGCCCAAAAGGTTCAAATCGAAGCCAAACTCACTAGCTTAACCAAATAAAATGAAGCCCTCTGTAGCCAAATACAATCAGTTGCATCCAAAACCGTTAACACCAGAAAATGTACCGAAAGTATAGCCATGCAGCTTGATATGTCCGGAACCTTCCACACCCCTAACGGGGAAAAAGGATCTAACAGCAAGGAAACTCCCCTAGAACTAGATTTTATGGATGCAGGAACTCTCAAGAAGGATAGGTAGGAAGTAACCGAGCAGGGAAAAATAGAGAAGGTGGTTAAGGAGTACCTCAAGGCATTTAAGGCCAAGATCGCCAAAATCCCTAGAGTGCCAAAGCCCATGGAAGAAGAAGCAGCGGATGGCTATATAGAGTCTCCTTTCTCAGAAGAGATTGCCATGGTAGAAGTGCCAAAGAGATTAAGCACGCCTAACATGGCCATGTATGACTGAACAACGGACCCTGATGAGCACGTGTCCCTTTACAAGCAAAAGATGATGACGAGCTCAATCCCTAGAGAGATCAGAGAAGCCATCATGTGTAAAGGCTTTGGAGCCACGTTATCAGGTCTAGCCCTAACTTGGTTCATTAATTTAGATAATGGGACAATTCGATCTTTTGCAGGAATGGTGAATCTATTCAAGATTCAATTTGCTAGCAGTAGAAAATCGAGAAGTAGTCCTCAGATCTGTACCGTGTTGTGCAAAGACACGGAGAATCCTTGAGGGACTATCTTAACAGGTTCAACAGGGAGAAAATTGGGATACACAAATGTGATGCTCCTACAACAATCAAAGCGTTCAGAAGAGGGCTGGTAGACCATAGTGAGCTCTACAAGGAATTAACCAAGTATCCCTGTACGACCTTCGAGGATGTGCAAGCTAAAGCTATGGCGCAAGTCAGATTTGAAGAGGACGTCTATGCAAGAAAGACTCCCGAACTAGATCGCTAGTCAAGAAGGAGCAACAACTTTCCTAGGAGAGACCATCAATTCAAGCCGTATCAGCATTCCCACTTTGATGAAGGATCAGTCAATGCTGTTGAGGAGGAATTCTCAGATTGGAGGGAAGATCCAGAACTCCCCCCTAAATTGCATGAATATTGTTTCAATGTTAACCCTGCAGGAGTAATTAGGACCCTAAACAAGATGGGAGATACCGTGCAGTCGCCTAGAAAGAGTGACAGGCCTGGAGAGAAGAAGGATCCGTCAAGATGGTGCGACTTCCATTCGTATATTGGCTATACAACCGATGAATGTGTTGCGCTCAGGAAGGAGGTTGCTTACCTATTGAAGAAAGGGTATCTCAAGGAACTTCTATCAGACAGATCCAAAGCTCCAAGAAGGGAAAAAGAATCCAAGCAAGGTGGCCCCCCACCTCCTCCTCTAATTGTCATAACCATCTGCTTCATATCAGGAGGATCAGAAGTGTGCGGCTTAACATACTCAGCAGCGAAGCGACATGCAAAAGAAAGCAATAAGGATCAATCCGATGATGAGTCTATTTTATATATATTTTATTCCCTATCCCACGGTTATATGTGTGCTTATTTGAGCTCTACGGAGCTATTTTTATTACTAATATACGTTTTCTAGTGTTTTTGTAGAGTTGGTATTATTTTGTAGGAATTTGCAAATTTATGACGATTCTCGAGTTTATTGAGCCACTACAAATATATTGGAGTCAGATCATATTTTACGACTGTAATATTTGAAGCCCAAGGTAGAGCTAATTAAATTTAGTTCAGTGATTAAGGGCTCGGTTTAGTAAAGGATTTGCTCTACAAGCTACCGACTAAGTACTACTCCAAACAGAGCAATTAACAACAAGGCTGAAGCTTTGGTCCGAGAGAAAAGAGCCCATCATCAAAGATCTGCCAGCTGAAAGCCAAGGCAGAAACCAGGCCTGAATGAGTGGATCGCGGCCCAACTCGGTGCGAAATTATTTGGTAGCTATTCTGATTATTGGGTCTCGTCTTTTGGGCTTTGTAACTATAATCTACTAGCTCTTGTTTATGTTTTATAAGAGGAACGGTAGTAGGGTATTAGGGAGGTAGTAGGACTCCTATTTAGGCGGTTACTGTGCCTATAAATGTGGACTTTTAGGTTGGTTTTTAGGGGGGGGGGGGGACGTAGATTAGTAGTATTGGAGTTTGATTCCCTTTTGTTTTATTTTGTTGAGCCTAGTTTTAATATTTCTCCATATTACTCTTTTCTTTACTTTAGTTTTATTCGATTATTTTTATCATGCTTTCTTTAATCGCTTTGATTAATTTAGTTTTAATTATGCACGAGTAGTTTAATTTTAGGGTTTATGAGGATCCATAAATAATATGAAGGGGTAATTTATTATTGTTGTTTGTCAATGCTTGATTAATTTCCTATTGATAGATTTAATGCTATGCAACTAGATTAGCGCTGGTCTTTTATGTATGAGTTTAGCAATATTGATTCGAGATTCGAGAGATGAGAATTGATATTTAGGCCTAGTTTCAATAGGCAGACTAATTTATAAATGGTTAAGTCGAGATTCGAGAGATGAGATTTAATACCGGTAGATTAATTCTGTGATTGTAATACGTAGCGAAAGCCCTTTATAATCTGGTTTTGATGCATTGATGATTGACTACTATGTTTTACCCTGGAATATTATTTATTGGTGAACCTATGCCCTAGGTCTTTTATTCATTGATTTTCTCTATTCTTACCCTACTTTACTCTCCTTAGCTTAGATACCTTTTACAATAATAATTTGGTTACTTAATAATTTAGATTATAATAATTAATTAGGAATACAAAGACTAGTTTCCCTGTGGATTCGACCCTACATCCCTATCTACATTAGTTAGAGTATTTAGAAATTACTTTTGACTAGGTGATATGACTTTAGCCTGTCATCCGACAGGAGAGAAAGGTAAAAAATGGATATCCCCATCATGTTCGAAGAAAGCAACGCAGTGGAAGGCCATCATGACGGCCTAGTAATTTCGCTCCCAGTAGGAAATTGTATGATCAAGCTAATCCTTGTTGACAATAGAAGCTCGGTAAACATTATCATAAATTAACCTTGAAACATATGAATATCGACGAGAAGAACATCATCAACAAGTCAACAATGCTAGTAGGGTTCAGTGGGGAAACCAAGAAGACAAGTGGAGAGATCATATTAGCCACTTATGCAAAAGAGGTCAATTTACAAGTCAAGTTCCTAGTGATCGACACTCTATCATCGTACAATATGATTCTGGGCAGACCATGGATACATGAGATGAAAGCTATCCCCTCCACATATCATGAATTTATTAAATTCCCTACCAGATAGGGTATTCAGGAAATCAAAGGAGACCCTAAGGAAGCTAAAGAATGCTACAAGATCGCCCTAAAAGCAACATCTGCAGAGAAGAGTTCAACATAGCAATCAGAGGGTCAGCTGGGCCAAGAGAAGCTGAGTATAGCAGAAGAACAAGAAGCCACATAAGTCTAGTTGAACCCTAACCATCCAGACCAAAAGGTCAGAATAGGATCAGAGTTGAACTCAGATCTTCGTCAACAAATTTATGAATTCTTAGAAGAAGAGAAAGATACGTTCGCTTGGACTCACGAAGACATGAAAGGCATCTCCCAGCTGTGATCACTCATAAACTAAACGTAGACCCAATGCATGCGCCGGTAAAGCAGAAAAGAAGAAAACTTGCGCTAGAAAGGAACAAGATCATCAACGAAGAAATCCAAAATTTGTTGAAGACAGGAAAGATTAGAGTGGTAAAGTACCCAGAATGGCTTGCTAACGTAGTGGTGGTCAAAGAAAAGAATAGGAAATGGCAGATCTGTATTGACTTCACAGACATCAACAAGGCTTGTCCAAAAGACCACTTCCCGTTACCTCACATTGATGCCATGGTAGACGCAACAGCTGGGCACGAACTATTATCCTTCATGGACGCATACAGTGGGTACAACCAAATCCTTATGCACAAAGATGACCAGGAAAAAACCGCTTTCATCACTAGTCAAGGAATCTACTGCTACAAGGTAATGCCTTTTGGATTGAAGAACGCAGGAGCGACGTACCAAAGGTTGGTGAACAAGATGTTTGAAGAGAAAATCGGAACACAGTTGAAGTCTACATAAACGACATGGTAGTTAAATCCAAGAAGGTAGTTGATCACGTCAAAGACCTCAAAGAAGCCTTCATCATCTTGAAGCAGTACGACATGAATCTAAATCCTATAAAATGCACATACGGAGTTCAGTCAGGAAAATTCCTAGGATACATGGTAACACAAAGAGGAATAGAAGCCAACCCAGACCATGTCAAAGCCATCATGGACCTAGAACGACCAAAGTCAAAGAAGGACGTACAAAGATTAACAGGGAAAATTGCAGCACTAAATAGGTTCATCTCAAAGTCTTCAGACAAGAACAGAGCCTTCTACGAAGTCTTGAAGAAGAACAAGGAATTCAAATGGGAACAAGAGCACGACAAAGCATTTGAAAAGTTAAAGGAATACTTGGCCAACCCGTTGATACTCTCTAAACCTAGAGAAGTGGAGCCACTCCAATTGTACCTCGCAGTATCTGAAGGGACAATCAGCGCAGTCCTCACCAGAGAAGAAGACAAAGAGCAATTTCCTATCTATTACGTGAGCAAAACTCTACTCAGTGCAGAAACAAGGTATGTATCCTTGGAGAAAATCATTCTATCTTTAGTCACAGCCTCAATAAAGCTACGCCCATACTTTGAAAGCCATTCTATACGAGTACGAACCAACTACCCCATCAAGGCCATCATGAGAAAGCCAGAAATGCCAGGAAGGATGGAAAAATGGGCCCTACGTCTAAGAAGGTACGATATACAATACGAGCCCAGTACCGCAATCAAGTCACAAGCTCTGGCGGATTTTGTAGCTGAGTTCAGCCAACCCTTGAGGAGGAAGCACAAAAAGAGGTATTGGCCTTACAGGAGCCAAAAGCTACACAGAAATGGACACTCCATACAAATGGCGCAGCAAATGTATGCGACGTAGGCCTTGGAGAGGTGTTGACATCACCATAAGGAGATAAAATAGCGCAAGCAGTAAGGTGTAATTTCAAGGCAACCAACAATGAGGTCGAATACGAAGCGTTAATCACAGGGTTAACTGCGCAAGAGATATGAAGATACAACATCTAGAGGTAATCTCAGATTCTTTACTCATGGTAAATAATATCAATACGCTGAAAAGGACGCCAGGATGATAGCCTACCTAGAGGTCACAAAGAAGCTCATCAAGGAATTTAAGGAATGCAAGATAGAATAGGTACCCAGAAACTTGAACACTGAAGCAAACGCCCTGGTAAACTTGGGGTCAAATATTAATCCTGAAGAATTTGGGGACCCCCTAGTACACGTACTCTCCCCATCTATAGAGAAAGAATCAGCTATGAGTGTCTACGAAATTCAAACAGACCCTACAGGGAAGGAAGAAAGTAGCTGGATGAAACCTCTCAAAGACTACCTCCTAGACAAAATAGCACCATCAAGGAAGGTGGAAGCCAAAGCACTTGCCTTGAAAGCCTCAAAGATTTCTTAATCAGCAACATACTCTTCAAAAAGTCCGTAGCAGGTCCCTTCTCGCGATGCTTAGAAAAAGAAGAAGCGCAACAGGTCCTGCAGTCCTTACACAGTGGTGAATGCGGAAACCATTCAGGAGGAAGGAATTTAGCCAACAAAGCACTCAGAATGAGGTACTACTGGCCCAGCATGAGAAAGGACGCTGCAGAGTTTTCCAAGAAATGCTTAACATGCCAGAAACACGCACCTTTAACACACAAGCCATTTAAAGAGTTGCACCCAACATTGACACCTTGGCAATTCATGAAGTGGGGAATGGATATAGTAAAAATACCTCCATCATCAGGACAAAGGGTATACTTCCTAGCGATGACGGATTCCTTCTCAAAATGGATAGAAGCAAAAGCATACAAGGATATTAAGGATAAACATGCCATCTCATTTATCAAGAGGAACACCTTAAGCAGATTTGGAGTACCAGTAGAGATCATTACAGACAACGGGTCCCAATTCATCAGCAACAAAACAACAAAGTTCTGCAAAAACTGGAACATCTCCCTCATCACATCCACACCAAGATACCCACAAGCAAACGGACAAGCAGAATCAAGCAATAAGGCAACATGAAGAAAAGACTAGAAGGAGTAAAAGGGAAATGGGCAGATGAACTACCCAGCATACTATGTGCAGACAGAACAACTCCAAAAGGCGCTACAGGTCATACCCATTTCTCATTGGTATACGGATGCGAAGCAGTAGTCCCAACAGAAGTAAAAGTCCCCACAGCAAGGTACCGGTTGATGTCAGATGAAAGAAACCAAGCCGAACTAACACACAACCTAGACACCGTAGAGGAACTAAGAGAAGAAGCAAAAATGAGGATGGCAGCCTATCAGCAAGAAGTCGCAAGATCTTTCAACATAAATGTCAGAGCAAAGGCTTTCAAAGTAGGAGATTGGGTCCTCAGAAAGGTGTACGAGAATACCAGATAAGTAAACGCAGGAAAGCTAGCACCCAACTGGGAAGGGCCCGACGAAATCATCAAGGTAGTAGACAACAAAGCCTACAGACTCAAGAGCTCAGAAAGGAAAGAGGTGCAAAGAAGTTGGAACGTAACACATTTAAAACTCTATTATTTCTGAAGAGCAAAGGTACGCAGTTATCATTTCAACTTCGTTTTTATAAAAATACAAAATACAAAAAAACAAGAAAATAACAAAAACCCAAAAAAAAAGAAGAAAAACAGAAAAACAAAAATCTCCAACAGCCAACAGCAGCACGACAGGTACTCCTCTTCACTTAAACTTTGTCAATTCAATTTATATTCACTACGAATACTGACTTTGGCATCGGAGGGCCGTTGGGGAAACCCACGGCCACCCCTCACCCAACTCTGTTTTGCAAGGACAACAACTACATCGCCATACAAAGTACAACAATGCATGACAACGACTATTTATCTCTGCAAGGAGCAAATCATTTATCCCTGCAAGGAGCAAATCATTTATCCCTGCAGAGCAAGCAAACACTATCAACGAATACATGTAAGCAATACTACAACTCTAATACAACCGTAATACAACTAAAATAAAGTAAGAAATGCAAGACTGACAATAAAGCACACACAACATAGCAAAATAGTAAGATTATCTAGTTGCAAAGGGCAACAAAACAAGAAAAACTTCCAGCTGCAGAAGGCAGCACAAAAACAAAGAACAAACATCCAACTGCACTAAGGCAGTAAAAACAAACATAACTTAAAATTGTTCAGGACTAACAAGTGACACAGCACCATTGAAACTAATTCTCCCCAGTGTTATCAACAGGGGTCTTCTCTTCAGCAGCAGACTTGGAATCCTCAGGACCATCCTTAACATCCTCGTTCATAGGGGAGTCAACTTCTTCATCAGCATAGCCCAACAACAATGTGCCAGAAGCAGCAGTCCCTGTAGGAAAAGTCTTCTCAAAGGCAAACTTCTCAGCAGCAAAATCCCACGCCTCATGCCACCCGTGCTGATAATCCTCCATCATCTCCAAGCGTGCCTTTCCAAAATAATACATATGCATCAAGAGAGTTGTTTGCAGCCTCCTTCAGAGTATTCTTCAGCCCATCCCGATCAGCAAGGCACTACTTGTACTTGGTCCTTTCAGTCTTCAAAGCGTCAATGGAAGCCTTATACTTATCAACAAGAGAATCACGCTCCTTCTTTATAATATCATAAGCCTGAGTGAACTATGACACCTTGTTCAACACACCAAGGCACGACTGAAAGCTCTGCAAAAGCACAAGGTTAGAGAACACAATTGGACATTCAATATTGTTTTGTCGATTTTTTTAGGGAGTACATTATACTTGGAAAGACTGCGCAGCAGCCTCTTGAGAAAGGTCAACAAAAGTCTGTGAAGATTGGCGCTCCTTGAAGGTTGGGAAGAGCAAATTACCCACATGGGGGGCCAGAGAATCATAAGAAAAGTTGACAACATCAACGTCAACAGGAATCTCCAGCTTCCTCTTAAGATTGGTACGAGGAGGGGGTGGAGGAGGAGCACTCCTTAGAGGATTCACATTAGCCGGACCAGGAACATCCTATGAACCCTTAGAAGAGGCATGTGATCTAATGCGACCCAAGATAGAGGAAGAACTAAGAAATTCATGAGATCTCAATGACCTTGAAGTATCTACAAGGAACATGACAAGTTCAAAAGGGAATACAGCAAGGAGCATAACAGGATCTATAAGGAACATAGCAGACTCTATAAGAAGCGTAAGAAGTACAGGGACAACAAACCCAACAGGGTATATAGTTAATCCGAAAAGGAAAACAAATGGGAGGTCAACCGAATTTATAACAACAACACAAAGAACGAAATTGAAATACCACAAGTAGATTTACAAACAAGAATAGCACAACAACAATATTGTAACACAGTAAAAAGGAAAACAAACCTTGAGACATAGCAGGGGAAACTTTCCGTTCCGAATCAGAATCGTCCTAAGACTCGATCTAGATAACTGCTTCGGGCTGCGTCAATTTGATGAAAGATCTCTTATCCGCACTCAACTCGTACAACTTATAAACCAAAGATGGAGATTGAGAGCGTTGCTTCAACTTTAGCCTCAACAAAGAAGGAAAGCAAGACACAGAAAAACAAGAAAATAGAATACCTTTAGCCTCAAAAGTGTCAATAAAAAAATCACAATCATCACCCAACCAATCAATCCTCACAAAGAAAAACTTGTGATACCACTTCTTGTCAAACGCTTTCTCCAAGTCAGTCACCAAAGGGCCAACACCATCCTTCAAACGAAGACCAACCCGACCCTTACCACTGGTCCTAATTGTAATCCCCCGTATTTTTAAATATTTTAACAATGAAAATTTATTTTATTTATAATATTTATTTGTTATTTTTCATAATTTAATTTCAAAAGTTTCAAATTATTAATCTAGGTCGAAAATTGTTTGAACAAATTATTTTATGCACCTTTATTCTAGAATTTATGTCCAATCACACAAGCCTAACCCATTTGTTTACTTAATCGACCCATTAATTTTATGAGGCTCAATCTTCTTACTTACCCTACAACATTATCTCCTATAAATACCCCATTAATCCCCAAAAATTTCCCACACAAAAAGGTTAGTCTTATTTTCTCTCTCCTTTGTTTTATTAATTTGTATAATTATAATTATTGATATGGATTTTGATTTTATTGTTTGAAAGTAATTTAATTAGTATCAAGTTGTATATTGATGATTAAACTTTATAATTTCAGATTTTATAATGTCATAATTTTCAGATTTTGTAAATTTTATAACCTAGGGTTTTTAATTATTGAAAATCATGATTTTAGGGTTTTTATGAACAATTGATTTAGGGATTTTATATTAATGATGTTTTGAAATTTTGGTGATTATAAATACTAATTAGTTTAACTTAATTCCAGATTATTTTGAACACTTAAATTCGTGTTTTAATTTTAAGATTTCCGTTCGTTAATATTAATCCCGTTTTAATCCTGATCAGGTTCTAAACTCATCCGATTTTGATGAAAAAGTAGTGTTGTTCATGTGGAAACAACGTTTTAAGAGAGACTCATTACCTTTGGTAGTTAGCACTACCCTCTCGTGGCCAAATTCAGCCTTTAATTATGATTTTCGGGCAGTTTTTAATTTTAACGAAGTTTTTTTATACTTAAAATATTATCCTTGAGTTTGATTAACAAAATTAATTATGTTTAAAGTTAATTAAGCATAAATATATGTTTTTATTGAATTTTTAAGTGTTGGAAATAGTTCCTAAGTACTACTTTTGATGTTTTATAAAGAGGGTTTAATCACCCATTAAAAAGGGAGATTATTAGGGGTTTTTAAATAATTTTAAGATTTTTATTAAACTTTAAACTTGCTGTAATTTCATGTATAAGAGTGTATTTTAAGGTTTTTATGAAGAAAATTTAATGAACTATATATAAGTCTTTAATTTTAACTAAAGGGAAGGTTTTAAAGTGTTGTTTGATTTGATTTTGAAGGTTTTAAAGTAAGTTAGTATTGCTGTAAATTTAATTGATTGGGTATTGATTGAGATGTTATCATTTGGTTTAGGAGAGGAGTTTATTGAAGGTGATTTCTAGTTAGTAAAGTGGCATACCAATTCGTTTGCTCAAGGTACGTACAAGTTACGAAACCTTGCTTGTAGGTGCATGTTTAAGGACGGATCGAGAGCTTAGTATCATGCATAGGAATGACTGGGTTAAATTATTTGGTTATACATTGTGAATTTCATATGTTGTGCACTATTTTATATTGCAAGTATTATTTGTGCTCTAATTATGCAAGGTGCGCTTAGAGGCAAAGGTATATGATTGGTGTAATGATTAATTTATTACTCATTCATGATTATGCAAGCAGGATGAGTAAAGGAAGAATTTAAGTCTTATAAGACGAGGTTAAGGTTTTGGGGTGCCTTATGCACTCAAGGTGTTTATACACCGAGGTAGTTAAAGGAATAAATAATAAATGTTGCTTGTCACTAATAAATTAAGAATTGAAATTGGAAAGTTTTTTTACTTGATTGAATTGATATTGGATTGATTGTATTGTTTGCATATGAGTCATCACCAAGTCTAAACCTGGCCTGTAAATCACGTAAAGTGCAAGATGGATGAGCAATAAAACTCTGGATTGGTGCACTTCTGGAGTAATGACAATCAGGGGTTGGGGTACACGGGGTATTAGCCGTGTGCTTTTATCGAGGCTGTCTGATCTACGAGTCTCCTATTTCAAATATTTTTTTTAAAACTAGGAGTTAGGTGAGATCTCACACTAACTACGGTCACGGAGTCGCGCCCGTGGTCGTTGGATGTTTATTGATGTTTCCTAATGGAGGCATGGGGTTTTTCTTTTATTGATGTTCCAAATGGGACATGGGTTGGACAACCTTGTCTATTGCTAAATCCATTGAAATAAATAAATGAGTTAGTTAATATCAATTAGTGAGGTATTAATAAATTTGATAATTGAGACATGAGTTGAGTCTGTATTTAATGATGCTTATGCTTGATTATTAGTAGCATATTAGTGAAAGGAATGGTGTCCTTCGAACAAGTGTATTATTCTGATAGCGGGTTCAGAATTATTAGAAAGCTAATATATTCAGTAAGGTCAAGTGATCGGAATGCCTGGGTGGAGGCCGCTTCTGATCAGTAATATTAATATAATTAATATTACAGCTTAATCTTGACTGAACCCTTCGGGTCACACCCAAGCAAAATATACGAACCGACTCGACGAATTAATTCGGAAGAAATAAATTCGTTGCCCGAGTGTTAAATATTTAGACGTCGGTAATTCGAGCTTGGAGTGTCGAAACCGATCGTCGGAAGTCGAGTCAAAAATAATAAAAAGACGAGACACGCAAAATAATAATAAATCGACCATATTCCCAAAATACCCCTAGCATCGGAATGCCCCGAGCATCCGAATGCTAGGGGCAAAAATGTCCAAGCATAGGTGGCTAGCAAGCGCACCAAGACAAGCCTTGCATGGCTGGCTAGGTGCATGCTAGCGCACCGTGCTAGCAGTCACATATAGCAACAGCTACCAGCCGCGTGCACGTGGTGCGTGCAGCAGCTAGCTGCCGCAAGCTAGGCGTGCTAGCAGCGCACGCACTAGCAGCCACGCACAGCAGCAAGCCCGCACCAAGTGCGTGGCTTGCGCGCACAACAGCAGCCCGCATCTTGGTGCGGGGCTGGGCTCGTGGCTGGGCCATAGGGCCGGTCACTATGGGGAAGCTTGAGGAATATGGGAGCAAGTGGGTAAGGACATGTGGTACAAGGAGAGTATTGAGTGGGGAGCAAGTATAGTCCCCTACTCTCCATGTGGTCCTCACCAACCCATTTCACATGGTAATGCCACTTGTAGATTTATTATTAGTTTGCAATTTTAATTTAATTTAGCTTTAAATTAATTTGTGGAATTTCATGATCCCACATTGATGGGATAGAAATTCCCACTCTTACTTTCCTCTATAAATACCAACCTTGGGATTTGGAGTAAAGTGTTTGAGTGGGAGTTAGAAAGAGCATTCCATATTTTGGGAAAAACTCTTAAACTCCATTAAAACTTGGGTTTTGGTCGGACCTTGCTAACTCCAAGGTAGCGGACCTAAAAAGTCGTGTTCGTCCTTTGTGGGTGGATACCGTTGGAGGCACAACATTTTTTTTAGGTGCTCAAGGCTTTCAAGTAAGAGCCCGTTTTGGGAGGGCGAAGCTCACTTCAAGGGTATGATTCGTTCTTTCTTTTTCTTGTGTTTATTTATTTATGCTTTATGGTTTTATTAATTACGAGTGGTTCCTTGGGTCGGGGTTGTTTCCGCAGTGAGTCGGACTCACCAGACCCCAACAACGGTATCGGATCCCCGCTCGTTTATTTTTATAATCATGTTTTTCAAGGTTTATTTTGGCTTATTTTTCTTGTTTAAGTTGCTAATTAGATTAGTATCTTGGTTTTATTTATTTTAATCCCGTTTTTAATGTCGAATTTAGCCCTGAACCCAGATTTTCGCCCAAAAATAGTGAATTTTGGGTGGAAAAGGTGTGATTTTTACCCCTTTAGGACTGTGATTTTAGCCAAATTCTAACCAGAAATGCCTTTTTCGAGGGATTTTTCGTTTTTGACGAAATTTTTTAAGTCTTTTCTAACCTTGAAATTAATGGCATAACTGGTTGATTATGTGGTTGATTATTTGCTTTATTTTCTGCTTTTTTAAGTCCCCTTAAAGCACACTTACTTGGTAGTTTTTGATTCTTAAAGGTTGATTTATTTTAACATAATTGCAAATTAATTGCTTTTTAGTGTGAAAATTTTAGTTTTGAGGATTCCTAAGTGTTAAAGATTCAATCTTTATTTGTGATAAGTGATTGAAACTTTAAAAACCACTAAATTCCATGTTATTTTGTATTAAACTTTGTTGTTTTAATCATTTTGAGTTGATTTGAAACATAAATTTTCAATTTTTGTGATAGAAATTTGGTTATCCTCATGTTGGAAGATATAATTTTCAAGGATTCACAAAATTTAGATGTTAGAATTTTCATTTGAACATTAAAGTTCATATTTTTCCAACTTCCCCTTACTTTGTCAAATTCTCAAGTTTAATTTAAATTGATTAAATTAAAAGTGAGAAATTGCCTCAACTTTGTTATTGCACCAAGCTAAACCAATTTAATTAAGAATGGTTCTTGGAATTATTTTGGTTATTTGCACTTTGAAATTTTATTAAGTTAGACTTGTTTAAAATTTTTATATTTTTGCTCATTAAGTTAATTCTAAAATTAATTTAGAATTAATTAATTATGTCTCGCGAAATGGGATCAAATCCCGAGGCCATGGCACGCAAAATGAGGCAAAGAACCACCCTTGGCTAGCCGGGCTGCATAGCAGCCCGCATGTGGCTGCCAAGGTGGCTGCCCCGCCTTGCGTGGGACCACACGCGTGGCAGCAACACACGGCCGCAGCAGCCACGCACCAGCAGCCATGGCTGTGCGTGCGCGTGCGTGCGGCAGTGGCAGCAGCCCATGGCTGCTTGCCGCGGGCCGTGTGTGCGGAGTTTTTTTTTTGTGTGTGCATATGCTTGGTGCGGTGAGGTGAACAACCGTAGTATGCTTGGTTTGCATGAACCGCGATTATTCGAGTTTCCTTGGCAAAACTCTTAAAGCGAAAGCCACTTGAAATGCGGTTGGCTTAATATTACTTATTTTGCCGTTTTATTTATTTTAATTAATTTTTTTTATTTTATTTAAAAATTTGGGAGGCTAGGCCTCGGTTTTGAGCGGCATTGACAAAATTTTATTTTGACAAGTTTGGGTGCTACCGACTTAATTAATTGGATTAATTAAGGGAAATGCGGAATTTAGTGGGAGCTTCAATTAATTAATGACGTCAATTACATAATCGGTTAAACAACTTTGACTAGCTTTAATTAGGCGTGTTAATCGGATTAACCACCTAGATTAGTTACTAGTGCGCGCGTTGTTTAAATGTATTTTACTTGTTTGATATTGTAAATTGCATGGGCCATTCACAAATAGTGAATGGATGAATGGAATGTATATTCTCTCTCACAGGTTTTATGAAATGGCAACTAGTGGGACCCGATTAGGATAGAAAATACGGACTACGTGCCGTTATGTATTTTTGAAAATCTAAATACGGTCTACGCACCGTTAAGTATTTTTGTACCTTAATATTTAGATTATTCCTAGTTGTAGACACTAGTATTTGTATAGTTTGGTTAAGTCTTGAAGACGGCGTATCTTGGAAGACAAATCCTTGAATTGCAAATGAAGACCTTTTGAAGATTTGAAAAATTCAAGGAGTCATGCTAGTTGCCAATATGCATCTTGTAGACACCCATTTGTGTCTCCCCAAAACAAAACCCAGTGATGAGTACCTTTCACGTCGAATCATAATCGAATGAAGCGAAAGTGTGGAAAGTCTAGTGTTGCGGAAAGTTTTATTTTCTTTTCTCTTCTCTCTGTTTTTGAAAACTTATTTTAAGAAAACAGCCAATACAGTTTGGTTGGTCCATGATATGGGCCAATAGTAGTGTAGTTGGATGGGGTTTGAAAAGACCTTTCCAACGATATATTATAAGCCCAATTCCGATGAATATCGAGGGAGTTATGGCCAAAATACTAAACTGGACCCGGTTTGAACTTTATATACGGCCCAATGATCTAGGGGAGGGCCTAATATGATTTATCATTCCTAATTCAATTAGGAATGGTTTTAGTCTTCTAGAATCTTCTAGAAGGTTCTTTTCATTCCTAATTCAATTAGCATTGATAAATTGACTTTTGTTGACTTTTCAGAGTTTTAATCAAAATCAAATAGCATTTTTGAGGAAATTATATGATTTTATCCTCCAAGTACAGCAAACTTATTTGATTTTCGAAAACGCGTTAAATTTAAGCTTGGCGTCTAACCTCAGGCCTTGGCGCCTGGAACCAGGCCTGGCGCCAGCTAGCCAGGGTTGGTGCCAGCTCTGTTTTTTGTGCATCAGACTCTGTTTTGTTTAATTTATCTTTTTGGCTGATTTCTCTATAAATATCGTATTAAAAACTTCGTTTTCATTCACCAATTTACACCAATTCACCAACTCTCATCAAGATTTTCTTGATTATTCTCTCTCTCTCTCTCTCTCTTTTTGTAAGCTAGTCTTTTCTCAAATACAAAATTCCGCATTCACAAGATCTAGAAACACCTGGCCATATTCGAAGTTGCCTTTGCCCTAGACGTGAAAGGTTTTAACTTCTGAGGGTTTGGTCCCAAATCTCTATTTCCATTATTTAATTTAATTTTTGTTTATTATTTTCCTTGAAGTTACTAACGTGTGTATTTTGTTATTAGAAAGAGGTACGAGGCATCAAAGTAAGTACTTTTAATGGTTTTTTTATTGATATTATGATGTAGAAATCATGTTTATATTGTTGTATATATTCCTAGTATCATGTCTAGGAGATTTTTAATATTAAATATGATTGTTGCGATGCTTCTTATGTTCTTCCTAATATTTATGATTGTTAGTATCATGTTAGGGTTAAAGATTTGATTTTTATTGCTTAGTGACATGCTAGGGTTTGTTATTAATGTTGTTAGTATCATGCCTAGGATCTTGCTATTATTATTATGCTTTAATATTAACATGAACATGATTATGATTATAATTGTTATAATTTATGATTATTATTATTTTGATGATGATTATTTTATTATGATTATAATTTTGTTATCGCTATAATAATTATTATTATGATTAATATGGGTGTTGTCATGATGATTATTCTTAATTATATTTGTGATGATTATAATTATTATTTTTTATTATTTATTATGTTGCTTTATTATTTATTATATTGCTTGATCACACCTTTTTATGCATGTTTAAAGGGAATTTGGTACTTGTAATCACGCTTAATAAGATATTAATAATCTTGTTAGGTTTAATTTGATTATAATTCAAGTGATCGCCAATAATAGTTTATTTGTCCATTTAAATTCAACCAACATAGATAAACAGGTTTAGGTTAATTCTATTGATTGCATGTTAATTAAAAAGCGCACATGAATATGATTAGAATAAAGTAGAGGCCTATTATTAGGGCAGGTTCAATCTCTTTTAGGTTGGATTTGTACCTTCATCCCCGAACCCTTATTTGGTTCTAGACCTTATGGAGTTGGCGATCTCTTGGATCGTTAAGGGGTGTAACCTTCACCTCGTGAACGGTTTACAAGTTCCTAAAACTTGTTGGCGACTCTTTTGCTCTATCTTCTTCCCTTTTGGACGCCACCGTACTTTAATGTATGATCACAGTGGGGTTCAAGCTAGTGGGATTTAAAGCTTGAAATCTATTCCCTACAGTTTTTGGCGACTCCACTGGGGAGGATTTCTATTTTAATTCCTTAATTTTTTTCGTCAATGATTTAGAATGAGTGGATGAGACTCGAAAAGTTCTAAGTATTTCATGTGCGTAATTTTGATTAACATTATTGTCATATGCATAAAAAGGTTCTCATCGGAAAGACCATCCGTAATGAGTTAAAAACATAGGATTTTACACGTAGGAAATTTAAGAAATATCTTTCACAACTAGAACTGAAATAACACCACGCAAAACTGGAAAATTTTATCGAGCACAGAAAGCTGCTGAGGCATGTGGGAAGTAGCGTCAGGGGCCAGAGCTTGGCGCCAGCATTTTAGTCATAGCGCCAAACGCCAATATTGGCGCCAGGCGCTACAGTTAAAAGCTGGCGTCAGTCTATGTTTGCTGGCGCCAATTTCCCCCAATACCGAGCCAGAAATATGCGTTCTAATTTCGACCGGTTTTTTCGTATTGTTTGCTCGATCCTACTTCCTGATTGAATTTTTTCTCACTTTTCTGAAACCCATATGTGTTCTACATATGGACATAACCCTCTGGGAATTCATGCTCCATCTACCCGATTGAAGGCTCCGTGCAACAAAGGGTACATCCGAGATGTTGAATTCACCAAACCATGGAAGCGAGTTTTTTCTAAAACTCGCGGTGTCCCATCCACTCGCGCCAACCCTTCACAGTTAGGCTTCCGCGTGGTGCATCTGGACAATTAAACATGGACCCTCTATTGACTAAACCATATCCCGAACTTTAGAGAACTAGAGCCATGGTTAGGTTGCAAACTCATTGCATCATATTGTGCCTACTTGACTAATTGTGCATTATTTGTTGTGCATACTCTATGTGTTTTTCCTAACCGTTTGTTTGACTTGAGATTAAGCCTAAATAAACTAATTAATTACTAAAGGGATTTAATTAATTAATTAATTAATTTGAGCTAAAAAATAAATATAAAATCGCGTCATAGTTCCTTTAAGTCAACCCGGATTTTTATTCCCGTATACTGCACAAGCGTCAACTTGTTTTGGTCATATCTGGAGTTCTAGAAAGAACTACGAGTCGTACAACCTATGGATCTGTAGTCCCGAGTTTTATCTTTAATTTGGCATTGGTTTCATCCAAATAAGAGTCATAGATAAAATGTTATGAATAAAATACCACAGTCTATCCAGTTTAATGCATATACGTGAGGTCTTAACTTAGTCTTTGCTTGAGTCTAGTCACATGGTCATGACACGAGTCTTAACATGTCACCTACACTTACTAGTCTTATCACACACTTCGTACATACTCTTTTCACACCATGACCATGTCTTAGGTTCATGCATGAGTCGGTCTTTTCCGTCATTTGAGTTGGGGTGGGGGGGATACATTCTATTCCTAATTCTTCATATCCCTCCATCTACATCATTTTCCCTCCATATTCTATTCCATTTTTTCTTCACTTCCTCCATCCGTTGCATGTTGAATAAAGTTTGAGTTAAATAATTAACAATGAATATCCCCAAATTCCTTTTCCACAGTACTTGGTCGAGGAGAGAAGCGCGATTAATCAAGGACAACCTCTTTATTCAAGTTTCACTTTTCGATAAACCGATTCGTCAAAAGAGGAAGGCTAAAAGGATAATGGAAAATCAAGAAGAATTCAATGAGCTTAGGAACCAACTAGTTACCATGACTGAAACACTGAAGCTTCTCACCCTTAAGGTCGATGATCCCGTGGAGCAACAACAAATGAACCTCATGCAAGAAAGTTTGAGGAAGCTATCTAGTGACTATAAATTTCAGGGCATGAGTTCACAAGGGGTCTCGCTGGACAAGGAACTTCTTCCTCATAAGTTCAAAGCCACTAACATCCCTAAATTCAAGGCAGCAAATAACCCTTACTTCCATCTAAGAGCTTTCGAAACCATAATGAACATTAAGAGTATCGATAAAATGGTTTTCCCCTCTCTGGTCTCTCTATCTCTTGAGACCATTTTCCAACAATGGTTCTTCTCCCTTGACAAGGAGAAAACCTCTACCTGGGAATCGATAGTAAACGCTTTCGTTGATAGATACAAGTGTAATATTCAAGTTGAAACCGACCATAGACAACTTGAGATGCTAAGACAAAAAGAGAACGAAGGCTTTACTTCTTTCTTTAATAAGTGGAGGGAAACTTCCGCTAAGATGATTGAGGTCCCCACCGAAAAGGAGTCTGTGAGGATGTTTATCAAGAATCTCCAAGAGAAGTATTCGAAGCATTTAAAATATCAACACAATTTGAATACTTTCAAGGTCGTTTATGACATCGGAATTGAAATCGAAGATGACCTCGTAAAGAAAAAAACTACTAAAAATACTAACCACGGTGGCTGGAAAGGAAAGAAGAACGACAATCCTTCTTCTTCCGAAAACGCCCACTCTAGTAACAATGTTAGTACCTTTGATCTCAGTGAAGTTTTAGCCATAGATAACCAAGGATCTAAGAAGCAACTAAGGAAAGACTTCACCCCCATAAGGATGAGCTACGATACTGCCTTCGATCGACTCCATGCCAAAGGACTCATTACTCCCATTGGATCTATTCAAGATCCCGCACCTGAAAAGAGATTGCCTAGTTGGAATCCAGACGAACACTGCAAGTACAATCAAGGTAGGGGTCATACTACTAAGAGCTGTTGGAAGCTAAAGGAGGCTATCCAACATTTGATTGATAATAACAAGCTTCCCATGCCCTCAGTTAATAAGAAAAGCGAGTGATGATAAAGCAAACAACACAAGGCAGAGGCGAGCTTCAACGACAAGATTTCGTGACCTCTTTTTTCTATTTCTTTTTTTATTTACTCTTTTCCCAATAAGTCTAGCATAGGCACCTCTTCTTTTCCCTTAGATTAATTTTGTAGATTCTTTCTTTTTACCTTTTTAATAAAATGAGCATTTATTTCCTTATATATGATCATTTCATTTCATTGCATTAAACAAAAAAAAAATCCATGTCGAATTAAGCACAAGGTATACCAATGATTTGAGGCACCCCTTATAGCCACATCATATCTCCTTTCACCCTTCAATTACACATCTTTTCTTCATAAACCACTTTGATCCTCGTTTAACGATAGACCTTTATTTTTTCAACCTAAATCTATCTAACCTTGGGATGGGACAGTGTGCAACTTATGCAATTCTAAAGAAATCTTGAGCAAATTCAAAAGAAAGCAATAGCAAAAAATAGCAAAAAATAAATAAAAGTGTACAAAAGGGTAAGTGTTCCAATGTCTTTGATATGAAAATGTCTTCGATAAGAACACGTCTCAGATTGCGTCTCTTATCGAGTGCTCGGTACCGTGCCTGAGAAACATGAATGCCAAGTGAGTGATAGACCGCATGATCGGGATTGCCCACACTTATGAAAATAAAACAAATAAAGCAAAAAAGAGAGCTAAAAAAACCTCAAGCATGAAAATACAAATATTCAAAGCAAGGTTTCACACCTTGGGGGCTTATCTAGGGTCTTGAGCCTTTATCCCTTTTTTCTATAACCTTTAGCCTAACCACGTTACAACCCTTAAAAAGACCTTTTTGAGGTATACACACTTGTGCGAGGTTCGGCTAGAGCTACGTTCGGCCTGAATCCTAACGGATACGTAGGCAACCTCACATCGAGGTGCGACCGTAATAAACATGAATTCATAATCACATTCACACACTTAAACCATGATCATGTCAAGGGATTTCCTATGCTCATCCCTATCCACTTAGAGCTAGACTTGGGGGCATGATCCCTACATCATTAGCTTACCTAGCCTAAGAGTCACCACCATTTGACTCTTTTAACAAATTACATCTTTCCACACACTTAGCCCTTGCGGCCTAGCTTTAGTGTCACTATCACACACATCACAGATACATGACCAAATACTTCCCTTAGGAACCCTTTGTCATGAAATCTTAACGTTGAAGCATGCCTTGTCATATCAACATCACTCATTAATCATAATTGTCATTGCATCACGAAGTATGAAGTGCTTAGCCTCCGTGCCTAAGTTACCCTAATACTTTCATTGAGTCAACCATTGAGATAACCTAGGATGGATTAATCCTTGCACCTTGAGAGATAGTATCAAATGACATTTGACTAAGCTCATTCAACTTGCATCTTCAAATTTCCGATTTTCTTTTTCGCGTCTTTCTTTTTCGGGAGAAAGTCGGTACCCTCCACAAAAATGACGGAAAATTTTTGCTTTTTGCATTTTTGATTCGCCCGATCACATTACAATGCACACACGGGTCATGAGTCACACGTGTCATTTCAGTCGAGTCAACCTCGAGTCAATCAATCACATCGAGTCAAGTTTATACCTTGAGTCGTGTCAAGTCGATAAGTCAAGCAATGCTAAACCTTAGGTCAACCCTAAGATAATTAAAGAGATTGGCAAAGTTCTGTAGTCAAAATAAATACAAGTGCAGCAGAACAGGGAAGACCCTATCACAGCGTTCGGCGACAGAGTCAATTCCTGGCGCCAGAGATATTCCAGCAGCGACAGAACAACGATTTTGGGTTCCTTGGTACGCTAGTTAGCCCCTATGAGCAATTTGACATGATTAAGTAGTCGATTTGATTACAACATCAAATAAGTGATCGACCTGATGAAAGATCTTCTCACTTAGCTTAAAGTGCCTAAGCATTGGCTCAAAAGCGGAAAAGGCACCGACGTATAGGTTCAAAGCAACGAAAGCGCCGATGTACAGGCATAGCGGAAGAAAAATTCGAGCGATCTTTAAAGATAGACAAGTGTTGGTCTTCGGTAATTTTCTTCGGAATATTATCGCAACAACTGAGGATGACTTCAAGTAAAGTTATTTTTGACAACGTTCGCTAAGATTGTGGAGGTTGTCACTAAAGATTTGAGAAGATAGCACGAGATGGGCGGTCTTCGACAGCGTTCGCTAAGACTGTGGAAGTTGTCACTAAAGATTTGAGAAGATAGCACGAGATGGGCGGTCTTCGACGGCATTCGCTAAGATTGTGGAGGTTGTCACCCAAGATTTGAGAAGATAACATGAGATGGGCGGTCTTCGACGACGTTCGCTAAGATTGTGGAGGTTGTCACCAAGATATGAGAAGAGCGGTTCATGATGAGGCAGTCTTCGACAACTTTTGCTATGATTGGAAAGGTTGTCACTATGATTCAAGAAAAGGATCGAGATGTAGCAACATTGATCGACGGCGCTCCCTAGATTGCGGAAGATCGTAAAAAACAACAACAAGATGGCGTTCCATAGATTGTGGAAAGTTGTCAAAAAGCAACTGAAGGTGATTTCAAGAGAAATAATCTTCGATGGTATTCCCTTGGACGTGGAATATTATCAATGCGGATGAGGATTGTTTCAAGAGAAACAATCTTCGATAGTATTCCCTTGGACATGGAATATTATCAATGCGGAGGAGGATCGTTTTAGGCGAAGCAATCTTCCAAAATTGGAAGCAGTTACAGGCGTAGCGGTTTTCAAGCGGGATGACATTCTCTAGCTTACAGGAGGTCATCAAAACAATCGGTTACTTATAGAGACGTGTGCTCGACGGTGCAAGATACGCGTTTCTTAACTCTCTTAACTGTTTAACTAACGCTAGTTTGCAGGTATCGACGTTACAAGAGTGATTTAAGATTGCAGAACGTTCTGAATCATTCTCCGTTCCTATCGATACTTTGACTTTTGTTTTCGAAACTCGCGTTTCTCCAAACTCAGTCAAAGTGGGGGCTTCTGTAGACACCCATTTGTGTACCTTTCACGTCGAATCGTAATCGAATCATAATCGAATGATGAGTACCTTTCACGTCGAATCATAATCGAATGAAGCGAAAGTGTGGAAAGTCTAGTGTTGCGGAAAGTTTTATTTTCTTTTCTTTTCTCTCTGTTTTTGAAAACTTATTTTAAGAAAACAGCCAATCCAGTTTGGTTGGTCCATGCTATGGGTCCAATAGTAGTGTAGTTGGATGAGGTTTGAAAAGACCTTTCCAACGATATATTATAAGCCCAATTCCGATGAATATCGAGGAAGTTATGGCCAAAATACTAAACTGGGCCCGGTTTAAACTTTATATACGGCCCAATGATCTAGGGGAGGGCCTAATATGATTTATCATTCCTAATGCAATTAGGAATGGTTTTAGTCTTCTAGAATCTTCTAGAAGGTTCTTTTCATTCCTAATTCCATTAACATTGATAAATTGACTTTTGTTGACATTTCAGAGTTTTAATCAAAATCAAATAGCATTTTTGAGGAAATTATATGATTTTATCCTCTAAGTATGGAAAATTTATCTGATTTTTGAAAACACGTTAAATTTAAGCTTGGCATCTAACCCCAGGCCTTGGCGCCTGGAACCAGGCCTGGCGCCTGGCGCCAGCTAGCCAGGGTTGGTGCCAGCTCTGTTTTTTGTGCGTCAGACTCTGTTTTGTTTAATTTATCTTTTTGGCTGATTTCTCTATAAATATCGTATTAAAAACTCCGTTTTCATTCACCAATTTACACCAATTCACCAACTCTCATCAAGATTTTCTTGATTATTCTCTCTCTCTCTCTCTTTTTGTAAGCTAGCCTTTTCTCAAATACAAAATTCCGCATTCACAAGATCTAGAAACACCTAGCCATATTTGAAGTTGCCTTCGCCCTAGACGTGAAAGGTTTTAATTTCTGAGGGTTTGGTCCCAAATCTCTATTTCCATTATTTAATTTAATTTTTGTTTATTATTTTCCTTGAAGTTACTAACGTGTGTATTTTGTTATTAGAAAGAGGTACGAGGCATCAAAGTAAGTACTTTTAATGGTTTTTTATTGATATTATGATGTAGAAATCATGTTTATATTGTTGTATGATATTCCTAGTATCATGTCTAGGGTGTTTTTAATATTAAATATGATTGTTGCGATGCTTCTTATGTTCTTCCTAATATTTATGATTGTTAGTATCATGTTAGGGTTAAAGATTTGATTTTTATTGCTTAGTGACATGCTAGGGTTTGTTATTAATGTTGTTAGTATCATGCCTAGGATCTTGCTATTATTATTATGCTTTAATATTAGCATGAACATGATTATGATAATAATTGTTATAATTTATGATTATTATTATTTTGATGATGATTATTTTATTATGATTATAATTTTTTTATCGCTATAATAATAATTATTATGATTAATATGGGTGTTGTCATGATGATTATTCTTAATTATATTTGTGATGATTATAATTATTATTATTTATTATTTATTATGTTGCTTTATTATTTATTAAATTGCTTGATCACACCTTTTTATGCATGTTTAAAGGGAATTTGGTACTTGTAATCACGCTTAATAAGATATTAATAATCTTTTTAGGTTTAATTTGATTATAATTCAAGTGATCGCCAATAATAGTTTATTTGTCCATTTAAATTCAACCAACATAGATAAACAGGTTTAGGTTAATCCTATTGATTCCATGTTAATTAAAAAGCGCACATAAATACGATTAGAATAGAGTAGAGGCCTATTATTAGGGCAGGTTCAATCTCTTTTAGGTTGGATTTGTACCTTCATCCCCGAACCCTTATTTGGTTCTAGACCTTATGGAGTTGGCGATCTCTTGGATCGTTAAGGGGTGTAACCTTCACCTCGTGAACGGTTTACATGTTCCTAAAACTTGTTGGCGACTCTTTTGCTCTATCTTCTTCCCTTTTGGACGCCACCGTACTTTAGTGTATGATCTCAGTGGGGTTCAAGCTAGTGGGATTTAAAGCTTAAAATCTATTCCCTACACATCTATAATTTCACTTTATATTTTATGCTTATATACATGTGAATTATTCGTTAGATGCATGTTTAGGTTTTCTTTATGTTGCGATGATTAGTTAAGTTCACTTAAATCATCCAAAATAGAAATCCTAGGTCCCTAATAATATTGAGTCAAACTTGCCTTTCCAAAACAACACTTACCAACCGAACGAGGGTGATGGTAGGCTACGCCAAAGAGAGGTGCCATCACTTCTCCAAGGTTCATAAGGCACACCGGGTGTGCACGTTGGTTTTGGTTTAACTCATCGGTATGAGTGAGGAGTCCTCACATACCGTGGCAAAAGAGATACATCGTCAAAGATGCATTAGATGTGACGATTGTCTAACCAAGAGTGGCTTAGAGCCTTTAGCAAGGCAATGCTTACCCTAGAAGATTGAGTGTTAAGACAAGCCAAAGCATGCTTAACCACTCTTTGTTTCTTCGGATCTTGGAATCGCCTTATTTTCACAAAATAGGGACAATTTTACGTGTAAATAAGACGCTAAATAAGTATTGAAAATTTGCATGAATAAAATTCAATCTTATTTAAGTAATTTTGAATGGTTTTTCATTAAAATTCTTTCAATTGTAGAATCATGTCTTCAACTAATGACAACGACCTTATGTACCCGGAACTTCCCGAAAAGTTACCATTTTTGCTCAATTTGGTGAACTTTAAGGAATGGGAAGACAAACTCCGAAAGACACTCAGAAATTGCTACCTAGAGCATATCTTGGACACTGCGATCCCCAGTTTCTACTCGAAAGGGATCATGAGCGATGAAGCTCATGAAGAATGGAGCATGGATTTCAAGAGAGTTTCGAAACTCATGGCAAACTCCATCCCGGTTCAATGGAAGGAGATTTTCTCCGGCTATTTTCCGGACATGATGCTCAAAGCTCTTGAGGATGTAGTCAATTTGAGGGTCACCAAAAGTGCTAGGGGCAATTATGATGGTCACGTGGAGGATGTGACTAGGTCACTGTCCAAAATTAGGATCAAGCCATCGCAAGATGGTTGTCTCTCGAAAGAAAGACAAGAGGTATGGGGAAAAGTCTACAATGCGAGACTTAGGCCCGGAATGCCACTTCAAGCTCATGTAATTAACATGACAAGGCTATTCAACCATCTGGAGCTAATTAGCAAACCAGTGGAAGACGAGCAAGCGGCTCACATGCTTCTTAGCTCTCTTCAATCGGGATATGTGGGGCTTAAAATGCGTCTCACCTCCAATAGGGATACACTGTCCTTAAGAGAAGTCATCCAAGAGCTCCAAAAGACCTATTCTTGCAATAAGGCTAACTTTGCCCTTAGACCAAGGAAGAAGGAGTTCAAAGACAAGAGGAAGATGCGCTACTTCTATTGTGGTAACCCCGGACACTAAAAAAGAGAATGCAGCAAGTATCTGGATGATGAGGCAAAAGGAAAAGTAACCTCAACCTCAGGTATCATCTTAAACACTTGAATATAAGCAATTTTAAAAGGTATTAGATACCAAAAAATTGACTCACAATACACTCCTTTTTCAGGAACCAAGTGAGCGGTGCTTTTTAATGTGGAAATGAGTACACAAGTAGGATGAAGGTGATCTATCCAAGAAAACTTGTAATCTCATGTTTTGTCTAAAGAAGTAGAACTTATTTAGTTTTATGCACCATACTTTTGATGTATTTCCGACGTTGGACGTCGTTTTCATCAAACAAGACTTTTGTTTAGATGTCTTGAATATATTTATGGAATGACATTTTTACGTGTTTTTAGACAAAATGTTTGATACCAATTCAAAGAAAGCTAAGACTACACCGTCTAGTCAAACTTACTTGTGGCACTGTCGTCTTGGCCACATTAACATCAAACACATCAAGAAGCTTCTTCAAGAAGGTATTCCTGACTCATTTGATTTAGAATCCTTTGAGAATTGCAAAGGATGTTTATTAGGCAAGATGATAAAGCAACCATTCTCCAAGTTGGGAGAAAGGGCCGGTGACTTGTTGGGACTAATACACATCGATGTATGTGGGCCAATGAGTACACCCGCAAGGAGTGGTTATCGGTATTTCATCACCTTCACGAACGACTATAGTAGATATGGTTATGTCTATCTAATGTCGCACAAATCTAAATTGTTTGATAAATTCAAGGAATTTCAGAACGAAGTTGAAAACCAACTCGGCAAGAAAATCAAAGCGCTTCGATCGAATTGAGGTGGCAAATATTTGAGCCAAGAATTCGATGACCATCTGAAAGAACATGGAATACTTTCAGAGTTGACACCTCCGAGAACTCCTTAATGGAATGGAGTATTTGAAAGGAGGAATCGAACCCTGTTAGACATGGTCCGATCGACTATGGGTCTTAGTGAACTTCCAATCTCTTTCTGGGGACATGCACTTTTAACTGCGACACTTACACTGAATTGTGCTCCGTCAAAGGCAGTGGAAAAGAATCCATATGAATTATGGACAAATAAACCTCCAAGGTTGTCTTTTCTCAAGATTTGGGGATGCGAAGCATATGTCAAGAAACTCATTTCTGACAAACTTCATCCGAAATCTGAAAAGGTTTACTTTGTGGGTTATCCAAAAGAAACCAAAGGGTATTACTTCTACAACAAATCCGAGAACAAAGTGTTTGTTACTCGTGATGGTGTCTTTTTGGAAAAGGAGCATCTTTCCAAAATGACAAGTGGGAGGAAAATCGAACTCGACGAAGTTCGAGAGGACGAGCAACAAGGACAAGTTGACAATTAAAGTGCTCACGAAGCATCTGTTGACATTGGTCAAAGTCAAAATATGCAAAGTCAAACCGACAATGCAAATGCTTAGTCCATTACCCTACGTAGGTCAACTCGGCCAAGATCTCAACCTGACAGATATCTCGGTGTTGTATTAACCGAAGATCAGGAAATCCTAGTAGTGGATGGAGATGAGCCGACAACCTACAAGAAAGCTATAACGAGCCCCGACTCTGCAAAATGGCAAGAGGCCATGAATTCCGAAATAGACTCCATGTTTGAAAATCAAGTATGGGACTTAATTGATTTACCCGTAGGTTACACACCTATCGGATGTAAATGGATTTTCAAGATGCAAAACCGACAAAGATGGAAATGTATTCATTTACAAAGCAAGGCTGGTAGCAAAAGGTTACAGGCAAATTCACGGCGTTGATTATGATGAAACCTTTTCTCTAGTAGCTATGCTTAAGTCCGTTCGAATTCTTCTAGCGATTGCTGCATATTACAATTATGAAATATACGTCAAAACCGCCTTCCTCAATGGAATTTTGGAAGAAACTGTGTACATGACACAGCCTGAAGGTTTTGTCGACCAGAACAATCCTAAGAAGGTATGCCAGCTTAAGAAGTCCATTTATGGATTAAAGCAAGCAAGCAGAAGTTGGAATCTGCGATTTGATGAAGCCATCAGTAAGTTTGGTTTTATCAAGAATCCAGATGAGTCTTGTGTTTACAAGAAGGTCAGTGGGAGTGACATCACCTTCCTAGTCTTATATGTCGATGACATTTTGCTTATTGGAAATAGCATTCCGTTGTTAGAGTCTGTAAAGGCTTGGCTCGTAAATGTTTTTCAATGAAAGACTTGGGAGAGGCTCAGTACATACTAGGCATCAAGATCTATGGGATAGATCAAAGAGGATGATAGTAATGAGTCAAAGTACTTATATCGATAAGGTACTAGCTCGATTCCAAATGGAAGGAGCCAAGAGAGGGCACCTACCCATGTCACATGGCATAACCTTAAGCAAGAAGCAGTGTCCAAAGACACCTGATGAACGAGAAAGGATGAGTCGTATTCCATATGCTTTGCTTATTGGATCGATCATGTATGCCATGATATGTACTAGGCCGGATGTATCGTATGCCTTGAGTGCTACGAGCCGATACCAATCAGACCTAGGAGAGGCGCATTGGACTGCGACCAAGAATATTCTGAAGTACCTGAAAAGGAACAAGGATAAATTCCTGGTCTATGGGGGTAAAGATGAATTGGTTGTTGAGGGATATACCGACGCAAGCTTCTAGACAGACAGAGACGACTCCAAGTCATAATCCGGATACATATTTTGCCTCAATGGAGGAGCGTTTAGTTGGAAGAGTACAAAGCAAAGCACAACCGCTGATTCTACAACTGAAGCCGAGTACTTGGCAGCGTCTGAGGCAGCCAAGGAGGCAGTTTGGATTCGCAAGTTCATTAATGAACTTGGTGTTGTACCCTCCATCAAGGGTCCAATAGACCTCCATTGTGACAACAATGGAGCTATTGCTCAGGCTAGAGAGCCACGAGAACATCAAAAGGTCAAACATGTCAAGAGGCGATTTCACATGATTAGAGAATGGAAGACAGAGGGTGAAATCAGAATTTGCAAAGTGGGAACGGATGGCACTGTAGCCGATCCACTTACTAAACCCTTGTCACAAGAGAAGCAAAACAAACACATTGAGGCAATGGGAATCAATCATGTCGCAAACTGGCTTTGATTTCCATATTATAGTGTTTTAATTAAATTTTGGACAATGTTAATGTAAAACACTATGAAGAACCATTCAGTTTTTGGAGTAATTAAAATTTTTCAGGCAATTTAATTTACACCGTCTCTATTTAATTGTGGTTTAGAATTAAATAATGAGTCCATTCGATTTTAATAAATATTCAAAATAGGGTATCAAGTCAATGGCTTGGATAAAGAAACACCTATTAAGTGAACATTGAATATTTTAATCGAAAATTATCCCTAATCAAGGTCATATTTTTTGTGGACGATTAAAGACCATTAGAGATTAGTGTGTAGTATGATTTATAGCACCGTTTCTTGTGCTATGAGGATATAAATCATTTGCACAAGTATTGGTTTAGAACCATACTGGATCGACCTATGAGAATACTTTAAGAGATTTAAAATCGTCATAAGTATTTTTCTCATTATTACTATCGGAACTCTTTTCCTTGACCATGAGTAGTGGGAGGTCTCTTATTTGAGTACTAGTCCGCTTTGGTATCCGCCAAACGTCTGCCGTAACTGGGGATTATAACGACAGATATCGGGCGGCTAGGTCGTCTTAGTAAGAGAAGCTACATTACAAGACTGGAAATGTCCCCCTACTAACAATAGGGAACATGTCTTGTTGTTTACAAGGCCTCTCGAAGAGCGAGACTGTGAAAATGCATGGCCGTGCTCAGATGGATTTTAGAAATCATCTGCTTATTCACAGTCAAACTCGAATTTCGAGAAACACTTCTGGACGTAACAGAGATGACGAGTAATCTTACTCTGTAATTCATGAAGAGACATAGGAAAGGGGCTATACACTAAATACACACTTGTCCGGAAGGACAAGTGGGAGATTGAAAGGAATGGTGTCCTTCGAACAAGTGTATTATTCTGATACCGGGTTCAGAATTATTAGAAAGCTAATATATTCAGTAAGGTCAAGTGATCGGAATGCCTAGGTGGAGGCCGCTTCCGATTAGTAATATTAATATAATTAATATTACTGCTTAATCTTGACTGAACCCTTCGGGTCACACCCAAGAAAAACATACGAACCGACTCGACGAATTAATTCGGAAGAAATTAATTCGTCACCCGAGTGTTAAATATTTAGACGTCGATAATTCGATCTTGGAGCGTCAAAAACGATCGTCGGAAGTCAAGTAAAAAATAATAAAAAGACGAGATGCGCAAAATAATAATAAATCGACCATATTCCCAAAATACCCCTAGCATCGGAATGCCACGAGCATTCGAATGCTAGGGGCAAAAATGTCCAAGAATAGGTGGCTAGCAAGCGCACCAAGCTGAGCCTAGCATGGCTGGCTAGGTGCGTGTTAGCGCACCGTGCTAGCAGTCACGTACAGCAGCAGCTAGCAGCCGCGTGCACGTGGTGCGTGCAGCAGCTAGCTGCCACAAGCTAGGCGTGCTAGCAGTGCACGCACTAGCAGCCACGCACAACAGCAAGCCCGCACCAAGTGCGTGGCTTGCGCGCACAGAAGCAACCCGCATCTTGGTGCGGGGCTGGGCTCGTGGCTGGGCCATAGGGCCGGTCACTATGGGGAAGCTTGAGGAATATGGGAGCCAGTGGGTAAGGACATGTGGCATAAGGAGAGTATTGAGTGGGGAGCAAGTATAGTCCCCTACTCTCCATGTGGTCCTCACCAACCCATTTCACATGGTAATGCCACTTGTAGATTTATTATTAGTTTGCAATTTTAATTTAATTTAGCTTTAAATTAATTTGTGGAGTTTCATGATCCCACATTGATGGGATAAAAATTCCCACTCATACTTTCCTTTATAAATACTAACCTTGGGTTTTGGAGTAAAGTGCTTGAGTGGGAGTTAGAAAGAGCATTCCATATTTTGGGAAAAACTCTTAAACTCCATTAACACTTGGGTTTTGGTCGGACCTTGCTAACTCCAGGGTAGCGGTCCTAAAAAGTCGTGTTCGTCCTTTGTGGGTGGATACCGTTGGAGGCACGACATTTGCGGTGCTCAAGGCTTTCAAGTAAGAGCCCGTTTTGAGAGGGCGAAGCTCGCTTCAAGGGTATGATTCGTTCTTCCTTTTTCTTGTGTTTTTTTATTTATGCTTTATGGTTTTATTAATTACGAGTGGTTCCTTAGGTCGAGGTTGTTTCCGCGGTGAGTCGGACTCACCAAACCCCAACAGTTAGGTATTTTCTTAATTTATTTCGCAGCTTGTATGTACTCAGCTTTGCTGATTTCGTGCTTTTGTGTGTGTCTTCCTTTGGTCATGGCCTTCGCCCCTGAATGACCCTGTGACGATCTAATTTTTACACTTGTAATATTGGGGAGCAGATTAACCACAGGTTCTTACATATGCAACATTCACATCAAGGTTGTGGGATTTTGAGTAGAGAGTTGGTTATTATTCGCAGTTTATTTCTTTTCAAAAGTTTGAATTTATTTAAACTCTGGTTTTATTTATTTACTACTTTTGTGGGATTTTGAATAAGGGCCTTAATGGTTCCAAGTTGTATGATTCAATTTGGTTTTGGTCATTGGTTTTGAAACTTATTTATAACTTAGTTAGTTTTTCCGCTGCTAATTTCTGATATAGCCTTAACGTTTGAACACGTGGCGGTAGCACGCCAGTAATTCTCTTGGAATTGTTCAAGTTATTCACAGGTTTTAAGACAGAATTATTGGGGTGTTACACTAATGGTGTGAGGATAACATAAATCCCTCACATCAAGTTCTATACCCAATTTCGCACTCAGCGAGTCAAGAATTCTCAAAACCCTTCAACTTTGGGGCAATAACTGACAAGGTGAAACCCTAATTCTAGACAGAAATTGACGAACAAGGGGGGAGAAAGGGAAGGTATGCCCAATCACAAAGGGATACTCAAAGAAGCACACCCAACCAGGGGCAGTCTAGTCAGCCCTCTCCCTAGAAAATGGGATTTTTACCACCACTTCATCAAGAAATCGCGCAACAGTGGCAATCTTCTGAACCTCCTCCTTTGTCACTATTGAAGGATAAACGTCCTTAGCAGGGAAGACGTTTTGCATAACCAAGGTAGGTTTCTTTACACCCTCATCAACACCAGCGAACACCACTCTTACAGCGTCACCCTTCACAAAAAGCAAGAGAAGCAAAAAACTGAAGAAATAGAGAAGAACAGAGAAGAGAGAGAAAATACCTGAGAAAATTCGAATTTGAAGCAAAGAGTAAAGTGATTAAACGTAAGACTGCGCACTTAATAAATATTGGCAAGAGAAATAAACCGCCTTCCACGATTAACGAGGAAGTGGCCTTAAAACTGCCACCACGTCCCTTATTTTTGTTAACCGTTGAAATAACTTCCAAAATTCGAAAATCCTTCAACAACTTCTGTAGGTAATTTTTACCTTCAACACGTGAACATAAAAATTAGGGGCAATTTTTTGGCCCGTATCAGTATGCAACCCAGAATATCTAGGGCACCACTTCATGATCAAGAGGCACAACAAATCAAGAAAAACGGCTTGATTGGAACAAGCAAGGAAAGAGGGATAGAGAATATCAACGATGAAGATACTTGCAAAGAATATACTTATTGCACAAGGAAACAAAATAAAATCAATAAAGATCTTCCGTGTACAAATATATTCGATATCTTTGTAACCCTAGCAGCTCCTACGTATAAATAAAAAGTCAGACATTGTAACACTCATGTACACTCACTCATATTTCAATATAAACTGTTTACTTTGCTTATGGCTACGGATCTATGTCTCTGCTAAACAAGGAAGCCTGTCCTTACTCAGTATCGTGTCTCTAAACCTATCTCTTTGATCTTATTTACATGCTTATGGCTTACTTATAGGTTATTTATTGCTTTATTATTTTTCTTGGTTTCTTTACTCATTATTTGTGGATTGATTGTTGAAACCCCTCAAACCCTAGCAAATTCTTGGATTTCCTAACTGAGATTTGCCTTAAAATCTTATGAGTATGAGTGATTGAGTGTAAAGAGATTGTTGTCAATAGCTTAGTCATGTGGTGGCTAACAGTGTATTTGCAACACATTATTTATGAGAATTTGAGATCTTCATGTTTGGTACTACTGCTTGATAGTATGTTGGAGTTTTCTAATGCAACCAGTGCTTATGTTTGAGCCAAAGACGGAGTCAAGCCCTCGTTTCCGCATCTACGCCTTAGATCGAAGTTTCTTGATGGGAGCGGGATTCAGCCGTGGGCTCCCCAGCAGGCTGGAAGAACCATCGACCCTTGATAGCTGAACGCGGGTATCACCCGCGAATTTGGTCCGCGGGCGCGGGGTTAGGTTGCGGTCGCCAAACATGGCAGGGATTGCAAATTTTGCGTATTATGGTAATGAAGAGTTGAAGCTATATTAAATGGCATTCATAAAGAGCTGCTATGCTCAGGGAAGTTCTTTGCTCACTTTTTATCTCTGCCCGAGCTTTAACTTATTTACAAGATTAATCTTGTGTGCTCACATATGTGATACTTTATATTATTGATATAATGTGTTATGTGAGGTTTTGGATTTTGTTATAGTTTAAATCAAACTAGAAACTAAGTAGGGGTTTGCTGTAATAAGCAAGCAGCACTGATGACTTCCTTAAATGCTTATTAGTTGTGGACCTTTGTTGTAAGCCCCATACTTTTGCCCTGTGTTGTGTATTATCCATTGAGTGTAATGTGGTTGATTGGGGATTGTTTATGCGACTCTTGATGAACTTAGAGTGTTAATATTAAAACCTAATCCGGTGACTAATGGATGTGTTGATTATGTTATTTAACTAAGTCAATCAATTGTGATTCGTACAAGTATGTGTCTTGAAGGGTATTTAGATTATATGAGTTAATAAATTGTTAGACTTGGAGATTGAGTAGAATTGTGAATGTGTTGCTATTCTACTTGTTGATGTTTGCGTGAAACATTACTTCTTTTGTGGTCTAAATGAGACAATTTTTTATATCTCCTAAGTTTATATATAGGAGAAGTAAAAGTGTTATCTCGATCTAAGCCTAAAAGAGTTAGGTTGGTCTATCCACAATGAAATAATTGAAAGTATGATCCTAATGTTTGGAGAGGCCATTTAAATTGCAAGTGTCTTAACGTCTACTGTTTTTAGCACTTTATGTTGGCTAATGGTTCGTCTTACGAGAATGTGTTTAAGCCCCTCTTGATTATCAGATTGGTTATATATGGGATAACTTAAATGCTTGTTGTGCGGTGGTGTTTATAGAAGGTGATATGTTCTTTATTGTGCTCTGCAGTTTATTTTTTAGACCATGTGATGTTGTGACTATTAAACATGCTAAATCTAATATTGCTTACTTATTCACTCATGTGATTGATCTTTTTTAATTCATTCGTGTGGAATTTGTGTTACTCTAGCATAAGCCTTAATGTGATTTGAAGGACCTAATATTTGATCTAGATTTAGTTATGCTAATGATATATGAACATCAATTAAAGCGTAACATATAGGAAATTGTGGAAGTAATGAGAGATCTCCACTTCTTCACTTTTCTAATTCACAAGTTTGATGTATGTTAAACTATGAGTTAGGTGTGTAAGTCTAGATGACTTTGATATGAAGAATCATGTATGTGAAGTATCTCAAGTACGATTTATATCATGTATTAACCTTAGTTGATCATGTGGGTGTTTATTTTGTTTCTTAAGATTTGGTCTAAACAAAGTAGTTGATGATTGGATTAACTAAGGTAAGTATTATGGCTAAAGCATGATCTAGTTTGAAGAGAAGAAACATGTTAACATAAAATCAAGCTCTTATTGAGCTTTATGTGCTTGAGATTTATGTGTCTTACCTTACCATGGAATATCCTTCAGTTGTAAGTGTCTTTCAAAGGAATTTGAAGGTTTTGGTGTACATTGAAAGGAGATTGAGGTTAAGATATTGTGTTTTCACGATATACATGTAAGTTTGGTATTAACCCAATTTTATTACTCATTTGTATTATGAGCTTGTCATTTTTGAGGTCAGGTTGCGTAGACTTCCTAACATGATTGATTAGAAATCATGGTGTTTGTTAGTGATGCAATTATATGAGACAAATCAAGGTATGAGATATAACCTTCATGTATTAGATTAACTTTTACGGTTAATGTGGTGTGTGGACTAGACAAGTCATGTGGGGTCAAGTGTAAGTACCCAAACTATGTCAAATGTTTTTCATTCTTGGCATGCGAATGTAATGATGTACTACATGTCTGTTTATTATGATGAGCATTGATGTTAGTCAAATGCTTGTCTAATCATATATATGTTGTTGATTACACATTACTGGTTGATTGATATTGAAGGTCTTAATTTTTATCTATGCCATGATGAATGTACGAGATGATGAGCTGAATAGTGTGATTTTGGATGGTAATATCATTGAATCGGCCAAGGTATGTATTGAGCTTATTCTCACTATGTAGAGAAACTAATTTGGTTAAGATACATCGTCCAATCGTTCTTAGAATTGGAACAATGCAGGGGATAAAGGTTAAGTAAAATAACAAAATTATGATTGCCTTATCAGTGTATATTTTTACATGTTGATGGGTTGTCTATTTTGTTATTTTCAAATAAAAAGTGTGACATACTATCAAGTTGGAAGCAAGGATCATTACTAGGGACGATAAGTGTAAAGAATATGAGTTAATGCAAAATGAACTCTAGAAGTTTGACCATTGTGGGGATAAGTTGATCCTCATGTTCTATACATTATTTTTCACAAGTGTCTTTGTGTGTGTGTTGTTAGGAACTACGAATTTAGTGATAAAGTAAGAAGGGGCTTGTGAAAATGGTACTCTGGTTAGAGTATGTAAAGCTACAGAAGAACCATACAATTCCTTAAATAAGGAATAGAGTGTGACTGTGTATGAGTTTGTCGAAGGGAATGAGCTAAAAACCCTCGTTGTATGTCATTCTTATGGAAATTAGTTGTGAGGATGAGCTTATGCTCTTAATATGTATATAGCCTAAATTGGGTGGTCCTATTGTGAAGGACTTGATAGACGTACTGCCAATGTTTATTTGTTGAGATGAACGTTATTGTTCATGATGAATCTATAGCCCGAATTGGGTGGTTCCATGAGAGAACTTGATAGATTCACAATCGCTGTGTAGTTGAGCTTCATGTTGAATGCATCTAGCCTTATAGTCATCCGAGAATCGGTTGAACTATAGGAAGCCTAGATAGATGCGCCTATATGTTTAATTGTGAGATTAAATATTAGTGTTTTGATGTATCCATAGCTTCGATAAGTGGTCCAAGTAATCGGACTTGATTGATACACCAATGGATAGTTTGGACGTTGTCCATAATGTTTCATATTCCTTTTTGGATGGTCCATGGGACGTATAGACTTGATGAGGGACCTATGTGGGTGAGCAGGGTTGGCATCCTCCTATGGAATCTATGTAGGTTTCTAACAACACTCACTAGAAATCCAAGAGAAAGTTGGCCTCGTATGACATTTCATGCGGACGCGAAATTATTTCAAGCTTTTAAAGGTAAAGTGTGTGGTGTTCAGTTCTTTCAATTGTCTTAGGAGTTCAATTTATACTCTACAGAATGTTGAACACCCCACTCCACTAATGTGTAAATTCAATCCTTATGGGTTATTTCACTTATGCACTAAACCTTTCATTTACTGCTCAGATTTCTAGATCTCATGTTCGATTGCATTTGTGAGGCACTGTTGGGAGTAATACAAGTCGAACAATTTGATCGGTCGATTGTATTAAGATATGTTTCGTGATAAGCTTCTTATCCCTCTTGCCTTGGCAGGGTGGACTTGCCGTGGGGGGTAGGGCGGTGAGAAGTAAGCTTCTTGTCAAGATAGTGAACTCCTTAGTTTTCCTATCCCACTTGCCTTGGCAGTTAGGGTGAAGCATCGAACTTCTCCTTATCATTTTTTACCCCGCGCGCCCGGTAGGGATGACTTGCCCGGGCAGACCGGGCAAAGCCTAAAACCGGAGTTTTTAAGTTGTGCTTGTCGCGCCTGGTAGGGCGGACTTGCCCTGGAAGACCGGGCGGACCTTGCAAGGCTTCGGGAAACGCGTTTTGTCCGGGTTTTGTTCCTTTATTCTTGATTCCTTTTCATTACATATAATTAACCTTGAGCTATTAATTTTTACGGTGTCAGAAAAGATACAAAGTATTACCCTAAACACAATAAACGCAAAGTCATTCCTATAGAGATTTGAGAAACTCTTAAAGTAATTCCAACCTTCCAATCGGGGTACGGAGTTGGAAGGTAGCTATGCTACCCTTGGGGGGAATTCGTCACTGAGAGCCTCGTACCGGTAGTGGTGAAATACGCTTCTAGGCCAGCCGTAAAACGCGTCACAACTTTTACGAGATTTACAATAGAGTATTGTAGTTTTGCCCTAATTTCTTTATTATTTTCATGGTTACAATATCTTATTTCCTAACAACTACTGCTTCCATAGTTTCTAACATCATATTCACCATTGCTAGTTCTTAATAAGCCAAAGTCACATATTTTCAGGTCAAAATATTTGCATTTATTAAAATATTTGTCGATTTTAAATCATGATGAACTATGTTTGCTTAATAAGCCTTTCAGTAACTACATACAGAAAAACACAAACTAAGAATTAATATATACGTAAATACATTATTTTTATGAATAATTTTATACTTTAAAATTATTTAAGTATTGAAACATAAAACAAAAATTTAGTATGTATGACTAGTAAATAGCATTGTTATTGTTATGCATTTTATACATTAAAATTAATAAAATCTTGAAACATAAAATATTAAATTAAATATATAGTTACATGTTAAAAAAAGACTAACCTAAAATACGAAAAACTTGACGTAATCATGAAAAAGTGGTGGAGTAGACTTGATTATGTGATCCAGATAGATCGATATCCATAATTTTGTAAACTAAAAAAATATCCTTAAAACTATTTTTAGGAGAAGTGAGCATAATATCCCGATTACGTAGTCTTTAAGACGAACATTGTGAATTATCATTTCCCTTAAGATCCTAAAAACCACGATGTGATTGGAGAACACATAACTTATTTTCTTAATTGCGACTTTTTCAATTATATCATTGTTGATAACTCTAGAAACCTAATCGTGTCTCCCAAAAACCAAACCCAGTGATGAGTACTTTTCATGTCATTTGATTATCGAACGAAGTGAAAGTGTGAAAATTCCTGTGATGCGATTGTTTTTAATAAAATAACTCTTATTTCCGTTTTCGAAAATGAACTCTATTTATGAAAATGTCCATTCCAATTTAGTTTGGTCCATAATAAGGATAAAATAATATTGTAGTTGGGTTAAGCTCAAAAAGAGTTTTCCAACGATATATTATAAGCCCAATTCCGATGAATAATGAGGAAGTTATGGCTTAAATACTAAATTGGGCCTGAAATGGTTTTATGGTCTAATGATCTAGTAGAGGGCCCATTAATTAATATTAGAGAATGAATTTTAATCTTCTAGAATAATCTAGAGGGTTTTTTTTAGTTTTAATGAGATTTTGATTAATAATTATATTTTTATGAAAATAAAGAATTCTAAATTTCAAATATAAATTTCAAAGAATTCTAAATTTTTATGAGATTTTGATTAATAATTATATTAATAATTAATGAGTGTTTTAAAGAGAGTAGATTTGATTTTCAAATATTAGTACGGACGTATTTAATCGAATTTAATAAGATTTAGGATTCCGTACGGATTTTTAGAAAATGCGTGAACCATCGCAAAACGACAAAGTTGTCGCACCACAACAAGGCTGTCACGCCGCGTTGGGCATCGTCGCTCTGCGACAGAGGTGTCGCGTCACGCTGGACCCTGTCGCACGGCGACATAAGCAATTTTACTTTTAATAGGATTCAGTCTTTTTCTGATCGTTTTCAGGCTATTTTCTCTATAAACAGGGTCGTATTTCCCTTTTTGCAATCATTAAATAGCTTGATCATGAACAATCATCTGTTCTTTTCTCTCGTAAGCAGTAGCTTATTCTTTCTCCATCCTTCTAAGTCTTCTACACCTTTTTACATAATACAATATTCCTCATTCATGAGACTTATTAGAGACACCTAGCAGAGCTCCAAGTTATCTTCGCCTGAGATGTGAAAGGTTGATAATTTCTGAGGGTTTGGTCCCAAATCCCTATTTCAATTACTTAAATTAATTGTTTGATTTAATATTTTCCTTGAAGTTACTAATGTGTTGTAGGGTATATTTGAAGCATCCCACACTTGAGCCCCACTGCAAAAGAGTCGCCAACAAGTTTTAGGAACTTGTAAACTGTTCACAAGGTGAAGGTTACATCCCTTCACGATCAATGAGATCGCTAACTTCATATTGGTCTGGAACCATGACTAGATATTCGGGGATGAAGGTACAAATCCAACCTAAAAGAGATTGAACCTACCCTAAAAATAGGCCTCTACTTTATTCTTCTCGTATTCATGTGCGCTTTCTGACTAACATACAATCAATAGATTAACCGTAAACCTGTTTATTCTATGTTGGTTGAATATTAATGTACAAACAAAACTATTATTCGCGATCACTTGAATTATAATCATATTAACCTAAACAAGATTATTAATTATCTTATTAAGCGTGATTACAAGTACTAGTTCCCTTTAAACATGCATAAAAGGCGTGATCAGGCAATAACAATAATAATATCAAGCAACATAATAACAATAATCATAGTAATATTAATAATATTCTCAATAAAGCATAAAAATAATAGCAATATCATAGGCATGATACTAGAAAGATTAATAACAAACCCTAGCATATCACTAAGAAACAAAGATCAAAGCTTCATCCCTAACGTGATACTAACATGACAGAAGGAAAGAATAGGAAGCATCTTAGAAACATGTATGATATTAGAAATATTAGTTATTACCCTAAACATGATATTAGGAACAATAAAACATCCTAACATGATACTAGAAATCAAAATAATCAAAGCATGTTTTCTATGTCAAAATAATAACAATTAAATTACTTACTTGGATGCCTCGTATCTCTTTCTAATAACAAAATACACGCATTAATAACTTTTAAGGAAAATATAAAATCAAACAATTAAATTAAATAATTGAAATAGATATTTGGGACCAAACTTTTAGAAATTATCAACCTTTCACGTCTAGGACGAAGGCAACTTCGAACTTGGCTAGGTGTGTCTAGAACTTGTGTATGCGGAATTTTGTAAGAGTGAAGGTTTAGAAAAAATAATAGAGCGAGAGTAAAAGGTTCTAGCTTTTAGAGAGAAAGAATGGACAATTGAGATTAATGATTGTGAATGAATAAAAACGAGGTCAAGGACCCTAGTTTTAGAAAAATAGTCCGGAAATCGATAAAAAACAAATCGAGTCCCATTCGGAATAAAGGACCTCCTGTCGCGAACGATAGGAGTTAGCGCCAGACGACAGGCACTAGCGCCAGGCGACAAGCTTGTCGTCTTGCGCTGAGTAAGAAATAAGACGCGCTTTGCACGTGGAATCCTATTCCTAATAGGATTAAGCAGCAAATTCCGCGTTTATCAAATAAAATCTGGTTTATCATATAACACTTATTTTATTCTAAATAAAACTTTTAAAATAATAATTATCAGTCTTAATTCCATTAGAATTAAAAAGAACCTTCTAGATTATTCTAGAAGATTAAAATCAATCCTAATAACTATAGGAATAATAATTAATAGGTCCTCCTCTAGATCATTGGGCCACATATAGAATTCATTTGGAGCTCACTTTAGTATTTTGGCCATAACTTCCTCATTATTCATTAGAATTGGGCTTATAATATATCCTAATAACTTTTGTATTTTCGCCACATATAGAATTTATCCTAAAGTTATTAGGATTAAAATAAATCCTAATAAATTTAGGAATAATAATTAATAGGTTCTCCTCTAGATCATTGGGCCACATATAGAATTCATTTCGAGCCCACTTTAGTATTTTGGCCATAACTTCCTGGACCAAACTAGATTAGACTTTAGTTATCATGGACCAAACTAGATTAGACTTGCTAGTTTCATAAATAGAGTATAAAAAGAAATATTTTCAAAAACAGAAAGAAAGATATTTTAATAAAAACAACCGCATCACTAGACTTTTTACACTTTTACTTCGTTTAATAATCAAATGTAGTGAAAGGTATTCATCACTGGGTTTGGTTTTGAGGAGACGCATTTGGGTGTCTACAAAAGCCCCCACTTTGACTGAGTTTGGAGAAACGCAAGTTTTGAAAACAAAATTCAAAGTAACGATATGGACAGAGAATTATTCAGAACGTTCTGCGATCTTAAGTTATTCTTGTAACTCCGATACCTGGAAACTAGCGTTATTTGAATAGATAAAAGAGTTAAGAAATGCTTTTTGTTGCATTATTTTTTGTGACAACCTCCACAGTGCTCATGAACGCCGTCGTCGAAGACCGTTGCTTTTAACCATCTTCAACTGCTTATGACAATCCTCCACATCCTAGGGAACATCATCGAAGGTGACTGTGCCTTGCCATCTTCAAGGGTTGCGGCAGTGCCTCGCCACGGTTGTGCCTCGCCGCTTTAGACAATCTCCTCTCTACTTCGGAACATTCTCGAAGACCGTTGCTTGTAGCTATCTTCAAAGTTGTGGTTGTACCTTGCCACGACGGTGCCTCGCCGCTATAGACAATCTCCTCTTTACCTTGGGACATCGTTGAAGACCGCTGCTTGTAGCTATCTTCAATTTCATAGTGATAATATTCCGAGAAAAATTATCGAAGATCACTGCTTGTTGATCCTCAGTGCTTTGCTTGAATATTTGTTGTGCAGATGCTTTGCTGAGATTGCTGCTATGCTAGTACCTCGGCGCATTTTGTGAATAAGTCGGTACGTTGGAGCTTGTGTATCTTTATGAACCATTACTTCGGTGCTTGCTATGAGCCAATACTTAGGCACTTTAAGATAAGTGAGACGATCATTTGTTAGGTCGATTACTTACTGCGATTGTAATCGAGCCAATTACTTAATCATATCAAATTGTTATTGGGGCTAACTAGCGTACCAAGGAACCCGAAATTGCTGTATAAGGTCCGCATAAACATTTATAGGGGCCATGCATCCTGTCGTCGTACCAGTGCACACTGCTATGTATAGTCGCCAGGATTTTGCTCTATCGCCATGCGACAGGCATTAGCACAAGGAAACAACCTCGTCGTGTGACGTTGGAGCCGGGTTTTTTGAATAAAACCTCTTTCCTCTCCATTTTCTTGCTGCTGTTGTTCGTTGTTCGGTTTCACTTACGAAAATTCATCTCGCTCGTTCTCCTCCGTTTCTCAACCAAATTCGCTCAAATTTGTTGCAAATCAAAGCTTATTTCATCAAACTACTTATCTATGTAAATTTTCTTCAAACTCACTTTGGTTTTGGTGAATTTTTTAGTTCTTTGCTCACGAATTTTTAAGAAATTCAAAACTTAAATTGCTTAATTTGTTTTGTTTGTTGAATTTTATGTCAGGAAATTGCTTGATTATGCTTGTATATTGCCTTGAGAGTATTTTGATACTTGTTTTACCCAATTTGGTGAAGAAATGAGAAAATTTCTATTGTTGAGCCCTTTGAGTTCATGAGAACAATGCGACTTGTTCTTCGTATTTTTGCTAGTTACTCTTGTCCAATTTGTCGCAAGATTTGTCATAGCATTGCAAGAAATTGTTTGATTGCTGAAAAATGCTATTTCTGTATGTATTGAAATTACGCAATGTTTTTGTACACCGTACTCTGTTTTTTTTATGAACATGGTATCATGTGGCTCAGCGGACCTTAGATACTATAGAACCCTTAATTTACTGTTACTTAAAATAATATAGCATGGATAGACAACGCGGTTCTGGCTCTCGCACTAGGGAGGCTCACCAGGAGGACGATTCTGTTGACGTCGGCGTGGGGACCTCCTCTTTTCTAGGGGAGTTCCCGGATTAGGACGAGTGTACTCTGTATTTTGTGTTAGAGTTCCATATCTCGGAGCGCGTTCGGTGCGGGATTCATAGCGGAAGAGTTCGTGGCCATGGTTCAGGCAACGATACCATTGGCTCCCTATATGGTACCTACTTCTGCGACCATAATGGTTTACGCAGATTGTGGGAGTCATGTGGCTTTACTCCTTTGTTCCGAGCCACCCAAGCTCTGTATTCTTTTGCATCGCGCCGTTATGTGGTTCGAGCTTTTGTGGAATTCTTCTAGGACACCACTAACACCTTACACTTCCCCTTCTAACTTTAGTCTCATTTCGGGGCTCAAGTTTTGTTCGGTTACACTTCTGTTCGATAGTGAGATCAAAGACTATTCTCTGGTGGTACTGGAGCTGTTGGGCCATATTGCTATTCGGGGTCGTAGCGAGGCTGAGCCGATGCATCTTTGCTCTCGGTGTATCCGTTGGTCCACAATCGCGGCGGCTTTCCACGATGGTGCGACCACCCCAGAGCAGCGGGTGCGCATCTTTGCTCTTATCTTGTTGTAAGGGACCTTTTCTCCTGACAGAGGTAGTTGAGTCTTACTTTATTACCTGTCTGCTCTTCGCGACCTTTACATTGTCTGGTCGTATGACTGGCCACCTTGGCCTACGCGGGTTTCCTATTCGAACTACGACACTCCAGTCGTCATGGTTCTTTTAAGGGGGATATCGCACTCTTCAGCTTTTGGAGACTCGTAGAGGTATATTATATTTCCTTTACTAAAGTTAGCTCTAGATTTGCATTAGCATCTATTGATACTACTTTATTCTCGTAGATCTAGTTTTACGAGTCACTAGTAGAAAAAACGTAATGGCAAGCGGTTCAAACCCCCTAATGGGAAGCGGTTTTGAACCGCATGCCCTTGGGGGGCTTGCCATTAGCCTTTAAAATAGCAAACGGTTCAGAACCACTTTCCATTTGTAGTGAAAGGGCAGCGGTTTTGGCGCCAAAATGCTCCCCGTCATGGGTATAAAAAATATTTTTTTTTTAGTTTTTTCACATAAATTGATACACAAACATAATATAAGCAAAAACATTAATATTTTTATTAATTAGTTATTGTAATATTACATTTTCATACAAAAAATAATACAAGTATTAAGATGGATGCTGTTCTTGTTCACCAGTCGTGCGCACCACTAGCCACCACCACCAACCACCTTAATCCGTATCACCACCACCACCACCAGCCCCCCTATCTTGATTCACCGTAACTGCCAAACAATAAATTTAAAAATAACAACAATAATTAACTTAATTTCAGATCTTAAATTATACACAAACATAATTTATGCAAAAACTCGAAAATTATACACAAACATAATATTAAATTATACTGGAAATTATAAACAACAAAATTTTATAGCTAAAAACTCAAAAATTATACACAAACATAATACCGGGTTCAGATCTTAAATTATACACAAACATAATATATGCAAAAACTCAAAAATTAGGGCCTGTTCTCATTGACTGAACTCAGCTGAATTGAACTGAACTAAACTGAACTGAACTTAATTGAACTTAATTGAATTGAGCTGAACTGAACTGAACTGAACTAAGCTAAATTGAGCTGAACTGAATATTTTATAAGAGAAGGAAATTAGGAGCTGAGCTGAACTGAACTGAACTGAGCTGAACTCAACTGAACTTAACTGAATTGAGCTGAATAGAACTGAACTTAACTGAACTTAATTTCAACATAAGAGAACAGGGCCTTAGCTTAAAATTTAATGAAGTAACCGGAAATTCAAGTGAGATCTGACTTGAGAAGCGGCAATTTATACCCTAACATCGAGACAGAAAACTGAACCTCAACGCCTTCTTCATTCTCATCGCTGGGTATTCGACGCTCGTCGCTCGGGTGTTCGTCGCTCGTCGTTGTGGTGAGGCATGAGAAAGGAAAGATGGGAGGTTGAGAAAAGAGATGAGAGAAGAAAGATAAGGAGATGGAGGATGGAGGGGAGATAGAGGAGAGAGAACTGAGGCGTGACGGAGGGAAGTTAGAGGAGAGAAAGCATGAAAATGAGAGGAGAGAGAAGGAATGAGGGGATAGAGAGGACAGAGAGCGTGAAAATGAGGGAAAGGGGAGGGAGGAGAGAGAAGAAGAGGTGTCGCGTGAGTGGGTTTTAATTTCTTAGGGTTTTTTTTTACCAAATGGCAAGCGGTTCAATGCTCAAACCGCTTGCTATTTATATTTTGGCAAGCGAAAATCAATAATCGCTTGCCATTTGTGGCTACCATTAAGTTTATTCTACTAGTGAGTATTTTTTGTCTCTTGCGCCGGCGAGACCTTTGCCTCGCGAGCTCCCCGTTGCTGTCTGTTGGGGAGGCTGCCTCTACGACCAAGCTACCACTGCTCGCGTTTGGGAGTTTCTTTTCTTGATATTTCCCTTCAATATTATTCTTTTATTACGCTTTAGCAGGATTTTATCTCCTAAATATGCGTTTTGTAGGAGCCTGATGTAGTGTTTTGACCGTGGGCCGATTTGAACATTCCTACGCTTGCTGCGCAGTACACTGCTCGACATCGGTACTTTTTAAGGGACGTACGACGTTGTAGTGTACCTAGGTGAGAGAGTAGCTATTCATCACTCCTTAGAGGCTTTTTTCGTTCTTGCTTGCCCTTCTCAGCACATGTTTGACCAGACGAGATTGAGGATTTTGGTGAGTAGGTCACCTGCGTGTACACCGTGGCGGACTCATGCCCGTGTGGAGCAGTGCTATGGGGAGGCGTTGCTGCCGCTTCTGGCTCTACCACCTGTTTTGCCAGAGGAGGCGGAGGTATCCCTTATTTCCCGTGTTTGTCTTTTAGATAGCCCCCAAGTAGATCCTAATTACTTGGATTTGGTTTGCCAAGGTGCGCCTGCAGAGTTCGTTCCTCCACCCATATCTATCACCTACCAGGGGATGTATGGTCCGGTTGAGAAGACGATTCCTTTGCCTCCTCCGGATCATTGCTTTATCGAGCGGTCGATACCTTAACATCAGACCTAGGTGAGTCATCTATTTGTCGTTTAGTTATACATATATCTTTGATTGTTACTGACTTTGTCTCTTAAAAGTTTTCTCGCAAGGTGGTAACGAGGATGGCGAGGGGTATGGACGCCTTTCGCTATCAGCTGGTGAAGTTGAGAGACCGTGCCTCCTATCGTCGTGATGACACTGCTGCAGAGGTATTTCTCTTATCTTTATCACATGTTTTATTTGTCTTTTTTTGCAAATTAATTGATTTTTTTTTGCAAGGGCATCCTATTCCTCCGCCACATACTCGAACGAGACCCGAGGCCAGGTGAGAGAGAGAGATCCGGGTCTGGCTCAAGACATCGTTGTACTTCTTCCGGGGGCCAGGGTAGCCGGTCAGAGACGGCTCCTACCGAGAGACTGGAAGGTTCAGGCTCATCGTCTGAGGGTGCACCTACTATGCCGTGAGGTCAAGGAGACGTGACATTGGCTCCTATAGGGGTTGGTGGGACGTACGAGGTTGGCTCGTCGTCGCAGCAGCTGCAGCAACCTCAGCCGTAGGTAATTCAGCATCAGGGTGAGCTTGGATGGGCTGGCCCTACTTTGTCGATCCCAGCTTTCGATGATCCTGGAGCTGGTGAAAGGCATACCCCACGGTCTACACTATTTTTTGACACATTGGGAGTTCCTCCCCATCTGCGTCTTCCAGCACCGTAGATGTTCTTGTATTTTTATTTATTTGACTTTGTAGGACCTTGCTAGTTTGTATCATATAACCTCGATGTTTATACACACTGTATATACAAACTTTTATATATTTCTGCATTTTTTATTTTTCATTTTATTTGCATGAGAGTGTGTGGAAAATTGTGACCAATTTTTATTATCAATGGAGGGTATCCGACTTTCTCCTCCAAAAGAAAAAATGAAAAATAAAATAAAATTTAACTAACGTAAGCCTAAAATTAATTAAGCTCAAATTAATCAAAAAGAGAGTGTTTGAGGTAATGTCGGATTTTAAGTGGATAAGGCTTTGAAACAAGAGGTCAAAACCGTAAAGTCATTGTACAAAATCGAGTCATAATCGAAAAAACACGGTTTTCATAGCGCGTGAGGCTGGCGTCGCAATGCCTCTTTGTCGGGATATGCTGGCCCCTGTCGCCAGGCGCTGTACCTGTCTCCTGGAGCGCCTGACGCTAAACTTGTTTTCTTCGGATCCTTTCGGGATTCAAATTGTACCATTTATTTGCATAAATAGCCCCCTAATCTGCCGATTTTGTATATTTCGAACAGATCAAAAATAGTAATAGCCTTAATTTCTCATCAAGCAATCATGTCTAAGAGTTTTAGTAATTTTACTCGTGAGTGGTGCCGGTCTTTGACCACTAAGGAGAGGAAAGAACTTGACTTTTTTAACTTGGGGGAATTTATTGCATTAACGGGGTAGATATGGACATAGATTTTATTCATACCGCCTTAGAATATTGGGGTCCAGACACCCATTGCTTTAGACTAGGCTATGATGAAATTAGTCCTTTACCGGAAGAATTTGGTGCCATTCTAGGCTTCCCTTATTTAGATCTTGCGGTATTTCCTAAAACGAATGAATATAATTATAAAGACTTTGAGCGTTTCCTTAACCTTAAGGACAGGGATCTAAAAAATATTGTGGATGGGAACGTAGTTAATTTGAAAGAATTTGCACGTTATTATTTTGATATACCAAGCTCTAAATCTTTTCATATTTATAGGAGGAGAGCTTTCCTCTTTTGCATGTTTAGCCAATATCTTCTTACTAGTGGTAATACTCGTGAGGGTCAAGCAATTTTCTTTATCTGTCATGGAGCAAATTTAATCAGGGAGGAATCCAATGCCATTAATTGTTGGAGAAACTATGCTTAGTTTTAATGAATAAAAGAAAATTCCAAAAGCACCTCTTCGAGGCTCTCTAATTTTATTACAGGTAGAAAAACAATATTTTTAATTACAGAAATAAAACATATATATTTTTGTATAGCAATACTAATTATTTGCATTGAATTTTCGCAGATATGGCTGATGGAGAGGCTAGAATTAGTTAGTTCTCCTAACAATGTTTACAAATTTACACCAAATTGCTTTATAAGGTGGAAGAAACGCTTTTCTTTAAAGATGGGCCGCCGGGAGTGGTGCAAAATTTTTGAATCTTGTGCTTTTTCCATCAAGTGGGTCATTTTTTGGTTGAAAATTAAGAAGATGGTTGGTGTCAACAATCATTCCTTTTGCTTTCTTCCTAATTTATCAAAGTTGACCTTTTATTACCCTTCTAGGGTAAAAAGCCAATACTTCCTTGCTCAAACTATTCGTTATGGTGATCTTCGTCGCGCTTATGAGTTTCCTGTTTCACAAGACATTGAGAGATCTGACAATTATTGGTGTGCTAAGCCTTTATGGGAAGTTGTTACCCAAAAGGTTCCTCCTTCTTTGTCTAAGGATGTGAATCATTGGATACTTGGTAGATCTAAAAAGGATAAGAACAAAGTTCAAAATAAAACTATTGTGAAGGATTGTCTAGGAGACAAGAAAGCTCCTGTTAAGGAACGCTTAGGTGAAAAGGTTGAATTCAAGGCTCATGTTATGCCTAAGAAGAAAAATACTACTAAGGGCAAAGAGAAAAGGAAAGCTAACTCTACATAAAAGAAAGTCTGGGTAGAAAAGAAACATGGTGTGATGGCTAAAGGGGAAACTATCCATACCAATATTGAATGTAGATCATCTAAAGGATGATTTCTAGCAAAAGTGATGGATGAAGAAGAAAATGCTGACAAGAATCGGAAGAGGTCTTGGAAAGAGAAGACAAATTAGAGCATTGCTTTGCTTTCAATTTATTAGACAATTTTAATTTTCAAGTCAATTTTATTTTTAAGCTTTATTTAAAATTCCATCAATAATGTAATTTTTACTTTATTTTATTAATGCAATTTTCAGCCTTTTTAATTAAACTAACATTTACATTTTAAACTTTTATTAAAGCAATGAAAACAACTTAAACTATTTTTCTAAAAATTATTCGAGTATGGAAGTAAAAAATTTCCAAAATATACCAAAGTTTGACCAGATTTTTGCAGAAAAATTGGCGCTGCATTTTTAAGTCTGTCGCCAGACGCTACTGTTTGTCACCTAGCGCTATAGTTTGCTGTGACAATTTAGAGACAATAATGTAATTCGAGACAATTTTAGCGCAACACAGAAGATTTAATAAAAATTCGAGCGACGCATCTTCTGTGTTGTGTTAGTCTCGAATTTCGCGCACCGATGGTTCTATATTAACTCATCGATCCTAGGATGTGAGATTTGTAAAAATTAAAGTTTCCGCACCATGTAAGGGTTGCCTGCGTATCCTTTTCCTAAGGAATCAGGCCAAACGTAGCTCTCTTAAGTATCCTACTCAAGTAATTATGGGTAGTACTTCTTAAGTTGGTCAAGATTTTTCATGTTCGAGAATTCATTGCCATCCATATCAGTTAGTTTTGCAGCACTTGCTGATAGGATAGTTTTGATAATATATGGTCCAGACCAATTAGGCCTAAATTTGCCTCTTGGGTCCAAAACATTTTTCCTTAAGGCTTTGAACACCAAGTCTCCTACTTTGATGTTTCCTGTCTTGACTTTCTTATTGAAGTGTCTAGCCATACGAGTTTGATAGCATTGAGTATGATGTAAAGCTTCTTGTCGCTTTTCATCAAGTAGAATTAGCTCCTCATATCTTGCTCTAGTCCATTCGACTTCATCGAGTTTACTTTCCAACGCAATGCGTAGGGAAGGTATTTCTTGAACGAGTTCTGTCTTCGATAAGTGCAATTACTAGATATATCAAGGATCACTATTATGGAGATAATAATTTCGTTCTTTTGAGTCTTCATTATCTGTTGCTAGACTATGATCAATGATCTTTGGGCTAGTCAAACAGTCCAAAGTCCACTAGAATGGATCCTATGAGGTCACACAATAAAGGTATTGGTTTAAGCAAGTTAGAGGCCCATTTATGGGCCTCATGAACAAATAACCAAATCATGAACTAGATTGGGCTAGCATAGTTAGATTAGAGTTAGATTTTGGGCTTTGTCATGGACTCTTATTTAGATATGAGATCTATAAATAAGGTCCATGCCTAGGATTGCATGATACAACACAATTAAAAGTTAATTGTGCATCAAGCAACCAGTAATCCCAAAAAAACTCTCACTCTCTCTCTCTCTGTCCCACGCCTCTCTCCTCCCCCCTTGGACTCACGGTCAGCCACCCTAGTGGCACGTAAGGTGGTTCGTGATTTGTTCGTTGCTCGTTCTTCTCCATAGAAGGTCAATTGAAGGGTTCAATTGCGACTAACTAGCATTAGTGGAGGTCTTAATCTGTGCCTATGGACCAAATAAAGGAATCACGCTTGAGGTTCTTTATCTCCCTTGTTCTTGTTCGATCGTACGTGAAATCACGCTTCAAAGGTATTAATTCTAATTCCATATATGTTATGCATGATCTTGGAACTAGGTGCTATATGAATATGATTTATGTTTTCCGCATTCTTACCTATAAAATCCTACAGTGGTATCAGTTAGCCCATGCATGTACATATATTGAATATTAATTCTTTGATAGTCCACAATTTTAATTCAATTAGGAGGGAAAATAATTTAATTGTGGGTCAATTATTATGATAAATGTGATTAAACAAAATACAATCATTAAAAGTTGTTTAATTTGCTCCGAATTAGCCTTCAATTGATCCGATTTTTTCCCTAAAGCACTCAAAAATTCAAAACTCCCCACCCTAGTTTATGAAATTTTTGAAACCCTAAAGCTTAATTTTTAAAATTTTGTGTTTTGGTTTTGATTTAATTCCATAGATATGTGTTTAAAAAATTTAATCTATTTGATTTCAAGTTAAATTATGGATTTTTCATGATCAAATTATTTAATTTAAGAGTTATATTGAATTGGGGATTAAATTCATGAAGAACCCTAATTTTGAAATTGAATATGATTTAATTTTAAAATTTAAAGGACCACATTAAGTTAATTTTATTTTAATAAAAATGTTTTGTTTTAATAAAAAAATAAAAAAAAGGATTTTTGGGTACTGCCGCCGCAGCTGGGTGGCGCTACCACGGCGACTGTCGCACCAGGTGGTCCAGAAGGGAGAGCGGGGCTGGGCAGGGACTCGGACAGTAGGAGCAACAACAGTAGTGCACCGCAAGTATTGCGTGTGCTGCTGCAGCTGTTCTTGCGTCGCGGCTGTGCAGCATACATCGCAAGGTGTACGGCCACCGTGGATGGCTTCGGCTTGCCACACCACAGTTGCTGGCGCGGGTATTTAAAAAAAATTATTTTATTTATTTTTGGATAAAATCAGATTTCAAAATTAATATTAAAAGATAAGTTTTGATTTTGAAAAGATAATTAACAAAATTAAAGTTGTTATTTTTGTAAGTTTGGATAATGATGAAGCAAAAGATTCTATTTGGATAATAATTGATTTAATGAGATTATCCCATAATTATTTTGGATAATAATTGATTTAAAATTATGTGATTGGCTAGCAATTAGGATAGAATCTCCTAAATTATTTAGGATAATCATGGAAAATAAATATGATTTATCTTCCATAATTAAAACATGATTTGATTCTATCTCTTACCTTAAATTAAATATATGATATTTTATGATTGGTTAGAAATAATATATGATATTATCTAATTGCAGTAATTAATTAAAAAAATATGAGATATTTTGGTGTCGTGTTTCCTTAATTGTGAACATTAGATGTTGTAGTTTAGGAAAGCATGATGAGTGATTTATTATGTGGCACTTTATGATATATGATATTATTTATTGTTATATATATACTTGTATGGCCCATAGATCCTAAATACGATCTGCACATCGTTTCGTATTTTTGTAATCTAAATACGGTCTGCTTACCGTTAAGTATTTTTGAAATTTATTTTATTTTATTTAAGTAGTAGATAGAATAGAATAATATTACAGGTTGCTATTGATCCAATAATCCAATGGAGTGGAGGCCCAAAGGAATAAGATGGATGAGATCCATGAAGATTCAAGTGGGAGCATTTTTTTTTCTTCTGCTTTTTTAGTTTTCTTAGGATTAAGGGGTCATACTATGTCATGTTTTATTTATGCATTAGTAGATTATGCATGTTAGATTTATTTTTATGTTGATTGATGATGCGTTAGAGTTAACTAAATAATCACAACATAAATGAATCTAGGTCCCAGTAATATTGAGGTTGCTTTTCCAATTAGATACCCAACAATCCTTTAATCGTGGGTGATGGGTCGGCCTCAGGAAAGCGTCACTTGTTATTTTAGGTATTGTGGGGTAGGTCACGTTCTACACATTTAATTGGTTATACTCAACAAGATTACCTAAAGGGTTTAGAACCTTAAAGCTAAGAGTAATAATTAAACATGAGATGGTTAATTATTCAACCAAGAATTACAAAGAGTTGTAATCAGGTTAGAGTTTACTCACCTTGAAAATGTAATGCTTGATGGTAGGGTCTCAGTCCGGTCAACTATCACATACATTGGAATCATTTAATTCAATAGGAATCAATTTAATATTGAATAAATTCTTTAAAGTTACCAATTTAAATCGTTTATGGTACTTTAAATTTTATTAAACATAATTGAATTTTGCGTTTACTTACAATTAAGTAACATGTCGTTCTAATTTTATTATTATATATAATCTCCTCGATTGAAAATAGAGTTGAGAAACGTTCTCAAAAGGTTAAAAGATAATCCATTAACCTATATTCCAATTTTGCTAAAATGGTTCTAAAAGGCAAGTTTTAAACCCATGTCAAATGTCTAAGGTTGGTTTTATTCAAAATGTTTGAGTAAAATGTAAACGCATCTTCATTTTGAAAAGTGTTTTAAGGGATATAATGAGATGGGAGGTACAAACCCTCTAAAAATACAGGTATAAAAGTCCAATAAAATCTCTTATCTTCAATATGATTGAATATAAGAAAGTGATTGGAAATCTCTATGATCAAAAGTTGATCAAATGACATTATTCTTCATCCATTTCATATAGAGCTAAATAGTTGATTAACTCTAATATGATTAATGATTGACTAGACTTAGCAAAATCATGAAAATGTGCTTAAAGTAGTTAAGCAAAGCATCATTTTGAACCTAAGAGATCATAAGTGTTGTAAGTGGCTCAAATGGGAAAGGTTTAGGAATATATTAGGATTGCATTAAGAAGTTATAGGCCAAGAAATGCAAACAAGTTGTTACTTCTCAAACCTAAACTACTTATATGCTAAAAGTTGTTATGAACAACAAATGTTTCCAATTAAATGGACCAATTCCAATTGATTAGAAACTACCTCATACAGTTGGAAGGTAAAAGAATGGAAATGTTCCAATTTATGAAGTATATTACTTCCTCCGTTCTTTTATTATTGCACCACTTGCCTTTTTAGGAAGTTTCACAAATATTGCACCATTTTCTCTTTAGGAAAAAAATTATTTGTGTTCACACTACAAATACCTTACATACCCTTGCTTTTTCACACGTACTTTTAATTTATCAATATGTCTTATGGGTAATTTTGTATTTTTACCTTTTTCTCTCTTACTTTTTTCCACTACTAAAATATTTATACTTCACCCCTATAGTGAAATAATAAAAAAGACAGAGGAAGTATAAAAATTTATTTAGCATATTGCTACTTCTTGGACATACGATGTCTTGTTTAGTTCACTCATTGAACAATGTGGTTGAACTAAAGGAAGAAGTAATGGATAAGGGAGAAATAAATCTACAAGTTTACAAGCAATGCTACTTCACAAGTAAAATCTACAAGTCTGGAAGCAAAAGTTGCAACTTTACAAGTAGAACTTATACTTCACCTTACCTAGTTATTGACTAGAATTAAATAAATGTTATTCATTCTTGTCATTATCAAAACATACCCATTCAATTTTAGTAATAACTAAGCATTGAATATTAAAAAACATGGACTAAATGTTATTCATTGAGTCATAATATGTTTTGAATTGCTAAATAGGTTTAAAGGTCTATATGATAGAAATTTTATCAAACCATTTCTATATATAAATTGTCTCTAATATGTCAATTAATTCAAATGAAAAATGAACATTGCATGCGGAAGATCCAAAGGGATAGACTTTCAATATCATTAGATTGTGAATATATTGGTACATGTAATTATCATTCTAATTTGAAATTTTGACAAAGTCACCATTTAGAGAAATGATGATGCGAACTCGAGGTCGAATACATATTGATGTAAGAAAACCAAAGGTTCAAAGACTAGAGACGGAAAATGAAACTTCATTTGTGATATGATCACTTGTGCTTAGTTAAAGCATAACTGTGAAAGTTTTGAAAAGTTCAAAACGTCTAGTATGAAATTCAGAATCAACTTGACAAGATAATAAATACACTACAATATGATTGTAATGATGAAAGTTTGAGTCAAGACATTTACTTGGAAACACATTCAAAATATTGCAATATGATCGTAATAATGAGAATTAAGCCAAGACCTTGATGAACATCCAAGAGTTGTGAATTCATTTTACGACAAAATCCGAAAGAAAACCTTGTGAAGTGTTTATGAAGGGAGCTATCAATCTATATGAGATATATTTTATAATGGATGAAAAATTACCTATCTTCCAACCATTTTTCAAGGGATATACTTTTAAGATAAGCTACAAAACTAAACAAACTATATATGTCAAATTAAAATGTAGCAAAGACTCTATATATGATGTGGTTAAGAAGAGTTCTTATGAAGTCTTTCTACAAAGCAAGGAATAAAAGTTGTATTAAATCGTTTAATGCACGATTAATTCCTATATAGAGCACAGGGTACTACTACACAAATCATACTTAGCACAAAATGTTTGTTGCTCAAGCAGGTGCCCTTATGGAAATTGTTCCAAAAGGTCGAGTGGGAGTAGTACGAATCTCGAAAGATTTCGAGAAAAGCAACAAACAAACATGGTTCAAACCATGATTGGTTCACCCTATGCTAAATATGCATCCTTAAAAGGCAAGTGGGAGTATAAGAATCTCAAAAATTTTGAAAGCCTTAAAAGTGTTCCAGAAAAGTGATTTCGAAAATCTTGAAGAAATTTGAAAAGTAATCGAATCAAAGGAACAATATGAGCATTATTCACCTCATGTTACAAATGACAACGCGTTGTCTCATTAAGTGTAATGGGAATAATAACCATGTGTCAAAGGTTATACATTCCAAGTGCACATCCTCTGCTGTCGTTTCTCATTGAAACTAAACAAAGTTGTTGTATAAGTTTCAATTGTTGCATAAAAGCCCACAATGATGACTAGAATATGTAAAACTTAGCCAAAGAAATATGGTTTCATATTGACTAAGAGTTCTAAAATATTTATTTTGGAACATGATGATTATGCAAGTAATAAAGATGATTTGACAAGTTATAACTCCAAGTGGTTTAAAAACTAGGAAATCTGAAATAGATTCTAAGTCTGTAAGCAAGTGTATGACACTTGAATAATTTGCCTAATTGGGTGAGACCCATTATAAGCAAAACAGACAAGAAAGAAAAGTGTTTTCTAACCAAAGAAAAGACTAGGTAAAGGATTAAACTAATTCATAGTATAACTATGACTACGATGAAACCTTTACATTAGTCATATTGCAAAGATCTATTAAAGATATTTTAGTGATTTTTACCTTATGAGATTTGGTAGATGGATTCCAAAGCGCTTTCTTGAAATGGTTCATGAAAGAAGATTTGTATATGATACAATCAGAATGATTTTGATCCAATAATCCTAAGGATGCATAAAAGATCCATTAATGGATTAAAGTAAGCATCATGGAGTTAATTAATGTTCTTAATTTTATGAGTTAATCAAATCGTTTGATGTTCTCGTAAAATGAAGAAAAGGTTTTGTTTATACAAGATGTTTAGTGGGAGCTATACAGTCTTCTTGGTCTAGTATAAAGAGCCATTATTCATTGCTTGAAGATTCAAGTGGTGGGTAATGCATTTTGTATGAAAACCAGGAAGAGGAAGATGAGTACAGTTGGGATTCAATATCTATAGAGATAGGTTTTGAAGTATATTTGAGCTTGGTTAAGAAACTTATATTGATAAGATTCTTATAAGGTTCAAAATTATATTGAAAGGAGTTTAAATCCCATTTAACATGACACATTGATTAAAGATGCAATGCTTTGAGAAAGGTTGATGAAATTAATGTTTTGAGTGATGCTCCTTATGTAGTTTGCAAAGGATGCATCATGCATATCATGGACTATACTCGTCCATTTGATTCAAGTGTTTTAAAGACAAGTGATGATAGTTTTCAAATAAAAATCTAATGTAACGTTGGAATACAAATTAGAAATTTCTAAGTTCCTTACGAAAGGGGCGAAGAGAATTCTTAGTGTATGGAGATGAAAATTATTATAAAATTTAGAATTTGCAAAAATTCGTGTTTATGAGAATGTCTCATGAACTCTACTTAATAAACCCCTTTCATGATCAAGGTATGAGAGTCATACTAAGGAATCTTGGATTGAAGCAAGTTATGTAATTTAAGTTGTATATGTTTTGAGAAAGCATATTACATAAGTAATACATTAACTTGCAGAATTATGTTTATCAATTGAAACAAAGTTTAAATCTTATTTAATTATGGTTTTATGATATTAAATAAAATTTCCAAAATAATTATGGATTCATGGACTCATCAGGTTGATGACCTGGTGAATGAAACCCCACAGGTGAACAAAATCCATATATTATTCAAGTTCCTAGTCCAGAGTCATTAAAGTGGACACAAATGATTTCTTTAAATGGACTAACATGTAAGATTGATTAGATAGCGCTGTTTCTTGGGCTATAGGAGCGTAGTAAAGCTCGGTCAATCACATGGTATGCATTAATGATGCATGATCGAACTATAAACCTACTTTGAAGCTCAAGTATAGAGTTTCCAGATATATTAGTGGATTCTTTTGACATGAGTGGAACATTAATTTCATTCAATGATTGATGTAACTGTGTACATTCAAACGTCTTCCCCTAACTGGAGATTATAAAGGGTGTTTCCTGGTTACCTCATGATTTGAGTGGAAGCTTTGGTTGCCACAAGATTGGATTGAGTCTACTTATTTAATTAGGAATGTGTCTTAACCCCTTGAGAAGGGAGAATTTAGAAAATGTATGGCCATGCTCAAATGGATTACGTAGTAATCATTTATTTTGTAATTCAAACTCAGTTTCTCAAGAAAAGATTTGTAGATTAATATGATCACGACATGAGATGCAATCATATTATCAAATCGACACACATTGACTTAAGGAATTTGAATATTGTGCACTTGTCTCAGACAAGTGGAAGATTGAAGGGGTTTTGTCTTCAATAATTGTAATTACTAGATAGATCAAAGATCACTAATATAGAGATAATAAGTTCGCTCTTTTGGATCGTCATTGTCTGGTTCTAGACTATAATCAATGATCTTTTGGCTAGTCAAATAGTCCAAAGCCTACTAGAATGGATCCTATGAGGTCGCACAATAAAGGTATTGGGTTAAGCAAGTTAAAGGCCTATTTATGAGCCTCATGAACAAGTAAATAAATCAGGAATTTGATTGGGCTAGCATAGTTAGATTAGAGTTAGGTTTTGGGCTTTGTCATGGACTCTTATTTAGACATAAGATCTATAAATAAAGTCCATGCCTAGGGTTGTATGATACAACACAATTCAATTAATTGTGCATCAAGCAACCAGTAATCCCAAAAAACCCTCACTCTTTCTCTGTCCCACGCCTCTCTCCTCCCCCCTCGGACTCACGACCGGCCACCCTAGTGGCGCTGTGGTAGTTTGTGATTTGTTAGTTGCTCGTTCTTCTCCATAAAAGGTCAATTGAAGGGTTCAATTGCGACTAACTAGCATTAGAGTAGGTCTTAATCTGTGCAGTGGACCAAGTAGAGGAATCATACTTAAGGTTCTTTATCTCCCTTGTTCTTGTTCAATCGCACGTGGAATCACGCTTCAAAGGTATTAATTCTAATTCTTTATGTGTTATGCATTATCTTGGGATTAGGTGCTATATGTATATGATTCTTGTTCGATCGCACGAGGAATATAATTCATGTTTTCCACATTTGTTAGCATGGAGTGGATATTCTCCTTTGGTGATATAGTTAAGGATGTCCATATTTCAAGTTTTTCTTCTTCTTCTTCCTCTTCTTAGAGGATTTCATCATCCTCTATAGCTTGAATATAAGCCGGTGTATGCCTTTTTTCTATTGTTAAAGACATTTGCTCGATTTGTAGGAGTTCTAACCTTTGAGGCTAGTCTTGTCAAGGCATTAACAAATTGATTTTCCTCTCTAGGCAGATATGTGTATTCTACCTTTTCCAGTTGATATGTGAGAGTTTCCAAATATGTCTGGTAAGGGGCCAAGCTTTCACTCCTTACTTTCCATACTTTGGAAATTTTGTTGATGATCAAAGAAGAATCTCCGAATATTCGAAGTTTCTTTACTCCAAATGCCAATGTTGTTTCAAGGCTTACTACGCATGCTTCATATTCCGCATCGTTGTTAGAAACGTCGAAAACTAGCTTTATGGAGATTGGAATATGTTGTTCTTTAGGTTATACTAATAATACTCCTACACCGCATCCCTTTTTGTTTGAGGCTCCGTTGAAGTATAAAGTCCAAGTATCATCTTCTGTGATCAAGTCTTCATTTGGAAAGTCATTCTCATGTATTGGTGTCAAATATTCTATTGGGAAGTCCACTAAGAAGTCCGAGACCACAAATATTTTAATAGCCTTTTGGGGCATGAATCTTACATCCAATTGGGCTAAGTTAACTATCCATCTTGATATTCACCCATTTAGTGTAGATCTCTCGAAAAGATACATAAGTGGATCCATTTAAGATACTATGAAGACTGTGTGAACGACCATGTAATTTCTTAACTTGGTCATGGCCCACACTATTGCGAGGCACAATTTCTCAAGTGGTGTATAGCGTATTTCATACTTGAGCATCTTTTTACTTAGATTGTAGATGGCATTCTCTTTTCCTTCTACTTCTTGTGCGAGCATAGCCCCCATTGGCTCTTTGGTGACTGTTAGGTACAACCTACGAGGAATTCCAAGGAATGTTGGTGCTAATACAAGAGGATTAGTGAGATAGGCTTTGATCTTTTCAAAGGCCTTTTGGCACTCGTCGTCCCATATTACTGGCACATTCTTCTTAAGCTTCTTGAATAATGGTTGACATATTGTAGTTAACTTGGATATGAACCTACTTATGTATTGCAACCGACCAATGAATCCCTGAATTTGCATTTCGATTTTGGGCGGCAACATTAAAATGATTGCTTTGATCTTGGTTGGGTCTATCTTTATTCCTCTAGAGCAAATGACGTATCCTAAGAGTTTTCTTGAGGAGACTCCAAAAGCACACTTAGATGGTTTCAACCTCAAGTTGTATTTCCTTATTCTTTCGAAGAACTTTCTTGAGGCTACTAAATGTCCTGATTGATCTTTTGATTTTACAATCATGTCATCTACATAGTCTTCAACTTCCTTGTGCATCATGTCATGAAATAAGGCAGTCGCTGCTCGTTGGTAAGTGGCACCCGCGTTTTTCAACCCAAATTTCATTACCGTGTAACAGTAAGTGCCCCAAGGTGTTATGAATGTCTTCTTCTTCCATGAGAATCTATTTATACCCTGCGTATCCGTCCATAAATGAGAGAAGTGCGTGATTCTTTGTATTATCCACTAGAATGTTGATGTGTGGTAAAGGGAAGTCGTCCTTTGGACTTGCCTTATTTAGATCTCGATAGTCGACACACATTCTTACCCTTCCATCCTTCTTTGGAACTGGGACTACGTTTGCGACCCATTTAGGATATTAGGATACCCTGATAAAACCTGCAGTTATTTGTTTTTGTACCTCTTCTTTTATGTTAAGAGCTACGTCAAGTTTCATTCGACGTAACTTTTGTTTTACAGGTTTCATTCCTAGAATTAGTGGTATTGTGTGTTGAGCTATTTCTCTATTTATTCCTGGCATATCTTCATATGACCAAGCAAATACATCGATAAATTCTTTTAGTAGATTAATTAAATTGGTTCTTTCATCTTTATTAATCGTTAGTCCGATTTTAACTTCTCGTTCAATGGTTGGATATTTTGAGATATCAACCATTTCAGTGTCTTAAATTACCAGTGTTTTATTCTCAAGTGTTTCCATTGCTTTAATTATTTGTTTATCATTTTCATTGTTTTAAGCAATGCTCGTCATCTTGGGTTAAAGAGTGACACGAGGAGTAAACAAATGAAGACATGTTATTAAATTCGGGATCCATTACATAAAATAAAGATATGTCCACTGGGACTTGACTAATAACAATTCTAGGAGTAGGTGTTAAAACAGAAGAATTGGGGAAAGGTGCTATAGCTAGGGACTTAGGAGATCGATATTGGAAGACCCTGACTCGGACTTTGACGACTCTTCAAACATTGGTCCTTATCCTATTGTTATAGAGATCTTTCTTCCACTTGGAGTAGTCACCTTCACGGTCTTTTTCCATCCTTGAACTAATCCCTCTACTGGACTGACAAAGCTTAGAAGGGTCAAAGTTATCACTTTGTAGTACCATTTGAATGAGCAAGGAGTTATCCTCAATATATGTTGGCTCATTCTTCTCGTGCACAAAGAGAAGTCCCATGACATTAATGTCAAATCATGGAGGTGCTTTCTCCTTATGGATAGGAGTTGGGATATCATATAGAAAGTTGAAATCCAAGAAGATTTCAAACCCAGGTTTTCTTATCCCATCCTTGACAAATGGTTAAGAAAATTCATGGCATGGATAATCCTCTCCCTCTTTTATTAATTGTCCATTTAGGGTAAGAGTATAATAATCCATTGGGATTTCTTTCTTTAGGGTACGAGCGTTCCTACGTGCATTGAATTTTTCCCGGGCTCTCTTAAGGTCTTCTAGAGTCGGTTTGAAACCAAGTCCAAAAGTGCCCAATTTAGGGAGACCAGGTAGTCTTATTTGCTTTGCTGTCTCTTTCTTCTTTCCAAGAGTCATTTTAGGAAAGTATCCTTGTTTTATGAGGATAACATTTACTTTCATGTTGGAGTGGAGGTCTTAGTGAAGAGGAGTTCTTTCATCCTCCTCGGTTAAGGAGACCTCAACGTTAAAGCCCTAAAAACCTTCATCATTTTCATCGTGCTCCACATTTATGATTGGATTTTTGATGGCCTTAACTCTCATTGGAGAAGCATCAATTGTAATAGGGATTCCTCAAACTATAGCCTTCACTTGTTGATGAAGGGATGAAGGGACGGCCTTGTGGTCATGAAGCCAAGGGCGTCCCAACAATAAGTTGAAAGATTCTTTAATGTCTGCCACTTGAAAAGTAGTAGCATGTTCTATGACTCATGCCCTTACATTCATGTTGATTGTTCCAAGAGCTTGGAGGCGAGTGTTGTCATAGGCTCTTATTCCCTGTGTAGATGGATACAAGTCTTCATCCCTTATTTATAACATTCTCCCAAATCAAAGTGGACAAACATTAGTTGCTGATCCATTATCTACAAGAGTCATTGGGACATTCGTCCTCTTGTAGATTACTGTGAGATTTAAGGCTTTGTTGTGTTTGTCACCTTCTGGGGGTAGATCCTTGTCAGAAAAGGTTATCAAGTTAATGGAATTAGGAAGATCACACGTGAGAAAGTTAGCCAACCCCTCAGGAGTGGTTTCAAAATCTATTCCTATGTTATCTAGAGCATCTATTACTACCACACCATGTTGATGGGATGTAGCTAATAGTTTCCATACGTTCATCTCAAACTTAGTCTATTTTAGTTGTTTGACAATATCGTTGTCTTCTATGATAGGTATGGGAACTTTTTTAGTAGTAGGAATATGTTGTGTGGTAATGGGAGGTTGCATTCTCCCAGATCTTGTGAGAACATCTGTGGGTGAATCTTCTTCATCCCAAATATCGTCCACTGGATATATTGTGGAGAGTGGGGTTTCCTCCATATCCTTGAGGTAGACGTCCTCATCATCACTTTCCCAAACTCCATTAATGGTAGCATCTTTATCTTATGGAACTTGGACTAACTTCTTATTATCAATCAGTTTTTAAATTAAATCCTTGAATTTAAAAAATGCTCAATAGTATGACTTCCTGATTGATGATATGGACAATAGAATCTATCTGTCCTTTTCAATGATTCAAATAGTCTTGGTCCGAAAGGTTTAATCTTCTCACTCTTGAAGAGCATTTTTAACATGTTTGCATAGGAAGTCCCAATTAGAGTACAGGTTTTATTGATCCTTGTGGGTGTTTCAACTACTTGGAGAGAAAACGACTTCCTCTTTGTAGTACCTATAGGTGTTACCTCTTTATTGACATGTTTACTTTGTTCTAACTTTGTGCGTTCAAGAACTTCACTACACATGTCTATTGTCTTCCTCATTGTTTCCATGAGGATCAAAACGTCTGCTCTAGTGGCAGGTTATTGATCTGGAGCCCAATTACTCATCGCATCAAAAAAGATTTACTCTTCTTCTTCGATAACATGAATTTCTTCAACTGGTTTGATTAGAGATGATGGCTCAACATGGTTTTCCTCATCAGAATTAGCCAAGGAGTCAGAAAGTGGTGCACTGTTGATACTTGGCTTCTTGTTTGCATGAGGCACAGGGAGTTTATTGCTATCGATTAAGTCTTGGATAGCTTCCTTTAGCTTCCAGCAATTCTTAGTAAGATGGCCCCTGCCTTAATGGTGTTTTCAGTGTGCATTGGGATTCCAACTAGTCATTCTCCTTTCGACTAGTGGATCTCCAAATGGTCCAATTGGAGTTATAAGACCTTTTGCATGAAGACGGTCAAATGCGGTGTCATAACTCATACCAATAGGAGTAAAGTTTCTCCTAAATGGTTTCTTTTGTCCTTGATTATTTATGGCGAGGACTTCATTAAGATTAAAAGTGCTAACATTTTTTGAGTGGGTGGTTTTGGAAGAAGAAGGATTTTCGCTCTTCTTTCCTTTCCAGCCACTGTTTGAGTTATTGTTAGCAGCTTTTTGCTTTGGAAGGTCGTCTTCAATATTGATTCCAATGTCATAAACGGCCTTGAAAGTATTCAAGATGCTTTGGTACCTAAGATGCTTGGAATACTTTTCCCGGAGATTCTTTATAAATAATCTCACAAACTCTTTTTCAGTAGGCACCTCAATCATCTTAGTGGAAGGTTCCCTCCACTTATTAAAGAAAGAAGTAATTCCCTCATTCTCTTTTTGTTTAAGTATTTCAAGCTCTCTATGATCAGTTTCAACTTGAATATTACACTTGTATCTATCAATGAAAGCGTTTACAACAGAATCCCAAGTATAGGTTTTATCTTTGTCAAGGGAAAAGAACCATTGTTGACAAAAGGTTTCAAGAGATAAAGAAAACAATGAATGAAAGACTTTCCTATCAATCCCCTAAATATTCATTATAGTCTCGAAAGCTCTTAGGTGGAAATAAGGATTGTCAGTTGTCTTGAACCTAGGGATGTCATTGGCATTGAACTTCTACGGAAGAAGCTCCTTGTCCACTAGGACCCCTTGTGATGCTCTGGAACCTATAGTCATTGGAGAGTTTTCTCGAGCTTTCTTGCATGAGTTCCATTTGTTGTTGCTTCACAGGGTCATTGATTTGAAGAGCCATAGCCTTCATCAATTCAGTCATGTTAGCCACGTCCTTCCTAAGTTCGTTGACTTCTTCTTGAATTGCCATTATCTTCTTAGCTTTTATATCCCACTGATTGGTTTGTCAAATAAGTAGTACTTGAACAAAGGTGTTGTCCTTGATTAATCGCCCTTCCTTTCTTGACCAAGTGCTGTAAATTAAACCATTTTATTTGTTCTAATGACTTGACTCAAATTGACTTTGACTTTATTAGTTTTAAAAAAATGCAAAAAATAGGGTGCATACTTTTGAGAATCAAGTAAAGGTTCAAAGGTTCAGAAAAGTATGGTTTAATTAGAGTATTAATATCATACTTACCCGCCCCCCCTAAAAAAATGATGGAAAACACGCGCATACAAGACTCTCTAGACATATATGCATGGTCAAAGTGGACGTGTGACACACATGTTGAGTGTGTGCTTTAATAGTGAGTGCGAGTGACATGCTTTGACTCTCGTGTGAGACCATGAGACTATATGTTTAGAATTAATTAAGGAATAAACATGAATATTGTTATTAATATACTGGTTAAACCGACTAAGTAAACTGATTAATTAGACTTGTCGTAAAGACTCGAGTAGAAAACTGGATTGTCGCCAAAGCAACAGGACTGTCTCCACACGCTAATATCTAGCGCCAAACGACAACATTGTCTCCTGACGCTAAATTGCGGCGCGTGGTGCCACAGTCTAAACCTTTGCGCCATTGCTGGAACATTGGTCTGGGACTGTGTCTAGTATTTTACTCTAAAGGGACAAGCCTAAAGTCGTATTAAGTCAAGTTCGATCAATTTATTTAGACTTTAATAATTTATATTAATTAATTAATTATTTAAGTTAAGTCCTTTAGTCTTTAATTAGTTTATTTAGACTCATTCACAAGTCAAACAAACAGTTAGCGAAAATATATATAGGTTATGCACAAGCAAGGAATGCACAAAAAGTCAAGTAAGCACAATATGATGCAATGAGTTTGCAACCTAAACATGGCTCTAGTTCTCTAAAGTTCAAGGATATGGGTTAGTCAAAGAGGGTCCATGGTTATGAGTCTGGATGTATCGTGCGGAAGCCTTACCTTCCACGGTTTGGTGAATTCAACAAACTCGGATGTACCTTTCGTTGCCAAGAGCGTTCGATTGGGTAGATGGAGTGTGAATCCCAAGAGGGTTATGACCATATGTTTAAGACATATGGGTTCAGAAAAAAGGAAAAAACTCTAGAATTAGTCAAAACAAGAAGGTAGATTTCTAGCTCAATATTGGAAAAACTCGGCACGAGACTATTGTGCCCGTCGCCAGACTATGGCTTTGTCTCCAGACAACAATTATTGTCGCCAGGCGACAGAACCATCGCTTAGCGATGGCGCTGTTTTCTTAGCGCTAGTTCCTACATGCCTTAGCAGCTTTCTGTTCATGAATTTTCCTGTTTTTCGCAGCATTATTTCGATTTTAGTTGTGGAAGATATTTCCCTAATTTTCTACTTGTAAAAATCCTATGTTTTTGACGCATTACGGATGATCTTTCCGATGCGGACCTTTTTATGCTTATGCCAATAATGTTAACAAAAATAATGGACATCAAATGCTTAGAACTTTTCGAGTCTCATCTACTCATTCTAAATTATTGCCAAAATAAATTTTAGGAATTAAGAAATCATCCCCAGCGGAGTTGCCAAAAAACTCTAGGGAATATTTCAAGCATCCCACACTTAAGCCTCACTATGATCATACACTTAAGTATGGTGGCGTCCAAAGAGAAGGAAGCTAGAGCAAAAGAATTGCCAACAAGTTTTAGGAACTTGTAAACCGTTCACAGGGTTAAGGTTACACCCCTTCATGATCCATGAGATCACTAACTCCATAGTGGTTTGGAACCATGACTGGATATTCGGGGATGAAGGTACAAATCCAACCTAAAAGAGATTGAACCTGCCCTAAAAATAGACCTCAACTTTATTTTTCTCGTATTCATGTGCTCTTTCTTACTAACATACAATCAATAGATTAACCCTAAACCTGTTTATTCTATGTTGGTTAAATATTAATGCACAAACAAAACTATTATTGGCGATCACTTAAATTATAATCATATTATGCTAAACAAGATTATTAATTATCTTATTAAGCGTTATTATAAGTACAAATTCCCTTTAAACATGCATAAAATGTGTGATAAAGAAATAGCAATAATAATATCAAGCAACATAATAACAATCATAATAATAATATTAATAATATTCTCAATAGAGCATTAAAATAATAGCAAGATCCTAGGCATGATACCAACAAGATTAATAACAAACTCTAGCATGTCACTAAGTAACAAAGATCAAAGTTTCATCCCTAACATGATACTAACATGACAAAAGGAAAGAATAGGAAGCATCATAGAAACATGCATGATATTAAAAATATTAGTTATTACCCTAAACATGATACTAGGAACAATAATAAAACATCCTAACATGATACTAGAAACCAAAATAATCAAAGCATGATTTCTATGTTAAAATAATTTTTCCTCCGTTTCTATTTACATGACTAACATTCCTAAAATGGAAATGTAAAATTACTTGACACATACTATAATTGGTAAGTTTTTGGTAAATAAATTATCTAAATACCCTCATAAATTGCATGTGGGGGATAACTTTTAAGGGTACTATTTTTCTCTACTCTCCTTAAATATTGTGCCAAAGGCTATAGGTCAAGTAAATATAAACAAGGGAAGTAACAATTAAATTACTTACTTGGATGCCTTGTATCTGTTTCTAATAACAAAATACACGCATTAATAACTTCAAGGAAAATATTAATTCAAACAATTAAATTAAATAACTGAAATAGAGATTTGAGACCAAAACCTCAGAAATTAGCAACCTTTCACGTCTAGGACGAAGGCAACTTTGAATTTGGCTAGGTGAGTCTAGAACTTGTGTACGCGGAATTTTGTAAGAGGGAAGGTTTAGAAAAAAGAATAGATAGAGAGTAAGCTTCTAGCTTTTAGAGAGAAAGAATAGAGAATGGAGATTGATGATTGTGAATGAATAAAAATGAGGTTTAAGGACCCTATTAATGGAAAAATAGTCCGGAAACCGATCGAAAACAAATCGAGTCCCATTCGGAATAAAAGACCTCCTGTCGCGAACGACAGGAGTTAGCGCCAGACGACAAGCACTAACGCCAGGCGACAACAATTAGCGCTACGCGACAGTCTTGTCGTGTTGCGCTGAGTCAGAAATAAGACGCGCTTTGCACGCAAAATCCTCTTCTTAATAGGATTAAGCAGCAAATTCTGCATTTATCAAATAAAATCGCATTTATCAAAACACTTAATTATTCGAAATAAAACTCTTAGAAATAATAATTATCAATTCTAATTCCATTAGAATTAAAAAGAACCTACTACTTTATTCTAGAAGATTAAAATCAATCCTAAGAACTTTAGAACTAAAAATAATAAATAGGCCCTCCTCTAGATCATTGGGCCACATATAGAATTCATTTCGAGCCCACTTTAGTATTTTAGCCATAACTTCCTCATTATTCATCGGAATTGGACTAATAATATATCATTGAAAAGCTCTTTTCGAGCCCAATCCCACCACACTATTATTGGACCCTTATCTTGGACCAAAATTAATTGGAGTGGATATTTTCATAAATAGAGTACAAAAAGAAATATTTTCAAAAACAGAAAGAGAGATATTTACATACAAAAACCAGCATCACTAGACTTTTCATACTTTCACTTCGTTCGATAAATAAATGACGTGAAAGGTATTCATCACTGGGTTTGGTTTTTGGGAGACACATTTGGGTGTCTACACGTGTGTTTTTTTTATTAGAAAGAGATACGAGGCAACCAAGTAAGTTGTTTTAATTGCTCTATTTCTTTAGAAAGCATGTTCATATTATTCCTAGTATCATGTTAGGATGCTTTTATTGCTTTCTAGTATCATGTTTAGGTTGCTTTATATTTTGCTCTATCATGTTAGGGATAAAGCTTTGATCTTTATTGCTTAGTGACATGAAAGATTTGTTATTAATATTGTTAGTATCATGCCTAGGATCTTGCTAATATTATTATGCTTTATTGAATATTATTATGATGATGAGCAGTATCAATATTAAGGGATTCAATTAAGTGGGGATTTAATTTAGAAATTTTTTTTTAGTAAAGTTTAATTAGGAAAGGGATTAGGAATGAGTAAAAAGGGAAAGTTTAGGTAAGAAGGGTTTCTAGAGAAAGGGGTATGAATATTCAACACTTGGGAAAATTAAACTTTTCCAGAGTGGAGAATACCCAAGGTAAACTTTCTCTCCCTTCTCATTTTTTTTTTCTTTTTTTATTTCTTTTTCCCCTTCCCCTTTTTTGGTTCACCACCACCACCACCGGTGGGCTGCCGGCCACCACCAACACCAGCTGACAGCATCGGCGGCGCCACCAATTGTGTTTATTTTTAAATCCTATATCTAGTTATAAATTATGATTTTGTGTTAATTTTAGGATTATTGATACTAATTATGGTGCAAAATAATTTTTAGATTTTAATTCAAATTAAAAAAAAAAAGCCCTAATTTTGAAACTCTAGATTCATAAATAATTGATTATTGAAGGATTATGAATTTGGGTGGTTTAAACCTTTAATTTAAGGGTTTTAAAGCATAATTCACTAGTAGAAAAATAGCAATAGGCAGCCCCCGAATGGCACTGGTTCAGGCCAAACCGGTGGCCAAAACCGGTCTAGAAATGGGCGGGATTTTAGAACAAGAGAAATGGCACCGGTTTGGCCTGAACCGGTGCCAAAAATAAAAAGGGCACCGATTTGAACCAGTGCCGATTGAACCAGTGCCAAATTCAAAAAAATAAAAACGCGGCCTTATTTTTTCTCTTTCCTCTCTTTCTCTTTCATTCCCTAGCTTTTATCCCTTCATTTTTTCATTAGAGCGAATTTAACACCCTCCCCCTTTTCCCTCCACCACAGCCGCCACCTTCACCGGCCACTAGAGGTGTCGAAAACCACCTTCAATCCTCCCCTGCCCTTCTGTTTTCCCTTTCTTTCTCTTTCAAAGTTGCTGCCTCCACCAGCATTGTTTGAAAACAACAGCCACCAGCATTTACCGCCCAGAGGTTCCTCCACCGCCAAGTCGCGTCACCGCCCTAAGGCTCCTCCACCACCGAGCCGCGCCACCGCCCTGAGGCTCTTCCACCATCGAGTCGTGCCCTGCCCTGAGGCTCCTCCTCCATCTGCTGCCCTCCTTCTCTCCTTCAATTCAAGGTTTTCCTTTTAATTTTTTTGTTTTTTTTTACATTATTTTCCAATTATATACTTATATATATAAATTTGTTTTGCATTTTGAACCATTGTTAGCAAATTAAAATTTAGGTTTGAATATAATATTTCCCAATTTTAGGTTTGAATATAATTGGGAAATTGTGAAAATATTAGAGATTAGTAACCTTGTTACTCAATTAGTTGGATTTTATTATATTTTAATGGTTAATTTAATTTGTTTTGGTGGATAATTTTGAAAGAATCATAGAATATATATTAACCTTGGTACTTAAATAGGTGAAATTTGGTATGTTACTTTTAATGGTTAATTTGAAGTTGTTTTGATGGATTATTTTGAATAAGTTAGAGATTAGTGACCTTTGTTATTAAATTAGTTGATTTTTTGAATGTTTAAATGGTTAATATTAAGTTGTTTTGATGGGTATATTTGAATAAATTTGAGATAAGTAACCTTGTTACTAAAGTAGATGAATTTTAAAATGGGTGAATGGTTACTTTTAAGTTGTTTTGATGGGTAATTTTGAAAAAATTAAAGATTAGTAACCTTGTTAGTTTAGCAATTTTGAATAAATTAGATGAATTAAAGTAGTGAATACATTGTTTAGCAATTGTCATTTCGATGAATGATGTGTTTTAGCTTATAAATAAATTAGTGAATTGACATGTTATGAGAAAGAAATAGTACATACCTAGTATTTAACCGAATTTTTGTTTATTGTTTTTTTAAATAGATTTGTGAATTGAAGCACGAGTTTAGCTTGAGGACTACATATTAAGCTCAAGAGGGTAGTTGCTATATTGGTATGACTTATAAACTTTACTTAGCTGTATTTCTTTCTATTTATCCATTTAATAAAAGTTTATTCATGAAATTGTAACTTGTGTATTGTTTAATTGCAAATAAATACAACAATATATAGAATACTTACATCATCATATGCCTAGATACCCGTTCAAGACTTTCTCATTACGAGAAAGTCTTGAATAGTCCCCGGTTGGGACTGTTCTTGAATGTGTACTCTCACTTAGGTGGTGAATGTAAGTTTTCTTTTCGTTTTTAAGAAACATCTTGGCTTACCATTTCCTCACTATGTTCTCTGGGTACATATGTGGGTAATTAATTATCTACATCATGTACTTGGAGAACTAGGGGGAAATGCTGCCGGATTTTCCTTAAAATTGGAAAGTTGACATACATTCACTAGTGAGAGTAGACATTCAAGGATGGGTTAGGTTGGAGTGATAAGGACCCTTTGGAAACATGCATTTTTTCACTATATGAATGGTATATTCACGTTTTGTACTTGAATTTGATTTACGTAAAATATGTAGCAATTACACATTATTCATTATATGTTGTTATATATGTTTAGAGACAATTTACTAAATGGAGAAGGATCGTGGTTGGATGTATGGTAGACGCGATACATTGTAATTTTTAAATGGGATTCAAGAGTTTTGCGAGAGGGCTTTAGCTTATCAACGCAAAATGGGTGACAAAGGCCTTTATTGTCCTTGTGTTGATTGTAATAATGTGAATGTGGTCGATAGTGTTGAAATCATTAGAGATAATGTATTATGTCGTGGGTTTAGGCATTTATACCATGTGTGGATTTGGCACGGAGAAAGTGGAGAGTACAGTGGGGATCTTGATCGGAATGATGTGCGTGTTAGAATCAATGAGATTCATGTGGACGAGGAATACGAGAATGATGACTATATTGTTGATAATGGTGAGGATGGAGCCGATGATGATCAGGCGGATGAGGTCGAGGATGAATAAGTGGATGAGATGTTGCATGGTGTTGAAGGTGGAGTGTTTGAGTTATTATCGGAGGCTTCCAAAAAGCCTTTGTATCCTGGGTGCAAAAAATACTTCAAGCTATCGGCCGTGCTAACACTTTTCATCATTAAGTCGAAGCATGGGCGGACGGACATTAGTTTTACTTCTTTGTTGACTGCATTAAGTGATATGTTGCCTGATGGGAATGAAATTCCTAAGTCTTACTATTATGCAAAGAAGCTCATGTGTCCCTTTGGTTTGGAGTATAAGAAGATACATGCATGTCCTAATGACTGTATTCTGTATCGAAATGAGTATGAACAATTGCAGGAGGTTCCACAATGCAAGTGGTCCCGCTACAAGCACATGAGTTGCAATCCTGGTACGGAGGGACCTCCTGCTAAGGTGTTATGGTATCTTCTCATTATTCCAGGTTTAAGCGTATGTTCTTAATACCAAAAGACGCTAAAAACTTGAGGTGGCATGTAAAGGGAAGAAAGAAAAACAGAATGCTGAAGCATCCAACTGACTCTCCACAGTGGAAGAACATTGATTTGATGTTTCAGAAATTATGTGATGAAGTCAGAAATTTAAGGCTTGGGTTGTGCACGGACGGGATGAATCCATTTGGCACTCTTGGAACCCAACACAACACATGGCCGATACTTTTAGTGATTTATAATTTGCCTCCTTGGCTGTGCATGAAACATAAGTATGTAATGCTTTCATTGCTAATAACGGGGCCTAGGCAACCTGGAAACGGCATAGATGTTTACTTTGCGCCACTAATTGACGACTTGAGAAAGATGTGGGACGAAGGGGTTTTCGTTTTTGATGCTCATCGGAACGACATGTTCACATTGCGTGCAGCCCTTATGTGGACGATGAATGACTTCCCTGCATATGGCAACATGTGTGGGTACAAGGTCAAAGGGAAAAAAGCATGCCCCATATGTATTGATGACACATCAAGCGTATACCTTACTCATTCTCACAAAGATGTCTACCTACGGACTTGAAGGTTCCTTAGGCGTGATCACCCATATCGTAGGCAGAAAAAGGCTTTCGATGGAACAGTGGAAGAGGATACTGCACCTAGACCATTGACTGGTGCTGAGATTTGTGCTCGGGTGAAAGGGATACGAACGGTGTTTGGAAAATAAAAAAAAATTGTTGTCTCAGCTGCTCTGTTTAAGAAAGAATCAATCTTTTGGAAGCTTCCGTACTAGAGAAAACATGGCGTTAGGCATTGTCTTGATGTGATGCATATAGAGAAGAATGTGTGTGATGCTCTTTGGGAACGCTTATCAATATCCAAGGCAAAACAAAGGACGAAAAGGGTGCACAGTTAGATTTGAAAGAGATGGGGAATCGTCCAGAATTGTGGCCTCAAGAAAAGGTTAGAAATGGGAAGGAACCGAGAAAAGACGATGAAAATGTTTCGAAAAAAGGGAAGCAGAAGATCAAGGGAAAGGGAAAGGCCAGAGATGCGTCAAAGAAGAAAGTTGAGGGTAAAGAGAAGGATGAAAATAATTATTTACCCCCGGCTTGCTATACATTGTCAAGGGTAGAAAAACATATGTTTTGTGCATGTCTGTACGACATTAAGGTTCCATCAGGGTACTCATCTAACATGAAAAGATTTGTAACCTTAAATGGAGAATTGAAGCTGACAAGTATGAAATCCCATGATTGTCACATTATGATGCAAGTATTCCTACTGATTGCAATCCGTGGTATTCTACCCAAACACATGAGGGAAACGATTACAAGCCTTTGTTCGTTTTTCAATACAATTTGTAGTAAAGTGCTTGATCCTTGTACACTAGATGCTTTGCAAGCAGATGTGGTTGTGACTTTGTGCAAATTTGAGATGTATTTCCCACCCTCATTTTTTTGACATAATGGTTCATCTAGTTCTTCATTTGGTGCGTAAGATTAAGTTGTGCGGTCTAGTGTTCATGAGGTGGTGCTACCCTTTTGAAAGACACATGGGTACATTACAAGATAAAGTACGGAACCGAGATTTCCCTGAAGGAAGTATGATGCAAGGGACCGTGGGTGAGGAGATGTGTAACTTTGTGGTGGACTACATAGCCTTGCTCAACCTATTGGTCTTCCTACTTCTCGACATGAAGGTAGAATTGATGGTCATGGAACAATTGGGTCGAAACAAATGTCACCAGACCGAGATCATTTCTTACAAGCACACCTTTATGTGTTGCACCATGTTTCAGATGTGCACCCATATTTAGACGAGCACATGGCTAGTTTGCGTGATGAATTTCCATCGAAAGGTGAAAGGGCACTTATGCAGTTGCATAATAAGAGGTTTGTTAATTGGTTTCGTGATCGAGTAATGAGTGGATTGGATGATACCAATGTGACCGATATAGTACGGTGGCTTGCGTACGATCCTAGGGATGATGTTCATGCATTTGAGGGATATGACATCAATGGGTACACTTTTTGGACCGAGGGTCGTGATTTGAAATCTTCCTCCACCCAAAACAGTGGTGTAATGCTTGTGGCATCATCAAGGGAGTTTGCAAGTGCTAAGGATAAATCACTTGTCGATGCAGAGTTGTCATACTATGGTCGAATTCAAGAAATATGTGAGCTTGATTATTGTGACTTCACGGTTGCTCTTTTCAAGTGTAAGTGGGTTGATAATATTAGGCGTAATGTCAAATATGAGGACTTTACTCTTGTAGATCTTGGCCACTTGAATGATAGTGCGGAACCATTTATCCTTGCATCTCAAGCTAAGAAAGTGTTCTACGTAACTGACCTAGTGGATTCAAAATGGTCTATAGTGCTAGCTGGCAAAAGAAGAATACTAGGAATTGGAGATGTTGAGGATGAGGAAGAATATGATGCGTTTGATGATTCAGCACCTTTCACTGTTCCTAGACCTGATGTACAAAATGACATAGACAACGAAGCAGGTTGTATGCGATCAGACCACAACGAAGGAATTTCAGATTGAGATAGTTTGATTAAAAGTTAGTAATGGTTTCATTGCAAATATATTTTAGTTATCATGTATATAGGAGCATAAGTAGGGGAAAATGACCATAAATGACATAAATGAGCTTGTATTTGACCAAATCCTTTGTTTTGTATATAAACTAACATGTTTGTAGTTTGAAATTGCCTAAGGTACTCAATATGATGCATATATAAGGTTATAGGACCATAAGTAGGTGAAAATGGCTTAAATAGCTACTTAACCCAATTCCTTTGTTTTGTGTATGAACTAACATTTATTCATTCTAACAACCTATATTCATTATATTTAACATGTTTGTAGTTTGAAATTGCTTAAGTGTACTCATTAACATGCATATACAAGGTTATAAGACCATAAGTAGGTGAAAATGGCTTAAATAGCTTCTACTTAACCCAATTCCTTTGTTTTGTGTATGAACTAACATTTATTCATTCTAACAACCTATATTCATTATATTTAACATGCTTGTAGTTTGAAATTGCTTAAGTGTACTCATTATCATGCATATACAAGGTTATAGGACCATAGGTAGGTGAAAATTGCTTAAATAGCTTCTACTTAACCCAATTCTTTTGTTTTGTGTATGAACTAACATTTATTCATTATAAAAACCCATATTCATTATATTTAACATGTTTGTATTTTGAAATTGCCTAAGTGTACTCATTTTCACTCATACCTTACTACACACTAATATTGTTTTATGATTGCTTTGACAGGTGCTTATATATCATGGCGGACGATCATGACCCTCATTGTGTAGAGGACATTGACGATGATGAGGATGAGTACGAGTACGAGGATGAGGATTAGGACGATGATATCCTTATGATGTGAATAAGGAGGATGACTTGGGTGAGCTAGAGGATCAGGCTCAAGATGAGTTCGAGCGTAGGCTTGAAGCATTTGAAATTTCAGCTGAACGTGCACCGCCTGATTAGGGGATTTTTATCCACCAATCACCGTCTGACAAGTGGACCAACCAGGTTCCGCCACGTGTCCTTCACGAAGGCCAACAGGAGCTTGCCACGTGTCAATCACAGATAAGTCCTCCATGGACCACTTAAGACACGCCACGTGTCCACCCATGCCAAATGGGACAACCGGCCATCAAGGCCCATTTCAGTCTAGAGGCCCGATCAGCCCTAGGTTTACCTTAAACCTAGAGAGTTGCACGCTTCCCAAGGCTATAAATACTCGATTAATCCTCATTAATCAGAGAACCGAATAATTAAGAGATCAAGCAGAGAAGAACAGTCTTATTAACAACCGGCTAATCTCGCTAACAACGCAGATTACCAACACTAAGCACTCTCACCTAGAGGGATCTGACTACTTTAATTTCTGTATTGATTACTCCTTAATCAGGTACTAACTTGACCGTTGGAGGCGGAGCTCTCAGGAGTCTCCGTTATTTTGCAGGTACAGGCGTCCGGTTCCAGTCTCGGAATTGTAACTCTCCCGCAGGACATCAGAAAACCCCGAAACATTTGGCGCCGTCTGTGGGGAGAGTACTTCAGAGATGGCATCCAAGTCTGTACCGACTCCAGAAGAGAGGCGTCCCCTTGACGACCCTCAAGTTCAGTCGGACCATGATACCGAAAGTGAATTTGAAGTTGAAACTCATACAGCTCCAGACGGGACCCTAAGGGCCCGACGTACCCGTCATACCGAAATGAGGGAACGGGAGTATCTTCGAACAGGAAGCGAGCCAGCAGGCGCACCGCTTGCTCGGCAACAGCCGACTGATGGGTCTGCTCCCATCACAAGGAACGAACTCATGACCTTCATGAGGGATTTCAAGGGAGAGATCCAAGAGTTGATCAACAAAAAACCGCCTGCTTCAGTCAAAGAGCAGTCGGCCAAGAAACCTTCCACTTCACGGAAGAGGAAGCCAGTTCAAGGGCGAGAGGCGACTCCCCATCCCAAATACAAGAAGCGGGAGCCGTCTGCTCTTGATTTCACAAAACTCTGTTATCCTACTGGAAATAGAAAACCGGTTCGTCATATTCAGGCGGACGGGTCAAAGCAAACGTTCACAGATGCTCGGCACCTGCTAGAGCAGAAAAAGAGTGACCGATTATCAGAGTCGGCTTCTACTTCAAATTTTCAGGACAGTTTGCGAAATGCCTCGATGAGGCCAACTCAGTCGTACCATGAGAGCCAGTCAGGCGGCACCTCCCGTCAGTCCGGCTTTCATAGTGCACAGGCGGTACCAAACTTGCCATTTGTGCCGCAACAACAGTATTTTATGCAGCCACCTCCATTTGGTGGACCTGCAGCAAAAAACGTCCAACCTATGGACTGGCAGCTACGGCTGCTTAGACTTGGTGAACAGCCGACGGCCTTCTCCAAGGAAATTACTGAAGCCGCTCAGCCGGCCAAAGTAAAAAATATTCTAGTAGGCGCCTATGACGGCACTACTAACCCAGAAGACCATCTGATGGCATTCACCAACCTGATGTACCTTCAAGGGTTGGATGATTCCACTTGGTGCAAGTGTTTCCCAGCGACTCTCAAGGGAATTGCACAGCAATGGTTCGGCAACCTGCCGACTGGTTGTGTAAACAGCTTCAGGACACTTGCTTACTTATTTGCCTCCAATTTCGCTATGAACATCCCTGCGAAGAAAACGACCCTTGATTTGGGAACAATTCAGCAGGGCGAGAAAGAGGGGCTTCGTTCCTACATCAGGCGGTTCAACCTGATGAGAATACAGATTCAAGGGTTACCGGATGAGGTAGCTTATACTGACTTTTTTAGAGGTCTCAAAGACGGGTCTACCTTCAAATTTGATTTAGTTCGAAAAAGGGTTGCGACTCTTCAAGAGGCCTTGATTGAAGCAGAAGCCTATATACAGGCGACTGATCTGTGTACGATGAAACAGTCGGAAGGGAAGAGGTTCGACAATAGAGAAGGACGACAGAAACAGTCGTCCAACAAAGATGAAAAAAGAAAAGAGGTCTGGGCGGCTGATTCCTCTAAACAGCCGGCCCAGAAAAAGAAAAAGGAATTCAAACCATACTCCCCAAAGTATGTGTTTAACAAGGATAACCAGTTTATCCTACAAGAAATAAAGGGACGGCTCTCAATTGAGAAGCCGCTCCCCATGAAGGGTTCTGCGAGCAACCGGAACCAAGACAAAATCTGTGCTTATCATGATGACATTGGTCATCACACCAATGACTGCATCAGTCTCATGCGGTACCTAGACCGCTTGGCTGATCAAGGTGATCTTGACACTTATGTCAAGAAATCTACGGGGAATACTTCCTCAAAAAAGCAGTCGGCCAAAAAGAATCAACAGGCCGACAGTTCCGATACAGATGATGCAGTCGTCTACACCATTGCAGGCGGCTTCTCAGGAGGCGGCCCCACTATTAGGGGCAACAAAGATAATATAAGGCGGTTAGATGTAAATTCCGTTCACCAAGAACGGCCGTCTAAATATACATTTCCTGAGATTGTCATCACTGAAGAGGATCTAGGAGGAATAAGGGGGCCGCATGACGACCCTCTCGTTATTGAATGTAAAGTGGCCAACCAGAGAGTTGGTCGAATCCTCACAGATACCGGGAGCTCTTCAGATCTCATCAGCAGCAAATGTCTGTCAAAACTGAAATATCAGACGGACTGCATACATCCAGCCTCCCACCCTTTAATAGGTTTTGGAGGAGGAGTCGTCCACCCACTGGGACGAGTAGATCTACCCGTCCGCCTGGGCGAAAAAGGGGAAGGACGACACATGGTAGTCCGGTTCCTAGTGGTAGAGGAACTCTCGGCCTACAACATGATTTTGGGTCGACCAACCCTGAATAATTCCAAGGCTGTTATAATCCCGTCACTTATGCTGCTTAAGTTTGAAAGGGACAATGGAACAGTCGGCTCCCTAAGGGGAGATCAGAGGATGGCCCGAGAGTGCTATCTCTCGGATGTCAAGCCCACGGCTATGGCCACTGGGTCAAGTGGAGGAAAAACAGACCTTGACAATGTCAAGGAAAGTGCGCCTGTTCAAGAAACAGGCGACAGAAAAAGAAAGGCGTCCCAGACAGAGTCCGCCAGAAAGGCAAGAAAATAGCAATCATTGGCAGAGGACCGGCCGGATGAGTTCCGCCCTCAGCCGGCTGGTGAGCATGCGGACCTGATATTAGACGACTCTCATCCTGACCGAACAGTCAAAGTAGGGACGACTGCTCTGAGAAACCTTGGTGACGACTTTCACAACCTGTTGAAAGAATACAAGGACATCTTTGCATTTGAAGTCCATGAAATGCCAGGCATTAGTCCTGATCTGGCAGTACACAAACTCGCTGTGGATCCGAAAAAGAAGCCGGTACGACAAAAGAAGCGGAACCATGGTGAAGAAAGAGGTCAGGCGGCAGCCGCCGAAGTCAAAAAATTATTTGATGCAGGGTTCATTCGGCAATGTTACTTCCCAGATTGGGTTGCAAATGTGGTGCTTGTTAAAAAGCCGAATGGCACCTGGCGAATGTGTGTAGACTACACAGACTTAAACAAGGCGTGCCCCAAAGACAGTTACCCTCTGCCTAAAATTGATAACCTGGTCGACTCAACAGCCGGCCATGCCTTGATGAGTTTTATGGACGCCTATTCTGGTTTTCATCAAATTCCTTTATGGAAGAAAGATCAGGAGAAGACGGCCTTCGTCACTGATCAGGGATTATACTGTTACACGGTCATGCCGTTTGGTCTTAAGAATGCCCCGGCTACCTTCCAACGAATGATAAACACAGTGTTTTTTGATCAGATTGGGAGAAACGTCGAGGCATACATTGATGATATGATTGTCAAGACTAAGCTTCAGAAAGATCATCTGACGAACCTCCGAGAAACTTTCGCCACACTCAGGCGGCACCATGTCATGCTCAATCCCAAGAAATGTGTATTTGGAGTTGAGTCTGGGAAATTTCTCGGATTCCTTATCAACCAGAGAGGAATAGAGGCGAACCCTGAGAAGGTACAGGCGGTCATTGACATGCAGTCGCCTCGTACCGTCCGAGAGGTTCAGAAGTTAACAGGTTGCCTGGCGGCCTTGGGAAGATTCCTAAGCCGATCAGGCGACAAATGCTTATACTTTTTCCAGGCAATTAAGAAGAAGGCAAGGTTTGAATGGGGGCCGGATGCTGAGGCCGCCTTCCAGAAATTAAAGGTTCACTTGCATTCCTTGCCGAGGCTGGTCAGCCCTTTGCCCAAAGAAAATCTCTACATGTACCTGGCCGTCTCTGATCATGCGTTAAGCGCGGTGCTCCTTGCTGAAAGGGACGGCTGTCAACTTCCGGTCTACTTTGTCAGTCACGTACTGAAAAATGCTGAGTTGAGGTATCCCCTAGTGGAGAAATTTGGTCTTGCACTCTTCATGGCTGTTAAAAAATTGAAGCCCTACTTTCTGGCACATGCAGTCGTTGTGTATACCGACCAACCGATCAAGCGGCCCCTTACCACCATGGAGTCCTCCGGACGAATGATCAAATGGGCCATAGAAATGCAGATTCTCGAAGTTACTTTCGAGCCTAGAAAAGCAGTGAAGGGGCAAGCCTTTGCTGACTTTATTGTAGAGATGACTCGTCCTCCAGACTCTCAAGTTCCAGACCAAGTCTGGAAGGTATATGTGGACGGAAGCTCTACTTCAAACGGTTGTGGAGCAGGCGTCGTATGTCAATCTCCAGAGGGCGACAGGTTCGAGTATGCTCTACGCTTCAGTTTCCAGGCTTCAAACAATGAGGCAGAATATGAAGCTTTACTAGCCGGGATCCGCATGTGTAAGGCGGCAGGGGCAAGGAAAATAGACGCCTGTTCTGATTCACAACTGATAGTGAGTCAGTACAATGGCGAATACGAAGCAACACATCCGGCCATGATCAAGTATTTACAGGCGGTCCGACAAGCAGTCGGCTCCCTTGAGGATTTCCATCTGATCCAAGTGCCGAGATCAGAAAACAACCAGGCAGATGCACTTTCGAAATTAGCATCATCCGCCTCCTCCGATACTCCTCGAACTGTGTTTTGGGAAGTAATGGGAAAGAGAAGCATCGAGGAAAATCCTATTGGAATCCTAGACAGAAGCTCAACCTGGATGGATTCAATCAGGGCATATCTGACAAACGGTACACTGCCGGATGATCCTCAACAGGCGGCAGCATTGAAAAAACGAGCCTCCTGTTTTGAAATGATACAAGGAGAACTTCACAAGAGGGGGCACCTTCAACCCTTCTTAAAGTGTGTTACTCCTGAAAAGGGACGAGAGATACTAGATGATCTTCACTCTGGTTTCTGTGCTTCCCATATAGGTGGTAGGATGCTTGCTCAAAGGGCAAGGTGGCAGGGCTACTTTTGGCCTACTTTGGAAGCAGATGCAATGGAGATGGTGAAAAAATGTGACAAGTGCCAAAGGTTTGGCAAATTAATTCACCGTCCGGCTACTGACCTCACTACCATTCACAGCCCACTACCGTTTGCTAAGTGGGGCATGGACATTCTGGGTCCATATACGCCTGCTACAGGCGGCAGAAGGTATATACTTGTTGCCGTTGACTACTTCACTAAATGGGTAGAGGCGGAGGCTGTAAAGGGAATCAAGACGAAAGATGTAATTTCATTCATTTGGAAAAACGTCATCACTCGGTTCGGGGTTCCCATGTCTATGGTTTTTGATAATGGTCCCCAATTTGAGACGCCTGTTCTCAAAAGCTGGTTGGGAGACCAAGGAATTGCACATTACTTTGCATCTGTCGGCCGCCCACAAGCAAACGGCCAGGTGGAAGCCTTTAATAAAATCATCTCAGACGGTCTCAAGAAAAAGATTGAACGAGCAGGCGGCCTATGGGCAGATGAACTACCACATGTTCTTTGGGCCATTAGGACGACTGAAAAAGGGGCGACTGGAGAAACTCCCTTCCTCCTAACTTATGGTGCAGAAGCTGTTCTTCCAATAGAACACTACGAGCCGACTCTTCGAGTAATGCTATATGACGAAGAGGCAAACTGGGAAGCTATGCGCCTGGCATTAGACTCACTTCCTGAAAAGAGGGGCAATGCTGTTTTGCGCCATGAGATCTATCGCCTGAGAATGACTAGATCATACAACAAAAAAGTACACAGGCGTCCACTCAAAGTAGGGGACTTTGTACTTAGAAAGATGGAAGCAGTCGGTAGGGCTAATGAGTCTGGCAAACTAACTCCCAACTGGGAAGGACCCTACCGAATCTATGAGGAAGTCAGGGACGGTACCTACCGTCTGGAAACACCAGACGGACAACCGTTGCCTCGAACCTGGAATGTAGATAACCTTAAAAAATATTTTTTCTGAATGATGTAAAGTAAAGAGCTACTTAATAAAGTTTGCACTTACTATTCATTTTTGTATTACGAGAGGCATGCCGTCTGTTCCTTTACAGTCGGCTACTCTCCATTGAGTTTCACTCTTTATCTTTAGAGGGGCATGCCGTCTGTTCCTTTACAGTCGGCTACTCTCCATCGAGTATTTTACTCACAATACTTGGCTAAAAAGATTAGGGCCTGGCCGATCCTGTAACTAACGGGCGGCTACCCTTCTTTTACTTAGCACCTACGTTCACCAAGAACTTACCAAGGCCACTGGCCGAATGATCAGACTAGGCGCCTAGTCAACTGATCCAACTTTTAAAAACTAATCCGACCTGTCCCAACATTATAGCAGGCGTCCGGCGGCATCCATTAGGATGAAATTCGTCGCAGAGAGCAGCTCCCTTTTGGGTGGAACATTGTTCTATAAACTAATTACACGGCACCTATACGACTGTCCCAAAGGGCAACCACGTAGCCGTTTTTGAGACAAGGATAACTCTATCACTAACCAAACCAGTGGTAGCAGTTGACATCTGAGTCAGATGACCGCCTGTATTACTTGGGATAAATGCAGGGGGTACCTATTGAGTTAATAGCCAACAAACATTGGCGAATCAAGGGGTCTAGCCGGCCTACGCCGCCTGGTACCTCTACTTCTCAAACAAAAGTGACGGCGACTGAGTAACTCCAAAGTTAACTCATAGTCACTCCTTCAAATTTGGTATGGAATCTAAAAAGTTTGAGTCGTCCGCCTGTTTTAAACAAACAAGGGCACTTGAACCCCTATTCCTACTGGATAACCTATTGAGTTAATAGCCAACAAACATTGGTGAATCAAGGGGTCTAGCCGGCCTACGCCGCCTGATACCTTTACTACTCAATCAAGATTGTGACAAAGACTAAATAACTCCTATGTTAACTTAATAGTCACTCAAACTTAGTATGGAGCCTAAAAGGTATGGGTCGTCCACTTGTTTTTAATAAACAAAGGCTCTCAACCAATACTCTTGCTAAGTTAACAAATAACGAATTAAAAGCCAACATTGGCAATAAAGGGAAACAACCGGTACCCGCCGCTTGTTTTCCTACTTAATTCCTTGGCTACTAGGTAATTCTATTTACTTGGTCAAATTGAATAAAGAGTTCGAATACCGATTGATTAAATGGCCGACTGATCATCTATCCTGGAAACAGACAACCAGTCGTCCAGGGGCATAGGCGGCATACTTACTATTTGTACCTGTCTTAACGTTCGGCCATACACAACAGTCGGTCTAGTGAGCAAATTTCAAATACTTAGACAAATTTGAACAAAAACAAAAATTTGATTAAAATGAGCCGGCCATAAAGGACCAGCAGAATATTCAAAACCCCGGCCCCCTGGCCGGGTAATTACAAAGCAAACGGCACGCAGGCCGTGAAAAGAAAAAAATACTTAAAGCTTAAGAAGGGGGCAGTTCAGTATCAGCAGCAGCCGCCTGGTCAGCACTCTTCTTGCTGGACTCGGCCTTAGCTGCATCATCTTTTGATGCCTTACCCCCAAGTGGCACAAGCGCCACAACCGGCTCTTCCTCCTCCAACGCAACGTCCAACGCCTCTTCTTCAGCAGCCGCCAGGATCTGTTGATTATATATTTCCGAACACTGGCGGTACGTTCTTTCCCATGAGGCAAAGTCGGCACTGGGGAACAGTCGTTCCCAGGTCATGCGTTGGATTTGGGCGGAGTCTTCCACCATCTCCCGGACGAGCTCTTGTTTCTCTTGCTCGGCCTTGTCCGAGAGCTCTTGGGTAAGACTCTTCTCCTGGTTCACCAGGCGTTCTTTTACGTTAGCCAAAGATTTCTCCATGGCTTCGTAAGAGTGCATTTTTTGGCGAAGGGGTTTCAGCTCGGCTTTAAGTTTGGTGACGGTCCCCTCCAGCTCGTCAACCTTCTTTTGGGCCGTCTCTAGCTGAGCCCGAACAGCGGCGGTCGCCTGCGCCTGATAATAAAGAAGATCAAGGGTCAGTACTTCATTTTGGGCAATTTGAAACATTGCCTTATCACAGCTGGAGGCGGCCATAGCCTTTGCGGCCTTTACCTCTTTGTTTTTCCGATCAATCGGCTTGCGAAGGCTGTTGACTCGGAGCAGGGCCTAAGTACAAAGAAAAACAGGCGTCAGTTTCCAATCAAAAGAGTTAACAGGCGTCCTGGAACTCAAAAGCTCAAAAAGGTGCTAAGTATACCTCAGCTAGGACCCCTGAAATTCCATCAAGGTCAAGGGTGCCGGCACCCTTGACCGCCTCCCTGTCAGATGGAGGAACTACTTTAACCATTGACTTGGCTACCTCAACCAAGTCAAGTCCCTGGGGGCCGGCTGCATTAAGCGAAAGGAAAAAACAAGTTAGACCTAATCAAGAAGGAAGCAAGGGTGAGTTTTTACAAGCAAATGTCCATACATCTAGGCGGCCCCGCCTGGGTTTTTGAAGAAGTGGCCGGCTGCTTCTCAGCCGCCACTGTTTTCCTGGAAGACCCAGGAGAGCTTGCAACAGTCGTCCTCCGTGCCTTGGGGTCCGGCTGTTGCGAGGAAGAAGCCCTTGGAGTGCCAGACTGAAAACAAAAAAGAGTTAGTATATGCATAATACAACTAAAAGGAGAAGAGTTTTCAAAGCTTACCAAGGGTGCCTCCTTGCTGGGGGAGTCGGCATACGACTGCTTCATTAGCGAGACCCGCAGCATGGCCGCCGCAGTCTTAGATGCTGTTATTTTACTCATGGCGTCGGCTGAAAGAAATAAACAGCAAAGTTAGTAAAAATCCCAAGTAAACAAGGCGTGAAAAAACAGAGTATTCGTCAGGCCGGCTACCTCTAGAGCACCGACTGCCGAGGCCACAGGCGGCCAAGAAGTACTCGTCATAGAGCCACTTGAAGCTCGGGACGCAGTTTAGGGGTACTTGCTCTCGTACCCCTGAAGTAGAGTTCACCCTAGTCTCTACTTTGAAGAGTCCTTTGTCTAGGATCTCTTTTTTAGCCTTTGGGGGAACAGGCGGCATGCTGCGGCCGCCTGCGAGAAGAGGCGGATCCCTGTTCCACTTGTTAAAACGTTTGTTCAGCTCCGTGTCTGAACTCTCGATAATAAGGAAGGTGTTCCGCCAATCCTTCCATTTGTTTGCCTTACCTCTCGTCATGAGGTAACCCCATGGCTTGTTAATTGATACCAGCCGGTACCTCCCGACTTAGGGGTCCGGCTGAGATAGTTCATGTGGGCGAAGGCCTCAAAACTTGGCTCCACCCCGTTCAGTTCGCACCCGGCCACATAGCCGAGTACGTTAACCCAAGAGTTGGGGGCTAACTGCCATAACCCCAGATCATACCCATCTAAAATCCGCTGAACAGCCGGATGTAATGGGAAGCGCAGTCCAGCTTTGATGGCCGCCACATAGCAGCCAAAGCAGCCGTCACCATAGCTGGTACCAGCCGGCCAGACGACAGTATCTTCTGGATCCGGCACAAACAGTAAATACTCTGAGCCCATTTTGTGGTTAGCAATAAAGCTCGCCACGTTGTCTCGCATGGTTGCGATCCGGCCCCGGGGCACCCTGCAGTAGTAGGGGGCGTTTTCCTCTCTGTAAGAGGCGGACGGCTCTGCCCAATTATCCCCCTTCTCCACTGCATGGGAACTTATCGCCTCTTGTAGGCGGCTATGTTTTTCTTCTGAGCCAGAAGAACTATGGTCAGAAGAGCTGGATTCAGACTCGTCCCCAGACGAGTCCGAAGAGGACGACTCCTCCCCTCTCCTAGAGGGGCCCGCCTCCTCTCCTTTAGAAGGAGCAGAAGGAAAATTAGACATGTCCACGGTTAGATGGGAAGGGAACACCTTGGTCCCTCTCTCAGAACTGTCAGCTTGACAGTCGCCTCGTTCTACATCTGGCGCCTGGTCAGATGTTTCACTAAGGAGCACCCTTTGGGAGGAGCCGTCTGAGTTTGATATCATAGCAGTCTTTTTTGTTCTGGCCATCACGTTCTGCATAGACACAGATTCAGTCGGACTTTGTATAAAGGGCAAAGATGGGTCCAGAAAAGGGCAGGCGGCACTCCTAGTCCTAGATTCAGCCGTCCCCGGTGACCGGCTGATCACTAACTTAGGGCGTGTCGTGTGCTTCCATGGTGCCATTTCAAAAAATAAAAAGAAAATTAAGAGTAAGAGAACTGAGTTACCTGAACGGGTGACGGTTGATGAAGTCCTGGAAGTTCGGGTCAGTCGGCTTGTCAGAACAGGCGGTAGGCAGAAAAAGTCCGAAAATGTCAGAGCAAGTTCAGGGGTCCGAATGTTCTCGCAAAAGTTCTCAAATGTGAAAATGACCGAAGTCAGCACTTCCTTTTATAGGAAAAATGAGAAGGCGAAGGGTCGCTTCCAAATTCAAAAATTGGGCGGGAAAATCTCTCGACCGTCTGTAAGGTGACACCTGTACCGGGCCGTCGCCTGTCACCGTGCGACACCTGTCACAGGCGACACGTGACCAGTCGCGTGCCACCTGTGAGGGGCAAATGATTAGGGGATTTTTATCCACCAATCACCGTCTGACAAGTGGACCAACCAGGTTCCGCCACGTGTCCTTCACGAAGGCCAACAAGAGCTTGCCACGTGTCAATCACAGATAAGTCCTCCATGGACCACTTAAGACACGCCACGTGTCCACCCATGCAAAATGGGACAACCGGCCATCAAGGCCCATTTCAGTCTAGAGGCCCGATCAGCCCTAGGTTTACCTTAAACCTAGAGAGTTGCACGCTTCCCAAGGCTATAAATACTCGATTAATCCTCATTAATCAGAGAACCGAATAATTAAGAGATCAAGCAGAGAAGAACAGTCTTATTAACAACCGGCTAATCTCGCTAACAACGCAGATTACCAACACTAAGCACTCTCACCTAGAGGGATCTGACTACTTTAATTTCTGTATTGATTACTCCTTAATCAGGTACTAACTTGACCGTTGGAGGCGGAGCTCTCAGGAGTCTCCGTTATTTTGCAGGTACAGGCGTCCGGTTCCAGTCTCGGAATTGTAACTCTCCCGCAGGACATCAGAAAACCCCGAAACACCGCCCATTGAAAATACATCACGTGAGATTGTTGCTGAGAACCCGACTCCTAAAACTTATGGCCAAGGACAAGATAAAAAAACACAGGTGGTGGAGGGGGGGTAAAGGCACCGGCTCAAAGAAATGGAAGGGGTCCGACAAGAAGTTTTAAGAAACCGGACAGTCCCATGGTCATGGAGTATGACAACAACGGCCAACCCTGGCCCAAATGGCGTCTACAATATGCTAACCAGGTTGGCATGTGCGCGCGGAAAATTGCCATTACACTTGTAATGCCGCAAGTACCTCCGGGTTTGATTCAAACATTTTGGGATGATACAAGGGTAAGTGTGTTTTTGGCACATTTAGACAATTTAAGAAACCTTAACCTTCTGGTTGTTACTAAATAGAAACTAATAATTGGTTTTAAGTTTTACTTATAGAGGCAGTTTTCTATTCCTAATGATGTCGAGAAGAGAAGGGTGTTTGAATCTTTATTAGCGGAAAGATTCAGAGGTTTTAAGACCAACTTGACTAATGGATGGATCTACAAGAAGAAGAAGAAATCAAATAAGAAGAAATCTTATGAGGATGACCTTCTCCCGTGGCAAAAATGGCCGACCGAGTCAAAAGAAGACTGGGAAGAGTTCATTAGAATGAAGACTCAAAAGAAAGCCATTGTAAGTTTGTGTAAATATGGTCACAATTGAATAATAGCTTGACTCTTTTTGTAGAAATGATACTAACATTTGTTTTTATGTAGGAACTTCGAGAGAAAAATAAAAAGAATGTAGAGATGAAGGAATACGTACATCATATGGGGCCTAAGACATTTGCTGAAAAGAGACCTGAGTGGGTCGATAAGGGTTTATACCCTAAATCTCTTCTAGTGGCATCGAAGGAACCCTTTAGTTCCACGAGCACTACTTTGGTGAGTCGTGCTAGTGATTTCTTTTATTCTCTCCATACGTTTGATAAGTAAACCGGAAAATGGGTCATCAAGGGTCCGGAAACCAAAAAAAATGGCAGATAAGTTTGTAAGTTACCTATGAACTGTTGAATTTTAAGTCACTTTTGCATGAAAATCACTATACAAACCATTAACTGTCTTACTAACCTCCTTTTTCCTTTTGCTACAGCTTGAGCACACTCAAGAGTTGTTTTAGGGCAAATTTGAACCAAGTGTGGAGAATGATCCTTTCACAATGGCTTTGGGAAGGCCATACCTTCCAAGACGAGTAGTAGGTTTGGGAGGGTCATTGCTTGGATGGAAAAAGGTGATGGGTCCAGAATACTCGAAATCAGGTAGATCTCAAGCCATTGTTAACTCACAGGGGGAGTTGGATGCCAAGGTGGCATCAATTAAGGAACAAGTACGCAACGAGTTAGTAGGTGAATTCAATGCTTGGGCGAAGCAGCTGAACTTACCGACTTTGTCGTTCCTCGCGAGTACACCAGTCGACTCATGTTCTCAACGAAAAGGACAAGGAGAAGGTGATAGACATGGAGGATATGAGATACGTGGTGAAGATGTGCCACCTGAGGAAAAATCAATTGGGTTATTAAAAGTCTTAAAATATTGAGTTAATTGAGATCTGAGGTGGCATGATTGATGTACGGTTGCAGGTTCCTACTCCTACACATGCGGACTCGAGGGAGCTTGATAATCAAACACCGCATGAATATCCAGAGTTACAGGTGATTTGTAACCCTCTACCTTAATGAATTTTGTTATATTATCTATGCTGTAGTAAAAGACCTAATTAACTATCTTCTTTTTATATATACTTGTGTAGGAAGACACCCGGTGTGCACTTCTAGCCCCGGGCATGCAAATAATATGGAGTTGAGTTTTGTGGCGTATGGTAGTGCCCAAGTGATGACCGGTGCTACGGCAAGGCCACATCATTACTCGGTTGGGATTGATTTGGTGGTTGAGGGGTTCGAAGACATCCTACTACCCGTACCGATAGAGGAGGTTGAGATAACAAAGCTTTGGCAAGCTATAGGTAGCTTCGTTGATTGGCCACGTGCATGGGTCAATTTGATTAATAAGAAGGTAAATTATTTATTTCTCGATTTTTTTAGTATTAAATAACCGTTAGGCACTCTGAAAATAAAACTGCCGAAATAGCAAGACTCCCAGGCCCCCATCTCCGATGCCGAGGCAGCGGCGGCCTCGGCTGGTGCTCCCTGCACTGCTCCGGCCTCCGGAGCGGCTGCCCAGGCAGCTCAAACCTCGGGAACTGCTGCCCGGGCAGCTCCGGACTCGGTAGCCGCTGCCGGGGCAGCTCCGGCATCGGAATCACGCAGCCCCCGCAGCGGGTGCAGTACTTGAAGCAGCCCCGACAGCGGCTGCCTGGGGTGCAACAACCCCGAAAGCAGCTGCTAGAATCATAGGAAACCCCCATGATGTGTTGTACTGTTGAGCAAAGTATCAGGGAATCAGCGCGTGCGGGAGACAAGCTCATATTCGCCCCATGTTATAAAGAGTAAGTCTAACCATGTCAAATTCAATCGATTTGGCCTCATTATATGTTGACTCCTAAATATTAATTTGCTTGTCTATTGTGAACTTATGTAGGGAGCATTGGAGCCTCATGGTGATTTGTAATTCCAATAACACAATTTATCACCTTGATCCAACTCGATCATCGGAGAAGTGGCTCGTGAAGTCTATATTGCAAAAGTAAATATATATAGCTACCTAGTGATGATTATTGCTAATAATAACTAATTTAGTAGTCATACGACTAATCAGATTTGAATGTACTTTATTTACTACAGTGTTATGAAGAAGCTACATTGTCGTGCTCCAAAGGGTCCAACAAGGAAGTCACCGTTGGTAATTTACATGATATTGTGATTATCTTCAAAATCTATGTTAGTAAATATTTGCTAATTTCCTTTGCATATTTCACTGATGTGATTTGTTTGTCATATGCTAGTGCGCACAACAAGAAAATGGACTTGATTGTGCTTTGTATGTGATGAGATTCATGCTTGACATTTTGACTCATTATACGGACACTCAACAACTTGATGAGGTAAGTCCTAAAACTTAATGAAATGCTATATTGATGTGAATTCTAGCCTTAGGCACCTAATATTACCCAACATTGACATGTTATGAGAAATAAAAATGCCATTTGACAAGAAAGGTAGAAAATGGGCTGAATAGAAGTCATATGGGCCATATTTGGGCCATTTTGTGTTAATATGCTCTTTTGATGTGATGTCTTTTCTTATACACCTATAACTAGATAATATTTACATGTTATGAGATAAATAAAGTTCATTTAATAAGAAATGTAGGAAATGGGCAAAGTAAAGTCATATAGGCCATATTCGGGCCATTTTGAGTAAAAAGCGTCTTAAACCTTAATAAAATGCTCTTTTGATTCAATTTTAGGGCTTAAAACACATAAAACTAGGTGAAATTGACATGTTATGAGAAACAAATAGTTCATTTGATAAGTAATGTAGGAAATGGGCTGCATAGAAGTCATATAGGCCGTATTTGGGCCATTTTGATTAAAATGTGTTGTTAAACTTAATGAAATGCTATATTGATGTGATTTTTAGCTTTATATACCTAATATTACCCAACATTGACATGTTATGAGAATTAAAAAGGTGATTTGACAAGAAAGGTAGAAAATGGGCTGAATATAAGTCATATGGGCCATATTTGGGCCATTTTGTGTTAATATGCTCTTTTGATGTGATTTCTTTTCTTATACACCTATAAATAGATAATATTGACATGTTATGAGATAAATAAAGTTCATTTAATAACAAATGTAGGAAATGGGCAAAGTAAAATCATATAGGCCATATTCGGGCCATTTTGAGTAAAAAGCGTCTTAAACCTTATTAAAATGCTATTTTGATTCAATTTTGGGCTTAGACACATAAAACTAGGTTTCATTGACATGTTATGAGAAATAAATAGTTCATTTGATAAGTAATGTAGGAATTGGGCTACATAGAAGTCATATAGGCCATATTTGGGCCATTCTGAGTAAAATGCGTTGTTAAACTTAATGAAATGCTATATTGATGTGATTTTTAGCCTTAGACACCTAATATTACCCAACATTGATATTTTATGAGAATTAAAAAGGTGATTTGAAAAGAAAGGTAGAAAATGAGCTGAATAGACGTCATATGGGCCATATTTGGGCCATTTTGTGTTAATATGCTCTTTTGATGTGATTTCTTTCCTTATACACCTATAACTAGATAATATTGACATTTTATGAGATAAATAAAGTTCATTTAATAAGAAATGTTAGAAATGGGCAAAGTAAAGTCATATAGGCCATATTTGGGCCAATTTGATTAAAAAGCGTCTTAAACCTTAATAAAATGCTCTTTTGATTCAATTTTAGGGCTTAGACACATAAAACTAGGTGTCATTGACTTGTTATGAGAAGGAAATAGTTCATTTGATAAGAAATGTAGGAAATGGGCTAAATAAAAGTCATATAGGTCATATTTGATAAAATACATTTTGTTTTGCCTAATTAATTAATTCTAACATAATTTTTTTGTATTTCAAGTTTTGCATGGTCTAAAAGGATGGTCCATTGACAATCAAGGAGCTTAATGAAGTTCGTGACATGTTGGCGTCTTTTATCACCTTCAACATGTAAATGACATTTTAATTGTAAATTTATGTTAACTTTTGAAATATATTATTATTCATAATATATTTACTTAATATCATTTGTATATATATATATATATATATATTATTAATTCTTGTTTTTAATATTATTTTTGTATCTTATTATAATATTTAATAATATTATTATTATTAGTAATTATAATAATAATAATATTATTAATTATTTTATTTAATATTATTGCTAGAATTACAGGTTATTATTATTGCAGGAAACATGGTTTTTTTTAAATATTATTGCACGAAAAATGGTAAAAAAAAATATTGAGTAAAAAGGCACCGGTTAACCGGTGCCAAAACTATCTACCACAAAAAAAACGCGGGAGATTATTTTAGGTACCGGTTAACCGGTGGCCAAAATAGTTAAAGGCACCGGTTAACCGGTGCCAAAATAGGTTTAGGGCAGAACCGGTGCTAAAAAGGGGGATAATTGGCACCCCCCACATAGAAAGCGGTTCAAACCGGTGCCTTAGACCGGGTTTGAACCGCTGCCAAATGCTATTTTTCTACTCGTGATTACAGCAAGTTTTTATTAATATATATTGGTGGAATATTTTGTAGTATGCTAAAAATTAAGTTTCTTGAAAGAATTTTAATTACCCATTAATTGGGATTAAAGTATAAGGTTTTAAACAAATTTTCAGCTTGCTTTAATTAAATTACGAGTGACTTAACAAGAGTATATATTGCTGGAAATTTGTATAGAGTGAATTTTAATGCCATATTATGATTTTGGTTTGTAGGAGACTTTGAAGTGAGTGATTGCTATTAGTCATGGCGATTTTAAGATCGTATTCAAGGTACGTTCGCGTACTTAGTATATTTTTGATGATGTTATAACATGCTAGGCTTGATTAATTAATCCCTAGTAGTATCATGCTGGATTATGATTGGTAATTGTGATTTTATTGATATTGGAGATTGAATTATGAAGCATGATATGTTTGTGATGGATTAATGATTTAAAAATAATCATTTGCCATGTTGAACATGAACCACGATTTTATTTATGGCATGATAGGAAATATGTTTAATTAAACTAAATGTTTAATTTTGTTTGGAATATTAAAAGAGAATTTTATTATGGTTCATATAATTTTTATTGATGCTATAAGCATGGGAAAGTAGCTATGTAAGTGTCTTTGTACACGAGAAATAAATTTTATGTTGGTGCCTAAATGCACTTAAGGTGTTTCTAACACCGAGGGATAGGAATTTTGGCGCATTACGCGTTTAAGGTGTCTTTGTAACACCCTAAAAATCCCTTTCTTTTAAAATATCTGTTTTTCCCTGTTTAAAACTTTAAATACGAAAATCTAAGATATTACCGCCACCGTAAAAACGGCTAAGGTAACTATCAAAGACACACAGCGGAAGACGCTCCTTTAAAATATTTTAAAAACGACTCAGCTTAAAAAGTCAACTCACAAAAGTAAAGTCAACCAAAGTCAAACCTACAACTTGGAACCACTGTAGGCCCTTAACAAACCAATCCAATTTAAAACCTTTACGTTAGTCTTGCAATAGAAATATCATAGTATAATTAAAAGCAATAACACATCATAAACATATGGAAACTAGCATGATTCACTCGTCACTCATGCCCATCATGAATATGTTTCGTTACTTGAAAAACTTCTCTGTACTTGTTTCTACTATTCTCCATTAAAAATGGTCATCATATGGCCAAGGTAAAGACAAGGCCAACAAACACACAAACACACAATCAGCAAAGCTGAGTACATAAGCATAATTAAACACACTAACATGCATTTACCTATTGTATCGAATATTTCAAGCATCCCACACTTGAGCCCCACTATGATCATACACTGAAGCATGGTGGCGTCCAAAGGAAATGAAGCTAGAGAAAAAGAGTCGCCAACAAGTTTTAGGAACTTGTAAACCGTTCACAAGGTGAAGGTTAAACTCCTTCACGATCCATGAGATCGCTAACTCCATAGTGGTCTGGTACCATGACTGGATATTCAGGGATGAAGGTACAAATCCAACCTAAAAGATATTGAACCTGCCTTAAAAATAGGCATTTACTTTATTCTTCTCATATTCATATGCGCTTTCTGACTAACATACAATCATTAGGTTAACCCTAAACCTGTTTATCTATGTTGGTTGAATACTAATGCACAAACAAATCTATTATTGGCGATCACTTGAATTATAAACATATTAGCCTAATCAAGATTGTAAATTATCTTATTAAGCGCAATTACAAGTACAAATTCCCTTTAAACATGCATAAAAGGTGTGATCAAGCAACAACAATATAATATTAAACAACATATTGATTATTTTGATACAACAGATCAACATCATAAAAATAATAACAATAATCTCAATCTCAAAGCAACAATATTATTAGCAAGATCCTAGGAATGATACTAACAAGATTTAACAAATCCTAGCATGTCACTAAACAATGAAGATCAAAGATTTTATCCCTAACATGATACTAACATGATATTAGAAAGAATAGAAAGCAACCTAAACATGATACTAGAACCATACATGATATTAGAAATCTTAGTTATTACCCTAAACATGATACTAGGAAGCAATAAAACATCCTAACATGGTACTATGAATTAAAATAATCAAACCATTATTTCTATAATAAAAGAATAACAATTACATTACTTACTTGGATTCCTCGTATCTATTTCTAATAACAAAATACACACATTAGTAACTTCAAGGAAAATATTAAATAAAATAATTAATTTAAATTATTGAAATAGGGATTTGAGACGAAATCCTCAGAAATTATCAACTTTTCACGTCTAGGGCGAAGGCAAGTTCGAACTTGGATAAGTGTGTCTAGAACTCGTGAATGTGGAATTTTGTAAGAGGGAAGATTTAGAAAAAGAATATAGAGATAATAAGCTTCTAGCTTTTAGAGAAAGAAAGAAATTGAAATTGATGATTGTTGATGAATGTTAAATGATTAAAAACGAAGAAATACGACCCTATTTATAGAGAAAATAGTCCGGAAACAATAGAAAAAGTTAAAATTTGAATTGGAATAGAATTGGCTCCTATCGCAGAGCTTTCGCGCGCGATAGAGATCACGCAGTGCGTGAAACCTGTCGTCTCGCGCTGGAGTCGATTTTTTACGGATTTTGTTTTTATCGTATCTTTTGATCCAGAAGTCCTAATAAGTCATATAATATGTCGTTGGAAAGATCTTGAAGTAAAAGTTCCAATCCAATTAGAATTATATTAAAACCTTTTGTATATTAAAATATATGGTCGAAATAGTGGAAGGGTGTCAGTTTTGGATAGAGTTTTGTATTTCTTTCATATCTTTTTTGTTATAGCTCGGAATTGATATTATAATATAACATTGGAAATATCATTTCAAGATATATCCACCTATAAAATATTTGGATAAAATTGAGGAACAAAAATAATATAAAATCATCATCATTTCGCACAGAACAAGGTCTCTCAAAAAGAGAAGTTTTATTCAATTTCGAATTCTTTGATCTAATTTTTTTAAAAAAGGATAATTAAGATATTTTAGAAAATTATAAAACCTTCTAATAAATACTAATTAGTTTAGAATGGGATTAAACCTTTGGACCCTACACATGATCATTGGGCCATAGGTAAAATCCGGTTTGGGCCAAGTTTAGTATTTTGGCCATAACTTCCTCATTATTCATTGGAATTGGGCTTATAATATATTGTTTGAAATGTCTTTTCAATCCCCATACAACTAAACCATTATTGGACCCTTATCATGGACCAAACTAAACTGGATTGGTCGTTTATCAGAAATAGAGTAAGAAAAGAAATACTTTCAAAAACAAAAAAAAGGTGTTTTACTAAATTATATAACCTTGTTCGATAATCAAATGACGGGAAAGATATTCATCACAGGGTTTGATTTTTGGGAGACACAATCAGGATCAGGTGTCTAGACCTATCAACACACAACTTTCCTTGTTGCACCTTTTTATCAAACACACAATATTCGACAAAACTTCTCAACTAAGTACCTAAATAATTTATTTATTTTTTATTACGCATCAAACGGGATTCTCCCCTGCCCTAACTTGCCCCAATAAAGGGTTACTAACACGGGAGCTAACCGTGCCAGTATAAAAGAACCACTCGTAAGTGGTGGAATTCCTGCGGATAATAATAAAAAGTTAAATATAAAACCCAATAACTCCCCTCATATGTTCATACTCAAGGTATATACGTTTCAAGAGTTTTGGTGTGTAATCTCTTTCACTTAACGTTCTTTACAATTTATTAATCTTGATGATGACTCTCAAGTTGAAACAACATCAAACATTATGATTATTCAAACAATTAAACACTTTAATTTAATTCTTGAATAACTAGTGACCACATAATATTTAATGTTGAACCCTTTTTAAATCTAACTTAGTGATACAGACACCTTAGACGCTTAATGCTACAAATCCTATCCCTTGGTGTTAAAAACACCTTAAGTGAACAAAGGCACCAACAAACAATTCATTGCTCGTATACATGGACACTTACATAGCTACTTTCTCATGCTTATAGCATCAATAAAAATTATATACTACAAGAAAATAATCTTTTCGTAGCGATTATTTTAACCTTTATTATCGATTTTAATTGCAACAAAAAGCTTTCCCAACGAATGGACATTCAATACAATATCCCCCGTTGCCTTAGCCTTTAGTAGTGGTTTTCAATATCGCTGGGGTTGGCCTCAATAATCGATACAAAAAACTACATCCAATCGTGGTGATTATTGTAGCGATTACAATCGCTATAAATGTTTAACTCATTTTCTTTAAAAAAAAAAACATGCATATGATCTTTACAAGATTCAAACATGCAACCTCAAACTCTTATATTAAATGTTTCACCAATAAGCTATGACATATTTTATGTATTCTTTGTCAAACAATATTTATATATCTAGTGTTGAAAAGGCTTTTTGTATCGATTTTTTGGATTTAGTGGCGATTGTAAATGATACGCTTTCTCAAAATTATATAAATGTGTAAAAATAGTGTTGATATGTATTATTATGTTTTCCGTATCGATTTTATATGGGAAAACCATGACGATTGTAAAATGATACAACATCCTTAGTTATTTCACAAACATGCTTGCATATTGTAGCGAATGTACAGTCACTACAAAATAATCGCTACAAAAAGAGATTTTTCTTGTATTATAACCATAATAAAATTCTCATTTTATATTCCAATCCAAATTAAACATTTAGTTTAATTAAACATGATTTCTATCATGCCATAAATAAAAGTGTGGTTAATATTCAGTGGCGGATCTTTATATCTTTTCTTCTAGGTGCCGATAAATTCTAAGATTGAATATACGTAGTACCAAAACAAGTCTAAAATTAAAAAAGTCACTATGATAAACATAAAAAATACATGTCTCCCGTACTTGTACTTTAAATATTGCAACAATTGGACATTTGGACATTCCACTATTCACACATCTTTTATTGACCATTAATTGTGAATTATACATAAGAAATACATAGTCATGTAATAATTTTATTAGAATAATCTATTTTCAAATTGTTTTCAAACCATTAGCAATGATGTCTCAATATATACATTTATAAATTATTGATTTAAAATTATTTTCTTAATTACTAATATAAAATTAAGTGCATTAACGATTTATTAATGATGTGTAAGGTTACTTTCGTCAGTTTTACTTTGAGTACTCAGACTAATTAAATGAAATTTCAATTTTGTGCCAAAAAGCATGTAAAAGAAATATATGAAATTAATATGTTGACCTGTCCTATCAATTGGCATGCAATTGCCATGCATTATAGGATCTATTTAACAAAAATTCCTAATTGCTTCAGGGGCCAAGCCCACACACACCCCTTCAAAGGTCCGCCATTGTTCATATTCAACATTCCAAACTATTATTTTCCAACCATTAATCCATCACAAATAAGTCATGCTTCATAATTCAATCACCACTAGCAACCAAATCACAATTTCCATTCTAAATCTACCATGATACTAGTAATCAATTAATCACATCTAGCATGCTACTACATAATCAAAATTATGCTAAGTACGCGAACGTACCTTGAGTATGATCTTAATATCGCCATGACTAATAGAAATCACTCACTTCGACGTCTCCTACAATTTAAAATAATAAAAGAGTATTAAAATCCTCTCTACATAAATTTCCAGCAATATATACTATTATTAAACCCCTCATAATTTAAATAAGATAAGTTAAAATATATTTAAAACACCATACTTTAATCCCAATTAATGGGTAATTAAAATTTCATAAAGAAACTTGATTTTAATGTACTACCAAAAATTCCTGCATTATATATTAATGAAAACTTGCTATAATTAGGCTTTAAAACACTTAAATCAAAGGTTTAAACCACCTTAAATCATAATCCTTCAATAATTAATAATTATGAATCTAGGGTTTCAAAATTAGGGCTTTTTAATTAGAATTAAAATCTGAAAATTGAATTATATACTACCTATAATAAAATATCATAATATCAATCTCAAAACCTATATTTAATAATTAGATCTATAATTTAACATAAATTAAAACAAAGATTAATTTATTTTGGAGATTCGGGCAGCAACCACAGCACCATAGCCGGCTGCTACTGCCGTCGATGCTGGCGGTGGCCGCCGGCCCATCGGTGGTGTGGTGGTGGCCGGTGGTGGTGAAGTCCGAAAAGGGGAAGGGGAAAAGGAAGGAAAAAGAAAAGAAAAAATAAAGGAGAAGAAAGAGAAAGTTTATCTTGGATTTTCTCCACACTAGGCAAAGTTTGATTTGCTTAAGTGTTGAATATTTATACCCTTTTTCTATAAACCCTTCTTCCTAAAATTTCCCTTTTTAATCTTTCCTAAATTCCTAAGAAGGGTCGAACCACGGTGTAGACACCTAAAAATGTCTCCCCAAAATCAAACCCGATGATGAACAACCTTTCACCGCCATTATTGATCGGGTTGAGTATTTATTCTTGGAGTGCTTAAATCCATATTTCCATTTCATAAACCAACCCAATTCCTAGCCTATTTCCCCAAACCATAACTTATTTTCCTTTTTTGTGCCTTTAAACCGAAAATAATTCATTTTGTGTCCCTTAAAATCATTCATTTCGTGTCCTTTTTATAAAAACGTTTATTCCAGTTTATTTTAGTCCATTATCTGGGTTCAATGATTAAATATTTGGATGGGGATTTAAAAGAGCTTTCCAACTATATATTATAAGCCCAAATCCGAGTTATAACGAATAAGTTATGGCCAAAATATTAAACTGAGCCCAAACCGAACCCACCTTACCTACGACCCAATGATCATGTGGAGGGTCCAAATGATTTAATCCAATTCCTAAATCAATTTGGATTCATTAGAAACTTTTATAAGTTTCAAAAAGATCCTAATTATCCTTTTTGAAAAGATAAGATTAAAGAGTTTGAAATTGAATAAAACTTTTCTTTTTGAAAATTCTATTTCTATCCGAATTGAAAGACGTTCAAAGATAGACAGATATTATTGTTCGTGCCTCAAAGTTTTTATCCAAATTTTATATGGTTGGATAGCCCTTGAAATTATATTTCCAATGATATATTATAATATCAATTCCGAGCTATAACGGAAAAGATATGAATAAAATGTCAAACTCTATCAAAAACTGATACCGTCTCACTATTTCGGCCATATCTTTTATTATATATAATATTTTAATATGATTCTAATTGGGTTAGAATGTAGACTTCAAGAAATTTCCAACGATATCTTATTCATCATATTCCGATTTCTGGAACAAAAGATATGATAAAAAAAAACTGTTGTTTATCGAGTTTTATTCCGATTTAATTCGGATCTTATCTTAATTCTTCGACCCCTCTTTTTTCTCTATAAATAGAGTTCATATCACCCCTTTTTCAATCATCAACAATCTTGATCATCAAATAATTATTTTCTCCTTCTTTAACCTAAACACTAGCCTCCCTGTTCTTTCATTCCTTCCCCTAAGCACTCCAAGGAGTCAATACTTAACCCGAGGTTCCGTCCTTAAACCAAGGCGTGAAAGGTATAATTGACTGAGGGTTTGGACCAAATCATCTCTACTTTTATTTAATCTAATTATTTCAATTTGATTTATATTTTAATTGAAGTTACTAACAGTTTATTTATGATGTAGCAATTCAAGGAAACGCGGAAAAGTGAGTAATTGATTCGCTTAATTACTCTTATTCTAATATTGCTAGTATCATGATTAGGGTTATGATTTGATTTGATTAATGCTATTAGTGTTGAATTTCTTCCAATATTAATGTTTATTCTATTATTATTTTTGATCACCACATTGCATGTCAAAGGGAATATGTAATTGAAAATCACGTCTAATAAGATAATTTGGACAACCGGTTTAGGTTCTTTTTTAATCTTATTGTTAATTGAAGTGATCACAATATTTTAGAATAATATGTTACATTAATATTCAACCAATTTAGCTTAATAATAGATTGGCGGCTCCTTACTTTATTAGTCCCTAATTGTTGTCCCAAATTGTAATGTCAATTCCCACTTCCTATGAGTGCCAAGCATATTCACACATGCTTTTAACGTAGGCGCGCTTCAAACGACGCTTACACACAGGGAAACAAGTCTTCCTATTCCTAAGTAATTAAAAAATCTAAATTATAAAGTAACTAAATTATAGATATGATGAAATTAAACTAAGGGAGATAAAAGTAGAGAGATATCAATTAATGAAAGCCTAGGGTATAGGTTCACAACTAAATAAAATTCCAGGGTAAAACATAATAATCAATCATCAATGCATCAATAAATCAGATCATAAAGGGCTATCTTTACGTATTACAATCACAGAGTTAATTTACCGGTATTAAATCTCATCTCTCAAATCTCGACTTAACCATTTATAAATTAGTCTGCCTATTGAAACTAAGCCTAAACATCAATTCTCTATCCCTCGAATCTCAAATCTCGAATCTTTAATCAATATTGCATAAATCATACAATTAAACCAATTAATCAGATCATCAAGGGCCTAATCTAATTGCATAGCATTAAATCAATCAATAGGAAATTAATCAAGCATTGACAATTAATAATAAAAAATTACCCCTTCATATTATTTATGGATCCCCATAAACCCTAGAAAGTAAACTACTCAAACATAATTAAATCTAAACTAATAAAAGCAAATAAACAAGACATGATGAAATAAAGAAATTAAATTACTGAAAATAATAGAGAAGAAATCGTTACCAAAGTTAACAGAATTAATGGACTGAATTAAGAATAAAGTTGTAGAGTTATAAAGAGAGAAAAACAATGAGAGAAGTTTAATAAAAAAACTAAATAGAGAGAGAAAAGCTACGAGAAGAGGTCTAAGAAGTACTAAACTTGCTTAATAAAAACATATTTATATTAAGCAAGAAAATCCTAAGCTTAAACAAACTAAAATGACGCTTAATCTTCCTCCAGAAACACGCGCCCAGTCGGGCACCACATCGCCCGACCGGGCCCGCCTTTTCCTTTCAAGGGTCTTCTCTTGCGCCCGGTCGGACGCGAGATCGAGCAAAGCTTCTCTTCTTCTTCCGCCTCGCCCGGTTGGGCGCGCCTCAGGGCGTGGGCGGCCTAATTGGCGAAACTCTTGGCGGCTCTTGGACACTTTATTAAGCGTTGATTCTTCGGCCCAACACTTCGGTATCTAATATGTCGAGCCCTCAATCACTGGTTCGATGACACTAACCAACCTTGGGCTACAAAAAGTGGTCGTGCTGCTCCAATGCTCGTAGTTGCTTTGTAAAATCCCAATAAAATGTTCTTAATGTGAAATTCCCTACAAAACTCAACCAGAATTACAAAAACATTAGAAAACACCAATTATTAATAAAAGTGGCTCTAAAGAGCCAAATACTCTACCAATTATGACCAAAGGACGGGGGTAAAACACTATATAAAATAGACATATGAAACTCTCCCAAGCCAAACCTTTGCTTGCCCCTAAGCATACAGCTCATCAATGAATACATAAAACATGCCTCACCCCAAATAATCAAAATGAAGAACAGCCAATTCAAGGCAAATCTAAAAAGCATGCATCAACAACAACCAATCTCATCCATCCAATCACTCATCCTCCCTAGCAATTGTCAAATAGAGCAAACCGCAAGAGCATATAAAATTACATTAAGGAGTTATGTCTTCGTCATGTGCAATTACTAGAAATATAAATGGATCAAATTATGGAGATAATTAAGTTTGTACATTTGGGTTGTCGTTTTATCATAGCTAGAGGTACTAACAATCTTTGGACTAGTAAAGTAGCCGAAAGCCCAATTGGACGGATCTTATAAGGTCACATAAAGGGGAAAGATCAAGCAATAGAGGATGAGGCCTATCATAGGCCTCATCACTCTAGGTGGCCGGCCATATGCAGTGGATAAGAGTGTTTTGGGCTTCGTGCCCTAGTCTAATTATAAGATTATAAATAGACTAGGTGCCTAGGTTTGCATGTAAGCAATTAACTAATCAGTGTGATCAAATCCTAATTAGCAACCACGAAACCCAACCCCTCTCAAAGTCACTCACATGGATTTCTCCTCTTCCTCACGCCGGTGGTGGTTCATGGAGGTGGTGGTGGTTCGTGAGGTGGTCGGTTGTCCATAAAGTTGGTGATCGTGGTTTTCCTCAATCACTCGACCAATCTAGTATTGGTGGACGGCTCGTTCGAATCTCGTGAACTAAGTAGAGGAGCAACGCTTAGGGCTCTATTATCTCCCTGATTTTCCTGTCGAATAGCTTCATGGAATTCACGCGTCAAAGGTATGATTATGTGTCTTGTGTGTTATGCATGTGATCTTGGGAATGGTACTTGTTTGAATATGATTCATGTTATTTCCGCTGCGTAGTACCTATAAACTCCTATAGTGTGGTATCAGCTAGCCTCTTGCATTAACGTGCTAGATCATAATAATACGATTATTTGATATCTATGTTAATTTTATAATCAATTAAGAGGGAGAAATTAATTTAATTATGGTTCAATTATTATTTTAATGTGATTAAACTTTTGGAATCGATTAAATGTGATTTAATTATGCTCAAATAGCCATGAAGATGACGGAATTTTAGCCCTAATATGTTCGAAATTTTCGAACCCCCTAACCATATTTTTGATTTTTTCGAAAATACTAGCCCTAAAATATGATTTTTGTGCTTGATTTTTATTTAATTCGATTTATTTTATAATTCATAATTTTAATCGGATTTATTTATGCATAAAAGTGTTTTGTGTATGATCATCGATTTAATTTTAAAAGTTAGAATTAAATTGGGATTAATTTTATGAAGAACCTTAATTTTAAGATTGAATGTAGATTTAATTTTAATTTTGGACTGATTTAATTTAATTTTAATAAATGTTATTTTAACTAAATTAAAAACACAAAAAACAAAATTATTTTGGTCGGCAACCGCGGCTGGATGGCGCAGCCACAGCGGCTGCCCACTAGGTGGCAGTCCGAGAGGGAGGGAGGTCGATGGTGGCTGTGGGCAACAGCGTGCAAGTGTTGCACGACTGCTGGCGCTACTGCCCTTGCGGCAGTGGCTAACGTCAAGGCAGTCAGCCACCGTGGCTAGCTTCTGCTAGCCAACCACGGTGGTCGGTGGTGGCTTGCGATTTTTCAAAAAAAAAAAATTGTTTTGAAAAATTATTTCAAGATAACTATGAATTATTTCGGGATAAAATCAGTTTTATTTTGGATAAGATAAAATATTTTGAAAATATGATCTTTTATTTTAAAAGATTAAAATGGTTTTATTTGGATATAAAATCTTTTATTTTAGGATAAAATCAAATATTAAAAAGTTGTTATATTTGATATTATCCATATTTAAAGTTGTTAATTTGGTAATTATCTTAATTAAAGTGGTTAATTTTGGATAAGATTGATTACGATATTCTAAGCATATTCCAAAAGGATAATAATTGATTTAAATAATGTGATTATCCCATAATTTGATTAGAATATAATTGATTTTTAAATTATTTGATTGGCCAGTAATTAGGATAGAATCTCCTAAATTTTTTAGGATAATCATGGAAGATTAAATATGATTTATCTTTCGAGATTAAAATATGATTTAATTCTATCTCATGACTAAATTAAATATATGATATTTTATAAACGGTCATGAATAATATTTGATATTATCTAATTATGATTAAAATATAAGATATTTTAAGAAATGCGTTGACTTTATTATGAACATTCGATGTTGTAGTTTAGACAAGCAAGTTGAGTGATTTATTATATGACACTTTTATAATATATGATATTATGTTGCTGTATATAGACTAGTGTGGCCCACATATTCTTAAATACGATCAGCACATCGTGAAGTATTTTTGTAATCTAAATACGATCTGCGTACCGTTAAGTATTTTTATAACATTTATTTAAAGTAAATAGAATAGTTATTTAAATAGTGTTAGTTCAAAGAAGTCCATGAAGTGAAGGCCCAAAGGAGCAGGTGGATGGAGATCCATGATGATTCAAGTGGGAGCATTTTCATTTCTAGTTTTCTTAGGACTAAGGGGTCGTACTATGTGATGCTTTATTTTATTGCATTAGTAGATTATGCATGTTAGATATTATTTTTGTTGATTGATGATGCTCTAGAGTTCACTAAATAATCACAACATAATAAATCTAGGTCCTAGTAATATTGAGGCAGCTTTTCCAATTAAAAACCCTATGGAACCTTTGATATTTTATGATGGGTCATGCCTCAGCTGGGTGTCATATTATATCTTTGGGGAGAGGGGGTAAATCACGTTTTACACTTTTAATTGGTTATACTCAACAAGGGTACCTAAAGGGTTTAGAATCTTGAAGCTAAGGGTAATAATTAAGCATGTGATGATTAATTATTCAACCAAGAGTTACAAGAGTTGTAATCAGTAAAGACTTTACTCACCTTGAAAATATAATGGTTGATGGTAGGGGCTCAGTCTGGTCAATTATTGCACAAATAAAGGATCTTGGAATCACTAAAAATTCAATTGGGATCAATTAATTATTAAATAAAGTGTTTAAAAGTTACCAAATGAATGCGTTTATGGTACTTTAATTATTAAATTAAACATAATTATTAAACTTTGCCCTATTTTGACATAGATGGGTAGCCGTAATCACAATGACAACAACGTTTACAACCTTCGACCATTCCCTGAGAAGGATAGGTTGATAGGGGATAACTTTTCCAACTGGGAAAGAATGCTAAGGTTGGTTCTAAAATCTGAAGGTAGAGAGGATGTCATTGACGCCCCATTGCTAGGACCTCTGCCAAAAAATCCAACTGCGGCAGAGATCAAGAAGCACAAGGAAGTGCATGACAGAGCTATACCTATCACTTGCTTGATGATTGCTACCATGGAGCCTAGTCTTCAAAAGCGTTTTGAGGACCAGGATGCCTACTCAATCATGCAAGAACTCAAATCTTTGTTTAAGAAACAAGCTAAAGTTGAAAGGTATGAGCTCCATCATGAGATTCTTGATTGTAGGATGGAGAAGGGCGCCATAGTTCATGATCATGTTTTCAAAATGATCGACCTAATTCAAAGTATGGAGAAACTGGGCACCCATATAGTGATGATTTGGAAACATACATCATTCTCCATTCACTAACAGAAAGTTTCAACCAGTTTATCATGAATTTTAACATGACTGCCACTGCAAAGACTATGAATCAATTGCATGCAATGCTGGTTAGTGCTAAGAAACAAATTCCTATAGAACCTAAGAAGGAAGTTCTTATGATTCAAAAGGTAAAGGGGTTCAAGAAGAAGGGGCAAAAGTCTAGTGCCAAGAGTAAGGGAAAGCAAGTTTCCAAGGCTCTTGAAAATCCTAAGACGACTCCAAATCCCAAGGCTGCAAGTGAAAGTGAATGCTTTTACTGCAAGAAGAAGGGGCATTGGAAGCGAAATTGCCAGAAATACCTCAACTTCCTCAAGAAGAATGGAGCATCAACCTCAGGTATTATGTTATAAACATTTTAACTTTCACTTTGGTATGTGATACCAAGTTGCAGTGCTTAACATTGAGATGTTGCGCAGGAACTGCAAACAAGTGAAACTAGCATGGAAATGGAGCTTGAAGGTGCACTAGAAGTGTTTGAGCGACCAGAGATAGCTTCATAGTTTTTAAATTTTGATTAGTTTATCATGATTTTAGAACAATTTCCAGTTTTGATGAGACAATGTTTCGGTTTTCTTGTTTTTAATACTGAATTTGGTTTACTTGGCTTGGACAAGTGTTGATCCATGACCAAGGTAATAAATTGTTTTCATTTTGCTTGATATGAGTTAATTTTGTTTGATGAAATTGATATAAGTAGATCACAAAAGTAAATTTAGATGATTCAATATACACTTACTTATAACAAGTAAAGTTAGGTCACATTAACCATTTGCACATCCAAAGTTATGGATGGACTCTTATTCATATATGATTATGAATCACTTGAGAATTAGAAGTCATACTTGATAAGTTAGGATGACCAAGTTGCTTTTAGTAGAAAGGGTAAAAGAAGCTAAAATGACCTTTTGAACTCATACATATGATGTATGTGGACCAATAAGTTCAAAATTAGCGAAGAAATTTAACTACTTCATTGCTTTTACTAACGATTTAAGTAAATATATCGATAATTACTTAATGAAGTAAAGCTTGGAATCTTTGATGAGTTCAAGAATTCCAAAATGAAATGTAAAATTAGTTTGAGATAAACAATTAACACCACAATATGATTGTTGTGATAAATATTTAACTCAAAAGGAATGATCATCTAGAGGGAATTGTTAAATTAATTCACAATCCAGAAACATTACAAATTAAAGTGTATGTTTATGAAGAAGGAATCAGACTTTGCTTGCCATTGTGCGATCCAAGATTTAATGATTTACAAATATTGTTTTGAGGACATGCATTACAACAACAATTGTGAATATACTAAACATGAAACTTAATCAAAGCAGTAGAAAAGATGTCACAAGAGTTATGATTTGGAAATGTTCCAAAAGTTATCTTTTCTAAATAGGATTAAGGGTAATGAAATCAATGTAAAATGTTTACAAAGTTGACATAATGCACCCTAAATAAGAAAAATAGTTCTTCATGGGTTTTCTCATGGAAACTAAGAGGTATTATTTCTACAATCGCGTTGAAACGAAGTGTTTGTTGCTCACAATAGTGTCTTTATAGAAAGAATGTCTTCATACAAAGCCAAGTGGGAGTAAAGTAAGATCTCGATGAGATTCGAGACGAGCAACAAATGGATGTGGATAACACTACATCAGAGATGAAGGCATATGAAATCAGCTAATTTGATAAACCATGTGTCAAAGCAAGCTAATTCAACTATCGAGACTTCTATCATCCCACTTGAATGAAAGGATTCAAAGAGTTGAAGAAAATAATTCTGCTGTTGGTCATACCTACCGTAGGTTACTTGGGATCAATACAAACAATTTGTTGAAATTCTGAGAAAGGTGGATTCTAAAAATTTTCTTATTAAGAACGGTTAGAATCCATGCCCTACAAGCAAGCTTTGGATAAGTGCCAACTCAAGAAATGGCTTAAAGCCATGAAATCCAGTATGGACTCCATGTTTGTAAAGATGTGTTAGTCCATAATAGTCTTACCAATAGGGTCAAACCTATTCGTAGGATAAGCTTATGCGGATTATTCTAGTTATGGATATCAGAATCACCTTCATGAAACGTTCTTGGTGGTGAACATGTATATGATACAACCTAAGAGTTTTGAAATCCAGAAATTCCTAGAAAGTTTTGCAAACTTCAGAAATTCATTTATGGATTGAAGTAAGCATTAAGGAGTTGGAACATTCGTTTTGATTAGGTAATCAAACAGTTTGATTTCCTTAGTAGAACGAAAAGGGAATCTTGTAGAGACAATAAGTTTAGTGGGAGTAATTGGTCTTTTTAGTCTAGTATGTAGTTGACATACAGTTCATATGAAATGATATTTCAATGCTTGAATAAGTCAAGCACTGGTTAGAAAGATTGTTTCAATATGATTGATTTAGGAGACGTTGAGCACATATTGGGGATTAAGATCCATGAAGTGAATCTTGAAGAATGATTGGAATGAATCGAGAGACTTATGTTGATAAGGATTTTAACAAGTTCATGAAGCAAGACTCTAAGAGGGGATGTCTTCTCATGTTTCATGGTATTAAACTTAGTGCCTTCAAAAGCTAATAGAGTTGAGTTGTATGGGTAGTGTACCTTATGCTTCTGCAATAGGGTCCATTACATGTGCCATGAACTGTACAAAGCAAGATGTTGCATATGACTTGTGCATGTGTAGCAGGTTTCATGAAAATTCAGAATAAGCATAGAGAGAATTACTAAGAACAGATCCTTGAGTACTTGAAAGGCACTAAGAGGAATTCTTCTAGCTATTGTTTTAAATGGTAATTTAAGCAAGTTGTCAAAAGGTTACACGAATGCAAGTTTTCCAAACAGTCAAGATGATTCTAGATGGTGATCTAAATGCATATTTGTGTCTGGATGGAGAAGGAAAGTGAGCTTGAAGAGTTCAAAGCAGAGTACTGTTGCATACTTAAAGTCAGAATTTGTGTATTAAACTATAGTAAGATAGTTAGAGAGGAAGTTCGGATTAAAAATGTCATGTGACTAACAAGTCACCTTTGCCCAAGAACAAAAGGAGCCAGGTCACATCACAAACCCAAACTTATAGATATGAGATATCACCTCAATTATGAGATCATTGACCAGCGGAAGGTCATGTTCTGCAAAGTTTTATTATAAGTAAGAAATCACTAAACCCCTTCCATGGACTAAGGTATGAGAGTTATATTAAAGTCTTAGGATTTAAGCAAGTTATGTAATTTAAGTTGTATATGTTTTGAGAAAACATATTACATGAGAAATGCATCAATTTGTAGAATTATGTTTAAAATAGAAATTATTATTTCTCTTATTTAATTATGGTTTTTGAAATTAAATAAAATGTCTAAAATAATTATGAATTGATGGGCTCATCAGGTTGATGACCTGGTGAATTGAAACCCCACAGGTGAACAAAATTCATATATTATTTAAGTTCCTAGTTCGAGATTATTAAAGTGGACATAAATGATTTCAATAAATGGACTAGCATGTAATATTGATTGGATAGCGCAGTTTCATGGGCTATAGGGGCATAGTGATGCTCGGTCAATCTCTTGGATATGCATGAATGATGCATGATCGAACTATTGACCTACTATGAACTTCAAGTATAGAGCTTCCGTATATATTAGTGGATTCCTTTGACATGAGTGGAATATTGATTTCATTCAATGGATGTTGTGATTGTGGTACACTCAAACGTCTAGCCATAACTGGAGATTATAAAGGGTGTTTCTCGGTTATTTTAGAAGTTGAGTGTGAGTCATGTCACCACAAGATTGGATATAGTCTACCTATTAAATTAGGAAATGTGTCATGGCCGCTTGAAGAGGGAGAATTCAGAAAATACATGGCCGCGTTTAAATATATTACATAGTAATCATTTAGTTTTGTAATTCTAACTCAGATTTCAACAAACGATTTGTAGATTAATATGATCTCGACATGTGATGTAATCATATTATCAAATTGACACATATATTGACTTAATGAATTTGAATATTGCACCCTAGTCTCAGAAAAGTGGGAGATTGAAAGAGTTATGTCTTCGTCATGTGCAATTACTAGATATACAAATGGATCAAATTATGGAGATAATTAAGTTCGTACATTTGGGTCATCGTTTTATCATAGCTAGAGGTACTAACAATCTTTGGACTAGTAAAGTAGCCAAAAGCGCAATTGGACGGATCCTATAAGGCCACACAAAGGGGCTAGATCAAGCATTAGAGGACGAGGCCTATCATGGGCCTCATCACTCTAGGTGGCCGGCCATATGGAGTGGATAAGAGAGTTTTGGCTTCGTGCCCTAGTCTAATTATAATAAGATTATAAATAGACTAGGTGCCTAGGTTTGCATGTAAGCAATTAACTGATCAGTGTGATCAAACCCTAATTAGCAAACACGAAACCCAACCCCTCTCAAAGTCCTCTCTCACAAGGCTCTCTCCTCCTCCTCACGTCGGTGGTGGTTCGTGGTGGTGGTGGTGGTTCGTGCGGTGGTCGGTTGTCCGTAAAGTTGGTGATCGCGATTTTCCTCAATCACTCAACCAATCTCGTATTGGTGGACGGCTCGTTCGAATCTCGTGGACTAAGTAGAGGAGCAACGCTTGGGACTCTATTCTCTCCCTGATTTTCCTGTTGAGTAGCTTCGTGGAATTCACGCGTCAAAGGTATGATTATGTGTCTTTTGTGTTATGCATGCGATCTTGGGAATGGTACTTGTTTGAATATGATTCATGTTGTTTCTGCTGCGTAGTACCTATAAACTCCTACATTCAAGACTAGTGCTCACACACTCAACTCTCATTTATGTGGCGAGTAAAAGATGTACTCGATCTCTCTCCATTCCAATCCCTTTATGTGAACAATGCCCTCCCAACTCACACTCTCGTGTGTTTAAGAAAACATGCACTCAACCTAATAGTTGACTCAGAATATGTCAAGTCATTCTTTCCATTGATAAACAACTAATTTCACATTCACATAACTCTATGCACAAAGGTTGAAAGGTCTTTAAATCTTGTAATGTAAGGCTAGGGTAAAAGGTAGGATAAATTTGGGAAAATGTGAGAGTAAATCCAAGCTTAAGGGAGACAAATCCTAATAAAACCCAAGGTAATAAAAAACAAGTAATGACCAACCAACTCCAACATACTGAACTCCACCAAAAATTCACCAAATACAACTTCATTCATAACAATACTTCCCAAAACTTACAATTTCACTCCTAAAATATAACAATGTAAAACTTGAGTGAATAACAAACTTTAAATTCCAATTTTTTCCCTTTTTTTTTTTATCAACCTCCACTTAGAACATTTGAACATATAACATTTTTTCCTTCTTTTTTTGCTCCTTTTTTTTCGTTTGAATTCACTCTTTTTCTTTTCACTTTTTTTTCCTATTTTTTTCTTTGAACTTCTTTTTTTTCATATCATCACACTTTGTTTTTTCGAGAAAAATTAACTTTCAAGATCATCAAAAAGTAAAACACAATCAAGAACAAAACAACTCCTCATATCCACCCACATTGTGTAAATAAAAAGCACACCACAAAACTCCCTCACCTCACTCACTATTAGCTCCCCCAAGCCAAGCTTGGGACTAGTAACCAATGGGGAAAATCGGCTTGTAATGTGGCTAATAAACAACAAAAAGTCAAGGTAAAACCATGGGTAGTAAGAAGGGAACAAATGTATCTAAAATCATCCGAAGGTCACTGTAAACCCCTAAAAATGTCTCCCCAAAACCAAACCCGATGATGAACAACCTTTCATCGCCATTATTGGTCGAGTTGAGTATTTAATCTTGGAGTGATTAAATCCATAGTTCCATCCCATTTCCCCAAACCATAAATTATTTTCCTCTTTTCGTGCCTTTAAACCCAAAAAATTCATTTCGCGTCCTTTTTATAAAAACGTTTAGTCCAATTTATTTTGGTCCATTATATGGGTTCAATTATTGAATATTTGGATGGGGCTTTGAAAGATCTTTCTAAGATATATTATAAGCTCAAATCCGAGTTATAATGAATAATTTATGGCCAAAATATTAAATTGAGCCCAAACCGAACCTAAGCCCACCTTACTTACGACCCAATGATCATGTGGAGAGTCCAAATTATTTAATCCCATTCCTAAACCAATTAGGATGAATTATAAGCTTCTATAATTTTCTAACATATCTTAATTATCCTTTTTGAAAAGATAAGATTAAAGAGTTTGAAATTGAATAAAATTTTTCTTTTTGAAAATCATATTTCTATCCGAATTGAAAGATGTTCAAAGATAGTCATATATGAACTTTGTGCCCCATATTTTTTAATCAAATTTTATATGGTTGGATGGCCCTTGAAATTATATTTCCAATGATATATTATAATATCAATTCCGAGCTATAACGGAAAAGATATGAATAAAATATCAAACTCTATCCAAAACTGACACTGTCTCACTATTTCGGCCATATCTTATATTCAACAGAATATTTTAATCTTATTCCAATTTGGTTAGAAATTATACTTAAAGAGATTTCCATCAATATCTAATTTATCTTATTCCAATTTCTGGATCAAAAGATATGATAAAAACAAAAAACCGCAAATACTGTTGTCTATCGCAAGAGTTTTATCCGATTCGAATTCTTATCTTTTCTTGATTCTTTGACCCTCTTTTTTCCATATAAATAGAGGTCATATCTCACCTTTTTGGAATCATCAATAATATTGATCATCAAATAATTCTCTTCTCCCTCTTTACCCTAAACACTAGCCTCCTTATTCTTCCATAATTCTTCCCTTAAGCAGTCCAAGGAGTCCATACAATACCCAAATTAAAGTTCTATACTTAAACCAAGGCATAAAAGGTATAATTGACTGAGGGTTTTGACTAAATCAACTCTACTTTTTATTTAACTTAATTGTTTCAATTTGATTTATATTTTTTATTGAAGTTACTAACAATTTATTCATGACGTAGCAATTTAAAGGAAATGTGAGTAATTAATTAATTTAGTTACTTATTTTATTTTATTCTTGTTGCTAGTATCATGATTAGGTTAATATTTTATATTTTATTTGACCAACAATTTATTGTTAAATTGCCTCCAATATTAATGCTTTTTTTATTATATTTATTGATCACCATATTTCATGTTTAAAGGGAATATGTAACTTAAAATCACGCCTAATAAGATAATTTGGACAACCGATTTAGGTTCCTTTTTAATCTTGTTGTTAATTAAAGTGATCACAAATTTTATAGAATTATATGTTTCATTAATATTAAACCAATTTAGCTTAATAATATTTTGGAGCAAATTGAATCTCTGTTTATATGCCTTTGAGATTGCAGGAATGTTTTTCACTATAAGAATCGAGTAGAGGCCAATACGGGTAAATGTGACTCCATAACTCACTTCTTACCATCATCCCCGATCCTCCTTTCATGGTTCCAAACCATATGGATTTAGTAATCTCATGGATTATGAATGGGGTGTAGCCTTCATGGGTTAATCGTTGTTGCCTATCGTTGTCCCTTTATCCCGGTTGCCTTTTATGATTCGTGAACGGTTTACAAGTTCCTTAAAAACTTGTTGGCGGCTCCCTACTTTCCTTGTATCTAATCGTATTATGTCAATTCCCACTTCCTATGAGTGCCAAGCATATTCACACATGCTTTAACGTAGGCGCACATCGAACGACGCCTACAATTTGGCGACTCCATTAGGGAGGATTCTTGGTTATTTATTGATTTGTGTGATCGGTATTTAATTGAGATGAGTGAATGAGACTTGAAAGATTCTTGAACTGTATTCCTGCAATTTAATTGCAATTGTCACATATGCATATGCATTTTAGCTTACCTATTTTGCCACAATAGTACGTGTTCTACGTATGTGGCTAGCCCGGGGGATTTATGCTCTATCAACCCGAAAACGCTCATGGCAATAAGGGTTCATCCGAGTTTTTAAATCCACCCAAACCATGGAGTCAAGTTCACTTTCATCATGAACTCGCGGAGCCGCCTGTTGGCATACACCCTCAAGAGAGGATGCCTTGCTAACGCGTCCTAACTCTTAACCATGGTACCCTTTGACACCTAAATAAGCTTGACCATAGTCGAACATAGAACTTGACTTTAGGTTGCGAACTTCATTGCATCATGCGTGACAATGTGCTTATGTGTTCATTTCTTTTTACATTTCATTTGTTTATTTATATTTTTCTCTTATCAAACACTTTTTATTTTTTTTTAGAGTCGAGTCATAGATTTTTTTTTAAATTGAGTTAACTCGGATTTTTATTCTCATATCCCGCACATGAGTCAACTTGTTTTGGTCATAGCCAGAGTTCTAGAAAGAGTTACGTGTCGTGCAACCTATGGATCTATAGCCCTGATTTTTATCTTTGATTTAGAGTTGGTTTCGTCCCAATAAGAGTGAAAAATCAAAATTTATAACTTATATACTACAGCTTGTCTAGTTTAGTTGTCTTTTTAGCTTCAACTTTCTATCTTTTAATTTTTTTTTAATATTTTTTTATATCATTTAGTGTCATGCTATTTGTTTCGGGGTTTTCTGATGTCCTGCGGGAGAGTTACAATTCCGAGACTGGAACCGGACGCCTGTACCTGCAAAATAACGGAGACTCCTGAGAGCTCCGCCTCCAACGGTCAAGTTAGTACCTGATAAAGGAGTAATTAATACGGAAATTAAAGTAATAAGATCTCTCTAGGTGAGAGTGTTTAATGTTGGTAATCTGCGTCGTTAGCGAGATTAGCCGGTTATTAGTGTTCCGTAATGTTTCTGTTCTTCTCTTTATTTCTTGATTGCTTGACTGCTTAATTAATGAGGATTAATTAAGTATTTATAGCCTTGAGAAGCGTGCCACTCTCTAGGTTTAGGGTAAACCTAGGGCTGACCGGGCCTCTAGACAGGATTGGGCCTTGTTGGCCGGTTTTCCCATTTGGCATGGGTGGACACGTGGCGTGCCTCGATTGGTCCGTAGAGGACGTATCTGTGATTGACACGTGGCAGGCTCCTATTGGCCTTCGTGAAGGACACGTGGCGGAACCTGGTTGGTCCACTTGTCAGACGGTGATTGGTGGATAAAAATCCCCTAATCATTTGCCCCTCACAGGTGGCACGTGACTGGTCACGTGTCGCCTGTGACAGGTGTCGCATGGTGACAGGCGACGGCCTGCTACAGGTGTCACCTTGCAAACGGCCGAGAGATTTTCCCGCCCAAATTTCGAATTTGGAAGCGACCCTTCGCCTTCTCACTTTGCCTATAAAAGGAAGTGCTGACTTCGGTCATTTTCACATTTGAGAACTTTGCGAGAACATTCGGACCCCTGAACTTGCTCTGACATTTCGGACCTTTTCTGCCTACCGCCTGTTCTGACAAGCCGACTGCACCGGACTTCCAGAACTTCATCAACCGTCACTCGTTCAGGTAACTCAGTTCTCTTACTCTTAATTTTCTTTTTATTTTTTGAAATGGCACCACGGAAGCACACGACACGACCTAAGTTAGTGATCAGCCGGTCACCGGGGACGGCTGAATCTAGGACTAGGAGTGCCGCCTGCCCTTTTCTGGACCCATCTTTTCCCTTTATACAAAGTCCGACTGTATCTGTGTCTATGCAGAGCATGATGGCCAGAACAAAACAGACTGCTATGATATCAAACTCAGACGGCTCCTCCCAAAGGGTGCTCATTAGTGAAACATCTGACCAGGCGCCAGATGTAGAATTGAAACGAGGCGGCTGCCAAGCCGACAGTTCTGAGAGAGGGGCCAAGGTGGTCCTTTCCCATCTTACCGTTGACATGTCTAATTTTCCTTCTGCTCCTTCTAAGGGAGAGGAGGCGGGCCCCTCTGGGAGAGGGGAGGAGTCGTCCTCTTCGGACTCGTCAGAGGACGAGTCCGAGTCCAGCTCTTCTGGCCACAGTTCTCCAAGCTCAGAAGAAAGACGTAGCCGCCTACAAGAGGCGAGACTTTCTCATGCAGTTGAGAAGGGGGACAATTGGGCGGAGCCGTCCGCCTCTTACAGAGAGGAAAACGCCCCCTACTACTGCATGGTACCCCGGGGCCGGATCGCAACCATGCAAGACAAAGTGGCGAGCTTTATTGCTAACCACAGAATGGGCCCGGAATTTTTACTGTTCGTGCCGGATCCAGAAGACACTGTCGTCTGGCCGGCTGGTACCAGCTATAATGACGGCTGCTTTGGCTGCTATGTGGCGGCCATCAAAGCTGGACTGCGCTTCCCATTACATCCGGCTGTTCAGCGGATTTTAGATGGGTATGATTTGGGGTTATGGCAGTTAGCCCCCAACTCTTGGGTAAACGTACTCGGCTATGTGGCCGGGTGCGAAATGTACGGGGTGGAGCCAAGCTTTGAGGCTTTCGCCCACATGAACTATCTCAGCCGGACCCCTAAGTCGGGAGGTACCGGCTGGTATCAATTAACAAGCCATAGGGGTTACCTCATGACGAGAGGTAAAGCGAACAAATGGAAGGATTGGCGGAACACCTTTCTTATCATTGAGGGTTCAGACACGGAGCTGAACCAACGTTTTAACAAGTGGAATAGGGATCCGCCTCTTCTCGCAGGCGGCCGCAGCATGCCGCCTGTTCCCCCAAAGGCTAAAAGAGAGATCCTAGACAAAGGACTCTTCAAAGTAGAGACTAGGGTGAACCCTACTTCAGGGGTACGAGAGCAAGTACCCCTAAACTGCGTCCCGAGCTTCAAGTGGCTCTATGACGAGTACTTTTTGGCCGCCTGTGGCCTCAGCAGTCGGTGCTCTAGAGGTAGCCGGCCTGACAAATACTCTGTTTTTTTTTTTTTTTTTTTTCACGCCTTGTTTACTTGGGATCTTTACTAACTTTGCTGTTTATTTTTTGCAGCTGGCGCCATGAGTAAAATAACAGCATCCAAGACTGCGGCGGCCATGTTGCGGGCCTCTCTCATGCAACAGTCTTATGCCGACTCCCCCAACAAGGGGGCACCCTTGGTAGGCTTCGAAAACTCTTCCTCTTTTAGTTGTCTTATGCATATACTAACTCTTTTTGTTTTCAGTCTGGCACTCCAAGGGCTTCTTCCTCGCAACAGCCGGACCCCAAGGCCCGGAGGACGACTGTTGCAAGCTCTCCTGGGTCTTCCAGGAAAACAGTGGCGGCTGAGAAGCAGCCGGCCACTTCTTCTAAAACCCCGGCGGGGCCGCCTAGAAGTATGGACAATTACTTGTAAAAACTCATTTGCTTCCTTCTTGACTAGGTCTAACTTGCTTTTTTTTACGCTTGATGCAGCCGGCCCTCAGGGGCTTGACTTGGTTGAGGTAGCCAAGTCCATGGTCAAAGTAGTTCCTCCATCTGAAAGGGAGGCGGTCAGGGGTGCCGGCACCCTTGACCTTGATGGGATTTCAGGGGTCCTTGCTGAGGTATACTTAGCATATTTTTGAGTATTTGAGTTCCAGGACGCCTGTTATCTTTTTTGTTTGGAAACTGACGCCTGTTTTTTTGTACTTAGGCCCTGCTTCGAGTTAACAGCCTTCGCAAGCCGATTGATCGGAAAAACAAAGAGGTAAAGGCCGCAAAAGCTATGGCCGCCTCCAACTGTGATAAGGCAATGTTTCAAATTGCCCAAAATGAAGTACTGACCATTGATCTTCTTTATTATCAGGCGCAGGCTACCGCCGCTGTTCGGGCTCAGTTAGAGGCGGCCCAAAAGAAGAATGACGAGCTGGAGGCGACCGTCACAAATCTTAAGGCCGAGCTGAAACCTCTTCGCCAAAAAATGCACTCTTACGAAGCCATGGAGAAATCTTTGGCCAACGTAAAAGAACGCCTGGTGAGCCAAGAGAAGAGTCTTACCCAAGAGCTCTCGGAAAAGGCCGAGCAAGAGAAGAAAGAGCTCGTCCGGGAGATGGTGGAAGACTCCGCTCAAATCCAGCGCATGACCTGGGGCCGACTGTTCCCCAGTGCCGACTTTGCCTCATGGGAAAGAACGTACCGCCAGTGTTCGGAAACATATAATCAACATATCCTGGCGGCTGCTGAGGAAGAGGCGTTGGAAGAAGAGGAGGAAGAGCCGGTTGTGGCGCTTGTGCCACTTGGGGGTAAGGCATCAAAAGAGGGTGCAGCTAAAGCCGAGTCCAGCAAGAAGAGTGCTGACCAGGCGACAGCTGCTAATACTGAACTGCCCCCTTCTTAAGCTTAATGTATTTTTTCCACGGCCTGCGTGCCGTTTGCTTTGTATTTACCCGGCCAGGGGGCCGGGGTTTTGAATATTTTGCTGGTCTTTAATGACCGGCTTATTTTTAATCAAATTTTTGTTTTGATTCAAATTTGTCTAAGTATTCCATATCTAATATCCCATTGTTCACTAGACCGACTGTTGTGTATGGCCGAACGTTGCAGACAGGTACAAATAGTAAGTACGCCGCCTATGCCCCTGGACGACTGGTTGTCTGTTTCCAGGATAGACGATCAGTCGGCCATTTATTCAATCGGTATTCGAACTATTTATTCAATCGGTCTGACCAAGTAAATAGTATTACCTAGTCGTCAAGGAATTAAGTAGGATAACAAGCGGCGGGTACCGGTTGTTTCCCTTTATTGCCAATGTTGGCTTTTAACTCGTAATTTGTTTAACCTAGCAAGAGTAGTGGTTGAGAGTCCCTGTTTGTTAAAAACAGGCGGACGACTCATACCTTTTAGGCTCCATACTAAGTTTGAGTGACTATTAAGTTAACATAGGAGTTACTTAGTCTTCGTCACACTCTAGATTGAATAGTAGAGGTACCAGGCGGCGGAGGCCGGCTAGACCCCTTGATTCGCCAATGTTTGTTGGCTATTAACTCAATAGGTACCCCCTGCATTTATCCCAAGTAATACAGGCGGTCATCTGACTCAGATGTCAACTGCTACCACTGGTTTGGTTAGTGATAGAGTTATCCTTGTCTCAAAAACGGCTACGTGGTTGCCCTTGGGGACAGTCGTATAGGTGCCGTGTAATTAGTTTATAGAACAATGTTCCACCCAAAAGGGAGCTGCTCTCTGCGACGAATTTCATCCGGAGGGATGCCGTCGGACGCCTGCTATGATGTTGGGACAGGTCGTATTAGTTTTGTAGATTTGATCAGGTAGCTTGGCGCCTGGTCTGATCATTCGGCCGGTGGCCTTGGTAAGTTCTTGGTGAACGTAGGTGCTAAGTAAAAGAAGGGTAGCCGCCTGTTAGGCACAGGGTCGGCCACGCCCTAATCTTTTTAGCTAAGTATTGTGAGTAAAATACTCAATGGAGAGTAGCCGACTGTAAAGGAACAGACGGCATGCCCCTCTGAAGATAGAGTGAAAAACTCATTGGAGAGTAGCCGACTGTAAAGGTACAGACGGCATGCCCCTCTAAAGATAGAGTGAAAAAACTCAATGGAGAGTAGCCGACTGTAAAGGTACAGACGGCATGCCCCTCGTAATACAAAATTGAATAGTAAGTGCAAACTTTATTAAGTAGCTCTTTACTTTACATTTTTCAGAAGAAATATTTTTTAAGGTTATCTACATTCCAAGTTCGAGGCAACGGTTGTCCGTCTGGTGTTTCCAGACGGTAGGTACCGTCCCTGACTTCCTCATAGATTCGGTAGGGTCCTTCCCAGTTGGGAGTTAGTTTGCCAGACTCATTATCCCTACCGACTGCTTCCATTTTTCTAAGTACAAAGTCCCCTACTTTGAGTGGACGCCTGTGTACTTTTTTGTTGTATGATCTAGTCATTCTCAGGCGATAGATCTCATGGCGCAAAACAGCATTGCCCCTCTTTTCAGGAAGTGAGTCTAATGCCAGGCGCATGGCTTCCCAGTTTGCCTCTTCGTCATATAGCATTACTCGAAGAGTCGGCTCGTAGTGTTCTATTGGAAGAACAGCTTCCGCACCATAAGTTAGGAGGAATGGAGTTTCTCCAGTCGCCCCTTTTTCAGTCGTCCTAATGGCCCAGAGAACATGTGGTAGTTCATCCGCCCATAGGCCGCCTGCTCGTTCAATCTTTTTCTTGAGACCGTCTGAGATGATTTTATTAAAGGCTTCTACCTGGCCGTTTGATTGTGGACGGCCGACAGATGCAAAGTAGTGTGCAATTCCTTGGTCTCCCAACCAGCTTTTGAGAACAGGCGTCTCAAATTGGGGACCATTATCAAAAACCATGGACATGGGAACCCCGAACCGAGTGATGACGTTTTTCCAAATGAATGAAATTACATCTTTCGTCTTGATTCCCTTTACAGCCTCCGCCTCTACCCATTTAGTAAAGTAGTCAACGGCAACAAGTATTTACCTTCTGCCGCCTGTAGCAGGCGTATATGGACCCAGAATGTCCATGCCCCACTTAGCAAACGGTAGTGGGCTGTGAATGGTAGTGAGGTCAGTAGCCGGACGGTGAATTAATTTGCCAAACCTTTGGCACTTGTCACATTTTTTCACCATCTCCATTGCATCTGCTTCCAAAGTAGGCCAAAAGTAACCCTGCCGCCTTGCCCTTTGAGCAAGCATCCTACCACCTATATGAGAAGCACAGTAACCAGAGTGAAGATCATCTAGTATCTCTCGTCCCTTTTCAGGAGTAACACACTTTAAGAAGGGTTGACGGTACCCCCTCTTGTGAAGTTCTCCCTGTATCATTTCAAAACAGGAGGCTCGTTTTTTCAGTGCTGCCGCCTGTTGAGGATCATCCGGCAGTGTACCGTTTGTCAGATATGCCCTGATTGAATCCATCCAGGTTGAGCTTCTGTCTAGGATTCCAATAGGGTTTTCCTCGATGCTTCTCTTCTCCATTACTTCCCAAAAAACAGTTCGAGGAGTATCGGAGGAGGCGGATGATGCTAATTTTGACAGTGCATCTGCCGGGTTGTTTTCTGATCTCGGCACTTGGATCAGATGGAAATCCTCAAGGGTGCCGAATGATTGTCGGACCGCCTGTAAATACTTGATCATGGCCGGATGGGTTGCTTCGTATTCGCCATTGTACTGACTCACTATCAATTGTGAATCAGAACAGGCGTCTATTTTTCTTGCCCCTGCCGCCTTGCACATGCGGATCCCGGCTAGTAAAGCTTCATATTCTGCCTCATTGTTTGAAGCCTGAAAACTGAAGCGTAGAGCATACTCGAACCTGTCGCCCTCTGGAGATTGACATACGACGCCTGCTCCACAACCATTTGAAGTAGAGCTTCCGTCCACATATACCTTCCAGACTTGGTCTGGAACTTGAGAGTCAGGAGGACGAGTCATCTCTACAATAAAGTCAGCAAAGGCTTGCCCCTTCACTGCTTTTCTAGGCTCGAAAGTAACTTCGAGGCTCTGTATTTCTATGGCCCATTTGATCATTCGTCCTGACGACTCCATGATGGTAAGGGGCCGCTTGATTGGTTGGTCGGTATACACGACGACTGCATGTGCCAAAAAGTAGGGCTTCAATTTTTTAACAGCCATGAAGAGTGCAAGACCAAATTTCTCCACTAGGGGATACCTCAACTCGGCATTTTTCAGTACGTGACTGACAAAGTAGACCGGGAGCTGACAGCCGTCCCTTTCAGCAAGGAGCACAGCGCTTAACGCATGATCAGAGACGGCCAGATACATGTAGAGATCCTCTTTGGGCAAAGGGCTGACCAGCCTCGGCAAGGAATGCAAGTGAACTTTTAATTTCTGGAAGGCGGCCTCAGCATCCGGCCCCCATTCAAACCTTGCCTTTTTCTTAATTGCCTGGAAAAAGTATAGGCATTTGTCGCCTGATCGGCTTAGGAATCTCCCCAAGGCCACCAGACAACCTGTTAACTTCTGAACCTCTCGGATGGTACGAGGCGACTGCATGTCAATGACCGCCTGCACCTTCTCAGGGTTCGCCTCTATTCCTCTCTGATTAATAAGGAATCCGAGAAATTTCCCAGACTCAACTCCAAATACACATTTCTTGGGATTGAGCATGACATGGTGCCGCCTGAGTGTGGCGAAAGTTTCTCGGAGGTCCGTCAGATGATCTTTCTGAAGTTTAGTCTTGACAATCATATCATCAATATATGCCTCGACGTTTCTCCCAATCTGATCAAAAAACACAGTGTTTATCATTCGTTGGAAGGTAGCTGGGGCATTCTTAAGACCAAACGGCATGACCGTATAACAGTATAACCCCTGATCAGTGACGAAGGTCGTCTTCTCCTGATCTTTCTTCCATAAGGGAATTTGATGGAAACCAGAATAGGCGTCCATAAAACTCATCAAGGCATGGCCGGCTGTTGAGTCGACCAGATTATCAATTTTAGGCAGAGGGTAACTGTCTTTGGGGCACGCCTTGTTTAAGTCTGTGTAGTCTACACACATTCGCCAGGTGCCATTCGGCTTTTTAACAAGCACCACATTTGCAACCCAGTCTGGGAAGTAACATTGCCGAATGAACCCTGCATCAAGTAATTTTTTAACTTCGGCGGCTGCCGCCTGACTTCTTTCTTCGCCATGGTTCCGCTTCTTTTGCCGTACCGGCTTCTTTTTCGGATCCACAGCGAGTTTATGTACTGCCAGATCAGGACTAATGCCTGGCATTTCATGGACTTCAAATGCAAAGATGTCCTTGTATTCTTTCAATAGATTGTGAAAGTCGTCACCAAGGTTTCTCAGAGCAGTCGTCCCAACTTTGACTGTTCAGTCAGGACGTGAGTCGTCTAAGATCAGGTCCGCATGCTCACCAGCCGGCTGAGGGCGGAACTCATCCGGCCGCTCCTCTGCCAATGATTGCTATTTTCTTGCTTTTCTTGCAGACTCTGTCTGGGACGCCTTTCTCTTTTTGTCGCCTGTTTCTTGAACAGGCGCACTCTCCTTGACATTGTCAAGGTCTGTTTTTTCTCCACTTGACCCAGTGGCCATAACAGTGGGCTTGACATCCTTGAGATATCACTCTCGGGCCATCCTCTGATCTCCCCTTAGGGAGCCGACTGTTCCATTATCCCTCTCAAACTTAAGCAGCATAAGAGACGGGATTATAACAGCCTTGGAATTATTCAGGGTTGGTCGACCCAGAATCATGTTGTAGGCCGAGAGTTCCTCTACTACTAGGAACCGGACTACCATGTGTCGTCCTTCCCCTTTTTCGCCAAGGCGAATGGGCAAATCTACTCGTCCTAGTGGGTGGACGACTCCTCCTCCAAACCCTATTAAAGGGTGGAAGGCCGGATGTATGCAGTCCGTCTGATATTTCAGTTTTGACAGACATTTGCTGCTGATGAGATCCGAGGAGCTCCCGGTATCTATGAGGATTCGGCCAACTCTCTGGTTGGCCACTTTACATTCAATAACGAGAGGGTCGTCATGCGGCCCCCTTACCCCTCCTAGATCCTCTTCAGTGATGACAATCTCAGGAAATGTATATTTGGACGGCCGTTCTTGGTGAACGGAATTTACATCTAACCGCCTTATATTATCTTTGTTGCCCCTAATACTGGGGCCGCCTCCTGAGAAGCCGCCTGCAATGGTGTAGACGACTGCATCATCTGTATCGGAACTGTCGGCCTGTTGATTCTTTTTGGCCGACTGCTTTTTTGAGGAAGTTTTCCCCGTAGATTTCTTGACATAAGTGTCAAGATCACCTTGCTCAGCCAAGCGGTCTAGGTACCGCATGAGACTGATGCAGTCATTGGTGTGATGACCAACGTCATCATGATAAGCACAGATTTTGTCTTGGTTCCGGTTGTTTGCAGAACCCTTCATGGGGACCGACTTCTCAATTGAGAACCGTCCCTTTATTTCTTTTAGGATAAACTGGTTATCCTTGTTAAACACATACTTTGGGGAGTATGGTTTGAATTCTTTTTTCTTTTTCTGGGCCGGCTGTTTAGAAGAATCAACCGCCCAGACCTCTTTTCTTTTCTCATCTTTGTTAGACGACTGTTTCTGTCGTCCGTCTCTTTTGTCGAACCTTTTCCCGTCCGACTGTTTTATCGTACACAGATCAGTCGCCTGTATATAGGCTTCTGCTTCAATCAAGGCCTCTTGAAGAGTCGCCACCCTTTTTCGAACTAAATCAAATTTGAAGGTAGACCCGTCTTTGAGACCTCTAAAAAAGTCAGTATAAGCTACCTCATCCGGTAACCCTTGAATCTGTATTCTCATCAGGTTGAACCGCCTGATGTAAGAACGAAGCCCCTCCTTCTCGCCCTGCTGAATTGTTCCCAAATCAAGGGTCGTTTTCTTCGCAGGGATGTTCATGGCGAAGTTGGAGGCAAATAAGTAAGCAAGCGTCCTGAAGCTGTTTACACAACCAGTCGGCAGGTTGCCGAACCATTGCTGTGCGATTCCCTTTAGAGTCGCTGGGAAACACTTGCACCAAGTGGGATCATCCAACCCTTGAAGGTACATCAGGTTGGTGAATGCCATCAGATGGTCTTCTGGGTTAGTAGTGCCGTCATAGGCGCCTACTAGTACATTTTTTACTTTGGCCGGCTGAGCGGCTTCAGTAATTTCCTTGGAGAAGGCCGATGGCTGTTCACCAAGTCTAAGCAACCATAGCTGCCAGTCCATAGGTTGGACGTTTTTTGCTGCAGGTCCACCAAATGGAGGTGGCTGCATAAAATACTGTTGTTGCGGCACAAATGGTAAGTTTGGTACCGCCTGGGCACTATGAAAGCCGGACTGACGGGAGGTGCCGCCTGACTGACTCTCATGGTACGACTGAGTATGCCTCATCGAGGCATTTCGCAAACTGTCTTGAAAATTTGAAGTAGAAGCCGACTCTGACAATCGGTCACTCTTCTTCTGCTCTAGCAGTAGCCGAGCATCTGTGAACGTTTGCTTTGACCCGTCCGCCTGAATATGACGAACCGGTTTCCTATTTCCCGTAGGATAACGGAATTTTGTGAAATCAAGAGCAAGTGGCTCCCGCTTCTTGGATTTAGGATGAGGAGTCGCCTCTCGCCCTTGAACTGGCTTCCTCTTCAGTGAAGTGGAAGGTTTTTTGGCCGACTGCTCTTTGACTGAAGCAGGCGGCTTTTTGTTGATCAACTCTTGAATCTATCCCTTGAAGTCCCTCATGAAGGTCATGAGTTCGTTCCTTGTGATGGGAGCAGACCCATCAGTCGGCTGTTGCCGAGCAGGCGGTGCGCCTGCTGGCTCGCTTCCTGTTTGAAGATGCTCCCGTTCCCTCCTTTCGGTATGACGGGTACGTCGGGCCCTTAGGGGCCCGTCTGGAGCTGTATGAGTTTCCACTTCAAATTCACTTTCGGTATCATGGTCCGACTGAACTTGAGGGTCGTCTAGGGGACGCCTCTCTTTAGGAGTCGGTACAGACTTGGATGCCATCTCTGAAGTACTCTCCCCACAGACGGCGCCAAATGTTTCGGGGTTTTCTGATGTCCTGCGGGAGAGTTACAATTCCGAGACTGGAACCGGACGCCTGTACCTGCAAAATAACGGAGACTCCTGAGAGCTCCGCCTCCAACGGTCAAGTTAGTACCTGATTAAGGAGTAATTAATACGGAAATTAAAGTAATAAGATCTCTCTAGGTGAGAGTGTTTAATGTTGGTAATCTGCGTCGTTAGCGAGATTAGCCGGTTATTAGTGTTCCGTAATGTTTCTGTTCTTCTCTTTATTTCTTGATTGCTTGACTGCTTAATTAATGAGGATTAATTAAGTATTTATAGCCTTGAGAAGCGTGCCACTCTCTAGGTTTAGGGTAAACCTAGGGCTGACCGGGCCTCTAGACAGGATTGGGCCTTGTTGGCCGGTTTTCCCATTTGGCATGGGTGGACACGTGGCGTGCCTCGATTGGTCCGTAGAGGACGTATCTGTGATTGACACGTAGCAGGCTCCTATTGGCCTTCGTGAAGGACACGTGGCGGAACCTGGTTGGTCCACTTGTCAGACGGTGATTGGTGGATAAAAATCCCCTAATCACTATTCTTAGCCAAGTCCTTTAATCCGTGTCAACTCGTATAACATAGGATTACAGATTTTTATTTTTATTTACTTATTTTTTTATACCCATGAGTCATAACTCTTCTAGAATTCTAGTCCTCTTCCTAATTTCTTGTGATCGATTTTTGTGCTAACCTTAACATGTGTTCTTTGTCTTTGATTGTTGTTGATATTATTTACGACTAAGGATTGCCAATGGACCGTTTTCACCTAGTAAATAGCATAAACATTAAAATTGGACAAAATTAATCAAGTTAGTTTGTCTTTTAGTCTTTTGTGCTATTTGGTCATTGGGTCTTTGTTATTCACAACGTCCTCATGTCTAGCCATATGATCATACCACGATTCTTATAGCATCACTTAATCACTCACAAGTCAAGCATATTCCACACACTTTCTTTATGTTCCGACTCGAGTCGTGCACCAGGTCGTTTATGATCGTATACTAGGGTCGTGCACCCTTTTTTCGTCATAATTAAAAAAATGTGTGGAGTTTTCTCACCTATTTTCAAATGACTTTTTTTTCCTATCTTGAGCAATGTGTCAAACAATTAAGTGTGGTTGTTTTATTTCACAACACTTGGTCAAGGAGCAGGGGTAGATTAGTACGGTTCGAGTCATTACTACATCAACCTCTTAGACCTAAGAGGCGTTTAAAGAGAACTTTTTCATCTCCACGTCACTCATCACCTTCAAACTACTTTCAGTTTGTCCCAATGGCCACGAAGGAAGATATTGAGAACATTAACAATTCCATTGAGACAATGTCTAACATGTTACAAGCACTCACTATTAGAGCCAACACAGTAGAGCAAAACAATGTTACTGCGGCTGCAATGGACAAGATCAAAGAGCAAATGAGCAAGATTTCTGAGGATTTCACCTATTTGTAATGACCTCCTACTCCTTTGGATGTGAAGGAAAGACTCCCTGAAAAGTTCTCCACTGCTAATATTCCAAAGTTCAAGCCTACTGACAATCCAATATTCCATTTGAAGGCGTTCTACAACCATGGATCTTAAGGGATTGGACGTAATACTCTTCCCTACGGTGTTCCCTCTCTCCTTAGAACATGCTTGTCAACAATGGTTTTATTCTCTAGATGCCAAACACATTGCAACTTGGAAAGATGTCACTGAAAGTTTCATGAATCGTTACAAGTGTAACATTAAAAGTAAAACTTCTGAACGTGAACTCTCCATTCTCAAACAGAAAGAGAATGAAGGCTTCAGTGCTTATCTGAACAGGTGGAGGGAAACATATGCACTTTTGGTAGATCCTCCCAAAGAAAAAGAGATGGTTCGCCTATTCATAAAAAAATTGACTCACAAGTATAAGCAACATTTCAAATTTCTTCCTTTGAACACTTTTAACGCTGTATATGACATTGGCATCAATATCGAGGATGATCTAATAAAGACTGTCGGTAGTAACAATAATAACCCTTGGAAAAACAAGAAGAACGACCATCCTTCTTCTTCGTCTTCTAAGCACGAAAATACTACCAACAATATAAGCCAAGTTGATCTCAATGAAGTGTTAGCGCTTGATGCTCCATTTCCCAAGAAGAAAAGAACTTACACTTCTTTAGGAATGACTTATGATGCGGCCTTTGATCGCCTTTATGGTCAAGGCTTGATCACACTTATTGGGCCATTTCCAGAGCTAAAACTTGAAGAAAGGAGCGCCAAATGGAATCCCAATGCCTATTGCAAGTACCATCAAGGAAGGGGCCACACTACGGAGCAATGTTGGAATTTGAAGGACGTCATTCATGACTTGGTGGATGCAAACAAACTTCATGTCCCTCCAGGCGGCAAGAAGAAATTAACACAAGGCGCACAACATATCCTTCGTGCAAGATTTCATGATTTCTTTTCTTTTTTTATGATTCATCTTCATTCCCCCATTCATGTCTAGCATAGGTTTTCCGTTTCAAATTTTTATATGTTTCATGTGTTTCGTTCACCTTTATTCCATTAATAAAATGAGCAATTTCCTTTACATCTTGATCATAAAAATTTTCATCCACTCATTCTAAAAAAAAAAATCAATTACCGAACTAAACACAAGGTACACCAATGACTTGAGGCACCTTTGCAACCTTGTCATTCCCTGTTAACCGTTCAATCACATTCCATTTCTTCATCAACCACTTTGAGCCTCGTCTAACGTTTGGCCTTCATTTCTTCAACCCACATTCACTTAACCCTAGGATTTGAAGATGTGTAATTGTATAACATTCAAAAAGCAAGTAAAAAAAAAAAAGAAGCACTAGAACAACAATAAACACAATGACTAAAGGCAAGTGTTCTAATGTCTTTGATATGAACACGTCTCAAATTGCGTCTCTCATTGAGTGCTTGGTACCGTGACTGAGAATCATGAATGGTAAGTGAGTGATGGACCGCATGATCTTAGATTGCCTACATTGATTCAAAAGAATAAAAAAAAAATTCAAAACAAAAAAAATGAAAATAAACTTGCAAAATTCAAAATTTTCAAATTCACAATTACACATCTTGGGGATTCTCTCGGGTATTGAGCCTTGTACCCTTTTATTTTATAAACCATCAACTTAACAATATGACAACCATTGAAAGGCCTCTTTGAGGTGTACATACACTTGTGCAAAGTTCGGCTAGAGCTACGCTCGGCCTGATTCCTAACGGATTACGTAGGCAACCTCACAACAAGGTGCGACCACATTCATATCCACGTTCATATTCACATTCATATGCTTGATCGAGTCAAAGAATATCCATTGCTTACCTCTACCCATTTAGAGCTAGACTTGGGGGCTTGAACCCACATCATTTAGCCTACTCAGCCTAAAGAGTCATCATATTTGGCTCTTCTCATTTATATTTCCATCACCATAATCCTTGCAGCCAGCCTTAGTATCACATTCACACACTTCACTCACACATCCATATCCATATCAATCATTCTTCCCTTTAATAGCCCTTTATCATGAAATCTTGTTTCAACACTGTGCATGCTTCATCATCTTTCAAAACAACATTCATTAAAAGAAACATTGTATACTTGCTTCGCTTACTGACCTGAGAAATGTTCATTGTTTCATGCATCGCATAATATGATGAGCAACATTTATATATCAATGATTTCTAATCATACAAAGCATATCATTCTTAGCTCCTTGACCTAAGAAACGTTCATTATGCTATAATCACGTTATCTATATATGTGCTTAGCTTCAAGACCTAAGTGACGTTAAAGATCATTTCTTTACACCATATATGATGCTTAGCTCCATGACCTAAGTTCATTCATCTATCGTGTCACATGATGTAATTGTCCTTAGCGTCTTGGCCTAAGAACATGCATAAACTATTTTCAAGACAAGAAATTTAATTCATGCAATTCATTTCGTCTTGCTCAACGAAGAAGTTCAAAACTCTTTTCCTTTCTCATAACTTTTTTTTTAGGGAAATTAAAAAAATATTTTTAAAATTTTCTCATCAAGGGAAGTTCGAAAATAAAACATTTTTTCACTTCTTTCTTTTTTGGGAGAAAGTCAGTACCCTTCACTCATCTCATGAGAAAAATGACGGAATTTTTGCTTTTGCATTTTCGATTGCTTATGTCTGTGCACACACACTTAAACTATACACATACAATCATAAGTCATACTCATGTCATGTCATGTCGTGTCAAGTCAAACTTGGTCAAGTCAGTTGGTCAAGTCAATCATAGTCTATACGAGTCCCTTGGCAAATTTTATTTTGAAGGTCTCAATTACAGCCCACGTCCGGGGACAAGCGAACCATCAACAACCCACGTTTGGGGACAAGCGGACCATCTACAACCCACATTCGGGGACAAGCGAACAATGTACAACCCACGTTCGGGGACAAGCGAACCATCTACAGCCCACGTACGGGGACAAGTAGACCATCTACAGCCCACGTCCAGGGACAAGCAGGCTATCTACAAGCGAACCAACTACAACCCACGTTCGGGGGCAAGCGAACCAACTACAACCCACGTTCGGGGATAATCAAACCACCATCATTTCATGGCGCAAGGTTCTCGATACACAGAGACTTGCAATTTCATCATCTGTCAACTTTCCTCAAGTATGGAAAGTATTATCGGTGGGTTTCTTCAAGCATAGAAAACCGCCAAATTCCTTTGTCGGCTTTCCTCAAGCATGGGAAGTATTATCGGTGGGTTTCTTCAAGCATAGAAAAACACCAAATTCATATGTCGACTTTCCTTAAGCATGGAAAGTATCATCCGGTAGGTTTCTTCAAGCTTAGAAAGCTACCAAATTCATCAGTCGACTTTCCTCAGGCATGGAAAGTATTTCAACAAAGCATCATTCGGTGGATACCTTCAAGCATAGGAAGCTACCAAACACATTTGTCACCGACACACTTGTGTTAGATAAGCATTCTATTCCTTTGCTCTTTTATCTGTGGAACTAACATTTTTCTGCAGGTATCGGCGTATACAGAGTGATTTAGGATTGCAAAACGTCTTAAATCATTCTCCGTCCCTATCGACTATTTTGACTATCGTTTCTGAAACTAACGTTTCTACAAACTCAGTCAAAGTGGGGGCTTCTGTAGACACCTAAAAATGTCTCCCAAAAACCCGATGAAGAACAACCTTTCACCGCCATTATTGGTTGGGTTGAGTATTTAATCTTTGAGTGATTAAATCCATAATTCCATCCCATTTCCCCAAACCATAACTTATTTTCTTCTTTTCGTGCCTTTAAACCCAAAATAATTCAATTCGTGTCCTATAAAATCATTCATTTCGTGTCCTTCTTAAAAAAATGTTTAGTCCAGTTTGTTTTGGTCCATTATCTGGGTTCAATTATTGAATATTTGGATGGGGCTTTAAAATATCTTTCCAAAGATATATTATAAGTTTAAATCCGAGTTATAACGAATAAGTTATGGCCAAAATATTAAATTGAGCCTAAACCGAACCTAAGCCCTGGCCACCTTACCTATGACCCAATGATCATGTGGAGGGTCCAAATTATTTAATCCCATTCCATAACCAATTAGGATTAATTAGAAGCTTCTATAAGTTTCTAAAATATCTTAATTATCCTTTTTGAAAAGATAAGATTAAAGAGTTTAAAATTGAATAAAATTTTTCTTTTTGAAAATCCTATTTCTATCTGAATTGAAAGACGTTCAAAGATAGTCAGATATGATTTTTGTGACCCATATTTTTTATCCAAATTTTAAACGGTTGGATAGCCCTTGAAATTATATTTCCAATGATATATTATAATATCAATTCCGAGCTATAACGGAAAAAATATGAATAAAATATCAAACTCTATCCAAAACTGACACTGTCTCACTATTTCGGCCATGTCTTTTATTCTACAAAATATTTTAATCTTATTATAATTTTTTTAGAAAGTATACTTGTAGAGATTTCCAACAATATCTAATTTATCTTATTCCGATTTCTGGATCAAAAAATATGATAAAAACAAAAATCGCAAAAAAATGCTGTTTATCGCAAGAGTTTTATCCGATTCGAATTCTTATCTTTTCTTGACCCTCTTTTTTACATATAAATAGAGTTCATATCTCACCTTTTTGGAATCATCAATAAGATTGATCATCAAATAATTATCTTCTCCCTCTTTTCCCTAAACATTAGCCTCCTTATTCTTCCATAATTCTTCCCTTAAGCACTCCAAGGAGTCCATACAATACCCAAAGTTCTATACTTAAACCAAGGCGTAAAAGGTATAATTGACTGAGGGTTTGGACTAAATAAACTCTACTTTTTATTTAATTTAATTGTTTCAATTTGATTTATATTTTTTATTGAAGTTACTAACAATTTATTCATGATGTAGCAATTTAAAAGAACGTGCAGAATGTGAATAATTAATTAATTTAATTACTTATTTTATTTTTTGTTGCTAGTATCATGATTAGGTTAATAATTTATATTTGATTTGACCAACAATTTTTTGTTAAATTGCCTCCAATATTAATGCTTATTTTTTTTATATTTATTGATCACTATATTGCATGTTTAAAGGGAATATGTAACTGAAAATCACGCCTAATAAGATAATTTGGACAACCGGTTTAGGTTTCTTTTTAATCTTGTTGTTAATTAAAGTGATCACAAATTTTATAGAATTATATGTTGCATTAATATTAAACCAATTTAGCTTAATAATAGTTTGGAGAAAATTGAATCTCTGTTTGTATGCCTTTGAGATCGCAAGAATGTTTTTCACTATAATAATCGAGTAGAGGCCAATACGGGCGAATGTGACTCCATGAGTCACTTTGTACCATCATCCCCGATCCTTCTTCGTGGTTCCGAACCATATGGAGTTAGTAATCTCATGGATTATAAATGGGGTGTAACCTTCACGGGTCAATCGTTGTTGCCTATTGTTGTTCCTTTATCCTGGTTGCCTTTTATGATTCGTGAACGGGTTACAAGTTCCTTAAAAACTTGTTGGCGGCTCCCTACTTTCCTTGTCCCTAATCGTATTATGTCAATTCCCTCTTCATATGAGTTCTAAGCATATTCACACATGCTTTAACGTAGGCGCACATCAAACGATGCCTACAGTCACCTAAAAGAACAAACGCCTTTGTCCTCTTCAATGTGCATAATATTGAGTCATACAAACATTACTCAAAGTTACAAACCAATACTCAAATTCATTGGCATATCAAGAACTAACACACAATTCCTAACAAAATCAACTAGTTAAGCACTATATTCACAAGTAGTTGCACAAAATTGACGCATGTTAAGGCAATCAAATATCAAATCATGGTTAACCTATCCACAATGCTCATCATCATATACCAAGTATCAAAACAATTTTCAATTATGGGGCACAGGGAAGCATGATTTACAATTCCTTGGAGTTATTTTTGTATTTTTTTTATTTTTCAATTCTTTGTATTTTTTAATTATTTTTTTCAAAGCAATAAAACTACACTAGAAAAAAATTAAATCTATACTAAAACACACCAAAATAAGAGAAAGAGAAGAAGAAATATACCAAAATTCAAAAATCTCCCCAAGCCAAGATCAGAAAATGTACTCATTGGCTTGGAAACTAGCCCACATGGCTAATCATCCGCCTCATCATCCATGAAGCCAAATCTACCGCCGCTACCACCTGCACCACCAGAAGAACTACCACCAAAATAATTAGGGTTATAAGTTCCCCCTGTAGGCCCCCCAAAAGGAATGTACTGGCCATATCCATGAAAGGCTGAGTAGTCTGTGTAAATACCACGGGAGGTGGGATTGACGTATCCCTGGGGTGGTGCCTGAAACCAGTCAGGTTAGAGAGCATCGTCGGGAATGGCACCCGACGAGCATAATCATCAAACATAGGGTATAAAGTCTTACCCTGGTTCCTCTCAATGTAGCCCAAACGTTGGTCTATAAAACCAACCATCTGTCTAATCTTCCATAGTTCCCCTCAATACGGCCTAAGGCCTGCCCTATGCTCTAGAGATCCCATACGGTCTCTGCGTCTTGCCTAGGGGGAGATGGAGGCATAAGAGGTGGAGAAGGTGCTACCATAGGCTTAGGCTGGGGTGGAGGTGGTGGAGGTGCTCGCCCCTGGGCATGGGAAATTAAAACAACATATGTATAAGAATCTTTCCCAGGTGTAAAGGCGGTCAAATCGGGGTTAGGCAATGGTTTCTCCGTTCCAACCCTAACACACCAATAGGGAATTTGGCTATCCATCCGTACCCAACCCAAGTCTTGTAGATTCCTAGTGGTAATGTAGGTATCCCCCCACAGTTAGTGAGACCTTGGGCCCTAGTCTCACTAAAACAGGCCTTCTTTACCGCTATCCTAGTAACTAGGCCTCCTAACCGAATAGGGGTACTAGATATGGTACTAGTCGTGGCATGTCTACTCAAATAGTGGATGATGTACCTACCCATATTTAATTTACCATAATTAAACACATAATGTCCAATAACAACTAGCTCGTTAGTTTGTGCATTGTGTGGCTCATTCCTACCTATAAAACAAACACCCAAAAATCTTTGCCAAATTTTAGGAACAGGGTGATGAATAGGTCGGGTACTAGAATGTTGAGCGTTTGGGGCTGGTAAACCGGTTAAAACATGATAAATTTCTTCCATTTTACATTGTTAATTCCAATGGTAGGGCAGTTCGGATTCCAAATCAAATAATTTACAAATTCAACATAAGTTAAACTAATTTTCTTATTGTTCAACCTAAAATGAAAATTTGGCCTATTTTTTCTATTTACAACATTCAAAGAGGAAAGAAATTCACAAGTCAATTCACGATATGTAGGATAATGCATATCAACAAATTTTCTCATTCTTATATTGTTCATGAATCTCCTAACATAATCAAACAATCCTAAGGACTTAAGAGTAAGGCGGTGTAACTCCGAGAAGGGATTACCTCATGCTCATATAGTTTTTGTTCCAGGTGTGGAGCTAAGGGTTCTATTGGGTGAGCTGGGTCCTGTCGATAACCTACACAAGGCAACACACGTAAACTGCACTCGGGAATAGCTCGAGGAACCCCCTCCGATGCTTAAGTTAGAGAGTGTTTAGAGAGAGAAAGTGTACTTAGAGAGATGTAGAGAGTGTAATAACTTGTGTGTCTAACCTCCATTCCGTTTTACTTTGCCCTCTATTTATAGGTGTACGATATCCTTCGTGGAGATTTCAGCATGGTCAGCTCTGCGAGCTGACTCCTTCGGGCTGGTGAGCCCTTCATAGTTGGTCTCTCGGCAATGAGTGCACACCCCAAGGAGCTGGGCGATAGTTCAGCGAGAGCTATCCTATACAACTAGCCTCTTAACAGGTGGTATGAGGTCACTCATGCCGACTTTTCTTTTCATGGCATAGCCTTCTAATCTTAATCCCAGCTGGAAGGAATAGCTCAGTAGAAGCTATCCCCTACAACTATCCCCTCGAGAGGTGGTATGAGGCAATTCATGCCAGCTAATCTGAGTGTTTAGCCTTATCGGCCATGTCTCAACGGGTCGTCTAGCCAAGTTACCCTACACACTCTTAGCCCCTCCAATCTCTGGATTGGGGACACAATCCAGAGACTTGAGTGGTCAGGTTGGAATCTTGGAGAGGACTCTATAGAAGTACTGAGTGTTAAAGGTGGCTTTGTTTTTGCCTGCTAGGCGGACACTAGTTCGCCACTTGCTAAATCTACAGGGGGAAATTTTGATCACTCCCGCTAATGTCTGAGAAATAACGATTTTGCGGAGAGGAATTTTGATCACTCCCGTTGAAGTCTGAGAAATGACGATCATGCTGAGAGGATTTTCAATCACTCCCGTTGAAGTATGAAAAATGACGATCATGCTGAGAGGAATTTCGATCACTCCCGCTGAAGTCTGAGAAATGATGATCATGCTGAGAGGATTTTCGATCACTCCCGCTGAAGTCTGAGAAATGACGATCTTGCGGAAAGGATTTTTTATCACTCCCGCTGAAGTCTGAGAAATGACGATCTTGCGGAGAGGATTTTCGATCACTCCCGCTGAAGTCTAAGAAACATGATGAGAGGGATTTCGATCACTTTCACTGAAGTCTGCTTTTGTTTTTTAATTAAATTTTATTTTATTTTTATTTTTTTTTAGGTGGGAATAGCATTTGTATGAATGGGACACGTGTCGATCATCCAATCATACAGTTTTGATTTTATTGAAGTGGCATGGCGATTTGGTTTTACTTCATGCTCAACCGCCCATTAATTCCATATTAATTTCACTGTCCCCCACTTCTTTTTACCTTATTTATTATTTCATCTTCCTCTCTTTTCTACTTTAATTTCAAAGATTTCGCTCTTCGTTTTCTTCTTCAGACGTTTGTGTTCTTCCATTGTTGTGGAACGTATCTGCTTTCTTCGCCTTTGTTTTTGCTTCAATTTTCTACCATCCTCGTTTTTCTCTTCTTTGCTCTTACTTCCTTACTAATTTGCTTTTTCTTTTGTCTTTCTTAACTGCAGTTTTGAACTTTGTTCTATTCAAGTTCTTGCATTCGTCATTGTTGTTGTACTCTGTTGCTTCTGCTACTTTTCTCTTAAAGGTACTTACTTTGTACCTTTTTGTTGTATGTATTTTCCCAATTTAGCTTCTTTTTGAGTTTTTCTTCCCAAGATTGTATCTTTTGATTTGCCATAATTGTCATTGTCTAATTTCCCCCCCCCCTTTTTGTTGTTGTAATTGCGTTCTTGATTCTTTCTCTTTCTTCCTTTATTGTTCTTGTCTCCTAAACTGGTCTTTGATTTTCGGTGCCCCATTGCTTTTTTCTTCTCTTTGTGGGCTTTTTTTCTTTGTAGATTTCATAATGTCCGAGGCTTCTGATAGTCAGAACATTAGTGAGCCTCAAGTGGCCACTGAATCGGATTCTCCTACACGATCATCTCCTTCAGGTGAGCGCCCTACGCACACTCCTCCTGTTTCTCATTCTTCTTCCCCCACTCCTATACAAATGTTATGCCTTTTGACTTTCCCCCTGCTGCGAGTGGGACGGGTATTGTTGCGACTCCTACTGCTGCATCCGAGTCAGGTAGTAGTCGTCCCGCTGAGGGTAGTGCCTTTCGCCCTTTTCAGCGCAAGCCTCGCTTGATTTCTTTGATCCCTATTGTGAGCGGGTGCTTGTTAAGGATGGGATTACTTTGTCCCACCTCACCCGTTTAAGGCTGCGCGCAATGCGCCATAAGATGTTAGCTGATGCCGTTAAGGCTAATCCCCCTTATGTGTCTCCTGTTAGCCCCATTCCCCACGTTCAGCCCCTAAATAGTTTTACTAGGCTTGATGACATGGATGATATGAATTGGTTTGACCATTATATAGTGCGGGGTGGCAGTGTTGAGACTTCATCACCCTCTCCCTCTCTAGTTGTCCAATCGGGCAGGATGACTGAGTCCCCAGGTGATTGCTCTCTTTTCGATTGCCAACCCACTTATGTTGTGGAGCCTGTAGAGGAAGACAAGACTGACAAGTGCTATGGGCCTAAGAACTGCGTCCTAGATTCTAGCTGGCGCAAGGACGCCAAAAGGTTGAACCTTGCTTCTATTGGGCAGAAGTATTACGGTTTTTGTGAGGGCTATGAGTTGGTCTTGCCTGCTAATGGTGCAAATCTATCTGCTCCCCCTGATGGGCATATTGTCGTGTTTACGTCTCAGTTGGATTTGGGTCTTAGGTTTCTCCTTGACCCTACTTTGGAGAAGGTGTTCCGTGCCTTCAATATTTGCATATCCTTGCTACATCCAGTTTCTCTTCATACTTTGATTTGCCTTTTATGGTTCCTGTGGTTTCGGAGGTACACTAAATCCCTACACCTGTTCAAGTCCTTAATGAGCCTAAAGAGGTCTGCTTCTAGGACTGAGTCTGGGTGGTAATACGTTGCTCCCAAGGAGGGCAGGGTTATGTCTTACCCAAAGCTTGGTCGCTTCAAGGATTGGACTAGCAAGTTTTTCCGGGTGAAGGTGCCCTCTACTTTTGCTGCACCGCGCAATTTCATGGAGATTCGTACTAAAATGGATGGGGTTACTATTCCCCCCTCCGAGTCCGTCCGTGAGACGGAAGCCTTCGACGCTCTACATGGAGCAGGGATTGGTGACTCGAAGTTTCCCAAGATCTGGCTGCCCAACTCTATATACATTGTGGGCAACGAGCAGCTCTCTGCCATTCGTTTGTGTTATATGCATGAGGCTGTTAAGTTTTTGGCCTTCTTTTATTTCCTTTCTTCTTTTTCCTTCTTTGCCTTGGTCCTTATGTTATTTTATTTTCTTATTTTTCCCTTTTCAGGTTATGACAAGTTGGACAAGCGCATCCTTGGACTTGTTGAAAATTTGAGGGACCCTTTGACTGCTACTCCTGACAATCCCCCTGAGCTCTTTGACACGCTAGAGGTGTATGCTGGCTCCCTAAAGAGTGAGGTAAGTTTGGCTCCGGATGAGCTACGGGCTATTTTTGGCACCATGACGGTTGCTGACCGTGCAGGGTCCAACCGTGCTGAAGTTGAGCCTTCATCCTCCACTGTTTAGAGTAGACACGACACTCGGCCTGCCCCTCGAAGAGGGGCTTCAGAATATGAGGCGTGAGTGGTGCATGGTGCTTCTCCTGAGAAGCAGCATGTTGCGGCTTCCGGCCAGGTGGCACCTCAGACCTCTGTTTCCAAAAGACAACGTGATCAAGCTTCTAATGATCCAAAGAATACCGCTGACGATTTTGCGGATATTGTTCTCAAGTTTCCCTCTAATGAGGTTGAGACTACTACTGCGGGTGTAAAGCCCACTTCTTCTACTGAGCATGTTCTGCTCTTTTCTTCTGATATTGATAATGCTACTACTGCAAAGGACATTGTAGGTCCTTTTGTTGAAGCCGCTGATTTCCAGCTCCTTGATGAAACTATCATGGAGCTTCCAAAGTTTCAACCACGCCTTTCTAGACTTAGAGGGCGGCTCTAAAGTGCCTCCAGAGCTGGGCACGCTCAGGCAGGGGGTACTTACAAGCAGGATCAGCCGATTATTGACTTGGAGGATGATCCTGTGACCTCTGCCCCTGCCGAGGATGAGCCTGTTACGAAGAAGGCTCGCACCTCCTCCGGCCTTGATCCCTTTGCTTCTCATTTGCTAACACTGGGTTTCCTGGTGGGAATGCTGACAGGGGGGTTGATACTCAGTACTCAAATGAACTTAATCATTACGTTCACCAATTTCTGAGTGATGCTTTTGAGAACCCGCTGTCTCGTACCTCAATCTCTGCTAGGGGTACATTTCTCCCTACTAGGCCCATTAAATTTTCTGAGGTCCCCATTGATATCCATCTTTGCCCCATACTGTGTCCTGTTGGAGCTGAGAATGCTCCCTTTCGACCTGGGATGAATGTGAGAGATGATGAATCCTTGTTCGTGGACGACCCCCCCAGAAGGGCTTCTACGCGCAGCTCAGTCGGTCTTCCTGCTGCTACGGCTTATCATGACTTGCAGAAGGTTAGTTCTTGCTTTTAGCTTTCTCTTCTCTGATTCTGGTTTTTCTTCCTTCTTTTGCTTATTATTTTATTTTTTTAATTGATTCTTATTTTGGCTTACCCTTTTCTTTCTTTGCCTTTTCTGAAGCTAGTCAGGTCTGTTGGAGATTTGTCCAATGTCCTGCTTTCAGTGGAGAAGGAGTATCAGAATCAAGGCTTGATTCTTTCTTAGAAGGATTTGGAGGTTCAGTAGGCTCGTGCTGAGAAGGATGCTACTATCAGTGAGGTGACTCCTCTAAGGGAGAGGGCGAACGCCCTACAACTTCAGTTGGGAGAATTTCAGCTCACCCAGACCAAGCTGGCGAGCTACGAGGAGCAGCTATTAGCCTCTCAGGCCAGGGTTCAGGCATTGGAAGCAAAGATTGCTGATCTGCGGGCCGGGCATGTGACCGATCTGGAAACTGCTAGGAAGGAGGCGCTTAATACCTTCGCGCTCTCCCCTGCTTTTGCTAAGTTATTGGCTGATCGTCATGACGGTGGCTGGGAGGCTACAGCCCGCTATGTGAGCAGCTTGTATGGTGAATGTGCGGAGCAGCAAGCGCGCTTTAACACCTTCTGGGCTAAGGTAGAGCCTACTGGGGAGGCTGACTTATTTGAGTTGCCTGCTAACCATCCCCGTGCTGCTCACTGCAAGGTACCTGACCACGATGTGCTGAACTTAGAGGTTTTCCTCTGGCCTGACATTGATGCGGCTATTGGGGTGGATTCCTTGGCTGGTGGGCAATAAAGGTTATGGCGGCTGTCACCTTCCTACTTCAGTGGTTCTTCTGAGTTTCCTTCACCCAGATCTGTAGTGACTAGGTAGCTTTTGTGGCTGTCTTTGGGGTGTATAGCCGCCAAAGATTATATTTTCATGCGTCCTTTCAGAATACTTTATCTTTTGCTGCTGGGCCTGTCCAGCGTGACCTGGATTTATGTTTCTCTGACTTAATTTGCTGAGTGTTTCCTTGTCCTAGTTGACGAGGGCTCAGTTTTGCATACATTGTAACTAACTTGCTTGATGTTTACTCTGCCCTGGTGGGCAGGGGTTCAGCTTTGTAGCTATTACAACTTTCCTTGCTGAATGTTTACTCTGCCCTGGTGGGCAGAGGTTCAGCCTTGTGTTGTATGTATTTGGTGATTTTTCTACTATTTTACCTGTTGATTATTTTATAGCATGCGTGCTTGTGTGGACCTGCTGTTGGGCCAAGGTGTAGTAGTACCTAGACCTTAGCACATCAGCCTCTTTTTTGCGTTTAGCAAAGCCTCGTAGGTTGGTCCTCCTATTTTCCTGATTTGGCTGCCAAGGGCTCTCTTGCTTTCTTGTTCTCTACTGTGTTTAGAAGGAACTTCGATGCGTTTTACTCTTCCTGCCCTGTTTGCATTGGATGCTTGGGCATTGTATACTCTACTTAATTTTTGTAGAGACTTGTTTGCATGTTGATTAGTTTATTCGATTGTTGCCTGCCTGGGCATTATCTAGTCTACTCTGCTAAGACTTACTTGTGTCAATCAGCTTTTTGGCTGCTCAATATCTGTCATTCAGCTTGTTTTGCTGTGACATGTTTATGTCGTTCAGCTTGTTTATGCTGCGACTTGTTATTTTGTGCCTCTTACTTCTCTTCGTAAGGGCTTATTATATATCTATCTCCTCCTCATCTCCACCACAAAGAGGTGAGCAGGATGGGACTAAGAGAACCTTAGTGTTCCCGCACAACTCATCTTCTTCGTTCTCACTGCCCTTTCCTACTCAAGTTGAATGTGCCAGGCCTCCCCCTCAGGCGTCCCCGAGGTGGTGCCCTATTTTACTTTAAGCATGTAAGGTGAGATTTTAGGGAGGGATAGTTTTTTTTTTTTTTTTGCCATTTAACGCTGTTTTGCTGCTTCATGCTAGGGTGCTTTCTGCCCTCAGCACTTGCATGCTTAATTTCTCTCTTTTTTTTTTTTTTTTTACTTCTGCATGTTAGTATATGATGCTAAAGCATGGTATATCTAAACAAGTGTATACAGTATACTGCTCACGTAGAGGCTTGTATTTCATTGAATTAAAATGGCTCAAATGCCTTAGTTGACATAACATGAACTGTACTATACTGAGTTCTTTGCAAAATTAAAACAATTATCCCTATTTCTACTTAATTTCTCGCATTTTTAAACAAAATATTTCCTTAACACATCAGCATTGAAACTATTCCTTAAGACCTAACCTTCTTGATCTGCAAAGAGGAATGCACCAAGTCCTACCTGCTCATGAATGATGAAGGGGCCTTCCCAATTGGATGACAGCTTTCCATGCTTGTTTCCTCTTCCTACTGCTGTTGTCCTTCTGAGGACCAAATCTCTAGGTAGGATTTTCTTGTGCTTGACCCTTTTGTTGAAAGCCTTGGAGATCTTGCTGTTTTGGGTTGCCAGCTTGAGGGCTGCTTGTAGCCTTACTTCCGGCAGGAAGTCTAGCTCTTCCAACATGCACTTTTCATTCCCTTATGCTTTGTAGTGTTGTAACCTCAAGCTGGGGATTTGAACTTCCACTGGGACAACTGCATCGGCCCCGTAGGCTAGAGTGAAAGGGCCTTTACCAGTGGACTCTTTTTCAGTGGTTCTGTTTGCCCATAACACCTCTAGGACTAGGTTAGCCCATAGGCCCTTGTGCTCCTCCAGCTTTCTCTGTAGGGCTGTTAAGATCAGCTTCTTTGCTGTTTTAGCCTGACCGTTGCTCTGCGAGTGGCAGATTGAGGCACTTCCATACTTAGTGCCCATGTCCTCCAGACAATCCTTGATTGTGTCGTAGTCAAATTGGCATCCGTGATCAAAGACTATGCACTGTGGCATCCCAAACCTTGTGATGATGTTCTTCCATATGAACGTCCTCACTTGGGTTGCCTTTATGTACTTGGTGTGTTTGGACTCTATCCACTTAGTAAAATAGTCCACCGCCTCTATGAGTTACTTTCTGCCCGCTGACCCAGTGGTGAACGATCTAAATATGTCCATTCCCCACCGAGCGAACGAAATCGGGCTGAAAATTGGGGTCGGATCATTTGCCGGCTCGTTTATGACTGGAGAGCACTTTTGATACTTGTCGCACTTTTTCACATATGCTAGCGCGTCTTGAGCCAGAGTTGGCCAATATGCACCCATTCTGAGAACTTCTATTCCCAATGCTTTTCCACCAATGTGGTTGGCACATATTCCTGAGTGTGCTTCTTCCATTATATTCTCATGTTGCCACTCTGGGATACACCTTAGCAGTGGCTTTGAGAAACTTTTCTTGTTGAGTTCTCCGTTCATCACCACGTACCAGTTGGCATCTTTTTTCACTTTCTTAGCATGTACTTCATCGTCAGGCAGCGAGCCATGAACTTTGTATTCTAGTATATTTGTGAATCATGCCCGTTGTTGTCTAATGTAGTTCACCTGCTCTTTCTCAGCTATGCTGCTTTCCTCCAGGACTTCCACCATCAATGTCCTTGTGAGGCTCTGCAGGGTGGAGCTAGGTAACTTGGATAATGTGTCGGCCTGTGAATTTCCTACTCTAGGGACCAAGTCTATCTGGAAGTGGACTAGCTGAGCGGCCAGCTCCTTCACCTTGGTCACATACTTCAACAATGTGGACTCCCTAATCTCATACGCCCCCCTCAGCTGACTGGCGACAAGCTGGGAGTTAGTCTGCAGATGGACTTTCCTGGCTCCGGCTGCTATACTCATACGTAGGCCTGCCAGAGCTGCCTCGTACTCTGCCTCGTTGTTTGATGCCTTGAATTTAAATTTTTATGGCATACTCGAATACATTTCCCTCTGGGGATGTAATTATAATCCCTGCTCCGCTCCCTGTTTGGGCTGATGATCCATCTACCTCCACCTTCCACCTTCCAGATACCAATATCATCTTCCTTCTCCTCGTACGAGGCTTCCACAATGAAGTCTGATAAGGCCGCTCAATGAGGTTTACGCTTTGATAGCTGCTCTTGGGTTGACCTCAAATTCATACTCGGAGAGCTCAATAGCCCACTTCAGGAGTCTGCCTGACGCGTCCGTTTTCTGTAACGCTTTCTCCAACAAGTGATTTGTGAGGATTTGAATTATGTGCGCGTCAAAATATGGCTTCAGTTTCCTTGATGTTGTTACCACTGCAAAGGCCAACTTCTCCACCAATGGGTACCTTTGCTCTGCCTCGGTTAGCACGTGGCTTACAAAATATATTGGCCTTTGCTGCTTTTGTCTTTCCACCAGGCGAACGGCTGCGATTGTCTGAATTGACGCAGAAATGTATAATTGTAATTTTTCCTTCAACTCCGGGCTGATCATTGTTGGGAGCTTAGTCAGATGCTCCTTAATACCCTCAAAAGCTGGGAGCTTAGTCAGATGCTCCTTAATACCCTCAAAAGCTTCCTTTTCTGCGGCTCCCCACTTAAATTTCCTGTTCCCTTTCAACAGCTGGTAGAACAGCAAAGCTTTGTCGGCTGACTTGCTGATGAACCTGGTCATCGCGGTCATTCTGCATGTCAATCGCATGATGTCTTTGATGCATTTAGGCTCAAATAGGCTTAGGAGTGCCTCAACCTTCTCCGAATTTGCTTCTATTCCCCTCTCACTGATCAGGAAGCCTAAGAATTTTCCTGAGCTCACCCCGAAGACACATTTTCGGGTTGAGTTTGATGTTATATTTTCTCAGGGTGGAAAATGTTTCTTCCAAATCCATGATATGCCCTACTTGTGTGACGCTCTTGACGATTGAGTCGTCCACGTACACCTCAAAATTTCTACCCTTTTGGTGCATGAACACTCTGTCCATTGTCTTCTAAAACGTCGCTCAAGCATTCTTCAACCTGAAGGGCATAGCTATGTAATTGTACACTCCCCCTTCGGTGATGAATGTGGTTTTTTGTCTGTTCGGGTTGTGCAAGCTGATCTGATGGTACCCTGAGAAGGCATCCATGAACCTCAGCAGAGCATGCCCACTAGTTGAATCTACAAGCTGATCAATTCGTGGCAGCGGGTAGTAGTCTTTCGGGCAGGCTTTGTTGAGGTCGGTGAAATCAACACACATCCTCCACTGGACATTTTCCTTCTTCACCATGACCACGTTGGCTAACCATTCTGGATAATTACAAGGCTCAATGACCACGTTGGCTAACCAATTGCTGGGATGACGATTCCTATTAACCATCCTTGGGGGTCTCTACCACTTATCCTCGGCTTTGTTCATGCTGAAGAAGTGAGACCTCGAGTGGGTATATTGGTCGAACCTTCCAGGTCTTCCTCCTCTCTTCGGATCTAAATTTCTCACCCTTAAAGCTTTATCCTCCTCTCTGCGGCTTTGTTCAACTCTGCTTGGCTGGTCAACCCTGGCTGCGTTTTATGTCCGGGTGCAGTGGCGGATCCAGGATTTTCGAGATAGTGTGTCACCATCAATTATTGATCATTTGTGAAAGTACAATTTTTCACATCCCATCATCGTCCACCGACCGCATAAAATATCAAAATATAGTCAAAGCTTGAATAATGAACAAAAAAAATACATAAAAAGTTCATTTCATAAAGTAATTCAAATTCATATTACAACTAAAAAAGTACTAATTTTATTACAATTGCTCTCGACGAGTTTTCATATTTTGATAACGATGTACAATATCATCCATGCTAACATTGTAAAACAAATCTCTTTCTAGATGAGTAATCAAACAATCATTCAACATTTGATCTCCCATGCTATTACGCAATTTATCTTTTACTTGCGTCATTCCAGAAAATACTCTTTCTACACTTGCCGTTGCAACGGGAATAATCAACACTAACTTCAAAAGTAAGTAGACTCGATCATGAGTTTCAAACATTCCCGTCTCAACAAGTTTCGTAGAAAGTTCACTTAGACTTTTCAAATTCCAAAATCTCTCATCATTTCGAACATCAACAATGAAATTTTCAAGTGAATGTTCAAAAAATAATAACTCAGAGCTTGAAAATTCATCGGGATAAAATTTGGCAAGTTGAACTAACTTTCTTTTGTCAAAAGAATGAAACCGATTTGCAGGATTAAAGCAAGACATACACACAAGTAATTCCTTACTTACCTCGGGAAATCGATTTTCAAGTTCTTGTAATTGAAGATCAATGACACTTAGGAAGACTTCAACTCTAAAATTATGAATATTAGTCACATGTGGACCTTTACCTCTATACATTCTTCTCCCAGGAACAATATACTGCCCCTCCATGTTTGGAACCTCAATGTCATATTTAGCCATAAAAGAAGTGACTTTTTCCATATGTGAATCCCATCCTTCATCTCTTAACTTTTGCAAATTAGTCTTGGTTACATCAACCATGACCATTGCATTGACAATATCTTGATCATGTTTTTGCAATGCCACATTCAACGCATTTGTAATTCAAAATATATCAACCATCAAGTGTGCCACAAACACAAAATCAAATGACATCAACAAGTGTGTAATAGATTGTGCTTTATTCGAATCAAGTGTATCAGATACTTTTGCAATGGAATCAAGTGACAAAAGTATTGAAGGATATAAATCAAGCACATTCAAAATGGTTTTAAAATGAGATCCCCAACGAGTATCACAAGGTCTACATAAGCCACGTTCTTGATTTAAACCAGTTCCCAATTCAATTTCACCCAAGGACAATGCTTCTACAACCCCTTGACGTTGTTTTTCTTGAAGAAATTGTCTCCTCTTAGGTGAACCTCCCACAAAGTTCAAGAGAGGTGTAAGTACATCAATAAAAAGCCAACCACAATCTGAGTTTTTCTTAGCAAGAGCAACTTGTGTCAATTGAAGTTGGTGAGCAAAGCAATGAACAAAGTATGCTTGAGAACATTCATTCAAAATTAGAGTTTTAAGGCCATTGATTGAACCTTGCATATTACTTGCCCCATCATAACCCTGACCTCGAACTTGAGAGAAAGCTCAAGAGTGTTCCATGAGTAATGACTCAATAGCAGCTTTTAGAGTCAAAGAACTAGTATTAGGAACATGCACAATACCAAGAAAACGCTCACACACTTCCCCCTTTTTCGTTAACCTTTCTTTTATAACATTTCTATTAATCCAACTATCACAAAAATAGCATATAATCAAAAACAGAATCAATGAACATTGTAAGAAATTTCATACAAACAACTACCACCCATTTTCGTTAACCTTTCTTTTATAAAGTCAAATTATTATTAATCCATCATACTCTCTAATTACTTTTTCTCTACCAACAAATCAACATCAACAAGTTATAAAACATGACTAAATCAACTAGTGTAAAGGGTTTGTCAAAGGTAAAGTTGGCCTCTTTGAGTCTTTGATAACCAATTTTGCCCAATTTCACAGCCACCCCCTCCCCTTGACCCCTTCCCTGCACCACCACCGAAACCAGTAAGGCAGACAGTGAGACAGGAAGTAAGCCAGTATACCACCATAATTCCCTAAAATAGCACAATTTACACAAATACACAATAGTTATAGGCTTATAGAACTACAATTAAATACACGGTTAACAAAAATAAATATACAAATACAAGTACGATTAACCCCCAGTTCAATTTCTACTTCCATTAACAAAAAATTCGTACACCATTTGTCAAATTGTCAAGAGTAAAGAGTTTAAGATCTAACCTGGCTGTAGGCAGTAGGCTGCTTCAATGAAGGAGCGAAGCTCAGCGTGAGGCGTGACTCAGAGCCTCTGAAAGAGTGAAAGTATGAAGCCCCTTCAATGGAGAATTTCGACCCTGCAATTATCAACTCATTTATCAACCCACAATTATCAAAATTCGAATGATTGACTCAATTATCAACCCACAATTACCAAAATTTGAAGAACCCAAAATAATTACAGAAAAAGAACTTAAACAAGATCTAACCTTTGACTCCTTTGAGATTGATTCGGTGGAGAAGAAAAAGCTCAAACGCCCCTTCAATGGAGTTTTTGCGAGTAGCCGACTAGCCGAGTATGCTTGAATGCTTGAAGCTTCAATTCTTCAATGGAGCCATGGAGGAGAGAGTAGAGAGAGAGAGAGAGAGGGGATTAGGGGAAGCGTGGCTGTGTTGTAAGGGAATTAGGGGTTCTGGGTCTTTGGCCTTTGGGAGTGGAAAGATGCGTGAGTGAGTGTAATTTTTTTTTTTTTTCAAAATTAATAGTGTGTCACGGGACCCACTATGACACTAAGTGGGTCTGCCCCTGTCCGGGTGATCTCTGCCCGCTTAATTGGGTCACAGGGCGCCTTCCTGCTCAGCATTGCTCTGTCATTTTCGTCTGCCTTGATGAACTTGTGCGCTTTACCTAGCGTTTCAGTTAGCGTTCGAAGGCTCTTACGCCTCATATACGCTCTGAATGGTGAGCCTGGTAGAAAATCGCTCTACATTGCCAGCAACGCTACCTCCTGGCTCATATTCGGGATGGTTGTTGCCTCCTTACTGAATCTGGTGATAAACTCCCTCAGGGGCTCATCCTTCCCCTAAACTAGTGACATCAGCTCAGTTGTCATCTTAGTTCGATCTACCAAGGTTATAAAATGCTCCATGAACATCCTTTTAAGCTAATTATAAGTATACAGAACCTTTTAGAATGGCTCCATGCTACACCGTAGCCAGCCCCTTTAGGGTTGGTTGGAATGCTTTGCACCAAACTGAATCTGTCATGGTATAAAGCACCATGTGATTCTCAACAGCTGATATATGGCTCTTAGGCGTTGTGGTTCTGTTGTACCTGCAACTTGGCTTCTTTATCTTCTCCATCGTTTCCTCCAGAATCTCCCGACAAAATGGGGAATCATCTTGAATAACCTGGATCCGCGCTCGCTTCTCCTTATCTAGGATGGGTCCCTGCTTAGAGGCTTGTGACCTTCTGCGAGAAACTCGCCTTTCGGGGCTGACCCTAGCCTGAGCTATTTCCTCCACACTCTATTCGCGATTCAGATTGCCAGCTTCCAACTCCAGTACTTTCTTCCTTAGCTGAACAAGCTCTTTATGCTCGGGGGTGAGGGTCGTGGGTGTTAGCTTCTTTACCGCCAGTTCTGTAGCTCCTACTGTTGTTGACGAGCTCGCTCCCTTACCAAAGTTGGCAAGGACTGCTGTCATAGCTGCCAGCTGCTCCTTACTGCACTTAGAGAGGTTCTTCAGGATGGCTGGCATGTTTACGGGTTGTGGTTTTTGGGCTATGGGTACTGAAACAATGGGTTCATTGTTCGCGCCTGTCAACAACATACTTTTTTTGAAAATGGAATTAGATCCTATCGGATCGACTGGTTTCAACGCTGCTTTAACTGCAGCTGACGTCGATCCAATGGGGTTGGATTTTTGTGAGATGGTAGATTTGGGTTTTTCAGCGGATCCTTTAGGATCGACATTTGCTGGTGGTGTCTTTTGTGGTGTTTGGTTGGTGTCATTGGCTTTGGGTATGGGTGTTTGTACAACTTCCTCCCCGGCCATGGTGTTTTGTCAGATAGTTCCTAACTCAGTTGGTGAACCTCAAGTTAGATGATCCTTCCCCTCCTTCTAGCGCCAATTGTTCCATGTGTGGATCCAAGGGTTCTGCTGGGTGAGCTGGGTCCCGTCGACAACCTACACAAGGCAACACATGTAAACTTCCCTTCGGGATGGCTCGAGGAACCCCCCTCTGATGCTAAAGTAAGAGAGTGTTTAGAGAAAGAAAGTGTACTTAGAGAGATGTAGAGAGTGTAATAACTTGTGTGTCTGACCTCCTTTCCGTTGTACTTTGCCCTCTATTTATAGGTGTATGATCTCCTTCGTGGAGATTTGAGCATGGTTTAGCTCTACGAGCTGACTCCTTCGGGCTAGTGAGCCCTTCACAGTTGGTATCTCGGCAATGAGTGCGCATCCCGAGAAGCTGGGCGATAGTTCAGCGGGAGCTATCCTATACAGTTTTATTAGCCGATCTTGTTGAGTTTCCGTCGCGATTTGAATGGTAGGCCATTGTGGAAGCTGCAAGTTCGGGTCATATGCTTGGCTCAAACTAGAACTCCGCCTAATTAGTATTCTTGCCCTCTTTGATGCCATTTGACAATATAGGTTTGTAAAAATTTTGTTTGGAATTACGTAAAATTGGTGTAGGAATGTAGAGGATGAAGAGAGGAGAAGAAATATGGAAAATTTTTTGAATTTGGGTAAGAATTGGAGATAAGATCTTAGAGAGAAGGTAGAGGTTTCAAGTTTTTAGAGAGAGAAAAAATGGTGGAAAGATGAACAAGGAGGAAAGAAAGAAGGAGGAAGAAGAAAAAGAAAGGGGGGCCCAGGTAAGGCTAATCTCGCGCCCAATCGGGCGCGAGCTCGCCTGATCAGGTGAGCGTTCTTTCAAATTTTTTCTTCATTTCTCACACCCGGTCAGGCGCCATCTCGCCTGGTCGGACGAGTAAAAGTTTCGTACTCGTCAACTCTCGGCCCGGTCGGGCGAAAATTGTTAATTTTTTTCTCCTTAGCTCTCGTGCCCAGTCGGGCAGAGCTTCACCCGGTCGGGCGGATTTCCTCCTTTTTAGACTCTCTTCTCACGCCTGGCCGAGCGCGAGCTCGCCCGGTTGGCGCACAACACTTGAGTCTAATTTTTTACTTCTCTTCTTGTCTCCAAATTTGACTAACTCTTTCCTTCAAACTTGTACAAAACCTCAAATAACTCATTAAATTCTCTCCTCTCACCTCACGTTGAGAAAAATAAAGAAAGAAGACTAAACTAAAAAGCAAGAAATTACGGGTTGCCTCCCGCAAAGCGCTGGTTTATCTAGGCCCCACACGACCCTTTTACCACATATCGAGAAGTTAAGATCCTTGGCTAACCGCCTAATTGGGCGGTTTGTCACCCAGTCGGGCAATTTTCAGACCACGACTTTGCTTCCTAACACGCCTGGTAGGGCGCCAACTCACTCGATCGGGCGGATGTTTCTTGGCTTCAACAGGTGGTTCTTCGCTACTGCTTACAAGGGAACCCTTTTTGGCCTTTGATTGCCTTTATTTTTCACTTGATTGAGCAATTACAACTCGATTCGGTGGAACTCTCACTATAAGCTCACTTTTCGCAACTTGCTCACTTTTCTCCTCGTTGTCATCTTCAAAACCAAGCCCTTCACAGTAAAGGGCTCTTTCTATTGCATTAACTTCCTCTTTCCATCTAATTGTTTCTCCTGTAGAAGTTGCAACACTAGATACCGCCTCAAAGGGATGTGTAACAAGAGTTGGGGCTTATTAGAACATTTATCAACCACGTCAATACTAAAACATTTCTCCTCTATCATGAGGCTTTTAGGGGCATTATTCAAATTAAAAATAATTTTATCATCTGCTACTGATAGCGTCATTTTACCACTTTTTACATCTATAACTGCTCCTGCAGTATTAAGGAATGGTCTACCCAAAATAATTAGGGTTTGCAAATCCTCGGCCATATCATGAACAACAAAATCAATAGGTATATAAAATTTACCTACTCTAACAGGAACATAGTCTAAAACACCTAGGGCGTATTTAAAAGAACGGTCGGCCATTTGCAGAGTAATATTGGTAGCTTTTAATTTACCTATATTTAGCTGAGAACACACAGACAACGGCATGACACTAACGCTAGGAGCCAAATCACATAATGCATTATCAATCATCAGATTGCCAATATGACAAGGGATATAAAAACTACCAGGATCTTTTAGTTTAGGTGGAGATTTATTTTGTAGTACGACACTACATTCTGCAGTAAAAGCGACTGTCTCTACCTCACTAATAGACCTTTTCCTAGTCAATATTTCCTTCATGAATTTAGCATATGCAGGAATTTGTATAATTAGTTCTATGAAAGGAACCGTTACATGCAAATCTTTCACCATCTCCAGGAACTTACCAAACTGCTTATCCAAATTTGTTTTTCAAATTTCGATTAGGGAATGGAAGTTTGATAACTGGCTTTTGAACTTTGCTATTCTCATCCTGAGTTGCAACCTTTCCTGGAGTTGTACCCTGCAATGTATTATCAAAAATATTAGTACTACCTTTGAGCCTTGTAGGGCTATTATCAACTTTGTTTGGTTTGATATAATCAAGATTAGCATTTTTCATTAAAACAGGCTCATCATCTCTGGGCATAGGGGGTTCATCATAGTGTGAACCACTCCTCAGGGTAATTACAAAAGCTTGATGTGAAGGTCTGGTTGGCTGCAATGGTAGGGCTCCCTGTTGGCTGGCTTCTAGAGTAGAGGAAATCTGCGCAATTTGATTATCTACGATTTTATTATGGACTATGATCGAATCAATTTGAGCATCTTTACTCTCCATGTGCTTTTGCGTACTAGCTAGCATCGCTCTAATTTCTGAAAAAGCAGGGTTAGAAGATGAGGAGGATTGTTGTGGTTGGCTTTTCTGGCCAGAGTTGGGATGGTAATATTTCTGCTGTGGTTGTTGTGGTGCTTGTGATTGTTGTGGGGGTATCGAGTTTTGAACATTGGTGCTCCGGCAAGAAAGATATGGATGGTTCTGGAGCCCAAGATTGTATGTGTTGGAGTATGGGTCTTTCTGCTTATAGGCTTGAAAGGCATTAACTTGCTCCACGGAACTCTTGCAATCTTGTTCCCAATGACCTACAATTCCACAATTTTCACAAAAGCATTTTTAGAATTATTATTAATAGCAGAAACATTAGCTATACTTGCAGTACTAAGATTATCTAATTTCTAACAAATAGAGGTTAATTAAGCTTGCAAAAAGGATACGGAGTCAACACTATGTTTCCCTTTGTTAACAAAACCTCTAGGATTCCCATATTGGGAATTTTGAATTTCCATATTTTCGATAACTTGGCCTGCATCATCAACATTAAGATTCATAAACCACTACTACAAAAATGGCTAAAGAGATCTAAGATAAGAGACCGCTTAATTAAATAACAGGTCTCTTTGTTTCAAGAGACCCAATATTGGGTCTCTCTCATACTACCTTAAGAAAGTGAAAATTAATAAAGACCATTTACTAAAGAGAACCGGTCTCTCTTGAATTTTTTATTTGTAATTTTTAAAATGGAGAGACCCGTGTTCTTAAAAAAGCGGTCTCTACACTAACACCTTAGACCGCCTATTTAAGTTAGGCGATCTCTGCATCTAGCACATTAGACCACATATTTATGTTAGGCGGTCTCTTGCTAATTTTTCACGCTTACACGCTACTTTTTTTTTACTTTATCATTTTCTCTTTTAATCCCCTTTATAGCTTTTGGGCTTTACCCCAACCCGTTTTTTATACTCCCTCCTCATTTAAAACCCTAGATTCCTTTCAGCCTCCTTCCTTCTTATCCCTTCCCTGATTTTCTCTCTCTATTTTGTTTCAATTCATCCAACCACCTCTAACCTTTGCACTTCCATTAATCTCACTCACAGTCCTTCACCTATACTCTCTCCTTCTCGATCTTAGCCCCGCCAACATAACTTCACCCTATATATCCCTCATCATCGCTTGTCACGCGGCGGTGCTTCAGCAATCAACTCGTCATTCTCCTGCTCGAACACTCGACACTCTCTCTTTGGGTTCAAAGGTTTTTCTCTCTCTCTTCTCTTCATCTTTTATTTTTGTATATTATTTTTATAGAATGATTTGATTTTCGATTTGAATGTGTGGGTTATTTTTCTTGAAATTTGTTTCCGTAATTTATTTGATGTTTTCAAAAAATCTTGCAGTTTACAATCTTTAAATTAGATGAAAATATATCTCAAAATCACAATTATCGGCTCAAAATCACAATGGATAACTAGATTTACTCTTGAAAGGTTATTTTAAAATACCAAACGAAAGATCTCATAAAAAAACAAAAACAACCAAACGAAAGAGTGTGTTGAAACTAAAAGTCAGATCTCATTTCACAAAGAGGATTAATTTTAGCGAACTTGTTGTAATTTTTTTAAATAAAAATTTTTTGTTTAGTTATACTTTTTCTTTCATTTTTCGTAGGTTATTAATGATTTTATCAACTCAATTGGGGTAGAATAGTTTTTTCTGGGCACTCCATTTGAATTCTTTTTTTTTTTAATTTACTTTTGAAATTCTGGATTTGGAATTTTATTTTTTTTTTGAGGTGGAGGTTGTTGTTAACTACAATTTTTTCTGGGTTAAGCTAATTATTATATGTTAATTGTAGCTTATACTCAAATGGATCAGTTCATATTCGAAACTAAAGAAGAAGATCTACACAAATGAGTTGTTGAAGTTCGGGATGAAGAAGCATTGTATAGGATTAATCATTTTTATATATGTAATTATGGATTTTGTATAATTTTGTACTATATAATCTATACCATGTATAAATTAATTAAATGTATAAAAATCAATTAGTTATTTTGATGAAATGTAATTTTAATTTACGATTTAAATATCAAATAAAATAAGTTTTTTTTTTATTTTTAAATGATGCCCAAAAGACCTGTGAAGTTGGATAAGCGGTCTCTATTTTAAAAAAACAAAGACTTCCTAAGGTCAATAGGCGGTCTTAGTTTTCCCAAAAAAGAGACCGCCTAACATCAATAATCAGTCTTAGTTTTCTCATTCTAGAGACCGCCTTTCAGCAATAGGCGGTCTTAGTTTATTCATTCTAGAGACCGCTTCCATCAAAGCAGTCTCTTTGCCAAAGAGACCGCTTAGCTAGAGACCGCCTCTAAAGCAGTCTCTTTGGCTTTTTTGGACGGGTCTCTTTGGCCATTTTTGTAGTAGTGAACCTCCCACTAGCTTCAGAACCTAAAATAGTTCTAGATGAATTTCCAATCCCATTATAAAAGGCTTGGATCAACTGCCACTATGCTAAATTATGGTGGGGACACTCTCTTTGCAGATCCTTGAATCTTTCCCAAGCCTTATATAAATTTTTATCTAGCTCTTGGGAAAAGTTTTGAATTGCACTCCTTAATAAAGTTGTCCTCTCTGCTAGATAATATTTGTCATAAAAATTCAAAACAAGAGTCTTCCACTGAGTAATACCAAGTGCAGTTCTATCCAAACCATTAAACCACAATTTAGCCTTCCCACGTAAAGAGAAAGGAAAAAGGATCTCCCTGATTTGGTCTTGTGTGACCCCAGCTTGCCTGATGGTATTGCAATATTGACAGTAGTCTGCAACATGAAGATTTAGGTCTTCATGCTTAGCTCCACTAAATTGCTTCCTTTCTATCATCGTGATAAATTAGGGTTTAATCTCGAATTGCACTCCATCAAGAGCCAGAGTGGGATTGAGATGTGGAAAATCGGTCAGTGACGGCTGCGAATAATCGCTGAGCTTTTTAGGTGTATTTCCTGTCATCTCATATTCTGGTTCTTAAGAAACTTTTAAATCGCTGGAATCAGATGGAGGGTCCCTAGGAATATCGGCCCAGAGCCTGCCATTATTTTCCTGTTTAAATTCTTTTGTCTATGAAAAGAACACTCAATCACAGGATCAAAAGGGATGTAGCCTGATCTGGAACCCCTGGGCATAAACAAAGAACTAGACGAAAAATATGAGAACTATCCCAAGGAACTCACGTTCCCTGGGATGAAGGAAAATAATCTAGACTACAAAAACAATTAGAAATAAAAATAAAATCGTTTCCCCGGCAACGATTCCAAATTTTGACAAGATAAAGTCGTATCACCTAATCAAAAATAATTTCTAAATTCTTCTAACTATGCAGATAGGGAAGAAGGGTCAAACCAAAGGGAAACAAGTCTTCCTATTCCTAATTAATTAAAATAATCTAAATTATAAAGTAACTAAATTTACCATCAATTAATAAGATCATAAAGGGCTTTATCTACGTATTACAATCACATAGTTAATTTACCAGTATTAAATATCATCTCTCGAATTTCGACTTAACTATTTATAAATTAGTCTGCCTATTGAAACTACGCCTAAACATCAATTCTCATCTCTAAAATCTCGAATCAATATTGCATAATTCATACAATTAAACTAGGCCCAATATAATTGCATAGCATTAAATCAATCAATAGGAAATTAATGAAGCATTGACAATTAACAATAATAAATTACCCCCTCATATTATTTATGGATCCCCATAAACCTTAGAAAGAAAACTACTCAAACATAATTAAATCTAAACTAATCAAAGCAAATTAACAAGACATGATCAAATAGAGAATTTAAATTACTGAAAATAATAGAGAAGAAAGCGTTACCAAAGTTAATGGAAATAATAGACTGAATTAAGAATAAAGTTGTAGAGTTGTAGAGAGAGAAAAACAATGAGAGAAGTTTAATCTAAAAACTAAGTAGAGAGAGAAAAGCTAAGAGAAGAGGTCTAAGAAGTACTAAACTTGCTTAACAAAAACGTATTTATATTAAGCTAGAAAATCCTAAGCTTAAACAAACTAAAACGACACTTAATCTTCCTCCAGAAACACGCGTCCGGTCGGGCGCCACACCGCTTGACCGGGCCTGCCTTTTCCTTTGTAGGGTCTTTTCTCGCGCTCGTTCGGGCACGAGATCGGGCGAAGCTTCTCTTATTCTTCCACCCCGCCCGGTCGGGCACGCCTCAGGGCGAGGGCAGCCTGATCGGGCAAAGTTCTTTGGCGGCTCTTGGACACTTGATTGGGCTTTGATTCTTCCGCCCAACGCCTCTATATTTCATACTTCGAGCCCTTAATAACCGATTTGATGACACTAACCGGCCTTGGGCTACGAAAAGTGGTTGTGCTCCTCCAATGCTCGTAGTTGCTTCACAAATCCTGGAAAAATGCTCCAAATGTGCAATTCCCTACAAAACTTAACCAAAATTACAAAAACACTAGAAAATACCAATTAGTAAGAAAAGTGGCTCTAAAGATCCAAAAACACTACCAATTATGACCAAAGGACGAGGGTAAACCACTATATAATATAGACATATCACCTAATCCCATTCCCAATAAAAAATTACTAAAATAATACTTTCTTAAATTAAACTCGAACTTAAATAAAATAATTAATTAAACAAACTTTCCTTTTATAAAATATTTCCAAACTTATTTAAAATATATAATTAAAAACCATGAATAAAACATTTCAAATTATTTCAATACTTCACAAAATACTTATTTTAAATAAAATACGTATAAAAATACGAGGTATTACAGTCTGCCCCCTTAAAAGAAGTTTCATCCCGAAACTTAGGAAAAAAAATTCAAACTTTTTCCTCTCTTTGTATAATATTGTTGTATTTTTTTCATACCTTTACCTTTTCGTGTCTCTTTGAGAACACCATAACTCAAAATACTTGTTAAAATTGTGCAAAATGCATAAAAATAACTGAAAATATAAGGAAAAAGCGCGAAATTCTACCACATTCTACCCTGCTTAAAGAAAACAAGTTACGTCTCTGTAACTCAACATACCTGAAACAACTCTGGGTATTTATTTTTCATTTCATCTTCTTCTTTTCAAGTGGCTTCCTCATATTCTTGGTTAGACCATAGAACTTTTACAATTTTAAAATTCTTATTGTGTGTACTACGCACTATACTGTCAAGAATTTTGACAGGTCTCTCTTCATTGGTTAAACTTTGGTCTAATTCAATGGTTTCAGTTTGTGATATATGAGACTTATTAGGGATATATCTTCTCAATTGGGATATATGAAATACATCATGCACTTTGCTTAGTTCCACGGGTAATGCCTACCTGTAGGCTACCTTTCCTATCTTTTGCAGTATCTCATATGGGCTAATATACTTTGAAATAAGTTTTCCCTTCTTTCCAAACCTCATCACCCCTTTCATTGGTGACACCTTTAATAACACCTTGTTACCAACTTCAAATTCTTCTTCTCTACGCTTCAAATCTGAGTAGCTCTTTTGGCAATTTTGAACTGCTTGAATCTTGGCTTGAATTTCCCTTACTTGTTTCACTGTATCTTCAATCATTTGAGGCCCAGGAATCATTGTTTCACTTATGTCGTTCCAACAAATTGGACTACGACACTTCCTCCCATATAATGCCTCAAATGGAGCCATTCCTATGCTCGCGTGATAACTATTATTATAGGAAAATTCAATCAAATCCAAGCTATCCTCCATCCTCTTTGGAAATCTATAACACAAGTTCTCAACATGTCCTCCATGGTTTGAATGGTTCTTTCAGTTTTTCCATCTGTGGCAGGGTGAAACGTTGTACTCATCTTAAGTGTCGTACTTAAGTTTTCCTGTACACTTTTCCAGAATTTTAATTTGAAAGAAACCTGGAATTTCTGTCAGACACAATATCCTTTGGAACTCCATGTAAACTCACAACATTCTTGATGTAAGCTTTTGCAAGTTGCTTCATCTTCTAAGTCTCCTTCATTGGTATGAACACCACAGATTTTGTAAGTCTGTCCACCACTACCCAAATGGTGTCATTTCCACTTTTTGATTTTGGAAGGCAAGTTACAAAATCCATTGAAATGTAATCCCACTTTAAGCAAAGAATTTCCAACGATTGCACCGTCCCTAGGGGTCTTTTATGCTCTATTTTCACCTTTTGACAAGTCAGACACTTTGCTACAAATTCCGCAACTTCATTCTTCATTCTAGGCCACCAATACACATTTTTCGAATCCTTATATAGCTTATCCCCTCCTGGGTGCACTGAGTAGGGTGTATTGTGTCTCTTTTCCATTAGCTTTATTTTCATTTCCTCGCATTTTTGGGTTACACACCATCGACCTTTGTACCTCAAACTCCCATTTTCATGAATTTTAAAATTTGTAGCTTTGCAGTTTTTTATTTTCTCACGAATCCTAACCAATTTTACATCTCCTACTTGGTTTTCCCTTATTCCATCGAATATGGTTGGTTGGATAGTCAAATTCGCAAGAATGACAGCTGGTACTCCCCATTCTACAACTTCTAAATTCATTTTCCTCATTTCCCTAAATAACTCATCATCCACTACTAAAGTATTCAATCCATGACTGGTCTTACGACTTAGAGCATCTGCAACTACATTTGCTTTCCCCTCATGATACTGTATGTTCAAGTCATAATCCATCGTATACTCTAACCATCTCCTTTGGCGAGAGTTCAAATCCTTTTGAGTGAAAACGTACTTCAAGCTCTTATGGTTTGTGTAAATTCTACATGTCACTCCATACAAGTAATGATGTCTGATCTTTAGTGCAAATATAATTACAGCAAGTTCTAGATCATGGGTTGGGTAATTTACTTCATGGGTCTTTAACTGGCTTGATGTGTATGCAATCACCTTCCTATTTTGCATAAGCACACACACCCCAAGCCATTCTTTGATGAATCACTATACACATCATAGATACCAATGCCGTCTAGCAGTGTAAGCACTGGTGTTGTAACTAGCTTCTGTTTCAAGAGTTGGAATGCTTCTTCACACTTATCATCCTACTCGAATTTCTTGTCCTTCTTCAACAGAGTAGTCATAGGTTTAGCATTCTTTGAGAAATATTTCACACAACGCCTATAATACCCTATTATACCTAAGAAACCAGATACTTTTTTGGGCGCATTCCAACCCTTCACTGCTTCAATCTTGGCTGGATCTACTTCCACGCCATCCTTAGACACAAAATGACCTAAGAATGCTACCTTTTCCAACGAAAATTCACACTTAGAGAACTTTTCATAAAGATTGTTTTCTCTTAGTGTTTGCATAATTGCCCTCAAGTGTTCCACATGCTCTTCTTTGCTCTTTGAATACGTCAATATATCATCTATGAACACTACTACAAACTTATACATAAATTGATAAAACACCCTGTTCATTAAATCCATAAAGATTTCCAGAGCATTTGTCAATCCAAATGGCATCATTGTAAACTTTAGGAATGTAATTTTAGGAATGTCCTCATCTGCAATCCTCAACTGGTAATATTTGGACCTCAATTGAATCTTAAAAAACGTTGTTGCACCTTTTAACTGGTCAAACAAACCATCAACCCTTGGAAGTGGATACTTGTTCTTTATTATCACCTTATTTAATTCCCTGTAACCAATACACAACCTCATACTCCCATCTTTCTTCTTAACAAACAAAACTGGTGCTCCCCAAGGAGACGTACTCGATCTAATGTATCCCTTGTCAAACAAATCCTGCAGTTGCTCCTTTAATTCACTCATTTCTATAGGTGCCCTTCCATATGGTGCTTTGGATATTGGTGTTGTCCCTGGGACTAAGTCTATGGTGAAATCAATTGCTCTCTTAGGTGGAATTCTAGGGATCTCGTCTGGAAATACATCCAGGACTTCATTCACCACTTCTATATCCTCTGGTTTAGTTGCCTCCTCATGATCCATGTTCCTCACACTGCAAAAGTACACTGGATGCCCCTTTTCATGTACATTTCCAACTTTAACATGGATATCAACCTAGGGCATTTGGTTTCACCATGCATCCAATAAGTCACTAACTCATTTTGACTTGTTTTCATTTTCACCTTCTGCGATCGACAACTGATTTTTGCACTGTACTTCCTCAACCAATCCATTCCCAAGATGACATCAAAATCACTTAACCCAAACTTAATAAGGTCAGACATAAACACTTTCCCCTCGATCTTTAAAGGAACTTCTCTAAAGGTTTTGGTACAATTCAATACCCCACCCATCAATGGTTATTGGTTATTGATTCCAAGTAAGTCTCTAGGCATCCAACTGCCCCAAACAGTTTCTTAAATTCTCTTAACCAATTTTCCAGTATGGTAGGGTCAGGCTCTCCTTGACAGGTTGGTGGTTTGCTTTGGGCCACCTTCTTGAAAAGTTCTCCCTAAGCATCCCCATTGTTGGTTGAATTCCTTGCCAACTGTTGGGCTACAACTGCTAATTGCCTCACAACCTCAATCAAATCACCCCATCATTACCAGAATTGCTTCCCCCTACCATTTTGCTTCTCCTGAATTAAGAAAAAGGGTCTATATTAGAAATGGCTTTGGTTAGCTCTCAAGGCATACACTCATCTATTACTTAGCACCCTTGAAACATTCACAGTAACATTTGAAGCTAACAAATTGGGATAGGAAAAGCTAAAAATTCCCTAAATTTGTAGCTTTGCCAATTAATTATTTATTGCTAACCAACCATACATTTAATAAAGCCTCACATTGATAAATAAAATAATTCTCATAGATTCCCATAGCTTAGAAATAATTAATTGGAATGATTTTGCTTGAAATTTGGCTATTGGAATAGTGATGTGAAATGAATGATTTTGGAAAGTAAAATGAATTATTTATCAATAATATAAATAAATTGACAAAGAAATAAATAGGATTTTTATTAATTAAAATAAAATATAGTTACTGAAATAAAAATTGAGTTCTAAGAACTTATGTACTACATAAGCTCACTGACTCGGTGTGGTCATGCCACTTATTAGTTTAAAACTGAAAGAATAATAAACTGAAATCAAAACTAAGAATCCCTAATGAAGGAATTTATAAAAACATAATCCTTTAGAATGTTGTCTCTCTTGTCCGCAAACTGCTTGTAGCTACTAGGGTCGAACTCAGGATCATCTGTCTCCTCCATGGGTTCAGGTGACTCTGGTTCATATTCTACTTGCACGAACTCTCCCTCTTCCTCCTCATCAGAAGAAATTTCTATAATGGTTGGAGTTGGAGGTGGATTTGGATTTGGATTAGGAATCTCCATAAGGGAACTATCTCCCTCCCCTTGCTTTCCTTTTACTGCTTGGCCACCTTGTTAAGAAGAAGAAGAAGAAGAATTCCTTGCTGGTGACTAGGAGAAGGGGGATTTCGCCCCACTAGATTGTCAAAATAGTACTCAGGGTATGGAAGGTGGAAATGTCGACAATAAGCTTTCTCGACCATAACATGATAAGAAATTAAAAATCTGTAGTCTGGGTACCATTGTCCATAATAATATCTATATTTGTGGTAGTTTGGGATGTCCCCTAATAAATAGAAATCTGAAAATTTTGCTTTGACAGCATCATAAGGAGGCTCCTCTTGTAAGGCAGAGGACAATCATAGCTGAAATACGATCAGGATTATCATAAACCCTATCCGTTAGGACATTACTCATGTAGGAACAGAAATAGCGAATCTTTTGAATAGATTCGTAAGGATGTTCATTGGGTTTCTTAGTGAGAGTGCCTAATTCAGTGTAATGACAAGGGAAATAAACATGTCGTCAAATGTCTATCCCTAGATCAAATAAAATTTATACAACCTAAACAAACCTAATACGAGTATAAGGAAAGCATAAGGGTCGAACCACAGGGAACGAGTAAACACCACCAAATATTATCAACAATTATTCTAGTCCGGAATATGAGATAAATAAACTAAAGTCTAAAGATGCTAAAACAAGAAATAAAACACTAAGGGAAATGGTTTAGGTATAACATTCACTTGAACAGAAACAAAGGCATAGAAGATGAATTAATCATGAACTAAACATGCATGAATATCGATATAAAAGGTCTAATCTAGCCACCTGTCAGGGTTCATTGGATTCTCCTAACATAGCCTCTATCCTTCCACATTAGAACTATATACTAGGAGGTGCTATCAAATAACAATCGATACAAATGTCTCTTGCTAGATCTGCTATAGCATCTTCTAACAATAACTCACTCCCAATCAACTAACAACATGCATTTTGCAAGTAGATTGAAGAATATCAAGCATATAAAGACTTTAATCACAAATAAATCAATTCCAAACCCTAGAACATGCTCAAGGTCCAACTACACCATAACCATCCCCTTAATGGGGAAATTACTCACTAATCATGACAATAACAAGATTAATTAACAAATAATCAAGAATGAACATGATTAACAAGCAATAATAACAACTAAAACAGTAATCAAAAGAAAGCAAATAAAATAGACGAGAGAGAGTTAAAGATTCTCATTGATTGAAGATGAAAGTCTACAAACAAGATAATCAATCTTTTTCTTCAAAATTCAAGCTCAACAATGGTGAAACCCTCACTTTCTCTCTCTAAAATACTCTAATCCTAAGCTAACCCTAGAGAGAGAAGCTCTCCTAAAACTAGTTAAGAAAAGTAGAATAATTATGTTCTCCATTTTTTCCTAGTTACCCCTAAAATGGGTATTTATACTAAGCTAAGAAATAACATAAAAATAAAAGAAGGAAAATAAATAAGGAAAACAAAAAAAACAAAAAGAAAATAAAAAAAAAAAGGAAAAATAAAAGAATAAAGAAAGAAAGAAAAAGAAATTAAAATGAAAACAAATCCCACCCAATAAAGCATCAGCACATTTCTTCGAATTGTAGCTGCTCTAAAATGGGATTTTTAATCCTCTGCTTCCCATCTCACCATATTCGATCATCAATCATCATCATTAAATCACCAGTGTTCATCATCATCGCCTATCATTGGGCATCAATCTAGACTGTTCGATCTTCTAAACCACCACGTGAGAAGCTTGTGAGATGGTTCGGTCAAACCAAGGGTAGATTCGACCGAACTATGGGGTTAGTTCGATCGAACCATGGGTGTGTTCGACCAAACCTGTAAAAATCAGAAAAGTTTTAATGATTCTTACTTTTTTTGCACTTTAACTTCGACCGAACTCTTCAACGGTTTTCCCAAACTCGATTAATTTGCCATTTGCTCTTATTTTGCGACATTTCTTGCGACTTGGGCAATTTGGAATTGCACAACTTCTGCAATTGAGTGGTGTGAATGTTGATTAAAGGACCAATTAATGCGGGTGTGCTGTGAGGGAAGGTGCGAGGTTCTGCTGTTGGTGTCGTCGTTAAGGTTGTAGGTGGAGCTGGTGTAGTGGTTGGTGGTTGCACGGAGATGTGCAGCGCGGCTGCAGGGGAAGTGAGTCAGGGATGGGTGTGGTGGCCTGTGGCAGTTGTAGCAGCGGGTGTTGGTTAGACGCGGCTGTGAGGTGGAGTTGTGAGCTATGCGGGCTGTGATTGGAGGTTGGTGGTGGCTGCTTTGTTGCGTGAGGGAGTGTGAACAGGTGGAGTTATGTGTGGGTTTTGTTGCTGTTGTTCTTACTGGAGCAGGGGAGTTCTGATTGGTGTGGTGGAGGTTAAGAAAGATTAGAGAGGGAGAGAGTGATGTAGGATAAGGGGCAGCAACGTTGGTGTTGGGTGGCAATTGAAAAGCCTCGTCTTGGACCTTGAACTCAAGCCTACACACAAACAAACCCGAGGGTGAAACCGAGATAAATAGAATAAAATAAATAATAAAATAGAACTAAATAAGCTAAAATAGAAAATGAGAGAAATAAAACTAAAACTAACAAAATTAAATAAAACACAAACAAATAGAATTTGAAAAAGACTAAAAACTAATTAAAATAAATAAAAGTAAATTAGGATACTTTCAAGGAAAAATAAAGAACAAAATATAATAAATCAAAACCAAATAAAATACGAAAATAAACTAAAACTAATTAAATAAAGAAATTAAACTAAAACACTCTAAAATAAAAAGAAACTTTATTAATGAGAAAACAAGGGGAAATAAGATAAACCGAGCCCGAAATTGACTCTAAAACTACTCCCTAAGAGTGACATAAATGTCACTCATCAAATTCCCCCAAGCTAAACCTTTGCTCGTCCTCGAGCAAAGCTAGGGAAAAAGAGAACAAGATGAAATTATTGAAAGCAAAAGAAACAAAATAGAAACAAATAGAAAGAATGTACACTAACTCACTGCCGTAGGAATCACGGATGCATTTAGCGTATGCATCAAGCCCTTTAAACCCCCATATCGCCAAAGAGGACGAGTAAGCTCTCGTGAGGGTTTCCAAAGAGGTTTAACCCACAACTCTTGGCAACACATAACAATTAAGGCAAAGGTGAAATTAAGAAAACTTAAGTTTTGACATTTCAAACTAAGCACAAACAACGGGCTAAGTGCACAAGAATACAATCCTTTATAGACATTAAAGGTAGCCAAGCAAAAGAATAGCTAAGGTTGGTACACACATAAAGCATGCAAAGGGTGGAGAACTTAGAGGGACTTACACTCCTCCTTAACTCCAAACAAACTTCCGCGTCCTCACTAGTTTAGCATCCATTTTTAAGGTGATATCTCGAGATTCCTTGAAGGAACCGGAAGAATATAAAAATTGAAAGACATTTAGGCTAACCGACATCTTAGCATCGATAGCTCGCTCAATAGGCTTGGCTTGATTACCCTCCACCGGTAGTAACTAAACCTCACTAAGGTCAAAAGTTCTTAAAAAGGGTTAAAATGTTTAGGATAGGGTAAAGGGTATGGAAATAAATTTGGAAATTGGTGGTGAACTAGAAGTGAAGTAAGGTTGACCATTCCTCAATTCAAACTCAATAAACTAAAAACTTTCAAATCAAAAATCCTAACAATAGATCGCAAAGTAACTCCTCCCCTAAGCTTATTCTTTTTCAACCAAACAACAAATATTTTTGTATTTTCTCAATATTTTTCACTTTTTAATTTTTTTTAAATATTCATTGCTCTCGCCTCTTTTAACTTTGAACGACTTTTTCTTTCTTTTCCTTTTTTTTCTTCTCATTTGCTATTTATTCATCATAACAAAGATAATCACAAGTACCAAAATTTGAGTTTTTCACTCCTTTTCCATTTCTTTTTCTCTATTTCATTAACTAAACATACAAATCAAGTCCCAAGAATGCTTCACAAAAACTTATAAAGGTGAAAATAAATCAAAGGTCCATTGGTTTGTAATGTGGTTATGCCAAAGAAGGGAAAAGGGATCAAATTGGGGTACTAATTGAGCAAGTGCAAAAGAAAAAAAAAGAATGAAAAATAATAAAACAAAACAAAAAATCCTAGTTGCCTTCGTCTTCCCCTAGGTTGGCTCGGTCTCGATCTCGGGTAGAATCAAGCCAAATTCTCGATATGAGCTAGCAATGCCAAGAATCCAAATTCCACATATGCAAGAAATGTAGATGGCTAGAACAATAAATATACATCCTCACAAGAATGACGATAGTGGAATAGCAAAAATCACCTTTAAAGCTTCAACTAGCTAGAGAGCGACAACCATCTTACCACAAACCAAATGAGCTAAGGTCTCATAGCCCTTAAGTTTTACTACCTTGGCAACTCTATATGTGTGAACCAACCCCGACATCCAAGTGCATGAAAACCTCTAACAACTAGGAAATAGAGTATTCTAGGTGCTAAAGCCCAAATATGTCCAAGTTTAAAACAAAACATTTTAAAACCTTGCCTTTAATGCCATGGAAAGACACTATACACACACGTATTCACAAAACTAACAATACTCATGAATGCGTATACAATTGTGAAAGATGAAAGCATGATCAATCAAAGCTACATATACCAAAAGTCAACTCAATAAGGCGCTTATGGCCATCTAAACATAGAAAAACCAATCTCAATAATAGACTTTGGCAAGTATGGGAGAAATAAATCAAGCAATCAAGAGACTATGGATTAAGAAACCACCAAGAGATATAGATAATCCCCCAGGCTAGAGAATAGCTACTCCCCCAAGCTAGAATGGAGCATTGTCCTCAAAGCTCAAAATAAAGGCACAAAGGGTGGGAGGGAGGGAGGGAAAGAAACCACATCCACACAACAAATCATAAATCATTCAATCCACATGCAATTAAGAAAGCAAATCTAAGACTAGGGAAGAAGGAAAGAGTAAACCAATTGTGAGGTGGGTGTTGAAACCCGTAATTGAGCACGTTGTCCACATTTTCATCTAATTCATCGTCTTTGTTTCTTTTCCAAATGCAAGCAATCGTTGGTGTGCTTCTTCTCAAGGTTCTTAATCCAAAATCCTTGCACACGAGTATATGGATCAAGAACCTATACACATAGACAAGAGAGTAAACAAGAATAAGAAACATAAAAGAAAGAAAAAGAAAGCAATATAACACGGGACTTCCCAAAAAAGGCTTGCTTTACGTCCAAGCATCACCAATCTAGTAAATAACCAGCCAAATAACGCAAAAGCTTGTCATATGCACCGGCAAATATATCAAGAAATAGAGCATACGCGATGCTCATATGACAAGCAAACACAAAGTACAAGGAGTCTTTATGCTTAAGAGAAAGGGGAAAAGAAAAAGTAAAAGAATCAAAAGAAAAATCAAGAAAATAAGAAGAAAAAGAAATATAGGGAGGCAAACTCTCCTCACAAAAATCTTTTTGGTTGGCGTTATAACTCTTTTCCTTGTCAACAACGAAAGAGTTGGGGGCTTTGAAAGCACGAATAAGAGGAGGATCCCTAAGAGGTTCTTTGAAAAAAGAAGGGAGAAAAATAGGATAGTAGGGGATATGGTTAAACCTTTGGGATAAAGGTGTATGAGAAAGGGGAAAAGGGATAGCTACTCCCTCACCCCAAGGTCTCACATCACTAATGAGGGCATGGAAATCAATCATGGAATCCTCAAATAAAGAACCCTCACAATCTACATCTCTCTCAAGCTCAAAAACTCCAAATGGTTCAACCTCAACCTCCTCTTCACCATCTTGAACAACATCTCCCATAAATTTCTCAAGGCCTACCATCTCAAATTCAAGAGTGAATGGGGGAAAATTTCTCTCAAACTCATCTCTCTCTAATGATATGAATGAACTCACACAAAAGGTTATGGGCTTTCGTTTGAGACTCAAAAAATATTTGGGCCATAATCTCAAATGAGTCCAAATCATCATGGATAGATGAGTCAAAAGCTTGATCATTGGAATCATCTAGGGGACTATGGGGCACACCTTTAGATTTCATGCAAAAATCGGATGCAATATGAGAAAGAACATGCACTTAATCATCATTAGAATGTACCTCATTACATTAAGCTATAGAGGGAGGGGAGTTGAAATCATGCATTACATGGTCACTATGGGGAGCATCAAGCACATCATGGGAATTCATATTAGACAAATCATGATAATTAGCATCAACATTAAAAGCATGAGAATCCTGAACATAAGTCTCATGATTGGCCCTCTCTCAATGATAATTATCCCTAGCTAACCACAAATAGAAATCCTAAGCTTCATCCGAAGACATAGCTTGAAATCCACCATTTAACATATTGTCAACCACTCCTCTAAAATGCTCATTTAATCCCAAATTAATGATTTCACAATAATCACCCTTGGTAAAAACTTTAACACCGTCTAGGAAATTCAAAAGTCTATTGAAATATACCCAAAAGGGTTTCTTATCAAATTGAGGAAAAGAAATATAAGCCATTTTTTTGAACAAAAACAAAAAAAAAAAGAAATAAATGAAAAGAAAATTATACACAAAGGACTAGTCTCAATAAGATAACACAATGGTAATGGAAGTCGTTCCTCGGCAACGGCGCCAATTTGACAAGGGATATAAATATGTCGTCAAATTTCTATCCCTAGATCAAATAAAATTTATACAGCCTAAACAAACATAATACGAGTATAAGGCAAGCATAGGGGTCAAACCACATGGAACGAGTAAACACCACCAAATGTTATCAAAAATTAAACTAGTCCAGAATAGGAGATAAATAAACTAAAGTCTAAAGATGCTAAAACAAGGAATAAAACACTAAGGGAAATGGTTTAGGTATAGCATTCACTTGAACATAAACAAAGGCATAGAAGTTGAATCAATCATGAACTAAACATGCGTGAATATCGATATAAGAGGTCCAATCTAGCCACCTGCCAGGGTTCATTGGCTTCACCTAACATAGCCTCTATGCTTCTACATTAGAACCATATACAACGAGGTGCTATCAAATAACAATCGATACAATGAATCTTATTAGGTCTGCTATCGCATCTTCTAACAATAATTCACTCTCAATCAACTAACAACATACATTTTGCAAGTAGATTGAAGAATATCAAGCATATAAAGACTTTAATCACAAATAAATCAATTCCAAACCCTAGAACATGCTCAAGGTCCAATTACGCCACAACCATCCCCTTAATGGGGAAATTACTCACTAATCATGACAATAACAAGATTAATTTACAAATAATCAAGAATAAACATGATTAACAAACAATTATAACAACTAAAACAATAATCAAAAGAAAGCAAATAAAATAGAGAAGAGAGAGTTAGAAATTCTCATTGATTGAAGATGAAAGTCTACAAACAAGATGATCAATCTTCTTCTTCAAAATCCAAGTTCAACAATGGTGAAACCCTCACTTTCTCTCTCTAAACTACTCTAATCCTAAGCTAACCCTAGAGAGAGAAGCTCTCCTTAAACTAGTTAACAAAATAGAATAATTATGTTCTCCTTTTTTCCTAGTTACCCCAAAAATGGGTATTTCTACTAAGCTAAGAAAAAATAAAAAAATAAAAGAAGGAAAATAAATAAGGAAAGAAAACAAAAGGAAAATAAAAAAGGAAAAAAAAAAGAATAAAGAAAGAAAAAGAAATTAAAATGAAAACAAATCCCACCCAAAAAACCATCAGCACATTTCTTCGAATTGTAGCTGCTCTAAAATGGGGTTTTAATCCTCTGCTTGCCATCTCACCATATTCGATCATCAATCATCATCATTAAATCACCAGCGTTAATCATCATCACCTATCATTGGGCATCAATCAAGATCGTTCGATCTTCTAAACCACCACGTGAGAAGCTCGTGAGGTGGTTCGGTCAAACCAAGGGTAGGTTCAACCGAACTATGGGGTTGGTTGGATCGAACCATGGGTGTGTTCTACCACACCTGTAAAAATCTGAAAAGTTCAAATGATTCTGACTGTTTTTTCACTTTTACTTTGACCGAACTATTCAACGGTTTGCCCAAACTAGATTAATTTGCCATTTGCTCTGATTTTGCGACAATTCTTGCGGCTTGAGCGGTTTGGAATTGCACGACTGCTGCAATTGAGTGGTGTAAATGTTGATTAGAGGACCAATTGATGCGGGTGTGCTGTGAGGGAAGGTGCGAGGTTCTGCTATTGGTGTCGTGGTGAAGGCTATAGGTGGAGCTGGTGTGGTGGTTGGTGGTTGCGCGGAGATGTGCAGCGCGGCTGCAAGGGAAGTGAGTCAGGGCTGCGCGTGGTGGCCTGTGGCGGTTGTAGCAGCAGGTGTTGGTTGTACGCGGCTGTAAGGTGGAGTTGTGAGCTGATGCGGGCTGTTATTGGAGGTTGGTGGTGGCTGCTCTGTTGCATGATGGAGTGGGGAACAAGTGGAATTATGTGTGGGTTTGGTTGCTACTGTTCTTACTGGAGCAGGGGAGTTCTGATTGGTGTAGTGGAGGTTAAGAAAGATTAGAGAGGGAGAGAGTGGTGTAGGATAAGGGGCGGCAATGTTGGTGTTGGGTGGCAATTGGAAAGCCTCGTCTTAGACCTTGAACTCGAGCCTACACACAAACAAACCCGAGTGTGAAATTGAGATAAATATAATAAAATAAATAATAAAATAGAACTAAATAAGCTAAAATAGAAAATGAGAGAAATAAAGCTAAAACTAACAAAATTAAATAAAACACAAACCAATATAATATGAAATAGACTAAAAACTAATTAAAATAAATAAAAGAAAATTAGGATACTTTCAAGGAAAAATAAAGAACAAAATATAATAAATCAAAACCAAATAAAATACGAAAATAAACTAAAACTAATTAAATAAAGAAATTAACTAAAACACTCTAAAATAAAAAGAAACTTTATTAATGAGAAAACAAGGGAAAATAAGAGAAACCGAGCACGAAATTGACTATAAAACTACTCCCTAAGAGTGACATAAATGTCACTCATCATGTATCTGCTAGGAAGAATCGGCATCCTATAAAGAAAGGAATTCCTTTTCTCAAAAAAAAAAAAAAATAATACAGTTCTTGGAAGAATTAAGTTCAATGTTCAATCAAACAATTTTCTTATTTCTAAGCACATAAACACATGCTCTCAAGCAATTTATTCACATGATTAAACATTCACAACCCAAATATTATTGCATACAAGAACATGATTATTTCTAACTTATATGCCCAATTTCTTTCCTACCCATTCTCACCAACATGCCTTAAAATCTTCAAACACATAATACTTACCTTAATCCTTGCTTTCCTGCAAAATGAACAAACTGAAAAAAAAATAAAAAAAATTAACTCCTTTTAATTTATAATTTCGAAATAAAGAGGGAAAAAGACCAAAATTTTTGGCCCTCCCCCCTAAAAAATTTCGAACACTTATTAAAATAAAGAAAATAAAAAATTCCGGACCTATATAAAAAATAAAAAAAAATTCGGACCCCTTTTAATAATTTTTTTTCGGGTTTTTAATTTAATCAAATAAAATATTTAATCTTCTCAAAATAAAATAGGAAAAATTAGAAAAAATAATCCCAACTTTCATCGATTTTGCTACAATAATCCCAACTTTTGATTATTCTGGAATAATCCGAACTTTAGGGGGTATTTTTTTTCTTTAATCCCAAACCGGTCAACAAAAGTCAATGAATTATTATATCAGGTCACTTGGCACGAGTCAAGCCCTGATTGGTCCAAAATAAAAATTTAAAATAAAATTAAAAAAAAAACAAAAAAAAACCCAAAAATCACCAACCACCAATTAGCCTCTCCTTCACCCACCAGCCCACCCTAACAACCACCTCACTTCCCAGCGTGCCGCCCCTTAATCACCGGGCATCCGCGTGAAGAAACCTCCACCGCGTTGCCATTGTCCTCCCTCCCCGAAACACCCCCCATTCCCCACAAAACCACCACCCTGAAAACTCGAATCCACCACCCCGAAACCCCAAATCCACCAACGAACCCCTCCCCACTGCCAAAAACCTCCAATTGTTCCTCCCACCACCCCGAATTTCTAAGATGCTAGGGTTTTCGATGGTGGGGAGAAGTTTGTGGGGATTTTCGAGAGTGGGAGAGGTAAGCGGTGAGGAGATCGGCGAGTGGGGAGTGGGAAAGTAGTGAAGGGGGAGGGAGAAGGGGAAAGCGGCGAGTGGGGAGTGGGAAGTTGTCGCAGGGAGAGGGGGAAGGGGAAACCGGCGCATGGGGGGAATTAGCGCCGCCGTTTAGGGTTAGACGAGTGGTTGTTGGGGTTGGCTGGTGGCTGGGTTTGGTTGCTTTTTTTTTTACTTTTTAATAAATTGTTTTAGCCAATTCAGTTGTAACACGCGTCACTTTAAAAAAATTAAAAAAAAAACTTAACCCATTCAATCGGTCACCAGTTTTTGGGATTGAAGAAAAAGAGGAACCCTCAAAGTTCGAATTATTCCAGAATAATCCAAAGTTGGGATTATTCTAGAAAAATTGATGAAAGTTGGGATTATTATTTCTAATTTTTCCAATAAAATGAAATAACTCTCTAAAAAAAATTTCACCAATAAATAAGTACTTCGCCAACTTTAAAATTAAAACATGTTTTTGGCTTTAGTGGTAATAAAATCTCAACAAAGCTCCAAGATACCACTTTGTAACTCCCTAAAAATTCTTTTATTTTAAAATACATGTTTTGCCTTGTTTAAAACTTTAAATAGGAAAATCTAAGATGTTTACCGCCACCGTGAAAACAGCTAAGGTAACTATCAACGACACACAGCATAAGACTCTCCTTTAAAATATTTTAAAACGACTCAACTTAAAAAGTCAACTCACAAAAGTAAAGTCAAACCAAAGTAAAACAAAGTCAAACCTATAGCTTGGAACCATTGTAGGCCCTTAACAAACCAATCCAATTTAAAACCTTTATGTTCATCTCGTAATAGAAATATCATAAAATAATTAAAAGCAATAACACATCATAAACTTATGGAAACTAGCATGATTCGCTCTTCACTCCTACCCATCATGAATATGCTTCATCACCTAAAAAGCTTCTCTCTAATTGTTTTCACTACTCTCCATTAAAAATGGGTCATCATAGGGCTAAGGTAAGGACAAGGCCAACAAACACACAAACACACAATCAGCAAAGCTGAGTACATAAGCGTAATTAAACACACTAACATGCATTTACCTATCAACACACAACTTACCTTGTTGCACCTGTACTCCAGTAGAAGTTATGGTAAAATATAAAACCTCATAACTCCCCTCATATGTTCATACTCAAGGTATATACGTTCCAAGAGTTTTAGTGCGTAATATCTTTTACTTTACGTTCTTTACAATTTATTAAACTTGGTGATGACTCTCAAGTCGTAACAACATCAAACATCATGATTATTCAAATAGTTAAACACTTTAATTTAATTCTTGAATAATTAGTGACCACATAATAGTTAATGTTGAACCCTTTTTAAATCTATCTCAATGTAAAAGACACCTTAGGCGCTTAATGCGCCAAAAATCCTATCCCTCGGTGTTAAAAACACCTAAAGTGCACTAAGGCACCAACATACCATTTATTCCTCGTGTACATGGACACTTACATAGCTCCTTTCTCATGCTTATAGCATCAATAAAAACTATATGAACCATAATAAAATTCTTTTTTTAAATTTCAATCCAAATTAAACATTTAGTTTAATTAAACATGCTTTCTATCATGCCATAAATAAAAGTGTGGTTCATATTCAACATTCCAAATTATTATTTTCCAACCATTAATCCATCACAAATAAATCATGCTTCATAATTCAATCACCAGTAGCAACCAAATTACAATTTCCATTCTAAATCTATCATGATACTACTTGTAATCAATTAATCACATCTAGCATGCTATTACATCATCAAAATTATGCTAAGTACGCAAACATACCTTGAGTATGATCTTAATATCGCCATGACTAATAGAAATCACTCACTTCGAAGTCTCCTACAATTTATAATAATAAAAGAGTATTAAAATCCTCTCTACACAAATTTCCAGCAATATATAATATTATTAAACCCCTCATAATTTAATTAAAATAAGCTGAAATTATATTTAAAACACCATACTTTAATCACAATTAATGTGTAATTAAAATTCATTGATGAAACTTGATTTTTAATGTACTACCAAAAATTCCAGCATTATATATTAATGAAAACTTGCTGTAATTAGACTTCAAAACACTTAAATCAAAGGTTTAAACCAACCTAAATCATAATCCTTCAATAATTAATAATTTATGAATCTAGGGTTTTAAAATTGGGGCTTTTTAATTAGAATTAAAATCTGAAAATTAAATTACATACTACTTATAATCAAACATCATAATATCAATCACAAAACCCATATTTAATAATTAGATCTAAGATTTAACAAAATTAAAACAAAGATTAATTTTTTTCATAGATTCTGGTAGCAGGCACGGCACCACAACTGGCTGCTGCCGTGCTGCCGGTGGCCAGCGGGCCACCGGTGGTGTGGTGGTGGCCGACGGTGGGGAAGTTCGAAAAGGGGAAGGGGAAAAAGAAAGAAAAAGAAAAGAAAAAATAAAGGAGAAGAGAGAGAAAGTTTACCTTGGGTTTTCTCCACTCTGGGCAAAGTTTGATTTGCCCAAGTGTTGAATATTTATACCCTTTCTCTAGAAACCCTTCTTCCTAAACTTTCCCATTTTAATCTTTCCTAATGAGAAATAATTCCTAAATTCTTCTAACTATGCAGATAGGGAAGAAGGGTCGAACCACAGGGAAACAAGTCTTCCTATTCCTAAGTAATTTAAAAGAAAATAATTATTTACTAATAAAACTAATCCCTTTCCTAATAAAACTTTACTAAAATAAAAATTTCTTAAATTAAACCCCAACTTAAATAAAATAATTAATTAAACAAACTTTCCTTTTATAAAATATTTCCAAACTTATTTAAAATAAAAATAGTTAAAATACCATAAATAAAACATTTTTAGTTATTTAAATACTTCACAAAATACTTATTTTAAATAAAATACGTACAAAAATACGAGGTATGACATTCTTTGACACCGAGGTAGATTTAAAAAGGGTTCAACATTAAATATTATGTGCTCACTAATTATTCAAGAATTAAATTAGAATGTTTAATTGTTTGAATAATTATAATATTTGATTTTGTTATGGTTTGAGAGTCATCACCAAGTCTAATAATGTGTAAATAACGTAAAGTGAAAGAGATTACACACCAAAACTCTTGGAACGTATAAACCTAAAGTATGAACATATGGGGGGAGTTATGCGACTTTATATTTGACCATAATTTCTACTAGGAGTACAGGACGCTGTATTTACCTTTTATTATTATGCACCGGAATTTCGCCACTTATGAGTGGCTCTTCTATACTGGCACGGTTAGCTCCCATATTAGTACCTATAGGGAATATTTCAAGAATTACCCCAAACTTGAACCCCACTGTGTTCATACACTAAAGTACGGTGGCGTCCAAAGGGAAAGAAGATAGAGAAAAAGAGTCGCCAACAAGTTTTAAGAGCTTGTAAATCGTTCACGAGGTGAAGGTTACACCCCTTAACGATCCAGGAGATCATCAACTCCAATAGGTCTGGAACCATGACTGGTAGTTTGGGGATTAAGGTACAAATCCAACCTAAAAGAGATTGAACATGCCCTAATAATATGCCTCTACTTTATTCTGATCGTATTCATGTACGCTTTCTGACTAACATGCAATCAATAGGTTTATACTAAACCTATTTATCTATGTTGCTTGAATATTAATGCATAAACAAAACTATGATTAGTGATCACTTGAATTATAATCAAATTAACCCTACACAAGATTATTAATTATCTTATTAAGCGTGAATACAAGTACAAATTCCCTTTAAACATGCATAAAAGGTGTGATCAAGCAATAACAATAAATAAATATAATCAAGCAACATAATTATAATCATAAATAATAAAATTATAATCATAACAATCATAATTAAAATCATAATAATGTTAAAGCATAATAATAGCAAGATCTTAGGCATGATACTAACAAGATTAATAACAAATCCTAGCATGTCACTAAACATTAAAAATCAAAGCTTTAACCCTAACATGATACTAACATGAATATTAGGAAAGAACATAGGAATTATCACAGAAATCATAATAAGCATATTTGATATTATAACTTTTACCCTAAACATGATACTAGGAAGATCAAAATACCCTAACATAACATTAGGAATCATAATAACAACCTAGACATGATTTCTATATCATAATATCAATAAATCAATTAAAGCACTTACTTGGATGCCTCGTACCTCTTTCTAATAACAAAATACACACATTAGTAACTTCAAGGAAAATATAAAACAATTAAATTAAATATTTGAAACAGAGATTAAGAAATTTTGGACTAGATTTGGGACCAAACCCTCAAAAATCAAACCTTTCACATCTAGGGCTAAGGCAACTTCGAACAATGCTAGGTATGTCTAGTGCTAATGTACGAGGAATTTTGTTTGTAAAACGCTAGGCTTAGAAAGAGAGAGAGAATCAAGAATTTCTTGATGAGAGTTGGTGATTGAAAAAGGGGATATATGACCTCTATTTATAGAGAAAAAAGAGGGTCAAAAAAATAAGAAAAGAATCTGAATTCGAATCGAAATAAAACTCGATGGACATCTGTTTTTGTGGATTTTATTTTTATCATATATTTTTATCCAAAATTCTAAATAAATCATATAATATGTCGTTGGAAATATATTGAAGTCTACTTTCTAACCCAATTAGAATCAGATTAAAATATTTTGTTGATAAAAATATATGGCCGAAATAGTGGAAGGGTGTCGGTTTTTGATAGAGTTTCATATCTCATTCATATTTTTTTCGTTATAGCTCGGATTTAATATTATAATATATCATTGGAAAGATAATTTCAAGATCTTTCCAACCATATAAAATTTGGATAAAGATTATGAGGCACAAAAATAAAATCTGAATATCTTTGAACATTTTTAATTTCGAATAGAAATAGGATTAAAAAGAAAGAAAGTTTTTATAAAAGGAAAGTTTTTATTTAACTCAAATTCTTTAATCTTATCTTTTCAAAAATGATAATTAATATCTTTTAGAAACTTATGGAAGGTTCTAATTAATCCTTATTAGTTTAGGAATAGGATTAAACCTTTGGACCCTCCACATGATCATTGGGCTGTAGGTAAGATCCGGTTCGAGCCCAGTTTAGTATTTTGGCCATAACTTCCTCATTATTCATCAGAATTGGGCTTATAATATATCGTTGGATGAGTTTTGAAGGTATTTTCAAAACTCATCCAACTACACCATTATTGGACCCATATAATAGACCAAACTAAACTGGAATGCACGTTTTTTAAAAAAGAGTTGTAGACACCCATTTGTGTCTCCCCAAAACCAAACCCAGTGATGAGTACCTTTCACGTCGAATCATAATCGAATGAAGTGAAAGTGTGGAAAGTCTAGTGTAGCGGATAGTTTTAATTTCCTTTCTTTTCTCTCAGTTTTTGAAAACCTATTTTAAGAAAACAGTCAATCCAGTTTGTTTGGTCCATAGTATGGGTCTAATAATGGTGTAGTTGGATGGGGATTGAAAAGAGCTTTCCAACGATATACTATAAGCCCAATTCCGATGAATAATGAGGAAGTTATGGCTAAATTACTAAACTGGGCCCGGTTTAAGTCTTATATGCGGCCCAATGATCTAGAGGAGGGCCTAATATGGATTTATCATTCCTAATGCAATTAGGATTGGTTTAGTACGAGTCTTCTAGATTCTTCTAGAAGGTTCTTTTCATTCCTAATTCAATTAGCATTGATAAATTGAATTTTGTTGACTTTTTAGAGTTTTAATCAGAATAAAAGAGTGTTTATAAGGAAAATACGATTTTGCCCTTTTGTACGGCTAAATTTTATCTGAATTTAGAAAACGTGTGAAAAAATTAATTAGCGCCTAACGCCAGACATTAGCGTCTGGCGCTAATGCCTGGCGCCAGGCGCTAGCGGTAGCCTGGTGCTAATGTTCAGCGCCTGACACTAACTTGTTTTTTCCTCGTCGAAACTCTGATTTGTTTTTATTTATCTTTTTGGCTGATTTTCTCTATAAATAGCTTCCTAAAATCTCCGTTTTTATCACCAACCATCACCAATTCTCATCAATTCTTATACTCTCTAATTCTCTTCTCTCTCGAAGCGAAAGCTTATTCTCTCTCTCTTTCTAAACCAACCCCCTTTTACACAAAATACCGCATTCACAAGACCAAGAAACACCTAGCATTATTCGAAGTTTCCTTCGCCCTAGACGTGAAAGGTTTTAATTTCTGAGGGTTTGGTCCCAAATCTCTATTTTAATTATTTAATTTAATTGTTGTTTATTATTTTTCTAATATCAAGTATGATTAAAAGTATGATGCCTTTTATATTCTTCCTAATATTTATGATTGTTAGTATCATGTTAGGGTTAAAGCTTTGATTTTTGTTTAGTGACATGCTAGGGTTTGTTATTAACCTTGTTAGTATCATGCTTAGGATCTTGCTATTATTATGTTGTAACATGATTATGCTTATAATTATTATTATGATTAGTTTAATTATGGTTATTATTTTGATAATTATTATTATAATTGTTATGATTATTATTATGTTGCTTGTTATTGCTTGATCACACCTTTTATGCATGTTTAAAGGGAATTGGTATTTGTAATCACGCTTAATAAGATAATTAATAATCTTGTTTAGGGTTAATTTGATTATAATTCAAGTGAATGCCAATAATAGTTTTGTTTGTGCATTAATATTCAACCAACATAGATGAACAGGTTTTAGGGTAAACCTATTGATTGCATGTTAGTCAGAAAGCGCACATGAATACGATCAGAAATAAAGTAGAGGTCTATTATTAGGGCAGGTTCAATCTCTTTTAGGTTGGATTTATATCTTCATCCCCGAACTACCAGTCATGCTTCCAGACCTATTGGAGTTAACGATCTCCTGGATCGTTAAGGGGTGTAACCTTCACCCTGTGAACGGTTTACAAGTTCCTAAAACTTGTTGGCGACTCTTTTGCTCTATCTTCTTTCCCTTTGGACGCCACCGTACTTTAGTGTATGATCACAGTGGGGTTTAAGCTAGGGGTAATGCTTGAAATATTTCCTACAGTTTTTTGGCGACTCCACTGGAGAGGATTTCTATTTTAATTCCTAAAATTTATATTGGCAATGATTTAGAATGAGTGGATGAGACTCGAAAAATTCTAAGTATTTCATGTTTGTAATTTTGATTAACATTATTTTCATATGCATAAAAAAGATCTCATTGGAAATACCATCTGTAATGAGTTAAAAACATAGGATTTTTACATGTAGGAAATTTGAGGAATATCTTTCAGAACTAGGATCGAAATAATGCTGCGCGAAACCGGAAAATTTTATCGAGCACAGAAAGCTGCTGAGGCATGTAGGAACTAGCGTCAGCGAACAAAGTCTAGCGCCAACAATTTGACGTTAGCGCCAGACGACAACTTCTTTCGCCAGGTGCTAAAGCCATAAGGTGGCGCTGGACTCTGTTTGCTGGCGCCAAGTTCTTCTAATACCGAGCCAGAAATATGCTATCTAATTTCGACCAGTTTTTAGCACTGTTTGCTCGATCCTACTTCCTGATTGAGTTTTTCTCACTTTTCTGAAACCCATATGTGTTCTACATATGGACATAACCCTCTGGGAATTCATGCTCCATCTACCTGATTGAACGCTCTGAGAAAAAAAGGGTACAACCGAGAATGTTGAATTCACCAAACCATGGAAGCGAGTTTTTTTTTTAAACTTGCAATGTCCCATCCACTCGCGCCAACCCTTCACGGTTAGGCTTCCGCGTGGTGCATCCGGATAATTAACCATGGACCCTCTATTGACTAACCCATATCCTAAACTTTAGAGAACTAGAGCCATGGTTAGGTTGCAAACTCATTGCATCTTGTTGTGCCAACTTGACTAATTGTGCATTATTGGTTGTGCATCTTCTATGTGTTTTCCCTAACCGTTTGTTTGACTTGTGCTAAGATTAAATAAACTGATTTATGACTAAAAGAACTTTTCCTAATTAATTATTTAATAAATTAATTTGAGTAATTAAAGTTTAATAATTTAATCAGAGTTGACTTAGTACGACTTTAGGCTTACCCTGTAGAGTAATAATACCGAAAGTAGTTTCAGATCGACGTTCCAGCAATGGCGCCAAGATTAAAACTGTAGCGCCACTCTGTGGAGCGTAGCGCCTGGCGACAGTCTTGTCGTCTGGCGCTACACTGCAAGGAGAGGCGCTAGTCCTGTCGTTTTGGCAACAGTTCGGTTTGTTGCTCGAGTCATCACCTTATGTCTAATTGAGTAGTTTCTAGTCAATTCAGTTAATTTTTACTGGTAATAATATCTTGTCAAGTCATTAATCGAATCTAAGCATTAAGTCCCATGGTCTTACACAAGAGTCAAAGCATGTCACTTACACTCACCACATAAAGCACACACTAACGTACACTTTGACCATGTCTAAGGGAGTCTTGTATGCGCGTATTTCCAGCCATGTTTTTTAGGGGGGATAAGTCGGATATTAATCCTCCAATTAAACCACTTGTTTGAACCCCATACCTAACTCCCAAAAATATACACCTTACTTTTGCCAAAAATATGCACCTATTTTTGCTTTTTTTTTCTTTTTCAAACCGTAAAGTCATTTGAGTCTAGTAATTAAAACAAAAATGGTTTAAATTACAGCACGTGGTCAAGAAAGGAAGGGCGTTTGATTAAAGACAACCTCTTTATTCAAGTCCAACTTTTCGATAAATCGATTGCTCGTAAAAGGAAAGCTAAGACAATAATGGCAACTCAAGAGGAAGTTAATGAGCTTAGGAACCAATTGATTACTGTGACTGAGACGTTAAAGGTTCTAACCCTCAAGATTGATGATCCTGTGAAACAACAACAGATGGACCTCATGCAAGAGATTCTGAGCAAGCTATCTAGTGACTATAAGTTTCAAGGAATCATCTCACAAGGGGTCTCGGTGGACAAGGATCTTCTTCCGCAGAAGTTCAATGCCAACGACATCCCGAAATTCAAAGCGACTGACAACCTTTATTTTCACTTAAGATCCTTCGAAACGATAATGAGTATTAAAGGTATTGACAAGAAGGTGTTTCCCTCCTTGTTTTCACTATCTCTCGAAACCGTTTGCCAACAATGGTTCTTTTCTCTTGAGAAAGAAAGAACCTCTACTTGAGAGTCCATAGTAAACGCTTTCATTGATAGATACAAATGCAATATTCAAGTTGAGACTGACTATAGGGAACTTGAAATCCTCAAGTAGAAGGAGAATGAAGGTTTTACCTCTTTCTTTAATAAATGGACAGAAACCTCTTCTAATATGATTAAGGTGCCAAGTGAAAAAGAATATGTGAGGTTATTCATCAAGAACCTTCAAGAGAAGTATTCCAAGCACCTTAAATACCAGAATAATCTCCATACCTTCAAGGCCGTCTACGACATTGAAATCAATATTGAAGACGACCTGGCTAAGCTGAAAGATGCTAATAATAACTCCAACAGTGGCTGGAAAGGCAAGAAGAACGACAATCCTTCTTCTTCCAAAACCACCCACTCAAATAATGTTAGTACCTTTAACTTAAGTGAAGTCCTTGCTATGAATAATCAAGGACCAAAGAAACCATTTAGGAGGAACTTTACTCCTATAGGTATGAGTTATGACACCGCATTTCACCGATTAAATGCAAAAGGTCTTATAACTCCTATTGGGCCATTCGAGGACCCACCAGTCGAGAAGAGGACAGCTAATTGGAACCCCAATGCACATTGCAAGTATCACCAAGGTAAGGGCCATCTTACCGAGAATTGTTGGAAGCTTAAGGAAGCTATTCAAGATTTAATCGACAACAACAAACTGCCATTGCCTCCTGCCAGTAAGAAGCCGAGCATTGATAGTGCGTCTCTCGCTCACTCCTTAGCCATCTATGATGAGGAAAACGAGGTTGATCCCTCATCTCTCATCAAAACTATCGAGGAGGTGACTACTCCAAGTGGAAGGAAAATCTCCATCACAACGGGGCAAGGACCAATGTTCGAAGAGTCGTCTGAATCAGAGTCAGAATCAGAGTCTCTTCCTATAGAGTCATATAAGTCTTTAGTTTTAGCACCTTCTTCTTCTATCTCTTCCCCTAGGATAGTTGGCGATCAAGTCCCTAAGGACATATCCCTCTTTGATGTAATGATCTCTGAATTTAATAATATGTCTTCTTCTTCTTACTCCTTGTGTTCTTCTTTAACCCAAGATGACAAGCATTGCTTAACTAACAATGAAAATGACAAAGAACTTATTAAAGCAATGGAAACACTTGAAAAGAAAACACCGATAATTGAGGAAACTGAGACGGTTGATATCTCAAATGATTCAACCAATAAAAGAGAAGTTTAAATCGGATTAACACTTAATGAACAAGAAAGAATCGATTTAATTAACTTGCTTAAAGAATTCATCGATGTATTCGCTTGGTCATATGAAGATATGCCAGGCATTAATAGAGAAATAGCTCAACACACTATACCGTTAATTCCAGGAATGAAACCTGTAAAACAAAAATTACGTCGAATGAAACCCGACGTAGCTCTTAAAATAAAAGAAGTAGTTCAAAAAACAAATAAATACAGATTTCATCAAGGTATCCAAATATCCTGAATGGGTCGCCAACGTCATCCCAGTTCCGAAAAGGATGGAAGGGTAAGAATGTGTGTCGACTATCGAGATCTTAATAAGGCAAGTCCAAAGGACGACTTCCCTTTACCACACATCGATATTCTGGTGGATAACACAACAAATCATGCACTTCTCTCGTTTATGTATGGATACGCGGGGTACAATCAAATTCTCATGGTAGAAGAATACATGGAGAAAACAACCTTCATAACACCGTGGGGTACTTACTACTACACGCTAATGCCATTCGGGTTGAAAAACGAGGGTGCTACTTACCAACGAGCAGCGACTGCCTTGCTCCATGACATGATGCATAAAGAAGTTGAAGTATATGTGCACGATATGATTGTGAAATCAAAAGATCGCCCAGGCCGTCAAATAGCCTTGAGAAGATTCTTCGAAAGGCTAAGAAAATACAACATGAGGTTGAATCCATCTGAGTGTGCTTTTGGAGTCACCTCAGGCAAGCTTTTGGGTTATGTCATAAGCTCTAGAGGAATAGAGATAGACCCAACCAAGATCAAGGAAATCATGTCAATGCCACCGCCCAACACCAAGAATCAAATTCGAGGATTTATTGGCCGGTAGCAATACATAAGTAGGTTCATATCAAAATTGACAACAATATGTGAACCAATTTTCAAAAAGCTAAAAAAGAATGTACCAGTAAAATGGGATGACGAGTGTCAAAAAGCCTTTGAGAAGATCAAAGCCTATCTCGCAAATCATCTCGTATTAGCACCAACACTTCCGGGAATACCTCTTAGGTTGTACTTAACAGTCACCAAAGAGACAATGGGAGCCATGCTAGCGCAAGAAGTAGAAGGCAAAGAAAATGCAATCTACTACCTAAGCAAAAAGATGCTCGAGTATGAAGTACGCTATAGACCGCTTGAGAAATTGTGCCTCGCATTGGTGTGGGCCACAACCAAGTTAAGACATTACATCCTCGTGCATACAGTCTTTGTAGTTTCCTGATTGGATCCACTCAAATACTTATTTGAGAAATCTACACTTAATGGGCGCATATCAAGATGGATAGTCAACTTAGCCCAGTTCGATGTAAGGTTTATGCCACAAAAAGCTATCAAAGGATTTGTGGTTTCAGATTTTCTAGCGGACTTCCTAATAGAAGATTCGATACCAATACACGACAATGAATTTCCAGACGAAGACTTGATGGTCACCGAGGACGATACTTGGACCTTATACTTTGACGGAGCCTCAAACCAAAAGGGATGTGGTGTTGGAGTATTACTAGTATCACCTAAAGAAGAGCATGTTCCAATCTCCATAAAGCTTGATTTCGACGTTACCAACAACGCTCCCGAATATGAAGCATGCGTGGTAGGCCTCGAAACAACTTTGGCATTGGGAGTGAAAAAATTACGAATATTCGGAGACTCTTCATTGATCATCAATAAAATCTCTAAAAAATGGAAAGTAAGGAGCGAAAGTCTAGCCCCTTACCAAACTTATCTGGAAATCTCACTAATCAGTTAGAGAAGGTGGAATACACATATCTACGTAGAGAAGAAAATCAATTTGCTGATGATTTAGCAAGACTAGCCTCAATGGTTAGGATTCCTACGGAAATCGAGCAAATGCCTCTAACTATAGAAAAAAGGCATAAACCATCCTAAAGTCAAGCTATAGAAGATGATGAAGTGATCCAAGATGATGATGATGATGATGAAGAAGAAGAAGAAGAAGAAGAAGAAGAAGAAGAACTGTGGTACACGGATATACTCAACTATGTCACCAAAGGAGAATACCATCCCTATACTTACAAAAGAGCAAAGCGAGCATTAAGACTCTTAGCTTCCCAATACGTACTCATAGACAACGAGTTACACAAAAGGGTACCTAAGGGTCGAGCTCTCTTATGTGTAGGAAAAAAGGATGCTCAAAGAGCAATGAGGATAGTTCACGAAGGAATTTGTGGAACAGACGTAAATGGCAAAATGCTAGTCCAAAAGATAATGCAAGAAGGATACTATTGGACTACCATGAATAGGGATTGTCATCAATACGTAAAAAGATGCCCTAAGTGTCAAATCTACGCTAATTTACAACATGTTCCTCCATCTCTACTCTACACCTACACTTCGCCATGGCCATTCTCTACATGGGGAATTGACATCATTGGCAAAATCACTACCCCAGGAACAGGAGGTCACGAATATATCTTAGTGGCAATTGATTACTTCACAAAGTGGGTCGAAGCACAATCATACGCTAAACTCACTACAAAACAGGTAGCACTCTTTATCGAAAGAAATATTATTTGTCGATATGGAGTCCCACATGAAATGATAAGTGACAATGGAACTCACTTTCAGGCCGAGTGTGAAAAATTGCTACAAAAATATGGTATTCAAATATCATCATTCTTCTCCTTATAGACCTCAGGCAAACGGAGCAGTCGAAGCAGCTAATAAAATTTAAAGACTATCATCGAGAAAATGACGGAAAATTACAAGGATTGGCTTGACAAACTCCACTTCACATTGTGGGGTTATCGCACGTCAATTCACACATCAACAGGAAATACGACGTTTTTCTTGGTTTATGGAATGGATGTCGTACAACCGGTAGAGTTAGATATATCATCTCTATGCATTTCATTAGAAAGCAAACTCGATGAAGTTGAATGGACTAGGGCGAGATATGAGGAGCTAATTCTACTTGATGAATAACAACGACTAGAAACTCTACATCATACTCAATGCTATCAAACTCGTATAGCTAGGCATTTTAATAAGAAGGTCAAGACAAGAAACATAAAAGTAGGAGATTTGGTGTTAAAAGTATTAAGGAAAAATGTTCTAGATACAAGGGGGATATTTAGGCCTAATTGGTCTGGACCCTATATTGTCAAAACAATCCTGTCAGGAGGTGCAGCAAAATTAACTGATATGAACCCAAAATCATTCATTTCGTATCCTTTAAACCCATTTCCCCAAATCATAACTTATTTTCCTCTTTTCGTACCTTTAAACCCAAAATCATTCATTTCGTATCCTTTAAAATCATTCATTTCGTGTCCTTTTTATAAAAACGTTTAATCCAATTTATTTTGGTCCATAATCTGGGTTAAATGACTAAATATTTGGATGGGTCTTTAAAAGAGCTTTCCAACGATATATTATAAGCCCAAATCCGAGTTATAACGAATAAGTTATGGCCAAAATATTAAACTGAGCCCAAACCGAACCTAAGCCCACCTTACCTACGACCCAATGATCATGTGGAGGGTCCAAATTATTTAATCCCATAACAAAACCAATTAGGATTAATTGGAAACTTATATAAGCTTCTAAAAGATCTTAATTATCATTTTTGAAAAGATAAAATTAAAAAGTTTGAAATTGAATAAAACATTTTCTGTTTGAAAGTCCTAATTCTATCCAAATTGAAAGACGTTCAAAGATAGACAGATATTATTTTTGTGACTCATAAATTTTATCCAAATTCTATATGGTTGGATAGTTCTTGAAATTATCTTTTCAATGATATATTATAATATCAATTCCGAGATATAACGGAAAAGATATGAATAAAATGTCAAACTCTATCCAAAACTGACACCGTCTCACTATTTCGGCCATATCTTTTATTATATAGAATATTTTAATCTGATTCTTATTTTATTAGAAATTAGACTTCAATATCTTTCAAACGATATCTTATTCATCTTATTCCGATTTCTGGATCAAAAGACATGATAAAAACAAAAACCGCAAAAACTGCATTTTATCGAGTTTTATTACGATTTAATTCGGATCTTATCTTAATTCTTCGACCCTTCTTTTTTTTTTTTTTTTTATAAATAGAGGTTATATCACCCCTTTTCCAATCATTAATAATCTTGATCACAAAATAATTCTCTTCTCCCTATTTAGCCTAAATTCTAGCCACCCTATTCTTTCACTATTCCTTCCCCTAAGCACTCCAAGGAGTCCATACAATACCCGAAGTTCTATACTTAAACCAAGGCGTGAAAGTTATAATTAACTAAGGGTTTGGACCAAATAAAATCTAATTTAATTGTTTAAATTTGATTTATATTTTTATTGAAGTTACTAACAGTTTATTTATGATGTAGTAATTCAAGGAAACGCGGAAAATGAGTAACTAATCACTTAATTACTCTTATTTTTATTCTTATTGCTAGTATCATGATTAGGTTTACTTATATTTGAATGGACTAATGTTATTATTGCTGAATTGCTTCCAATATTAACGGTAATTCTATTATATTGTTTATTGATCACCATATTCCATGTTTAAAGGGAATATGTAATTGAAAATCACGCCTAATAAGATAATTTGGACAACCGGTTAAGGTTCCTTTTTAATCTTGTTATTTAATTCAAGTGATCATTAATATATTAGAATTATTTTTTGTTTTAATATTAAACCAATTTAGCTTAATAATAGTTTGGAGCGAATTGAATATTTTGTTTGTATGCCTTTGAGATCGTAGGAATCACTTTTCACTATAAGAATCGAGTAGAGGCCAATACGGGCGAATGTGACTCCATGACTCACTTCATACCATCATCCCCGATCCTCTTTTCGTGTATCCGAACCATATAGAGTTAGTAATCTCATGGATTATGAATGGGGTGTAACCTTCACGGGTCAATCGTTGTTGCCTATCGTTGTCCCTTATCGTGGTTGCCTTTTATGATCCGTGAACGGTTAACAAGTTCCTTAAAAACTTGTTGGCGACTCCCTACTTTATTTGTCCCTAATCGTATTATGTCAATTCCCACTTCCTATGAGTGTTAAGAATATTCAAAACATGCTTTAACGTAGGCGTACTTCGAGCGACGCCTACAATTTGGCGACTCCACTGGGGAGGATTCTTGGTTATTTATCGATTTGAATGATCGATATTTAATTAAGATGAGTGGATGAGACATGAAAGATTCTTGAATTGTATTCCTGTGATTTAATTGGCATTGTCACATAGGCATATGCTTTTTAGGTTACCTATTTTTCCACAATAGTACGTGCTCTACGTGGCTAGCCCGGGGGATTTAAGCTCTATCAACCCGAAAACGCTCAATAAGGGTTCATCTGAGTTTTTAAATCCACCCAAACCATGGAGTCGAGTTTGATTTCATCACGAACTCGCGGAGCCGCCTGTTGGCATACACCCTCAAGGGAGGCTGCCTTGCTAACGCGTCCAAACTCTTAACCATGGTACCCTTTGACACCAAAAAGCTTGACCATAGTCGAACATAGAACTTGACTTTAGGTTGCGAACTTCATTGCATCATGCGTGACGATATGCTTATGTGGGCATTTTTTTTATTGAAAGTTTTTAATTATTTTTTTCTCTTATCAAACCTTTTTTTAATTATTAGAGTCGAGCCATAGATTTTTATTTTTTTTTATTTTTGAGTCACCCGGATTTTTATTCCCATATACTGCACAAGAGTCAGCTTGTTTTGGTCATAGCCGGAGTTCTAGAACGAGTTACGTGTCGTGCCACCTATGGATCTATAGCCCCGGGTTTTATCTTTTATTTGGAGTTGGTTTTGTCTCAATCAGAATCACAGATAAGCACTTATTACCGATATGCTACAGCCTGTCCGGTTTAGGTGTCTTTTTAGCGTCAACTTTCTTTTGTTTTTATTTTTTTTAACATTTTTTATATCTTTTCGTGTCAAGATAGTATTAGCCAAATCCTTTAATCCGTGTCAAATCGTATAATATAGGATTGTAGATTTTTATTTTATTTTATTTTATTTTTTTTATATCCACGAGTCCTAACTCTTCTAAAATTCTAGTCTTCTTCCTAGTTTCTTGTGATTTTTTGTGCTAACCTTAACATGTGTTCTCTGTCTTTGATTGTGGTTGATCTTATTTATGAATAATGATTGTCAATGGATCATTTTCACTTAGTAAATAGAATAGACATTAAAATTGGACAAAATTAATCAAGTTAGTTTGACTTTTAGTCTTCCGTGCTATTTGGTCATTAGGTCCTTTGTTTTTCACAACGTCCTCATATCTAGCCATGCGATCATACCATGAGTCTTAATAAACTCACCTAATACACATGTTGAGTCATTGCACACACTTTTTGTCTTCAAGTAATGCACTATATTGTTTATGAACGTATACTAGGACCATGCATGCGTCATTTTCCGTCGTAATAGGAATGAGTGGAGTAGTGCCCATCAGATTTCAAAATTGTTTCATACACTCTTCCTTTCCAATCCTAGTATTGAGTGAATGAATTAAGTGAGTTCATCCTTACACAGTACTTGAGTCTAAAATCACTAGGAAATAGTTGAAAGAATAAGGGGAACGTCACTCCTTCCTTCTTTCCTTTCAATCAAAGCATCAACAACAAGAAACTATTTTCCTCAGCAGACAAATAGAACTAACTCATAAAAAACCATGAAGACAAAGCACGATGCAAGCTTCTCACCAAGATTTCATGTTTTGTTCTTATTTTGTTCAAACACTTCCCCTTAAAAAGTCTAGCATAGGTTCTCCTTATACATGTGTCTATGTGTCACACTTACCTTCTTCATAAAAGAGCATCTCTTTCTTACATTCGATCATGTGATTAGCAAAAAAAAAAAAATTGTCGTACCAAACACAAGGTATACCAATGATTTGAGATACCTTTGCAACCCATTCATTCCTCATTAACCACTTAATCACAGATCCATTTCTTCATCAACCACTTTGAGCCTCATCTAATAATTGACCTTTTTTATTCAACCCACATTTACTTAACCTTAGGATGGGAAGGTGTATAATTGTATAACATTCGAAAAGCAAGTGAGAAAAGAGGTGGCAAAGCAATAATAAAACAATGTCTAAGGGCAAGTGTTCCAATGTCTTTGATATGAACACGTCTCAAATTGCGTCTTTCATCGAGTGCTTGGTACCGTGCCTGAGAAACATGAATGCTAAGTGAGTGATGGACCGCATGATCTGAGATTGCCCACATTGATTTAAAAGAATGGAAAAAAAAGCAAAAAAGAAAAAAAAAAAGAAAGAAAATAAAGAAAATAAACTTGCAAAAATTTCAAATTTACAATTACACATCTTGGGGATTCTCTCGAGTCTTGAGCCTTGTACCCTTTTCTTCTTTAAACCATCAACTTAACCATATTACAACCTTTGAAAGACCTCGTTGAGGTGTATATACACTTGTGCAAAGTTCGATTAGAGCTACGTTCGGCTTGTTTCCTAATGGATACGTAGGCAATCTCACATTGAGGTGTGGCCACATTCATATGCATGATCGCGTCAAAGAATATCTAATGCTTAATCCTCTGACCCTATCCATCAAAAGCTAGACTTGGGGGCTTGATCCTACATCATTTAGCTTACCCAGCCTAAAAAGTCACCATTTTGACTCTTCTCACATAAATTTCCATCACCATAGCCTTTGCAGCCAGCCTTAGTATCACATTCACACACTTCACTGACACATCCATATCAGCTTTCCCTTAGGAACCTTTTATCATGAAATCTTGTTTCCCTACCGCGCGTGCTTCATCATTTTCAAGACAACATTCATTAGAAGAAACGTTGTATACTTGCTTAGCTTCCTGACCTGAGCAATATTCATTGTTTCACGCATCGCATAATGTGCTGAGCAACATTTTTTAATCATACAAAGCATATCGTGCTTAGCTCCTTGACCTAAGCAACGTTCATTATGCAATAATCACTTTATCTGTATACGTGCCTAGCTTCCAGACCTAAGTGACGTTCAAGATCGTTTCTTTACACCATATATGATGCTTAGCTCCATGACCTAATTTCATTCATCGTGTCACATGATGTAATTGTCCTTAGCCTCCTAGCCTAAGGACATGCATCATGCATACATTACTTTCAAGAAAAGCAATTCAATCCATGCGATTCATTTCGTCTTGCTTAACGAGGAAGTTCAAAACTACTTTCCTTTTCTTCTGGAGAAGTTCGTAAACTTTTTCAAAATTTTCTCATCAAGGGAAGTTCAAAATAGAAGTTCAGTTTTCACGTCTTTCTTTTTCGGGAGAAAGTCGGTACCCTCCACTCGTCTCATGACAAAAATGACGGAAAATTTTTGCTTTTTCATTTTCGGTTGCTTTTGTTTGCACACGCACACACCATATACACACACGACCACAAGTTGTACACATGTCATGTCATGTCGTGTCAATTCAAACTTGGTCAAGTCAGTTGGTCAACTCAATCATAGTCTATACGAGTCCCTTGGCAAATTTTATTTTGCAGGTCTCAATTATAGCCCACGTCCGGGGACAAGCGGACCATCTATAGCCCACGTCCCGGGACAAGCGGACCATTTATTGCCCACGTCCGGGGACAAGCGGACCATCTATAGCCCACGTCCGAGGACAAGCGGACCATTTATAGCCCACGTCCGGGGACAAGCGGACCATTTACAGCCTACGTCCGGGGACAAGCGGACCATCTACAGCCCACGTCCGGGGACAAGCGAATCATCCACAGCCCACGTTCGGGGACAAGCGAACCATTTATAGCCCACGTTCGGGAACAAGCGAATCAACTACAGCCCACATCCAGGGATAAGCGGACCATCTACAGCCCACGTCCCGGGACAAGCAGACCATCTACAACCCACGTTCAGGGATAAGCGAACCATTTACATCCCACGTTTGAGGATAAGCGAACAAACTACAGCCCACGTCCGGGGACAAGCAGACCATTTACAGCCCACGTCCGGGGACAAGCGGACCATCTACAGCCTACGTTCGGGGACAAGCGGACCATTTACATCCCACATCCGGGGACAAGCGGACCATCTACAGACCACGTCCGGGGACAAGCGTACCATCTACAACCCACGTCCGGGGACAAGCGGACCATCTACAGCCCACGTCCGGGGACAAGCTGACCATTTACAGCCCACGTCCAGGGACAAGCGGACCATCTATAGCCTACGTCCGGGGACAAGCGGACCATTTACATCCCACATCCGGGGACAAGCGGACCATCTACAGCCCACGTTCGGGGAAAAGCGGACCATCTACAACCCACGTTCAGGGACAAGTGAACCATTTACAACCCACGTTCCGAGACAAGCGTACCAACTACAGTCCACGTCCGGGGACAAGCGGACCATTTACAGCCCACGTCCGGTGACAAGCGGACCATCTACAGCTCACGTCCGGGGACAAGCGGACCATCTACAGCCCACGTCCGGGGACAAGCGGACCATTTACATCCCACATTCGAGGACAATTGAACCATCTACAGCCCACGTCCGAGGACAAGCGGACCATTTATAGCCCACGTTTGGGGACAAGCGAACCATCTACAGCCCATGTTCGGGGACAAGCGAACCATTTACAGCCCACGTTTGGGGACAATCGAACCACCTTCGTTTCATGAAGCAAGGTTCTCGATACACAGAGACTTGCAATCTCATCATCAGACAAGTCTTTTCTCAAGCATGGAAAGCATTATCGGTGAATTTTTTCTCCAAGTATAGAAAACCGCCAAGTCGGCTTTCCTCAAGCATGGAAAGTATTATCGGTGGATTTCTTCATGTATAGAAAAACCGCCAAATTATTCTGTCAGCTTTCCTCAAGCATAGAAAGTGTTATTCGGTGAATTTTTTCAAGCATAGAAAAGCGCCAAAATCATATGTCGACTTTCCTCAGGCATGGAAAGTATCATTCGGTAGGTTTCTTCAGGCTTAGAAAGCTACCAAATTCATCAGTCGGCTTTCCTCAGGCATGGAAAGAATTTTAACAAAACGTCATTCGGTGGATTCCTTCAAGCATAGGAAACTATCAAACTCATTTGTAATCGATACACTGGTGTCAGATAAGAGTTCTATCCCTTTACTCTTTTATCTGCGGAATTAACATTTTTTGAAGGTATCGGCGTATACAAAGTGATTTAGGATCGCAGAACGTCTTAAATCATTCTCCGTCCCTATCGGCTACTTTTGCTATCGTTTTTGAAACTGATGTTTCCACAAACTCAGTCAAAGTGGGGGCTTTTGTAGACACCTAAAAATGTCTCCCCAAAACCAAACTCGATGATGAACAACCGTTTACCGCCATTATTGGTCGGGTTGAGTATTTAATCTTGGAGTGCTTAAATCCATATTTCTATTTCATAAAACAACCCAACTCCTATCCCATTTCCCCAAACCATAACTTATTTTCCTCTTTTCGTGCCTTTAAACCCAAAATCATTCATTTCGTGTCCTTTAAAATCATTCATTTCGTGTCCTTTTTATAAAAACGTTTAATCCAATTTATTTTAGTCCATAATATGGGTTTAATGACTAAATATTTGGATGGGGATTTAAAAGAGCTTTCCAACGATATATTATAAGCCCAAATCCGAGTTATAACGAATAAGTTATGGCCAAAATATTAAACTGAGCCCAAACCGAACCTAAGCCCACCTTTCCTACGACCCAATGATCATGTGGAGGGTCCAAATTATTTAATCCCATTCCTAAACCAATTAGTATTAATTATAAAATTCTATAATCTTCTAAAAGATTTAATTATCATTTTTGAAACGATAAAATTAAAAAGTTTGAAATTGAATAAAACTTTTTCTTTTTGAAAGTCCTAATTCTATCCGAATTGAAAGACGTTCAAAGATAGACAGATATTATTTTCGTGCCTCATAGTTTTTATCCAAATTTTATATGGTTGGATATCCCTTGTAATTATATTATCAATTATATATTATAATATCAATTCCGAGCTATAACGAAAAAGATACGAATAAAATGTCAAACTCTATCAAAAACTGATACTGTCTCACTATTTCAGCCATATCTTTTATTCTATAAAATATTTTAATCTGATTATAATTTCGTTAGAAAATAGACTTCAAGATATTTCCAATGATATTTTATTCATCTTGTTCCAATTTCTGGATCTAAAGATATGATAAAAACAAAAACCGCAAAAACTGCAGTCTATCGAGTTTTATTACGATTTAATTCGGATCTTATCTTAATTCTTCAACCCTTCTTTTTTTTTTTTTTTTTTTTTATAAATAGAGGTTATATCACCCCTTTTCCAATCATTAATAAGCTTGATCACAAAATAATTCTCTTCTCCCTATTTAGCCTAAATTCTAGCCACCCTATTCTTTCACTATTCCTTCCCCTAAGCACTCCAAGGAGTCCATACAATACCCGAAGTTCTATACTTAAACCAAGGCGTGAAAGTTATAATTAACTAAGGGTTTGGACCAAATAAAATCTAATTTAATTGTTTAAATTTGATTTATATTTTTATTGAAGTTACTAACAGTTTATTTATGATGTAGTAATTCAAGGAAACGCGGAAAATGAGTAACTAATCACTTAATTACTCTTATTTTTATTCTTATTGCTAGTATCATGATTAGGTTTACTTATATTTGAATGGACTAATGTTATTATTGCTGAATTGCTTCCAATATTAACGGTAATTCTATTATATTGTTTATTGATCACCATATTCCATGTTTAAAGGGAATATGTAATTGAAAATCACGCCTAATAAGATAATTTGGACAACCGGTTAAGGTTCCTTTTTAATCTTGTTATTTAATTCAAGTGATCATTAATATATTAGAATTATTTTTTGTTTTAATATTAAACCAATTTAGCTTAATAATAGTTTGGAGCGAATTGAATATTTTGTTTGTATGCCTTTGAGATCGCAGGAATCACTTTTCACTATAAGAATCGAGTAGAGGCCAATACGGGCGAATGTGACTCCATGACTCACTTCGTACCATCATCCCCGATCCTCTTTTCGTGTATCCGAACCATATAGAGTTAGTAATCTCATGGATTATGAATGGGGTGTAACCTTAACGGGTCAATCGTTGTTTCCTATCGTTGTCCCTTATCGTGGTTGCCTTTTATGATCCGTGAATGGTTAACAAGTTCCTTAAAAACTTGTTGGCGGCTCCCTACTTTATTTGTCCCTAATCGTATTATGTCAATTCCCACTTCCTATGAGTGCCAAGCATATTCACAACATGTTTAACGTAGGCGCACTTCGAGCGACACCTACAGGTGGGGCCACTTTATTTTTTTCAAACCTCACATCCCAGAATTAATAAAAAATTTGATAGAAAATCGACAAAACATCAGCGTCACAGAAAAAATCTTGGCTCAAGCCGATGAACCTTAGCGCCAGACGACAACGCCCGTCGCCTGACGCCCGACTGCTGCAACTGGCGCCAGTCGTAAAATCGCGGCGCCACTATTCTAAAAAGTACCTGGGAACATTTCGGTGTTTTTTGGAAAATTTTCGACTTTCGTACTCGAAAATTTTTTGGAAAATTAAATTTTCAGTTTTCATTGCTTTAATAAATTAAATTTAAAGGAGATAATTAAAAAAAAAGCTGCAATTTCATTAATAAAATAAATTAACAATTACATTATTGATGGAATTTAAAAAAAGATTAAATAAATTAACTTTGAATTTGAAACTAAGTCTAATAATTGAAAGTTAAGCAATGCTTTAATATTTTTTTCTCTTTCTTTGCTCTCTTCCAATTTTTATCTGCATCCTATTCTTCATCCATAACTTTAGCTAGTAGGCATCCTTTAGAGGACTTACATTCCATTTTGGAGTAAATAGTTTCTCCTTTAGCTAGGAACCCATGTTTCTTCTCTACCCAAGCCTTCTTCTATGTAGTGTCAGTTTTTCTCTTTCCTTTATCCTTCGTAGAGCTTTTCTTCTTAGGCATTGTAGGTGTTTTGAACTCAACTCTTTCACCTAAGAGTTCCTTAACAGGAATCACTTTGTCACCCAGACGACTCTTCACATCAGTTTTACTCTGATTTTTCTTCATGTCCTTTGAAGGTTTCTTCAAAAGTCACTTCTTCACATCATTGGGCAAGGAAGGAGGAACCATTTGGATGATCACTTCCCATAAGGTCTAGCGCTCCAATAAGCGTCAAATTTGTCTACTTCTTAAGAGACAGGAAATTCATAGGGACGACGAAAATCCCCGGAAGGGATTGTTTGAAGTAGGTCGTACTGTCTTTTTACCCTGCAGGGATAATAAAAAGTCATTTGGGACAAGCTTGGAAGACGGCAGAAAGGTTGCTTGTTGATACCAATCATCTTTTCTATTTTCCACCAAGGGATGACCCACTTGATGGCAAAATAGCAAGACCCGAAGACCTTCTTCCATTCATGGCGCCCCATCTTAGAGAAGCATTTCTTCATTCTCACAAAGCGGTCTGGAGTGTACTTTTCAATATTGTCTGGAGGACTAATTAATTCTAGTCTTTCCATTAGCCAAAAATAATTCAATGCAAATAAATTAATATTACTATACAAAAATATGTTTTTGATTTCTGTAATTAAAAATATTATTTTTCTATTTGTAATAAAATTGGAGAGCCCCAAAAAGGTGCTTTTCGATTCTTCTTTAATTCATCAAGACTAAGCATAGTCTCTCCAACAATTAAAGGCATTGGATTTCTCCCAGATTCAATCTGCTCCAAAACAGTTGATATGATCGCTTGACCCTCATTAGTTCTACCACTAGTGAGAAGATATTGATTAAGCATGCAAAAAAGAAAAGCTCTTCTTCTATAAACATGAAAAGACTCAGAATAAGGTCTATCAAAATAATGGCGAGCAAATTCTTTCAAATTAACTATGGTACCATCTACTATATTTGTTAGATCTTTGTCTTTTAAATTGAAGAAGCGCTCAAAATCCTTATGATAATATTCGTTTATTCTAGGGATTACTACAAGATCTAATGCGGGGAAGCCTAAGATAGCACCGAATTCTTCCGGCAAAGGGTTAATTTCATCATACCCTAACCTAAAACAATGAGTATCCACATCCCAATATTCTAGGGCAGTATGAATAAAGTCTACATCAAGATCTACCCCTTTGACACCATAAATACCCCCCATATGAAAAACATCTAACTCTTTTCTCTCCTTGGCGGTTAGAGACCGACACCATTCATGAGTGAAGTTGGTAAAACTTAAAGAAATGATTATTATTTTTTTCAAAAGCTGAGAATATATTTAATTTGCTGAAATTATGAAGAAAATTGGTTGGGCAAGGGGCTATTTATGCAAAAAATCGGCGCAGTTTTAATCCGGAAAGGATTCGGAGTCAGCGCTCATCAGCGCCAGACGCCAGATATTGGCGCCTGACGCCAGATATTGGCGCCTGACGCCAGAGCCTGGCGCCAAACGCTAAGAGTAGCGCCTGGCGCTAACCCAAAACGCGTGGCGCCAGATGGCGCTAACGTGTCTTATTATATGAGCTTTTCAAAACCGTGTCTTTTGCCTGATTCCAGTCTGACCAATGACTTTACAATTTTTTATTCTTTTTATACCTTTTTTTTAAATTATTTTTTCCTTCTTCTTAATTAATATTCCATTATATTAATTATATTATTTTTTTGGATTTTATTTGGACTTAACTTTTAATTTTTTTTGTAAATCCAATATTTTTCCTTTTAATTTTTCATTTTTTCTTTTTGGGGGAGAAATTCGGATACCCTCCATCAATAATAAAAATGACGGAATTTTTGCGCAAAATTAATTACCACAATTCTTTGCACACACAAACGCACATTAAAATTAAAAATAAATGAAAAAATGATAAATAATAAATAAATATTAAATAAACTCATAGTAATATGTATATACAAATATGTCTAAATAATGAGTCTAGGTAAAGGAAAAGTTCTATACAAAGTCATAATAAAAAAAAGCACAGGATTAAACTACGGCGCTGGAGGACGTACACCCATCATGTCCTAAAACTGCGCCGTACGAGGAGTAACCTCTCCGCTAGCTCCAGCTCCAGCTCCAGTCTCCTCGGGAGATGGAAAACTCAACACAGCACCTGTCCACCCAAGATCAACCTGAGGCTGAGGCAGCGGAGGCTGCTGCGATGACGAGCCGACCTCGTACATCCCACCACCTCGAAGAGCCGAGGTAGCCTCTCCCTGTCCTACCGGCGCAGCATGTGCACCCTCAGATGAAGAGCCTGAGCCCTCTACCGCCTCGGTGCGGCAGCCTCAGAACGACCTTCCCGACCGCCAGAACCAGTACGGAGACGTCTCGAGCTAGACCTCGCCGGCTCTCTCCGCACCTCAGGTCTCGTACGGGTACGAGAAGGAATGGGCTGACCCTGCAAGAAGAAACTAAATCAGAAACAAGCAAAATAGAAGCAGTAATGCAAAAAAAGAAGGGAAACTACCTCCTGATCGACATCGTCGCGATAACATGTAGCCATATTCCTCATCCGAACGAGCTGGCTCCGGAAGGCATCTATACACCGTGCCATTGTCGTGACCACCTCGCGCGAGAACTGTGAAGGAAATAAAGTCAGTAATGATGCATAACATATATGGACAAAAGATGGAAATAAATAAGCTTACACGAGAGTTGTCAAGGAAATAAAGCCAGCCTTTGCTTCCCTCGCCCGGCCGAACGCGCCTTCGGGCGCCAGCCTCTTTGGCCAGGCGGCACTCTTTGGCCACTATTTGGACTTCGATTGGTCTTCAATTCTTCGGGCCAATCTGGATTTCCTTTTGGGTCTTGAATATTTGTTCCAAATGCCCCGGTATTACATATACTGAGCCCTTAATCACCGGTTCGATGGCTCTAACCGGCCCTGGCTATAGGAACTGGTCGTGTTTCTCCAATGTTCGTAATTGCTCCATAATATCTCGGGAAAATGCTCTAAAAGTGCAAATCCCTCCAAAAGTCAACCAAATCCACGAAAACACTAGAAAACACCAATTAGTAATAAAAGTGGCTCTAAAGAGCCAAAAACACTACTAATTATGACCAAGGGACGGGGGTAAAATACTATATAAATTGGACATATCATAGGTCCAGCCTGACAAAAGCAAATCAAAGTCAGTAAAACATTACTTGGGGGCTACTTAACGAAAGGTAAAAGCTGAAAATCATACCGCCACCTCCTCAGCCGGTATAAGGACTGGAGCTAACAACGGCAGTAGCTCCTCCTCATAGCACCGCCCAGAGATCGTATAAGATCGCCAAGAGGTACCAGCTCCCTCTGACATGCTCACCAACCTCACAGCGTTGAACATGTGAAGCGGTGGAGGAGGAAGAACGACGAAAGTGTCCAAGGAATGCTGAATAGCAACACTCTCTCCGAGATATGCGATCGCTCCATATGTCCCTAAGAAGTAGCGACGCTCAGCAATATACTGCGTGGCTAGGGATATCAATGGGGCGGGTCAAGTGGGAGACCCGCTCCATCCCCACCCCAATAGGGCGGGGATGGGTCTTTGTTTGGCGGGTGGTGGGGGGGATGGGGATAAAAACCATACCCACCATGGGTGATGGGGCGGGGGTGGATTTTTAGTTTTACCCGCCCTATCCCCGCTACTTCGTACCCGCCCCATCCCCACCTCATACCCACGTCTATATATCTTTAAAAGCAAAATTATATACTTTTATATTATTTTATAAAATAAGTACGTTAAATAAAATATTAATTATAATACTTTGTACTATACTTATATTATAAATAAAAAGGTGTGTAATTTTAAAAATGTTTATTATTATTATAATCCGTATTAATTATGTAGGATTGTGTATTTGAGAGACAGAGATTAGGTGGATCTTAGGTGGAGATTAGGCGGGTTTTTGGTGGGGATGGATATCCAAGTGGGGGGTGGGCGGGGATGGTTTTGGAGTTCTAACCGTCGGGCGGGGATGGGATGAATATTGTACCCACCGCGGGGATGGGGATGGGGATGGGTATATATGAAAATGTTAGGTGGGGATGGGGATGGGAAGGCTAACATCCGACCTGCCCTGCCCCATTGACATCCCTATGCGCGGCTAACCGAGGGACAACCAAGCCGACCCACGGCCAGTACAGCATGTCAGGCTCCTGCAAAGAACGCCTATCAGATAAGAATCCGTCGAAGGTAATGCAAAGTGTTTAAATATATAAAAGAACCATATTGAGATCATCCGATCTCGGACATAAGCAGTAGACATCCTAGCGCGACAGATTCCCCAGGAGGCACTCACTGGAAATCTGCGCGGCGGCGGTCTCGCCGGGGCAACCGAGGGAAAGTACACGTAGAACCAGATTTTTAAAAGGCAAAAAGCGTCAGCAAGTGCTAATCAAATCTTAGAGCTAAACTTTGAAGGGAGATAAAGTATACCTCTACGACTCTCCAAAATCCGGATAGAGTGACGTTCCCCGTGAAGGACCGGTGTCGACACGAGTCTCGTAACAATCGAATGAAGTCAGCATAGGCCAAGTTGGCCCAGTCATAAGTCCCGATCAAATGTAGATCACGGAACCCATGTAAGTAGTAAAGCAGCACTCTACTACCCTTGTTAGGGAAAAACGTCCTTGACAACAAGATAAGCACAAAGATGTGCACCCTCTGCTCTCGGGTGGTCGCATCATCATCGAAAGTCGCTGCTAGAGTCGAACGGCGAATCCCCTTCGCAGTGAACTGAGTTGACTCTACCTCAGCACGAGCTCGAACAGCAATCGGACCCAATAGCTCCTCGACCTCAGGAGAAAACACGCTGATCTCGCTGTCAAACGGCAGCGCGACAGAGCTAAACTCCAGTCCCGTAATAAGACTGAAGTCGGTCGGGGTGACCATCATCTCACCCCAAGGAAAGTGGAAAGTGTTGGTGGTGTCCCAAAAGAACTCCACCAAAGCACGAACCACATGGTGACCCCCGCTAGAGGCAATCATGGCCTCTGAGGTCACAAAAAGCGCAGCCAGTTCGCAAAACTCCCAGAGAAGTCTCACCTCTCCGTCATTGCCGATATACATCTTATACAGGTTGCCCAAAGTATCGCAACCTGAACCGTGGAAGCGCATCCTAGCAACTGTGATCCCACGTCGCACCCTCTCAGAAATATGGTGGACGGGGGAGAAGTACAGAGTCCGCTGATCCCACTCGGGGAGAGGACCGAGAGAAGTGGACGGGTCGGCGTCGTCCTCTACGGGCTCGTGCTCCCGTCGTACGTCTTAGGACCGTGAACCCGAACCTTGTTGTATACCCATGCTACATTGTGCAAAATTATCAGGAATTAAGGTTCTATAGTATCTAAGGTTCGCCTAGCCGCATGATACTATGTTCGAAAAAAACAGAGTACGTAGTACTAAAACAGAGCACAAATTCAAATTGAGCATATACGGCATTTTTCAAGCATGAAAACAATTTCTTGCAATACTATAGTAATTATTGTGACAAATTGGACAAGAATTGCTAGCAAAAACATCAAGAACAAGCCACATTGTCTTCACGACCTTAGGAGGTCCAACAATGTTGATTTGTTCGTTTCTTCATCAAATTGAGTCAAACAAGTCTCAAATTACTCCCAAGGCAATATATAAACATAATCAAGCAATTTCATGGCATAAAATTTGACAAACAAAGAGAATTAAGCAATTTAAGTTTTGAATTTTCAAGAAATTCGTGAACAAACATGTGCGAAATTCAAAAAACCGGAGTGTGTTTGAAAAAAACTTACATAGATCAGGAAAATGGATGGAATAAGCTTTGATTTGCAACAAATTTGAGCGAATTCGGTTGAGAAACGAGCAAGAACGAGCAAATTGAATTTTTGAGCGAATTCTCGAGCAAGAACGAGCAGCAGTAGCGAAAATGAAGAAGAAAGGGGTATTTATGGAAAACCCAATTCTAGCGCCAGACGATAAGGCTTAGCGCCTGGCGCTATTTCCAACGTTCTGGCGCTAGAGCCATATATGTGGCGCCAACAATATTTCAGCGGCGACAGAATGTTCAGCTAATCAATGCGGTTGTTTCAACCTCTTGCAACATTTTGGGTTCTTTGGTACGCCCCTCTAAGAAATTTGACATGATTTAGTAATCGGCTCGATTACAATTACATAAAGTGATCGACCTGATGAATGTTCGTCTCACTTAACTTACAGCGCCTAAGCATTGGCTCATCGCAAGGCACCGACATACTGGTTTATACAGTAAAAAGCACCGACATATTGGTTCAAAATTCAGCAAAAGTCACCAACATAAAGGTTCAAAAGCAGCAAAAGCGCCAACGTACAGGCATAGCGGAAGCAAAGTTCAAGCGAGCTTTTAAGGATCGACGAGCGTGGGTCTTCGGTAATTTTTCTCGGAATATTATCACGACAAATGAGGATAGCTTCAAGCGAGGATATCTTCGACAGCGTTTCCTAGCTTGCGGAGAGTTGTCACAAACAACTGAAGGTGATTTTAAGCGAAGTTGTCTTCGATCGTGTTCCTTGGCTTGCGAAAGATGGTCACAAAATGCTAGAAGGTCGTTTCAAGCAAAGAAATCTTCGATGGAGTTCTCTAGCTTGCAGAAGTTTACCATGGCGGAATAGGAGGTAGTTACAAGCGTAGAAGTCTTCAGGCGGCATTCTCTAGCTTGCAGGAAGTCGTCAAAATTACAGAAATACAACAATGCAGCAGTAAATCTGTTACCTTCAGAGACGTGTGCTCGACGGTGCAAGATACGCGTTTCTAAACTCTTTTATCTGTTTAACTAAAGCTAGTTTGTAGGTATCGGCGTTACAAGAGTGGTTTAGGATCGCCAAACATTCTGAATCATTCTCCGTCCCTATTACTACTTTGACTTTTGTTTTCGAAACTTGCGTTTCTCCAAACTCAGTCAAAGTGGGGGCTTCTGTACACACCCATTTGTGTCTCCCCAAAACCAAACTCGATGATGAGTACCTTTCACGTCGAATCATAATCGAATGAAGTGAAAGTGTGGAAAGTCTAGTGTAGCGGATAGTTTTAATTTCCTTTCTTTTCTCTCTATTTTTGAAAACCTATTTTAAGAAAACAGCCAATCCAGTTTTGTTGGTCCATATTATGGGTCCAATAATGGTGTAATTGGATGGGGCTTGAAAAGAGCTTTCCAACGATATATTATAAGCCCAATTCCGATGAATAATGAGGAAGTTATGGCCAAATTACTAAACTAGGCCCGGTTTGAGCCTTATATGCGGCCCAATATCTATAGGAAGGCCTAATATGGATTTATCATTCCTAATGCAATTAGGATTGGTTTTAGTCTTCTAGATTCTTCTAGAAGGTTCTTTTCGTTCCTAATTCAATTAGCATTGATAAATTGACTTTTGTTGACTTTTTAGAGTTTTAATCAGAATAAAAGAGTATTTTTAAGGAAAATACGATTTTGCCCCTCTATACGGCTAAATTTTATCTGAATTTAGAAAACGCATGAAAAAATTAATTAGCGCCTAACGCCAGACATTAGCGCTTGGCGCTAATGTTCAGCGGCTTGCGCTAACTTGTTTCTTCCTTGTCGAAACTCTGATTTGTTTTTTTTTTTTTTTTTTTTTTTTTATCTTTTTGGCTGATTTTCTCTACAAATAGCTTCCTAAAATCTCCGTTTTTCATCACCAAAAATCACCAATTCTCATCAATTCTTATACTCTCTAATTCACTTCTCTCTCGAAGCTAATGCTTATTCTCTCTCTCTCTCTTTTCTAAACCAACCCCTTTTTACACAAAATTCACCATTCACAAGACCAAGAAACATCTAGCATTATTCGAAGTTGCCTACGCCCTAGACGTGAAAGGTTTTAATTTCTGAGGGTTTGGTCCCAAATCTATATTTCAATTAATTAATTTAATTGTTGATTATTATTTTCCTTAAAGTTACTAACGCGTGTATTTTGTTATTAGAAAGAGATACGAGGCATCCAAGTAAGTGCTTTATGGTTTTTATTAATATTATAATATAGAAATCATGTTTAGGTTGTTATTATGATTCCTAGCGTCATGTTAGGGTGCTTTAATCTTCCTAGTATCATGTTTAAGGTAACAACTAAAAATTCCTAATATCAAGTTTGATTAAAAGTATGATGCCTTTTATATTCTTCCTAATATTTATTATTTTTAGTATCATGTTAGGGTTAAAGCTTTGATTTTTATTGTTTAGTGACATGCTAGGGTTTGTAATTAACCTTGTTAGTATCATGCCTAGGATCTTTCTATTATTATGCTTTAACATGATTATGCTTATAATTATTATTATGTCTATTTTAATTATGGTTATTATTTTGATAATTATTATTATAATTGTTATGATTAATATTATGTTGCTTCTTGTTGCTTGATCACGCCTTTTATGCTTGTTTAAAGGGGAATTGGTATTTGTAATCACGCTTAATAAGATAACTAATAATCTTGTTTAGGGTTATTTTGATTATAATTCAAGTGATCGCCAATAATAGTTTTGTTTGTGCATTAATATTCAACCAACATAGATAAACAGGTTTAGGGTATACCTATTAATTGCATGTTAGTCAGAAAGCGCACATGAATACGATCAGAATAAAGTAGAGGTCTATTATTAGGGCAGGTTCAATCTCTTTTAGGTTGGATTTATACCTTCATCCCCGAACTACCAGTCATGCTTCCAGACCTATTGGAGTTAACGATCTCCTGGATCGTTAAGGGGTGTAACCTTCACCCTGTGAACGGTTTACAAGTTCCTAAAACTTGTTGGCGACTCTTTTTCTCTATCTTCTATCCCTTTGGACGCCACCGTACTTTAGTGTATGATCACAGTGGGGTTCAAGCTAGGGGTAATGCTTGAAATATTCCCTACAACAGTAAGAAAAGAAACATTTTCAAAAACAGAAAGAAAAGATATTTTAATAAAAACATCCTCATCACTAGACTTTTCACACTTTTGCTTCGTTCGATAATCAAATAAAATGAAAGGTATTCATCATTGGGTTTGGTTTTGGGGAGACACAAATGGGTGTCTACAAAAGCCCCTACTTTGACTGAGTTTGGAGAAACGGAAGTTTCGAAAACAAAAGTCAAAGTATCGATAGGGGCAGAGAATGATTCAGAACGTTCAGCGATCCTAAATCATTATTGTAACGCCGATACCTACAAAACTAGCGTTAGTTAAACAGATAAAATAATTAAGAAACTCGTATCTTGCACCGTCGAGCACACGTCTCTGAGGGTAACCGATTTGTTGTTGTTGCATCGTTGTTGTTGTGATAACCTTATGCAAGCTAGGGAACGCTATCCTGATGTTTGTTTTGACAATCTTCTGCAAGCTAGAGAATACCGCCGAAAGACTGCTACATTTGTAACTGCCTCCAATTCCGCCGTGATAGTCTTCGAAAAGACCACTTCTTGTTGATCCTTAATGCGGCTTGAATTTTGCTGTTGATGCTTTGGGTGATGATAATCCTCTTATCTTTGGGAATAGTTGATGTAGGCGTCGTTCGAAATGCGCCTACGTTAAAAGCATGTGGTGAATATGCTTGGCACTCATAGGAAGTGGAAATTGACATATACGATTAGGGACAAGGAAAGTAGGGAGCCACCAACAAGTTTTTAAGGAACTTGTAAACCATTCACGGATCATATAAGGCAACCATGATTAATGGACAACGATAGGCAACAACGATTGACCCGTGAAGGTTACACCCCATTCATAATCCATGAGATTACTAACTCCATATGGTTCGGAACCACGAAAGGAGGATCGGGGATGATGGTACAAAGTGAGTCATGGAGTCACATTCGCCCGTATTGGCCTCTACTCGATTCTTATATTGAAAAGCATTCCTGTGATCTCAAAGGCATACAAACAATAATTCAATTCGCTCCAAACTATTATTTAACTAAATTGGTTTAAGATTAATGCACACATAATTCTAAAAATTTGGTGATCACTTCAATTTATAATAAGATTAAAAGGAACCTAAACTGGTTTCCAAATTATCTTATTAGTCGTGATTTTCAATTACATATTCCCTTTAAACATGCAATATGGTGATCAATAAATAATAGAACAACATTAATATTAAAACCAATTTAATCACAATTCCCAACATAAAAAATTGTTAGAATAATAATAATAATAATAAAAGGAGCATGATCCTTACTTTGAATCTATTTGTTTGCAACTACAAAATAATAAACGAGTTAGTAACTTCAAGGAAATAATAAAACAACAGCTAAATTAAATTAAATAAAATAAGGTTGATTTTGGGGCCAAACCCTCAAACGATTCTACCTTTCACGCCTTGGCTTAAGGACAGAACCTCGAGTAAAATATGGACTCTTTTGAGTGCTTGAAGAAGGAATTTTGAAGTGAAAAGGGTAGGCTAGTGTTTAGGTTAAGAGCATAGAAAAGAGAAAAATAAGAATAATCGAATTCTGGTTGCCCCGTACAACAGAAATGAGGGGGTATTTATAGGGAAATGTGCTGAGGGAGCACACGGAACCCTAAAATGATAAAAACCCTAAAAAAATATCCCGTGACACGGTCAGACTGTACCGTGACACGGTTAGACTGTACCGTCAGACGGTACAAGTTCCCGTGACACGGTCAGTTTTGGAGTGACGCGAGAAATTTTCAGAAAACGGGACGGAAAACGCGTTAAGAGTTTACGTGGAAAGGACACGGAACTTCCCGTGTCACGGAAGACCTCCCGTGTCACGGGAAGTCCCACTGTCAGACGGGAACAGTTCCCGTGACACGGTCAAGCTGTATCGTGACACGGTCAGTTCCAGTCCATTTTTCCGTCTAAATTCATTTTTAACCCTAATTTCTTTCGGCTTTTAAGTGCCGATTGATAATTTCGGGCTTTTTTTCTGACTTTTATTATTCGGGCTAAAATAAGAAAATAATAAAATAAAAATAAATAAAATATTTGGGCCAAAAATAAATAATAAAGGTTTGGGCTTGAAATTAATTAACAAGCTTGGGCTAAAATTAAAACTATGCTTTTACCAAACATAAAGACTAATCCATGGACCTTTCAAAGGTATGAATTTAATAAAATACGATTTTTCAAGCACTCTCGGGATTAAATACTAAACTCGACCAACAGTGGCAGTGAAAGGTTATTTATCATCGGGTTTGGTTTTGGGGAGACATTTTTAGGTGTCTACAGAAGCCCCCACTTTGACTGAGTTTGTAGAAACATTAGTTTCGAAAACGATGGTCAAAGTAGTCGAGAGGGACGGAGAATGATTTAAGACGTTCTGCGATCCTAAATCACTCAGCATACGCCGATACCTGCAGAAAAATGTTAATTCCACAGATAAGAGAGTAAAGGGATAGAAACGTATCTGGCACCAGTGTGTCGGTGACAAACGAGTTTGGCAACTTCCTAAGCTTGAAGGAATCCACCGAGTGACATTTGTTGAAATGCTTCCCATGCTTGAGGAAAGCCGACTGAAGAGTTTGGTACCTTTCTAAGCTTGAAGAAAGCTACCGGATAATACTTTCCATGCCCGAGGAAAGTCGACGAACAAATTTGGTGTCATTCTATGCTTGAAGAAATCCACCGCTAATGCCTTCCATACTTGAGGAAAGCCGACAAAGGAATTTTGTGGTTTTCTATACTTGAAGAAAAATCCACAGATACCGCTTTCCAAGCCTGAGGAAAGTCGACTTGGCGGTTTTCTAAACTTGAAGAAAAATCCACCGATAACTTTTTCCAAGTCTGAGGAAAGCCGACTTGGCGGTTTTTTATACTTGAAGAAAAATCCACCGATGATGCCTTCCATGCCTGAGGAAAGCCGACTTGGCGGTTTTCTATACTTGAAGAAAAATCCACCATAACGCTTTCCAAGCCTGAGGAAAGCCGACGATTGCTGAAAATTGATAATTGATGGTTCGATTATCCCCGAACGCGGGCCGCAGATAATTCACAATTTTAAGCCGATTATCTGACCATATTAAATGCTTAAAATGCCGAAAAATAGGCTTTGACGCTTGCTAGGGGTAAAATGGCAATTTTAGCCCCCCTTAAATATCAGTTGGGATTTTCCGCGTAACTGTAGCGAAAAATAATCGCCCAATAAGCTCAGAAAATCAGTCAAACTGGTAAAAAAAACCAAGAATATTCCCTGACCAAATGCAGTTTTGCCGTGCCACGTCAGCAGGTTCCCGTGACACGGTCAAGGCTTCCCGTCAGACGGGACAAGGATCCCGTGTCACGGGACCCCTATTTTTTTTTCTTTTTCTTTGTTTTCTTTTCGCTGTTTGAATCAGTCAACAACGATCACTTTTTCTCTTTTTTTGTCCTTTTCTGTCTTTAAATCCGCATGCTTGTTTTCATTATTTCACATTTCACATTTCATCTTCATACTTGCTTTCACACTTCACCATTTTTGCTCCTTTCTTACCAAAAACTGCCGCGCCACGCCTGAGGTTAACCGCCGGCCGTTCGAAGCTCGCCGTGACACGGTAATGGCGACCGTGACACGGTTAGTCCGCAACTCTTTTCTTTTTTTTTTTTCTATTTTGTTGCGGTTTTCCAGCTACTGTTCTGCGCTGCTGCTGTCTGCCGTTACTGCTTCTGCTTTTGTCCCGGAGATGCCGCCCAGTTCGCCGGAGCTCCGTTAGCCTTGAAGGTCGCCGTGACACGGTACTACTTCTCCGTGTCATGGTTAGTCTTGACCGTGTCGCGATAGCTGTGCTGGTGGCCAAAATTTTTTTTTTCGAGTTTTGCAATTCGAATTTCACCCATTTTGCTGTAATTTCTCGATCTTCTCCTCATTTTCGACCCTCTACAAACATTCATGTAAGTTTCCTTTGATTTTTTCTTCGAATTTGCTTCACATAAACAATTTCATGACGAACCCTAAAAAATCAATTTGGGGGTTTTTGATTTTGACGCTTTATGTTCAAATTCTTGCCATGATTTTACTTATATATGTATACATGTGTGTTTGTGAGAAATTTGAGACGAAAATTGCATGATATGATGGAGAATTGAGGAAATCACCATTTTTGGGTGCTACTTTGTGAAATAATGTTCATGCTTTGAAATGGTGAAAAAATGGTGGTGAATCTTGTGAAATGATGTGTTGATTCATATTTTGCATATGTACTATATTGTCATGGAGAACATAGTATCATGCGGCTAGGAGAACTGTAGTATTAGTTTGTCATGGAGAAACTAAATACCATAATTTTGCCAATTTTTAGCCTTGAGGTAAAAATTTAGCATATAATTCAATAAACAACTAAATAGCTTAGGAAATGATGCTAAGTATTCTGATTGTTATTGTAAATGTGCGACTTGAATTAAATGTTTAGGAAATGATGCTAAACATTGAAATATGCAACTTGAATTAAATGTTTAGGAAATGATGCTAAACATTTAGATAAAATTTAGCATATAATTCAATAAACAACTAAATAGCTTAGGAAATGATGCTAAGTATTTAGATATTTATGTTTTTATTATAAATATGCACCTAAAAAAAATTTTTAGGAAATGATGCTAAACATTTAGATTTTTATAATAGCATGCCTAGACGACGAGATTGCGATCTTTCTACCCGCGACCGGCGTCGGGCTTTTCGGGAGGTGATAGGAAGTCGTCAACCTATCAAGAAATAAGACCTAACTCGATCCTACTAAACTAGTAGCAAGGGCAAGAAAGGGTCGAACCCATGAGAGGCGTTGAATCAACCACCAAATGTTATTGTTTAAACAAGCTAGATTAAGTCGGGGGTTTTAAGTTGGTATTACGTCACACTATTCTAATTCAAATCAACTAATTCTAAGAGGTGATTAACAATATTAAGAAGGCCTAGGGCATGGGTTACACCACTCAGCTTCATCACGGACCACAAGTAGCATGCATAGAAATGGTGATTTAGGGGATAAATTAGGGGAAGTTATCAAATGCACCCAACTACTCTCTCAAGCTAGAGGGATTACTTGACATCAAAACCATAACCTACTCTCGTGATTATGGGCAAGAAACAAGTGTTAAAACATCCTCACGATAACATGCAAATTCCCTTGACTAGAAATTCCTATTCTCATGGCAAATCAAGTCAATCAAGCATAAGGGAGCTTCCTCAAGTTCATCTCTCGATCCTTCGTTGAGGAAGCTAGATAAATAATTCAAGCAATGGCCAATTACAAGAATTAACAATGAAACCTCTTAAACTCAACTAATTAACACCCCACAATTAACAAATTAGTACATGCAACAAGTGTTGGTGATTACATCGAGGGTTCACCCAAACCCTAGAAATTAGACTACTCACAATCCATGGAAGTTAAAGCAATTAAAGATTTCAAGGAATTCATGAACAAATTAAAACTAAGAATTAAGTAGAATCTAACAATTAAACATGCAAAGAACAACCAAACAATTAATAAAAAAGCAAGAATTAAAGATAGAAGAGAGAAAGAAAGAGCAAGAAAAATTACTAGAAACTTCAATAATTGACTAACAATGGTGGAACTTGTCTTCTACAATGATTGGATTGAAAACCTTCAAAACAAGAACTAAAATCTATGCTAATTTGAGGATTTTTGTGTTTCAAACTAAGAGGAGTATGAAAATCTGGAAAAAAAATTGGGAACCCCTCTAAAATGGTCCAAAGGGGCTATTTATACAACCCCCTAAAATAAGAGGACGGAGAAAACAAGAAACGGGTAAACTGTAGGTCTGCACGGACGTGCTGAAGTTGGCACGTCCGTGCAGACCAAGGCAGAAACTCAGTTTAAGACGACCTGCTGCAGCACGGGCGTGCACCTTTGGCACGTCCGTGCTGCATCATCTGCACAGACGTGCAATATTTGGCACGTCCGTGCTGCCTTATAATCACGGAAGCACGTCCGTGCTGCATCATCTGCACGGACGTGCAATAAGTGGCACGTCCGTGCAGGCCTTGGCAGAAAGATGGGTTCAGGTCTGCACTCCTGCACGGACGTGCAACATCTTGCACGGCCGTGCAGGGTCTTCTGGGCCCTTTTCTTCGTGTTTTCTTCTACGATGTTCTTGTACTTGGATTCTTTCCATCATTTCCTTGCTTCTAACCTCGGTTTGGTAACCATGGGCTTCATTTGGTCGTCGTTGGACCTAAAATCTCAACAAAAACACTAACAACCCGTGAAGCATAGGATACACAAAAATTGCATAATAATAGGGTAAAAGTGAACCAAAACACAAATTTGTTCAGGTAAACTAGGTTCAAATACGCCCTAAAACCGCATAAAATAGCAAGTTATCAAATCCCCCCAAGCTAAGCTTTTGCTCGTCCTCGAGCAAACTAGTCATGACAAAACAAATAGAGGGAACTAACTTGTTATAGAAGGTTGAAGCAAAAGTTAAACCAAGAAAGGGTAGGCATACACAATAAACCGAACGATCACTTTTAGCAAAAGTGAGAAGCTGTTTAAACCTACAAGTCGCCTAGTAGGACGAGTCCATCTCTCGTGAGGGTTTCCAAAGAGAATCACCCACAACTCCCACAAACACAACACACGATTTTTTTTTTTTTTTTTTATAGCCCAAGTCAACTCATCGGGATGTGATTCAAAAGCAAGACAAGTGAACAACATTCAAAAATCAACATCATAATAATGTACACATGAGTTAGAGACCAAGAAGGATGCTAAACAAGATTGCAATGGAACACTTCCTTAGGCTTTTTACTAGTTCATTAAAGCACATTTGCTCATTCCTAAGTCATAGCACATTTTTATTTTCGGTTATAAAATAGTGAAATACAAGTCCACCTCCCAAGATGCACAAACAAACTCCCTCCACTACACTCTACTATGAGATTTTTACAAGAGGAAACTAAAGATAAAGGGTGTGGGAGGCATCCACAAATTGACCTCAAAAGGGAAATGTAAAATTTTTTTCATAAGATAAAGCCCTTGAATTTGAGACTTTATTTATTTGCTCCGCCTTTTTTGACTGTTGAGCGGCATTTTTATTTTTTATTTTTTTTTTTTAGAAATTGTTGTTTATTTTACCAATTTATTTAATAAACATAAACCTAATAAATCTCAAGCAAAGCTTTATTTTGGGAAGAGTGGAAGGCACACCAAGGGCACAAGGGACCGCAAATCAACTAAACATAACCTACTTCAAGTGTGCTTAGACAATTTCATGAACTTAATGTGCAAATGAACATTCATCGACTTTCATTTCATGTTCAAACCAAGGCAATCAAGTTTAATAAACTCCTATATGACTCCAACCCTTGCATACACTTTTCTAAGAGTAACTTGTCATTCAAAAGCGAAGCAAGTAAATCACACACGAATCGTCATATGAGTTTCATCCTTGGGCACTTTTTCATCATTTTTTTTTTCATTTTTTTCTCTCTTTTTTCTTTTTTTTTAGAAACCAGGCTAAACTAGGAATAAAATAACTATACATCTAAATAAGGGATAGGAGAAGTATTCACAATGTAAGGGATTTGGATTTCAAAGGAAGCAATTTGGATTCAAAGGGTTTGGATGTTAGGGAAATGGGAATAGGGGCATGAAAATCAACATATACGTACGAGAACACAGCATGAACCAATGGTAAATGAGAAAATACTCCCCCCCAAGCTATCATAAACATTGTCCCCAATGTTGAAACAATATAAGCACAAAGAGAAGGGGAAGGAGATACTAACTCATTGGTTCGGGCCCCCTTGGGAGCTCGAACCCCCGGGGTAGAGATGCTGATATACATTGCGGAAGTCGCCCAATTCCGTTCGAAGACCCTCAAAGCTTGACCTTATTCCGTCGAAAGAAGTCCTCAAGTCTTCATTTGACTTCCTCATGGTCTCAAACTCGGAAGTCATGCGGGCGAAGTTCGCATTCATATTAGCCATCTGCTGCTCGAAGGTGAGGAATGGGTTGCCTTCACCCATGCCCTGACCTTGGTACCCCTCTTGGTACCCTTGTTGGAACTCGTACTGCTGGTGAAATTCTGGTTGTTGCTGAAATTGTTGTTGTTGATGATGTTGTTGTTGTTGTTGATGCTGTTGTTGTTGATGCTGTTGTTGTTGCTCTTGCTGCTCTTGCCCTTGTTCCTCTCCCTCTTGACCGGGAGCCCAAGGGAAGTCCCTCTTAAAGATCCAGTTTGCGTGGTTGTAGATGGCGGTGGCCTCGGGGTCGGGTAAGTAGGCATAGGGGCGCCTACTCACCAACCACAAATAGGGGTGGTTCCCCTCTACATCCGTGAGCCATTTCATGGCTCTCAGCGACTGCATATCCAACTGTGTTGGACCTGGAACAACCTGCTCTTCTGCAAAATCAAGGTTAAGAGCAGCAGCAATTATAGTAATCATACCACCTATGGTGATGTTGCCTGATCCTGTGGCAACATCTTCTAGGTGGTCCATAAACCAAGACCCCACATTTAAACTCGTACTACCCTCACTTAGATGCCATAGAAAGTAAAGCTCTCGAGTAGACACGACCCCTGAACTGTCTCCCCTAGCAAAAGCTGTGTTCGTTATGGTACGTTGGGCGATCCTAAAGGCAGGGTGAATAATGGCTGTGGCCTTATCAGTTCTAGGGTTATACCCAAACAGCCCTGTGATTCTTCTCCAAAATTCACCCGCCATATAGTTACGGGGTTGCCTATCCTTAGGCCCCATAGTTCCAGAAACAGGCCACCCGAAAGCTTGGTTAACTCTCGCTACGGACATTCTATGTTGGGCATTCATGAGCTGGAAGGTTATGTAACGGGGGGATCTTGTGGTGTCACGGTGCACACAAAGGGAGGAGAGGAATTCTAGGGTCAGTCTCCTATAGGTTAAGGCATGTAACTTTAGCCAAGAACCTAGGTCGGCTCCCTCGAATAACATTGTGATGTCAGCTCCTACCCCTAAGGCGTCCGCCACCTCACTATCATAGAATTTGGTGGGCTTGACCCGCCTCCTACTGATTTTAAGGAAATTGGCCGAAAAGGCCTGGTCAGCGAAAACTATTCCCATTGTGTCCACTTGCGGTGGATCAACGGGAGGAGGAGGCGATGGGTTCCTAAATCTAAGGGAAGAGGTGTTTCGGGATTGGTTTCTTCTTGACATGGTTGTTTTTATTTTGTTTTATTTAGAATGACTAAACCCGCCACACAAAGAGATCAAGACACTAAACCAATTCACCAAGTAATTTTAAGGTCAACAACCCAAGACTTAGCCACACCAAAGGACACCACAAAGAATAATCCACACAATCACAAAAACTCACAAAACCTAAACAATTAATCCTCACAATATTCAATTAAACCCATAATGCTTTACAAAAAAGCACAAATACTCAACAACTATCAATTCAACCAAGATTGCAAGCAAAAATAAGCACAAAACAACAAGTTTCAAGTATGGAAATAGTAAGTGGAAGGAACGATTATACCGAGCTTAACGTGGGTGTAAAACCCGCAAATGAACCTTCCTAGCCTTCCTTTCCCTTGCTTGAACCTTTTCCTTCAACCAATTGTTAAAATTTCAATCCAAAAGAAAACCCCCAAATTGATTTTTTTCTTCTTAGGGTTTCGGTTAATGGGTGATTTTTGGGTTGAAGATTGGAGAAAGGAGTAGTATTTTGCGTTTTTGTTAAAAAGGAGTGTTGATTATGGTGGGAAATGTTGAATTTTGGGTGAGAATTTGAGTGTTTGAGGGTTGAGAGGAGGAGTAAGAGGGGTTAGAGAGAAGGAGGAGAACCGTGGGTTTGAGAGGAAGAACAAAAAAAATTGTGGCTTTTTTTCTTTTTTTTTTTTTCGAGCAGTTTCGGCCTTAAATACTTGGTATGCACGGACGTGCAGCATTGGCACGGACGTGCAGCTCAAGTCAGAACGTGCTTAACTTTCTGCCTGTAAAAGCACGGACGTGCCATTATCGGCACGGACGTGCTGCTTTTGGCACGGACGTGCTGTATCTTGCACGGACGTGCTGTATCTTGCACGGACGTGCTTAACTTGGCAGAATACTTCTCAACTTTCTGCCTTCCTAAACACGGACGTGCCATTTTCAGCACGTCCGTGCTGATTGGCAGGCACGTTTACTCTCCCCTTTTTTTTTTTTTTTTTTTTTTTAAGAAAAATTACTAAAATACTCGGGTTGCCTCCCGGAAGCGCTTCTTTATTGTCACTAGCTTGACCATATTACGTTTTCAATCACGAGGGATATCAAATTCATCTAAATGAACTACCTTTGTTTCTTCTTGCACGAAACCATCGAAGTATGCTTTCAACCTTTGGCCATTAACTTTGAATGGTTCACCTTTGTCGTTGGAAATCTCAATGGCGCCATATGGGAATACCTTTGTAATGGTGAAAGGGCCACTCCATCTTGATTTTAGCTTTCCCGGAAACAACTTCAACCGGGAGTTAAATAGCAAGACCTTGTCACCCTCCTTGAACTCTCTCTTGTTGATGTGCTTGTCGTGCCATGCTTTGGTCTTCTCCTTGTAGATCTTTGCACTCTCATATGCATCTAACCTCAACTCTTCCAAGGCATGGAGGTCAAGCATCCTCTTTTCTCCGGCGGATTGGATATCAAAATTCAAGGTTTTGATAGCCCAGTGCGCACGATGTTCCAGTTCCACCGGTAGATGGCATGATTTCCCATAAACGAGCTTGTAAGGGGTGGTGCCAATAGGAGTCTTGAAGGCGGTGCGGTAGGCCCATAGAGCATCATCCAACCTTGATGACCAATCCTTCCTTGACCTATTCACCGTCTTCTCTAGTATCAACTTAATCTCCCTATTTGAAATTTCAGCTTGACCACTTGTTTGAGGGTGGTAAGCCAATGACACCTTGTGCCTCACTCCGTATTTTTCAAGGAGAGCCTTGAAAGATCGCTTTGCAAAGTGCGATCCTCCATCACTTATTACGGCACGTGGCACACCAAACCTAGGGAAAATGACTTTCTTGAACAACTTGACCACTACCTTAGCATCATTTGTAGGAGATGCAACCGCTTCAACCCACTTTGATACATAGTCGACGGCCACCAAAATGTATTTGTTCCCAAAAGAGGATGGGAAAGGTCCCATAAAATCTATTCCCCACACATCGAAAATTTCCAGCTCTAAAATGTTATTCAAAGGCATTTCATTCTTTCTTGACAAATTACCGGTCCTTTGACACCGGTCACAAGCTTTAACAACTCCCCATACGTCCTTGAACATAGAGGGCCAATAGAAACCGCATTGCAATATTCTCGCCAATGTGTTGTTAGCACTCATATGTCCTCCACAAGGTGAGGAGTGACACATCGTGATAACTTCATGAATTTCATCGTCGGGGACACACCTTCTAAAAAGACCATCAACACCTTGTTTAAAGAGCAAGGGGTCATCCCAAAAGTATTGGCGGACATCATGGAGGAACTTCCGCTTTTGTTGATAGGTGAGGTCGGGAGGAAGGATGGAGCAAGCCAAGTAATTTGCAATATCCGCAAACCATGGGGCCGGGGCTTGAATGATTGCGAATAATTGATCATCCGGGAATGAATCATCAATTGGAAAAGCTTCAATTTCACCTTCTACGATCGGTAGCCGTGAGAGATGATCGGCTACTACATTCTCGGCACCCTTCTTGTCCCGAATTTCTATATCGTAGTCTTGTAAGAGCAAGACCCACCTAATCAACCTTGGTTTAGCGTCCTTCTTGGACAGCAAGTACTTCAAAGCCGCATGGTCGGTGAAGACTATAACTTTGGAGCCCACCAAGTAAGACCTAAACTTTTCGATAGCATGGACGATGGCTAGGAGCTCTTTTTCAGTCGTTGTGTAGTTTCTTTGTGCTTCATCAAGAGTTTTGCTAGTGTAATAGATGGCATGGAGCTTTTTATCCTTCCTTTGCCCAAGCACAGATCCAACGGCATAGTCCGAAGCATCACACATGAGTTCAAAAGGGAGCTCCCAATTCGGTGGTTGAATGATGGGAGCCGTGATCAAAGCTTCCTTCAACCTATCAAAGGCTAGCAAACAATCATTAGAAAACACAAAAGGGGCATCCTTTACCAACAATTGAGTGAGCGGCTTAGCGATTTTGGAAAAATCTTTAATGAACCGGCGGTAAAAACCCGCGTGTCCAAGAAAACTCCTTATACCCTTCACATTAGTGGGGGGAGGGAGGCGCTCAATAACCTCAATTTTGGCACGATCAACCTCAATGCCCCTATTAGAAACAACATGTCCCAACACAATACCCTCTTCAACCATGAAATGACATTTTTCCCAATTAAGCACAAGGTTCACCTCTTGACATCTTTTTAACACTTTAATCAAATTACTTAGGCAAGTGTCAAAAGATGAACCGCAAACAGAAAAGTCATCCATAAATACCTCGATTGATGATTCAAGCATGTCGGAAAAGATAGACATCATACACCTTTGAAATGTAGAAGGTGCATTACATAATCCAAATGGCATCCTTCGATAAGCAAAGGTGCCAAAAGGGCATGTGAATGTAGTCTTCTCTTGATCCTCGGGTAGGATAGGAATTTGGAGGAATCCCGAATACCCATCCAATAAGCAATAGTGACTATGTGATGCCAACCTTTCCAAGATTTGATCGATAAAGGGGAGAGGGAAGTGGTCCTTCCGAGTGGATTTGTTCAATTTTCGATAGTCTATGCACATTCTCCACCCGGTGACCGACCTTGTAGAAATGGTCTCACCCTTATCGTTCTTGATAATGGTCATGCCCCCTTTTTTTGGAACAACTTGAACCGGGCTAACCCACTTGCTATCGGAGATAGGGTAGATTATGCCTGCTTCAAGAAGTTTCAAAACCTCTTTTTTAACAACTTCTTTCATGTTGGGGTTGAGCCTTCTTTGGTGCTCAATTGAGGAGTCATGATCATTATCAAGCAAAATCTTGTGCATGCATATCGTGGGACTTATCCCCTTAATGTCATAAATGGCATACCCAATGACACTCCTATACTCCCTCAACACAACTAGGAGTTTCTCAAGGGAAGTGTCATCAAGGTTGGTATTGACAATAACGGGATAAGTCTCATTATCATCAAGAAAAACGTATTTAAGTTAAGGAGGAAGGGGTTTAAGTTCAACCTTAGGAGGAGGCGTAGACCTCTCCTCTTTTACCTCCACCTTAAGTGCTTCAAACTCCCTTGCCTTGCCATGTAGGGGTTGGTCTAGCAACAACTTGTACCCCTTAGCTTCATCATCATCATTGTACAAACTTTTCGTGAGGATCGCTTGTAGAGTATCTTTGCTATTGTTCATCATCTTCAATTCCTCCACTTCTTGGTCAAGAGTATCGATTCTATTGATATCCTCATACATAGGCTTCCTCATGGCTTGCGAGAATGAGAAAGAAATTTTCTCATCTCCCACATTCAATGTTAGCTTGCCTTGTTTCATATCAATTACCACTCCCGCCGTGTTCAAGAACGGCCTTCCCAAAATGAGAGGAACCTTGTTGTCCTCCTCCATTTCAATCACCACAAAGTCACAAGGTACAAAAACTCTTCCCACTTGTACCGGTACATCTTCAAGTATTCCCATTGGTAATCTAACCAAACGATCGGCTAATTGTATTGAGATTCTTGTTGGCTTCATCTCACCAACTTTTAAATTTTTCGCAATTGAGAAGGGCATCAAGCTTACACTTGCCCCAAGATCACAAAGAGCATCCATGGCTTCCATATCTCCAATCTTCACCGGAATTGCATAGCTACCCGGGTCACCAAGCTTTCGGGGAAGCTTGTTTTGAATGATTGCGCTCACCTCCATTGGAAGGGAGATGGTTGCACTCTCTTCAAGCCTACTTTTGTTGGACAAGAGATCTTTTAAAAATTTCGCATATGTAGGCATTTGTGACATAGCATGAAAAAAGGGAATGTTCACTTGGAGCCCTCTCATGACCTCAAGGAACTTTGAAAACTTCTCATTCAATTTTTTCTCTACCAACCTATGAGGGAAAGGAATAGGTGGCTTGTAGACTCTCATTGGGGGTTTCTCCACTTCAACTTCAACTCCCTCTCCTTTCTTTGTGTCTCCCTCAACACTCTTTTCTTTTTCTTTTCTCTCAACTTCTACCACCTCATTTTCAACATCATTCTCACTTCTCACCTCCACACCCTCATCTCTCTTTTGTGGCACATCTTCACTCATTACCAGACCTTCATACCCTCTCCCGGACCTCAATGTGATAGCCTTGACATGCTCCTTCGGGTTCACAACCGTTGAGCTTGGAAATTGACCACTAGTATTGGAGGTAGAACTCCCAACTTGTTGTGCAATTTGAGCTAGTTGATTCTCAATTATTTTGTTGTGCGCTTGAAGTTGTTGGATGTTGGAGCTCATTTCTGCATTGCTCTTCCCTTGTTGATTTATGAAAGACTCAAGAGCGGCCTCAAGGGAAGTCTTTTGGGGTGGAGGAGGTTGTTGGTTGAATTGCTGTCTTTGTTGGTTTGGATGGCAGTATGGGGCTTGGTGATTTTGTTGATTTTGGTTGTAGATGTTTTGAGGAGGGTTGTTGTAGTTGGATTGTTGGTTTTGATTGGGTTGTCTCCACCCTTGGTTTTGTTACCTCCAACCTTGATTGAAAGGTTGCTCATTTCTTTGGTTCACGGCCGCAACTTGCTCATTAGTAGCATTGCAATATGAAGCCATGTGATCATTACCCCCACAAGTCTCACAAGACATGACTTGTGGTTGTGGTTGTGAAGAGGAGGTACCGCTTAAGGAGGTTGCTTGGTCTAGCTTGTGAGCTAGCATATCAAACTTTGAGGCAATGAGATCTATTGCACTCAACTCATGCATACCTTTCTTCTTCGGTTGACTTTCTCTTCTATCATATCTATAGGCGTAATGCCTTGCAACTTCTTCAATCATATTCTCGGCTTCTTCCACCGGTAGCTTTTTAAGACTACCACCAGCTCCGTTGTCAAGATTGGCCCTTGAGGTAGGAGTGAGACCGTCGTAGAAGCTTTGAATAATCATCCATAAAGGCAACCCATGGTGTGGACACTTCCTCTTTAGATCCTTGAATCTTTCCCATGCTTCACCTAAGGTTTCATCATCCTCTTGAGTGAAGCTTGTAATCTTCCTTCTCAATTCCGCGGTCTTTTCGGGCGGACAAAACTTCCCAAGAAATGCTTTGGTAACCTCTTCCCATGTTGTTAAGGATCCTTCTTTCACGGACCTCAACCAACACTTAGCCTTGTCCCTAAGAGAGAACCGAAACATATGCATCCAAATGAATTCCTCCGTGAGGTTGTTTTGCTTGATGGTAGTGCACAACTCAAGGAAGTTGTCTAAATGAGCTATAGGGCACTCATTTGCACTCCCCCCGAACTGTTCACTTTGGATCATCCTTATGAGTTGAGGAGAGAACTCATAGTTGTTTGCATTAGTGGTGGGAAGAAGTATGCCACTCCGAAGTTGGAATGCATCGGGGTGGTCATAGTCTTGTAGAAGTGGAGGAGGCGGTGGGTTGGCCATCTCTTGCTCGTTGTCAAGATTATCCTCCGACTCGGAATCCGTATAAGCTAGAGAAAAATCCGGCGTGCCTTGTAGGAGCCTTCTTACGTTCCTCAAAGTTCTATTTAACTCCGGATCAACGGGGATAAGCGGTGATTTCTTACTCCTCCGTGTCATGCACAGTCAAACAAAGCTAAGGAAAACGTTAGCAATGACTATCACAAAGTAAACACGCTTAAACAAAAACAAAATAAGAAGATTATATACATATACACAAATCTAGACTCATTCAACAATAACTTATTCAATGTGACTTTGCCTCCCTGGCAACGGCGCCAAAACTTGATAGGAAGTCGTCAACCTATCAAGAAATAAGACCTAACTCGATCCTACTAAACTAGTAGCAAGGGCAAGAAAGGGTCGAACCCATGAGAGGCGTTGAATCAACCACCAAATGTTATTGTTTAAACAAGCTAGATTAAGTCGGGGGTTTTAAGTTGGTATTACGTCACACTATTCTAATTCAAATCAACTAATTCTAAGAGGTGATTAACAATATTAAGAAGGCCTAGGGCATGGGTTACACCACTCAACTTCATCACGGACCACAAGTAGCATGCAGAGAAATGGTGATTTAGGGGATAAATTAGGGGAAGTTATCAATTGCACCCAACTACTCTCTCAAGCTAGAGGGATTACTTGACATCAAAACCATAACCTACTCTCGTGATTATGGGCAAGAAACAAGTGTTAAAATATCCTCACGATAACATGCAAATTCCCTTGACTAGAAATTCCTATTCTCATGGCAAATCAAGTCAATCAAGCATAAGGGAGCTTCCTCAAGTTCATCTCTCGATCCTTCGTTGAGGAAGCTAGATAAATAATTCAAGCAATGGCCAATTACAAGAATTAACAATGAAACCTCTTAAACTCAACTAATTAACACCCCACAATTAACAAATTAGTACATGCAACAAGTGTTGGTGATTACATTGAGGGTTCACCCAAACCCTAGAAATTAGACTACTCACAATCCATGGAAGTTAAAGCAATTAAAGATTTCAAGGAATTCATGAACAAATTAAAACTAAGAATTAAGTAGAATCTAACAATTAAACATGCAAAGAACAACCAAACAATTAATAAAAAAGCAAGAATTAAAGATAGAAGAGAGAAAGAAAGAGCAAGAAAAATTACTAGAAACTTCAATAATTGACTAACAATGGTGGAACTTGTCTTCTACAATGATTGGATTGAAAACCTTCAAAACAAGAACTAAAATCTATGCTAATTTGAGGATTTTTGTGTTTCAAACTAAGAGGAGTATGAAAATCTGGAAAAAAATTAGGAACCCCTCTAAAATGGTCCAAAGGGGCTATTTATACTACCCCCTAAAATAAGAGGACGGAGAAAACAAGAAACGGGTAAACAATAGGTCTGCACGGACGTGCTGAAGTTGGCACGTCCGTGCAGACCAAGGCAGAAACTCAGTTTAAGACGACCTGCTGCAGCACGGGCGTGCACCTTTGGCACGTCCGTGCTGCATCATCTGCACAGACGTGCAATATTTGGCACGTCCGTGCTGCCTCATAATCACGGAAGCACGTCCGTGCTGCATCATCTGCACGGACGTGCAATATTTGGCGCGTCCGTGCAGGCCTTGGCAGAAAGATGGGTTCAGGTCTGCACTCCTGCACGGACGTGCAACATCTTGCACGGCCGTGCAGGGTCTTCTGGGCCCTTTTCTTCGTGTTTTCTTCTACGATGCTCTTGTACTTGGATTCTTTCCATCATTTCCTTGTTTCTAACCTCGGTTTGGTAACCATGGGCTTCATTTGGTCGTCTTTGGACCTAAAATCTCAACAAAAACACTAACAACCCGTGAAGCATAGGATACACAAAAATTGCATAATAATAGGGTAAAAGTGAACCAAAACACAAATTTGTTCAGGTAAACTAGGTTCAAATACGCCCTAAAACCGCATAAAATAGCAAGTTATCAGGAGGACACTCCCACTATCCCTGAGGGCGCGGACGACGACGTATTGGAGTCCGAGCCTCGGACTTCTACGAGTAGGGGTAGGTGGGTTCCACCTCCGTGGACCCCAGACCAGTTGGTTTTCTGCCGTGAAAACCACATCTCTCACCGCGCACTCTCCGGCATAGTCGATGGCACACTTCGCCAGCATGGTTCCGGGGCCGGTGATTTGATCCCTCGACTTTACCAGGTCATTACGGGGGATCCTGCTACGAGCTCCCTATGGGAGTCGTTTGGCTTGGTCGATTTCTACGCGGCGGTTGTAGGGTTTCGCAGCCCCCGGGGTTGCGGCGCGACAGTCGTTCGCGCATTGTTGGAGTATTTCTGGGATACTACCAACATGTTTCACTTTGCTTGGGGAGAGATGACGGTGACCCCCGTGGACTTCAGCATGATCAGCGGGCTGCGCTTTACTGACCGGGCAGTAGGCCAGATGTCTGATGTATCTTGGACATCGGCTGAGGTAGCTGATTTGTTGGGTCCGGTCGTTCAACACATCAGGACCCGACCGGTGTCTCGAGGTGGTCCTAGGAGTGGACGATCGAAGTCGGCTTTAATTCTTGCTCGCGGCTTCGATATGGAGGATACGACGGCCGAGCAGCGGGTGCGGATCTTCAGCTTGATCCTGATCTCTATGACCCTCTCTCCCGACAGGATTTCACGCGTGCTCCTCTGCTACCTCCCCTCTTTGGCCAGGATTCCCGAGATAGGATCCTACAGCTGGGCCAGTCTTGGGTACGCGGATCTTCTTCTGTCTCTACGTCATGGCTGCCGTCAGCTGAATGACGAGTCCCCTATCACCGTTTACGGCCTGTGGAGAGTCGTAGAGGTGATGGTCTTTTCCCTTCTTGTTTCATTTCAGCTTGTCCGATTCGTGTGCTGAATGTTATTTTTGTTGCAGCTATGGTTCTACGAGTACTTCCCAGGCTTGGCTTCTCGCCGGCGTCGGGGAGTGGTCCATGACTTCCTCGTCGGAGCCAGCTGGCGTGACTGAGGAGAGTCACGGGTGGAGTCTGTTCCGGCACTTCGTGGCTACTACGCCGAGGCACCTCTTCCGTTGGCGTAAGGATTAGCTTTGTTGCGTTTTTTTCTTCTGATGTTGTTTATATTGTTTCATGCCTAACTTTTTATGGTTTCCAGGTTCCCAACGTTGTCCAGTATCGTCCTTGGGCCGGGATGACTGATCTACCCGAGGCCCTACGTCTTTCAGTGTACCGTATCATTTTGGTTGGTACTGGACGCTTCGTCTAGTATTTGGGGGAGCGAGTCGTCCGTCAGCATAGCGGCGATCGTTTCGTGGTGCCTTCATCCCCGCCAGAGTCGATGCTGGACTCCCGCTTGATCAGAGGGTTGATCAACAGGGGAGAGCGCTACACTCTTTCGTGGCAGGAGCTCGTTCACATGGAGAGCGACTATGCGCGGGATTTGCTTCCCTCTCTGGCTCCTCCACCCCGTCTTCCCGAGGTATGATTTCTTTCGAGAATCTTCTTTGCTAGTCGAATAACTTGATTGTTCGATCATATTTCCAGACGACCATCCACCCTATGGGGAGGATTCAGATTCCTCCTCAGTCTTTCCGTTACCCTGGGCCGATCGGTATCACGGAGGACCATATTGCCGACGCGCCGGAGGGTTATAGACAGGCGCAGGAGTCAGTGCCCGAGGTTGACGAGGGGGAAAATGTATGTCGTTATCTACCCTTTCCCCAAGTCAAACAAAATTTGTAAACACCTAACCAACCTTATATGAATATAGGGCAAGTAAAGGGTCGATCCCTAGGGAATGCAATGATGAAAACTAGAGTCTAAGTCAAGCTACCTCGAAGATGGAGTTGATATTATGGTAGGCACTATGGTAAAATAAAGCAAGTCTAATCAAGTAAAACAAAGGTCTAAACACTAGGAATATGGGTTCCACATGCAAGTTCAATGATAATGCTAGTTTAGAGCTCAATCAATTAATTAAAGTATTGCAATGGACAAACAATAGTAGCAATCAAGAGAGTTCAAATGATGTCTCCTATAGGCCAATCTAGGTGTCACTATGAAAGGCAAATCAAGAAGAATCACAAGCAAACCCAATCAATTAGAGCAACTTTCAATTCGATTGTTCATGTCATTAAGAGTTGCAATGCAATCTAGATTAATCTTATAGGTTGATCACTCCTAGTCTAATCAATCACATGCAAAACTATGTCAACCAATTTAATTGCAAGAAACCAATCAATCAAAGAGAATCAACTAGAAATTTCATTAATCAAACATGCTTCCCCCTTTCCCTAGCAACTAATCTACTCACTAATCATGGTGAAATTCAAGAACAAATAACTAGAAAGTGCTTTAATCTTCATTTCTATATCAAAATCTAAGAGAAATAAAAAATAATCAACAATATCAAATTCAAATCCAAAGAAGAACAAGTAACAAGCAAAAATCAAATAGCAAGTAAGTAAAAGATGAAAGAAGGAAGAGATTCTCACTAATATTGATGATTGAAAATGAAGGAATCCAAACTTGATTGATCAAATGTTGAGAAACAAATCCAAAACCAAGAACTTCTCTCTAACTTCTCTCTAGATTCTCTCTCTAAAACTAAGCTAATGAAAATTATCAAAAGTCCTTTTCAAAAAGGAAATACAATTCTATTTATAAGCAAAGAAGAAATTGGCAGCTCCCGCGCCCTCTCTCGATAGACCCGCGCCCGCGGAAAAATGGGTACGGAACCCTCCGCGGGCTATCTGGGAAGATCCCGCGCCCCGGGCAACAGAGATCCTCGCCCGCGGCAGTGAAACCGGCGCCCGCGGCTAATCCCCTGCTCCCAAAGCCTGATCAGGTGGCCGCGGTCTCTCTGAATGGAGCGGCCTCTCCATTTTACCCGCGGGGAAACCGCGGCAAGTTCCTGCCAAGTTTTGGCAATTTTGAGTAACATGGGCCCGCGCCCGCGGCAAGATGACCTGCGCCCGCGACCTGCTGGATTTGCCTTGGAAACCTCTCCGAGGCCTCTCCAAGCCCTCTCTAAGCCCTCTATAGCCAAATGCTTCTTCCTTGCTTGATCATTAAAGTCCCAAATTGAATCCTTTGCCAAAGTGATTCTCACAATACCTACACAAGTACACAAAGAAAGGAAATAAAAGGGATAAAGAGACAAATAAAGGAAAACACGATAAAAACACGAGAATCATAAAGAAAAGAGGAAAAAGAGAAACTATAGGAAAATGGACCAAAAGAGAAGAAAGCATGAAAAGGGGAAAGAAATAACCCTAAAAGACTACCCTATGAGTGTCATAAATGACACTCATCAAATTCCCCCAAGCTAGACTTTTGCTCGTCCCGAGCAAAACAAAGGCTAAAAGGAATAAGAAGGGCTTATTCGAAGCAAAAAGAAAAAGAGGGGCGAGAATTTACACTTAGACTCACTGTCGTAGGAATCACGATTGTTTTTAGCTACAACAAGCCATTTAAACCCCTAGATCGCTCTAGAGGACGAGTGATGCTCTCGTAAGGGTATCCTAAAAGTTTACCCATAACTCTCCACCAAACCCCCAAGAGGCAAACCAGAGAAGGAAAAGAAAGAGGAAAAAGGAAACAAAATCTTACGAAATGGACTTTACAAAGAGACTATAATTCAAATGAATAACAACCTTTCTAAAGAGAATTATGGTATGCGCGTTATAAAATACCTAAGGTTGATTGAAACATAAATATGCTAAGCATAGGAACTAGTTATCACATTCCACTTTCATCCCAAACGGTCTTACCGCGTTCCCCCTACTAATCTCATGTCTCCCCTTAGTGAGCATCTCATAGATTCCGCGAAGGAACCGGAAAAGGATCAAATTTTTGGGCTACTCGACATCTTGATTTCGCATCCCCTTTCCTTAGTCTACCACCTATGATTCCCTCCACCGATGAAAGACTCAACTCCTAGGTCCAAAGGTCTTCCCCAAGGTTGTAACGTAAGGCAAGAAGGGTTAAGGTAGGCTTAAAATTTAAAATTTGGTGGTTATCCTAAATTGTGAAGCAAAGACCGGCCAAATCTCAACACCAAACTTAAGTAATCACCAAATAAAAACGTATTAACACCCCCAAGCTTATTCAAAGCAACAATCTACAATCATTAGAACAAAAAGCGCAAGCGCTTTCCCCCCAAGCTAAAAGAAACATTGTCCACAATGCATAGAGAGGAGAAAGACACTTCAATTTTTTTTCTTTTTTTTTTTCTCTTTTTTTTTTTGTTTTTGAATTTTCTCATTAATAAAATTGTTTGAATTTCCTTGAACTCCTTAAAAGCATTAGTCCTTGCCCTTTTTTACTAAGGACGGGTTTTACATAAGCATTTGCCATTATTTACCAAATATAAACAACTCAATTATGTGTACCAATTCGAACCAAACCCCAACTTCATAGACCACAATCACCAAACATTGACCCTTGCTTCACAAAAACCAAAAAGAAGGAGAACGAAACAAAAGGCTCAAGATATCTAATTATGCGGCTTGAAAAGAGGGAAAAGGGTTCAAAGGGGTAACAAGTAGGCAAATGTATCCCAAACCAAAAAGTGACTATCCTAGAAAGAGAAAATTACCTCCCCGAAAAACTTGCCTTTGTCCTCCCTAGGTAGTTCGGTCACGGTCTTAGGAATCATACGCTAAGATTCTAGATTAGGTTTGCGAAAATCAAGGATCCATGCCGCTCATGCAAGAGTATGATGAAAGCTTGAACAAATATAAATCTCACATGGTTGTAGCAAAGACTCACTAAGGTTGTCAAATCAAGGATAGGGAGCAACTACCAACATGCCACAAACGAGTAGAATCCGGTTTCATGATCCCCCTAGTTCTAGACAACTATCTTAGCATGCTTTATCCTAGAATCAACCAAACGTAATCTCAAACCGTGCATACCATTATTACCTGAGAAGACCATTATTCTAAAGCAAAAGGCCAGTGCATACAAGTCCAATTTTCAAAAAGAGAAAGAGTGAAAATAAAGCCTCAAAAAGTTATGCACACAAACAAGATTAAAAGAAAAGGAAAGAAAAGAAAAGAAAAGAATGGGAAACTTAGACAAGGACAAGAAAGGGAAAGAGGAAAAGAGCAAAGATGCAATCATAACACGTTTATCCCAATCGACTTACAAGCGGTCTAATGGCCACATCGCCAAAGACCCCAAACACACTAGGTGTTAAAATCATACATCCTCGAACCGTTCAACTTCTCCTAAATCTAATCTTAATCTAAGCAACCAAGAAAATGAAGAAGTGAAAATAAAAAGGTAAAATAAGAAAGGCCTCACCAAGCATCCGCTCTAAATTAAAGTACCCAAGGAGTAGGAATGTGCATCTCCAAAAGGTTCCGCAATCCAAAGCATAGGCTACGAGCAAGGTGAGTTAAAGAAAAAGGTTATATATACAAAATGAAATTGTTAGTAACTTCCAAACAAAAGCAACCAATAAAACACTTAGATACAAATTATATATAAAGACCTAGAGAAACCATCATCATTAAAATTTCTATTATTTTTTTTTTTTGTCTCAAGAAACTCCCAAAAACATCAAGAAATGAACCAAAACAACAAGCAACAGACCAACGAGACCATTAGCAAAAATCCACCAAAAGTCTTATCAAAGACTTCCCACCGAGCCCCAGGTGCTTCCCCAAACCAACATAAAACATCCTTTTTGGCCCTCCCCCCTCACAAAATGAAGGCATCGACCGCGATGCCTATAATCATGCAAAATAGGGAAAGGGGAGAACAAAAAAGGAAACAAACTTGCATAAGGGGACTATTGGCCACTAGGGCCGGCACCATCATCACCCGTATCCCAACCTCCGGTGTAACCGGGAGGAAAACCATAGTGACCCTGGAATAGGTCAAGTTGGGATCGGGTTAATTGGTCATAGGGCTCAGGCTGAACAAGGGGCTCGGGGTGATGGGGGTGAACATAGTAATATGCGGGATCACCCCGATAATCACTCCCCCCGAGACCCTATAATTATAAGGTGGGAAATCGCGCCTTGGCACATCGGGGTCCTCCACCCGGGCCAATATGGGTACGTAGGGAGGTTGTCACCACCCCATGAAGGTACCGGCCCTTGTTGGGGCGGCACATAAGGGTAGTTGACCGGAGGTGTGACCTCCCCCCTACGCACACTAGCGTCATACAATGCGCTAGTTTGATAAGACAAAGTTTGGTGGTCCGAGTACATACCTTGCATGCTCAATTGCATGCGCTCCATTTGGTCTCTCATGGCCTCCATCTCTCGGAGATAAGCATCCCCTTGGAAACCCTGTTGTTGTTGTTGTCGTCTTCTTTCTCTTCTTCTTCCTTGAGCATCATCATGAAAATGCTCATGTTGTTGTTGTAGTGGCGGTTGTTGTTGCTCTTCATCATATTCATCACCTCCTCCTTCCTCCTCTTCTTCATCATTCTCATCACCCCCATCAATCTCATCATCCTCCTCCATCTCATCCTCAATCCTCCCATTGTCCCTAGGGACCATCCAAATATTCCTAGCCTCACGAAGGATGGAGGTGGCGGCCGGGTTAGGGAGAAGGCAATGGTGGGTATTTCTCACTAGCCAAGAGTAGGTGCCGGTTCTCCTAGTGCTAGTTATGAAACGTAAAGTGTTAACTTGCTTCAAAACTAATACACACGTCTTCACTCCTTCCAACCGGAGTGCAAGACTTCAAGAACCCCTCTTGCTTAAAATACGACACAAGACGTGTCACCATGCCCCCACAATGAATTTCCCCCGTTTTGACCCCATGCATTATATCCTTGCAACAATTCATGAAGATATAGCCAAAATTAATCCTTGACCCTAACTCCGGCTTGGAAGCCATCCATAACACCAAAATCTCCTCCCTAGACAACTTCCCCAAATCTTGCTTATTAAAAACCGAATACCCAAGAATTCTATGAAGGATCCTAAGGGCCGGATGGATAATCTCACTAGCAAGAGACTTTTTCGAATCAAACTCCCTCTTGTTGGCTATGGTTCTCCACCAAGAAACCTCATTATACTCAGATTGGACAAGGGAGATAAGGGGCTCGAAGATATCACCATTGGGGTTGAAACCAAGGGCTACATTGAACTCGGCTAGGTTCATGGTGTGTTTGACATTGAAGAGGTGGAAGGAAATAATAAAATCGGTTTCCCCCACCTTATTGAACTCAAATGTGGAGAAAAATTCAATAGAAGGCTCCAAATAAGTTCTAGGGGCTGATTTTAGAAACTCACCCAAGCTAAGGTTATCTAGGAGGATGTCAAGGTAATTTTCAATTCCTAACTTGGCCATATCCTCACGAAAGTAATGCTGGGAGGGTCTAAACTTCCGGTCTTTCATTTTGTTATAGATGGGGGTTTGTTTAGACCGGTTCCAAAATTTGAGAGGGGGTAAAGGAGGAGGAGGAGCATCATCTTGAGTTGTGGAATGCGGTTTGGGTTGAGGGTTTGAGGAGTGGCCTTGAGAAGATTGGCGGGGGATTGGTTTGAGCGCTTCTTGCTACTTTTGACTCTTCTTATCAAATCCATTTTAACAAAATTCACACAAGTCACAAGAACACAACAAACTCCCTCAAACAAATCAACTTCCTCCAAAAAATACTCACAAATCTTCTTACAAATCCAACCAAACCACCACAAACTACAAGGTACCTGTTCCAATCAACACAACAACCAAAATCCAACAACAAACTACAATATCAACAATCATTCAACAGTATAATCATGAATCAACAAGAAAAAGTAACAATCACCCAAATATACCAATTTTCCCATAAATCAACCATAAAACACAAAAATCATGCTCAAATTCAAGGTAAACAAACCAATGTAAAGAAATCAATTGAAATTGACAAAAATATTACAAAGGTTAGATGTATACCAACATTGGAGACTCAAAGTAAACCAAAGCACTTCAAAGACCCGAAATTTCTCGAAGAAGCACGAGAAAGAAGAGGAGGAGTGTTGAAAATGGAGGAAAATGGAAGAAATTGTGAAAAATTTGGGTAAAAGGTGAAGAAATTTGTGGGAAATTGATGTTTTGGGGTTAGGGTTTGAGAGGAGGTATAGAGGGAAAGGGGAAAAATAAGGAGAAGAGGAGAAAATAAGAGAGGAGAGAGGGAGAAGAGAGGCGTGCCCCGGGTTAAAACCCAGTTCGCCGCACCCTCTCCGAAAATGTCGCGCTCCGCAGAAAAACTCCCGCGCCCGCGGAGGGACCGCGGGGCAACCGCGGGGACTTCCTAGAATTTCAGAATTTTAGTACCTGATGGGGGCCGCGCCCTCTCCAGATTTGCCGCGCCCTCTCCAAAACCTCCGGCGCCCGCGGAAAGACCGCGGGGCAACCGTGGGAAGTCCCTGGAATTGGGTTCCAAAGTTGCTTGAATTTAGGTCGCGCCCTCTCCAAATATGGAGCGCCCGCTCCAAAACCTTCCGCGCCCGCGGAGAGACCGCGGAGCAACCGCGGGGACTTCCTGGAATGAAGCTTCAAATTTGGTCAAATTGAGGCCCGCGCCCTCTCCTACAGGGGGCGCCCTCTCCAGAATCTCCCGCGCCCGCAGAGAGACCGCGGGGCAACCGCGGGAAGTCCCTGGAAATGACATTATAAATGTGCCTTAAGAGGAGAAATTGCCCCCGAGGTCTCTCCTTGCCCTCAGGGAGCCCTCTCCCCAGCACTCTTAACTTTTCTTCAAACCCCTTTGTTTTTCAACAAGCGATGATAATGCCCGACCTACAAGACAAACACAAAACTAACTCAAAAATAAAATCAAAAACCAATCAAGGAAAAAAAAAAAAAAAAAATAATAAAAGAAAAGAAAGGAAAAAGAAATGAGATGAGAATCCGGGTTGCCTCCCGTAAGCGCTGTTGGTTAACGTCGTTAGCTCGACGTGCACCACCATTTCAAGGTGGCCTGAAAAGAATCATCTTGTGAACAAGTCCAACAAACACTCCCTCATAGTACTTCTTGAGCCGATGACCATTAACTTTGAATGAAGATGAGGAGTTCAAAGGAGAAATCTCCACGGCACCATCATCAAAAACATCTTTCACCAAGAATGGTCCACTCCATCTTGACATGAGCTTTCCGGGAAACAACTTCATCCTTGACTTGTAGAGGATGACTTTGTCACCTACACAAAACTCCTTTTTCTCAATCAAGTTGTCATGAACCTCTTTGGAGCGAGCCTTGTAGGTGCTTGCACAATCGTAAGCATCAAGTCGAAGTTCCTCTAGCTCATGAAGATCCAACCACCTCTTCTCCCCCGCACTAGCTAAGTCAAAATTTATCTTCTTGATAGCCCATAAGGCACGATTAAAAAAAAAAATAAGGCGATATGGAGTGGTACCAATAGGCGTCTTAAAAGCCGTTCTATAAGCCCAAAGAGCATCATCTAACTTGTTCGACCAATCTTTCTATTCCTTGCAACCGTCTTCTTAAGAATGAGCTTTATTTGACGATTGGAGACCTCGACTTGGCCACTCGATTGAGGATGATATGGAAGGCCGAACCGTTGATGCACTCCATGTTTCCTCAATATCTTTTGGAAAGCATTGTGAACAAAATGAGATCCGTTATCGCTTATCACAGCCTTAGGCACGCCAAACCTTAGGAAGATGATTTTGTTGAACAACTTCAGCACTACTTTGTGGTCATTAGTAGGGGAGGCAATGGCCTCAACCCATTTAGAAACATAGTCCACAGCCACAAGTATGAATTGATTACCATATGAAGATGGAACGGTCCCATGAAGACAATCCCCAAACATTGAACACCTCTAACTCAAGAATGGGTTGTTGAGGCATCTCATTCCTCTTGGAGATATTCCCAACCCTTTGACATCGGTCACATGACTTCACAAAGCCCCATGAGTCCTTGAAGAGATGCGGCCACCACAAACCACATTGAAGAACCTTGGTAGCGGTCTTGGAAAAACCCATATGCCCACCACTAGGGTCCGAGTGGCACATCCTTAAAACACTAGGCACCTCTTCATTTGGAACACAACGCCTAATTAAGCCATCAACCCCTCGTTTGTATAGGATGGGATCATCCCACAAGTAATGTCTTGCCTCCCTTTTGATTTTCTTCCTTTGGTTCTTTAAGAAAGAGGGTAGAAACTCCCCGCATGCTAGAAAATTCACCAAGTCGGCATACCATGGGAGTTCCTTCACCTCTATGGCATATAATAAGTCATCAAGCACTCTATCCTCAATTGGTGAACCATCATCATGAATGTGATCACCCTCAAGGCGAGAAAGATGGTCCGCCACAACATTCTCCGCACCCTTCTTATCCCTAATCTCAATCTCAAAAGTTTGCAATTCAAGCACCCATCGAATCAATCTAGGCTTGGACTCTTTCTTGGTAAAGAGATACTTGAGGGCCACGTGGTCCGTGAAGACTATGGTCTTGGAACCCAACAAGTAACAACGGAATTTCTCAAAAGAGTACACAATTGCTAAAAATTCTTTTTCCGTTGTTGTGTAGTTCTTTTGAGCCCTATTGAGTGTCTTGGACATATAATAGATCACATGAAGCTTATTTTCTACACGTTGTCCCAAAACACCTCCAATAGCCCAATCACTTGAATCACACATCAATTAAAAAGGAAGATCCCACCTTGGGGCTTGAACAATAGGAGTGGAGATAAGGGCCTTCTTCAATTTATCAAATGCCTTCAAGCATTTGTCATCAAAAATGAACTCAACATCCTTTTGAAGAAGGTCATTTAGGGGCTTAACAATAAGTGAAAAATCCTTGATGAATCTTCTATAGAAACCCGCATGACCAAGGAACGATCTCACACCCTTGACATTCACCGGAGGTGGAAGTTTCTCAATAACTTCTATTTTTGCCTTATCCACCTCAATGCCTCTATTTGAAATCTTGTGCCCAAGCACTATACCTTCTTCCACCATGAAGTGGCATTTCTCCCAATTCAAAACAAGATTGACCTTAACACATCTTTCCAAACACTTCTCAAGGTTCACAAGGCACTCCTCAAATGAGACACCCCCCACCGAAAAGTCATCCATGAAAACCTCCATTTCCTCCTCCAACATATCCCCAAAGATACTCATCATGCACCTTTGGAATGTAGCGGGAGCATTGCATAACCCAAAGAGCATTCTTCGATAGGCAAAGGTCCCATAAGGACATGTGAAGGTAGTTTTCTCTTGATCATCGGGGTGAATGGGGATTTGGAAGAATCCCGAATATCCATCGAGGAAACAATAGAACTTGTGCCTTGTTAGTCTTTCAAGCATTTGATCAATAAATGGAAGAGGGAAATGATCCTTCTTGGTGGATGTGTTTAGACGTCTATAGTCTATACACATCCGCCAACCCGTGACCGTCCTAGTCGGAATGAGCTCACCCTTCTCATTCTCAACCACGGTCATGCCCCCCTTCTTTGGAACGACATGCACGGGGGAGACCTACCTTGAGCTAGAGATGGGGAATATGATTCTCGCATCCAATAGCTTGGTGATCTCCTTCTTAACTACTTCTCCCATTTGGGGATGTAGTTTTCTTTGTCATTCGATAGAAGGAAGGGCGCCTTCCTCAAGTGTTATATGGTGTTGGCACAAGGCGGGGATTATACCTTTAAGATCATCAATTGTGTACCCCAAAGCACCTTGGTGCTTTCTCAAAACACCACATAACGCTTGAGCTTGGCTCACGCTCAAGGATGCACTTACTATCAAGGGATAAGTGGAATGAGGGCCCAAGAACTCATACCTAAGGTGTGATGGTAGAGGTTTGAGCTCTACCATAGGCACACCATTACCTTCCTTTGATGTGGCCGCTTGCAAAGCCTCTTGGCTTGAGATTTTCAAGCACATTTTTTCATCCACTTCTTCCATGCTTCCGTTAAGCAATTCTTCATAGAATGCCACTTCCTTGCATGGTGTACCTACTTTGTCCTTGTTCAACAAAACATTCTCAAGAGCATCGTTAGAGGTGAGCAAGTGCTCATGCATGGAAGACACAACATGATCAAGTGAATCAATCATCATGCAATTTTCTATAGAAGAAGATGGATATTTCATGCTTTCATTCAAATCAAATTCAATGACCTCATCTCCTACCTTAAGGGAAATCTTTGCACTCCTCACATCAATCATAGCACCCGAGGCAGCAAGAAAGGGTCTACCTAAAATGATTGGAATAGTAGCATCTTCATCCATTTCAAGCACAATAAAATCCACCGGGAACACAAACTTCCCAACCCTCAATGGAACATCTTCTACCTTACCTTTTGGAAACTTGATTGACCTATCGGCTAATTGCAAGGTAATGTTAGAAGGTAAGAGTTCCCCTAGTTCAAGCCTTTGATAAACCGAATATGGCATTATGCTAACACTAGCTCCCAAGTCACATAAGGAATTATCAATTTGCATCTTGTTAATGGCACAAGGGATGGAGAAGTTTCCGGGGTCTTTCAATTTGGGTGGCATTTTGTTCATGATGATAGCACTACAATTTTCAGTCAAATTGATAGTTTCCACAACCTCACAAGTCCTTTTCCCACTCAATATGTCCTTGAGGTATTTGGCATAATTTGGCATTTGGTTGATCACATCGGTAAAAGGTAGAGAAAGATGAAGTTGTTTTATCATATCAATGAATCTCCCAAATTGCTCATCCAATTTGTGTCTCATGAATTTTTGTGGGTAAGGGAGCTTGGGTTTCACAATTTCTTTCTCTACTCTCACCTCTCTAGGTGTCTCAACCACAACCTCATCCAATGATGCCCTAACCCCCTCATTCTCAACCAAGGCTTTCTTAGGAATCTCCTTATCCTCACCCTTCCTAGGCAATCTCTCCTCAAGAACCTTACCGCTCCTAGTAACAATAGCATTCACGTGTTTCTTGGGATCAAGACCTTGGGAAGGTAAAGAAGAAGGGCTTGCATGATCTTTCAAAGCATTACCAAGTTGAGAAATTTGATTTTCAAGCATTTTATTGTGGGTCATCATTTCATTGAACTTCTTATCACTAACGGCCATGTATGTGTTCAACAACTTGGTTTGATTCTCAATGATTTCTTCCAAATTGGTCCTAGGTGAAGAAGGTTGGGAATAGGAATTTTCTCCTTGAGTCCTTGGAACAAATCCGGGTGGGGGACCTCTTTGAGCATTATTTTGAAAATTGCCCTTCCCTTGATTGTTCCAAGTACCCCTATTTTGATTTTGTCCATAACCTTGATTATGGTTACCACCACCTTGATTATGGTTACCACTACCTTGGTTGTGATTTCCATAACCTTGGTTTTGATTACCATAATTTTGGCTTTGATTTTGGCCACTATAACCTTGATTATTATAGCTACCACGGGAACCTTGGTTCCCTTGGTTTCTATAACCACCACCTTGATTATAGTTGTCAAAATTGCCTTGGTTTTGGTAATTCCTATTCCATTGACCTCTTTGATTAGCAAACCTTTGAGCATTATTATTTGACACATAATTCACATGCTCACTCTCATTGTTATCAAACTCATCAACACATTCATTAGGACAATTACTAGAGTCATGATCATACGATCCACATGCATCACAAAACAAACAACCCATAGGCATATTATGTGAAGAGGGAAGGGGTTGAGAGTCAGAAGGAGTACCTCTCCCTTTAAATTGGGAGGGAAGATTCGTAGCTTGGGATGAAGTAGAAGTGCTCTCCAATTTGGCTTTGATTGCGGTCATCTCCTTTCCCAAGTTTTTCATTTGGGAGGAAAGGTTGTTGATCGCGTTTAGATGGTCTACCGAGTACAATGAAGATTGCTTGCTTGAAGAGTCTCTCTCCCCATCTTGCCAATCTCTATAGTATTTCACCACGTCCTCAATGATGTCCACCACTTCTTCTTCGGTCTTGTTCATGATAGGACCCCCGGCTCCCCCCCCCCCCATCAAGGCATGACTTGCCTTGGGGACTTAAACCGCCATAGAAGATTTGGACCACTTGGTATGTTGGGATTCCGTGGTGAGGGCACTCCCTTTGATACTCTTTGTATCTCTCCCATGCTTCGTAAAGGCTTTCATTTGGCCTTTTCTTGAACCCTTGAATCAAGGCTCTTGCCTCCACCGTCTTCTTTTGAGGGTAAAAACGGGACAAGAAGGCCTTTGTAACATCATCCCATGTTCTCAAGGAATTGGGCTTCACCTCTTTATCTAACCACTCTAAGGATCTTCCTATGACAGAGAAGGGGAACAACTTGAGGCGTATGAACTCTTGAGAAACTCCGTTGACTTTGATGGTGTTGCAATATTTTTCAAATTCTTTAAGATGGTTCAACGGGCTCTCATTCTTAGCCCCACTATATTGCCTCCTCTCAATTAAGGTGATCATGGTCGGCCGAATCTCGAAATTATTTGCCGGTGTTGTAGGTGGAGCTATGCCGCTCTCAAACCTATAAGCACCGGGTATTCCTAGCTCCTTCAAGGCCACTCTCGGATTTTCTCCCATGCCTTGCTCTTCTTCAATCTCTTCTTCACTTGAAGAACTATACCCCAAGGAGAATCGATTAGTTATTCTTCTTCTTGAGAGAGTCCTCTCAATTTCCGGGTCAAAAGGCACAATGGATCGATCACGAGCTATATGCATGCAAAACTTCAAAGAAAATATTAGTAGCAAGGCTACAAGTGTAGCCTAAAGAAACAAAATCTTTTTGTATATATTTTTTCAATTAAAATGAAGTAGACTCAACAACAAAAGCTAAGCACCAATAGCATTCCCCGGCAACGGCGCCATTTTGACGAGGGGGAAAATGTATGTCGTTATCTACCCTTTCCCCAAGTCAAATAAAATTTGTAAACACCTAACCAACCTTATATGAATATAGGGCAAGTTAAGGGTCGATCCCTAGGAAATGCAATGATGAAAACTAGAGTCTAAGTCAAGCTACCTCGAAGATGGAGTTGATATTATGGTTGGCACTATGGTAAAATAAAGCAAGTCTAATCAAGTAAAACAAAGGTCTAAACACTAGGGATATGGGTTCCACATGCAAGTTCAATGATAATGCTAGTTTAGAGCTCAATCAATTAATTAAAGTATTGCAATGGACAAACAATAGTAGCAATCAAGAGAGTTCAAATGCTGTCTCCTATAGGCCAATCTAGGTGTCACTATGAAAGGCAAATCAAGAAGAATCACAAGCAAACCCAATCAATTAGAGCAACTTTCAATTCGATTGTTCATGTCATTAAGAGTTGCAATGCAATCTAGATTAATCTTATAGGTTGATCACTCCTAGTCTAATCAATCACATGCAAAACTATGTCAACCAATTTAATTGCAAGAAACCAATCAATCAAAGAGCATCAACTAACAATTTCATTAATCAAACATGCTTCCCCCTTTCCCTAGCAACTAATCTACTCACTAATCATGGTGAAATTCAAGAACAAATAACTAGAAAGTGCTTTAATCTTCATTTCTATAACAAAATCTAAGAGAAAAAAAAAAATAATTAACAATATCAAATTCAAATCCTAAGAAGAACAAGTAACAAGCAAAAATCAAATAGCAAGTAAGTAAAAGATGAAAGAAGGAAGAGATTCTCACTAATATTGATGATTGAAAATGAAGGAATCCAAACTTGATTGATCAAATGTTGAGTTACAAATCCAAAACCAAGAACTTCTCTCTAACTTTTCTCTAGATTCTCTCTCTAAAACTAAGCTAATGAAAATTATCAAAAGTCCCCTTCAAAAAGGAAATACAATTATATTTATAAGCAAAGAAGAAATTGGCAGCTCCCGCGCCCTCTCTCGATAGACCCGCGCCCGTGGAAAAATGGTACGGAACCCTCCGCGGGCTATCTGGGCCGACCCCGCGCCCGCGGCAACCGAGATCCTCGCCCGCGGCAGTGAAACCCACGCCCGCGGCTTCTCCCCTGCTCCCAAAGCCTGATCAGGGGGCCGCGGTCTCTCTGAATGGAGCGACCTCTCCATTTTACCCGCGCCCACGGAGAGCCCGCGGGGCAACCGCGGCAAGTTCCTGCCAAGTTTTGGAAATTTTGAGTAACATGGGCCCGCGCCCGCGGCCTGCTGGATGTGCCTTGGAAACCTCTCCGAGGCCTCTCCAAGCCCTCTCTAAGCCCTCTCTAGCCAAATGCTTCTTCCTTGCTTGATCATTAAAGTCCCAAATTCTCACAATACCTACACAAGTACACAAAGAAAGGAAATAAAAGGAAAAAAGAGACAAATAAAGGAAAACACGATAAAAACACGAGAATCATAAAGAAAAGAGGAAAAAGAGAAAGTAAAGGAAAATGGACCAAAAATAAGAGAAGAAAGCATGAAAAGGGGAAAGAAATAACCCTAAAAGACTACCCTATGAGTGCCATAAATGACACTCATCACCACCTTCTCTAGAATTGCCTTGATCTCACGGTTGGAAACTTCAACTTGGCCACTAGTTTGGGGATGGTAGGCTAAACCTGTCCTATGGTAGACACCATACTTTTTGAGGAGGGTGTCTAACTTCCGCTCATAAAAGTGAGATCCTCCGTCACTGATTATAGCTCTAGGCACGCCAAATCTTGGAAAGATGGTCTTCTTAAAAACTTTGTGGACCACCTTGGCATCATTAGTAGGAGTAGCAATGGCCTCAACCCACTTGGATACATAGTCGACGGCGACAAGTATATAGCAGATCCCTTTTGAAGAAGGAAACGGTCCCATGTAATCAACACCCCAAACATCAAAACTTTCTAACTTCCAAAATTCCTGTTTGAGCATGCCGCCACGAGATGTTGTCAGTCCTCTGGAAAGAGTCACAAGCCTGCACAAAAATTTTAGCATCCTTAAACATGGTAGGCCAATAGAAGCCTGACTCATTAATCTTGGCCACCGTTTTAGTGGGGCCATAATGTCCTCCATATGGTGAGAAGTGGCAACTAGTAAGCACACCGTGGACTTCCCATTCGGGAACACACCTGCAAAATAATCCATCTGCACACTCACGAAACAAAAAAGGATCATCCCAAAAATAATGTTTAACATCAGAAAGGATTTTCTTTTTCTGTTGGTAGGACAAGTCAGGAGGTAGAGTACCACCCACTAGATAATTAGCAAAGTCAGCATACCATGAGTGTTGCTCTACAACTACATATAGGTTGTCATCAGGGAAAGAATCATCTATAGGAAGAGAATCCTTACCCTCATCATACCTGATATGTGACAAGTGGTCTGCCACTACGTTCTCTGCTCCCTTTTTGTCTTTTATCTCGATATTGAAATCTTAGAGTAAAAGAACCCAACGGAGTAGCCTTGGCTTTGATTCCGCCTTAGCTATCAAGTACTTCAACGCTTCATGGTCAGTAAAAACAATGACTTTAGAACCAACAAGATATGATCTAAATTTTTCTAAAGCATATATGACAGCAAGAAAATCCTTCTCCGTTGTGGCATAGTTGACTTGGGCTTCATCCAAAGTTTTGCTTGCATAATAAATAGCATGCAAAACTTTGTCCTTTCTTTGTCCAAGCACGGCTCCTAGGAAAAAGTCACTTGCATCGCACATGATCTCGAAAGGGAGATTCAAATTAGGAGCACATATGATGGGGGCTGATATCAAAGCCTGCTTAATCCTGTTAAAATCCTCAAGACACTCGTCAGTAAAAATAAAAGGGGCATCCTTGAGTAAAAGCTGAGTCAGTGGTTTAGCAATTTTAGAAAAATCTTTGATAAAGCGATGATAAAACCCCGCATGACCCAAGAAACTTCTAACTCCCTTAACATTAACTGGGGGAGGTAATTGCTCAATCACTGAAATCTTAGCTTTATCTACTTGTATGCCCTTGTCAGATACAATGTGACCTAGAACTACTCCCTCTGTCACCATAAAGTGACATTTCTCCCAGTTTAATACCAAATTGCATTCTTCACATCGTTTTAAAATTTTAGCGAGATTTATTAGACATGAATCAAATGAAGAACCATACACGCTAAAATCATCCATAAAGACTTCCATAATAGACTCTATGAAATCGGAAAAGATGCTCATCATATAACGTTGAAAGGTAGCGGGGGCATGACATAAACCAAAGGGCATCCTACAATATGCAAAAGTACCATAAGGGCATGTAAAGGTTGTCTTTTCCTGATTTTCAAGGTGAATCGGAATTTGGAAAAATCCCGAATACCCATCCAAATAGCAAAAGAACTTATGGTTAGCTAACCTCTCAAGCATTTGATATATAAAGGGGGGGAGTGGTCCTTTTTTAGTGGCGATATTTAATCTACGATAGTCAATTCACATACGCCACCATGTTACAGTTCTATTGGGGAATTAATTCATTTTTCTCATTAGTGATCACAGTCATCCCACCTTTTTTTTGCACTACCTGTACAGGAATTACCCACTTGGAGTCAGAAATAGGATAGATAATACCTGTATCAAGTAATTTCATAACCTCTTTCTTGACTACTTCCTGCATGTTAGGATTCAATCTTCTTTGGGGTTGAATGCAGGGCTTATAGTTATCCTCTAAATGTATCGTGTGCATACAAAAATCAGGGCTAATACCCTTGCAATCATCAATACTGTACCCATTGCTTTATTATGGGTTTGAAGAACCCCTAGAAGTTGGGAAGTTTGTAGGTCATTAAGTTCAGTACTGATGATCATGAGGTATAGTTCCTGTTCATTTAGAAAAATGTATTTCAAATGAGAAGGGAGAGGTTTTATTTCAGGTTTCTTGACCTCTGCAGGTTTCGATTCCAGAACTAAATATATTACCTTCATTGTCTCCTTGGGGTCTAACTCTTTTAGGGAAAGAGATCTTTCAATATCTTGTACTTCATTACCCCAGACGCTTGCATTATCTGCAGATAAATTCCCACAAAGAATTTCCTCTAGGGGATCCCTTGCAAGAACCTGTGGCAAGCTATCATCACAAATATCGTCCATTATATCAATTATATCAATAAAACAACAATTTTCCTCTAGCATAGGTCCTTTCAAAACTTTCCCTAAATTAAAAGTAATATTATCATCACCAACAGAAAGGGTTAGTTTACCATTTTTTACATCAATAATGGCTCCTGCAATATGGAGGAAAGGCCTACCTAATATGATGGGTATTTGCGTGTCCTCGGCCATGTCTAAAACTACAAAATCAACAGGGATAAAAAATTTACCAACTCTAACAGGGACATCCTCTAAAATACCTAGAGGGTATTTTACAGAACGATCTGTCATTTGCAAAGTTATATTAGTAACTTTTAAAGCACCCATATTAAGTTTAGCACAGACTAACGATGGCATAACACTAACACTGGCACCCAAATCACACAAAGCTTTATCAATAAAAACATTCCCTATATGATAAGGGATAGAAAAACTACCAGGGTCCTTTAATTTATGAGGGGATTTATTTTGCAATAAGGCACTACATTCCTCTGTAAATGCTACAATATCTACCTCATTAAAGGCCCTTTTCCTAGTCAGAATGTCTTTCATAAATTTAGCATATGCAGGAACCTGAGTGATTAAATTAGTGAAAGGAACTGTTACCTGCAGGTTTTTCAAAAACTCTAAGAACTTACCAAATTGTTTATCAAACTTACTCTTCAATTGTCTATTTGGGAATAGTAGTTTGATAACCGGGCTCTACACGTCTCCTCCCTTTTTCCTGAGATTTACCCTGCAATGAAACATTAGAAGGGTTAGTATCTGTTTGTATCCCTGCGCGGTTAGCAGGTTTAGCGTTTGGTATAGAGGAATCTGGATCAGGAACTGATCCATCTTCCTTTGGCATAGGAGGTCCATCATAATGTGAACCACTTCTTAGAGTGATTGCATTGGCAAAATCTGTGGGATGGATAGGTTGTGATGGTAGAGCTCCCTGCTGACACGTTTGTAGGGTAGATGAAAGTTGTGCAATTTGTTATCCATGATTTTATTGTGGGCTAAAATAGAATCAATTTGCGCATCCCTACTCTCTATATGCTTTTGCATGTTAGTAAGGATTGCTCTAATTTCTGTCATGGCAGGGTCAGAAGATGATGTGGGTTTTGCTTGGCTTTTTTGGCCAGAATTTGGATGGTAATATTTCTGCTGTGGTGGAGGTTGCTGTTGTGGTTGTTGTGGAGGTGGAGGGTTTTGTACATTAGTGCTCCGGCACGAAAGATATGGATGGGTCCGGTAGCCAGGATTAAAAGAGTTGGAATATGGGTTATTTTGCCTATAGGTTTGGAAGGCATTAACTTGTTCCATGGAACTACTACAATCTTGCTCCCAATGCCCTACAATTCCACAATTTTCACAAAAAGCTTCATTGTTAGCAACAGCAGAAACATTAGCTACAGAGTTAGGAGTAGCAGTAAGATTATCTAATTTTTGACAAATAGACGTTAATTGAGCTTGCAAAAAGGATACCGAATTGACATTATGTTTTCCTTTATTTGCAAACCCTCTCGGATTCCCATATTGGGAATTGTGTATTGCAATATCTTCGATAACCTGTCCGGCATCGTCCACATTTAAATTCATGAATCTCCCACTAGCTGCATAATCTAGAACTGATCTAGATGAATTTTCAAGTCCATTGTAGAAAGCTTGGATCAATTGCCATTGTGCTAGATTGTGGTGGGGGCATTCTCTCTATAGATCCTTGAACCTCTCCCAAGCCTCATGTAGAGTTTCATCGGCCTCTTGAGTGAAGTTCTGAATAGCACTCCGTAGTACAGCTGTTCTCTCTGTAGGGTAATATTTATTATAAAAATTCAAGGCAAGAGTTTCCCAGTCAGTAATAACAAGTGCATATCTATTCAAACCATTAAACCATAATTTAGCTTTGCCACATAATGAAAAGGGAAAAAGAATCTCTCTGATTTGGTCTGCGTGAACCCGGCTTGTCTAATGGTGATACAATAGTGACACACTGTAGGGAATATTTCAAGCATTATCCAAAACTTGAACCCCACTGTGATCATACACTAAAGTACGGTGGCGTCCAAAGGGAAAGAAGATGGAGCAAAAGAGTCGCCAACAAGTTTTAGGAACTTGTAAACCGTTCACGAGGTGAAGGTTACACCCCTTAACGATCCATGAGATCGTCAACTCCAATAGGTCTGGAAACATGACTGGTAGGTTCAGGGATGAAGGTACAAATCCAACCTAAAAGAGATTGAACCTGCCCTAATAATAGGCCTCTACTTTATTCTGATCGTACTCATGTGCGCTTTCTGACTAACATGCAAACAATAGGATTAACCCTAAACCTGTTTAATCTATGTTGGTTGAATATTAATGCACAAATAAAATATTATTGGCGATCACTTGAATTATAATCAAATTAACCCTAAACAAGATTATTAATTATCTTATTAAGCGTGATTACAAGTACCAATTCCCTTTAAGCATGCATAAAAGGTGTGATCAAGCAATAAAAATAAATATATATATATATAGCAACATAATAATCAAAATTAAAATAATCATAAATCATCATCATAACAATTATAATCATAAATCATAAAAATAATTATAATAATGTTAAAGCATAATAATAGCAAGATCCTAGGCATGATACTAACAAGATTAATAACAAACCCTAGCATATCACTAAACAATAAAAATCAAAGCTATAGCCCTAACATGATACTAACAATCATAAATATTAGGAAAAACATAAAAGGCAACATACGTTTAATCATACTTGGTATTAAAGTTACCCTAGACATGATACTAGGAATTTATTGTTGTCACCCTAAACATCAAATTAAGGAAAACATCCTAACATGATACTAGGAATCAAAATAACAATCTAAGCATGATTTCTATATCATAATATCAATGTAGACAATTACAGTACTTACTTGGATGCCTCGGACCTCTTTCTAATAAAAAAATACACGCGTTAGTAACTTCAAGGAAAATAATAATAAACAAATAATTAAATTTAATAATTGAAAGAAATATTTGGGACCAAACCTTCAGAAATTAAAACCTTTCACATCTAAAGCGAAGGCAACTTCGAACTTGGCTTTCTAGTGCTAATGTATGAGGAATTATGTTTGTAAAAGGCTAGGCTTAGAAAGAGAGAGAGAATCAAGAATTATTGATGAGAGTTGGTGATTGAAAAAGGGGAGATATGACCTCTATTTATAAGAAAAAAGAGAGTCGAAAAATAAAGAAAATAATCTGAATTCGAATCGAAATAAAACTCGATGGACAGCAGTTTTTTTTGGATTTTGTTTTTATCATATCTTTTGATACAGAAGTCTAAATAAGGCATATAATATGTTAATGGAAATCTCTTAAAGATAATTTCCAACCCAATTGGAATCAGATTAAAATCTTTTGTAGATAAAAAGGTATGGCCGAAATAGTGGAACGGTGTCAGTTTTGGATAGAGTTCATATCTCATTCATATCTTTTTCATTATAACTCGGATTTAATATTATAATATATCATTGGAAAGATAATTTCAAGATCTATCCTACCATATAATTTGCATAAAGATTATGAGGCACGAAAATAAAATCTGACTGTATTTGAACATCTTTAAATTCGAATAGAATTAGGATTTAAGAAAAGAAAAGTTTTAAAAAAGGAAAGTTTTTATTTAACTCAAATTCTTTAATCTTATCTTTTCAAAAAAGGATAATTAAGATCTTTTAGAAACTAATAGAAGCTTCTAATTAATCCTAATTAGTTTAGGAATAGGATTAAACCTTTGGACCCTCCACATGATCATTGGGTCGTAGGTAAAATCCGGTTTGGGCCCAGTTTATTATTTTGGCCATAACTTCTTCATTATTCATCGGAATTGGGCTTATAATATATCGTTGGAAAGGTCTTTTCAAATCTCATCCAACTACACATTTATTGGACCCATATCATGGACCAAACTAAATTAGAATGCACGTTTTTCAAAAATAGGGTAACAAAAGAAATATTTTCAAAAACAAAAAGAAGAGATATTTTAATAAAAGCATCCTCATCACTAGACTTTTCACACTTTCTCTTTGTTCGATAATCAAATAACGTGAAAGGTATTCACCACTGGGTTTGGTTTTGGGGAGACACATTTGGTGTCTACATAGACACTACTACAAAATTGGCCAAAGAGATCTAATATAAAAGACCTGTTATCTACATAACGGGTCTCTTTGATCCAAGAGACCGCTTATTATTAACAACGGGTCTCAAACTTCATTTATTTGAGGGTAAAAATATTTGAAAGTCCAATTATCTAAGAAAACCTGTCTCTTGCGTTTTTTTTAAATTAATTATTTTTCGATAAAAATAGTTAGAGACTCATTTTTTAAGAAAACTGGTCTCTCTTTATAAAAAAAAAGAGAAAAATATTTAAAATAATTTATAGGGAGAGACCAGTTATACCACTTAACAGGTCTCCCTTATTTACAAATTAGAAAATAAATGAAACCCTACTGCTTTACCCCTCTTCATTTCCGCCTCCATCTCTCTCTCCTCCCTTCTCCTTCTTTCTCTCTCTCCTCCCTTCTTCCTCCTCGCCCTTTCTTTCCTCCCTTCTTTCTTATTTAATTACAATCATCTAACAAATTAGAGCACAATTACAATCATTTTCACCCCAATTTTAATTCCTTAATGTTTTTTTTCAATTTCAAGAACTCCGGTATGTCAAAATTTCAGGATCTACTGTCAAGGTGAGTTTGCAATTTTTTTTTCCCCGTTTTTAACTGTTGATAGATCTTCATTTTTTCGTTGTCTTTAATGAAAATCTGACTATCTTATAATTGATTATAATATTTGTTTTTGTAAAAAAAAAATTATACAATTCTTCATTAGTTATGATAATTGATTTTTCATTTAGTTTTCTTGTTAATGTTTTTGTTTTTAAACTTTTTTTTACAAATAAAAATTTATGAGATTTGAACATGATGTGTTTTTCAGTTTCAATTTGGGGGTTTTTCAAAGGATGTATTAGCTTTATTCCCTTTTTCTTTTACATTTTTTAAAACATTTTTCCCCCTTAGATCTTCTGTAGTGTTAGATCTAGTTTAGTTCATTTTTCGTTTATTTTTTTATATATATTATTGTTCGTTTTGTTCTTCTTTTATGTTAGCCAGATCTCATATGTTGATGAATTTATTTTATTTTTATTTTCAATATCATTTTTTAGTTCTAGAAATTTTTTTCGTCTTTAAAATTTATCTTTTTAGTTTATCCTGTCAATTCACTCTTTAGCTCGTTTTTTAAATTGGTTAAAATTATTTTATGAAATTTTATTTTTATTTTTTCTTTTTGTGTGTTTAATCGCCATTTAACCAAATTTTTAGTTTACATCCTGTATTTCATCAGTTATGAATTTTTCTTTTCAATTTTTAGATCTTTGTTTTGTTTCATATGTTTTTTTTTTACTTTTTTGGTTAAGTTTTCGTATTGATCTTTGTTTTGATTTTTTTTTTTGAAAACAATTATTATTATTTTTTTAATTATGTTGGTTTAATTTTTCTGATTTATTTTATTAGATACTAATTTTTGTCTGGTTTTACTTTGTATATATTTGTGGTTACAGGTAAAAGATTTCTACAAGTTATCATCTAGAAGATCTTTGGAACTAGAAGTTATCATTTACAACGTTTTGTTTTTTTATTTTATTTTTGTGTATTGGATTTTCAATTACTGTATATTTGTATCATGTTTGTAATCTTTGAGGTATATGACATTCAAGAATTAATTTGTACTCTATATTTAATAATATAAAAAATTTAAATGAGTTATATTGAAGAATTGTGATTATAAATTTATAATTTTAAAATTCGTATCAAATAAGCAATATTGTTTTTATTTTAAATGATATCCGAGAGACCTGTTAAGTTTAATAACCTGATATACGTGTTTTATACAATGGTTTTCCCCGGTTTTACTTAGTAATTTTATATGGTTTTGAGCTCTACGGAGCCATTTCTTGCTAACAATCTCTTCTTTAGTGTATTCGATTGTTTTAGTAAGCTTTTCAGGAATATGAAGCGTTTCTAGGCAATTGGACGTGTTTTTAGTAGATTCGGAAGAGTTGATAGCCAAGAACTGCAATTTATGTGGAGTGCCCGACCGGGCATGGCTTGCCCGGGCAGACCGGGCAATGAAGAGTTCACAGGAAGAAGCCCAATTCTGAACGGTGCAACGCGCGCCCGATCGGGCAGGCTTCGCCCGGTCAGACCGGGCGATGAAGAAGTCAAGTTATGAAGATGCAATTCTGGAAACGTGTTACGCGCGCCCGACCGGGCGAGGCTCGCCCGGTCTGACCGGGCAAAGAAGGAAAACTGTCGTATTTTACGCAGCTTTCCTCCGCCCGATCGGGCGAGGTTTGCCCGGTCTGACCGGGCGATGTTCAAGATTGCGCGATTTCAGCTATTTCCGAATTTCTATCTTTTGAGGGTATAAATACCCTTTTGTAATTAACTTTTAAAGTGAGTTTTTCATTAGTTTTTCTCCTTAAGCCCTAGAAAACTCTCAAGAACCCTAGTTTTATTTCCTTTAAGCAATTTCAATCTTTTAATCCCAGATTAATCAATTGTTCATCAACAATTTGAGTTCTTTCAATTGGAGTAATTGGTATTTATCTTACTTCACTCTTTTCTGATATTCACTGTTCTCTAAATATGTTTTCTTTACTGTTTCTTGTTTTTGAACTTGATTTTGATTTTATTATGATGTGTGAGTAGTTTCCTTAATCCGGGATCTTGCTAAGCCCGATTATGATTGATGTATAAAGTAGATCTTTAAATTCCCCAATAATAATCCCAATTGACATGCTTAATTGATTGTGTTTATGCCAATACTAGATTAGGAATAATTAGTATTGTTATCATCCCTTTGTTCTTATTGCAACGGAAGTTGGGTATTAACGGGATTAGGTTATTCCAATTAAGGGTTTGAAGATCATCACGGAAGTAGATGATTGAATAATTAGGAATCTAGGCATGGTGTTTAATGTCCCTTATTCGCTTGATTCCACGGAAGTAGGCTTGATAGTTAATTTGGGAAGCCATTGATAACTTGGAAGAGACCTTTGGTATTATTATTAGGGATTGCTTTTCTTCTTGTCAATTGATTTATATATTGGGGGTAGATTTATTAGTTTATCAATCATAATCGTGGTAATGCTTGATCTTGGATGCTTTAGTTTATTGATTAATATTTCCTCTAGTTAATTGTGTTATTTAATATATTAGTTGATTATTATCATCCATTATTGATTGGTGACGTGCTTAGTGATTAATTGAGTCTGATTAATTGAATGAACCATAGTCTCTTGGGATTCGATCCTTACTTGCCCTACTACACAGTTAGAAGGAATAGTTAGGTTATTTTTGTTAGGTACGCGATAAGCCTATCAAATTTTGGCGCCGTTGCCGGGGACTAACGGTTTCATATTGATTTTCCGTGATTCGTTTTTACTAAGCGTTGTTTGTTGCTTCGGCTATTGCCTCCTGTGTTTTTGATGTTCTTTGCCTAGTTCTTTGTTGTATGCAAACACGTCGCTCAGGGTCAGACGACTTAGTGCCTCTCGATTCAGAAATTGAAGCGACTGCAAGAAGACGAAGAAGTAGAAGAAGAGCAGGTAACAGAAATATGGAAGACCAAGCAACAAAGTCTCTTTTGGAGTACGGTATCCCTGACACAACAACCGGACTCCTTTCTAGCATTGTTAGACCACCTATCACCGCTCAGAATTTTGAATTGAAACCGCAGTTTATTCAATTCATATCCAATGATTCATTTGCTGGCACACCTCTTGATTGCCCAGTGAATCATATAGATGGTTTCTTGGAAAAGTGTGACACTATGAAGCTGAATGGTGTTACAGATGATGCTCTTAGACTTCGCCTTTTTCCATTCTCATTACGGGATAGGGCGAAGGAATGGTTAAGAGATGAGGGTTCTGGTTCCTTTGATACATGGGATAAACTAGTAAAAGCTTTTCTGGTCAAGTTCTTGGGACAAGAAAAGACTGCAAGATTAAGGAACGAGCTATCCACTTTCAGGCAATCAGATGAAGAATCCTTATATGACGCATGGAGGAGATTCAAGAGATTACAGAGACAGTGCCCTCATCATGGCATACCTGAATGGATGTTAATCCAAACCTTTTATAACGGTCTAACCCATGAATTCCGGATCTATATCGACGCCGCATCTGGAGGCTCCCTTTTAACTAAAAATCCAACCGAAGCAAAGGAGCTGGTTGAGAAGATGTCAGCCAATGACAACTATCACCCAGGCGGCCGAAATAGTGTCAAGAAAGGAGGTAAATTAGATGTTGATGCTCTAACTCTTTTAACTAGTTCTGTGCAGGCACTTTCAAGCAAGTTCGATAGATTACAAACTGGATCTTCTAATAATGTGCTAGAAACTTGTCAAATGTGTAATACTCAAGGTCACATCGCACCTAATTGCCCACGAAATTCGAATGAGGTATCAATTGAGGAAGCCAATGCCTTCTACAATTCCAACCCTAAAAGACCATACGATCCCCATTCTAATACTTATAATGAAGGTTGGAAGAATCACCCAAATTTCTCATACAAAAACACCCAGGCTCAGCAAAATCCACCTCCGCCCCCACCTCGAAACAACAATTATAATCCACCTGGTTTTCAACCAAGACCACCCCTAGTACAACAACCCATGCAACCTATGCAACCACTCCCTCAAAAATCCAATCTCGAACTAATGATGGAGAACTTCATCAACACCACAAATAATTCCATCCAACAGTTACAAGCCCAGAATAAGCTCATGGAAAATCAAATAAGCCAACTTGCTCATCAAGTCGGCCAATCTTCAAAAACACCAGGTACGTTTCCTGGCCAAACAGAGCAACCACAAAAGGGGCACATGAATGCTGTAATTTTAAGGAGTGGAAAACAGTTGGAAGACCTTCCCGTAAGGGAACCATCAACGATAGATATTGAGGGAATGAGTGAAAAACAGGGGATTTTGCAAAATTCTTCTTCGCCCGGTCAGACCGGGCAATGTCCGCCCGATCGGGCGCGAGAAGCAGTCGACGAAAAACAGGGGACTGTGCGAATTTCTTCTTCGCCCGGTCAGACCGGGCAAGGTCCGCCCGATCGGGCGCAAGAAGAAATTCCAGACAAACAGAAGAACATAAGCAGCTCTTCTTCGCCCGGTCAGACCGGGCAATCACTGCCCGACCGGGCGGGAGATCCAGACAGCCTAATTCCAAGGAATGATGTTCAAGAAAAGCCACGGGAACCGATCCCACCTCTCGCCCCATACATGCCAAGAGTCCCTTTCCCACAGAGGTTAGCCCAGGCTAAGTTAGAGAAAAAGTACGGTAAATTTCTAGACATCCTTAAGAAACTTCACATTAATATACCGTTCTTGGATGCAATTTCTGAAATGCCTTCTTATGCAAAGTTTTTGAAAGACATGCTATCTAACAAGAAGAAGCTTGCAGAGAATGCTACTGTTTCTCTAACTGCAGAATGTAGTGCCATTCTGCAAAACACTCTTCCTAAGAAACTAGGTGATCCAGGCAGCTATTCAATCCCAGTGAAGCTCGGAGATATAGAGATCAATAGAGCGCTATGCGATCTTGGTGCAAGTGTAAGCCTTATGCCGCTCTCCATCTGCGAAAAGCTTCAAATGGGTGAGCTAAAGCCTACAAGGATATCTCTGCAACTTGCAGACAGGTCAGTTAAATTTCCCCTCGGTATACTTGAAGATGTTCCATTGCGAGTTGGTAAATTCTTTATTCCATGTGATTTTGTTGTTATGGAAATGGAAGAAGATGCCCATGTCCCTATTATTCTTGGTAGACCATTCTTAGCTACTGCAGGTGCAATTATTGACATGAAGAATGGGAAAATAACATTTGAAGTAGGGGATGAGAAAATGGAGTATTCATTACTGAATGCTATGGGAAATCCGTCTATGGGTGAGACTATTTGTCAAGTGGATGTCCTCGATGATCTACAACAAGAACAACTTCCCCTGATCAAAAAGGAAGATGCTCTTGAAACGGTGTTGATAGGGAGTATCCATGATGAAGATTGGGAAGTAAGGGAGTACACGAGGCTACTAGAAGACGCAAAAGCTAATCCAATCATCGCTCCAGTCAAGGAAGTCCTTAGTACATCGAGTGTTGGGGAGAGTTCGACGCCTCCCGAGGTAGAGTTGAAACCCCTTCCATCTAATCTTAAATATGCATATCTTGGTCCTAAAAATACATACCCTGTTATTGTTAATGCTGAGCTTAATAACATTGAATTAGAGAAACTTCTCGCTGTTTTAAGAAAATATAGAAATGTTATTGGGTATACCATTGATGATATCAAGGGTATTAATCCCTCTTTTTGTATGCATAAGATCATTCTTGAGGACGATCATGCCTCCTCTAGAGAACCTCAAAGAAGGCTAAATCCAACTATGATGGAGGTAGTCAAGAAAGAGGTTCTCAAATTGCTTGCTGCAGGAATAATCTACCCTATCTCAGATAGTAAGTGGGTTAGTCCTGTACAAGTAGTACCAAAGAAAGGAGGTATGACAGTTGTCAAGAATGACAAAGGCGAGCCTGTTGCCACAAGAACTGTTACAGGGTGGCGGATGTGCATTGATTACAGAAAATTAAATAAAGCCACCCGTAAAGATCATTTCCCCTTGCCTTTCATTGATCAAATGCTCGAACGATTGGCTAACCATTCCTTTTTCTGTTACTTGGATGGATATTCCGGTTTTTTTCAAATCCCCATCCGCCCTTGTGATCAGGAAAAGACTACATTCACATGTCCATATGGCACCTTCGCATATCGCAGAATGCCATTCGGACTGTGTAATGCCCCAGCCACGTTCCAACGGTGTATGATGGCTATTTTCTCAGGTCTCATAGAAAATTCTATGGAAGTTTTTATGGATGATTTTTCTGTTTATGGTTCATCTTTCGATATTTGCCTTGATAATCTAACAAAGGTGCTCCATAGATGCCAGGATGTCAATCTGATATTGAACTGGGAGAAGTGCCATTTTATGGTACAACAGGGAATCGTTTTAGGCCATGTAGTTTCAAACAAAGGGATTGAGGTGGACAAAGCCAAAGTAGAGGTAATAGAGAAACTTCCCCCTCCAAATTCTGTGAAAGAAGGAGAGCAAGTCCTTCTATTCAATTCAAGGTTGAAACTATTTCCAGGGAAACTCAGGTCAAGATGGTCGGGCCCTTTCACGGTCTACAAAGCATATCCTTATGGCACCATTGAATTATGGAACAACACCGGGGGCACCTTCAAAGTCAATGGACAAAGGGTGAAGCACTATCGAGCGGGAGATCCTATTGAAGAAAAGTCAGATATCACATTCTCTTCCTCACCACAAACTCAATGAGGATGAATACGGTCAAGCTAATGACCTTCTAAACAAGCGCTTGCGGGAGGCAACCCGATTCTTTTTGAGGAGCCGTCGAGATTCCTATGCTCTCCTTACGCTGCAATGAGGCCATTGCCGCATTTAGCTTGGGGGAGTTGCTTCGTACATGTGGTACTCTCTCTCTCCTTATCTCTCTTATCTTTCTTGTTTTATTTTAGTGTAGTTATTTTAGTTGTTTTTTAAAAAATTTCTTGTTTTATTTTAGTGTAGTTATTTTAGTTGTTTTTTTAAAAAAAAAAAAAAAAAAACATACAAAAAATACGATCCAATGAATAATAAATCATGCTTCCCTGTGCCCCATTCATGAAAATTGTTTTAATTCTTGGTATATGATGACGAGTATTGTGGATAGGTTAGCCATGATTTGATGTTTGATTACTTGGATGTCTTAACATGAGTCAATTTTGCCCAACTACTTGTGAATATAGTGCTTGACTAGTTGATTTGGTTAGGAATGTGTGTTAGTTCCTGGTATGTCAATGAAGTTGAGTATTGGTTTATAACTTTGAGCAATGTTTGCATGACTCATTAATATGCACATTGAGGAGGACGAAGGCATTTGTTCCTCTAGGTGGCTTTCAGACGATATTAGATACATTTGTTCCCTTCTTGCTACCCATGTTGTTGCTTGTGCCCTTTTATTGTTTATTTTGCCACATTACAAGCCTATTTAAGCCCCATTGGTTACTAGTCCCAAGCTTGGCTTGGGGGAGCTAATAGTGAGTGAGGTGAGGGAGTTGTAGTGTGCATGTAATCTGCACAATTTTGGGTGGATTTGAGAAGTTTTTATTTGTTCTTATTGTTGTGGATTGGAAAAATTGAAAATTTATTGTGCAAAGAAAAAATTCCAATGTGAGATGAAAAAAAGGGAAAAGAAAGAGCAAAAGAAAAAAATTGTTTCAATGTTCAAGTGTTCTAATTGAAGGCTGCTCAAGAAAAAAAAGGAGAGTTCAAAGTTTGTTTGTTCACTCAAGTTCTATAATTTTATATTTTGTATATATGAGTGAAATTTTAAGTGTTGGAAATTTTTAATATAATTGGATGTTTGGTGAATTTTTGGTAGAGTTGAGTTGTGTTGGAGATGATTTGGTCATTAATTCATTTTGATCTTGGTTTTATTTATTAGGATTTTGGCTCCCTTAAGCATAGCTTTACTCTTACATTTTCCCAAATATTTCCTACCTTTTATCCTAGCCTTACATTACAAGCTTTGAAGACCTTCTGACCTTTGTGCATAGAGTTGTGTGAATGTGAAATTAGTTGTTTTCCAATGCAAAGAATGATTTGATATATTTCGAGTCGACTGCTAGGTTGAGTGCTTGTTTTCTTTAAACACACGAGTGCGTGAGTTTGGGAGGGCATTGTTCACATTTAAAGGAGTTGGATGGAGAGCGATCGAGTATATCTTTTACTCGCCACATAAATGAGAGTTGAGTGTGTGAACACTAGTCTTGAATTCTATATGCTCTTGTGGTTTGCTCTATTTGACTATTGTCAGACAGGATGAGTAGTCAGATGGATTTGATTGGTTGACTTTGATGCATAACTGTCGAGTTTACCTTTAATCGTATTTATTGATTTGAATTGCTTTTGGGGTGAAGTATTGATTTATTTATTCATTGCTTTGCTTAGGGACAAGCAAAGGTTTAGCTTGGGGGAATTTGATATACGTGTTTTATACAATGGTTTTCCCCGGTTTTACTTAGTAATTTTATATGGTTTTGAGCTCTACGGAGCCATTTCTTGCTAACAATCTCTTCTTTAGTGTATTCGATTGTTTTAGTAAGCTTTTCAGGAATATGAAGCGTTTCTAGGCAATTGGACGTGTTTTTAGTAGATTCGGAAGAGTTGATAGCCAAGAACTGCAATTTATGTGGAGTGCCCGACCGGGCATGGCTTGCCCGGGCAGACCGGGCAATGAAGAGTTCACAGGAAGAAGCCCAATTCTGAACGGTGCAACGCGCGCCCGATCGGGCAGGCTTCGCCCGGTCAGACCGGGCGATGAAGAAGTCAAGTTATGAAGATGCAATTCTGGAAACGTGTTACGCGCGCCCGACCGGGCGAGGCTCGCCCGGTCTGACCGGGCAAAGAAGGAAAACTGTCGTATTTTACGCAGCTTTCCTCCGCCCGATCGGGCGAGGTTTGCCCGGTCTGACCGGGCGATGTTCAAGATTGCGCGATTTCAGCTATTTCCGAATTTCTATCTTTTGAGGGTATAAATACCCTTTTGTAATTAACTTTTAAAGTGAGTTTTTCATTAGTTTTTCTCCTTAAGCCCTAGAAAACTCTCAAGAACCCTAGTTTTATTTCCTTTAAGCAATTTCAATCTTTTAATCCCAGATTAATCAATTGTTCATCAACAATTTGAGTTCTTTCAATTGGAGTAATTGGTATTTATCTTACTTCACTCTTTTCTGATATTCACTGTTCTCTAAATATGTTTTCTTTACTGTTTCTTGTTTTTGAACTTGATTTTGATTTTATTATGATGTGTGAGTAGTTTCTTAATCCGGGATCTTGCTAAGCCCGATTATGATTGATGTATAAAGTAGATCTTTAAATTCCCCAATAATAATCCCAATTGACATGCTTAATTGATTGTGTTTATGCCAATACTAGATTAGGAATAATTAGTATTGTTATCATCCCTTTGTTCTTATTGCAACGGAAGTTGGGTATTAACGGGATTAGGTTATTCCAATTAAGGGTTTGAAGATCATCACGGAAGTAGATGATTGAATAATTAGGAATCTAGGCATGGTGTTTAATGTCCCTTATTCGCTTGATTCCACGGAAGTAGGCTTGATAGTTAATTTGGGAAGCCATTGATAACTTGGAAGAGACCTTTGGTATTATTATTAGGGATTGCTTTTCTTCTTGTCAATTGATTTATATATTGGGGGTAGATTTATTAGTTTATCAATCATAATCGTGGTAATGCTTGATCTTGGATGCTTTAGTTTATTGATTAATATTTCCTCTAGTTAATTGTGTTATTTAATATATTAGTTGATTATTATCATCCATTATTGATTGGTGACGTGCTTAGTGATTAATTGAGTCTGATTAATTGAATGAACCATAGTCTCTTGGGATTCGATCCTTACTTGCCCTACTACACAGTTAGAAGGAATAGTTAGGTTATTTTTGTTAGGTACGCGATAAGCCTATCATAACCGGTCTCAAATTTCTTAAAAAAAAGACTGCTTATCTTCCACAAGGGGTCTCAGTTTTTCACAAAAAAGAGATTGCCTATCTTCAATAGGCGGTCTTAGTTTTCGCATTCTAGAGACCGCCTCTAGTCAAGCAGTCTCTTTTCCAAAGAGACCGCTTAGTTAGAGACCGCCTCTAAAGCAGTCTCTTTGGAAAATTTAGACGGGTCTATTTGGCTGATTTTGTAATAGTGTTTGGCTAATTTGGACGGGTCTCTTTGGCTGATTTTGTAGTAGTGAGAAATCTGCAATGTGAAGATTCGCATCTTCACTGAATTTCTTCCTCTCTATCATAGTGATAAATTGGGGCTTGATTTCAAATTGAACTCCATCAAGAGCCAGAGTGGAAGTAAGGTGCGTAAAATCTGTGGGCTTCGGCTGCGAGTAGTCACTGAGCTTTTTTTGGGCCGTCATCTCTGATTCTGAATCTGAAGGAATTTCTGCGTTGCTAGAATCAGAGGGAGGGTCTCTTCAATTGTTGTATTCCTCATAACCCGCTAGGATTTTTCTATAAAGATTCCTTTGCCTATGGAACAAGCGCTCGATCTCAGGATCGAATGGAACGTAACCTGATCTGGAACACCTGGGCATAAACAAGGAACTAAAAGAAAAATATGAGAATTGCCTCAAATAACTAACGTTCTCTGAGACAAGAGGGGATAATCTAGACTACAAAAAATAATCAGAAAATAAAAATAAAACCGTTTCCCCGGCAACGGCGCCAAAATTTTGATAGGCTCAAGTCGTATTCACCTAATCAAAAATAAAACCTAAATCCACTAACTATATAGATAGGGAAGAAGGGTCGAACCACAGGGAAACAGGTCAATTTATTCCTAATTAATTAGAAGCAATCTAAATTATCAAGTAACCAAATTTGTTGTAAAAGAGTAATTAAACTACTAAGGGTAAAAGTAGGAAGGAAATAAAAAGGGATGTAAATCAATGAAGGGAAAACCTAGGGCATAGGTTCACTAATAAACAATATTCCAGGGCAAATCATAATAAGCAATTATTAAGCATCAATTAATCATATTATAAAGGGCTTTCGCTACGTATTACAATCACGGAGTTAATTTACCGGTATTAAATCTCATCTCTCGAATCTCGACTTAACCATTTATAAATTAGTCCGCCTAGTGAAACTAAGCCTAAACATCAATTCTCATCTGTCGAATCTCGAATTAATATTGCTAAACTCATACAATTAAATCTGACCAAACCTAATTGCATAGCATTAAATCAATCAATAGGAAATTAATCAAGCATTGATAATCAACAATCACAAATTACCCCTTCATATTATTTATTAGATCCCCATAAACCCTAGAAATAAAACTACTCAAGCATAATTAAATCAAAACAACTCAAAATAATAAAACAAGACATGATGAAAGAATTAAAGACAATAACTGAAATTAAAAGAGAAGAAATTGTTACCAAAAGTAAATCTGGATTAAGGAATGGAATTAAGAACAAAGTTGAGAGAATTTAAGAGAGAGAAAATATCCTAAGTAGAGAGAGAAAGTCTAAAAGAGAAGGTAATCAAAATTACGTACAAAAATCATGCGTAAACATCCCTAAAACAAATCCCTAATTGAAAACTAAGAATCTCGACAATCAGGTCTTCTAAAAACACGCGCCCGATTGGGCGAAGGGCCGCTGCCCGATCGGGCCCGCCTTTTTTTCCCTCGCTCTTCCTGGTGCGCCGCGCCCGATTGAGCTTACGCTCACCCGATCGGGCGCGCCTTCTTGCTGATGCTTCTTGTGCGCGCTCGCCCGATCGGGCGCAAGCTTGCCCGATAAGGCCCGGCTTCTTCTTCGAGGCTTGGAATTCGATTGGGTTCGATTCTTCGGCCCAATCCGGATTTCCTCTTCGGGTCTTGAATATTCGGTCCAAATGCCCCGGTATCACACACCGAGCCCTTAATCACCATCTCTAACCGGTCTTGGGCTTCAAAGACGGTTGTGTCCTCCTAATGCTCGTAGTTGCTTCATGAAAAACCCGGAAAATGCTCCAAATTAAATGTGCAATTTTCTACAAGACTCAAGCAAAACTACAAAAACACTACTAATTATGACCAAAGGACGGGGGTAAAACACTATGTAAATTGGACATATCAGTGTCATTGAAGGATTTGCATTTAGTATAGAATAATAGATTATATTAAAAATTGAAATAAATTGATAAATTTAAATCTTGAATTGTAGGAAACAACAATATATTTAGAACAATCACAAAAGGAATAATAGGAAATAATTAGATTCTAGCCATACATAATAATAAAAATAAATAATTAAAAAAAAAAAAAAAAAAAACTTACCTAGATAATGGCAAAAATGGAGAAGAAAAGAAAAAAAAAAAAGGAAAATAGATATTGGAGGGAAAATGTTGCACTGGAAATTGACACATGTTATTCCAAGTATTTGTTTTAGTATTATTTTATTGATTATTGATTGTGAGAGACTGTTGGCGTTGATTGAAGAACAGGTTATGTATGTTATGAATATGCTTAGCAATAATAGGAAGTGGGAATTAACATTATACGATTAGGGACAAGGAAATTAGAAGTAGGGATCGGAGCCGCCAACAAGTTTATATGGGACATGTAAACCATTCACATATCATTTGAAGGCAACCATGATCACGAACAACGATAGACAACATCGATTGACCCGTGAAGTTTACACCCCATTCATAATCCATGAAATTACTAAGCTAACACCTCCATATCATTCGGAACCACGAAAGGAGGATCGGGGATGATGGTAAGAAGTGAGTCATGGAGTCATATTCGCCCGTAATGGCCTCTACTCGATTTTTATAGTGAAAAATATTTCCTGCGATCTCAAAGGCACACAAACAAATTAAAGATTCAAATTATTCGAAATTAATATTAAGCTAAATGGGTTGAACAATGTTAATCCACACATATAATACTAAATATCGTGATTACTTAAATTAGAAACAAGATTAAAAAGGATGTTAAACAGGTCATCCAGATTATCTTATTAAGCATTATATCCAGTTACATATTCCCTTTAAACATGCAATATGGCGATCAACAAAACGTAGGATCATCATTAATATTGGAAGCAATTTCACCATAATAACAATGATTAATATAATGACAAACACAATAAAAATAATTAGAATTATAAAAGGAACATAATTCCTTATAGAATGGTATATATTGTTGTGGCACGGCAGAGGTACCGTGGCACTACGGTATAGTTGACATTGAACGGGGCTTAATTATATCATTTTAAAAGTCAAAGAAGTGTAAAAAGATAAAAACGAGCAAAGATATATGTCGTGGCACGATATTGTCTGTCGTGTTACGGTATTTTTACAGTGGCGCGGTACTATACAATTTTACGCATTTTAAAAATTTTGATAACTTTTGATCCGTAACTCAAAATAAGACATATAATATATCGTTGGAAGAACTTTAATTGTACTTTCCAGCATGAATAGAGTCAGATCGATAACTTTTGTATTTTTTATGATATGGTCGTTTTAGTGCAAGGGTGTCGATTATGGGCCGAGTTTTAGTGTTTTGCTCATTTCATCTTCGTTTTAGGTTAGAATTGGGCTTCTAATTTGATATACAGTTGGAAAGCTTATTTCAAGTTATATCCAATCGAATAAATTTTGGATCAAAATTAGAGGTTTACGAAATTTTAGCTCGATTTTGTGATTGTAGGCGTTGTTCGATGTGCGCCTACGTTAAAGCATGTGGTGAATATGCTTGGCACTCATAGGAAGTGGGAATTGACATTACGATTAGGGACAACGAAAGTAGGGAGCCGCCAACAAGTTTTTAAGGAACTTGTAAACCATTCACGGATCATAAAAAGGCAACCACGATAAGGGACAACTATAGGCAACAACTATTGACCCGTGAAGGTTACACCCCATTCATAATCCATGAGATTACATATGGTTCGGAACCACGAAAGAAGGATCGGGGATGATGGTACGAAGTGAGTCATGGAGTCACATTCCCCCGTATTGGCCTCTACTCGATTCTTATAGCGAAAAGTGATTCTTGCGATCTCAAAGGCATACAAACAAAGATTCAATTTGCTCCAAACTATTATTATGCTAAATTGGTTTAATATTAATGCAACATATAATTCTAAAATATTTGTGATCACTTGATTAAACAAGAAGATTAAAAAGGATCCTAAATCGGTTGTCCAAATTATTTTATTAGTCGCGATTTTCAATTACATATTCCCTTTAAACATGCAATGTTGTGATCATAATAACAATAGAATAAACATTAATATTGGAAGCAATTTAACAATAATTGTTAGTCAAATCAAATATAAAATTACCTAATCATGATATTAGTAATATTAAAATAAAATAAGTAATTAAATTAAATAATTACTCACATTCCGCGTGTTCCTTTAAATTGCTACATCATGAATAAACTGTTAGTAACTTCAATAAAAATATAAAGCAAATGAAAATTAATTAAATAAAAAGTAGAGTTAATTTGGTCCAAACCATTAGTTATGTGTACCTTTCACGCCTTGGTTTAAGGACGGAACCTCGAGTTAAGTATGGACTCCTTGGAGTGCTTAAGGGAAGAATGGTGTAATTAGGAATATAGGTTTAAGGCTTAGAATAAGAGAGAGATAATAGAATAATTTTTGGTGTAAAAGAAAGGAAGAGAGAAGGATTGGATGCCCCAAACTGCAGAAAGGGGGGTCCTATTTATAGGGAAAATGAGCAGAGGGAACACACGGAACCCTAAAAAGATAAAAACCCTAAAAAATAACACCACGACAAGGAGGAGAACACCGTGGCACAGTGCCAGGCACCGTCAGACGGGGCACATTCCCGTGACACAGTGGAAAATAGTGCGACGCGAAAAAAAAATTAAGGTACGGGAGAGAAAACGCGTGAAGGGTTTACGCGGAAAGGACACGGAGATGCCCCGTGTCACAGCACAGGCACCGTGGCAAAGTGCAGTATGCCTTGTCACGGTGCAAAAAAGTACGCGGAAATTACACGGAATATCCCCGTGTCACGGAATGTGCACCGTGACACGGGAAATTGCACCGTGACACGGTGCCAAATCCCGTGACACGATGGATTAAATGTGCAGAATTACACAAAAAAGGCATCGTGTCACGGAAATAACCCCCATGACACGTCAGCTTTTGCCGCGTCGCGGCATTTTAGCTGCTACGCGGTAATTTCAGTTTTTTACCCGTTTTTAAAATAATCATAACTTTTTATCTGTAACTCGGAATAAGGCATATAATATATCATTGGAAATATTATCAAGTCTAATTTCGAATCCAATTAAAATCATGTCAAAATTATTTGTAGATTTTAAGATATTGTCGTTTTAGTGGAAGGGTGTCGGTTTTAGGCCGAGTTTAGTGTTTTGCTCATATCTTTTTCGTTATAGCTCAGAATTGGAATTATGATATATGGTTGGAAAGATTATTTCAAGGACTATTAAACCAAATAATAATTGGATCAAAATTATAATACCAAAAAATCAGTTTCTCTCGGTTTTGCGATGTAGACACGGAAAGTGGATAACAAGTTATGGTCTAGGGAAATGACCTAGGAAATGGATTGGTTTATGAAATGTATTGGATAGAACATGGATTTAAGCACTCCAAAGATTAAATACTCAACCCGACCAATAATGGCGGTGAAAGGTGTTCATCATCGGGTTTGGTTTTGGGGAGACATTTTTAGGTGTCTACAGTGATGTAGACACAAAAAGAGGAAAATAAGTTATGATTCGGAAAAATCGGCTAAAAATTGAGTTATTTTATGAAATGAATTGGATTGAATATGGATTTAATCATTCCAAAGATTAAGTACTCAATTCAACCAATAATGGCGGTGAAAGGCTATTCATCATCGGGTTTGTTTTTGGGAGACATTTTTAGGTGTCTACACTCTACAAGGACAAATAGTTGATTCATCAAAGTTGGAACATTTATCATATAAACCCGAGTGATTCTTTTGCTAATTGGAAAAATACACTTTAACAATCCAAACTTTGCCCTTTACTTTAGATAACCCCAACTTTCGATTATTTTGCAATAATCCCAACTTTCATATGCATTTTCTTTCTTAAATCCCAAACCGGTCAACAAAAGTTAAAAACCATTTATTCTAGGTTACCCAACACGTGTTATGTCAACACGTGATTGGTTTATAAACTAAAAAGAATAAAAAAAAAGGAAATTTTGTCAGAAAAAACCATTTATAACAACTATTTTGTGGGAAAAAAACCTTACAAAACTTTTTTGGCAAGGAGAAAGCAGATTGTAAACTATTTTTGTTCAAGACAACCTGAGATCTCTAATCACTCAATTCACCACTAATTTCCCCTTAATTCTTCTGATTACCCATAAATCTCACTAATTATTTAATAATTAAGTTGATTTATAAATAAATAAAAAAACCACCCTCACCACCACCAGCCACCCTCTTTTTCTCTTCCTCCCATGGCAGTAGCCCCCTACCCATCTCTAGTCGTCGCCTAGAACCCCCGCCCTTGCCGACCAACCTCCACCGTCGAACCAACCCCCTCCCTTTCCTCTTTACCCTCGTCCTGACCACCCTCCTAAACACTAACCAAAAAATGAATCTAACCCAGAATCACACCAAATTGATTTTTCACAATGAGTAATTGAAACAACTCAAAAGCAATTGCGGCATTTAAAGAAGGATTTCGAGTTGTAATTAGATGGGAGGAGATAGATTAGGGTGTTTAAGGAGGATTTTATGAAGATTCAGGAGGGGATTTGGTTGCGTATGAAGCGTTTTGGTTGGGGTTTTGGGGTGGTTTTCTGGAGGAGGGTGGTCAGCAAGGGTAAAGGGGAAAATGAGGGGGTCGGTTCGGCGGGGGAGAGGGGTTCCAAGTGGCGGCTGGGTTGGGGGAGGGGGTTGCTTCCATGGGAGGGGAAGAAAGATAGGGTGGCTGACTAATGGTGGTGAGGGTGGTTTTTGTTTTTTTAATTAAAAAATATACTTAGTTATTAAATAGTTAGAGATAGTTATGAGTAATTAGAAAAATTAAGGAAAATTAGTGATTAATTAAGTGATTAGAGATTTTAGGATGTCTTCAACAAAAATATTTTACAATCTGGTTTCTCCTTGCTAAAAAAATTTTATAAGGTTTTTTCCAACAAAATAGTTGTTATAAATGATTTTTTCTGACAATATTTTCAAAAGAAAAAAAATTAAAAATCCAAATAAACCATCCACCAACAGTGGCCCTTCTCCCCAGCCTACTCCTAACCACCACCTCCCAGTCTCTAGCAACCGATTTTCGCCGTCAAACCACCATATCATCGGAAATAGACCCCTCCACCCTAACCTTACAACTTCCTCATTCCCATAGCATCGAAACTGGCCAATCCTCCCTTCACTAAACTGAGAACTGTCCTTTTTCCCTTCCTTAAACCTAGAACACCGACCTAAATTCTCCCTTCCCACACCGCCAAAATCGGTGCCTCCTTAATTCCCGCACCACTGTGAAACTGACCTTCTTCCTTCCCTCAACCTAGAAACTGACCTTCATCATTCCCCATCTTCGAATCTTTCCCAAGGTCCCACATCCCAACGCTGCTTATGGTTTCAGGGCTAGATAAATCGAGGTGGAGGTATCGGAAGTTGGTGGTGGGCACCAGAAAACGGAAATCAGGGTCAGAAATAGGGCTAGGATGGGGAGGTCGTGGCCACCGGCGGTGGTTATGGCAGGCTTGGGCTTTGATTTTTTTTTTTACTTATTTATTTTCTTTAAACTTATTAATTTTCTTTTTATGAAAGAATAAACAAACGACACGTGGCAATTATATTTTTTGAGAAGGTGTTGCGTGCGTACGAACGTACAAACTATTTTGTGCGGGAGGCGCTTGACTGATATATTTTACCGTTGGCTGATATGTTTCATGTGTTCGCCGATATGTTTCATTTGTCGGTTGATATGGTTTTTGTGTTGGCTAATATATTCTTTTTGTTGGCTGATATGTTTTTTTTTTTCTTTTTGTTGGCTGATATCAGATTTAATTTGGCCTATATGTTTCTTTAGTTGGCTTACACATTTATTTTTGTAGCTGATATATATATTTAAATTTTCGGCTTATATGTTTCATTTTGTTTGCTGATATGTTTATTTTTGTTGGATTTCCTGTTGCTTTTTTTTGTTGATTTCACCCTTTTGTTGGCTGATATATATGTATCCTTTGTTGGATGATATGTTCCTTCTATAGACTGATATACTCCTCTTGTTAGATGATATATATCTTTTGTTGGCTGATATATTCCTTTTGTAAGATGATACATTTTTATTAATGTCCTTAATGTATACTGATATGAAATATCAATTGGTTGATATATTACTTATATTAGCTTATGTACTATACATGTACAAACTTTCCCCCTTTTCCTCTCTTACTTTTTCTCTCTTCCTCTCCTCTTTCGCCTCTTCCTCTCGTTCTTTCTTTGTTTCAAAATTTGGGTGCCTAAACACTCCCCTAACTGCCACCATCAAATCACCACTGTTGCTCCCCATTTACCGCCCAACCTGCCACCATCACACCACCCATAAACGGATTCAAGGGGGAGCCTACCCGGGCCTTGCCCCCCCCCCCCAATGCCCAAATTTTGATATTACATAAATAAAAAATTTTGTATAAGTATTCAAGTTTTATAGTTAGCTTAGTTGGTTAGTTACTAGTTCCATAGATTTGGAAGGTCAAGGGTTCAAATCCCCTTTTTTGCACATTTGTTTTTTTTTTTTTTTTTTGGTGTGGATTTCTTTAACTCATATCCCTTTATGGCTTTATAATTTGAAGTGCTTTATAACTTCGTCCCGGGCTATTAAAAATTTCTAGATCCGCCCTTGACACCACCACCGCTGCTCCCTAACTGCCACCCAATATCCACCATAATACAACCACCGCTGTCGCCAAACTGCACCTCCAAAATTGCACCATCACACCCAATTGCACCCCCAAAATCGCACCTACAAAATACACCATCACACCACCACCGCTGCAATGGAAGAAGCTCATGAGGGGATCTGCGGAAATCTCACTCACAAGTCGTAGCTTCGCTCCTCGTTGTGTCTATGCTCCCCCCGTGGAATGGGGGTCGCGTACTGTAAACACCCATTTGTGTCTCCCCAAAACAAACCCGGTGATGAGTACCTTTCACGTTGAGTCATAATCGAATGAAGTGAAAGTGTGGAAAGTTTAGTGTTGCGGATAGCTTTAATTTCTTTTCTCTTAGCTCTGTTTTTGAAAACTTATTTTTAAGAAAACTGCCAATCCAGTTTGGTTGGTCCATGATATGGGTCCGATAGTAGTGTAGTTTGATGGGGCTTGACAAGAGCTTTCCAACGATATATTATAAGCCCAATTCCGATGAATATTGAGGAAGTTATGGCCAATTTATTGAACTGCGCCCGATTTGAGCCTTATAAACGGCCCAATGATCTAGAGTAGGGCCTAATATGATTTATCATTCCTAATGCAATTAGGAATGGTTTTAGTCTTCTAGATTATTCTAAAAGGTTCTTTTTATTCCTAATTCAATTAGCATTGATAAATTGACTTTTGTTGACTTTTCAGAGTTTTAATTAAAATCAAAGAACATTTTTTCGAGAAAGATACGATTTTATCCTCCTGTAAGGCAAAATTTATCTGATTTTAGAAAACGCATCAAAAACAGGATTAGCGCCGAACGCCAGACATTGGCGCCTGGCGCCAATAGCTGGTGTTGGCGCCAGCTCTGTTTTAGGTGCGCCAATGCTCTGTTTTGGATATTTTATCTTTTTGGCTGATTTTCTCTATAAATAACGTATTAAAAACTCAGTTTTCATTCTCCTAGAACCAGTTTTCACCTACAACCAGTTTTCATTCGCAATCATCAATTCTCTCGCATTCTCTTCTAATCCATCTCTCTCTCTCTCTTTTTCTAAACTTTCTTTTTACATACAAAATTCCGCATTTGCAAGCACTAGAAACACCTAGCATAATTCAAAGTTGTCTTCGCCCTAGACGTGAAAGGTTTAATTTCTGAGGGTTTGATCCCAAATCTCTCTTTCCATTATTTAATTTAATTGTTTGTTTATTATTTTCCTTGAAGTTACTAACGTGTGTATTTTGTTATTAGAAAGAGGTACGAGGCATCAAAGTAAGTGCTTTAATGGTTTTATTGATGTTATGATGTAGAAATCATGTTTAGGTTGTTATTATAATTCCTAGTATCATGTCTAGGGTGATTTTAATATTAAGTATGATTGTTATGATGCCTTTTTATGTTCTTCCTAATATTTATGATTGTTAGTATCATGTTAGGGTTAAAGATTTGATTTTTAATGCTTAGTGACATGCTAGGGTTTGTTATTAATCTTGTTAGTATCATGCCTAGGATCTTGCTATTATTATTATGCTTTAACATGACTATCATTATAATTATTATTATGATATTATAATGATTATTATCATGATTATTTTAATTATAATTTATTTATTTATATAATTTTATGATGATAATTATTATTATTATGATGATTATTGTTATAATTTTATTTTGATGATCATAATTGTTATTTTGATTATTATTATGTTGCTTGATGCTTATTTATTTATTGCTTGATCACACCTTTTATGCATGTTTAAAGGGAATTTATACTTGTAATCACGCTTAATAAGATAATTAATTATCTTGTTTAGGGTTAATGTGATTATAATTTCAAGTGATCGCCAATAATAGTTTATTTGTGCATTAAATTCAACCAACATAGATAAACAGGTTTAGGGTTAATCCTAATGATTGCATGTTAGTCAAGAAGCGCACATGAATACGATCAGAATAAAGTAGAGGCCTATTATTAGGGCAGGTTCAATCTCTTTTAGGTTGGATTTGTACCTTCATCCCCAAACCCTTATTTGGTTCTAGACCTTATGGAGTTGACGATTTGTCGGATCGTTAAGTGGTGTAACCTTCACTCTGTGAACGGTTTACAAGTTCCTAAAACTTGTTGGCGACTCTTTTGCTCTATCTTCTTCCCTTTTGGACGCCACCGTACTTTAGTGTATGATCACAGTGGGGTTCAAGTAAGGGGATTAACGCTTGAAATTTATTCCCCACAGTTTTTGGCGACTCCACTAGGGAGGATTTCTATTTTAATTCCTGAATTTGTTTCGGCAATGATTTAGAATGAGTGGATGAGACTCGAAACGTTCTAAGTATTTCATGTGCGTAATTTTGATTAACATTATTGTCATATGCATACAAAAGATCTCATTGGAAAGACCATCCGTAATGAGTTAAAAACATAGGATTTTACACGTAGGAAATTTGAGAAATATCTTTCACAACTAGGACCGAAATAACACTACGCGAAACTGGAAAATTTTATCGAGCACAGAAAGCTGCTGAGGCATGTGAGAAGTAGCGCCAGGGACCAGAGCATTGGCGCCATGATTATAACTGTAGCGCCAGACGCCAGCATTGGCGCCAGGCGCTACAGCTAAAATCTGGCGCCAGTCTCTGTTTGCTGGCGCCAACTTCCCCCAATACCGAGCCAAAAATATGCGTTCTAATTTCGACCGGTTTTTCGTATTGTTTGCTCGATCCTACTTCCTGATTGAATTTTTTCTCACTTTTCTGAAACCCATATGTGTTCTACATATGGACATAACCCTCTAGGAATTCATGCTCCATCTACCTGATTGAACGCTCTGTGCAACAAAGGGTACATCCGAGAATGTTGAATTCACCAAACCATGGAAGCGAGTTTTTCTAAACTCGCGGTGTCCCATCCACTCGCGCCAACCCTTCACGGTTAGGCTTCCGCATAGTGCATCCGGGCAATTAACCATGGACCCTCTATTGACTAAACCATATCCCGAACTTTAGAGAACTAGAGCCATGGTTAGGTTGCAAACTCATTGCATCATATTGTGCCTACTTGACTAATTGTGCATTATTGGTTGTGCATATATTCTATGTTTTCTTAACCATTTGTTTGACTTGTGTTGAGATTAAATAAAGTAATGACTTAAAGAACTTTGCCTAATTAATTAATTAATTAATTAATTTGTGTCAATAAGTCTAATATTTTAATCAGATTTGACCTAGTCCGACTTTAGGCATACCTCAGTTGATTAATAACACCGAAAACAATCTCAGATTGAAGCTCCACCATTGGCGCCAAAATCTAAGCTGTAGCGCCACCCTGTGGAGTGTGGCGCCTAGAGACAGCTATGTCGTATGGCGCCAAGCTACACAGTGCGACACCAGTCCTGTCGTTTTGCCGACAGTTCGTATTATTGGTCAAGTCATCACCTAGTGTCTAATTAACCATTTTGCTAATTAATTCGGTTAATTTTTGCTGTCAATAACACCTTGTCAAGTCATTAATTGAGTCTAGTCGCATAGTCTAGCCACATGGTCATGACACGAGTCTTAATGTACCACCTAAACTCACTAGTCTTAGCACACACTTTGAGTACACCTATCACCATGACCATCTCTTAGGTTCATGCATGAGTCGTTTTTTTTTCCGTCATTTGAGTTGGGGGTACATTCTATTCTTAATTCTTCATATCCCTCCATATACATCATCTTCTCTCACACTTTATTCCAATCTTTCTTCACTTCCTCCATCCATTGCATGTTGAATAACGTTTGAGTCAAATAATTAACAATGAATATCCTTAAATTCCTTTTCAATAGTACTTGGTCGAGGAGAGAAGGGCGATTAATCAAGGACAACCTCTTTATTCAGGTCTCGCTTTTTGATAAACCAATTCGTCAAAAGAGGAAGGCTAAAAAGATAATGGCAAGTCAAGAAGAAGTCAATGAGCTTAGGAATCAATTGGTTACAGTGACTGAGACATTGAGGCTACTCACACTCAAGATCGATGACTTGTGAAGCAACAACAAATGAACCTCATGCAAGAAAGTTTGAGCAAGCTATCTAATGACTATAAATTTCAGGGCATGAGTTCACAAGGGGTCTCGCTGGACAAGGAACTTCTTCCTCATAAGTTTAACGCCACTGACATCCCTAAATTCAAGGCAACAGATAATCCTTACTTCCATCTAAAAGCTTTCGAAGCCATAATGAATATTAAGGGTATCGATAAGAAGGTTTTCCCCTCTCTGTTCCCACTATCTCTCGAAACCGTTTGTCAACAATGGTTCTTTTCTCTCGAGAAAGAAAAAACCTCTTCTTGGGAGTCGATAACAAATGCTTTCATAGATAGATATAAGTGCAACATCCAAGACGAAACAGACCACAGACAACTTGAGATGTTAAAACAAAAAGGAAACAAAGGGTTCACGTCTTTCTTCAACAAATGGAGGGAAATTCTGCTAATATGGTCAAGGCTCCTACCGAAAAAGAATCTGTGAGGATGTTCATCAAGAATCTCCAAGGGAAGTATTCAAGGAACTTAAAGTACCAACACAATTTAAATACTTTCAAGGCTGTGTATAATATAGGCATTGACATTGAAGATGACCTTCTGAAAGATAATAGTGCGAGAGGAAAGAAGAGCGACCATCCTTCTTCTTCCTCTCCCATTAATGAGGTACATGCTACGAACACCTCTAAACCACGAATCCAAAGATCAAAAAGAGTGTTCACTCCACTTGGCATGAGTTATGAAACGGCTTTCGAGAAGCTACATCACAAAGGACTAGTCATGCCCATAGGGCCCATCAAAGATCCAGTTCCAGAAGCCAGACCACCTAAGTGGGACCCTAATAAGCACTGCAAATATCACCAAGGAAAGGTTCATGACACTAAGGAGTGTTGGAAACTCAAAGAAGCTATTCAAGATCTGATCGATAACAATGAAACTTCCGAGATTCTAGCCATCGAAGATGACCAAGCATCCTTCAATCCATCACTTCTTATCACACCTGTAGGAGAGCCCATGATCGAGACAGCTTATATGACCTCTCTCGATGAAGTGGCCATGATTGGGGAGGATAAAAGTCTTTTCTTAGATAATACCAGGGAAGACTCGTCAAGTCTAAAAGATGACTTTCGAAAATTTCAAGATGTAGTTGCCATGCTCTTGAATGTGGTAGAAGGATTAGAAAATCGGGTGATGGCCATCGAACAAAAACGGACCATCGAAGAATATACACCAATAGGAATGAATTACAATGAAGCTTTTGACTATCTACATGATCAAGGTCATATTCACTCCATTGGTCCCAGTCAAGACCCTCCATCTGAAAAACGTTTTCCCAATGGGGATCCAAATTCCTACTGTGATACCATAGAGATCGCGGTTACACTATCGAAAAGTGTCTCGCCCTCAAGGATCGTGTTCAAGACTCCATTGATTCAAATCTCCTTCATGTTCCTCCGCGCGACAAGAAGGCCAAGATTAGTAACAATAGTAACAGTGGTTGTAAAGGGAAGAAGAACGACTATCCTTCTTCTTTCGGAATTACCTACGTACTCTAGTAATAGTGTTGGTACTTTTGACCTTAGTGAGATCCTAGCCATGGGTAATCGAAAGCAACCGAAAAGGGAATTTAACCCTATTGGAATCAGCTACGATGATGCTTTCGATCGACTCCATGCCAAGGGAATCATTACTCCCATTGGACCTATTCAAGATCCCCCACTTAAGAAAAGATTGCCTAGTTGGAATCCAAACGAACACTACAAGTACCACCAAGGTAGGGGTCATGCTACTGAGAGTTGTTGGAAGCTAAAGGAGGATATCCAACATTTGATTGATAACAACAAGCTTCTCATACCTCCAGTTTACAAGAAGAGCGAGTGATGATAAAGGAAACAACACAAGACAAGAGGCGAGCTTCAACGACAAGATTTCATGACCTCTTTTTCTATTTCTTTTTCATTTTTTCCTTTCCCCAATAAGTCTAGCATAGGCACCTTTCTTTTCCTTTAGATTAATTTTTTAGGTTCATTCTTTTCCCCATTTTTAATAAAATGAGCATTTATTTCCTTATATATGATCATTTCATTATATTGCATTAAATATTAAAAAAAAATTAAAACAAAACAAAACAAAAAAAAAACAAAAAAAAATAAATAAATAAAAATCCTTGTCGAATTAAGCACAAGGTATACCAATGATTTGAGGCACCCCTTGTAGCCACATCATATCTCCTTTCACCTTTCAAATATGCAATCCTTTCTTCATAAACCACTTTGAGCCTCGTCTAACGATAAGACCCTTCTTTTTTCAACCTACCTCTACCTAACCTTGGGATGGGATGGTGTGCAACTTATGCAATTTCATAAAAGGCTTGAGTGATTCAAAAAATTAAAATAGCAAAAATAAGCAAAAGCAAAAAAAATAAATAAAAGTGTACAAAAGGGCAAGTATTCCAATGTCTTTGATATGAAAATGTCTTCGATAAGAACACGTCTCAGATTGCGTCTCTTATCGAGTGCTCGGTACCGTGCCTGTGAAACATGAATGCCAAGTGAGTGATAAACCACATGATCGGGATTGCCCACACTTATAAAAATAGAATAGATGCTAAAGCAAAAGATAAAAGAGAGCTAAAAAAAGAGTAGAAACTCAAGCATAAAAATATAAAGATTCAAAAGCGAGGTTGCACACCTTGGGGGCTTATCTAGGGTCTTGAGCCTTTATCCCCTTCTTCTATAACCTTTAGCCTAACCATGTTACAACCCTTAAAAGACCTTTTAGAGGTATACACACTTGTGCGAGGTTCGGCTAGATCTACGTTCGGCCTGATTCCTAACGGATACGTAGGCAACCTCACATCGAGGTGCGTCCGTAATAAAAATGCATTCATATTCAAATTCATATCTAGGAATTTCCAATGCTCATCCCTATTCACTTAGAGCTAGACTTAGGGGCTTGATTCCTATATCATTAGCTTACCTAGCCTAAGAGTCACCACTAGTTGACTCTTTTCAATATATCTTTCTACACACTTAGCTCTTGTGGCCTAGCTTTAGAATCACTATCACACACATCACAGATACATGACCAAATATATTTCCCTTAGGAACCCTTTGTCATGAAATCTTAACGCTGAAGCATGCTTCGTCAAAATTACTCATTGCATCACGAAGTATGAAGTACTTAGCCTCCGTGCCTAAGTTACCCAATTACTTTCATCATGGAGTCAACAGTTGAGATAGCCTAGGATGGATTAATCCTTGCACCTTGAGAGATAGTATCAAACGACATTTGACTAAGCTCATTCAACATGCATCTTCAAACTTTCGATTCTTTTTCGCGTCTTTCTTTTTCGGGAGAAAGTCGGTACCCTCCACAAAAATGACGGAAAATTTTTGACGGAAAATTTTTGCTTTTTAGCATTTTCATGTCGCACAATCATAATACAATGCACACACGGGTCATGAGTCACACGTGTCATTTCACTTCGAGTCGAGTCAACCTCGAGTCAGTCGATCACAGCGAGTCAAGTTTATGCCTTAAGTCATGTCAAGTCAATAAGTCAAGCGACGTTAAACCTTAGGTCAACCCTAAGATAATTAAAGAGATTGGCAAAGTTCTATAGTCAAAAATAAATACAGGTGCAGCAGAATAGGGAAGACCCTACTCCAATTCCTGGCGCTAGAGATATTTCAGCAGCGACAGCGCTCGAAGCCTCTCAGAAAAGTGATTTCGACCTCATACAACAATTTTGGGTTCCTTGGTACGCCAGTTAGCCCCTATAAGCAATTTAACATGATTAAGTAGTCAGTTTGATTACAATCACAATAAGTGATCGACCTGATAAAAGATCGTCTCACTTAGCTTAAAGCGCCTAATCACGGAGACACCGACATACCCGGTTTTAGTGGAAGCAAAGTTCAGGCGATCTTTAGAGATCGACAAACGTTGGTCTTTGGAAATTTTTCCTCAGAATATTATCGCAACAAACGTTCAAGTACCAAAGCTCTATTGTTCAGAGACGCGTGAACATCTCCATCAAGCTCTTTGTTCAGAGACGTGTGGGCATATCATTCAAGCTCTTTTGTTCAGAGACGCGTGGACAATACTTTTCAAGCTCTTTTGTTCAGAGACGCGTGGACATTTCCTACAAGCTCTATTGTTCAGAGACGCGTGGACATTTCATTCAAGCTCTATTGTCAAGAGACGCGAGGGCATATCAATCAAGCTCTTTTGTTCAGAGACGCGTGAACATTTCCATCAAGCTCTTTTGCTCCAGAGACGCGTGGGCATATCATTCAAGCTCTTTTGTTTGGAGACGCGTGGACATATCATCAAAGATCTCCTATTTACAATCTCTTTTTCTTAGAGACGCGTGGGCATCCTATTATCAAGCTCTTTGTTCAGAGACGCGTGGACACATCATTTAGAAGATCCTATTATCAAGCTCTTTGTTCAGAGACGCGTGAACATATAAAAAAGAAGCTCTTTGTTCAGAGGCGAGTGAACATCGAAACAGCAAGGTGGCGTTCCCTAGATTATGGAGAATTGTCACAAACAACTGAGGATTGTTTCAAGAGAAGCAATCTTCGATAGTATTCCCTTGGACGTGGAATATTATCAATGCGGAGGAGGATCGTTTCAAGCGAAACAATCTTCTATATTGGAAGCAGTTACAGGCGTAGCGGTTTTCAAGCAGGATGGCATTCTCTAGCATGCAGGAGGTCATCAAAACAACAGTAAAGCGGCAGCAAATCGGTTACTTTCAGAGACGTGTGCTCGACGATGCAAGATACGCGTTTCTTAACTCTTTTATCTGTTTAACTAATGCTAGTTTGCAGGTATCGGCGTTACAAGAGTGGTTTAGGATCGCAGAACGTTCTGAATCATTCTCCGTCCCTATCGATACTTTGACTTTCGTTTTTGAAACTTGCGTTTCTCCAAACTCATTCAAAGTGGGGGCTTCTGTAGACACCAATTTGTGTCTCCCCAAAACCAAACCCGGTGATGAGTACCTTTCACGTCGAAACATAATCAAATGAAGTGAAAGTGTGGAAAGTTTAGTGTTGCGGATAGTTTTAATTTCTTTTCTCTTCTCTTTGTTTTTGAAAACTTATTTTTAAGAAAACAGCCAATCCAGTTTGGTTAGTCCATGATATGGGTCCGATAGTAGTGTAGTTGGATGGGGCTTGACAAGAGCTTTCCAACGATATATTATAAGCCCAATTCCGATGAATATTGAGGAAGTTATGGCCAATTTACTGAACTGGGCCCGGTTTGAGCCTTATATACGGCCCAATGATCTAGAGGAGGGCCTAATATGATTTATCATTCCTAATGCAATAAGGAATGGTTTTAGTCTTCTAGATTCTTCTAGAATGTTCTCTTCATTCCTAATTCAATTAGCATTGATAAATTGACTTTTGTTGACTTTTCAGAGTTTTAATTAAAATCAAAGAACATTTTTTAGGGAAAGATACGATTTTATCCTCCTGTAAGGAAAAATTTATCTAATTTTAGAAAACGCGTCAAAAACAGGATTAACGCCTAACGCGAGACATTGGCGCCTGGCGCTAAACCTGGCGCATGGCGCTAGCATTGGCGCCTAGCGCCAATAGCTGGCGTTGGCGCCAGCTCTGTTTTAGGTGCGCCAATGCTCTGTTTTGGATATTTTATCTTTTTGGCTGATTTTCTCTATTAATAACGTATTAAAAACTCCATTTTCATTCATCTACAACCAGTTTTAATTCGTAATCATTAATTCTCTCGCATTCTCTTCTAATCCATCTCTCTCTCTTTTTTCTAAACTTGCTTTTTACATACAAAATTCTGCATTTGCAAGCACTAGAAACACCTAGCATAATTCGAAGTTGTCTTCGCCCTAGATGTGAAAGGTTTAATTTCATAGGGTTTGGTCCCAAATCTCTCTTTCCATTATTTAATTTAATTGTTTGTTTATTATTTTCCTTGAAGTTACTAACGTGTGTATTTTATTGCTTGATCACGCCTTTTATGCATGTTTAAAGGGAATTTATACTTGTAATCACGCTTAATAAGATAATTACTAATCTTGTTTAGGGTTAATGTGATTATAATTTCAAGTGATCGCCAATAATAGTTTATTTGTGCATTAAATTCAACCAACATAGATAAACAGGTTTAGGGTTAATCCTAGTGATTGCATGTTAGTCAAGAAGCGCACATGAATACGATTAGAATAAAGTAGAGGCCTATTATTAGGGCAGGTTCAATCTCTTTTAGGTTGGATTTATCCCTTCATCCCCGAACCCTTATTTGGTTCTAGACCTTATGGAGTTGACGATCTCTTGGATCGTTAAGGGGTGTAACCTTCACCCTGTGAACGGTTTACAAGTTTCTAAAACTTGTTGGCGACTCTTTTGCTCTATCTTCTTCCCTTTTGGACGCCACCATACTTAGTGTATGATCACAGTGGGGTCAAGCAAGGGGATTAACGCTTGAAATTTATTCCCCACACGTACCTCCAACCAAAATCACAACACCTCTAACCAAAATCGTGGCCCATAATCGCACCACATCCAACCAAAATCGCAGCCCAAACACCACCTCGACCTGAGAACTCCACCGACCAACCGCTGCTTCAAATCTAGGGTTTAAATCGCTAATCGTCATTGTTATCGTCGTCTTCGGACGCACAAACCTTTTGTTGCGGGTGGACGCACCCAATAGTTTGCGTATTTTTATTAACAAAAAATTAACCGCTTCTCCAAGTTACCGGTAAATGGGATCGAAGAAAGAAAACGCATATGAAAGTTAGAATATTGCATAATAATCGAAGGTTGAGATTATTTAAGATAAATTGGGCAAAGTTGAGGTTATTAAAGTATATTTATCCTTACTAATTTGATCAATATAATGATTTTAACATTATTAATTGAAAAAATAAGCCTATTAAAATAGGTGCACTAGCAGGTCCAGGATATAAGAATAAGATAGATTTTGTAACCCGAAGCCCTATATAATAAATATGATTGAAGTCTGAACCTCATTATTACTATTACTTCGTTTATACGCAATTGGATGTGAAGCCTTGGAATTTGACATTAGTTATGATAATAATATGAGGAGCTTGTCCTTCAAAACCTGCTTGATATGTGTTCAGTGTTTCAAGTGCATTCCTAGCTAGATATGTTATGTGTTGTCGTGTAGATAAAATTACACTAGCTGATAAGATATATTGTCTGATAAATTATAAATCCTAGAATACCACAAAGTTCAATTTAAGTTCTCATAAACTCCTTGAATCCTTGATTAAAGTGATTTCTATTAATCAATATTTATAGGGTTACAATCAGAAACCTAATCATATTAGATAACTATACAATAGGTAAAGATAATATAAAGATAACTTTATACCAAATATATCCTAAACCTAGGAGGTGCAAATATTCTCTATCATCAGACATATCAAATGTGTATCTAATATGGTTTGAACTTTTTTTGTTTTTTTCTAATTTGATTTAATTTGATATAAACTAATTTTTTTTCTTTTCCAATTTAATTTAATTTAATTGTCAGATTTGACTAAACATTAACTTAATACGTAGTATATACAATAATCCATAAGAAAAAATAATATCAAATGGGATATTATTAGCTTTGTATTAATGTATATAATTTTAAATATATATATAAGAATATTAACAATAAATAGATTGCACATAAAATAACAATTTTTTTTGTTTTTTTTCTGATTTAGGACATGTTCACATTTACTGTACCGAGTTGAACTGAACTAAACTAACTAAATTGAGCTGAGTTGAAATGAATATTTTATGATAGAAGGAAATTAGGAGCAGAATTGAACTGAACTGATCTGATTTGAGTTGAATTGAAATTAATCTGAAGTGTACAGACCCTTAATCTCATCTAAAATAAATTGAACTAAATTGAATTGACATGTACTCTTTTTTTTTTTTTTTTTTAAACGTTACTCCATAGAGATTTTTCCTAATTAAGGTATTGGCCTAACATAACACACTGTACTTAATGACATCGGCAGTGACAATTATTTAAACTACTTCATATTGTTTATTTTAATAAAGTAGGTTAAGTTAGTTTAGCAACATTAACCTAATCATGTACTGTATAAGATGTACAAGATCTCACTGTATCAGTATTAATCCAGCTCCCACTTAATCGATTAAAATTATTTACAAAGACTAAAATAAACCCGGTCCACATTAATATTAATGTGGACCGAGTAAATATCACACTTTTTTTTGGAAGCTTTAATCACAAGCTCTTTCTTTCTTTTGTCTTTTCTGTTTGATTTTCTCAGTAATTTTTTCTCTCTCCTCCCTTGATGTTCTTTGTATTTAATTTATATTTCAACAATGGTGAAGACGAGAGGAGGTAATTCATCAAAATCAACAATGGCGGTCATAATTAGAAGTGGAATTTCATCAAATTGGAGTAAACGAAGAGGATAACGATCATCAGTTGGAGTAAACTAAATGAAAAGCGAATATATCAAACCAAATGTGATTATAAGAAATAAAAAGTGATTAAATCAAGCTAAATGTGATTATTAGAAATAAAAAGTTATTATATTAAATTAAATGTGATTATAAAAAAATAAAAAGTGATTATATCAAACTAAATGTGATTATAAAAAAAATAAAAAGGGATTATATCAAACTAAATGTGATTATAAAAAATGAAAAGTGATTATAAGAAATAAAAATGATGATATTATATCAAACTAATTGAGTTGTAAAACTAATTATACTGATACAAAACCAATTAAAAAAATAAAAATTGATTATAACAAAGGAAAACTGATTATAACAAATCTCTACACAAGCTTTTCCTCAAAAAAAAAAAAAAAAAAAAAAAAAAAAAATCTCGATCTACAATTAAGTACTCCATTATTCCAAGAAATCTTCTTGTTGATTTTCAAATTCAATTGAAAGATTATTTAAGTTTTCTAACATTACAATTAATAACAATAATCAATAAATTTTGTATAATTAGAACGAATTTTAACAAATATGTTGATGTTTACCTTCGTAATTGCTTTAAATTGCATCAAATCGAAGTTGAATAATGATTGTAATTGTACATTGTCTTCATATATATATATATATATATATATATGTTGATTTAAATCTCTTGGAATATAGGATTTGAAAAAAAAATACTGAGAGGAGAGAGAAAAAATCCCCAAAATTGTTTGAGAAGAGAGAAAATTATCCTAAATTGATTGAGAGCAGAGCAAGAGAGAAGCAGTCAATGAGGAAGTAAAAAAGAAGGACCATGGATTTTTGGCTGGGTATATGTCACTAATGGACTGATGGGCTTCGGTCCACATTAAGTTAGTGTGGACCGGGTCCATACAAGACAGATTAGAAAACAGTGTAAGAAGTAACACACTCACATTATTATTTAATGTACTCTCCTATAAATTAACAATAAGCACACACTCTATACATTAATTAAACTACAAAAATGAAAAAAAAATAATCAAATAAACTAAAATTGAAATTATATAATTAGGGTTATCCCATGTCTGTGCTCCAAATGCCCTTTGATGGTGAACTAGCTGTTATTCTGACTACTCTTTTTTTAGGTGTTTGTTGCTTCTTTTTCGTGGCAATTTCTTGAACATTTTCATTTTTCTTTAATAAGTCGGCCTTCACTATGTGATGATCCGATGTTCCCTTGGACGATATAACTGCGTATGATCCGGGAACGAATGTGTATCCGAGGTTTGGGGATGCTAGTATGTAATCCAATCTAGTTCCGTATTTACATGTACCTTGCACACCTTATGAAAATAAACAACACACGTTAGAATGTCACGAAGCCTAACAAAGAATGTGCAACAAAAATTGTTATGTAAATTAAGGGGCTTTCATACTTTGGCCTTTCGCGATCATGACTACCGATTCACATTCCCCTGCAAACTCCTTAGCATCTGTGTACTCCTTGTCCTTCAAATACCTCATCACCTCTGTTTTCGGGGTAGGCTTTCCAATTTCTTCGTAATACTATAAACATTATACACACAATTTAGTCATCTATTGCATCAAACAAATTACAATATCAACATAACAACAAATTCTAGACATTCGCTAAATAGTCCAATCCCACAATGATAAAATTGCTAAGAACAGAAATAGTTACCTTAACAATATCAGTCCATCTTTCTTGTGAATAATCACATTCTTCCAAGGAATTAAGACCTCCGGCTAAAATATGAGGTTCATTATTAGACTCGATTATTGCATTAATCTGCTTCATTCTCCAACTTTCATCTAAATGATCAAGATGAGTGCAGTAAAAATTCATTTCACCCACTTCAGGTACATCAATTGTTGTCTTTAGAACATTCCTGCATCCAAATAACATTTTTTTAATAACTTTTTTTCAGATTTATTATTATTTTTTTTTTTTAATATATTATTCAACCTTATCATATAAATTAAAATTATTTAAACATAATAAGATTAAAAAAAAACTGTATTGCTTATATCATGATATTAAAAGTAGAAGACATCATCTCAATGGTCCCATTGTCAGATGTAGTTGAAGCAGGTGAGCTGCAACAACAAAAATATATTACTAACAACCATATCCATGTAAGTCCCATCCCCAACTCAGATTTGGAAAGAGATACATAATATACTACCTATTCTTAATACTTCTTTCATTGAAGTTTCATGCATCCTAAATACATTATTTATCATTGATAAATTTAGAGCGAGTACACTTAATTTAAAACTTATATTTTGAAAAGTATATACAATGGACCTGTTTTCTTCAGCTTATTTTCAATTCATTTCAGTTCAGCTCCAAACAATTCAATTCAATTCAGTTCAGTTTCTAATTAATTTCCTTCTCTCATAAAATATTCAGTTTAATTCATTTCAACTCCAATTAGTTTAATTCAGTAAATCAAAACAGGCTATATGTCTGATCCGTTACATATTAATTACAAATTTAGAATATTTTGTCTTACAAAAGATACTTAATAATTTCATATAATATATAACGAATTAATCATCTAAATAAATCTAACAATACCCCCACAACAATATTGTTTACATAAAACTCATCAATTCTGCAATTCATCATAATATAAGTTGTAATAGATGGGGTAATGAGTCAATGTAAATTGTTGCAATAATTTAAGAGCAGGGGACAATATTGTATTAAATAAAAACTAATTTGTACTCCGTAAGTGTTAAGTTGTTAACCATTTAGCGTTACTCTTTCGGAAAGAACTTGATTACACACATAACAGTTATTTAGCATTTGAGCTGTAAGATACACCTCACCCACACTTATTTTTAATCATATTTGAGTGTGGATTTGATATTATTGACTATCTAGGGAAGCTAAACTAGTAAAGTTAATGGTAGCAAGTTGGTAAGGTATAAACTTGACTTAGGAATCAGGATAATTCTATTAATCTAATGACATAAATATTGACTTAGAATGGAATATTTGCTTCTTTTTGAAGGAAATCATGTATTCCTTCAAGAGCAATTATTTGAATCTTGAAGAATTGATTAGCACTGAGGAAAATTATAAGTTATGCCCAAATCACTTAAGTTTGAAAGCTAGTTTTTATTAGAAAACTCAACTTAGCAAAATGAATTTAAATCAACGTGTTTTCTTACAAATCACAAACATATTTTAGCAATACTTGAAGTTTAGCACAAGTCCTTCAAATGATCAATCTAACAAATTATTCCAATTGATATTCTTCTATCTTATGTTTATTTAGTTCATAGATCACATAATTAACCATAATTAAAATCTACAATTGTGATTTCATACATAAGTTTGTCAATTAAATTCTAACCCAGAAGGCCAGAAACGTACTTGATTAATATGTAGATCTTTTCAACAAATAAAAAATGTGCACATTTCTTCTCTCATTGTATCTAGTGCATGATACTACCAAGGTAGTTACTTTGCCCATGTGATTGTACACCCTAAGGCCCCCGTCGTTTCTCACCTCTCCCTTCCATGGTAATTGCTAACCAAACACATTGTTAAGGTAGACTTTATGTTTGGTCAAAAAAAGGTACTACCTTTCCCAAATTGCATGACAACTCTAATTAAGGACAATTTGTACATTGATTGCAAATTATTCTTTAAAATACCAAAAAAAAATATGATAAAGCCAACCCATTATTGGAATAAAGGATCATAAGTGGCTTTGTGGCTTTGCCTTAGACAAAACACGACGGAATTGTCCAATGCCGCGTACGTCAACTACCCTACCGTATCTACAGTTGTAATCCTCTTAATTATTTACCATTTGTTTTTGTTTTTATTATTATTATTATTATTATTATTATTATTATTATTATTATCATCATCATAGACCTAGCTGATTTTTATTAAAATGTCAAAAATTATCCCGACCTAAAGTAACACGATTTAAAGACAAAATGACTCAATCAAAATTATTTTATAGGTATAACAATATACAAACTCATATTGGTGAGGTCAAATTGGGTCAATTTTTAAAGTTAGGTCATGCTATATTAGAATATCCGTGTGAATTGATATCTGAGTCGAATATTTTTCGAATTTGATGTGATTTGAAGATTCTAATACAGAAAATCAGAAATGACTCAATCCAACTAGACCCAACATCAACCTAATTAACGACCTAAACAGCAAAATTGCGACCTCTAGATTTTTATGGTAAGTGGACCAAGTTTACAACTTGTTAATGCACATCAATTAATCCGTGACCCTTATAAAATATAAGTAGTGCGGACCAACGAAAAACTAATATGTAAATGATGACCCACAAATAAAGGACGTTACCTATCAATGTTTCTAAAAGCAAGTAATATTATGGGCTATTCAGTTCATATTTTATCGCCCATCATCTAGAAAATGTGATGACCCCTTTTTTGGCCAATTTTTTTTTTTTTTTTGAGAAGTTAGAGTTTTAGGGATTGGATTTTAGCCTCACGGAAAAGCATATATGATTAGGTAGCTTTTTTCTAAGTTGATGCTACTTTTAAGCTTGTTCTTGTTAGAATTTTGTGCCACTTTAGTTGGACAGCCAATATTCTAGCTATTGAGCATAATCACTCGTTTTCATTTTCTTATATTTATTATGTATGCCTTTATTTATAGTTGTATTAACTATTAAAACAGTTACCTATATGAATACTAGTATGATGTGAACATTAAAACTTGACATCTAAAATAAATGTATGAGTTGTGTTTGGCATACATTTTAAAATTGATATATGAATTTTTTATCAATGCATTATTAAAGTTTCAAATTAATATCCTATTAAGTACTCGTATAAGAGATTAAAGAGCTAAATGCAAAATCCATAAATTAATGAAAATAGATGATAGTATGTGGATGTTGAGAGTTTGATATTACAATTACACAAGTCATCCAATTATGCAACAATGTTATTCAGAAACTTGTAAGTATCAAGCTACTACATATTATTCATTTGATTTATTGTGTGTTCAAGACATCCTTTACACATTATGTACTATAAATGAACACTCTAGTTAGACAGAGTGTCTATTCTTTCTAGTGATTGTTTTCCTAATAGTTAAGTTGTGAAAATGAAACAAGGACAACAACAATCTACTAGCCAATACAATACTTTGTATATATATGGCAACCCCGAATTTAAAATATACAATAACACCCTTTGCTATGAATTAAAAATTTTCTTTATCATAGTTAAGTTATAATATTTTTGATATGTAAATGTAAATACAGATAAAAACAACCAACAAATTCCTAGAGGAGTCAAAAATTGAACCAACTAACCTAAAAATCCAAGTTTAGATTTCAACATGTATTGACACAATAATATAGCATGATTTAAATTTAAAATAGACCGGATTGAACTTATTCACCGAACCCGACATAGTTACCTGAATTAATACCTCTAAATTTGAGGTATATAAACAATTGTGTAATGGCACAAGTGACAATTACAAAATTCTTATCCTAGCATAGATAATCAAGGTGGAAGTAGTCTTTAGTTAACTTTCTAAGAATCTTCATGCTCAAGATTTTAAGGAAGTTATCATTACAAAAGATGCCAAAGATTAGGTACCCCTTTTCCAAAATAAAAAGTAGTAGAAGCTTTTTAGCTTGTTTACTTTGAATATATTACGGAGTACATAGTATTTGAAGAAGACAACTCCTTCAGAGGTACTGGATATTGAGATGTGCTAGACATCACCAACAAGTTTTTTTGCTACAGCTGGTGAAGACATTGACAGTTTTTCTAATTACGGATTATATTTTAATATAGAAGACCAGAATAATTAGCTAGTTTTCACACTTTGAGTTGCAAGGGTAGAGGTCGAATCTCATTCTAAGAAATTTTTTTTAATAATCTTTTACAAGTATCTTAAATAAGTCTTCTCCTAGTCACAAAAATATGGAGTAAAAAAGTTAGTGTTTAACATATGATTAAGTACCGAGTACTTTATATAGAAGCTAGGTGAATTAATAGTCACCGTGTTCCAACCCTTATAATTAATAGGTCATACAAGTTAACATACTTGCACCATTAAAATAATTCCGTCCTTTTTATTATATTCTCAACCATTCATTTTACGATTAGGATGGACGTGTTATAGTTCCATCCTTTTTACTTTCTCCGTTCTATTAATATTGCAACAATGGACTTTTTGCACTATTCATCACTCTTGTTTGACCATATAATATGAATTATACGTTAAGCAAAATAAAGTCAAGTGGGATCTTGTTGGATTCGTCTCATAAAATACTTTCACAATATCAACTTTTTATAATTTTTACTCTTACACAATTATAGATATTTAGCATATAAAAGGTGTTTCGAGATGTGTAATTTTCTTCTTGTTGCAATATTAACAGAACGGAAGAAGTATTATATTCTCAACACATACATTTTCTAAAATAGTCGGAGTACAATATAAATTTTAAAATATCAATATAAATTTTAAAATTCATAACAAAACTGTTCTTTGATGTTAACATTACTTATTCATACCCGTCAAAAAAAAAAACAATACTTATTCATAATCATTATCTTTAATCTTCTTATATGGAATATATGCAACCTTAAAAATAATTTTTTTTTTTTTTTTATTTTAGAACATTTTTTATAATTTACGAAAAACGCAGCTATACTTCAGAATATACGTAGTATTTTTTTTTTTTTGGTAATCACTAAATACTACGGAATATATTTGTGACTATTAACGACGAATATAATTATATTATTGTCACAGTAAAACTAAGGATGATAGTACAATATACCAGTCATATTAGCATATCAAAACAGAGGATAAAACAGAGAACAACAACAAAAACAAAGAATGAACCTACAAAAAAACAAACAAAAAATCTGCACATAAAACAGAGGAAAACAGAGCGTAAATTAGAAAGACAAACCTGAAATCAGTATCATCAAAAATCTTCTGAACTTTGTACTTCTTAATAGGCCATTTAGAAAGAACAGCATTTCCATATTCAGGCGCCCAACTCTCAGCAAATACATAATTCATCCCTAATGCATCAGCCAAATCCGATAACGGCTTCATTTCTCGCTCTTCCTCTGCTTTTACATCTTGTAATGCAAGTACATCTGCATCAAGCTCTCTCAGCACATCAACAATCGCTCTATTACTCCTCAAGAATCGTTCTCCTCGATCAGTAACATCTCGGCCTGTTGATAAACACCTTGTAGGCGTACTCCCCTCTTCCGCGAACCCGATTCTTCGGCTTCGCCCTAGGGATATCTCATTATCAGGCAAATTGATCGATACCCTTAATCTTGATTTTGCAAATTTCTGTTGTTTTGTTAAACAATCAGCAGCAGCATTATTATTATTGCTATTGTTGTTGTTGTTTTGGGTATTGGATTTGGTGCTTGGGTGTAGAGGAGATTGCTTGAGAATGCTTTTAGGGCGATCATTTAATGATTTAGCCTTGAAGCTTTGAGAGGGACGTTTTTGGAATCTGGAAAAATCGTCGGAGTTTGGTACGACGGCGGGTGCCATAGAAAAAAGGGCAGCATTGAATGTAGCGATTCGGATTGGTTTTCGAGTATTACTCATTTGAGTGTTTGGGTACACAGTCGCGTGTTTTGGGTTCAGTGGCTTCAACTGAATGTTATCATTGTTATTATTATGGTTATCATTATAGTGGTTAAAATGAGGGTCGAAGTTCGAGTCGGGTTTAGGGAATTTTTTTATGACGATTTTGGGGTTGGAGTGACGGCGGGAGGACCACCGGAGACGGTGGCAGAGGAGGCGAAGGTTTTTGTTGAGGAGTTTGAGCATTTTAGGGAGTGGTGTGGTGTGGTGGGGTTTTAGAAATGTGGGTAGTATGATTGTGGAAAAAGAGAGAGAAAGAAAGTGTGTGGTGACTGGTGAGGAACTTGAGAATCGGAGTAAATGGAATGAATTTTGGGTTACAACTTACAAGTGTTGTGCGCTAAATAGTAAGGTACTATTAACTACGGAGTAGTATTAAGGTTTATAGTGGTAATTCTTTTTTTATATAAAAATAAAAAATATATAAATAAATATACCTAACTCTTTCATCTGTTTTGACTTTTTGACTATTGACTGCTTCACACCTTTAAGGCTTTACCTTCACCTGTACGTAATAGGCCTATGCTAGATTACCCAAACTTCGGAAGTATATACGAGTACAGAGTTCTTCCGTATTTCAACTTGATGTTCGCTATTAGAAAAACAAAATATTAACGACTTGTTTGACATTGTTTTTTTTTTTCAATTTTAATTTTTTTTTTTGAACAAAAAACCAAAAACAAGAAACAAGAAAAAATTGTTTCCACTTTTCCGTTGCCACTTTTCAAAATTATCATGATTGTAATAAGTTTGACTAATTTATGATTCATTATTCTTTTTTTTTCAAAAAAAATTTATATTTCATTATATGACATGTATCATATGATTTAAAAAAATAAGAAACCAAAAAACAAAAAACAACAATGATGCCAAACAAACCCTTAAAACTTGGGTTGTTAATGTTAGGGTTGTTTAATTTTGTTAAATTTGTTTTATCTATTTTTAATATTAATTGTTAAATATAAATGAAGTATGACTTTGATTAATGAAAAGTAGAGTTGTTAGCTTTTGACCTGAACCGTTAAATCCGACTGTTTCGAACCGATTTGAAAGGGAACTGAACTGTTTAAAACCCGTTTTTTGGAAACCGAAAACTGACCTGACCCAATTTTTCCAACCCGAAACTGAATTGAACCGAATTTGTGCAAACCGTTACTAACCCGACCCGTTATCAAGCCAAACCGTTACAACCCGAAACTGAAAGCAACCAAACTGATTACGTTTAAACCCAGTAGTAACCCGACCCGTTTTAAACCGAAAACCGTTAAAACCCGATAAAAATCCGATAAACCTAAATCGTTCCAACCCGTAACCCGTTGTGACCGAACCGTTTACGACCCGCAACCCGTTGTGACCGAACTGTTTTAAACATGTAACCTGTTATGACTGAGTCATTTACAACCTGTTACCCAATATGTTTATGATCTAATCTGTTTCATCCCACTACTCGATAAACCCAACTTATTTATGACTTGACTTGATTATAACATGACTCGTTCCTACCCGTTATTTGACTAATTCGACTCGATAATCATCCGACTCAATTTTAACCCGATATGATTTGATTAGAAACCCGCTTCAAATTGGGTAAACTCGTTTTCAAACCAACCAAGTTCAATCTAAACCAATTATAACATGAAACGATAATGATTGTACCCGATTTCACCCGATCTGATTTGAACTGAAACCCATTTTCGAACCGACCCAGTTAAACCCAAACTGATTATGACCCGAACCAATTATGACCCGAACTGTTTTTGACCGAAACCCACATTAAACGGGCTAAACCCGTTTTTCAAACCGACCCGGTTCAACCCAAATTGATTATGACCCGAATCGACTAGAACCCGTCCCGATAAGGACCCGATCCGAAGAGAAACTGCAATTAAAAAAACCAAACCGAACTGACCCGATAATTTTCAAAACCGACCCAAATTGACCCGTTTATTATTTCAACCCGTTATAAACCGACCCATTATAACCCGAAACTGATAAACCCAACCCAAACCCGAACTTTTTAACCAAATTGACACCCCTACTGAAAAGTAGATTAGTATCGAATGCAAAATAGGAGAGATTGTTATTACTTATATACTCTAGGTGCACCGTACATCCAATTAAGAACATGTTTGGTTCACCTTATTTTTGTTTATCTGAATTTATCTGACCTGGTCTTGTCTAGTCTTGTTTCGAGTGTTTTTTGGATTTCCTTGGATACTGGTCACGCTCTCCTGGCAACGAGACGGTCCGACCTGCAAAAAAACGAATATTCCGGTTGTCGGAATATTCGCCTCCGAAGATCAAGTTAGTGATCGGAACGGAAAAGGCTAGAGAGAGAAAGTAGAGAGAAGTTGGAGCTATTTAATGCTCTTTTTGTTGTAATGTCTTAATCCACCCCTCCCATCATGAATGATTGGGGTATTTATAAGGGTGGGATTCGTGCCCCATTCTAGGGTTTGTACTGTAGAATTGCGTGACGTGATTGGCTACGCAATCAGTGAATGCCACGTGTTACTTTGGGGGCGTCGTTTTACGGCTTTCATTGATGTCTCTCGGGATTTGGGCCCTGACGTTATTAGGCCTCTTTTGCGTGCTGATATTAGGGGAACACATGCCCTAAACACGTGGCATCTTCTTGTAACGACACGTGTCACCCATTAACTAGGCCACGTGTCGCTACGAGATTGGCCTGAACCGTTGAGTGCCCTTAAGCTAGACGCGTGGCATATTCCCATAGTGACACATGTCACCCTATAACTAGGCCACGTGTCACTACGGGACTGGTCCACGTATACAGGGTATTTTTACCCTCAACATTTGCTCCTCAGAGGGGGTGGCTCGTACGCTTACAGGCCGGCTCCTCTGACCTCAAATAGACTTGGGGCGTACGAGCGCATTAGGGTTTCGATAGGCGGCTTTTGTCCGCCTGAAAATTTAGAGCGAACGCCCATCTTTACGGATAGCGCGGACAACGGTAGGCCATATCGTTTGCGGCCGTCTTGCTATTGCGGGGGGAGCTTTAGCTCTGTTTTCTTATCCGTTTATTTTCGAACGTGCCGTTATTAGGCGGTCTTCTTTTCCGCGTATTCTAACGGCGTTGTTCTTTGCCCCTTCAAATTCTAGGTTAAATTTTCAAATTATAACCGTTCAATTTTGTTAGGCGAGAAAGATGATTTTACCGTCTTACCCCCATAAATTTTGCCTATATATACAAGGGGTTTGACCTCATTTTCACACTTTGGAACTTTGCATTTTCTAGAGAGAAGTCAAAGCTTCTAGAGAGAGAAAGTGCCACTTTCCTTGAATCTTCAAGAGCTCCGCCGTGCCTTTGAGTTTTCCGGGCACATTCTTTGAGTTTTCCGGTCAACCATCAAGACTTTCAAGTTTTCTACATGTACAGAGGTAGGCCACCTGTTTTCTTTTTCTTGCATTTTTATTTCTTTATTCTTCATTTAAAATCTGGCTCAACATTCGGCTTCGTCCGTTTCTCCTCATGAGATCGGCCGTTCGCCTGGGACTGAGGAGTCTAGAGTGGACGGAGAAGAGTTGTCTCCTTCGTGGAGTGGGTCCATTTCTAGTGCGTACCAACTCACTTCCACCCATTCTTCTCTGTCCCTGCAGTCGAACATGGAAAGAACAATGCAGACGTACGATCGTCATGCGGCCAGAAATCCAGACGATAGTCTGGTGAACCCTAGGCCTCCTTATGACCCTAACAACCCTAACTTAGAAACGCCTTCTACTACTCCTACAACCGCTTCCACGGGAACTCACTGCTCGGCCGTGGAAGTAACTTCTTCTTTTGAGGAGCGCCAAAGAACTCAGGGCGCTTCTGCTGCAGGGGGGAACGTCCGGGCAAACTCCGGTATTAATGTTCCCCCAATATGCCAACTCGGTCATGGATGGGGCCGAGTTGCTACTCTGTGAAGGACCTCCTTCCTCTTCTCGGGCGGACGCTGATCCGTCCGTCCCTACTCCCTCAGAACTCTATCTCCAATATGGCAGGTCGGACAGGCCAAGGACTGGGGTCTCAATTAATGAACCGTCTGACCTACCTCCTCGCAGAGCTTCTCCTACTGGAAGTCAGGCGTCCGGTGCCAAGGACAAAGGCAAAAGGCCCCTAATTCATGAACTCACCACCTCTTCCTGGGGCGGTCGTAGTTCTAGGAGTCGGAGCTCAGCAGAGGCAGCCGATCTGGATAAAGTGTTGTCCTCTGAGTTTGGGAGTGTTCCTCAACAAGAGGAGGAAGAGGTCGAGAAAACGGCCGAGGGTGAAACGGCAGCCGCTGAGGGCGAGGAGGCGGCCGAGGAGGATGTTGCCAATATTGACAACTTCAAGGATCTGTTCGCCTGTATAGTGGGTAGCACAGCCTTGGGCTACCTGAACTACAAATTTGAGACGTACAAGGCATTCCTCCACCTTGGGGAGGGATTCGAGATTCAGCCTCCAAGGAAGTCACGCGCTGTGGCTTCTTGGGAGGAAGAGAGGCCGCGCCAAAGGTCCTTTAGTGTCTATAGGGCGGCCTTAGATGTCGGACTACGCTTTCCTCTCCACCCTTTCGTCCGCACCATCATGGACGAATACGACATTGCCCTCTTCCAGCTGATGCCGAACAGCTGGTTGAACGTTTTTGGGTATTTGGTGACGTGCATCTGCAAAGGCTTCAAGCCAGACTTTGCAGTCTTCTGTGAGATGCACTCACTAACCAAGCTGGGCACAGATATGGACGGCTGGTTCATTCTGAGCTCCACTAGAGACTACATGATGGTGGTTGACCGCGTTTCCAAATGGCGTGACTAGAAGCACCGATTCTACCGCATCAAGACCAAAGATGTTGAATTTAACTTGCGGATGAATCGGTTCAATGCTGAACCAATTCAGCTTGGACGCGGGGACCTTAAGCCTGATAAGCCACCCGTCCACCCCAGTCAAGAGTACTAGCTTGAATATTTCAAGGTCAAGAGGGTGAAAAGGAACGGCAAAACTGAGTGCGTTCCAAGTAACTAGGTCCCTTTATCCAGCTGGCTTCGGGATCCCACATCTATGTCCGCCTATGGCCTGTACAAGAACCTGCCCCAAAGTGGACGCATGGACATATATTTTTACACATACATAGGTCATTTGAATTTGAAGGATTTTCTAACACTTTTTCCTTTTCTTTTTCAGCTGAGGCGTAAAAAATGCTGGACTCAGAGCAGAAAGGGGATGTGAATATGTCGGAGATTGACTTGGCCCGCTACAAGGCTCGTCAAAAGCTGTACGAGCAATATAAAGAAGTAAGTATATTCACCTCCATTTCTTCTTTTCGTCCGTGTTGGGATGCTTGGAAGGTCCTCCCTTCCGGGTTCCCACGGACGTATTCCTGCGTCCGTGTAGGCATTACGGAAGAGATCTTCTTCCTAACTAGACACGGCCACTCAATTGTATTATCTTGTTCTCTTTTCGCTAACTTTTGCCTCTTCAATTGTCAACTCCGACCCCTAGGTCCAAACGGAAGCAGGCGTCCCCTGCCTCCAAGGCGGACAAGGACGGTAGGGCATCCAAGCAAAGGAAGACGGTCGCATCCAAGACCACTTCCACCTCTGCGGCCAACACCACGTCGCGGACTGTCACTAAGCAGTCCAAAGGAGAACAACCCCGGCTGAGTGATAGCGGGGCCTCCAAGTCCATGGGTCCGGCCGCCATGCCGGTTCATGACAAGTCCGAGAAATCGGACGATAGGGGTAGTCGACCTCGGCAAAACCAACCGGGCCAGAAGTGACTCCGCCCGTACAAAGAGTCAACGAATCTGATTGGCTTGAAGCCTCTCAGTCGGCCAGCGATCAGCCTGGTCGGACGGGGGAGGAGGGTGACGAGCCTGCGTCGCCCCCGTCATTCACCTTCAATCTTCCTACCCCTCCAAGCTTCTCTGACGGTCAGTCCGAGTAACTTTGAATTCTCTACTTCGCTCTTTACAAGTCCGATTAAACCTAAGCTAAAATTTTATTTTTGCGCCTTTGCACAGACATTGCAGAGGAGCTGCACATGAAGCTGCCCGACCAATCCCTTACAGGCGCGGACCGGAAGGCCATGAGGGAGGCCATGGTCAGGGCGGTCCCTGCTGAGCAGCGAGACAAGCTGCGAGGGATCCATGAGGGCTTCCTAGGCCCAATGATCAACTGCAGTGTCGAGGTAATTTCTCTCTCAACTGTCATACTTAGTCAATTTTTCAATCTTATTTTGCTAACACGTTTTCCCTGTACGCAGCTCTTCCTGCGGTTGAATGCCTTCCTTGAATGGAAGGACAAGGAGAATGAAAGGCTGAAGCATGCCTGGGCCTAGATTCAGAAGACCCAGGATGCCATTACTGGGGGAAACGACCGTCTAGCGCCGATATTTCGAAACCCAAATCAACGCGCTGTCCGACAAGGCGGCGAGGCAGGCTGAAGATTTGGTGAGGGATCAGGCCCTCCTGGACGGCCAGCGCTGAAGGGAAGGATTCGAGGCCTCCGAGAAGCTTAGAAGTGATGTGGCCTTGGCCCAGAAACACTTGAAAGAGGCCTTAGACAAGGCGGGTGTTCTCAAGGCCGAGGTGGAAAGTTTAAAGAAGTCCGTTGAGGACTTAACTCTCCAGCTGCAAACACCTGGGGCCCCTAGTGCGGATGAGGTCGTCTGCATTGAACAGAATGCTAAGGACAGGATGAAGAGCCACTTCTTTGAGGCTTTTGAGCTTATGGTGGACGAGGGCGAGGCGACCTTTTATCAAGAACGCTTCACCAAACGTCTCAACTTTGTTTGCCTCAGAGAAGAGGCTAAGAAGGCCGGGCAGCCTTCTCCTGAGCTGGACGTCACGCCAACTACCTCAGAAGAGGAGGAAAACGAAGAAGTGGCGGCCAGCAAAGACGGTGAAGCTGAGAGCAAGGAGACGCCTGCTGAGGATGTGTCCCTTGCCGCCGTTCAAGAGCCCGGCCCAGGCCAGAGTCCAGCTTCTACCCCAGCGGCCCCTTAATTTCAGCTCTTTTCTGCCTTAGTTAATTTTTATTTTATTTATCTACTGCCTCTCCGTGCGGTTTTATGGAAAGTACTTTGCTGCCCTTTGAGCGGTCTTTTATTAATCCAAGTTTTTTATTATGCTTCATACTTTGCAAATTTTGCACTTAACAAGTTTTTGCTTTTTCGTACGCGTACTTTTTCACGTTTTTGTATCCTCGTACAATTTGGGGGGTATGCCCCTTTATTCGGCGTTAGCCTAATCCATATTTTAAGTGGTTTGATTTACTTGGTAGAATTTATACCTTGGGGGGTATGACTACTAGTAAGTTAATCAAATCATAGTAATGATTGCCCTTGGACTAAGTGATATGCCGAATCAACACATTATTAGGCCGTTCAATTAGCGTTATGTGAGTTTGTCCGTTGAAACTATCGCTTGGACGCGCTCAAAAAATTTCAAGTATGATCTTAAATTAAAATTTCTAAGTTTGGCTGGGCTAGAATGCCTAGGTATGCCCTTGCCCCATTAGAGGGATTTCATAGGGTACCTTACCTTTTCCATCCGCCTCACTGAGGGATGGACGTATACATGCGACTTAGGGTCAAGTCGCTCGTTTTTATTTTATTTAATTTATTTTATTCTGCGATCGGGTTGCTGTGTTGCAAACAACCTAATCACAAATTTCACGCGGCATTTCTGTGTAGACTATGACCGGGCAAATAAGCATAAATAGAATGGAAAATAATATAACAATGTTTGACTTTTCATTAATTTGTCAAAATTACATTATTGTGGTCGTACGACTTACATTGCTCGGTCAACAGACCTAGCTGTATATACAGCTTTTGGCTAAGTACTTAAACATAATATTTCTTCAAATTGTCACTGTTCCATGTACGCGGAATAGGTCGGCCGTTCATGGCTTCAAGTCGGTAAGTCCCATCTCGGACTTCTTCCCTGACTTGATACGGCCCTTCCCAGTTTGGGGTCAGCTTTCCATCTTCATTTGCTCGTCCCACAGCCTCCATCTTCCTTAGGACCAGATCTCCCAATTTTAGCGGCCGCTTTGACACTCGGCGATTGTATGCCCTTGTCATCCTTAGGCGATAGATTTCGTGTCTAAGCGCCGCGTTGCCCCTAGCTTTAGGAAGGAAGTCTAGGGCGGTCTTCATGGCTTCCTAATTAGCCGCTTCATCATATAGCATCACCCTAAGGGTGGACTCATACATCTCAATTGGGAGGACAACCTCGGCGCCATAGAACAAGAAGAATGGAGTTTCTCCTGTGGAGCTCTTGGCCATGGTTCGTATGGACCATAACACATTAACCAACTCATCAGCCCATAAGCCGCCTGCCCTTTTAAGCTCGCGCTTAATTCCATTGGAGATCAACTTATTGTATGCCTCTACTTGGCCATTGGCTTGTGGTCGGCCGACTGAAGAAAAGCAATGAGCTATGCCTTGGTCCTCCAACCATCCTTTAAGTTGAGGCGTTTCAAACTGAGGTCCGTTGTCAAACACCATAGACTGAGGTACGCCAAAGCGTGTAATGATACTCTTCCATATGAAGTCTGAAACATCCGTCCACTTGATGCCCCGTACAGCCTCAGCCTCCACCCACTTTGTGAAGTATTCTACTGCTACAAACACATAACACCTTTGACTAGATGCTGGTGTGTACGGTCCTAAAATATCCATTCCCCATTTGGAAAAAGGGAGCGGACTACTGATGGCCGACAGACTGTTGGCGGGGCGGTGGATCAAGGTTGCAAATCTCTGGCACTTGTCACATTTCTTTACCATTTTCATGGCGTCCGACTTTAAGCTCGGCCAGTAGTAGCCCAGATGAGCAGCCTTTTCAGCCAAGGCTCGTCCTCCAATATGAGAGTCGCACTGCCCCTGGTGAAGATCGTCCAGGACATAATATCCTTTTTCAGGAGTAATACACTTCAGGTACGGCTTCACAAATGCTTTTTTAAACAACTCCCCCTGCTTCATTTCCAACCAAGCCGCTCTCTTTTTCATCAGCCAGCTCTCTTTGGGATCGGCCGGGAGTAATCCATCCTTTGGATAAGATATGATCCCGTCCATCCAAGTGGAGCTTCTATCAATGATATGTATCGCCTCGGCATCAATACTCCTTCTCTCCTTCACCTCACAAAATACCGACTTGGGGGTATCACATGATCCTGAGGATGCTAATTTAGAGAGGACATCCGCCTGATGATTGGACGAACGGGGAACTTGTTGTAGAGTAAAATGATCCAGGCCCTTAGCCTCCTCTTTTACAATTTTTCAGGTATTTCATCATAGCCGGCTCCCTTGCCTCGAATTCTCCATTCACCTGGCCGACGACAAGTAGAGAGTCCGAGCTTACATCAATTTTTGTTGCTCCTGCCGCCTTACACATTCTAAGGCCGGCTAGGAGGGCTTCATACTCGGCCTCATTATTGCAGGCTTGAAACTGAAATCTCAGAGCGTATTCAAACTTATCTCCCTCAGAAGACTGACATATGACACCTGCACCACACCCGGTAGCTGTTGCACTACCATCCACGAACACCTTCCAGACCTGGTCTCCGGCCGGTTGTAGATCCGGCCGAGTCATCTCAGCTAAAAAATCAGCAAAGGCCTGCCCCTTGATTTCTTTTCTTGGCTCAAACGTGATGTCAAAGCCTCTCATTTCCAAGGCCCACTTCAGCATACGGCCACTTGCCTCTAGAGTTATAAATGGCTTCTTCGGGGGTTGGTCCGTGTAGACCACAATTGAATATGTCAAAAAGTATGGCCGCAGCTTTTTCGATGCCATGTACAATGCCAAGACAAATTTTTCAATAGGGGATGCCTCAGCTCAGCGTTGTGAAGTACATGGCTGATAAAGTAGACTGGAACTGGTGTCCGTCCCGTTCAGCAAGCAAGACGGCACTTAGAGAGTGTTTAGAGATGGCGAGATAGATAAATAGCTTCTCACTCTTGAGTGGACTGACGAGCCGAGGCAATGTATGAAGGTGGCATTTTAGCTGTACGAATGCTTCCTCGGCCTCTTCTGTCCATTCAAACATGGCTTTATTTTTTATGGTTTGAAAGAAATAACGGCACTTATCCTCTGATCTTGACAGAAATCTACCAAGTGCTGCTAAACAGCCGGTCAATCTTTGTACTTCTTTAATCGTCCTTGGTGACTTCATGTCCAGGACAGCTTGAATCTTTTCAGGGTTGGCCTCAATTCCACGCTGATCAATTAAAAATCCGAAAAATTTACCGGACTCAACACCAAAGACACATTTCTTTAGATTTAACATCATCTTATGCCGCCTGAGTTACGTAAAAGTTTCTCGCAAATCCTTCAGATGGTCGCCCGACTCTTTTGACTTGACAATCATGTCATCAATGTACGCCTCCATATTTTGGCCGAGCTGATCTCTGAAGACTGTATTAACAAGTCGTTAAAAGGTAGCCGAGGCATTCTTAAGGCTGAATGGCATAACTTTGTAACAGTACAACCCCTGCTCAGTTACGAACGCTGTTTTCTCTTGATCTTCTTCCCATAATGGAATTTGATGGAATCCGGAGTATGCGTCCATAAAACTCATCAGGGCATGCCCAACCGTTGAATCAACTAGGCGGTCGATTTTGGGCAAGGGAAAGCTATCCTTAGGGCATGCCTTGTTAAGATCGGTGTAATTCACACACATTCTCCAAGTTCCATTCGGCTTCTTCACAAGAACCACATTGGCTACCAAGTCTGGGTAATAACATTGCCGAATGAAACCGACGTCTAGCAGCTTTTTAACTTCAGCTGCAGCCGCCTGATTCCTCTCTTCTCCATGATTCCTCTTCTTCTGGCGGACAGGCTTAATGGCTGGATTTACAGCCAGCTTATGCACGGCCAGGTCAGGGTTTATTTCTGGCATCTCACCAACATCAAATGCAAATACATCTTTGAACTCTCTCAACAATTGAATTAACTCATCCCCAAGCACACCCAAAGCTATAGTGCCCACACTAACCGTCCGACCTGGTTGATCGGGGTCAAGCACTATATCTTGGTGACTGCCGGCCGGCTGGGGTCGTAACTCATCTGGCCAACCGACAATCATTAGCTGTTATGCTTGTTCTATCTTGGCCGCCTTACGCTTCTAGATGACCTGGTGTGCTAGGAGTGAGGTTCCTTCTTCTTTTGGCTCGGACACCTTTGGTCCGCGCGCTGTAGGCTTAACCGCCAACTGATTACATTCCTTTGCCATTTTCTGACTCCCTTGGATTGTTCCTATTTTTCCGTCCGTCCTCTCGAACTTTAGCAGCATTAGGTGAGGTACAATGACTGCTTTGGCTACAGTCAGTGTAGGTCGATCGAGTATGATATTATATCCAGTCAGCTCTTTCACAACCAAGAAGCAGACAACCATATCTCTTCCTTCCCCTTTTTGCCCAAAGCGGACGGGTAAATCTATCCGCCTCACCGAGTGGATAACACTCCCCCCAAATCCGACCAACGGGTGAGTGATGTCCTGGAGAGCATCCTCTGGGAAGCTTAGATTCTTCAAGGCGGCCAGGCTGATGATGTCAATCGTGCTACCCGTGTCAATCAATATTCGTCTGACCTTCAAATTGGCTATCTTCATAATGAATACCATGGGATCATTGTGCATAGCCTTGACCTCCCCCCGATCACCCTCACTGATGATTACTTCGGGGAAGGGTTCGGCCTTTACTGAGTCCATTTGCATCACCTTTCCCAAGTTCCGGGCGTCCTGCTTGATCCCTTTTATAGTTGGGCCGCCTGAGGCAAATCCCCCTGATATCACAGCCACAAAGCCTGAGTTAGTGCTATTCCCATCATCCTCCTTGTCTTTATTCTTATCATTCTTCTGTCTTTGCTTGGACGTGTTGTTTGTCCGTGTGTAGGTGAATTTGGACTTCATCACATAAGAATTCAGCATGCCCTTCTCGGCTAGCTTGTCCAGCAATCTCTTCAAGTTGATGCAATCGTTTGTGTCATGCCCCACGTCCTTGTGGTAATGACAGTACTTATTCTTGTTTCTGTACTGAGCCGGGCCTTTCAGTGGTTGTGGCTTTTCAAACTCAAACTTATCCTTGATTTCCATCAAGATAGAATAACAGTCCTTGTTGAATTCAAACTGAGGCTCGTACGTCTTGACCTTCTTGGACTTCTGCGGCTGGGCATCAGCCACCCAGTCTTCTATTCTCTTTATTCCTTCTTTCTTTTGGCCGGTCGAGTCTTGCTGAGAAAGTTTCTTCTCAGCCCCCTTGGTCGGCGCTTCTGCTTTTGTGAGTGAGAAAAAGTTCTCCGCTTCAATATAAGCTTCGGCTTCCCGCAAAACACATGCGTATGTCCGAATCTTTTTCCTTACCAGGTCAAATTTAAAACCATTGTGCCTTAATCCCCGGAGAAATTCAGAGTAAGCCATTTCATCTGGCAGATTATGAATTTGGGCTTTTTCTTGGTTAAATCGTTGGACGTACGAGCGTAGGCCCTCATTCTTCCCTTGGACGATTGTCGCCAAATTAAGGCTAGTCTTTCGAGGCGGTATGTTGTATGAAAAATTTCCCACAAACAGCAAACAGAGGGTAGTGTTCTTCTAGGTTGCCCGTACCATCATAGGCTCCCACAAGTACACTCCTCACCGTTGGCGGCTGAGGGGCAGTTAAAACATCTTGTGAAAACGGAGGCGGCTTATCTCCCAGATTTAGTAGGCGCATCTTCCAATCGATGGGTTGTGGCTGCACGGGCGGTCCAGCTAAGTAGGGAGCCTGTCCGTAAGGCCCATATTTTCCGAAGGCTTAGGGGTTCGGTTGCATCAATCCATTGAACCCCTGAGGAGGTTGATATTGAAGTGATTGCGCTAGAATAGGAGTTAGAGTATGGACAACTGGAATAGGAGTTGGGGTGTGGACCGCCTGACTTCTGCTAGAGATGGCCGTGTTGGTATGTTGAGAGAGAGAATGATGTGAAAAATCATCTGGCATAGTTGGGGTTGAGGCCGTGTCCGAGTAGGCGACACGTTCCCGCTGCTTATGCTGAAGGTAACCCCTTGAATCCTTCCATCGTCTGGACGGCTCAGACTCTTCTCTTTGAGGCTGCCTACCCCTCCCCCCAGCCGACTATGTTTTCGCCAACAAATCAGAGAAGTTTGTCCGTGGTACCCCTGGGGACCTTCCAGTCGGCCTTCGAAAGCGAGTGTTTCCAACGTCCGTTGCATGAACTGCTTTGCTGCGTGTCTTCTTTGGAGCCCACTATTCCTCTCTCCTGGGCGGCTTCCTAGAGGTAGAGGCTCCATTGCTCTCAAACTCCTTCCGAAGTTTGTTAAGCGCGACCTTAAGAGAGGTTGCGGTAACAGGAGGGTCATCAACTTCTTGAAATGTGGCTATCAGCGGATCGCTGGTATGGATTGTAGGGATTATATCCTCTACATGTTCGTCCTCGCCTGGATTAGGTGTCTATCGCCATAACGTACGAGTATCCCTACAGACGGCGCCAAATGTTTCGGGTGTTTTTTTGGATTTCCTTGGATACTGGTCACGCTCTCCTGGCAACGAGACGGTCCGACCTGCAAAACAACGAATATTCCGGTTGTCGGAATATTCGCCTCCGACGATCAAGTTAGTGATCGGAACGGAAAAGGCTAGAGAGAGAAAGTAGAGAGAAGTTGGAGCTATTTAATGCTCTTTTTGTTGTAATGTCTTAATCCACCCCTCCCATCATGAATGATTGGGGTATTTATAGGGGTGGGATTCGTGCCCCATTCTAGGGTTTGTACCCTAGAATTGCGTGACGTGATTGGCTGTGCAATCAGTGAATGCCACGTGTTACTTTGGGGGCGCCGTTTTGCGGCTTTCATTGATGTCTCTCGGGATTTGGGCCATGACGTTATTAGGCCTCTTTTGCGTGCTGATATTAGGGGAACACATGCCCTAAACACGTGGCATCTTCCTGTAAAGACACGTGTCACCCACTAACTGGGCCACGTGTCGCTACGAGATTGGCCTGAACCGTTGAGTGCCCTTAAGCTGGACGCGTGGCATCTTCCCATAGTGACACATGTCACCCTATAACTGGGCCACGTGTCACTACGGGACTGGTCCACGTATACAGGGTATTTTTACCCTCAACAGGTCTGATCTGATCTGATATGATCTGATTTGAATGTCAGATTTGACCAAAATTTGACCTTAAATATACGATATCTATACTGAAAAAAATATTTCAAGTGGGGTCTTGTTAGATTCATAATAATGTGTATTTTATTAATATGTGATTTTCATAATTTTTTCTTTACAAAATTAAAGATATTTAGCGATAAAAACGACACATAAATCGATGATCTGATCTGAACTGTTTTTTTTTATCTGATTTGGTCTGAACATATTTTTTCTTATTTGATATGATAATAAGTAAAAATAAGGTGAACTAAACAAGGCCTTAACCTAAGGTTAGTTTTTGGTATATAACAAATTTTATCAAAACAGAGAGAGTATTATAGATAAAATTTAATCTTATACGTAGTATGAAGTAATTTTGGTATTACTTTCATCTTTTGGTATTACAAAAGTGGATGATAAGAATCGATCTTAAAATTCCCTAGAATCAGTCTAACCACTTAAGCTATCCTTCACTTTTAGAAATCAAAAAATAAATATTGAAAATTATTTTCATCTTTTAGCTTTTTACATATACCTCTTCAGACTATATATAACATTTTTCAATGTTTAGAAAATAAATCAACATTGAAAAATAAATCAACATTGAAAAAGGTTATACATAGTCTAAAGATTTATATATAATAAGCTACAAGATGAAAGTATTAATGAAAATTTTTATTAATTACATTGATTTGTGTTTAGTTTAGTAATAAACTAGGTGGTACCCGTACGACGCCCGTGATATTTACTTAGTATGTCTATGTAAAAAACTTAATGTTAAAATATTCAGATTAGTTGAAGAAAAAAAAAAGAAGAAGAAGGTACAATACATATTAAACAATAATAAATATCTCTTAACCAAAAAAAATAGGTAGGTGTTAAAAAAAAAAAAAAAAAAAAAAAAAAAAAAAAAAAAAAAAAACTAAATATCTCTTATTAAAAAAATAGGTAGGTGATTAAGGTTAATTTTATTATTTATTTATTTATTTATTTATTATACATTTCTCTTTACCAATAAAGTATAGGCAGGAAAAAAAAAACGCAAGAAGGAAATGGGTGGGATTTTAAGGTCTTTTGGAGGGAAAAAAAGAATCCATTTTCTATAATAACTAGTTTTGTGCCCAGGCGATACTCGAACTGTCTTAAATGTTATAAAGGGGGTATTCGCTTTTGTTGGTCTCAATTTAATCCATTCGCTTTTAATAATCTTAACTTTGAATTATTATTGAATAATCTCAACTTTAGGGGGCATTCGCTTTTATTGGTCCCAACTAGTCACATGACCTATATTATAAGAAGTTGCTGGACACGTGACATTACTTAAGTGGTCCAAAAAAATAAAATGAATCAAAATAAATTAAAAAAAGAAAAACCAATCCCAACACAACGCCCCTGCCCTTGCCCCTGCCACTGCCGGCAATGAGCAACCCCTTTTCCCCAGTTCCCACCTTCCCCGGCACCCCTTAACCCCCAACCCTATTGCCGACAACCCACTTTACCCAACCCCACCTTCTCCGACACCCCCTAACCCCCTCGAAACCACTACTACTCATCCAACCACCCCTAAATCACCCTTACCCACCACAGCAAATCCGACCATCTCCCCTTCCCTAGCCCCGAATCATCATCCCATCCCCTTCCTTAGCCCCGAAACCCCATCTCATCCCCTTCCCCAGCCCCAAAACCCTTTGAAAGAGGAGTTTTGGGGCCTGAAATGGGGACAATGGTGGTTTTTATGGTGGGGGAAAGGGAGGAGGGGTGATTTTTAGTGGCTGGGGTGGGAATTGGGTTGATATGTGGTGGGTTGGGGAGGAAGGGCGATTTCTGGGCAATTTTGGGCCGGTTCGAGGTAAGGGGGGTGGGGAAGGTGGAGCTACCATAGGTGGGGAGGAGAGGAGGTGGTGCCTTTATTATTATTATTTTTCCTTTATTTAAAATATTAATTTTTTAAATTTTATTTTTGGACCATTTAGGTGCTTGCATGTGGCAATTAAAGTTAAAAAAAAACCTATTTAACTGGTTACCGGTCACCCGAGACTAAAGCGAATACCCGCAAAAGTTAGGACTATTCAATAATAATTCAAAGTTGGGATTAATTTTACCAACTTTTCCTAACTTAAATGTTAAATACGATTAACCCCTTTTGATAATGTAAAATATTTAATCGTATCTCTTATTTTTATAATAGTGTATTTTTTGTAGTTTTATTTGTACATAGAGATCTATGTTGTTATTAAATTGATTTATTTTTTTTATGGAACTTAAATTATTTCTAATGAACTGAAATTATGTTAATCAAACTAAAATTATTTTTTTTCTGATTAAAACTCATTTTTACTAATTTTCTATTTTTTTATTAAAATCTAATCTATTAACTATCACTAAAACAAAAGTTTCTATGGTCACCATTGCCCGCGTGTTACTTTCTCACTAAAAAAATTTCCGCCTAAATGCAATAATGATGTCATTTTTTAGAGCTATCATATTTAACATTTTTGAAATTTAAATATTGAAAGCTTCTACATTACAACTAAAACTTATCAATTTATCGTTGAAAATTGAAACAATTTTAAATAGCACACTAATAGATGACCTCCTACATTGAACTATGAATTGAACAGATACTATATCATAATTTTGATGAAAATAAAAAAAATTAAACTTACAAAATATACATAATTCTTATTTATATTCATGTATAATAGCGATTTATTTTTAAAATGTACAAATTTAAAATATGTTTTATATAAACCGTGAATCGCACGGGTTCCAACATAGTATATATATATATATAAAGGGAGTTTTTTTCCGAGTTTTTAGAGAGTCATGTAGGATTTAATTTTCATAACGCGCCACGTACGATTATAATTTTTAATTGTAGCCAATAAAATAAGAGATTATTATTTTTTTAATTAAATAATTCAAATGCCATGTAAGCAAAATTGACGAATGAGTTATTTAAGTCTAAATTAATTAAACATAAAATATTATATTTTGATATTTTGGATTTTATTTAAATATATAACAAATTTTAGCACATACGTAACAAAAATATTTTTTAAAATTCAAACAAACCGTGCATCGCATGGTCTTCATCTAATATATTATAAATGGATCTCATTTTAAAGAATTTTTTAAAATGATTTTTATGACTGAATTAGTATTGAGTTATAAGATATTTATTAAAAGTAATAATCAATTTTGTATACATGAAATATTAGAAGTATATCCATAATAAAACACTATACAACCTTTTTTTCTTTAAAAAAATCTATCCAAAATTTGCTTACTTAGCATTCTATATATATTAGTGATATGATATAGACTATTAAGCTAATTCCCAATTAGGAAATATATTTAATGCTTATGGCTATGTAGATCATTACCCATAAAAATTATAGTCGATACAAAAAATTGACATTTAAATTAACTAACCTTTGGCCTAAATAAATAATAATAAAAAATAAAATAAAATAAGGTATAAAGCTTGAATTATTGTGGAATAATCAAAATATTATAGATTATTTGAAAGAAATTGGCCAAAAATTGGATTACTTAAATCAAATTTCCATTCATATTATTTATGTACCTATTCCAGTAAGGATGGCAATTCAATCCGGATCCGACCCTACTCCGCCTCGATCCGAGGAAAAAAATCCGCTCCGACTCCGAGGAAAAATTAATCCGAGTTCGACTCCGATAAAATAATCCGAATCCGAATCGGAGGAGGGTCGGAGTCGGATCCTACAAAAAAATCCGAGAAAAAAATCTCACTTCGGCGGATGTCCGACTCCGACTCCGACTCCGAGATAATCCGACTCGTAATATGACTCCGACTCCGACTTATATACAATTTTTTTTGGGATTTGTGTAATTGTGTACTCTAAATTATAATATATATATATATATATATATTTATATATATATATATATATATATATATATTTGAAGGGGATCTAATTAATTTATTGTAATACATTTTTATTGTTACGAATCAACAGTATAAACATAATTTAGTTGCGTCACATTATATGATTCATCAATCATCAATATATTTACTAAAAGACACACTAACAATGACACGTGTCATTTCCAGGTGTGTCCCTTATATTTTAATTTTTTTTAAAAAATCAATATTTAAAACTTTAAGTTTTTACTAATTCACAAAACATAAACATAAACATATATCTTTAAAGTTATTAATTCAGCTTTATATCTATAAAGTCAGTCACGTGCTTAATCAACAAAGACCAATCAATAGTTAATTCTTGATCAAAAGTTTTAAATATTACTAATTCATAGTAACACAAACTATTTATAATTATTAATTGTGCTTTATATCTATAAAGTCAATCACTCCATCAATGGAATATAATGTTAATCGATTCATAGTTTAGTCTTGATCAAATGTTTAAACTTTTTTAATAATTCATAGTAAGTCAATAGCACACTTAATCGGTCTAAATTATTCTAAACTTTTTACTAATTCACAGTTACACAAACATAGTTAAAGCTATTAATTCAGCTTTATATCTATAAGACTATAAAGTCAATCACGTGCTCAATCGACAGAGACCAATCAATAGTTAATACTTGATCAAAAGTTTTAAACATTTACTAATTCATATTAACACAAACTATTTATAATTATTAATTGTACTTTATATCTATAAAGTCAATCACTTCGTCAATGGAATATAATGTTAATCGATTTAGTTTAGTCTTGATAAAATGTTTTAACTTTTTTAATAATTCATAGTAAGTTAATAGCACACTTAGTCGGTCTAAATTCTAAACTTTTTACTAATTCATAGTTACAAAAACATAGTTAAAGCTATTAATTCACTGTTATATTTATAAAGTCAATCACTCAATCAGCGAAGTATAATGTTAATCAATCTTTATTCCAAACAATTAACAACGCAGTAAATTACAATAACACAAACATTGTTAATCGGTCAAAGTTATAAACTTTTTTACTAATTCACGGTTACTAATTCTATTTTATATCTATAAAGTCGATCACTCAATCAACGAAATATAATGTTTATCGATCAATAGTTAATTAGGATAGTTTTCAACAATGTGGAATACCTTGATTCACGAGATCTATTCTTAAAACTTACATCTAAATCTCTAATGACTATTACTCCATACTTATACGACCAATTATTATTATTATTAATATTAATATTATTATTATTATTATTATTATTATTATTATTTTGAATATTAGACCAATATGATATATAATGACAAAATAATTTAGTTACACAATTTTAAAATTATGTTCTTGTTACACAATTAATATTTGTAATGAATGTTGAAAAAAAAAATAATATTTGTAATGTGTAAATTTTAAGACATTATTTTTTATGTAAAAGTTAGATTGAAATGAACAAATTATGTTTTTTTTTCAAATTAAAATATCTAATTCTAATTTGTAGTCTACTGGTCTTTTGTCTAAAAAACCTAGACTCACATAGTCACATTCTCAATTTCTCACTCCTCACACTTTCCGTCTTTCACGTAGTTGTGTATTCTGCTCAAATTTTGGATTGTGTACTCTGCTCGAATTTGTGGTTGGGTTTTCTGCTTGATTTTTTTTATTTTTTTTATTCTGCTCGAATTTTGGGTTGTGTATTCTGCTCGAATGTTGGTTTGTGTGTTAAATTATTAGATATATTTTTGGTTGTGTGTGAAATTATTGATTTTTATCCCCAATTTAATTTTGCATTTAAGTATGGAAGAAGTTTCATCTACTCCTACTAATGGAAATGATGATGATGAGGGGTTTGTTGATCCATCCTCCTATGTAAAAGAACCTACCAATGTTACTAAAAAACAATCAACAAAGGTTAATGATGAAGAAATGGCTCAAGATGATGAAGAAATTATAGGTGTTAATGGAAGGAAGCTAACTTCGGTTGTTTGGAAACACTTTGACCAAATTAAGGTGAATGGAGAAGACAAGGCAAAGTGCAAAGGTTGTAAGAAACTTTTTGTTGGTGGAGGAAAGAGTGGTACTACACATTTAAGGGATCACATAAAGAGATGTATGAAAATAAAAAATACTATGGATGTGAAACAACAACTTTTACAAGCTATGTCAAGTAAAAGTGGATCTCCTTCCTTAGGGATGGGAAAATTTAAGTTTAATGCTCAAGTGTCAAGATCCGAGTTGGTGAATATGATTATATTACATGAGTACCCACTTGCCATTGTTGAGCATGTTGGGTTTAGAAGATTTGTAAGTAGTTTGAACCCGGATTTCAAGGTAATCTCTAGGAACACCGTTAAAGCGGATATCCTACGAGATTACAAGGAAGAAAGATCAAAGCTAATGAGGTTGTTTGCGGAGAATGATTCAAGGATTGATATTACCACTAGGGGTGTCCGTTCGGTTTTCGGTTTTGATTTAGTCGAAATCCGATCCAATCCGAAATATAATTCGGTTTTCAATTTTTTAATCCGATCCGATCCGAATTTCTCTCTTGATCCAATCCGAATCAAAATTCGGTTATTTGGATCCAATCCAAAAATCCAAATGATAATACATTATTTTTTAGCGCCTAATACAAGCATAAAAATAAAGCTTTACTATAAATAAAAGTCTTCAAAATCATGATTAAAATAAATAGTTCAACGTCAAGTCATTAATTAATTTATACAAAGTCTCTCTAATTTATTTTATGTAGTAGTAAGTATTTGAGCTAAACTTCAAAATATTACAGAAATCCATATTTATACAAGCTTAATTTTACAATTCGGTTTTTGGTTTGGATTGGATCCAATTAGGGTCAATCCGATCCAATCCGAAAATCCAAATTTCCAAAAAATCTCAATCTGATCTGATCCGATTTAAAGTTCGGGTTCGATCCAAATTGATAATTCGGTTTGGATTAGATTGGATTTCGGTTTTTATCCGAATTATGGACAACCCTAATTACCACCGATATGTGGAGTAGTAGCAATCAAAGAAAAGGATATATGGGGGTGACGACACATTACATTGATGATGATTGGGTTTTGCGTGAACTTATCATTAGGTAATTTAATAGCTTTATACTTTTGTTTGAACTTACATTTAATTGAATATATAACTAATATGTATGTAACTTGATTGTGCTTGATAGGTTTTTGTATGTGCCATGCCCACACAACAAGGAATCAATTATCAAGGCATTGGTAGAATGTTTGAAGAGTTTCAATATAGATGAAAAGGTATCCACCATTACACTTGACAATTGTACAACTAATGATGCCGTAGTAGATTTTTTGCGTGAAAAACTTAACTCTAGCAAGCTTATTATAGGTGGTTCTTATTTGCATATGCGTTGTTGTGCACATATATTGAACTTGATTGTGGGTGATGGGTTGGAAATGATTAGTGGTGCAATTGAGAAAGTTCGTAGTGTTGTTGCCTTTTGTGTATCAACACCAAAAAGATATGAGAAGTTTGAGGATGCTTGTAATTATTGTAGAATTCCTATCACTAAGAAATTGACTTTAGATTGTAAGACAAGATGGAATTCATGTTATGATATGTTGCAAATAGCCCTTATGTATAAAGATGCATTTACTAGGTTGGATTCAAAGGTGAGCAAAAGTGGAAGGGATAAATTTAAACTACCTAGTAAAGAAGATTGGAAAATGGCTAGTGAGATATGTGAAAGCACTATTTAAAAGGGCAACGGAGGCTTTTTCGGGAAGAAAATATCCAACGGCCAATTTGTACTTTGAAAAAGTGCGTGAAATTCTACTTGATTTGAGAAAATTGATTTGTTGTGGGAATAAGGTGATTGAATCTATGGCTTCAAAAATGAATGTTAAATTTGATAAATATTGGAATGTGATTAATGTGATGTTGTCGGTTGCTTCGGTTTTGGATCCTAGAAAAAAATTGGATATTGTGACTTTTTATTACAGACTTATGTATGGTGATTGTTTTGAGATAGAATGTGATAGGGTGAAAATATTGTTGGTTGATTTAGTTCATGATTATGAGATGGATGCAAGTTATGATGACACTCCTTTTAGTGTAACTTCCTCCTTTGTCAATGTGAATGGTAAGAGGCCCATGGATGAATTTGATGACATTGAGGGGTTGTGGGCAAGACATGTTTTGCAACAACCTCCTAAGAGGACTAGAAAATGTGAGGTGGAAACTTACTTGTTAGAGGAGAGACTTGTAGTTAATGAGAGTAAGTTTAGTCTTTTGGCTTGGTGGAATGCGGAGTCACATAGGTTTCCCACCCTTGCTAAGATTGCTAGAGATATTCTTGCAATACCCATTTCTACCGTTGCTTCCGAGAGCTCATTTAGCACAAGTGGGAGGGTCATTTGACCCAATCGTAGTAGACTTCTCCCTGAAACCGTTGAGGCTTTGATGTGTCTTCAAAGTTGGAGGCGTTCACTATTGAAAGGTATTTCAATATTATTTCATTTATTAAAGTTTTTTTGGTTAATTTATAATACTAATGTATCTTTTTATATGATTTTTAGATACTATAAAGATTGAGCTAGAATTAGCTTTAATTTATGAAGATGAAGATGTGGAAGTTGATGAGGAATAATGAATAAAGGTGAATTTTATATGTTTTTGATTGGTTAATTGATTAAAAATAATATATTATGTCATTATGTTACTAACTCTTTTTTTTTTAAATTTTTTTTATCTTGATTAGTTTCACATGGAATTTGAAGTTAAAGAATTGAAGTTTTAAAGAGTTACATGGACGAGCCATGGAGGAATGAACTTGGTTGTTTTGTATTGCACTTGTAATTTATTATGAATTTTTATGATATTATTGTTCTGATGTAGACAAGTTCACAAGTACTTTGTAATATTTGCTTTGTTGTACTTTCAATTTTCATTAATGTTGTTTTTTTAGTGGAATTTGGAAATTGTTGATTTAGTATAATTTTTTTTTTAAAAAAAAAAGAAAACCTGAAAAAATCAAAAAATCAAAAAAAAAAAAAAACTCGGAGTCGGAGGTCGGATTTTAAAGTCGGGTCGGATTCGGAGTCTCGGAGTCGGATGTCGGAGTCAGAGTCGAATTTAACCTCCGACTTTCTGTCGTGTCGGAGTCGGATTTTACATAATCCGCTCCGAATCCGACCCGTTGCCATCCCTAATTCCATGATGTATTGTGTAGTTCATGTAAAAAAAAAAACAATTTTGTATTTCATAGTTGTGTATGGAGTTCCATAAAGGTTTCATAGAATGTTATTCTTGATATTGGATTTCAAAGTTTCAATGCCTAGTATTAAATAAAAAAAATTTGATTTATCGCTATTAATTCTTTTTATGGTCTATTATATTATATTATTAGAGTTAAACTTGTGCGATACACAAATCTCTATTAATAATAAAATGTAGCATTAATATTTTTAGGCGTCATTCGAAGCGCCTACGTTAAGCATGTTGTGATTATGCCTGACACTTATAAGAAGTGCAAATTGACGTATATAATTAGGGACAAGGAAAGTACGAAACCGGCAACAAGGTTTTAAGAAACTTGTCAACTATTCAAGCATTACCCAAAACTTGAACCCCACTGTGATCATACACTTAAGCATGGTGGCGTCCAAAGAGAAGGAAGCTAGAGCAAAAGAGTCGCCAATAAGTTTTAGGAACTTGTAAACCGTTCACAGGGTGAAGGTTACACCTTTTAACGATCCAAGAGATCGTTAACTCCAATAAGTCTGGAACCATGACTGAAAGTTCGGGGATAAGGTACAAATTCAATCTAAAAGAGAAATAGGTCTATAAAATAGGTCTCTACTTTATTCTTCTCGTATTCATGTACGCTTTCTGATTAACATGCAATCAATATGTTTACCCTAAACCTGTTTAATCTATGTTGGTTGAATGTTAATGCACAAACAAAACTATTATTGGCGATCACTTGAAATATAATCAAATTTACCCTAAACAAGATTTTTAGTTATCTTATTAAGCGTGATTACAAGTACAAATTCCCTTTAAACATACATAAAAGGTGTGATCAAGCAATAACAATAAATATAATCAAGCAACATAATAATAAAAATAATCATAATAATCATAATAACAATTATAATCATAATCAAAATAATCATGTTAACAATAAAGCATAATAACAGCAAGATCCTAGGCATGATACTAACAAGATTAATAACAAACCCTAGCATGTCACTAAACAGTAAAGATCAAAGCTTTAGCCCTAACATGATACTAACACGATATTAGGAAAGAAAATAGGAAGCATCATAGAAATCATAATTGATATAAGGAACTTATTGTTGTAACCCGAAACATGATTCTAGGAATATATAAAACATCCTAACATGATTTTAGAAATCAAAATAACAACCTAAACATGATTTCTAAATCAAAATATCAATTAAACAATTAAATCACTTACTTGGATGCATCATACCTCTTTTGAATAACAAAATACACACGTTAGTAATTTCAAGGAAAATATAAAATTAAAACAATTAAATTAAATAATTGAAATAGAGATTTAAGAAAGTTTAAACTAGATTTGGGACCAAACCCTCAAAAATCAAACCTTTCACGTCTAGGGAGAAGGCAAATTCGAATTATGATAGGTAGTACTAGATCTTGTGAATTCGGAATTTTGTTTGTAACGGGTTGGTTTAGAAAAAGAGAGAGAGAATCAAGAAATTCTTGATGAGATCGAGTTGGTGAAAATTGGCTAGATTTGATGATTTAAAAAAAAGAGATATGACCTCTATTTAAAGAGAAAAAAGAGGGTCCAAGAATAAGAAAAGAATCCGAATTCGAATCGAAATAAAAGTCGATGGACAACAGGTTTTGCGGATTTTGTTTTTATTCTATCTTTTGATCCAGAAGTCCAAATAAGGCATATAATATGTCGTTGGAAAGCTATTGAATTCTACTTTCCAAACCAATTAGAATAAAAATAAAATATTTTATAGATAAAAAGATATGGCCGAAATAGTAGAACAGTGTCAGTTTTGGGTAGAGTTTCATATCTCATTCATATCTTTTTCGTTATAGCTCGGAATTAATATTATAATATATAATTGGAAAGATAATTTCAAGATCTATCCAACCATATAAAAGTTGGATAAATATTATGAGGCACGAAAATAATATCTAACTGTCTTTGAACATCTTTAAATTCGAATAGAATTAGGATTAGAAAAAAGGAAAGTTTTTATTTAACTCAAATTCTTTAATCTTATCTTTTCAAAAAAGGATAATTTACATCTTATAGAAGCTTATAGAATCTTCTAATTAATCCTAATTAGTTTAGGAATAGTATTAGACCTTTGGACCCTCCACATGATCATTGGGCCATAGGTAAAAATAGGTTTGGGCCCAGTTTAGTATTTTGGCCATAACTTCCTCATTATTCATCGGAATTGGGCTTATAATATATCGTTGGAAATGTCTTTTCAAACTCCATCCAACTACACTATTATTGGACCCTTATCATGGAATACACTAAACTGGAATACACGTTTTTCATAAATAGGGTAAGAAAAGATATATTTTGAAAAACAGAAAGAAGAGATATTTTAATAAAAACGTCCTCATCACTAGACTTTTCACACTTTCACCTCGTTTGACAATCATATTACATGAAAGGTATTCATCACTGGGTTTGATTTTGGGGAGACACATTTGGGTGTCTACAGAAGCCCCCACTTTGACTGAGTTTGGAGAAATTTATATTTCGAAAATAAAAGTCAATGTATTGATAGGGACGGAGAATGATTCAGAATGTTCTGCGATCCTAAATCATTCTTGTAACGCCGATACCGGCAAACTAGCGTTAGTTAAAACAGATAAGAGAGTTAAGAAACGCGTATCTTGCACTGTCAAGCACACGTCTCTTAAGTAACCGATTTGTTGTTTTCCTTGTTGTGACAACCTTCCACAAGGTAGGGAACGTCATCTTGCTGTCTTGCCGCTGCTGATGTTCACTCGTCTCTGAACAATGGAGCTTTTTTATTATTATTATTATAAAACCCTAGAAATTCCATTATTTTAAAATACTTGTTTTGCCCTGTATAAAACTTTAAATAGGAATATCTAAGACATTATCGCCACCGTGGAAACGGTTAAGGCAAACATCAAAGATACACAGCGGAAGACTAAAACCTTTCCAAAACAAACCAACTTGGAAAGTTAACCATATGAAAGTAAAGTTAAAACCAAAATAAATGAAGTAAAATAAAAATCAACCTACAACTTGGAACCATTAAAGACCCTTATTAAAAACCAAACCAAACCAAATCCAAAACTAGATGTTAGCTCTAAACGAGTCAAAGTCAACGTTGAACAGTGGGCGCGCGCAAGACACAGTGTTGCGCGGAGGTGCCGCGCGCAACTTTTGAACTTGCGCTAGGAGGGCGCGCGCAACTTTAACAGTTGCGCGTGCCACCTGGTAGGTTCGACAATTATTTATTTATTTATTTTTTTTGCGAAAACGCAAAAAGAACGATAACAATTTTTTTTTTTTTTTTGCGAAAACGCAATATTTTTTTTTTTTGTCGAACCATAATTTTTGCGAATTTTTTTTAATACATCTCTAGGTAACAAGTTGGAATTAGTTAGATTAGACACGAAGCACATATTCATGTAGTCACATAAGCACATAAAAGGAACCGTCAAAGCATACAATGTCATTCTAAGGTCAAGGATTGGGTGTCCAAGGGTACCATATCTTAACAAACGATGCACAAATCAATCACTCAACGTGTTGACTCATGACATCGCCCTCTTAACATTTTGTTGACGATATGGGTGGGATGATTGTTATTGATTTCGGGATAGAAGCCTAGTGTTGGCAGCCCCTAATCAATGAGCCAATCCCCAATGGTTAAAGTGTGCTATGCTTATGCATGATGCAATGTTTCTTGTTTGATTTTTACTTTTGTGAAAAAGGAAGATATTATGAGTTCGAGTCTCGTTATCTAACTAGAGATTATCCATATTAGTTCTCGTTACAATCCATAGGCAACCTAGTGTTGGAAACCTTGAACCATAACTACGAACTAATCTTGTAACCTCTAAGTCCCCAGTGAAGTCACCACTGTAAGGAGGGTGATCCCATCGTAAGGGGGTCCTTCCTTAAATGCCAATGGCCGCTTAAAAACCTAGGACTTTACAGTTGTTATGGTGTATTAGGACTTGAATTCCTGACTGTTTGGGATACCTTGAATTAGCACTACGTGAAAAAACAAATTTGGCACCGGTTCAAACCCGGCTAAGGCACTGGTTTGAACCGGTGCCAATTTGGGGGGTGCCAAAAACCCAATTTTTAGCACCGGTTCAAAACCGGTGCCATAGGGTCAAATAGGCACCGGTTAACCGGTGCCATAACTTCTGTTTTTTTTTTTGGGAATTAAAGTCAATTGGCACCGGTTAACCGGTGCCAATTCATGTATTTTTTTTAAATTTTTTTTTAGTTTGCTTTATTCACATACACACATAATATTTTATCCACTTAAATGAAATGAATATTGATCAAAATTGATCATTAAATAAGAAATATAATCAGAAACATATAACAAGCTTGAATAATACGAAATATATTGATGATTAAATTGTTATTTTACAATAAAAAAAAATAAAATAAATTACAACATCAAAATCCAGAAAAAAAAAATTATAACATTAAAGAAAAAAAATATTACACATCAAAGAATAAAAAAACTACAACATTGAAATCAAAATTCCAAAAGCAACACCTTGATTCTTCACCTGCATCAATTAAAACACCGACATTAATAAACTCACTGTAAACTAAAATTACGAAAATTAAGATTCAAACCCAGAAAAAAATTGAAATTCAAACCCAGAAAAAAATTAAAATTCAAACTTAGAAAAAAAAAATTAAGATTCAAACCTAGAAAAAAATTTAAGATTCAAACCCAGAAAAAAAAATTGAAATCGCAAAAAAATTAAATCGAAAAAAAATTAAATCAAAAAATACCTTGAAATAAAAAAACCCAGAAATGGAAATAAATTGAAATCGGAAAAAAAATTGAAATCGAAAAAACCCTGATAAAAAATAAAAATTAAAAAACCTAGAAATCGAAAAACAAAAAAACAAAATCGAAAACAAAATATATTAAAATCGAATAAACAAAAACAAAAATCGAAAAAAATTTCAAAATCAAACATAAGAAAAAAAAATTACAGAAATCGAAAAATAAAATATCAAAATCAAAAACAAAACATATTAAAATCGAATAAACAAAAATCGAAAAAAAAAAAAATCAAAATTGAAAACGGAAAAAAAATAACCCAGAAATCGAAAAACAAAAAATTAAAATCGAAAACAAAATGTATTAAAATCAAAATCGAAAAAAATAAATCAAAATCAAACCGGTTCGTGGAGTTGTATGTGCTCGTGGTGGTCTCCGTGGTGGTGTTCGTGGTGGTATTCGTGGTGGGCTTGAAGGAGAAGGAAAAGGAGACGTGGTAGCGAAAGGGAAGGAGGAGGAGATGAGAAAGGGAAGGAGGAGATGAGAAAATCTGGTGAATGATGAGCGAAAGAGGAGGAGATGAGTGGTGAATGATGAGCGGAAGAGGAGGAGAAGAGGAGAGAGAAAGAGAAGGAGAGAAGAGGAGGGAGAAGCGGCGAGATGAGTGTAGGGTTTGGGGGGGTTTATATATGGGAGGTTTTTTTTTAATTATAATAATGTTAAGTCGGTTTTTTTTATTAATTGAGGAGCGGTTCAATTGGCACCGGTTCAAACCGGTTCCCTTTTAGTTTTTGGCACCGGTTTGGTCTGAACCGGTGCCTTTTATATTTGTGTAAAATGGCGCCCAAATTTTGGCCGGTTTAGGGCACCGGTTTGGCCTGAACCGGTGCCTTTATGGGGGTGCCTTATTGTATTTTTCTACTAGTGTAGAAATGATACTCTCATCACGCTTTTTTGTAAGAAACGAGTACGTAGGAGTCGCCAATGAGTTTTAGGAAAACTCATAAACCTCGTTCATGCCTTTCTTCTATGCGGAGTTCATGGAATAATTAGCACGAACCATAAGTTTACCCATGCCCAAATAGGTCTACATAAACCAAAAATGAGTTCGGGAGCGAGGGTACTAAAATAACGTTCCTTTTAGGGAGGAATCGCTATTCTAGCCCTAATACGGCCTCTACTAGCTCTTGCTTTTTTCACAATTTCATTATCAAACAATATATGCAACGTGATACCTAAAGACTAAGTTAGTTGATTTTATTTACAAGCATTAATCACGTAGGAATTACATTGCAAAAGTCGTTATTCTTATTTAATAATATTCGTGAAAGAACAATAAATAAACAAGATTTGCCTTCTCTTAAGTGATAAAACAACAATTAATTATTCAAATTCTAGTCTTGATTAACGAAAGAGTAATATGTGAATTAATTAATTAATAGTATGTTAAAAGTGATCAAACAACACTATTTATTCAATTAAATTTATTTAAACAATAAAGGAAAAGTGATTTATCTAAGTGCTCAGGAAACTAACCGTTCTTTTATGTTAATTCTCCGTTTAATGTGTTTATGGACTTTCTTTCTTCTTCGTACCTCCAAGGACTTCAATTGAATCAATTAGGGTTTGAAAGTATTTGGGAAGAGAGAAGAAAAAGTAGTATGATAGTAAGAGAAGTTGAGAGATTAGGGTTTTGAGAATACTAGGGATTTTATTCTGAATTTTCCGGTCCCTGTAATGCTGAACGAAGACTGAATTTTCCGGTCTTCCTTATACGAAAACGCGTTTTTAAAACTTCCATAACTTTTGATTGTGGAGTCGGATTAAGACGTATGAGATATCATTGGAAAGCTCTCAATGTCTACTTTCCAATTCCGTTAGAATTAGGTTAAAATATGTTATGGATCAAAAGTTATGGCCGCTGGAGTGAAAGGGTGTTAGTTTTAGGGCCCGGTTTAGTGTTTTGACCATATCTTCTTCGTTTTGGCTCGGAATTGGGCTTATAATATACCGTTGGAAAGCTATTTGAAAGGCCTATCCATCTCTATAGGCCTTGCATGGGAATTTGATAGTTGTTTCATCTTTTTGGCTCGGTGTTTCTACAATGTAGGTTCCATTGGATCCAATCATTGCATTTGACGCATTTGTGTCCGTTATTAATCAAGTTTAAACATGTATGAACATGTTTTAGGCCTAATTAATAATCGAACAAGGCTCTAAGATAACTTGGTCTAAAATATGGGTTTTAACTTACTTCATAATGCTTTTCGTAGTCCATAAACATTTCAACTTTGATCTAATATGAAGAACGGATTTTTGTAACATCATCGCACTTCCTTTCGGGACAATAGGCCAAAATTAGGTGTCTACACTGTGGGTGCATAGATACAGACATCCACTATTCATCAATCACTACACGCATTTACCACCCTTATCTTGAGATCCGAGAAATCCACCTTTACTATTCCGTCCTCTCCATCTAGTACTAACTTGACCTTCAAAGGCAGAACTCCGAACAACCCGAGCTTCCATTTGTTCAGTTACACTGCATCCGACAAGCTTGACTTAGAATTGTAACTCTCCCATACGACACATTAGAAAACCCCAAAACAGTTTTCACATCCCAAAACAACATATTTAATTAAACACAAAATAATGAGATTTTACCATCCACAAATAACCCACTTTCTGAATTACCACCTATAAAAAAACAGAATGTTTTGCGTAGAACGGACTTACGTGAGTCTAGTTTATAACCTTCAAACACACCACCTCTATTTTCTCTCTCCTCCATTTTTACAATCCTTCATTCATCACCATTTTTTTTTTACATTTTCTCTCCTCCTCATTTGGATCCTTTCCTCATTGTTGGAGCTTCCTTCTTCTAGTCTTCAATGGCGGCCTCTGTTGAACGCAAACCTTGATAACCGCTACCGCTGCCGATGAAGAGGAGGAGAGAACACCGCTCTCAATCTAACGAGCTATCATCGAGAAGGTTGGAGTTGTTGGAACCAGTATATATGCATCTTTAATGCTGTTTGATTTGCTGTAAATTTCAGTAGATTCGTCGTTTCTTCAAGTTTGTTCGATACTTATTATCTAATTTCTTGTTGATTTGTAAACACGTTCCTTCAAATATGGTGAATAAAGTGTTTCGCTAAGATAATATTCGTTTCTTCAGATAATATGGTCAGATACTTCTAGTGAGTAATTCAAGTTTATCAACGTTAAATGACGAATATTTCTTTTCAATTGTTCGTAATGGAAATATCAGAAAGCTCCAACAATATATACGCCTGACCAATATTATCTAAAACCTGACCAATATTATCTAAAACCTGATCAATATTATCTAATTTTTGATACTTTTTATCTAATATCTGACCAATATTATCTAATTTCTTATACTTATTATCTAATACCTGAACAATATTATCTAATTTCTAATACTTATTATCTAATATCTAACCATTATTATATAATTTCTAATAATTTTTTTTGTATGATTGGACTCATGTGAGTCCGTTCTACACAATATTTTTCTATAAAATAAACTTATTTTAAAATACCATTCAAGAAAGACAAATAAATAAATAAATAAAATACGGAGTAAAAAAATTAGATTTCACAACAAAAACCATAAAATCTAATGTTTGAAATAAGTTTCTTTGATATTCGTGGCAAAATATGGTATTTAGAGGTTTTGAGAACCGTTTTTGAAAGGATTTAATTTTAGGTCAAAATTGACAAAAATTTTATCAAAAATATCTTATTTCCGTGTGTCACACAAAGTGAGGTATATTTTAGTACGCAAAATGAGGTATTTTCAAATTTTTTTTTTTTTGTAAATTTTGAGCTTAATTCGGACTCATAGGGCAAAAAAATAATAGCCAAAATCTCTAAAGAGTTTGTTTTGGCACGAAAATCAATGAATATTTTATAAAACGTTAGACTTAACGGTTTTTTGGTGGTGAATCAAATTGCTTTTGTCTTTTTTTTTTTAGTGGTATTTTTAAAATAAATTCTTTTATGGGTAATAATTTCACAAAGTGGGTTATTTATGGATTGTAAAATGCAAATTTCTTTGAATAATCGTAAAAAAATCTATAACTATACTAAAACAAAGGGAGCTCAAGCTACAGTTTGTCACATGTCGTTTGTTGGTTAAAAATTTTCGCTTAATTTTTCACCCCAAAACATATCAACTAAATCAAAGATTATATGCAATGAGATAATACAAACACTTTTGGGTGCACCCAGCTTACAATAATACTTGTGTACATCAAATAATTTTAAAATAACTTTTAGCCATATTGGAGTAACTTTTAATTTTAAATAAAGGATAACTTTATAACTGATTTGATTTTAATGTAATTCGACAACATAATAAGTTTTATATACAAGTAATCGTTTTCACTCACCCATATTTGACTTTAACTCATATAAAGAGAGTAACTTTATTAATAAGCATATGTACTTATATTTATATTAGGATTACTTTTAATTTTGTCGGGTTATAATTTAATTATTTTTAGGTAATTTACACCCGATGTACATGATTTATTATATATTGTTTTTCTAAGAAAATTATTTACAAGATTATGAGATGGAATGGGTACGTTTTGTTTTGTGTTTTTTTTTTTTTTTTTTTTTTTTTTTTTTTTTAAACAAAATTATACATCAAGGTTATATATGAGATATTTGAATAAACATTTCTCATCTATTATCTTTAAGGTAAAATATGGGCATAAACCTTATTTACTCAACTTGTGTTTTGCAATCTTTACCTATTTCAATTGCTAAGGTTTTCTCATAAACTTTATTTTTTTTAATAGGAAATTTACGTGTTTTACTCACATGTTTTTCTTCTCTCTCACTTTTTAGTCTTTTTACCACTCTATAAAAATTCTCTTAGGGCCTATTTTAATTGACTGAGCTGAACTGAACTTATTGAAGCTGAACTAAACTTAATGTTTTATGAAAGAAGGAAATTAAAATAAGAACTGAACTGAACTTATTGGAGCTGAAATGAACTGAACTTATTGGAGCTGAATTGAATTGAACTGAAAATAAGCCAAAGAAAACAGGCCCTTAATTTTACGTACATAATTTTTTTTTTCTTCTCATTTTTCAATTTACATTCTTTACTTCCTTCTTTTCGACATTAATGTGCAAGGAATGAGTTGAGGCCTAGCATCCGGTTTACTTATGCAAGGAGGCCCAAGAATGTTAGCAATGGTTGAGAAGGGAAGTTTGTTAGAAAATCAGTTTTGGGTGAGGAAGGGTAGAATAGTAATACATAAATAAATTAGTTATGGAGTTTGTTATTTTGTTTTCCCTTGCTGGCAGCTTCTAGAGTATGCTAGCTTGTTTATTTTTTGAGTATTAATAGCCTAATAGGAGAATAGATCAGGGGGAAGGTATGCAAAAATTGATTAAGGAGTTTGTTTTGGAGTGAAGAACCTTCCTCTTGAAAGAAGGCTTGTATTTTAAGTCACCTTGGTTTGCAATACAATTATCTCTTGGCTGCCATTATTACTCTGTTTTCTTAGCTTTGATTACTCTGTTATGTTCTAAATCCTAGCATTATGCAATCAATTACCTTCGAAGTTTTTTCTTTTACGGGCAACTCCTTTTGACAATTCAAGTTAGATGTCCTAAAATCAATTTGGGACAACTTAGACTATTAAGTGTTGTTGTGTAATGAATTGAAATTTGAAAGTATGATATGGAGTACTTTGTTAGATTAGCACACATTACTGTGAATTTGTGATTAATAGTGTTACGTATGAATTAATGGATGATAAATTAAAGTCAAGAATTTTACTACTCCGTATTAATCATGCATAAAGCTAACTAGCTATAGTATAAATTTTGTGAAGTTTGATATTTGAACTTTTTAAACTGCACGCACTACACTAGTAAATGTGTAAGATAATAAGATTAACACATTATTCATAATTCTCACAATCCCATACATTTTAAAATAGTTGGTATAATACTTAAAAAGTTAACACCTTCATAATTAAAAAAACCATCATTTTGCCCAACATTGGTTGATGATATTATTAATTTTTCAGTCAATTGATTATGAAAAATGGATTCCTAGATCATGAAAACGAAAGTTTTTGAAGGTAATCAAAATTTGCTCATTGGTCTCAAATTGAGCAAAAATTTAGCATAGTTAAATTGCTACCCAAAAAATTAAAAAAAATTAAAAAAAAAAAAAAAAAATCAGAAAAAAACCACAAAATTGTTTTTTACCACAAAAAATTCAAACACTTTTATTTTACTACCAAAATAACTTCTTTAAAAAAAATTTACCACCCACGGTAAAAAAAAAGCCGTTAAATCGAACGGTTTTTTTTTAAAAAAAAAAGTCGGCGATTTTTGTGCGTAAAACATATTGTTTGTAGGTTTTCGGGGGTCTTTCGATCCTATGAAACCAATTTGAGGTTAGAATAGACAAATAATGATTGAAAATTTCTTGTTTTGCGTGTTTTAGGCAAATTGAATTAATTTTTAGTAGGAAAAAACGAGCATTTACGATCAATTTTTTGTCAATTTTGACGTCAAATTGGTCTCGTGGGACAAAATGCCCCCCAAAACCCCTAAATACCATGATTTCGGCACGAAAATTGAAGAGCTTATACAATTCTGTTAGGTTTACCGGGTTTTTTTTGCAGCAGATGGTAAAACCAATTTTTAATTTTTTTTTGTTGTAATATAAAATTTTTATAATTGTTGGTGGTAAAAAACAATTTCATGATTTTTTCGTGGTAAAAGTAATAAAGAAATCCATTAATAAAAGTTATACGATATCTTCAAAATATATTCGAATTTAACAAATACATAATATAATCAATCAAATAAAGAAATCCTCCATCTAAAATATGATCGTCGAATAAATCTTACACCATAGAACATCTCCCGCTTAATCGCTTATATTATTGCTGCCTTGCTGTAATATCCGTCCTCACAACTGATAACATTAAAGGGGAAAAGCCTTTTTTTTTTTGTTTTCGATTTTAGGTTTTTTTGTTTTCAAAATAATCAATAAGTGAAAACTTAAAACAAAAAATGATGTCAACAAGACCGGAAAGTATGGTTTTTTAAATTTAATTTTTTCATTTTTAACAATATGTTTATATTACTTTTGTTTTAAAAAAACAATATATTTTTTTGTTGCAAACGAGGGACTAGGCCCCCAGAAATAAAAACAAACTAAACCGAAATTAAATGTGGCAAAGCCACTCCTACGATATCATCGTGCAAGAATATAATGCAAGATACGTCCTAACTTAATAGGAGGGAATTGAATCAACTTGATATTTTTTTTAAACAATATATTTATATTACTTTAACAGAAAGATTATATCACTAATATCTTGACCTCCAAAAAAATATTCTTAATTTGTGATTGGAAAGAGAAAGATTACATGACACAAAAGACACTAGCTTACTCAATAAAGAGAACAAGTCACAGCCTCACAGGCATTGCACGTAGTTTAATTTAATTATAATAAATAAATACCTACATTAAACAATAAGAGGAATAAAAAAAAACATAACTACTTTTTAATCCCATGCAACAACTAGACGATAGAAATCCACACCCTTAAAATTAGGTTCTTCGCCTGATACCCAAGTCGCAATTAATCCGGCGCCACTAACTGCTTTGTTGTATAATTTTTCATTTATCTATGGTGTTATACTATGGACCCGGAGCACAATGCTTTGGTGCACCCCTTTCTAAAGCAAAACCTAGAAGAATAAACATGCATTGAATAGTCAGGGAGTGGTATTCATTGTGAGAGTGACCGATTCTAGGAGATCTTAAGATCGATTCTCATTACCCGCTCTTGTGACTCTGTAAGCACAAAAAAAAAAAAAAAAAAAAAAAAAAAAAAAAAAAAGTGGTATTCAATTGTACACGCGTGGTGTGGTAGGGCTACACACCTCCACCACAACCCAGCTGGACATAGACCCATGCTCATCAGGTCATCTGCTAGCTTGCTACTTGGCCTTGGAGTAGGGTGTTGTTGGTATATACCAATTCCCCCTTGTGTCGTGCCTGTGACCGCTGCCAACAAGCCTGAGGTTCTAGGGCCTTAACACACCATGTGTTAAAGGATCAAGTCAACTAAGAGTTTAAGCTGATAATTAAGGCCTAAGAATATGTTTAATATCAATCACCATACCATGTCGTGCAAAGCCTTGAGCCCTCGTTGGTGTGTGTCGTGAGCTTTACGACCATTTGGCTTGTAATACAGATACACTTGGGACCTTAACGCATTAAAGCCTGGTATCTAACGACGTAATCTAAATTTTACTTAAGTAAATATAATGTATGGTTCCTACAGGCGTTGGTACCTTACATCGTACAGCTGTTTCGCGAAAAGAACATATTACACACATGTAAAGAACATACTGTTGTGATGAAAATAATATACTATTAAAAAGTAATGAACACATATCTAAAGTAAAAAGAACATATTTATATTAAAAAGAGTAAAAAGAACATATGTTCATGTTCTTTAATTGTCAGTGTAATGTACTTATTTGTGATATAATGTTAATTACTTATTGTGAAATGTTATTTGATTTATTTATTTTTTTAAAATTATGGTGAATATACATAAATCATGTTCATTACATAATATTTTCATGTTCTTTATAAATATTAGGGATGTTTTTTAGATGTATAAAAAAACATAAAATTGGATGTTTTTTACAAAACAGTTATATATTCTTTACAAAACAGCTTTATGTTCTTTAAAAAACTGCTACATGTTCTTTTCGTGTTTATTTCCTGTACCTTGCTAGGTACAGACGACTGTACCTTAAAATTTTCAAAGTAAATAATGTATTTGTTTTTAATTTTGTCCAATCGGTCAATTTGATTTTCTTTCGTGTTTTAGGGGTATGACTCAATAAATTCAATCAAGAGTGAATTGTGAGACTAATTATATATTATTCACACTGAACATAATTGACTTCTAACTAAGCATTCCAATCACTTGATTTCACTGAGAGTTTGAGATCGAAGGTGACCTGCAACTAAACATATAGATCATCTTTTGATCTCACTGAATAATCAACAATACGATATAATATATATATTTTTTTAAGAAAAATTGCTCGGAATAATCCAACCTTTGCCTCATACGCCAAAAATAATCCCACCTTTTGATTATTTTTAATAATCTGACCTTTATACCCAATCTGTTCCCAATGGTCCCAAGTAACTCAAAACCGGATAAACAGGTTACCATTGGTGACTTGGAATTGTTTGCACACGTGTCACCACATATTTGGTCAAAAATTAAAAAACAAATTAATCAAAAAAATTTATTGAAAACGTTTTTAAAGAAAATGACGGCAACCCTCAATCAGTGGGTCATGAAGGCGAATGTACCATGTGCATGGTATATCTGTTAAAAAAAACGGAAAGAACATTGTACAGAAGTGAAAAGAACATTTAGTTATAGTGAAAAAGAACATGACATAGAATTATAAAGAACATATATCTAAAATGAAAAGAACATATTATTAAATGTAATAAACGTGATAAAAGAACATAAGAGATATAAAAAAAGAACATAAGCCTATTACTAACAATGAACATGACATTATTTTATTAAGAACACACTGTTAAATAATATTCTTTATCTCTGTGTTATTTGGTTGTCAGTGTAATATATTTTTATTTATGACATTATATTCATTGTCTAATGTGAAATGTTCTTTAAATTTTGACTTTAGATTATGGTGGGAGAATATAAATAATGTTCATTACATAATATTATCGATTTCTTTATTAATATTATGAATGTTCTTTAGATAAAATATAAATAAAATAATAAATAAATAAATAAAATAAAAAACTGGATATTCTTTGTAAAACAGGTATACGTTCTTTACAAAACAAATATATGTTTTATACAAAATAGCTATATGTTCTTTACAAAACAACTATATGTTCATTCCACCTTTTATCAAAAATCTAAATGTATCATGCTTGGTACATCCGCCTCCACGAAGAAAATTTCAAGCAACCCTCTCCGACAGACTCACCACTAAAACCATCTCCACTACCCAATGTTAATTACATAATATTATCAATTTCTTTATTAATATTATGAATGTTCTTTAGATATACAAAAAAAAAAACATAAAGCTGGATATTCTTTGTAAAACAGCTATATGTTCTTTACAAAACAAATATATGTTCTATACAAAATAGCTATATGTTCTTTACAAAACAACTATATGTTCATTCCACCTTTTATCAAAAATCCGAATGTACCATGCTTGGTACATCCACCTCCACGAAGAAAATTTCAAGCAACCCTCTCCGACAGACTCACCACTTAACCATCTCCACTACTCACTTTTAGCCTATCAAAACCTTCCCTCTCCCCTTGGAGTGGCCGAACTAATGGGTTTGTGATTTTGGGATTGATTTATGGGTGTTTGAAGCGGTTGGTTTATGGTTTCTGTCAACGTGTGGTTGTTGGTGCACTTCTAGTGGGTTCGTTTAGTGTTTTTTGCGATGAGCGTTGTTGTGATGTTGTAGGTTTGTGGGTGGTGCTGCGTTTACGAAGGAGGAGCAGCAGTAGTAGCGTTGCTTTTTTTGTTGTTTTGCGGGTGGTGCACGGGTCGAGTCGACATTGGAGAGGGGAAGGAAGATGGCCTGATGGTCAGAATCAGGTAAGGAGCTGGTGGCTAGGGCTGCCTGGCTTGAATCTGGGTTTGGGATTTTTCTAATTTTTAGTTTTTTTTTCTTTTTAAAAAAAAAATTATTTTTATTTTTATTATTATATTTTGACCAATTCTAGGCTAACACGTGTCTGGTAACTTATGATAATAAGTTAGATGATCGGTTGGGACCATTTAAAGCGAAAAAGGTATAAAAGTTGGATTATTAAAAAATAATCAAAAAGTGGAATTCTTTTGGACAGATGAGACAAAGATGGTTTTTTTAGAAATTTTTTCCAATTTTCTTCACCATCTTTTCTTTAGAAAGGACTGTCAAAAATACATTTGGATAATATATTTGACCAAAAGAATACCTTTCCTTTAGAAGGGACTGTCGAAAAATACCTATAAGCCTTGTGTTTTATATGAGGTTGAGCTTGAGTTAAGGTCTTTGAGCAAGTTGTTTTGAACTAAGTAATAGATTATTTTTGCGCTTAATATCTCTTACAGTATTAAGTAGTTATTTTGGCATCCTTTTGCGGGATAACTAACAATTTCCTGTTCTGATCACTTAATCTCAATGAATAATTCCTGGTATTATGTAAATTATTTATTGAAATAATACACTAGACCAAATGACATCTTTCCTTCAGAAAGGACCATTGAAAATTACCGGTTAGTCTTGTGTTTTGAATGAGCATGAGGTTGAATTAAGGTCTTTGAACAAGTAGTTTTGAATTAATTAATAGCTTATTTGTGTGCTTAATATGTCTAAGCTGAATAATTTTTCCGTTTTGCTAAGTCTTAATCAGCAATTGTAGCTACGCAAACTAAGAGAAGGTTAATTAGGCCTACATGGCTACACATGTGGTACGTTTGTATTAAAGTTGAGATAGATAATGATTAAGATATTTGTTAAATAAAATTGGGCCCTAAATGAGATTGTGGATATAAAAAATGAATAAAAAATTGTTAAAAAAAGGAATAAAAGTGAGTAGAATTAGAAAAACAGATGAAAATGATAATTAGAAAAATGAGTAAGAATTAGGAAAACGGATGTAGTAGTAATTTTGGCAGTCTATCGATAATTAAAATTTCTCACCTCCTCTCTCGAGTAATGGAAATCAGGGGTTATTTATAGACACAAAATATGAGTCTGCGATGAATCATACATAATCCAATACATGAAATGACTAGACCCGCCTGTTTAAGATATGAGCCAATATGAACCGTTCCTTAACCAGATATGACTTATTAACAATCAAATATATGCCACCGACATTGAATATAACCCGATCCCATTACAAACTCACCTTTTCACCCAAAGCGACTGATAATTTAATAACCAATGGACGAAACAAATAAAGTTCTTCGTTTTTGTTGTTGTTTTTTTTTTTTTTTTTTTTTTTTTGGGGGGACATTCTTCGTTTATGTTTTTTTAAAAAAAAAAAAAGTATATTTTGTACTAAAAGGCTTATCGTTATGAATTGAATATAACATAGGTGCTAGTTATTGTTGTCAATATTCAACATAATACTACCCCAAAAAAAAAAAAGTCCGTCTTGAAAAACAAGAAAAAGTAAAAGCTCACCTCCTAAGCAGGCAAGCTTACATTTGTATAAATCCTTGTTTGAACCAAATAATTTATAAACAATAATTATTGTTAAGCAGAATAAAAGACTAGAGAAGATGCAACCTTTGATGGAGGAAGAAAGTATCATACACCAAGCCATGCAACTGACAACCGCAATTGCATTACCTATGGCATTGAAGGCTGCCATGGATCTCGGTCTTTTCGAGATCATGGAGAAAGCAGGACCCAGTGCTCGTCTTTCACCTTCCGATATTGCTGCCCGTATTGCACTAGATACGAACAATCACTACCGAACATCACAGATGACAGATCGTATCCTCCGCCTTCTCAGCTCATACTATGTTGTGTCTTGCTCTGTTGCTGATGATCATGAGCATAGCCATACTGATGGTCAAGTCCAGAGGCTATGCGCTTTAGCTCCGCTTTCAAGGTACTTCCTTCAAAGCAAAGATGGTCAAGGTTCTTTAGCACCGATGTTCAACATGATCCACGACCCGTTCATGGCAAACGTTTGGTAATTGAATTCACAACTTTTCATATATTTTCAGATAGTTTTTCATGCTCCAACCTTGTTCAACTAGTTTTGAAACCCCGGCGATGTATTTCGCTAATTTGACCATATAGGTTCATGTAAAGGATTTGTTTGGTTTGATTCAAAGAAAAAAAAAAAGTATTGAATGATGTATTAAACAGGTATCACATGAAAGATGCAGTTCTTGAAGGGGAAGTTCCACTGGCAAAAGCATATGGCAAGGATCCCAAGGAATCTATCGAGAAAGATGAAAGATTTGCTTCAATCTTCTTTGATGCCCTGAAAGAGTTCAATACCTTGTTTATAAACAAGATTCTGAACGAGTACAAAGGATTCGAAGGCCTAGAATCGGTTGTGGATGTAGGGGGTGGAAATGGCTCTATACTTAAAGCAATTATATCCAAGTACCCAGCTATTAAAGGCATCAACTTCGACTTGCCACCCATAATTGAGAAGCAACCCGTTTGTGCTGGCATCGAGCATATTGCAGGCAACATGTTCACAACCATTCCAACAGGAGATGCAATATTCATGAAGGTAACTGCTACTTCCCATGTATAACAAGGTTCAGTACCTTTCATGATCATACTGTCGCCAATTAATTCCATTTCTGACCTTCTGTATTACGACAGTGGGTACTAAAAAATCTAGACGACGAACAGTGCTTGAACGTGCTTAAGAACTGCTTCAAGGCGTTGCCAGATGGTGGCAAACTCATGACTGTGGAGCTTGTAATACCAGATATCCCAGATAGTAACATTAGCAGCCGAAGTGTGTTTCAGTTTGATGTGTACCTGACAAATATGAATGCTGGAGGAAAAGAGAGGACTGCAGGAGAATTTCAGGCACTTGCAAAGGCAGCAGGATTCTCAGGCATCCAAGCAATGGTTCGGGCATATGATGTGACTCTTCTGGAATTTCATAAAACTGCTAGCACCAACTAAAAACAATGCTGTAAAAGTGTTTCCATGTATCAAGTAGAATGTTTATGCCGAACCACTTTCATATGCAATGTAAGAATAAATGGAGATGGTTCCATATGCAACTGTACTCGTGAATAGACTTTGTAATTACGAATAGACTTTTTTCAATCAGTCATGCCTGATTGATTTTTTTATTGCTATCTTCATTAACAGCTAAGCCAAAACTCTGGTGTCATCCAACTATGGTTTAATGAAATAATTGAAACAAACGGCCAAGTATTAACACCACACGGCATCAAGAAGCCCAGCCCTAATAATAAGAAAACATCAGAATATATATTCGCGTGTACATATTACATATAGCAATTGAAATTATGAATCTGAAGGAGGAGATATCAACCAGCATACCAAAAAATTAGACCCGTAAACATTGTGGCCTTGTGGGTACTTAAGCTCGGACACTTCCAAAGGGTTTTAGCTAATTTGATAAAGTGTGGTAAAGTAATTAACATGAAACAACATGTACAATAATCATTTGTAAAAGGGGCTTTCAATCCGAGGAAGTACTATATGGCAGTACCACTATAATGAGATATGTAGCCATTTATAGACTTACAATTGAATTCAATCCGAGCAATAGCAGAGATTAATCATCAGTAACTCAAGAAGTATCTGACACCAGACAACGATTGCAAATATCATATACTTAAACACAAAATAAGAAAATTCATCAGCTAATCATACATTACTTGGCCAATAACAGTGATTAGCCATGAATCAACCAACTGGAATCATAGTAAATGATTATCATTGAAACAATAAAAACAAATCATGGAAAGAAACTGCACTATAACAATGTCTCTTAGATAATCTATAATTGAAAACTTCAGCAAAAAGACGACAAATTTCAATGCCTTGGCATAGGCGGCCATATATACTGCAATAAGCCAACAACAGACTCCTAACAAATGGAAAACTGGGTAAAACTAGCTACATAACATCATATCAGTATTACCCCAATATCTTTCTAAGTGACTCCAGCTAAGGGTAGATTAAAACACATTGATGACAATCTAAAAGAACAAGAAGTTTAACAAGCCATTTTTCTAAAGTAAAATCATTGCCTCTATGCCTCAGCCAAATAATATACTCCATGAATCATACATACTATTTTTTTGGGGTGCGTAGATTGCCCAATCACAATATTCTGTCACCTCTAGTGAATAATGAATCCTTCCTCATAAACAGTCTTACAAAGAAACAGATTTACATTAAAGGGCGATACCTGACACACCTATCTGACTAATCAAATCTCTATTGGAGACAAGTCATGTGTCAAAGACTATTAAGGGGTGTATCCGTGTATATTTATATGATAATACATAAAGGTATTATTGTAACATGTAATATAACACGGTTTATATACGTGAGAGTCAACAAGCACTTATCTGCGGTATTATTGTATTCACATGTATACCTCCTGACAGTCCTGAGATATCCAGCAAGATCATGGAACACACTCACATCAAGCTAACAGCCATTGGATTAACTAGTACGGGTATAGAAAATGGAAGCACCTACCAAAATCCAACTCATTTATAAAAAAGGTTTACTCTATACACAATGCTACATTTATGATTAACATTTAGGGAAAAAAAATCGAGAATGTGCTTTGTCAAGGGTAACCCATATACTAGCAAAAAGACCAATCTTCAAATGGTTAAGAATTTGTTATTATCACTCTCAAAGATGGCACCATTACTGCTTAAGGCTTTCTGTTGAAAACTCCTATAGTAAGGCGGTAAGGTCAGGCCCCTCATTTTCTTCATCTAGATTAAAGGTAGGAAAAAGGGTTTGATGTAGAGTTCTAACTAGTCTTAATCTCAAGAATTCCAATACAAACTGGTTTCATAAAGCATAAGCCCTCTTGACAAGACAGATTATTATCAGATAAAAACCTTGGTATCCTATACAGCTACACCCTAGGATGCTATCTCTTCAAATACCTTACCTCAAAGGAGCTCAAAATAAGAAAGATAAAAAATGCAGCCCTCAAATTTGGTTTGATAATCTTGATAGACAATGGGCAAGGAAGGATAGAGTGCCTAAGGCTGTGATGTGTTCTTAAAAGGAAATTAAAAAAAAAAAAAAAAAAAAAAAAGGAATTAATGGAATGGTGGATGCTATGCAACAGCATATTATAGCATATTATATCTGTAAGGAGCAATGAACTTAGCAAAAATTACCATATAAAATCAATTGTAAGGAGTCTACCCATAACAAAGACTCAGCTTCTGATATGTGCAAGCTGTTTTGCAAGCTTGAAAGTTGTTCTCAAACCTAATATCAACCTTCGAATCAAATTGAGGTATGTGCCTATGAAAATTATAAGGCCATAGAACCTAAACTAAATCCTTTGTATGATTGTATCCAGTATATAAATAAATAGATGAAACCCGTGTTCTGTAGGAACCAGGCATCAGAATTTTTGCCAAAACTAAGCCTTTATTTCACACTTCAAGCTATAGTGAACAGGGATGTGACCTAAACTTGCATATTCTATGTGACAAACCATTAAAACCACCTATAATTGGCCACAAGTCGAAAATAATGTAAAGAGAATGATGGTGTTGTATTCAATGTTCCAAACACAGTTATCCAATATTCCAGCTTGCAAACAATGAAAGTAATAATTACTAAAAGACTTACACTTTGTTTAGATAGAAGGAAATGGAAGGAAAAGAAGAGAAGATAGTGTAAAGGGAATGATGGCGTTGTATATTCAAAGTTCCAAACACAGTTATCCAGCTTGCAAATAGTGATATCACTTAAAGGCTTACACTTTGTTTGGATAGAAGGAAATGGAAGGAAAAGAAGAGAAGAGAAAGGGAAGAGGACAAATTTACTTGTTTGGGTAAAGGATTGGGGGAAGGAAATGGAGGGTTCCATTTTTTCTCTCTTCAACAAACATGATTCCTCCACATTTGGAGAGATTTGGAGGGAAAATAGAGCTCATCTTTCCTCCATCCTCCTTTTCCCTCCCCTTCCCTTTCCTTCCTTCCTTTTTATATCCAAACAAAGAGTTAGATTCCCACATTCACGAGAATAAGACAAAGAAAAGTAACAATGCAACAATTAAATCAAATACTACCTCCGTTACAGGTTATGTGCAACGATTAGACATTTCCCCTCTCTGCTTTATGTCAAATCGTTGCACATAACCTGTAACGGAGGTAGTAATAAGAGGCACTGAGTTATCTAACCTAATGCTCAGCTGCTCACTTCATTACAAATCCAACAATAAAAACATCCGAGTACGGGCTTGTTTATTTTATCTATTTTATTTCAATCAATATAAGTTCAAATTAAAATAAGTTCAGAATTTCAGACAAAATAAGTTTTGTAAAAAAAACATTATAAATAAAACAGAATTTCAGACATGAATTCATATTTTCTGAATATTTCCAGAATTCCAGATACAATATCAGATTATTTTAGGTAAATTTAGACAAAATAAGTTTTTCACAAAAAAAATTCTGAATTTCAGACACAGTTTCAGATTATCTGAAAAATTTAGAATGTCAAACACAATTTCAGATTATTTCAGTTAAGTTCAGACAAAATAAGATAAGTTCAAATTAGATTATATAAGTTCAGATAACCCACACCACCTCACCACTGCAAACGAGCTGCGCATCAAATCCCCTCTCCACACCCTCCGGCACACCTCTTTGTTCCTTGGCGTCCATCGAAATTTAGTACATACTATTGTGATTCAGAAAATACACAATTAAGGCCTAAATTAGATGAACCAAACAAAGCACAAGTCAAGTATTGCAGAGGCATCAGGACATCACAGTTTTTGAGTTAAAATTTAAGCTAAATTTACACAAACTTAAAAGTTACAGTGAGAGAGATAAGGCCTAAACCTGTGTTCTTACAAGTATTACAACCACCACCACATCAATGGTCACTAGTTTAAACTCGAAGCTGAGCTTAAAGTTACAGTGAGAGAGATAAGGCCTAAACCTTTGCTCTTACAAGTATCACAACCACCACCACATATAACAAGCACTACTAAGAAACTAGCATTATTACCAAACATCAGTAATAGAATTGAACACTCACATTATACTTTCAACCAACATTCATAATCATTAAAAAGTTCAGATACCCACATCCAACATACAAAATTACCAGAAAGATAACACTATAAGTCTACAACAATCAAACCAGATGATAAAAAGTACTACTTGATTGTATATTTTTTGAACTAATGCTCATTTCATTTCACATCCAAATAATGTCACAACAACAAGGAGGAGGATGATAATAAAACATATTATTGTACTAATTAAATCAAAAACCGAAAGCGAAACTTACAGACAGCATCCAGCTCCATATAATCTCTCATTCTGCTTCCCATTTATACAACAAATTCAAAAAAAAAAAAAAATCTACACAACTTCAACATGCAATCACCCTTTTCTTATCAAATATCAAGACTCTCTAATTGGATGTTACTCTTGAGAGGCACATACTCCCCAAGGTACCCACCAAGATGATCATGAAGGGCAGTTTTGTCAATTCCTTGATGATGATAACTCTTGCAAACATAGTAAAACACACTCTGAACCAACAAACCCACCAAATTCACAATCACAAGAACCCCAACAAGAAATCCCCCAACCAAAATCCGAACAAAAACCGACTTATTCGAATCACCATGAACCACAATCGCGGCAAAAGTCCCACTAATCAGCCCACAAATCAACAGGTACCCGAATACGAATACCCCTGCCATCAATACCTTCCCTTGGAGAAGCTCGTAGCTCTTCTTCATCGCCGCGAAGCCGTAAATCGGCTCGAGGACAGAAACAACACTAGCGAGATGCCAGAGCGCAGTGATATACACATGCACAAATAGGAAGAGAGCGAACGCCAACAAAATCGAGAAGAACAAGAGAAAAGTACTGTCGGTATCAACAGCAACAATGATCAAAACCAAGAGAATGATGAAAGCAAGATTATACAAGAGCATAAGAAGCGAAACCCACAAAAAGGTGTTGAAAAGGCGGCGAAACACGGAAGGAATCGCAGCAATGGTGGAGGAGAAGGAAACAGGCTTCGACGTATATAGCGAAGCAACGGTGAAAACAACAGCAGCAGTAGAGAGGAGAGAGAAAGTGAAGAGAACGAGAAGGTAGCAGAACTGGAAGAGAAGGAGAAGAAACCATTCATGGGATTGAGCTTGAAGGGGTGTTGTGGGATCTTGAAGACGAGCTAGAATTGGGTGAGTGAACAAGGAATGAGCTAAAATGGCGAAAGAAAGAGGGAAAATCAAAGCTAGGGTTAGGAGATAGAAGGTTCGAGGAGATTGTTTTGGGATTGAAATTGCTTCTTTGATGATGTCTGTTAAGCTAAGGAATTGAAGTTCTTCAGGTTGGAGATCCATGGCGGAAATTTTCTGGGTTTTTTTGGGTGTTTGATTAATTTTTTGGGTGAATTTGGGTTGAATTGTTGTTTGTTATCGTCGGTGAGATCTGAGATTGTTGTAATTGTGGAGGAGGAAGAAGGAAGGAAAAAAGATGGCGTGAATTTTGGTGGGACTTTATATAATAAATAAATTAACCAATAATGTTTTTTTTGTGTATTATTTATGCACCTAATCCTACCCCGTGCAATTAGCAAATCAATGTCCCATATTGTCTTATTTTAAGTGTAATGAGGATCTTAATTATGGTTTTTTTTTTTTTTTTTTTTTTTTTTTTTTTTTTTGTTAAGGTGGTCAAACTTGGATTTGTTGAATAACTAGATTAGGTCTTGTGCCATGCACGATTAATTTCAGTATTATTGTCAACAAAAAGTATGAACTAAATTATCGAAATATTTATTAAAATGAAACATATTCATGAAAAATCGATTAGCTAAATATGTATTTTAAAGTTAAACAATTGAGTATATGATTATTTTTTGTATTTTTATATATGTGGTAATGTAATAATGTTATTTTTCTTATTAACTAAATGAAAAATTTTAAAGCTATGTACTAACCCTGTGAATAAATTTTCTTTGTGCACACAAGTAAGATCACCCTATTATTTAATTCAAAATCATCCAACCTAAAATAATATTATTCAAATCATTATTCCAATAATATCTTATTTCTTATTCAACTTTTCTCCTACTATCAACTCTAATTCAAATATCAATGTATTTGAAATTATATTTTGGTACTATATATACATTATATAATAATTAATAGTTATCAATCAATAAGTTATACATTTATTTATTGATATTTTTACATAGATATTGATTATCAAGATAAGTTTTTTGACAAAAATAAGTAATAAAAATCTTATATTGATAATCTATATGATATTTTTTTTCCTAAAAAAATTATTGTTTATTTATTCTTTCTATAATTAAAAATCTAGATGATAATTAATTTTTTTACAATTAAAGTTACTTACGTTTTTGATAAATTTTTTTCCTCATTTAAACTTTATTTAAAAGAAGATCCAAAGAAATAAATAAAAATATATGTAATATATTTTTTAGGACACACCAGTCGATGACACGTGTCATTGCTGGTGTGTCTTTTAGTATATATTATTAATTGAGTGGTTTTGGATGGGGTTGAGTATTAATTCTAACTAGCCTTCTAGCCCGTGTGATGCACGGATGAAGAGATGAAGGGCATGTTCTCATACGTTGAAATTCAGTTCAGTTCAGTTTATGTCTAATGATATTGCTAATGATATAAAGCCAAATTTCATTCTTTTAAGCTCTTATTACAACAACGATAATAATTTCATTCTTTTAAGCTCTAATTACAACGACGATAATAATAATAATAATAATAATAATAATAATAATAATAATAATAATAATAAAAATAATAATAATAATAATAATAATAATAATGATGATGATGATGATGATACAGTTCATTGTTCAAATGGTTCTATTTTTTTGATACACATTTCTACTGTTAAACTCATTGAGAAAATCAGAGTACTACACAACTTAAACTAATTTTCATAATCGGTTAGTTCTTCGTCTTCTTCTTGTCCACCAAGCTCCTCCATTACCTCGGCATTCCTCTGAACTGACTCCCAAATCTGATCAGTTATTTCTTGTCGTACAATATCCATAGCTGCTTTTCTGTTAGGATCGTACATAGTATGATCTTCTCTTCGCTCAATGAATTCAACTTGGTGCTTGAATGGAATCCCTAGTTCATGTAAACGAATAAAATTGTGTAGAGTACAACAAGCAACGATTATTTGCAACTGAAAACGTAATTTTTTTTTTTTTTTATTTTTTAAAAAAAAAATTAAACAACAAAGTGTTTTGTGTTCTTTTGTCATAATACTATTTTATTTTTAAATTATATAGTATATGTGTTTAAAATGTTTTGGGGTTTCATGTTTATAATATATTTTCCATAAGTATTATAATTATAAAGTATATTTTTCATAAATATTTTAATATATACATATGTATATACACGTATGTATAGTAATAAATAATCAATAAATAATCAAAGATCACTAATCCGTAGTTAAAAATCACTAATTACTAAGTTCAGTTCAGTTCAGCTCAGTTCAGTTCAGTTTAGATGATTTCAGTCAATGAGAACAGGCCCGAAGTGTGTATGATAGATGAATTATAAGTTTAATGAAAGAATTAAAAAAAATAGTGTAATAAAAAATTAATAGTGTAAGATGACATTTGGCACTATGGTTAGAGAAGTGTAATAGAATGGATGGGGACATGTGTCTTTCTTAGTTTCTTGGATATAGTTTTTAAATACTAAGTAAAGATGTAGATAGATGTGAATGCATTGTGAAGCTATGGATTGCAAATCTAAACCAGGCAACCGACATTGAACTAGCCAGAGATGATTTGGTTCGACTTGATTGATTTTGTTTGATAAAAAATTGAACTAGCTAGAAATATTGAGTTTGTATATGACTCATTTTTTTATATCTGATTGTTTTGTGATAATCTTATTTAGAACTGAATTGAACCAAATTGAATTATTTTGTTCCAACTAACTTTTTTTTTATATCGATGAGTCAAAATAAATATAAATATTTGTTAACTCCGTTTTTTTATGCTTCCCCCACCCACCATTTGCGCTCTCTACCGACACCATTGATGAAGCTTCTGCTTCCTCTATTGAAACTTCCACTGACACCACCATTTCCATTATCTTCACTTGTCCACCCTCCAACGACACAATAATCTTCTTCATATCCACCTTCCACCGACAATACCACCATCTTAGAGGTGATAATATATCGGGCCGGGCATTAACACAATTTCTCGTGCCCAAACCTGCAAAAATGTAGCGGGCTTGTCGGGCTAAATAATAAACAAACAATTAAATTAAATAATTGAAAGAGAGATTTGGGTCCAAACCCTCAGAAATTAAAATCTTTCACGTCTAGAGAGAAGGCAACTTCGAACTTGGCTAGGTGTTTCTTGATCTTGTGAATGTGGAATTTTGTATGCAAAAAGTTGGTTAAGAAAAGAGAGAGAATATCAAGAAATTCTTGATGAGAGTTGGTGAAAGAGAGAATTAGAGAGAATAAGAATTGATGATTGAAAACGGAGGTTTTAGGAGGCTATTTATATAGAAAATCAGCCGGATATGATAAAAAAACGAATCAGAGTTTCGAAAAAAATAAAACATGACCGCAGCGGCAAACACGCACCTGTCGCCAAACGCTAGGCCTGGCGTCCGGCGCTGCAAGACAATTTTTGCATATTTTGTTTTTATCATATCTTTTGATCCAGATGTCCAAATAAGTCATATAATATGTTTAGAAAGCTCTTGACGTCTACTTTCCAATCCAATTAAAATCAGGTTAAAATCTTTTGTAGATAAAAAGATATGGCCGAAATACTGAAAAGGGTGTTAGTTTTGGATAGAGTTTCATATCTCATTCATATGTTTTTCATTATAGATCGGATTTAATATTATAATATATCATTGGAAAGATAATTTCAAGATCTATCCAACCATATAAAATTTGGATAAAGATTTTATGAGGCACGAAAATAAAATCTGAATATATTCCACTTTGTACAAAACAAGGATTCTAAAAAGGAGTGGTTTTAATTAATTTCAAACTCTTTGAAACATAATTATCAATACTAACTCCATTAGAATTTAAGGGAAAATTCTAGAATATTCTAGAAGTCTATAATCAATCCTAATAGCTTTAGGAATGATAATTAATAATAGGCCCTCCTCTAGATCATTGGGCCGTAGGTAAAATCCGGTTTGAGCCTATTTTAGTAATTTGTCCATAACTTCCTCATTATTCATCGGAATTAGGCTTATAATATATAGTTGGAAAGGTCATTTCAAGCCTCATCCAACTACACCATTATTGGACCCTTTTCATGGACCAAACTAAACTGGAATTCACGTTTTTTTATAAATAAGGTAAGAAAAGAAATATTTTCAAAAACAGAATGAAGAGATATTTTAATAAAAACATCCTCATTACTAGACTTTTCACACTTTTTCTATGTTCGATAATCAAATTACATGAAAGGTATTCATCATTGGGTTTGGTTTTGGGGAGACACATTTGGGTGTCTACAATAATGGATCAAATTATGGAGATAATTAAATTCGTTCTTTTGGATCGTCATTACCTGTTGCTAGACGTTATCAATGATATTTGGGATAGTCAAATAGTCCAAACCCTAATAGAATGGATCCTATAAGGTCATACAAAAGGGTCCGGTGCTGGATTAAACAAAACAAAGAAGCCTATTATCGGGCCTCATGGAGTGGCCGACCATATGGGTTGTAAAGGGAGAGTATTGTGGGCTTGGTTTTGGACTCTAATTATACATATGATGTATAAATAGAGGCCTTGCCTAGGGTTTGACATAACACACTTGAGCAGTCAATTGAGAATAGACTTGCTGTCAACCAAACCCTAGCCTCACGCACATACTCTCTCCCCTTCCCTCATGACCGCACACGCAAATGGCGCGTGTAGTGCACGGTGGTGCAGTGGTCGTGGTTGTTCGTGGCTCGGTTTTCTCCTCCCCTCTCCATAGAAGGTGGTTCGAAGTATTCGTGCCCAACTATCTAGCAATAGTGGAGGTTCAATCCTATCCCGTGGACTAAGTAGAGGAGAAACGCTTGGGGCTCTATTATCTCCCTAATTGTCAGTCAATTGCTTGTGGAAATCACGCGTCAAAGGTATGTATTATGTGGTTCTTGATATGTTATGTTGTAGATCCTCTTCAGGTGCAAACGAATATGATTCGTGAAGTTCCGCATCAAAGTACCTAAAACCCTATAGTGGTATCAGTTAGCCTCTTGCATTTACGCATATTGATTATAATTCTTTGATGTCTACAAATTTTAATTCAATTAAGAGGGAGAATAATTTAATTATGGTTCAATCTTTTATTAAATGGAGATTTAAATTTTGGAATTTGATTAAATGTGATTTAATTCTGCTCAAAATAGCCTAGAATGGATCGAATTTTGCCCTATTATGCTCGAAAATGTTGAAAACCCTAGCCCTAGATTCGAATTTTTTGAAACCCTAAACCCTAAAATTTTAATTTTGTGTTTTGGTTTTTGAATATTTTTGATTGTTTTATGCTTCATGATTTCAATCTAGTTGATTTCATGTATAAATTGTGAATTTTGCATGATCAATGATTTGATTTAAAATTTAAATTAAGTTGGGGATTATTTTTCATGAAGAACCCTAGATTTTAAAATTAGATTGTGAATTAAATTTTGATTTGATGAATTTGCATAAAAGTTATGTTTTAATTTATCATGGATCACATTAATTTTATTTAACAAAAGTTGTTGATTGAAATTGAAATAAAAAAAATTGATGGAAGATTTCAGGCGACAACCGCGGCTGGGTGGCGCAACCACGGTGGCTGCCGCCGGTGGTGGTCCAAGAGGGAGGGCAGGGGTGGGGCAGCTGAGGCCCGAGAGTAAAAGAGCACCAGCACCACCGTGCAAAGTGTTGCGCGGCATTGCTGCCGCTGCTGCTGCACTGCTGCTTCAGCAGTGTACACCGTTAGGTGTACATCCATCGTGGACGGCTTAGGCTGGCCATACCACGGTGGCTGGTGCACGATTTTTCAAAAAAAAAAAAGAAATTATTTTATTTTTAAATTTTTCAATATAAATATGATTTATTTTGGGATAAAATAGAATTATTTTGAAATAAAATCTTTTATTTGGGATAAAATCAAATATTTCAAAAGTTTTTTAATTTGATATTATCCATATTTAAATTTGTTAATTTTGATGATTATTCATAATTAAAGTGGTTAATATTGGATAGGATTTGTTAGGATATTTTGAGCATATTCCTAAAGGATAAAGATTGATTTAAATAATGTGATTATTCCATAATTATTTTAGGATATACTTGATTTAAATTTTGTGACTGGCTAGTAATTAGGATAGAATTTTTTAATTTTTTTAGGATAATCTTTGAGGATAAATATGATTTATCTTTTAAATTAAAATAGGATTTAATTCTATCTCATGCCTACTTTAAAATATATGATATTTTAATGATGGTCATGAATAATATATGATATTATCTAATTGCAGTAATTAAAATATGAGATATTTAGGTGTTGTGTTTCCTTTATTATAAACATTCGATGTTGTAGTTTAGAAAAACATGATGAGTGATTTATTATGTGGTAATTTTATAATATATGATATTATGTTGCTATATAATGACTAGTATTGCCCAGTAGATTGCTAAATACGATCTGCGTATCGTGATGTATTTTTGTAAACTAAGTACGGTCTACGAACCGATAAAGTATTTTTGTAAGTTTATTTATTTTATTTAAGTAGTAAATAGAATAGAATAGGATCACAGGTTACAGTTAATCCAAGAAGCCCATGAAGTGAAGGCCCAAAGGAGCGACGTGGATGAGATCCATGAAGACTCAAGTGGGAGCATTTACTTTATTAGTTTTCTTAGGATTAGGGGTCATGCTATGTCTTGTTTATGCATTCGGTATTTTATGCATGTAAGATTTTATTGATGTTAATGATGATGCGCTAGAGTTTACTAAATTAATCATAACATAATAAATTTAAGTCCCGGTAATATTGAGATTGTTTTTCCAATTAGATACCTAAATCCTTCGATTGTGAGTGATGGGTCGGCCTCAGCAGAGTGTCAATTGTTATCTTGGGTAATTTGGGGTAGATCACGTTCTACACATTTAATTGGTTATGCTCAACAAGATTACCTAAAGCATTTAGAACTTTGAAGAAAAGGGTAATAATTAAACATGTGATGGTTAATTATTCAACCAAGAATTGTAGGATTCACAATCAGTAAAGAGTTTACTCACCTTGAAAATGTAATGCTTGATGGTAGGGCCTCATTCCGGTCAACTATTACACGAATAAAGGATCTTGGAATCACTTATCTCATTTGGGGAAACATATTATGAATAAAGTGTTGAAGTAACCTATAACTTTAATTTAGGTACTTCAAAGATAAACATAATTGAATTTTGCGTTTACTTTTAAGTAACATGTTGTTCTAATTTTATATAATCTCCTCGATTGAAAATAAATTTGAGAAACGTTCTCAAAAGTTCAAAAGATAATCTATAAACCTATATTCCAATTTTGCTAAGATGGCTCTAAAAGCAAGTTTTAGAAACCTATGTCACATGTCTAAGGTTGGTTTTACTCAAAATGTTTGAGTAAAATGCCAACACCATCATCATTTTGAAAAGAGTTTCAAAGGTTAGAATGAGATGGGAGGTGCAAATCGTGTAAAAGACAAAGTATAGAAGCCCAATAAAATATCTTGTCTTCAATATGATTGAAAATAAGATAGTGATTGGAAGTCTCTATGATCAAAAGTTGATCAAATGACATTATTTTTCATCCATTTCATATAGAGTTAAATAGTTTATTAAACTCAAATATATATAATGAATTAATAGACTTAGCAAAATCATGAAATGTGCTTAAAAGCAAAGCATCATTTTGAACCTAAGAGAAATGTTCTAAGTGGCTCAAATGGGAAAGGTTTAGGAATATATGACGATTGCATTAAGAAGTTATAGGCTAAGAAATGCAAACAAGTTGCTACTTCTCAAACCTAGAACTATTACATGCTAAAAGTTGTTATGAACAACAAATGTTTCCAATTAAATGGACCAATTCCAATTAATTAGAAGCAAACAGTTGGAAGGTAAAAGAATGGAAGTGTTCCAATTAAAGAAGTATATTATAGAAATTGATTTAGCATATCACTACTTCTTGGACATGTGGTGTCATTTTTAGTTCACTCTCATTGAGAATGTGGTTGAACTAAATGAAGAAGTTACGGCTAAGGGAGAAAATCTACAAGTTTAGCAGCAAATGTTGCTACTTCACAAATAGAATATACAGGTCTAGAAGCAAAAGTTGCAACTTTACAAGTAGAAACTTATTTTCACCTTACCTAGTTATTGGCTAGAATTAAATGAATGTTTGTTTATTCTTCCCATTTTCAAAATACCATTCAATGTTAGTAATGACTAAGCATTGAAGATTCAAAAACATGGATTAAACATTATTCTATGCTTTATTGAGTCACAATGTGTTTTGAAAAGCTAAATAGGTTTAAAGTTCTATATGATATAAATAATTAAACCATTTCTATATATATGAATTGTCTCTAAATTGTCAATTAATTCGAATGAAAAATGAGCATTGCATGCGGAAGATCCAAAGGGATGGACTTTCAATATCATTAGATTGTGAATCTATTGATATATGTGAACATCATTCTAATTTGAAATTTTTTACGAAGTCACCATTTAGAGAAATGATGACATGAACTCAAGGTCGAATACATATCGATGTAAGAAAATAAAAGGTTCAAAGGCTAGAGACGAAGAATGAAACTTCATTTGTGATATGATCACTTATTCTTAGTTGAAGCTAAAGTGTGAAAGTTTTAAAAGTTCAAAGTTCATTATTAACTTGACAAGATAATGATTACATTACATTGTGAAAGTTTGAGTTAAGATTTACTTGGAAATATATATTCAACTTATTGCGATATGATCGGGACAATGAAAAATTGAGCCGGTACCTTGATAAACATCCTAGAGTTGTGAAATTGTTTTATACCAAACTCCAAGAAAAACCTTATGAAGTGTTTATAAAGGAGCTATCAATCTATATAAGATATATTTTGATAATGGATGAAAATTATCGATCTTCCAACCATTATTCAAGGGATATACTTTTAAGATAAGCTACAAACCTAAACAAAACTACATACATCAAATCAAAATGTAGCAAAGGCTTCATATGTGATATGGATAAAAAAAGTTCTTATAAAGTCTTTCTACAAAACAAGGAATGAAAGAAGTATTAAATTGTTTAATGCACGCTCAAGTCCTATATAGAGCACGGGGTACTACTGCACAAGTCATACTTAGCACAAAATGTTTGTTGCTCAAATAGATGCCCTTATGGAAACATATCAAAAGGTCAAGTGGGAGTAGTATGAATCACGAAAGAGTTCGAGAAAAGCAACAAATAAACATGGTTCAAATCATGGTTGATTTACCCTATGCTAAATGTGCATGTTCAAAAAGGCAAGTGGGAGTATAAGAATTTCGAAAAGTTCGAGAGCCTTGAAAAGTTCAAGAAATGTGAATTCAAAAATCTTGAAGAATTTCAAGAAGTAATCGAGTAAAAGCAACAATATGAGCATGATTCACCTCATGTTACAAATGACAACGCGTGGTCTCATTAAGTGTAATGGGAATAATAACCATGTGCCGAAGGTAGTACATTCCAAGTGTACATCCTCTATTGCCGTTTCTCATTGAAAACTAAACAAAGTGGTTGTATAAATTTCAACTGTTGTATCGAAACCCACTATGATGACTAGCATACATCAAACTTAGCTAAAGAAATATGATTTCATATAGAATAAGAGTTCTAAAATATTGATTTTGAACATGATGATTATGCAAGTAATAAAGATGATTTGACAAGTTATAACTCCAAGTGGTTTAAAAACCATGGAAATCTTAAATAGATTCTAAGTCTGTAAGAAAGTGTATGACACTTGATTAATTTGCCTATTTGGGTAAGTCTCATATAAGCAAAACAGAGAAGAAAGAAAAATGTATTCTAATCAAAGCAAAGACTTGTTAAAGGATTAAACAAATTCATAGTATGACTATGATTAATTACGATGAAACCTTTACATTAGTCATATTGCCAAGATCTATTAAAGATATTTTAGTGATTTTTACCTTATGAGATTTGGTATATGGATTTCAATACACTTTCTTGAAATTGATCATGAAAGAAGATTTGTACATGATACAATCAGAATAGTTTTGAAAATCCAATAATCCTAAAGGATGTATAAGAGGTTCATTTATGGATCAAAGAAAACATCATGGAATTAGTATTCTTAATTTTGTGAGTTAATAAAAAAATTTTGATGTTCTCATAAAATGAAGATGTTTTGTATACAAGATGTTTAGTGGGAGCTATGAAGCCTTCTTGGTCTAGTACAAAGAGCAATTGTTCATTACTTGAAGAGTCAAGTAATGATTAATGCATTTTGTATGAAAAACCTTGAAGAAGAAGATGAGTACCGTCGGGATTCAAGATCTATTGAGATAGTTTTTGAAGGATGTTTGAGCTTAGTTAAGAAGATTATATTGATAAGATTCGTATGAGGTTCAACATTATATTGTAAGAGTTTCAATCCCATGTAACATGGCACATTGCTTGATAATTCAATGCTTTGAGAAAGGTTGATGAAATTAAGGTTTTGAGTGATGCTTCTTATGCAATTTGCAAAGGGTGCATCAAGAATTTCATGGCCTATACTCGTCTATTTGATTCACTTGTTTTGAGAACAAGTGATGATAGATTTCTATCGAAATCCAAATGTAACATTGAATACAATTAGAAATTTCTGATTCCTAGTAAAAGGATGAAGGAAGTTCTTAGTGTATGGAAATGAATATTATTATTAAAATTTAGAAGTTGCAAAATTCATATTTATGAGAATGTCGCATGAATTATACTTACTAACCCCATTCTATGACTAAGGTATGAGAGTCATACTAAGGTTCTTGGATTGAAGCAAGTTATGTAATTTAAATTATGTATGTTTTGAGAAAGCATATTACATAAGTAATACATTAACTTGCAGAATTATGTTTATCAATTGAAACAAAGTTTCAATCTTATTTAATTATGGTTTTTGAAATTAAATAAAATGTCCAAAATAATTATGAATTGATGGACTCATCAGGTTGATGACTTGGTGAATGAAATCCTACAGGTGAACTGAATTCATAAATTATTTAAGTTCCTAGTTTGAAATCATTTAATTGGGCATAAATGATTTCAACAAAAAAACTAGCATGTAAGATTGATTGGATAGCACAGTTTCATGGGCTATAGGGGCATAGTGATGCTCGGTCAATCACATGGATATGCATGAATGATGCATGATCGAACTATTGACCTACTTTGAAGTTCAAGTATAGAGCTTCCGAATATATTAGTGGATTCCTTTGACATGAGTAGAAAATTGATTTCATTCAATGATTTGTTTGACTAAGGTGCACTCAAACGTCTACCCGTAACTAGAGATTATAAAGGGTGTTTCCTGGTTATTTCAATAGTTGAGTGGGAGCTTTGGTTGCCACATGATTGGATTAAGTCTACCTACTTAATTAGGAATGTGTCATCGCGACTTGAAGAGGGAGAATTCAATAAATGTGTGGCCTCGCTCAAATGTATTACTCAGTAATCGTTTGTTTTGTAATTCTAACTCAGATTTTAAGAAAAGATTTGTAGATTAATATGATCTCGACATGTGATGCAATCATATTATCGAATCGACACATATTGACTTAAGGAATTTGAATGTTGCACACTTGCCTCAGACAAGTGGGAGGTTGAAGGATTTGTGTCTTCGTTAAGTGCAATTACTAGAACTAGGGCAGGGAATGACACATTTTGGGTTATTGTGGATTGATTGACTAAGGCCCCATTCTTTAGAGCTGCTCTGCTCTGCTTTAATTTGCTCAAATCAAATCTGCTCTTCTAAAAAGAAATCTGCTCTGCACTACTTTGCTCTATTTTTTTTAATAATTAATAATAACAACAATAATAATAAATATTCAATAATAATAATAATAATAATTAAAATTGTATTGATGATAATAATTTATTATTTTGAATAATTATAATAATTATTAATATTAATAATAATTAATATTTATTAATCATAATAATAATTAATAATAACAATTATCATTATTAATATTTAATAATTAAAACTATTAAGAATTAACATTTAATAATATTATTAATTAATAATATCTAATAATTATAACAATTCTTTCAAAAAAAATAATAATAACAATTAATAACAATTTCTTTTATAAACATCTGATATTAGAATCACAATGTGTAGAAACATTATATCTATGTGGGTATTGATTGTTAGTTCATTGAGTTGAATTATTTTTCAAATCTTTCCATACAATTTAAGAATTAAAAAAAGACATTGTTTTCAAATAGTACTTTGTATACCATTACTATTTTTAGGGTTAAAAATATATGATTAAGACAAATCATTATTACTTATTAAATCATTTTATTTTAAAAATTTTGTGAAATAAATATAAGTAAACCGTTGTCTTTTATCTTTCTACTATTAACACATGTTAAATATGGTATACATATATTTATGTTTTCACTCACCTAAATCAATGGTATATGCACTTAGTAATAGTAATAGTAATAGTAATAGTAATAGTAATAGTAATAACAACAACATTAATAATAATAACATTGATAATAGTATTAATAATAATAATAATAGTAATAATAATAATAATAATAATAGTAATAATAATAATAATAATAATAACAACAGCAACATTAATAATAATAATAATAATAATAATAATAATAATAAAAACAACAACAACATTATTAATAATAACATTAATAATAGTATTAATAATAATGTTGAAATCTGCTCTGCTCGGCTCGGCTCTGCTCGGCTCGGCTCTGCTCGGTTCGGCTCTACTATCCTGAAATCTGCTCTGCTCTGCTGACCCCTTCTCTGCTCTGCTTTGCTATGCTCAGCTCTGCCAAGAAGCTCAAAAGAACAGGGCCTAAGTCTGTAACTTTTATACCTATGAAAAACACTTGGTCTATGGATCAGTTGGGAAGGGCATATGTGACGTTTGTGGTGAAGTATGATGGAGTACCTACAGATATTATTTTAGATCGTGATTCGAGGTTCCTGTCTAAGTTCTGGAAAAGTTTACAAAAGGCCATGAGAACTAATTTATTGATGAGTACATCCTTTCACCCTATAACTGATGGTCAGACTGAAAGGACCATACAAACCTTGGAGGATATGTTGAGAGCATGTGGATTGGAGTATCAAGGTTCATGGGAAGATCACTTCACTAGGTGAAAAAACAAAATTGGCACCGGTTCAAAACCCCTCAATGTCACCGGTTTGAACCGGTGCCAATGTGGAGGGGTGCAAATTAGAGGATAAAAAAGCCACCGGTTTGAACCGGTGGCAAAAGTCGAAATTGCCAAAAAGCCCAAAATATCAATTTTTTTTTTTGTCTTTTTTCACTTAAAAATTAATTGACTTAAATAAATAAGAACAACAAAATATAAATCGAATATCATTGAATATAATTGAAAATTTACAGTATATAATAAAAAAAATTACAATATAGATCTATAAAATTAATCAATTACAACATATAAATAAAAAAAACTACAATATAAATTAAAAAAAAAAATTTCAACATCACAATCAAAAAACCCTAAAACAAAATCTAAATCAATATACTTGATCCTTCAATTATGTGCACTATTTTGGGTTTGCAAATCAATAGTATACTTGCGCCAATTAAAACATAAAAAAAATGATTAAAAATGAATTAGCTGCAAAAAAAACAAAAAAAAACTTACAAAATAAAAAATAAATCGAATTAAAATCGATTAAAAGAAAAAATTTTTGATTAAAATAAAAACAAAATCGAAAATCAGTTAAAACCCAGAATATTAAAGAAATCGAATTTAAGTCGATTAAAATAACAAAAAAATCAATGAAAATAAAAAAAAAAACGATAAAAATAAGTTAAAAATCCCAGAAAATAAGAAAATCGAATTTAAATAAGTTAAAACCTCTACTAAAACAAACCAGAAAATCAAAAATCAGTTAAAAACCCAGAAAATAAAAAAAACGAATTAAAATCGATTAAAATAAAAAAAAATTGCTTAAAAAAACGATTAAAATAAAAAAAAAATCGAATTAAAATTGATTAAAATAAAAAACAAATATCGATTAAACCCTATCTTTCTCATGCATGTGTTCTTGGTGGATTAAAACAAAATTCGAAGAAACCCAGAAAAATCAATTAACATAAAGTCTAGAAAAATCAATTAACTAGAAAATTCAATTAACATAAAGCCCAGAATACTCAAAATTGAAATTGAAAAAACAATACCCAGAAATCGAAGAAAAATAAATCAAAATAAAAAAAATCTATTAAAATCGAATAAAAAAAAAACCAGAAATCGCAAAAAAAAAAAAAAAAATGAAATCTGAAAAAAAAACCCAAAAATCGAATGAAAGGAGGACGATGTTGCATGTTGGTGATCTTTGAATGATAGAAGGGAGGAGGACACCAGGAAGAAGGAGATGAGGGAGAAGGAGATCGAGAAAGAGAAATAGAAGGAGGAGAAGGAGATCGAGAAAGAGGAGGAGAGGAGAAAGAAAGAGAAACGACTAAGATGTTAGAGCTGGGGGGGTTAAAAGGGCCGGTTTTTTAAGAAAATATTTAAGGGATTTGTTAAACATCGCCCACAAATTACTACATAAATCCCACAAAATTCACTTGGTTTGCCAAAATTGCCCTTGACCTTAAAAAAAAAACACTCACACTCTCATTGCTCATCTTCTTTCAACCTCTCTAAAAAAAAAAAAATTTCAAATAACGGCAATGTCGAGGCGGCAAGGCAAGGAAGTGGCGGCGGCGGCGGAGGGAAGGATGTCCCAAGGAGGAAAGGTACATTTTGTTTAAAAAAAAAAAGGGAAAAACCGCCGTGAACGCGGTGGGGCGCCCTGGCTGGACGCCCAGCCAGCGGTGGTGGCGCCATATGCAGACGCCGCCACCAGTTGGCTGGCGCCTGGGCTGGACGCCACAGCCACGGTTGTGGCGTTTATTCTAGGCGCCGCAGCCGTGGATGTGGCGTCCAGCCCAGGCGCCAGCCAACTGGTGGCGGCGTCTGCATCTGGCGCCACCACCGCTGGCTGGGCGTCCAGCCAGGGCGCCCCCCCCCCCCAATTTTTTTTTTTTTTATTTTATTTTTTATTTTTTTAAAAAATTGTTTTTAATTTATTTTGTTTTTTTTTTGTAATATAATTTTGAATTGTTTTTATATTTTGTTGTTTATTTTTATAAATTTTTTCAATTTCGTTGTATTTTTTCTACGTTTATATTTTGTTTACAATTATTTGTATGTTTTTAGTTTATTTGATTTGCGATGATGATTATTTATCGTATAAATTTTTGTATGTTTATATATTTTAAAATTTTGTGTAGGGTCGTCATGGTGCGGGGAAGAATATAGAGCTTCTTAGTATAAGTTATTCAATGGAGAGGTCGGGGCATAGACATGTCAGATCCCGTGGTATTTCGGCCTCAGTTCGTAGAGAACGGATCCACCGTCGGGATGAGGATGACGATGACGATGATGATGCTGAGGAGGGTGACCAGGAGGAGGAGCAGGAGGAGGGCGCAGATGAGGATGAGGATGTGGACGATGGCAGTGGACCGTATGATGATTACGGTCCATTCAGTCAGAGGGTTGATGACATGTACGAGACGCATATGGTGGAGGTGCGTAAGGGTAGGGGTGGTAGGTTTGTTAGTAGATCTGGCACATCATCTGCGTCCACTGTATCTGGGGAAGCAGGAAACGGTCGAGGGCCGGTAATGATTCTTGGGTTGTTAGGAGTGAGGTGCCCGGTGGGCCTGTTGACGGGAGTGTGATTCCTAGCTTTTTAGGACACATAGCTGCCCGTATTTGGGAGGACCAGGAGAGGCCTTCAGTTACGGGGTTGTTGAAATGTCATACCCGGGAAAAGACTTGTAGCTTTTTGCGTACATGGGCTGAGGCCTGGCTGGCGGAGAGCGAGATGTTCGAGCGACGTGAGGGCACTGGGGTGAAGCACGTTCCTGCCACCATGCACGATAAGATTGACAGTACGCTGATCACGGCTTTCATTGAGCGATGGCAGCCGGATACAAACTCTTTCCACCTTCCGTTCGGTGAGATGACGATCATGTTACATGACGTCGAGGCCATTCTGGGGATTCGTGTTGAGGGTAAACGACATTGTGCTGTGGCTGATGCGGATCAGGCAGATTCGCTGGCGGAGTTGTTGGCGGTGGACAGGGCTGCACTGTACACCGAGGCGCTAGGTGTTTGGGAACACGGAGGTGTGAAGATCGCATCCGTGTTGCAGCGGAGTGCTTATGTTTTTCTACTCCTGGGATGTACCTTGTTTCCGGATAAGAGCGGCGGAAACAAGCTCAGGCCACGCGACATCGTAGAGGCGTGTGACCCCGACAGTGTAGGCCAGTTTTCCTGGGGATCGGCTACGTTGGCGTATTTGTATCGCCAACTAGGATTTGCGAGTCGGGCTGACGCGACAGGTATCACTGGGTGTCTGACTCTATTGCAGACCTGGATATACGAGTACTTTCCTGCATTGCGACCACATCGTGACCCAGTTCCTATTGATGAGGGGATGCCGCGTGCTTGTGCGTGGAGTCCGCGCTCGGAGAAGAAGTCCGTTGACCGCCTCCGATCGATACGGTTATTGCTGGACAGGCTGTCCCCCTTAGAGGTAACGTTTATTTATAGAGTCTAAATTTTATTATTTACACATATTATATTCATGTTATTAAATTTTATATGTTGTAATTGTACAGGTGAACTGGATGCCTTTCGGCCCGAACCCTAGTGTTAGGGTACCCAGGACCCTGTACACGGGACTCATTCAGTATCTTGACATCGTCGAGGCGTACATGCCCCAGCGTTGTCTTCGCCAGCTTGGATTTGTCCAAGTTGTCCCTCCTCCCCCGGCGTGCCCGATGAAGGCGGTCCGACCTGCATCGTCGAGGGAGTACGTCGTGGAATGGCCGGATATCATGACCGGGACGTGGGACCAGTTTCCGGTGGTGGCCCGCTTATGGACTGCGGAGTTGCAGCGGCCGCCCTCTGGGGTTACTCCCATGTGTGACCATTACTATATGGAATGGTTCAACCGGTATTCGCACCCGAGGTTGATCGCTGATCTCGACCACATCGATGATGATTATGTGCCACCGCCTACTGCCACGGAAGCGGTATGTCTTTTATTATATTTATCGTTGTCTTTTAATTAAGTTTTATTTGTTGTTATTGTATTTCATCTTCTGTTTTTTGTTGTATGCAGTGGATGGGAAAGATAATGCAAGACGTACAGAAACTCTCTCTTGAGAAGGACAGCATGAGTGCAACAGGGAGAGCTGTTGTTGATAGTCTAGAACAGACCCTTGCGCAGTGGGAGTCGTCGTCGAGGAGGGATTACTGATGGTTACTGTATTTTATTTTTAGAGCATTATGTTGGACATTATGTTGTAAAATTGTAACATTTTAGATTGTTCTTTTAGCTTCCAACTTAAACATATTATCAGTGCTGTTTTTAAATTTTGATATAACCGTTCGTGGATCCGCGCAACTTACCCATGCAACATATAGAATGCAGTAAGCAATACAATATAAAATATTAATGTTCTCATTAAAAGAGCAACGTACAAATAAGATTACAAATAAAGAATGTAAACATGAAAAAATAAAATGTAGCTAGGGTGTTCCATTCGTGGATCCGGTCATTATATAGCGCATCCCAACCCTCTACGCTCGCTGTGCGAATGTTGTACCACCGAGGTATAATCGGTGGCACCAGAAAATCGGTTGACATGTCTAGTCGGATGAATCAATCCAGTCCTTGGTAGCTCTATGAGCGCTCTCAACTCTACATGTTGTAGTGTTCCCAAAATGAAGTACCTGGTTTGTCCAATATTTGACAAACTTTTCCCTGTGAGGGACCCATTGATGCATCACATAGTCCACCAGTGCCGGACACCACTGGTACGAATCCCTGAAGTTAGCCAATGCTCGCTCATACGCTTCCTCTGTGGTAGCCTGTAGGATCTTTCGCCACTTACCATTCACCAATCTCTCTGCCATTTCCAAATTCTTCTTGAAAAGGTTGTAGGCTTTCACTTTCACGCAGTTGTTGATGTGCCATGTGCACAATAAGTGGTTCGATTCGGGAAACAACTCTGCTATGGGGGCAAAGAGACCTCCCTCACAGTCGCTGACGATGGCTGCTGGATGAACATTAGGCCCGATGTAGTTTCTCAGCTTCTCCAACACCCAATAATAACTTGGAGCCGTCTCATCCCTGATGATTGCATGACCAATCAGAAAGTTCTGGTTCGTTGGAGCCATCCCAACCATCTCAACCAGAGGGAACTTGTACTTGTTTGTCTTGTACGTTGAGTCGATCAAAATCACAAATGGCCAAGACTTGATCATATCAGCAGAATCAGGATGCACAAGGAAAAGATGAGTCACCTCCGCTGTATCTTCATCAGAATCAAACCAGAACAGGTAACCACGTGATTGTGCCTGGTGTAGCAGCTGCTGTATAGGGTTCCTTCCCTCTGACCGTTCAAACCTGAGTTGCTGTCTGACGTTGTAGATGTGTCTTCGGTTTGGATGGTCTTCTAGAAATTTCTCTAACACAGATGCTAATATTTTAGCAGGCTTCACTTGAGCATCACTCATTTCTTTCACAACTAGTTTCGCAGCAGGACTTAAGCCGCTCAGTTGTCGATGACCCTCTTCATATACTATCATCTCATGGTTGTGATACCCCCATTTAGAGTAACCTATCACTTCCCAACCGTCACGACTCCGTAGTTGTCGAACCTTTACTCTGAACTCACACCCACAACCTTTCCGCTTTGTGTCAAACCGAGTGGCTGTACGAAAATCTCTTTCTTCTCTTTTGAGATAACGATCACATCTCAAAATGCGATCCATTCTACCATCCCGTTGAGATTTATGAGTTGCTACTACCAAGCAAAATCCAGCTGCAATTGCAACCTGTTTTGCCCAATCAATCGCCTGTTGAGCTTCTTCGAATGGACCATCATGTCCAAATATCCCACTGTAATCATTTCCGTCTCCACCATATTCCTGCATCAATTATATATTACAATAAATACATTTAACGGATAATACATTTAATTTCTATATTTCCACAGAATTAACACAAAAAAAACATAATTATATATAATCAAACTTAATTTTTATAAAAACCAATTCGAATTTTCAAACTAAATTTAAAAATACACCATTTCGAATTTTCAAATTTAATTTTAAAAAAACCTATTTCGAATTTTCAAATTTAATTTACAAAAAACCCATTTCGAATTTTTTAAAAAAATCATTTTTGATTTTTTTTTTTACAAAAAAGTTAAATAAAAAACAACAACAAAATCAAAAAAGAAAAAAAAAAATTAATTATTAAAGGTGGCGTCTGCCAGGGCTGCCACAACCACTGGACTGGCGCCTGGCAGGGCCGCCTCACCCAGTGGAGTGGCGTCTGCCCAGGACGCCAGTCTGGTGGTCTGGGCGTCTGGGCTGGACGCCACTCTGGTGGTTCTGGCGTCCGGCTTGGACGTCCAGGCTACGGTTTGGGCGTCCACCCTAGGCGCCGGAGCCACTCCGATGGTAAACCGTGAATTTTAACGGTGACTTACGTCGTTTTCCGTCGACGACGACGTACCTCCGGCGTCCCCCGCATCTCCGGCCTGCCATCCGGTCTCCCCCGGCGAGCCAGTACGGCTCCACATTTTTTACACCGAGATTATTTCAATTTTAGAACAAGGGCATAATGGTCAAATCATATCATATTTGTGGGCTTTATATGGTAAATTGCGGGCGATGTTTAGCGTTTCACATATTTAATGGCACCGGTTCACTTCAAATCGGTGGGCTTTATGCTTTTGCCACCGATTTGAAGTGAACCGGTGCCATATATCCTAGTTCAACTTCCCACCAATTCTTAAGGCCATTTTTGCCACCGGTTTGGACTGAACCAATGGCAATTAGGGGGTGCCTTTTTGATTTTTTCTACTAGTGCTTATACTTGATTGAGTTTTCATATAATAATAGTCATCATGCAAGCATTGGAATGGCCCCATTTGAGGCCTTGTATGGAAGGAAATGTAGGAGCCTAGTTTATTGGAGTGACATAAGTGAAACTATTATACTTGGGCCTGAAATGATTGAGGAAACTGTTAAATAAGTAAATTTAATCCAGGAGAAAATCAAAGTAGCCCAAGATAGACATAAAAGTTATGCTAATGAGAAGTTGTAGACATCTAAAAATGTCTCCCCAAAACCAAACCCGATGATGAAAAACCTTTCACCGCCACAATTGGTCGGGTTCAGTATTTAATCCCGAGAGTTCTTAAAAACTCGTATTTAATTAAATTCAATTTTTGAATAGCCCATGGATCAGTCTTGATGTTTAGTTGAAGCATAGTTTTTTTTTTTTTTTTTTTTTTTTTTTTTTTAATTTAATTTCAGCCCAAATCTTTTTATTTTATTATTTTATTATTTATTTTGGCCCAAACCTTTTATTTATTTTATTTATTTATTTATGTTAGCCCAATTAATAATAATAAATCAGAAATGGCCCGAAATTATCAATTGGCACTTAAAAATGCTGAACGAAATTAGGGTTAAAAATGAATTTAGACGGAAAAATAGAATGCAGGCTCCCGCGTCACGGTAAAGACCATCGTGTCACGGGAATGTTCCCCGTTTGACGGTGGGATTCCCCGTGACACGGTGCACCTGCTGTGACACGGGGCAGTTCCGTGTCCTTTCCGCGTAAACCCTTCACGCGTTTTATTCCCCGTACCCTAAATATTTCCCGTGTCACACAGCTGTCCACCGTGTCACGGGAATGTTCCCCGTCTGACGGTGGGTTTCCCCGTGTCACGGTGCCCTCTGCTGTGTCGCGGTGCATTTTTTTTAGGTTTTTTTTTTATCTTTTTAGGGTTGCTTGTGTTCCCTCAGCACATTTTTTCTATAAATACCCCCTCATTTCTAATGTACGGGGCATTAATTAATTCTCTATTTTTCTCTCCTCTATGCTCTAGCCTAAACACTAGCCTTACCCTTCTTCTTTCAAAATTTCCTCTTCAAGCACTCGTGGTTCTGTCCTTAATCTAAGGCGTGAAAGGTAGAACTGTTTGAGGGTTTGGCCCCAAATCAACTCTATTTAATTTAATTTACTTTAATTATCGTTTTATTATTATTTCCTTGAAGTTACTAACTCGTTTATTATTTTATAGATGCAAGCAAACAAATTCAAAGTAAGAATTATGTTCCTTTTATTTCTATTATTTTTCTAACGATTTTAAATTGTTGGATTTAGTGTTAAATTGCTTCCAATATTAATGTTTATTCTATTGTTATTATGATCACCATATTGCATGTTAAAGGGAATATGTAATTGAAAATCACGCCTAATAAGATAATTTGGACAACCGGTTTAGGTTCCTTTTTAATCTTGTTATTAATTCAAGTGTTCACTAATATTTTAGAATTATATGTTGCATTAATATTCAACCAATTTAGCTAAATAATAGTTTGGAGCAAATTGAGTTTCTGTTTGTATGCCTTTGAGATCGCAGGAATCACTTTTCACTATAAGAATCGAGTAGAGGCCAATATGGGCGAATGTGACTCCATGACTCACTTCGTACCATCATCCCCGATCCTCCTTTCGTGGTTCCGAACCATATGGAGTTAGTAATCTCATGGATTATGAATGGGGTGTAACCTTCACGGGTCAATCGCTGTTGCCTATCGTTGTCCCTTAATCGTGGTTGCCTTTTATGATCCGTGAACGGTTTACAAGTTCCTTAAAAACTTGTTGGCGGCTCCCTACTTTCCTTGTCCCTAATTGTATACGTCAATTCTCACTTCCTAAGAGTGCCAAGCATATTCACACATGCTTTTAACGTAGGTGCACTTCGAGCGACGCCTACAATTTGGCGACTCCACTAGGGAGGATTCTTGGTTATTTATCGATTTGAGTGATCAGTATTTAGTTAAGATGAGTGGATGAGACTTGAAAGATTCTTGAAAAATATTCATGTGATTAATTTGGCATTTTTGCAAAAGTTTAGACGTTTTAACTCGCATTTAGGTCTTTCCCGTAGGAAAAATTGAATAACTTGATTGCGTACGAAGGAAAACGGGGCACTAGTCAGATTTTTTGACTACCGTGCCACGGTAGAATCTGCCGTGTCACGGTGTAGTACACCGTTTGACGGTGAGCATCACCGTGGCACGGTGATCTCTGTCGTGTCATGGTAGTCTTAAAATCAGTCCGGTGGCTTGTTTTTTCTTCTCACAATCAACTTCCTTCGATTTCTTGAAAAACGTATGTGTTCTACATGCGTCTTAGCCCCGGGGGATTTAAGCTCTATCAACCTAAAAACGCTCATGGCAATAAGGGTTCATCTGAGTTATTAAATCCACCCAAATCATGGAGTCAAGTTCGATTTCATCACGAACTCGCGGAGCCGCCCATTGGCATACACCCTCAAGGGAGGCTGCCTTGCTAACGCGTCCAAACTCTTAACCATGGTACCCTTTTGACCCCCAAAGCTTGACCAATAGTTGAACATAGATCTTGACCTTAGGTTGCGAACTCTTTTTTACATCATCGTGACTAAATGCTACATGGTTTGTTTGGTGCTAACCCTCATGTGTTTGCTCTTTTTGCTTAACCCATGACCGAGGTTTCTTATTTTCACATAGTAATTAGTATGGACTAAAATTGATTAAAATCTGGAAATTACACAAATTTAGGCCTGGAATTGCGCACCATGTCACGGTGTGCAATGCCGTGGCACGGTGCATTGCCCCGTCTGACGGTGCTCTGTATCGTGTCACGACAGTCAGCACCATGACACGGTGCCCAAGAGGTTTGTCCAGTCAGCTTTTTTTTGGTCTTCGTGCATGCTTATGTGGTTCGTATGTCTGGTGGTGTACTGTCTAGCTGTACGATCATAACACGTGTCCATAACCTTCACTTAATCACTCACATGTCGAGTTCACACACTTTTTACGTTGGTCGTGCACCATTTCATGACCGTATTTTAGGGTAGTCTTGTGTCGTTTTTTTTTTGGAGTAAGTCGGATGGTATCCTCCCATATATATTTTTTTAAAAATAATAAATAAAGTGAATTTCAAAATTCAAAATAAGTTTTTTTTAATTATTTCCGGATGGGTTAAGGTTAAGTTTGGTCATTAAAGGTGTGTTTGTTTCGGTGTCACAGCACTTAGTCAAGAAGCAGGGGTAGATTGTTACGGTTTGAGTCAATACCTCAACAACCTCTTATACCAAAGAGGCGTACAAGGAAACCACCACAATCATCTCCACAAGATCCATCTCCAGTCTACTTTCAAACAATGGCTACTAAGGAAGATATCGAGAACATCAACAAGACAATTGAGATGTTGTCTAACATGATGCAAAACACTCACCACTAGAGTCAATACGGCAGAGCAAGACAATCAAAACAATGTCACTGCCGCTGCAATGGACAAGATCAAGGAACACATGAGTAAGATCTCTGAAGAGTTCACTTATATGGAACAACCTGCACTAGTAGAAAATATCAAAAAGGCACCCCCTAATTGGCACCGGTTCAGTCCAAACCGGTGCCAAAAATAGGCTACATAATTGGTGGGAAGGTAAAAGGCACCGGTTCACTTCAAACCGGTGCCTAAAACATAAAGGCCACTGGTTTGAACCGGTGCCTTTGTTAACCGAACCTTTTAATTATTTAAAAAAAAAACGGCCTTATCTCTCCTTAAAACCCTAAAGCGCACCTTGCTCCTCTCTCTCCTCTCAATCCGCCTCTTTCACTCTCTCCTCTCCATTCTCTCTCCTCTCCTCTCCTCTCCCTTCTCTCTCCTCGATCTCTCCGTCCCATTCACTTCTCTTTCTCTACAACAACAACAACACCACTGCAACAAGAACAACACCACCACCGCAACAAGAACAACACCACCACCGCAACAACACCACCGCAACAAGAACAACACCACCACCGCAACAACAACAACAACACCACCGCAACAACAAGGGTTTCACCACCATAACAACAACAACAACAACAACAACATTAAGGGTTTTTGTATCAATTTTTTTGCGTTTATGGGTTTCAACGGGTTTTTTGTTTCAATTTTTTTGCGTTTCTGGGTTTTTGTTTCACTTCTCTTTCAATATTTTTTTTGTTTTCTGGGTTTTGTTCGATTAAAATCAGATTGGGTTTCTGGGTTTTTGTTTTTGCGTTTCTGGGTTTTTGCGTTTGTGGGTTTTTGTTTTTGCGTTTTGGTTTTTCAAATTGGGTTTCTGGGTTTCTGGGTTTTGGTTTTTCAAATTGGGTTTGAATTTTTTTTTCAATTTTTGGGATTAAATTCTGGGTTTTTTTTTTCGAAGCTTAATTTTATTAATGTTTTTTTTTTAATAATTGGCGCAGATTCATATATGAAATCGAAGAAGCAAGATACTGGTGTTTTTGTTTTTTTTTATTAACAATATTGTAATTTTTTTTTTAAATTTATATCATAATTTTTTTTTTGTATTTATATGTTTTATTTTTTTTTTGTATTTATATGTTGTAATTTTTTTTTATTATGTATTGAAAATTTGCAAATTTTCGATGATATTGATGTTGCAATTTTCGAAGATATTGATGATGTTTTAATCGGTTTGTATTACGTTTTGATGTTGTTATGTATTTTAGACTAATTAATTTTTAAGTGGAAAAAAAAATTTATATTTTTTGGCACTTTTGGCACCGGTTAACCTGTGCCAAAAACAACAAAATTATTTTTTTTGGCCATTTTTGGCACCAGTTAACCGGTGCCAATTACGACTTTTGGCACCGGTTCGAACCGGTGCCTTTTAATAACCCTTTTTGGCACCCCCCACATAGGCACCGGTTCAAACCGGTGCCTTAGGCCGGGTTTGAACCGGTGCCAAATTCCTTTTTTCACGTAGTGCTGTCACCTCTTCGTCCATAAAGGAAAAACTTCCCGAGAATTTTTTCACCGCTGACATTCCCAAGTTCAAGCCTACTGATAATCCGCTTTTCCACTTGAAGGCCTTTTCTGCGACCATGTCTCTTAAGGGAGTAGATGTAACAATCTTTCCTAATGTGTTCCCTCTTTCCTTGGAGCATGCCTGTCAACAGTGGTTCCACTCTCTGGAATCCAAACATGTTGCGACATGGGAGGACGTTACTGAAAGCATTATGAATCGTTACAAGTGTAACATCCAAGCCAAGACTTCTGAACGTGAACTCTCCATTCTCAAACAGAAGGAGAATGAAGTCTTCACTACTTACCTAAGTAGGTGGAGAGGAACAGTTGCGCTCTTGGTGGATCCTCCCAAGGAGAAAGAGATGGTTCGCCTGTTTATTGCCAATTTGACTCATAAGTACAAACAACATTGGAAGTTTCTGCCTTTGAGTACCTTCAAAGCTGTGTACGATATTGGAATCAATATCGAAGATGAACTGATGGAGACTGCTGGTAGCAACAATAATAACAACAACACTTGGAAAAAAAAGAAGAACGACACTCCTTCTTCTTTTTCTTCCAAGCCCAATAATGCTACCAACAATATCAATATCAATGATGTGCTGGCTCTTAATGCTCCCCCTCAAAGATTCCAAAGGCAAAGGAGGGTTTTCACGCCTTTGAGAATGACTTATGATGCTGCTTTTGATCGCTTGCATAGTCAAGGATTGATTATGGAAATTGGACCTTTTCTAGAACCTCGACCAGAGAACAGAATTGCTAGCTATGACCCCAATGCTCATTTAAAGTTTCATCAAGGCAAGGGTCATACTACTGAGAAGTGTTGGAGGTTGAAGGATGCGATCCAAGACCTGATTGATGCTAATCAACTTCTTGTCCCTCCAGGGGGCAAGAAGCCTAACATTCAAACAAGTCCTCTTTTTGATGCTTTGGCTATCATGGGAGATGAAGTCCCTTTGATCCGTCAATACTCATTCAACCTGTGAATGAACCTCTTCCGGAGGTTGTATTCATCTCGAACTATGAAAAAGTAAATGGAATTTGGGATAGTGACGATGAAGATGTCTATCTCAAAGATATAGCCTGTTCATCTCTTGGCACAAGTGAAGATGTTTAGGGAGACCTTGAGGTCAAGGTTCTCACCAGAAGTGGACGGTTGCAACAGCCTAGTCCACCTCCACATCCACCGCAATCACAACCAATAGTCGATCCCATCGACCCTCTGAACAACGATGTGGTCAAACAATTACAAAAGACCAAGTTGGAAATGAGTGTATGGAAGCTTTTGGCCACTTTTCACGAGCATCGAAAGGCTGTGATGAATGATCTGGTGAAAATAAGAGGTGATGATGATATGACTCCTCATTCACTGGTCAACTTTCTCACTACTAAATTGCCAAGTACTAGCAATCTGATTTCCTTCTTTGACAAGGATCAGCCCCCGGAAGGGGACCAACATAACAAGGCCTTACACCTCACTATGGTGTGTAGGTAGATGAATGTTCCTACGAGCCTAGTTAATGGCTCTGCATTCAATGTATGCCCACTCCGCACTGCAAAGAAATTGGGTATAAAAAATGAAGAATTGACTCCCTCTACTCAAGGGATTCGTGCTTACGATAATACTCGCCGTCAAGCCGTGGGTACTATCATGCTAAACATAACTACTGGAGCCATTGAACATCGCACCAAGTTTCAAGTGGTGGACATTAAGGCTTCTTTCAATCTACTGTTAGGTCGTCCTTGGCTTCATGAGCTAAAGGCGATCCCATCGTCGTTTCACCAAAAAGTGAAAGCCATAGTTGGAGGGGTTCCGATCACCATTGATGCCTCCTCTATGCGCATTCAAGTTATCGATACTCCCATCGTCCATGTCGAACATGATGAAGAAGATGAAGATTTCTAGGGGTTTTCCCTGGATGATGTTCTCATGAACGAAGAAGAGGAAAAGTGTCACCTCGACTTTGATCCTTATTCAAATACCAATGTTAATGCTTTTATGAAGAATCAAGGGCATTTCCCTGGAATGACCCTCAGACTCAAAAAGAAAATGGCTGAACTTTGGGGCCATCCTAGTGCACTTAAGAAAGATACCTTTGGCTTGGGATTCAATCCAACAAAGGAAGATATAAAACAAGCTCTCCTGAAAATGAAGGCTCGTAATAATGCTCGAATCAGGAAGACAGAAATGGCCATGGACTCATATCCATTCACTCTCAATAGCCAGTATATCAAAGAAGGGGAAGACTTCCTATGCTAAGAATTCCCTGAGCCTTTCGTCCACGACGGGAAGCGTGATCCAGGGTTAGAGATGTTCCTTGATTGTGACTTCGTTGATGAAGGCGATGAACTCTTCACAACTGAGAAACAAGCTAGTCCAAGCTCTGATGATTTGAACATTAATCTTCTTTTTGGACTAGAAAAGAATGAATCCAAGCCTGTCTACAATGATGATTCCGAGATCATTCAAGCTGTCATATAGAGCAAGGATTTCTTCCCCTCTGAGTTAATCATCCAGGCTGATAATGTTTCAAAGGGATGGCGCAAGACGGTGAAGATCACTACTCCAAGTGGAGAGAAGTTGGAAGTAACCGCTGGCGAAGGTCCTATGTTTGACGAATCCGAGTCGTCTAGGTCCGAGTCCGAGTCTAAGTCTATAGACAAGTCTTTAGGATATGAGGCCAACCCTCTTTCTATTATAGAGTCCAATCCCAAGTCTCTTGTTAAGTCTCCTCTTTCTATCCCAAATAATTCCGGCGAGGTCGCAGCTGACCTTGCCCTCCTTGATGTAATGACCAATGAATTCAATGAAATGAGTACCTTTACTTACAATGCGTGTCATTCCCCTAACCCTGATCAATATTGATTTTCTAATGATAAAAATGACAAAGAAATAATAAAAGCAATGGAAGAACATGTAAATAAAACAGCAATTATTGAAGATACAGAAAGGTTAATATTTCCAATGATACGACTATCAAAGAAGTAAAAATTGGATTAACACTAAGTCAAGACGAACGCTAAGAGCTAATTAACTTGCTTAGTGAATTTTTTGATGTATTTTCTTGGTCATACCAAGATATGTCAGGAATTGACAGGGATATAGCTCAGCATACGATACCACTCATTCTAGGTATGAAGCCTGTGAAACAAAAGCTGCACCGTATGAAACCGGATGAGGCTCTCAAAATCAAAGAAGAAATCAGAAAGCAATTGGCTGTAGGTTTATCAAAGTATCTAAGTATCTAGAGTGGATAGCAAATGTGGTTCCAGTTCCGAAGAAGGATGAAAGGGTCAGAATGTGTGTTGATTACAGGGACCTCAATAAGGCAAGCCCGAAAGATGGGTTCCCTCTACCTTACATTAACATTCTGGTCGATAACACAGCAAACCATGCAATCCTATCGTTCATGGACGTATACGTCAGATATAATCAAGTATTAATGGTTGAGGAAGACATGGAGAAAATCACATTTATCACACAATGGGGTACATATTGCTATACGATAATGCCATTCGGGTTGAAAAACGCGGGTGCCACCTACCAAAGAGCAGCCACAGCATTGTTACATGATATGATGCACAAAGAGGTGGAGGTCTATGTTGATTATACGATCGTCAAGTCAAAAGATCACCCAGGTCACATCATTGCACTTCGCAAGTTCTTTGAAAGACTCCGCAAGTACAACATGAGATTAAATCCAGCAAAGTGTGCATTTGGGGTCACGTCAGGCAAACTACTTGGATATGTGATCAGTTCTCGAGGGATTGAAATAGATCCCACAAAATTCAAAGCGATCATGGCCATGCCACCACCCAAGAATGGGAAAGAAATTCGAGGCTTCATTGGAAGGCTGCAATATATAAGTAGGTTCATATCAAAACTCACGGCGATATGTGAACCTATATTCAAGAAGCTTAAGAAAAATGTCCTAGTCACATGGGATGATGATTGCCAAAAAGCTTTTGACAAAATCAAAGAGTACCTGGCAAACCCACCCGTGCTAGTGCCAGCAATGCCTGACTTTCCTCTTTGACTCTACCTTACGGTCACAAGAGAAGTGATGGGGGCAATGCTAGCACAAGAGATCGAAAGCAAGGAGAATGCAATTTACTATTTGAGCAAGAAGCTTCAAGGATATGAGACACGATACACACCGCTTGAAAAGTTGTGCCTTGCACTTGTGTGGGCCGCATAGAAATTAAGACATTACATGTTCACTCATACAGTACATGTCGTGTCTAAGATGGATCCTCTCAAGTACTTGTTCGAAAAAGCAACACTCAGTGGCAGATTATCAAGGTGGATAGTCAACCTTGCTCAGTTTGACTTGAAATTTGTACCACAAAAAGCCATCAAAGGTTTTGCGGTTTCTGACTTCCTAGTAGATTTTCCACTAGAAGAAGTTGAAGAGGAAGAACATGAGTATGATTTCTCTGACGAAGATCTACTCATGACCGAAGATGATAGCTGGACGCTCTACTTTGACGGAGCTTCAAACCAAAAAGGTTGTGGTGTAGGGGTCTTGCTCGTATCACCCAATGAAGAGCATATCCCAATTTCCATGAAGCTCGACTTTGATGTCACCAACAATGCCGCAGAGTACGAGACATGCATTTTGGGATTAGAAACAGCTGTGGCCTTGGGAATTAAGAAGCTCAGAATCTACGGTGATTCATCACTAATCATTAACCAGATCTCCAAGAGTTGGAAGGTGAGAAGTGAAAGTCTCGCTACGTATCAAGCTCATCTGGAAACTCTCACGGACCAACTAGATGAAGTGGAATATACGTACTTTCCTAGAGAAGAAAACCAGTTTGCCGACGCACTAGCTAAATTAGCATTAATGGTGCAAATTCCAACAGACACAATCAGAATGCCATTGACTATAGAAAGAAGATATGAGTCGGCTTATGTTCACGCACTTGATGATGAACAAGAAGCACAAGAAGAAGATGAATTACCATGGTATACAGATATCTTTAATTATGTGACAAAGGGAGAATACCATCCTAATACTGATAAAAGGGCACGCCTTGCTTTGAGGCTCCTGGCCTCACATTATGTGCTCATCAGGGGAGAACTCCACAAGAGGACTACACTAGGGAGAAATCTCTTATGCATAGCCAAGAAAAAAGCACACAAAACCATGGAAAACCTTCATGCCGACATATGTGGAACGCATATGAATGCCAAGATGTTAGTCTAGAAAATTTAATGACAAGGTTATTATTGGACTACCATGGAGAGAGATTGTCACAAATACGTTAAGAAATGTATGAAATGTCAAGTCTATGTAAATTTACAGCACGTTCCACCTCCTCTTCTCTACACATATACTTCTCCATGGCCTTTTTCTACTTGGGGTATCTACATAATTGGAAAGATTACACAACCATGACAAGGGGGGCATGAATTCATCCTCGTAGCAATCGACTATTTCACCAAATGGGTCGAAGCTGTCTCATATGCTAAGTTAACAGCAAAACATGTAGCTCAATTCATTGAGAAAAATATCATATGCCGGTATGGGGTACCTCATGATATGATCAGTGATAATGGAACGCATTTCCAAGCCAAGTGCGCGGAACTATTACAAAAATATCATATCAAGCATCACAGATCATCACCCTACATGCCACAAACAAATAGTGCGGTCGAATCGGCCAACAAAAATGTGAAAACTATCATTGAAAAGATGATGGAAAATTACAAAGATTGGCCAAGTAAGCTACATTTCGCCCTTTGGGGTTATCGAACCTCTGTTCGTACATCAACGGGGGCTACCAGTAACACCCTAGAAATTCCTTTCCTTTAAATACCCATTCTACTCTTTAAAATACGATTTAGGAATAACTAAGACATTACCGCCACCGTGAAAACGGCTAAGGCAATTATCAAAGATACACAGCGGAAGACTCAAAATTAAAAACCGTTTAAACAAGTCAACTCAAAAGTCAACCAAACAAAAATAAAGTTTAAAACCAAACAAACAAAGTCAAATAAAATCAAACTACAACTTGGAACCATTAAAGGCCCTTATTCAAAATCGTTCCAAAACCAAACCTTTGTGTTAGTCCACATAAAATATATCATAAATAAATAAAGCATGAAACACCTCTTAACCTAATGAAAACTAGTAAGATTCACTCTTCTCTCATGCCCTATCATGATTATGCTTCAATACCTGAAAAGTTTATCTCTACTTGTTTCCACTACTCTCCATTAAAAATGGGTCATCATAGGGCCAAGGTAAAGACATGGCCAAACACACAAACACACACAAACACACACAATCAGCAAAGCTGAGTACATAAGCGTAAATTAACCACACTAACATGCTTTCACCTATCAACAAACTTACCTCATTGCTCCTGTTTACAAGCACACACATCAATCAACAAAACACAATGACTAGACACTAAATAATTCATTTAGCGTTGATTACGCATCGAACGGGTTTCCTCCTACTAACCTTCCCCAAATAAATTGAGGTTAACTGACACGGGAGCTAACCGTGCCAGTGACAAAACCACTCAAAGGTGGCGGAATTCCTGTGCATAATAATAAATAAAAAGGAATATACAACGTCCTGTACTCCATTAGAAGTTATGGTTAAATATAAAACCCCATAACTCCCCCCATTGTTCATACTCAAGGTATTTACGTTCCAAGAGTTTTGGTGCGTAATCTCTTTCACTTTACGTTATTTACCTTTTATTGGACTTGGTGATGACTCTCAAAGCATCATAAAACAATCACAATAATTATTCAATCAACCAAATTAATTCTTGAACACTTAATGACCACATATTATTTAATGTTGAACCCTTTTTAATTTTACCTCAGTGTCAAAGACACCTTAAATGCATTAAGTGCCAAAAATCCTATCCCTCGGTGTTAAAAACACCTTAAGTGCACGAAGGCACCAACATACAATTTATTCCTTGTGTACATAGACACTTATATAGCTCCTTCCTCATGCTTAAAGCATTAATAAAAATTATTTGAACCGTAATAAAATTCCTTTTCAATATTCCAAACATAATTAAACATGTAGTTTAATTAATCATGCCTTCTAACATGCCATAAATAAAAATGTGGTTCAAACACAACATGCCCAAAATATAATCTTCCAATCCATAACCATCACAAATAATTCATGCTTCCCAATTCAATCACAAACACCATAAATTCACAATTCCATACATAAACCTTAGCATGATACTACTTGTAATTGATTGAAATCAAACCTAGCATGATTCTACATCATCAAAATATGCTAAGTACGCTCACGTACCTTGAGTACGTTTTTAAATTTGCCACGACTAGTAGAAATTGCTTACTTCAAAGTCTCCTACACATTAAATTCATAATAGAGTATTAATATCCACTCTAAACAAATTTCCAGAAATATATACTATTTTAAAACCCCTCATAATTTAATTAAAGTAAGCTGAAATTATATTTAAAACACCATAATTAAGTCCCAATTAATGGGTAATTAAAATTTCTTCAAGAAACATAATATTAAGTGTTCTACATAAAATTCCAGCACTTTATTATAATTAAAACTTTCTGTAATTAAGCTTTAAAACACTTAAAACTAAGGCCTACCCTATTATACCTCATAATCCTTCAATAACTCTTAAATCAAGAACCTAGGGTTTCAAAAATTGGGGCTTTTTAATTAAAAACCAAATCTGAAAATTAATTATTATAATTACAATAACCAAACATCAAAATTTAATCTTCATACTCATAATTTACAATTAGATTAAAGCCTAGATTAGATTTGGGTAATAAATATTTGATTTTTTTTTTAAAAACTTTTTTTTTTCGAAATACACGCTGCCGACAGCAGGCCGGCACCATTGCTAGTGGTCGCCGCTGCTGCCGGCTGGTGCTGGTGGTCGGCGGCCCACCGGTGGTGGTGGTGGCTACCGGTGGTGGTGGTGCGAACAAGAAGGGGAAGGGAAGGAGAGAGAAAAAAGAAAAAGAAAGAAGAAAATAAAGAGAAAAGGGAGAGAAGTTTACCTTGGGTTTTTTCCACTCTGGGCAAAGTTGAATTACCTCATAAGAGGGATATTTATACCCCTTCTCTATCACCCCCTTTTACCCTAAACTTTCCTCCTTTAGTTTTTCCTAATCCCTTCCCTACTAAAACTTATTAAAAATCATAATTTATTAAAATAAAACCCCAACTTCTATTAAATAATTAATTAAACAAACTTTCTTTTAGTAAAATATTCCCAACTTACATGGGATAAATAATTAAAACATCATAATTAAAATGCTAAAATTATTTAACCCTTATAAAATATATATTTTAAATAACGTATAAAAATACGGGGTATTACAATCTACCCCCCTTAAAACAAGTTTCGTCCCGAAACTTGGGAAACGAATTTCAAAACTTTTCCTCTTTATGTATAGTATTGTTGTACTTTTTGTCATAATTTTACTCCTTTGTGTCTCTTTGAGAGCACTAATACTTAAAACACTTAATAGAATTTGTGCAAAAAGCACCAAAAATATGTAAAACATAGTGAAAAAGCGCGAAATTCTATCGCATTCTACCCCCCTTAAAGAAAACGAGTTACGCCCCCGTAACTCAACATACCTGAAACAGCTCTGGGTATTTCCTTTTCATTTCATCTTCTGCCTCCCAAGTGGCTTCCTCATATTCTTGGTTAGACCAAAGTACTTTCACAATGTTAATGTTCTTATTGCGTGTACTACGCACTTTACTGTCAAGAATCTTGACAGGTCTCTCTTCATAAGTCAAGCTTTGATCTAACTCAATGGTTTCGGGTTGTAGCACATGGGATTTATCAGGGATGTACCTTCGCAGTTGGGACACATGAAATACATCATGTACTTTACTAAGCTCCATAGGTAAGGCTAACCTATAAGCTACTTTGCCTATTCTTTGCAGTATTTCATATGGACCAATGTATTTTGGACTGAGGTTTCCTTTCTTTCCAAATCTCATCACTCCCTTCATTGGTGACACCTTTAACAACACTTTATCACCAATTTCGAACTCTTCTTCCCTTCGCTTCGAGTCTGCATAGCTCTTTTGGCGATCTTGAGCTGCTTGAATTTTAGCTTGAATTTCCCTTACTTTTTTAACTGTGTCTTCAATCATTTGAGGCCCTAGGATCATAGTTTCACTAATGTCATTCCAACAAATTGGACTACGACATTTCCTCTCATACAAAGCCTCAAATGGTGCCATTCCTATGCTTGCGTGGTAACTATTATTGTAGGAAAATTTAATTAAATCCAAACTATCTTCCCAACCTCCCTGGAAGTCTATTACACAAGCTCTCAACATGTCCTCCAAGGTTTGAATGATTCTCTCAGTTTGTCCATCTGTGGCAGGGTGAAATGTCGTACTCATCTTAAGTAATGTACCAAAATTTTCTTGTACACTTTTCCAGAATTTTGAGAGAAACCTGGAATCTCTATCAGATACAATATCTTTTGGAACCCCATGTAACCTCACAACATGTTTGATGTAAGCTTTCGCGATTTGCTCCATCTTCCAAGTTTCTTTCATTGGTATAAACACTGCTGATTTCGTAAGTCTATCCACCACTACCCAAACGGTATCATTTCCACTCTTTGACTTAGGTAGGCAAGTCACGAAATCCATTGAAATGCAATCCCACTTCCATCCTGGAATTTCTAGTGACTGCACCGTCCCTTGAGGCCTCCTGTGCTCTATCTTAAACTTTTGACATGTTAAACACTTTGCCACAAACTCAGCAACCTCATTTTTCATTCTAGGCCATCAAAACATCTTCTTAAAATCCTTATATAGCTTGTCTCCTCTCGGGTGTACAGAGTAAGGTGTGTTATGGCCTTCTTCCATCAACTTTCTCTTCACCTCCTCACATTTCTGTGGTACGCACCATCGATCTTTGTACCTCAAACTCCCATCTTCGTGAATCTTGAAATCTGTAGCCCTTCCCTGCTTAAGTTTCTCGCGAATCCTATCCAACTTTACATCTCCCTCTTGGTTGGCTCGAATCTCGTCAAATATTGTTGGTTGGATGCTTAGATTCGCAAGAATACCCGCTGGTACTCCCCATTCTACAAACGAGTTGATTCCATGACTAGTTTTACGACTTAGAGCGTCCGCAACCACATTCGCTTTCCCTTCGTGGTATTGTATGTCTAAATCATAATCTGTCGTATACTCTAACCATCTTCGCTGACGAGAGTTCAAGTCCTTTTGGGTGAAAATGTACTTTAAGCTTTTATGATCTGTGTAAATTCTACATTTCACTCCATACAAATAATGGCGCCAAATTTTTAGTGCAAAAATGATTGCAGCCAATTCCAAATCATGGGTGGGATAGTTTACTTCATGGGTCTTTAACTGCCTTGATGCATATGCAATCACCTTCCCATTTTGCATAAGCACGCACCCTAAACCATTCTTTGATGTGTCGCTGTACACATCATACAGTCCACTATCATCCGAGAGTGTAAGTACTGGTGCTGTAATTAGTTTTTGTTTCAAGAGTTGGAATGCTTCTTCACATTTATCGTCCCACTCAATCTTCTTATCCTTCTTCATCAAGGTGGTCATAGGTTTAGAAATCTTGGAAAAATCCTTGACAAAACGCCTATAATACCCTGCTAAACCTAAGAAACTTCGCACGTCAGATACTGTCTTGGGTGTAGGCCAACTCTTAACAGCTTCTATTTTGGTTGGATCTACCTCTACTCCGTCTTTGGACACGTAATGTCCCAAGAAGGCTACCTTTTCCAACCAAAACTCACACTTAGAGAATTTTGCGTAGAGGTGGTTTTCTCTTAGTGTTTGCAGAATTGCCCTTAGGTGTTCAGCGTGCTCTTCCTTACTCTTTGAGTACACTAGTATGTCATCTATGAACACAACTACAAACTTATCCATAAATTGATGAAATACCCTATTCATCAAATCCATAAAGATTGCTGGAGCATTAGTCAATCCAAAAGGTATAACTGTAAACTCGTAGTGTCCATATCTTGTCCTAAATGCGGTTTTTGGAATGTCTTCGTCGGTAATCCTCAATTCGTGATACCCAGATCTCAAGTCGATCTTTGAAAACACTGTGGCACTCTTGAGTTGGTCAAACAAATCATCGATTCTTGGTAAGGGATACTTATTCTTTATGGTTACTTTATTTAGTTCCCTGTAGTTAATGCACAACCTCATACTTCCATCCTTCTTTTTTACGAATAGAACTGGTGCTCCCCAAGGAGAAGCACTTGGTCTAATGTACCCCTTGTCCAATAAATCTTGTAATTGCTCCTTTAATTCACTTATTTCTGCAGGTGCCATTCGATATGGTGCCTTGGATATTGGGGCTGTTCCGGGAACTAAATCTATGGTAAAGTTGATTGCTCTCTTAGGTGGCATTCCAGGGATCTCCTCCGGAAATACATCCAAGAATTCGTTGAACACTTCTATATTTTCTGGATTTGTCACTTGTTTATGGTTCATATCCCTAACACTACAGAAATATACTTGATGTCCCTTCTTCATGTATTTTTCTAATTTTAGCACTGATATTACCCTTGGGCACTTGGTTTTACCATTCATCCAGTAAGTCACTGATTCATTTCCGCTTGTGACCATTTTCACTTTCTGTGATCTATAACTAATCTCAGCATTATACTTACTCAACCAGTCCATTCCCAAAATAAGATCAAAGTCGCTCAGCCCAAACTCAATGAGTTCATATGGGAATATCTTTCCTTCTATTTCTAAAGGCACATTTCTAAAAGTTTTGGTACAATTCATTACCCCACCCGTCGGAATGGTTATGGGTAAATCTACTACCTCTACTGTCTTTAAACAGTCTTTAAGTTTTGAAACAACACCCTTAGAAATAAAAGAAAAAGTTGCACCAGAATCAAACAATACTTTAACAGGAATAGAGTTAATAGAAAAAGTACCAGTGATAACATCTTTCGTGGCATCCGCCTCATGCTTACTCAGAACATTCAATTTCCCTGCAGTTCCACCCTTCTGTTGCCTATTCCCACTGGTGGTGTTACTGTTCTTTACCCCATTCTGCTGCACTCCCTTGTTCCCAGTAAAGTTATTGCCGTTCTGTTGGAAATTCCTCAAGTTTCCTCCTGAATATTATTGTTTTGCCTGTTCCCATTGCTATTTTTGGAGAAACACTCATATTCCCTATGCCCAAGTTTATTGCAAACACGAAAAGCGACCAAATTGCCCTCGCAATTCTTTCCAGGGTGGTTGTTCCTACACCTCTTGCAATAATAAATTCTCCCATTCTTGTTATTCCCCTGGTTATTGTTTCTAGCCCCTCCATTGTTGTTACGGTTTCCTTGACGGTTATTACCCTGGAAGTTATTATTATTGTGAAATTTATTGTTATGGTGGTACTTCTGCTTCTTAAAACCATTCTGGGTTCCCTACTAGTTTCCAGAAACTTGCCCCACTTCCTTCCTCTTCTCTCTCCCTTTTATTTCGGCTAACTCTTTCTTCTTCTTTTCTTCCAAAGCATAAAGGTGTGTGGCCCTTCCATATACTTCATCCAGGGTCTCAAATACCTGTCCGCACAGCTTTAACTGTAAATCAGTAGTTAAGCCACTCTCAAACTTCCTAGCTTTTGCTTTCTCCGTAGAGACAGACCCTTCAGCAAAACGGGATAATTCAATAAACTTGGTGTAGTATTCCGTAACTGACATCTTGTCCATCCTAAGGTTTGAGAATTCCTCAGCTTTCTGCTTCTGCAAAAAGTTAGGATAAAACTTATCTCTCACTTTCTCTTGGAATTTGGTCCAGTTGAACCCAGGTAGTGCTCTAATGGTAGTCTCGTTTTGTTGCCACCAAAGGTCAGCTTCACCCCTCAGGTAGTAATTAGCACAACTCACTTTTGAGTTTTCGGGGCATCCCACAGCTCCAAATAGTTTCTCAAATTCCCTCAACCAGTTTTCCAATATAATAGGGTTAGGCTCGCCTTGATATGTTGGTGGCTTACTTTGTGCCACCTTCTTAAAGAGCTCTCCTTGAGAATCCCCATTACCAGTTGAGTTTCTTGCCAATTGTTGGGCAACTGCTGCCAATTGCCTTACTACTCCGTTCAAATCGTTTCCACCACTACCAGAACTTCTTTCCCCTGCCATTTTGCTTCTCCTGAATTGAGGACAAGGATTTATATTAGAAATAGCTAAGTTTAGCTCTCAAGACATACACTCATCTATTACTTAACGACCTTTAAACATTCACAGTAAAATTTGAAGCTAACAATTTGGGATAGCGAGAGCTAAGAATTCCCTTAATTTGTAGATTTATCAATCAATTACTGATTGCTAACCAACCATACATTTAATAAAGCATCACATAGATAAAAAAAAATAATTCCCATAGACACCCATAGCTTAGAAATGTTCGTTGGAATTAAGTTGCTTGGAAAGGTGATTATTGGAATAGTGATGTGAAATGGGAGATTTGGAAAACAAATGAATTTATTTTTAAAAAAAAAATTTAACAAGGAAGTAAATAAGGTCTTATTAATTAAAATAGACTGAAATTACTAAAATAATAAAAAAAAATTGTGTTCTAGAAACTTATGTGGTCATGCCACTTATTGCTTTAAAATTGAAATAACAATAATTAAAATAAAGACTATGAATTCGTGACGAGGAAAGTTATAAGATCTAATCCTTTCGAACGTTGTCCCTTTTGTCGGTGTATTGCTTGTAGCTTGAAGGATCGAAATTAATTTGACTCCTCCATTGGTTCAGGTGACTCAGGTTCAGGTTCTACTTGTACAAAATCCCCTTCTTCCTCCTCATCCGATGAAATGTCTATTATTATTGGAGTTGGAGGTGGATTTGGATCAGAAATCTCCATAAGTGACTATCTCCCTCTTGTTGTTCTCCATTCTCCCCCTGACCACCCCCTGACGAAGAAGAAGAAGAAGAATTTCCTGATTGTTGATTAGGAGGAGGATTGTTCCCTACTGGGTTATCGTAGTAGTAGTCAGGGTAGGGAAGGTTCAAGTGATGACAATGAGCTTTCTCCACTCTTACGAGATATTTAGTTAAGAAAATATAATCTGGATACCACTGGCCATAATAGTCTTTGTATTTATGGTAATTTGGAACGTCTCCTAGAAGGTAAAAATCAGAAAATCTCTGTTTGACAGCAATGTAAGGGGGCTCCTCTGGAAGACAATGGACAATCATCGCCGAAATACGATCAGGGGTGTCATAAACTCTGTCTCGTAAGACATTGCTCATGTAGGAACAAAAGTATCTGATCTTTTCTACAAAGTCATAGGGGTGTTCATTATGTTTCTTTACAAGAGATCCTATTTGTGTAAATTTGCTAGGAAAGATTGGCATCCTGTAGAGAAAAGGCTTAGAAAAGATTTCCCTTCCCAAAAGAAATAAAATAAAATAAATAATACAGTCTTGTAGCAGATTAAGTTCGGTGTTCAATCATACAATCTCGAGGGATCACATAGAATAATACACATATTTCATGCTTTCATCAACAAACATCTAGTCAAACAACATGCTTGAACACTCAAAATAAAATTATGCACATAGGGAATAAATTTAATTTTAGCCTATATGTCCTTTCTTTTTCCTACCCAAGCTCACCAACATGTTAATAAAAGCTTTTAACACATAATACTTACCTCAATCCTTGCTTCCTACAATACATTAAAAATAAAATACATATTTACCCTAAAAAAAAATTTCTTGAATTTAATGAGAAGAGGGCCAAAATTTCGGCCCTAAAAAAAATTAATTTCCGACACTAAAAAAAACTTCAAGTGTTCCAAAAAAAAATCGGATCAAAATAAAATAAATAAATAATTTTTTTAAAAAAAATTTCGGCCCCTTATTTATTTATTTATTTTTTATAAAAAAAATATATGTATATAAAAAAAAAATCGGAACAATTAACGTTACATAATTAAATTAACACTTGGCCAAGTTTAAATTACAGTAAGAAAATGTTTTCGGGTTAGTGGTAATTTAAAATCTCAACCTAAGCTCTGATACCACTTTTTAACACCCTAGAAATTTCTTTCCTTTAAATACCCATTCCACTCTTTAAAATACGATTTAGGAATAACTAAGACATTACTGCCACCGTGAAAACGGCTAAGGCAATTATTAAAGATACACAGCGGAAGACTCAAAAATTAAAAACCGTTTAAACAAGTCAACTCAAAAGTTAACCAAACGAAAATAAAGTTTAAAACCAAACAAACAAAGTCAAATAAAATCAAACTACAACTTGGAACCATTAAAAGCCCTTATTCAAAACCGTTCCAAAACCAAACCTTTGTGTTAGTCCACATAAAATATATCATAAATAAATAAAGCATGAAACACCTCTTAACCTAATGAAAACTAGTAAGATTCACTCTTCTCTCATGCCCTATCATGATTATGCTTCAATACCTGAAAAGTTTATCTCTACTTGTTTTCACTACTCTCCATTAAAAATGGGTCATCATAGGGCCAAGGTAAAGACATGGCCAAACACACAAACACACACAATCAGCAAAGCTGAGTACATAAGCGTAAATTAACCACACTAACATGCTTTCACCTATCAACAAACTTACCTCATTGCTCCTGTTTACAAGCACACACATCAATCAACAAAACACAATGACTAGACACTAAATAATTCATTTAGCATTGATTACGCATCGAACGGGTTTCCTCCTACTAACCTCCCCCAAATTAATTGAGGTTAACTGACACGGGAGCTAACCGTGCCAACGAAAAAACCACTCAAAGGTGGCGAAATTCCTGTGCATAATAATAAATAAAATGGAATGTACAACGTCCTGTACTCCATTAGAAGTTATGGTTAAATATAAAACCCCATAACTCCCCCCATTGTTCATACTCAAGGTATTTACGTTCCAAGAGTTTTGGTGCGTAATCTCTTTCACTTTACGTTATTTACCTTTTATTGGACTTGGTGATGACTCTCAAAGCATCAGAAAACAATCACAATAATTATTCAATCAACCAAATTAATTCTTGAACACTTAATGACCACATATTATTTAATGTTGAACCCTTTTTAATTCTACCTCACTGTCAAAGACACCTTAAACGCATAAAGCACCAAAAATCCTATCCCTTGGTGTTAAAAACACCTTAAGTGCACGAAGGCACCAACATACAATTTATTCCTTGTGTACATAGACACTTATATAGCTCCTTCCTCATGCTTAAAGCATCAATAAAAATTATTTGAACTATAATAAAATTCCTTTTCAATATTCCAAACATAATTAAACATGTAGTTTAATTAATCATGCCTTCTAACATGCCATAAATAAAAATGTGGTTCAAACACAACATGCCCAAAATATAATCTACCAATCCATAACCATCACAAATAATTCATGCTTCCCAATTCAATCACAAACACCATAAAAATTCCATACATAAACCTTAGCATGATACTACTTGTAATTGATTGAAATCAAACCTATCATGATTCTACATCATCAAAATATGCTAAGTACGCGCACGTACCTTGAGTACGTTTTTAAAATTGCCACGACTAGTAGAAATTGCTTACTTCAAAGTCTCCTACACATTAAATTCATAATAGAGTATTAATATCCACTCTAAACAAATTTCCAGCAATATATACTATTTTAAAACCCCTCATAATTTAATTAAAGTAAGATGAAATTATATTTAAAACACCATAATTAAGTCCCAATTAATGGGTAATTAAAATTTCTTTAAGAAACATAATATTAAGTGTTCTACATAAAATTCCAGCACTTTATTATAATTAAAACTTGCTGTAATTAAGCTTTAAAACACTTAAAACAAAGGCCTACCCTATTATACATCATAATCCTTCAATAACTCTTGAATCAAGAACCTAGGGTTTCAAAAATTGGGGCTTTTTAATTAAAAACCAAATCTGAAAATTAATTAACATAATTACAATAACCAAACATCAAAATTAAATCTCCATACTCATAATTTACAATTAGATTAAAGCCTAGATTAGATTTGGATAATAAAGATTTGATTTTTTTTAAAACAACCTTTTTTTTTTTTCGAAATACACGGCTGCCGACAGCAGGCCGGCGCCACTGCCGGTGGTCGCTGCTGGTGGTCGGCGGCCCACCGATGGTGGTGGTGGCTGCCGGTGGTGGTGGTGCGAACAAGAAGGGGAAGGGAAGGAGAGAGAAAAAAGAAAAAGAAAGAAGAAAATAAAGAGAAAAGGGAGAGAAGTTTACCTTGGGTTTTCTCCACTCTGGGAAAAGTTGAATTGCTTTATAAGAGGGATATTTATACCCCTTCTCTATCACCCCCTTTTACCCTAAACTTTCCTCCTTTAGTTTTTCCTTATCCCTTCCCTACTAAAACTTGTTAAAAAACATAATTTCTTAAAATTAAACCCCAACTTCTATTAAATAATTAATTAAACAAACTTTCTTTTAGTAAAATATTCCCAACTTACATGGGATAAATAATTAAAACATCATAATTAAAATGCTAAAATTATTTAAGTACCCTTATAAAAATATATTTTTTAAACAAAATACGTATAAAAATACGGGGTATTACACTACCCCTTTCTCTCTGGTCTATGGAGTTGAAGCTGTACTAACCAATAAAGCTCGAAATCCCTTCTCTCCGAATCGCTTTGGAAAGCCAACTAGATGAAGTCGACTGGATTAGAGCAAGATATGATGATCGAACTAGTCTTACTTGACGAAAAACGCTTGGCAGCTTTGTATCATGTCCAAACCTACCAACAGCGTATGGCGCGACATTTCAATAAAAAAGTCAAGACTACGAACATCAAGGAAGGTGACTTGGTGCTTAAGGCACTTCGCAAAAATGTGTTGGATCTAAGAGGAAAATTCAGGGTCAGGTCCGTACAATGTTAAATCCATCTTGTCTAGCGGAGCGGCACAATTGGTAGACATGGACGGTAACAGTTTCCACAATTTAACCAACTTGGATCAACTCAAGAAATTCTATGCCTAGTTGCATGGGTTCATGACCCAGTAGAGCTTTGTTTGGCTTGATTCCTTTTTAAGGATACGTAGGCAACCCCTCAAGGGGGCCTGACCACTTTAAAAATATAAAATCCCTCCGTCGATCAAGCACACGCGCTAGTTCAGCATTGCGCCACGACAAAATGGAGCTAAAATTAAGAAAATTTGCCAGTTCAGCATCCAGAGTCCATCGTGGCATGGGGAGTTCCACCGTGTCACAGCAGCTACCACCGTGCCACGGTGGAATTGCACCAGATTTTTTTTTTGCCGCGCCACGGGGAACTCCACCATGTCACGGAAGTTTCCACCGTGGCACGGTGGAAGTCCAGCAAAAAAAAAAAATTTGCCGCGCCACAGGGAATTTCACCGTGTCACGGCAGTTTCCACCGTGGCACGGTGGAATCTCAGACTTTGCGATTTTTTTAGTGACGCAAACTTTGCGATTTCTGTTATTTGTTCGATGTTTTTTTATTCTTCAATTGCGACTGACTTCTTGAATCGGATATATATATATATATAAAGAAAAAAGTCATGTAATTTTTTATTTAAGGCGAAAATAAATATGCTATTATTATTGAAATAAATGTGACTACAATTATTGGCATCATGTGCCTTATTTTAAAAATAAAAATTATAAATCATATAAGCAAAGAAATATTGATCTAATTCTTCTTCACTTTAGGAACCTCATTCTCTTTTTCAATTAGGTCGGCCTTCACCATTAATGTGTCTTTTGTAGCCCGAACCGTCACACCCCTAGTCGAACTTTCACCCCTTTCACCTTTCTTAGAATTATTTGATTGCTTCTCTCTATAAACTATCTTCTCCTTACCCTTTCCTTTCACATAATTCTTCTTTTTAGGCATTATAGTAGTCTTAAACTCAATTTGTTGTGTTCTCAGACCTAGACGATCTTTAGGAGGAGCCTTCTTACTTCTAAGACGTCCCTTCACATCAAAGTTGCGTGATCCGACTCGATACCTTCTATTTCTAGGATTCAACCATGCCTTGTATGCACTAGATAAGGGAGGAGGAGCTTGGTAACTTGCAGAAACGGTTCACAAAGGTCTTCCAATTAAATAAGCCTCGTACTTGTGAACGTTACTTTCATGCAACGATACTTCACGAGGACTATCGATATAGCGTGGAACTACTTGTTCAAGTCTATATTGTCGCATCAATCGAGAAGGACAATAAAAATTCAGCCTTAAGATACTAGGAACGCGATAATACGGAGTATCATTCGTACCAACCATCCTAGTAAGCCTCCACCAAGGTACCACCCAACGGATGGAAAATTCTCTCTTTGCAAAGAAATTCTTCCAATCTTCATACGACATGTTCACAGAGCGTTGGGACCATATTTTTCAATATCGTCGAGGGCTTCAAAAATTTCTAAACGCTCCATCAACCAAATCTGCAAAATAAAAAAATAAATCAGTCGAAGAATAAAAAAAAAAAAAAGTTTTGCAAAACCCACCGTGACACGGCAGAATGCACCATGTCATGGCAGAAGTGCACCGTGATACGGTGTCTGTTTTGTGTCACGGGGGCTACTCAGTGAGTGTTTTTACCTACAACAGTACTAGAGAGCCCTTCCTGACGACTTTCCAGTCAGCTTTTGCTTCGTCAAGGCCGCGCAAAGTTTCTCCAAGGCACGTAGGCATAGGAGATCTCCTAGATTCAACAAGTTCAAGCACAGACGCTAAACAAGCATGTTCTACCCTACCGTTTGCAAATAAAATCTTGCTAAACATGCAAAAAATATAAGCCCTTCTACGGTATACATGATAAGACTCAGAGACAGGGCGATTGAAATACAAATTTGCAAGTTTTTCTAAGTATACCTCATTACCACACACAATTTTGTTTAAATCTGGATCTGTCAGATTCAGATTGCGTTCAAAGTCTTGGTAATAATACTCGCGTAGGGTGGGCATGGCAATGAGATTTCTGGCAGGAAACCCAAAGATGGCACCGAATTCCTCCGGCAGGGGACAAATTTCATCGTAATCAAATTTGAAACAATGTGTTTCTGGACTCCAATAGTCTAAAGCTGCCCTAAGAAAATCATGTTCAATCACTACATGTCTCAAGGCTAATAAGCCTTTGACATGAAAAAATTCTAACTCTCTTTTGTTAGCATTGGTCAGAGAATACAACCAGTCGCGCAATGTATTATCAAAATTCTAAGACATTATTATTGAAATATGAAATTCTAATTATTTTATGTTTCGTAATTATGCATATCACGAATATACTAGTCCTATTTTATAGCGAAAATGCTTGGAAATACTCAAAATCTATCTTTCTATATGCGCAAAACACACCGTTGCAGAATACGCGCACCGTGACACGGGAATTTCCACTGTGGCACGGGAATTTTTGCTGCGACACGACAGCTTTTGCCGTGTCACGGTGTACTGTGCCGTGTCGCGGTGCCCACGCGTTTTAATTTTTTATCCTTTACCTATTTTTATTCGGATTTTTATTGTTTGTCTCCACCGTTTATCTTTTAATTCTATTTTTCGAGAGTTTCATTCCTAATAAAATTCTCAATTTTTTTTATTATTTATTTATTTTTTTATCTTTATTTTTTTATCTTTATTATTTATTATTACTTTATTCTTATTTCTATTTATCTTTATTATTTATTTATTTTTATTTTTTATTTATTATTATTTTATTTTTTTTTCTTTTGGGGAAGTTGTAAAACTTGTCCCATTTCCATGCTTATTTTTGTTTCTTATTTTGGAGGAGTTGTAAAACTTATCCCTTTTTTCTTTTTATTTCTTTTTTCTTTTGGGAAGGTCGGTACCCTCCACTTACGGTTTTTTTTTCGCGTCATTAATAAATACACAATCACACACAATGAGTCTCAAGCATACACTAATACACACTAATAAATGCATAAACTGTGAATAATGTACAAAGTGAATAAGCAGCGTCAAGTGTCATCAACCAAAGTACAAATAAAGACCCTCGGTCAAAAGTCTGTAGAACTAGAAGAGTGAGGATCAGTGTCATCTCCAGCTTGTGAATACGGGAGCGGTGAGCCAAAGAGTACCGCCATCATCCGGGTACAAGGAGTAGCATCCCTACTGGTCCCTGTAGCTCCAGTAGCAGTCAAGCTCAAAGCAGGACCTGTCCAACTGGTAAACAGCATATACTGACTCCAGGAAGTAGGAAGCGTCGGTGGAGGAATCGTCCCAGACACTAGAACAGAAAACAAGCCAGACACTGGTGGAGGAAGCGCCCCAGATAATGAAACTGAGTATAAACCCTGATCCACAGAAGTAAGGACTGGCCTGAACTCAGACTGTGAAGACTGTGAAAATGAATGTCGCTGCCACTGACCCTGAAAGTGCTGGAATGGCTGGGAAGATTGAGGATGCTGCCACTGAGTCTCCTGAAACGGCTGAGAAAGCTGAGGCTCCCACTGAGACTAATAATGCCGATGAACCTCAGGAGATCGTCTGCCACGACTAGGCTCCCCCTCGTCCGAGCCTCTACGCCTCGAGCACGAGCGGGACCTCCGTCACTCCTGAAAGACACAAAGTCAAAAGATGTCAATGGTGAAAGATATAACAAATGGTAAAAATGAAAAAAAGGTAAACATACCTCAAGAACATCGCTAGAACCGCCCCGACAACTCGCATCACGCCGAAGCTTGATGATGCAGTACTTCAAAGCGTCAACCAGCTTCATGAAGTCCATCATCTCCGGGTGATTAGGGTGATAACAAAGCAAAGAAAAATCAGTAACAAACGATATTAAAAAAAGATGAATAATGTGTCAAAAAGCTTACCGGTCCAAACACATCAGGCAAAGACTCATGCGCCTATCTGAAACCCTCTGGCGCGTCAGCAACATGGTCTTCAATAATACCAATCGGCCTCGGGTAGCGAACGGATTGAGATGGGATCTCAATCTTCCCCACACGACAAACAGTCGTATGAAAATACGATCGAATAATCAGGTTATTCGACGATTTAAACAGAGACTAGCGATAAAATTCTCAAAAGAAATCATACCTTAGGAAGACGGGGTGGAGGAGCCAAAGAGGGAAGCAAGTCCTGCGAACAATCGCCCTCCATACGCACAAGCTCCTGCCAAGGAAAAGTGCAGCACTCTCCCCTGTATATTAACTCCCTAAGCAAGCGTGAGTCCAGCATCGACTTCGATGGAGACAAGGGCACCACAAAGCGATCACCACTGTGTTGACGAACGAGTCGCTCCCCAAGATACCAGACAAAGCGTCCAGTACCAGCAAAAACAGTGCGGTACGCCGAAAGCTGCAAGGCCTCGGGAAGTTTAGTCATCCCAGCCCAAGGCCGATACTGGATATCAATAGCAACCTGAAAACCATAAAAAGTCGCAATGAAACGCCAAAAATAACGTCAAGGTAGAGAATAATGGGCTACAAAATTAATTCTTACACCAACAGAAGAGGTGCCTCGGCATTGTAGCGCAGGGACAGACTCCACTCGTGACTCGCCTCGATCACGCCAGTTGGCTCCGACAGGGAAGTCATGGACCGCTCCACGCCGCTGTCGAGGGGCCAATCCCAAAAAGTACTCATACAACCATAGCTACAATGGAAAGTAATCTTTGAGCACATGAGTCGAACAGATTAAAACAAAACAAGAAGAGGAAAAATCGTCACGTCTACGAATCTCCATAAACCGTAGACATTGATAGGGGCATGGTTATTCAGCTTCCTACAGCCATGACGTCACGACAAGAGAAGATCGACATATCCAAGGCTGGCCCAACTAAAGGATCCTATCTCATTGATCCTGACCAAAGAACGAAGGTAGCAAACGAGCGCACGCGAACTCCAATCAGGAGAAAGAGTCATGGAAATGAGAATCAAAATGAAGATCCGCACTCGCTACTCAGGTGATGTCTCATCCATGTCAAAGCCACGGGCCAGGACAGAAGCCAACTCTGATCGCCTACTCTTAGGACGCCTCGAGGCACCGGCTGAGTCCTGATGTACTGAACGATCGGACCTAACAAATTGGCTACCTCAGCCGCCCCCTAAGAAAGGTCAAACATCTGCTGTACGAGCTGGTTGGTGAAGCGTAGACCACTGATCATGCTAAAATCCAGAGGGGTCACTGTAATCTCCCCCCAAGCAAAGTGAAAAGTGTTGGTAGTATCCCAAAACTACTCCAACAACGCGCGAATGACTGTCGGGCCACAACCCTGGGGGCTACAAAACCTTACGACCGCCGAATAAAAATCTACTAAACCAGCAGATTCCCACAAGGCATTCGTAACAGGATCCCTCGTGATAATCCCATAAAGTCGAGGAATCAAATCTCCAGCTCCGGAACCATGATGGCAAAGCGTGCCATCGACTATGCCGGCAAGTGGATGGTGAGAAACATGGTTCTCACGGCAGAAAACCAACTCATCTGACGACCACGGAGGTGGAACCCACATGCCCCTACTCGAAGAAGGGCGAGACTCGGTCTCTAGGGCATCGTTTTCCATGCCCTCAGGAACTGTGGGTGTGTCCTCCCGAAAAGCCTGATGCCGGCCACGAGTTGAAAGATCGGGATCTCGTTGTCTAGGCATGCTATTACAAAAATAAAAAGCTAAATGCTTAGCATCATTTACTAAGTTATTTAGTTATTTATTCAAAAACAGCTTAACAGTTATATTAAATGACATTTTCTATTATACGCAAAATTTTTACCTCAAGGCTAAAAACTAGCAAAATAATGGAATTATTTCTAGTATTTAGTTTCTCCATGACGAACTAATGCTATGTTCTCCTAATTGCATGATACTATGTTCTCCATGACAATGTAGTACATACACAAAACAAAACATATTTCAAAATTGCACAAGAACAATAAATTGGCACATCATGGCATATTTTACAAAATATACAACCAATATATCATCATTTCAAGTGCAAAAGAACAACATGAAGAACAAGAACAACATTTCACACAAGTAGTACCAAAAAATGGTGATTTGCTCCATTCTTCACCAAATAACACAAACTTGGTCTCAAATTGCTCACAAACACACATACATCCATATGCAAGTCAATTCATAGCAAGAATTGTGACATGGAAGTTCGAAATTAAAAAACCCCAATTTAATTTTTTTTAGGGTTTCAAGAAAATATGAAATTTACAACATGATTTGAGACAAAAATCAAAGGGAACTTACATGGATCCTTGTGAAGAATCGAAAATGATGAAAGTAGCAAAAAATTGGAGTGAATTTAGTGGAAATTCGGGCTAAAAAAGCTCAAAAACCCGAAGCACTACAGCAGCAACCACCGTGACACGGTGGCCGAAAGCCGCGGCACGGTAAAGGATTCTCGTGCAACGTTGATTTTGGGACGAGGCGGAGCTCCGGAAGCAGCAGCGACGACGCTCCGATAGCAGCAGTAGTAGCAACAGCGAGAAAAAAAAAGAGCCCAGGTACCGTGTCACGGTGACCTGATCCGTGTCACGGTGGTTCCTGACTGTGCGCCGGTGTTGGGATTTGTGGCACGATAGTCGGGGATGCCAAAATGAAAAAAAATATTGAGAAGAAAATATGAGAGCAGAAGAATGAAGATGGTGAATGAGAAATGAGAAAATGGGGAAGGAAGCAACAAATTTAAAGCCAAAAAAAAGAGCCGTTTTCTTCCTCCGTTCCGTTCCACATACTCCGTTACCAGGTAATGGTAGGATTTCAAAAACAAAATAAAAAAAAAGAAGAAAACAAAGGAGATAAAGTCCCCCGTCACGGGGGTTCTTCACCGTCTGACGGGGACTATCACCGTGTCACGGGATATTCCCACGTGGCACGGTGACTTTTTTTTGTCCTGCATGCTCATTCCAACCTTCTGGCGAATACTCTGGCATCTTTGACCTTGTTAGAGCTATTTTTCGCAACTTTTGGTCAGTTACTTTCTCACCGAAATTGCGCGGAAAATTTTTCAAAATTACCGGTTCATTCCTAATAAGCATTGGGGTTGTATTTTCGACACTTTAAGAGCCTAATATAGTCGGATAGGTTACTTGAAGGTAAATCATCTGCGGCCCACATTCGGGGATAATCGAATTCTCATGCACTTACAAATTTCAGCAATTATATCAGTTGTCGGTTTTCTCAGGCATGGAAAACATTATCGGTGGATTTTTCTTCAAGTATAAAAAACCTCCAAGTCGGTTTTCCTCAGGCATGGAAAACATTATCAGTGGATTTTTCTTCAAGTATAGAAAACCGCCAAGTTGGCTTTCCTCAAGCATGGAATGCATTATCGGTGGATTTCTTCAAGCGTAGAATGACACCAAAATCATACGTCGACTTTCCTCAGGCATGGAAAGTATCATCCGGTAGGTTTCTTCAGGCTTAGAAAGCTACCAAATTCATCAGTCGGCTTTCCTCAGGTATGGAGAGCATTTCAACGAACGTCATCCGGTGGATTCCTTCGAGCATAGGAAGCTACCAAACTCATTTGTCACCAATACACTTGTGCCAGATATGTATTTAATCCCTTTACTCATTTATCTGTGGAACTAACATTTTCCTACAGGTATCGGTGTATACAGAGTGATTTAGGATCGCATAAACGTCTTAAATCATTCTCCGTCCCTATCGACTACTTTGACTATTTTTTTCAAAACTGACGTTTTTACAAGTAGAAACTTATTTTCACCTTACCTAGTTATTAATGAAAACTTAAAAAGTAGAAACTTATTTTCACCTTACCTAGTTATTGGATAGAATTAAATAAATGTTTGTTTATTCTTCCCATTTTCAAAATACCATTCTATGTTAGTAATGACTAAGCATTGAAGATTCAAAAACATGGATTAAACGTTATTCTATGCTTTATTGAGTCACAATGTGTTTTGAAAAGCTAAATAGGTTTAAAGTTCCATATGATATAAATAATTAAACCATTTATGTATATATGAATTGTATCTAAATTGTCAATTAATTCGAATGAAAAATGAGCATTGCATGCGAAAGATCCAAACGGATGAACTTTCAATATCATTAGATTGTGAATCTACTGATATATGTGAACATCATTCTAATTTGAAAATTTTGACGAAGTCACCATTTAGAGAAATGATGACATGAACTCAAGGTCGAATACATATCGATGTAAGAAATAAAAGGTTCAAAGGCTAGAGACGAAGAATGAAACTTCATTTGTGATATGATCACTTATGCTTAGTTGAAGCTAAAGTGTGAAAGTTTTGAAAAGTTCAAAGTTCAGTATTAACTTGACAAGATAATGATTACATTACATTGTGAAAGTTTGAGGTTAAGATTTACTTGGCAATATATATTCAACTTATTGCGATATGATCGTGACAATGAGAAATTGAGCTGGTACCTTGATAAACATCCTAGAGTTGTGAAATTGTTTTACAACAAACTCCAAGAAAAACCATATGAAGTGTTTATAAAGGAGCTATCAATATATTTAAGATATATTTTGATAATGGATGAAAATTATCGATCTTCCAACAATTATTCAAGGGATATACTTTTAAGATAAGCTACAAACCTAAACAAAACTACATACGTCAAATCAAAATGTAGCAAAGGCTTCATATGTGATATAGATAAAAAAAAGTTCTTATAAAGTCTTTCTACAAAACAAGGAATGAAAGAAATATTAAATCGTTTAATGCACGCTCAAGTCCTATATAGAGCACGGGGTACTACTGCACAAGTCATACTAAGCACAAAATGTTTGTTGCTAAAATATATGCCCTTATGGAAACATGTCATTTCCAAAGGTCAAGTGGGAGTAGTATGAATCACGAAAGAGTTCAAGAAAAGCAACAAATAAACATGGTTCAAATCAAAGTTGATTCACCCTATGCTAAGTGTGCATGTTCAAAAAGGCAAGTGGGATTATAGGAATTTCGAAAAGTTCGAGAGCCTTGAAAAGTTTAAGAAATGTGAATTCAAAAATCTTGAAGAATTTCGAGAAGTAATCGAGTAAAAGCAACAATATGAGCATGATTCACCTCATGTTACAAATGACAATGCGTGGTCTCATTAAGTGTAATGGGAATAATAACCATGTGTTGAAGGTAGTACATTCCAAGTGTACATCCTCTATTGCCGTTTCTCATTGAAAACTAAACAAAGTGGTTGTATAAATTTCAACTGTTGTATCGAAACCCACTATGATGACTATAATACATCAAACTTAGCTAAAGAAATATGATTTCATATAGAATAAGAGTTCTAAAATATTGATTTTGAACATGATGATTATGCAAGTAATAAAGATGATTTGACAAGTTATAACTCCAAGTGGTTTAAAAACCATGGAAATCTTAAATAGATTCTAAGTCTGTAAGAAAGTGTATGACACTTGATTAATTTGCCTATTTGGGTAAGTCTCATATAAGCAAAACAGAGAAGAAAGAAAAATGTATTCTAATCAAAGCAAAGACTTGTTAAAGGATTAAACAAATTCATAGTATGACTATGATTACGATGAAACCTTTACATTAGTCATATTGCCAAGATCTATTAAAGATATTTTAGTGATTTTTACCTTATGAGATTTGGTATATGGATTTCAATACACTTTCTTGAAATTGATCATGAAAGAAGATTTGTATATGATACAATCAGAATAGTTTTGAAAATCCAATAATCCTAAAGGATGTATAAGAGGTTCATTATGGATCAAAGAAAACATTATGGAATTAGTATTCTTAATTTTGTGAGTTAATCAAAAATTTTTGATGTTCTCATAAAATGAAGATGTTTTGTATACAAGATGTTTAGTGTGAGCTATGAAGCCTTCTTGGTATAGTACAAAGAGCAATTGTTCATTACTTGAAGAGTCAAGTAATGATTAATTCATTTTGTATGAAAAACCTTGAAGAAGAAGATGAGTACAATTGGGATTCAAGATCTATTGAGATAGTTTTTGAAGGATGTTTGAGCTTAGTTAAGAAGATTATATTGATAAGATTCTTATGAGGTGATGAGTGTCATTTATGGCACTCATAGGGTAGTCTTTTAGGATGATTTCATCTTCCTTTTTATGCTTTCTTATCTTATTTTTGGTCCTTTTTCCTTTAGTTCCTTTCTTTCTTTCTTTCCTTGTGTTTTTCGTGTTTTCTTCGTGTTTTCCTTTTATTTGGTTCTTTTTCCCTTTTATTCCTTTTCGTTGTTTGTTTTTTGTAGGTACATAGGATTTGTCTCTACAAGGGAATCAAGATGGGCTATATTGACTAAGCAAGGAGGAAATAATCGACTTGGAGAGGGCTCAGAGAGGGCATGGAGAGGGCATCAAGCCCTGCCAGTCTGCCGCGGGCTCGGGTGCCTAAGGTCGCGGGCGCGGGCTCATATACACAAAAGTAGCAGATTTCGACTAGGAACTCTCCGCGGTCTGGCCGCGGGCGTGGGTAGATTGGAGAGCCCGCTTGTACCAGAGAGACCGCGACCCTCTGATCATCCTTTGGGAGCAGGAGATTCACCGCGCTAATGCCGCGGGCGCGGGTGCTTTTGCCGTGGGCACGGGCTAGAAGACCCGCGGGCGCGGGTGTTGCCCAGGAAGCCCGCGGAATTTTTAATGGGTTCCGTACCCATTTTTCCGAGGGCGTGGGGTTTATTAGAGAGGGCGCGGGAATCCCGTTTTTCTTCTTTGCCTATAAATACACTTGTAATTCCTTTTTTTAAAGAAAACTTTTAGATAATTTTCATTAGCTTAATTTTAGAGAGAGAAGTTAGAGAGAAGTTAGAGAGAAGTTCTTGGTATTGGATTTGTATTTCAACATTGGATCAATTGAGCTTGGATTTCTTCATTTTCAATCATTAATGTTAGTAAGATTTTCTCCTTCTAGTTCATCTCTTACTTGATTGATTTAGTTTCATCTCTGATTGTTTGTATTGCTTGGATTTGAATTGGATATTGTAGTTGATATTGCCTTCTCTTGATTTTGATTTAGAATGATGATCAATGCTAAGTCTAGTGATTTGTTCTTGAGTTACACCATGATTAGTGAGTAGATTAGTTGTTCGGGAGAAGGGGAAGCATGCTTGATTGATAATTTGTGCTAGTTGATGATCTTTGATTGATTAAATTGTTGCAATTAAATTGGTTGACATAGTTTTGCATGTGATTAATTATATTAGGAATGATCAACCTATAAGATCAATCTAGATTGCATTGCATTTCTTAATGACATGACCAATCAATTTGAGATTTGCTTTAATTGATTGAGTTTGATTGTGAATTTCCTTTATTAGCCATTCATAGTGACCCCTAGTTTGGCCTCTAGCAGATAGCTCTTGAACTCTCTTGATTGCTACTATTGTTTGTCCTTTGCAATGCTTGAATCAAACGAAGAAATTGTCGATTAGCATGATTATTGAATTAGCATGTGGAACCAATATCCCTAGCATTTAGCTTATTGAATTACTTTATTAGTCTAATTTTGCTATCATAACACCAACCATTTTCTCACTTCAATCTCTGAAATAGCTTGATTTAGGCTAAAGAGAACACCAACTAACTCCTTTGGGTTCGACCCTATACTTACCTATACTTGTTTTAGGTTGGTTTAGGATTTTATAAATAGTGTTTGATTTTAAGATAAGCAATTAACGACTAGTTTATTCCTCTATCAAAATGGCGCCGTTGCCGGGGAGTGAAATTGGTGCTTAGCTTTAGTTGTTGAGTCTATTTCATTTTAATTGAAAAAAAATACAAAAAGATTTTGTTTCTTAAGGCTACATTTGTAGCTGTGCTACTAATATTTTCATTGAGTTTTGCTTGCATAGAGCTCGTGATCAATCCATTGTGCCTTTTGACCCGGAAATTGAAAGGACTCTTTCGAGGAGAAGAATTGCTAGTCGATCCTTTGAATTTAGTTCTTCAAGAGAAGAAGGATTTGAAGAGGAACTAGGCATGGGAGATCAACCAAGAGTTGCTTTGAAAGAATTGGGAATTCCCGGTGCGTACAAATTTGAGAGTGGAATTGCTCCACCTACAACACCGGCGAATGACTTCGAAATTAGGCCGGCTATGATCGCTTTGATCGAAAGGAGACAATATAGCGAAGCTAAGAATGAGAGTCTGTTAAACCATCTCAAGGAGTTCGAAAAGTATTGCAACACTATCAAAGTGAACGGAGTTTCTCAAGAATTCATCCAGCTAAAGTTGTTTCCAATTTCTCTCATAGGCCGAGCCTTGGAGTGATTGGATAAGGAGGTAAAGCCAAATTCCCTTCGAACATGGGACGATGTCACCAAGGAATTCTTGTCCCGATTTTATCCACAAAAGAAAACGGTGGAGGCTAGAGCTTTGATTCAAGGGTTCAAGCAAAGACATAATGAAAGCCTCTACGAAGCATGGAAGAGGTATAAAGAGTATCAAAGGGAATGTCCCCACCACGGAATTCCAACTTATCAAGTCATCCAAATTTTCTATGGTGGCCTAATTCCTCAAGGCAAATCATGCCTTGATGGGGGTGCCGGAGGTTCCATAATGAATCGGACGGAAGAGGAAGTGGTGGACATTATAGAGGATGTGGTTAAGTACTATAGAGATTGGCAAGATGGTGAGAGGGATTCAAAAACCAAGAGTGGTTCTTCGGTGTACTCTATAGACCATCTAAATGAGATCAACAACTTATCCTCATAAGTGACAAACTTGGGGAAAGAAATGACCGCAATCAAGGCCAAGTTGGAAGGTTCCTTTTCTTCTCAAGTTTCGAACTCTCCCTCCCAATTTAAGGGGAGAGGTACCTTTTCTAACTCTCAAACCCCTCCCTCTTCAAATAATATGCTTAGTGGTTGCTTGTTTTGTGATGCATGTGGATCTTATAATCATGACTCTTGTAATTGCCCTCATGCTTCTCCGGAATGTGGTGATGATTTTGATAATAGTGAGAGTGAGCATGTGAATTATGTGTCAAATAATAATGTGCAAAGGTTTGATAATCAAAGAGGTCAATGGAATAGGAATTACCAAAACCAAGGTAATTTTGACAACTATAACCAAGGTGGTGGTTATAGGAACCAAGGGAACCAAAGTTCTCATGGCAACTATAACAATCAAGGTTATAGTGGTCAAAATAAAAACCAAAATTATGGTAATCAAAACCAAAGTTATGGAAATCATAACCAAGGTAGTGGAAACCATAATCAAGGTTATGGTCAAAATCAAAATAGGGGTAATTGGAACAATCAAGGTAGGGGCAATTTTCAAAATAATTCTCAAAGAGGTCCCCCACCCGGATTTGTTCCAAAGACTCAAGGTGAAAATTCATATTCACAATCTTCTTCTTCTAGGACCAATTTGGAGGAAATAATTGAAAATCAAACCAAGTTGTTGAACACATATATGGCCGTTAGTGACAAGAAGTTCAATGAAATGATGACCCACAACAAAATGCTCGAAAACCAAATTTCTCAACTTGCTAGTGCTTTGAAAGACCAAGAAAGCCCTTCTTCTTTACCCTCCCAAGGCCTAGATCCCAAGAAACCCGTGAATGCTATTGTGACAAGGAGTGGTAAGGTTCTTGAGGAGAGATTTCCTAAGAGGAGTGATAACAAGGAGGTCCCCAAGGAAGTTTTGGTTGAGGATGAGGGAAGTAGAGCATCTTTAGATGAGGTTGTGGTTGAGACACCAAGAGAGGTGAGAGTAGAGAAAGAGATTGTGAAACCCAAGCTCCCTTATCCCCAAAAATTCATGAGACACAAATTGGATGAGAAATTTGGGAGGTTTATTGATATGCTCAAACAACTTCACCTTTCTCTACCTTTCACCGATGTGATCAACCAAATGCCTAATTATGCCAAATTCCTCAAAGACATTTTGAGCGGATAGAGGATTTGTGATGTTGTGGAGACAATCAATTTGACTGAAAATTGTAGTGCGATCATCATGAACAAAATGCCACCCAAGTTGAAAGACCCCAGAAACTTTTCCATCCCTTGTGCTATTAACAAGATGCAATTTGATAATGCCTTATGAGACCTAGGAGCTAGTGTAAGCTTAATGCCATATTCGGTTTATCAAAGACTTGATCTAGGGGAACTCTTACGTTCTAACATTACCTTGCAACTAGCCGATAGGTCAATCAAGTTTCCAAAAGGTAAAGTGGAAGATGTTCCATTGAGGGTTGGGAAGTTTGTATTCCCGGTGGATTTGTTGTTTTAGAAATGGATGAAGATGCTACCATTCCAATTATTCTAGGTAGACCCTTTCTTGCTACCTCGGGTGCTATGATAGATGTAAAGTGTGCAAAGATTTCCCTTAAGGTAGGAGATGAGGTCATAGAATTCGATTTGAATGAAAGCATGAAATATCCAAGTTCTTCTCTTGAAAATTGCATGATGATTGACTCTCTTGATCATGTCGTGTCTTCCATGCATGAGCACTTGCTAACCTCTAACGATGCTCTTGAGAATGTTTTGTTGAACAAAGACAAGATAGGTGTACCATGCAAGGAGGTATCATTGTATGAGGAATTGCTTAATGGAAGCATGGAGGAAGTGGATGAACAATTGTTCTTGAAGATCTCAAGCCATGAAGCTTTGCAAGCGGTCGCAACAAAAGAAGGTAAAGGTGTGCCTATGGTAGAGCTCAAACCTCTACCATCACACCTTAGGTATGAATTATTAGGCCCAAATTCCACTTACCCCGTAATTGTTAGTGCATCCTTGAGCGAGAGCCAAGCTCAAGTGTTATGTTATGTCTTGAGAAAGCACAAAGGTGCTTTGGGCTATACTATCGATGATCTTAAAGGTATATGCCCCGCTTTGTGTACGCACCACACAACGCTTGAGGAAGGCACCCTTCCTTCTATTGAATGACAAAGAAAGCTACACCCTCAAATGGGAGAGGTGGTGAAAAAAGAGATCACCAAGCTCTAGGTGGGTTTCTCCCGTTCATGTCGTTCCTAAGAAGGGGGGTATGACCGTAGTCAAGAATGAGAGTGGTAAGCTCATTCCAACAAGGACGGTCACTGGTTGGAGGATATATATAGACTATAGACGTCTAAATACATCCACCAAAAAGGATCACTTTCCCCTTCCATTCATTGATCAAATGTTAGAGAGACTAACAAGGCACAAGTTCTATTGCTTCCTTGATGGCTATTCGAGATTTTTCCAAATTCCAATCCACCCCGAAGATCAAGAGAAGACAACATTTACATGCCCCTATGGGACCTTTGCCTATAGGAGAATGCCCTTTGGCCTTTGTAATGCCCCCGCAACTTTCCAAAGATGCATGATGAGCATTTTTGGAGACATGTTGGAGGAAGAAATGGAGGTGTTTATGGATGATTTCTCCGTAGATGGGGTTTCTTTTGAAGAGTGCCTAGTTAATCTTGAGAAATGTTTGGCTCGGTGTGTAAAGGTTAATCTTGTCTTGAATTGGGAGAAATGCCATTTCATGGTGGAGAAAGGGATAGTGCTTGGGCATAAGATCTCTCATAAAGGAATAGAGGTGGATAAGGCCAAAATTGAGGTTATTGAGAAGCTTCCACCTCTGGTGAATGTCAAGGGACTGAGATTATTTTTGGGTCATGCGGGTTTCTATAGAAGATTCATCAAGGATTTCTCACTCATTGCCAAGACCCTTAATGATCTTCTTCAAAAAGATGTTGAGTTCGTTTTTTATGATAAATGCTTGGAAGCATTTAATAGATTGAAGAAGGCCCTAATCTCTACCCCCATTGTTCAAGCCCCAAGGTGGGATCTACCCTTTTAATTGATGTGTGATGCTAGTGATTGGGCAATTGGAGGTGTTTTGGGACAACGTGTGGACAAGAAGATTTATGCCATTTACTATATGTCCAAGACACTAAATGGGGCTCAAAAGAATTACACAACAACGGAAAAAGAATTCTTGGCCATTGTTCACTCTTTCGAGAAATTCCGGTGTTATTTGTTGGGTTCCAAGACCATTGTCTTCACGGATCATGTGGCTCTCAAATATCTCTTTTCCAAGAAAGAGTCCAAGCCAAGGTTGATTCGTTGGGTTCTTGAATTACAAACTTTTAAAATAGAGATTAGGGATAAGAAGGGTGCGGAAAATGTTGTGGCGGACCATCTTTCTCGCCTTGAGGGTGATCAAATTCATGATGATGGTCTACCAATTGAAGATAGAATGCTTGATGATGTCTTTTATGCCATTAAGTTTAAGGATCTCCCATGGTATGCCGACTTGGTGAACTTTCTAGCATGTGGGGAGTTTCCACCTTCTTTCTCCAAGAACCAAAAGAAGAAGCTCAAGAGGGAGGCAAGACATTACTTGTGGGATGAACCAATCTTGTATAAACGCGGGGTGGATGGCTTGCTTCGGCGTTGTGTCCCGAATGAAGAGGTGCCAAGTGTTCTAAATATGTGCCATTCGGATCCAAGTGGCGGTCATATGGGTGTTTCAAAAACCGCCACTAAGGTTCTTCAATGTGGTTTGTGGTGGCCGCATCTCTTAAAGATTCATGGGGCTTTGTGAAGTCATGCGACCGATGTCAAAGGGTTGGGAATATCTCCAAGAGGAATTAAATGCCTCAACAGCCCATTCTTGAGTTAGAGGTGTTCGATGTTTGGGGGATTGATTTCATGGGACCATTCCCATCTTCATATGGTAATCAATTCATACTTGTGGCTGTGGACTATGTTTCTAAATGGGTTGAGGCCATTACCTCCCCTACTAATGACCACAAAGTAGTGTTGAAGTTGTTCAACAAAATCATCTTCCCAAGGTTTAGCGTACCTAAGGCTGTGATAAGAGATAACGGATCTCATTTTGTTCACAACGCCTTCCGAAAGATGTTGAGGAAACATGGAGTGCATCAACGGTTCGACCTTCCATATCATCCTCAATCGAGTGGCCAAGTTGAGGTCTCCAATCGTCAAATAAAGCTCATTCTTGAGAAGACGGTTGCAAGGAATAGAAAGGATTGGTTGGACAAGTTAGATGATGCTCTTTGGGCTTATAGGACGGCTTTCAAGATGCCTATTGGTACCACTCCATATCGTCTTGTCTATGGAAAGTCTTGCCATCTCTCGGTGGAGCTTGAACACCGTGCTTTATGGGCAATCAAAAAGATAAAATTTGATTTAGAAAGTGCGGGGGAGAAAAGGTGGTTGGACCTTCATGAGCTAGAAGAGCTTAGACTTGATGCTTACGACTGTGCTAGCACCTACAAAGCTCGTTCCAAAGAAGGTCATGATAAGCTTATTGAAAAGAAGGAGTTTTTTTATGGGTGATAAAGTCCTCCTCTACCACTCGAGAATGAAGTTATTTCCCGGAAAGCTCATGTCAAAATGGAGTGGTCCTTTCTTGGTGAAAGATGTTTTTGCTAATGGCACCGTGGAGATTTCTCCTTTGGATTCCTCATCTTCTTTCAAGGTTAACGGTCATCGGCTTAAGAAATATTTTGATGGAGTCTTTGTTGGCCTTATTAATAAAATGATTCTTTTCAAACCACCTTGAGTGGGGTGGGTAACGTCGAGCTAACGACGTTAAACAAAAGCGCTTACGGGAGGCAACCCGGATTCTCACCTTTACTCTCTTTTCCTTTCTTTCTTTTATTTTTGGTTTTTCGTTGATTTTTGCTCTTACCCTTCCTTGTGTTTTGGGTTTGTTTTGTAGGGTGCCTTCATTCATCATATATGGACTAAATGTGTTTGTTGAGGGCGATAAGAGGTTTTAGAGTGTAGGGGAGAGGGCACCTCGCAGACTTGGAGAGGCCTCGGGTGCCCTTGCTTTCAATTGTGGGAATCGTATCAGTAGCTCTCCGCGGGCTCTCCGCGGGCGCGGGTGCCTTATAGAGAGCGCAGGGGAAATTTAGAGAGGGCACGGCTCAATTTCTAAAATTGGATCAGGAACTCTCCGCGGCCTCTCTGCGGACTCTCCGCGGGCGTGGAAATTTTGGAGCGGCCGCGGGCAAATTAGAGAGGGCGCGGCACATGATCAGGTATGATATTTCCGGGTTTTTCCAGAAAATCCACGCGGTTGCCCCGCGGTCTCTCCGCGGGAGCGGAAGTTTTGGAGCGGGCGCGGCTTTGTCGAGAGAGGGCGCGGAGTTCTGGGTTCTAATTAACCCGGTTCCTCTCTCTTTCTCTCTCCTCTCTTATTTTCCCTTTCACTCTTCATTTTCCCCATTCTCTCTCTTCCTCCTCTCAAACCCTGACCCCCAAATCATCTCTTTCACTCAATTTTACTCAAATTAATCCTTATTTTCTCTTAAATTTCCATCCAAACTTCCTTCATACTCCATTTTCATCAAGTTTGCTCTTCTTTCTCGTGGTTTTCTTCGGGAATTTCGAGTCTACTTGTAGACACCCATTTGTGTCTCCCCAAAACCAAACCCAGTGATGAGTACCTTTCACATCGAATCATAATCGAATGAAACGAAAGTGTGGAAAGTCTAGTGTTGCGGAAAGTTTTTATTTTCTTTTCTCTTCTTTCTGTTTTTGAAAACTTATTTTAAGAAAATAGCCAATCCAGTTTGGTTGGTCCATGATATGGGTAAAATAGTAGTGTAGTTGGATGGGGCTTGAAAATACCTCCAACGATATATTATAAGCCCAATTCCGATGAATATTGAGGAAGTTATGGCCAATTTACTAAACTGGGCCCAGTTTGAGCTTTATGTACGGCCCAATGATCTAGGGGAGGGCCTGATATAATTTATCATTCCTAATGCAATTAGGAATGGTTTTAGTCTTCTAGATTCTTCTAGAAGGTTCTTTTCATTCCTAATTCAATTAGCATTGATAAATTGACTTTTGTTGACTTTTCAGAGTTTTAATCAAAATCAAATAGCAATTTTGAGGAAATTATATTATTTTATCCTCCAGTACGGTAAACTTATCGGATTTTCAAAAACGCGTTGGAATCAGGCTTGGCGCCTAACCCCAGGCCTTGGCGCCTGAAACCAGGCCTGGCGCCTGGCGCTAGTGGTGGTGTCTGGCGCCAGCTAGCCAGGGTTGGCGCCAGCTCTGTTTTCTGAGCGTCAGACACTGTTTTGTTTAATTTATCTTTTTGGCTGATTTTCTTTATAAATATTGTATTAAAAACTCCGTTTTCATGGACGATTCATCATCAATTCTCATCTACAAACATTCAATTCTTTCTCTCTTCTTTCTTACTTTGCTTTTTCATACAAAATTCCGCATTCACAAGATCTAGAAACACCTAGCCATATTCGAAGTTGCCTTCGCCCTAGACGTGAAAGGTTTTAATTTCTGAGGGGTTGGTCCCAAATCTCTATTTCTATTATTTAATTTGATTGTTTGTTTTATTATTTTCCTTGAAGTTACTAATGTGTGTATTTTGTTATTAGAAAAAAGTACGAAGCATCAAAGTAATTACTTTAATGGTTTTAATTGATGTTATGATGTAGAAATCATGTTTATATTGTTATTATGATATTCCTAGTATCATGTCTAGGGTATTTTTAATATTGAATATGATTATTACGATGCTTCCTATGTTCTTCCTAATATTTATGATTGTTAGTATCATGTTAGGGTTAAAGATTTGATTTTTATTGCTTAGTGACATGCTAGGGTTTGTTATTAATCTTGTTAGTATCATGCCTAGGATCTTGCTATGTTTATTATGCTTTAATATTAACATGAACATGATTATGATTATAATTGTTATAATTTATGATAATTTATGAATATTATTATTTATTATTATTATTATTATTATTATTATTATTTTTGATGATGATTATTTTTATTCATGATTATTATGCTGCTTGATTATATTTATTGTTTTTGCTTGATCACGCCTTTATTGCATGTTTAAAGGGAATTTTGTACTTGTCATCACGCTTAATAAGATATTTAATAATCTTGTTTAGGTTTAATGTGATTATGATTTCAAGTGATCGCCAATAATAGTTTGTTTGTGCATTATATTCAACCAACATAGATAAACAGGTTTAGGGTTAAACCTATTGATTGCATGTTAATCAGAAAGCGCACATGAATACGATCAGAATAAAGTAGAGGCCTATTATTAGGGCAGGTTCAATCTCTTTTAGGTTGGATTTGTACCTTCATCCCCGAACCCTTATTTGGTTCATGACCTTATGGAGTTGACGATCTCTTGAATCGTTAAGGGGTGTAACCTTCACCTCGTGAACGGTTTACAAGTTCCTAAGAAAACTTGTTGGCGACTCTTTTGCTCTATCTTCTTCCCTTTTGGACGCCACCATACTTTAGTGTATGATCACAGTGGGGTTCAAGCTAGTGGGATTTAAAGCTAGTGGTTTTTGGCGACTCTGCCGGGGAGGATTTCTATTTTAATTCCTGAATTTGTTTCGGCAATGATTTAGAATGAGTGGATGAGACTCGAAAAGTTCTAAGTATTTCATGTGCGTAATTTTGATTAAAATTATTGTCATATGCATAAAAAAGATCTCATTGGAAAGACCATCCGTAATGAGTTAAAAACATAGGATTTTACACGTAGGAAATTTGAGAAATATCTTTCACAACTAGGACCGAAATAACACCGCGCGAAACTGGAAAATTTTATTGAGCACAGAAAGCTGCTGAGGCATGTGGGAAGTAGCGTCAGGGGCCAGAGCTTGGCGCCAGACTTTTAGCCGTAGCGCCAGACGCCAGTATTGGCGCCAAGCGCTACAGTTAAAAGCTGGCGCTTGTCTCTGATTGCTGGCACCAATTTCCCCCAATACCGAGCATGAAATATGCGTTCTAATTTCGACCGGTTCTTCGTATTTTTTGCTCGATCCTACTTTCTGATTGAATTTTTTCTCACTTTTCTGAAACTCATATGTGTTCTACATATGGACATAACCCTCTGGGAATTCATGCTCCATCTACCCGATTGAACGCTTCGTGCAACAAAGGGTACATCCGAGATGTTGAATTCACCAAACCATGGAAGCGAGTTTTTTCTATAAACTCGTGGTGTCCCATCCACTCGCGCTAACCCTTCACGATTAGGCTTCTGCGCGGTGCATCCGGACAATTAACCATGGACCCTCTATTGACTAAACCATATCCCGAACTTTAGAGAACTAGAGCCATGGTTAGGTTGCGAACTCATTGCATCATGTTGTGCCTACTTGACTAATTGTGCATTATTTGTTGTGCATATATATTCTATGTTTCTCTTAACCGTTTGTTGACTTGTGTTGAGACTAAATAAATTAATGGCTTTAAGAACTTTGCCTAATTAATTAATTAATTTGAGTCAATGAAGTTTAATATTTTAATCGGAATTGACCTAGTACGACTTTAGGCATACCCCAGTTGACTAATAACACCGAAAACAGTCCCAGACCGAAGCTCCAATATTGGCGCCAAGGTCTGAGCTGTAGCGCCACGCTATGGAGTGTAGCGTCTGACGACAGCTATGTTGTCTGGCGCCAAGCTCCACAGTGTGATGCCAGTCTTGTCGCTTGGCCGACAGTTCGGATTATTGGTCGAGTCATCACCTAGGGTCTAATTAATCAGTTTTCTGTTTAATTCGATTAATTTTTGCTGTCAATAATATTTAATTGAATTAATAATCGAGTTTAGGAACTAAGTCCCATGGTCTTACACAAGAGTCCAAGCATGTCACTTACACTCAACGCACACACCAATACACATACTTTGACCATAAGAGAGCCTTGTGTGCGCGTTTTTTCCGTCATTTTCTTAGGGGGGTAAGTCGGATATTAATCCTCCAATAAAGATAATAATACTTAGTTCCCTAAAAATATGTACATTATTTTTTCCAAAAACATGCACCCTTTTTCTTTCTTTTTTGCCTTAAAATAAACCATAAAGTCAAGTTGATTCGAGTCAAGTAATTAAAACGCAAAACGGTTTAATTTAGAGCGCGTGGTCAAGAAAGGAAGGACGATTAATCAAAGACAACCTCTTCGTACAAGTCCAACTTTTCAACAAACCTATAGCTCGCAAGAGGAAAGATAGGGTTATAATGGCAACTCAAGAAGAAGTCAATGATCTTAAGAACCAACTGGCTACTGTGACAGAGACACTGAAGCTTCTCGCACTTAGGATCAATGATCCCGTGAAGCAACAACAAATGGATCTCATGCAAGAGAGTTTAAGCAAGTTGTCTAGCGACTACAAGTTTCAAGAGCTTACATCACAAGGGGTCTAAGTGGAAAAGGATCTTCTTCCGCAGAAGTTTAACGCCAACGACATCCCAAAATTCAGAGCAATTGACAAACCTTACTTCCATTTAAGAGCATTTGAAACAATAATGAGTATCAAGGGTATCGATAAGAAGGTCTTCCCTTCTCTGTTCTCACTATCTCTCGAGACCGTTTGCCAACAATGGTTCTTTTCTCTCGAGAAAGAAAAGACCTCTACCTGGGAGTCTATAGAAAACGCTTTCGTAGATGGGTACAAGTGCAACATTCAAGTCGAGACTGACCATAGAGAACTTGAAATCCTCAACCAGAAAGAGAATGAAGAGAAAAATATTCCAAGCATCTCAAATATCAAAATAATCTCCATACCTTCAAGGCCGTTTATGACATTGGGATCAATATTGAAGATGACTTGGCTAAGTCAAAAGCTTCCAACAATAACTCCAACAGTGGCTGGAAAGGAAAGAAGAACGACAATCCTTCTTCTTCCAAAACCGCCCACTCAAATAATGTTAGCACCTTTAATTTAGGAGAAGTTCTTGCCATGAACAACCAAGGACAGAAGAAACCGTTTAGGAGGAGCTTCACTCCTATTGGCATGAGTTATGACAACGCATTCAATAGATTAAATGCAAAAGGTCTCATAACTCCCATTGGACCATTTGGGGACCCACCAGTTGAGAAGAGGTCGGTTAACTGGAACCCTAATGCACACTGCAAGTATCACCAAGGTAGGGGCCATTCCACTGAAAGTTGTTGGAAGCTTAAAAAAACTATCCAAGACCTAATCGACAATAACAAACTGCTGTTGCCCCCTGCCAGTAAGAAGCCAAGCATCGACAATGCACCTCTAGCTCATACCCTAGCTATCTCCGATGAAGAAAATGAGATTGACCCCTCATCTCTCATTAAACCTGTCAAAGAAATCAATGCCATAGAAAAAGAAGAGAAGATCTTTTTCGATGTCAAAGATAGCCTTCCAGAACCGGCAAATAAGGAAGATATACAATTGCTCACATTGTCTATGAAGGAGGCATCACAACTACTACGTGAAGCTCTCAAAGTTATGAACAAACTCCATAAGAAATATGATGAGCTTCCACTTCCAAAAGAATAACCTAAAAGAGAATTCACACCAGTGAGAACGACTTATGAGGCAAAGCACTTTCCTTTACAAGTCACTGAAAAACCCAAGAAGAGCAATAGAATCTACACTACAATTGGGATCCCATATGCGCAAATGTTCGAAATGCTCTCCGAGAGTGGCGAGGTCAAACCTCTCGAACCGAGACCATTCGAGTCATTAAAAAGGATAGATAGGTATTATTATCAGTATCATCAATCAGGGGGTCACACTATAGAAAACTGTTTCAAATTCAAGGATTTGGTACAAAAAATGATTGATGAAAAGAAACTAGTCCAAGTTCAACAAGAAGAGGATACAACCATTAATGGAGTTTGGGACAGTGATGAAGAAGATGTCTTTCTAAAGGACATAGTAGGACCTTCACCTTCTATGTCATACACCACAGATGACATTTGGGTTGAAGAAGATTCATCAATAGATGTCCTCACAAGATCTGGCAGAATGCAACCTCCCGTTTCAACACAACCTATGCCAACCATACATCAAGTTCCCATACCTATCATCGAAGACAACGACATTGTTAAACAGTTTAAGAAAACAAAAGTTGAGATGAATGTGTGGAAACTTCTGGCAACATCTCGAGAACATAGGTTGGCTGTAATGAATGCCTTGGATAAAATCGGGATAGATTCTGACACTACTCTTGAGGGAATAGCCAACTTCCTCACAACTGACCTTCCTAGTCCGATTAATTTGATCACCTTTTCTGACAAAGATTTACCCCCAGAAGGTGACAAACATTACAAGGCATTAAACCTCACGGTAGTCTACAAAAGGATGAATGTTCCTATGACTCTTGTAGACAATGGATCGGCTATCAATGTCTGTCCACTTAGAACTGCGAGGATGCTCGGCATAAGGGACGAAGATTTAACTCCGTCCACACAAAGAATAAGATCCTACGATATTACTCGTCGTCAAGCTCTCGGTAAAATTACTCTAAATGTAACGGCAGGAGCAATAGAACATGCTACTACTTTCCAAGTAGTGGACATCAAAGCCTTATTCAACTTATTGTTGGGACGCCCTTGGCTTCGTGATCTAAAGGTCGTCCCTTCATCTCTCCACCAACAAGAAAAAGCCATAGTTGGGGGAATTCCAATCACTATCGATGCTTCGCCAATGAGAATCAAATCCATAGAAAATCCAATTACTAATGTTGAGAACGACGAGGATGATGAAGACCTATGGGGCTTTAACGAAGAAGTCTCCTAAATCTAGGAGGATGAAAGGACATCTCTTTGCCATGACCCCCATTCCAACATGATTGTCAATGCCATGCTGAAGAAACAAGGACACTTTCCTAGGATGACTTTAGGAAAGAAGAAAGGAATTGCAAAACCGCTGGAGTCACCTGGCCTCCCTAAGTTAGATACTTTCGGACTTGGTTTTGAACCGACTCGGAAGGATCTCAAGTGAGCCCAGGAAAAGTTGAAAGCACATAGGGACGCTCGCATTCAAAAGAAAGCAATTCCAATGGATCAGTACCCTCTTACGCTTAATGGTCAGCTTATAAAAGAAGGAGAGGACTATCCATGCCATGAATTTCCCGAGCCATTTGTTGTAAACGGCATAAGACAACCAGGATTCGAGATTTTCTTGGATTGCTACTTCACTGATGAAATCCCAACTCCCGTCCACAAGGAGAAAGCACCTCCATGCTTTGACTTTAACGTCATGGGATTACTGTTTGGGCGAGAAAATAATGAGCCAACTTATGAAGAGGATAACTCCTCGCTCATTCAAACGGTCCTACAAAGTGAAAGCTTCGACCCCTCGAAGCTGATTACTCCAGCCGAAGGATCACTGCAAGGGTGACGCAAGACTATCAAAGTGACTACTCCAAGCGGACGGAAGATATCAATCACGACAGGACAGGGATCGATGTTTGAAGAGTCCTCTGAGTCAGAGTCCGAGTCAGAGTCTTCCCCTTTAGAATCTTCTAAGTCTTTAGTAGTAGCACCTCCCCCTCCTATTTCTTCTCCTAGGATAGTTAGTGATCCAGTCCTTGAGGACATATCACTCTTTGATGTAATGATCTCAGAGTATAATAATATTTCTCATTCTCCTTACTTCTTGTGTTCTTCCCTAACCCAAGATGACGAGCATTGCTTAGCTAACGATGAAAAAGACAAAAAAATTATTAAAGCAATGGAAACACTCGAAAAGAAAACACCGGTAATTGAAGAAACTGAAACAGTTGACATCTCGAATGATTCAACTCATAAAAGAGAAGTTAAAATCCGATTAACATTGAATAAACAAGAAAGAACCGATTTGATTAACTTACTTATAGAATTTATCGATGTATTTTCTTGGTCATATGAAGATATGCCAGGAATTAATAGAGAAATAGCTCAACACACTATACCACTAATTCCAGGAATGAAACCTGTAAAACAAAAGTTGCGTCGAATGAAACCCGACGTAGCACTTAAAATAAAAGAAGAAGTTCAAAAACAAATAACTGCAGGTTTCATCAAGGTATCCAAATACCCCGAATGGGTCGCTAACGTCGTCCCAGTTCCAAAGAAAGACGGAAGGGTAAGGATGTGTGTCGACTATCGAGATCTAAATAAGGCAAGTCCAAAGGACGACTTCCCTTTGCCACACATTGATATTCTGGTAGATAACACGGCAAATCACGCGCTTCTCTCATTCATGGATGGATACGCAGGTTACAACCAGATTCTCATGGAAGAAGGAGACATGGAGAAAACAACTTTTATAACACCATGGGGTACTTACTGCTACACGGTAATGCCATTCGGGTTGAAAAACGCGGGTGCTACTTACCAATGTGCAGCAACTGCCTTACTCCATGACATAATGCACAAAGAAGTCAAGGTATATGTTGACGACATGATTGTAAAATCAAAAGACCGTCTAGGCCATCAAGTAGCCTTAAGGAAATTTTTCGAAAGGCTAAGAAAGTATAACATGAGGTTGAATCCATCAAAATGTGCTTTTGGAGTCACCTCAGGCAAGCTCTTGGGATACGTCATAAGCTCTAGAGGAATAGAGGTAGATCCAACCAAGATTAAAGCAATCATGTCGATACCACCTCCCAAGACTGAGAAACAGATTCGAGGATTTATTGGCCGGTTACAATACATAAGTAGGTTCATATCAAAACTGACAATAATATGTGAACCAATCTTTAAGAAGCTCAAAAAGAATGTACCAGTAATATGGGATGATGAGTGTCAAAAAGCCTTTGAAAAAATCAAAGCCTATCTCGAAAATCCTCCCGTATTAGCACTAGCACTTCCCGGAATACCTCTTAGGTTATATTTGACGGTTACCAAAGAAACAATGGGAGCCATGCTAGCACAAGAAGTAGGAGACAAAGAGAATGCAATCTATTACCTAAGTAAAAAGATGCTCGAATACGAAACACGCTATACACCGCTCGAGAAGTTGTGCCTCGCCTTGGTGTGGGCCACAACTAAGTTAAGACATTACATGTTGGTGCATACCGTTTTCGTAGTCTCCCGATTAGATGCACTCAAGTATCTATTCGAGAAATCTACACTCAACGGACGCATATCAAGATGGATAGTCAATCTAGCCCAGTTCGATGTAAGGTTTATGCCACAAAAAGCTATTAAAGGATCTGTGGTGTTGTAGACACCTAAAAATGTCTCCCCAAAACCAAACCCGATGATAAATAACCTTTCACCGCCACTGTTGGTCGGGTTTAGTATTTAATCCCGAGAGTGCTTGAAAAATAATATTTTATTCATACCTTTGAAAGGTCCATGGATTAGTCTTGGTGTTTGGTAAAAGCATAGTTTTAATTTTAGCCCTAACTTGTTAATTAATTTTAAGCCCAAACCTTTTTATTTTATTATTTTTGGCCCAAACATTTTATTTATTTTTATTTTATTATTTTCTTATTTTAGCCCGAATAATAAAAGTCAGAAAAAAGCCCGAAATTATCAATCGGCACTTAAAAAGCCGAAAGAAATTAGAGTTAAAAATGAATTTAGACGGAAAAATGGACTGAAATTGACCGTGTCACGGTACAACCTGACCGTGTCACGGGAACCCCTCCTGTCTGACGGTGGGACTTCCCGTGACACGGGAGGTCTGCCGTGACACGGAGAGTTCCGTGTCCTTTCCGCGTAAACCCTTAACGTGTTTTCCGTTCCGTTTTCTGAAAATTTCCCGCGTCACTCCAAAACTGACCGTGTCACGGGAACTTGTACAGTCTGACGGTACAGTCTGACCGTGTCACGGGATATTTTTTAGGGTTTTTATCATTTTAGGGTTCCGTGTGCTCCCTCAGCACATTTCCCTATAAATACCCCCTCATTTCTGATGTACGGGGCAACCAGAATTCGATTATTCTTATTTTTCTCTCTTCTATGCTCTTAACCTAAACACTAGCCTACCCTTTTCACTTCAAAATTCCTTCTTCAAGCACTCAAAGGATTCCATATTTTACTCGAGGTTCTGTCCTTAAGCCAAGGCGTGAAAGGTAGAATCGTTTGAGGGTTTGGCCCCAAAATCAACTTTATTTTTATTTAATTTAATTTAGTTATTGTTTTATTATTTCCTTGAAGTTACTAACTCGTTTATTATTTTGTATTTGCAAACAAACAGATTCAAAGTAAGGATCATGCTCTTTTATTATTATTATTATTTTTCTAACAATTTTATGTTGTAGGGATTATGATTAAATTGGTTTTAATATTAATGTTGATTCTATTATTATTGTTATTATTGATCATAATATTGCATGTTAAAGGGAATATGTAATTGAAAATCACGACTAATAAGATAATTTGGACAACCGTTTTAGGATCCTTTTTAATCTTATTATTAATTGAAGTGATCACCAAATATTTAGAATTATGTGTGCATTAATTTTGAACCAATTTAGCTTAATAATAGTTTGGAGCAAATTGAATATTTTGTTTGTATGCCTTTGAGATCACAGGAATGCTTTTCCATATAAGAATCGAGTAGAGGCCAATACGGGCGAATGTGACTCCATGACTCACTTCGTACCATCATCCCTGATCCTCCTTTCGTGGTTCTGAACCATATGGAGTTAATAATCTCATGGATTATGAATGGGGTGTAACCTTCACGGGTCAATCGTTGTTGCCTATCGTTGTCCCTTATCGTGGTTGCCTTTTTATGATCCGTGAACGGTTTACAAGTTCCTAAAAAAACTTGTTGGCGGCTCCCTACTTTTTTTATCCCTAATCGTAATGTCAATTCCCACTTCCTATGAGTTCCAAGCATATTCACACATGCTTTTACGTAGGCGCATTTCAAACGACGCCTACAGGTGTCAGACTTTCTAGCAGACTTTCCAATAGAAGACTCGACGCCAATGCAAGACAATGAATTTCCAGATGAAGACCTAATGGTCACTGAAGATGATACTTGGACCTCGTATTTCGACGGAGCCTCAAACCAAAAGGGATGTGGCGTTGGAGTACTACTAGTATCACCTAATGAGGAGCATGTTCCAATCTCCATAAAGCTTGATTTCGACGTTACCAACAATGCTGCTGAATATGAAGCATGCGTGGTAGGCCTTGAAACAGCTTTGGCATTGGGAGTAAAGAAGTTAAGGATATTCGGAGACTCTTCTTTGATCATCAATCAGATATCTAAAAGGTGGAAAGTAAGGAGCGAAAGCCTAGCCCCTTACCAAACCTATCTGGAAACTCTTACCGATCAGTTAGAGAAGGTAGAATACACATATCTACCTAGAGAAGAAAACCAATTTGCCGATGCCTTGGCAAGATTAGCCTCAATGGTTAGGATTCCCACGGAAATCGAGTAAATGCCTCTAACTATCAAAAAAAGGCACAAACCAGCATATATCCAGGCTATAGAAGACGACGACTTAGTCTAAGAAGAAGAAAAAGAAGAACCGTGGTACACGGACATACTCAACTATGTCACCAATGGAGAATACCCTCCTCATGGTGACAAAAGAGCAAAGCGAGCATTAAGACTTTTGGCTTCTCAATATGTACTCATAGACAACAAGCTACATAAAAGGGTACCTAAAGGTCGAGCTCTCCTATGCGTAGGAAAGAAGGATGCACAAAGAGTAATGAGAATAGTTCACGAAGGAATCTGTGGCACTCATGTCAACGGCAAAATGTTAGTCCAGAAAATAATGCGAGAAGGATATTATTGGACTACAATGAATAGGGATTGCCATCAATACGTAAAAAGATGCCCTAAGTTCCAAATTTATGCCAATTTACAACATGTCCCTCCATCTTTGCTCTGCACCTACACATTACCATGGCCATTCTCTACATGGGGAATTGACATCATTGGTAAAATCACTCCCCCAGGAACAGGAGGCCACGAATTTATTCTAGTAGCAATCGATTACTTCACAAAGTGGGTCGAAGCGCAATCGTACGCTAAACTCACTGCAAAACATGTAGCACTCTTTATTGAAAGAAATATTATTTTTCGATATGGAGTCCCACATGAAATGATAAGTGACAACGGATCTCACTTTCAAGCCGAATGTGAAGAATTGCTACAAAAATATGGCATTCAGCATCATCATTCTTCCCCTTATAGACCTCAAGAAAACGGAGCAGTCGAGGCAGCTAATAAAAATATAAAGACTATCATCGAGAAAATGACGGAAAATTATAAGGATTGGCCTGACAAGCTTCACTTTGCATTGTGGGGTTATCGCACGTCAATCCGTACATCAACAGGAAATACGCCATTTCCCTTGGGTATATGGAATGGATGTCGTACAACCTGTCGAACTAGAAATACCATCTCTACGCATCGCGTTAGAGAGTAAACTCGATGAATTCGAATGGACTAGGGAAAGATACGAAGAATTGATTCTACTCGATGAAAAATGACTAGAAGCTCTACATCACACTCAGTGTTACCAAACTCGTATGGCTAGGCATTTTAATAAGAAGGTCAAGAAAAGAAATATCAAAGTAGGAGATTTGGTATTAAAAGCACTAGGGAAAAATGTTTTGGACCCAAGGGGTAAATTTAGACCTAATTGGTCTGGACCCTACATTGTCAAAACAATCCTGTCAGGAGGTGCAGTAAAACTAACTGATATGGATGGCAATGAATTCTCAAACATGACAAATCTTGACAAACTTAAGAAATACTACCCATAAGTACTTGAGTAGGATACTCAAGAGAGCTACGTAGTCAACCCTTTACGGGTGCGACCACTTTATTTTTCGACATCTCCGCGTTCCAGAATTAATTAAAAATTCAACAGAAAATCGGCGAATTATTGGCGTCGCAGAACAGAACCTGGCGCCAGACAGAAGTCATCAGCGCCAGCCGTTGGAATTGACGCCTGGCGCCAGACTTCAATGGCAGGCGCCAAATGCCAATAACTGGCGCCAATCTGGAAATAAGCTCTGGACGTATTTCGGTGTTTTTCGGAAAATTTTCGACTTATGTACTCGAAGAATTTCTGGAAAATTGATTTTTTTTCGATTTTCATTGCTTTAATAAAATAAATTTAAAGTGAATAATTTAATTGAAAGCTGAAATTTAATTAATAAAATAAAATTACATTATCGATGGAAATTAAATAAAAGCAGAAATAAATTAACTTTAAATAATAAAAATAACAATCTAATAAATCTAAAGCTAAGCAATGCTCTTAATCTTTCTTTTTCTTTCTAGCTCTTTTCCAATTCCTGTCTGCTTCCTCTTCTTCATCCATAACTTTAGCTAGTAGGCATCCTTTAGAGGACCTACATTCAATTTTGGAGTAGATGGTCTCCCCTTCAGCTAGCACTCCATGCTTCTTTTCCACCCAAGCTTTTTTTCTGTGGTGTTAGCTTTCCTATTTCCTTTGTCTTTGTTAGTACCTTTCTTCCTAGGCATTGCAGGTGTTTTGAATTCAATTCTTGCACCTAAGCGTTCCTTGGCAGGAGTCACCCTGTCACCTAGACGATTCTTCACATCGGTTCTACCCTGATCAATGGAAGATTTCTTCAGCAACCATTTCTTTACATCATTGGGCAAAGAAGGAGGAACCTTTTGGGTAATCACTTCCCATAAAGGTCTAGCGCTCCAGTAAGCGTCGAATCTATCTACTTCTTGAGATACAGGGTACTCAAAGGGAGGACGAAGATCTCCGGAAGGAATATTCTGTAGCAAGCCGTATTGTCTTTTTACCCTGCAGGGGTAATAATATGTTACATGAGAAAAGCTTGGAAGACGGCAGAAAGGTTGCTTGTTGACACCAACCATCCTTTCTATTTTCCACCATGGGATGACCCACTTGATAGCAAAATCACGTGATTCAAAGACTTTTCTCCACCCATGGCGCCCAATTTTAGGAATGTGTTTCTTCCTTCTCACGAAGCAATTGGGAGTATATCTTTCAATGTCGTCCGGAGGGCTAATTAATCCTAGTCTCTCCATTAGCCACATCTGTAAAAAAAAAAAAAAAAAAAAAAAAAAAAAAAAAAAAAAAATATTACAATGCAAATAATTTATTATTACAATACAAAAATATATTTTTTAATTTTTGTAATTAAAAATATTATTTTTCTACCTGTAATAAAATTGGAGAACCGCGAAGAGGCGCTTTTGGGTTCCTTTTCAATTCATCTAGACTAATCATAGTCTCTCCAACTATTAATGGCATTGCATTTCTCCCTGATTCAATTTGATCTAGTACAGTGGTTATAATTGATTGACCCTCGTTATTTTTACCACTACTAAGAAAAAATTGATTAAGCATGCAAAATAGGAATGCCCTTCTTCTATATATATGAAAAGATTCAGGAAGAGGTTTATCAAAATAATAGCGTGCAAATTCTTTCAAATTAACTATGTTGCCATCCACTATATTTGATAAATCCCTTTCCTTCAAATTAAAGAAGCGCTCAAAATCCTTTTAATAATATGCATCTACTCTAGGGGTTGCTATAAGGTCTATCGCAGGGAAGCCTAAGATAGCACCAAATTCCTCCGGCAAAGGGCTAATCTCATCATACCCTATTCTGAAACAATAAGTATCAACATTCCAAAATTCTAAAGCGGTATGTATGAAGTTTAGATCAAGATCTACCCCTTTTGATGCCATAAGTTCCCCCCAGGTGAAATAAATATAATTCTTTTCTCTCCCTCGCATTAAGAGATCGACACCATTCATGAGTGTATTGGGTGAAGGTCTTGGTGACTAAAGACATGATTATTGTTTCTCTAAAAGAAGAGAATTATTTATTCGCTGGAATAATGAAAAGAATTGACTGGACAAGGGGATTTTTATACACAAATTGGGAGGAATTTTAATCAGATTAAAATATAGCATTAGCGTCAATTAGCGCCAGCCGCCAGCGCTTGGCGCCACACGCTAAGTGTAGCACCCGGCGCCACGCGCCATAGGGTGGCGCCAGCTGGCGCCAAGTTGTCAGATCAGTCGCGCGTCCTCAACTTGCGTTTTTAATATTAAACTCGAGTCGGTTAATGACTTTATGGCTCTGTTTAATCCTTTTCTATCCTTTTTCATAATTAATTAAATATAACTATTATTTTTTTTAATTTTTATTATTCTTTTTGGACTTTTAAATTCCAAACACCCGACACTTTATTCTATTTTTTCCTTTTTTATTTTTTCTTTTTGGGGGGAGAGACTCAGATACCCTCCATCAATAATGAAAATGACGGAATTTTTGCGCAAAATTGTTGTCACACTTCTCTTGCACACACAAACATACACATAACAATAAATAGCATAAATATACAAAATGTGTCTATAAATAATGTGTCTAAGGAAAATTTCTACAAAAAAAAAGTCAAAATAAAATATACACAGGAACAAATTACAGCGCGGGAGGACGTAGGCCCATCATATCATAAAATTGCGCTGTACGAGGAGTCACCTCTCCACCAACTCTAGCTCCAGCTTCAGTCTCCGTAGGAGGAGGAAGACTCAATATAGGACCACTCCAGCAAGGATCAACCTGAGGCTGAGGCCGCGGAGGCTGCTACGATGACGAGCCAACCTCGTACATCCCACCACCTCCGAAAGCCGAGGTAGCCTCTCCTACCGGTCCAACATGAGCACTCTCAGAGGAAGATCCCGAGCCCTCTGCAACGTCAGCTCGAGCAACCTCAGAGCGACCGCCTCTACCCCCTGACGAAGTGCGACGACGTCTCGAGCTGGACCTCGCTGGATCCCTCCGCCCCTCAGGTCTCGTGCGAGTGTGAGAAGTAATAGGCTGGCCATGCAAAAAGAATTAAATCAAAAACAAAATAAAATTAAAGCAGCAATACAAAAATAATGAGTAAAGAAAGGCTACCTCTTGGACGACGTCATCCCGACGGCAAGTGGTCGCGTTCCTCATCCGGACGAGCTGGCTCCGGAAGGCATCTATACATCGTGCCATAGCCGAAACCGCCTCGTGTGAAAACTGTCAGAAAAATAAGTCAGTAAATATGCATGATATATGAACACAAAAGTCTGAAAAAACTAGGCTTACTCGAGTCTGGTGGCGAGGAATCGACCGCTCTACAAAGCGCTCGCCCTCGGGAGCCGGAGAAATCATCTCCTCGATCGGCCCGTACATCCCCTGGTAGTGGATGGACATACGGGGTGGCACGAACTCAGCAGCACCGTCCTGATAAGACAAAAAGGTCAGTAAAACATTACTTGGGGGCTACTTAGTGGAAAGTAAAGCTAAGAAAATCTTACCCTCACATCCTCAGCCGGTACGTGGGCTGCAGCTAACAAAGGTAGTAGCTCCTCAGCATAACACCGCCTGAGGATCATATGGGACCGACGAGGGGTACCAGCTCCCTCAGACATGCTCGACAACCGCGCCTCGTCGAACATATGACGTGGTGGAGCAGTAGGAACGACGAAGACATCAGAAGAATGTTGTCTAGCAACCCTCTCCCCTAAGTACGCTACCGCTCCATAAGTCCCGAGGAAATAGCGACGCTATGTAGAATACTGTGCGGCTAACCCAGGGACTGTCCAACCGCCCACGGCCGGTATACCACCTCAGGTCCCTATAAAAAGCATCAATCAGGCAAGAATATGTCTAAAACACCGCGAAAAAGCAAGATAAACAATAAAAATCGTACCGAGATGATCCGGTTCCGGACATGTGTAGTAGACATATCTACATGATGACCGCCCCAAGAGGCGCTCACTGGAAATCCTCGCGGCGATGGTCTCGCCGACGCAACAGAAGGAAAGTACTCGTAGAACCAGATCTACAAAGAGCTAAAAGTGTGAGTAAATGCTAACTAATATATCGAGCTAAAATTTATAGGGAGTAAATGTTTACCTCTACGACTTTCCAAAAGGAAGACAAAGCAACGTTCGTCCCAAAGGACCGATGTCGACACGAGTCCCTCAGTGCACGAACGAAGTCAGCATAGGCCAAGTTGGCCCAGTCATAAGTCCCGATCCGATGGAGATCACGGACAGCAGGAAGATAGTAAAGCAACGCTCTACTACCTTTGTCAGGAGAGAATGTCCCTGACAACAACATCAGCACAAAGATGCGCACCCGCTGCTCTCGGGTGGTCGCATCGTCATCAAGAACCGCTGCCAGCGTCGAGCGGCAAATTCCTCTAGCACTAAACTGAGTCGTCTTGACCTCAACTCGGGCCCGAATAGCGATCAGCCCCAACAGCTCCTCAACCTCCGAAGAGAAGACGTCGATTCCACTGTCAAACGGCAGTGGCACAAAAGTGAACTCCAGTCCTGTGATGAGACTGAAGTCCGTAGGGGTGACCATCATCTTGCCCCAAGGGAAATGGAAGGTGTTAGTGGTGTCCCAGAAGAACTCCACCAAAGCGCGCACTACATGATGACCCCCGCTGGAGGCGACCATAGCCTCAGAGGTCTCGAATAGAGTAGCTAGCCCGCAAGACTCCCATAGGAGTCTCGTCTCAAGATCCCTGGCGATGTACATCCTGTACAAATCGCCTAAACCATCACAGCCAGAGCCGTGATGCCGTGTCCTCCCGGGCTCGGTGCCCCGTCTCACCCTCTCAGAAATGTGGGCGAAGAACAAGGTCCGCTCATCCCACTCCGGAAGTCGACCAAGCGAAGTGGAAGGCGTGATGTCATCCTCTAATGGCTCATGCTCCCGTCTAGTGTTTTGGGACCGTGAACCCGAGCCTCGTTGTCTAGCCATGCTACATTGTGCAAAATTATCATGAATTAAGGTTCTATAGTATCTAAGGTTCGCCTAACCGCATGGCGACGCTATGTAGAATACTGTGCGGCTAACCCAGGGACTGTCCAACCGCCCCACGGCCGGTATACCACCTCAGGTCCCTATAAAAAGCATCAATCAAGCAAGAATATGTCTAAAACACCGCGAAAAAGCAAGATAAACAATAAAAATCGTACCGAGATGATCCGGTTCCGGACATGTGTAGTAGACATATCTACATGATGACCGCCCCAAGAGGCGCTCACTGGAAATCCTCGCGGCGATGGTCTCGCCGACGCAACAGAAGGAAAGTACTCGTAGAACCAGATCTACAAAGAGCTAAAAGTGTGAGTAAATGCTAACTAATATATAGAGCTAAAATTTATAGGGAGTAAATGTTTACCTCTACGACTTTCCAAAAGGCAGACAAAGCAACGTTCGTCCCAAAGGACCGATGTCGACACGAGTCCCTCAGTGCACGAACGAAGTCAGCATAGGCCAAGTTGGCCCAGTCATAAGTCCCGATCCGATGGAGATCACGGACAGCAGGAAGATAGTAAAGCAACGCTCTACTACCTTTGTCAGGAGAGAATGTCCCTGACAACAACATGTTCGCAAAAACAGAGTACGTAGTACTAAAACAGAGCACAAATTCGAATTGAGCATGACAACATTTTTCAAGCAATTAAAAAATTTCTTGCGACACTATAGTGATTATTGTGACAAATTGAACAAGAATTGCTAGCAAAAACATCAAGAACGAGTCGCATTGTTCTTCATGACCTTAAGAGGTCCAACAATGGCGAATTGCTCATTTCTTCACCAAATTTAGTCAAACAAGTCTCAAATTACTCCCAAAGCAATATATAAACATAATCTAGCAACTTCATGGCATCAAACTTGACAAACAAAGCAAATTGAGCATTATAAATTTCGAATTTTCATGAAATTCGTGAATAAACATGCCAAAAATTCATAAAAGCTGATGTGAGTTTGAAGAAAACTTACATAGATCAGGAAAATAGATGAAAAGAGCTTTGATTTGCAACAAATTTGAGCGAATTCAGTTGAGAAACGAGCAAGCAATGAGCAATTGAAGCTTTCGGTTTTCTTCGAGCAGTTTCGCGACGAACAAAGCAGCGAAATAAAGAGGAAAGGGGTATTTAAGGAAATCCCCGTGCTGGCGCCAGGCCCTATGCATTGGCGTCACAAATTTGGCTTGGCGCGTGGCGCCAATATCAGCGCCTGGCGCTAATGCTAATGAGGTGGCGCTGATGGTTTTTCAGCGACGCCAAAGCACCTAGCCACCTGATGAGGTTGAGCTAGTCTTCTACAACATATTTTTGGGTTCCTTGGTACGCCAGTTAGCTCCTCTAAGAAATTTGACATGATTTAGTAATCGGCTTGATTACATAAAGTGATCGACCTGATCGTTTCACTTAGCTTAAAGCGCCTAAGCATTGGCTCATTAGCAAAAGGCACCGACATACGGGTTCAGAGCAAAAGAGCACCGACGTACAGGTTCAAAGCAATAGAAGCGCCGACATACAGGCATAGCGGAAGCAAAGTTCAGGCGAGTTAATTTCAAGAGAAGATGTCTTCGACAACATTCCCTAGCTTACGGAGAGTTGTCACAAACAACTGGAGGTAATTTCGGGCGAAGTTGTCTTCGATCATATTCCCTTAGGCATGGAAGATGATCATAATGCAGATGAGGATTACTTCAAGAGAAATAATCTTCGATGGTGTTCCCTAGGATGTGGAATATTATCAATGCGGATGAGGATTATTTCAAGAGAAATAATCTTCGATAGTGTTCCCTAAGATGTGGAATATTATCAATGCGGATGAGGATTATTTCAAGAGAAATAATCTTCGATAGTGTTCCCCTGGACGTGGAATATTATCATTGCGGGGAGGATCATTTCAGGCAAAGAAATCTTCTAATTTGGAAGCAGTTACGGGCGTAACGGTTTCAAGCGGGATGGCATTCTCTAGCTTGCAGGAGGTCATCGAAAAAACAATCGGTTACTTTCAGAGACGTGTGCTCGGCGGTGCAAGATACGCGTTTCTTAACTCTTTTATCAGTTCAACTAATGCTAGTTTTGCAAGTATCGGCGTTACAAGAATGGTTTAGGATCGCAGAACGTTCTGAATCATTCTCCGTCCCTATCGCTACTTTGGCTTTCGTTTTTCGAAACTTGCGTTTCTCCAAACTCAGTCAAACTGGGGGCTTCTGTAGACACCCATTTGTGTCTCCCCAAAACCAAACCCAGTGATGAGTACCTTTCACGTCGAATCATAATCGAATGAAACGAAAGTGTGGAAAGTCTAGTGTTGCGGAAAGTTTTTATTTTCTTTTCTCTTCTTTCTGTTTTTTAAAACTTATTTTAAGAAAACAGCCAATCCAGTTTGGTTGGTCCATGATATGGGTCCAATAGTAGTGTAGTTGGGTGGGGCTTTCAAAGACCTTTCCAACGATATATTATAAGCCCAATTCCGATGAATATTGAGGAAGTAATGGCCAATTTACTAAACTGGGCCCAGTTTGAGCTTTATGTACGGCCCAATGATCTAGGGGAGGGCCTGATATAATTTATCATTCCTAATGCAATTAGGAATGGTTTTAGTCTTCTAGATTCTTCTAGAAGGTTCTTTTCATTCCTAATTCAATTAGCATTGATAAATTGACTTTTGTTGACTTTTCAGAGTTTTAATCAAAATCAAATAGCAATTTTGAGGAAATTATATTATTTTATCCTCCAGTACGGTAAACTTATCGGATTTTCAAAAACGCGTTGGAATCAGGCTTGGCGCCTAACCCCAGGCCTTGGCGCCTGAAACCAGGCCTGGCGCCTGGCGCTAGTGGTGGTGTCTGGCGCCAGCTAGCCAGGGTTGGCGCCAGCTCTGTTTTCTGAGCGTCAGACACTGTTTTGTTTAATTTATCTTTTTGGCTGATTTTCTTTATAAATATCGTATTAAAAACTCCGTTTTCATGGACGATTCATCATCAATTCTCATCTACAAACATTCAATTCTTTCTCTCTTCTTTCTTACTTTGCTTTTTCATACAAAATTCCGCATTCACAAGATCTAGAAACACCTAGCCATATTCGAAGTTGCCTTCGCCCTAGACGTGAAAGGTTTTAATTTCTGAGGGTTTGGTCCCAAATCTCTATTTCAATTATTTAATTTGATTGTTTGTTTTATTATTTTCCTTGAAGTTACTAACGTGTGTATTTTGTTATTAAAAAAAGGTACGAAGCATCAAAGTAAGTACTTTAATGGTTTTAATTGATGTTATGATGTAGAAATCATGTTTATATTGTTATTATGATATTCCTAGTATCATGTCTAGGTTATTTTTAATATTGAATATGATTATTACGATGCTTTCTATGTTCTTCCTAATATTTATGATTGTTAGTATCATGTTAGGGTTAAAGATTTGATTTTTATTGCTTAGTGACATGCTAGGGTTTGTTATTAATCTTGTTAGTACAATGCCTAGGATCTTGCTATGTTTATTATGCTTTAATATTAACATGAACATGATTATGATTATAATTGTTATAATTTATGAATATTATTATTATTATTATTATTATTTTGATGATGATTATTTTTATTCATGATTATTATGTTGCTTGATTATATTTATTGTTATTGCTTGATCACGCCTTTATTGCATGTTTAAAGGGAATTTTGTACTTGTCATCACGCTTAATAAGATATTTAATAATCTTGTTTAGGTTTAATGTGATTATGATTTCAAGTGATCGCCAATAATAATTTGTTTGTGCATTATATTCAACCAACATAGATAAACAGGTTTAGGGTTAAACCTATTGATTGCATGTTAATCAGAAAGCGCACATGAATACAATCAGAATAAAGTAGAGGCCTATTATTAGGGCAGGTTCAATCTCTTTTAGGTTAGATTTGTACCTTCATCCCCGAACCCTTATTTGGTTCATGACCTTATGGAGTTGACGATCTCTTGGATCGTTAAGGGGTGTAACCTTCACCTCGTGAACGGTTTACAAGTTCCTAAAAAAACTTGTTGGCGACTCTTTTGCTCTATCTTCTTCCCTTTTGGACGCCACTGTACTTTAGTGTATGATCACAGTGGGGTTCAAGCTAGTGGGATTTAAAGCTTGAAATTATTCCCTACACTACTCGGTTTTGTGCTTGCTTTGAGTCTTCAATCTTGGTATACTTCTCACCTTTGTTTTATTTTTGTCAATTTCAATTGATTTTTATGCATTGGTTGTGAGTGGCCTTGATTAAGCTTGAGTATGATGTTTTTGGTTGTTTGTATGGTGGTTTTGGAAATATTTTGGATGTTTTTGTGCTTCTTTTTTGTGATAGATTGTTAATATTGTTGGTTGTTGTTGGATTTTTGGTTGTTTGATGCTTGTAACAGGTACTTTGTAGTTTGTGGTGGTTTTGGGTGGTCTTGTGAACGGAGGTTTGTTCACGTTGGTGGTAATGTTGAATTTGGGTGTTCTTTATGATTCATTGTATTGGTTGAGCTTGAAACTATGGATTGGTTGAGGAGAGTTAAGAGTAGCAAGAGAAGTTCAAACCAATCCCCCGGGGAATCCTCTCGTGGCCAACCTTCAAATACCGAACCCCCTCAAAACCAAACTACTCAAGATAATGCCCCACCTCCTCCTTTACACGCTCTCAAATTTCATAACCGGGCTAAGCACACCCCTATCTATAATAAAATGAAATCCCGGAAATTTAGACTGTCCCGCAACTATTTTCCCGAGGATATGGTAAAATTGAGTATTGATGCCGATCTTAACATTTTACTCCGTAATCTTGGTTTGGATGAGTTTGTAAAGTCACCCCCCCGTACTTATTTGGAACCATGCATTGAATTTTTCTCCACCTTTGAGTTTAATATGACGGGGGATACCGACTATATCATCTATTTTCAACTTTTCAATTCCAAGCATACCATGAACCTTGCAGAATTCAACAAAGCCCTTGGTTTCAACCAAAATACCGACATCTTTGAGCCCTTGGTTGCCATTCAAAGGACCGAATACAATGAGGTTGCTTGGTGGAGACCCATATCTAGGAAGAGGTCGTTTGACTCTAAGGAATCGCTTGCTGGCGAGATCATTCACCCGGCTCTTCGTATTCTCCATCGGATTCTTGGGTATATAGTGTTTAGTAAGCAAGATCTTGAGAAGCTTTCGAGGGAGGAAATCTTGGTGCTTTGGATGGCTACAAGGCCGGATTTGGTGCCAAGGTTGAATTTTAGGTATCTTTTCATGAATTGTTGTAATTTGATCGCCACTGGGAAGAAGACGGGTGAGATTCATTGTGGTGGTATGATTACTAGATTGGTGTATTATTTCAAGTAAGAGCATTTCTTGAGGTCTTGCACTCCGATAGGAAAGAGTGAAGACATGTATTTGGATATGAAGCAACTTAACACCTTGCGCTTCATTTCTAAGACTAAGGGAAACGGTGAGTACTCTTGGCTAGTGCGAAATGTGCACCATTGTATGCTTCCAAACCCAGCTGCCACCTCAATCACTCGAGAGGCTAGGATTGTTTGGAGGATTCCCGAGGATAATGGGAGGGTTGAGAATGTTATGGAGGAGGATGATGGTGATGAGGACGATGATGATGATGATGAGCATGATGGTGAGGGTGGAGAAGGAGAAGGTGGTGATGATGAAGAAGATGAAGAAGAGCAACAACAACAACAACCGCAACAAAGAGGAAGAAGAAGACAACAACATCACCAACAAGGACTACCAAGGAGATGCATATCTCCGCGAGATGGAGGCTATGCGTGAGTATATGGAGCGCATGCAATTGAGCATGCAAGGTATGTATTCGAACCATCAAACTTTTTCTTTTTAAACTAGTGCCCTATATGACGCTAGTGTGCATAGGGGGGAGGTCACCCCTCCGGTGAACTACCCTTATGTGCCGCCCCAACAAGGGCCGGTGCCATCTAGGGGTGGTGACAACCTCCCCACGTACCCATATTGGCCCGGGGTTGAGAACCCTGATGAGCCAAGGCGTTACTTCCCAGATGTGTCCGGTCATTATGACTACCGGGTCTCGGGGGGAGTGATTATCGGGGTGACCCCGACTACTACTATCTTCATCCCACTCACCCCGAGCTCTGTATGCAACCGGAGCCTTTTGACCAATTATCCACATCTCAACTTGACCTTTTTAAGGGTCGCTATGGGTTCCCTCCTGGTTATACCGGAGGTTGGGATGTGGTTGATGGTGGTGCCGGCCCTACTGGCCAATAGTTTTCCCTTAGGTTGTCTGATTCCCTTTTTGTTTCCTCCCTTTTGGCTTTGCATGTTTTTAAGCATCGCAGTCGATGCCTTTATTTTGTACGGGGGGATCAAATAGGATGTTTTAGGGTAGGTTTTTGGGGAGGCACCTTGGCCTCTTGGGGATATGTTTGAAAGGGCTTTGATGGATTTCTTTTGCTTCGCTCTTGGTAGTCTCGTTGGTATGTTGTCTATCTTGTTGTTTTGGTTTTTATGATGATGTTTTGTGGTCCCTTCTATTGATGATGATGATGATGGTTTCTCTGTTCTTTGTACATAGTTTTCGCGTAAGTTTACTTTTGTTTGCTTTTGTTTGGAAGTTACTAACAATTTCATTTTGTGTATAGTCCTTTTCTTTTCTTTTTCTCACCTTGCTCATAGCCACTGCTTTGGTCTTCGAAGCTTCATAGAGGAGGTCGTGCTTGCTCCTTTATTATTGCAGCATAGCTTGGACGCTTGGTGAGACCTCTCTTGTTTTATCTCATTACTTTTCTTCTTTTACTTTTCTTGGATGCTTAGATTAGGATTAGTTTTAGGAGAGTTGAACGGTCCGAGGATGTATGATTATAACACCTAGTGTGTTTGGAGTCTTTGGCGATGTGGCCATTTGACCGCTTGTTTGTCGATTGGGAAATACGTGTTATGATTGCATCTTTGTCCTTTTCTTTGTTCTCCTACTTTTCCTTTATCTTGGTTTTCCATATTTTATTTTATTTTCTTTTCTTTTCTCTTCTTTTTGTTCTTGGTTTTGTACATAGCTTTTTAAGGCTTTATTTTTCACTCTTTCATTCTTTTTTAACTTGGACTTGTAAACATTGGACTCTTGCTTTTGAATAATAACCTTACTAGGTGGTCATGGTATGCACGGTTTGAGAATACGTTTGGTTGATTCTAGGATAAAGCATGCTAGGGTAGTTGTCTAGAACTAGGGGGATCATGAAGTCGGATTCTACTTGTTTGTGGCATGTTGGTAGTTGCTCCCTATCTTCGATTTGACAACCTTAGTGAGTTTTTGCTACAACCATGTGAGATTCATACTTTTTCAAGCTTTCAACATATTCTTGAATGAGCGGCATGGATCCTTGAACTTCGCAAACTTAATCTTGAATCTTAACGTATGATTCCTAAGACCGAGACCGAACCACCTAGGGAGGACAAAGGCATCTTTTCGGGGAGGTATTTTTCCTTTTTCTAGGATAGTTTCCTTATTTTTACTTTTGGGTTTAGGGATACATTTGCCTACTTGCTAACCCTTTGAGCCTTCTTCCCTTCTTTTCAAGCCACATCTCTAGATCTTGAGTCTTTTGTTTCATTTTCGTTTCCATTCTTGGTTTTTGTGAATCAATTGTTCATTATTGTTGGAGTTTGTGGTGGAGGAGTTTGGATATTTGGTTCTCTTGAAAGCAAGTTTGTGTTGTGTATATTTTGTGAATAATGGCAAGTGAATAAATGAAAAGGCCGTCCAGAGTGAAAAAAAAAAAGTAAGGACAAGGCAAGTGCAAATTTTAAAAAGTCGTCCAAAGTTAAAAGAGGCGAGGACAAAGCACTAATAATGAAATATGAAAAACAAAAAAAAAGTTAAAAAAATTGAAAATTGCAAAAATATTTTTATGTGAGTATTCTTCCTTTTTGAGTTTTGAGGACAATGCTCCATTTAAGCTTGGGGGGGAAGCGTTCTCACGCTTTTTGTGTATATGTTTGTGATCTTAGCTTTGAATAAGCTTGGGGGTGTTGGTATTTTTTTGTTTGGTGATTACTTGGTTATGGTGTAAAGAAATGCGCAATCTTTGCTTCACAATTTAGGTTAACCACCAAATTTTAAATTTAGCCTACCTTAACCCTTTTTGCCTTACGTTACAACCTTTGGGAAGACCTTTTAACCTAGGGGTTGAGTCATCCATCGATGGAGGGAATCATGGGTTATAGCCTAAGGAAAGAAGATGCGAAGTCAAGATGTCGAGTAAGCCAAAAATTCGATCTTTTTCCGGTTCCTTCGTGGAATCTATGAGACGCTCACTAAGGGGAGATATGAGATTAGTAGGGGGAACGCGGTAAGATCGTTTGGGATGAAAGTGGAGTGTGACAACTAGTTCCTATGCTTAGCATATTTATGCTTCAATCAACCTTAGGTATCTTATAACGTGCATACCATTACTTACTTTAGAAAGGTTATTATTCATTTGAACTATAGTCACTTTGTAAAGTCCATTTCACAAAGATTTTTATTTTTATTTTGTTTTTCTTTATTTGCTCTTTATTCTTGTATTTTGCCTCATTTTTCCTTCTTTTGTTTGTTTAATAAGAGTTATAGGTTATTAAATGGCTTGTCTTTTGTTGCTAAAATTGATCGTGATTCCAACGAAAGTGAGTTAGTGTATATTCTCACCTTTTTCTTTTTCTTTTCTTATTTTGAATAAGCCCTTCTTTTTCCTTTTTAGCCTTTGTTTTTCTCGGGACGAGCAAAAGTCTAGCTTGGGGGAATTTGATGAGTGTCATTTATGGCACTCATAGGGTAGTCTTTTAGGATGATTTCATCTTCCTTTTATGCTTTCTTATCTTATTTTTGGTCCTTTTTCCTTTAATTCCTTTCTTTCTTTCTTTCCTTGTGTTTTTCGTGTTTTCTTCGTGTTTTCTTTTTATTTGGTTCTTTTTCCCTTTTATTCCTTTTCGTTGTTTGTTTTTTGTAGGTACATAGGATTTGTCTCTCCAAGGGAATCAAGATGGGCTATATTAACTAAGCAAGGAGGAAATAATCGGCTTGGAGAGGACTCATAGAGGGCATGGAGAGGGCATCAAGCCCTGCCATTCTGCCGCGGGCGCAGGTGCCTAACGCCGCGGGCGCGGGCTCATATACACAAAAGTGGCAGATTTCGACCAGGAACTCTCCACGGTCTGGCCGCGGGCTTGCTGCGGGCGCGGGTAGATTGGAGAGCCCGCTCGTACCAGAGAGACCGCGACCCTCTGATCATGCTTTGGGAGCAGGGGATTCGCCGCGCTTATGCCGCGGGCGCGGGTTCTTTTGCCGCGGGCGCGGGTGTTGCCCAGGAAGTCCGCGGAATTTTTAATGGGTTTCGTACCCATTAAAGTTTTATTAAGTTTTGATAGTTTTGATACTAACATAAAATATCACTACTTTTGATACTAACTTAAAATATTAAAGTTTTGATAGTTTGGGTAGATCATGCACTAGTAGAGTATTATATAGAGTTTTGTGTTAACTTTTGTCAACCTTATTGTAATTAAGGTTATTTTAATTGTGTAGGAGGAGTCCCTGGATCATGGTCAAGTTTAGTTACCGTACCTTAATTGTTCTCGTGATCAAGGTATGTGTAGTTGGCTAGGTCCTTGTTACAATTTTAAATGCGTGTTTCGGTAAATGCTTGTGTTAATGATTGTTTGAATAAATGTTACGCATGAATATTTTATTAAGTTAATAATGTTCATGACAAGTTAAAATGTATAATTATATGATTTAAAGGTTTGATCTCTAAAAGTGTTGATTGATTTAATAAAAGTTGTTTAATTTATAAATCACTTGATTTAATTAACTTGTAGCTCATTATGAGCCTGAGTATTTGATATTTTAATTGTCCCTACTCGGGACTGGTTAACTAAGACCATGAGCTTTGTATGATCTGGTCTTTCCTCGAGTATATAACTTGCTTGGGGTGTGCACACTTAAGTGAGGAAAATTGGTTTGGAATTATATTTTAAAATTGAAAGTTTATAAATTGGAAATCTATTGGTTTGGAAAGCTCTTATTTGATGAACATTACTACCCTTGAAAGGTTTAATTTTAACAAGTATAATTTTGAAAGTGACTTGTGGCAAGTTAAATTTAACTAGTTATTTCGAAAGCATGTTTGCCTTACAAAAGTAATTACATGCCTTGCACTTATACGTACTTACCGTTTTTGCTAATCTGTTTTCCCTTTTTGTTTTGGTTCGCCCTGTTTACCATCACGGGTAGGCAGTCTTGATTTCAAGTGTGGAGTTGTTCGTGCGCATGCTAGAGTCGGGATGGGATCACATAGATAGGAGTTAAATTTTATTTTATGACTGGACGAGTTTTTATTGAAGTACTTTCAATCAGTTGTTATGGTTATTCATTTTATTAATAAAAGTTAGTGATTTTCAGCTACAACATGAGTAATTATTTAAGCCTTACTTTTTCACGTGGCGGTAATACGCCCAATTCTATCTCTACGGTATTTGTGTACGTATAAATATAGTATTTACGTAGAGGGAGATTTGGGGGTGTTACACCTGTTCTTTTGAGCTTTTGGGCAGAGCAAATTTTACTATTATTATTATTATTATTATTATTATTATTATTATTATTATTATTATTATATCTCAAAAACAAAAGGTCATACAACCTACAATAAATTAGTGGGAAGCCGAGATACAATTTGGGCCCCCACTCCTCTAGCTATAGCAAAGCCTACCCTAGTAAAAATATGAGCTGCAGCACGTGCTCCAATGTCTTGTGTCGTCGAGAACCTCTGAATTCGCTTAAGCAACGCATCAGCCTCCTTCTCTAATTCACCAAACGAAGAAAAGGAGAAGGGAATGAACCCATATCCAATCGCCTGACAACGAGCCTCATACTTAACCCACTTCCGATGAGCTGCATCAGCCACAACCCGTCCAGGAATAAAGTCAGATAGCCCTGACTATGTTAAAGGAGAAGATCCTTTCAAATCTTCACAGACATCGCGAACACGATCCCAAGAATAAAGTAACACTTTAGCAGGTTTGAGGGCCTCGTCGTTCCCTCCAGACAACCCAATATCAACCTCTTTCCTTGCTGAAATCCCAGAACGATAGCAAACATCAACTAGGGTATCCCGAACAACATTATGTCTATGTTTAATACCCACGATACCCGCACACGACACCGCGTGATCGCCAAAAATTTCCCCTGGAAAAATCCTCGAACAAGTAGAGCACGGTGTCGAGGCAGAGAACAACGGAACACCCAATTGGTAGCATAACACACATCGGTAAGGCTTTGCATTCATAGTCTGACCCAACCCTGAAATAGGAACGACTTGAAGCCAAGTAGACGTGTGATCTCCCTGCTGAGATTTCCACAATGCTGATAGACGAGGGGATAATGAAAAGGTGGATTCTGCAGAATCGGTAACCTTCGTGAAATATATATCTGCCAATTTTGTCATGAGTTTTGGGGCAGCAACCTCACTAGGATTACTTAAAAAATTAGACTCCACCGCGCCATTAAAAAGACCCAAAGCGTCTTCTAAAGCTCGACCATGACCAACAATGTCAGCATGTCGTAGAAGCTTTGTCTGCAACCCAGCAGACTGTAACCGAGAAGCAAGAAAAGCATAATGCCGAACATCACCTGTAGAATAAACACCAAGCCCTCCAAACGCAAATGGTAAAGTGGCAAGCCGCCACTGCCAATCGCCAAACCCAGGTCTTGAAGCAGTAACAATACGCTCAAAACAAGATCGAAGAGCCCCGTCAAAAATGCGTTGAGCCGCCTTTAAAGTACTAGGGGGACAAGTAAGCAACGCAAAGTAGAGTTTAGAAACTCCGGTACAAGCCCTAAGTAACAATAGCTCACAATGAGGATCATCCAGCGTAGCAACCTTATCCATAAGCGCAATGGTCTTGGTCACCCTATGCATCACAAGCTCACTACTAAAACCAGAATCGGAACTAGCAGGACCACCAAGCAACTTAACACCACGCGAAGGTCAAGCAATGTTAGGTGGAAAGACACCCACAAGCCTGCTTCGGGGATCTTCTATAGGCCAGAAACCTTCAGTTTTGTCCACGTTAAGATGCAACCTAAACGAGGCCCTTCCTCCATAATCAGCTGCAAAATCTTCCCCACCACCAATGTGTCACCAATAATAGTGTCGTCGTCTAAATACCAAGCCTGAAGACATACATCAAAAGTATCTCTGATTTTACACACCAAGGGTTGTAAAACCAAAGCAAAAAGTAGAGGACCAAGGGGATCACCCTGCTGCACCCCCTGAGACGACCATAACGTGTGGTCCCCGTAATACAATCTGGCTGGATTAGAGTAGTAAAATTCAACCTAACGCGAAATACCCTGACAACGACGACGGACTTCACGTAACATGACCGCACGATCAACTAGATTGAAGGCATTACGAAAATCCACCAAGAACATTGAAAGACCAACATCAGATCCACAAACCTCAAGTAATCGATTCACAGCATGAAGAATGGCCTCACCGCCTGAAGAAACCCCAACACCAAATTAAAGACCATCAAAGTAACTTCCCAAAGACTGCCCAACCATAACAGCACCGACTTTCGAAACCAGATGCCTCCAAACAGTACCCACAACTATAGGACGAATTCCACCACCGGGCTTAACAAGGGTTGTGAGTGGAGCACTAGCAATATACTCTCCTAGTTCCATAGGACATCTACCAGCTAGAAACAGATTAACCACCCTGGTAACAAAGTCAACCAACTCGTCTGAGACAACCACAACAGCACCACTCAAGCAATCCATAAGGTGTTGAGCACATAACCCGTCCCTACCACACGATGTGCCACGCGAGAAACTCTTAATCCAATCCAAAACAACAACAGAGGAAGCAACGAGATGAAGTTGATCAATAGGAATATCAGCAGGCAAGAAAGGAGGTGAAGAAGAAGGGTGTTTTGAAAGCTAATCCGCAAGAGTGGCCTCATTATACGGAGCAACACATGAAGAAGAAAGAACCCGGACTGCAGCGGTGTAATGGCCATCACAAATCTTCCTACGACACTGCTTGATATTACGCTCTTCCAAATCAAGGTCCTCATCATCAACCACCGACATAGTAGGAGCATCCTCAGCCAAAGTTTCTCTCACAAGCTGCACACTACCACCTGGTGCACCCCAAGACCAAATAGCACGGGAAATACTTTCTTCTTGATGCCGACGCTTTACGGAAGACCTTGACTCACGACTACTCCACGGGCGAAAGTTTTTAAAGGTGCAAAGAGGTAACACTAACAACGATACCCAACTAGAAATGTCATTAGGGTTAGAGATCACCTTATCAAAAGCACCTTTCAAAACCCGAGAAAACCCCAAATGACACTTGGGAGGGATAGATTTCACAGTGTGAAACCCCTTTGAGAGCAAACAATTAAGGAGAGCCACATCAAAACCACAAAACTGATCTCGCGCCAAACCATCCACAAGTCCAATACGAGCCAAAGAAGAGGGAGCTTGTGGCTTGGAGAAATTATGAAGCACAAAACGAACAATACCATCTCTTTCATTAGGGGGTGAAACATCCTCACCCCTATCATGACGACACCAAGAACGAAGCGTATGAGTTTTGTAACAAACCTGTAGGGAATAATTTCAAGCCTTTAAAATCCCACTAGCTCGAACCCCACTGTGATCATACACTAAAGTACGGTGGCGTCCAAAAGGGAAGAAGATAGAGCAAAAGAGTCGCCAACAAGTTTTTTAGGAACTTGTAAACCGTTCACGAGGTGAAGGTTACACCCTTTAACGATCCAAGAGATCGTCAACTCCATAAGGTCATGAACCAAATAAGGGTTCGGGGATGAAGGTACAAATCCAACCTAAAAGCGATTGAACCTACCCTAATAATAGGCCTCTACTTTATTCTGATCGTATTCATGTGCGCTTTTTGATTAACATGCAATCAATAGGATTAACCCTAAACCTGTTTATCTATGTTGGTTGAATTTGATGCACAAATAAATCTATTATTGGCGATCACTTGAATTATAATCATGTTTACCCTAACAAGATTATTAATTATCTTATTAAGCGTGATTACAAGTACAAATTCCCTTTAAACATGCATAAAAGGTGATCAAGTAATAAAGAATAATGTATCAAGCAACAAAATAAATAATCATCATAATAATAATTATAAATAAAACAATCATCATCAAAATAATAATAATAATAATATCATCGTAAATAATCATCATCAAAATAATAATAATAATAATAATATCATCGTAAATTATAACGATTATAATCATAATTATGTTCATATTAATATTAAAGCATAATAATAGCAAGATCCTAGGCATGATACTAACAAGATTAATAACAAACCCTAGCATGTCACTAAGCAATAAAAATCAAATCTTTAACCCTAACATGATACTAACAATCATAAATATTAGGAAGAACATAGGAAGCATCGTCACAATCATATTTAATATTAAAATTAACCTAGACATGATACTAGGAATATCATAATAACAATCTAAACATGATTTCTACATCATAAATCAATAAAACAAGAAAAATAATTACTTTGATACCTCGTACCTCTTTCTAATAACAAAATACACACGTTAGTAACTTCAAGGAAAATAATAAAAACAACAATCAAATTAAATAATTGAAAGAGAGATTTGGGACCAAACCCTCAGAAATTAAAACCTTTCACGTCTAGGGCGAAGGCAACTTCAAATATGGCTAGGTGTTTCTAGGTCTTGTGAATGCGAAATTCTGTATGTGTAAACAAAGTTTAGAGAATTGAAAGATGAAGAGAGAGATGAATGATTTAGAGAATGCTAAAGAATAATGATTGTTGATGAATGATGGATGTAGATGATGAAAATTGGTGAATGAATGTAGATGATGAAAATTAGTGAATGAATGTAGATGATGATAATTGGTGATGAATGGTGAGAATTCGTGAATGAAAACAGAGTTTTTAATACGATATTTATAGAGAAAATCAGCCAAAAAAGATAAATTAACAAAACAGAGTCTGACGCTCAGGAAACAGAGCTGGCGCCAACCCTGGCTAGCTGGCGCCAGGCAGCAGCACTAGCGTCAGGCGCCAATGGCTAGCGCCAGGCGCCAAGCCTGGTTCCAGGCGCCAAGGCCTGGGGTTGGACGCCAAGCTTGATTTCAACGCGTTTTCGAAAATCATCTTGGCGGAAGTTTCCCTCCATTTATTAAAGAAAGAAGTGAAGCCTTCATTCTCTTTTTGTCTTAGCATCTCAAGTTGTCTGTGGTCGGTTTCAACTTGAATATTGCACTTGTACCTATCAACGAAAGAGTTTACTATCGATTCCCAGGTAGAGGTTTTCTCTTTGTCAAGGGAGAAAAACCATTGTTGACAAACGGTTTCAAGAGATAGTGGGAATAGAGAGGGGAAAACCTTCTTATCGATATCCTTTATGCTCATTATAGTTTCAAAAGCTCTTAGATGGACGTAAGGGTTATCTGTTGCCTTGAATTTTGGGATGTCGTTGGCATTGAACTTATGCGGAAGAAGTTCCTTGTCCAGCGAGACCCCTTGTGAACTCATGCCCTGAAATTTATAGTCACTAGATAGCTTGCTTAGACTCTCTTGCATGAGGTTCATCTGTTGTTGATTCACGGGGTCATCGATCCTAAGTGCGAGAAGTTTCAGTGTCTCAGTCACAGTAGCCAGTTGATTCTTAAGATCATTGACTTCTTCTTGAGTTGGCATTATCTTCTTAGCCTTCCTATTTTGACGAATCGGTTTATCAAAAAGCAAGACCTGAATAAAGAGGTTGTCCTTGATTAATCGCCCTTCTCTCCTCGACCAAGTACTGTGGAAAAGGAATTTTGGGATATTTATTGTTAATTATTTGACTCAAACTTTATTCAATCATGCAATGGATGGAGAAAGTGAAGAAAGATTGGAATAGAATGTGAAGAAGATTTAGATGGAGGGATATGAAGGATTAGGGATAGAATGTACCCCCTACTCAAATAACGGAAAGACCGACTCGTGCATGGACCTAAGACATGGTCATGGTGATGTACTCAAAGTGTATGCTAAGACTAGTGAGTGTAGATGGTGCGTTCAGACTCGTGTCATGACCATGTGGCTAGACTATGTGACTAAGACTCGATTAATGACTCGACAAGGTTTTATTGACAGCGAAAATTAACCGAATCAATTAGCAAACTGGTTAATTAGACCCTAGGTGATGACTCGACCAATAATCCGAACTGTCGGCCAAGCGACAGGACTGGCGTCACACTGTGGACCTTGGCGCCAAACAACATTTCTGTCGTCAGGCGCTACACTCCATAGTGTGGCGCTACAGCTCAGACCTTGGCGCCAGTATTGGAGCTTCGGTCTGGGACTGTTTTTGGTGTTATTAGTCAACTGGGGTATGCCTAAAGTCGTACTAGGTCAATTCCGATTAAAAAAAATAGACTTTATTGACTCTAATTAATTAATTAATTAATTGATTAGGCAAAGTTCTTCAAGTCATTAATTTATTTAGTCTCAACACAAGTCAACAAACGGTTAAGAGAAACACATAATATATGTGCACAACAAATAATGCACACTTAATCAAGTAGGCACAATATGATGCAATGAGTTCGCAACCTAACCATGGCTCTAGTTCTCTAAAGTTAGGGATATGGTTTAGTCAAAGAGGGTCCATGGTTAATTGTCCGAATGTACCGCGGGGAAGCCTAACCGTGAAGGGTTGGCGCGAGTGGATGGGACACCGTGAGTTTTTAGGAAAAACTCGCTTCCATGGTTTGGTGAATTCAACATCTCGGATGTACGCTTTATTGCACGGAGCGTTCAATCGGGTAGATGGAGCATGAATTCCCAGAGGGTTATGTCCATATTTAGAACACATATGGGTTTTCAGAAAAGTGAGAAAAAATTCAATCAGGAAGTAGGATCGAGCAAACAATACGAAAAACCGGTCGAAATTAGAACGCATATTACTGGCTCGGTATTGGGGGAAATTGGCGCCAGCAAACAGAGACTGGCGCCGACTTTTAACTTTAGCGCCTGGCGCCAATACTGGCGTCTGGCGCTATGGCTAAAAGTCTGGCGCCAAGCTTTGGCCCCTGACGCTACTTCCCACATGCCTCAGCAGCTTTCTGTGCTCGATAAAATCTTCCAGTTTCGCGCGGTGTTATTTCAGTCCTAGTTGTGAAAGATATTTCTCAAATTTCCTACGTGTAAAATCCTATGTTTTTAACTCATTACGGATGGTCTTTCCAATGAGATCTTTTTTATGCATATGACAATAATGTTAATCAAAATTATGCACATGAAATACTTAGAACTTTTCGAGTCTCGTCCACTCATTCTAAATCATTGCCGAAACAAATTCAGGAATTAAAATAGAAATCCTCCCCAGTGGAGTTGCCGAAAACTGTAGGGAATAATTTCAAGCCTTTAAAATCCCACTAGATCGAACCCCACTGTGATCATACACTAAAGTACGGTGGCGTCCAAAAGGGAAGAAGATAGAGCAAAAGAGTCGCCAACAAGTTTTTTAAGGAACTTGTAAACCGTTCACGAGGTGAAGGTTACACCCCTTAACGATCCAAGAGATCGTCAACTCCATAAGGTCATGAACCAAATATGGGTTCGGGGATGAAAGTACAAATCCTACCTAAAAGAGATTGAACCTGCCCTAATAATAGGCCTCTACTTTATTCTGATCTTATTCATGTGCGCTTTTTGATTAACATGCAATCAATAGGATTAACCCTAAACTTGTTTATCTATGTTGGTCGAATTTAATGCACAAATAAATCTATTATTGGCGATCACTTGAATTATAATCATGTTTACGCTAACAAGATTATTAATTATCTTATTAAGCGTGATTACAAGTACAAATTCCCTTTAAACATGCATAAAAGGTGATCAAGCAATAAAGAATAATGTATCAAGCAACAAAATAAATAATCATCATAATAATAATTATAAATAAAACAATCATCATCAAAATAATAATAATATCATCGTAAATAATCATCATCAAAATAATAATAATAATAATAATATCATCGTAAATTATAATGATTATAATCATAATTATGTTCATATTAATATTAAAGCATAATAATAGCAAGATCCTAGGCATGATACTAACAAGATTAATAACAAACCCTAGCATGTCACTAAACAATAAAAATCAAATCTTTAACTCTAACATGATACTAACAATCATAAATATTAGGAAGAACATAGGAAACATCGTAACAATCATATTTAATATTAAAATTAACCTAGACCTGATACTAGGAATATCATAATAACAATCTAAACATGATTTCTACATCATAAATCAATAAAACAATAAAAATAGTTACTTTGATGCCTCGTACCTCTTTTTAATAACAAAATACACACGTTAGTAACTTCAAGGAAAATAATAAAAACAACAATCAAATTAAATAATTGGAAGAGAGATTTGGGACCAAACCCTCAGAAATTAAAACCTTTCACGTCTAGGGCGAAGGCAACTTCGAATATGGCTAGGTGTTTCTAGGTCTTGTGAATGCGGAATTTTGTATTTGAAAACAAAGTTTAGAGAATTGAAAGATGAAGAGAGAGATGAATGATTTAGAGAATGCTAAAGAATAATGATTGTTGATGAATGATGGATGTAGATGATGAAAATTGGTGAATGAATGTAGATGATGATAATTAGTGATGAATGGTGAGAATTCGTGAATGAAAACGGAGTTTTTAATACGATATTTATAGAGAAAATCAGCCAAAAAAGATAAATTAACAAAACAGAGTCTGACGCTCAGGAAACAGAGCTGGCGCCAACCCTGGCTAGCTGGCGCCAGGCGCCAATGGCTAGCGCCATGTGCCAAGCCTGGTTCCAGGCGCCAAGGCCTGGGGTTGGACGCCAAGCTTGATTTCAACGCGTTTTCGAAAATCCGATAAGTTTACCGTACTAGAGGATAAAATAATATAATTTCTTCGAAAATGCTATTTGATCTTGATTAAAACTCTGAAAAGTCAACAAAGTCAACTTATCAATGCTAATTGAATTAGGAATGAAAAGAACCTTCCAGAAGAATCTAGAAGACTAAAACCATTCCTAATTGTATTATGAATGATAAATCATATTTGGCCCTCCCCAAGATCATTGGGCCGTACATAAAGCTCAAACCGGGCCCAGTTTGGTAAATTGGCCATAACTTCCTCAATATTCATCAGAATCGGGCTTATAATATATCGTTGGAAAGGTCTTTGCAAGCCCCATCCAACTACACTGCCATTGGACCCACATCATGGACCAACCAAACTAGATTGGCTGTTTTTTTAAAATAAGTTTTCAAAAACAGAGAGAAGTGAAAAGAAATAAAAAAAACTATCCGCAACACTAGACTTTTCCACACTTTCGTTTCATTCGATTATGATTCGACGTGAAAGGTACTCATCACTGGGGTTTGTTTTGGGAAGACACAAATGGGTGTCTACAAAACCCCACATAACCTAATCCCCATACGCGTGAAAGTAACTTTCGCCTCAGTATAAACAGCCAAATTAGAAGTAAGAGACTGACGTGTAACATCCCGCGCACCAATACAACAATGACGATCATGAAGATACTTGATTAAAGATCGCCTTGTAAGCCCATTGCCACTCCCATCTTGACACCCACTAAGACCCACAAAGGGACAATGAAACTTCACCGACATGGCTACACACAACCACCAAAATTGGAGCAAATACCACTCAGAAAACACAACTTAAAAAACCCAAAAAAATCCACCATAAATTGCACTTAAAAGCACAATAAATTGCACCCAAACTGACTAGCAAAAAGGACCCAAAAGCATGAAATAACCACCCAAACAGACCAGAAATTTGCACCTCAAAATAACAAAAAAACAGACCAGGAAATTGGAGACAAAATGCACTCAAAAAAGGACCCAAAAGCATAAAAAATACCAGAAACTGCATCAAGAAGAAATGCAGAATTGCTGTGCGTAAAAAACCCCCAAACACCAATGTACACTGCCTGCAAAACTGCACCAAAAAGCAGCCCCAAACACCAAAGACCGAGACCCTAAAACTTGCCTGAAAATCACCAAGAAAACTATCAAAAACCCGTGCATAAAACCGCATAAAACAGCCCCAAACTCGCTCATAAACTCCCCGAAACTCGCATAAAACAGCCCGCAAAACAGCACGGTAAAACAACCCCTTCAACTTAACGGAATTCCACCCTAAAACTGCTGCCTAATCGCCGGGAAACCTGACCTGACACAACGCCGTTGAAGCAGCCGCAAAACAAGCCCTGGAACAGCCTGAACATAAGTCGAACCAACCCAAAAATCGCCCTGAAACTGCCCAAAAAAAACCCCTAAAACAGCCTGAAAAGTGACGCAAGAGATGTTGGCCGAGAACCCTTCGCCTAAAATACGGTTAACCTGACGGTGGCGCCGGAAAATTGATGTGGTGTTGCCGGAAAAATGACGTGGGAATCCTAAAACTACCCGGCCCTAATCGCCCAAGACATCTACAGGTACCCAAATTGTCAATGCACATTTTTCATTTTGTTTTATGTCAGCATTACAACGTACTAACTAGCCTAACACAAGAACATAAACAATATTTGCTCTGTTTAATAATGATCATAACACTTTCCTATTACATTTGTTTCATAATAATTGCACACTTCCTTTTTAGTAATCCTTAAAAAATCAGTTTAGTTAGTTGTGTTAATAGTCATTTTGGAACCATTGTTGTGCTAATAAGATTTTGCCAATCAAGTTATTCCTTTCCTTAAATAGCTTTGATTGATTGATTCTGCAATTTTGTTTAATTTCATAAGGTTTTTAAGTGATTTGGTTGACTTGATTGGTCCAATCAAATCCTTAATTGATGAGTTGAGATTCCATTAAATCGATATTGTTTAATATCTTTGATCAAGGATGCATCTTTCTTTTATTAGCTATTATCGTGATTTTGTGTAAGCGAAGTCAATTATAAAAATCTTTAATTGATTCTTTGTTTTTTATCCTAATGTGTGCGATGTGGGTTGTAAAATGTCAAATCCCAATGATTTCATGTTTAAATCATGTGTTTTTTTTTGTTGTAACATGTATTGTTTTTTGACATGATGACATGTCACATTGGAAATTCATTAAAAAAATATTTTGTTGCAACATGTGTTAAATTTTCTTGACATGCTTATGTGTCATATTTGAAATTTCATTTTTTAAAAAAATGCATTTTTGTTGTAAATGTATTACATGCATTTGACATAACGACAAGTCAAGTTTGAAATTCATAAATTAATACTGCACATGATACTTAAACTTGAATATGAATGTTTTTTTTTTTAAATATTCATGTGTTCCATCATTATTAACAAAATTTGACCATACACACATGCCAACGCATAGGTTTAATATCTACTAAATTTCGGTTTTTTCACCAAATTAAATGTCCTTGACCTTTTGCAAAATTCACGAAATACCCTCAAGTTGTTAAAAATTCACTAAATACCACCAACGTTTGTTATTATTCACACCGTGACCTCAAAATACCCCTGACGTTAAAGGTCCGTTAGCAATAACTTTTAATTCACCAAATGCCCTAAATTTGTTAAATAATTACACAAAATACCCTCTATTTTTTGAGGTACAACGACTAGTTTGAAATTTAGGAAACTAGATGTTAATTTTGATTCTCACCCTTTTTGCATAAATACTCAACACATAACAGTCCTTTTTTTTGCTTAACCACAATTTTAACATCTTGAGTTATAATGTTCAAATCATCTTCCTTAATGTATGAGTACTCTTAGAAGCACTAAGTCCATTAACTCACGGAGAACCCCTTTTTTCTCTGTTTGCCTGGTCTCCAATCCTTCTTTTTATGAATCGAAGTTGTTTACAACTCTAACGCACTCATACATTGAGGAAAAGGATTTAGACATATAACTTATGGTGTTAAAATTTGTGGATAAGCAAATAAGAGGGTTGCTATGTGTTGAATATCTATGTAAAAAAGGGTGAAAACCAAAACTAACGATTAGTTTTCTAAATTTCAAATTAGTCATTCATTATTTGGTGAATTAAACTTTATTTAACAAAGTTAGGGCATTTGGTGAATTATTTAACAAAGTTAGGGCATTTGATGAATTAAATTTTATTGCTAACGGACCTTTAACGTCATGGGCATTTTGGGCCACGGTATGAATAATAACAAATGTCAGTGGTATTTGGTGAATTTTGAAAAACTTGAGGGTATTTGGTAAATTTTTAGAAAGGTCAAGGGCATTTGGAGAAATAACCGTAATTTTTTTTTATACTACCTCCGTTAATTATTATGTGCAACAAAGGGGTATTATTTGTGAGACATTAAATATTCCTTTGTTGCAGATAATAATTAACGGAAGTAGTAAAAAGTTTATTATGATAAAAATATATACAACCTCCATTTCTTATTTTGTGCAAGATTTGCCATTTTGGGATGGAACAAGTTCCCTACCTCTCCTCCTCGATTTTTTTTTATTATTTTTTTTTTTGGAAAAAGGTAAAAAAAAAAATTATTAATCACCAAAAAACACTTATACAAATACAAGGCCCCTAAAAGAAAAGGGGAAAGACCAAACAAAGACAACTCCTATCGCTAGGAATTGAACAACCCAAAACCCCATAAGGCCACAAAAGAAAAATAAACTAAGCAACAAGCTTCTTAATTCATTCTCTATTCTTCCTTCTCGTCTTCCTTGGCATGAACTGGATCAATCTCTGATAGATGTCTCATATAATAGATTTTTGACCATCCTATGAGGACTTTGCAAACACTTATCCCAAACTACTTTATTCCTTTGCTTCCATATGACATATAATATGTTTGTGTAGCAGCTGTGAGCTACTCTTCTCTTAAATTTACCATTGATACTTAGAAGCTTGGCATTGCAGTAATCTAGGGAAATTGGATTCTTCATGCCAAACACCAGACCCAAATCTTTACAACAAGCTTGACTGTAATGGCACTAAATGAACAAATGGTCCACAATTTTATCATGATGATCACATAAGGGGAAAGCAACCTCAGAAATAATTCAATACTAAGCTAGCCTTGTCTTGACCCCGGTCCTTCTCCAGAGAATCATCCACCCAACAAAGCTATGTTTGGGGATGTTGAAAAGATTCCAGACCCAATCACACCAGGGAACATCAGGCATATCTATTTTCTACAACTTGTATCCACTAGCAACTTTTTACCCTTTCTCATCCACCCAACAAAGCTATGTTTAGGGATGTTGAAATGATTTCAGACCCAATCACACCAGGGAACATCAGCCATATATATTTTCAGCCACTTGTATCCACTAGCAACTGTGTACCCTTTCTCATTTGCTTGCCACTTCTGACCTCTATACCCCACTTTAAATCTTTCCTTCAGCTACCAAATCTACTTCCAGTTCCACCTAGCAAATTTAGCACAAGGAACTCTTTTCTAGTTTCCGTTCTTCATATACAAGTGATCAATCAATCTGAGCCTTGGACGCTTTTGCTTGGTTGCTATGCTCCAGATTTGCTTCCCCAAGGCTGCTAGATTCCATAGCTGGAAATAATGAATTCCTAATCCACCCTGTCCCTTACTCTTGCAAATAATATCCCAAGCAATGGGAGGGGTCCTATTTGAAATCAGTTTCTCATTCCAAAGAAAATTTCTACAAATAGTAATAATCCCATTGATCATTACACTCTTTGGAAGGATGAAGATACCAACCTAGTAAGAGTGTAAAGTCAACAAAACAGAATTTACTAATTGTGCTCTTCCTGCATAAGATAAGGTTTTAGAACCCCAAGTCCTTATTGTTGTTTTGACTCCGTCAACCAACACTTGATAATTAGTTTTATTCAACTTTTTAGAGCTAAGATTCACCCTAAGTACTTAAAAGGGATAAAATCTTCCTAAAAACCATAATTCAGAATAATCTCCTTTTTAGCATTTTCTTCTTCTTCTTCTTCTTCTTCTTCTTCTTCTTCTTCCTCTATATATATATATATATATATATATATATATATATATATTATATATATATAATATATATATATATATATATATATATATATATATTATCTCCTTGTCTCAAGCCTCTTTTCTCTTGAAAAAATCCCTCCAAACCTCCATTAATGTTCAAAGAAAACAAAGCAAAAGTCACACAAGTCATGAGCCAGTGAATAAACTTCTCTGAAAACTTCAGCTTGCAACATTTCCCTTAAAAACTCCCAATTCATAGAGTCATATGCTTTATTAATCTCAACTTTCAGCAAACATCTAATGGGACTTTTCCTTCCATAATGAGCTACCAAGTCCTGTATAATGCTAATATTATAGATTATCTGCCTATTTCTCAATCAACAAACCTAGTTTGATTAGGGGAGATAAAATCTGGAAGCACACTCCTCAATCTTTTGCAAATTAGCTTGTAATGCATTTATACACTACATTACAACAAACTATTGGCCTGTATTCCATTACAGAATTAGGTTGGTCAACATTTGAGATTAAGGTTAATTAAGGTAATACAATTTACTTCCCATTATCAAAGAAACTTAACACTGCATCTATAAACTCCTCACCAACAATATTCCAAGCTATCTTGAAAAAAGTGTTAGAGTACCCATAAAGGCCTAAGGCTTTATCATCAGGAATAAAAAACACAACATCCTTGACTTCCTTTCCTAAAAAAGAAACACAAAGATTCTTAATTTGCTCATCCTTTGAAACCCCATCCTTCTAAACAATATCCTGTTGTACCTGCACCCTCTCACCAACATCACTGCCCAAAGAGCTCTATAATACACAACAAAAGCTTCAGTAATTGAGTTTGGGGTATTACAATCCACACCCTTGCCATCTTTAATAGCCACCACTTTTTTGTGAACTGCCAAAGCTTAATATATCTATGAAAGTAAGCAGAGTTCTCATCCCCTACTTTTAGCCACCCTTTTGTCTCAGTGAAGCATAATAATCCTTCCCGACTATACCAAACTCCTGAAAAATTGCCATCTCTGAAGCTTTCAATTCCTCATTCTCATTCATATTCAGTCTAGAGCTTCTTTTGAATGTCCTCAAGAACAGAATTCAAATGTCTAAATCAACATAAGACTTCTTATTCAGAATTCTTAACTCGTGTTTTAACTTCCTCAATTTCACCACCATTTTATACATAAAAATACCAATCACATTAGTATCCCAGACACCTTTCACTATTTTCCCTAAAATTCTCATGATCTACTCATAAATCTAGAAATCTGAAAGGTCTTCTATTCTTTTTCTATGGTGCAAAAAAATGCAACATGGCAGGCTAATGATCAAACGACATTTTTAGCATATAATTGGTATAAGAAAGAGGAAAATGCATTGCCCATCCTTCATTTATAAGAAATCTATCAATCCTTCTATAAACTCTATTCTCCCCACATTATTTATTGTTCCATGTATAGGTAGCCCCTACTTTATTTAAGTCAGTAACACTGCAATATTGAACCAATCTCTAAAGCCAGCAATTTCCGCATTGGTGATACTGTTTCCCAATCTATCTTCAATATTTAGAGGGCAGTTAAAATCTCCATAAATAACCCATGGATCAATCATCTTGCCATTTACTGATTTCAAACCCTTCCATATATAGTTCCTCCCTATCATTAGCATCATTCATTCCATATACCACATTCATGCAAAAAGATCTATTCACAACAGTATTATTTACACTTATATGAATGTATTGTTTGGTAATATTCACCTGAAGAAACTTGGAAGCCACGCAACCAAGATTCTCCCTTCTTTGGAACATTGAAAATTAGTTGCAACACACCATCCCTGAAACATTGAATTATGAATCCTAGGGAAGTTATGAGACTTGATCTTAGTTTCCAATAAACAACACAAACCAATCCTATTTTGCAAAAGGAAATAATTCACATCCTTTTGCTTCTCATGGCCATTCAAGCCCCTAACATTACAAATTAGGATGTTATCCATGATCTGGGTCTCATCCACCCCCTTTCTAGGAGCAGCACCCAAATCCTCATCATTTGTCCTATCCAAGTTTCCAAACATTAGTCCTTCCTTCTATAAGGTGTTAAAAGAGTTTCTGGTAGGAAATTAAACATTAATTCTAGATATTGTTCTTGTATTCCTATGAGAGTTTATCCATCCATCCTTACTCTCCTTGAGCACTTACAACCTCCATAGGATTCTTAGCTTTCACCTCAAGAACATCCAATTTCTTTTGTGCCTACACTATCTTGGGTCTCCATAATTTTTTACCATTCTTACAGTCTCTAGATCTATGTCCCATATTTTGATAAACCTCACACTTCAATGGCTTCCACTCTTACACCACTTTTTGACATATGCATGCACCATTCTCAGATCCAAATTCAATATTCTGATAAAAAAAACTCCATTAACTTCCACCTCCATTAAGTATCTAGCATATGAAACTCTGTCTTTCATTTGTGTAGCAAAATCAAGTCTAATTGGAGATCCAATCAATCCCACAATATTCTCTAAGCATGATTTTCCCTAGTACTTTAAAGGCAAATTCGGCAATTGAACCCACACAGGGACCATCGTAATCTCAAACACATCAAATTGCATCCCATCCTCCCATTGGTTCAAGAACACTGGTCTCCTATCAAACATTACATGTATAGAATTCAGTGCCTTTTCCTTCGTTTCCACATTTAAGAATCGAATTAATAAACTACCCTTTTTCAATGGAATCACCTTGTCTACATTCTTATCACCCCATGTTTTCTTGCAATCGAGGTTTCGAATTGCTTACCTCAATTTCAGGATCTCTGTTTTCCAATCGAACAATACCTTAATATGAAGGAGCCGCATTTACGTTCAACCATTCATTCAAATGCTATTTATGACGAGACCCCTGAATAAACTCTTGAATCGATTAGGCTAGAGCCAAGATGAAATTCTCCAGTTTGTTAGCATCATCGAAGTTTAATTGTGGAATACCCTCTCTTGTCATTCTTGATTTTGTCTTCAAAACCGTGTTTAATGGATTCACCATCTCAATTCCTTCACGAATCTCAAGTTTCTCATGTTTTTCTCTCACTCTAGCGGAATCCTTGTTCACTCGTTTCCTCGCCATGGTAGAGTGTTAGAGAGAGAAGCACTCCCTAGAGAGAGAAAAGTTGGGACATAGTTCTTCTTATGTTAATTGCGATATTCTCCTCCTCGAAATCAAAATTGAAACTTTAAAGGTGATGTGGTGGTTCCTTGTTTTTTTCATTTTTTTTTTTAGGAAATTCTATATGGTGGCACTATGGTTTTGCAAAATTATGGTTTTCCAACTCTCTCAAGTGGCACTATGGTTTTGCAAAATTATGTATAGTGTCCTTTTTTTAGTTTATGGCTAACTTTTATAACTTAAATGGTTAACCTAAAGTTTTTTAGTTTGAAAATTAATATAATTATTGTGGGGAATAATTTCAAGAGTTAACCCCTAGCTCGAACCCCATTGTGATCATACACTAAAGTACGGTGGCGTCCAAAGGGAAAGAAAATAGAGCAAAAGAGTCGCCAACAAGTTTTTTTAGGAACTTGTAAACCGTTCACGAGGTGAAGGTTACACCCCTTAACGATCCAAGAGATCGTCAACTCCATAAGGTCTTAAAACAAATAAGGGTTCGGGGATGAAGGTACAAATCCAACCTAAAAGAGATTGGACCTGCCCTAATAATAGGCCTTTACTTTATTCTGATCGTATTCATGTGCGCTTTCTAACTAATATGCAATCAATAGGATTAACCCTAAACTTGTTTATCTATGTTGGTTGAATATTAATGCACAAACAAATCTATGATTGGCGATCACTTGAAATTATAATCACATTAACCCTAACAAGATTGTTAATTATCTTATTAAACGTGATTACAAGTACCAATTCCCTTTAAACATGTATAAAAGGCGTGCTCAAGCAATAACAATAAACATCAAGCAACATAATGATAATCAATAATAATAATAATTATAGCAATAATAAAATTATAATCATAATCAAAACAATTATAAAAATAATCATAAATCATGTTAAAGCATAATAAAAATAGCAAGATCCTAAGCATGATACTAACAAGATTAATAACAAACCCTAGCATGTCACTAAGCAATAAAAATCAAAGCTTTAACCCTAACATGATACTAACTATCATAAATATTAGAAAGAACATAGGAAGCATCGCAGGAATCATAATAAGCATATTTGATATTATAATCTTTTCCCTAAACACGATATTAGGAATATCATAATAACAATTTAAACATGATTTCTACATCATAACATCAATAAATCAATTAAAGTACTTACTTTGATGCTTCGTACCTCTTTCTAATAAAAAAATACACACGTTAGTTACTTCAAGGAAAATAATAAACAAAACAATTAAATTAAATAATTGAAAGAGAGATATGGGACCAAACCCTCAAAAATTAAACCTTTCACGTCTAGGGCGAAAGCAACTTCGAATATAGATAGTGTTTCTAGATCTTGCGAATGCGGAATTTAGTATGTAAAAGATTATTTTAGAAAAGAGAAAGAGAAAGAATTGATGAATGAGAAGAGAATGAGAGAATTAATGATTGCGAATGAAAACTGAATGTAGGTGCATGAAAACGGAGTTTTTACGACGTTATTTATAGAGAAAATCAGCCAAAAAGATAAAATTAACAAAACAGAGTATTAGCGCACGAAAAACAGAGCTGGCGCCACCACCGGCTAATTGGCGCCAGGCGCCAGCCTTAGCGCCAAGCGCCAGGCTTGGTTCCAGGCGCCAATGGCTGGCGTTGGGCGCTAAACCTGTTTTTGACGCGTTTTCTAAAATCAGATATATTTTTCCGTACATGAGGATAAAATCGTATATTTTCCTCAAAAATGCTCTTTGATTTTAATTAAAACTCTAAAAAGTCAACAAAAGTCAATTTATCAATGTTAATTGAATTAGGAATGAAAAGAACCTTCTAGAAGAATCTAGAAGACTAAAACCATTCCTAATTTCATTAGGAATGATAAATCATATTAGGCTGTCCCCTAGATCATTGGACCGTATATAAAGCTCAAACCGGGCCCAGTTTAGTAAATTGGCCATAATTTCCTCAATATTCATCGGAATTGGGCTTATAATATATCGTTGGAAAGCTCTTGTCAAGCCCTATCCAACTACACTACTATTGGACCCATATCATATACCAACCATACTGGATTGGCTGTTTTATTAAAATAAGTTTTCAAAAACAGAGAGAAGAGAAAAGAAATTAAAACTATCCGCAACACTAAACTTTCCACACTTTCACTTCATTCGATTAGGATTCGACGCGAAAGGTACTCATCACCGGGTTTGGTTTTGGGGAGACAAAAATTGGTGTCTACAGAAGCCCCCACTTTGACTGAGTTTGGAGAAACGCAAGTTTCGAAAACAAAAGTCAAAGTATCGATAGGGACGGAGAATGATTCAGAACGTTTTGCGATCCTAAATCACTCTTGTAACGTCGATACCCCCAAACTAGCGTTAGTTAAACAGATAAAAGAGTTAAGAAACGTGTATCTTGCACCGTCGAGCACACGTCTCTGAAAGTAACCGATTGTTTTGATGACCTCCTGCAAGCTAGAGAACGTCATCCCGCTTGAAAACCGCTACGCCTGTAACTGCTTCCAAATTAGAATATTGCTTCGCCTGAAACGATCCTCCTCCGCTATGATAGTATTCCACGTCCAAGGGAATACCATCGAAGATTATTTCTCTTGAAACAATCCTCAGTTGTTTGTGACAACTCTCCACAATCTAGGGAACGCCACCTTGTTGTTTCGATGTTCACTCGTCTCTGAACAAAGAGCTTCTTTTTGATATGATCTTCTGAATGATGTGTCCACGCGTCTCTGAACGAAGAGCTTGATAATAGGATTCCCACGCGTCTCTGAGCGAAAGAGCTTGAAAATAGGAGATCTTTGATGATATGTCCACGCGTCTCTGAACAAAGAGCTTTTGATGATATGCCCACGCGTCTCTGGAGCAAAAGAGCTTGATGGAAATGTCCACGCGTCTCTGAACAAAGGAGCTTTTGAAAGGAATGTCCACGCGTCTGAACAAAAGAGCTTGAATAATATGCACACGCGTCTCTGGAGCAAAAGGCTTTAATGGAGATGTTCACGCGTCTCTGAACAATAGAGCTTCGGTACTTGAACGTTTGTTGCGATAATATTCTGAAGAAAAATTTCCGAAGACCAACGTTTGTCGATCTCTAAAGCTCGCCTGAAATTTGCTTCTGCTAAAACCAGTATGTCGGCGTTTCCGTGATGAGCCAATTCTTAGGCGCTTTAAGCTAAGTGAGACGATCTTTCATCAGGTCGACCACTTATTGTGATTGTAATCAAACTGACTACTTAATCATGTCAAATTGCTTATAGGGGCTAACTGGCGTACCAAGGAACCCGAAATTGCTGCATGAGGTCGAAATTACTTTTCTGAGAGGCTTCGAGCTCTGTTGATGCTGAAATATCTCTGGCGCCAAGAATTGGAGTAGGATCTTCCCTATTCTATTGCATTGTGTTGACTATAGAACTTTTCCAATCTCTTTAATCATCTTAGGGTTGACCTAAGGCTTAATTATCTTAGGGTTGACCTAAGGTTTAACGTTGCTTGACTCATCGACTTGACACGACTCAAGGTATAAACTTGACTCGATATGATTGACTCGAGGTTGACTTGACTCGAAGTGAAATGACACGTGTGACTCATGACCCGTGTGTGCATAGTGTTGATTATGAGACTCAAAAAGGCAAAAAAAGCAAAAAAATTCCGTCATTTTTGTGGAGGGTACCGACTTTCTCCCGAAAAAGAAAGATGCGAAAAAGAATCGAAGTTTTGAAGGTGCATGTTGAACGAGCTTAGTCAAATGTTGTTTGATACTATCTCTCAAGGTGCAAGGATTAACTCATCCTAGGCTATCTCAACTGTTGACTCCATGATGAAAGTAATTGGGTAACTTAGGCACGGAGGCTAAGTACTTCATACTTCGTGATGCAATGACAATTATGAGTGATTAGTGATGTTGATATGACAAGGCATGCTTCAGCGTTATGTTAAGATTTCATGACAAAGGGTTCCTAAGGGAAATATATTTGGTCATGTATCTGTGATGTGTGTGATAGTGACACTAAAGCTAAGCCACAAGAGCTAAGTGTGTGGAAAGATATTATTTGTTAAAAGAGTCAAATGGTGGTGACTCTTAGGCTAGGTAAGCTAATGATGTAGGGATCAAGCCCCCAAGTCTAGCTCTAAGTGAATAGGGATGAGCATTGGAGATCCCTTGATATGATCATGGTTCAAGTGTATGAATGTGAATATGAATGCATGTTTATTACGGCCGCACCTCGATGTGAGGTTGCCTACGTATCCGTTAGGAATCAGGCCGAACGTAGCTCTAGCCGAACCTCGCACAAGTGTGTGTATACCTCAAAAAGGTCTTTTTAAGGGTTGTAACGTGGTTAGGCTAAAGGTTGAAGAAGAAGGGGATAAAAGGCTCAAGACCCTAGATAAGCCCCCAAGGTGTGCAACTTTGCTTTTGGAATATTTATATTTTTATGCTTGAGGATTTTAACTCTTTTTTAGCTCTTTTTTGCTTTAGCATTTATTTTATTTTTGGAAGTGTGGGCAATCCCGATCATGCGGTCTATCACTCACTTGGCATTCATGTTTCTCAGGCACGGTACCGAGCACTCGATAAGAGACGCAATCTGAGACGTGTTCTTATCGAATATATTTTCATATCAAAGACATTGGAACACTTGCCCTTTTGTACACTTTATTTATTTTTGCTTTTTTTGCTATTTTAATTTTTTGAATTTACTCAAGCCTTTTTGAAATTGCATAAGTTACCATCCCATCCCAAGGTTAGGTAGATGTAGGTTAAAGAAAGAAAGGTCTATCGTTAGACGAGGCTCAAAGTGGTTTATGGAGAAAGGATTGTAAATTTGAAAGGTGAAAGTAGATATGATGTGGCTATAAGGGGTGCCTCAAATCATTGGTATACCTTGTGCTTAATTCAACATGGATTTTTTTTCTTTTTTTTTTAATTTTATTTTTTAATGCAATATAATGAAATGATCTTATGTAAGGAAATAAATGCTCATTTTTATTAAAAGAAAATATATAATGATCCTAAATAAATCTAAAGAGAATAAAAAAGGTGCTATTCCAGACTTATTGGGGAAGGGGTAAATAAAAAAGAAATTGAAAAAAGAGGTCACGAAATCTTGTCGTTGAAGCTCGCCTCTTGCCTTGCATTGTTTCCTTTATCATCACTTGCTCTTCTTGTTAACTGGAGGTATGGGAAGCTTGTTATTATCAATCAAATGTTGGATATCCTCCTTTAGCTTCCAAAAGCTCTCAGTAGCATGACCCCTACCTTGGTGGTACTTGCAGTGCTCGTTTGGATTCCAACTGGGCAATCTTTTCTTAAGTGGGGGATCTTAAATAGATCCAATGGGAGTAATGATTCCCTTGGCATAGAGTCGATCGAAAGCATCATCGTAGCTAATTCCGATAGGGGTAAATTACCTTTTCGGTTTCTTTCGATTACCCATGGCTAGAATCTCACTAAGGTCGAAGTACCAACACTATTACTAGAGTAGGTTTTTCCGGAAGAAGAAGGATAGTCGTTCTTCTTCCCTTTACAGCCACTGTTACCATTATTACTAATCTTGGCCTTCTTTTCTCGCGGAGGAACATAAAGGAGATTTGAATCAATGAAGTCTTGAACACGATCCTTGAGGCCGAGACACTTTTCAGTAGTGTGACCGCGACCTTTATGGTATCGACAATAAGAATTCGGATCCCAATTGGGAAAACGTCTTTCAAGTGGAGGGTCTTGACCTTGATCGTGAAGATAGTCAAAAGCTTCATTGTAAGTCATTCCTATTGGTGTTTATTCTTTAATGGTCCGTTTTTCCTGTGGCTTAGGAGCATTAAGTTCTTCATTAAACCCTTGGCGAGAATTTTGTTCGATGGCCATTACTCGATTTGCTAGTCCTTCTACCAAATTCAAGAGCATGTGTAGACACCTAAAAATGTCTCCCCAAAACCAAACCCGATGATAAATAACCTTTCACCGCCACTGTTGGTCGGGTTTAGTATTTAATCCCGAGAGTGCTTAAAAAATCGTATTTTATTAAATTCTTATTTTTGAAAGGTCCATGGATTAGTCTTGATGTTTGGTAAAAGCATAGTTTTAATTTTAGCCCAAGCTTATTAATTTTAAGCCCAAACCTTTTTATTTTATTATTTATTTTTGGCCCAAACATTTTGTTTATTTTTATTTTCTTATTTTATCCCGAATAATAAAAGTCAGAAAAAAAGCCCGAAATTATCAATCGGCGCTTAAAAATACGAAAGAAATTAGGGTTAAAAATGAATTTAGAAGGAAAAGTGGACTGGAACTGACCGTGTCACGGTACAGCCTGACCGTGTCACGGGAACCTTGTCCGTCTGACGGTGGGACTTCCCGTGACACGGGAGGTCTGTCGTGACACGGGATGTTCCGTGTCCTTTCCGCGTAAACCCTTAACGCGTTTTTTATTCCGTTTTCAGTAAATTTCTCGCGTCACTCCAAAACTGACCGTGTCACGGGAAAGTGTACCGTCTGACGGTAAAGTCTGACCGTGTCACGGTACAGTCTGACCGTGTCACGGTACAGTCTGACCGTGTCACGGTACAGTCTGACCGTGTCACGGGATACCTTTTTAGGGTTTTTATCATTTTAGAGTTCCGTCTGCTCCCTCAGCACATTTTCCCTATAAATACCCCCTCATTTCTGATGTACGGGGCAACCAGAATTCTATGATTCTTATTTTCTCTCTTCTATGCTATTAACCTAAACACTAGCCTACCCTTTTCACTTCAAAATTCCTTCTTCAAGCACTCAAAGGAGTCCATATTTTACTCGAGGTTCTGTCCTTAAGCCAAGGCGTGAAAGGTAGAATCGTTTGAGGGTTTGGCCCCAAAATCAACCTTATTTTATTTAATTTAATTTAATTATTGTTTTATCATTTCCTTGAAGTTACTAACTCGTTTATTATTTTGTAGTTGCAAACAAACAGATTCAAATTAAGGATCATGCTCCTTTTATTATTATTATTATTTTTCTAACGATTTTATGTTGTTGGAATTGTGATTAAATTGGTTTTAATATTAATGTTGTTCTATTATTTATTGATCACCATATTGCATGTTAAAGGGAATATGTAATTGAAAATCACGCCTAATAAGATAATTTGGACAACCAGTTTAGGATCCTTTTTAATCTTATTGTTTAATCAAGTGATCACCAAATTTTTAGAATTATGTGTGCATTAATCTTAAACCAATTTAGTTAAATAATAGTTTGGAGCGAATTGAATATTTTGCTTGTATGCCTTTGAGATCACAAGAATGCTTTTCACTATAAGAATCGAGTAGAGGCCAATACGGGCGAATGTGACTCCACGACTCACTTCGTACCATCATCCCCGATCCTCCTTTCGTGGTTCCGAACCATATGGAGTTAGTAATCTCATGGATTATGAATGGGGTGTAACCTTCACGGGTCAATCGTTGTTGCCTTCGTTGTCCCTTATTCGTGGTTGCCTTTTTATGATCCGTGAACGGTTTACAAGTTCCTAAAAAAACTTGTTGGCGGCTCCCTACTTTATTTGTCCCTAATCGTAATGTCAATTCTCACTTCCTATGAGTGCCAAGCATATTCACACATGCTTTTAACGTAGGCGCACTTCGAACGACGCCTACAGCATGACAATGACATCTTGCAGTTTTCGAACGTCCTCTTTTAGACTTGACGAGTCTTCCTTGGTATTATCTAAGAAAAGACTTTCATCCTCCTCAATTATGGCCACCTCATCGAGAGAGGTTATATAAGCTGTCTCGATCATGGGCTCTCCTACAGGTGTGATAAGAAGTGATGGATGGAAGGATGCTTGGTCATCTTCAATGGCTAGAATCTCAGAGTTTTCATTGTTATCGATCAGATCTTGAATAGCTTCTTTGAGTTTCCAACACTCTTCAGTGTCGTGACCCTTTCCTTGATGATATTTGCAGTGCTTATTAGGGTCCCACTTAGGTGGTCTGGCTTCTGGAACTGGATCTTTGATGGGCCCTATGGGCATGACTAGTCCTTTGTGATGTAGCTTCTCGAAAGCCATTTCATAACTCATACCAAGTGGAGTGAACATTCTTTTTGATCTTTGGATTCGTGGTTTAGAGGCGTTTGTGGCATGTACTTCATTAATGGGAGAGGAAGAAGAAGGATGGTCGTTCTTCTTTCCTCTCGCACCATTATCTTTCAGAAGGTCATCTTCAATGTCAATGCCTATGTTATACACAGCCTTGAAAGTATTTAAATTGTGTTGGTACTTTAAGTGCTTTGAATACTTCCCTTGGAGATTCTTGATAAACATCCTCACATATTCTTTTTCGGTAGGAGCCTTGACCATATTAGCGGAAGTTTCCCTCCATTTATTGAAGAAAGAAGTGAACCCTTCGTTTTCTTTTTGTTTTAACATCTCAAGTTGTATGTGGTCTGTCTCGTCTTGGATGTTGCACTTATATCTATCTATGAAAGCGTTTGTTATCGACTCCCAAGAAGAGGTTTTTTCTTTCTCGAGAGAAAAGAACCATTGTTGAAAAACGGTTTCGAGAGATAGTGGGAACAGAGAGGGGAAAACCTTCTTATCGATACCCTTAATGCTCATTATGGTTTCAAAAGCTCTTAGATGGAAATAAGGGTTATCTGTTGCCTTGAATTTAGGAATGTCAGTGCGTTGAACTTTTGTGGAAGAAGTTCCTTGTCCAGCGAGACCCCTTGTGAACTCATGCCCTGAAATTTATAGTCACTAGATAGCTTGCTCAAACTTTCTTGCATGAGGTCCATCTGTTGTTGCTTCACGGGATCATTGATCTTGAGTGTGAGTAACTTCAGTGTCTTAGTCACGGTAACCAATTGGTTCCTAAGCTCATTGACTTCTTCTTGACTTGCCATTATCTTTTTAGCCTTCCTCTTTTGACGAATCGGTTTATCAAAAAGCGAAACCTGAACAAAGGTGTTGTCCTTAATTAATCGCCCTTCTCTCCTCGACCAAGTACTGTGGAAAAGGAATTTAGTGATATTCATTGTTAATTATTTGACTCAAACTTTATTCAAAATGCAATGGATGGAGGAAGTGAAGAAAAATGGAATAGAATATGAAGGAAAAATGATGTAGATGGAGGGATATGAAGAATTAGGAATAGAATGTACCCCCCAACTCAAATGACGGAAAAGACCGACTCATGCATGAACCTAAGACATGGTCATGGTGTGAAAAGAGTATGTACAAAGTGTATTCTAAGACTAGTGAGTGTAGGTGACATGTTAAGACTCGTGTCATGACCATGTGGCTAGACTATGTGACTAGACTCGAGCAAAGACTAAGTTAAGACCTCATGTATATGCATTAAATTGGATAGGCTGTGGTATTTTAGTCATAACTTTTGATCTGTGACTCTGATTTAGATGAAACCAACGCCAAATTAAAGATAAAACTCGGGGCTACAGATCCATAGGCTGTACGACTCTAGTTCTTTCTAGAACTCCAGCTATGACCAAAACAAGTTGACGCTTGTGCAGTATATGGGAATAAAAATCCGGGTTGACTTAAAGGAACTATGACTCGATTTTAGGTATATTTATTAGCTCTAATTAATTAATTAATTAATAAAATAAAGTCCTTTAGTCATTAATTAGTTTATTTAGGCTTAATCACAAGTCAAACAAATGGTTAGGAAAAACACATAGAGTATGCACAACAAATAATGCACAATTAGTCAAGTAGGCACAATATGATGCAATGAGTTTGCAACCTAACCATGGCTCTAGTTCTCTAAAGTTCGGGATATGGTTTAGTCAAAGAGGGTCCATGGTTAATTGTCCGGATGCACCACGCGGAAGCATAACCGTGAAGGGTTGGCACGAGTGGATGGAACACCGCGATTTTTAGAGAAAACTCGCTTCCATGGTTTGGTGAATTCAACATTCTCGAATGTACCCTTTGTTGCACGGAGCGTTCAATCAGGTAGATGGAGCATGAATTCCCAGAGGGTTATGTCCATATGTAGAACACATATGGGTTTCAGAAAAGTGAGAAAAAATTCAATCAGGAAGTAGGATCGAGCAAATAATACGAAAAACCGGTCGAAATTAGAACGCATATTTCCGGCTCGGTATTGGGGGAAATTGGCGCCAGCAATCAGAGACTGGCGTCAGGATTTAGCTGTAGCGCCTGGCGCCAATGCTGGCGTCTGGTGCTACGGCTAAAAGTCTGGCGCCAAGCTCTGGCCCTTGCGCTACTTCCCACATGCCTCATCAGCTTTCTGTGCTCGATAAAATTTTCCAGTTTCGCGTGGTGTTATTTCGGTCCTAGTTGTGAAAGATATTTCTCAAATTTCCTACGTGTAAAATCCTATGTTTTTAACTCATTACGGATGGTCTTTCCAATGAGATCTTTTTTATGCATATGACAATATGTTAATCAAAATTACGAACATGAAATACTTAGAATGTTTCGAGTCTGTAACTAGAGTTCTAGAAATCCTCCCCAATGGATCTCCCTAATGGAGTCTCCAAAAAACTGTAGGGAATATTTCAAGCGTTAACCCCTAGCTTGACCCCCACTGTGATCGTACACTAAAATACGGTGGCGTCCAAAGGGAAAGAAAATAGAGCAAAAGAGTCGCCAACAAGTTTTTTTAGGAACTTGTAAACCGTTCACGAGGTGAAGGTTACACCCCTTAACGATCCAAGAGATCGTCAACTCCATAAGGTCTTAAAACAAATAAGGGTTCGGGGATGAAGGTACAAATCCAACCTAAAAGAGATTGGACCTGCCCTAATAATAGGTCTCTACTTTATTCTGATCGTATTCATGTGCGCTTTCTGACTAACATGCAATCAATAGGATTAACCCTAAACCTGTTTATCTATGTTGGTTGAATATTAATGCACAAACAAATCTATTATTGGCGATCACTTGAAATTATAATCACATTAACCCTAACAAGATTGTTAATTATCTTATTAAACGTGATTACAAGTACCAATTCGCTTTAAACATGTATAAAAGGTGTGCTCAAGCAATAACAATAAACATCAAGCAACATAATGATAATCAATAATAATAATAATTATAGCAATAATAAAATTATAATCATAATCAAAACAATTATAAAAATAATCATAAATCATGTTAAAGCATAATAAAAATAGCAAGATCCTAGGCATGATACTAACAAGATTAATAACAAACCCTAGCATGTCACTAAGCAATAAAAATCAAAGCTTTAACCCTAACATGATACTAACTATCATAAATATTAGAAAGAACATAGGAAGCATCGCAGGAATCATAATAAGCATATTTGATATTATAACCTTTTCCCTAAACACGATATTAGGAATATCATAATAACAATTTAAACATGATTTCTACATCATAACATCAATAAATCAATTAAAGTACTTACTTTGATGCTTCGTATCTCTTTCTAATAACAAAATACACACGTTAGTAACTTCAAGGAAAATAATAAACAAAACAATTAAATTAAATAATTGAAAGAGATATTTGGGACCAAACCCTCAAAAATTAAACCTTTCACGTCTAGGGCGAAAGCAACTTCGAATATGGATAGGTGTTTCTAGATCTTGCGAATGCGGAATTTTGTATGTAAAAGATTATTTTAGAAAAGAGAAAGAGAAAGAATTGATGAATGAGAAGAGAATGATAGAATTAATGATTGCGAATGAAAACTGATTGTAGGTGCATGAAAACGGAATGTTTACGACGTTGTTTATAGAGAAAATCAGCCAAAAAGATAAAATTAACAAAACATAGTATTAGCGCACGAAAAACAGAGTTGGCGCCAGCACCAGCTAATTGGCGTCAGGCGCCAGCCTTAGCGCCAAGCGCTAAGCTTGGTTCCAGGCACAAATGGCTGGCGTTGGGCGCTAAACCTGTTTTTGACGCGTTTTCTAAAATCAGATATATTTTGCCGTACAGGAGGATAAAATCGTTTATTTTCCTAAAAAATACTCTTTGATTTTAATTAAAACTCTAAAAAGTCAACAAAAGTCAATTTATCAATGCTAATTGAATTAGGAATGAAAAGAACCTTCTAGAAGAATCTAGAAGACTAAAACCATTCCTAATTGCATTAGGAATGATAAATCATATTAGGCCCTCCCCTAGATCATTGGTCCGTATATAAGGCTCAAACCGGGCCCAATTTAGTAAATTGGCCATAATTTCCTCAATATTCATCGGAATTGGGCTTATAATATATCGTTGGAAAGCTCTTGTCAAGCCCTATCCAACTACACTACTATTGGACCCATATCATGGACCAACCAAACTGGATTGGCTGTTTTCTTAAAATAAGTTTTCAAAAACAGAGAGAAAAGAAAAGAAATTAAAACTATCCGCAACACTAAACTTTCCACACTTTCACTTCATTCGATTATGATTCAACGCGAAAGGTACTTATCACCGGGTTCGGTTTTGGGGAGACACAAATGGGTGTCTACAATTATATTTTTTTTTAAAAAAAGGAAATAAAAAAAACACCCATACCCACGACCACCTTCCCACCACCACGTCTACCATCCACAACCCCAACCCCCATACACCGTCGGCGCCTAAAATCCCTTTTTTCCGCGCTGGCGCCAGCGGCCTAGTCCCCATACCCATTGAACCCACCAAGGCACCACCTGAACCTTATATCCCAAACCCAAAACCCCCAAAAACCAAACCTAAAGTCCCTTAAAACCCCTCTCCCACCACTTTAAACCCCATATCAGGCCCTCCCCCACCCTTGAAACTCCGACGCCCAAGGTTTCAAGGGAGGGAAAGGTCTGTTTTGGGGTTTAACGTAGCGGGGGAGGGTTTATTCAGGTTTAAAGTTGGATATTTGGGGGTTTCAGGTGATGAGTTTAGTGGGTAGGGGAGAGGGGAGAGGGGGGACACATCGCCAGCGCCGACGCGGCAAAAGGTTGTGTGGGTGGCGGCGAGGGGTTGGGGCGTTCTGGGTTGTCGGAATGGTGAAGATTGCCGCCTTTCAGGGTGGTGGTGGTGGTGGGGAGGGTGGTCGTAGGTTGGGGGCTATTTTTTTTTTTTTTTTTTGAAGAATTTGATTTTTTTAAAAAAAAATTAATTGTGGTTAACCAAAAAATCAAAAGGTTAGCCATAAAACCCAAAAAAGGACACTATACTTGATTTTTCAAAACTTGGTTGCCACTTGAGAGAATTGGAAAAAAGTGTCTCTTCCGCGTAGAAAGATTGAAACCTGGAGGCCACCATGTAGAATTGTCATTTTTTGTTTTGTGGTATATTTGTGGGTTTCGGCGATTGTGGGTTTGATTTTAGAGGTGGGTTTGTGGTTGGTATTGGCCTTTTTTGGATTTGTTTTGTGGTGAGTTTTTGGGTTTCAATGTTTTTTTTTTTTTTTTGATAAGTTTGTTTTTAGAGGGAGCTTTTATAAGTGTCTGGTGATTTTTATGGTGGCTTCGACAAATTCTGGTGGTTTTGGGTGGGTGGATGATTATAATCCCCAATATTTTCAACCTAATTAAATTATTTTTATTTATTATTTGTACATATAATTTTAATTTTAATTTTATAGTATGAATTATTTTGATGAAAAAGTAACAATATTTTCAGTATTAATAAGCTAAATTACTAAGGGGTCATTTGGTTCACATGAGGGAATTAGAATGGAATGAACAAAGGGAAAGACAAGGAATGGAATGAAAACCCCCCAATTTTGGGGTGTTGTTTTTTTTAATAACAAAGAAATGGAATGAATGGAAGGCCACCACTCCAACCACCACACCACCATCACATTGCTTCACTTCCCACCATTTCCAGCCACTCCACCACTCGCCGCACCTTCTCCACAACTCCCCGCCCTTCGTCGTGCCTCCTCTGCCCCTCGCCGCTGCTAGCCGCGCCTACCTCGACCTCCCCTTCCCCGAAAAAACCACCCCTAGCCCTGATCTCCCTCTCCCCCAAAAACCGTCGCCTGACCCTCCCACCACCCTCGAAAACCTATCCGTTAGGGTTTTTAGGGTGGTGGGAGGGCCAGGCGACGGTTTTCGGGGGAGAGGGAGATCGAGGCTTTTGTTTTGTTGGTCTAGGGGTGGTTTTTTTGGGGGAGGGGAGGTTGAGGCAGGCGCGGCTAGCGGCGGCGAGGGGCGAGGGAGGCGCGACGAAGGGCAGGGGACGAGAGGCGGTGCGGTGGCTGGGTTGTACGATGGTTTGTGTGGGTAGTAGGATGGTGGTATGGTGGTGTTGGGGTGGCTAGGGAATGGGAATGGAAATACCTATGGGGGTGCGGAATGAGGTTAGAATGATTTGGGAGAATGGAGGGGGTAAAGGGGATGGAAAAAAACGATTACCAAACAACAACAAAAGGAATGCAGGTGGTTGATTCCCTTTCCCTTTGATGAATACCCCCAACCAAACGGCCCCTAAGTTTTAGTCTAAATCATAATCCCCTTTTATGTCTATGTTAGCCCAATATTTAAATCTTACTCAAGCTCAAACCAATCCTACTCCTACTTGGATTAGGAAACTAAAGCCCAAATAAAACCCCAAAAACCTCAAACCCTTCTCCTCTCACGTAAAATTCATTCACCCTTCTTCCTCCTCCTTTTATCCTCTTTCACGGTTTCACAACAAAAAAAAAACCTTCGGAGCTACTGCTGACTGCTGCCGACGAGAGCATCCAACGCCGCGCCGCCCTGCCTGCTGCATCGGCGTCCTTTAGTCACCAACCGCAACCACCGTTCGCCCCTTTTCTTCCCTCCTTTGTTCTTCTTTTTCTTAAATTATTTCATGTCTTAATCTTTATTGGTTTTTGGTTTTGATTATTATTATTTTGAGTTAAAAGAGTTTAATTGATACTAAAAACCACAAAGTTATGATCTTTATCGTGTTTAGATTCATAAATAACATTTCAGATTTGTTTAATTGAGAAAATAAGGGTTTAAGTATTGATTTTCAAGTATTAGGGCTTGAAAACGTGTTAATCAAGTTATCTTATCATACTATGTTTAAATTACGTCAAAGTATAATTATTTTGATTATGTATAAAATTTCAAATTATTAAAGTTTCAATTTTTATGAAAAAGTTGTGTTAATTTCATATTTTTATGCTTCTAATCTTATAAAACAATTATTGTGGATATTTCATGATTAAAAAGCCTTGAACAATTCTAATCTCAAGAATAAATTTTTAGATTTCATACTTTTTATTTTGAAACCTCTAATTGCATTGAATTGGTATATTTTTGGGTTTTTAACACACTAACCTACGGAAGATTTCCCAAAAAATTGTTGAATTGTAAATTAATTCCCTATTTGCATTGGTTTAAAAACTTATTCCCACAATATTGTCTACGTAGGTTTGGTAGATTTTTTTTTTCCAAAGAACCGCTAACGGTGATAGCGGTTCTATACTTATAAAACCGCTAATGTCGTTAGCCGTTCTTGTATTAGGTTCTTGTATAAGAAAACTTTACAAGTTAAAACTTAATATAAGAACCGCTAATGACGTTAGCGGTTTAATAACAAGTATAGAACTTCTATCACCGTTAGCGGTTCTTTGTAAAACAAAAGAAAACAAACCTTTTTCCAATCCTACGTGGACAATATTGTGGAAATAAGTTTTTAAACCAACGTAAAAAGGGAATTAATTTACAATTCAACAATTTTTATGGAAATCGTTCCTAACCTACATACTATATATATACGGCTAGGGGTGTTCAAATCCGGGTACCCGGGTTTTCGGGTACCCAAAAATGCGGGTACCCGGATCTCCGGGTAGTTCAAAACGCGGCCCATGACCCGACCCGAGATTACCGGGTACCCGAAAATTTAAACTTACAAAGAAAAATTTGAAAAATGAGGCACAATTTACTACCAACCCATCCTTCACACAATACCAAGATGCAAATAACAAAAGGTTTAAACTTACAAAGAATTAGAAGTGAAAAATAGAGAAAAATATATATTTATTGGTATCTAAACAAGTAAACAACTATACATAACAACAAAAGATCTACTGTAAAAATAATAATAATAGAAAAATGAAAATAAAGAAGGAACTAGTGGAGGAGTGTATCAAATTGATACTTCGTAATACATACAAAATAAACAAAAATAATAATAAAAAAAAAAGACTAGGATTTTTTACGAAAGTAAGCTTAATTGGCAAACAATTTACCAATCTAGACGCGTGGCCAAACTATTTACGAAACTAAGCTTCTGATATAAAACGCTGCCTCGGTCAGCGTTTTACCTTTGATTATTATTATTTTTTATAAAATTTCGTATTATGTGAAATACAAATTTAAAAAAAAAATTGGAAATACAGTAAATCGCTGACTCAGTCAGCGTTTTTCTTGTATCCATAACAGAGAAAAACGCTGACTGAGTCAGCGTTTTACACCTAAGCATAAAACGCTGCCTCAGCCAGCGTTTTATCTGCTGGCTGAAGGCAGCAACAGCAGGCCCCCAACAGCAGCCAGTGCAGCCCCCTTCCACATCCACCATCCTCTCCACATCCACCAACACCACCACCCTCCTCCTCCACATCCTCCACCACCACCACCACCCTCCTCCTCCACATGCACCACCACCACCACCCTCCTCCTCCACCTCCACCACCCTCCTCCTCCACATCCACCACCACCACCACCCTCCTCCTCCACCTCCACCACCCTCCTCCTCCAAATCCACCACATCCACCACCCTCCTCCTCCACATCCACCACCACCATCACCCTCCTCCTCCACATCCACCACCACCACCACCACCCTCCTCCTCCATATCCACCACCCTCCTCCAAATCCACCACATCCACCACCCTCCTCCTCCACATCCACCACCCTCCTCCAAATCCACCACATCCACCACCCTCCTCCTCCACATCCACCACCACCACCACCACCACCCTCCTCCTCCACATCCACCACCACCATCACCCTCCTCCTCCACATCCTCCAACACCTCCACCACCCATCCTCCTCCACATCCACCACCTCCACATCCACAATTTATTTTAAACGAAATGAGTCAGACGTGGACAAATAAGGAATTTGAAATTCAAACATGACATAAATTCATTCAAATAATTATTCAAATAATAATGTAATGTAAGTGTTATGTACAACAAACTAGAGAAGGTCATTACAGCAAATAAATCAGATAATTCTATCCTATTCTGACTCGTCAATTTGGTGTAACGACTCTCTATCCTGTATGTCCACTCTCGACCTTTGACGACGGCTGTAGTGACGGACCGTGGTAAATGGGTTCGGGCGTACTGGCGGAGTCAGCTGGCTGGAAGATGGGTCATCAGGATGACGTAGGGGCGCGGAACTGCGAATGTCGTACTCCTCTGCGCCCGTGAATGACTAGAGCGACTAGAGTGACTAGAGTGGCTAGAGTGGCCGCCATGATCGTCCCGGGGGTGGACGAGATAGGCGTGACCATATCTCTGCAAGGTAGCCATGCCCATATCTTGCACCCGCTCGACCTGTGCTCTGGGCGGCTCAGGTATGCCTGGAAGGACGTCCGACAGTGCGTCAACCATCGTCGTCATATCCAACGCCTGCAGTAATTAAGGATGAGTTAGTTGAATGATATACAAATTTAAAATTGATAAAAATAAGTTAATCAAATACACTTACATATCCCCTGATCACGTCAAAGGATGGATGGTAATGTGCGGATGGCGGTGTGTAGCTGGGGTTGATGAAACGCCGTGTAATCCGCATGTACCACTCCATGTATGGATCGTATGGATCCATAACACCGTGGATGGGGTCACCAGTGACGACGAACTCCAATCGTCGATGCCACAAGTCAATGTACTGGGCATGCTCCGTCCGCCAGTTCCTGTCGCTCTTTCCCCGACGGTCAATGCGGTGCAGCCGGGCACTAGTGTCACACTGCTGGGGGACAGTCTGTCGTAGTCCAAACTGTCGCATGACTTGATCTGGTAGGTGACCCTCGACGACCTCAAAACAGATCAGGGGGACCCTAGAACGCCACTGCGCCTGATGATCTAGCAGATGTGGAGGCATGGCAGCAACTAAATCAGCTTCATACGGGTCCCATGTCATCTGCGATAACACATAAAAAGTAACATAATAAATTTGTTGCGTACACGTAGACACTATTTATACATATATCTCATGTGGATAACCCCTCATTAAAACAACGCTCCTCAAAGCTTTCAAATGTCTATCGTTAGAACAAGGTAACACTTGAACCGCATTATTAGTCTCAAACCTCATTTGAATGTTAAGTTGTACATTCATTGGGTTTAAGCCAATAATGCTATGAACCTCGTTCATCAGATCGTTGAAAGTCATGTCCGGTCCAAGTGGAAATGGTTCCATATTTCCACCACTATACTGGACATTCGGTCCATCAGACACAAATTCACCCCCCCATCGGCATAACAAAGCTGCGTTTTGTGCAGCCATATTCTATACAACAACCAAAAACACATCTTAATTGCATGCAATCTCCACCAATTCGCACAAAAACAACCAAGATATTCACACTATAAACATAATTAACCAACATTGTTCCAATTCACATTACAACCACAACAAAGTACACAACGAACATATTCACACTATAACAACCAACATATTCTACATAACAAAATTTTCGTAATTAAACAACAATGTAGGCTACTTTATCAAACTAAAACAACAATTTCATCAACATTATCAACAATTTCATCAACATTTTCAACAATTTTATCAAACATTTCCACAATTTCATCATAAACTTTCTTATTAAACTAACATCAATTTAGGGCTTTTATACTAGACAATTATCAAATTACAACAAACCAACTTAGAATTATCAATATAATTGTCAATTTACATCAAACTAACTTAGAATAAACAACAACATTATCAAATTAAAACAATGTAGTATATAATTATCAAACTAACCTAGGTTTTTAAATTTTAAAAACAAATAAGTGAGAAGTACTAACAATGTGATTATAAAGAAGAGGAGAGGCGCGGCGGCAGCAGGCAATAGGCGGCGGCGACGGCGGCGACGGCAGAGCTTTGAGGAAGATAGGCTATTGCGTGAGGAAGAGTGAGTTTGAGTTTTTAGTTTTGAGGAAGAGTGAGTGCGCGAAAAATATACCAGGCAAAACCGCTGACTGAGGCAGCGGTTTTCTAGTATTAATGAAATGCTGCCTCAGTCAGCGTTTTAAGGGAGACAAAAACGCTGACTGAGGCAGCGTTTTTATGTATTTCCATATTTTTTTTTTAAAAAATTTTGTATTTCACTAAATAAGAAATTTTATAAAAAATAATAACAGAGGTAAAACGCTGACCGAGGCAGCGTTTAACCTCAGAAGCTCAATTCCGTAAATAGTTTGGCCACGCATCTATATTCGTAAATAGTTTTCTAATAGGGCTCAGTTTCGTAAAAAATCCAAAAGACTATTAGTAGTTTGGTAATTGGTAGTACTACTGTAGCTCTACTCAATTGGATCTTGCTTCATCATCTATGCACTGCAACTATAAAGAAAGAACCTGCGATGAATTCGAAGTGTTCCTGAAGATTGGCGAAATAGATCGATTTGTTGACGACGTGAATCTCGAGATCCATTGATGAATAAGAACGACTCTGAGTCACGCATTTAAGGAGTAGATATTACAATTGTAGGCAAGATCGAGAGAGGAAATTAAAAAATGTAAGATGAATATGAGATTAGAGGAAAAAATAACCAAAGAAAAAGAGAGAGAGGTGAGAACAGAAGATGAAAGAGGAGAGAGAGAGGGGAATACGGCTGTTGTAGGCGTCGCTCGGAGTGCGCCTACGTTAAAGCATGTTGTGAATATGCTTGGCACTCATAGGAAGTGGGAATTTACATTACGATTAGGGACAACGATTAGGGACAAATAAAGTACGGAGCCGCCAACAAGTTTTTAAGGAACTTGTAAACCGTTCACGGATCATAAAAAGGCAACCACGATAAAGGGACAACGAAGGCAACAACGATTGACCCGTGAAGGTTACACCCCATTCATAATCCATGAGATTACTAACTCCATATGGTTCGAAACCACGAAAGGAGGATCGGGGATGATGGTACGAAGTGAGTCATGGAGTCACATTCGCCCGTATTGGCCTCTACTCGATTCTTATAGTGAAAAATGATTCCTGCGATCTCAAAGGCATACAAACAAAATATTCAATTCGCTCCAAACTATTATTTAGCTAAATTGGTTGAATATTAATGCAACATATTATTCTAAAATATCGTGATCACTTGAATTAATAAACAAGATTAAAAAGGAACCTAAACCGGTTGTCCAAATTATCTTATTAGGCGTGATTTTCAATTACATATTCCTTTTAAACATGCAATATGGTGATCAATAAAAAATAAACATTAATATTGGAAGCAATTTAACAATAATAATGTGAGTCAAATCAAATATAAAGTAACCTAATCATGATACTAGCAATATAAAAATAAAAATAAGAGTAATTAAATTAAAATTACTCACATTCCGCGCGTTCCTTTAAATTGCTACATCATGAATAAACTGTTAGTAACTTCAATAAAAATATAAAGTAAATGGAAATTAAATTAAAAGTAGAGTTGATTTGGTCCAAACCCTCAGTTATTTGTACCTTTCACGCCTTGGTTTAAGGACGGAACCTCGGGTTAAGTATAGACTCCTTGGAGTGCTTAAGGGAAGTGTTATGGAAGAATAAGGAGGCTAGAAATTAGGTTAAAGAGGGGAGAAGAGAATGATTTTTGGTGTAAGGTGAGAGAGAATGATTATTCCTACCCCGAACTGCAGAAAGGGGGGTCCTATTTATAGGGAAAATGAGCAGAGGGAACACGCGGAACCCTAAAAAGATAAAAACCCTAAAAAATAATACCGTGTCACGGCAAAGAGCACCGTGACACGGTGACAGGCCCCATGGGGTATTAGTCGTGCACTTTTCTTGAGGTCGTCTGATCTACGAGTCTCTTATTTCAAATACTTTTCAAAAACTAGGATTTAGATGAGATCTCATACTAGCTACGGTCACGGAGTCGCGCCCGTGGTTGTTGGATGTTTTATTGATGCTTCCAAAAGGAGGCATGGAGTTTTTCTTTTATTGATGTTCCAAATGGAGCATGGAATGAACAACCTTGTCTATTACTTAATCCTATGAATAAAATTTGATAATGTGTGATGATTGATTATTAGTAGTATGCTAGGGATTTCTTATTATGTTTCGCAGCTTGTATTTACTCAACTTTGCTGATTGCGTGATTTGTGTGTCTTTCTTTGGTCATGGACTTCCCCCTTTAATGACCCTATGACGATCCAATTTTTACACTTGTAATATTGGGGAGCAGATTAACCACAGATTCTTGCACATGCAACATTCATATCTAGGTGGTGGGATCTTGAGTGGAGTGTTGGTTGCTTTTCTCATCAATTTATTTGCTATTTACTTTCGGAATTATTTAAATTCATTTTTATGCTACTTCTATTGGTTTGAGTTTTGAATATGGCCTTAATGGTTCCAAGTTGTAAGACTTAATTTGGTTTTGTTTGTTAGTTTTGAAACTTATTTAGAACTGATTTAGTTTTTCCGCTACTAATTTCTGATACAACCTTAACGTTTGAACACGCGGCGGAAGCACGTCAGTAATTCTCTTAAATATTGTTCAGGGTACTCACAGATTTAAAGAGAGAGTTATTGGGGTGTTACAATGAAGGGCTTCGTTAGATTTTGGTGGGTTGTTGGCTGGGTTAGGTGGCTAGTGGTTGGGTTTTTGGTGGTTAGGGAGCATGTGTGGTGGGTGGGTGTTGTTGGTTGGTGACATGGTGGTTGTTGATGTTGTATCTGTTGGGATGGTGGTAATTAGCTCTCTTAATTATTTGTATATTACTTTAATTATTATCCTTTAAAGTTTTGTCTTAGGAAATGGGCAAGGCATTTTGTTGCACAAAATATGAAACAAAGGTAGTATTAATAAACAGTTGAAGTTGATAGATAAATAATAGTGCTAAAGGTAAGATTAAACTATATCGATTATTCACATAGGAAGGGAGTATATATATATAACTAAACGTTGACCTAACTCATTTAATCAAACGTATCTTATCAATTTACCGTGTATACGTAAACATCTAAAAAACCTTAACATCTGGGTGTTTTTGAATTGTCTAATTTGCGTCGTTATATTAATAACAAGGTTTAGCTCATTTATCAAACTAATCATCAATTCAACAATTTATTATTTATTTTTCTTGGACACGTTGAATTGTGTGAGTTTCAGGTTAAATATCTTAACACTAACCCAACTGATATAATTAAATGTGTCGTGTCATGATGTGTTTACTTGTTTGATTAAGGACATGGTTTTTTTTGTTTTTTTTTTGTTTTTTTTTTTGTTTTTGTTTTTTTTTTTGTTTTTGTTTATTTTTTTTTTGCTGAAATTAAATTATTTTTACTGAAATTATAATTATAAAATCTCCTTTGAAATTATTTTTACTATGCTTAGGCCCTGTTTAGTTCACCTTACAAAAATAATATTAAGTAAAAATAATTTCAGGTCAGTTAAAATAAGTTCAGTTCTATAAAAATAAGTTCAGTTCAGTAAAATTCAGTTTTCTTAAAAAAGAATTATAGTTGAAAATCAGTAAAAATAATTTCAGTTCAGCAAAAATAATTTCAGTTCAGTAAAATTAATTTAATTTCAGTAAAAATAATTCAAGTTCAACAAATATAATTTTTTTTCATTAAAAATAATTTCAGTTCAACAAAAATAAGGTGAAGTGAACGGGGCCTTATTTAAATGATTTATCCAGAACTGAAATATTTTAATGGTAAAAACTTATTTTTATTAATCAACTATTATATTCTTTTTTTTTTGTTGTAATGTTACTAAAATATACGGATTAGAACTTATTATTATTGAACTTTAATTATTTTTGCTTAATTGAACTTTGTTTACAGAATTGAAATTATTTTTTTTACTAAACAACTGAACATTACTCCCTACATCTCATTATAATAGACATTGCACATTGGACTTTTATTTTTTAAACAATACATATTAACTTTGACCATTTAGTAACGTAATAAAAAAAATGTTGTTAAATAGGTGTATATAGAACTTCGCATTTTGATAATGTCATTTTTTATAATATTTTTAACTATTATCAATGTTATATTTTTAAACAACGCTTTTTAGTTTTGTCATACTACACCATGCGACAAGCTAACACACACAACAACACTAAACGGGTTATCCTAATCGGGATTATCCTGATCGGATGAGTAGCCCCTGATCGGATAACCTCTGACTGAGTAACCTGAACCACACCATATAGAGCCAGCCACATATGAAATTTTATGATATTTAAAAGTATGCATTGATATATGTATCAAATTTGACTGCGTTAATTATTATAAAGCGGAGTGATTATATAAATAAGGCAAGAATAGAGTATTAATTGCCAATACAAGTGGCAAACCCTTGACACTAACACATGTTTTATGATGTCTGATCATCGTTATGTGTCAACTTTTGCCAGCTCAAACTTAGGTGTTACATCTTAAGTTATGGCCCCGCCCCCTTGGTTAATGAGCCTTATATCAGAAACTCCCATAGTCCTATTCACCATTAGAAAGAGGAGAGAGAAAGAGCAAGAGAGAGAAAATCCGTGCGAAATTCGTGAAACCATGAGCAAAAAACAGAAAATTCAGGACGATTCTAAGGTATGCATGTTTCTCTCTTCCTCCAATTTATATATTTTCGGTTTGCTATTGTTTTTGGTTTATTTTCACTGTGGTTGTTTGTTGATTGTAAATTGTTTATTGAATTTTCGATTTTCTGGCAGAATAAAAAGTATAAGTGCTGCTGTGATTTACATGTACTTAAAATTGGTAATTTTATCATAATTCAGATGCAAAATTCTGATGAATAGCATTTTTATTGATTTTTTTGTTGTTTATTTTTTTCTGGGTAAGCACAATTTATGTGTTTAATTTGGTCTATTTGTTGTTTGTAGTTGTTGTAAACTTGTTGATTGTAAATTGTTCATTTTATCATTGATTTTTTTTTTAATTAATTTATTTAAAATTTCTAAAAAAGAGACTGATAAATTCATACTTGGATTGGTCACTGAAGTAATTTATAATGAATTTTAATCTGTTTTCAGAAGTAAAAATCAACTTCAATTAGTATAAATTATTTAAGATTAGCACAAATGAGGTGAATAGATGGAATAAAGTCTTGGTTTTACTCTATTATAGATTGATCATCTATTTGATTTATACCCTGTGTTTTACCAACTACTCGTATTATAAGTATATGGTATTTTTTTTCGAGTCTCAAGTAGACAAAGATATACTAAAATACTCCTTTCGTCCCCAAAATGATGTTCTTGTTTTGACTTTTTCATGATCAAACTTTTCGGTTTTTGTTGTAAATAATTGGCTATGATATTTAAAGTCTATAGCAATTCAGTTTGTCAGGAATTGGTTGAAGAAGAAGGTAGAATTATTAGTTTTGGGTGTGATCTTGAGACCTAGAAAATATGTAGGAGTGTAGAACCTTTTGTTTTCACTTGAGCTTTACCATGTTACGTTGATATTATTTCGTGCCCAATTCAGATACTCGAATTGACACTCGAACATTGGCATGCTTGGATATTTCATTTTTATGCTTTATTTTTTCATCAAAAAGCCATGTTTCACACACGAGTTCGATTTACATAGGCTATATGAAATAATTAATGGATCAGCTATTGATTACGTTGGTAAATAATCGAAGAAATCAAAGATCTCTATTTACACGTGTTGTATCAGTTATTAATTACATTGCTAAATAATCGAAGATTTCAATTCAGAAGATTGGGTTAGCTATTGATTACGTTACTAAATAATTGGAGATCGTTAACTACACGCAATGACGTAATTAGGTTATAGCTACTGCTGTGCCGTTAGACTCTCATGGGTGGTGGGCATAAATATCAGAGAATTGTGTGATAGGCTATACTTTACGTGATTTATGTACATAATTTCCTTTTGGAGGACTTAGCGTATATAATGAATGCGATTTAATGCTGTAATAGATTTTGCTGTAGGTATATCTTTGCTTAGTTGATCTTGGTGACATATTGTGATGTGTGTTCATTACTTGCCATCTGTTGTCTGTTGGTTATTCGGACATCAAAATTGCTTACTTTATGCTTAGACCTAAACGTCATATCTAGTGCAAGTATGGACTTTGCTAGCTTCAAATTGCTCTATCTACCCTTTTTTGGTGCACTGAAGTCTTACCTGGATGTTCTTGTCCGTCTCTGCTCATATGAAGTGTTGATTTTGCATTGATCTAGTCACCTAGATTACAGAATTTCTTTAGATAAACTTTGCTAAAAACAATGCCATTTCCTTGCCCACTATCATGCTTCATGTGAACCTACTATATTTCAGCCTCTTTTTTTAAATAAAAAATTAAACATTTGAACTGTGTTTATATAGGACGGTTGCATGTTAAGGTTCTAAGGTCTGCTAGGTTTTATTCAAAAGGTACATCTACATGAATTTTTTAGCTTACGTTGGCTTTGGATCAGCTATTAATTACGTTGTTAAATAATTTAAGATCTCAATTCATAAAGCATTTGTCAGCTATTGATCATTTTGCTAAATAGTTAAAGATCTCAATTTACTAGCATCTAGTTAATAGCTACTGCCATACTGTTAGACTCTTGCATGGTGGTGGGAGTGATTATTGGATAATCGAGTGGAAGGCTATACTTTGCTATTTACATTAGTTGTTTTTGTGAGGCTTTACTTACATTATGAATTGCAGTTTAAGGCTGTAACTAGATATTTATGTCTTTGCTTAGTTGAACATGGTGACAAATCATGCTCAGTGTCCATTGTTTTTCATGCTTTGTCTGTAGGTAATTTATATGTCAAGGTCATATTTAATGCGAGTTACTTTGTTTGCTTCAAATTGGCCTATCTACCCTTTTTTGGTGCACTGAATATCTTTACCTAGAAATCCTTATCTGTGTGTTGATATGAAGTGTTGATTTTGCATTGACCTAGATTACAAAATTCCTTTGGATGCACTGTGCCTGAGTAGTATTGCCATTTCGCTCATTCTTTTGATGACTTTTTACCTGCACTATCATGCTTCATATGAACAACTGTACTCCAGCCTTTTTTTTTTTTTAATACAGGGAGTTTACAGGTTAAAGTTCTAATGTCTGCTAGATTTTTATCAAGATATCCACTATTTTTATCAAGATATCCAGCTACATGAATATTTTCTGCTTCCCCCCCCCCCCTCCTTCCTTCCACAATGTGCAGCTGTACTTAGTATAATGTATAGAATACATTGTCTTTATTTTCCGTAAAGAAGTTTGAGTGAAAAAATGCTTGCACATATCATGTTTAGAGGTTTTGTTATTATTATTATATTGCTCATCTCATAATGATGACTCCTATATGCATAAATCTTAATAATGCAGAATAATGATTCAAAAAATAATTGGAAATTTTGTAATTGTTATTCTGTTGCTCTGCTCGGTTCAACTTACTATTCTTTGTGGGTAGTGATATGAATAGAAAACATAGATTGTTTGATTAATGGATTGAGTTGTATATGGTCAAACGAAATGTTGGGATGTTTTCAATGAACAAGATGCTTAAGGACAAAGTTTGTTCTTTTAGATAGCAACAAGCTGTGATTGCCTTGGCTTTGGCTATGCTTTTCTGAAACAGAAATGATGAATTGATTTGTTTCAATCTAATTGTTCATCCATTTTGAACTATAGCCAAGGCGTGGTGCCATAGACCTGTATGCTGCACAGTGTGGTAAGTGCCAAAAATGGAGATCAATTGCTACAAAGGAGGAGTACGAGGAACTGCGATGTAAGTTTATGGATGACCCATACACCTGTGACAGACAGCCAAATGTGACTTGTGATGACCCAGCAGACCTTGAATGTGATGCAACCAGAACTTGGGTTATTGACAAACCTAATCTTCCAAAGACTCCAGCAGGATTCAAGAGGGAACTCATCCTCAGATCAGATTATTCTAAGCTGGACGCACATTACTTAACACCAACTGGGAAGAAAGTGAGGTGTCACGGAGAAGTAGTGCAATTCTTGGAGAAGCATCCAGAATACCGACACTTGAAGCTGGACGACTTCAACTTTACTGTTCCAAAGATACTGGAGGATACTATTCCCCCTGAGGCGAGGAGGAAGCGTGCAGAAAAATCTGCGAGCAAAAAGGATAATGATTTTGATGGTAAGAGGAAGAATTGTAACAATTAGTAGGCTAAGTTGTTGACATTGTTGTTGCTCTTCCTGCTTCAACTTTTTATCCATATCTTAGAGAACAATGAAACCTCAGAAATGGTAGGTATCTAGGTTAGTAGAACATGCTTTTGGAAATGTCTGTAATGTGCCATTTGTATAATTTGGCCTTAGATGAATCTGTTAAGCTGAATTTTGGAGTTACTGTGGATGCTTATTATATGTAGCATCAGATTTCTTCCCATATTTGCATTCTGGAACTGCTTGATTCTCACCGTGATGGATTATGATTTCCTTTTTTGCCTGCTTGATGTGTATGTTTATCATGTTCAACAATTGGAGGCACTTTGGGGGGCATGCTTGAATTTATGTATGATGACACAAGTAAAAATTTGATAAAATAGGTCTTTACTTGAGTCTCATCATACATTTATGGGAAGATTATAGACATATATTTTTGGTATGTAGATTTATATCCCTCATTATTTTTGTCATTGCCAAAATTTAATATTTAGTGTATTGTAAAATTTGTATTTGTGACAGAACATAATTTTTATTTTATTATTATTACTAGGGTAAATATAAGTTGATTTACTAGATCAACTTGTATTGTCAATCTACAAGGTAAATACGACTTTTTCATTATTTACTATTGGGCATATAGGTAAAAGTGCGATGTTGATTAGACCCTCTCCAATTAGGGATGGCAACGGGTCGGACTCGGAGCGGATTATGCTAAATCCGACTTCGACATACGATTTTGAGACTTCGACTTCAATATCTGACCTTCGACTCCGACTCTGATTTGACCCAACTCCGAGTTTTTTTTCGTTATTCAATATACTTTGAGAAATTGGGCTATTTGGGCCTTTACAACCCACACCCAATGCCACCATGACCCACACAAAAATCCACTATCTATAGGAGTCGGAGTCGAATAATCCGTCAGAGTCAGACATTTGTCAGAGTCGGATTTTTTTTATCGGATTTTTTGTAGGATTCGATTCCGACCCTCCTTCGACTCGGAGTCAGATTATTTTAACAGAGTCGAACTCGGATTACTTATTTCTCGGACTCGAAACGGATTTTTTTTACCTCGGATTGGGGCGGAGTAGGGTCAGATCCGGAGTAGGGCCGGATCCGGACTGGATTGACATCCCTAAGCGGTGGAGGTCGGGGAAGCATTAATGGAGAAAAAAGGAGGAAGCTTTTCAATGGTGGGTGTTAGATTGTTAGTAGAGTGCTTGCAACAACTACAGAGACAATAGAATTTCTTGTTCTCTACCTACTTGAGTCCAAAGGGTAAAAAGGTCATTTCAAGCAAAAGTTGTCAATTTGTAAAAAAAAATCTGTAGAGCGTTGGGGCCCACTGATTTGAGGAAAAAATTTGAATTCTAAATTGTAAAAAGTGGTGTGCCTTTTTTTAGAGGAGAGAGAAAGCAGTTTTAGTATTTCACTCAAAAGTGTGAGAAATTGAAAGAGAGAAATTGAAGGAGGGCGAAGATACGCCAGACCAACAAATTCTTAAGAATTGAAGCAGACGAAACTTTGGACGCTCATCCGCAGTTGGACGTGCAGAATTATTTTTTTTTTGAACGATTTGGAACGATTTGAGGTAAGTTCTTTATATTTTTTTCAACAATTGTGTATAGTTAGGGTTTCATTTGAATGGGTGTTTGTTGAAATTGTTATGGTTATTTGAATTGATTTGTTTGTTGTTTGTTGATGTTGACGTTTGAATTAGGGAATTTTTTTGTATAACTGAAAATTTTGGGTTTCCTATTTGTGAAGTGGTGAAATATGGTTTTTTTTTTTTTTTTTTTTTTTTTTTTTTTTTTTTGTTCGAAATGGAGTCATGAGTTCGATTGTCCTAATTACAATTAGGAATATGTGGTGAATTTTGGCTTTGTTTGATTTGTACATGATGTTTGTTTTGTTTTTTTGACAAGTTGAGCACGGTATAGGATTGATGATATTCATTTCTGCGGGTAATGGTTATGTGAAGTTATTCTTCGTACAATGTGAAATTTAGATCATGTTAAATTTCAGCTTTTAAGTAGTAGTTTGTAATATATGGTACTTTAATATGTGTTGTTGGTATTGTTTTAATACCATCAGGTGTGTGGTTGGTATTTTCACTAGACAAGTTATTCAAGTGTTTTGATGCCCTTTTGTTGTTGAAAAAGTTGTATATGTGATTAAAATAGGTCTTAAAAAAAGTAATTAATCTTTAAGTCCTACAATTATATATGTATCAACATCAGAAATTTCTTTTTTCTAGTGTCTAATGATCAAGACATAAATTTTTCACCAAAAATCGAGATCAATACTTGTATATGTTTTACCTGGTACCATAATTTTTTATTGAAGTAGACATTAAGGTGACATAAGTTCATTATCTAAGAGATTTACCACTTCTGGACACCTGTTTCATTGACGACATAGGAACTGCCTACTTCTTTGGTCTGCCTCTTTTCCTTCTATGAATGTGAGAATCATCTGCCGTCGGGGAACATTCTTCAAAATTTAGAACTATTGCCTTACTACCCAAAAATTGACTTATTTTTTCTGATGTACCATTTTCACTTGGCTCCTTTCCTGCCAAATTTCGTGCATAGTCAATAGTGATGTAGTATCTTTCTAATATCTATACAGTATAATAATACATCACGATGCTTACCAGATATTGTTTTTGTTGGGGTTTGGTAAGTCCAACTTACCGCGGAAACGACCCCGACCCAAAGAACCACTCGCAATTAATAAAACCATAAAGCATAACAAATAAACATAAAAGGATAAAATCGGAATTTACCTTTGACGCGTGCTTCGCCCTCAAAGTCGGGCTCTTATTTGAAAGCTTTAGCTCCGAAAATACCGAGCCTCCAACGGTATCCACCCACAAAAGACGAACACCGACTTTTAGGTCCGCTACCTTGGAATTAGCAAGGTCCGACCAAAACCCAAGTGTTAATGGAGTTTAAGAGTTTTTGCCAAAATGCAATGCTCTTTCTAACTCCCACTCAAGCACTTTTCTCCAAACCCAAGATGGGTATTTATAGAGAAAAGTGGGAGTGAGAATTTCAATCCCATCAATGTGGGATCATGAAATTGCACAATTTAATTTAAAGCTAAAATAAATTAAATAGGTAAGCAAGTAATAAATCAACAAGTGTCCTTGTTGTATGTAAAGAGAAGTGAGGACCACTTGGAGAGGAGGGGACCATACATGCTCCCCACTCTTTCCTCTCCTTATGCCACTTGTCCCTCATACCAACACACTCCCTCATATGCATCCCCAATGACACGGCCCTAGCTACTTGGCCCAGCCTAGCCCCGCACACGCGGGCTGCTAGCTGCAGCCTTACTTCTTGGCCGAGCACGCCCACGCACATATGTGCGGGCTGCTACTGCCGATAGGCGCTGCTAGCAAGCCACGCACATGTGCGGGCTGCTAGCAGTAGCGCGCGCCAGCAAGCCACGCAATGCTTGCGGGCTGTTGGCCGTAGGTTGCTAGCAAGCCTCGAACATGGTGCGGGCTGCTAGCTTGCCTAATCCCCTAGCACTTGAGATTCCGATGCTAGGGGTATTTTAGTCATTGTTGATTTATTACTAATTTTTCCGTCTCGTCTTTTACTATTTTTTACTCGACTTCCGACGCTCGGTTTCGATGCTCTAAGCTTGAATTTCCGATTTCTAAATATTTAACACTCGGGTGATGAATTCATTTCTTCCGAATTAATTCGTCGAGTCGGTTCGTATATTTTCTTGGGAATGACTCGAAGGGTTCAGTCAAGATTAAGCTGTGATATTAATTATACATTAATATTATTGATCGGAAGCGGCCTCCACCCAGGCATTCCGATCACTTAACCTTACTGAATATATTAGCTTTCTAATCATTCTGAACCCACTAACGGAATAGTACACTTGTTCGAAGGACACCATTCCTTTCAGTTTTAGATTTGTGGTGATTATTCAGGGGTGCTCTAGTCTCTCTTTGAATTTGTACCTGGTTTTTGGGCAGCGTCATTTCCACTAGGATTCTCGTCTGCTAAAAATATACAAAAAAAGGATAAAATTCATAACTTCTTATCTATGATACACACACAAGTAAGTTTGATATTCCCCTAGTTAAAAAATTATGGGCCCAAAGATCATAAGCAATTAAGCATAGTTCTGATAATATAATACTTCTGATAAAAAAAATTAATTGCGACATAATATGGATTTACTGTATTAAGCTTAAATCTTGTAGAGAATCATGTATAAAGCTGTGTTTTACTGCATTATCTATTAATGTGAATAATTATGTTTTAATGGAGTCGCATTGGGCTTTCAATTCTTGCATTTAATGAAGTGAATTTTTCCCATTTGTTAGTCATGGTGTCGGTGAAGTATGCTGTCTCCTCAATAAGCTACAGACGTAATTGGGGGGGGGGGTGAGTGTTTTGAAAAGAAGTTGTGTGTAGTCTGTTAGTTTGGATTGACTCCTCAAATAGCTCAATTAGGTGGTACTTGTAATTATTGTGGTAATGAATTTAAACTGTAAACAATTACAGGGTAGCTTGAGGAAAATCATGATAAAGGTTCCTGTGGCTTCTTCTAGCAAACAGACGGATAAGAGGACACTCAAAGCTGTAGTTGAGGATGAGGTAGAAGAAGAAGGTGATTATGTATATGAGGTGAGTGGCACAAATTCTGATGATGATGATTATGTGCTAGAAGAAGAGGGCGAAGATGTAGTAGATGAGTTAGAAGGTGGTAAATACGAGGATGAGGTGGAGTACGTAGTTACTCGTAGCGGGCGTAAGCAGAAAGTTATTCCAACAATCTACTGTGCCCTCTGTTGTGCCCAGTACTCGAAGCAGACCGGTTCAGCAGCAACAGCAGAGGATCTTTAGAACGGTGAAGCGTGCGACAGCAGTAGTTCAAAGGCAATTTGTAGAGAGGCCGACAGCAGTAGAGAGGCAATATTTAGAGAGGCTAGCAGCAGTAGAGACTCGGCAATTTGTAGTGGACAGGCCGTTTGTAGTTGAACAAGATCAGGTGAAGTAAAGTATTTAGTGTTTTTTTAAAAGGTTTTAGTTAGGTTAAGTATTTAACTATGCCTTGTTGTTTTATGGGTTGTAGGTTGATCTGGAACCGGGCCCATCGGTCGGTGATAAGGTGAAGATGAATGGGGTTGTGGTTAGTACTCAGCTAAGGAAGTGCGGGAAGGTAAACTCAGCTTAACATTATGAGTTAACACTGTAATAGTATGTTTATGTGTTGTGTTGATGATGACTTCTTTTCTTTAAATTTGTCAACAGTCCGCAAATTACAATTGACGTGTTTCATCTTTTTCTGATCTAATTACTGTGTTGGAGACTGAGAACAAGAAAATTAAGCTACTGCAGAGATGTGGTTTTGGTGGGTTGCTGAAGTTGAAAGTGAAAAGAATTGATCGTAGGTTTTGTTTCTGGCTGATGACTAGGGTAGATCATGAGAGGAGGTTATTTGTAAGAGGTGATGACAAGGAGTTGCCATTAAGACCTGAGCAATGGAGGTGCATATTTGATCTCCCCCGGGGTCCAAAACCTGTGCCGGATACAGTTGAGGGTCCAGTTATGCAGAGTAAAGTTGATGACATTGTTCGGAATTTTGGTGAGGTTACTCCTAGCGGCCGCGAAAATATACCTACTTGTTCGAAAGGCGTATGATTGTTTAGGGTTGATGCCAATTAGGACAGAGGAGGAGAATGACCATTTTATGAGGGCCTTTTTAATAGTTGTGTTGGGATGTATCTTGTGTCCTACAACAAATGGTCAGAGCATGGTACTAGCCTGTTTCCAGCTGTTACTGTAGATGATGCTGCCAGTGAGTATGATTGGTGTGCCTTTGTGCATGGTTGGTTGATGGGTGATGTGCGTTACTTTCACAAAAAGTTTAACGCTAAAGGGTTTGTTGCTGGTGGTGGGTGGGTGCGACCTATTTCAGATGGTGAGTTTCTCTAAACTTCGATTGTGTTATTACATGTATTGTGTTGTGGAAATGGATTGATATATGCTATTACTGTTTGTGTATAAAGGGACTTATATGATGTTGGTTTTGTAGATTTTTTTACCTCGATCATCTTGCGTTGCCCCCTTTGAGTTGGGGGAGATTGCCCTGAAATGATGTGTGGACCGAGAAGAAAATTAGTGCATCTATTCATGCGAACTTGTTGCCATCTTTAGATTATGGGAAATTGAAAGTAAGTGACCAATCCTCTGTATTGTATTTAATTTTGACATATTGTTGATTCATTTGTTTTTTTTATATTTGTCAGCTGCTTGATGTAGCTTATGGAGAAAGCCATCCATGGGAGCCTAGGGACTCAGCGGATTCATTAGAAGTGAGGGTTGAAAATGAGGTATTTTTTAGAATTTAGCGTATTTTGTTATTAATTGTGCATAATTAATGTATTAATGTATTAACATTTAGGTGATGAATATACCAAGATATATGGGTATTAAATTTTTAAAGAAAGAAATTGTTAATATTAGGACAAGATCTTGTTGACTTTTCCAGTTCAGGCAGCATAGTAGGGTTGTTCTAATAGAAGTAAATTCTATTTCTTTGCTCTTGACATCTTATTAGGTTGTTATTGTTCGTTCTGTTCTTGCTTGGAATGAAAATTTTACAACTTATTTGATTCATGGACAACTTAAGTAATTTAGTAGAATGTTATTGAATAAAAATATATATACTAATTAATGTGGTGAGTTGAAAATATTGACAATATGCTGCAATGAAGTAGGTGTATCTCTGTGTGTAGTTGTTGAGCCTACTGAAAGTTTTTTTTTTTTTTTTTTTTTTTTTTTTTTTTTTTTTTTTTTTTTTTTTTTTTGTTTTTGGCTACATGGACACACATTAGACTTTGGAAAAATATTGTTTTTTGTGGGTGTTTGAAAATCAATTTTGTTTTAAATGTTCGGTTACTCTTTCCTCTCCTATAATTATTTTGAAGTAGTAGATCAGAGTGTAGATCAAAGTTCTTAGAATCTAATTTGCTTTTATGTCAATGCTTTATTCACCTTTTTAAGTGAAAAACTTGTAGCTCCATAAACACTGAATTTTGTTTTTTTTTTTTTCTTATAGATTATTTCTCTTTACAAATCGACTGAAGTCTGACTCAAGTCTCATACTGACATTGACTCATTGTACAAGTATCTCGTGAAAGACTTGCTAACCTATTTCATTTGACTTAGTTTGTCATTTTTGTAAGAAAATTCTTACAACGCATCTTTATTTTGTTAAGTTTTTGATGCTATTATGTTTCTGATTACACTACTGTTTGGCTGTAGGTGCTGAAAATGTTAAAGCCCTACTTTGACAAATTGACCATGCTGAATGGACCTAATAGGGGGTTTGTGAAGCATGCTCCTAAAGAGAGGTCACCAATTGAGAGGTCTCCAGTTATCAATGATGTGGCGAGTTCGAGCTCTGAGTTTATAGAGGAGTGCGTTCTGACGTCTGGTGATGTAAACAAGGGTCAGCTTGAAGAGACGTATAGAAAGCTGCAGGAAGTGGTTGGTATGACTTCAAATGACCCGATAGGACATGTGGTTCAACAAGTAACCTCTGCGGTGAATGAAAATTTTGGCATAATAGCATATGAGGGGCAATAGAAGGAAGTGGTTGGTGTGGATCATTTACTAATCAGTGATGCATATCCCTATGCTGCAGTGACGAATGGGCAGCAGCCTGCAGCTGAGGGGCAGCAGCCTGAGAAAAATGAGGATAAGGTGAACGTTCTTGTAGTAGAGAAGGATGTACCTGGGCTCGATGAAGGGAACAATGTTGAGAAGGAAGTGAATCATAGCTTGGATGGCAGTGTTGGAGGAGAAGGGGGAGATGGTAGTGGTGGAGGAGAAGGGGAGTGTAACCGGGACCGAAGTGTTGGGAAACGATCCTTAAAGCCGTCTTCGAAGATCATTTCTCCTGATTACATTGGTAATTGGAAGATTTGTAATTTGGGGAGTGTAGACACGGCCCTCATCACTTATTACAGACTATGGTCGTCGAAAAGTGGCACGTAAGTAGTAACTGAAATGGTGTATATAATTTTATGTTTTCCCTTATTTTTTATATCGATTTTAGTATATACCAATTGATTATGTTTTATTTTCTTCCAGTAGTGGTCCAATCATGTTGCAATGTGATGGAGAATTTGCTTGTCGCGATGCTTTCCATGATGTTGTTTACTGTAGAAGGAAAGTCGGTACCCAATATGTTAGTGTAGTGTCAAAGATATACATAAAAGAATAAGCTATTAAGTATGAAGGCCAAAGTAAACAAATCATGATGCATCCTGCGTAAGGGGTATGTGAAATATGAAATTGTCTCTTTGATTTCAGTTTATGCAAACATGAAGTGTTGATGTTTAATCGTTTTATGTTTAGATTAAGTTGACATGTGACATGGACACTCCCACAATCCTTGCAAAAAAGCACGGACAACCTTTGTGAGGTGTAGCTGCAAGTTAGCTAGCTGTGGTGAGAATGATAATTTGGTATGTTTTCAATTTTTCTGAGGTAAGTACTGATAATTAAATTGTTGGGTTTTTTCAACATTCCAACATTATACCGATCTTTGTGCCAGTGTTGAAGAAGAATCATAGGTGGTGTGCAGCATTTTGTTTCAAGGAAGGGAAGATCTGGCTCATTGACTCGCTCTTCGAAGATCCTGTTGCAGAACACAAAGAATATCTCTGTAAACTGGTATGAGGAAATTGTTTGGAATGGAAACTTGGTGATTGATTTATATTCTGAATTAATGTTGATATTATGTCCGGTTATTGTAGGTAACTGCAGTGGATGTCCTGGTGAAGGTCCACGATCAAAGCTGGCCCGAGGATTCCATTGGAGCATGGCCTATGGAGTCAGTAAATGTGGTCCAACAACCAATAATGTGTGTATTTTATACTTTTGGCTTTTTTTTTTTTTTTTTTTTTTTTTTTTTTTTTTTTTAAATTTTTTGGTGTTTTTGAAGTTTTAGGATTTAAATTCAAATTGAATGTTATTGATATATTGGTATTACCAGTGTTGTGGAGCGATGATGCTAGCGTGCATCAAGGACAATACTGACCATTTTAAGACAAAGTGGCAAATGGTTAGTCTTAGTCTCTTAGTCTCCCGTACCTTATATGCAATTATTTAGTTTGTTGTGTAATGTTTACGGAACCACCTTATGAACTATTGATTATGTTGAATTTTGTTTTAAAAATGCTGTAGAATGGAGGGGACATTAATCATGGTCGGATGCAGTTGCTTATTAAAGACCTCAAATCTGTTTGCAATGAGCGACGTAATGAACTAAATGCCCTTGTACAAGGCAGTTAGTTGGATATAGTTCGTGTTTTTTTTATGTTGTTGTGGAGGAACAAACTTTCCATATTTTGCAAGTAGATATGGATGGGGTCTGACTTATGGTATTGATATTGGTACGATGAACTTACAATTTTTTAGGGGTAGTACACTGTGTTTGGTTGGTTGTAATATGGTTGTAATTTGGCAAGCTCTATTAATCAGGTACTTGCATTTTTGTAACCCATAACTCGTACGCATGTATACCATCAAGACCATAGTTGGTACTACAATATACCATTAGAATATTACCATCCTGGTGCAGGATGGTATCATCTGGTGATAATGAGTTAGACCCTGTTCTTTTGAGCTTCTAGGCAGAGTAGGGATCAGCAGAGCACAACATATTAAATTTCAATAGAGTTGAGCAGATTTTAGGTTAGCAGAGCCAAGCAGAGCAGATTTCAACATTATTATTAATACTATTATTAATGTTATTATTATTAATGTTGTCGTTGTCGTTGTCGTCGTCGTCGTTGTCGTTGTTGTCGTTGTCGTTGTTGTTGTTGTTTTTGTTGTTGTTGTTGTTTTTGTTGTTGTCGTCGTTGTCGTTGTTGTTGTTGTTGTTATTGTTGTTGTTGTGGTATTATTATTATTATTATTATTATTATTATTATTATTAAAATTATTTTTAATATTTATAATTATTATTATTGAATATTAATTATTATTGTTGTTATTATTAATTATTATTTGAAAATTAAGCAAAGCAGAGTAGAGAAGACAGACCCGAGCCGAGCAGAGTAGAGCAGATTTCTTTTGAGCAGAACAGATTTGATTTGAGGGCTCTGCAGAGCAGAGCAGGGCTCAACAGAGCAGAGCAGCTCTAAAGAACGGGGCCTTACTTAACTATGGTACCATCCTGGTGTTAATCGATACTTCTTCTAGTACCATCCTAGTGAAAGATGGTACCATCCCTGGTTATAATTCATAATTTGTTAACAGCTTGAGTTTTTGGCCAAAAAGGGCATTAATGAATTGTATGAAACAATAGGAGTGACTTTTGAGTTTTTGGCCAATAAAAGGACAATACTCAATTGTTTGAATAAATATGGAGTAAATTAAATCTTCATTATGGAGAAAAAAAATTACAATAATGGTACCATCCTCATGGTGTGAATATAATCAATACTTCACCAGGTACCATCCTGGTGATAGATGATACCATCCTGATGATACTTAATACTTCACCTAGTACTTAATATTTGAAAAATAAATTTAATAATAAAATTATATCTTCATGTTTACATATGCAATGCTCATAATCTTGTAATGAGCTACGTTACAAATTTCCATATACAAAAGGACCGAAAATGGAGAAGAGTTATGTTGGTTTTTTGTTTTGGTTTCGATCCATATACATATTACAAAGTGGTACCTTTGTTGGTCTTATCCAAGGTTTTGTTGGTATTTTGTTTTGGTTACCATCCATACAATAGTACCAGCATGGATGTACCCGTTCGGCCATAATGACTTAGCCTTTTAGACGTTAGAATTGCATAATGCGACTTAATGTTGTATAAATAAAAGGTCAAGGAGGAGAGACCTTGTAAACTTCAACCTGTTAATTGTTAATTGTATTTTTAGCTTTCGATTTTTCAAATGGCAAATTCACCAAATATTTGTACTAAATTAAAATCAAATCAGTTATCCCTATCTGCACGAATTTATTACCATCCACCTTATGTTATGTATCTGAAGCCTTTACAAACTTGCGAGGCTAAGTTTAATATAAACAACACGTTTTATTACAAGAAGCACGATGATATTGAAGTTGGTGCTGCGATAGGAGAAGTTGAGTTAAGGGTATCTTTGTTCTTGTCTGCGGTGTACTGGGAGCCTTTTTCGGAAGGTTCATGCTCATACCACTAGGCCTTTCATCCCCACCCGAACCCTGACATGACCCCTCAGCCAGCACATGTAATTCATCAACCTTTAAGCTTATTAGCTGAATCAAGTTCATTAACACTTCTACAACTTCATCTGATGCTAAAGCGCGCAATACAACAGGTTCAAGGGCTAACATCAAATTATCATATCTTCAAACCTCTTTTTTTTCATGCGTCGTGATATGAAACTTTAACAAGAGTGTGTTTCCTACTAATATCCTTTCTCCACCTGTCCAAATTGTACATGGAGGGAACTTCATTCACTCCACTCATGTCTTAAACCTTAATAATATGCCTACAAATAACTCCATGACATTCAAAGTGTCGACAGTCACAGTTCGCCTCTTTTCTTTCTTTGTTATGCAAAATAGTATAGTCCTTCAACCAACCATTGAGGGGAGTCTCCTTCCGTTTTTTCTTGCAGTAAATCCATACACGAACTGGAAACAAAAACTCCTCCTAGTTATGTGACACTGACTTCCTTGACACAAGGGTCACATATGCAACATGGTTTCACTGGTTTTGTTCCATAAACTTTGCATCCGTATACAGCTTCTGAAATTTACGTTCCAATGCAAATTCCGATATTAGAGGCCAAACGAAACGTGCACATTTAGCATCCGCTTCCTTCTCATCATTAGCTCGGCTTTCCATTTCCTTACAGTATTTAGGAGCAAACTTACACAGCCGGGTGTGCTTGTTAAATAACCATAAAAAAAAAAACTGTTTATGCTCTCAACACGTTGAGTAGTCTGCATTCCTGCCCAAAATACACCTTTAACATATGCGGGGATCCACATCTCTCGCTCATTGTGTAGGCCTATCCAAACAAACAAAGAATTAGCCACAGCATGGGATAACAGCACACCAGCATTAACAGCAGCAAAAGCAGCAACAGGGGGGAAGGAAGATCAACCGAGGGACACATAGATAACCAAGAAATAAACCACAATCAATTTATACTGATCACCAATTACAGAACATAAATTCAATTTATCTTACATGCACATTTTTGCCACTTTTAACTTCATTCACTTATTTCAATTTCTACTTCATGCTCTCCCCGACTCCTTGTAACAATGGCTATTCCTTATAAAATTACTAAAATAATTAAGAATATGCTAGGATTAAATTTATCAATTTGTCTACACTTATTTCCTTAACTAATAAAATACAAGTTTATATCTCCCCAAATTAATATGAAAGTAGAATTAAGAAAGTATAATCAAGAACATGCTAGGCTTAAGAATGTGCTAAGATTAAGAATCTTCCCCTCTGATTTTAACTGTTCATTTCAGCAAATCGGCAACAGATAACATGAACAACTATAAATTTAATCCTTCACTGGATGATCCTTGTTTCCTTGCAAATTTTACTACTGATATATATTGCTTGTCTGCTATAGCTACATTGGAATAAAATGGAGTGGAAAAGTTTACTACGTAACATATAAACCACAGAGCAGAGACATGAACTTCAGCAGAAACCCGCATATCACAATGTTCAACACTTCTATGCCTCGAGCCTTATTTTGTGCACTTTCCATGTGAGCAAACTGTAAACCAGAAGAGCTAATCCCCCCCCCCCCCCCCCTTTTTAGATGCTTCAACAATCAAGACATTGTAAATAAATTTAATAGCTTCACATATATTACCTAGAAAAATTCCAAAACCTATCCTGCTGTAATTAGAGTAAGCAAGAAAACAATGCTTAGTTTTAAAATCTACTCATCTGCATCTGCAAGGATCTGCTCTATCACAAATCTTTTTTCTCATACAAGGGCTCAAAGGACATACACACAAATGTTTGTTTTTTAACAAAAATGACAGCCTTAGTTTTAATGAACTCAATTACTTAGCAACATTTAGCAGTAGTTAAGTAGCACTAATTCCATTTTTTTGGGATTAACCAGCCAAATACATGTTAAACTAGAATCAATTATGTTTTAAATTTTATGAACAACCCAACGTATTTACTTTGATTACTCAGTGTTAGAATCAGTTAGCAGGGCAAGCAGAAGGAAACAGAGGGGGGGGGGAGCCAGAAACTCATAAATTTTATCCTAGCATATTCTACCATATTCTTAATACACATAAAAATCATAGCAACAAACCGGATACTAACTCAACTAAGATGCTATTACATAACCCAAAGCTACTCACCTTCCAGCTACTCGTAGCATTCATACTGTTCTAGCTTGAACTTATTAACCACTTCCCACCAAGATTCAACAAACTGATCTGGTGTAGTTCTATTGTAGATCACATTCTGCAATGCATCTTTTACATCTTGGTAATCAGATAGAGCACCCAATTTCTGACCAAACTTCTTCACGATGTGCCACGTACACCACCGATGGCGTGTTCCCGGCATTGGGAATACGACTCTTAGTGCCTTCCTCATCTCAGCATCTTGATCTGTCATGATAGCCGCTAGGGGATTTCCCCTCATACAATAAAGCCATGTCTTGAATAGCCACTCAAACGTCTCGGCATTCTCATGTGATACCATATGCATAGCCTAATAGTATCTGACCATGGTGGTTGACCCCAACAAAGTTTGAGAAAAGAAGTTCGTATTGTTTTGTCAGGTAAGTGGAGTCAAAGCGCACATCTCCAAAATACTGATATGCCTCCCTGCTCCGAGCATCAACCCACATGATGTCTTTCAGTTGGCCCTTGTCATCAAGCCTATGCATGCGAAAAAAATTTGGTTATCGGTAGTCATTCTATCAAAATACTCCAACATAGCCGAGGCATCACCATTTTTTAACTTCAATCTCCTCTTCCTATTCATCAAATTATGAATATCTTTTTTTTGTAAAGCCCACATTCTCCACACCGTGTCTTTGACCTGCCATGTTGTTGAAAATCTGACCAACCGAGGCGCTAGATGCATGGTCAGTTTCAATCCTATACTCCAAATGCTTGGTAATTTTTTTATTCCTATACATTACAATGTGCCTTGACAGCTCAGGAGTCACACTGTGATTGTGCTCATTTACAGCTTCCCTAATCTGCCACACACCTTCACAGTTGCCCTGCCCATACAACATAACTGGATAATCACATTTTTTAATCTTCTTCTCTTTGGATGGCTCATCATAAACCACAACCCTCTTCCCATTAACCCTCTTCCTGTATGGTGTAATTCCGTAACACTTGCACTTCCAAACATAAGTGCTATATGCCGCTTTATTGAAAACATCATTCTTTCTCCCACCTATACACACAACCCCAAATCCCTCTTGCTCTCCATATCTATGATAGTAATTATTCATGTCATCCCATGTACTAAACTCCATTCCTACTTCTTGATGAGATACTGCTGCTGCCCCTATACATCTACCTGATCCCGAACTGTATAAGTGTTCATAGTCGTCGTTCAACGCAACGCTATCCCTGGGAATGCTACATTTAGCATGGTCCTTATTAAAATGGGGAATGCTACATTCATTAGGGTCCTTATTCAAGTCAAAACTCTCCCCGTTATCATTAATATTCAGATCATCATTCAAATCAAACTGCAAACTATCATCACTATCTAAACAGCTACTTGAACTGCAATTAACATATGTGCTCCCAGCCATAACCTGGTTTTGATTCCCAACATTATAATCCTACCCAAACCATCCAAATAAGAATCAAAACAAAGTCTTCTCAACAATACAAGAAAATTAACAACACCTCTTCCAACACATAATTCATACAAATACTTGTAATATATTCAAAGTATTACACAATCTTTAGTCATTTTCAAATTTCACCACAAAAACAGCATAAGTACATAACAATTTTAAACTTCGGAAAACAATAACACCACAAGTCCACAACTATCACTCTTAACATAATAAAACAAGTTCATATAATTCACTATTATCCACCTACTCTAAATCAATAATTCAGTTCAATTACACCTTGTCTTTTGAGTGTAACATTAGGAATAGAACCATATATAACTAAAACATGCACTTCCATCTCACAAGTTCAATTGTGCTTTCTCCCTGGTTTCGGTTGGTTAAATGAAAAATACTGTGAATTTTTAGTGATTCATGCAAAGCTATAATTAAGTTCAATTAACCACAATCACCCACTACCCAATAAATCAGTTCAATTAACCACATTCACCCACTACCAATTACACTACCAATTAACCACAATCAACCACTAACACAATTTACTAAAATAATCCCTCAACAGTTATGGTGCTTAGTTTAGGAAATTGAAAGTAACACTTACCTCAATCATCTCAAGTTCATTGTTTTCCACGTTATCATAATTCATTTCACTTACACCAAAGCTTCTTCATCAGAGATTAATTGATGAAAGCCAACTAAAATTGCGTCAATTAATTTATCGCAAAACTAGGGTTTCTCACAAAATCGGGATTTCAACTCTTGCAACTACAACTCCTCCCAGCTCTTCAATAATGGTTTGTTCGTTTTTGTTGCTTAGTCGGGTCTTCAAAATGAATTGGGGTTCCATTAATTTTTTTCCCCAAAATTTTAAAAGGGAAAATTTTTGGAATTTTAGAGCCCGCCATGTTTTGGGAGCAAAATTTCGGGTTGGAGTAGCTGGTACAAAGGAAAAAGAAAGAGGGGTCTCCTTCTACTGTACTTCTTTTAGTTATTTTGTTTGTAGTAAGATTTTTCAATTTTTTTTTGTAAAATGGTGGTTGAGTCCAACTTGGTCTCTAGTAGGTTGAGACCAAGAAATTCAGTAATGATGGCATACATGGTTTTAAATCATTTGAATAATTAGCGAGTGACGAAGTGCGAATCCGAGTTGGCAAAAACTTCTGCTCGTTTTATTTATAGAACACCACTAGATTGACAATTTTCATTGATCTATTATATCAGCTGGACTATCTAATAATTTTTGGAAATCGTTAGTGGTAATTTTTTTTAAAAAAAAAAAATATGATTGCTAGTGTTATTACTAAAAAAAAACTTTCCATACATATTTGTCGCAATTTGTTAACTTTTATACCAATTTGTTGCAAGTGATAACTTTTACACAAATGTGTCATTAAAAATGCTAACTTGTATACCAATGTGGTCGATTGATCCACCTTTAATTGCATACTTATATTCAAATCATATAACACTAAAAACTCATAATCGTAATACATTACAAATTGACTTTTTTTTTTTAAATAGGAAAAATTGCGGAAAATAATACAACCTTTAGGCGGTTCTTTTTTAATAATACAACCTTTTGATTAAGTCATAATAATATAACCTTTGGAGGGTATCAATTTTAAACAAGACAAAAACTTGTAACCTTTAAAACCGGTTACCCATGACACGTGTTATCATGTAATTGGTCTGAATATTAATTTTTAAAAAAAATTAATTATTTTTAATTTTTAATTTTTAACAAAAGTGTTTAAAATTAAATTAATTCCTAATTAAGACATTAATTGTACTTTATATTATTTTAGCAAATTTAAAAAAAAAAAAACCCCACTCATCCCCCTCCTCTCCCTGACCCAGCCAGCCACCATATCTCCCACCTTCGAGCCACCTCCTCTCCCCCTCCCCCACACGCAATGACTTTATTGGCGTACGGCCGGCGCCCAGCTCCACCACTGTACGTCGTACCACTCCTTTCCCTTTCCCTTTCCCCAACTTACTGCAAACAGCTCCGTCGCGGCCAACACCTTATCTTCAGCAGCACACGAAACAACAGCCACCAATTCGCATCTCTACAGCCAGCAATCACCGATTCTCATCTCTTCCCCGACACACAAGCCTCACCGCGACGCGAACGACACACTGATGCAAGGCTTGGTGGGGATGTTTTTTCGATCCAGGGGAAGTGGAAGGGGCGATTTTCGAGCAACGAAAGGGGAGGGAGGTGGTTATCGGGGTTTGGGATAGGGAATGGGTGATTTTTGTGGTGTTTTGGGGGGTTTTGTGGTGGCGGCTGCGTGGATTAGGATGGTTTTTGTGGTGGTTGGGAAGGAAAGGGGGTTAGGGTTTGGCCTGATGTTGCGATGGAGGAAAGGGGAAGGTCGAGGTTAAGGGGGAAGTTGGTCGGCCGAAGGTGAGGATGCTGGTCACTGGCCGTACCTTCGTCGTCGAGGCCTGAGGGTGCTGCGTGAGTTTGGGGGAGGGGAGGTGGCTGGGTGGTGGTGGTTGGGTGGTTGCTTGGTTTTTTTTTTTTTTTTTTTTTTTTTTTTTTTTTTTAAAAAAAAATTCTTTATAATAATAATAATTATTTTTTTTATTAATTAAATTGAAAAAACCAATAACACAATGACACGTGTCACAGTAACCTTCAAAAATAGGTTACCAACAGGTAATGTCTTGTTTAAAATTGACACCCCCCAAAGGTTATATTATTATAAAATAATCGAAAGGTTGTATTATTAAAAAAGAACGGACTAAAGGTTGTATTATTTTCCGCAATTTTTCCTTTTACAAAAAAAAAAAGATAATTATTATAGTTAAATTTATATAATAAAATTGGTAACAAAAGATCTAATGAATCTTTTCCTTGAGAAAAAAAAATATTTGTATCAATTGTTGCCCTAAGAAAAAAAATATTAGTTCACATTAATTTCCAAATAATCGTAATTTCCAAATTTATAAATGTAATTTTCCCAAATTGATAGTACCTAATTTTATAAATTTATGAATTCCCTGAACTTCAAAATTAATTTAACAAACACACTAGTAGAAAAATAGTATTAGGCACCCCCCCATATGGCACCGGTTCAGGCCAAACCGGTGCCAAAAATCGGCCCAAAATTGGGCGGGTTTTTAAACAAAGGGCAAAGGCACCGGGTCAACTCAAACCGGTGCCAAAAATAAAAAGGGCACCGGTTTGAACCGGTGCCAATTAAACCGGGGCTTTTTCAAAAAAAAAATGCGGCCTTTAATTTCTTCTCCTTCCTCTCTTTCTCTTTCATTCCTTTCTAACCCGACTTCACTGTTTCATTAGAGACGAAGAACAACCTCCCCCTTTTCCCTCCACCACAGCCGCCACCTTCACCGGCCACCAACATTGTTGAAAACCACCGCCCTTAATTCTCCCCTGCCCTTGTCTTTTCCCTGCCCTGCCCTTCTCTTTCTTTCACCGGCCTCCACCAGCATTGTTCGAAACAGCAGCGCACCACCTCCACCTCTGCGCTGTTCCCTCCACCAGCGCGCACCGCCTCCACCTCCGCGCTGCCTCCACTAGTGCGCACCACCGCTGCTACCTCCACCAGCGAGGGTCGTCCTCAATCTCTCATCCCCTTAGCTTCTTCCACCTCCAACTAATTTAGGGTAAGTTTTTATTTTTTTTTGTTAAAAATTGAACAATTATTTTGAAATATGTAATTCTATTATTTTCAATAGCATTTTGAACAATTATTGTTAAGAAAATTAAAGTCAAGAAATGTATATAATTTTACCCTAATTTTTTTAATTTTTGCATTGGTTGTTTATTTAGAAATTTTGAATACATATTATACATTAGAGTAATTTTGTATGTTTAGAGTAATTTTGAATACATATTATAGATTAGAGTAATTTTGCATTACCTTGTTCCTTAGTTGAAAATTTTGTATGTTTTAATGGGTTATTTTGAGGTTGATTTAATGAGTAATTATGAATATAATAGAGATTCGTAAAACTGTTACTTAATTAGTTGAGTTTTTGTATGTTTTATTGTGTAATTTTAGGTTGTTTTAATGGGTAATTGTGAATATATTAAAGAATTAGTGACCTTGCTACTAATTAGTTGTGAATAAATTAGAAAATTGTGAATAAATTAGAGAATTGTGATTACATTAGAGATTTGTGAATAATTTAGAGAATTGTGATTAAATTAGAGAATTGTGCATAAATTAGAGAAATAGTGATGTTGCCACTTAATTAGTTGTGAATAAATTAGAGAATTGTGAATACATTAGAGAATTGTGAATATATTAGAGAATTAGTGACGTTGCTAATTTTTGTTTTTTTAATATATAGATTCATATGTGAATTGAAGCACGAGTTTAATTAGCTTGAGGACTACATATTGAGCTCAAGTGGGTAGTTGCTATATTGGTATGACTTATAAACTTTACTTAGCTATATTTCTTTCTATTTATCCATTTAATAAAAGTTTATTCATGAAATTGCAACTTGTGTATTGTTTAATTGCAAATAAATACAACAATATATAGAATATTTGCATCATCATATGCCTAGATACCCGTTCAAGACTTTCTCATTAGGAGAAAGTCTTGAATAGTCCCCGGTTGGGACTGTTCTTGAATGTGTACTCTCACTTAGGTGGTGAATGTATGTTTTCTTTTCGATTTTAAGGAACATCTTGGCTTACCATTTCCTCACTATGTTCTCTAGGTACATATGTGAGTAATTAATTATCTACATCGTGTACTTGGAGAACTAGGGGGAAATGCTGCCGGATTTTCCTTAAAATTGGAAAGTTGACATACATTCACTAGTGAGAGTAGACATTCAAGGATGAGTTAGGTTGGAGTGATAAGGACCCTTTGGAAACATGCATTTTTTCACTATATGAATGGTATATTCACGTTTTGTACTTGAATTTGATTTACATAAATGTAGCACTTACACATTATAAATTATATGTTGCTATATATGTTTAGAGACAATTTACTAAATGGAGAAGGATCGTGGTTGGATGTATGGTAGACGCGATACATGGAATTTTGGAATGGGGTTCAAGAGTTTTGCGAGAGGGCTTTATCTTATCAACGCAAACTGGGTGGAAAAAGCCTTTATTGTCCTTGTGTTGATTGTAATAATGTGAATGTGGTCGATAGTGTTGAAATCATTAGAGATCATGTATTATGTCGTGGGTTTAGGCAGTTATACCATGTGTGGATTTGGCACGGAGAAAGTGGAGAGTACAGTGGGGATCTTGATCGGAATGATGTGCGTGTTAGAAGCAATGAGATTCATGTGGACGAGGAATACGAGAATGATGACTATATTGTTGAGAATGGTGAGGATGGAGCCGATGATGATCAAGCGGATGAGGTCGAGGATGAACAAGTGGATGAGATGTTGCATGGTGTTGAAGGTGATGTGTTTGAGTTATTATCGGAGGCTTCCAAAAAGCCTTTGTATCCCGGGTGCAAAAAATACTCCAAACTATCGGCCGTGCTAACACTTTTCAACATTAAGTCGAAGCATGGGTGGACGGACATCAGTTTTACTTCTTTGTTGACCTCATTAAGTGATATGTTGCCTGATGGGAATGAAATTCCTAAGTCTTGCTATTACGCAAAGAAGCTCATGTGTCCCTTTGGTTTGGATTATAAGAAGATACATGCATGTCCTAATGACTGTATTTTGTATCGAAATGAGTATGAAAAACTGCAGGAGTGTCCACGATGCAAGCGGTCGCGGTACAAGCGCATGAGTTGCAATCCTGGCACGGAGGGACCTCCTGCTAAGGTGTTGTGGTATCTTCCCATTATTCCAAGGTTTAAGCGTCTATTCTCAATACCAAAAGACGCTAAAAACTTGAGGTGGCATGCAGAGGGAAGAAAGAAAAACAGAATGCTGAAGCATCCATCCGACTCTCCACAGTGGAAGAACATTGATTTGAAGTTTGAGGAATGTGGTAATGAAGTCAGAAATTTAAGGCTTGGGTTGTGCACGGATGGGATGAATCCATTTGGCACTCTTAGTACCCAACACAGCACATGGCCGATACTTTTAGTGATTTATAATTTGCCTCCTTGGCTGTGCATGAAACGTAAGTATGTAATGCTTTCATTGCTAATAACTGGTCCTAAGCAACCTGGAAACGACATAGATGTTTATCTTGCGCCGCTTATTGACGACTTGAGAAAGATGTGGGACGAAGGGGTTTCCGTTTTTTATGCTCATCAGAATGAGATGTTCACATTGCGTGCAGCCCTTATGTGGACCATGAATGACTTCCCTGCATATGGCAACTTGTGTGGGTACAAGGTCAAAGGGAAAAAAGCATGCCCCATATGTATTGATGACACATCAAGCGTATACCTGACTCATTCTCACAAAGATGTCTACCTACGGACTCGAAGGTTCCTTAGGCGTGATCACCCGTACCGTAGGCAGAAAAAGGCTTTCGATGGAACCGTGGAAGAGGATATTGCGCCTAGACCATTGACTGGTGCTGAGATTAGTGCTCGGGTGAAAGGGATACGAACTGTGTTTGGAAAATCAGAAAAACCGTGGTCTCAACTGCTCTGTTTAAGAAAGAATCAATCTTTTGGAAGCTTTCGTACTGGAGAGAACATGACGTTAGGCATTGTCTTTATGTGATTCATATAGAGAAGAATGTGTGTGATGCTCTTTTGGGGACGCTTATGAATATCCCAGGCAAAACAAAGGACGGAAAGGGTGTACGGTTAGATTTGAAAGAGATGGGGATTCGTCCAGAATTGTGGCCTCAAGAAAAGGTTAGAAAGGGGAAGGAGCCGAGAATAAAAGATGAAAATGTTTTGAAAAAGGGGAAGGAGAAGAGCAAGGGAAAGGGAAAGGCCAAAGATGCGTCAAAGAAGAAAGTTAAGGGTAAAGGGAAGGATGAAAAGAATTATTTACCCCCAGCTTGCTATACATTGTCAAGGGTAGAGAAACGTATGTTTTGTGCATGTCTGTACGGCATTAAGGTTCCATCAGGGTACTCATCTAACATGAAAGGATTTGTAACCTTAAATGGAGAATTGAAGCTGACAAGTATGAAATCCCATGATTGTCACATTATGATGCAAGTATTCCTACCGATTGCAATCCGTGATATTCTAACAAAACACGTGAGGGAAGCGATTACAAGCCTTTGTTCGTTTTTCAATAAAATTTGTAGCAAATTTCTTGATCCTTGTACACTAGATGCTTTGCAAGCAGATGTGGTTGTGACTTTGTGCAAATTTGAGATGTATTTCCCACCCTCATTTTTTGACATAATGGTTCATCTGGTTCTTCATTTGGTGCGTGAGATTAAGTTGTGCGGTCCAGTGTTCATGAGGTGGTGCTACCCTATTGAAAGACACATGGGTACATTACAAGATAAAGTACGGAACCAGGCTCACCCTGAAGGAAGTATGATGTAAGGGACCGTGGGTGAGGAGATAGGTAACTTTGTAGCGGACTACATAGCCCTTGCTCAACCTATTGGTCTTCCTACTTCTCGACATGAAGGTAGACTTGATGGTCATGACACAATTGTGTCGAAACGAATGTCACCAGACCGAGATCAGTTCTTACAAGCACACCTTTATGTGTTGCACCATGTTTCAGATGTGCACCCATATTTAGACGAGCACATGGCTAGTTTGCGTGACGAATTTCCATCCAAAGGTGAAAGGGCACTTATGCAGTTGCATAATAAGAGGTTTGTTAATTGGTTTTGTGAAAGAGTAATGAGTGGATTGAATGATACTAATGTGACCGATACAGTACGGTGGCTTACGTACAGTCCTAGGGATGATGTCCATTCATTTGAGGGATATGACATCAATGGGTACAATTTTTGGACCGAGGGTCGTGATTTGAAATCTTCCTCCACCCAAAACAATGGTGTAACTCTTGTGGCATCGTCAAGGGAGTTTGCAAGTTCTAAGGATAAATCACCTGTCGATGCAGAGTTGTCATACTATGGTCAAATTCAAGAAATATGGGAACTTGATTATTGTGACTTCACGATTGCTCTTTTCAAGTGTAAGTGGGTTGATAATATCAGGCGTAACGTCAAATATGAGGACTTTACTCTTGTAGATCTTGGCCACTTGAATGATAGTGCGGAACCATTTATCCTTGCATCTCAAGCTAAGCAAGTGTTCTACGTAACTGACCCAATGAATTCAAAATGGTCTATAGTGCTAGCTGGAAAAAGAAGAATCCTAGGCATTGAAGATGTTGAGGATGAGGAAGAATATGATGAGTTTGATGATTCAACACCTTTCACTATTCCTAGACCTGTTGTACTAAATGACATAGACAACGAAGCAGTTTATATGCGATCAGACCACAACGAAGGAATTTCAGATTGAGGTATTTTGATTAAAAGTTAGTAATGGTTTCATTGCAAATATAGTTTAGTTATCATGTATATAGGAGCATAAGTAGGCGAAAATGATATATTTGTAGTTTGAAATTGCCTAAGTGTACTCATTATCATGCATATACAAGGTTATAGGACCATAAGTAGGTGAAAATGGATTAAATAGCTTCTACTTAACCCAATTCTTTTTTTTTTTGTGTATGAACTAACATTTATTGATTCTAAAAACCTATATTCAATATATTTAACATGTTTGTAGTTTGAAATTGCCTAAGTGTACTCATTATCATGCATATACAAGGTTATAGGACCATAAGTAGGTGAAAATGGCTTAAATAGCTTCTACTTAACCCAACTCCTATGTTTTGTGTATTAACTAACATTTATTCATTCTAATATTTTTTACTATACACTAATATTGTTTTATGATTGCTTTGACAGGTGCTTATATCTCATGGCGGACGATCATGATCCTCATTGTGTAGAGGACATTGACGATGATGAGTATGAGGACGAGTACGAGGATGAGGACGAGGAAGATGATGATGAGCCTTATGATGTGAATAAGGAGGATGACTTGGGTGAGCCAGAGGATCAGGATCAAGATGAGTTCTAGCGTAGGCTTGACGATTTTGAAATTTCAGCTGAACGTGCACCGCCTATTGTAAATACAACACGTGAGATTGTTGGTGAGAACCCGACTCCTGAAAGTCATAGCCAAGGACAAAATGAAAACAACACAGGTGGTGGAGGGGGGGAAAAGGCACCGGCTCAAAGAAAAAGAAGGGGTCTGACGAGAAGCTTTAAGAAACCGGACGGTCCCATGGTCTTGAAGTATGACAACAATGGCCAACCCGGGCCCAAATGGCGTCGACAATATGCTAATCAAGTTGGCATATGTGCGCGGAAAATCCCCATTACACTTGTAATGCGGCAAGTACCTCCGGGTTTGATTCAAACATTTTGGGATGATACAAGGGTAAGTGTGTTTTTAGCACATTTAGACAATTTAAGATACCTTAACCTTATGGTTGTTAATAAATATAAACTAATAATCGGTTTTAATTTGTGCTTGCAGAGGCTGTTTTCTATTCCTAATGATCCCGAGAAGAGAAGGGTGTTTGAATCTTTATTAGCGGAAAGATTAAGAGGCTTTAAGACCAAGTTGACTAATGGGTGGATCTACAAGAATAAGAAGAAATCAAAGAAGAAGAATGCTGATGAGGATGACCGTCTCCCGTGGCAAATATGGTCGACCGTGTCAAAAGATGATTGGGAAGAGTTCGTTAGAATGAAGACTCAAAAGAAAGCCATTGTAAGTTTGTGTAAATCTGATCTCAATTGAATAATAGCTTGACACTTTTTGTAGCAATGATACTAACATTTTTTGTTTTGTAGGAACTTCGAGAGCAAAATAAAAAGAATGCAGAAAAGAAAGAATACGTCCATCGTATGGGTCCTAAGACTTTTGGTGAAAAGAGACCTGAGTGGGTCGATTCGGGTTTATACCCTTAATCACTTCTAGTGGCATCGAAGGAACCCTCTAGTTCCACGATCACTACATTGGTGAGTCGTGCCGGTGATTTCTTTTGTTCTCTCCATACGTTGGATAAGGAAACCGGAAAATGGGTCATCAAGGGTCCGGAAGCCAAAAAACTAGCAGATAAGCTTGTAAGTTACCTATGAATTGTTGAATTTAAGTCACTTTTGCATCTAAATCACTGTACAAACCATTAACTGTTTTACTGACCTCATTTTTCCTTATGCTATAGCTTGAGAACACTCAAGAGATGGTGGAGGGCAAATTTGAACCAAGTGTGGAGAATGACCCTTTCACCATGGCTTTGAGAAGGCCATACCATCCAGGACGAGTAGTAGGTTCGGGAAGGTCATTGCTTGGATGGCAAAAGGTGATGGGTCCCGAATACACAAAATTGGGTAGATCTCGAGCCAGTGTTAACTCACCGGGGGAGTTGGATGCCAAGGTGGCATCAATTAAGGAACAAGTACGCAATGAGTTAGTTGGTGAATTGAATGCTTGGGCGAAGCTGATGAACATACCGAATTTTTCGTTCCTCACGAGTACCCCGGTCGACTCATGTTCTGAACCAAAAGGACAAGGAGAAGGTGATAGACATGGAGGAGATGAGATACGTGGTGAAGATGTGCCACCTGAGGTAAAATCAATTGGATTATTAAAAGTTTTAAAATACTGAGTTAATTGAGATTTGAGGTGCAATGATTGATGTACTATTGCAGGTTCCTACTCCTACACATGCGGACTCGAGGGAGCTTGAAAATCCAACACCGCATGAATTTCCAGAGTTACAGGTGATTTGTAACCCTCTACCTTAATGAATTTTGTTATATTATCTATGCTGTTGTAAAAGTCCTATTTAACTATCTTCTTTTTATATATATACTTGTGTAGGAAGACACCCGGTGTGCACTTCTAGCCCCGGGGCATGCAAATAGTACAACGTTGAGTTGGGTGGCGTATGGTAGTGCCCAACCGACGACGGGTGCTACGGCGAGGCCACATCATTACTCGGTTGGGATCGATTCAGTGGTTGCGGGGTTCGAAGACATCCCACTACCCGTACCGATAGAGGAGGTTGAGATAACAAAGCTTTGGCAAGATGTAGGTAGCTTCGTTGATTGGCCACGTGCATGGGTGAAGATGATTAATAAGGAGGTAAATTATTTATTTCTCAATTTTTGTAAGTGTTAAGCCGTTAGGCACTCTAAAAATAAAACCGCCAAATATTTTTCTTTTTTTTTTTTACAATATGCAAGGTCCGCCAAGTTGATTAAAAATTGCTCAAATATTTTTTTTTTTACAATATGCAAGGTCCGCCAAACCGGGACATCCGAGGGAGCCACCCCCGCTGCCGGAATAGCAAAGGAAGCCCGCGCCAAGGCCACAGCAGCCCTGGCAGCCGCATGCCAAGGCTGTAGCAGCCATGGCAGGTAGCTGCCATGTCTACCGCAGCCTCGGCAGCAGCGTGCCGTGGCTGCTAGAGTCTTGGCATGTGGCTGCCGGGGCTGCTGTGGCCTCCGCGCGGGCTTCCTTCGCTGTTCCGGCAGCGGGGGCGCCTCCCTCGGGTGTTCTGGTTTGGCGGAAATTGCATATTTTTAAAATAAAAATTTTGAGCAATTTTATCAAAATAAAGCCATTTTGAGTCGAAATGGCTTCTCACTTGCCTATTTTCTTCATTTCTCAACTTGCAAACTTATTCATTATCAAACCATATCATAATTACATATGTATAAGTGATTGTGAGTTGAAATTGCATAAAAGAAGAAAAGTTCTAAGTTTTTTGGCGCATTTCATCAAAATAAAGCCATTTTGAGCCGAAATGGCTACTCACTTGCCTATTTTCTTGTTTTCTCAACTTATAAACTTATACATTCTCAAACCATATCATAATTACATATTTATAAGTGATTGTGTGTTGAAATTACATAAAAGAAGCAAAGCTCTAAAGTTTTTGGGCCCATTTCATAAAAATAAAGCCATTTTCTTAATTTCTCAACTTATAAACTTATTCTTTCTCAAACTCTTTCAGATTTTGCATGGAAGAAAAACTTCAAAGAGAAAGAGGGTAGAGAAGCCTAAAAGAATTGATCAACCTAAGAAGAAGCTAAGTGAACAACAGTCCAAGAGTGAACAAGCGTCGACGTTGCACTCTTCGAAAGGTTCACCCATGCCACCTACTCCACTTGTTGAAGACATTGTTCTTCAATCGCTCTCTGCTGACATGACCTTTCTTCACAACCGTGCTTTTCATTTGGTCGATCCCATGGAAGTTGCATTTCCTAAGGCAATGTTCCACTATGATGAGGATGCAGTTGCATGGATCAGCAAAGAAGATGTGAAGGAGTTTCTACGTGGTGCAAAGCTTAACATTTCCCTCATTCAAACATTCATGAGGTACTTCAATGCCCACATAATCTATAATTTTTTCAAGTTATTCAAATTGATGGTGATTATCCTACATCTGATTAATTATTCAATGTTCAAGCACGCAGATCACTACAGGAGAACTTAACTGACACTGATTCTCCTTGTAAAGTTGGGCGGTTATGCCACGAGCAGTTATCCACTACTAGAATCATAAGCAACCCTCATGATGTGTTGTACTATGTTGAACAGAGTATCAGGGAATCAGTGCGTGTGGGAGACAAGTTCATATTCGCCCCATGTTATAGAGAGTAAGTCTAACCATGTTAAATTCAATCGATTTGGCCTCATTATATGTTGACTCCTAAATATTAATTTGCTTGTCTATTGTGAACTTATGTAGGGAGCATTGGAGCCTCATGGTGATTTGTAATTCCAATAACACAATTTATCACCTTGATTCAGCTCGATCATCGGAGAAGTGGCTCGTGAAGTCTATATTGTAAAAGTAAATATATATATAGCAACCTAGTGATGATTATTGCTAATAATAACTAATTTAGTATTCATACGACTAATCAAATTTGAATGTACTTTTTTTTACTACAGTGTTATGAAGAAGCTACATTGTCGTGCTCCAAAGGGTCCAACATGGATGTCACCGTTGGTAATTTACATGATATTGTGATTATCTTGAAAATCTATGTTAGTAAATATTTGCTCATTTCCTTTGCATGTTTCACTGATGTAATTTGTTTGTCATATGCTAGTGCGCACAACAAGAGAATGGACTTGATTGTGCTTTGTATGTGATGAGATTCATGCTTGACATTGTGACTCATTGTACGGACATTCAACAGCTTGATGAGGTAAGTCCTAAAACTTAATGAAATGCTATATTGATGTGATTTTTAGCCTTAGACACCTAATATTACCCAACAATGACATGTTATGAGAAACAAAAAGTGCATTTGACAAGAAAGGTAGAAAATGGGCTGAATAGAAGTCATATGGGCCATATTAGGGCCATTTTGTGTTAATATGCTCTTTTGATGTGATTTCTTTTCTTATAAACCGATAACTAGATAATATTGACATGTTATGAGATAAATAAAGTTCATTTAATAAGAAATGTAGGAAATGGGCAAAGTAAAGTCATATAGGCCATATTCGGGCCATTTTGAGTAAAAAGCGTCATAAACCTTAATAAAATGCTCACCTATACAATTTTAGGGCTTACACACATAAAACTACCCAACATTGACATGTTATGGGAAAGAAATAGTTCATTTGATAAGTAATGTAGGAAATGGGCTACATAGAAGTCATATAGGCCCTATTTGGGCCATGTTGAGTAAAATGCGTTGTTAAACTTAATGAAATGCTATATTGATGTGATTTATAGCCTTAGACACCTAATATTACCCAACAATGACATGTTTTGAGAAACAAAAAGGCCATTTGACAAGAAAGGTAGAAAATGGGCTTAATAGAAGTCATATGGGCCATATTAGGGCCATTTTGTGTTAATATGCTCTTTTGATGTGATTTCTTTCCTTATACACCTATAACTAGATAATATTGACATGTTATGAGATAAATAAAGTTCATTTAATAAGAAATGTAGGAAATGGGCAAAGTAAAGTCATATAGGCCATATTCGGGCCATTTTGAGTAAAAAGCGTCATAAACCTTAATAAAATGCTCTCCTATACAATTTTAGAGCTTACACACATACAAATACCCAACATTGACATGTTATGAGAAATAAATAGTTCATTTGATAAGTATTGTAGGAAATGGGCTACATAGAAGTCATGTAGGTAATATTTGATAAAATACATATTGTTTTGCCTAATTAATTAATTTTAACATAATGTTTTTGTATTTCAAGTTTTGCAAGGTCCAAAAGGATGGTCCGTTGACAATCAAGAAGCTTAATGAATTTCGTGACATGTTGGCGTCTTTTATCACCTTCAACATGTAAATGGCATTGTAATTGTAAATTATTTATGTTAACTATTGAACTATATAACTTATTATTCATTATATATTTACTTACTATTATTTGTATATGTAAGAAACCTTTTTTTTGTTGTATTGCGTTTGGGAATATTTATATCTATATATATAATTGAATTCTTGTTTTTAATATTATTTTTGTATCTTATTGTAATAATTAATAATAATATTATTATTAGTTATTATAATAATAATATTATTAATTATTATATTTAATATATTTGCTGGAATTACAGGTTATTATTATTGCTGGAAACAAGTTTTTTTTAAAATATTATTGCACGAAAATTGGAAAAAAAAACAAAAAAAATAATAATTTGGTGAATAGGCACCGGTTAGGCACCAACCGGTGCCTAAAATAGCTACCACCCAAAAAAAATGGCGGGAGAGCAGTTAAAGGCACCGGTTAACCGGTGCCTAATTGGGTATATGGCACCGGTTTTGAACCGGTGCTAAAAAGTGGGTTTTTGGCACCCCCCACATAGGCAACGGTTCAAACCGGTGCCTTAGACCGGGTTTGAACCGCTACCAAAGCACTCTTTTCACCTAGTGACATAATATTCCAAATTAAGAATCCCAATTCGCCAAATTTGTATTCACTAAATTATTAATTTTGTTAATACATAAACCCGAATCTTCCAAATTATCTCTAACCATGATAAAAATCCTTCTTTTTATTTATTGTTGGTAGAATAACATGTAATGTAATATGATGATAGCTTAGTGGCTAGCCCTTTGGTTTTTAAACTTAAGATTGTGGGTTCAATCTTGTACACTCCATATTTGTAAGCACATGAAATGTAAAACTCAATTAATGGAGAAAAGTGCCACAAGACTCGATTAATTGATCAGGAGAGCACCACGTGAAGTGTAAGCTTGTTTAGGAACGCCTTTTGAGTTACATTAGTAGTAGTAAAGACCAACAATAATCAATGATAGTTGGAGATTTTTGAATTAATTTTGAATTGAATCAACGTAGCTTTTAAAAAAGTTAGAGATAACTTTGTATAAATAGTGTTTGGATAATATATATCCTACTTAAATGATTATTTACTTATTTTCCCCTAACAATGTTGATTGCCTTTTTATAACTCTTATGAATAGTGTGGACATTTATACCCCTAAAAAATTACATTTTGGGTTTTCTAAGATTTGCGCCTATGCCCTTGAGGTTATTGAGTTTCTAAGGTGTGTCCATACTTTTTCAAAATTACAAGCTGTGCCCTCCAATTTAAGGGGTTTAATCAACCATACCTTCTAACGTTAACTAGACGTTAGTAATTGTACAAAAATGGAAAGTAATAAGAAGTGGATGAGAAAAAGAAGAAGTACACCCAGAGCTTGACATATCAATGGTTGCTTTGAAAAGAAAGAAGAAAAAGTAGATGAGAAAATGTGGAAAAAATGTTTTATGTTAATCCCTTATGTAACTCTAATCCAATTTAGGTAAGAAATTTCTCTCCAAAGTGGGGTAATTAACAATTAACACAACTGCTAACGTTGAGTTAACATCAGAGGCCAGGGTATGGTTGAATAAACAATTAAAGTTAGAGGGGCACATCTTGTAATTTTGAAATAACATTGCATGGGCATTTCTTGGAAACTCAACAACCACGGGGCCATAACTTAGAAAAACTCTTTTATTCATGAATGTTACCAATAACTGAAGTTGTAATATGAGGTCAAATTGAGAGAGCTCTCTGAACATGGTTAGCGCATATCTTGCGCGTAAGCCACCATAGTAAAAGCAAATGCACGGATGAAAAAAATAAAATTAAAGGAAGAATAAAAAAAGAAATAAGTGGGTTCCACAAACAAAGTTATTAATCCTTTTACGGGTGATGCTAATCAAAATTTTTTTTGTTTTCAAGCTAGTTTTTCAAAATGATACGGAGTATTTTAAAAGGAAAATTTCCAACAGTGTGTTGTAAGTACCGTAGCTTTCAACAAACAACCCACAGATAATTTTACAGAAAATTATTAGTGTTTAAATTAAACTATTCTAACAAAAATTAAATATTTTTTTTGCTAAACTTAAATTGTTGTTTGGTTTTTACGTATTAAAAATATTCTTACTAATTTTCCATTATGTTTGTTTTTAATGTTACTAAATTTTATTGATTAAAATTTAATTTTACTATGGTTTAAAAAAAAAAAAAAACTTAATTTTACTAAAATTAACTTATTTTTGCTGAAATCCAACTAAGCTTTTTTTTAATGAATATCATATCATATAACTAACATATAAAGCTAAACTTTTAGCCAGGTCACGAGACAGCGACACCTGGCATTCCAGCTTTTCGCCAAGTGTTGCGCCACGTTGGATAGATTTAAATTGATTTCATAAGATAAAAAATTTAGTTTAGATTTCTATTTAGATAGAATTTTTGTAACACCCCAATAATTCTCTCTTTAAAACTGTAAATATTCTGAACAAAATCCAAGAGAATTACTGACGTGCTACCACCACGTGTTCAAACGTTAAGGCTATTTCCGAATTTAGCAACGGAAAACTAGTTTAATTAAATTAAAGTTTCAAACTAATAGATAAAAATTAAATTAAATCTTACTAGTTGGAACCATCGAGGCCCCCCTATTCAAAACCCAGTTAACAAAGTAGTATATAAATCAAAGCAGAGTTTGAGACAGTTTAATGTTTTGCGAGAAATAAATCATAAGTAGGGCCAATTCTCCACTCAATTACCCATTACTTGATGCAAGTCCCACTTTATGCAAATACCTATGATTAATCTGCTCCCCAATATTACAAGTGTAAAATTAGATCATAACAAGGTCATTGAAAGGCGAACACCATGACCAAAGAAAGACACACAAAAGCACGCAATCAGAAAAGCTGAGTACATAAAAGCTACGAAATATAATAAGAAATCCCTAGCATGCTACTAATATCAAATTAAATCATCACGCATCATTAATTATAGAATCAACACACGACTCAACTACCAGTTTTACTAAGACTTCAATATATAGTTAACAGTGGTTGTAGGCGTCGCTCGAAGTGCGCCTACGTTAAAAGCATGTGTGAATATGCTTGACACTCATAGCAAGTGGGAATTGACATAATACGATTAGGGACAAGGAAAGTAGGGAGCCGCCAACAAGTTTTTAAGGAACTTGTAAACCGTTCACGGATCATAAAAGGCAACCACGATAAAGGGACAACGAAGGCAACAACGATTGACCCGTGAATGTTACACCCCATTCATAATCCATGAGATTACTAACTCCATATGGTTCGGAACCACGAAAGGAGGATCAGGAATGATAATACGAAGTGATTCATGGAGTCACATTCGCCGTAATGGCCTCTACTCGATTCTTATAGTGAAAAGTGATTCCTGCGATCTCAAATGCATACAAACAAAATATTCAATTTGCTCAAATCTATTATTAGGCTAAATTGGTTGAATATTAATGCAACATATAATTCTAAAGTATTTGTGATCACTTGAATTAAATAAAAAAATTAAAAGGAACCTAAACCGGTTGTCCAAATTATCTTATTAGGCGTGATTTTCAATTACATATTCCCTTTAACATGCAATATGGTGATAATAATAATAATAGAATAAACATTAATATTGGAAGCAATTTAACAATAAAAGAGTTAGTCAAATCAAATAATAAGTAACTTTAATCATGATACTAGCAATATTAAAATAAAATAAGAGTATTTAAATTAATTAATTACTCACATTTCGCGCGTTCCTTTAAATTGCTATATAATGAATAAACTGTTAGTAACTTCAATTAAAAATATAAAGCAAATGAAAATTAAATTAAACAAAAATTAGATTTGATTTGGTCCAAACCCTCAGTTATTTGTACCTATCACGCCTTGGTTAAAGTATAGAACTTCAGGTATTGTATGGACTCCTTGGAGTGCTTAAAGGAAGAAATACTGAAAGAATGGGGAGGCTAGTGTTTAGGCTAAAGAGGGAGAAGAGAATTATTTGATGATCAAGCTTGTTGATGTTCGAAAAAGGGGAGATATGACCTCTATTTATAGGGAAAAAAGAGGGCCGAAGAATCAAGAAAAGATTGAGTTCGAACCGGATTAAAACTCTTGCGATAGACAACAATTTTTGCGGTTTTTGTTTTTATCATATCTTTTGATCTAGAAATTGGAATAAGATAAATAAGATATATTTGGAAAGCTGTTGAAGTATAATTTCTACCTCAATTGGAATCATATTAAAATATTTTATAGAATAAAATATATGACCGAAATAGTGAGACGGTGTCAGTTTTCGATAGAGTTTGACATTTTATTCATATCTTTTCCGTTATAGCTCGGAATTGATATTATAATATATCATTGGAAAGATAATTTCAAGGGCTATCCAACCATATAAAATTTGGATAAAAAATATGAGTAACGACAATAATATCTGTCTATCTTTGAACGTCTTTCAATTCGGATAGAAATAGGATTTTCAAAAAGAAAAGTTTTATTCAATTTCAAACTCTTTAATCTAATATTTTCAAAAAGAATAATTAAGATCTTGTAGAAACTTGTAGAAGCTTCTAATTAATCCTAATTGGTTTAGGAATGGGATTAAATAATTTGGACCCTCCACATGATCATTGGGTCGTAGGTAAGATGGGTTTAGGTTCGGTTTGGGCTCAATTTAATATTTTGGTCATAACTTATTCGTTATAACTCGGATTTGGGCTTATAATATATCGTTGGAAAGATATTTTAAAGCCACATCCAACTATTTAATCATTGTACCCATATTATGGACCAAAATAAACTGGATTAAACGTTTTTATAAAAAGGACTTGAAATGAATGATTTTAAAGGACACGAAATGAATTATTTTGGGTTTAAAGGCACGAAAAGAGGAAAATATGTTATGGTTTGGGGAAATTGGCTAGAATTTGGGTTGGTTTATGAAATGAAAATATGGATTTAAGCACTCCAAGATTAAATACTCACCCGACCAATAATGGCGGTGAAAGGTTGTTCATCATCGGGTTTGGTTTTGGGGAGACATTTTTAGGTGTCTACAGAAGCCCCCACTTTGACTAAGTTTGTAGAAACGTCAGTTTTGAAAATGATAGTCAAAGTAGTCGATAGGGACGGATCCTAAATTACTCTGTATAATCCGATACCTTCAAAAAATGTTAATTCCACAGATAAAAGAGTAAAGGGATAGAACGCTTATCTGACACCAGTGTATCGGTGACAATTGAGCTTGGTAGCTTCCTATGCTTGAAGGAATCCACCGGATGACGTTTGTTAAAATGCTTTCCATGCTTGAGGAAAGCCGACAGATGAGTTTGATAGCTTTCTAAGCCTGAATAAACCTACCGGATGACACTTTACATGCTTGAGGAAAGTCGACATATGATTTTGGCGTTTTTCTATGCTTGAAGAAATCCACCGATAATGCTTTCCATGCTTGAGGAAAGCCGACAAAGGAATTTGGCGGTTTTCTATGCTTGAAGAAATCCACCGGATAATACTTTTCATGCTTGAGGAAAGTCGACAGATAATGAGATTGCAAGTCTCTGTGTATCGAGAACCTTATGTCTTGAAATGATGGTGGTTCGATTGTCCCCGAACGTGGGTTGTAGATGGTTCGCTTGTCCCCAAACGTGGGCGGTAGATGGTCCGCTTGTCCCGGGACGTGGGCTGTAGTTGGTTCACTTGTCCCCGAACGTGGGCTGTAAATGGTTTGCTTGTCCCCGAACGTGGGCTGTAGATGGTCCGCTTGTCCCCGGAAGTGGGCTGTAAATGGTCCGCTTGTCCCCGGACGTAGGCTGTAGATGGTCCGCTTGTCCCCGGACGTCGGCTGTAGATGGTCCGCTTGTCCCCGGACGTGGGTTGTAGTTGGTTCTCTTGTCCCCGAACGTGGGCTGTAGATGAGACCTGCAAAAATAAATTTGCCAATGGACTCGTATATATTGTGATTGACTTGACCACTGACTTGACCAAGTTTGACTTGATGTGACATGACATGTGTATGACTTGTGAGTGTGTGTGTGTGTATATGTGTGTGTGTGCAGACACAAGCAAACGAAGATGCAAAAGCAAAAATAAAATAAATTTCGTCAATTTTTATCACGAGTGGAGGGTACCGACTTTCTCTCTACAAGAAAGACCTGAAAAATGAAGTTTTGTTTTTAAACTTCCCTCGATGAAAAAATTTTGAAAAAGTTTTTTTTTAAAACTTCCCCAAAAGAAAAGACGCGAAAAAAGGAAAGAAGTTTTGAACTTCCTCGTTAAGCAAGAAAAAATGAATCTCATGGATTGAATTGCTTTTCTTGAAAGTAATGTATGCATGATGCACGTCCTTAGGCCAGGAGGCTAAGGAAAATTACATCATGTGTCACGATGAATGAACTTAGGTTATGAAGCTAAGCATCATATATGGTGTAAAGAAACGATCTTGAACGTCACTTAGGTCTGGAAGCTAAGCACGTATACAGATGAAGTGATCATTGCATAATGAACTGATAGGTCCTATTTTGCACATGTTTTAGGTGGGTATCTAAGCTCATTTGATTACAAAATTAGAGATCTTTAGTGCAAATTTGCATTATTTGCTTAAGTTGTGCTCTACTACTCTTCGTTTGTGTGTTTTGATGAATTTCAGGTGATTTATATGCAAATGGAGTATGGTTAGCTAATCTTGAGTATAATAATCATGGAGTATGAAAACATATTGCTTAAGAATATCAAAACATGTGTTCAAGACGAACTTGAGTGAAAATGAAGCAAAACGTTGATGAAATACTTGACAAATATGACACCTGTTCACTATTATGCTCATAACTTTTGATATACAAATTATAATGGAGTGATTCAAATTTCATTGGAAAGTAGACTTGAAGTCCTTTCCAACGATATATTACACGCCTCAAACGGAGCTCCGGATATGAAGTTATGACTGGTTTAAGATGAGTTAAATACAAACTATTTGCTGCAGCCTCTACGTGCCCGATCGGGCATGGTCCGCCCGGTTGGACCGGGAACATAGGAGTTAGAGGATTTTTTGTATTTTCGAAGGTAGCAAGCAATTTATGAAGACCGCCCCACGCGCCTGATCGGGCAAGGTCCGCCCGGTTGGACCGGGCACGTGGTGGAAGAAGTGCTACGAAGGAAAGCAACTCCGTACTCTCACCGCCCGATCGGGAGGTGCTTGCCCGGTTGGACCGGGCAAAGTTATGCGACACTCCGTATTATTATTTCTTATTTTTAGGTCATTAAGGGTATAAATACCCCTTGTAATCTTCATTAGAAAGAAGTTTTTAGTTGTCCATTATTCCTCTTTCTCTCTCTAGAATTCTAATTTATCATTTTGAAGCAATTTTAATTCCTTGCACAAGATTTGAGCATTGTTCTTCAACAATTTAATTCCTTTCAATTGAAGAATCCTTGGTATTCACTTCTACTTCATTCTCTTTCAATTATAATTGCTTTTCAATTATGTTTTCCATATTTATGATTGTTATTGTTTCTTTCAATATGTGTGAGTAGATTTTCTATTCCAAGATCTAGGGTAGCCCAATTATGATTGATGCATGAATTAAAACTTTAAATTCTCTAATGACTTTTACAATTGCTATGCTAATTTGATTGTGATTATGCCAATACTAGGTTAGACGTAATCTTAGTATTGTGATTATTCCATTGTTTCTATCACAACGAGAGTTGGATTTAAACGGATTTGAGTAGATCAATTTAGGGTTTGATTTTCAACATGAGAATAGTTGGGTTGATGATTGGGAAGTGAGAGTAATGTGTTTAATGTCTCTAATATGCATGATACCATGAGAATAGGCTTGATTGTATGTCAGAGGAGCCATTGATACTCGAGAGAGGTCCTTGGTATTGATTAGGGTTTACTTTTCCCCATTCAATTGGAATTGTATGTTAGGGGTAGAAATATAATTGTATCATTCGTAATTGTGGTGATACTTGATCTTGGATGTTTTAATTATTTGATTTCTTCATATTCTTTAGTTTATTTTCGAATTTTCCATACATTAGTTCTTTAGTTAATCGATCATTGTTGAATTCTGCTTAGTAATTACTTGAGTCTAAATAGTTATTGGTGAACCATATTCTCTTGGGATTCAACCCTTACTTGCCAGTCTACATAGTAGTGGTTAGTTAGGTTATTTTTGCTAGGTACGCGACACGCCTATCAAATTTTGGCGCCGTTGCCGGGGACTAACGGTTTTCATCTAATTATTTGTGATTCGTTTTTGCTAAGCTTATTTCGTTGCTTCGGCTATTCTCTCTTGTGTTTTTGATACTTTTTCTCTAGTTTTTCTTGTGCATGCCCACACGATGCTCAGGTTCAGAAGATCTTGAACCATTTGATTCTGAGATCGAGGCAACTATAAGAAGAAGGAGAACAAGAAATCGACGTAGGAGAAACATGGTAGACCAACCAACGAAATCCCTTTTGGAGTACGGTATTCCCGATACGACTACCGGAGTCCTTTCTAGCATCATAAGACCACCTGTAACAGCTCAGCACTTCGAGCTTAAGCCGCAATTCATCTCCAATGATTCATTCGCAGGGCTACCACATGATTGCCCAGTAAATCATATTGATAGTTTCTTGGAGAAATGTGATACTATGAAAATGAATGGTGTTACAAATGATGCTATCAGACTTCGCCTTTTCCCTTTTTCACTACGGGATAGGGCGAAAGAGTGGTTGAGAGATGAAGGCACTGGCTCGTTCGATACATGGGACAAGCTAGTGAAGGCCTTCTTAGTGAAGTTTTTGGGACATGAGAAGACTGCCAGGTTGAGGAACGAGCTATCCACCTTCCGAAAGTCAGATGACGAGTCTCTCTATGAGGCTTGGAGAAGGTTCAAGAGGTTAAAGAGACAATGCCCTCATCACGGTATCCCAGAGTGGCTGTTGATTCAAACCTTCTATAATGGCCTAACCCATGAGTTCCGAATCTACATTGATGCTGCATCAGGGGGTTCTCTCTTGACAAAGAACCCAATTGAGGCAAAGGAGCTGATTGAGAAGATGGCGGCCAATGATAATTATCATCCAGGAGGTCGTCGGAATGTGAAAAAAGGAGGTAAGCTTGATGTAGATGCTTTGACTATGTTAGCCAGTTCTGTGCAGGCACTAACAAGCAGGTTTGATAAGTTCCAATCTGGAACTTCTACTAGCCCACTGGAGGTTTGTCAAATGTGCAATGTGCAGGGCCACATCGCACCGGATTGCCCGCAGAATATGAGTGAGATGTCTATTGAACAAGCCAATGCTTTCTACTCTTCGAACCCCAAACAACCTTTTGATCCCTACTCCAATTCTTACAACGAAGGTTGGAAACAACATCCCAACTTCTCTTATAAGAACACCCAAGGACAACAGAATCCACCATCACAACCATCCCTATCCAACAACTACAACTCACCACCCAGTTTCCAACAAAGAACACCTATGAACCAACAACCAACGCAACTACTTTCCCAAAAATCTAGCCTTGAGTTGATGATGGAGAGCTTCATTACCACAACCAATAGTGCCATCCAACAACAAGGTAGCTCCATCCAACAGTTGCAAGCCCATAGTAAGCTCATGGAAAGCCAAATAAGCACACTTTCACAACAGGTGAGTCGCCTATCAACTCTTCAAGATCAAGCAAAGGTTCAAAAAGAACAATGCAATGCTGTTTTTTTGAGAAGAGATGAAGCCTTTCCGAGGCAAATTGTTGAGAAGGTGTGCAGTGAGGAGTCTAGGAAAGACAAAAAGGGCAAAGATGTTCAAAGCTCCAAATATGTGGCTCCACCGGCTTATGAGGAACCGATGCCTTTCCCGCAACGGTTGTCAAAAGCCGTGCTCGATAGACATTTTGGCAAATATTGTGAAGCCCTCAAGAAGGTACACGCTTCTACTCCCTATTCTGATCTTTTAGTTCAAATGCCTCAATTTGCAAATTTTGTAAAGAGTATTAAAGATCAACATGAGGATAAGGAAGTAGCACATAAGAAGGGCCCTACTCTCTTATATGATAACCTACCACCTAAGCTGCATGATCCTGGTAGTTTCACTATTCCCTACACGATAAACGAGAAATTTTTCGATAAGGTTTTGTGCGACTTAGGTGCTAGTGTTAACTTAATGCCTTATTCATTGTATGAGAATTTAGGTTTGCAAGGACTTAAACCTTCCCCTATTTCTCTTCAAATGGCTGATAGAACCTCTAGACTCCCTAAGGGTGTGGTTGAAGATGTATTAATTAAGGTTGGTGAACTTATTTTTCCTATTGATTTTGTTGTTATGGACATGAAAGTAGACCATAAGATCCCGATTATATTTGGTCGTCCATTCCTTGCCACAAGTCAAGCTCTAATAGATGTTCCTAAAGGACAAGTGACCATTAGGGCCCAGGATAAACAAGTCATATTCAAGCTCTTTGATGAACATAACTCTAAATTTGATGGTGGTACTTACTTAAGAATCGATGCTACTAACCCTTTTGTTGATAAGTATGTATTTGATAGAAATTTCGTGAGAAGCAAGGACAAAATTTCACCCAATGATGTGTTTGGCCGCATGAAGGTAAGTTCGGATACGAGGCAGGATAATTATAAAATGAAGGAGTCACTTGGAGGCAATCATTCCCATGGGAGACATTGCGGAGTTCCTCTTCCGTGTGGTGATCCCGGTTGAGCCAATGAGTATCAATATGGTCAAGCTAAAGACCTTGAAAAACAAGCGCTTTTCGGGAGGCAACCCGCTTTTCGTTTAATTTTTTTCATTTTTTTTCTATTTATTTATTTTATTAGTTTTATCTGCCTTGGTGTCTATATGTCATTTTTTGTGTTGTGTTTGTTATTTTTCAGAGAACATCGGTATATAGGAGGAGCGAGATACCGAGAGATTTCATCAAAAGTGAAAAACAAGGCGTTTTGCTCGCTGCCCGGTCAGACCGGGCAAGGCCAGCCTGATCGGGCGCGAGCAATAACGTTGGAAGAATCAAGTGAAGATTGGGAAATCCTCTCTGCCCGATCAGACCGGGAATAACTAACCCGATTGGGCGCGAACAGCAGCAAGTATTGACGATGATTGTGATTATGCCAATACTAGGTTAGACGTAATCTTAGTATTGTGATTATTCCATTGTTTCTATCACAACGAGAGTTGGATTTAAACGGATTTGAGTAGATCAATTTAGGGTTTGATTTTCAACATGAGAATAGTTGGGTTGATGATTGGGAAGTGAGAGTAATGTGTTTAATGTCTCTAATATGCATGATACCATGAGAATAGGCTTGATTGTATGTCAGAGGAGCCATTGATACTCGAGAGAGGTCCTTGGTATTGATTAGGGTTTACTTTTCCCCATTCAATTGGAATTGTATGTTAGGGGTAGAAATATAATTGCATCATTCGTAATTGTGGTGATACTTGATCTTGGATGTTTTAATTATTTGATTTCTTCATATTCTTTAGTTTATTTTCGAATTTTCCATACATTAGTTCTTTAGTTAATCGATCATTGTTGAATTATGCTTAGTAATTACTTGAGTCTAAATAGTATTGGTGAACCATAGTCTCTTGGGATTCGACCCTTACTTGCCAGTCTACATAGTAGTGGTTAGTTAGGTTATTTTTGCTAGGTACGCGACACGCCTATCATGAACGTTGCTTAGGTCAAGGAGATAAGATTGATATGCTTTTTATGATTAGAAATCATTGATATATAAATGTTGCTCAGCACATTATGCGATGCATGAAACAATGAACATTTCTCAGGTTAGGAAGCTAAGCAAGTATACAATGTTTCTTCTAATGAATGTTGTCTTTAAATCTGATGAAACATGCGCAGTGTTGAAACAAGAATTCATGATAAAGGGCTCTTAAAAGGAAGGATGATTGATATGGATATGGATGTGTGAGTGAAGTGTGTGAATGTGATGCTAAGGCTGGCTGCATGGGTTATGGCGATGGAAATAGATGTGAGAAGAGTCAAAGATGATGAGTCTTTAGGCTAGGTAGGCTAAATGATGTGGGTTCAAGCCCAAGTCTAGCTCTAAATGGGTAGGGATAAGAATTGGATATTCTTTGACTCGATCATGCATGGATATGAATATTGAATGTGGCCGCACCTCGATGTGAGGCTGCCTACGTATCCGTTAGGAATCAGGCCGAACGTAGCTCTAACCAAACTTTGCACAAGTGTGTGTACACCTCAAATAGGTCTTTCAAGGGTTTTAAGGTGGTTAAGCTGAAGGTTTAAGGAAGAAATGGATGACAGGCTCAAGACCCGAGAGAAGCCCCCAAGATATGCAATTGTGTATTAGACTTGGCAAGTTTTATTTTTCATATATTTTTTTGTTTTGAATTTTGCAAGTTTATTTTCATTTTTTTTTCGCTTTTATTTTTTTTCCCATTCTTTTGAATCAATGTAGGCAATCTCAGACCATGCGGTCCATCACTCACTTAGCATTCATGTTTCGCAGGCACGGTACCAAGCACTCGATAAGAGACGCAATTCGAGACGTGTTCGTATCAAAGACATTGGAACACTTGCCTTTAGACATTGTTTTATTGTTGCTTTGCTGCCTTTTTTTTTTTTAATTTGAACTTGTTTCTGACTATTACACAAATTGATCACCTTCCCATCCCAGGGTTAAGTGAATGTGGGTTGAATAAATAAGGTCAATCGTTAGACGAGGCTCAAAGTGGTTGACGAAGAAATGAATATGTTATTGAGTGGTAAATGGGGAATGAATGGGTTGCAAAGGCGCCTCAAGTCATTGGTGTACCTTGTGTTTAGTTCGGTAATTGATTTTTTTTTTTCTAATCACATGATCAAATGTAAGAAAGAAATGCTCATCGATGAAAAAGGTAAGAAATGTGACACATAGACACATGGATAAGGAGAACCTATGCTAGACTTTTTAGGGAAAGGGTTTCAAACAAAAGAAGAAGAAAACATGAAATCTTGGTGAGAAGCTTGCATCGTGCATTGTCTTCATGGCTGTTTATGAGTTTCTTCTTGCCGCCTGCTGAGGAAAAAAGTTTCTTGTTGTTGATGCTTTGATTGGAAGGAAAGAAGGAAGGAGTGACGTTCCCCTTATTCTTCCAACTATTGCCTAGATATTTTAGACTCAAGTACTGTGTAAGGAAGAAATCACTTAATGCATTCACTCAATACTCGTATTGAAAAGGAAGAGTGTATGAAACGATTTTGAAAACTGATGGGAAATACTCCACTTATTCCTATTACGACGGAAAACGATACATGCATGGTCCTAGTATACGATCGTAATCAATATAGTGCATTACTCGAAGACAAAGTGTGTGCAACGACTCAACATGTATGATTAGGTGAGTTTATTAAGACTTGTGGTATGATCACATGGCTAGACATGAGGACGTTGTGAAAAACAAAGGGCCCAATGACCAAATAGCACGGAAGACTAAAAGACAAACTAACTTGATTAATTTTGTCCAATTTTAATGTTTATGCTATTTACTAGATGAAAACGGTCCATTGGCAATCGTTAGTCATAAATAAGATCAACCACAATCAAAGACAAAGAACACATGTTAAGGTTAGCACAAAAATCGATAGAAATTAGGAAGAGGACTAGTATTCTAGAAGAGTTAGGACTCATGGATATAAAAAAAAAATAACAAAAATAAAAATCTATAATCCTATATTATACAAGTTGACACGGATTAAAGGACTTGGCTAAGACTAGCTTGACACGAAAAGATATAAAAAAATAATTTTAAAAAAAAGAAGAAGAAGAAGAAGAAAGTTAACGCTAAAAAGACACCTAAATTGGACAAGCTGTAGTATATCAGATATAACTTTTGATCTGTGACTCTGATTGAGAGACGAAACCAACTCTAAATCAAAGAGAAAACTTGGGGCTACAGATCCATAGGTGGCACGACACGTAACTCTTTCTATAACTCCGGCTATGACCAAAACAAGTTTACTTTGTAAAGTATACGGGAATAAAAATCCGGGTGACTCAAAAATTAAAAAAAAAAATCAATGACTCAACTCTAATAAAAAAAAAGGGTTTGATAAGAGAAAAAAAAATAATTAAAAAAAGGTCAATAAAAAAAATGCACACATAAGCATATAGTTACGCATGATGCAATGAAGTTCGCAACCTAAAGTCAAGTTCTATTTCGACTATGGTCAAGCTTTTGGGTGTCAAAGGGTACCATGGTTAAGAGTTTGGACGCGTTAGCAAGGCAGCCTCCCTTGAGGGTGTATGCCAACGGGCAGCTCCGCGAGTTCGTGATGAAATCGAACTCGACTCCATGGTTTGGGTGGATTTAAAAACTCGGATGAACCCTTATTGCCATGAGCGTTTTCGGGTTGATAAAGCATAAATCCCCCGGGCTAGCCACATATGTAGAACACGTACTATTGTGGCAAAATAGGTAACCTAAAAAAATCATAAGCATATGTGACAATGCCAATTAAATCGCAGGAATACAATTCAAGAATCTTTCAAATCTCATCCACTCATCTTAATTAAATACCGATTACTCAAATCGATAAATAAACAAGAATCCTCCTCAGTGGAGTCGCCAAATTGTAGGCGTCGCTCGAAGTGCGCCTACGTTAAAAGCATGTGTGAATATGCTTGGCACTCATAGGAAGTGGGAATTGACATAATACGATTGGGGACAAGGAAAGTAGGGAGCCGCCAACAAGTTTTTAAGGAACTTGTAAATCGTTCACGGATCATAAAAGGCAACCACGATAATGGGACAACGAAGGCAACAACGATTGACCCGTGAAGGTTACACCCCATTCATAATCCATGAGATAACTAACTCCATATGGTTTGGAACCACGAAAGGAGGATCGGGGATGATGGTACAAAGTGAGTCATAGAGTCACATTCGCCCATATTGGCCTCTACTCGATTCTTATAGTGAAAAGTGATTCCTGCGATCTCAAAGGCATACAAACAAAATGTTGAAATTTGCTCCAATCTATTATTAGGCTAAATTGGTTGAATATTAGTGCAACATATAATTCTAAAATATTTGTGATCACTTGAATTAAATAAGAAAATTAAAAAGGAACCTAAACCGGTTGTCCAAATTATCTTATTAGGCGTGATTTTCAATTACATATTCCCTTTAACATGCAATATGGTGATCATAATAATAATATAATAAACATTAATATTGGAAGCAATTTAACAATAATAGCGTTAGTCAAATCAAATAATAAGTAAATCTAATCATGATACTAGCAATATTAAAATAAAATAAGAGTAATTAAATTAATTAATTACTCACATTTCGCGCGTTCCTTTAAATTGCTACATCATGAATAAACTGTTAGTAACTTCAATTAAAAATATAAAGAAAATGAAAATTAAATCAAACAAAAATTAGATTTGATTTGGTCCAAACCCTCAGTTATTTGTACCTATCACGCCTTGGTTAAAGTATAGAACTTCAGGTATTGTATGGACTCCTTGGAGTGCTTAAAGGAAGAAATATTGAAAGAATGGGGAGGCTAGTGTTTAGGCTAAAGAGGGAGAAGAGAATTATTTGATGATTAAGAGTGTTGATGTTCGAAAAAGGGGAGATATGACATCTATTTATAGGGAAAAAAGAGGGCCGAAAAATCAAGAAAAGATTGAGTTCGAACCGGATTAAAACTCTTGCGATAGACAACAATTTTGCGGTTTTTGTTTTTATCATATCTTTTGATGTAGAAATTAGAATAAGATAAATAAGATATCTTTGGAAAGCTATTGGAGTATAATTTCTAACCCAATTGGAATCATATTAAAATATTTTATAGAATAAATGATATGACCGAAATAGTGAGACGGTGTCAGTTTTGGATAGAGTTTGACATTTTATTCATATCTTTTCCGTTATAGCTCTGAATTGATATTATAATATATCATTGGAAAGATAATTTCAAGGGCTATCCAAAAATATAAGATTTGGATAAAACTATGAGTCAAGACATTAATATCTGTCTATCTATGAACGTCTTTCAATTTGGATAGAAATAGGATTTTCAAAAAGAATAATTAAGATCTTTTAGAAACTTGTAAAGCTTCTAATTAATCCTAATTGGTTTAGGAATGGGATTAAATAACTTGGACCCTCCACATGATCATAGGGTCGTAGGTAAGGTGGGCTTAGGTTCGGTTTGGGCTCAGTTTAATATTTTGGTCATAACTTATTCGTTATAACTCGGATTTGGGCTTATAATATATCGTTGGAAGCTCTTTTAAAGCCCAATCCAACTATGTAATCATTGGAGCCATATTATGGACCAAAATAAACTGGATTAAACATTTTTATAAAAAGGACACGAAATGAATGATTTTGAAGGACACGAAATGAATTATTTTGGGTTTAAAGGCACGAAAAGAGGAAAATAAGTTATGGTTTGGGGAAATGGGCTAGAATTTGGGTTGGTTTATGAAATGAAAATATGGATTTAAGCACTCCAAGATTAAATACTCAACCCGACCAATAATGGTGGTGAAAGGTTGTTCATCATCGGGTTTGGTTTTGGGGAGACATTTTTAGGTGTCTACAGTGGTTAAATCATTTTATTTTATTAATTGGATTAAGCAATAGACAAGGTTGTCCATCGCATGCTCCATTTGGAACATCAATAAAAGAAAAACCCCATTCCTCCTTTCGAAAACATCAATAAGACATCCAACGACCACGGACGCGACTCTGTGACCGTAGCTAATATTAGATCTCATCTAACTCCTAGTTTTTTAAAAGTATTAGAAATAAGAGACTCGTAGATCAGACGGCCTCTAGAAAAGTGCACGACTAATACCCCGTGTACCCCAACCCCTAATTATCAATAATCTAGATGTGCACAAATTTAGAGTTTTATCGCTCATCCATCTTGCACTTTACGTGATTTAAAAGTTTAAAATTGGTGATGACTCATATGAAAATAATATAATCAATCATATTACACATCATTCCAAGCAATAATCCAAATTTCCAGTTCACTTTTTTATTTATTAGTGGCAAACAATATTTAGTATTGAATCCTTTAACTACCTCGGTTTATAAACACCTTAAGTGCATAGGGCACTTCAAATCCCAAACCTCGTCTTAAAAGACTTTAATAAACTCCCTCTACTCAAATCATAATTAATTCGTGAAAGAGTGTTTAAAATTAACCTCATGGAACCATTATCAAAATATATTCCACTTATAAACAACCAAGAATCCATAACCTTTAATTAATCATAACACGTCCAATTGATAAGACAATAACGTATACATCATCCACAACTGTAGTCATATACTTATATTTCAAACATGCCTCACACAATATACGAAAATCACAATGTAACCAAACAATTTAGCACAATCTTCTCTATACATGATACTAAGTTCTCGATACATCCCTAAACAAGCATCTAAAGACAAAATTTTGTATCTTATACGTACCTCGTATAAACAATCCTATGTGCCACTTTTAATCACTTAAAATTCTCCTAGGGAATAATCACTTCCTAGAAAACAACCAACAATCATAAATTAATACTTAAACAAATTTCTAGCAATATAAATTTGATTAAACTCCTTAAAACTTCCTTTAAAACATGTTTTTATGCTTAATTAATCAATAGAAATTAAATAGGAACAAAATCCCCAAAGTAATTGATCATAAGAACCCTAAAATCCCAAATTAAATAAATTAAAACCCTAGGTTTATATTTATAAAATCTGAAAAATTAACAACAATTATAAATTTGAAATTATAATCTTTATACTATCAAAATATAAATTTTCATACTAATTTAATCAATTTCAAACAATTAAAACCAAAACCCAAAATAATTAGATTAAATATTAAGAAAAATAAAAGAAAACAAAGGAGGAGGAAGAAGAGGGGGCAGCCACGGTGGGCCATGATAGGCCGTCGTCAAGCCTGCCAAAGATAAAAACCTAACTTGGTCTCTCTAATGGGTAGAAAGGGCAAGTAAGGGTCGATCCCACAAGGACTAAGGGGAGCAGTAACAAATATCGATTTGTGATAAGCTAAATCAAGTTTTTTTTTGGGTTTGGAGTTATATAGAAAAACTATAAACAATAATAAAAAGGATCTTGGGAAGGTATCCACCAATTAAGTCATTCACAAACTACAATTTAACATACAAAACATAGAAATTTGGGGATAAATTAGGAGAAGTCATCTAAGACACCCAACTACTCTCTCAAGCTAGAGGGATTACTTGAATCATGAATACAACCTATTCTCGTGGCTATAAAGCATAAAGCAAGTTTTAAAGCATAATCACAATGACAAAAACATTCCCTTGACTGGAAATTCCTATTCTCATGGCATTTCCAGTCAATTAAGCATATGGGAGCTAACTCAAGTTCATCTCTCATCCTTCGTTGAGAAAGCTTAGATAAATAATTCTAGCAATGGCCACTTACAAGAACTTACAACGAAACCACTTAAGCTTAACTAATTATTATCTCACATTATCTAAATCAACACATGCAAACAAGTATTTTAGAATTCATCAATGGTTTCAACCTCCCAAGTAGAACTACTCACAAATCATAATAAATTGCAAAACTAAAGGAATAATTAACAACTAAGAACATGAAATTAAACACTAATTTAACATAAACAAGTATAAAACTAGAAAAGATACAAAAATAAGCAATTAAAGCAATAAATAAGAGAGAGAGTAAGAAATTCTCATTGATATTGCAAGAAATAATCAAATCTTAAAGTCTCCTTCCTTTAATTCTTCATATTCCAAGCTTTCAACAAGTTTTCACACTTTCTCTCTCTAGAAAATGATAGTTTCTCTCTCTAAAAATCCTAACCTAAGCTAAAACTACACTAAGAAGCTCTCTCCCTCAACAATCATAGCTAAGAAAGTATTTATGTTACCCCAAATAAAAAGGACGGAGAAAACGAGAAAAAGCCCGAAAACAGGCTTGCACGGACGTGAAAGTTGGCACAGACGTGTAAGAGAGGTAAAAATGAGGCAGAATGTACTTCCAAGACTAGATCAGGTCTGCACGGACGTGCAGATTTTGGCACGGACGTGACATTTTGTTGCATGTCCGTGCATAAACCCCTGCATGAACATCTTAACTTCAAGAGGTTGTAAATTCTTTGTTTCTCGTTGGAAATGGACTTGTGAACAATCGTTGGAAAGAACTTGAGACGAACTTTAATCTCCAATTTGAATCACTTCAAAATGTTGAGTAGAACAAAAGTTATGGTCAGTTGAATTTGACCCTTGTGCAAACAACCCTTCAAGGCTTTCCAAAAGTTTTTCATTTGTCTTTAAAACACTCATTCTTCTTCCTCCATTGCTCCATCAACCAATCTTGCCCTCAATAATGCTTGATCACATCCATAGTGCTAAAAATAGCTACATTACATCAAAAACACAAACAACCCGTGAAGCATGAATGGTACAAAATTTGCATAAAAATAGGATAAATAATGAGCTTTGATGTCGAATAATAGCGAAAAAAGGTTCAAAAGTACCCTAAAATAATACCAAATAACAAGTTATCAGGCCACGGCTGGGACTGGGGGTAGCCGGCGACGGCGTCAGGTGGCCGGCGGTGGTGAGGGAAGTAGGCGGCAACAACTTGTGAGGGTGGTCGTGAGAACTTTCTCACATGAAGGAGGAGGAAAAGAAAAAAAAAGAAAAGAAAAATAAATAAAGGAAAAATAAATAAAATAAAATAAAGAGAAAAGAAAATAAGACTAACCTTGTGTGGGGAAAATTTTGGGATGTATGGGGTTTCTATAGGAGAGAGAGTTGTAAGGTAGGTAGGAAGATTGGGCCTCGTGAAATTAATGGGTCAGTTAAATGAATAACAATGGACTAGGCTTTATTTGTTTAGACATAAATTATACGGCTATTTCAACAAATGCAACTGAGCACTTTGAAATTTCACCAAATGCCATCGGACTTTTCAGAATTCACCAAATGCCACTCACAAACAGTACAATGACAAGACGTGCCATTAATGATGTCTGGCTGTTAGTTGTCAGTTACTGTGAAACTTATTTCATGAAATGCCACACATAATTTTACATATTTCACCAAATGCTTCCATTACTTTTTTTTTAAAATTTTTACACAAAACACCTCTGATTTAATGAGTTGCAATGGCTATTTTTTTTTTACCATTTTGATTTTTTTGGGGGGAAAACTAATCATTATACCTATTGTTTTCTATAAATTCAACACTAAGAACACACATAGCAGCCCTTTGTTATGTAATCATGAGTTTGATATCAAACACTTCATCCTCAATACATGAGTATGCATATGTTAGAGTTCTAAACAAATTTTGCAAGTGTGGTAGGAAATACGCAATTAGAAGCTTGGAGTCAACAAATAATCCACAAAGGTTGTATTATAAGTGTGATTCATGTAATAGCTTCAAATGATGCAAAGCTCATATGCAAGAAGAAAGTCAAAGAAGAGGAATCTCATTTGTAAGGGATGACTCGGGACAAAGCAATTTGTACGAAGAAGTGAAACAATTGAAGAAGAAAATCAAGCAACAGCAAAAAGTTCTCAATTGTATAATGAAATTAGGGGCACTGATGTGTTTTGTTATTGTGATTGTAATGATGAAATGAATTATTGTATTTGCAATGAAATGTAATAAAGAGGGAAATTTGAAATCATGTCCATATTATATAAGCTTCCTGTATATATATATATATATATATATATATATATATATATATATATATATATATATATATATAAGCTTCTTGTTCATACTCATGAGCTTACTGTTCAAAACATGAGCTTACTGTTTGCATCAGTTTCCCAAAAATATTACATGGACATGTCAAAATAAACTAGATAACACAGCATACACTACACTGATTATGTTCAAAAGATTACATGGACTTTTCCGGCTGTGGATTCAAAAGGGGAGTTGATGTCCATTCATGCTACTGCTCTGTTTGATGTGCTTGCTTCAGTTGTAGGGGTTTTTTTCCTAGACACACAAGTCAACATGTTGTGCCGCAACTCACCACATAAGCTGCACTTAACAGTCGAAAGCCTCTTCCCTCTCCTAGCTTCATTTAGGCCTCTTCTTCTTTGTTTTTTTTGTCTTCCTGCAGATCTTTTCACCAATTGTGGTAATATGTCAGGTAGGTTGACTAATGTCCATTGACTTGGGTCAGACATTGGGTGCATATGCTCGGCATAAGTAAGCTTGTATGCCTTCCCTTTGAAACAAGGAGCTACAAAGTCTGTAGGTTGTAGCCTATATGATAAATAACCCTTAGCACATGTTGCAAGGGATTCTTGAATGTTGCCACTTCCCACATCCACAAGTGCCTCTTCTAAGTTTGATGGGAAAATGCACATGTTGGTCTCTCACCTCAAATTCATCACCACCACATGGGGTTGCATAGAATAGCCTAGACTCAGCTGATCTTGCTTACAGAATCTTTGTTGCATAGTCAGTCAGGTCCATATCCCCCATGCCTATAGCTTTGTCAAACCTTGAGCCAATCCTCTTCATTGCCCACTGCCTTATAGCTGCTATACAACATTCACATAAAAATGTAAAATCAGAGAATGCATGTGTTAATACAAGTAATTCTGTGTTGATGTGGTTACCTTCAAGTAATTTCAGAACAGGTAGATCTCTATAGGGTTGTGTGCATGAGTTGAAAGACTTTACAAAATTTGTTGTGTTATGATCACAACACAGTGCTGTAATCCCCCGTATTTTTAAATATGTTATAAATGAAATTTAATTTTATTTATAATATTGTTTTGTATTTTTCCGTAATTTAATTTCAAAATATTCAAATTATTAATTAGGGTCAAAAATTATTTTGGTACAAATCATTTTATGAACCTTCATTTTATAATTTATCTCAATACAACTAAAGTTTAGTCTATTTCATTCATTTGGCCCATTAATTTTATGAGGCCTAATCTTTCTCTTTACCCTACAACATTCTCCCCTATAAATACCCCATTAATCCCCAAAATTTTCCCACACAAAAAGGTTAGTCTTATTTTCTCCTTTGTTTTATTAATTTGTGTAATTATAATTATTGATTTATGGGTTTTGATTTTATTGTTTGAAATTAATTTAATTAGTCTCAAATTGTATTTTGATGATTAAACTTTATAATTCAGATTTTGTAAATTTTATAACCTAGGGTTTTTAATTATTGAAAATCATGATTTTAGGGTTTTATGAACAATTGATTTAGGGCTTTTATAGTAATGATGTTTTGAATTTTTTTTTATTATAACTAATGATTAGTTTAACTTAATTCCAGATTATTTTGAACACTTAAATTCAGGTTTTAATTTTAAGATTTCCGTTCATTAATATTAATCCCGTTGTAATCCCGATCAGGTTCTGAACTCATCCGATTTTGATAAAAAAAAATAGTAGCGTTTTTCATGAGGAAACAACGTTTTAAGAAGGACTCACTACCTTTGGTAGTGAGCACCACCATCTCATGGCCAAATTCAGCCTCTAAATATGATTTTCGTGCAATTTTTAATTTTAACAAAGTTTTTTTCATACTTAAAATATTATCCTTGAGTTTGATTGATAAAATTAATTATGTTTAAAGTTAATTAAGCATAAATATATGTTTTATTAAATTTTTAAGTGCTAGAAATAGTTCCTAAGTACTACTTTTGATGTTTTATAAAGAGGGTTTAATCCCCCATTAAAAAGGGAGATTATTAGGGGTTTTTAAATAATTTTTAGATTTATATTAAACTTTAAACTTGCTGTAATTTCATGTACAAGAGTGTATTTGAAGGTTTTTATGAAGAAAATTTAAAGAACTATATATAAGCCTTTAATTTTAACTAAAGAGAAGGTTTTAAAGTGTTGTTTGATTTGGATTTTGAAGGTTTTAAAGTAGGAAAATTTTCCATGAATAATACCACCTTTTACCGGTCTTCCAATAATAGAACCACCTTTGGATTATCTCAAAATAACACGACCTTTGACATACATCTTCTATAAATAGAACAAAAAACCGGTAACCCATTTTATAGGTTACATTGGACACGTGTCGCGTTGTAATTTGTTAATTTTTTTTAATAAAAAAACCTAAAATTTAAATAAAAAAAAACCATCTTCCTGTTCAGCAGCCCCCCCACCTCCACTTCCCCTTCCCCCTCCCCCGGCCTCCCCGTTCAAATCCTCCCCTGTCAGCCTACCATTCACCGAGAACAACCCCGACCCCCTTCACAGCCTCACCCTCAAAACTGCCCTCCCTTCCACCCCCACACTCGAACAACCACGTATCCCCACCCACACCCTCGAAACCGCCTCAAAGCCACCGCTTAGCCCTCAAAATCACCGACCTTCCCTTGAAAACGCCTCAAAACCACTACTCTGCCCTTGAAATCGCCTCCAAAACCATTTCCCTCACTTGCTAGAAAATTGAGAAAGATCAAAACCTTTTCCCCCACCTGCCGAAAAAGAGAGAGAGATCAAAACCCTATCCCCTACCAACTGAAAAAGAAAGAGAAATCTTGCGTGAAGGGGAGGGGGTGTCGAAATCTGGGTAGGGAAGGGAGGGGGTTCAGAATCGGGGACGGGGTAGGGAAGGGGGACCGAAATCGAGGACGGTGTAGGGAGACCGGAATCGAGGACGGGGGGGGCAAAAAACGCGGATGAGGACGAGACGGGGGAAGAGAGGGGGGCCCCACGCTGGTGGTTTCCGATTAGGGGGCTTTTTAAAAAAATGAAAATTGATGATAAAAAAAAATAGACTAATCACATTGTGACACGTGTCACAAGTAACCTATTAAACAGGTTACAAACAGGTCACGTTCTATTTATAGAAGATGTGTGTCAAAGGTCGTGTTATTTTGAGATAATCTAAAGGTGGTTCCATTATTGGAAGACCGATGAAAGGTGGTATTATTCTTGGCAAATTTTCCTTTAAAGTAAGTTAGTATTGCTGTAAATTTGATTGATTGGGTATTGATTGAGATGTTATTATTTGGTTTAGGAGAGGAGTTTATTGAAGGTGATTTTTAGATAGTAAAGTGGCATACCAATTCGTTTGCTCAAGGTACGTACAAGTTACGAAACCTTGCTTGTAGGTGCATGTTTAAGGACGGATCGAGAACTTAGTATCATGTATAGGGATGACTGGGTTAAATTGTTTGGTTATACATTGTGAATTTCATATGATGTGCACTATTTTATATTGCAAGTATTATTTGTGCTCTAGTTATGCAAGGTGCGCTTAGAGGCAAAGGTATGCAATTGGTGTAAAGATTAATTTATTACTCATTCATGATTATGCAAACAGGATGAGTAAAGGAAGAATTCAAGTCTTATAAGACGAGGTTAAGGTTTTGGGGTGCCTTATGCACTCAAGGTGTTTATACACCGAGGTAGTTAAAGGAATAAATAATAAATTATGCTTGTCACTAATAAATCAAAAATTGAAATTGAAAAGTAGTTTTACTTTATTGAATTGATATTGGATTGATTGTATTGTTTGCATATGAGTCATCACCAAGTCTAAACCTGTAAATCACGTAAAGTGTAAGATGGATGAGCAATAAAACTCTGGATTGGTGCACTTCTGGAGTAATGACAATTAGGGGTTGGGGTACATGGGGTATTAGCCGTGTACTTTTACCGAGGTCGTCTGATCTACGAGTCTCCTATTTCAAATATTATTTTTTAAAACTAGGAGTTAGGTGAGATCTCATACTAACTACGATCATGGAGTCGCGCCCGTGGTCGTTGGATGTTTATTGTTGTTTCAGAAAGGAGGCATGGGGTTTTTCTTTTATTGATGTTCCAAATGGGACATGGGTTGGACAACCTTGTCTGTTGCTAAATCCAATGAAATAAATAAATAGTTAGTTAATATCAACTAGTGAAGTCTTAATAAATTTGATAGTTGAGTTATGTGTTGAGTCTATAATATAATGATGCTTATGCTTGTTTATTATTAGTAGCAAGATAGGTATTTCTTAATTTATTTCGCAGCTTGTATGTACTCAGCTTTGCTGATTGCGTGCTTTTGTGTGTGCTTTTCTTTGGTCATGGCCTTCGTCTTTCAATAACCCTGTAATGATCCAATCTTTACACTTGTAATATTGGGGAGCAGACCATCACAGGTGTTTACATAGTTTGGACTTGCATCAAGGTGGTGGGATTTTGAGTGGAGTGTTGATTACTATTCACAGTGTACTTTATTTCTTACTTTTGAATTTATTTAAACTCTGGTTTTATTTATTTACTACTTTTGTGGGGTTTTGAATAAGGGCCTTAATGGTTCCAAGTTGTAAGATTTAATTTGGTTTTGGTTATTGGTTTTAAAATTTATTTATAACTGATTTAGTTTTTCCGCTGCTAATTTCTGATAAAGCCTTAACGTTTGAACACGTGGCGGTAGCACGCCAGTAATTCTCTTGGATTTTGTTCAGGGTATTCACAGGTTTTAAAGAGAGAATTATTGGGGTGTGACAAGTGCGGTATCAAACGTATGCCTAGACTAGACCTTAGTGCAACTCTCTAAGTATTCAACAGCCTTAGGATTGTATTCAAGTATTTTCTTCATTGCTTTGTTGATGAATACATACTCATTGTATGCATCAGCTGCAATCCAGAAAAGCTTATGGAAGGCTGAACTACTAAATCCTTTGGCCTTACAATTTGTGTACAAGTGCTGGCAACACACTCTTCTAGTAGCTCTGGGGAATGTGTCATGAATTGCTGTGTCAACACCCTCCAAGCAAAGCCATCAGTTAATACATTTGTTAATACAAGTAAATTTGATTTTATAAAGTGTTTTCAAAGGTGGCTTATCTTCATTCTGTCAGAGATGAAAGTCCAATCATCTATACTTCAGCCTTCCTTCTCAAGTAGGATTTTCAAATTCCTTAGGAAATAACCCCAGCTGTCAATGCTCTCAGTGCCAACCACTCCATAAGCAATGAGAAAAATCTCATTGTTCCCATCTATCCCAACTGTAGTAAGCAAGATTCCTTGAAATTCCCACTTAAGTGAGCTCCATCAATACCAATTATGGGTCTACAGCTCCTCAAGAATCCCCTACATTGGGCAGCAAAAGAAAAAAACAAGCCTTGAATCTTGGTGGCTCATTTGCATTTGATTCATCCCAACTGACCAAAGCATAACTACTTGGGTTTGTCTCCTTCACCATGTCAGCATACTTAGGTAATAGTGAGTATGCCTCTCCAAAACCCCCATGAATCCTCTCCTTGCACATTGCCTTCACCTTGTAAAAGAGCCTTTTTTTAACTTCAATCCTAAACCTTTCCATATAGAGTCTTTGTAAAGACTCAATTGGAATGTCAGGATTTGCCAGAATGTCTGACTGCAGATGTCTACACAGCCACTCAGATGTTACAGCTGGGTTAATCTCCAGCCTTCCACAACTTCTATGCTCCCCTTTCCAATTCTTGATTGGCCAGCTGACCTTGTCTATTATGGTGGAGGCATGAATTCTCCAGTTACAACCATCTAAAGCACACCTTGAAATGTATCTTGTTTTGTCAGTCTTATCAACATAAACACCAAATCCTTCTTGTATGCAGTAGTCTTTGAAAACTTCCATAAATGATTCCCTGTCTCCAAATATCAACCATGGCTCATGTCTGATAGCTCCAAACTCTTGATATGTCCATATTTTACCATTCCTGTAGGTCTTATCCATGGTTGAACTGACATCAAGATAATCCTCAAACTGCTTATCAGGAATGTCATCATGGAGACAATCTATTTCTGTCTCCTCCTCTATGAAGTCACCAATGTCTGCTTCATAATCATCTTCAGCTTCCTCGCTGTCAGATTGTATGTAATCATCATCTTCGCTATCACTCCCAGACTCATCAAACCTCTCCTCTATTTCAGGTGCTCTGTTCCTTGCTAAATCCCTTGGACCTAAATCCCTCATGTCTAGATCTGCCTCCCTTTTTAGGTTTAGAGCTGCTAGCTGCTACAAAAGATTCAGGTGGACAGGTTGTTTGTGGTTGATTTGAAAATGGTGGTTGAGGTGGTGGGGCTGTTTGTGGTTGAGGGGAGGGTGGTTGAGGTGGTGGGGTTGTTTCTGGTTCAGGGTAGGGTGGTTGAGGTGGTGGGGTTGTTTGTGGTTGAGGGGAGGGTTGGGTTTTTTTGGGTGTTTTTTTTCCTTTTCTTTGGAGTCATTTTCCTCTTTGGACATGAGATTTTGGGCTAGTTCAGAGGAGAATTTGGTTGAGAGTGTTTAGGTGGAGTTGAGGATTGAGGGTTAAGTAGTTTGTTTAGGCTGAGACAAGATGCCCCAAGGAAAACCTCATCAGCTTCTTGGGTGCCAAACACTCTAACATACTTATGATCACCCCGATCAACATTAGCAACAGGAACCTCAACTGCAACTTTAAAAGGTTGTTGTTCCTCGCCTTTTCCTCTTCCAACCTAGCCTTCTCAGCCATGGCCTTAACCCTTCTTTGCCAATTACCCAAAACATCCTTAAACACTTTCTTATTAGGAGTTTGTTCTTCCTCTAGGTAAATTACTATTGTTTCCTTACCTTGAAACCACTCCCACATTTTCAGCATTTCCCTATTCCCACTTTATTCTAACTTCCTATTAGTTCTAGGTGACATAACATACAAACTAAAGCATTTGGAAAGGATCACATTTTGGTTAACAGAGTCCTCAAATATAAACTCATACAAGTCCATTAGACTTGTTCTATCAGTATCATCAACCAGTACATCAAACCCCTGATCTCTGTAATGGACATCAAGCCACACTCTACTCATCCTATCAACAACAAAAGGCAGACATATTGCTTTACTGAACATCAACACACATGATTCATATAAACAACCACATACCAAAGCCTAATATACGAATACAAAAATTGCAAAAAAAAAAAAAAAAAAGGAAGTCAAACACTTCACAATCACAAACCATAACAATGCCAAAATCAATACCAACAAATAACAACTTTTAACATGAAATTTAAGATTAAACACACAAGTCAAGTAAAGTAGTCACATTTAGATAAAAATTTCTGAAAAACCCTCACCCTAACTCAATTTTCGCTAAAAATGACAGATTCAAAACGCGAAATGAAGATCGAAAGTGCGATTATTACCTTGCTTGCTATCTCCAACACCCCAAAGCCAAATTCAAGTGCGTTTTTCTTCTACTTCATCCCCTACTTTGTCAAGGATGTTCTGGTTCGCCCAACTTCAACACCAAAAAATGATTCAATTTTTAGGAGTGTTTTGTTCAAGTGTTCAACAAAGCTTCTTGTTTGATTATGGGTTACTGGGTTTGAATGATGGTGAAAGGTCGAAGAATAGAGAAGAACAATGAGGGAGGGGAATTTTTCATCTAAGTTGAAGAAGTCAAAGAGTCAATGAGCTTTAACGCGCCATTAACCCCAATAAAGGGCATAAGAGCATACTGGTCATTTCACAGTAATGGCCAACTAACGTCCAAACCTCATTAATGACACGTCATGTCATTGTACTATTTGTTAGTGGAATTTGGTGAATTATGAAAAGTCCGATGGCATTTGGTGAATTTCAAAGTTCTCAATGGCATTTGGTGAAATAGCCGTAAATTATAAGAGGAAAGGTTCATAAAAATTTCTTTGAAATAAAATCATTTATCAACCCAAAAATAATTTTAAATTGAAATCGAATTTCGGAAAAATACAATGAAATATTATAAATAAAATAAAATTTCATTTATAAAATATTAAAAATTCAGGGGATTACAATTTTAGGATAAAATTGATAGATTAAATTTTATTTTCGATAAAATACCAATATTTCATATGTACAAATTGAATTATAATTTTTTTCAAAAAAATTATTAGATTATAATTTACAAAAATTATCATATAAACTTATTTTTTATATCATAATATTTTTTGCAGCGAAAGAAGTAGTTCAAAGCGTAAAATATCCATTTATAATATATACCGGTTAAAAAAATATACTTCACAATCTAATTGAATTTTATTACTATGTAGCTCTGTCAATTAGGGTCGAGTCATGAGTCATCTCGAATTGAGTCATTTCAGGTTACGAGTCACAAAACGTTTAACCCTTGCCCAAATTTTTGGGTTCGGGTCAGGTCAACCCAACGGACTTTTAACATTTATTTTATTTTATTTATTTATTGCTATTTTTTTATGTATTAAATCGTTCCACCAATTCCTACTAGATATCAATCGTCACAACAACACTTCAATTCCTAACTAATTTTGTATCAATGATATATTTTAAAATTTGACATAAATTAAAAATTTATAATATTATTAAAACTCAAGGGAACAACATGATCACACCATGTGTCACCCTTCCCATTCCCATAACATGACTAGGCAACACATGTGTGTGAGGTGGCATCCTACATGTCACGTCTTTCCCCAATATGAATTGATTCCATCAGCTTTAATTAAAAATAAAAAATAAACTCTTGGTATGAATAATCCCCAAATTTAATTCTATAACATTAATTCTCTATAATAATGTTTAATTTTCATCAAAGACTCTTCGTATGCATAACCTCCAGATTTAAATTTGACATGCTTATTTTAAGTATATATTAACGAAAGATCATATAGATTATTACTCTGTATATATTTCACTCACTTATTAATAATCCGTATTGTTTAACAGTAATCCTTTTTATTAATTTTGATCAAACTTAATTATAAATTTACGATGTATCGAGGCATTGCCCAGGCCAATAACTAGTTTATCTTAAAATTCAATAAACAACCCACGCATCACACGGGTACAAAATTAGTTACGGAGTATTAATTAAAGGAAAAGATTAAAGGAAAAGAAAACAGGGCCTTATGTTGGAATACCCGTTCATTTAATGGGGAAACAGTAGGGGGTATTGTATTAGATATATTTGCCTTACGTGCAAGGCATGCACCCTTGACTAGTGCAAGGTTGAGAATCTTGAGATATAGAGTAGTTTAGATTTGTAACTGTAAAGTTTCCAAAAAAATTCAAAGGGAAATATGAAGGTGAAAATACAGTCATTTACATGATTCAAATTCCTTGTGTATTTACTTGTATAATATATATACAATTATGATTTAATAATTCTACAACTACTGTAACAAGTATTTACAGAACAATATCTAAATGTTACTCTATAGGACAGCTCGAGTGCATCCCCATTTCCCCTCCCCAAGACCCCACAATCAGAACAAGTTGTCAGTACTGTGAATGCCTCATCAAAAACAAGTGAGCAGCTTCTGTTAGCCTAATTGCTGAGCGATATAGTGTACACGTGTAAGACTCTATTAGCGTTCTTCCAAAAACAGGCCAGCATGGGTATTGCTGATACAACACAAATGACAGTTTAGAGCCGAGTAAACATCCAGCTAAAAAGATCACTCATCAGAGTCTGATCTATGTCCAAAAGAATCAAAACCGATTCTCCCAACATCTAATCGGGTTTGGTGTATTCGAGTAACATGTGTGGTGATCTATAGATTTTCACCAAGGTCCAGTAAAGGACTTCCTCCACTCCCAGTTCACCTTCTGCTCTTGCAGCATATATGTCCTCACAAATAGCAATCAACCTGTACCAACCAGAATAATATGTAAGCTTTGATTTCAGTATTATATATGCAAAATGTTACTCTCACCAGCAGAAATAGTCATTATATTGTCCTAAATCCTCATAATTAAGGATACAACGAGTTTACAAATTGACCTTAAGCAGCCAGATTTCAATGCTCTCCCCTTCACTTAAGCTAAGAAGTGTCATAATCAATGATATAATCATAAACAATCTCTAAACTATGAAACAACATTCTTCTCCACAACCTTAAGATACAAATATGATACTCTGTATTACTTGTTCTGAATTAAGGGAGCATATGACATCTCATTAACCAAACTAGTATGCGGTGGGGGGGGGGGGGGGGGGGGGTTTGGGCGGGGGGGGGGGGGGGGGGGGGGGGGGGCGGGGAGTCCACAAAGAAATTTAAAAAAATCAATGCAAATTAATTTTTTTTTTAAACAAACCCATCTCCTAAGGGAATGTGGAATCAATCCAGGCTTTACCAGGAAACTTGGATACAAAGTGTGAACCCGAGAGTAAGACTTATTGATTTTCATGGGCTTTTTTCTGCTAGAAAGCCTAAAAAAGGTGATCCCGTGAAAAAAAAAAAAAAAAAAAGGTCAATCAGCCTAGCCCAATCCCTGGTCTCTATTTTGGTGCCATAGCAACTGTAGATGACTAAAAAAAGATTAGGTTCCAAGCCCTAGAATTGGAGACTGGCCCAGAGACAGAACGTGCCCATCAATTAAATCAACTAAAGCGATATTCTTAAGAATACTCTCCATTCGCGCCAATATATGTAATCCTTAGACGAAAATTAAAATTCTCTTATTCGAAATACTATTTCAACTAAGTGCTAGACCAATGATTCACTTTTGTTCCATAAACAATACATGCACTGGTGGATCTACGTTGAGACCCGGGGGGGGGGGGGGGGGCACGTGCTACCCCCAGAAAAAGAAAAAGAAAAAATATATATAAAATAAATTGAAAAAGGCCTCCTTTTAAATACAATATAAAAATTAAACAATTCATATAATTCAAGATGAGTAACGTTACTTCAGCAGTAACATTGTAGGTGAATTAAGGTTTCCTTGGTGCTGAGGGGTCAGCGGTTCGGATCTCTACAATTACACTTCCTTTTTAGTTCTTTTTTTTTCTTTTTTTTTTCAGAGAAATTTTTAGTTCATTTTTAAGTCTTTGTTTTTTTTTTATTTTGTTATTATTATTTTTTTTCCCCAATTAATTTCTTTCTCGACATTAATATTCAAATAGATTAGATAAAAGTAACTCCAACAAAAAATATTTGTTAACAAAAATAATAGTATTTAGATAACTAGTATGATGTACATAATTTATCACGGCTCATTTCAAAATCTATAGAGGTTTAAAATTTGATGATTAAATTTTTATACAAAATCACAGTATATTATGCAAAAATTTAACTTAATGTGTTGTTACCAATTTAAATTAAGTTTGAGTTTCAAGTTAGTAGGTGTACATTATTTTTTTTTCCTTGTTTTTTCTTCTAGCGTTTAGTGCTACTCCTAGTCTGGAATATTGGATCCGCCACTTAATACATGACACAAATTACAATTCTCATGCTGAAGTTATATACTTGTATATGTATATATTGCCAATGTGCTCCAACATTTTTATGTACCTTGAACGTAGGGTCTAGAAGGGTTCAGTTTCAATATGCCTTAAGAAGCGAGTCAAGTGACTGGCTTGGTGTTCAAATTCCTTTGCTATTTGACTTACCTAGTGACCTGACGTTTAATATTCAGCTGTTTCTTGGACCGCTTGCAGTTATCAAAATTAGAACCATTCACATTGATTCTCCAATTTCATTTTTTCACAATGCATTTAAATTCTTAAACCAATATGAGAATTCATCATTTAGAAAGTGGAACTAAACCTGATTAAAATGGTTATTAAAGCTTTAAAACTTGACCCATTAACAGTAGGAACTCTGGTACCTTGATAAGTGGTCTTTATGACCACTTTTATTACCCATTTTCCCCTCTATTAAAGTCCTTTCTCGTGCTTTTTTCCTTCTTTTTCCCTAGTTTTGATATAATCTGCTTAGTTTCCCTCTCTTGGTAGATTTTAGCCTTTATTACGTGATTTCGGGTGTTTTACCCCCCTTTTTTCTTTCTTTACCTTTTTCCTCCATTATTTTGCTTATATTGAATGTCTTAATTTTAGGATCCTCGACTATGCATGTCTTAATCCTTGAGTTGTCCTCTAGCTCTCGAGATCGTGACCATACAACTTTAAGGAAGGAAAATGGTACCTTTTCTCATTTTTGTTTATTTTTCTTTTTATTTAGTTACAAATTTGATTTTCTATTTTGCATCAACTTTCTTGCTAACCAATTTGAGCCTAATGTTTCCTTTTCTTGTTTTAACCGCATTACAAACCGTACGGCTTATGTTACCAACCCTTGTAATTAGTGAAGCATTTAGCTTGTGAGGTTTGAGATTTGAGCATGTTGATTATGAACAAGAAATTTCTTTGAGCATTGGTTAAAAAGTGAAGCATTGAAAGTTGATCTTGATTTGAATATGCAAGAAAATTTTGAAAGGAAGAATGCAATTCAAGAAAATCAAATGTAGTTTCATAGAAAAAGCCGTCCATAGTTAAAAAAGGCAAGGAAACCAAATAAAGTTCATAAAAAGAAAAAAAAAAAAAAAGGGAGAAAGAAATACAAAGAAAAAAAGAAAAAGCTTTGAAGTTCTTTACTCTTGAATAAATGTAGTGATGTTATGAAATCTCTATTCAAGGTTGTTTGTTTGTGATTTGGTGGTTTTCTTTAGTATGTTTTTGAGAGATGACCACTCTTTTGCTTCACTTAGGAATTGCCTCCAAATTTTCAAATTATTCCCCCCCCCTTTACCTTTAGTCATGACGTTACAACCCTATTATAAACCCTTAGACTTTAGAAGGGTGAGGTCAAAAACCGATGGAGGGAGATGAATTTCATCCCTATGGAGAGAGTATACATAGTTGAGACGTCGGGATGACATTACGTTTCCAAAAAAATATATATATTTTTTTCCGGTTCCTTCGTAGAATCTATGCTTAGCTTAGGTTTGTCTATTTCAACCATGAGCCTCTTAGAACATGTTTTCCCTCATTTGATAAAGAAAGGTAAGCATTCTTTGGCGCTTATCTTTTCTTTTGAGTTTGAATGAAGCATTTTCCACCCTAAACTTGATTTGTTTTTCCTATGCCTTGCCACCTAAAAATGTCTCCCCAAAACCAAGCCCGATGATAAATAACCTTTCACCGCCGCTATTGGTCGGGTTTAGTATTTAATCCCGAGAGTGCTTAAAAAATCGTATTTTATTAAATTCATATTTTTGAAAGGTCCATGGATCAGTCTTGGTGTTTGGTAAAAGCATAGTTTTAATTTTAGCCCAAGCTTGTTAATTAATTTTAAGCCCAAACCTTTTTATTTTATTATTATTTTTGGCCCAAATATTTTATTTATTTTTATTTTATTATTTTCTTATTTTAGCCCGAATAATAAAAGTCAGAAAAAAGCCCGAAATTATCAATCGGCACTTAAAAAGCCGAAAGAAATTAGGGTTAAAAATGAATTTAGACGGAAAAGTGGACTGGAACTGACCGTGTCACGGTCAAGCTTGACCGTGTCACGGGAACTCTTCCCGTCTGACGGTGGGACTTCCCGTGACACGGGAGGTCTGCCGTGACACGGGGAGTTCCGTGTCCTTTCCGCGTAAACCCTTAACGCGTTTTCCGTTCCGTTTTCTGAAAATTTCCCGCGACACTCCAAAACTGACCGTGTCACGGGAACTTGTACCGTCTGACGGTATAGTCTAACCGTGTCACGGTACAGTCTGACATTTCCCTATAAATACCCCCTCACTTCAAATGACGCCTAAAGGATGACATTACGTTTCCAAAAAAATATATATATTTTTCCGGTTCCTTCGTAGAATCTATGCTTAGCTTAGGTTTGTCTATTTCAACCATGAGCCTCTTAGAACATGTTTTCCCTCATTTGATTGAGAAAGGTAAGCATTCTTTGGCGCTTATCTTTTCTTTTGAGTTTGAATGAAGCATTTTCCACCCTAAACTTGATTTGTTTTTCCTATGCCTTGCCATGTTGTGTTAGTCTTTGTTTTTTCTCTTTACTCTTTAGTCTTGCTCAAGGACGAGCAAGGGATGGGGGGCGTTTGATAAGTGGTCTTTATGACCACTTTTATTACCCATTTTCCTCTCTGTTAAAGTCCTTTCTCGAGCCTTTTTCCCTCTTTTTTCCTAGTTTTGATATAATCTACTTAGTTTCCCTCTCTTTGTAGCTTTTAGCCATTATCATGTGATTTCCGATGTTTTACCCCTCCTTTTTCATTCTTTACCTCTTTCCTCCATTATTTTGCTTATATTTGTGTATGAGGGTTTGTTCAGGTAGAACGGAAAGCTTGCATTACCTTCCCTAAGGCTTCGCCTATACCTCGGAATGCTTTAGAGTAAGAGGAGTGTGGGGCTTGAAGCATTTTTGGAGAGCTGGAACAGTCGCAAGGAGTGGCCGCTCACCTTTGTAGCAGCGCCCGCTCCTCTCGAGCCTTTTTCTTACATATTTTAGCATTTTAGAGGAGCGGCCGCGCAACTGCCCGCTCCTATCAGGGGGAGCGCCCGCTCCCATGGGTTCGTGATATTGTCCTGATCCTCTAGAGCGTCCGGCGCCCGCTCTCCCTCGATTGAGCGAACACTCCCCGGGTATTTCGTGCATTTTTATTTCATTTTTAGACTTAATTTTGGGTAATGAGAGGGGGTTATAAATACCCTTAATAATGTAATTAGATAATTATTTAGTTTTTAGCCCTAATCTAGTGAGAGAAACTATTGGTAATCTAGAGAGAGAAAGTAGTTTAATCTTCAATTTCATCTTAGTAATCAAATTTCTTCAAGGTTTCCTTTTATTCAATTAAAGAATTTCATGTTTTCTTCCTCAATCCAACTTGAATGGTAGTAATCTCTTACTCTACTTTGGTATTTGGTTTAATTGTTCTTGGTAATATTGATTTCCTTTTAATTCATTGATTAATCTTGTTTGATTGCTTTTTCTTGAATTTGGAATTATGTTTAGCTTGGGTAAGTTTGAATGCTTGCTTAGAGTAGATGTAATGGCTCTCTTCTTCCTTCTAGCTTAGATTTTAGCTAGGGAAGAGGGTGAAAATCGTGATTAATTAAGATTATATTGATAATTGATTGGATTTGGCCTTGATTTGATGATTTCATGCTTAATTTGGTTGGAGTTATTGATGTGCACCCTTAATTCCAATGTTTGAAGTTCTAAATTAGATGCATGGGAATGATCTAATTTAGGTTGGATCTAATTCATTTACTTGATTTATTGCATGGGAATGAATTATTTGAGTAGAATTTGTATTTCTTGGCATGAATCCATGTTGATTATCATTGATTGTCTAAGTTGTTCATGATTGGAACCCCCTCTCCCTAGTGATTTGATCATATTCCTCTTAATTCTAGTTTTTCATTCCTTATTTGAGTGTTTCTAGTTTGAACTTTCTTAATTAGTTTGCTTTAATCTTTGTAGTAATTAATTTCATCACGTTCACAAAAACCAATCAAAATGCGCCTTGTTACTTGCAATAGATTCTTGAATTCACTTGATTGTGCAATACTCCGTTTCCTTGAGGATAGACCCTTTACTTCCACTAACTAGCTTAGTGTAAGTTTAGGCTATAAATTTTTAATTTGATTAGGGTAGTAGCCGAACGACCTGCTTTCCCGTGATCATACCTGTACATGTGCTCAACCCAACTCCAATCTCCAAATTCTCAAAGTATTGATACATGAACTTTTTGTCTTCTTTAAGGTATATATCATATTGAACAAGCAACAATACAAAATAGCAAATGTAAAGTAAAGGAAAGCTGAGGTAAAAATACCTATCGCAGGAAGGAAGGTTCTCATATGGGATTCTCATTCTAAGGTCAGAGCATTGCAGCCTGATGAACCGACCAACAGCAAGCACAAATGTAATATAAAGACCCCAGATGCTGAATTTGCTTAAAGTATCTCCAAGAAGTCCCTCTAATTAAAAGAATAAAGCATTAGAAGACATCACAATTACTGAAGCACTAAAAAAAACAGCCAAAAAAAAGACATTCATTTATCTCTTTATGGTATGCCAGTGCTGCTCATACTTACGTGGTGTTTCTTCTGAGACCACGATTGCTGTAGGTCCAGTCAGACCTTCACATCTAGAAACATTTAGTGGATTGACATCATAAAATGACCACCACTCAGGATTCTGATGATTGATAACAAGATCGGCATCGACTTTTAACTGAAACAAAGGGAATTAGACAGCATAATTATAAGAAATCTACTTGCTTTTATCCCTCAAGGAAGAACAAATTTCCATTGTTGTTATTTGAATTTAATCTTTCCAATAAGGTGACCTAATACCATAAATAAGATTTTTTTTTAGAATTCTAAATAACAACAAATGATTTGCATAATTTCCATAAATTTTTAGCAAAATATCCTAATTAATATAAATATTTCCTCGCTATTGCACTAAAATCAGATTAGACCTCTTCATATCACATAACACCATGCTAAGAGCAGGTATTTTATAAAAACTAAAAAATAATTTAGTTACAAGGAAACATACAGAATGAACTAGTAAATGAATAAGGATGAATAAACAAACCATTAAGTAGCGTTGTAAACAAATTTCAAATGACTATCGATGTCATTTTCAAGGTTAAAAAAGAAAGAAGCTAAGCAAAATGCGCAAAATATAAAGTTCAGCATAACATACCTCTGGTTCAAATGGTCTCACATCACCAGAACCAGTAACTCGGAAGAATCTTGGAAAGATGTTCTTCACTCGGAAACTATTCATAGAACCATTGAAAACAGACTGTAACTCGGACGTTTTTGGAAGATCAGACGCATTGTCAACATCTCTTTCATATCTCACAACCTCTTTTCCTTTAGGTCTGTCCCTAGTCAGTACCCAAGAGAAAATTATATGCACATCCCTGCCTACATTAAGAGACTCAGTGAATCTCTTTTGAACTACTTCTGGGACCAACCAAAGGGTACTAGCATCAGCTTGGCAACATATTAATTGAATGTCATTCGTATCATAAGTAGTCAATAAACCTTGAGGATCAAGATCATCCTTATTTTTGATATTTTCCCACTCCAGCTTTTCACAAAGGGTGGTTTGATACAGGGTCAGCCTACCACCATTTGTCTTGATATCAACCTGAACACTGACATCTCTAACAGGATTTGCGATGTTTGTTGGATTGCCACTGCTGTACATCTGCAAGGAAAATAGAGTATCAGAGTCTCAATAATGTCATATAACCAATTGCATCTGTCAAAAGTACAGCCATAAATCATAAAAGTAAATTTATTGATTCCGAAGTATATATCCATGACATAATTCCTTAAACAAGTCATTTTAACGAAGAAAACACACTAGGCCATGCTTGGAATGGGGATGTGATTAAGGTGTAATAACAATCAAACCAGGTGTAAGAAAAGTCAAACCAGCAAAAACATAAGTGATTTGAGGTGGTGTTGTCAGAGATAGGGTTTTTACAAATAAAATAAGGTAGTTGTGACATGAGTAAAAGAGAAAGATGGAGAAATCATTACCCTCATATAGAGGGTAATAGTTACCCACCCTCCCATTAGTATAATTACTACACCAAAATGAGGGTAATAATTCCTTTTCTTTCACCTCTCACCACACCATCACTACGTATCTTCTACCAAATACACCACTTCAATCTCCTCCTTCCCTAAATTTGCTTTCATTTTGTTAAGTTTGACTTTTACTACACTAGTAATACATGTCAATCCAAGCATATGCCCTAATAATCAACAAATAGCAGCATTGACAACAAAATCCTCAATTTCATTAACATTGCTATACTAACTCCGTTAGTTTTTATGTTTGCTCTACTCACTTTTATTTTTTGGTCCAACTCAATTTAATTCATTTTTCGCATACCACATTTACCATCTTATCTCTCTTACCCCACAATATTTTCCATTCTCATATCTCTTACTTTTACTTACACCCACCCACCTTTTTATACTGTCTTTTTTACTTTAAATGTAGAGAAACAATATGTTAAAGCATATGAAATCGATGCAAAAGCAAAGACAACTAAAACGAATTTGGGCTGCAGCAATATTACGAGGACAAGGGTGACATCTACATCATCTAGTTGTTGAGATTGAATGGCCCAAATAGGTTTTCAATGGTGATTTATGATGAAAACTACGAACCAATTACACGCGTCAAAGGTAACCTAAAAACCAATATATTATATGGAAAGTCCCAAGCTGCTATCAATTTTTAGGAAATTCATATTTATCCTTCAGGAATAAACAGTTTACTTATAAAAAGAATAATAATAAAAATAAAAGTCAGCATAAAACATTTAAGAAGCCCTTCCTATAATTAATACTAATCTATACAAGATAGATAATAATGAAGACTAGATATATACACTATGGATACGCGGTATTAAAACTAGGGAAAGATCAACATTAAGAAAGGCAAGAAGGCAAAATAGAAGAAATATGTTTGTATATATAAAGCATGGAGTAATTCAAATATTCAATAACATACTTTGTTTTCATAGAAATGAAAAAAATTGATTTTTACACTATTCAAATATTAACTAAACCAAATATTTCTCCTTATTCTCCCACAGTCCTTAATTTACTTGACACAAACTCCTTCAAAAGTTGTCTTTATTTGTTTGACAAACTTCCATGAATAAAGAGGACCTGCTTTTTTTTTGGAAAAGAAAAAAAAATTAAATTATTCCTCCCTCTTCACTTTGGGCTCATAACCCACTTACTATTATACTAAAAACACACCCATTATACACTAGTTATAATAATAATGACAAAAACAAAAGAAAACAAAGAAAAACCCTACTAGGGCTAATACTACCCACAAGCTATAATAATAAATAATAGCTCCACTACCAACTAACATAATTAATACTAAGTGAATTGAATTGCCTAAATGTATACTTTTAATGTATCAAATATTATGTAACTTGTCGTGGGATTAGTCTCAATAAATTTTTCTATTATATAAAAAATTAATAATTTTACTTATAATAAATAAAAGAAATTAATAGTTATAGTTATGCATTGGCATGTTGTGTGATGACACATGATATTCAAATGGTTGTAATTTTAACAAGGCAGAGTAAGTATATTGTGTTATTATGTTACTAAAATAAGTGGAAATAGGGTATAAATAACATGGCCTTAGTTCAATCCTGTAAATTAATGTTCATATATTTTTTAATAACACAATAAATTAACGTTCATATTATCATTATACGTACATAATGCATTTTAAAATAAATATCAATATATAGTAAATTTCGAACATTTACTTTATGCACTAGTATTCACTAATGGAACACTTTAAGCTCTAATTTCTTATATTTGGATCAAAAGGAAGCACATTAATTATCATCAAACAGCAACAATGATAATAAGCTTTTGAATCATTTTGCTTTAAAATTGTTTTACATAAGTTGTCGTTCATTCAATTGAAAAGTAGAGAAATAACCTCGTACAAGTAAATAAAAGGGAAATTATCAATGGTACCCTCGTAGTTTTGACTTTTACCAATGATACCCTTCATTAAACTTTCATTATCAACGGTACCCCTATAATTTTACCTTAATTGCTGCAGTAATCATGACGTTAAACAAACGTTAAGTTTGGTCATTTGATAGGTTTAATGGAATGACTTGGATTGACAAAAATGCCCTGGACTCATTAATACCCCCCCAAGCCCAACCAACACCATTTAATACTTCAAATTTGATCGTTCATCTTCTTTGAAATTGCTCCCCTGTTCTTCTTCTTATGAGTAAACCTAACTAACGCTAAAGTGAAGCAAGATCCTTGAAGATTTAGCGGTTCTTTGCAATTCTAAAGGTTAGTGCTTACTTCTCTAGTGAATTTTGAGAATTTTGTTAACATTGTTAGGTTTAAGGTAATATATGCACCTTTGTGGAATTTGTTTGATTTTGTATACAATTTACAAGTGTTGTTGGATTTAGCTCTGAATTATGCTCAATTTACATATGATCATGTTAGCTTGCTATATTTTTAATCTTTTAAGATATTAAAATAGAAATAAAAAATCAGAAAGGGATGTAAACAAAGGAGAAGGTTATATTGGAAAGAAGGAAATAAAGAAATAAGAGGGAAAACTTTTGGGAGTTTTGGAGGGAGATTAAATGATAGGGGCATTTAAGTATTTTCACATTCCCCACCCCATTAAAACTGTCAAATGACCAAACATAACTTTTTTTAACGTCATGATTACTGTAGCAATTAAGGTAAAATTATAGGGGTACCGCTGATAATGAAAGTTTAATGAAGGGTATCATTGATAAAAGTCAAAACGACGAGGGTATCATTGATAATTTCCCTAAATAAAATTAATACAAAAATAAAATGCTAACCCTCCCTATTCAAAATGGCGCACCCACTTTCTCTCGCATTTTTCTTAATTCTAAATTTTAGTGCCATTATAAACTTTTGGAGTGCCAAAAAAAAGCACTTGACACACTAAGTATGTTATTATGTTAACGAATGACAATCCAGAGACAAGAGTAACAATGAAGCTCCAAAGAGAAATGTGAACTACTATGTTTCACAAGTACTAACAGCCCAAATATCAAACTTCAAAACTTCTATTATCTAGCAAAATATCCAAACCATTCGCTAGGCACACAATGCTTCAAAAAGACTTCCTCCCTCTATTACTCCCAAATCTCACATACATAGCCACAAGATGGACCAGAACGAAATGCAACATTTAAGAATATATATATATTTTTTTTATTAAATTCATCTATGTATAGCTATATTGATTCGGAAACAAAAATAAGAATGAAAGACTAAACAATTAAATAGAACAACGAAACAAGCATGTGAGTTTACAATTGAGAAATTAAGCATCAAAATCGCATTAAAACTTTTCTATCATATAAGAGGGAAATCCATTATAATATCCATGTCTTTAGCCTAATTAGACTAAGGGTATGTTGAGAAGCAAATATTTGCTTAATAAAATATTGATTAGATCAGACCACATCATATTAGATCATATTATTATGTTTGTATTTCCTTATCAGTTTATAAATAATTTTTCCATGATTTAAAAATTTTGAAACTTTCATAACTTGAAAGTACACATTAATAGGAATACGAACCTACTCTATGATGGCCTAATAAATTAATAAGTTCATTAAGATGACCTATTATCAAACATTCAAATAGATTCCTAATGAAGATATCATGAATCACTCGGGTACTTTAACTATATATCTTATCTCATGGATGTGCCCAAAATACGAAACAAACATTTATGTTTACATATGTATGAAAAAAGAAAAAGTTACCTTCCATAGTAAACGATCCAAATTTAAATAAACTTTCGATGATTCAACAACAATTTATATATCAACCATAAGTAAAACCAGATATGCTTTTGCAAATTGGTCACTATTAGATGAAATTTTTTCAGCATCTATTTTTCTTGTTCGTTATTTTAATTTTTTAGGTGGGGGCTATAGATTTACCTGAAAAATGATAAAGTTTACATAGAGAAATTTTTGTTTAATTGATTGTTCTACATATAAATTTGTATGGGATGCAACACAAATGAGTTAAGAGTAATAGTTTGAGCATATAATATGACGAGAAACTGCTTTTCCCTAGAAAGGAATAGTTTGAGGAAATATTTTATTTATTTTCTTCATATTAAATCAACCCTTCAATATTTTTTATAAGTGGAATTATTATTTGCCTCAAAAGTATAGCAAACGTAAGTGTAATTGATTAAAACTTCTACCTACAATGGTGAAATTACAGTAAACCTCAACATTCCTTTCTCAGAATGTTTCAAAAACTATAACCTACTAATGGAAAAACTGAAAAAGAACTGATCATACAACCCAACAAAAAAGAAGATTAAAAAGTATGTGCATTGTTTTATAGTTAAGCTCAAAAAGGGCTCTGAAAAATATCAAGGAACATGTTTCAGAAGAGTTAGAAACTCAATGGACCTCTGAAAAAAGCAACACCATCAGGAGCCCTATCCTGGGAAACACTTACTTTTATGCAACAGCGATATTGAAAAAGTTTATGAAAACAAAAACTGTGTAAGGAGTGAGAACATATTGCCTCTCCATCCAAATCATACTTGGAGAATATCTAAATCACAACAGAAACATTGTCTACCTCAATTTCGCTATTAAAATGGGCCATTTCACAATACAAACTCAAGTGTTTTTTTCCCATCTTTGTAATGATTATCACCCAGCAAGACAGCTCTATTCCTCTCTGGGTCTGCAACTATTGAACAGGGATGCTTTTGTCTATTTTAATTTTTATTTCAAAGTTAACCACAACTACAGAAGATAAATAGTACCCACCCCACTCTAGAACTGCTGACTTGCCATGTTAAAACATAGTTGCTTTCCTGGTATGGATGTCCCATAAAAGGATTTATGTATACATTTCCATAAAATCTTGCATGGGAGGAAAAGGGGGTATACGTGTATGCAAAAAAAAAAAAAAAAAAAAAAGAGAGAGAGAGAGAGAGAGGGGGGGGCAGTATTCAAAGGTGGTCACTCCACTAACAATCCACAGTTTTCCTTTTACCAAGGAAAAGGAAAAAGGTATTTCCAATGTTATAAAATTCTAGACCCCATAATGAAGATAAAATATTTGTCATTATGTACTGGAACAAACAATTCTAACAAAGGGTAGTAATTAGTTATATGTTTAATTGCGTCAAGTACCAAAAGATGAAAACAGAACATTCAGTTTTATAGGTTAAATGACATCAATTCAATAATCAAACTAACGCAAATTATTCAGAATTCATATTTTAACAAGATTCTTACCAGCATAGGAGCCCAAATGACACATATCAAAATGAGGAATAGACATATGCCACTGCAGAACTTAGTCATTTTTGGCTGTTTCTCTCCTTGTTTATGACTTGCCCTATTTAAAATGGCATCACATTTGACGAGATATAAGCTTGCATTTATGTCCTCCAACTGTTCAAGATACATGGCAACATTATTAAACATTGAATAGGTCTTTACTACATCGATAAAAATGGCTAAACAAAGAGATAAAACAAAAATGCAAGGCCACAATTGTCATGAATGCAAATCAATTGAAAATATGAAATTGACAAAAAAAAAAAAAAAATACCAACATTGAAAATCAAGTCAAAATATCACAAAGAACACGGTAGAACAGTACATAATACTCTCTCTATTTTCCTAAGTTCTACTCACTTTTCATTTTCATCCGTTTTTCTAAGTTCTACTCACTTTCTTTTTTCATCCGCTTTTCTAAGTTCAACTTACTTATGCTATATTCCTTTATGACAACCTTTATTCATTTTTTATCAGCTAAAGTGCTCACTAAGGGCTTGTTCACATTTACTGACCTGAGCTCAACGGAACTGAACTGCTTGGAACTGAGCCGAACTAAACTGATTGGAGCTTAACTGAACTAGCTCAGCTGAAATGAATATTTTATGAGAGAGGGAAATTAGGAACTGATTGGAGCTAAACTGAACTGATTAGAGCTGAACTGAAATGAAGTTAAGTAAATGTGAACAGGCCCTAAGTTTATTCAATATGACTTAAATGCACCTGCTGTTGACCTCTCATAATAAAAGGATGGCACACCCGCATATATAAATCTTCCTTAGATTACAAAAATTGAACCCCCCCCCCCTCCCCCCGAAAAATAAATAAATAAATTAAATAAAATCCTTGATTAAAATTTCTGTTAATACTAACTCAATCAAGAACTGGTGTTCCTAAATTGAAATTGAAGTATGTGGACTACTGAACTGTTAACATCAAAATATTAGAATATACACCAATTTATATCACATATGAAGCAGTTAATATTCCTATCAAAAAGTAATTTCAGTATATACCATCTTCAATAGTTTAACCATCATCCTGAGTAAAAATTAATAGTCAATGATTGTCCTCAAAGACCATAATAATGGATAATGAAGTTTATTTGTGGATGGGCATTACAAACAATCATACTCTGTATCTAAGTATTAGCTCCAAGTGAGGGAAAGGACAAACAGAACTAAGTTAAGATCAATCAAGACAAAATAACACTCAATGTTATTGGGTAACAAATTATAAAAAGGAAAAGAACAGAGGCATAAATAAAAAAACAGCAAGCACACTTGTCAATGATCATCAGGAGAAAACGGAATGAATACACTGCAAGCTACTATTACCTTCAGCCAGTCATACATCGTCAATGATGTTGTAGTACATGACCAGTCAAGCACACAACGTAATTCATAAAGGAAAGGAAGAGCTCGATAAAGCCGATACCCAAGGTAGTTAATCCTCGAAACTGTGCTGGTCAAAAATTGGCGATATAGTGTACTTTTATGCGGCATACCATAGCGAATTTGTATTGCCTGAAGTGCTAGGGACACTGCTTTTGTCAGAAAGATAGCACGAAGTGCTAAAATTCCTGCGTACTGTTGAAATGGTTGCATGTTCCAAGCATATTCTGTAACTGAATACGTAAAGAGTACAAGGTTGAAAAGGTAGAACAAAACTTTCCCCGTGGCAAATGAACATAGGTAAATAATTCGATCAACCACTATTAAGAAAAAGATAACCTGCATACAAACAATTAGCAAAGTTACTTATACCATCACATACACATAAGCTAGGATTTTTAACAAAATGCACACTACCAGAAAAAAGCAGCAATAAAAGTAATGATGCGATTACAAAATTTTAGATAACTGATTTAGTAACAGAAATAAAACACATAATATTCTTCAGTTATTCCTACTGTTTGATACTTACATTTGATGGTTACTGAATCAAAGGAGTAAGGGGGGGGGGGGGTGGGTGGGTTGGATTGGGATCTTCATTAAAAGGTAAGGGATAGAGCAGACTGATTACCTTTGATGTTCCTGACTGGGATAATTTTGTCATTTCCTTTGCCCTCTTTTCATTTTGGTTTAACCTATAAGTCCTCTACACTAAATCCCCACCACAACTCCCCAAGGTTTCTCATCTCCATTCCCCACTTTCTACCTGGTTCTCTCTCCCTCCAGGGGTTGTTCATCGGTCAAAGATCGAACCGTACCAGACCGATCCGGACCGGATTGAAGACCGAAAATTAGAATTTTAAGAACCGAAGACCGGAGCGATGAACTGGGACTGAACCCGAAACAGACCAAAAGAATCGGTCCAAAACCCGGACCGGACCGTTTTGGACCGATTTAAGATCTTTTTTTAAAGATTTCTAAATTTTTTAATAATTTTATGGAAAACTCCAAAAAAGTTAAGGAAAAATTATATTTAAACGTCTTTTTTTGTATGTTTAATACAAAAAAACTTAGTAAATTAAAGTTTTCTAAGCTTAATAAGGATAGTCTTAACTATGATGAAAGGTTTTAAACATATTTTTAATCATAAAAACGGTCCGGTCCAACACCGGTTTTGGGTGTTGGACCAGACCAGACCAAAGACCGGAAAAATAACTTTCCAAACCCAAAGACCGGACCGATTAACAACATATCTCTCTACCCATATATTCGGTCTGTGGTCGATCCGGTCCATTTTTTCGGTTCAGACAAATTTATGAACACCCTGATGTCAAATAAGCCCCAATGATAAATCAACCGCTGACTGCTCTTAATCTACGACACAGTGTTCCCATTATTGTAGCTTCCCTCTGATCTCCGGCATTTGTGTCTCTCAACTTCTCTCTTCTTATTCATAACACCAAAGCCTTTTCTATGTGGTGGGGTTGTACTGGTGGTGATGGGATTGTGCAGTGCTGATAAGGTTGCGCTATTCATCATAACAAATCCCAGATCTTGTGCGGTGGGTTGTGTGATGCAAGTAGAGTCTACTTGTGTGCAAAGGGAAGGCACAATTGTGTAAAGTGGAGGTGGTGTATTGGTGTAAGGTTGAGTGGGGGAGTGCTGGTAATTATATGGGTATAGAGATATGTTGTGGTTTTATCTTCTTATTTTCCCTCAATTAACAAACATCAAAGATTTGGGGGGTTTTTCTTTCTTTTCCCTTTCTTGCTTCTTCTCCCTTATCCTTCTACATAGCAAATGCACCCAAAAGTTATCAATAGACTGTATGAACAAGGGGATTGACAGTTCTACTTATAGCATTATAAGAAAAAAGGGGACCAATTCCATCTCTACATCTTCCTACTTTGACTTCTTTTGAATCTATTAAAAATTTAAATAAATATAGACGGAAGGAGTAACTTTCAACTTGATTTATATCTATTAAATTAATTAAGATACATAAAATATAAGAAGATACAAAAAAAAAGACTTGGAATCTTTGCAGAAAAATAATGGTAAGACAAATATGCATGCTAAATTACAGTTTACATTAGTGAAAAACAACTCAAGACCTCGGACCTCCATAGAGTATCACCAAAGGCATGAAAGATGTATAATCAAATCCTGCAAAAAATCCCAAATTTTTATTTTTATTTTTTTCCCTTTCTAACCATGACACCTAAAGAAAAAAAAAATTATGCAGACCTTCAACAAAATTTTTGCCTCTAATTCTTCTTCCCCTCTGCCTACTACAGAAAAGGTAAATTGTTCAGCTATAAGTGTCTTCCATTGTATAGTTATAATATGCATTGTTCAGCTAGATCTTACTGCAATACAGACTTTAATTCTTATTGATAGTGAGTCAATGAACATTAGTGTACATAGACCGTGCACACAAAATGTTTTCATCTGACTGGTTTCCAAAATATATACAAAATCTTAACACATCAGTATGACACCTGACCCAAATACAACACATTAAAGAAATAGTAACAGATTTAGAGGCTTACCATTAATATGAACACATACTCCTTAGGGAACTGATCTTCAAGTTGATAAACACCAAGAAAATCACTTTTATTCTTAATGACCGACTGGTAGAAAATAGCAACCAAAAAGAAAACTGCAAGATCAGCACCAAATACATAGGCATATAGATCAACTTCTCTTTTTCCACCACCAATAACAGATAGTACAGGATATGGGAATCCAACTTCTTCAACATATCCCAAGCGTTTTGCAATAAGAACCTCTCTTGCAACATCAGCAGCAGGTGTTAATGATTTTGACCAACCCTTTGACACACAATCTGGCAGTGGAGGGGCATGTACAACTTCAAACACAGCCAAAGCTACATTGGGATTTTCTTCACTCCTCTCAATACTCTGAATGTTAACCCTGCAAGCAGAAGGGCAAACATTTGGATTTTCTCCCTTGCAATGTTCACTGTGGACGAGCTGAAGCAATTGATTCATTCCTGACTCAATCTTCTCAGGTTGAATGCCATCTTCTGGCCATGCCCCAATGTCCATGGACAGCTGAACAAAATATGGAGGAGAGTCTGCTCCCTGAGTTACAGATTTCCAGTAACTTAAACAGCTTCTAGCTATCATCTCCACTCCATCTTTCAGTGGTTGGAAAATTTTGTTTAGCTTTTCACTCCAGCTAGAACAAGGGCCAACGTATTTTCGTTCATGCATTTTTCTCTTGATAGCATTAAACTCCGATAATGCACTCCAGTCACCATCTTGTGCAGTTATGGAGCTCTGTAAAAGTGTAAATAGGTAGACCAAAAAGAGAGGCAATGAGCTTATCACAAATGATGAATTGATTTTATGATGAGGAAAACCCAACTCTTGAAGCAAAGTCAAGTCAATCAATCCACAGTGTTGAATGATTATTTGGTACAAGTATTCAATTAAGATGTAAAACTCTGTATAAATTAGCATGACAACCCAGAAGGTATAGCTAGGGCCTGTGTTAACACACAGAGCATAGAAAAAAAGGGCTGCAAGGTATACCATAGATAACAGACTGAAGTTCCAAAGGAAAACAAGAATAAAGCAACAGTAACAAACAATATCATTATTGGATCTCATCTGGGACCATATGTGCCGAAAGATTCTCAAAAGCTTCAGCTTCACAGATTCAGACATAGTTCTACTCCTGTCAGACTGCAATGAAGATGTACGAGCTATATGAACATTTTTAGGATTTTGGCTCTCCATTTCACCACATCCTACATCATCATCAGAAGAATGTCCTGTCGAATCCAAATCTTCTTGTGATACATTCAAAAGACTTGCAAGATTGGTAACAGCTTGATTTCCAAGAGATTGTACTTGAGAAACACCATCACCTATCAGCTGCACCGCAGATTTCAATGGGTGATCCTTCGACTGGCCTTTAGAGCTTTTTCTTTTTCTTTCAACTACTGACTGGTGATCAGAATCCTCAATTTCAGTAATTTCACCAAAAGATATCTCTTTCGAATCTTGAGTTGTTAATTGTTCTGCATTTGGACTTTCAGATTTTCTGTTAACTGGAGATTCAAGCAATTCTGAAGGTAGAACGAAGTCACCAGAAGTCTTCTGCCCCTCTCTTAATGTGTGAGCAGCCCTAAAACCTCTATCAAAGTTAAAAGAGGGACTTAACAACTCCTCCTTATCAGCAGCCGTAAAATTTTTATCAACAATAAAAGAGGCACTTCTCCTTTTCCTTAAACCTCCACTTCCGGGAGATAGCTGACCATGATTACCCGGAGAGTTCATACTGTGAAGCTGAACTTGCAGGTCAAGCATCTCTGACTTCATCTTCTCCACTTGCATATTCCGTTGTCTTTTCTCCTCTTCAGTCTCACGGATATGCTGTAACTGTGCAGTCTTCCATGCAGCCTTTTTCTCTTGCTCACGTACAATAGCTCCAATTTGCTCTGCCTCAAGATATCGTGATACATGTTCAAATTCTGGAGATGAGAACATATATGATTGCAGTGAAACCAGCATGAAGATGACGATCTCAACCAATGCAGATCTTGAAGTAATACGAAACCCGTAATCATATTTATAAAATCCAATGGCTTCATATATATAACCTACAGTGCCACACTTTCCTTCATTGAAGACTCCAATATAAGGAGATTGATAAGCAAGAGACAGAACTATAATTACAAAATTATACATGCGCAAGAACTTGAAGATTTTGTTTCTTTTCCAAAGAATTTCCAATCTCATCCGAAAGAACACCAAAGCAAAACCAAGATATCCAAGGTGCAGAATGTCATACTCCAAAGTTCCAGTTATCAAAATCAAAGTAAGCACAAGATCCAGCAGATGGCAATAACAGTAAAGTCTCAGATAGTCAAAAATGGTCCACATACTTTTTGTTTCAAACGAAAGGTCTTTCCAAACAAATATGTTCTTGCGCTGAGACATCATCTGATTAAAAGTAAATGACCCTGATAAATTTGGTGATCTGTCAGCACGCAGCTTGAAACAAGCAACGATGAAGACTATAAAGTAGCTGATAAGCATTCGAGAATCATCCACAACAAGCCCTGCAAAACATTATGAAAAGTTAAAAATTAAGATTTATGGCTTAGTTGAGTAGAAGGAATCTAACACAGAAATAGTCTAGCGAACAAGATCGTATTATAATCATCAAGAAGTGGGTTTTCTCCATCACGGAAGGAAATGACGACAAAAAATGACTGCATAAAACCCCTTTCCAAATTTTACAGAACATTGACATAAGAATGCAGATTAATATTACTTATAAAATTAGTATAGAAGATTACTTCTATTATAGAAATAGTTTGGTTTGTAAAATTATGATTAACACAAGAATTTCATTAAATTACTTCATAATTTTACAAAGATATCCATTATTAGCAAATGAGGAAGATGGGATATAGATAGTGGGCAAGAAGTGCTCTCATCAGACACCATTGGAACAAAGATGTAAAATCAATGCCTATCAAGAAAAATTTTCTATAGTAGTTAATGATATCTCATATTTTCTAACTCTGTACTCCAATTTTCTTTCCATAACCTTGCCAAAAAAAAAAATCTTAAAGCAACCAGCTCCATTTTCAAAAGGTCCCAGGGAAAATGGTTAAGAAATGTTTTTAAAAGGATTTGACAGAGCATGAAAGAATAAAAAAAGTGACATTTTGATCTATGGAGTGTTATAAATGATAATAGAACAACCATGTGTGAGTGTATGACCGTATATTGAGCCAATGGACAAGAAAGTGACATTGTGATCTATGGGGTGTTACAAATGCTACCTTACAAGTGGGGATTTTGGACTAGGCAGCAGTTCAAAAGAGACATGTATGTCAATCTGTCATCAAAGAACAACAAAAAAAGTTGCAATTTTCTTACCATACTACATACTTCCAAGGTTAAATATTCCTCTATAAGTACTACCTATACCAACAAAGTGTACCTTTCATTCCAATTAAGTTTTGTATGGCCAGTACACCTTTTTCGAAGAGGTCAGCAATCTCTATGCTTGGCTGTGAAGGTTGCACATAGGTCACAACAAAGTATGATGTGGGGGGAGAGAGAGAGAGAGAGTCCAAGTGCTACATGCTTCACTACATCTTTGCTGCTAAAGAAACAACATCCACCTGATCCTTTGGTAAAGATTAAGCACTATGACCGCAAGGGTATATTACTGTGTAATATTCAATATTTAAACAAATCGCTACAACATCTTTGCTGTTAAAGACACATCATCCACCCGATCATTTGGTATAGACTAAGCACCATGATCTTGAGGGTGTATAACTGTGTACTATTCCCTAAAACAAAATCTCCAATCTTCAAACTTATAATTTAACCAAACACCAAGCATAAAACATCAAATGATATAGGCATATAGCAAAGAGACTTTAAGAAGTCTGAAGTTGTTTCCTACCACAAACATGTAAATAGATGATATGTGGATTCATTTTCCTTGCATAGATGACAAAGTAAAGGGTTTTTTGTGCTAGGGTAGCGAGGTTTGGTTGTAAGTGCTAATAGTGTAAAGGTATGTTAGTGAGGAACAAATCAAATGATACTTCAACTCGAATTATACAGTTGAAAACAAATGAAAATTGGCAAAAATTAGAACCATTCTGAACTTCCCAGGTCTAGACGAATGAAAGCAACTCAAGAGGAAAAGAAACTTTACATGACTACAAACTAATGGTAGTCTTAAATACTTCTAGGTAAGACCATTTGCATTACAGCCCAACAACCCCCCCCCCCCTCTGATATGGTAGTCTTATCCTCTGATATAATAAGTTACATCTTAATCCTACCAGCAAACTAATCACTTAAGTAATGATCTGGATTTGCTCAATACTACTGCATAAAAAGGGGAAAACAAATACCATACCTAGCCAACAGTGTTGACAATACTGAAAGTGTAGCTTTGAGCTTTTCCAGCAATCATGGCAACGAACAGCAATCTCATGTGAGGATTGTTGGTTCAGGGACATCTTATTCTCCCAGATGGAAAGATATTCAAGAATCAGGACACATGCGAACAGGAAAACCAGAACGGACCATAGCTTTCTAATAATTCGTCGATCCAAAAGAACAAATGTAGCAAGCAAACCAATGTAGAGCAGTGAAATGACATTTAAGAGGGCAAAACTAGCAAGAAGCAAGACAATCATGTTAATTTCTAGACCAAAGAGGTTAAACATATTTTCGATCCAAAACATCAAGTAAACTTTCAAGGTCGTCTTTTGCATATCAAATCTCTCATTTCTTAAAGCAAGAATTCTCCTCTTGTTCCACTTTTGACTCTCCTTGATGGTTTCCCAAAAGTATCCAGACGAATATCTTTCAGTTCTGGAATTCTCAGATTCTCTTCCCAAGAGAATTGGTTCAGAAGGGTCAGTGGTATTTGATTTCCATGTATAGCTTGCTGTAGTGTTTCCCATATCAGAAAGTGTGGAATGTGGTACTGAGCTGTTTTCTTCATCATAGCTAGACATAGTAACTGCATCATCTTCGGCTGTGACAAATAAAGGACATGGCTCCTCCCAATCACCTATCAATACATTATTATTTGGCATCCTATCCAACCAATGAAAAACATTATATTGGAGTGTACATGCAGAAATTACCAAAACATTTCCTCTCAAGCATGATTCTATTCCCCAAAACCCAGGCTCAAACACTTGGAGACCCAAGACATGAGACACATCTGAATGTGTTTGTCCAGGGAACATCTTTGCCTGCTGACCCCACATCTGGAAAAGATATTCCACCATCACTACAAATCCTGTATAAACCAGAAATGACTTTGACGGGACCCTTGAAGTTTTGGGGAAAGTTGAGCAGATGATCAAGCCTAGAAGATACACAAAACCAATTGCGTTTATTTGTGATATGGCTGCATAAAATAGAGCAGCAAGCAGAAGTTTATTGCTGTGCCATATCATAAACCTTCTCATAAAACCAACTGTTCCTGATTGCAGCACATTAGCATCACATGGTTCATTGTATTTGCTCTGTCTCCTTTCATAGCTATAAAGTTGCATTACAATCAAGATTGCCATAGATTCCCAGATGTTATCCAACAGAGAAGCTTCAGATTTATAACCCAGGTTTGGGTAAAGATCAATAATATGAGATAGCCATGTTTGAAAGCTAGGAAAAATGCTGAGGCTATACATGAAGATGAACACCATTATAGCATAAGCTTTCAAGGGAAACCATAGGCGTCTTTTTGTCTGTTCAACAAGTTGCCTTCCAATGATCCAAAAAAGTAAAAGGAAAATATACCCAAATGATATATAATTGGGTCTAACAAGGTAAACTGCAATAAGTATAGTCAGAAAAGCAATATAGGTCCCCCATGAACGGTATACTGCAAGAAACTTCTGCCCTACTGCACTCAGGTATGATGCTATTCTTCTCTCTGTAAGAATAAGAGAAAATAACATCAGAGATATAAAAAAATTTTAAAAATAAAATAAAATAAAAATAAAATAAAATATTAGATACAAAAATAAAGACATACATCATAGAGCAGACAAGTACATATTGGAATGAACTTAATGTGAATCTAAGTGCACAGTAAACATAGCAATATCTGCTCGAAGGAGGCACTGAAGCCTCTCAATTTTACAAAACTATTGCAAAGACTAAAACCAACTTTCTCCAGATAACAACATATCGACATACAGTATAAGTAATTCTCATTTGGAACATTCAAATCATAGCATTGACCAGAAGTGGCTATCAAAACATCCTGCTAAGCAATACTCGTGAATAATGCATTAATACATGACAATTTCAGTCCAACAAAAGAAAAGCAGTGCCAACAGTATGAAGCTTTCAAAATCTCAAATCAGAACAGTGCAATAACACTAAAAGAATACACCACTAATTCCTTTAAACTTTCAAACAAAATACACTTTTTACAAGTAACAAACCATTCGAACAAAACACACTTTTTAAAAGTAACAAATAATCAATAAAAAAAACACGCCAAGGCAAGTGTCATCTATGTACATAAAATAAGTTTCAAAACATCTTGATAGAAGCAGGTTAAAAATAACATACCATGAGAAGGACCATTGCTGCTGTCACCACTAGCTGAAGAGCAATAAACTGACAATAAAACTGACTTGTTTAAACCAGCTTTGAGCACACTGAATCCCACTGGAGGGTTAGGTGTATATTGTACGAATGCTGAGAATGAAAATAGCATGTCAAATCCATGATTATGTATGGTGCAAAAACACGCAAGAAGAGCTGTTTCCAAGAAGTCCCATGAACTATCACGAAGACCTACATCAAGGCAAATACAATATTGATGAAGATGATTCCTTACAAATGAGCCCTACTCAGAGTAAATAGAATAAAAAAAATTATTAGGATTTTCAAACATTTGGTTCATGTAGCCGACCTCACTTATGGGATTAAGGCTTTGATTGATTGATTAATTATTATAAAACATTTGAAACGGCACAAGTATACCTAGTTGTGACAGTATTTCGCTAGTTAAAGAGCCTCCATGCTCCAGTTTTGTAGATATCAAGTTTATTTGAAGAATGTACAACAATGCAAAATGAGCTTCGCATAGAAGAATTAATGCCTTCCGTATCTTCCTGCTGATACTGTGTCCCAAAAGATATATCAAAAAGAATATCACTGCAATAGGTAGCAAAAACCTCAACTTAATGTTGATAATATTGATTCCACTCCAGATAAATGACAGCATAAACAAAAAAATAGAGAAAGGTTAAAAGAAAATTCATCAAAAAAACAGTAATAATCAAATACAAAAGACCTTTCACATACTGTAAATAGCATGAATAAATCCAGGCTTCATGGCTATCAGAAATATCAAAGCCAACATGATAGCCCGGGAGCATTTCCGTAATCCCCAAGCAATTGTGGCAACAATAAGCACCTTGGTCTCCTCCTTAACTGCAAGAGTGCAAGTTCAATGTAACGGTAAAAAGCTAGATATTAGTGATGAAAAGGCAACAAAACCAGGGAAACACAGTAGAAACAGAATTGGGCAGGACATATGACACCTAAATTTACTTTTCAAAATAACTTTGAGATTCGTTCCAACATAGATTAAGAGTCCACCTAGGTCTTGCATAATTTCTACAGAAGGTAAATCTTAATTTTCTTTTCTAGAGAAATGTAACAGAATTTAAACTCATGCTTCATCATAAGTTGATTATGTTACAACACTCTGGTGTACGGGTTAATAAAATACATTTTAGCAATTGAGCCATATAATGCGACTTAAACAAGTGAGTCTTAAACAAGTGAGTCCATAATCATTTCCTTCTACATCAACAAAAAAATTGCAAATAGGATCACAATCTCTAACAAGAGAGTCTCCAGCATGTATAAATCAACTAAAACATTACTCAAAAATTTGAGAGGCTATTTAACAAACATCAGTAAAAAGGAACAGGAGAATTACAATTGCATATTGTATTTAAAAGGTACATGCCAAAGAAAGCCTCATATGCATGAGCCCAGAGAGAAGCTAAACCCACCACTCTCCCCCAGAAAAACCTACTCCTTAATTACTAATTTTTGAAAGATCCTATATTTCTTTCCAAGCAAACCAAAAAAATAAAATATTACCTTCTATTGTAGGGTCTCCATTTGGAACATGACCATTCTCATCAGATAGGTATGTAAACACAGAATTGTTCACAAGATTACCAACAGCAATCAGGACTCCAAGACCAAATTGAGCAAGAAGGAAATATCCAGGAATTGTATAACGCCACAAACCAACAAGCTCCCAAATCTCCATGTTCTGCACAAATTGTGAATTAGATACAATTACAAGAAAAGATATTATTAAGTAGCAGAAAACTAGAGGATTACCTTCCCAAGTTCCCAGTTCACAATTGAAAATGCTACATTGAATATGTAAGTACTGACGGCCCACAGGAGTGTGAAAACAAGCAGCAGACTATTCAATCGGTGCAAATGAAAAAATGATGGGAATGCATATACAATATAGCCAACATAAGCCAGCAATCCAAATGCGCATATACTTGCAAAATGGAAAGTCCAAAAGGAAAGAGCAACCAACGATAACTGCAATGTTAAAAAGTTGAAAATCAATATCTAGAATACAATAAGACAAAGGAAATTTGGCACATTTATCCACCACTGAGGAGCTTCTCAATGAATAATAACTAAAACCGCAGACTTCTTAACAGAAGAAAGAGTTTCAACAAATTCATGGTTAATGTAATAAGGTAAGAACATCTTCAGAGCTAAAGACTGAGCACCAATTGCTCTTTATATCTACTCTTATGTAAACAGACTTTTAAGCTTGAAAACTTTCTAGTACGTAACAGATAGCTACAAGAATATGATATAGAGAAGAATGGGATTATTAATAATTTATTATGTGAAGAGATGTAAGTTTCTTCAAAAAAAAAAAAAAAAATTGTGAAGAGATGTAAGTGGTTGATTGGTCACAGTCAATAGTTTAAGATAGTTACCGGGAAACCATATGTGAAAAAATTGATCGTAAATGTCCGAAAAACAGCTCCTTTCACCAAAAAGTTGGTATGTCTCTCTCCTGACCTAAAAATGAAGTACAGTCAAATGAGCTCAGTAAACACAAATGAGTTTAATGTCAAAGTCACCTTACTGAAACACACAGCCCCAAAGATAATATCAAAGGAACTACTCCTTACGTTCCTAAATGTTTTACAACTTCTACACACTTTCCATTTGGGACATTTTATAATATTCTACTTCTACTCAATATTATTTTGGCAGACACACAATATTTAAACCTTTTCACTGCCTATTTGTCCAAAAGAATCTTTTAGACGAGATCAACGAAAATATGACACAGCTAAAATGAATAACTATTTTTTTATCTGAATCCAATTTCTTTTTCTGAATTTTCAATATCAATAATAGTTAACTGTGATGCTGAATTTTTTTTATGAGTATAATCTATTGCTTTAGTTTACGCAATGTAAATCTAAAAGGTTTATATCTAAGTTATAATTAATAGTTAATCTAAACTACATACCATGTTCTAAATTTTGTAATACGTTCTTATTACTTTTTACATACAAATTGGGTGTTGAAGCAAAACTTTAATCTAGGGAATACTTTTTAGAACATAAGTGGCACTATCTAGGATATAGGACATAAGAATCACAATATAGAACATAAGAAGCATTATTTAGAACGTAAGGACATAAAAATTACAATTTAGAACATAAAACATAAGCTTTAAACTTTTAGAAAGTGACTCAACAAGCATTAAAAAAAATTATCTTTATGAACCAACAGACATTTGGTTAAGAGTACAGACTACAAGTCCAAAATATTACGAAATTGCCATTATTCACAATTCACCCCCTGATTTGTTCTCAACTAACACTCTTTCCCTCTTTGGTGAAAGAAATTCATAATTAACCATATAACCATAATTGCAAAAAATTAATCTTATTCACTATATTCTAATTTCACTTATAGTCATAATGATTCCCTAGAAAGCATATTAAGGTACTTAGCACTTTCAAATCAATTACAATAAATAATATCACCTTTCCATTTTACATGCCTATTCCATAAAATCTCTACAGCTGAGATAGAATTGGTCATTTAAAACAAAAGGGAGAATGGATCCAATTTCACATAACCTTTTTCTGCTACCCAATATATTATTTATTCAAGCATTGTAAGATGTCTCTTCTAACCATATAACTTCATTCGAATATCATCACATCACATGCTTAAACTCAATTAAGCTTTAATTATTGACAAGAAAAGAGAGTAATCATCAAATTATCCTCCCGACACTACAGTCATATCAGACACTACATCACCACATGGTCCACATCTCACTAATCAAATACAATAGTCAAAAGTCTCACCACCAACCCAAAAAGGGAAATGACAAAAGCGTATCTTTAACAAAAAGGGAATATCGTCTACACAATAGGCAAATAGGATAGTGGAGCTATTTATTCGCCAACACTACTCCAGAAAAATTGAAAATGAAAACGAGGACAAAAAAAAATACTGCATAAAGGAAAAGAAGGCCATATTTATCACCAAACCTTCTATTCACATAATGGACAAAAATATGCACCAAATGAGAAAACTTAATCAACGTATATACTCTTAATGACATACCTTAATTGACGAATAAAAAAAGAATTTCTTGCAGGAAGAAGTTGCTCAGTCAAATCACTTTCTGAACTGGACATCATGAATTCCATTTCCTCCAAGTCATTTTTTATGCATGACAGCTGTTTAATAGGAAAAAAAAAAAAAAAAAGTCACAAATAATGTGGCCAATACAATTTAAACGAAAGGCTACAAGACTTGAAAAGAATAAAACAAAGTGATAATTATGGTAGTATGAATAACAACAAAGCCAAGTGGTTACAAAATAAGCATTAATACAAATGAAAAAAAAAAAGTGAAGGCAAAAACATTCATACAACTAAATTAACTCGGTAAAATTAGTTGTTTTTGAACAAATCTGGGTTACTTGGGCACCAGATCAATATCACAAGATTTAAATGCAGGTAATTTCTTGAATGCAGGTATGATATATATTAATAAAAATCAATAGATAAATAAATAAATATACAAACTGAGCAATCCTTTAACAGTTATATACTATCAGAATTTATCCCTCAAACATTATTGATTCATTGTCGTATAATTTGGTGAAAGATGCAAATTTATGCTTTATGTTGGATTTTTCAAATTTACAGAGGTGAGTTGCACATGTAAGTTTAAATTTGTAAAATTTCTCATCAGCCATACCCAATGGCGGGAGCCAGAATTTCTAAGTGAGGGGGCCAAGATTATACCTACGTATTACATTTACTTAAAAAAAAAAAAACAAATTTTGTTAGCTACAAGATTTGATCCCTTGACAACTTGCATACTATCACATGGAAAAAACCTACTCCTCTACACCAAAATCAATGACAATGAAGAGCAAATTTAATTAATATGGGCTCCGCCCTGGCCATGCAGTCATTGCTAGAGCATTTTTTTGCTAGACTACTGGCATTGAAATTGGTAGCGGTCTAATTATTTAATATTGCTGGTTCTTCTAGGCTGTAGCTAAAAGTGGTCAAAGACTATCAGTAACAGGTTGAGGAACCGTTTTTTATAGCCCACTACCGATTTCCAGTGGTAGTTTTCTTCTGGGAACCATTTTTATTTAATCGAACCCTACTTCCAAATGGTGTAACATTTAGTATAACTTTTATAATTGTAAAAAAAAAAAAAAAAAAAAAAAAAAAAAAAAAAAAAAAAAAAAAGTCTCCAAAAACAAGTATCCTTCGTATTTAGTAGGCCAGATAAGTAGAGTGAAAGTTAAGACATGGAAATTAAGGAAAAACAAATCAATACGGTTGTCCACATACTCTAGTGTAGCATTGTAATTGATCTTGCATAAATTCAAATATATATGATAATGCAATGAGTTTGTCACACCAACACAATATCTATTCAATCTAAATTATTTGCTGTCATTATCTTCACCAAGAACAAACAAATTATATTTATTCTGCAACATCAATTATCTTTAACTAAACTATGTATAATTGTATACAGGTTCATTATAGCAAGGAAAATTTTGTCAGAAATTCCTTTATAAGTTACTTTATTGCGAGAAACTACCTAATAAACTAATTCTGGCAAGAAACTAACTTTTAAAAGAATTTTTATGCAAGAAGATACCAGTTGTAAGATTTTTATCGTTGAATTAATTAAAAAAACTCGGCGTTGACTAATCACATGGACACTACCATCACCACCACACTCACCACTAGCGAAACCATCACCCACCTTCAACCCTTCTTCAAAACCACCACCCATCCACCCTCACCGCCTTTCCCAAAAACACCATCCATCCTCCCTGACTCCTTTGAAAATACCATCCACCTACCCTACTTTCACATAAACCACCACCCTCACCAACGTGTGACTAGTCAACGCCGATTTAAAATCCAGCAATTGGTATCTTCTTGCAAAAAAATCGATTAAAGGAAGTTTCTTGCCAGATTGTTTTTTATAAGGTAGTTTCTTGCCAGATTTTGGTTATAAGGTAGTTAGATATTTTTAAAAGGTAGTTGCTGACAAAAAATGTAATTCATAAGGGAGTTTATAACAAACTTATAGCAATAACAGAACTGAGCTTATTAAGAAAGCTTCAATTCCCTGTTTTATATCAAGATAAATTACATTTTTCTACTTAATATTTAAGATGAATAAGAATGGAAATAACAAAAACTTGCATGCTCACATATTTTGATATTAAAGAGCCATTGAACACCTTAAAAGTAATGTCGCTGTGACACTAAAGTTCTCATTGAATATGGAGGAACCTCACTGAAGCTTGTAAGTGCCACAAATGGTTAAAACTTTCAAATTTTATGGGTCGCCTAAGTTCATTTGTATTAGATAAGGATTTGGCCTCTATTGGATGTCCTGACTCAATGAGGATTAGTTATAATATTTTACTTACAAGATTGATTAAAGTTTGAGTCACGTGTGAGGGGTTATGTTGATCCCTACACGTTGTGCACATGTGAGTTGTCCTACATTGGAAAAGAGAGAATATAGCCAACTTATGAAGCCTTAGGAGCAATCTTCCCATGGCTATTTGGCATTATAATGGAACCTTACTTTGGGATAATAAGTGCTCAAAAGTCTCCACAATTTTAATATTTGCAGATCTTGGCACATGGAGGCTTGTGACATTCCAAGCCATAATGCATAATATGCCCAAATATTTTATGTAACCTTAAGTATCATCACATGTTAGAAACAGAAAAACAAAGGCAAGTTGATCATGAGAAGCCATGTAGAGTACTGTCAAATTGTATAACAAGATGACTAGTTTCTACTTTTTAAACAAGTACCAAAAAACTATAATGGCTGCAAAGTCTTGATATATATATTATATATATATATATATATAAACAATAATGGCTGCAAAGTCTTGATATATATATACAGGGGAGGGATCCGGTGAGAATAGGTTCATATGTGAGAATTCATACTTATATGAGAACTGATCTATAATTTAGAACATGTGAGTAAAAATTTAGAACATACGAATAAAAATTTAGAACATGCGACTCAAATTTAAATTTAGAACATATGACTAATAATTTAGAACATATGACTAATAATTTTGAACATGTGTGAGCAATAATTTAGAACATCTGATTCAAGAATTAGAACATGTGAGTAAAAATTTAAAAAATTTGCTTTATGAAATTTAGAACATATGATTAAAATTTAGAACATGTGAATAAAAAATTTAGAACACTTGGTATAAAATATAGAAAATGGGAGTAAAAATATTGAACAAATAAGTAAAAATATAGAACATGCGAGTAAAAATTGGAATATATGCTTTCGAATTTAGAACATATAACTAAAAATCTTAGAACACACACACGTTTTAAAATTTAGAACATATAAGTTAAAATTTCAGAATAAGTCATTTGAAATTTATAACATCTAAGTTAACTAATTTATGGTTTAGAACATGTGAGTACTAATTTAGAATATCTAATTTACTTTAGAACATCTGGGAAAAAGTTTAGAACATCAGATTTAAAATTTAGAACATACGAATAAAAATTTAGAACATAAAAAGTGTTCACATAAGAAAAATTCTCACGAGAGCCTCCCCCTATATATATATATGTATGTATATATATATACATAGGCAACTATGGTCTCGGTCATACCAAATTGAGCTGATATATGAAGAGACTGAAGTAATGATCCTAGCGGGCAAAAGTCACCTTTATGACATCATACTTCTACATAAACCAAATCCTGCACTCCAAAAAAAAAGGCAGCACATGCATACCATTGCATAGAAACAAACGAGAGAAAGACCAGAACATATTTCCAGCCATCCAGATTCCGCAGATATCTTGTAAAGACCAAGAAAATTTGCTATCTGTTGAAGCAATGTTGGGAATTGCACAGGGAGCTGATAAGTATAAAGTAGAAGAATATTGAAACAAGCATAGAGTTGAAGAGACCTCCACCATCTTCACAATGTAGAATAAGAAAAGAAATAATCAGTGATGTTTGGTGTAAAAAAAAATAAAGAACAAAAACAAAAGAAAAGAAAAGAAAAAAAAGCCTACGCAATAATAGAATAAAAGATAACTGAAACTGTCAGAACATTACCTGAAGAGGCCTGAAAAATTGCTTGTCAAAGACCAATCCACTAGCCCTACACAGCTACAAATGAAAAAGGGCAAAGATACCCAAGAAGGATGGCTTATGCCCACAACCAGTTGGATGGAAGGCAACAGGAAGCAAAACACAACCTTGAAGTAAGAACCTATGCAGTGACCAATATAAAAGTGAGGGAACCATTAATCAGTTAGCTGAGACTAGAGAATAATATAAAAGAACGAAAAATGACCCAGCAGAAAAAATAATCTCATTTCTAGAAAGTCAAAGTTGGAATTTGTACTCAAAGAATTGCAATTGGGAGTTGGGATAATATTTACATTCTGTTATGTCCATCCTAGCTCTTTCAAGACCAATCAATCACAGTAAATGTTCAATCAAATGGCTTCAAGAATTTCTATGAACTTAAAGCTAAACCTTCCCCTCCATGTTAAGAAATCTATTCAAGCTATGCTATTTCATATGCCTCAAGTCAATGATTATCCCTTTTGCTCCTTATGATTGAATTCCTTACTAGAAAAATTATGATCAAGTAAAATACTGGTTGTGGAAAATCAAAGTTCATATAAAATAACATTCTTTCACTAGAGATAAGACTTCCAGCAAATCTTTTACTTCACCAAAGGGGTATCAATAACACCCCAATTTGTCCCTTATGCCCTGACAGTGAGGAGTCCATCCTTCACATCCTTAGGGATTGACTGATTTCTTAGAGCAAAAAGAAGGCCAGGATTCTTTTCAGCCTACACAATTAATTGTTTAACACTCCCATACATTAGTTAGTTCACTCGAATGACACAACAAAACAAAATTTGTTTCCTTAGAACATCAACTTTGCCTTCATCGAAATGAAATGAACTGTGATAGAGTTCTAAACAATCCAGCTAGTTACATCAAGATAAATTAAAAAACACATCCATTGGCAACCACTTCCATTAAGAAAGTTGTTAAATAATACGTATGCTTCTTTTTCTCCTGTTACATTAATGGCATGGACAATGGGTTATAGGATTCAAGAACTATTTCAAATGAAATCAGGACATTAGTACTGAGTTTCTAACTATATAGGCTGCAATTACAAAAAGTCAACAAGCCCAAATAAAACTCCTATGATAGCAACAGATTAGACATTGTCAATACACATGCAAACACTGGCCCCTTCGACCACTTTATTCCGTAAATGCAAGGACCTCTTGAGGCAAAGAAAGGGAGCCGTCGTACTCCAAAAAAGAGAGATGAATAGGGTGGTAGATAGACCAGCTAGAAGTGCAAGGATGGAAGGAGGGATACTTTTGAATGAAGTAGTTGCTTAACTTAATCCCCCAACTGCAAGCTTCTTGTTTGGAAGACAACCATTTTGGATGTAACTTTTGTAGTAACTCTAACTTGAGCCAAAGCTATGAGACCAGAGAGTCTTTAAACTCTTTAACCTGTTAACATCCTTCCAAATGCAAAGTATAAGTCAGGATTTAAGTACCCTGCTTTATCCAGCCTTTTTTTTTTTTTTTTTTTTTTAGCCTTTTCATCATCTCTTAATCAAATACTTCCTCCGTTCTTTTATTATTACACCACTTGCCTTTTAAAGAAATTTCACAAATATTGCACCATTTCCATTTAAGGAAACAAAATATGGGTGTTCGCACTGTAAATATTCAATATACCCTTACTTTTGGCACTTAATACTTTACTTTATGTTTACATCACATGGCTTTTTTTGTACTTTTACCCTTCTCTTTTCTCATTTTTTCCCACTACCAAAAAATGTGTGCCCAACATATATGGTGCAATAATAAATACGGAGGTAGTACTATTGTTCCAATCATTATCTTCCCTTTCTCCATCCAAAGCACAATATCAATTCCCAAAATACAACATAACTCCCAATATATTCTTAGTCAAATCATCATAATTCCAATAAAACCATCGGTTCTTCAAGGTTCTTGAATCTTGATCTTTTACCTTCATTACTTAACAATTCATCAAACTAATTGTGAAAAAGCGTTGGCAATTTCATTTACATTTCATCATGTTGAATTGGATATTTTTCTTAAAAAAAAAAAATTTTGGAAGCCGCGAAAGGTTGTTGTCATACTCATCTTGGTTTTCTTTTATTGTTTTTTAACTTTAAAGTAGTTGATGAAGATCAGACAATTGTAAACTCTACATACCACCTACAAAAATTGTAAATCTTCTTTTATAATCTTGGGGGGGGGGGGGGTGCTATGTTTTATAGGTAGCACAACCTCTAAGTTGTTGAAGATGGCCAAAATAAGTTGAACTATACACAGCATTAACTCCCAAGAATCTGTCTATTATGATTGAGAAAAAAACGAAGAGATTAGTGTTGGGTTTGAGAAGTGTGGAGAACGGTTCAAGGCTAGATTAAATTGAAAGAAACGGAATTCGCTCGAACAAGGATTAGGTTCGTCTGAACTTTTGGAAGTACGTTTTGGTTTGCCCCCAAAGCTTCTTGTCCGTATGATTGTTTATTATGCCTTGCACTATATATACTAATATACTCTAGTTAGTAATGTATTAGGGTAAGATAAATGGGAAAGATGTAGAGAGAGAAAGCCTCCATTGTATTAGCCCCAATACTTAGGGTTTGAGTGTGGGAAAGGGTGTTATTGAGGGTGGAGTCTTCATGGTACATCGAAAGGTTGTAAACTACATTGCTAATCATCAAAGATTATTCAATAGTGGATTAGTCGTTTTCTCGGGTTCTCACGGTAATTTCTCCTTGTTGTTGCTTACTTGTAATTTGTTCTTCATTGTTGTTAATTGTTAATTATCATATACTTGTTAGCACATTCGTAATCCCTAACAAATAGACCTTGGAAGAGAGGTCATTGTTCCTTAATTAGAGGGGTATCCATACCCCTCATCTAGTCTTGACTTTTTGGCATTCCACTCTACTTTTTTGTTTGTTTGTATGTATTGTGCATGAACTAAAAAGAAATAATGTTTTTTTTTTGGACAAAGAAGACACGTATAATGTTAGTGGTCAAAACTTGATTTGTTGACCTAAGAAAGGGACTAAGGTAAGTGACTAAGTGCATAAAGTTGTTTCCTTCAAGGATTATTGAAAATTTTGGCAGTCACTTAGATTTTTTTTTTTTTTTTGGCAAAATAAGACACGTATAATGTTAGTGGTCAAAACTTGATTTGTTGACCTAAGAAAGGGGCTAAGGTAAGTGATTAAGTGCATAAAGTTGTTTTCTTTTAGGATTATTGAAAATTTTGGCAAAGTCACTTAGATGCTTTACAAGGAACTCCAACCCCCCAAGGTAAGTGACTAAGTGCATTAAGTTGTTTCCTTCAAGGATTATTGAAAATTTTGGCAAAGTCACTTAGATTTTTTTTTTTTTTTTTTTTTGGCAAAAGAAGACACGTATAATGTTAGTGGTCAAAAGTTGATTTGTTGACCTAAAAAAGGGGCTAAGGTAAGTGACTAAGTGCATAAAGTTGTTTCCTTCAAGGATTATTGAAAATTTTGGCAAAGTCACTTAGATGCTTTACAAGGAACTCCAACCCCCCCCCCCCCACACCAACAAGATCCAAGAACTGCTTTTCTTTCCCTATTTGAAAGTTGATTCTAGGAAGAAAACCAGCTTTTAGAAGTATTGGAAAGGCAAACCCCAACATTAATTCTCCAATGAATTCCGACTTTTCATCGGGCAAGGGAGAAGTGAGTGGCTCTCTCTTTCGTTATTCTCAACTTAGTGTAAGTATCTATCACCATTGGCAAACTTTTTTTTTTTAGGGAAATCAGCAAAGTATTAAAGCAAGGATGACGTCATGCATGCACCTTTTTTTTATGTGTCTAAGTGTGTGTGTGTGTGTGTTTTTTTTTTTTTTTTTTTGGGGGGGGGGGGGGGGGGGTATGTGACTGTGCAAAGCAGCCACATACGAAAACAAGAAAGGAATGACAATAGAACTAGACCTAGATGCCTACATGAAAATTATTGATAAGAGAAATAAAGTGCAAGTTTTATATGTGTTCTAGTCTAAGATAGGAATACGCTCGAAAAAAATGACCTGTTAACCATGGGATTTTGACCATACAGTGTCTTATCCTAAAATTTGAACAAGTTTTGTCATTTTATAGTGTCTCTTTTCACAACCCAATCTCCTTTCAACTTGCAACGGTTTCACAACTGAATTACAACCTTATAATGTGAGCTAGGAACAGTGTCAGGAAAACTGTTATTCACACCTATTGCCTACAGTTGCATTTTGAAATTTTCACACTAGCAGGTCTATCCTTTTCATAAAAATTTAATCTATAATTAACTCCCACAAGAGAGCAAAAATACATGCATTTTTGCATAAAATATAGTCAATAAAACATATTATATAAGACAGGGAAAGTTTGTTGCTAAATATGCATGGGTTTAAAGCAAATTATTAAAATAATCAAAGATTCCAATCATACCTAATGACTCCAAAATGGATGAGAAATTCCCCCAGCAAGAACCTCGCCAAGGAACCATACCGAGTTTATGCTGATATAACCATACTAAACAAACAAAACCCACTATTACTTGTATAATCACATAAAATATTGCAGTTGGAGATCTCCAGGAGTGGAACCTGCAGCAGGCAGCCAATATATTAAGGTGATGCCAGGTTATTGAAAGAGCATGGGCACAAAGGTTTTCAACAGCTCAAGCAATATATTCACTTACCTCATGAGCCCGATTAGCTCCACCCATGATGTATCTTCCAGACTCCATTCGTCCTCCTTGATTGCCCATGTAATAGTGAAAATTGCTTGTACTAAGGCAACAAGTAGGGAATATATACTAATACCCCACAAAAATAGAATCAGCCTACGAAAACGAAAATCTGTAGAAAACCAGTCAGAATTTGCACGTTATCTAGCATATGAATTACTGCTTTTACATATTATATGACAGAGAATAATTAGTAACCAGCCCAAACAACATAGAACTCACCTCTTCTAGGAAGATTGAACTGAATGACAAGAAATGCTACTAGATCAACAAGCGATATCAAACTCCAATTAACCAAAGCAGCTGCAATTACAAAATAAGCCCATAAGAAGGCCAGCAATGAGCAATTCTCAAGCATGATGGCAAGGAGAATCAAAGAATGAGCGGAAAACAGTATATATGACTGGAAGTACAGCCAATAAATGAACAAGGAACTAATATAATTTGACAAGCAGACATGTATAGCCCAACTAACACAAGCCTGGCTTGCATCCAACTGTTTACTCAAACTAAATAATCATGCCTTTTTCAAAAGTTGGGACAGTCAACTACCAAAAAACAAAGAGAATCGGGGAAAATCCACAAACACAACGAAATAAAAATCAAGAAGCGCTAATCAACAACCAATGGTGCGAATAACACTACAACAAGATAAACAATATTGAGTTAATCACATCATCCGATTGGAAAACACCCCTGACTTAACCAAGTAGGGAAAATAAACTACCAAGTTGATTGTATTATATCGAATCAGTCCATGCCCATCGGCAACACATCATATTATCAAATGAGACATATTAGTTTTAAGACCACACTCTCGCTTCCTAAGCACAGAATGTATGCTTCACAATAATCACCGCTTTAATCACTCTAATGGGCACTCTCCCACTCCCTCAGCCCGTACAAACTGTCACATAGTTGGATTACTGACAGTAGAACAGTTTTCTAACGATGTTTGTAAACTCCCTCAATAATGTACGTAATCAATGACCCCAAAACCCTCTTTATATACTAACCCAAAAATTCTAATATAGGAAAATTGAATAGCAATATTGCATTCAAAATAGAGCACACAACTTTTCGACTCAAAAGCATTGTCACCGCGCTCAACACTCAGAAGCATGTACACCCTTTCCATATTCAACATTATGACGCCTATGCAAAATTGCATACACCCACATCAAGAAAGTTTATCTACTTCATTAAAAGCCCCAGAATTGAAGGTCAGCTTGATTGAAACATTTGATTTCGTCAATTATACTCAAAAACTAAGATACATTCCTAAAGAATTCACAAGACCCAGATTCTAAAATGTTCAAGAAACAACAATACAAGCAGTTTAATAACCCAAAATCCTAATATAAAGAACAAGTACCTGCTATAAGAAGCAATGGCAGCAAAAATTGGCAGAAAAAATTCTCCATTTTTCAGTTGTTACCATCGATGAAATTGCGTCAAATTCGCCCACGTCACAACTGAAAATATCAAATTGAAGAAAACCCAGTTAAACCCAGAAATTTTGGCAACATTTAAGGGTGATTTAGGGGATCTGGGCAATATAACGATGGAATTTTGGTTAGTTTTGCCAAGTCTAGTATACATAATTGGGTATTTTAGAGCACCCAATTATGTATCAGTTGATGTCACCTGATCAAAAGACTACCTGCTGAATTTGAGTGCAGACAAAAGGGAGGGAGTAGCACTGTCAAAACGGTTTGACAGTTCGGTTTCGGTTCGGTTTGAAATCGGGTCGGTTTGAAATCGGTTCAAATGTCTTACGGGTCGGTTTCGGTTCGGTTTAAATAATTATCGGTTCGGTTCGGTTTCGGTTTATTCTTGAACGGTTTAAATTCGGTTCGGGTTATAAACGGTTCGGTTAGTAAACGATTCGGTGCAAACGGGTTGCGGTTTGTTAACGGTTCGGTGTAAACGGTTTTTAACCCGGTTTAAATTCGGTGCGGGTTGTAAACGGTCCGGGTTGTAAACGGTCCGGGTAGTAAACGGTTCGGTGCAAACGGGTTGCGGTTTGTTAACGGTTCGGTGTAAACGGTTTTTAACCCGGTTTAAATTTGGTTCGGGTTGTAAACGGTTCGGTGCAGACGGGTTGCGGTTTGTTAACGGTTCGGTGTAAATGGTTTTTAACCCGGTTTAAATTCGGTTCGGTTTGTAAACGGTGCGGGTTGTAAAAATTCCAGGTAGTAAACGGTTCGGTGCAGACGGGTTGCGGTTTGTTAACGGTTCGGTGTAAATGGTTATTATCCCGGTTCAAACAGTTTCAGGTTGGAAACGGTTCGGTTGTTTTTTGGTTTAGTTTTATTTTAGTTCGGTTATAACTGGTTCGGTTCGTTCACGGGTTTGGTTCTTCTACGATTTAACATTATTTAGATCGGTTTTATTTCAGATTTACTAAATTACGGTTCGAGTCTGTTTTTGATTTCAAAAAATTTTGTACTACTTTCTAACTTTTTGCTAGTTAACAAGTTTTATATCAAGCCGAGACTTCATCACTTCATATTGAGGCATCATATTATATGCAAATTCTCATTAATTTTATAAATACATATCATGTTATGATTTAAGTTTAGCTATACTGATCTTACTAGTTTATTATGAAGTAGATTATAAAAGTTTAGTGCATTAATGTATTATTGTTTTACTATCAGATTATTATCTGCTTCTGATTTGATCATTTAGTTAATAGTGTCATAATCATGATTTGATGAGTTGTTGTGACATCGAAATTTGCAATTTGGTATTCGATACTTAATTAGTCAACAAGACTGATAATTAAGACTCGTTTATCATTATATATTTGCATAAAGTTATACATGAAGATATTACAGAGTAGTTTGATTTGTATAATGAAAGAAAACATTAATGAAGAAGAAGGTAATGTTGATTCCTTCAATCGATTATACAGATACATAACATATAACCATCTCATATTCTCATAGTTAGATATTATTAGTATAAAGGGATGAGAAACATAAGATTATTATATTTTTGTATATCCTTTACTGGTTTACCCTTAAGGCTTAAGTCACTAATTAGTAATTAGTAATTACTTAATTAGACTAACAAGTTAATCAGAAAGAGTAACTTTTAACTTGAGTCTAGTAGATCAAATACTGAAATGGTATTAGTATATTACCGAGTATGATAGTCTAGTACGCTGCTAATCTGTTATGTAGCTATGCTAAATTGACAATTGCTCATATAGTCATATTAGTCAATCACTCATGTAGACATAACTCATATCTAATTAAGTAATTTGTATTTATGTACTAATCTACTAGTCAACTATATCATTTATAAGTTTACACGATTACAAGTGTATTGCTTATAGGTACAGCTAAACTGATATAAATATAACCATATAACAAATCCGTAGTACTTCTAACTCTCTAAGATATGACATCATTATTTATTGAACAATTTTCGATTTTTTATTAATCGCAACGCCTAGAAATTACACGCTAACCGATTCACATTTTATAATTTAAAGAACTTAATATTTTAATGTGTGTGTTAAAAAAAATTATAAAAGCTGATATTATGAAGGTGAATATCGTTTTATCGGGATCCGAGAAATGTAATTAGTTTTTTTTTTAAGTCATGTAATTAATTAATTGTATAAAAGTTTGTTTAATGTTATTAAAATAAAATTAAAAATTTTGATTTTTACAAAGTGGAAAATTAATTTCATTTTTTTGGTTGACAATTTCAACAAAATATGGTGGGAAATTTCCCTCCAAAAACCAAAAGGAAAAACACATTTTAGATTTAGAATTTAGATATTTTGATTCTTTAATAATTAAATAAACATGTGGTTCATATATTATGCAAAAGAGAAAAAAAAAAAGTGAAACGTGAAACTGTGAAAGACTGAAAGGCAATTAGGTTCTTCATTCATCCTCTTCATTCCACAGCATTCACCGTTCTTCTTCTTCATCCTCAAATCGAAGCGTTGAATCCTCACTCACTCTCAAGTTCTCAACTCTCAAGCTCTGAACTCTTAGCCTTCAATAGCTCAAAGGTAAATTTTAGTTAATTGTTTTTGTTTTCGTTTCGTTTTTTTCGATTTTTTTTTCGATCTCTCCATTCTCGTTTTTTTTTTCATTCTCCAGTTCTCCATCTTCAAATCTTCCTCTCCTTCAAGCCGTCACTGCTCAAAGGTAATTTTATGTTAATTTTTTTGTTTTCATTTCGGTTTTATGTTGCTGATTCGTTGTTTGCAGGATTTGCATGTCTTTATTTTTTGATTTTTACTTCTGATTTGTTCATATAATTTCATATAATTTCTGATTTGTTCATATAATTTCTGATTTTTTGATGTTGTTCATGTAATTTTTAATTTTATTGTTCTTGTTGTTCATTTAATTTCTGATTTTTTAATTTTATTGTTCTTGTTGTTCATTTTTTGTTATATCTATTTGTGAGGTGTTCTGGCCTTACCAGCTTTGGCTATGCTCAGTTCTGATCAGGGTTGTGGTTGTAGTACCATGAGCAACAATTGAGTTGATTTGGTTACCTTATTCATGCTCGTGGTTTCTTTTCGTGTTATTAATTGTGCTTGGTTTTTTTCAGGCTGGTGTGTTGTTGCTGGTCTGCCTTTGTGACTGTTTGCTGTTTGTTGAGCATTTAAAATGTATGGCTTTGTCTATAATGCTCTATTAGTCTTCAAATATACTGAATGCTATCCTTTGTTCTATCAGCTGCATTGTTCTCTCATTAGTGTTTCTGTTTATGTGGGTTAATGCTGAATGCTAGCAGGATTTTTTTATTTAAGTTTGGGTTTTGTTTTGTTGCAAAAGTGCAAGTGCATTCAGATAGGAGTTGTCTAATAGTGTTTAGTATATTTTAGGACTGAATTGTAGATGGACTACCTCAGCTTAGAGCATGTAGTACTAGCTAGGGTCTGTCCTGTGCTGCTGATGTTCTAATGTCTGGCCAGATCTGCTAGATGTACAAGGCTAGATTGTAGGATTTGCTGGGTGTTTTCTGCCCTGTTCAGAGCAGAGTCTTTCTGGCCATGGTTTGTGCTGTCCTAGTTGATGTCTCTGCTGCAGGCTGGGTGCTGGGGTTGGTTGCTGCTGGTTTTCTAGGGTATTGCAGCTGTGGTTTTGCTGTCGTCTTGTGTTAGCTGGGTTGTGTTGTCTGTCTGTTGCTGGGCTAGGTTGCTGGTGTGCTTTGCTTGAAGCAAGCAGGTCCGGAGCTGCTATGTTAATTTGCCTATTTTTTTTATTTGCCCTTAATTTGCCTTTTTTTTTTCACTTGATTTATACTGTTGTGTTTTTGTTTTTTCAGCAATGGAGCAAGAGTTTATTGGTTTTGATGAGGATTCTACTGTAAAGAATCAAGATTCTACTGTTCAGAATCAAGATTCTACTCAACGTACCACTAGTGGTAGTAAGCGTGGACGAACATCAGATGTTTGGAGGTATTACACCTTTTTTGATAAGATGGTTGGTCTTGCTCCGATAAAATATGCTCGATGCAATGTTTGCGGTAATGAATATAAAACTCCAGGTAATGCTGGTACTTCAACTTGTAAAGCTCATACTAAGACATGCATGAATAAAAATCCATACCATCCTGGAAATCATGAAAGTGGTGTTGAGCTCCTGTTTAATCAAACACGTCATTTACAATTGCTTGCTAGAGCTATAATTTTGCATTCCTATCCTTTAAGTATCGTGGAGCATCATGGCCTTAGGGAAGTTTTTAGGAATTTGAACCCCAACGTGAATCATGTGTGTAGAAACACTATTTTGAAACATTGTATTGATGAGCATGATAAGTTTAAGTCTTTGTTGTTGCAATCTTTTTCGGGAATTGAAGGTAGAGTTAGCTTCACTTGTGACTTGTGGACAACATGTACTAATCGAGGTTATCTTACTTTAACGGCACATTATGTTGATAAAAATTGGTGTCTTAGGTCTAAAATTCTGAATTTTAGATATTGTGGTCCTCCTCATACTGGTGTTGAGGTAGAAAAATTTGTGTTAAAACTTATTGGGGAGTGGAACCTTCAGGGTAAAGCTTTTGCAATGACTGTTGATAATGCTCGATCCATGGATGTTATGGTTAACCTTTTGAAGAAAGATTTAATGTTGACTTCTCCTCTTCCTTGTAATGGTAAATTTTTTCATATTCGATGTTCAGCTCATGTCTTGAACATTATTGTTCAAAGAGGTTTAAAAGAAGTTGATAGTAGTGTTCAAAAATTGCGTGAGGTTTGTAAATATATTGATTCTTCAGATTCTAGACTCACTCAATTTGAGCATGCTCTTCATGAGGTTAACTGTGTGTTTAATGGAAAGTTACGTCTTGATGTTGTGACTCGTTGGAATGCCACATATACGATGATTCGAAAAGCTTTGGAAGCAAAGGAAGCCTTGAAATTGGTTATTGATAGGTTTATAGGTTATGAATTCAAACTTTCGAATGATGAATGGGATACCCTTACTAAAATATGTAATTTCCTAAAGCCATTTCATGAAATCACTGTGTTATTTTCTGGTTCAGAATATCCTACTGCAAATTTGTATTTTGCTAGTGTTTTAAAAATTGAGCACACAATAAGTAAAGCCCATATAGATCCTAAACTTGCACCCATGGCAAAAGTTATGCTTGAAAAGTTTGAGGGCTATTGGGATGAATATAGTTTGATCCTATCAATTGCTATTGTTCTTGATCCTCGTTATAAGCTTGTTCGAGTGATGAAGATGTTAAAAGTGCTTTATGTTGATGAGGCATGTGTTGAAAAGGCGAAGGTGATTAAAGATGCTCTTTTTGGAGTTGTATAACTTTTATTCTTCTTTGTCTTCCGGTTTTACATCAAGTACAAATGCTCCACCCTCCATCCCAGCTGTTATCGAAAATTCAAATAGTCACTTGGATGATGATATATTCAAGGTAATCAATTTCTGATTATTGTGGTTTACAAAATTAATAATTTTATGTTTTAATTTTATTATTTAATAAAAGCATTTTGTTTGAACTTTTCTAGTATGTTGATAATGATGATGATGAGGAGGATGACACATCAAATCGGCCATCGATGGAGATTGATTCTTATTTGTGTACTCCTCGACAACCAATTTATGAAGGGCAGAAGTACGATGTTCTTAAGTATTGGGAATCTCAAAGTAGTGTGTACCCCATATTAGCTGTTATGGCTAGGGATGTTTTGGCCATTCCTATTACATCGGTAGCCTCAGAGTCTTCTTTTAGCATGGGTGGTCGTATTTTAAACAAGTATAGGAGTGCGCTTTTGCCTAAGAATGTTGAGGCGTTGGTGACCACACAAAATTGGTTACGTGGTTATGATTGTGATATTGAAGAAGACGTCCTTGAAATTGGTAAAGAAGTGATAGATGAAAGTTTTGCATCTAATTAAGAAGACATGGATGTTGTATTGTAGTGAACTAGTGATGCTTAATATATATTGTGTTGCTTCATTGCTAAAATGTTTTAATCTCATAGAACAAGTATTAATAGTTTTAGTCACATTACATATTGATATGTTGTTCCTTTTTTTATCTCGAGTTATTGGTTATTATTTATGTCCCGCTAAATATTCATCTTGACCTGCAACCGACTCACTTCGTAAATGATCTGCATCGACCCACACTGACCCACCCAATAACCACTCCTAGTAGTAAGTAGTTTGTAAACGGTTCGATTTATAAGGATTCGGTTCATAAACAGTTCGGTTTATAAATGGTTCGGTTTATAAACGGTCCGGTTTATAAACGGTTCGGTTTGTAAACGGTTCGGTTTGTAAACGGTTCGGTTTGTAAACGGTTCGGTTTATAACGGTTCGGTTTATAACGGTTTTTATGCCAGTTTAAACGGTTTCGGGTTAGAAACGGTTCGGTTTATTTTCGGTTCGGTTTCCTTTCCAGTTCGGTTTAGATTTGGTTCGGTTCTAAAACGGTTTAACATTACTCGGATCGGTTCGGTTTCGGGTTTACTAAAATGCGGTTCGGGTTGGTTTTCGGTTTCAAAAAATCGGTTTTTAATCGGTTCGGTTCTCATTCGGATCGGTTTGAATCGGTTCGGTTTCACCGGTTCGGTTCGGTTTTTGACAGTGCTAGGAGGGAGAGATTTTTAGATTTGATTGAATCCGCCAATGCTCAACATTATTTCAACAACGACTTAAATCACTTGAGATATCTCACTTAAGAGGGAATAGGCGCAATTTTTATTACGAAGTATACTACTTCCTTCTCCGTTGTCGGATCCCGTAATTTACTCGTAACATTAATAGCATTAAATCGATGATTACATTGTGTAAACTATACTATGTGTAGTATCTATAACATAATGTACTTACTACTCCCTCCGTTTTTAAATACTAGCTGCACTTTCCTTTTTCAGCCGTTTTCTCCATTTTCTTATTTGGAAAGTTTTTATAATATTTAATTCATTTCTACTACTTTTGCTTTTTACAATTTTTTATTCTTCCACTAACCCCACTATCTCCATATTAGATCACTTTCTCCAATTTCTCCTAAAACTCCGCGCATGTAGAAATAGAGCAAGTATTTAAAAACGGAGGGAGTACTATACTACATAAAAGCCCCAAGTTCATTTACTATTCCCCATTTTACTGTTCCTTATTAACAGAGTAATGACCCCCTTGCCCTTAGCACCCTTCCCTGATTGCTAGGAGTGAGCGTGGGACGGATACCCGTACCATTAGTACTAACGGTTTGGGTACTCGATAACCAATATCACTACAAGTGATATTCATAAACCGAACCGATAAGTTCGGGTACCCGGATTTTCGGAACGGTTATCAGGTACCCAATAAAGTATCCAATAGTGATAATTAAACTTAATAAATTAGTTATTATGATATATTTTAACACTAATTAACAACAATACTACATGATCTTGACCAAATTATTAATTATATTACTAATCATTGATATTATAGTGATTATGAAGTAAGGTAAGAGTTTAGATTTTGAAACAAAAAATTTTAAGTAGGATAAAAAACAAAAAATTGTTTATCGGTTCAAAACGGGTAACCGTTAATTTTAAAATGATACCCAATAACCATACCCGATAACAAATTATCGGAATGTACCGAAACCGTTATGGTTATCGGATCGGGTACCTTAATTTTCGGAACGGTAACGGAATAGGTTTTTGGGTTTTCGGTTTTTCGAGTAGTTTTGCTCAGCCCTAGTGATTGCCCAGATTGCCAGGGGTGGTTTGGTCTTTCTTTCTTTGATATTCCAGCTGTTCTCAAAAGGCTGATGCGTGGACATTTCCCCATTTCTGATGGCATTCTTTTCACTCATCCTCTCTCTTTTCGTTCACTTTCTCCCCCCTCAATTGAATCCTTATTTGTTTGATCGTGATTGAATTTTGATCATTAGGGTTTCAATTAATTGTGAAATTCGGGTTTTTTTTCTTGGTTGTGAGGATATATCATTGTGAATTTAGGGTTTGTTCTTGGGAATTTGGGTGAAATTTTGAGAGAATTTTGTTGAGTGAAGAAGGATGGGGAATACAGAAGGAATGGTGAAGCAACTTGGAGTGACGAAGCCGATTTCTATGGCGGGACTGTAATGCCTCGGATTTATATGTATTTTTATGAAGTATTTAAGTATTAATAAAATGTATTGTTAAGGGCTCAAGTATTTTAATTAAATATTTTAAATATAAGGTTTTATAAAAGTAAAATATATTTTGGGCCAAACGTTTATTAATTATTGGGCAATGTAAATTATTCCTACATACTCTTATTGGAATAACACATTCCAAAACCCATAACTTAAGCCCTATCCCATAACTTAAGCCCACATTTTTTTATAAGCCCAAATCTAACCCTACACTCTCTACTCTATAAATACCCCCATGAATCCCCAAAAATTTCTTACACAAAAAGGTTAGTCTTAGTTTCTTTCTCCTTTGTTTTATTAATTTGTGTAATTAAAATTATTGATTTATGGGTTTTGATTTTATTGTTTGAAATTAATTTAATTAGTATCAAATTGTATTTTTGATGATTAAACTTTATGATTTTCAGATTTTGTAAATTTTATAACCTAGGGTTTTTAATTATTGAAAATCATGATTTTAGGGTTTTTATGAACAAATGATTTAGGGCTTTTATAGTAATGATGTTTTGAAATTTTGGTGATTTTAACTACTGATTAGTTTAACTTAATTCCAGATTATTTTGAACACGTAAATTCGTGTTTTAATTATTAGATTTTCGTTCGTTAATATTAATCCCGTTTTAAACCCGATCAGGTTCTGAACTCATCCGATTTTGATAAAAAAAAAGTAGTGTTTTCATGTGGAAACAACGTTCTAAGAAAGACTCTAAATATGATTTTCGGGCAGTTTTTGATTTTAAACGAAGTTTTTTTTATGCTTTAAATTTTATCCTTGAATTTAAAGGGTAAGAGATAATTTAATGTTTCTATAGATAATTTAAGTATAAAGATGTATTTTGATTAAGTTTTAAAGGGTTTTTTATTAGTTTAAAATGCTGGAATTTTATTTAAAGTAGTATCATTGTGATTTTAATAAAAGGGTGTGATTACCCAATAAAAAAGAGTTTAATTAGGGGTTTTTAAATAATTTTCAAATTACTATAAGTTATTTAAAGTGAGTTTAAGTAACTGGAAATTGTGTATACAAGGGTAATTAATATAGTATTATTGTCCCTTTATGTAGGAGACTTGGTTCGAGAATTGTTGTAGAGTACTCGGTTATTTTAAGAGCTTATTTGAGGTACGTTCACGTACTTAGTATATTTTGGTGATGTAGTATCATACTAGGCTTGATTTAAATCAATTACAAGTAGTATCATGCTAAGGTCTATGGTTGGAATTGTGAATTATTGGTGTTGGTGATTGAATTGTGAAGCATGAAATATTTGTGATGGTTTATGGATTGGAAAATTATATTTTAGCATGATTATATGGACTACACTTTAATTTATGGCATGTTAGAATGCATGTTTAATTAAACTACATGTTTAATTTGGCTTGAAATATTGAAAAGGAATTTTATGATGGTTCATATAATTTTTAGGAAAAATACACTTTAATAATCCCAACTATCTCTGATTTACTTCTAACAATCCCAACTAAGGTTTATTTTTTAACGATCCTAATTATGCCCTTAGTTTTCCTACAACAGTCCCAAAAACCGGTTACCTGCTAAAAGGGTAATTTTTTTTTTTTAAATGCTTCATGTTAGCACATGATTGGCCTAATGTTAAAAAAAAAGGAAAAAAAAAAACAAAACCCATTCCAGCCACCCTCAGCCCATCGGAAACCGCCAACCAAACGCCAGCCAATCGGGAAACCGGCCGGCCAACCCCCAAAACCACCCAGCCACCTTCCTCCACCCCGAAAATGGCCGACAGGTTCTCCCAACCCCCAAAACCACCCAACCACCTTCTCCACTATTACCGCAACACCCTAACCCCACACCGCGAAATCCACATAAACTCACCGGAAAATAGCCACACGTCCCCACTAACCACCGAAACCAGCCTATTTCACTACGTTTACGACCCTAGGTGACCTATCCTCGACCCCCGAAACCATCTTCCCAGTCATCCCGATTCCCAAAACCACCAACAAGTCCAACGAAAGTCCAACAAGGTGGCTGGGTAGGTGGTTTCGGGGGTCGGGATTGGGCTAGCTAGGGTTGTTGAGGTTAGGTCGGCGATGTTCGGTGGGTAAGGGTGGTGGCCGTTGAGTTTCCACCTGCGATGTTAGGCAGTCAGCTAGGGTTTTGCGGTGGAGAAGGTGGTTGGGAATTTTTGGGTTTTTATTTTTATTTTATTTTTTTGTTTTTAATTTTTATTTAATTTTTATTTTTTTTAAATTTGGACCAATCACGTGTTGACACGTGTCATGGTACCTGTTACAATAGGTTGTTGACTTTTTGTTGACCGATTGGGATTGTTGGAGGAAAACTAAGGGCATAGTTAGGATTGTTAAAAAATAAACCTTAGTTGGGATTTTAGAAGTAAATCGGCAATAGTTGGGATTAATAAAGTGTATTTTTCCTAATTTTTATTGATGTTTTAAGCATGGGAAAAGAGCTATATAAGTGTCTATATACACGAGGAATAAATTGTATTTTGGTGCCTTAGTGCACTTAAGGTGTTTTTAACACCGAGGGATAGGATTTTTGGCGCTTTATGTGTTTAAGGTGTCTTTGACACTGAGGTAGAATTAAAAAGGGTTCGACATTAAATATTATGTGGTCACTAATTATTCAAGAATTAAATTGGTATGTTTGTTTGATTGAATAATTATTGTTGATTGAATTATTATGATTTGAGAGTCATCACCAAGTCTAATAATATGTAAATAACGTAAAGAGCAAAGAGATTACGCACCAAAACTCTTGGAACGTATATACCTTGAGTATGAACATATGGGGGGAGTTATGGGGTTTTATATTTAACCATAACTTCTAATAGAATACAGGACGCTGTACATTCCTTTTTATTATTATTATGCGCTGGAATTCCGCCACCTATGTGTGGTTTTGTCGCCGGCACGGTTAGCTCCCATGTCAGTTAACCTCAATTTATTTGGGGGAGGTAGAGTTGGAAACCCGTTCGATGCGTAATCAACGCTAAATAAATTATTTATTGTCTAGTTGAAGAGTCATGTTGAATGTTGTGCGTGTTTGTTAACAGGTGCATTGAGGTAAGTGTGTGTTGATAGGTGAAAGCATGTTAGTGTGTTTAATTACGCCTATGTACTCAGCTTTGCTGATTGTGTGTTGTTGGCCTTGTCTTTATCTTGGCCCTATGATGACCCATTTTTAATGGAGAGTAGTGGAAACAAGTAGAGAGAAGCTTTTCAGGTGATGAAGCATATTCATGAGTGGGCATGAGTGAAGAGCAAATCATGCTAGTTTTTATAAGTATATGATGTGTTTAATGCTTTAATTATTTATGATATTATTATCATGCATGACTAACGCAAAAGATTTAAAGGTAGTTTGGTTTTAATAAGGGCCTACAATGGTTCCAAGTTGTAGGATGGTTTTATTTTACTTCGTTTGACTTTGGTTTTGACTTTACTTTCGTTGGTTGACTTTTCAAGTTGACTTGTTTTGAATAGTTTTGAAATTAGTCTTCCGCTGTGTGTCTTTGATAATTGCCTTAGCCGTTTTCACGGTGGCGGTAATATCTTAGATATTCCTATTTAAAGTTTTAAACAGGGCAAAACATGTATTTTTAAAGAAAGGAATTTCTAGGGTGTTATAGGGACCTTCTGCTGTTGATTTTCAGAAGACTTGGGAATTGGAGAAGGTTTGTTTTTTTTTATTCTTGAATTTTTAGTTTTAATTATGGATTCTTGTTTATGGTAATTGATTGTTGTTGATCGCTCGTTTTGGATTTTTGGTTGATTCTGTTTTGTATGAAAGCGATGACGAGGCGACGATGAGGGAAGCGGTTTTGGCTCGCCTTAGAGGGGTATAAGAACTAAATTGGTGTGTGTTGAAGTTATGTTCTTATTTCTGACATGAATTTTTGTTGATTTTGTCGAATTTGGGAATTTTGTCGGTTGATTTCTGATTATAATTGTTAATTAGTTGACATAATTTTATGAATGCCCTAGACTTGTTGAATTTGTAATGTAAACGAGGTTGTTGTGATCATGTTGAGTGAGGCAATTTAAATCATTGCGTATGTATTTTTAGTCCGATGCGAATGGAAATATACTTAGATTATACTATTTGCATAGTAATAACATATTACTCAAACAATTAAGCACTGTACTGTCTTTTGAAGTACTTGAACATGAGATTGTGGTTGCATCTATAATCCTTATATTTTTGGATTTGTGTTGTTCTTTGATTTTGGAATTGTTTTTTCAATTTTGGAACCAAGGGAGTAGAAAATTTAGTTTTTGTGAAACAAACTAGCTATGTTTCTCTTGTAGTGAAGGAGAAGTTTGGCTCGGCTTGTGTTTATTTATTTAATCTTTTGTGAATTCGCGGTAACTTTTGTTAAGTGGCTGCAAATAATGGATGATTATAGAACAATATCAATTATTTTTTCATTGTTGGTGTAGACAAGTCTGACAACTGCTTGAGCCATTTGAAGGCAAATTTTATATATGTACAGATATTTGCACTGGATGCAGGAAGACTTGAGAAAGATAATTAAAGTGAATAAGCCTCTAAAGACACCATTTGGAAGGTTGTTGAAGTTAGCTACCCCATGCATTAGAAGAGGTATGCCTTCTTTCTTGCGTTAACCACTTAGTTAAGTGTTTATATTTATGCGAGTATGTGCATTTTCTATCCAGCCTTTCAGTGTTAAATGTTCAAATCCTTCACAATTTGTAGGGACACAATAAGCCGAAACCGAAAGGGTTGTGGGAAGAGCCTTACGATCGTGGTTCCAACTGGAAGCCATGTGCTTTTAAAGGCATGTTTGATGTTCATTATTGGCAAAAATTCTATTAATTAGGAACCTTTCTTAGCTTTGTTGTAACACCCTAGAAATTCTTTCTTTTTAAAATATCTGTTTTGCCCTTTTTAAAAACTTTAAATAGGAATATCTAAGACATTACCGCCACCGTGATAACGGTTAAGGCAACTATCAAAGACACACAGTGGAAGACTAATTTCAAAACAAGTCAACATTGAAAATCAAACAACGAAAGTAAAGTCAAACCAAAGTCAAACGAAGTAAAATAAAATCAACCTACAACTTGGAACTCTTGCAGGCCCTTATTAATCAAAACCGAAATCCAAAACCCTTTTCGTTAGTCACACGAAATAAATAAAGTCATAAATAATTAAAGCAATAACACATTCATATACTTATGGAAACTAGCATGATTCACTCTTCACTCATGCCCATTCATGAAAATGCTTCATCACCTGAAAAGCTTATCTCTACTTGCTTCCACTACTCTCCATTAAAAATGGGTCATCATAGGGCAAGGTAAAGATAAGGCCAACAAACATACAAAACACACAATCAGCAAAGCTGAGTAAATAAGCGTAATTTACACACTAACATATAATTTCCTATAAACTCACAGCTTACCTTGTTGCACTTGTGTTTCAAGCATACAACATTCAATAAAAGTTCTCACTAGACACTACATAATTTATTTAGTATTGACTACGCATCGAACGGGTTTCCCCCTCAACCTCCCCCAAATAATTTTGAGGTTACTGGACGGGAGCTAACCGTGCCAGCATCAATAACCACTCGTAAGTGGCGGGATTCCTGCGCATAATAATAATAAAAGGAATGTACAACGTCCTGTAATCCATTAGAAGTTATGATCAAATATAAAGTCACATAATTCCCCCTATATGTTCATACTCAAGGTGTATACGTTCCAAGAGTTTTGATGCGTAATCTCTTTCACTTTACGTTATTTACAGATTATTAAACTTGGTGATGACTCTCAACCATAATCATTCAATCAACAATAATTATTCAATCAATCAAATATACCAATTTAATTCTTGAATAATTAATGACCACATAATAATTAATGTTGAACCTTTTTTAATTCTATCTCGGTGTCAATGACACCTTAAACGCATAAATCGCCACAAATCCTATCCCTCGGTGTTAAAAACACCTTAAGTGCACTAAGGCACCAACATACAGTTTATTCCTCGTGTACATAGACACTTATATAGCTCTTTCCTCATGCTTATAGCATCAATAAAAATTATATGAACCATAATAAAATTCCTTTTTAGTATTGTAGGGAATATTTCAAGCATTACCCCAAACTTGAACCCCACTGTGATCATACACTTAAGGATGGTGGCGTCCAAAGGGAAGGAAGCTAGAGAAAAAGAGTCGCCAACAAGTTTTAGGAACTTGTAAACCGTTCACGAGGTGAAGGTTACACCCCTTAACGATCCAGGAGATCGTTAACTCCAATAGGTCTGGAACCATGACTGGTAGTTCGGGGATGATGGTACAAATCCAACCTAAAAGAGATTGAACCTGCCCTAATAATAGGCCTCTACTTTATTCTGATCGTATTCATGTGCACTTTCTGACTAACATGCAATCATTAGGTTAACCCTAAACCTGTATATCTATGTTGGTTGCACAAATAAATCTATTATTGGCGATCACTTGAATTATAATCAAATTAAACCTAAACAAGATTATTCATTATCTTATTAAGCGTGATTACAAGTACCAATTCCCTTTAAACATGCATAAAAGGCGTGATCAAGCAATAACAATAAATATCAAGCAACATAATAATCATAATAATAAACCATAATCATAATCATAATAATAATCATAATTAAAATAATCATAATCATGTTAAAGCATAATAATAGCAAGATCCTAGGCATGATACTAACAAGATTAATAACAAACCCTATCATGTCACTAAGCAATAACGATCAAAGCTTTAACCCTAACATGATACTAAAATGCATATTAGGAAGAGAAATTGGAAGCATCATAACAATCATACTTGATTTAAGGAACTTATTCTTTATCCTAAACATGATACTAGGAAGCAATAAAACATCCTAACATGATACTAGGAATCAAAATAACAATCTAAGCATGATTTCTATATCATAATATCAATTAAATCATTAAAGTACTTACTTGGATGCCTCATACCTCTTTCTAATGATAAAATACACACGTTAGTAACTTCAAGGAAAATAATAATCAAACAATTAAATTAAACAATTGAAAGAGAGATTTGGGACCAAACCCTCATAAATTAAAACCTTTCACGTCTAGGGCGAAGGCAACTTCGAACTTGGCTAGGTGTTTCTAGATCTTGTGAATGCGGAATTTTGTATGAGAAAAGGCTATTTTAGAAAAGAAAGAGAGTAAGAATAAGCTTTAGCTTAGAGAGAGAATTAGAGAGTTGTTTATTGAAAATGGAGGTTTTAGGAGGCTATTTATAGAGAAAATCAGCCGGATGGATAAAAAACAAATCAGAGTTTCGACGAGAATAAAGCACTATTGGCGCCAGACGCTAGGCATTAGCGCCAAACGCTAAGGTTAGCGCCAGACGCTAATCCTGTCGTCAAGCGCTAGAAACAGTTTTCACGCGTTTTCTTAATTTTGATAAAATTTAGCCGTACAGAAGGGCAAAATCGTATTTTACTTAAAAACACTTCTTTTATTCTGATTAAAACTCTAAAAAGTCAACCAAAGTCAATTTATCAATGCTAATTAAATTAGGAATGAAAAGAATCTTTTAGAAGAATCTAGAAAAATAAAATCAATTCTAATTGCATTAGGAATGATAAATCAATATTAGGCCCTCCTCTAGATCATTGGGCCGCATATAAAGATAAAATCGGGCTCAGTTTAGTAATTTGGCCATAACTTCCTCATTATTCATCGGAATTGGGCTTATAATATATCGTTGGAAAGCTCTTTTCGAACCCGACCCAACTACACTATTATTGGACCCTTGCCATGGACAAACCAAAATGGATTGGCTTTTTTCTTAAAATAGATTTTCAAAAACAGAGAGAAAGAAAAGAAATAAAACTAGCCGCAACACTAGACTTTCCACATTTTCACTTCATCCGATTATGATTCGACGTGAAAGGTACTCATCACTGGGTTTGGTTTTGGGGAGACACAAATGGGTGTCTACAAGTATTCCAAACCAAATTAAACATTTAGTTTAATTAAACTTGCTCTCTAACATGCCATAAATAAATATGTGGTTCATAAATAATATTCCAAACTATTATTTTCCATTCAATAATCCATCACAAATAAATCGTGCTTCACAATCCAATTACCAATAATATCCAAATCATGATTTCCAATCCAAACCTAGCATGATACTACTTGTAATCAACCAAACACATTTAGCATGCTATTTTATCAACATAATTATGCTAAGTACGCGAACATACCTTGTATACGATCTTAGAATCGCCACAACTAGTAAAAAATCACTCACTTCGAAGTCTCCTACAATTTAAAATTATAGAAGAGTATTAAAATCCACTTTACACAAATTTTCAGCAATATATACTATAATAAAACCCCTCATAATTTAATTAAAACATGCTGAAATTATATTTAAAACATCATAATTTAGTCTCAATAAATGGGTAATTAAAATCCCTTAAAGACACTTGATTTTAAGTGCTCTACTAAAAATTCCAGCACTATGTTTTAATTAAAACTTGCTGTAATTAAGCCTTAAAACACTTTAATCAAAGGTCTAAAGTATTATACATCATAACCCTTCAAAAATTTACAAATCAAGAACCTAGGGTTTCAAAAATTGGGTCTTTTGAATTAAAAACATAATCTGAAAATTAATTAACATAATACTTATAATCAAATATTAAAATCAAATCCCAAAACTCATAATTAACAATTAGATTTAGGAATAAATTAGTTTTAAGTAATAAAGATTCGATTTTTTTTTTTATATTCGAAAAAGGGGGAGAGGGTGTAGTGGCAGCCATCACGCCGACTGCCAGCGCCGGTGGCTGCCTGCTACTACTGGCGGCGGCGGCCACCTGCTGCCGGTGGTCGACAGTGGTGGTGGGTGAAGAGAAACCGAAAAAAAATAAAGGGGAAGGGGAAAAAGGAGAAAGAAAAATAAGGAGAAAGGAGAGAGAAGTTTACCTTGGGTTTTCTCCACCCTGGGAAAAGTTTGATTTGCCTCATATGTGGGATATTTATACTCCTTCTCTACAAACCTTTTTTCCCTAACTTTCCTCTTTTAATTTTCCTAATCCCATCCCTAATAAAACTTTACTAAATTAAAAATTTCCTTAAATTAAACCCCAACTTAATTAATTTAATTAATTAAATAAACTTTCCTGTTATAAATATTTCCAAACTTATTTTAAATAATTAATTAAAATTCTTTAAATAAAGTAATTCAATTTAATTAAATACTTCTCAAAATACTTATTTTATTTAAAATACATATAAAAATACGAGGTATTACAGTCTACCTTCCTTAAAAGAAGTTTCGTCCCGAAACTTGGGGAAACAAACTTCAAAGTTTTTTCTCACTTGGTATAATATTGTTGTACTTTTTGTCATACCTTTACCTTTTTGTGTCTTATTGAGAACACAATAAGTCAAAATACTCATTAAAATTGTGCAAAAAGCACAAAAATTACCGAAAATATAGGGAAAAAGCGTGAAATTCTACCGCATTCTACCCCCCTAAAAGGAAACGAGTTACGTCCCCGTAACTCAATATACCTGAAACAACTCTGGGTATTTCTTTTTCATTTCATCTTTTGCCTTCCAAGTGGCTTCCTCATATTCTTGGTCTAGCTTCATAAGTTAAACTTTGGTCTAGTTCAATGGTTTTAGGTTGTAGCACATGGGATTTATCAAGTATATACCTTCTTAGTTGAGACACATGAAATACATCATGCACTTTACTTAGCTCCATAGGTAAGGTCAACCTATAAGCTACTTTGCCTATTCTTTGCAGTATTTCATATGGACCAATGTACTTTGGGCTTCAGTTTTCCTTTCTTTTCAAGTCTCATTACTCCTTTTATTGGTGATAACTTTAATAATACTATATCACCAACATCAAATTCTTCCTCTCTACGCTTCAAATCTACATAGCTCTTTTGGCGATCCTGAGCTGCCTGAATCTTAGCTTGAATTTCCCTAACTTGTTTCACTGTATCCTCGATCATTTGAGGCCCTAGAATCATTGTTTCACTTATATCGTTCCAACAAATTGGACTACGACACTTTCTCCCATATAGTGCCTCAAATGGAGCCATTCCAATGCTCGCATGGTAACTATTATTGCAGGAAAATTCAATCAAGTCCAAGTTATCCTCCCATCCTCCTTAGAAGTCTATAACACAAGGTCTCAACATGTCTTCCAAGGTTTGAATGGTTCTCTTAGTTTGTCCATCTGTGGCAGGATGAAACACCGTACTCATCTTTAGTGTCGTACCAAAGTTTTCCTGCACGCTTTTCTAGAATTTTGAAAGAAACCTGGAATCTCTATCAGACACAATATCCTTTGGAACTCCATGTAATCTCACAACATTCTTAATGTAAGCTTTTGTAAGTTGTTCCATATTCCAAGTCTCCTTCATTGGTATAAACACCACAGATTTTGTAAGTCTGTCCACCACTAACCAAATGGTGTCATTTCCATTCCTTGATTTTGGAAGGCAAGTCACAAAATCCATTAAAACGCAATCCCAATTTCATCTAGGGATTTTCAATGATTGCACAGTTCCCTATGGCCTCTTGTGCTCTATTTTCACCTTTTGGCAAGTCAGACATTTTGCTACAAATTTCGCAACTTCATTTCTTCATTCTAGGCCACCAATACACCTTTTTCAAGTCCTTATATAGCTTATCCCCTCCTAGGTGTATTGAATAGGGTGTATTGTGTCCCTCTTCCATTATCTTTCTCTTCACTTCCTCACACTTTTGAGGTACACACTACTGACCCTTATACCTCAAACTTCCATATTCATGAATTTTGAAATCTGTAGTTTTGCCTTGTTTAATTTTCTCACGAATCCTATCCAATTTTACATCGCCTGCCTGATTTTCCCTTATCTCATCGAATGTGGTTGGTTGGATAGCCATATTCGCAAGAATGCCAGCTGGTACTCCCCATTCTATAACCTCTAAATTCATCTTACTCATTTCCCTACATAACTCATCAGCCACTATCAAAGTATTATCCATGACTGGTCTTACGACTTAGAGCATCTGCAACTACATTTGCTTTTCCTTCATGATACTGAATTTCTAAGTCATAATCTGTCGTATATTCTAAACATCTCCTTTGGCGAGCTTTCAAATCCTTCTGAGTGAAAATGTACTTCAAGCTCTTATGGTCTGTGTAGATTCTACATTTCATTCCATACAAGTAATGACGTCAGTGTACGAAATTATAGGTACTACGCAGCGGAAATAAACATGAATCATATTCATAGAGTACCTAATCCCAAGATCTAATGCATAACACATAAAGAACATATAATCGTATCTTTGAAGCATGATTCCACGTGCGATCGAGCAAGAACAATGAGAGATAAAGAACCTCAAGCGTGATTCCTCTACTTGGTTCATGGGCACAGATTAAGATCTCCACTAATGTTAGTTAGTTTCAATTGAACCCTTCAATTGACCTTCTACGGAGAAGAGCGAGCAACGAACCACCATGAAAAACCATGAACCACCACATGCGCCACCAAAGGTGGCCGGCCGTACGGACAAGGGCAGGAGAGAGAAATCCGTGAGTTAGATAGAAGAATTAGGGTTTTGGGATTGGTTGCCTTGATGTAAAAATACACTGTTTGTGAATTATGACTGCTTACTTGCAACCCTAGGCATTGATCTTATTTATAGATCTCATCTATAAATAAGAGCCCATGTCAAAAGCCCAAAACCTAATTCTAATCTAACTATGCTAGCCTAATCCATTTCATGATTAGTTAAATGCTCATGAGGCCCATTAATGGGCCTCTAACTTGATTAACCCAATACCCTTGTGTGTGACCTCATAGGATCCATTCTAGCGGGCTTTGGACTATTTGACTAGTCCAAAGATCATCTCTCATAGTCTAGCGACAGATGATGACGCCCCAAGAGAACGAACTTATTATCTCCATAATAGTGATCCTTGATACATCTAGTAATTTCACTTATCGAAGACACAACTCCTTCAGTCAGATCTTTAGTGCAAAGATAATTGTAGCAAGTTCCAAATCATGGGCTGGGTAATTTACTTCATGGGTTTTTAATTGCCTTGATGAATATGCAATCACCTTTCCATTTTGCATAAGCACACACCCCAAACCATTCTTTGATGCATCACTATATACATCATAAATACCACTGTGTAAGGAGGGTGATCCCATCGTAAGGGGTACTCTCCTTAAATTCCCATGGCCATTTAAAATCCTAGGATTTTACACTTGTTAGGGTGTATTAGGATTTGAATTCCTGAATGTTTGGGGGTCCTTGAATTAGAAATGTACCATCATACACGCTTTTTTGTAAGGAACAAGTAGGAGTCGCCAATAAGTTTTAGGAAAACCCATAAACCTCATTCATGCCTTTCTCCCAAGTAGAGTTCAAGGGATATTTAGCATGAATCATAAGTTTACCCATGCCCAAATTGGTCTACATAAACCAGAAATGATTTCGGGAGCAAGGGTACCAAGATAACGTTCCCTTTAGAGGGGAATCGCGATCCTAGCCCTAGTGCGGCCTCTACTAGCTCTTCCTTTGCACAATTTCATCACCAAACAATATATGCAACATGATACCTAAAACTATATTAATTGATTTTATTTATACACACATTAATCATATAGGAATTACATTGCAAAAGTCATTATTCTTATTTGATCTAATTCGTGAAAGAACAAGAAGTAAACAATATTCGCCTTGTCTTAAGTGATAAAACAATCAATTAATTATTCAAATTCTAGTCTTGATTAACGAAAGATTACTATATGAATTAATTAATTAAAAGTTTTTTTTAAAGCGATCAAACAACACTAATTAATCAATTAAAGTTGTTTAAACAAAAAAAGAAAAGTGATTTATCTAAGTGCTCAGGAAACTAACCGTTCTTCTATGTATGCTTAGATCTCCGTCTTAGATGTTTATGGACCTTATTTCTTCTTTGTACCTCCAAGGAATTCACTGGATAGATTAGGGTTGAAGAGTATTTGGGAAGAAAGAGGGAAAAGTAGTATGATAGTAAGAGGGTTTGAGAGATTAGGGATTTCAGAAATTTAGGGTTTTTAATTCTGGTTTTTTCTGTCTTTAGAGCTGTGCGAAGACCCCTTTTTATAGGCGTAGGAATCTTGGTTTAGGGTTTTAGAGTCGCACCGTCAGGTGTCGCGCGCAACTCTATGAGTCGCGCTGGGGTGCCGTGCGCATCTTAATGAGTCGCGCGCGCCTGCTGGTTTGCGGTTTGCCTTATACAAAAACGCGTTTTTAAAACTTCCATAACTTTTGATTGCAAAGTTAGATTTAGGAGTGTGAGATATCATTGGAAAGATCTGGATGTCTACTTTCCAATGCCGTTCAAATTAGGGTAAAATATGTTATGGATCAAAAGTTATGGCCGTTGGAGTGAAAGGGTGACGGTTTTAGGCCCGGTTTAGTGCTTTGATCATAACTTCTTCGTTTTGGCTCGGAATTGGGCTTATAATATACCGTTGGAAAGCTCTTTGAAAATGCTATCCATCTTTATAGGCCTTGAACAGGAATTTTATGGTTGGTTCATCTTTTTGGCTTGGTTTTCAACAATGTAGGTTCCATTGGATCCAATCATTGCATTTGACGCATTTGGATCCGTTATCAATCAAGTTTAAACATGTATGAACACGTTTTAGGCCTAATTATTAATCGGGCAAGGCTCTAAGATAACTTGATATCAAATATGGGTTTTAACTTACTTCATAATTCTTTTCGTAGTCCTTAAACAATTCAACTTCGATCCAGCATGAAGAACGGGTTTTTGTAACATCATTGCACTTCCTTTTCAGGACAAGAGGCCAAAACTAGGTGTCTACAGTTAGCCCCCACTTTGATTGAGTCTAGAATAGACGATTATCAAAGTAGTCAAGGAAATAAATCCGAGACTTATTCAGCGAAGTTCTCTAAGGATAGAGAATCTTTCAGTAATGTTAAGGATGTCGAAACGATCCTTGATTCGCTAAGTGTTTGAAACAAATAACTATTAAGGCTAGAGAAAGTTTTTTCTAGTCTTAACGCGCTAAAGAATCTAGATTGATCCTTTGCAATTGTAGAACACTTTTACAAGTAAAGGTGTTCTGGGTGATGTCAAGTCATGAGAAGAGATCGGTTTTAAAAAAGAATAAAAGGGGATGATTTCCTCTCAATCGTGTCATCGTTGGTCTAAAGTCCCTCGATATGTCATTGAAACTTTAGCCTGAATTTAACAAAGTAAAAAGAATGAAAAAGGGTTTTTGATATTGAAACTGAAAAGGGTCCGGCATTCGAGCCGGGTCCAGTATTCGAACCGAATGTCCATAAGATAGAAATACATGTCTCGGGACTGGAGGCATATATCCAAATCCAGTGAGAGAGAAGAAAGTCAGCAACTCTCTCATCAGTTTTGTCCACAAGATGAGTACACGTGTCTCTGGGGGCATGTGACTACATGGGTGCGACACTGTCTCGTCGCTCTTTATACAGGGGGTGGACGGACACCCTAACTGTCCGGTAAGTTAGTAAGCTCACTAACTAGCGTATTTGCTTCCATTCAAGAAGTGCCTGTTTCTGAAGGTTCGGCGCGCCTGTCGACTCGTGAGCTAACGCCTATAGTAATAGTCTACCTTTTAGTTCCGAAAGGTAGATCTCGCAAAGCTTGGGCTGAGGTGAAATTTTACGCAACACCTATGTCGTACAATTTTACGCTGTACGCTACGCCATTTGCATTTTTACGCTGCATGAAAACGCCTTCCTTTTGCTTCGGACGTGAAAAAGAAGAAAACCCGGACACTTATAACGTCAGTACAGTAAAACGACAAACCTGCCTATGGGTGCTTTTACGTAAAGCACCACCACAGAACGTCTTAAGGCACGTTTACGAAAAACGTTCAAAACGTATGCATGGGGAAGGCACAAAGCACGGTGTGCATGCAAAATGATGCAAAAAACTATCAAAGAAGAAAATAAACTACATATGCAAAGCAATTAAAAAAGGATTTTGATAATTTGTGCGCCATTACGTCTAATAACGAGCAAAAATCGTTGAAAAAAATGATCAAACGGATCAAAATCCGGATACCGGTCATTTTAATGACCAGTGTCCGCGCGAAACTCAGTAGGTCGCGCTGGCTAGGCGCGCGCATCATTCTGAGTTGCGCTGGTCTGTCACGCGCGACTCATTCAGTTGCGCGCGACACTTAGTTCAGCAAAAAGAAAATCGCGGAGCGCAATTTTTTCATTTTGTTCTCTCTCTCTCCTTCCTTCACGATTTTTGCTTCTTTCTTTCTCCAAAGAGCTCGGATTTTCTTGTTTTTCGAAGCTAAAGGAAGTAGATCTCGTCCCTTATTCATTTTTGCCATAATCCAATGTAAGTTTTTGCTAAAATTCGTTCTCTTTTGGCTGAATTTTGGGCGATTTTTGAACCATTAAACCCCAAATTTCGAATTTGGTGGTTTTTTATTCGGCTTATTACCATGAATTTGTTTGTTTGTCATTGTGACATGTTTAAGAAATATATTGCAACATATTTCATGTGAAGTGATAAAGTATTGATCCTGTATGAGCATGTCAAGCATATATGTATGTTTTTTTTTTGTTCTAATTTTGACTTTGTGCTTGAACTTTATTTCTCTTTTGTTTTGCTCACATATACTATACATGTTAATTTTAATGTAAATTGAAGTGTTTAGAACAACAATTACGCATTAAAATTATAAATGAAATTTTGAACTTTTTATAATAGCATGAATTTGTTCTTTGCGACTCATGTTTATTTTTTCATGCGTAAGTTTCAAAATTGGTTTTATCAATGATAAAAATAACCGACGGTTATTATTATTTACTTATAAAATTGTGATCTCAAGATTTGCACAAATATAGTTAGTTTAGGAAATTCTTGAAGACATCATCGAACTAGAGTAGTTTGGCTATACTTCGGGCTTTTGAGCCCCCATGTTATGTTATCGAACATTGTAGCCCCCAATGTTGGGTGACTTCGATGACTTGTTTGTTTTTAATAATTAGACCCTTTCATGTTGCTTGAAATGGGTCTAGAAATCCTGTGTTTCGTCTTATTATGATAACGACTAGGATCTTAGAAACGATTAAACTAGTGTGTTTAAATCATTTCTTGACCATTCATAATTTTAACAAAGAAATTTGCTTTGTCTGGTAATATTGGTCATTCATTATAACAAGTAAGAGGAAAAATGAAATGTTGTTCAAATTTTTCGTCTATTCTTGCTACTTTTGAATTCTTTCTCTTGAGTTCGAATTTTGTCAATGTTTTGAAGCTTGAGAAAGTAGATGTTATCCTCCTTGTGAAATTCCAATGGAGATTAATTTAGAATAAAGATTCCTTAATTTAGAATTTAGGAGTCTTTTGTTTACATTCTAACTCATGAAATTGTTTGTCTAATGTTAATTATGTGTCTTGATATAATTTTCATGATGGATGATTGAGTACTAAACTTTCGTATGAGCAAGTATTTTTTTATGTATCATGATTTTTTTTCTTTGCTCTTTACTAGTCATACTCTCTAATCTCTAGAGTAAATTGAGGTATTGAAACAACAATTATGCACTAAGATTAGTTCTTGAAGTTTGAACTTGAAAATGGCTCGAATATGTGATCCGTGCCATTTATGGCACCTTTAGGCTATGTTTTCTTTATATTCCTATGCTCGTTTTTAGTCTTTTATGTCGTGTTTTTAGGGAATAATGCTTGATTTGCGTGTTTGTGTGTTAGTTTAGAGAAATGCGTGCTTTTAGGTGTTTTCTTATTATTTTATTCATTTTAGGCTTTTTCCTTCGCTTCTTCGTTTGTTTGACTTGTTTTGTAGGTGTGTCGAGCTTCCCGGGATTTAATCATCAAGGAGGGAGCTCAAGTGCATTCAAGGAATTTAACGGAGCCAAGTTAGGGAAGCCAAGCACGCAAGTCAAGCCAATCCAAGAAACAAAGGAAAATGAAGGCTTACAGAGTATCAAAAAGGACCTTTGTGCATTGTTTCGGCCATATCTCGAGTTCTACATATCGGATTGAAGTGATTCAAGTTGGGTTGGAAACTAGACTTGAATATCTTTCCAATGATAAGTTTCACGTCTTCATAAAATTCCTAGATCGTGTGTTACAGCCTTTCAAAGTTGGCCCTGCAGATCTTCCGCGACCTATTTCTGCCGATTTTGGGCAGTAACTCTCCGTGGGCTGGCCACGGGCTCCCCGCGGAAGCGGACCTTGGCCGCGGGCGCGACTTTTGGGGTGTTCGCGGGCGCGGCCGATTTCTCTGAGGGCGCGGATTTCTGGGTCTTTTACGATTTTAAGCTTCTTTTCTCCTTTTGTTTATAGATTGTTTTTGGGGGTTTTTATTATCATTCATTCATGTCATTCTTAGTTTTTAGAATAGTTTCTCTCTTAGGTTGAGAGCTTCTCTCTCTAGATTAGGCTATATTAGGAGTAGTTTTAGAGAGAGAAAGTGAAGGATTTCAATGGTGATTGAGAGATTGAAGATACAAGGTTGACAATTGTGTTCAAGATCTTCTCTATTATCAATGAGCATTCTTAACTCTATCTCACCTTATTGCTTTGTTTAATTTCATGTTTGTTTGGTTTAATTTTGATCTTTGATGCTTGATTAGTGTAATTGTTCTTGATATTTTGTTGATTCTTGATTTCCATAGTTGTTAGTTAATAGATGATGATTCTTGAATAGTTGTTTGGCTAGGAATTGGGTGAAACTTGTATGATTAATTAATTGTGATTAATTTGTTAATTGTGTTGATTGATTGTTGAGATTAAAGTGATTAGTGAAGGTTTATATGTGTGTAATTCAATTAAGCCTGGAGAATTATGCTAGATTGCATTGTAATTGCTAATGACATGAACAATTGATTTAGGAATTGCAATTATCGATTGGTTTTGATTGTGATTCTCTTAGTTTGTTATTCATAGTGAACCCTAGCTAAAAAATTAAGAGATTGCTATTTGATTCCTATTGATTTCTCTTATCATTAGTCCTCACAACCTTTGATTGGCATGCTCTTCCCAAGTTGTTGCAATTGACATGATTACTTGTTGATCCCCGTTCCTAGTGTTTTATTTCCTTGGTTACTTGTTTTGTTAGTTGTTAGTATTCTCTCTTACCTTTGTCTTTGACCTAGCTAGGCGCATAATTGAAAGTGCTTGAACATTACCGTTCCTTTGGGTTCAACCCTTGAGTTGCCTCTATACTCGTATTAGGGTTTGTTAAGTGTTTATAAATTTAGTTTGACCGAGGGAAGATTAGATAACGACCTAGTTTTCCCCTCGTCAAAATGGCGCCGTTGCCGGGGAACGGTGTTTATGTTTGAGTGTTTTTGATTGCTTGAGTCTAGGTCTTTGTATATACTTTTCTTTTATTTGATTTTTGTTTTGTTTTGTATAAAATGGAAAATATCTCATTTCCTCAATTAGAGGATGAACCATTTTGGGTGTTCTTTAATAGACTAGAGAACTTCATTAGTTACCATGGTTGTCATATTTGGGAGGCTTGCGAGATTTGTTATCATAATTTGAATGAGCAAACTAGAGACATTGTTGAAAGCATGTTTAATGGTGGATTTCGGGCATTGTCAATCGATGATGCTTGGGACTCTTATGTATGGTTTTCTAGAGATAGTTGTGATCGTGGTCATGGTTATTCAAATGCTTCCATTGATGATTGTTATGGTCCATGTTCCATGAATGATGAACCTTGCATGCCTACTTGTGCCCCCATTCCCCAATTTGATGATGCCACTCATATCTCTAATGTTGATCCTTGCATGCTTGCACATAATTCTTTCCCCAATGATGCTCCTCAATGCTCTTCATCTTTCCAATCTTTAGATTCTACCTTTGAGTCTTCTTATAATCAAATTGGTGGTTCTTTGAGAAAATTGGAGAGGAATTCTAATTTGGAACCAAATGAGATGAGATATTTGGAGATTGTGAGAAGCCAAATGGAAATTTTGAAAAAGTTGGAAGAGAGTAATGAGGGTGTTTTTAGGAATAATGAGGAGATGGAGAGTCAATTGTCATCAATATTGAATGTAAATGAAGTTTCTACCACATTGGTAGGTATGGAAGACGATGATGATGATTGTTTTGAGAGATCCAAAGTATGTGAGGAGGATGTTAGAGAGCCCATGAGTGAGGAAAAGGGTGTAGAGATGGATGTTCCTAAAGAGTGTTTGCATTTTGAACCTCCTTCCAAATTTGAATTTCGTTCCATTGAGCCTTTAGATGGAGTTGAAGAGAAACTAAAAATGTTGGTGTAGGCGTCGTTTGAAGTGCGCCTACGTTATGCATGTGGTGAATATGCTTGGCACTCATAGGAAGTGGGAATTGACATAATACGATTAGGGACAAGGAAAGTAGGGAGCCGCCAACAAGTTTTTAAGGGACTTGTAAACCGTTCACGGATCATAAAAGGCAACCACGAATAAGGGACAACGATAGGCAACAACGATTGACCCGTGAAGGTTACACCCCATTCATAATCCATGAGATTACTAACTCCATATGGTTCGGAACCACGAAAGGAGGATCGGGGATGATGGTACGAAGTGAGTCATGGAGTCACATTTGCCCGTATTGGCCTCTACTCGATTCTTATAATGAAAAGTGATTCCTGCGATCTCAAAGGCATACAAATAAAATTCAATTTGCTCCAAACTATTATTAAGCTAAATTGGTTGAATATTAATGCAACATATAATTCTAAAATATCGTGATCACTTGAATTAATAACAAGATGAAAAAGGAACCTAAACCGGTCGTCCAAATTATCTTATTAGGAGTGATTTTCAATTACATATTCCCTTTAAACATGCAATATAGTGATCATAAAAACAATAGAATAAACATTAATATTGGAAGCAATTTAACAATAATAGCGTTAGTCAAATCAAATATAAAATAACCCTAATCATGATACTAGCAATATTAAAATAAAATAAGAGTAATTAAATTGATTAATTACTCACATTCCACGCGTTCCTTTAATTTGCTACATCATGAATAAACTGTTAGTAACTTCAATAAAAATACAAAAGCAAATGAAAATTATTAAATTAAATTAAATAAAAAGTAGAGTTAATTTGGTCCAAACCCTCAGTTATTTGTACCTTTCACGCCTTGGCTTAAGGACGGAACCTCGGTTTAAGTATAGACTCCTTGGAGTGCTTAGGGGAATTATTATGGAAGAATAATGAGGCTAGAAATTAGGTTAAATAGGGAGAAGAGAATGATTTTTGGTGTAAGGTGAGAGAGAATGATTATTGGTGCCTCGAACTGCAGAAAGGGGGAGGGGGTCCTATTTATAGGGAAAATGAGCAGAGGGAACACACGGAACCCTAAAAAGATAAAAACCCTAAAAAAGGCTACTGCAAAACGGTAGATTCTACCGCGACACGGAAGATTCTACCGTTTCACGGGGGAAATTGGAGCGACGTGGGGAAAATTAGAGTGACGCGGGAAATATTTGACCTACGGGAGTAAAAACGCGTGAAGGGTTTACGCGGAAAAGACACGAGAAGATTCCGTGACACGGAACAGGTACCGTGACACGACAATATCCACCGTGACACAGTACAGTACACCGTGTCACGGTATGGGAGACGCAGAAATTACACGGAAATAGCCCCGTGTCACGGGGAATCCCACCGTCAGACGGTGTAAATTCCTGTGACATTGTGGAAAATAGGACACGGAATAGCCCCGCGTCACAGCAAGGGCACCGTGTCACGGGGATTCCCACCGTCAGACGGTGCAATTTCCCGTGACACGGTGGAATTGCACTGTGCGCGGTGATTCCAGGTTTTTACCCGTTTTTAAAACCATCATAACTTTTGATCCGTAACTTGGAATGAAGAATATAATATATAATTGGAAAGCTTATCAAGTCTAATTTCCAACCCAATTAGAATCAAGTCAAAATGATATGTAGATTTTAAGATATGGTCATTTTAGTGGAAGGTTGTCGGTTTTAGGCCGAGTTTAGTGTTTTGCTCATATATTTTTCTTTATAGCTCGAAACTGGGCTTATGATATATGGTTGGAAAGCTTATTTAAAGGCCTATCCAAAAAATTAATAATTGGATCAAAATTGTATATTCATAAAATCAGTTTCTCTCAGTTTTGCGATGTGGACACGAAAAGTGGAAAATAGGTTATGGTTTAGGGAAATGAGCTAGAAATTGGATTGGTTCATGAAATATGTTGGATATAACATGTATTTAAGCACTCCAAATATAAAATACTCAAATCGACCAATAATGGCGGTGAAAGGTGTTCATCAACGGGTTTGGTTTTGGGGAGACATTTTTAGGTGTCTACAGAAGCCCCCACTTTGACTGAGTTTGTAGAAACATCAGTTTCGAAAACGATAGTCAAAGTAGCCGATAGGGACGGAGAATGATTAAAGACGTTCTGCGATCCTAAATCATTATGTATACGCCGATACCTGCAGAAAAATGTTAGTTCTACAGATAAAAGAGTAAAGGGATAGAATGCTTATCTAACACCAGTGTATTGGTGGCAAATGAGCTTGGTAGCTTCCTATGCTTGAAGGAATCCATCAGATGATGTCTGTTGAAACGCTTTCCATGCCTGAGGAAAGCCAACTGAGGAGTTTGGTAGTTTTCTAAGCCTGAAGAAACCTGCCGGATAATACTTTCCATGCTTAAGGAAAGTCGACGTATGAATTTGGTGTCATTCTATGCTTGAAGAAATCCACCGATGATGCTTTCCATGCTTGAGGAAAGCCGACTTGGCGGTTTTTTTATACTTGAAGAAAAATCCACCGATAACGCTTTCCAAGCTTGAGGAAAGCCGACTTGGCGGTTTTTTTATACTTGAAGAAAAATCCACCGATAACGCTTTCCAAGCTTGAGGAAAGCCAACTTGGCGGTTTTCTATACTTGAAGAAAAATCCACCGATAACGCTTTCCAAGCCTGAGGAAAGCCGACTGATGAATATGCTTAAAGAATTCCACCGATAATGCCTTGCATGCTTGAGGAAAGCGGATTTGGCGGTTTTCTATACTTGAAGAAAAATCCACCGGATAATACTTTCCATGCTTGAGGAAAGTCGAAAGATGATGAGATTGCAAGCCTCTGTGTATCGAGAACCTTGCGTCATGAAATGATGGTGGTCCTCTTGTCCCCGGACGTGGGTTGTAGATGGTCCGCTTGTCCCCGGACGTGGGATGTAGATGGTACGCTTGTCCTCGGACGTGGGCTGTAGATGGTCCGCTTGTCCCCGGACGTGGGCTGTAGATGGTCCGCTTGTCCCCGGACGTGGGCTGTAAATGGTCCGTTTGTCCCCGGACGTGGGCTGTAGATAAGACTTGCAAAAATAAATTTGCCAATGGACTCGTATATACTGTGATTGACTTGACCACTAACTTGACCAAGTTTGACTTGATGTGACATGACATGTGCATGACTTGTGAGTGTGTGTGTGTGTGTATATGTGTGTGTGCAGACACAAGCAAACGAAGATGCAAAAGCAAAAATTTTCCGTTAATTTTTGTCATGAGTGCAGGGTACCGACTTTCTCCCGAAAAAGAAAGATGTTAAAAATGAACTTTTATTTTCGAACTTCCTTCGATGAAAACTTGGAAAAAGTTTTTGAACTTCCCCAAAATAAAATAATGAAAAAGGAAAGAAGTTTTGAACTTCCTCCTTGAGCAAGACGAAATGAATCGTATGGGTTGAATTGCTTGTCCTGAAAATAATGTATGCATGATGCATGTTCTTAGGCTAGGAGGCTAAGGACAATTACATCATGTGACACGATAGATGAATGAACTTAAGTCATGGAGCTAAGCATCATATATGGTGTAAAGAAGCGATTTTGAACGTCACTTAGGTCTGGAAGCTAAGCATGTATAGTGATTATTGCATAATGAACGTTGCTTAGGTCAAGGAGCTAAGCACGATATGCTTTGTATGATTAAAAACCATTGATATATAAATGTTTCTTAGCACATTATGCGAAACAATGAACATTGCTTAGGTCAGGAAGCTAAGCAAGTATACAATGTTTCTTCTAATGAATGTTGTCTTTAAATATGATGAAACATGCACAGTAGGGAAACAAGATTTCATGATAAAGGGTTCCTATAGAGAAGGATGATATGGATATGGATGTGTGAGTGAAGTGTGTGAATGTGATACTAAGGTTGGCTGCAAGGGTTATGGCGATGGAAAGAGATGTGAGAAGAGTTAAAGATGATGACTCTTCAGGCTGGGTAAGCTCATGTGATTTGGGTACAAGCCCCCAAGTCTAGCTCTAAATGGGTAGGGATAAGCATTGGATATTTTTTTGACTTGATCATGCATGGATATGAATATGAATGTGGCCGCACCTCGATGTGAGGTTGCCTACGTATCCATTAGGAATCAGGCCAACGTAGCTCTAACCGAACTTTGCACAAGTGTATGTACACCTCAAAGAGGTCTTTCAAGGGTTGTAATGTGGTTAAGCTAAAGGATTAAGGAAGAAAGGGGTAAAATGCTCAAGACCCGAGAGAAGCCCCTAAGATATGCAATTTTGGATTTGAAAATTTTGAATTTTGCAAGTTTATTTTCAACCCTTTTTTTTGTTTTGAATTTCTTTTTTTCTCTTTTTTTTATTCTTTTGAATCAATGTAGACAATCTTAGATCATGCGGTCCATCACTCACTTAGCATTCATGTTTCTCAGGCACGGTACCAAGCACTCGATGAGAGACGCAATTTGAGACGTGTTCATATCAAAGACATTGGAACACTTGCCTTTAGACATTGTTTTATTGTTTCTTTGCTGCTTTTTTTTTTTACTTGCTTTTTGAATGTTATACAATTACACATCTTCCAATCCCAGGGTTAAGTGAATGTGGGTTGAAGAAATGAAGGCCAAACGTTAGACGAGGCTCAAAATGGTTGATGAAGAAATGGAATGTGATTGAACGGTTAACAGGGAATGACATGGTTGCAAAGTTGCCTCAAGTCATTGGTGTACCTTGGGTTTAGTTTGGTAATTGATTTTTTTTTTTTTTTTTTTTTTTTTTTTTTTTTTTTTTTTTTATTTTATTGAGAATGAATGAATGAATGAAAAATTCTATGATCGAGATGTAAAGGAAAATTTCTCATTTTATTAATGGAAAAGGTGAACGAAACACATGAAACATATAAAAAAATTTAAAGTGGAAAACCTATGCTAGACATGAATGGGGGAATGGAGAAGAATGATAAAGAAAGAAATCATGAAATCTTGCGCGAAGGATCTGTGTGCCTTGTATTCATTACTTCTTGCCGCCTGGAGGGACATGAAGTTTGTTTGCATCCATCAAGTCTTGAATGACGTCCTTCAAATTCCAACATTGCTCTGTAGTGTGGCCCCTTCCTTGATGGTACTTGCAATAGGCATTGGGATTCCATTTGGCACTCCTTTCTTCAGGTTTTGGCTCTGGAAATGGTCCAATATGTGTGATCAATCCTTGACCGTAAAGGCGATCAAAGGCCGCATCATAAGTCATTCCTAAATGAGTGTAAGTTCTTTTCTTCTTGGGCAATGGAGCATCAAGAGCTAACACTTCATTGATATCAACTTGGCTTATATTGTTGGTAGTATTTTCGTGCTTAGAAGACGAAGAAGAAGGATGGTCGTTCTTCTTGTTTTTCTAAGTGTTATTATTGTTACTACCAGCAGTCTTTATTAGCTCATCCTCGATATTGATGCCGATGTCGTATACAGCTTCGAAAGTGTTCCCTACATTTCTGAGTCAGGTTTTGAATAAAGAGGCGAACCATCTCTCTTTCTTTGGGAGGATCTACCAAGGGTGAAGCTGTTTCCCTCCTCCTGTTCAGGTAAGCGGTGAAGCCTTCATTCTGTTTCTGTTTGAGAATGGAGAGTTCACGTTCAGAAGTTTTAGTTTGAATGTTACACTTGTAACGATTCATGAAACTGTCGGTGACATCTTGCCAAGTCGCAGTATGCTTGGCACCTAAAGAATAAAACCATTGTTGGCAAGCATGTTCTAAGGAGAGAGGGAACACCGTAGGGAAGAGTGTTACGTCCAATCCCTTAAGAGCCATGGTTGCAGAGAACGCCTTCAAATGGAATATTGGATTGTCAGTAGGATTGAACTTTGGAATATCAGCAGTGGAGAACTTTTCAGGGAGTATGTCATTCACATCCAAAGTAGTGGGAGGCCGTTCCACATAAGTGAAATCCTCAGAAATCTTACTCATTTGTTCCTTTAGTTTGTCAAGGGTGGAAACAGTGACCTTGTTTTGTTCCATGGTAGTGACCCTAGTGGTAAAGGTTTGCATCATGGAAGACAGTGCCTCGATGGATTTGTTGATGTTCTCAATATCTTCTTTAGTGGCCATTGTAAGGTGATGAGTAATGGAGATGGCAAAGTTCTCTTTGAACGCCTATTAGATCTTAGAGATTGTTGCGGTAATGACTCGAACCGTATTAATCTATCCCTGTTCCTTGACCAAGTACTGTGAAATAAAATAATTCACTTAATTGTTTGACTCATTGCTCAAGATAGGAAAGGAAGGAAAAAAAATAGACATTTGAAAACAGGTGAGAAAACTCCACTTATTTTTTTATTATGACGAAAAAGGGTGCATGAACCTAATATACGATCATAAACGACCTGGTGCACGACTCGAGTCGGAATATAAAGAAAGTGTCTGGACTATACTTGACTCGTGAGTGACTAAGTGATGTTATAAGACTCGTGGTATGATCGCATTGCTAGACATGTGAACAATAACCAAAATGACTGACGCGAGGACCAAATTAACATGAAAGACTTGACTGACGCAATTTTTTGTTATTGTTTTTTTTTTTCTAATTACTAAGTGAGTACGGTCCATTAGCAATCGTTAGTCATAAAATAATCCACCATAGACAAAGAAAGATCGTTAAGGTTAGGATCAAAACGACCAAACATAAAACATGTAGGCACAATGATGCAAAGAATAGTTCGCAACCTAAGGTCAAGTTCTATGTTCGACTATTGTCAAGTTTATTTGGTGTCAATAGGGTACCATGGTTAAGAGTTTGGACGCGTTAGCAAGGCAACCTCCCTTGAGGGTGTATGCCAACGGGCGGCTCCGCGAGTTCGTGATTAAATCGAACTCGACTCCATGGTTTGGGTGGATTTAATAACTCGGATGAACCCTTATTGCCATGAGCGTTTTTGGGTTGATAGAGCTTAAATCCCCCGGAGCTAAGACGCATGTAGAACACATACGTTTTTTCAGAAAAATCGAAGGAAGTTGACTGTGAGAAGAGAAAATAAGCCACCGGACTGATTTTAGGACTGCCGTGACACGACAAAAATTCCCCTGCCACGGTACAACACACCGTCAGACGGTGCACTGTACCGTGACACAGCAGATTTTGCCGTAGCACGGCAGTTAGAAAATCTGACTGGTGCCCTGTTTTCCTTCGTACGCAATCAAGTTATTCAATTTTTCCTACGGGACAGACCTAAATGCGACGTTAAAACGTCTATGCATATTCAAAAATGCCAAATTAATCACAGGAATATTTTTCAAGAATCTTTCAAGTCTCATCCACTCATCTTAATTAAATATCGATCACTTAAATCGATAAATAACCAAGAATCCTCCCCAGTGGAGCCGCCAAATTGTAGGCGTCGTTTGAAGTGCGCCTACGTTAAGCATGTGGTGAATATGCTTGGCACTCATAGGAAGTGGGAATTGACATAATACGATTAGGGACAAGGAAAGTAGGGAGCCGCCAACAAGTTTTTAAGGAACTTGTAAGCCGTTCACGGATCATAAAAGGCAACCACGAATAAGGGGCAACGATAGGCAACAACGATTGACCCGTGAAGGTTACACTCCATTCATAATCCATGAGATTACTAACTCCATATGGTTCGGAACCACAAAACGAGGATCGGGGATGATGGTACGAAGTGAGTCATGGAGTCACATTCGCCCGTATTGGCCTCTACTCGATTCTTATAGTGAAAAGTGATTCCTGCGATCTCAAAGGCATACAAATAAAATTCAATTTGCTCCAAACTATTATTAAGCTAAATTGGTTGAATATTAATGCAACATATAATTCTAAAATATCGTGATCACTTTAATTAATAACAAGATTAAAAAGGAACCTAAACCGGTCGTCCAAATTATCTTATTAGGAGTGATTTTCAATTACATATTCCCTTTAAACATGCAATATAGTGATCAAAATAAAAAAAATAATAGAATCAACATTAATACCAATTTAATCACAATCCCAACAACGTAAAATTGTTAGAAAAATAATAATAATAATAAAAGAGCATGATCCTTACTTTGAATCTGTTTGCTTGCAACTACAAAATAATAAACGAGTTAGTAACTTCAAGGAAATAATAAAACAATAATTAAATTAAATTAAATAAAATAAGGTTGATTTTGGGGCCAAACCCTCAAACGATTCTACCTTTCACGCCTTGGCTTAAGGACAGAACCTCGAGTAAAATATGGACTCCTTTGAGTGCTTGAAGAAGGAATTTTGAAGTGAAAAGGGTAGGCTAGTATTTAGGTTAATAGCATAGAAGAGAGAAAATAAGAATAATAAAATTCTGGTTACCCCGTACATCAGAAATGAGGGGGTATTTATAGGGAAAATGTGCTGAGGGAGCACACGGAACCTTAAAATGATAAAAACCCTAAAAAAGTATCCCGTGACACGGTCAGACTGTACCATCAGACGGTACACTTTCCCGTGACACGGTACAGTTTTGGAGTGACGCGGGAAATTTTTTGAAAACGGAATGAAAAACGCGTTAAGGGTTTACGCGGAAAGGACACGGAACGTCCCGTGTCACGGCAGACCTCCCGTGTCACGGGAAGTCCCACCGTCAGACGGGAAGGTTTCCCGTGACACGGTCAAACTGTACCGTGACACGGACACTTCCAGTCCATTTTTCCGTCTAAATTCATTTTTAACCCTAATTTCTTTCGGCTTTTTAAGTGCCGATTGATCATTTCGGGCTTTTTTCTGACTTTTATTACTCGGGCTAAAATAAGAAAATAATAAAATAAAATGTTTGGGCCAAAAATAAATAATAAAATAATAAAATAAAAAGGTTTGGGCTTAAAATTAATTAATAAGCTTGGGATAAAATTAAAACTATGCTTTTTCCAAACATCAAGACTAATCCATGGACCTTTCAAAGGTATGAATTTAATAAAATACGATTTTTTAAGCACTCTCGGGATTAAATACTAAACCCGACCAATAGTGGCGGTGAAAGGTTATTTATCATCGGGTTTGGTTTTGGGGAGACATTTTTAGGTGTCTACAGAAGCCCCCACTTTGACTGAGTTGGTAGAAACGTTAGTTTCGAAAACGATAATCAAAGTAGTCGATAGGGACGGAGAATGATTTAAGACGTTCTGCGATCCTAAATCACTCTGTATACGCCGATACCTGCAGAAAAATGTTAGTTCTACAGATAAAAGAGTAAAGGGATAGAATACGTATCTGGCACCAGTGTGTTGGTGACAAACGAATTTGGAAGCTTCCTAAGCTTGAAGGAATCCACCAAGTGACATTTGTTGAAACGCTTCCCATGCTTGAGGAAAGCCGACTGAAGAGTTTGGTACCTTTCTAAGCCTGAAGAAAGCTACCGGATAATACTTTCCATGCCTGAGGAAAGTCGACGAACGAATTTGGTGTCATTCTATGCTTGAAGAAATCCACCGCTAATGCCTTCCATACTTGAGGAAAGCCGACAAAGGAATTTTGTGGTTTTCTATACTTGAAGAAAAATCCACTGATGATGCTTTCCATGCCTGAGGAAAGCCGACTTGGCGGTTTTCTATACTTGAAGAAAAATCCACCGATAACGCTTTCCAAGCCTGAGGAAAGCCGACTTGGCGGTTTTGTATACTTGAAGAAAAATCCACTGATAACGCTTTCCAAACCTGAGGAAAGCCGACTTGGCGGTTTTCTATACTTGAAGAAAAATCCACCGATAACGCTTTCCAAACCTGAGGAAAGCCGACGATTGCTGAAAATTGATAAGTGTATGGTGGTTCGATTATCCCCGAACGTGGGCCGCAAATGATTCACAATTTTAAGCCGATTATCCGACCATATTAAATGCTTAAAATGACGAAAAATAGGCTTTGACGCTTGCCAGGGGTAAAATGGTAATTTTAGTCCCCCTTAAATATCAGTTGGGATTTTCCGCGTAACTGTTGCGAAAAATAATCGCCCAATAAACTTGGAAAATCAGCCAAACTAGTCAAAAAGCCTAGAATATTCCCTGACCAAGCTCAGTTTTGCCGCGACACGTCATCAGGTTCCCGTGACACGGTCAGGGATTCCCGTCAGACGGGACTAGTATCCCGTGTCACGGGACTCCTATTTTTTCTTTTTTTTTTCCTTTTCGCTGTTTGAACCAGTCAAAGCAACGGTCACTTTTCTTTTTGTCCTTTTCTGTCTTTAAATTCGCACACTTGCTTTCACACTTCACCATTTCACATTTCTTCTTCATACTTGCTTTCACACTTCACCATTTTTGCTTCTTTCTTACTAAAAATTGCCGCGCCACGCTTGAGGTTAACCGCCGGCCGTCGAAGCTCACCGTGACACTGTAATGGCGACCGTGACACGGTTAGTCCACATATCTGATTTTTCCTTCTTTCTCTTTTTTTTTTGTTTTGCTGCGGTTTGTTGCTGCTGCTGTCTGCCGTTGCTATTGCTGTTTCTATTTCTTTCCCGGAGCTGCTGCCCAAGTCGTCGGAGCTCCGTCAGCCTCGAAGGTCGCCGTGACACGGGACTGCTTCTCTGTGTCACGGTTAGTGTTGACCGTGTCGCGGCAGTCGCGCTGGTGGCTTGAAATTTTTTCGAGTTTTGGAGTTCGAATTTCATCAATTTTGCTATAATCTCTCGATCTTCTCCTCATTTTCGACCCTCTACAAACATTCATGTAAGTTTCCTTTGATTTTTGCTTTGAATTTGCTTCACATAAACAATTTCATGACAAACCCTAAAAATTAATTTGGTTTTTTTTTTTTTTTATTTTGAAGCTTTATGTTGAAATTCTTGCCATGATCTTATTTGTATATGTATACATGTGTGTTTGTGAGAAATTTGAGACAAAAATTGCATGAGTTGATGGAGAATTGAGCAAATCACCATTTTTGGGTGCTACTTTGTGAAATAATGTTCACGTTTTGTTCTTGAAATGGTGAAAAGATGGTGGTGAATCTTGTGAAATGATTTGTTGATTCATATTTTGCATATATACTATATTGTCATGGAGAACATAGTATCATGCAGTAGGAGAACTGTAGTATTAGCTTGTCATGGAGAAACTAAGTACCATAATTTTGCCGATTTTTAGCCTTGAGGTAAAAATTTAGCATATAATTCAATAAACAACTAAATAACTTAGGAAATGATGCCAAGTATTTAGATTTTTATTATGATAAATACGCAATATAAAATGTTTAGGAAATGATGCTAGACACTTAGATTTTAATAAAATTTAGCATACAATTCAATAAACAACTAAATAGCTTAGGAAATGATGCTTAAGTATTTAGATATTTATTTTTTATTATAAATATGCAACTTAAAAATGTTTAGGAAATGATGCTAAACATTTAGACTTTTATAATAGCATGCCTAGACGACGAGATTGCGACCTTTCTACCCGCTGCCGGCGTCGGGCTTTTCGGGAGGACACTCCCACTGTCCCTGAGGGCGTGGACGACGATGTCTTGGAGTCCGAGCCTCGGACTTCTACGAGTAGGGGTAGGTTGGTTCCACCTCCGTGGACCCCAGACCAGTTGGTTTTCTGCCGTGAAAACCACGTCTCTCACCGCGCACTCTCCGGCATAGTCGATGGCACACTTCGCCAGCATGGTTCCGGGGCCGGTGATTTGATCCCTTGACTTTACCAGATCATTACGGGGGATCCTGCTACGAGCGCCCTATGGGAGTCGTCTGGCTTGGTCGATTTCTACGCGGCGGTTGTAGGGTTTCGCAGCCCCCAGAATTACAGCGCGACGGTCGTTCGCGCATTGTTGGAGTATTTCTGGGATACTACCAACACGTTTCACTTTGCTTGGGGGGAGATGACGGTGACCCCCCTGGACTTCAGCATGATCAGTGGGCTGCGTTTTACTGACCGGGCAGTAGGCCAGATGTCTGATCTATCTTGGACATCGGCTGAGGTAGTTGATTTGTTGGGTCCGGTCGTTCAGCACATTAGGACCCGACCGGTGTCTCGAGGTGGTCTTAGGAGTGGACGATCGGAGTCGGCTTCAGTTCTTGCTCACGGCTTCGAGATGGAGGATACGACGGCCGAGCAGCGGGTGCAGATCTTCATTTTGATCCTGATCTCTATGACCCTCTCTCCCGACAGGAGTTCACGCGTGCTCCTCTGCTACCTCCCCTCTTTGGCCAGGATCCCCGAGATAGGATCCTACAGCTGGGCCAGTCTTGGGTACGCGGATCTTCTTCTGTCTCTACGTCATGGCTGCCGTCAGCTGAATGACGAGTCTCTTGTCACCGTTTACGGCCTGTGGAGAGTCGTAGAGGTGATGATCTTTTCCCTTCTTGTTTCATTTTAGCTTGTTCGACTTGTGTGCTGAATATTATTTTTGTTGCAGCTATGGTTCTACGAGTACTTCCCAGGCTTGGCTCCTCGCCGGCGTCGGGGAGCGGTCCACGACTTTCCTGTCGGGGCCAGCTGGCGCGACCGAGGAGAGTTGCGGGTGGAGTCTGTTCCGGCGATTCGTGGGCTACTACGCCGAGGCACCTCTTCCGTTGGCGTAAGGATTAGTTTAGTTGCGTTTTTCCTTCTGATGTTGCTTCCGTTGTTTCACGCCTAACTTGTTATGGTTCCCAGGTTCTGTAGACACCCATTTGTGTCTCCCCAAAACCAAACCCAGTGATGAGTGCCTTTCATGTCGAATCATAATCGAATGAAACGAAAGTGTGGAAAGGTCTACTGTTGCGGAAAGTTTTATTTCTTTTCTTTTCTTTTCTTTTCTCTGTTTTTGAAAACTTTATTTTAAGAAAACAGCCAATCTAGTTTGGTTGGTCCATGATATGGGTCCAATAGTGGTGTAGTTGGATGGGGATTGCAAAGACCTTTCCAACGATATATTATAAGCCCAATTCCGATGAATATTGAGGAAGTTATGGCCAATTTACTAAACTGGGCCCGGTTTGAGTTTTAAGTACGGCCCAATGATTTAGGGGAGGGCCTAATATGATTTATCATTCCTAATGCAATTAGGAATGGTTTTGGTCTTCTAGAACATTCTAGAAGGTTCTTATCATTCTTAATTCAATTAGGATTCTTTAGAGTTTTAATTAGATCAAATAGCATTTTCGACTGAAATTATATTATTTTATCTTCCAGTACGGGAAATTTATCAGATTTTCGAAAACGTGTTAAAAGCCGGATTGGCGTCCAACCCCAGGCCTTGGCGCCTGGAACCAGGATTGGCGCCAGACGCCAGCCATTGGCGCCTGGCGCTAGCCACTGGTCCTGGCGCCAAGTTGTTTTTTGCGATCTTCAGACTCTGTTTTGATAAATTATCTTTTTTGGCTGATTTTCTCTATAAATATCGTATCAAAACTCCGTTTTCATTCACGAATTCACCATCTATCTACACCATCTACAATCATCATTCATCAACAATCTCTTTACAGAATTATTCATCAATTCTCTTCATTCATCAAGGCTTTTCATCAACTCTCTTCATCTTCATCATTCATTCATCAATTTTCAATAACATTAATCTTTCGTTCTTTCTTTTCTAAACCTTGCTTTTTCACACAAATTTCCGCATTCACAAGATCTTGATACACCTAGCCATATTCGAAGTTGCCTTCGCCCTAGACGTGAAAGGTTTTAATTTATGAGGGTTTGGTCCCAAATCTCTATTATTTAATTTAATTAATTTGGTTTATTATTTTTCTTGAAGTTACTAACGTGTGTATTTTGTAATTAGAAAGAGGTACGAGGCATCCAAGTAAGTATTTTATTGATTTTATGATGTAGACATCATATGTTTATTGTTATTATGATTCCTAGTATCATGCCTAGGATCTTGCTGTGCCTTAACATGATTATGATTAGTAATATTATTATTAATGATGTTGATTATTTATTAGGTTGCTTGATATGCATATTATTGTATATTGTTATTGCTTGATCACCTTTTATTGCAGGTTAAAGGGAATTTGTATTTGCAACCACGCTTAATAAGATAATTAATAATCTTGTTAGGTTAATTGTGATTATAAATTCAAGTGATCGCCAATAATAGTTTATTTGTGCATTAAATTCAACCAACATAGATTAAACAGGTTTAGGGTTAATCCTATTGATTGTATGTTAGTCAGAAAGCGCACATGAATACGAGCAGAATAAAGTAGAGGCCTATTATTAGGGCAGGTTAAATCTCTTTTAGGTTGGATTTGTACCTTCATCCCCGGACCCTTATTTGGTTCATGACCTTATGGAGTTGACGATCTCTTGGATCGTTAAGGGGTGTAACCTTCACCTCGTGAACGGTTTACAAGTTCCTTAAAAACTTGTTGGCGACTCTTTTGCTCTATCTTCTTCCCTTTTGGACGCCACCGTACTTTAGTGTATGATCACAGTGGGGTTCAAGCTAGTGGGATTTTTAAAGGCTTGAAAATATTCCCTACAGTTTTTGGCGACCCCACTGGGGAGGATTTCTATTTTAATTCCTGAATTTGTTTCGGCAATGATCTAGAATGAGTGGATGAGTCTCGAAACGTTCTAAGTATTTCATGTGCGTAATTTTGATTAACATTATTGTCATATGCATAAAAAGGTTCTCATTGTAAAGTCCATCCGTAATGAGTAAAAAACATAGGATTTTACACGTAGGAAATTTGAGAAATATCTTTCATAACTAGGACTGAAATAACACCGCGCGAAACTGGATGATTTTATTGAGCACAGAAAGCTGCTGAGGCATGTGGGAAGTAGCGTCAGGGGCCAGAGCTTGGCGCCACACTTTTTTCCGTAGCGCCAAACTCCAGTATTGGCGTCAGGCGCTACAGTTAAAAGTTGGCGCCAGTCTCTGTTTGCTGGCGCCAATTTCCCCCAATACCGAGCCAGAAATATGCGTTCTAATTTCGACCAGTTTTTCGTATTGTTTGCTCGATCCTACTTCCTGATTGAATTTTTTCTCATTTTTCTGAAACCCATATGTGTTCTACATATGGACATACCCTTCTGGGAATTCATGCTCTATCTACCCGATTGAACGCTCCTGGCAACAAAGGGTACATCTGAGAGGTTGAATTCACCAAACCATGGAAGCGAGTTTTTTCTAAAAACTTGCGGTGTTCTATCCACACGCGTTAATCCTTCACGGTTAGGCTTCTTCGCGGTGCATCTGAACAATTAACAATGGACCCTGTTTGACTAAACCATATCCCGAACTTTAGAGAACTAGAGCCATGGTTAGGTTGCGAACACATTGCATCATACTGTGCCTACTTGACTAATTGTGCATTAGTTGTTGTGCATATATATTTTCCTCTTAACCGTTTGTTGATTTGTGTCGAGATTATAATTAATGACTTAAAGAACTTTTCCTAATTAATTAATTAATTAATTAATTAATTCGAGTCAATAAAGTTTTTCTTCTTTTAATCGGAATTGATCTAGTACGACTTTAGGCATACCCAAGTTGACTAATAATATCGAAAACAGTCCCAGACCGAGGCTCCAATGTTGGTGCCAAAATCTGGGCTGTAGCGCCACTGTATGGTGTGTAACGCCAGACATTTACTAAAAATTTTGGCGCCAACCACCATATTGTGACGCCAGTCCTGTCGCTTGGCCGACAGTTCGGATTATTGGTCGAGTCATCACCTAGGGTCTAATTAACCAGTTTGCTAATTAATTCGGTCAATTCCCGATGTCAATAACATCTTGTCAGGTCATTAATCGAGTCTTGGTCACATAGTCTCGTCACATGGTCATGACACGAGTCTTAACATGTCACCTACACTCACTAGTCTTAGCACACACTTTGAGTATACATCACCATGGCCATGTCTTAGGTCCATGCATGAGTCGGTCTTTCCGTCATTTGAGTTGGGGGGTACATTCTATTCCTAATTCTTCATATCCCTCCACCTCCATCTAAATCTTCTTCACATTCTTCCATCTTTCTTCACCTCCTCCATCCATTGCATGTTGAATAAAGTTTGAGTCAAATAATTAACAATAAGTATCCCCAAATTCCTTTTCCACAGTACTTGGTCGAGGAGAGAAGGGCGATTAATCAAGGACAACTTCTTTATTCAAGTATCGCTTTTTGATAAACCGATTCGTCAAAAGAGGAAGGCTAAGAAGATAATGGCAACTCAAGAAGAAGTGAATGAGCTTAGGAACCAATTGGTTACCATGACTGAAACACTGAAGCTACTTACCCTTAAGGTCGATGATCCCATGAAGCAAAAACGGATGGATCTCATGAAAGAGAGTATAAGCAAGCTATCTAGTGACTATAAATTTCAGGGCATGAGTTCGCAAGGGGTCTCGCTGGACAAGGATCTTCTTCCGCAGAAGTTCAATGCCAACGACATCCAAAAATTCAAGGCGACAAATAATCCTTACTTCCATCTAAGAGCTTTTGAAACTATAATGACCATTAAGAGTATCGATAAGAAGGTTTTCCCTTCTCTGTTCTCACTATCTCTTGAAACCGTTTGCCAACAATGGTTCTTCTCCCTTGACAAGGAGAAAACCTCTACCTGGGAATCGATAGCAAACGCTTTCGTTGATAGGTACAAGTGCAATATCCAAGTTGAAACCGATCATAGACAACTTGAGATGCTAAGACAAAAAGAAAATGAAGGCTTTACTTCTTTCTTTAATAAATGGAGAGAAACTTCCGCTAAGATGATTGAAGTCCCCACCGAAAAGGAGTCTGTGAGGATGTTTATCAAAAATCTCCAAGAAAAATATTCGAAGCACCTAAAATATCAACACAATTTGAATACTTTCAAGGCCTTTTATGACATCGGAATTGAAATCGAAGATGACCTTGCAAAGCAAAAAGCTACTAACAATAGTAACCACGGTGGCTGGAAAGGAAAGAAGAACGACAACCCTTCTTCTTCCGAAAACGCCCACTCTAGTAACAATGTTAGTATCTTTGATCTCAATGAAGTTTTATCCATAGATAACCAAGGATCTAAGAAGCAACTAAGGAAAGACTTCACCCCCATTGGGATGAGCTACGATACTGCCTTCGATCGACTCCATGCCAAAGGACTCATTACTCCCATTGGACCTATTCAAGATCCCGCACCTGAAAAGAGATTTCCTAGTTGGAATCTAGACGAACACTGCAAGTACCATCAAGGTAGGGGTCATACTACTGAGAGCTGTTGGAAGCTAAAGGAGGCTATCCAACATTTGATTGATGATAACAAGCTTCCCATGCCTCCAGTTAACAAGAAGAGCGAGTGATGATAAAGGAAACAACACAAGACAAGAGGCGAGCGTCAACGACAAGATTTCGTGGCCTTTTTTTCTATTTCTTTTTCATCTTTTCTTTCCCCAATAAGTCTAGCATAGGTACCTTTTCTTTTCTTTTAGATTAATTTTGTAGATTTTCTTTTTTCCCTTAATAAAATGAGCATTTATTTTCTTGCATATGATCATTGCATTAATATTTCATTTAAAAAAAAAAAAATCCATGTCGAATTAAGTACAAGGTATACTTATGATTTAAGGCACCCCTTGTAGCCACATGAATTTCGCCTTTCTAATTCACATCCTTTCTTCATAAACCACTTTGAGCCTCGTCTAACGATAGACCCTTCTTTTTTCAACCTACATCTACCTAACCTTGAGATGGGATGGCGTGCAACTTATGCAATTCTAAAGAAAGCTTGAGAAAATTCAAAAGAAAGCAATAGCAAAAAATAAGCAATAATAAAAAAAAAACAAAACAAGTGTAAAAAAAAAGGGCAAGCGTTCCAATGTCTTTGATATGAAAATATCTTCGATAAGAACACGTCTCAGATTGCGTCTCTTATCGAGTGCTCGGTACCGTGCCTGAGAAACATGAATGCCAAGTGAGTGATAGACCGCATGGTCGGGATTGCCCACACTTATAAAAATAAAATAAATGCTAAAGCAAAAAGAGCTAAAAAAGAGTAGAAACTCAAGCATAAATACGAAGATTCAAAAGCAAGATTGCACACCTTGGGGTCTTATCTAGGGTCTTGAGCCTTTATCCCCTTCTTCTTTAAACCTTTAGCCTAACCACGTTACAACCCTTAAAAGACCTTTTTGAGGTATACACACACTTGTGCGAGGTTTGGCTAGAGCTACGTTCGGCCTGATTCCTAACGGATACGTAGGCAACCTCACATCGAGGTGCGGCCGTAATAAACATGCATTCATATTCACATTCACACACTTACACCATGATCATATCAAGGGATCCCCTATGCTCATCCCTATTCACTTAGAGCTAGACTTGGGGGCTTGATCCCTACATCATTAACTTACCTAGCCTAAGAGTCACCATTATTTGGCTTTTCTAACAATAATATCTTTTCACACACTTAGCTCTTGCGGCCTAGCTTTAGTGTCACTTTCACACACTGCACACATACATGACCAAATATATTTCCCTTAGGAATCCTTTGTCATGAAATCTTAACGCTGAAGCATGCTTCGTCAAAATCAATCATAATTGTCATTACATAGAAGTATGAAGTGCTTAGCCTCCGTGCCTAAGTTACCCAAATACTTTCATCATGGAGTCAACAGTTGAGATAGCCTAGGATGAATTAATCCTTGCACCTTGAGAGATAGTATCAAACAACATTTGACTAAGCTCATTCAACATGCATCTTCAAACTTTTGATTTTTCTTTTTCACGTCTTTCTTTTTTGGGAGAAAGTTGGTACCCTCCACAATTGACGGAAAATTTTTGCTTATTTGCTTTTTTCGAGTCGTACGATCACATTACAATGCACACACGAGTCATGTACACATTGAGTCATGTCGTGTCATATCATTTTGATTTGAGTCTAACACAGGTGTCATACACATTGAGTCATGTCGTGTCATATCATTTTGATTTGAGTCTAACACAGGTGTCATTACACTTCGAGTTGAGTCAACCTCGAGTCAGTCAATCATATCGAGTCAAGTTTATACCTTGAGTCGTGTCAAGTTGATGAGTCAAGCAACGTTAAGCTTTAGGTCAACCCTAAGATGATTAAAAAGATTGGCAAAGTTCTATAGTCAAAATAAATACAGGTGCAGCAGAACAGGGAAGACCCTATCGCAGCGTTCGCGACGAACAGAGCAAGAAATAAAACGGAAAACTGAATTTAAAGAAGAATCCGTGCTGGCGCCAGTCCCTAGGCATTGGCGTCACTTTCTGTGCTTGGCGCCAGACGCCAATTCAGCGCCTGGCGCTAATTCCATATGTTTGGCGCTGATTGATTTTTAGCGACGCCAAAGCAGCCAGCCACTTGTTGGGGTTGTGCTAGCCTTCTGCAATATATTTTTGGGTTCCTTGGTACGCCAGTTAGCCCTTATAAGTAATATTGACATGATTGAGTAGTCGATTTGATTACAACAGCAAATAAGTGATCGACCTGATAAAAGATTGTCTCACTTAGCTTAAGGCGCCTAAGCGTTAGCTCATTAGCAAAAAGCACCGACATATAGGTTCAAGAGCATAGGGTACCGACATACAGGTTCAAGAGCAAAGGCGCCGACATACAGGCATAGCACAAGCAAAGTTCAGGCGAACTTTTAAGGATCGACAGGCATGGATCTTCGGTATTTTCCTTTGGAAAATTATCGCATCAAATGAGGATGACTTCAAGTAAAGTTATTTTCGACAGCGTTCGCTAAGATTGTGGAAGTTGTCACCAAAGATTTGAGAAGATAGCACGAGATGGGCGGTCTTCGACAGCGTTCGCTAAGATTGTGGAAGTTTTCACCAAAGATTTGAGAAGATAGCACGAGATGGGCGGTCTTCGAAAGCGTTCGCTAAGATTATGGAAGTTTTCAACAAAGATTTGAGAAGATAGCACGAGATGGGCGGTCTTCGACGGCATTCGCTAAGATTGTGGAGGTTTTCACCCGAGATTTGAGAAGATAGCACGAGATGGGCAGTCTTCGACGACTTTTGCTATGATTGGAAAGGTTGTCACTATGATTCAAGAAAAGGCTCAAGATGTAGCAACATTGATCGCCGGCGTTCCCTAGATTGTGGAAGATCGTCAAAACAAACAACAAGATGACGTTCCCTAGATTGTGGAGGGTTGTCACAAAAAAACTGAGGATTGTTTCAAGAGAGATAATCTTTGATGATGTTCCCTAGGATGTGGAATATTATCATTACGAAGAGGATAGTTTCAAGAAAGCAATATTCTAATTTGGAAGCAGTTACAAGGCGTAGTGGTTTTCAAGTGGGATGACATTCTCTAGCTTGCAGGAGGTCATCAAAGCAATCGGTTACTTTCAGAGACGTGTGCTCGACGGTGCAAGATACGCGTTTCATAACTCTTTTATCTGTTTAACTAACGCTAGTTTTGCAGGTATTGACATTACAAGATTGATATAGGATCGTAGAACGTTCTGAATCATTCTCCGTCCCTATCAATACTTTGACTTTTGTTTTCGAAACTTGCGTTTCTCTAAACTCAGTCAAAGTGGGGGCTTCTGTAGACACCCATTTGTGTCTCCCCAAAACCAAACCCAGTGATGAGTGCCTTTCATGTCGAATCATAATCGAATGAAACGAAAGTGTGGAAAGGTCTACTGTTGCGGAAAGTTTTATTTCTTTTCTTTTCTTTTCTTTTCTCTGTTTTTGAAAACTTTATTTTAAGAAAACAGCCAATCTAGTTTGGTTGGTCCATGATATGGGTCCAATAGTGGTGTAGTTGGATGGGGATTGCAAAGACCTTTCCAACGATATATTATAAGCCCAATTCCGATGAATATTGAGGAAGTTATGGCCAATTTACTAAACTGGGCCCGGTTTGAGTTTTAAGTACGGCCCAATGATTTAGGGGAGGGCCTAATATGATTTATCATTCCTAATGCAATTAGGAATGGTTTTGGTCTTCTAGAACATTCTAGAAGGTTCTTATCATTCTTAATTCAATTAGGATTCTTTAGAGTTTTAATTAGATCAAATAGCATTTTCGACTGAAATTATATTATTTTATCTTCCAGTACGGGAAATTTATCAGATTTTCGAAAACGTGTTAAAAGCCGGATTGGCGTCCAACCCCAGGCCTTGGCGCCTGGAACCAGGATTGGCGCCAGACGCCAGCCATTGGCGCCTGGCGCTAGCCACTGGTCCTGGCGCCAAGTTGTTTTTGCGATCTTCAGACTCTGTTTTGATAAATTATCTTTTTTGGCTGATTTTCTCTATAAATATCGTATCAAAACTCCGTTTTCATTCACGAATTCACCATCTATCTACACCATCTACAATCATCATTCATCAACAATCTCTTTACAGAATTATTCATCAATTCTCTTCATTCATCAAGGCTTTTCATCAACTCTCTTCATCTTCATCATTCATTCATCAATTTTCAATAACATTAATCTTTCGTTCTTTCTTTTCTAAACCTTGCTTTTTCACACAAATTTCCGCATTCACAAGATCTTGATACACCTAGCCATATTCGAAGTTGCCTTCGCCCTAGACGTGAAAGGTTTTAATTTATGAGGGTTTGGTCCCAAATCTCTATTATTTAATTTAATTAATTTGGTTTATTATTTTTCTTGAAGTTACTAACGTGTGTATTTTGTAATTAGAAAGAGGTACGAGGCATCCAAGTAAGTATTTTATTGATTTTATGATGTAGACATCATATGTTTATTGTTATTATGATTCCTAGTATCATGCCTAGGATCTTGCTGTGCCTTAACATGATTATGATTAGTAATATTATTATTAATGATGTTGATTATTTATTAGGTTGCTTGATATGCATATTATTGTATATTGTTATTGCTTGATCACCTTTTATTGCAGGTTAAAGGGAATTTGTATTTGCAACCACGCTTAATAAGATAATTAATAATCTTGTTAGGTTAATTGTGATTATAAATTCAAGTGATCGCCAATAATAGTTTATTTGTGCATTAAATTCAACCAACATAGATTAAACAGGTTTAGGGTTAATCCTATTGATTGTATGTTAGTCAGAAAGCGCACATGAATACGAGCAGAATAAAGTAGAGGCCTATTATTAGGGCAGGTTAAATCTCTTTTAGGTTGGATTTGTACCTTCATCCCCGGACCCTTATTTGGTTCATGACCTTATGGAGTTGACGATCTCTTGGATCGTTAAGGGGTGTAACCTTCACCTCGTGAACGGTTTACAAGTTCCTTAAAAACTTGTTGGCGACTCTTTTGCTCTATCTTCTTCCCTTTTGGACGCCACCGTACTTTAGTGTATGATCACAGTGCGGTTCAAGCTAGTGGGATTTTTAAAGGCTTGAAAATATTCCCTACAGGTTTCCATCGATGTCCAGTACCGTCCTTGGGCCGGGATGACTGATCTACCCGAGGCCCTACGTCTTTCAGTGTACCGTACCATTTTGGTTGGTACTGGGCGCTTCGTTTGGTATTTGGGGGAGCGAGTCGTCCGTCAGCATAGCGGCGATCGCTTTGTGGTGCCTTCATCCCCGCCAGAGTCTATGCTGGACTTCCGCTTGATCAGAGGGTTGATCAACAGGGGGGAGCGCTACACTCTTCCGTGGCAGGAGCTCGTTCACATGGAGAGCGACTATGCGCGGGATTTGCTTCCCTCTCTGGCTCCTCCACCCCGTCTTCCCGAGGTATGATTTCTTTCGAGAATCTTCTTTGCTAGTCTCTGTTTTAAATAGTCGAATAACTTGATTATTCGATCATATTTTCAGACGACCATCCACCTTGTGGGGAGGATTCAGATTCCTCCTCAGTCTGTCCGCTACCCTGGGCCGATCGGTATCACGGAGGACCATATTGCTGACGCGCCGGAGGGTTATAAACAGGCGCAAGAGTCATTGCCCGAGGTTTTTGAGCCGGTGAGTTTTCTTCGACGCATTATCCCTTCTTTTAATGCTGCTTATTACTGATTTTTCTTTGTTTTATCCTCAGCCTAATCGCCCGGAGGTGATGGGAATTATGAAGCTGGTGGACGCGCTAAAGTATTGCATCATCAACCTTTGGCGTGGTGCGAGTTGTCGGAGCTCTAGCGACGTTCTTGAGGTATCACTTATTTTTTCATTTCTGCCATTTGTTTTATTTTGCATCATTGACACCTTTTGATTTTGTGTTTTTCAGGAGCGACGGAGGTCCCGCTCGCGCTCGAGACCTAGAGGCTCGGACGAGGAGGAGCTTATTCATGGTAGACGATCTCCTGAGGCTCACCGGCGTTCTCAGCGAGAGCCTCAGCCTACTCCGCCATTCCAGGAGGCTCAGTGGCAGCAGGGTCAGTCTTCTCAGCGTCCGTCATTTTCACAGCCTCCAGTTCCCGAGTTTGGGTCTTCTTTGGATCCTGGTTCATTCTCGGCTCCATTATCCGGGATTCCTCCACCGCTGTCGGGCTTGTTCTCGGTTCCGATGTATGGGATGATGCCTTCGCCGATGATTCCAGTATCTTTGGGCCAGTCTACTCCATTTTCCGGTTGGACGGGTCCTACCTTGAGCTTAGCTACTGCCGGGCCTACGGGGACTAGTAGGGACGCTACTCCCCGTACTCGGATGGTCGAGGGACTCTTCGGTTCGCCGCTCCCATACACATAGGGTGGACCACATGCACAGGGTCTAGATGAGACTGATTCTGATTCTAGAGATTTTTCACCGAGGGTTTTTGTACATACTGTGATGACACTTGACACATTTATGTATTATGACTCTTTGTACATTATTTACAGTTTATATATCTATTATTGTGTGTGTTAGTGTGTGTTTGAGACTCTTTGTATGTGATTGTGTATTTATTAACGACACGACGAAAAACATAAGTAGAGTAATGGAGGGTACCGACCGTCCCCAAAAGAAAAGAAAGAAAAAAAGACACTCAAAATGAAATTACTTTCCCCGAAAGAAAAGAAAAGAAAAGAAATAAAAATAAAATGATTAATATAAAAATATCTTCCCCAAAATAAAAATAAAATCTTAAAATAAAATAAAGATAAAAATAAAAAAGGTGAGAATTTTATTAGAAATAAAACTCTCAAAGAAAACTGAAAAATAAACGCTAAAGATAAGAAAATATAAAAAATCCGGATAGATACGGAAAAGATGAAAAAATAAAGCGCGTAAAGTGCCATGACACGGCACTGTTCACCGTGTCACGGCAAAACCTGCCGTGTCACGTCAAAGGTTCCCGTGACACGGTGGAATTTCCCGTGTCACGGGACGCGTATTATTCAGCGGTGTATTTTACGCGTATGAAAAGATAAATTCTGGGCAGTTTCGAGCGCTTTTGCTATAAAATAAGACCAGATTATTCATGATATGCATAATTACGAAACACAAAATAATTTAGAATTTCATATTTCAATAATCATGTCTCAGAATTTTGATAATACATTGCGCGACTGGTCTTATTCTTTGACCAATGCTGAAAAAAGAGAGTTAGAATTATTTCATGTCAGGGGTTTGCTAGCCCTGCGACATGTAGCTATTGAACATGATTTTCTTAGAGCGGCATTAGATTATTGGAGTCCAGAAACGCACTGTTTCAAATTTGATTATGATGAAATCTGTCCTCTGCCGGAGGAATTTGGTGCAATCTTTGGATTTCCTGCTAGGAATCTTTTAGCCATGCCTACCTTACGTGAATATTATTACCAAGACTTTGAGCGCCATCTGAATCTAACAAATCCAGATTTAAATAGAATTGTTTGTGGTAATGAAGTAGACTTAGAAAAACTTGCTAACTTATATTTTAATCGGCCTATCTCTGAGTCTTATCATGTATATCGTAGAAGGGCATATATTTTTTGCATGTTTAGCAAGCTACTATTTGCAAACGGTAGGGTAGGACATGCTTGTCTAGCGTCTGTACTTGAGCATGTAGAATCCGGAAGATCTCCTATGCCAACGTGCCTTGGAGAAAAATTTCGTGGCCTAGACGAGGCGAAAGCTGACCGGAAAGCCATCAGGAAGGGCTCTCTGGTACTATTACAGGTAAAAATACGCTCCGCATAGCCCCCGTGACACAAAACAGGCACCGTGTCACGGTTGGGGTCTGCCGTGACACGGTTAAAACTGTCGTGTCACGGGAATCTGCAGTTTTTTTTTTTTTTTTTTTTTTTTTTTTTTTTTTTTTTTTTTTTTTTTTTGCAGATTTGGTTGATGGAGCGTTTGGAATTATTTGAAGCCCCCGACGATATTGAAAAATATGGCCCCAACGACTTAATCCGTAGGAAGAAGAATTCCTCTGCGAATATGTCGTATAAAGATTGGAAAAACTTCTTTGCAAAGAGGGAATTTTCCATTCGTTGGGTGGTGCCTTGGTGGAGGCTTACTAGGATGGTTGGCACGAATGAAACTCCATATTGTCGCGTTCCTAGTATCTCCAAATTGACCTTTTACTGTCCCTCTCGACTGATGCGACAGTATGGACTTGAACAAGTAATTCCACGCTATAACGATAGTCCTCGTGAAGTATCGTTGCATGAAGGTAACGTTCACAAGTACGAGGCTTATTGGATTAGAAGACCTTTGTGGACCGTTTCTGCAAGCGACCAAGCTCCTCCTCCTTTATCTAGTGCATACAAGGCATGGTTGAACCCTAGAAGTATGAGGGAACGATTCGGATCACGCAAGTCTGATGTGAAGAGTCGTCTTTGAGATAAGAAAGCTCCTCTTAAAGATCGTCTAGGTCCGAACACAAGGAATTGAGTTTAAGACTCCTAAGATGCCAAGAAAAAAGACCTATGTGAAAGGAAAGGGTAAAGAAAAGATGGTGTATAGGGAGAAACAACCGAAAAAGTTCAAGAAAGGTGAAAGGGGTGAAAGTTCGACTAGGGGTGTGACGGTTCGGGCTACAAAAGACACACTAATGGTGAAGGCCAACCTAATTGAGCAAGAAAAAGATGTTCCTAAAGAGAAGAGGGATTAGATCAATAATGTTTTGCATTTTATTATTTATAATTTTTATTTAAAATACGGCATACGATGCCAACACTTGTAGTCGCATTTATTTTAATAATAGCATATTTATTTCAGCCTTAAAAATAAAAATTACAATGACTTTTATTTATTAATCCGAGTCAAGGAGTCGGACGCAATGGAAGAACGAAAATAAAAACTCGAACAATGAATCCGCAACGAATGCGCCAATAAATAAAACGAGAAACTGAAAATTTGCCATGTCACGGTGAAAGGGTCCCGTGACTCGGTTCAAATTCCCGCGTCACGGCAAAATTTTTATTTTGTTATTTTTGTATTTTTTTTTCCAGACAGGGATGACGTGGCACGGAACAATTCTCCCGTCAGACGGGAACAAATCCCGTGTCACGGGAGGCACCCTGTCCTGTTTTTCGTTCAGAGGTTGCCGTGACACGGGAATTTCTCCCGTCAGACGAGAAGAAATCCCGTGTCGCGACATTTTTCCCCTTTATTTTATTTTATTTTATTTTATTTTTTATTTTATTTTATATTTTTCCGTGACGGAATGCTGAACCGACGCGCATATTAGATCAACAGAGGGAGGATTTTTTTTATTTTAAAGTGGCCGGGCTCCCTTGAGGGGTTGCCTACGTATCCTAAAAAGGAATCAGGCTAGACGTAGCTCTATTGGGTCATGAACCCATGCGACTAGGCGTAGAATTTCTTGAGTTGATCCAAGTTGGTTAAATTATGGAAGCCGTTACCGTCCATGTCTACCAATTGTGCCGCTCCGCCAGACAGGATGGCTTTAACAATGTACGGGCCTGACTAGTTCGGTCTGAATTTCCCTCTTGGATCTAACACATTTTTATGAAGTGCCTTAAGCACTAGGTCACCCTCTTTGATATTCTTGGTCTTGACTTTTTTATTAAAATGTCATGCCATACGCTGTTGGTAGGTTTGGACATGATGCAAAGCTGCCAAGCGTTTTTCATCAAGCAAGACCAGTTCGTCGTATCTTGCTCTAATCTAGTCGACTTCATCTAGTTGGCTTTCCAATGCGATTCGGAGAGAAGGTATCTCGAGCTCGATTGGTTGTACAGCTTCGACGCCATAGACTAAAGAGAAAGGGGTAGCCCCTGTCGATGTACGAATAGAGGTTCGATAACCCCAAAGGGCAAAATGTAGCTTACTTGGCCAATCCTTATAATTTTCCGTCATCTTTTCGATGATGGTTTTCACATTTTTGTTGGCCGATTCGACTGCTACGTTTGTTTGTGGTCTGTAAGGTGATGATCGGTGATGTTTGATATGATATTTCTGCAACAATTCCGCGCATTCGGCTTGGAAATGTGTTCCATTGTCACTGATCATCTCATGTGGTACCCCATAGCGGCATATAATATTTTTCTCAATGAATTGAGCTACGTGTTTTGCCGTCAGCTTGGCATATGAGGCTGCTTCAACCCATTTGGTGAAGTAGTCGATTGCTACGAGAATGAATTCATGCCCCCCTTGTCCTGGTGGTGTGATTTTTCCAATGATGTCAATGCCCCAAGTGGAGAAAGGCCATGGAGAAGTATACGTGTAGAGAAGCGAAGGTGGAACATGCTGTAAGTTTGCATAGATTTGACACTTCATACATTTCTTGACGTACTCGTGACAAGCTCTCTCCATAGTAGTCCAATAGTAACCTTGTCGTTGAATCTTTTGGACTAGCATCTTTGCATTCATGTGAGTTCCACATATACCAGCATGAAGGTTTTCCATGGTTTTATGTGCTTCTTTCTTGGCTATACATAAGAGATTCCTTCCCGTTGCGGTTCTCTTGTGGAGTTCTCCCCTGATGAGCACATACTGTGAGGCCAGGAGCCTCAAAGCACAGCGTGCCCTTTTATCAGTATTAGGAGGGTACTCTGCTTTTGTCACATAATTAAGGATGTCTGTATACCATGGCTCTTCATCTTCTTCCTGTGGTTCTTGTTCATCGTCAAGTGCATGAACATAAGCTGGTTCATATCTTCTCTCTATGGTCAGTGGCATTCTGATCGTGTCAGCTGGAATTCGCACCATTGATGCTAACTTAGCTAGTGCGTCGGCGAACTGGTTTTCTTCTCTTGGCAAATACGTATATTCCACTTATCTAGTTGCTCCGTGAGAGTTTCCAGATGAGCTTGATACGTAGCGAGACTTTCACTTCTCACTTTCCATCTCTTGGAGATTTGGTTAATGATTAGTGAAGAGTCACCGTAGATTATGATTTTCTTGATTCCCAAGGCGACATCTGTTTCTAATCCCAAAATGCATGCTTCATATTCTGCGGCATTGTTGGTGACATCAAAGTCGAGCTTCATGGAAATTGGGATGTGTTCTTCATTGGGCGATACAAGCAAGACTCCCACACCACATCCTTTTTAGTTTGAAGCTCCATCGAAATAGAGAGTCCAACTATCGTCTTCGGTCATGAGTAAATCTTCGTCAGGGAAATCGTACTCATCTTCTTCTTTTTCAGCTTCTTTTAGCGGAAAGTCTTCTAAGAAGTCAGAAACTGCAGAACCTTTGATGGCCTTTTGTGGCACAAATCTCAAGTCAAATTGAGCCAGATTGACTATCCACCTTGATAATCTGCCGTTGAGTGTTGCTTTCTCGAACAAGTATTTGAGAGGATCCATCTTAGACACGACATGTACTGTATGGGTGAGCATGTAATTTCTTAGTTTCTGTGCGGCCCATACAAGTGCGAGACACAACTTCTCGAGTGGCGTGTATCACGTCTCATATCCTTGGAGTTTCTTCCTCAAGTAATAGATTGAATTCTCCTTGCTTTCGATCTCTTGTGCTAGCATTGCCCCCATCGTTTCTCTTGTGACCGTAAGGTAGAGTCGAAGAGGAAAGTCAGGTATTGCTGGTGCTAGCACAGGTGGATTTGCCAAATACTCTTTGATTTTGTCGAAAGCCTTTTGGCAATCATCATCCCATGTGACGGGACATTCTTCTTAAGCTTCTTGAATATAGGTTCACATATCGCTGTGAGCTTTGATATGAACCTACTTATATACTGCAACCTTCCAATGAAGCCTCGAATCTCCTTCTCGTTTTTGGGTGGTGGCATGGCCATGATCGCTTTTACTTTTGAAGGATCTATTTCAATCCCTCGAGAACTGATCACATATCCTAGTAATTTGCCTGACGTGACTCCGAATGCACATTTTGCTGGATTTAATCTCATGTTGTACTTACGGAGTCTTTCAAAAAACTTGCGAAGTGCGACGATATGGCCTGGGCGATCCTTAGACTTGACAATCATATCATCGACATAGACCTCCACCTCTTTGTGCATCATGTCATGTAACAATGTTGTAGCTGCTCTTTGGTAGGTGGCACCCGCGTTTTTCAACCCGAATGGCATTACCGTATAGCAATATGTACCCCACTGTGTGATGAATGTGGTTTTCTCCATGTCTTCTTCGGCCATCAATACCTGTTTATATCCGGCGTAACCATCCATGAATGACAGGAGTGCATGGTTTGCTGTATTATCGACCAGAATGTCAATGTGAGGTAGAGGGAACCCATCTTTTGGGATTGCTTTATTGAGATCCCTGTAATCAACACACATTCTGACCCTTCCATCCTTCTTTGGAACTGGAACCACATTTGCTATCCATTCCGAATATTTGGATACTCTGATGAAACCTGCGGCCAATTGCTTCCTGATTTCTTCCTTGATTTTGAGAGCCACATCTGGTTTCATTCGGCGCAGCTTTTGTTTGACAGGCTTCATACCTGGAATGAGTGGTATCGTATGCTGAGCTATATCCCTGTCAATTCCTGGCATATCTTGGTATGACCAAGCAAATACATCAACAAATTCACTAAGAAAGTTAATTAGCTCTTTGCGTTCATCTTGACTTAGTGTTAATCCAATTTTTACTTCTTTAACAGTCGTATCATTGGAAATGTTAACTGTTTCTGTATCTTCAATAACTGCTGTTTTATTTTCGTGTTCTTCCATTGCTTTTATTATTTCTTTGTCATTTTTATCATTAGCAAAGCAATATTGATCAGGGCTAGGGGAATGGCACGCATCGTAAGCAAAGGCATTCATTTCATTGAATTTATTGGCTAATACATCAAGAGAGGCAAGGTCGGCTGCGACCTCACCAGAATTATTAGGACTAGAAGGATAGGACTCAACAAGAGACTCAGGGTTAAACTCTATAGTAGAAAGAGGGTCAGCCTCAGACTCTAAGGACTCATCTACAGACTTAGAATCAGACTCGGACTCAGACCCGGACGATTCAGACTCATCAAACATAGGACCCTCGCCAGCGGTTATTTCCAACTTCTCTCCACTCGGCGTAGTGATCCTCAATGTCTTGCTCCATCCCCTTGAAATGTTGTCAGCTTGGACGATTAACTCGGAGGGGTCAAAATCCTTGTTCGCTATGACGACTTGAACGAGCTCGGAGTTATCATTGCAGACCGGCTTGGATTCATTTTTCTCCATTCCAAAAAGAAGATTGATTCCCAAATCATCAGAGTTCAGGTTAGCTGACTTCTCGACTGTGGAGAGCTCTTCATCGATGAAGTCACAATCGAGGAACACCTCGAATCCCGGTTCACGGATCCCATTATGGACAAATGGTTCAGGGAATTCATAGCATGGGAAGTCTTCCCCTTCTTTGATGTATTGGCCGTTAAGAGTGAACGGATATGGATCCATGGCCATTTCCATCTTCGTGATTCGAGCGTTGTTGCGAGCCTTCATTTTCAAGGCAGCTTGTTTCAGATCTTCCTTTATCGGCTCGAATCCTAAGCCGAAAGTGTCTTTCTTGAGCGCACCAGGGTGGCCCCAAGGTTTAGCCGTTTTCTTCTTGAGCCCAAGGGTCATTCCAGGGAAGTGACCTTGCTTCTTCAGAATGGCGTTGATACTGGTATTTGAGTAGGGATCGAAGTCGAGATGACACCTTCCCTCTTCTTCGATCACAAGAACATCATCTAATGAAAACGCCCACAGATCTTCATCTTCCTCGTCGTGTTCAACATGGACGATGGGAGTATCAATAACTTGAATGCGCATAGGAGAAGCGTCGATGGTAATCGGGACCCCTCCAACTATGACTTTCACTTTCTGGTGAAGCGATGACGGAATCGCCTTTAGCTCATGAAGCCAAGGGCGTCCTAATAATAGGTTGAAAGAGGCCTTAATGTCCACCACCTGAAATTTGGTGCGACGTTCAATGGCCCCAGTAGTTATATTCAGTACGATAGTACCCACGACTTGACGGCGAGTATTATCGTAAGCTCGAATCCCTTGAGTGGAAGGAGTCAACTCTTCATTCTTTATACCCAACTTCCTTGTAGTACGGAGTGGGCACACATTGATTGCAGAGCCATTATCAACCAGGCTCATAGGAACATTCATCTGCCTACACACTACAGTGAGGTGTAAGGCCTTATTATGTTGGTCCCCTTCCGGGGGTAGATCCTTATCAGAAAAGGAGATCAGATTGCTAGTACTCGACAGCTCAGTAGTGAGAAAGTTTACCAATCCTTGAGGAGTCATGTCATCATCAACTCCTATCTTCACCAGAGCATTCATTACAGCCTTTCGATGCTTGTGGGAAGTGGCCAAAAGCTTCCATACATTCATCTCCACCTTGGTCTTTTGCAGCTGTTTGACCACAACGCTATTCACAGGGTCGATGGGATCAACTATCGGATTTGATTGTGGTGGAGGTGGAGGTGGGTTAGGTTGTTGCAACCGTCCACTTCTGGTGAGAACCTTGACCTCAAGGTCCCCCCAAACATCTTCACTGGTGCCGAGAGATGAACATGCTATGTCTTTGAGATAGACGTCTTCATCATCACTATCCCAGATCCCATTCACTTCTTCAGTGCTTGAGATAAATACAACTTCCGGCAGAGGTTCATTCACAGATTGAAGAGTATCGACGGATCAAAGGAGACTTCATCTCCCATGATAGCCAGAGCATCAGAAAGAGGACCTGTTTGAATGTTAGGCTTCTTGCCCCCTGGAGGGACAGGAAGTTGGTTAGCATCAATCAGGTCTTGGATTGCGTCTTTCAACCTCCAACACTTCTCAGTGTTATGACCCTTGACTTGGTGATACTTGCAATAAGCGTTGGGGTCATAGTTAGCGGTCCTATTCTCAGGTTGAGGTTCTGGAAATGGTCCGATTGGCATAATCAGTCCCTGACCATGAAGACGGTCATAAGCAGCATCATAAGTCATTCCCAAAGGCGTATAAACCCTCCTTTGCCTTTGGAATCTTTGAAGAGGAGCATTAAGGGTCAGCACATCATTGATGTTGATATTGTTGGTAGCATTATTGGGCTTAGAAGACGAAGAATAAGGAGTGTCGTTCTTCTTGTTTTTCCAAGTACTGTTGTTATTGTTGCTACCAACAGAATTCATCAGTTTGTCTTCGATATTGATTCTAATATCGTATACAGCATCAAAGGTACTTAAGGGCAGAAACTTCAGGTGTTGCTTATACTTATGAGTCAGGTTGGCAATGAACAAGCGAACCATATCCTTCTCCTTGGGAGGATCCACCAAGAGCGTATCTGTTTCTCTCCACCTGCTTAGGTAAGTGGTGAAGCCTTCATTCTCTTTCTGTTTGAGAATGGAGAGTTCATGTTCAGAAGTCTTGGCCTGGATGTTACACTTGTACCGATTCATAAAACTTTCAGTAACATCCTCCCAGGTCGCGACATGCTTGGATTCCAAAGAATAGAACCACTGTTGACAGGCATGCTCTAAGGAAAGAGGAAACACCGTAGGGAAGAGTGTCACATCTACTCCCTTAAGAGCCATAGTTGCAGAAAAATCCTTCAAATAGAAAAGTGGATTATCAGTAGGCTTGAACTTGGGAATATCAGCAGTGGAAAACTTCTCAGGAAGCTTCTCTCTTATGGACGAGGAGGTGATAGGCTGTTCCACATAAGTGAACTCTTCGGAAATCTTGCTTTTTGTTCCTTGATCTTGTCCATCGCAGCAGTTTTGACACTTTTTTGCTTGTCTTGCTCTACAGTGCTGACTCTAGTAGTGAGTATTTGCATCATGTCAGACAATCTTTCGATTGTCCTGTTGAGGTTCTCGATGTCTTCCTTAGTGGCCAATGGTTGGAAGTAGACTGGAGACGGATCTTGTGGAGATGACTGAGGTGGTTTCCTTGTACGCCTCTTTGGTATAAGAGGTTGTTGAGGTATGGACTCGAACCATAACAATCTACCCTTGCTTCTTGCCCAAGTGCTTTGACACCGAAACAAACACACTTTTAATGACCAAACTTGACCTTAACCTATCCGGAATTTTTTTTTATTGAAGCTCTACATATTAAAAAAAAAAGAAAACATGGGAGGATACCATCCGACTTACTCCGAAAAAAAAACGACACAAAAAACGAAACTTCCCTAAAATACGGTCAAAAGTGGTGCATGACTAAAAAAAAAAGTGTGTGGACATAATATGTGAGTGATTAGGTGAGGTTATAGACGCGTGTTTTGAACGAATAGCTAGACACGACTCAATACTGGACACAAAAATCGAGAAAAAAGACTGACGGGACACTTTCCTGGGCACCGTGTCACGGTGCAGACTGTCGTGACACGGTGCAGTCTACCGTCAGACGGTAGACATTCCCGTGTCACGGCACTGTTCACCGTGACACGGCAGAACATGCCGTGCGCAGTTCCAGGTCAGTTTTTGTGATTTTTTCAGATTTTAAGTCCGTACTAATTACTATGTGAGAATAAAAACCCTCGGTCATGGGTTAAACAAAAAGAGCAAACACATGAGGGTTAGCACCAAAACAACACATAGTATTTAGGCACGATGATGTAAAAAAGTTCGCAACCTAAAGTCAAGATCTATGTTAAACTATTGGTCAAGCTTTGGGTGTCAAAAGGGTACCATGGTTAAGAGTTTGGACGCGTTAGCAAGGTAGCCTCCCTTGAGGGTGTATGCCAACTAGAGGCTCCGCGAGTTCGTGATGAAATCGAACTCGACTCCATGGTTTGGGTGGATTTAATGACTCGGATGAACCCTTATTGCCATGAGCGTTTTTGGGTCGATAGAGCTTAAATCCCTCGGGGCTAAGACGCATGTAGAACACATACGTTTTTTCAAAAAAAAAACGAAGGAAGTCGACTGTGAGAAAAGAAAATAAGCCACCGGTCAAATTTTAGGACTGCCGTGACACGGCAGAAATTCCCGTGTCACGGTACAATGTACCGTCAGACGGTACACTGTACCGTGACACGGCAGTAAGAAAATCTGACTGGTGCCCTGTTTGCTTTCGCGCGCAACCAAGTTATCCAATTTTTCCTACGGGACAGACCTGAATACGACGTTAAAACGTCTATGCAGATGCAAAAATGCCAAATTAATCACAGGAATATTTTTTCAAGAATCTTTCAAGTCTCATCCACTCATCTTAATTAAATACCGATCACCCAAATCGATAAATAATTAAGAATCCTCCCCAGTGGAGTCGCCAAATTGTAGGCGTCGTTCGAAGTGTGCCTACATAAAAGCATGTTGTGAATATGCTTGGCACTCATAGGAAGTGGGAATTGACATTACGATTAGGGACAAATAAAGTAGGGAGCCACCAACAAGTTTTTAAGGAACTTGTAAACCGTTCACGGATCATAAAAAGGCAACCACGATAAGGGACAACGATAGGCAACAACGATTGACCCGTGAAGGTTACACCCCATTCATAATCCATGAGATTACTAACTCCATATGGTTCGGAACCACGAAAGGAGGATCGGGGATGATGGTACGAAGTGAGTCATGGAGTCACATTCGCCCGTATTGGCCTCTACTCGATTCTTATATTGAAAAGCATTCCTGTGATCTCAAAGGCATACAAACAAAATATTCAATTCGCTCCAAACTATTATTTAACTAAATTGGTTTAATATTAATGCACACATAATTCTAAAATATTTGTGATCACTTGAATTAAACAACAAGATTGAAAAGGAACCTAAACCAATTGTCCAAATTATCTTATTAGGCGTGGTTTTCAATTACATATTCCCTTTAAACATGCAATATGGTGATCAAAATAAAAATAATAATAGAATCAACATTAATACCAATTTAATCACAATTCCAACAACGTAAAATTGTTAGAAAAATAATAATAATAATAAAAGTGCATGATCCTTACTTTGAATCTATTTGCTTGCAACTACAAAATAATAAACGAGTTAGTAACTTCAAGGAAATAATAAAACAATAACTAAATTAAATTAAATAAAATAAGGTTGATTTTGGGGCCAAACCCTCAAACGATTCTACCTTTCACGCCTTGGCTTAAGGACAGAACCTCGAGTAAAATATGGACTCCTTTGAGTGCTTGAAGAAGGAATTTTGAAGTAAAAAGGGTAGGCTAGTGTTAAGGTTAATAACTTAGAAGAGAGAAAATAAGAATAATAAAATTCTGGTTGTCCCGTACATCAGAAATGAGGGAGTATTTATAGGGAAAATGTGCTGAGGGAGCACACGGAACCCTAAAACGATAAAAACCCTAAAAAAGTATCTCGCCGTGACACGGTCAGACTGTACCGTGACACGGTCAGACTGTACCGTTAGACGGTACACTTTCCCGTGACACGGTACAGTTTTGGAGTGACGCGGGAAATTTTCTGAAAACGGAATGAAAAACGCGTTAAGGGTTTACGCGGAAAGGAAACGGAACGTCCCGTGTCACGGCAGACCTCCCGTGTCACGGGAAGTCCCACCGTCAGACGGGAAGGGTTCTCGTGACACGGTCAGACTGTACCGTGACACGGTCACTTCCAGTCCATTTTTCCGTCTAAATTCATTTTTAACCCTAATTTCTTTCGGCTTTTTAAGTGTCGATTGATAATTTCGGGCTTTTTTCTGACTTTAATTACTCGGGCTAAAATAAGAAAATAATAAAATAAAATGTTTGGGCCAAAAATAAAAAATGAAATAATAAAATAAAAAGGTTTGGGCTTAAAATTAATTAATAAGATTGGGATAAAATTAAAACTATGCTTTTACCAAACATCTAGACTAATCCATGGACCTTTCAGAGGTATGAATTTAATAAAATACGATTTTTTAAGCACTCTCGGGATTAAATACTAAACCCGACCAATAGTGGCAGTGAAAGGTTATTTATCATCAGATTTGGTTTTGGGGAGACATTTTTAGGTGTCTACACATATAGACTTTACTCAACCCCTTTCAATGCCATAATTCCAATAAAGCTCATTAAGTGAGTCCTACGATTGTCTGTAACCTTAAAGGTTGGAAAATTTGTAGTCAAGAACTTTTCTGGGAGCCTCTTGCCACTAGGTTGTGGTGCAAGCTCCTAATTGAAGTACTTAGTCCCTGAGCTAGCTCAAAGGACAATTTTCTCCAAGGCCTCTAGCTTTTCGGCTCTTGCTTTTTCTTGCAGAATGTTTTATTTTTCTTTCTCTGCTTTTATTTTAGCCTTTTCTGCTTTTTTATGAGCCTTTAATTAGGCTTCTTCTTCTCGTAGGGCCTTTAGGTTTTGAAGTTCCTTTCTAAGTTTCTCCAATGCTGCTTTGTCACCCATGATTGGACTAGTATGCGAATGTGGAATATGACCTAGTAATGTGTGTCACGAGAAATTGAGCGCGTTCACTTAAACCTTTTATGCCAATCATTCAAACAATGAACCAAAGTCAAAATGATTGTTTTACCCTTTTTTTTTTATCCTTATTCACTTTAAGCAAGTTTGTTGATGAAGAATGTCAAAAAATTCACGAACAATCATTAATGGAATGTCATGATTTGTGTTGACTTCAACAAGGTAATCATTTAAGGATATTTTACTCAAAATAAATTGTTTTCGAAAAAGGTAGAACAGAAAGAGAAGAAAGTTGGATTGAAAGTGCGCATCAATTTTTTAGAAATATTAATCGACCCGAACATACTCCTTAAAATGATCGAATATATTATAGTATTTGTTGATCATTTAGATTACAATAGAGATCAATATCGTTTTTTTTTAATTATGATTCTCATATTGCTTATCTTTAAAGGATGATATTTTAATATTTGCTTAAAAAGAATGATGGCCTCCGAATGTAAAATCCAAGAAATAATTAAACCATTTTCTCGGTTTTATCATTCATTATTTTCTCTTTTTTTTAGAGTAATATTTTTTGTATCATACTCTCTCTCTCTCTCTTTTTTTTTTAAGAACAATATTTCATTTTTTTTCGTTCTATTTCTTTTTTTTTTTGTGTGAGGCAATCATCCGAAGTAAAGTTCTCGGGATTTTCTTTTTAAACCATAGAAGAGGTAAATAAATTATACTCTTAAATTAAGGTTGACCAATTACAACTAAAAAAAATGATGAACACGAGAATAGACACGTAAACATATTGATAACGTCCTATTAAGGGATGTGAATTTCTAATGATGAACTTCATGAGAAGTAATGCCATTAGTTTGATTATAAAGTACGTAAACGAATCATCATAATCAAAAATAGTATCGCGCACAATTTTCCGTCTTGCGTTAAGGTGGAAGGTGCAACTTCTAGAGTAACATATTCCACATGCCCCCCCCCTTTTTTTTGCGTAAACACACGGAGAATGAAAAAAAAACATGTTTTTGGATTTTTCGAAAAAAACAAAAAAAAAAACGATCAAAGTAAAAGTTAGACAACGTTGTTAGCCAAAGAGATATTTTAGCACCCACTTAACGATTAACCTTGAAGCCGATTAACCTTGAAGCGGTAATATCGTTTTCTCCATATGATATTGCTCGTAACGAGTCAAAGTCATCGTTGAACAGTGGGCGTGCGCAAGACACAGTGTTGCGCGGAGGTGCCGCGCGCAACTTCTGAACTTGCGCTTGGAGGGCACAAGCAACTTCAACAGTTGCGCGTGCCACCTGGTAGGTTCGGCTTTTTTTTTTTTTGTCGAACCACAACTTTTGCGATTTTTTTTATTATATCTCTAGGTAACAAGTTGGAATTAGTTAGATTAGACACGAAGCACATATTCATGTAGTCACATCAGCACATAAAAGGAATCGTCTAAGCATACAATGTCATTCTAAGGTCAAAAAAGGCTTGGGTGTCCAAGGTACCATATCTTAAGAAACGATGCACAAATCAATCACTCAACGAGTTGACTTATGACATCGCTCTCCCAACATTTTGTTGGCGATATGGGTGGGATGATTGTTATTGATTTCGGGATAGAAGCCTAGTGTTGGCAACCCTTAGTCTATGAGCCAATCCCCAATGTTTAAGTGTGATATACTTATGCATGATGCAATGTTGCTTGTTTGGTTTTACTTTTGTGAAGAAGGAAGATATTATGCGTTCAAGTCTCGCTCTCTAACTAGAGATTATCCAAGTTAGTTCTCGTTACAACCCATAGGAAACCTAGTGTTGGAAACCTTAGATCATAACTACGAACTAATCATGTAACCTCTAAGTCCCCAGTGGAGTCGCCACTTTAAGGAGGGTGATCCCATCGTAAGGGGTACTCTCCTTAAATGCCCATGGCCCTTTAAAAGCCTAGGACTTTACACTTATTAAGATGTATTAGGATTTGAATTCCTGACTGTTTGGGGGACCTTGAATTAGCTAGAAATGATTCTATCATACATGCTTTTTTGTAAGGAACAAGTAGGAGTCGCCAAAGAGTTTTAGGAAAATCCATAAACCTCGTTCATGCCTTTCTCCCAAGTAGAGTTTAAAGGATATTTAGCATGAATCATAAGTTTACCCATGCCCAAATTGGTCTACATAAACTAGAAATGAGTTCGGGAGCGAGGGTACCAAGTTAATGTTCCCTTTAGAGGGGAATCACGATCCTAGCCTTAGTGCGGCCTCTACTAGCTCTTCCTTTGCACAATTTCATCACCAAATAATATATGCAACGTGATACCTAAAACTATGTTAATTGATTTTATTTACACACATTAATCATATAGGAATTACATTGAAAAAGTCGTTATTCTTATTTGATCAAATTCGTGAAAAGAACAAGAAGTAAACAATATTCGCCTTGTCTTCAGTGATAAAACAATCAATTAATTATTCAAATTCTAGTCTTGATTAATGAAAGAGTACTATGTGAATTAATTAGTTAAATTTTTTTTAAAAGTTATCAAACAACACTAATTAATCAATTAAAGTTGTTTAAACAAAAAAAGAAAAGTGATTTATCCAAGTGCTCAGGAAACTAATCGTTCTTCTATGTATGCTTAAATCTCCGTCTTAGATGTTTATGGACCTTCTTTATTCTTTGTACCTCCAAGGGATTCAATGGATAGATTAGGGTTGAAGAGTAGTTGGGAATAAAGAGGGAAAAGTAGTATGATAGTAAGAGGGTTTGAGAGATTAGGGATTTCAGAAATTTAGGGTTATTAATTCTGATTTTTTCTGTCTTTAGAGTTGTGCGAAGACCCTTTTTATAGGCGTAGGAATCTCGGTTTAGGGTTTTAGAGTCGCTCCGTCATGTGTCGCGCGCAATTCTATGAGTCGCGCTGGGGTGCCGCGCGCATCTTAATGAGTCGCTCGCGCCTGCTGGTTTGCAGTTAGCCTTATACAAAAATGCATTTTTAAAACTTCCATAACTTTTGATTGCAAAGTCAAATTTAGTCGTGTGAGATATCATTGGAAATCTCTGGATGTATACTTTCCAATGCCGTTAAAATTAGGTTAAAATCTGTTATGAATCAAAAGTTATGGCCGTTGGAGTGAAAGGGTGTCGGTTTTGGGCCCGGTTTAGTGCTTTGATCATAACTTCTTCGTTTTGGCTCAGAATTGGGCTTATAATATACCGTTGGAAAGATCTTTAGAAGGGCTATCCATATTTATATGCCTTGAACAGGAATTTTATGGTTGTTTTATCTGTTTTTCTCGGTTTTCAACAATGTAGGTTCTATTGGATCCAATCATTGCATTTGACGCATTTGGGTCCGTTATTAATCACGTTTAAACATGTATGAACACGTTTTAGGCCTAATTAGTAATCGGACAAGGCTCTAAGATAACTTGGTCTCAAATAAGGGTTTTAACTTACTTCATAATGCTTTTCGTAGTCCATAAACAATTCAACTTCGATCCAGCATGAAGAACGGGTTTTTGTAACATCATCGCACTTCCTTTTCAGGACAAGAGGCCAAAAGTAGGCGTCTACACACTATCGTCTAGCAGAGTTAGCATTGGTTCTGTAACTAGCTTCTATTCCAAGATTTGGAATGCTTCTTCACACTTATCATCCCACTCAAACTTCTTGTCCTTCTTCATTAGAGTAGTCATAGGTTTAGCAATCTTCGAGAAATATTTCACAAAACGCCTATAATATCCTGCTAAACCTAGGAAACTCCGAACATTAGACACTATTTTGGGCATAGGCCAACCCTTCACAACTTTAATTTTGGCTGGATCTACTTCCACGCCATCCTTAGACACAAAATGACCTAAGAATGCTATCTTTTCCAACCAAAATTCACACTTAAAGAACTTTGCAAAAAGATTGCTTTCTCTCAGTGTTTGCAGAATTGCTCTCAGGTGCTCTACATGCTCTTCTTTGTTCCTCAAATACACCAATATATCGTCTATGAACACTACTACAAACTTATCCATGTACTAATGAAACACCCTATTCATCAAATCCATGAAGATTGCTGGAGCATTTGTCAATCCAAGTGGCATAACTATAAACTCATAGTGTCCATATCTTGTCCTAAAAGGGGTTTTAGGAATGTCTTCATCCGCAATTCTCAACTGATGATACCCATACCTCAAATCAATCTTAGAAACACGGTTGCGCCTTTCAACTGATCAAATAATTCATCAATCCTGGGAAGTGGATATTTGTTCTTTGTTGTCACCTTATTCAATTCTCTACAGTCAATGCATAACCTCATGCTCCCATCTTTCTTTTTAACAAACAAAACTGGTGCTCCTCAAGGGGATGCACTCGGTCTGATGTACCCTTTGTCCAACAGATCCTGCAACTGCTCCTTTAACTCACTTATCTCTGCAGGTGCCATCCGATATGGTAACTTGGATATTGGCGATGTCCCTGGGACTAAGTCTATAGTAAAATTGATTGCTCTCTTGGGTGGAATTCCAGGGATTTCGTCCGGAAATACATCCAGAAATTCATTCACCACTTCTATATCTTCTGGCTTAGTTGCCTCCTCATGATCCACGTTCCTCACACTACAAAAGTACACTGGATGCCCATTTTTCATGTACTTTGCCAACTTCAACACACAAATCAACCTAGGGAATTTGGCTTTGCCATGCATCCAATAAGTCACTGCCTCATTCTCACTTGTGATCATTTTTACTTTCTGCGACCGACAACTTATTTCAGCATTTTATTTGCTCAACTAATCCATTCCTAGGATGACATCAAAATCCTTTAACCCAAACTCAACCACGTCAGACTGAAACACTTTCCCTTCGATCTCTAATGGTACATTCCTAAAGGTTTTGTTACAATTAACTACCCCTCCCGTTGGAATGGTTATTGGCAAATCTACTACTTCTACTATTTTCAAAGAGTCTTTAAGTTTCGAAACAATTCTTTTCGAAATGAAAGAAAAAGTTGCACCAGAATCAAATAAAACTTTAACAGGAATAGAGTGGATAGAAAAAGTACCAGTGATGACATCTTTCGTGGAATCAACCTCATGTGTACTTAACACATTCAATTTTCCTGCAGCTCCACTTTTCTGCTGATTGTTCCCATTGTTGCTGTTATTGCTGTTCTTTTCTCCATTCTGTTGTGCTCCCTTATTTCCATTGAAGTTATTTTTGTTTCCCTGAAAGTTCCTTTGGGTCCCTCCTGAATTGTTGCTTTAATTTGTTTATTCCCATTAGAACCTTTGGAGAAACATTCGTACTCTCTATGCCCCAGCTTGTTACAAGCACAACAAACAACCAAATTTCCATCACAGTCCCTTCCAGGATGGTTATTCTTGCACCTTTTGCAAAAATAACGCCTCTTATATCTTTTATTCCCTTGGTTGTTGTTTTTATCCCCTCCATTGAAGTTACGTCCTCTTTGACGATTGTTACCTTGGGAATTGTTGTTGTTGGTTGTGGAAGTTGTTGTTGTTATGGTGGTACTTCTGCTTCTTGAAATTGTTTAGGTTACCCATAGCCTTACGAAAGGTTTATTATTGTGGAGTCAAAGTCTAGAATGTCAATAATTATGTGAATGCAAGTTAATAAAATATTGAACTGCTTATAAATAATCAGTTTTTTTAATGTTTCGAATCTTTTTTCTTTATGCGTGCAGAAGTATTTTGTTTTTTGTTGTTGTATTATTGTTGTAATTTATTTCTCTTTTTTTTTTAGAATCCGTAAGCTTTTACAGTTGATTACTTTGTTTTTTCTTTTTTTGTGTCTTTTCAGATTGTCATTTTATGGGATAATTAGTTACTTTGAATTGGTTTTTATTGAGTTATGTAATATTGAATTGAAGGGATAAATAATTTACTAATTGTGATTTATTACATATCATGCTAATCTGGAAACTTTATCATTGTCAGGAACATGTTACATTGCATATACTATATTTCGATTTTTGATTTATCTTCTCTTAAGATAAGGAAGGGGATAACTGATTATGCAATGAGTTAGACGTATTTGCTAGATATTTATAGTATCTTAAGACAGTAGCTGTGAAATTTGGAGCTTAAAATTTTATAGGAAAAAAGAAATGAAATTATATAGTAAGTAGTAGCAAATGAAAAGGTATTGTCTTAACTTAAGACAGTTCACGCAAGCCATGACATAGTGCATGAATAAAACATAAAGAAACTCAGATCCTATATGTCGTTGAAATATAATTCATTAGAAACACTTTCTTTGAAGTTAATGGCCACTCTTAAAAGTTATATAGTACGGAGTAATAGCAACAATAAAGTAACTTGAGTGAGATTAATTTTGTGTGAGAGTATTAATTTTTTGCTTCTAGTGTTATGCTTTAGTGTATAGTAGTTTCACTTTAAGTTCACTAATTAATAATTATCTACAGGAAATCTAATACAATTGAATATTTATCTTGACCAGGCTTGTAATATCAATGTTACTATTATTTTTAAATGAGCTATATAAGGTAAATTATAGGACTTAGTAATTTTAAAGAATCTAAGAATACGGAGTAAGATGTCGAAGTTCAAAATTGGAACTTTGTCGAATCTATACGATAATATAATTTGTACACATGTTATTATAAGAGCAAAATGAAAACCTATTGAATATATATGTCATTTGAGTGTAAATTAGCAATATATGTAAATATCTTTCATGATTTTGATTGCAAAAAGAAATGAACGTAAGGAACATATTTGTAAGCAAATGAATCAGTGGTATTGAGAAAGAGTTAAGTGCATTTAATAAGTAAAAGCAATACTATTATTGATTGTCTCAGTAAAAAAAAATTACAAGATATTGTTGTAATTTTACATCTGTTAAGAACTTAAATTCTTTAAATTACAAATTTTTCTAATGATTTGTAAAACCTTTTTCATTTGTATCCAACGTGCAAAATCCTCCAAATTATTTTTCCCAAGTTGTTTGGTAGGAGTTGGTATAATTTAATGGAATGTTGTTCCATTTCTTTCATGTAAACACCATCTCCATTGGCTTTACCACTCAACTTGGGTTTTATTTAGGTGTTTAGTTGTCAAATTTTATATAATATTATTTATTGACAACCGACCTAAATAAATACATATACCTGTATCTAACATGGAAAATCTGTAAAATTTTATATTTTCTCATGTTAGCACACTTCTCCCAAGTTGTTCTGTTGGAGTTGGATTCATCTGATGGAAATGAATTTCATTTGCTTTACATAAACGCCAACTACATTGGCTTCAACGCAGAACTTGGGTTTTATTGATACACTTTAATATAAATATGTTGCTTACGCAGTGTATTCAACCAACGACAACATAATTATATTAAAGTGTATTTTAAGGGAATACATTACCACCAACTTTGGTGTTGATTCCCTGTTTTACCACGAACTTTGTTGCTGATTGTGCTTTTATTTATTGATAAAACGGTATTTTTATGTAAGCAAGAATTGATTTTTGGTTAATAAGAGGGAGATGGTAGTTATAATTTTTTGTGGCTAGTGTTTGAGTCATTTGGTAAGTTAGGATGAATAAAGAGTTTGTGTTTTATCTATATATTGGTTGGGATGTTTTTTTTTTTTTTTATTTCTTTCATAATTTGATGGTATGAGTTATTTGCTTTAATTTCGATTTAGATAATGTGTTGTATTTATAGTGAGTTTTTTTTTAATTTTTTTTGGAGTGTATTGTTTTGTCTTGTAGTACCACTATTTACCTTGTGACATTATTTATATATCAATGACATTATGTTTTTGCATGAATGATGGACCAGTATATATTGAATTTCTTTACTTGATAGATCTAAAGTTAGTATTCAAGATATTTTGTATGATTTTAGTAGTGGTTTTTATTTAAAGTGTTTTTTCCCTCCTTATTGATATGTAGTGTTTATATGCTAATTATTATATTTTTCTAACTTTATCGTGCATAGTGCATTAGTGTAGGGTGAATATTAAGTGATATTAAGAGATACTTATTCAGAATTAGGGGTTAATTTTACTTTAATTGCATAAAATTTAGTTTGTCATTGTAACATCAAGCAAAGTTCCTTTTATCTTACTGCTGCACCATGTTGTTTTTTCATGATATACATTGATGACATTATTGTAAGTATGGCAGATTATCACTTTATTTTTTCTTGTCTTTTTTTAGAGAAGGATACACATGGTTACCGATTTTCAATGAATGAGTTATTTGCTTTTTTTCCTGCAATATGATATAGCTTTCTCTAAATCATATCTCCATTGAATGAATTTATTAGAGAATCAAATTTACTATGTTAGATGCTTTCTCGATGTAGGTACAACAATTTGAATTGATGAGTTCTTTCTTTCTGGGTTTAAGTAGTGGTGAGATGTGATTTTATAGAGCAAATTAGCACATAACTAAAGTTAATGATGTTATTAAGTACATTAGCCAAATGTTTATAGAAGAGGAAATGGAACAGAAGCCCCTGTATGTTCCATGATCCTTTAGACCTTCAAGCTACTGAAAAATCTTTTTATGATGCATTGCGTCAGAAATACTTCCCTTCCTCTAATCAACACCCTCTCATTGATCATGTTGTTGATAGGTCAGATGATCAACCTTGATAGTTCAGATGATCAGATTATACCATTTAATCTTGCATTTGTGAATATCAAATTATACTTCAATTATTGAGACATTATTGCATTTATGAATATCAGATTATTATATCACTAATTTTGCATTGTTGATTTGTGAATATCAGATTATAGTGCACTTATTATCTAAGTTTGTATATTTAAGATGATTATATGTCTTTTCAAATTTGTGAGTATCAAATGATAGTGGATTTATTTGTAAGAACTTTGTATAGTTGCACATAGTTATAGTTCTAAAGTGAATGATGAAGCGTGAATCTCGGTACCTTGCTCTGTAACTTATTTGTACTGGGCTGCTTTAATCATAAATTGTGGCATGCATGCTCATTTCATGTGCTGCATCAATACAATTATATACCGTCAAAGATGATGATTTGATATGCTTATGACTTTTGAATGTTTGAAGTGTCAAAACTCTTCATTATTTTATTTTATTTTATTTTAAGAGTTGTATAGTTTGTTGTATAACTTTAATACACAAGACTCTTAATACACTGGAAATTCCTTTGTTAGTAATTATTAGGTATAAAAGATAAGACATTTTATATTTATTTATCTTTATATGGATGTAAACATTATTATTAAATTTATTCGAAAATATTTAGGCACTAATGTAGAATAGAATATTTAATTTTTTGAAGATATGATATAGAAAGATTAAAGGATAAATGTTAGTAAATGCTTTATGTTACCAATTCCATATCAGATTATTTTTGCATATTGATAAGCTATTTTTGATGAACAATTATAGTAAGCTTTGAAATTACATCTGATTTTGAGTAATATGTTTTTGTTTCATTATATGCTGTTTAGAATTTCAGTTTTTTGGTTCTTGTGCATGAACCTCTTTTTTTTTTTTTTTTTTTTTTTTTTTTTTCCTTTTAAGTTTTTTATGTTACATAGCTTCCTTTTATATTGTTGTCTTCATAGCTGCAGTTCAAATGTCCTTTATTTTTAAAGAAAGTATATCTATATTTTTTGTTTTAAAATCATTTCAGCCACTATATAAAAGGCTGGAATAAATTTGTGAATTTTAAGTGTGTCATTGTTATTGAAATTTTGCTGTGAGAATAATGGTATAAATAGCTGAATATCAAAGTAAATTATATACTGATAATTAAATCTATTTTAAAATATGCTCATATATGTCATTTTTTTTTTTGTGGATTTTTTTATATGATTATAGGCTGCTAGGAATGCTTTAATGAAGTTGATTTTAGGGTGGATGAAGATCATCAAGAAGTTACGGTACAATTTCCTATTTTTTTAAAGTGAAATTTACTTTGTAGCCTTACTAGTTTTGATTATTAGATTGTTTTTTTTTATGTTGTTTACGAGTATCCTTCTTGGTGCTATCATATATTAGCTCATCAATGTGGAGGGTTTCAAATTTATCACGGATTAGATGGGATTGCATGGGATGTAGTTATATACAAGACTTGCGTTGGAAATGTGATTACTGGTATGTATATTGATGGAGGTGAAGGAGTTATTTCTTCGATAAGTGCAATTACTAGATATATCAAGGATCACTATTATGGAGATAATAAGTTCATTCTTTTGGGTCGTCATTGTTTGTTTCTAAATATGACATATGATCTTTGTGCTAGTTAAATAGTCCAAAGCCCAATAGAATGGATCCTATGAGGTCACACAACAAGGGTATTGGGTTAAACGAGTAAGAGGCCCATTAATGGGCATCATGAGATTATGACATACCATGTAGAGTGTTGGGCTAGATTAGTGTGTTTAGGATAATGTGTTTGGACTCGACATGGACTATTATTTAGAGATATGATCTATAAATAAGATCCATGCCTAGGGTTACAGTTAATCATAATTAACTTACAGTAAATTTGTCATCAAGGAAACCATGTTCCAAAACCCTAAACACTCTCCTCAGTCACGGCTCTCCGTCTCCCCTCAAGTCCGTAAGTCCGGCGCCCCCTCGTGGTGGGTCGTGGTGTTTGTTGTGGTGGTTCGTGGTTAGCTTGTGTCTATCTTCTCCGTTGAAGTTTGATTACAGCGTTTAATCACGCCTAACTAGCATTAGTGGAGGTTTAACTTGTGCCAGTGGACCAAGTAGAGGAGTCACGCTTGGGGTTCTTTTATCTCCCATTGTTCTTGCTCGATCGCACGTGGAATCACGCTTCAAAGGTACAATTATATGTTCTTTCTGTGTTATGCATTAGATCTTAGAATTAGATACTGTATGAATATGATTCATGTTTATTTCCGCTACGTAGTACCTATAATCTCCTACTGGAGGTTGGAAAGAATTTATTTCAGATAATAATATTGAAGTAGGAGATACCTTGATAATGTATATCATGGGCAATGGTGTTGTTCACACTAAAGTTTATACTTCTAATGGGGAGGATAAAACACATCTAAATATTCCTACTATTGTAACTATTCCTATTTGAAGGAGGCTTCCACTAAATACTCGTGAATTGGATGCATATCTTGTTGGGGTTTGGTAAGTCCAACTTACCGCGGAAACGACCCCGACCCAAAGAACCACTCGCAATTAATAAAACCATAAAGCATAACAAATAAACATAAAAGGGTAGAATCGTAATTTACCTTTGACGCGTGCTTCGCCCGACCTAATGGGCTCTTACTTGAAAGCTTTAGCTTTGCTCACGCGAGAGCCTCCAACGGTATCCACCCACAAAGGACGAACACCGACTTTTTAGGTCCGCTACCTTGGAGTTAGCAAGGTCCGACCAAAACCCGAGCGATTAAATGAGTTCAAAGGTTTTCACAATGGTGATGCCTTTTTAAACTCACACTCAAGTGATTTTCCCAATACCCCAACTTGGGTATTTATTAGGAAAACTTGAGAGTGAAAAAGCTCTCCCATCAATGTGGGAGAATTTGATTTTTCCATTTTATCTTAAAGCTAAAATAAAATAAATAATCAAACTAGTAATAAATCAACAAGTGGCAAGCTCATGAGAGAGGTTAGGTGAGGACCATTTGGAGGAGAGGGGGACCAAACTTGCTCCCCACTCCCTCTCCAAAAACCGACCACCTCATACCTCAAGCCTCCCTTCACAATGCTCCACATGGCACCACAACTTGTGCGGGCTGCTTGCGCACTCGGCCAGCAAGCCGCGCATCAATGATGCGGGCTGCTTGCTGAGTGCCTTGCACCTTGCGCGCGTTGGCCCAGCGCTGCTAGCACGCTATGCTAGCATTGGTGCTCTAGCACGCACCAGCCAGACTAGGCTCGACTTGGTGCGCTTGCTAGCCACCATGCTATACCAAATGCCCCTACACTCGGTTTGCTCGGGGCATTCCGATGCTAGGGGTATTTTGGTCTTGTTCATTTATTATTTTTGTGTCTCGTCTTTTATTATTTTGACTCGACTTTCGATGTTCGGTTTTGACGCTCCAAGCTCGAATTTCCGACGTCTAAATATTTAATACTCGGGTGACGAATTAATTTTCTTCCGAATTAATTCGTCGAGTCGGTTTCATATTTGCTAGGGTGTGACCCGAAGGGTTCAGTCAAGATTAAGCTGTAATATTAATTATACATTAATATTACTGATTGGAAGCAGCCTCCACCCAGGCATTCCAATCACTTGACCTTGCTAAATATATTAGCTTTCTAATAATTCTAAACCCGCTATCAGAATAATACACTTGTTCGAAGGACGCCATTCCTTTCAATCTCCCACTTGTCCTTCTGGACAAATGCGTATTTAGTGTATACCCTTTTTCCTATGTCGCTTAATGTCTCTTCATGAACTATAAGGTAAGATTATAATGTAATCCTTATTACGTCCAGAAGTGTTTTTCGATTCCAAGTCCGACTGTCAATAAACAGATGATTTCTAAAATTCGTCCGAGCACGACCATGCATTTTACAGTCTCGCTCTACAAGAGGCCTTGTATACAACAAAAACATCTTCCATATTTTAGTAGGTGGACATTCCCAGTCTTGTAATGTAGCTCCTCTTACTGAGAGTACCTAGCCGTTCGAGTGTTGCCGTTATGATCCCCTATTATGGCAGACGTTTGACAATATCAAAATAGTCTAGTACTCAAACAAGAGAACTCACAATACTCATGGTCAATAAAATAGGTTCTGATAGCCATAATTGGAAATATACTTATGACGATTTTTAATCTCTTAAAGTATTCTCATAGGTCGATCCAGTACGGTTCTAAACCAATACCTGTGCAAATGATTTATGACAATCATGTCCTCGTAGCACAAGAAATAGTGCTATAAATCAAACTACACACTAATCTCAATTGGTCATTAATCGTCCATCGTTTAAATGACCTCGATTAGGGACAATTTTCGAATATAATATTCAACGTTCACTTAATAGGTGTTTCCTTATCAAGACTGGTCTTGATACCCTATTTTGAATATTCCAAGAATCGAATGGACTAATTATTTAATCCTAAACCACAATTAAATAGGAAACGGAGTAATAAAATATTTCATGAAATTTAAATTACTCCAAAACTTGAATGTTTTATCTTAGTGTCTTACATTAAATGTTCAAAAATTTAACTAAAACACTAAACATGGAAATCAAAGCCAGTCTCCTACATGCCTGATTCCCATTGCCTCAACGTGCTTTTTGTGCTTCACTTGAGGCAATGGTTTAGTAAGTGGATTGGCTACGTTATCATTCGTCCCAACTTTGCAAATTCTGATTTCACCTTCTGATTTCAATTCTCGAATCAAGTGAAACCGCCGTTTGACATGTTTGACTTTTTGATGTTCCCTTGGCTCTCTGGCCTGAGAAATAGCTCCATTATTGTCACAATAGAGGGCTATTGGACCCTTTATGGAGGGTACAACATCAAGTTCACCAATGAACTTACGAATCCCAACAACCTCCTTAGCCGCTTCAGCAACTGTTAAGTACTCGGCTTCAGTTGTAGAATCTGCAGTTGTACTCTGTTTGGCACTCTTCCAACTAAACGCTCCTCCATTTAGACAGAACACATATCCATATTGCGATTTCAAATTGTCTCTGTCTGTCTGGAAGCTTGCGTCGGTATAACCTTCAACAACTAATTCTTCTGAACCGCAATACACCAGGAATTTATCCTTATTCCTTTTCAGGTACTTTAGGATATTCTTGGCCGCAGTCCAATGGGCCTCTCCTGAATCTGATTGGCAACGGCTCGTAGCACTCAAGGCATACGATACATCTGGCCTAGTACATATCATGTCATACATGATTGATCCAATAAGCGAAGCATATGGAATCAGATTCATTCTTTCCCGCTCATCAAGTGTCTGTGGACACTGCTTCTTACTTAGGGTTATGCCATGTGACATTGGCAGGTGACCTCTCTTGGCCCCTTCCATGCCAAATCGAGCAAGTACCTTATAAATATAAGTACTTTGACTCAATCCAATCATCCTTTTTGATCTATCCCTATAGATCTTGATGCCTAGTATGTACTGAGCCTCTCCTAAGTCTTTCATTGAGAAACAATTTCCAAGCCAGGCCTTTACAGACTCTAACAACGAAATGTTGTTTCCAATGAGCAATATGTCATCGACATATAAGACTAAGAAGGCGATGTCACTCCCACTGACCTTCTTGTAAACACAAGATTCATCTGGATTCTTGATAAAACCAAACTTACCGATGGCTTCATCGAATCGCAAATTCCAACTTCTGCTAGCTTGCTTTAGTCCATAAATGGACTTCTTAAGCTTACAAACCTTCCCAACATTATTTTGGTCGACAAAACCTTCTGGCTGTGTCATGTACACAGTTTCTTCCAAAATACCATTTAAGAAGGCGGTTTTGACGTCCATCTGCCATATTTCATAGTTATAATATGTAGCAATCGCTAGGAGGATCCGAACGGATTTAAGCATTGCGGCTGATGAAAAGGTTTCATCGTAATCAATACCATGAACTTGTCTATAACCTTTTTCCACCAATCTAGCTTTGTAAATGAATACATTTTAATCTTTGTCGGTTTTCATCTTGAAAATCCACTTACATCCGACAGGTGTGTAACCTTCGGGTAAGTTAACCAAGTCCCAGACTTGATTTTCAAACATGGAATCCATTTCAGATCTCATGGCCTCATGCCATTTAGCAAGAGTCGATGCTTGCCATCGCTTGCTTGTAGGTTGCCGGTTCATCTCCATCCATAATCAAGACGTCCTCTGATATCTCGGTTAATAATAAGCCAAGATATCTATCAGGTTGAGATCTCGGCCTCTGAGACCTACGTAGGGTAATGGATTGAGCATTTGCATTGTCAATTTGACTTTGCACATTTTGATCATTTTGACTTGCGTCAACAGATGCTGTTTGAGCACTTTGACTGTCATTCTGATTTTGTTGCTCATCCTCATGAACTTCGTCGAGTTTGATTTTCCTCCCACTTGTCATTTTGGAAAGGTATTCCTTCTCAAAAAAGACACCATCGCGAGCAACAAACACTTTGTTCTCCGATTTGTTGTAGAAGTAATACCCTTTGGTTTCTTTTGAGTATCCCACAAAGTAAACCTTGTCATATTTGGGATGAAGTTTGTAAGAAATCAATTTCTTGACATATGCTTCGCATCCCCATATCTTTAGAAAAGACAACCTAGGAGGTTTCTTTGTCCATAATTCATATAGAGTCTTTTCTACAGCTTTTGATGGTGCACGGTTCAGTGTTAGTGCCGCAGTTAGAAGTGCAAGTCCCCAAAAAGAGATAGAAAGATCACTAAGACCTATTGTTGATCGTACCATGTCCAATAAGGTTCAATTTCTCCTTTCGGATACTCTGTTCCATTGAGGAGTTCTTGGAGGTGTCAATTTTGAAAGTATACCTCTTTATTTCAGATGGTCATCGAATCCTTGGCTCAAGTATTCACCACCTCGATCCGATTGAAGGGCTTTGATTTTCTTGCCAAACTGATTTTCAGCTTCACTATGAAATTCTTTGAACTTTTCAAATGATTCATATTTATGTGACATTAGGTAGACATAACCATATCTACTACAGTCATCTGTGAAGATGATAAAATATCGGTGTCCATTTCTTGTGGTTGAGCTCATTGGTCCACAAACATCAGTGTGTATTAGACATAATAAGTCTCCTGCCCTTTCTCCTAACTTGGAGAATGGCTGCTTAATCATCTTACCTAATAAGCATCCCTCACAATTCTCAAACGATTCTAAATCGAAAGAGTCAAGAACACCTTCTTGTAGAAGTTTCTTGATGCGTTTGATGTTAATGTGGCCAAGACGACAATGCCATAAGTAAGTTTGGTTTGACTCCATGGTCTTAGCTCTTTTGGTAACATTATTCACATTATAAACTTGTTTTTCTAGATCAAGCACATAAAGACCATTTTCTGAATGTGTAATACCATTTAAAACATTATCGAGTTAAAATAAACATTCATTGTCTTTTACTCAAAATTCAAAACCCTTGGCGTCCAACGCCGAAATTGAAATGATGTTTTTGGTAATGTTGGGAACATGATAAACATTATCTAGTTCCAAAACAAGCCCGGTGGGCAAAGACAAACTGAGAGTTCCTACGGGGCTCCATTGCCGACCCGGAGTTCAACCTCTCCCTTCTCTAGCCTTCTAGCGTTCCTTAGTCCCTGAGAATTGGAACAAAGGTGTGAGCCACATCCGGTATCTAATACCCATGATGCTAAGCTAGTGAAGTTAAATTCTATAACGAATATACCTGATTCAGAAGCAACGGTCCGTTCTTCTTATCTTCCTTGAACTTGAGGCAATCTCTCTTCCAATGTCCTTTCTTCTTACAGTAGAAGCATTTGAAATCAGATTTAGAAGATGCTACCTTCTTCTCTTTGTTATCCTTAGTAGCTTTATGCTTAGGCGGAAAAGTTTTCCTCTTGCCCTTCCCCTTAAAGCCTTTCTTCTTTTTGCCTGAGAATTTGAACGGCTTGCCCTTTTTTATCATGAGCATATCATGCTTCCCCTCATCCTTGAGTGTTTTCTCTGCTTGCTTCAACATACCATGAAGCTCAGTGAGGGTTTTTCTCTATGTTGTCATGTTATAGTTCATTTTGAACTGATCATAGCCTTTGTGCAGCAAGTGGAGAATGATGTCAATTGCCATCTCGGTTGAATACCCTGCATCAAGCCTTCCCATGTTCTCAAACAATCCTATCATTTTGAGTACATGTGGTCTGATTGGATCTCCTTTCTTGATCTTGCTCTCAAGGATCTGCCTGTGGGTTTCAAACCTTTCAGTTCGGGCCTGCTATTGAAACATATTCTGCAATTCAGAAATGATCTCAAAAGTTGTCTCCTTCTCAAAGAAAGTCTTTTGAAGCTCTGGAGACATTGTGGCCAACATGATGCATTTGACATCTCGATTGGCACTTTGCCATCGATTTAGGGTAGCCTGAGTCACCTCCTCATTGGGAACCTCGGGCATTTCCTCATCAAGGACCTATTCCTTTTGCTCTTGCATGAGAACAATTCGCAAGTTCCTTTGCCAATCAAGAAAATTTGGACCACTAAACTTCTCCTTGTCGAGAATTGAGCATAACGAGAATCGGGTTTTTAAGTTATTTGAAGACATGATTCTACAATTGAAAGAATTTTTAAAATGAAAAACCATTCAGTAAATTTAAATAAGATAGAATTCATGCATTTTAATCAAACTTATTTAAAACGTCTTATTCACATATTTAAAGTTGTCCCCAATTTGGTGAGAATAAGTCGATTCCAAGATCCGAAGAAACAAAGAGTGGTTAAGCATGCTTTGGCTTGTCTTAACACTCAATCTCCTAAGGTAAGCAACGCTTTGCTAATGGCTCCAAGCCACTCTTGGTTGAATAAATCGTCGCATCTAATGCTCTCTCAACAATTTATTCACTTTGCCACGACATGTTAGGACTCCATCACTCATATCGTTGAGTACAACCAAAACCAACTTGCATACCCGGTATGCCTTATTTCGTAGGAGAGGTAGTGATGCCTCGCTTTGGCGTAGCCCACCCCTACCCTCGTTTGGCCGGTAACTGTTGTTTTGGAATGGCAAGTTTTTACTCAATATTTAGGGACCTAGGGTTTCTATGTTGGTTGATTTAAGTGAACTTAATTAATCATCACAACATTCAAAATCCTAAACATGCATCTAACATATAATTCATATACATAAACATACATATATCGAAAAACATAAATATAGATGCATTTGGCAACTAGCATGACCCCTTGAGATCTTCAAATCTTCAAAAGGTCTTCATTTGCAACTTCATGGCTACGTCTTTCAAGAAACTCCATCTTCAAGACTTGATCATAATTAAATACAACTACTAGTATCTACGATTAGGACTAATCTAAATATTAAGGTACAAAAATACTCAACGGTACATATACCATATTTAGATTTACAAAAATACATCACGGATCGCAGCCCGTATTTTCTATCCTAATCGGGCCCCACTAGTTGCCATTCCATAAAACCTGTGAGAGAATATACATTCCATTCATCCATTCACTATTTGTGAATGACCCATGCATTTTACAACGGTAAACAAGTAACAATGCAAAAACATGCGTGAACTAGTAACTAATCTAGGTGGTTAATCCAACTAACACGCCTAATTAAAACTAGTCAAAGTTGTTTTAACCGGTTATGTAAATAAGTGCAATTTAATATTTGAAGCTCCCACTAAATTCCGCATCCAACTTAATTAATCCAATTAATTAAGCCGGTAATTCCAAAAATTTGTCAAAATAAATTTTCCCAATGCCGCTCAAAACCGAGGCCTAGCCTCCAAAATTTATTAAAATAATTGAAACAAATTTGATTAATAAAATAACTAAAACGACAATTTTTTAAGCAAAAATACGTAGTCCAAAGTGTCTAAGTGCCTAGCACTAAGATACGGAGTGCTCACATTTCGCACAACCGTTAGATGCTCAATGAACGTGGGAGTGGGCCCGATGTCGCTAAACATTACACCGTCCACATCAGCAAACTTTCACACATAAAAAAACATGGCCCTTGATGGCCATGTTGAACGAATTCATTGCACTACATTGCTTCGAGAGCAACGTCTACGCATACCCCTAATTACATAATGCATGCACCAAGTCCAAACGATGCACCATGTGCTCGTGCCCCGCATCAACGCGTTACAGCAGCCCCAAGTGCACGCAACACAGCACACATGCACGCACGTGGTGCTGCTGTGCTGCGCTGCTTGTGCTGCTGCTGCTTGCGGTCGTGCGCACAAGCCACGCAATGGCTGCACGCACAGGGCATGGCAGCCCCTTGGCAGCCACATGAGGGCGTTCATGCCTTGTTTTGCGTCCCATTAGCCTCGGGATTTGATCCCAAAATTTTGCGTGATTTTCGAATTTAATTCTAAATTAATTTTAGAACTAATTTTAATGAGCAAAATTAAAATTTAAACAAGTCTAACTCAAATAAAATTTTTAAAGTGCATGTAACCAAAATAATTCCCAAGAACCATTCTTTAATTAAATTGGTTTAACTTGGTGCAACAAAAATAATAGGGCAAATACTCACTATTAATTTAATTAATTTTAAATTAACTTTGAGTTTTGACAAAATAAGAGAAAGTTGGAAAAATGAACATAAACTCAATAAAGATTCCAACTTTAATACTTGTGAATCCTTGAAAAATTATATCTTCCAATATGAAGATTGTAGACACCCATTTGTGTCTCCCCAAAACCAAACCCGGTGATGAGTACTTTTCACGTCGAATCATAATCGAATGAAGCGAAAGTGTGGAAAGTCTAGTGTAGCAAATAGTTTTAATTTTTTTTCTCTTCTCTCTGTTTTTGAAAACTTATTTTAAGAAAACAGCCAATCCAGTTTGGTTGTTCCATGATATGGGTCCAATAGTAGTGTAGTTGGATGGGGCTTGACAAGAGCTTTCCAACGATATATTATAAGCCCAATTCCGATGAATATTGAGGAAGTTATGACCAATTTACTAAACTGGGTCCGGTTTGAGCCTTATATGCGGCCCAATGATCTAGGAGAGGGCCTAATATGATTTATCATTCCTAATGCAATTAGGAATGGTTTTAGTCTTCTAGATTCTTCTAGAAGGTTCTTTTCATTCCTAATTCAATTAGCATTGATAAATTGACTTTTGCTGACTTTTTAGAGTTTTAATTAAAATCAAAGAGCATTTTTGAGGAAAATATACGATTTTATCCTCCTGTACGGCAAAATTTATCTGATTTTAGAAAACGCGTCAAAAACAGGATTGGCGCCTGGCGCCAATCTCGTTTTGCGTGCGCCAGACTCTGTTTTGTTAATTTTATCTTTTTGGCTGATCTTCTCTATAAATAACGTATTAAAAACTCCGTTTTCATTCATCAACAACCAACTTTTCAATTATATTCACCTACAATCAGTTTTCGATTCTCTCTCATTCTCTTCAATTCTTATTCTTTCATTCACCAATTCTCATCAAGTTTTCTTTAATCAATTCATTCATCTCTTTCTCTTTTTTTCTAAACTTGCTTTTTATATACAAAATTCTGCATTCATTAGATCTAGAAACACCTAGCCATATTCGAAGTTACCTTCGCCCTAGACGTGAAAGGTTTAATTTCTGAGGGTTTGGTCCCAAATCTCTATTTCACTTATTTAATTTAATTATTTGTTTATTATTTTCCTTGAAATTACTAATGTGTGTATTTTGTTATTAGAAAAAGGTACGAGGCATCAAAGTAAGTGCTTTAATGGTTTTAATTGATATTATGATGTAAAAATCATGTTTAAATTGTTATTATGATATTCCTATTATCATGTCTAGGGTAATTTTAATATCAAGTATGATTAAAAGTACGATGCTTCTTATGTTCTTCCTAATATTTATGATTGTTAGTATCATGTTGGGGTTAAAGATTTGATTTTTATTGCTTAGTGACATGCTAGGGTTTGTTATTAATCTTGTAAGTATCATACCTAGGATCTTGCTATTATTATTATGCTTTAATATTAACATGAACATGATTATGATTATAATTGTTATAATTCATGATGATTATGAACATTACTATTATTATTATTATTATTATTATTATTATTATTTTGATGATGATTATTTTATTTATGATATTATTATTATTATGATTATTATAATTTTATTGTCATGATATTTTTTATTATTCATTATGTTGCTTGATACATCATATTTATTTATTGCTTGATCACGCCTTTTTATACATGTTTAAAGGGAATTTGTACTTGTAATCACGCTTAATAAGATAATTAATAATCTTGTTAGGGTTAATTTGATTATAATTCAAGTGATCGCCAATAATAGATTTATTTGTGCATTAATATTCAACCAACATAAATAAACAGGTTTAGGGTTAATCCTATTGATTGTATGTTAGTCAGAAAGCGCACATGAATACGATCAGAATAAAGTAGAGGCCTATTATTAGGGCAGGTTCAATCTCTTTTAGGTTGGATTTGTACCTTCATCCCCGAACCCTTATTTGGTTCTAGACCTTATGGAGTTGACGATCTCTTGGATCATTAAGGGGTGTAACCTTTACCCCGTGAACGGTTTACAAGTTCCTAAAACTTGTTGGCGACTCTTTTGCTCTATCTTCTTTCCTTTTGGACGCCACCGTACTTTAGTGTATGATCACAGTGGGGTTCAAGCTAGGGGTTTAACGCTTGAAATTATTCCCCACAGTTTTTGGCGACTCCACTAGGGAGGATTTCTATTTTAATTCCTGAATTTGTTTCGGCAATGATTTAGAATGAGTGGATGAGACTCGAAACGTTCTAAGTATTTCATGTGCGTAATTTTGATTAACATTATTGTCATATGAATAAAAAAGATCTCATTGGAAAGACCATCCGTAATGAGTTTAAAACATAGGATTTTAGACATAGGAAATTTGAGAAATATCTTTCACAACTAGGACCGAAACGCACAAAAATGGAAAATTTTATCGAGCATAGAAAGCTGCTGAGGCATGTGGGAAGTAGCGCCAGGGGCCAGAGCTTAGCGCCAGACTTTTAGCCGTAGCGCCTGACGACAGCATTGGCGACAGGCGCTACAGTTAAAAAGTTGGCGCCAGTCTCTGATTGCTGGCGCCAACTTCCCCCAATACCGAGCCAGAAATATGCGTTCTAATTTCGACCGATTTTTCGTATTGTTTGCTCGATCCTACTTCCTGATTGAATTTTTTCTCACTTTTCTGAAACCCATATGTGTTCTACATATGGACATAACCCTCTGGGAATTCATGCTCTATCTACCCGATTGAACGCTCTGTGCAACAAAGGGTACATCCGAGATTGTTGAATTCACCAAACCATGGAAGCGAGTTTTTCTAAAACTCGCGGTGTCCCATGCACTCGCGCCAACCCTTCACGGTTAGGCTTCCGCGTGGTGCATCCGGAAAATTAACCATGGACCCTCTACTGACTAAACCACATCCCGAACTTTAGAGAACTAGAGCCATGGTTAGGTTGCAAACTCATTGCATCATATTGTGCCTACTTGACTAATTGTGCATTATTTGTTGTGCATATTTTCTATGTTTCTCTTAACCGTTTGTTTGACTTGTGTTGAGATTAAATAAATTAATGACTTAAAGAACTTTGCCTAATTAATTAATTAATTAATTAATTTGTGTCAATAAAGTCTAATATTTTAATCGAAATTGACCTAGTACGACTTTAGGCATACCCCAATTGACTAATAACACCGAAAACAGTCCCAGATCGAAGCTCCAATATTGGCGCCAAGGTCTGAGCTGTAGCGCCACACTGTGGAGTGTGGCGCCTGGCGACAGCTTTGTCGTCTGGCGCCAAGCTCCATAGTACGACGCCAGTCCTGTTGTTTGGCCGATAGTTTGGATTATTGGCCGAGTCATCACCTAGGGTCTAATTAATCAGTTTGCTAATTAATTCGGTTAATTTTCGCTGTCAATAACACCTTGTCGAGTCATTAATCGAGTCTAGTCACATAGTCTAGCCACATGGTCATGACACAAGTCTTAACATGTCACCTACACTCACTGGTCTTAGCACACACTTTGAGTACACATATCACCATGACCATGTTTTAGGTTCATGTATGAGTCGGTTTTTTCGGTCATTTGAGTTGGGGGTACATTCTATTCCTAGTTCTTCATATCCCTTCATCTACATCATTTTCCTTCACATTCTATTCCAATTTTTCTTCACTTCCTCCATCCATTGCATGTTGAATAAAGTTTGAGTCAAATAATTAACAATGAATATCCCCAATTTCCTTTTCCACAGTACTTGGTCGAGGAGAGAAGGGCGATTAATTAAGGAGAACACCTTTGTTCAGGTCTCGCTTTTTGATAAACTGATTCGTCAAAAGAGGAAGGCTAAAAATATAATGGCAAGTCAAGAAGAAGTCAATCAGCATAGGAACCAACTGGTTACCGTGACTGAGACACTGAAGCTACTCACACTCAAGATCGATGATCTCGTGAAGCAACAACAAATGAACCTTATGCAAGAAAGTTTGAGCAAGCTATCTAGTGACAATAAATTTCAGGGCATGAGTTCACAAGGGGTCTCGCTGGACAAGGAACTTCTTCTGCATAAGTTCAATGCCACTGACATCCCAAAATTCAAGGCAACAGATAACCCTTACTTCCATCTAAGAGCTTTTGAAACTATAATGAGTATTAAGAGTATCGATAATAAGGTTTTCCCCTCTCTGTTCCCACTATCTCTCAAAACCGTTTTCCAACAATGGTTCTTATCCCTTGACAAAGAGAAAAACTCTACCTGGGAATCGATAGTAAACGCTTTCATTAATAGGGACAAGTGCAATATCCAAGTTGAAACCGACCATAGACAACTTGAGATGCTAAGACAAAAAGAGAATGAAGTCTTTAATTCTTTCTTTAATAAATGGAAGGAAACTTCTGCCAAGATGATTGAGGTCCCCACCGAAAAGAAGTCTGTGAGGATGTTCATCAAGAATCTCCAAGAAAAGTATTCAAAGCACTTAAAATATCAACACAATCTGAATACTTTCAAGGCCGTTTATGGCATCGGAATTGAAATCGAAGACGACCTCGCAAAGCAAAAAGCTACTAACAATAGTAACCACGGTGGCTGGAAAGGAAGGAAGAACGACAATCCTTGTTCTTCCGAAAACGCCCACTCTAGTAATAATGTTAGTACCTTTGACCATAATGGTGTCTTAGCCATGGACAATCAAGGATATAAAAGGAAACCCAGGCGAGAGTTCACACCCATTGGAATGACCTACGATGCTGCTTTCGATCATCTGTATGATCGAGGATTAATCAAACCTATTGACCCTACCGAGGATCCAACACCAGAAAATCGATCTTCGAGATGGAATCCAAACTCCTATTGCAAGTACCATCGAGGGCGCGGTCATACTACTGATGAATGCTACAGGTTTCAAAACCTCATTCAAGATCTCATAGAGGGAAATAAGATCCCATTGCCTCTAGCTAGCGAGAAGACTGGATGATGTCGGAGCAAACAACACAAGACAGAGGCGAGCTTCAACGACAAGATTTCATGACCTCTTTTTCTATTTCTTTTTCATTTTTTTCCTTTCCGCAATAAGTCTAGCATAGGCACCTTTTCTTTTCCTTTAGATTAATTTTGTAGTTTTTTTCCTTTTCCCTTTTTAATAAAATGAGCATTTATTTCCTTTTATATGATCATTTCATTATATTGTATTAAATAAACAAAAAAAAAACGAAAACAAACAAAAAAAAATAAATAAATAAAAATCCATGTCGAGCTAAGCACAAGGTATACCAATGATTTGAGGCACCCCTTGTAGCCACATCATATCTCCTTTCACCTTTTAAATTTACAATCCTTTTTTGATAAACCACTTTGAGCCTCGTCTAACGATAGACCTTTCTTTTTTCAACCTAAATTTACCTAACCTTGGGATGGGATGGTGTGTAACTTATGCAATTCTAAAAAGAGCTTGAGTAATTCAAAAGATTAAAATAGCAAAAAAATAAATAAAATGTACAAAAGGGCAAGTGTTCCAATGTCTTTGATATGAAAATAGCTTCGATAAGAACACGTCTCAGATTGTGTCTCTTATCGAGTGCTCGGTACCGTGCCTGAGAAACATGAATGCCAAGTGAGTGATAAACCGCATGATCGAGATTGTCCACACTTATAAAAATGGGTAATTTTAATATCAAGTATGATTAAAAGTACGATGCTTCTTATGTTCTTCCTAATATTTATGATTGTTAGTATCATGTTGGGGTTAAAGATTTGATTTTTATTGCTTAGTGACATGCTAGGGTTTGTTATTAATCTTGTAAGTATCATACCTAGGATCTTGCTATTATTATTATGCTTTAATATTAACATGAACATGATTATGATTATAATTGTTATAATTCATGATGATTATGAACATTACTATTATTATTATTATTATTATTATTATTATTATTATTATTATTTTGATGATGATTATTTTATTTATGATATTATTATTATTATGATTATTATAATTTTATTGTCATGATATTTATTATTATTCATTATGTTGCTTGATACATCATATTTATTTATTGCTTGATCACGCCTTTTTATACATGTTTAAAGGGAATTTGTACTTGTAATCACGCTTAATAAGATAATTAATAATCTTGTTAGGGTTAATTTGATTATAATTCAAGTGATCGCCAATAATAGATTTATTTGTGCATTAATATTCAACCAACATAAATAAACAGGTTTAGGGTTAATCCTATTGATTGTATGTTAGTCAGAAAGCGCACATGAATACGATCAGAATAAAGTAGAGGCCTATTATTAGGGCAGGTTCAATCTCTTTTAGGTTGGATTTGTACCTTCATCCCCGAACCCTTATTTGGTTCTAGACCTTATGGAGTTGACGATCTCTTGGATCATTAAGGGGTGTAACCTTTACCCCGTGAACGGTTTACAAGTTCCTAAAACTTGTTGGCGACTCTTTTGCTCTATCTTCTTTCCTTTTGGACGCCACCGTACTTTAGTGTATGATCACAGTGGGGTTCAAGCTAGGGGTTTAACGCTTGAAATTATTCCCCACAGTTTTTGGCGACTCCACTGGGGAGGATTTCTATTTTAATTCCTGAATTTGTTTCGGCAATGATTTAGAATGAGTGGATGAGACTCGAAACGTTCTAAGTATTTCATGTGCGTAATTTTGATTAACATTATTGTCATATGAATAAAAAAGATCTCATTGGAAAGACCATCCGTAATGAGTTTAAAACATAGGATTTTAGACATAGGAAATTTGAGAAATATCTTTCACAACTAGGACCGAAACGCACAAAACTGGAAAATTTTATCGAGCATAGAAAGCTGCTGAGGCATGTGGGAAGTAGCGCCAGGGGCCAGAGCTTAGCGCCAGACTTTTAGCCGTAGCGCCTGACGACAGCATTGGCGACAGGCGCTACAGTTAAAAAGTTGGCGCCAGTCTCTGATTGCTGGCGCCAACTTCCCCCAATACCGAGCCAGAAATATGCGTTCTAATTTCGACCGATTTTTCGTATTGTTTGCTCGATCCTACTTCCTGATTGAATTTTTTCTCACTTTTCTGAAACCCATATGTGTTCTACATATGGACATAACCCTCTGGGAATTCATGCTCTATCTACCCGATTGAACGCTCTGTGCAACAAAGGGTACATCCGAGATTGTTGAATTCACCAAACCATGGAAGCGAGTTTTTCTAAAACTCGCGGTGTCCCATGCACTCGCGCCAACCCTTCACGGTTAGGCTTCCGCGTGGTGCATCCGGAAAATTAACCATGGACCCTCTACTGACTAAACCACATCCCGAACTTTAGAGAACTAGAGCCATGGTTAGGTTGCAAACTCATTGCATCATATTGTGCCTACTTGACTAATTGTGCATTATTTGTTGTGCATATTTTCTATGTTTCTCTTAACCGTTTGTTTGACTTGTGTTGAGATTAAATAAATTAATGACTTAAAGAACTTTGCCTAATTAATTAATTAATTAATTAATTTGTGTCAATAAAGTCTAATATTTTAATCGAAATTGACCTAGTACGACTTTAGGCATACCCCAATTGACTAATAACACCGAAAACAGTCCCAGATCGAAGCTCCAATATTGGCGCCAAGGTCTGAGCTGTAGCGCCACACTGTGGAGTGTGGCGCCTGGCGACAGCTTTGTCGTCTGGCGCCAAGCTCCATAGTACGACGCCAGTCCTGTTGTTTGGCCGATAGTTTGGATTATTGGCTGAGTCATCACCTAGGGTCTAATTAATCAGTTTGCTAATTAATTCGGTTAATTTTCGCTGTCAATAACACCTTGTCGAGTCATTAATCGAGTCTAGTCACATAGTCTAGCCACATGGTCATGACACAAGTCTTAACATGTCACCTACACTCACTGGTCTTAGCACACACTTTGAGTACACATATCACCATGACCATGTTTTAGGTTCATGTATGAGTCGGTTTTTTCGGTCATTTGAGTTGGGGGTACATTCTATTCCTAGTTCTTCATATCCCTTCATCTACATCATTTTCCTTCACATTCTATTCCAATTTTTCTTCACTTCCTCCATCCATTGCATGTTGAATAAAGTTTGAGTCAAATAATTAACAATGAATATCCCCAATTTCCTTTTCCACAGTACTTGGTCGAGGAGAGAAGGGCGATTAATTAAGGAGAACACCTTTGTTCAGGTCTCGCTTTTTGATAAACTGATTCGTCAAAAGAGGAAGGCTAAAAATATAATGGCAAGTCAAGAAGAAGTCAATCAGCATAGGAACCAACTGGTTACCGTGACTGAGACACTGAAGCTACTCACACTCAAGATCGATGATCCCGTGAAGCAACAACAAATGAACCTTATGCAAGAAAGTTTGAGCAAGCTATCTAGTGACTATAAATTTCAGGGCATGAGTTCACAAGGGGTCTCGCTGGACAAGGAACTTCTTCTGCATAAGTTCAATGCCACTGACATCCCAAAATTCAAGGCAACAGATAACCCTTACTTCCATCTAAGAGCTTTTGAAACTATAATGAGTATTAAGAGTATCGATAATAAGGTTTTCCCCTCTCTGTTCCCACTATCTCTCGAAACCGTTTTCCAACAATGGTTCTTATCCCTTGACAAACAGAAAAACTCTACCTGGGAATCGATAGTAAACGCTTTCATTAATAGGGACAAGTGCAATATCCAAGTTGAAACCGACCATAGACAACTTGAGATGCTAAGACAAAAAGAGAATGAAGGCTTTAATTCTTTCTTTAATAAATGGAAGGAAACTTCTGCCAAGATGATTGAGGTCCCCACCGAAAAGAAGTCTGTGAGGATGTTCATCAAGAATCTCCAAGAAAAGTATTCAAAGCACTTAAAATATCAACACAATCTGAATACTTTCAAGGCCGTTTATGACATCGGAATTGAAATCGAAGACGACCTCGCAAAGCAAAAAGCTACTAACAATAGTAACCACGGTGGCTGGAAAGGAAGGAAGAACGACAATCCTTATTCTTCCGAAAACGCCCACTCTAGTAATAATGTTAGTACCTTTGACCATAATGGTGTCTTAGCCATGGACAATCAAGGATATAAAAGGAAACCCAGGCGAGAGTTCACACCCATTGGAATGACCTACGATGCTGCTTTCGATCATCTGTATGATCGAGGATTAATCAAACCTATTGACCCTACCGAGGATCCAACACCAGAAAATCGATCTTCGAGATGGAATCCAAACTCCTATTGCAAGTACCATCGAGGGCGCGGTCATACTACTGATGAATGCTACAGGTTTCAAAACCTCATTCAAGATCTCATAGAGGGAAATAAGATCCCATTGCCTCTAGCTAGCGAGAAGACTGGATGATGTCGGAGCAAACAACACAAGACAGAGGCGAGCTTCAACGACAAGATTTCATGACCTCTTTTTCTATTTCTTTTTCATTTTTTTCCTTTCCCCAATAAGTCTAGCATAGGCACCTTTTCTTTTCCTTTAGATTAATTTTGTAGTTTTTTTCCTTTTCCCTTTTTAATAAAATGAGCATTTATTTCCTTTTATATGATCATTTCATTATATTGTATTAAATAAACAAAAAAAAAACGAAAACAAACAAAAAAAAATAAATAAATAAAAATCCATGTCGAGCTAAGCACAAGGTATACCAATGATTTGAGGCACCCCTTGTAGCCACATCATATCTCCTTTCACCTTTTAAATTTACAATCCTTTTTTGATAAACCACTTTGAGCCTCGTCTAACGATAGACCTTTCTTTTTTCAACCTACATTTACCTAACCTTGGGATGGGATGGTGTGTAACTTATGCAATTCTAAAAAGAGCTTGAGTAATTCAAAAGATTAAAATAGCAAAAAAATAAATAAAATGTACAAAAGGGCAAGTGTTCCAATGTCTTTGATATGAAAATAGCTTCGATAAGAACACGTCTCAGATTGCGTCTCTTATCGAGTGCTCGGTACCGTGCCTGAGAAACATGAATGCCAAGTGAGTGATAGACCGCATGATCGAGATTGTCCACACTTATAAAAATGAAACAGATGCTAAAGCAAAAGATAAAAGTGAGCTAAAAAGAGTAGAAACTCAAGCATAAAAATATAAAGATTCAAAAGCAAGGTTGCATACCTTGGGGGCTTATCTAGGGTCTTGAGCCTTTATACCCTTCTTCTTCAAACTTTTATCCTAACCACGTTACAACCCTTAAAAAGAACTTTTGAGGTATGCACACTTGTGCGAGGTTCGGCTAGAGCTATACGTTCGGCCTGATTCCTAACGGATACGTAGGCAACCTCACAAAGGGGTGCGGCCGTAATAAAAATGCATTCGTATTTACATTCACAATTGATCATATCAAGGGATCTCCAATGCTCATCCCTATTCACTTAGAGCTAGACTTGGGGGCTTGATCCTTACATCATTAGCTTACCTAGCCTAAGAGTCACCATTATTTGACTCTTCTAGTAATAATATTTTTCCACACACTTAGCCTTTGCGGCCTAAATTTAGTGTCACTTTCACACACATCACAGATACATGACTAAATATACTTCCCTTAGGAACCCTTTGTCATGAAATCTTAACACAACGTTGAAGCATGCCTTGTCATATCAACATCACTCATCAATCATAATCATCATTACATAGAAGTATGAAGTGCTTAGCCTCCGTGCCTAAGTTACCCAAATACTTTCATCATTGAGTCAATCATTGAGATAGTCTAAGATGGATTAATCCTTGCACCTTGTGAGATAGTATCAAATGACATTTGACTAAGCTCGTTCAACATGCACCTTCAAAACTTCGATTCTTTTTTCGCGTCTTTCTTTTTCGAGAGAAGGTCGGTACCCTCCACAAAAATGACGGAAATTTTTTACTTTTTTGCATTTCCAAGTCGCACGATCACATTACAATGCACACACGGGTCATGAGTCACACGTGTCATTTTACTTCGAGTCGAGTTAACCTTGAGTCATTCGATCACATCGAGTCAAGTTTATACCTTGAGTTGTGTCAAGTCAATGAGTCAAGCGACATTAAACCTTAGGTCAACCCTAAGATGGTTAAAGAAATTGGCAAAGTTCTATAGTCAAAAATAAATACAGGTGCAGCAGAATAGGGAAGACCCTATCACAGCGTTCGGCGACAGAGCCAATTCTTGGCGCCAGAAATATCTCAGCAACGACAGAGCTCGAAGCCTCTCAGAAAGGTGATTTCGACCTCATGCAACAATTTTAGGTTCCTTGGTACGCTAGTTAGCCCCTATAAGCAATTTGACATGATTAGTAGTCGGCTCGATTACAATCGTAGTAAGTGATTGACCTGACACAAAAAAAAGATCGTCTCACTTAGCTTAAGCGCCTAAAACACTGGCTCATTACTATCGGTTTAAAAGCAACGACAATATTTCCAAATATGGATTGTCGCGCATTCTTCTTAAACGACAATTTTTCCAAATATGGATTGTCGCGCATTCTTCTTAAAATGACAATATTTCCTAAAATGGATTGTCGCGCATCTTCTTCAAAGACAATTTTTCCAAGATTGGATTATCATCTCTGGCAAAGTTTCCAAGCATGAATTGCCGTGCTCCTTCTCTGTTTGGAAATTTTTTCCAAGTTTGGATTGTCATCGCTGGCAAGTTTTTCGAGATTGGATTGTCATACACCCAGTTCCCTATGGCAAAATTTCCCAAAGGATTGTTGTAGGACTCTATTCATCATAAAGTTCGGCAAAGGTTCCTCAACGTGGATTGTCATTCGTTTCAGTAAGTGGCAAATTTTCCGAAGTGGATTGTCGGTCGTCTCTTTCTTGCAAATGTTCCAAGACGCGGATTGTCGATTGTGGTAATATTTTCCTAAAAAGGATTGTCGCATAGCGTTGGCAAATTTCCAAGGTGGATTGCTTTCAAGAGTTATATTCCAAGATGTGGATTGTCGATCGTAGCAAAGTTCTTATGAAAGATTGTTACGAACATTGGCAACTTTTTCCTAAAATTGGATTTTGGCAAATTTTCCGAGATACGGATTGTCGCTTCATCGTGGCAACATTTCCAAGGATGGATTGTTACGTGGCATTGACAACTTTCCCTAAATTGGATTGTCATACATCATACAGGAGTTGTGTTGGCAACTATTCCCAAATAAAAGAGGATTGTCGACATACTAGTTCACAAGCAGCAAAGCGCCGACATACTGGCATAGCAGCATTAAGGATTAAAAAGCGGTGATCTTTTAGAAGACTATCACGGCGGAAATTGGAGTCATATAAAAAAAGCTCTTTGTTCAGAGACGCGTGAACATATCAAAAAGAAGCTCTTTGTTCAGAGACGAATGAACATCGAAACAGCGAGGTGGCGTGCCCTGGATTATGGAGAGTTGTCACAAACAACAGAGGATTGTTTCAAGAGAAGCAATCTTTGATAGTATTCCCTTGGACGTGGAATGTTATCAATGTGGATGAGGATTGTTTCAAGAGAAGCAATCTTCGATAGTATTCCCTTGGATGTGGAATATTATCAAAGCGGAAGAGGATCGTTTCAGGAAAAGCAGTCTTCTATATTGGAAGCAGTTACGGGCGTTGCAGTTTTCAAGCAGGATGGCATTCTCTAGCTTGCAGGAGGTCATCAAAACAACAGTAAAGCGGCAGACAATCGGTTACTTTCAGAGACGTGTGCTCGACGGTGCAAGATACGCGTTTCTTAACTCTTTTATCTGTTTAACTAACGCTAGTTTGCAGGTATCGGCGTTACAAGAGTGGTTTAGGATCGCAGAATGTTCTGAATCATTCTCCCTCCCTATCGATACTTTGACTTTCGTTTTCGAAACTTGCGTTTCTCCAAACTCAGTCAAAGTGGGGGCTTCTGTAGACACCCATTTGTGTCTCCCCAAAACCAAACCCGGTGATGAGTACCTATCACGTCGAAACATAATAGAATGAAGCGAAAGTGTGGAGAGTCTAGTGTTGCGGATAGTTTTAATTTCTTTTTTCTTCTCTCTGTTTTTGAAAACATATTTTAAGAAAACAGTCAATCCAGTTTGGTTGGTCCATGGTATGGGTCCAATAGTAGTATAGTTGGATGGGGCTTGACAAGAGCTTTCCAACGATATATTATAAGCCCAATTCCGATGAATATTGAGGAAGTTATGACCAATTTACTAAACTGGGCCCGGTTTGAGCCTTATATGCGGCCCAATGATCTAGGGGAGGGCCTAATATGATTTATCATTCCTAATGCAATTAGGAATAGTTTTAGTCTTCTAGATTCTTCTAGAAGGTTCTTCTCATTCCTAATTCAATTAGCATTGATAAATTGACTTTTGCTGACTTTTTAGAGTTTTAATTAAAATCAAAGAGCATTTTTGAGGAAAATATACGATTTTATCCTCCTGTACGGCAAAATTTATCTGATTTTAGAAAACGCGTCAAAAACAGGATTGGTGCCTAACGCTGACGTTGGCGCCTGGCGCCAATGGCCAATGCCTGGCGCCAATCTCGTTTTGCGTGCGCCAGACTCTGTTTTGTTAATTTTATCTTTTTGGCTGATCTTCTCTATAAATAACGTATTAAAAACTCCGTTTTCATTCATCAACAACCAGCTTTTCAATTATATTCACCTACAATCAGTTTTCAATTCTTTCTCATTCTCTTCAATTCTTATTCTTTCATTCACCAATTCTCATCAAATTTTCTTTAATCAATTCATTCATCTCTTTCTTTTTTTTTCTAAACTTACTTTTTATATACAAAATCCCGCATTATTAGATCTAGAAACACCTAGCCATATTCGAAGTTGCCTTCGCCCTAGACGTGAAAGGTTTAATTTCTGAGGGTTTGGTCCCAAATCTCTATTTCACTTATTTAATTTAATTATTTATTTATTATTTTCCTTGAAGTTACTAACGTGTGTATTTTGTTATTAGAAAAAGGTACGAGGCATCAAAGTAAGTGCTTTAATGGTTTTAATTGATATTATGATGTAAAAATCATGTTTAAATTGTTATTATGATATTCCTAGTATCATGTCTAGGGTAATTTTAATATCAAGTATGATTAAAAGTACGATGCTTCTTATGTTCTTCCTAATATTTATGATTGTTAGTATCATGTTAGGGTTAAAGATTTGATTTTTATTGCTTAGTGAGATGCTAGGGTTTGTTATTAATCTTGTAAGTATCATACCTAGGATCTTGCTATTATTATTATGCTTTAATATTAACATGAACATGATTATGATTATAATTGTTATAATTCATGATGATTTTGAACATTATTATTATTATTATTATTATTATTATTATTATTATTATTATTATTATTATTATTATTATTATTATTATTTTGATGATGATTATTTTATATATGATATTATTAATTATTATGACTATTATAATTTTATTGTCATGATATTTATTATTATTCATTATGTTGCTTGATACATTATATTTATTTATTCCTTGATCACGTCTTTTTATGCATGTTTAAAGGGAATTTGTACTTGTAATCACGCTTAATAAGATAATTAATAATCTTGTTAGGGTTAATTTGATTATAATTCAAGTGATCGCCAATAATAGATTTATTTGTGCATTAATATTCAACCAACATAACTAAACAGGTTTAGGGTTAATCCTATTGATCGTATGTTAGTCAGAAAGCGCACATGAATACGATCAGAATAAAGTAGAGGCCTATTCTTAGGGCAGGTTCAATCTCTTTTAGGTTGGATTTGTACCTTCATCCCCGAACCCTTATTTGGTTCTAGACCTTATGGAGTTGACGATCTCTTGGATCGTTAAGGGGTGTAACCTTCACCCTGTGAACGGTTTACAAGTTCCTAAAACTTGTTGGCGACTCTTTTGCACTATCTTCTTTCCTTTTGGACGCCACCGTACTTTAGTGTATGATCACAATGGGGTTCAAGATAGGGGTTTAACGCTTGAAATTATTCCCCACAAAGATAAACAATTTTTCTATCACAAAGTTTCAAACTTTATGATTCCAATCAACTAAAAAATGATTAAATCAATAAAGTTTAACAAAAATTCATAGAATTTAGTAATATAAAGTTTCAATCACTTAACATAATTAAAGATTGAGTCTTTAATACTTGGAAGCCTCAAAGAACAACAATTTCACACTTAATGCAATTAGTTTGCAATTATGTGAAAAATAAAACCAAGCATTCAAGCACAAATTACTACAAAGTAAACATGCCTAAAGAGGTTTAAAATTGCATATAAAATATGTATTGAACCAATTACATAACCACCATGAATATGCAATTAATTTTCAAGGTTAGAAAGACATAAAATTTTTCGTAAAAATGAAAGAACCCTTGAAAATAGCATTTCTGGTCGTTTTTTGGCTAAAAACCGCTCCCTGGAAGAACAAACCATTTCCAGAACACATTTTCCACCCAAAATTCACTATTTTTGAGTCAAAATTCGGGGCTGAAGGTAGCTTAAATACGATATTAAAATAGATAATACGAGCTACTAATCTAATTAGCAACTTAAACCAGAAAAATTAAGCCATAAAAATCACCTTGAAAAATATAATGATTTTAAAAATAAACGAGCGTGGCTCCGATACCGCTGCTGGGGTTTGGTAAGTCCAAATTACCGCGGAAACGACCCCGACCCAAAGAACCACTCTCAATTAATCAAACCATAAAGCATAACAAATGAACATAAAAGGGTAGAATCGTAATTTACCTTTGACGCGTGCTTCGCCCGACCTAATGGGCTTGAAAGCTTTAGCTCCGCTCACACGAGAGCCTCCAACGGTATCCACCCACAAAGGACAAACACCGACTTTTTAAGTCCGCTACCTTGGAGTTAGCAAGGTCCGACCAAAACCGGAGCGATTAAATAAGTTCAAAGGTTTTCACAATGGTGATGCCTTTTTCAACTCACACTCAAGCGATTTTCCCAATACCCCAACTTGGGTATTTATAGGGAAAACTTGAGAGTGAAAAAGCTCTCCCATCAATGTGGGAGAATTTGATTTTTTTTCATTTTATTTTAAAGCTAAAATAAAATAAATAATCAAACTAGTAATAAATCAACAAGTGGCAAGCTCATGAGAGAGGTTATGTGAGCACCATTTGGAGGGGGGGGACCAAACTTGCTTCCCACTCCCTCTCCAAAAACCGGCCACCTCATACCTCAAGCCTCCCCTCACAATGCTCCACATGGCACCACACTTGGGCACCTAGGCACCCCAAGGTGGGCTGCCATGTGCGGCTGCCAACAGGCCCAGCACAAGCGTGCGGGCTACTTGGCGCTGCTGGCCAACACGCCCAGCACAGCTTGTGCGGGCTGCTTGCGCACTTGACCGGCAAGCCGCGCATCAATGATGCAGGCTGCTTGCTGAGTGCCCTGCACCTTACGCGCGTTGGCCCAGCGCTGCTAGCACACTATGCTAGCATTGGTGCACTAGCCTAGGCTCGGCTTGGTGCGCATGCTAGCCACCATGATATACCAAATGCCCCTAGCACTCGGTTTGCTCGGGGCATTCCGATGCTAGGGGTATTTTGGTCTTGTTGATTTATTACTTTCGTGTCTCGTCTTTTATTATTTTGACTCGACTTGCGACGTTCGGTTTCGACGCTCCAAGCTAGAATTTCCGACGTCTAAATATTTAATACTCAGGCGACGAATTAATTCGTCGAGTCGGTTCGTATATTTTCTAGGGTGTGACCCGAAGGGTTCAGTCAAGATTAAGCTGTAATATTAATTATACATTAATATTACTGTTCGGAAGCGGCCTTCACCCAGGCATTCCGATCACTTGACCTTGCTGAATATATTAGCTTTCTAATAATTCTGAACCCGCTATCAGAATAATACACTTGTTCGAAGGACACCATTCCTTTCATATCTAACTCAAATGCAAGAAGAATGTCCTGATCCATCGTTTAATATGTATTTGGGCGTCGTTGCATTCACCAAGGAATAATTGTGAGTTCTCCATTTACTATGATTTATGTTGATTGTATATAGGCTTAAAAATTTTTAACACCCTATACTTTATTCAGGCAGTTCCTGTGCTGTTTGCTAGGGCACATTTGCATGGAATGGAACCTTGTAGTCTAGTTTTGCTTCGTCATAGAATGAAACAGTGGCCTGTTGAACTTCATTTGGGAAAGGAGAATGATTTAATCACTGTTAGTGAATTGAAGAATGGTGTTAATTTATTCTATGAAGATCAAGCTATTGTTGATGGAGTTGGAGCGTTATTTGTTTATCGACAAGGTTGTCCTATTTTGCTTGAATTGATGCTTGGACCAGTTTAGGCACTGCAATCTAATTGCTGCTAAGTTTTGTAATTGATGTTGTCAAATTATGCTAGTTTGGGTTTTAGAATCTATTACAATGTTGTAATGTCTATTGTTTGTGAATGTATTTCTTGTTAGTTGTGGCTTTGCTGTAGCTTGTATTTTTGTCACAATCTTAGCTGATTTTGGTGCAGATATAGAATGGCTAGATAAATGTAATGGTGTATTTGTTATGATGTATGGCTTATTTTGCATTTTTCCTAAGTTTTGATAGTATTCTTTGTCTTTTCAAAATCTAAAATAAACAAAAAACAGCAATTCCTCAGTAATTCATTTAGAAAAAGCAAATTCTGCTACTTCTTACATCAACATGTCTAGCTATACTTAATTCTAGCAAAAGCAAATGCCAATAGCCGCCGAGATACTTTGAATTTAGAAAAAGATTTAATATTCAAAAGGTGTGCAGGTAGTGCACCTTAATTAGCTGATATTTGGTACTTCATTTCTCTTGAACTTCTTTTAGTAGCCAATTCTGGAAGCTTCATTACTTTACTATGTATATTCCTTCTACTTCAGTCTTCAGGTACTAATTTCCATAAGTAGTGGATTCAGTGGAGGATTTTTTGAATTTTTCAGTCTTCACAGCAATAAGCTTGGTCTCCCTCTGATCAGGTTCAGCAGTCTTAAGAACATCTCTAGAATAATCCTTTTTGAGGGTTTCACCATGGTCTTGACCTTTAGTGTCCTTTTGTGGAGACATTCCGCCAAAGCAAAGCTTCTTCTTTGCTCTAGCTTCTAATAGCAATAGTTGTGAGGTGTCTGCTGAATTTCAGTTTCCATAGGCCTTTTTCCTAAGGATTTTTCCTGTTTCAACGATCCTGAGTTTTGCTGAGGTGATTCAAGTGTTTCAGTGAAAGTTTCTTGCTGTGAACGCTTCTTTGCAGTAGTCTTCAGGTTTGGAGTAGGAATGATTAGCTCTGAATTCTGCATTTTAATGCTGATCTTAGTAGGGTGTGTTTCATTTTCACCTTGTATTTCATTTGCTGCCTCTTGTGTGTTAGGATCTTCTTTCAGCTCTATAGTTTTTAGATCCCACTCAAGCACATTGTTCTGAGCCAAGTGCAGAGTTGGCCTTACCTTAATATAAAACGGTGTAGTGCTTATTATGTCTTGAATAGCCTTGAATTCGTCGTAATCACCCTACATTCAATGTAATGTGATGGCTAACATCAAAATCTATTCTAACATGTAAGAAGCAAAATATACATATAAATAAAACCTCTTTTTTTTATGCACTTTGTATTTTTTGTCTATTATCTATTGTCAACTGTAATGTCTATTGTAAAAGTCAGTTTTTAATGAGAATAAATTCATGTAAAGGTTGTCACATTTACACTGCTATGTCCAAAACTTTGCCGAACATTTACCTTTGATTTTCATTTTCAGTTTTAGAGAACTTTTATTCTTTGCAATGAATTATAATGTAAGAGTTATTTAACTTATGTCGATATATGTTTCATTGGAGACAATTGTTGTAAGTCATTATGTGTAGCAGAATTTCATTATGAAATTTAATTTGACTAATTACATTTTTAAAGTAATTTGTTCTAGTTAGTATATGTATTATTCAGCTGTATTGTATTGAGTTTACCTTTTCCTTTATATCATAGATTTCCGCTGATGTTTTCTTGAACAACCTTTCTGTATCATCATTGAATGTGGTGAATGCCATACTTCTTGTGTCATCGCTAGCTTTGAACTTAAATGTTGCTCTGATACAAACATCAATTATCAATTATTTAGTATAATGTTATTGAATAGAGATAGTTACATAATTTAACTTATTTAATACCTTTCTGTGCAGATACTTTCTTTGACTGAACAAACAGAGCAAGAGTAGCATTTCTGCAAGGGGAGGTTAGTGCGCTTTGAGCAGTCCGAACAGCCTGTATAGGCATTGGGACTTTCTCTAATTCAGCATTTTGGATAGTTACTTCAATCCACAAAATTTCTTCTTGCTAGGTGTTGCTTGGCTATATAGACATTATAATTTATGGAATGTTAGTTATATTTTGCGTTTATAATTTTTCACTGAACTATTAATATCTTGAATCACTGCAGTAGTTGTGTTCTTTTACCTTCCTTTGCTTTAGTTTAGCAATCGACACAATTTTTTTGTTTAGACTTGGGTATTTGACATCTAATACCCAAGCTTGTCTGTCTACTACTGTTTGGTTGAACAAGTTTACCCTTTTACAAGTTTAGCCATAAATGAAGTTACTAAATAATAAAGATTTCTGTGTTTTCTTTTTGTGCTTATATTTGTGCATAGGATATTACCAGTCACATAGCACACGGGCACGATCTCCTTTAGGTTCGTATATTATTCGAGTGGACATACTTGAGTTCATTGAAAATCCTAATGAAAATAGCAAGTGGTTATATTCTCATAGTAATGAACTGCTAAAGTTAGTTAGCGAGATGAACTGATGCCTTACCACGGCGAGTATAGGGTTTAAATGCCCTGAATCCTATAACTTGAAATGTCTCAGCCCAATTTCCTAATCTGTCGAAGTACTTTGGTTCTGTGAGGTCATTCCAGAGAGAGATGGTGAGCGGTTGATCAGAGCTGTTTCATGAAATATATATTGTTAGTGCCTTTAGTATGGAATCTGTATTTGATCTATATTCTAGTTCATTTTGAGAAAGAGTTTTATTAAAAGTAACCTTTGGTCAGTGATAATAATTTCTCGCACTAAGCTTTCTCGTCCTCCATTTTTGCCTTCGACTTTCCTTGGCTCTTCTTCTGCATACAATACCACACCTAAAACATTTGCCAATTAAGAAATGCTAGTCGGTATTTGTATTAGTAAGAATAGATTTGAATCTGTTAAATAATATCTCTATACCGTATCTTTCATCGGGATCTACTACACGAGGTATAGCCGCAATTGCCTGGTAGTTAGGCAAAACTGGCCCGAGCTCTGGATGAACTGGCTGAATTACAGTTCTACTGCCAAAAGTCATTTGATATGGGAATTGATCAAGGTCAGTTCTCCATTATTCATCTATATACTTTATTGGTGCAGCAGAAATGTCGTATTCCATCAGATACTGCAATGCTTCTTCGAAAGCCTGAATTTGATCTCCAAATAAAGTATCGCGCATCCTATTAACCTGGGAAGCATATAAGTAAATTAAGTGTAACTAGTATAATTTAAGTGTTAAGGTTTTACATTTATATCATAAAATATACTTTTTGATACTGAAATAGCCAAGTATAATTAACTTTAAAGTTGTGTTGATCTGTATCTCACATAATATGCCTTTGGTTACTATAATTTTTCGCTAAAGAAAATGCATTTGTTTTGAGCAATGTTATCATTAATGTAATTAGCTTAGAAATATTCAGAGGCTTATTCAATAAATGTAACTATAGTAAAGTTCTTAGAGCAGTATAATAATACAAATTTTCTAAGCCTATTGTAAAGTGATCTTATTTTATAATCTATTATTACGATAGATATAATTATAGCTCTATCTTAGTGCAAATTATAATTAAATTATATAATTATAATTGAAGCCAAGTATATCTTTTTTTTAAGAACAATTGTATCAGAAGTAACATTATACTATAAGTTATTATATCTCAGATTTTTAAGTAACTCCAAACTGTAAATCAGTTTAATGACTAATTGCCTACTGCTTAATATAAATAGTTATAATTTTAGTAGAAATTTTGTAATTAGTAATCGTGAGCAAATTCGCATTTACATGTGAATTTTTAAAATACAGATTTGTTGGTTGTGTCATTTTAGCTGTTCATACATACAGTGCAGTCTCTAACACTACCTTATTATACCAAATGTAATCTAATAGCTGGATGTAAACTTCTAAAGCATTAAATAGATACCTTATCATCTTTCAGTAGCAAAGTTTGGAATCTGACAGTTTTTTTGGAAGATAGTATATCTCTTCCCTTTTCAGCAACTACTACTCTGACTTTATAAGATTTGCTTGATGCATTTAACTGATTCAAATATAGATACTCTGGCTTCTGTCTTGGTGTTCTGTGCTCATAAATATTCAAACAATATTTCAGTTAGTAGCAGCTTTATAATAAAATGTACACTTTAATACATTACTCTACATTTAACTAAATTATACAAACAAGTCACAGGATATTTTTGAAAGAAGACAACAAAAACAAGAATTCAAAAGACTAATGTGAGTAATTACTGCAGAAAAGGCAAACCATACCTTCCACAGCTGAGATTTTGATGCAGAGATTACTTGTTTCTTCTGTAAAAAAAACGGATGGTTTGGTAACAAATGCTTTTATGTTACTTAGCAAAAAAAAGGACTCTAAAAGCATAGATAAATTGACCGCAATAACCCTGGATTTTTCTGGAGACAGCTTTAAAAAATAATTAATAGCAATTTACAATCCTATTGTCACTGTTTATACTGGGCACCCATACTTCTGATTAGATAATTTGTATTGTAATTTTATACTGTACGTTCCATGCCTCTAGCTATATAGTATGCATTTCATAGCTCTAAGATAGCTCTATTTCAAATATAAATAATGAAATAATATATGATTTTTTTATTTTATATAAGAAGTCTGAATTATAAAAATACTTTTTTTTTGTGGTACATATTTTATATTATAAGGGAAAGGTCTATGATATGTTATCATAATTAAAGCCACCCTAAATTTTCTAGCATAGCTATGATTGTACTGTGATCTGATATGATGATGTTTATATAATTATGTAAATAATGTATTTTGTTTTTCTTTTGTTAAAAGCAGTATACTAATTTATTGCTTGTAACAGTTTATATTGTACATTTCGAATTGAAGTGTGCATAATGTATTTTAGTAGCCTAATATATATACTCACAGCCTTTTTAAAATAGTTATAATTATAAACTTATGGATGAAAGTTGAACTATTTCTAGCGACTCTAACATGTAAAGATCTAAGGTATGACTCTTGATTCACTAAACTTTCTTTGTGTAATCTAAATATAGAAAAATTAGATAAATAAAACAAAAATTCATTGTATAAGCAGATTTCTCATATTAACCAACACAACCTGTAATGAAAAGCTGGTTTTTGTAATTCCAGTTAGTGTGTACTTGCCTAGATTACTCCTGCAAGCTTTAAGACAGTATATGAAACCACATTCTTAACAGAATTCTCTGTGTGATGTATAGTAGGAGCAACTGATAGGACCTTGACTATGTTTGTTGTTCGTGCACGTGAAAGAGAAACATATAATTGACCGTGTGAAAAGCATGAACAAGGAAGATACACCAACACTTGATCTAATGTCTGCCCTTAAGACTTGTTAATGGTCATTGCAAAACTTAACTTAATAGGGAATTGATTTCTCTGAAATTGAAAAGGGTACTTCAGAGAACTTGATGGCCTGAGTCTAATTCAAGGTATAAACACATGTTCATCTTGATATTGTCTAACAGCAATCACACACTCGATAAGATTAGAGAAAAACCTCTTTTAGATGAGACGTGTTCCATTACACAGACTGGAAGAAGGCAACAAGTTTCTAAGCAATATTATAGGACAATTCTTTTTCAACACAAGATTATGAGGGCTTATTCCACCTGGGCACAGCTTGTTCAGAAACTCTGTAGGGTATACGTTGCCAGTGTCATCCAAAATAGTGTCGTAGCTTATATATACTCTAGCTTCCCCTGGGAACCTATCAATCATGAACGAATTTATAGAATTAACAACATCATTTATAGGTGTAAGAACAGCTCGCCTTGAAAAGATTTTGGGATCCAAATTGCCTAAACTCAATTCTGGAAAAGATGATTCTAGAAACTCTAATATTGGATCTTCTTCTGGCTGAAATGTCTGTATAATCTATGTAGGCAGTTGAACAAAATCATTTTCCATGGCCTGCAATTCTCCATTCCCGTGTGCAAGCAAAAATTAGCTGAATGCAGGATCTTCTCTGGCTCTTAGGTTCTCAGTCAATCTGAATCTTTGTAAATGATTCCATATATAAGAACTTACAACACTTGCTTTAACCGCTTCTTTTTGGGACTTATTAGGAACAATAGGAAATACTTATCGAAAATCCCCTCCAAATACAATTACCTTTCCACCAAGTATCATAATATTATCATAAATATCTTGTAACAGTAAGTCCAGAGACTCTAAATTTTGCTTGTTTGCCATTGAGCCTCATCCCATATTATTAGAGATATTTCTTTTATCAATGCTGCTAGACTGCTTTGCTTAGAAACGCTGCAAGATAAAGAGCAATCACTGTCCACTGTTATTTTGAATCATGAGTGTGCTGTTCTACCAGAGGGAATGTTTGCTGCGGCTATTCCAGAAGTAGCTGTCGGCAAAACAATTTTATTCATAATACGAATCTCTGCATATAGTGCATTGTATAAGAATGTCTTGCCAATTCCACCCGGACCATCTACAAAAATGGCTCCTGATTTTCCATCCACGACATGTTTCATTATACATGTAAATGCTTCCTCTTGAGCTGCATTTAAGAGGTTACGACTGTCTATACAGCTTTGAGGGATTGGGGCGTCTAACGCATCTTGTATATCTTTTGTTCTGTCAATCAAGGTATCATTGCTATTGTAATACCCTAAATTTTTCTACTTTAAGTTTCGGGACGAAACTTGTTTTAAGGAGGGTAGATTGTAAAACCCGTATATTTTACGATTTTACAAATTATAAAATTAGAGTTGTATACTTTAAATTTTATTTTCTTATCTTATTTGATAGTATTTATATCCTTTAACCCTACATTATTATTTTATTTAAAAAAAAAAAGATAGCTGTCGTTCCCTTTTATTGTGCGTAAAGTTCATATACGAAACCCCAATATTGTAGCCTTATTCATATATATATATGTGTACATATATGACTTACAATTATGCTTTTTGTTTCCTTTTATTTGCCCATATTCTTCCAAACACTTATTTTCCTAATCAATAATGTATACTAAAAGACACACCAGCAATGACACGTGTCATATCCAGGTGTTGTCCTCAGTTTTTTTTTAATCTATTTAAGAAACAAATCTCTTATTTATAAAAAGTAATAATTATGTACATTAAAAAGATTTGATGTATCTTTAAAAAAATCTTATTAATAATTATAAACTTACATAGAAAAATAAAAAATAATATTCTTAACATAATTTGTGACATGGACTATATTTTTTTTAATAGAAAATACATACTTTATTATGTACTATGTATTACAACAAGATTATATATTTTTTTATTGTGTAATAGAAGTTTCATGCTTAAACAATGAAATGCAAATATCAAATCAACATATGATAATTTTTATATTTGTTTGAATAATTTATGATTAGAATTATTGAAAATTATCGTGCGTGGCACGGGATCTAACCTAGTACTGTTAATTTAGTTCACGAAGTTTGGTTGTGCGATCAAGTAGTTTGATCTACAAGGTAATCACACTTTATCAATTTGGAGATGTTTGATTGTATTATTTATTATGTGTAATTACACGGATTTACTTTGGAATTATTTGTATAATTATTGCTTTATATTATTGTATGATTTGATATTTATATGCTTGAGTTTATAGCTATGATTGATGTATATAATTTTATGATATGATATGATCTGATTTAATTGTCTTGTTATTATTGTTGTATTGAATGATTGTTCTATTTTTTCTGGGATTTTTAATGTTATTGTTATAGGGGTATTGTTTTATCGAGGTTTTAGGGTTGTTAATGCAGAGTATTATTTTTGGGTTGAGATTTGATTATATTTGGGTTATTAGTATTTTTTTTAAGAGTTGAGATATTGTGATCGAATTGTTATATTATTTGGGAACTTGTGCCATTGTGGAGTTATATTATTATTAAATTGTGAATTATTATTTGATCGATGTATGAGATAAAAAGGTTGAGAATTATTATTTTGTTCTTGGTTTGAGGCTCGGCGTTATATACCTTAGTCCTTGGCATGTTAGTAAGAGGATGATAATCATGAGTTAAAAATGAGGTACAATCTTTATTATTTATTTTTCTATGGTCCCCTACAGTGGGAATTGGCCCGTATGTGGTCTGGTTTAAGGTGTTTTTCTGGTTATTGAGAGTATTCAAGTTTTTATACTTGTTGGTTTGTTATTCATATTACTCATGTCCAAGGCTAGGTATAGAACAAATAGCACGGCACACTATTGGTTATGAGTTGAGTAAAGGGTTATTATTATTCGAGGTTGAATTGATAAAGGTTATTTTTTTCAGAGTACAATGTGTAATGTAGTTTCGAACTACATTGTTTAATTGAGCTAGTATTGTCTATTATTTTATTATACTCTGTATTTTGATATGTGGTGATTACTCAGCTTTTTGCTGACGTGTGTGTGTTTGTTTGTTGTACTACTTGTGTTTGCGGCCATGTCTTTTTCTTATGGTGGCCCTGCGACGATCTATTTTGGAATTTGTCCTTAATGGTGAGCAGTCAAGATTATAACAGGTTGATCCAGTGATGATCGTAGCTAAAGGAGCTCAAGTGTTTTGATTAGTATGTTATAACAAGTTTGTATTGTATAAGTAGCTCACCTAGATTTATTTGGTTGTAATGTTGGGATATTGTAAGCCTTAACACTTTACAAGTTGTTAAGTGTGGCGGTGATACCTCCGATTTAGGTGTATGCTTCCGCAAATTTTATTTAAAGGTCGTTTATTTTCCTTTAATTCTGGTTTATTTCAGTTAGTAAATCGGGGGTGTTACAGCTATCAACTAAAAAAGCCAAACCATATTCACCCAATGATTTTCCCATAGCTTCTAAATGCTGCTCAACTGATCTGACTGTGAGTTTTTTAATTCTATTTTCTGCACCAGGATTTTTCCGTGCAAAATCTTCTGACAATGCAGCGTAGTATTTGTACCACAGTTCTTCAAGGTCTTCTGGTTGAAAAAATATGAGTACAGTAGCAAATAAACGGCGTAGAGCTATTGGCAATTGAATTTCAATCCCTTCAGCTAAACAAATGTTTGATGTGTCGTCCATTTCTAGAATACATGCTTTAAGACATACCTCCTTGAAGCTTGCACAAGCATGACCCTGAACTGTGCGTAGGTCTGTAAATGACTTAGGACTGTTGATATTCAGTAACAGTAGCCTAACATAAAAGCGCTCACCTTCAGAAGGTGCCACAAAAGCTAACCAGCCAATTGTTTGTGTTTTACGCAGTCGTTTGAACCATGTCTTTGCACTACCATCCCACCTATAGTGCGCTGGGAATTCTTCGTATAAATACCCCAAACCATTCTCAGAAGCTGCATTCAAGCAGAAGAACTCTATTAAAGGAGTCTTGGCATAAGCACCACTGACAATTCCCACATCTAGTCTTTCATATGGACGCACACATATTAGTATTCATGTCTGGCATATGAATAGAGAGAGGAAACACTGGTGGATACATTTCAAACAAATCAAATCCAAAAATCCTCCATGCTTCTTCACATGGTGACGCCCACCTTCCTGACTGATATTGAACAATCTCATCATTAGAATTTTTATCCTCAGCTGAAACACTAAAGGCTACTCGATCATGCCCCTTATAAATGTATTTATACAAGTACTTTACTGCTTTAATAGTTGAACAAACTTTAATGTTTTAATGGCAGTCGAAAAGTGAAGAAAGATAAGGGTTATAAGGCACAACCCACCGATTATATAAGTGAGCACCTCTAACTTTCACTTACTCTCCTGTATTTGTTCTACGATAGCATGGATAACCATCCTTGTTTGTTGTGGTTTGTGGTGTGAATTGCTTTGGATATCCATTTTTACAAGCAACACCATTATCTTTCTTTCTCATACAAGGACATTCTGGATTTAATTCCCCACATGGTCCATGCATCATGTGCTTTAAGTCTATTTTGCGTAGATCAGGCTGAGTCACAGAAGGTATCTCTGCACAAACAAACTTATCATAATTAGTGACAGGGTAAAGTCGTATCCCCTAATCAAAAATAATTCCTAAGTCCTCTAACTAAAGTAGATAGGGAAGTAGGGTCGATCTCCACAGGGAAACAAGTCTTTTTACTCCTAATTAATTATTATAATCTAAATTATCTAAGTAACCAATATTTATATTTGAGTATGAAACTAAACTACAAAGAATAGGAATAAGGAGAAAATAATATATAAAAGGATCTAGGGCATAGGTTCACCAATAAATAATACTCCAGGGTAAAACATAGTAATCAATCATTGACATTGCATAAATAACACGATTAACAGGCTCTCGCAATTTATTAATCAACATAGATCTAACAGGCTCTCGCAATTTACTAGATCTAAGTTCTTATTGAAAATAGTCTTTAATATCAAATTAACATCTGCTCGATTCATCAATTTAATATTGCTATCCTTTTACAAGTCGCAATTGTAAAACATTAAAACAATTCAATAGGAAATTATCATGCAATATCAATAATCAATAATAGTCAATCATCAATGCATCAATTAACCAGATTGTAAAGGGCTTTCGCTACGTATTACAATCACAGAATTAATCTACCGGTATTAATCTCATCTCTCGATTCTCGACTTAACCATTTATAAATTAATCTGCCTATTGAAACTAGACCTAAACATTAATTCTCATCTCTCGAATCTTGAATCAATATTGTCAAACTCATGCATAAAAGATAGGCCTAATCTAGTCACAGAGCATTAAATCAATCAATAGGAAATTAATCTAGCATTGATAATTAACAACAATAAATTACCCCTTCATATTATTTATTAGATCCCCATAAACCCTAGAAATTAAGCTACTCACACATATTAAAAACTAAACAAATCAAAGCAATAAAATAAGACATGATTAAAGGAATAGAATAAATAACTAAGATTAAGAGAAGAGGAATCGTTACCAAAATAAATCTGGAATTAAAAGTAGAATTAAGAACAAAGGTTTAGAGAGAGAATTCTAAGAGAATAATTAAGAGAGTAAAGAAAGTAAAGAGGAGAAGAAGAAAATGAAGAAGAGATCCTAAAATCGTATTACGGAGGAGTATTTATACTCTGTACAAAAATCCTAAGCTAAAACAAATTAAAACTACGTTAAACATCAACTAATAGAACACGCGCCCGATCGGGCGCGCCTTTTTTGACTCTAATACTAATCTCGCGCCCAGCCGGGCGCGTCACCGGGCGCCATACTAAGCTTCTCCCGCCCGCCGGGCGCGCCTCCGGGCGCCAGCCTTTTTGGCCGGGCGGCTCTCTTGGGCCACTATTTGGACTACGATTGGGCTCCAATTCTTCAGGCCAATCTGGGTTTCCTCTTTGGTTCTTGAATATTCGGTCCAAATGCCCCGGTATCACACATACCAAGCCCTTAATCACCGGATTGATGGCTCTAACCGACCCTGGGCTATAAAATCTGGTCGCGCTTCTCCAATGTTCGTGATTGCTCCAAAATATCTCGGGAAAATACTCCAAAAGCATAAATCCCTGCAAAAGTCAACCAAATCTACGAAAACACTAGAAAACACCAATTAGTAATAAAAGTGGCTCTAAAGAGCCAAAAACACTACTAATTACTAGAAAATACTCCAAAAGCATAAATCCCTGCAAAAGTCAACCAAATCTACGAAAACACTAGAAAACACCTATTAGTAATAAAAGTGGCTCTAAAGATCCAAAAACACTAATAATTATGACCAAGGGACGGGGGTAAAATACTATATAAAATGGACACATCAATTAGCTAGACACTCCATCTTATATTGCAGTTGTAGAATTAATAGGAAATGAGCGTGGGCAATCCTCTCTTCTAGAACTCTACAACATATATCATAGCTGCTACTTTTCCGAATATCTTTTCTTTCTTGATATTTTTTCTTGAGAGTAATTAACTTTGCTCGAAATATTCGAGCAACTAAATTCGGTCGATCTTGAGCAGCTTCACCGAGCTCTAGTTCAGCTTTTATCTCTGGCCAATTCACGTTGCATGTCACAGTAACAAAGAGATCAGGTTTCCCTATTTCTGCACAAGAGCCATTGCATTCAAATATCTCCTTTTCATATCACGAGGCCCTCCTAGAAAAGATGGTGGAAAAATGAACTTATGACCAACATTTTCTGCACTTGTCTCTCCACTTTCCACTGTATCTAGAATGCCCTTATAAAGATCTGCTCTTTTGTGTCTTGATTTTTTCGGAAAAAGTCTAATCTTGTATTTTCAATCTTGATATACATATCCACAACGTATTATAGGAAAGCACGACCTGCTCTAAGAAGCATGTTTCCCATCCTTATCTAAATCATGTAGGCATAGTATTCTCTTGTAGAGATATACTTATTAGCTTTGGTATGTGATATGTCTATTTTATATAGTATTTTACCCCCGTCCCTTAGTCATAATTGGTAGTGTTTTTGGCTCTTTTGAGCTACTTTTATTACTAATTGGTATTTTCTAGTGTTTTCGTAGATTTGGTTGACTTTTGTAGGGATTTGCACTTTTGGAGCATTTTCCCGGGATATTATGGAGCAACTAGGAGCATTGCAGAAGCAAAACAAGTTTTTATAGCCCAGGGCCGGTTAGAGTCATCGAACCAGTGATTAAGGGCTCGGTATAGGTGATACCGGGGCATTTGGACCGAGTATTCAAGACCCAAAGAGGAAACCCAGATTGGCCCGAAAAATTGGAGCCCAATCGTAGTCCAAATAATGGCCCAAGAGTGCCGCCCGGCCAAAGAGGCTGGCGCCCGAAGGCGTGCCCAGCCGGGCGAGGGAAGCAAGGCTGGCACCCGAACTCGCACCCGGCTGGGCGCGAGGAAGTGTACGTGACGGAAAAAGGCGCGCCCAATCGGGCGGTGCCTCGCCCGATCGGGCACGTGTTATTATTAGGAGACGATTAGCGTCATTTAAGTTTGTTTTAGTTTAGGATTCTTGCTTAGTATAAATACTTTTCCGTTAAGCGAGTTTAGTATCTTCTGTTACTCTTTCTTAATTCTTTCTTAGATTTTCTCTCTCTACTTAGCTTTTAGATTAGTTTCTCTCTCTTATACTTTGTTCTTAATTCCAGATTTCTTTGGTAACGATTTCTCTTTTCTTAATCTTAGTTATTTACTTTATTCCTTTAATCATGTCTTGTTTATTTATTTTGATTAGTTTAGTTTTAATTATGTGTGAGTAGTTCTATTTCTAGGGTTTGTGGGGATCCATAAATAATATGAAGGGGTAATTTATTGTTGTTAATTGTCAATGCTAGATTAATTTCCTATTGATTGATTTAATGCTCTGGGACTAGATTTGCGCAGATCTTTATGCATGAGTTTGACAATATTTATTCGAGATTCGAGAGATGAGAATTGATGTTTAGGTCTAGTTTTAATAGGCAGGTTAATTTATAAATGGTTAAGTCGAGATTCGAGAGATGAGATTTAATACCGGTAGATTAATTGTGTGATTGTAATACGTAGCGAAAGCCCTTTATGATCTAATTAATGTATGCATTGATGATTGATTATTATGTTTTACCCTGGAATATTATTTATTGGTGAACCTATGCCCTAGGCCTTTTATTCATTGTTTTCTCCTTGTTCTTAATCTTCGTAGTTTAGTTTCCTTCGATTATTATATTTTGGTTACTTTATAATCTAGATTATATTAATTATTTAGGAATAGAAAGACTCGTTTCTCTGTGGATTCGATCCTACTTCCCTATCTACATTAGTTAGAGGATTTAGGAATTACTTTTGATTAGGTGATACGACTTTAGCCTGTCAAAATTTGGTATCGTTGCCAGGGAAACGGTTTTATTTTTATTTCTAATTATTTTTATAGTCTAGATTTTTTTTTTTAGTTTTTTTTTTTTATGAGTTGAAAATATCCATGCTTACGCTACTACAAGAATTATATGATTTTTATGCAGCACCTTAATATTGTCTTTGTCAATATCGTCTTTGTCATGAAAATCCTGAATGCCCTTATAGTGAGTTTTTTGTGCGTGCTCCGGATGATTTTAGAGTCTTTCCATATACATATGATCATATTCGGAAACGATTAGTTGCTAATGAAAGTTATTGGAAGGCTCTTGATGAAAAAGTCTATGGACACTATAATAATATAAATGTTCTTGAGGATGAAGAACCATCGGTCATAGAATTTGTGGTTGAAAAATCATTGGTTGACGAATTGGTGATTGAAAAATCATTAGTTGTAGAAACGTTGGTTGACCATTCCTTTGCTGATATTAAGGTTATTCGTAAGGGTGAAATTTTCAAGTCATAATTGGATGATAAAGACAATGACTACCTCCATGTTCGTTCTATTAATTCTAAATTTTTAACGGAGGAAGTAGAAGGTTGTGGTGTATTTTCATCTCTCTTTTTTGATTTTTCCTTCTACCTTGAGTTCTCTTTATGTGCTGCTAACCTTTTCTGTGTAGGGATTAATGTGCTTGCAATTAAGCCCTATATAGTGTTTAATGAAATGTTTGCAGGAGCGTTTGATAAGTTACTCAAGGCATTGAATTCTTCCGATTGAGAGGGTATGGTCGAGCAGGACCTTGATAAACTAGCGCTTTGCGGGAGGTAACCTGTATTTTTGTTGCTTTTTATTTATTTTTATTTTTTTTTATTTGTTTGTGTGTTTTCTTTTTGTTTTGTTTTAGAGAGGTAGAGGAGAGTATATCTTATATTTGTGGGAGTGTGATTTTGTGCAGAGATACTAGAAAAGTTGAGAAAAGATCGAAGGGCTAAAGGAATCCTGGGGCAATTAGCAGCAGCAAGCTGCCCCGTAAAATCAGTAGCACGGGCCTGATCGGGCAGAGCTCGCCCGATCGGGCGCGCGTACGCGTCAGCAAACTTTGTCAACTTCGACAGGCCATAATTTTTGTATTTCTTATCCGATTTATGCGTGTGACCTGTCGTTGGAAAGCTCTTCAAGTCTAGTTTCCAATGCAATTAGAATCACTGTATTATCATTTACATATCAAATTTATGATCAGAATAGTGCACCTGACTCAAATTTGAACTTTTTCCCACTAACACTTTGTTTCTTTCTTGCCCAATTTTGTTCCAAAGAGATGCATTGCAATCCTCAAGGATTTGGTGACATTGATGTGGTGATGATGAAGAGTAGTCACCTTGACTACTAGCTTCCTTTTAAGACAATGAGGACATTGTCTGATTTAGCTTGGGGGGAGGTTCTCGTGTTCGGATGGTACATCTTTCACTCTTTCTCTCTCTCTCTTTCTCTTCTCTTTTTATTTTTATTTTTCTTAGTATAGATTTTATTGCTTTCTTAGGTTAGTTTTATCCCAATGAATTATGAATCATGCTTCCATGTGCCTTTTTTTTTTTGAAATTTTTTTTTTGATTCTTGGTTATTGATGATAAATATTGAGGATTAGTTGATCATGATTTGAAGTTTGATTGCCTTGAAACCTTAACATGAGTCAATTTTGCCAACTTCTTGTGAATATAGTGCTTGACTAGTTGATTTGGTTAGGAATTGTGTTATAGTTCCTGATATGTCAATGAATTTGAGTATTGGTTTGCAACTATAAGTAATGTTCATATGACTCATTATTATGCACATTGAGGAGAATGAAGACATTTTTTCTTTTAGGTAGCCTCCAGATGATTGTAGATACATTTGTTCCCTTCTTGCTACCCATGTTGTTGCCTTGACTTTTTGTTGATTATTAGCCACATTACAAGCCTATTTTGTCCCATTGGTTACTAGTCCCAAGCTTGGCTTAGGGGAGCTATTAGTGAGTGAGATGAGGGAGTTTGTAGTGTGCTTATTATTTGCACAATTTGGGTGGGTTTTGAGAATTTATTTTGTTTTTTATCATGTTTATTTTTGATGAGTTTGAAAGTTATATTTTCTTGAAAAAAAAATAAAGCATGATGTTATGATAGAAAAAAAAAAAGAGAAGTTCAAGAAAAAAAGAAAGAAAAAAATAAGTGAACTTCAATAGAAAAAAAAAAAGCAAAAGAAAAAAATTGTTTAATGTTCAAATGTTCTAGTTGGAGGTTGATCAAAAGGAAGGAAAAAAATTTGAGCTTCAATGAAAAATTCAAGATTGGAAAATAAAATTTGTTTATTCACTCCAGTTCTTCATAATTATATCTTATGAGTGAAATTGTAAGAGTTGGGATTATTTATATTGTTTGGAGTTGTATTTGGTGGATTTTTGTTAGAGTTGAGTTGTGTAGGAGGTGTTGATCATTATTTATTTTGATCATGGGTTTTACTAGGATTTGCTCCCTTAAGCATAGCTTTTCTCTCACTTGTTCACAAATGATTCCTACCCTTTACCCTAACCTTACATTACAAGCTTTAAAGACCTTCCGACCTTTGTGCATAGAGTTGTATGAATGTGAAAGTGTTGTTTATCAATGCAAGTTATGATTTGATATATTTCGAGTCGACTAGTAGATTGAGCGTACATCTTTTTATACACACGAGAGTGTGAGTTGGGAGGGCATTGTTCATATTAAAGGGGTTAGTTGGAGAGCGATCGAGTACATCTTTTACTAGCCACATAAATGAGAGTTGAGTGTGTGAGCACTAGTCTTGAATTCTATAAGCTCTTGTGGTTTTCTCTATTTGACAATTGTTAGGAAGGAAGGGTAATTGAATGGATTTGATTGGTTGAATTTGAAGCATGTTTATTGGATTTACCTTGAATTGTTTGTGCTTGATTTTACTTTTTGGGGTGAAGCATATTTATTAATTCATTGATGAGATCTTTGCTTAGGGACAAGCAAAGGTTTGGCTTGGTGGAGTTTGATATGTCTATTTTATATAGTATTTTACCCCCGTCCCTTGGTCATAATTGGTAGTGTTTTTGGCTCTTTGAGCCACTTTTATTACTAATTGGTGTTTTCTAGTGTTTTCGTAGATTTGGTTGACTTTTGTAGGGATTTGCACTTTTGGAGCATTTTCCCGGGATAATATGGAGCAACTATGAGCATTGGAGAAGCACGACCAGTTTTTATAGCCCAGGGCCGGTTAGAGTCATCGAACCGGTGATTAAGGGCTCGGTATATCTGATATCGGGGCATTTGGACCGAGTATTCAAGACCCGAACAGGAAACCCAGAATGGCCCGAAGAATTGGAGCCCAATTGTAGTCCAAATAGTGGCCTAAGAGTGCCGCCTGGCCAAAGGGTTGGTGCCTGAAGGCGCGCCCGGCCAGGCGAGGGAAGCAAGGCTGGCGCCCGAACTCGCGCCCGGCCGGGTGCGAGGAAGTGTACCTGAGGGAAAAAGGTGCGCCCGATCGGGCCGTGCCTCGCCCGATCGGGCGCGTGTTATTATTAGGAGACTATTAGCGTCGTTTAAGTTTGTTTTAGTTTAGGATTCTTACTTAGTATAAATACTTTTCCGTTAAGCGAGTTTAGTATCTTCTTTTACTCTTTCTTAATTCTTTCTTAGATTTTCTCTCTCTACTTAGCTTTTAGATTAGTTTCTCTCTTTTACTTTGTTCTTAACTCTATTCTTAATTCCAGATTTCTTTGGTAATGATTTATCTTCTCTAAATCTTAGTTATTTACTTTATTCCTTTGATCATGTCTTGTTTATTTATTTTGATTAGTTTAGTTTTAATTATGTGTGAGTAGTTCTATTTCTAGGGTTTGTGGGGATCCATAAATAATATGAAGGGGTAATTTATTGTTGTTAATTGTCAATGCTAGATTAATTTCCTATTGATTGATTTAATGCTCTGTGACTAGTTTTGCGCAGATCTTTATGCATGAGTTTGACAATATTGATTCGAGATTCGAGAGATGAGAATTGATGTTTAGGTCTAGTTTCAATAGACAAGTTAATTTATAAATGGTTAAGTCGAGATTCGAGAGATGAGATTTAATACCGGTAGATTAATTGTGTGATTGTAATACGTAGCGAAAGCCCTTTATGATCTGATTAATGTATGCATTGATGATTGATTATTATGTTTTACCCTGGAATATTATTTATTGGTGAACCTATGCCCTAGGCCTTTTATTCATTGTTTTCTCCTTATTCTTAATCTTCGTAGTTTAGTTTCCTTCGATTATTATATTTTGGTTACTTTATAATCTAGAGTATATTAATTAATTAGGAATAGAAAGACTCGTTTCTCTTTGGATTCGACCCTACTTCCCTATCTACATTAGTTAGAGGAATTACGAATTACTTTTGATTAGGTGATACGATTTTAGCCTGTCAGTATGTCTTCCGGAAGCACCTATAAACATTACAATAAATGAATATAGTATCAAGGGAAACAATGTAATAAAAGGAATACCAAACATCAAAGTCTCTGTACAAACTTACGTGCTGCTTCTGCTTCTAGAAAGTCTGCTGGAGTGTACACTGCACAAGATTGTATAGGATCTGGTTCAGTAGCTAATTGTCTGCCTCCACCATGCGAAACTTTTTTTAGCCCTTGGTGCCAACCACATTCACCCTTTGGAAAGAGCAGTGGATATTGTAAAGGGTCATAGCACTCATAAAAATGAGCAATCCGATGAATTTGTGCAGATTTTCCTATTACAAGTATATGTGGCCATGAACTATGACTTGACAAAACGCTATCAGGCCAAATAACGGCAACTTCATCTGAAGTGGGAGCATTATACACTCTTTGATCTGGTACAGTATTTGAATTTATTGTAATATTAGTGTAGGCGTCGTTTGAAGTGCGCCTACGTTAAAGCATGTGGTTAATATGCTTGGCACTCATAGGAAGTGGGAATTGACATATACGATTAAGGACAAGGAAAGTAGGGAACCGCCAACAAGTTTTTAAGGAACTTGTAAACCGTTCACGGATCATAAAAAGGCAACCACAATAAGGGACAACGATAGGCAACAACGATTGACCCGTGAAGGTTACACCCCATTCATAATCCATGAGATTACTAACTCCATATGGTTCGGAACCACGAAAGGAGGATCGGGGATGATGGTACGAAGTGAGTCATGGAGTCACATTCGCCCGTATTGGCCTCTACTCGATTCTTATAGTAAAAAGTGATTCCTGCGATCTCAAAGGCATACAAACAAAATATTCAATTTGCTCCAAACTATTATTAAGCTAAATTGGTTGAATATTAATGCAACATATAATTCTAAAATATTAGTGATCACTTTAATTAATAACAAGATTAAAAAGGAACCTAAACTGGTTGTCCAAATTATCTTATTAGGCGTGATTTTCAATTACATATTCTCTTTAAACATGCAATATGCTGATCATAAATATAATAAAATAGAATAAACATTAACATTGGAAGCAATTCAACAATAATAGTGTTAGTCAATATAAACCTAATCATGATACTAGCAATATTAAAATAAAATAAGAGTAATTAAATTAACTAATTACTCACATTTCGCACGTTCCTTTAAATTGCTACATCATGAATACACTGTTAGTAACTTCAATAAAAATATAAAGCAAATGAAAATTAAATTAATTAAATATAGATTTGATTTGGTCCAAACCCTCATTATTTATACCTTTCACGCCTTGGTTTAAGGACGGAACCTTGGGTTTAGTATAGACTCCTTGGAGTGCTTAAGGGAAGAATGGTGTAATTAGGAATATAGGTTTAAGGCTTAGAATATGAGAGAGAGAGAGAAGAAAATGATTTTTGGTGTAAAAGAGAGAAATAGAGAAGGATTTGATGATCAATCTTGTTTATGATTGAAAAAGGGGAGATATGACCTCTATTTATAAGGAAAAAAGAGGGGTCGAATCAAGAAAAGATCGAGTTCGAATCGGATTAAAACTCTTGCGATAGAAAGCAGTTTTTGCGGTTTTTATTTTTATCATATCTTTTGATCCAGATATCGGAATAAGATGAATAAGATATTGTTGGAAAGATCTTGAAGTCTAATTTCTAAACCAATTGAAATCAGATTAAAATATTTTTTAGAATAAAAGATATGACCGAAAGAGTGAGACGGTGTCAGTTTTGGATAGAGTTTGACATTTTATTCATATCTTTTTCGTTATAGCTCGGAATTGATATTATAATATATCATTGGAAAGATAATTTCAAGGGATATCCAATAATATCAAAATTTGGATAAAAACTATGAGGAACAAAAATAATATCTGTCTATCTTTGAATGTCTTTCAATTCGGATAGAATTAGGACTTTCAAAAAGAAAAGTTTTATTCAATTTCAAATTATTTAATTTTATCTTTTCTAAAAGGATAATTAAGATCTTTTAGAAACTTATAGAAGCTTCTAATTAATCCTAATTGGTTTGGGAATGGGATTAAATAATTTGGACCCTCTACATGATCATTGGGTCGTAGGCAAGGTGGGTTTAGGTTCGGTTTGAGCTCAATTTAATATTTTGGCCATAACTTATTCGTTATAACTCGGATTTGGGCTTATAATATATTGTTGGAAAGCTCTTTTAAAGCACCATACAACTATTTAATCATTGGACCCAGATTATGGACCAAAATAAACTGGATTAAACGTTTTTATAAAAAGGACATGAAATGAATGATTTAAAAGGACACGAAATGAATTATTTTGGGTTTAAAGGCACGAAAAGAGGAAAATAAGTTATGTTTTGGGGAAATGGGCTAGGAATTGGGTTGGTTTATGAAATGAAAATATGGATTTAAGCACTCCAAGATTAAATACTCAACCCGGCCAATAATGGCGGTGAAAGGTTGTTCATCATCGGGTTTGGTTTTGGGGAGACATTTTTAAGGTGTCTACAGAAGCCCCCACTTTGACTGAGTTTGTAGAAACGTCAGTTTCGAAAACGATAGTCAAAGTAGTGGATAGGGAGGAGAATGATTTAAGACGTTCTGCGATTCTAAATCACTCTGTATACGCCGATACCTGCAGAAAAATGTTAGTTCCACAGATAAAAGAGTAAAGGAATAGAATGATTATCTGACACCAGTGTATCGGTGACAAATGAGTTTGGTAGTTTCCTATGCTTGAAGGAATCCACCGGATGACGTTTGTTGAAATGCTTTCCATGCCTGAGGAAAGCCGACAGAGGAGTTTGGTAGCTTTCTAAGCTTGAAGAAACCTACCGGATGACACTTTCCATGCTTGAGGAAAGTCGACATATGATTTTGGCATTTTTCTATGCTTGAAGAAATCCACCAATAACGCTTTCCATGCTTGAGGAAAGTCGACAGATGATGAGATTACAAGTCTCTGTGTATCGAGAACCTTGCGTCATGAAATGATGGTGGTTCGATTGTCCCTGAACGTGGGCTGTAGATGGTCCGCTTGTCCCCGGACGTGGGCTGTAGTTGGTTCGCTTGTCCCCGAACGTGTGCTGTAAATGGTTCGCTTGTCCCCGAACGTGGGCTGTAGATGGTCCGCTTGTCCCCGGACGTGGGCTGTAGATGGTCTGCTTGTCCCCGGACGTGGGCTGTAGATGGTCTGCTTGTCCCCGGACGTGGGCTGTAGATGGTCCGCTTGTCCCCGGACGTGGGCTGTAGATGGTCCGCTTGTCCCCGGACGTAGGTTGTAGTTGGTTCGCTTGTCCCCGAACGTGGGCTGTAGATGAGACCTGCAAAAATAAATATGCCAATGGACTCGTATATATTGTGATTGACTTGACCACTGACTTGACCAAGTTTGACTTGATGTGACATGACATGTGTATGAGTTGTTAGTGTATGTGTGTATATGTGTGTGTGCAGACACAAGCAAACGAAGATGCCAAAGCAAAAATTTTCCATCATTTTTGTCATGATACTAGTGGAGGGTACCGACTTTCTCCCGAAAAAGAAAGATGTGAAAAATGAAGTTTTGTTTTCGAACTTCCCTCGATGAGAAAATTTTGAAAAAGTTTTTTGAACTTCCTTAAAAGAAAAGACATGAAAAAGGGAAGAATTTTTTAACTTCCTTGTTGAGCAAGACAAAATGAATCGCATGGATTGAATTACTTTTCTTGAAAGTAATGTATGCATGATGCATGTCCTTAGGCCATGAGGCTAAGGACAATTACATCATGTGACATGATGAATGAACTTAAGTCATGGAGCTAAGCATCATATATGGTGTAAAGAAACGATCTTGAACGTCACTTAGGTCTGGAAGCTAAGCACGTATACAGATGAAGTAATTATTGCATAATGAACGTTGCTTAGGTCAAGGCGCTAAGCACGATATGCTTTGCATGATTAAAAATCATTGATATATAAATGTTTCTCAGCACATTATGCAATGCATGAAACAATGAATATTGCTCAGGTCAGGAAGCTAAGCAAGTATACAATGTTTCTTCTAATGAATGTTGTCTTTAAATATGATGAAACATGCACAGTGTTGAAACAAGATTTCATGATAAAGGGCTCTTAAAGGAAAGGATGATATGGATATGGACGTGTGAGTAAAGTGTGTGAATGTGATACTAAGGCTGCCTGCAAGGGTTATGGCGATGGAAAGAGATGTGAGAAGAGTCAAAGATGATGACTCTTTAGGCTAGGTAGGCTAAATGATGTGGGTTCAAGCCCCCAAGTCTAACTCTAAATGGGTAGGGGTAAGCATTGGATATTCTTTGACTCGATCATGCATGTATATGAATATGAATGTGGCCGCACCTCGATGTGAGGTTGCCTACGTATCCGTTAGGAATCAGGCCAAACGTAGCTCTAGCCGAACTTTGCACAAGTGTATGTACACCTCAAAGAGGTCTTTCAAGGGTTATAATGTGGTTAAGTTGATGGTTTAAGGAAGAAAGGGGTAAAAGGCTCAAGACCCGAGAGAATCCCCAAGATGTGTAATTATGAATTTGAATTTTGCAAGTTTATTTTCAACATTTTTTTTTTGGCTTTTCTTTTTTTTCATTCTTTTGAATCAATGTAGGAAATTTCAGATCATGCGGTCCATCACTCACTTAGCATTCATGTTTCTCAGGCACGGTACCAAGCACTCGATAAGAGACGCAATTCGAGACGTGTTCGTATCAAAGACATTGGAACACTTGCCTTTGGACATTGTTTTATTGTTGCTTTTGTGCTTTTTTTTTACTTGCTTTTTAAATGTTATACAATTACACATCTTCAAATCCCAGGGTTAAGTGAATGTAGGTTGAAGAAATGAAGGTCAAACGTTAGACGAGACTCAAAGTGGTTAATGAAGAAATGGAATGTGTGCTCTAATGGTTAATGGGGAATGAATGGGTTGCAAAGGTACCTCAAATCATTGATATACCTTGTGTTTAGTTCGGCAATTGATTTTTTTTTTGTGCTAATCACATGATCCAATGTAAGAAAGAGATGCTCATTTATGAAGAAGGTAAGAAATGTGACACATAGACACATGGATAAAGAGAACCTATGCTAGACTTTTAGGGGGAAGGGTTTGAAACAAAAGAAGAAGAAAACATGAAATCTTGGTGAGAAGCTTGCATTGTGCTTTGTCATCATGGTTGTTTATGAGTAACTTCTTGCCGCCTGGTGAGGAAAAAATTTCTTGTTGTTGATGCTTTGATTGAAAGGAAAGAAGGAAGGAGTGACGTTCCCCTTATTCTTCCAACTATTGCCTAGTGATTTTAGACTCAAGTACTTTGTAAGGATGAAATCACTTAATGCATTCACTCAATACTCAGATTGGAAAGGAAGAGTGTAAGAAACAATTTTGAAATCTGATGGGAAAAACTTCACTCATTCCTATTACGACGGAAAACGACGCATGCATGGTCCTAATATACGATCATAAACAATATAGTGTATTACTCGAAGACAAAGTGTGTGCAATGACTCAACATGTGTGATTAGGTGAGTTTATTAAGACTCGTGGTATGATCGCATGGCTAGACATGAAGACGTTGTGAAAAACAAAGGACCCAATGACTAAATAGCACGGAAGACTAAAAGACAAACTAACTTGATTAATTTTGTCCAATTTTAATGTTTATGCTATTTACTAGGTGAAAACGGTTCATTGGCAATCATTAGTCATAAATAAGATCAACCACAATCAAAGACAAAGAACACATGTTAAGGTTAATTAGCACAAAAATCGATCACAAGAAACTAAGAAGAGGACTAGAATTCTAAAAGAGTTAGGACTCATGGGTATAAAAAATTAAATAAAAAAATAAAAAATATATAATCCTATGTTATATGAGTTTACACGGATTAAAGGACTTGACTAAGACTAGCTTGACAAGAAAAGATATAATTTTTTGAAAAATTTGGATTTTGGTACCTTGAAAATGGGGGTAATTGAATTTTAGTACCCATCTAAAATTTAATTTTAAATTGGTACCTCAAAAATGACTAAACTATAGATATCAGTACCTCCGTTAGCATTCTGTCAACTTTGCCGTTAGTGGGTCCCATTATCTAATTATTTAATAATTTAATTTATTAAAAAAAAAGAAAAAACATTTAATAAAAAAAACTTAAAAAATAATATAAAAAAATCAGAAAAAAAAAATCAGAAAAAACCCCCTAATAAAAAACAAGGAATGTGCTTAGTATTAATCCAATAAATAAAAAACAAAAAACAAAAATTAAACACCAAGCACCACGAACGGAGCCCAGCACCACCCAACACACCACCACCCAGCGCACCACCAACGAGCTACCACCTGCAAACCCAGACCCACAACCCCGAAACCCACGTACCACCATCCACCCCGAAACCCACCACCAAAAACCCAGACCCACAACCCACCAACCTCCACCCCGAAACCCACAACCCACGAACGCCAGACCCACTACAACCCACCACCACCCACCCCAAAACCCATAACCTAAGAACCCAGCCAACAACCCCAAAACCCGCCACCACGAACCCAGACCCACAACCGTCGAACCCACTACAACCCACCAACACCCACCTCGAAACCCAATTCCCACGAACCCAGACCCACAACCACGAACCCCACCACCCACAACCCCGAAACACACAACCCACGAACTTAGATCCACCGCCCACAACCCCGAAACTCACAAACCACCAACCAGCACCACCACCTATCACCAACCACCCACCAAGAAGCAGCAAGGAAAGGAAGAGAGAGAAAAAGGCGGCGACGACAAGCAAGATGACATGGTTGCGACGGAAGTCGGTGGTAGAGTGGAGATCGGGGGAGATGAGAAAAAGAGGGAAATTCTGGGTAGATAGAGTGGAGATCCAGTGGTAGTAATGGTGGTGATGGTGCTTGCCAATTAAGGGTGGCGTCGTCGCGGGGAGGCTGGTGGGGGGGGGGGGGTGGCGTCGGCGCGGGGAAGGTGGGTGGCTGGTGGTATTAGGGGTTTTTTTCTGATTTTTTTTATTATTATTTTTAAGTTTTTTTTATTAAATGTTTTTTCTTTTTTTTAATAAATTAAATTATTAAATAATTAGATAATGGGACCCACTAACGGCAAAGTTGACAGAATGCTAACGGAGGTACTGATATCTATAGTTTAGTCATTTTTGAGGTACCAATTTAAAATAAAATTTTAGATGGGTACTAAAATTCAATTACCCCCATTTTTGAGGTACCAAAATCCAAATTTTCCTAATTTTTTTTTAAAAAAAAAAAACAGAAAGTCTAAGCTAAAAAGACACCTAAACTGGACAGGCTGTAGTATATCAGTTATAACTTTTGATCTGTGACTCTGATTGTGACAAAACCAACTCCAAATAAGAGTAATTAAATTAACTAATTACTCACATTTCGCACGTTCCTTTAAATTGCTACATCATGAATACACTGTTAGTAACTTCAATAAAAATATAAAGCAAATGAAAATTAAATTAATTAAATATAGATTTGATTTGGTCCAAACCCTCATTATTTATACCTTTCACGCCTTGGTTTAAGGACGGAACCTTGGATTTAGTATAGACTCCTTGGAGTGCTTAAGGGAAGAATGGTGTAATTAGGAATATAGGTTTAAGGCTTAGAATATGAGAGAGAGAGAGAAGAAAATGATTTTTGGTGTAAAAGAGAGAAATAGAGAAGGATTTGATGATCAATCTTGTTGATGATTGAAAAAGGGGAGATATGACCTCTATTTATAAGGAAAAAAGAGGGGTCGAATCAAGAAAAGATCGAGTTCGAATCGGATTAAAACTCTTGCGATAGAAAGCAGTTTTTGCGGTTTTTATTTTTATCATATCTTTTGATCCAGATATCGGAATAAGATGAATAAGATATTGTTGGAAAGATCTTGAAGTCTACTTTCTAAAACAATTAAAATCAGATTAAAATATTTTTTAGAATAAAAGATATGACCGAAATAGTGAGACGGTGTCAGTTTTGGATAGAGTTTGACATTCTATTCATATCTTATTCGTTATAGCTCGGAATTGATATTATAATATATCATTAGAAAGATAATTTCAAGGGCTATCCAATCATATCAAAATTTGGGTAAAAACTATGAGGAACGAAAATAATATCTGTCTATCTTTGAATGTCTTTCAATTCGGATAGAATTAGGACTTTCAAAAAGAAAAGTTTTATTCAATTTCAAATTATTTAATCTTATCTTTTCAAAAAGGATAATTAAGATCTTTTAGAAACTTATAGAAGCTTCTAATTAATCCTAATTGGTTTGGGAATGGGATTAAATAATTTGGACCCTCCACATGATCATTGGGTCGTAGGCAAGGTGGGTTTAGGTTCGGTTTGGGCTCAATTTAATATTTTGGCCATAACTTATTCGTTATAACTCGGATTTGGGCTTATAATATATCGTTGGAAAGCTCTTTTAAAGCACCATCCAACTATATAATCGTTGGACCCAGATTATGGACCAAAAGAAACTGGATTAAACGTTTTTATAAAAAGGACACGAAATGAATGATTTTAAAGGACACGAAATGAATTATTTTGGGTTTAAAGGCACGAAAAGAGGAAAATAAGTTATGTTTTGGGGAAATGGGCAAGGAATTGGGTTGGTTTATGTAATGGAAATATGGATTTAAGCACTCCAAGATTAAATACTCAACCCGGCCAATAATGGCGGTGAAAGGTTGTTCATCATCGGGTTTGGTTTTGGGGAGACATTTTTAGGTGTCTACAGTTAGTACTTTCATTGACAGGTACTTCTTTCAAAGAACGAAAAAATCTAGCATATGGATTATCTTTAGTTACTCGCATTAGTATGTCAATTACATCTTGTCTTTATTCAGGAAAGCAATTTGTTCGATGTCTAAGTTCATTTTGGCCATCATAAAAGTAAAGTTGCAAGTATTTTGGGCCATTTTAATCTGGTATTAAATCTGGGAGGGAGCCCCAGTTAATCTCAGGGATTAACAATTCTAGTTTATCTCCTCTCACAACTTTATGGATGTATTTATTGCCTCTCTATTATTTAACTTTTATCATTTAAAAAATAAAATAAAATGATTAGATTGTGAGAGGAGATATATTTACAGATTCATCTCAGAGAGAAACTTGAATTTACCCTAAATGTGGCACAAAATGATATATTTGACCATGCAGTTTAAATACATATATTCCTTTGTGCGTTTCCTTGTTAACTTTGCCATGAAGTGAACTAAAAGCAAATAAATTATTATATAATGTAGCATATTTTCTAAAATGCACAACATCTTCATCCTTTGAAGTAAAAAGTCTTGCTAACTCAGAGGGATATTCATTAGCTGCTATTTTAACATCACCATCACCACAGCAAAAATGTAAGGCTTCAAATGCAAATTTTTAGCCCCACATTTGGTACAGTATGAAGGCGGTGCTAACTTTAACGGTTGTGTAGGCAATGGTTTCCCTATAGTAGCCATAGGTGTTTCTATAACAGTATAAAAATAAAGCTAGTAAAGTTGTATAATACAACTACATACAAACATTGACCTTATGAACTTAGAGCGTAATAAAGTTTTACTTTTAGCTGCGTCTCTTAACTGCTTTGAGGTTTGTGTTGCCACAGATGATGATGCTCCTTTAGTAGCCTGCATTTTTTCTGTAGTATGATAAAGTTGAAACAGGAAAGAAATTACTAAACATCCCCACACATACATTCTACTCTATAGTAACATATCTACATTTTACTTGGTAATTTTAGTTACAATAACAACTTACTTTTAGCCGAATCTTTTAACTGTTTTGAATTTTGCAACGATGGCGTTGCTTTAGCTCCTTTCTTTTTTTCTGTAACATGATGAAGATAATTCAAGAATTAATTTAAGAAATAAATTCAATGAAATATTTCTATTACACAGCAACACATATGCGCTAATTCTTTGCAGCAAAACCATTACAAAGCCTTACTTTTTGGTGGCTCCTCTAAATGTTATGAGCTCTGCACACATGATGTTTTTTCAGCACCTTTACTCTTTTCTGTAACATGACAAAGATATAAGAGAATGAGGTTTATTGAATAATTTCATTTATATATCCTCCTTCTAATTGTAATTCAAGAGAAATAACTTTTGGTGGCTCCTCCCAACTGTAGTGTATGTTGAAGGCCTTCCTCTAGTTTTTTTAGGTCTTGGTTGTTCTGCCTCACTATATAAAGTGTAAAGAGCAAGTGGATTTTACTTTCACAAATTTATATATCTAGATAAATAACTTAGCTATATTACCTAATGAAGTCCTGTGGCAATGATACACCCAGTGCTCGTTTTGATTGCCTTCCTTGCGCTGATGGTCTCTAAAAATTAAAAGGCGCCTCAGTGATGTGTCTATTTTATATAATATTTTACCCCGTCTCTTGGTCATAATTAGTAGTGTTTTTGGCTCTTTAGAGCCAATTTTATTACTAATTGGTGTTTTCTAGTGTTTTCGTGGATTTGGTTGACTTTTGCAGGGATTTATACTTTTGGAATATTTTCCGGAGGTATTTTGGAGCAATCACGAGCATTGGAGAAGCACGACCAGATTTTTATAGCCCAGGGCCAGTTAGAGTCATCGAACCGGTGATTAAGGGCTTGGTATAGGTGATACCAGGGCATTTGGATCGAGTATTCAAGACCGGCAGAGGAAACCCAGATTGGCCCGAAGAATTGGAGCCCAATCGTAGTCCAAATAGTGGTCCAAGAGAGCCGCCCGGCCAAAGAGGTTGGCGCCCGAAGCGCGCCCGGCCGGGCGGGAGAAGCTAAGGTCGGCGCCCGGTGACGCACCCGACCGGGCGCGAGATTGATACGGACGAGCAAAAAGGCGCGCCCGATCGGGCGGTGCCTCGCCCGATCGGGCACGTGTTATTGTTAAGAGACGATTAGCGTCATTTTAGTTTGTTTTAGTTTAGGATTTGTACGGAGTATAAATACTCCCCCGTAATACGATTTTAGGATCTCTCTCTCTCTCTCTCTCTCTCTCTCTCTCTCTCTTACTCTCTTAATTGTTTTCTTAGATTTCTTTCTCTAAAACCTTTGTTCTTAATCTACTCTTAATTCCAGATTTATTTTGGTAACGATTTCTCTTCTCTTAATCTTAGTTGTTTATTTTATTCCTTTATTCATGTCTTGCTTTATTGCTTTGATTAGTTTAGTTTTAGGGAAATTCTCTTTGGTAAACTTCAATTTTACAAAATTCTAAGTGGTAAATAAAGTTTTTTAAAATTATCTTTGGTACTCATCAACTTTTTATAATTATTACTTATGACATTAATTATTATATTTTATTAAAAATTTAACTATAGTTAGGTTTTTTTATTTTTTTAACAATAACATTTAACTATAGTTAGGTTTTTAATTATTTTTTTAATAATTTAATAATTATACTAAAATTTTTAAAAAAAATAAAAAATCAACCACCCCCTCCCCCCACCCTTGCCAGGCTGCCACCACCTTCACCACCATTCCCTCTCCCCCTGACCTTCACGCAGCTCCCCTCTCCCCCAGAAACCGGACGGCGGCCTCCAGCTCACCCATCGTCGACGACTCATGCCCATTTACCTCGACCACCCCTTACCGTCGCGCCACCCATCCAAACAAACCCTAACTCGCAAAAATCGACTACCGCTACCCGATTCCACCAATTCGCGACCACCGCAGCCCCGAAACCACCCCCTCCCCTATTTTCCGCTGATTATGGCTGTTATGGTGGTGCATCTGGGAGCAGCGAAGGGAGATGCGCGGGTGGTCGAGATAACTGGTTGGAGTTTTGCGGTGGGGATGGTGGTGGTTTTGTTGGAGTTCGTTGCTGTTTTGGGGATCGGGGTGGCGTTTTTAGGGGTCGGGGCTAGGTCAGGTGGTGGTTTCAATGGTTGGGGGTTGGGCTTGGAGGTTATTCGGTGGTCAGGGGTTGGGCTTGGAGGTTGTTCAGTGGTCGGGGTTAAGTGGGGTGGGGGTTTCGGTGGTCGGGCTTGGCTAGGAGGTTGTTTGGTGGTCGGGGTAAATCAGGTTGGGGGTTGGGCTGGTGGTCGGGGCTGACAGTGGTGGAGGGGGAGGGGCTGCTGGTTGGGTAGGGGGGTTTGGTTTTTTTTTTTTTTTGAAAAATATTTCTATAATAAATTAATTATTTTAAAAAAAAAACTAACTATAGTTAAGGATTTTTATTAAAATAACACTTATCAATGGTAATCAATAATTTAGGTTTACCATTGATAATAAAATTTAAGAACGTTTACCACTTAGAAAAGTAAAAACTTGGAGTTCACCAAAGAGAATTTCCCTTAATTTTAATTATGTGTGAGTAGTTCTATTTCTAGGGTTAATGGGGATCCATAAATAATATGAAGGGGTAATTTATTGTTGTTAATTGTCAATGCTAGATTAATTTCCTATTGATTGATTTAATGCTCTGTGACTAGATTAGGCCTGATCTTTTATGCATGAGTTTGACAATATTGATTCGAGATTTGACAGATGAGAATTGATGTTTAGGTCTAGTTTCAATAGGCAGGTTAATTTATAAATGGTTAGGTCGAGATTCGAAAGATGAGATTTAATACCGGTAAATTAATTGTGTGATTATAATACGTAGCGAAAGCCCTTTTTTAATCTGATTAATATATGCATTGATGAATGATTATTATATTCTACCCTGGAATATTATTTATTGGTGAACCTATGCCCTAGATCCTTTTATATATTATTCTCTCCTTATTCTTAATCTTCGTAGTTTAATTTTACATTCAAATTCACATATTGGTTGCCTAATAATCTAGATTATATTAGTTAATTAGGAATAGAAAGACTTGTTTCCCTGTGGAGTTCGACCCTACTTCCCTATCTACTTTAGTTAGAGGACTTAGGTAATTATTTTTGATTAGGGGATACGACTTTACCCTGTCACTCAGCTATTATAAGAATATTTTGAACAGTTAAGGTGCTAGCATAGAACAAAAAAATACAGGATTTAAACAAAAAAACTCTTTTTTCTAATATGATTTAATTGCACAAACGTACCCATATCACCTGGTACAGAGCAAATTACATCTAGATCATGCAGACACCTCCAACAAAGTCTGCAGTGGTTTTCTGTCTCCTTATTTATGCACAAAACCAAAACCAACAGGCTAGTATTAATTTTTTCCAGTTAACCCAGTATCCGACATTTTACTGAGTTTTACAGGAAATATATATTGTTTTAATCACTAATTCGCAAACAACATCCAATACAGAAATAAGATTTTTATGCATGAGATAAAAGAATATGCAGTTAAATAACCAAATCAAAAGGTGCATTCATTGATTTAGAAAGGGCATTACATCATATTCAAGTCATAGCATACATGCAATTTCTTTCTAGTTGTTTCAACATACTAAAAGCAAGCAATAAAACTAAGCACCAAAAGCAAAGTAGAAGCCTAAGAACCCATAATCGGGCATACAATATGCCAAACTAACTATAAACTAAGATACTAAGCAACTTAAACGAATTTGCACGCTTCCAAACAGTCTCTAGTTCAGGAATGCCAGAAATCAAAGGTTCAGTAACTCTGATAGCAGAAGAAGATGCAGTATCCATTGCTGCACTTGAGCGTCGCTTCATTGGAGCAGGTGGTGGAATAACAGGCTTAGGAATTTGATAACTTTCAGATTTAGGAGTCATACAACTTCCTTCAGCAATATGTTCACCTCTGGCAGCTAGCCTCTCCTTGAATTGGTAAAATTTACTCTTTAAAGCAGAACAAGCAGCACCCTTCTCTAAAGCAAGCCCATAATTAGCATCTATAATCTCTAAGTTATACTGGATGACCAGGTAATGTACAGCTCTTTTAGCAGCCTTTTGCCTTGCACCAGCTACTTCATCAGGACAAGGTTCACTGTAAATGCACTCCATACCAGTTCCTTTGTGGGGGCAGGACACCGTTAGCCAAGACACAAAACCTAAACCTTCAACCCAAACAGTCTCCAATGAACTCACTTCTACTCATGTCTTCGTAACAACATCACAACATAATTAATCGTTACATGGACAACATCCCCAGGTGTTCTTCCTAAACTGCCTTGAGTCATAGGCAATTCTATTCCGTTTTCACGACATAACTCGACGACCTTATGCCTATAAAGCTTACTACACAACTGATACATTTTTGCTCTATCAGCTGTAAAATCATTGACCTGCACACCATACTGGCTGATCATTTTCCGCACAGCTTTTTGAGCTGCTCTTTCCTGTGACTCCTGAATTGTATTAGCTTCTCCACCAAAGAATACAAACTCAGATTTGCCACATTCAGTTTTAACACGAACAAAAGCATTGTTCTTATCTTTATCTATGTAACCATACACTGGTTCAGGAAAATTCAAACAGGCAACGACTTGACCTAATAGAGGTCGAAATGGAATGGTAATTTTGTTGGGCTGAATAGCCATAACCTTTAAGTGACAGAGATAGCATCTTAATTAAAGCAAAATAACCACCAACTAATCATACACACTCATAAAATGCTAAGATCTAAAAACAATCCAGTTAAGAAACCATACACTCATTTAAAATTCCACTTTAAATTCACCTTATAGACTTACCAATAGTAGTAATAAACAGGATCACCACCACAGCTGGCTCAAGATTCAGTTTCCTATAATCCTTTTTTATCTTGCCAAGAAGATGGAAGGAAAAAAGAAAAGAAAAACACACACAAATACAACAAAAGCAATATTATTTAGACTAAATCTTCAAAGAACTACAAAACTGGCAGAAGCACATAAATCAACAACTAAACTAACAATTATAGTTCATTTAAAGTCCAGAATGTCAAGTACTCCACATAAATCAACAACTAAACTAACAATTATAGTTCATTTAAAGTCCAGAATGTCAAGTACTCTTAAAATCTAGGAATCACTATGTCAATTAGCAAATGTGTCTGTATAATTAAGTTTTTAGTAGAAATCATCCATTACATTGCAGTTTTTTTTTTTTTTTTTTTTTTTTTTTTAATTTTTTTTATCAAAATAGCCATAGAACAATAGTTTCATAGTAGCAACTTCTCTTTACACAGCACAAATAAGAAAGAAAGGAATGAATACAAGCCAAACATGAACTATGCACTTGCATAAAAGCAAAGAAATAAATCAAAGTACACCTTCTATATATTTTAATACATAAAAGTACATGACAATAACATTTTAAACCTCAGAAACTAAATATCTTCTATTTTAAGAATTCTAAATTCACAACAAATAAAAGCAAGGCCATATAGAAATTATTTTATTAATTTTACAGTACAATAGGCCATAATCAATATTATTTTATTAATGTTAAAGTACAATACACCTATTATATATTTTAATAGAGCAAAGAAATACATCACAATATTATTTTCAACCTCAATGTTAAAGTACAATACACCTATTATATATTTTAATAGAGCAAAGAAATACATCACACTATTATTTTCGAGTAAGTATTACCCACTACCATGGTATGGGTAATACTACCCAATACCACAATTTTTTTTTCTTTTTCCTTTTTTTTCCCCTTTCCTCTTCATCTTCTTCCTTCTTTAAACCCTTTTCCCCACCTCCATAGATAGCTCCCATTGCCGGCCAAACCTCCGCCCACCGCACCTTCACCTCCGACAACAAGAAGCCCACCCCACCGGCTACTACCTTGGTCGAAATCCAAAAACATGCAACTACCTCCATTAAAAATCACCGAAAACCACCCAAAAAAACATAACCCAAAAACAAGAGACACAAACTTATGGCTCTAGCCATTAAAAACGGTGAGTTCTGTGTTGGAAATCGCTGAGTTCGGTCGAAATTGACGCCGGTAGTTTTTTGTCGGTGCTCAGTTATTATTAATTTCTATACTTTTATTATTGGTTTGTATATTGTTATTATTGGTTTTTATACTGTTATTCATAATTTATATACTGTTATTGAGAGGAGAGAGACTGCATTTTTACAACATGAGTAAGTTTTACGTGAAATTACATTTTTGCCCCTAGTATGGGCCTGGTAGTGGTCTATCACTACTCATTATTTTCAACCTCATAAGCTAAATATCCTCTATTCTAAAATCAAGACAATATAAGGCCACATAGAAATTAATTTATTAATTTTAGAGTACAAAATAATTTTAATAGAACAAAGAAGTACATCACAATATTGTTTTCAACCTCAGAAACTAAACATCCTCTATTCTAAGATAAAAATCAATCTATTAATTTTACAGGACAAAATAATTGCCAACACCACTGTCGATAAACACGAGCTGAACAAACCAGAGCATTTGCTTATATTACATAAGAATGCAGATCACAATCCTAATTTAAACGGTAATCTACACAATCAAACATAACCAAGCAAACACAGACCACCATACACCTCAACAATAACAACTCCCCCCCCCCCCCAGCCCAAAAAAAAGCCAAAAAAAAAAAAAAAATACCGTATAGTCAATAGCTATCACATATAAAGCAGCAGGAACCCAGATTCCGCCGAATTTCGCCATTGAACTATGCACTGCAAGAAAAAAAAAATCAGCAAATTAATTAGACAAAACAATGATAAATAGCGCAATAGAAGAAAATTCAGAGCAATAATGCAAGGAAAAATCCTCAAATAAAGTAAGTAGAATTGTACACGTGGCAAAAAGCAGCTGACAATTATACACCAAGCAATGATAAAAACTAAAAAGACAACAATACCCTTGAAATTTAGGCGCTCAAGCAAGGGAGACAAATGGCAGGGTGGGTATTTCCTTGTTCCTAATGAACATTACATCTGGGAGCATTTTGGGTGCTACAGTAAATGTGCTATGGACTTTTACAAGAGTTACAAATATAAAGAATTCATCCCAGTCAGCATGATATTTTTGTAAATAAATGAACAACTTTTATTAATATACGGGTCCCATCAATATTTACTTATTTACGAAAGATTTTTTGTTAGTTTATTTCCGAAAATGGAATTAGATAAACAAATTATAAACTGTATTTTTTCCTAGTTTTATTAGCCGAGAAACTTCCATTCAATATCTTGTTTGGTTTATGCCATTGGGAAATTCCAGAAGAACCCCAATTGCGAGAGAGAAATGTATCAGTTTAAAGCTTATCTACTGCCTATTGTGCTTCTCAGTTGGCTTCTCCTAGCAGCAACCCTCTTAGCTTCAGATTGCTTCATTAATGGTGAGCTTTTAATTCTCTGCTAAAATCTCATATTAATATCTGGGGTTGCTTTGTTATATGCAATTTATGCTCAATGTTACAATGCATCATTGATACTTTGAAAATGAATTAATGAATAAAGGGGTTATTATATTGTTTTTATAATGTATTGTGTGATGATAAATTTATCGTTTCGATTTTCGGACAATTGAATTGCCTGTAATTGGTTTATACCCAGGATTTTTGTTAGAGTTACTGATACACTAAGGAAATTCATAGTGCAACATCTTAATTTTGTGCTGGTATTGAATTGTTGATGGGTTGATTAACAGTTAAACTTTTCGGTTTAGCCAACCTTTATAACGGGTATGAAATTTAACATTACTGATGCAAAACTGTAATTATATCCAGAAAAATTACAAAAAAATACTGTGATATATGAACAATGCAAATAACATTGCAAAAAGTGAAAGAAAGAAACAAAAGAGTAAAACCGCCAACAAAGGGCCTGTTTGTTATATTTCTCTATGTTAGTCGGACTCAGGAACGTGGGTACGGCGAGTACTTGAAGTGTCTAAGTGTTCTCTACCATGTTTGCGGCGAGTACTTGAAGTCAAATTAAGAGTCCGAGTAACATAGTTTTTGTTTAGAGTTTTGCTTATAAACTAAAGACAACAATTATGAGGAAATATTAGCTATAGAAGGAGTTGTTAATAGTAATGAATCTATGATGACAATCTAGTACTCCCACTTTAAACATTATCTGTATAATGAGTCAAAGTTTTATTTTTAAATTTTCTATGATGACAATCAAATACCCCCCACTTTAAATAATTTGTTTCTTTGGTCAAGTGTAGGAGTTGTTAATAAAGATGAATCTTAAACCAATATACAAGGAACTGTGCAAATGTTTGGACATGAACATATGAGTTGGAATAAGATGGAATCTGAGATCTTCAATTCAAGGTCATTGGTTTTTATGGATGCAAGAGATACCGAATTAACATGGAGAAGCTCATAGTGCTTTGTTTTTCTAGTCAGGTTAGCATATCGGTGCAGAATTTTTTATTGTAGTCTGCTGTTGATGCAGGATTTCCACTTGTGAGGAATATAAGTGAGCTTCCCCAAAATAATTATGGTAGAGAAGGCCTTTCTCACATTACCCTTGCTGGGTCTCTCATTCATGGCTTGAAAGAGGCAAGTATCATGGTTATATAAATCGACCATTTCTCATCTCTCATTTTTATAGTAGCTAGAAGCTTTCAAAATCTGTAAATTCTTAACTACGAAGTGCGAACACACTCCCCTGTATAAGTTGAATGTAACCCTATTTATTTTATATGTACCTTGTTCGTTACAAGCTTTAGCATTCGTAAAAATATACATATAATTGCCTATCATATTATTCAAGCAACTTCCCTAGATGATACCTTCTCTCCCACTTATTTTTTCTATTACAACATGGAAGAGCCACAATATTGTTCAATTAAGTTGGTATTTACTGAAACAAAGAGGAAGAAAGGATCCTTGCTTATCAAGAAAATTGAAGAGTCTTATCAGAAGTTTGGGCAATTCATAAAAGGGTGAAAGTGGGAGCTGGGAAGAATTGGGATAATTTTATTGTGCAGTTTGATAGTGAAGGTACTTACAATATTCACCTTGGGATCTGATTTAAAAGATGCTTATCACAAAACCATGTTGCATGCATTCTAGTTTGTAGATAATAGAAATTATAATTGAATATGAGCTAAAGACTAAAAAACAGGACAATCAATGTATTAGCTATGATTAGATCTTTTGTAAACTCTGTGACATATTATTTTGGATCATCCTCATGCGTGGATCCAAGATATACTATTGGAGTATAAATCTTCCTAACTAGTAGAAATAACGATAGCCTAAGGTAATACATTCAAAAAAGGTTATGCTTGGTAATAAAAGGGTTTAGTTTGTAAAATGTTATCTGCTTTACATTTATTTTTGTAAGGAAAATACGTGTAGCAATAACACTCCTGAGGTTTGACGATTGTTTTTCATGAGCTTTAAGCATTGTTTTTATTATTTTGAAAGCCTCAAATTATGGCGTGGTACAATGATAGTATGGTATAGTATATATGTTCTACTATATTAGGTAGGGGTGAGCATAACCGGGTACCGGTTGGATTTTATGGAACCGGACCCGGTTATAACCAGTTCCTGAAATTTGGAACTGGAATTGGAATCGGTTATACCGGGTCTAAAATTTCAGGAACTGGTCCCGGAACTGGTAGGTACCAGTTCCAAATCCGGGTACCCGGTTCTTGCCCTACTGCTATTTTTTAATACCAAATTTTATTGTAAGTAGAAAATTAGGCAAGTTTAGAATAACTCCAACAAATCAGAATAATCCAGATCTAAACACTAAGCAAAATTCAAGTCTAGTAATTCATAATAAAGATAAAAAAATATACATAAAAAATATGTTAAACAAACACAACTTCTAAAACAATTCACTTATCGACAGTTATACAATTAGAATTTATAACTTTTTACTTTAATATTCACAAAACAAAAGAGGGCACTAGAAGAATGGATAATTCATGTCGAGAATGATGAACAAGTGGACGAGGAAAGAGAAAGCCAGGAGATTGAAGAGAACGATCCATCAATTTGGATGATGAAGCTGAGAAAAAGTAAAAAAGGTAGAGAGAGATTGAAAGAGGAATTGGAGAAATGTTTGAAGGAGGCTGACAAAAAGGATACTCCACTACGTATGATACTAGGGTTTTATGGGCTAATAGACAAATGGGCCTAATTTTCTCATGGGTTGTATACTAAGCTTACTTTAAAAATTCCAATACCGGGTACCCAGTGGGTACCGGGTCCAAAATTTTCAGACCCGGAACTGGAATTGGTTTTAACTGGGTCCAATTTTTTGGAACTGGACCCGGTCCCAGTGGGACCGTTTCCGGGTCTAGACCCGCCGGGTCCTAACCAGTTCCGGTTCCAAAACCGGGTACCCGGAATTTTTGCTCACCCCTAATATTAGGTGGTATGAATCAAAGCTTTTTGAAGGGAATGATTATGGTTAGACCCACTTAGACATTAGCAAAAGATGATAATAGCTAAGACAATTTAAGAGATCACATTATTTAAATTGTTATTGTTTTGATCTTAAATCTCGTCTTAAATTTTTCTTATGTCTAATTATGGCAGATTGAGGTGTGGCTTCAAACCTTCTCTCCTGGATCACAGACACCAATTCACAGACACTCGTGCGAAGAAGTTTTTGTAGTCCTGAAGGGTAGTGGTACACTTTATCTTGCTTCAGACTCACATGGAAAATATCCTGGCCAACCTAAAGCCTTTCCTATCTTTGCAAACAGTACTTTCATTGTCCCAGTCAATGATGTTCACCAGGTAAACTGATTTCTGCCCATGTAGTGTTGGTAGCTAAATTATTTCTGCTAGATGTGGTAAGTATTGATGTATTTTGTATTTATTAATCTATAATTCTGATTTTTGTTGAGTCACCAATATGAGTTAACTGGAATATTAATTACTTCTTTGGTTGGTAGAAGGTTACTGTATGCACACTATGGAATTCACATTAGATTGTCTGTCTAAAGCTGACATTATTGAGATTGAAACTGATTGAACTAATGTACCAATCAGGTTTGGTGACTGCCATTTGGCTATGTAAAGAATTCTTTTATCAACAATCGAAGATTTAGACTCTACAAAGCCTTGGCAAGCATAAAAAATTTGAACTTTGATGGGCTAGTTGACCCTTATAATAGAGATTAACAAAACCGGATTAGTGAAGTACACGATGAACGATTATAAAGGCATTTCCAAAAATAGAAGTTGAAAAAGACTTGTAATGATTCCCACCCCTAAACATTGGAGCATGAATCTTTCAACAGACAGTGTAATATTTTTCCAGCAGATGTTAGAATTTTAGGTTACTTAGGTAACTCTTTGTTACTTATCAATATTTGAGTCCCTGCACCATGTTATTTGCTGTTGATGATTAAGACTGAAAGAATGCATGAGGAAGCAGAATAACCTTTCTTGATCTATGAAGTTTTTTAAGTGGGTGATGCCTTGAATATACATTTTTGCTGATTTCTTAGGTTCTGGAGATTTCTTTTATGCTGTCTTATTTAGGTTGTTTTGTGGGTTAAATCTTTTCAAGTGGAAGTGTATTTGAGATTCTACTATCAGAATGCCAGAGAGACTAAAGAGATAAAAATCCCTAGGGGATTTTGTATTAGACCTCTGATGAGTTCTAAGGAAGTTACGTATTCTCTTCTAACATTGAGAGGTTAAGTTTGGTGATCTAAGGCGTTTTTGTGGTTTGCCATCATAGTGTTACCCATGAAAGACAACCTGTACTCACTTAGATTCAAAACAATTAAGTAATAATTGCTCATACATAATACAATCACTTGCAAAATTGGCATCTATAGCACATTAACTGGCTCAAGAAGGCACTTTATTTTATTCACCATCTGTCCCAACTCCCAAACATAGTTCAATAATTTAAATAGAGTATAGAACTATTAAACAGAATATAATTAGTAGAATAGAAATTAAATAATCTTCCCAAACCCAAGGAATACCCACATACAATAGTTATTAAAAAAATATACTTCGTTGGTTTCTTTTTGTTCTTCCCATTTGGAATATTGGCACTATTCATAAGATGAAAAAATTTCTAAATTATTCTCAATATAAAAAAAATAACATAGTCATGTTTTTAATGAGTGGTTTATTAATATTCAACTATTAAATTTTATATTAATATGCAACTAAATATTTTATGGTCATAGTAATGATGGCAAATGTAAACATTCAATTAGGAACGGAGGAGTAATAACTCTATAGTAATGGAAATAATCTTAGCATTATTCGCGTGACATCTCGTGTCCTAAATATATAATTTCAACCCGTGGTTGTAGGTCTCTAGCTACTTATTATAACAAGCTTAATAGTATTAACAATACAAAAACAATGAATCTTTAATTGACTAATAATCAATTTCATACTTGATAAACAAGTTTCACTATATTACCCTCTTACCATAGTTGTTAGAATCGCGATCCGGATCGTAGGATCGTACGATCCTACGATCCGGATATTACAAATCGATCCGGATCGAAGCTAAAGTCGTAAATGAGCCAGGATCGTAGTAGGATCGTGTGGGATCGTGTGGGATCGTGTGGAATCGGTGGGATCGCGATCCCAATACGATCCTACCGATCCTAAGTAAAGACTCTTAGATAGAGCCCAAAACATACAATCTTTATTTTAAGGCCCAAAATAATTACCTCAAAAGATTAAACGTTTCTCCTTTCTCTGTTTGAAGCCCTAACACTCACTGAAACGCAGCTCTTGATAGATCTTTGCTCGAATCAAAGCTCAAAATTGAAGGTAAATAATACTACTTCACTACTTGTCGATTTTTTTTTTCAATAGAAATTAGAAATTCATGAGATTGATGAGATTTGGTGAAGTAATTTGCTGTACTTTTGTTTTTTTACTTATTCAATTTTTGTATATTCGATTAATTTTGAGGCAAATTTGGTGGGTAAGTTGATCAGCTCAAATGCCCAATTACATGTTGCTGAAGTTGCATTTTTTTCATACTCCATATTAATTTTGTGACTTTTTTTTTTTTTTTTAATTAACATTCTTAATTTAGTGACATATTATTGTTACTTTGCTTTTCTTAAAAAGTTATTTTCTTGTTGATTGTTGTGATTAACAGAGAATTAATGGGTTTTTAAAGTCATAAGAATTAATGTTCATTTGATATAAAATTATATGCTATAAAAATGTTGATTATTCTGGATTTCCTTTTGATACTATAGTAGCTTAATTTCAGGTTAACCCAATTAAGAGCTTCGATGATGCCAATGATAAGAATTTTGGTTATAATGAAGAGTAGTTGTTGTTAGTTTGTTGATTATTCAGTTTTTTAGCTTTTATGATGTTTGAACTATGTTTTTCTTATACTATTTGGACTATGTACGCTTTAAAATATTTGTAAAATCATCTTAATTATGTAACAACGATCATATATGAGCAAAAGTGTGTTTTCTAACAATTATTTTTACTTAAGAAACATGTACTAGGCACAGTTAACCAATTTGGTTGCTTATTTCCTCAAATTTGTAGGATCTTACGATTCTACGATCCGATCCTACCCCCCCCCCCCTATCGATCCAAAGTAGGATCTCGATCCTGAAAACTTTGCCTCTTACCCCACAATATTTTCTCCTTTTCATTCACTCTCTTATTTTATCCAAACTTTTTATTATACCCATCTACTTTTTTACATTATTTTCTCTTACTTTAAACACCTTTTTCTTGTACCCACCCACTCACTCACCAGTTTTCTTAAATTTGTGCAAATTGTAAATGTTAAGATCAAATGGAAACAGAGGTAGTACTTAATATAGAAAAAAAGTTTTACTGTGAAGTGCTGATTTAATCTTGGGAAGGGAGAAGCAAGGATGTTGTGGATTTGTGATATTAATGGTAGGCCCTGCTCTTTTGAGCTTCCGGGCCACCTGAGCAAGACAAAGCAGATAGCAGAGTAGATTTCTTTTGAGCAGTGCACACAGAGAGAGTAAGGCACAACAGAGCAGATTAGATTTTAGCAGGCACGACACAGCAGGCAGGACATAGCAGAGCAGAGCAGCTCTAAAAAAGAGCATAGCAGAGTTGCTTTAAAGAGCAGAGCAAGTCGATTTGAACGCAATTGTATCATGATATTGAGCTTCAAAGGAAAATTATATGGGATGGCAATTACATCGTTGTATTTGGTCAGAAGTTAGGAATTTAAGGAGAGTGTAAAGAACATGAGTTTAGTGGAGATGCATATGTTAAAATGGATGTGTGGGAAGTGGGAACACCTCAAGAGATGTAACACAAAATGTAGTTATATAGAGGGATGGTGGAGTTATTTTAATCAGAATTAGCATGCTACTGATGCAAGTTAAAGTGAAACGTCTGGCTATGTTTGTATGTATATGTGAACACTCCTTTAACATGAGAAACTCACATAAATACTCCCTCCGTTTTTAAATACTTGCTCCACTTTCCATTTCCGGCCGTTTTTAAATACTTGCTCCATTTGCTTGTTTAGAAAGCTTTTACAATATTTAATCATTTCTCTCAACTAGTGAATCCAACATAAATTATATATTATTAACTCATATGCCCTCTCCTCCAATTCTCTCAACTACTTTTGTTTTTTTACAATTTTTTATTCTTCCACCAACCCCACTACCTCCATATTTTATTACTTTTTTCAATTTCTCCTAAAACTCCGTGCATGAAGAAATAAAACAAGTATAAAAAATGGAGGGAGTAGTCTTTAAAATTTAGAAATATATGTTATGAATGCCATGATCTCGCATCTGTGTTCATCAAGGACAATGTCTTGGGTCTAAGATATTAAGTCCTAACTTTTTTGACTCTTGTATATGCACCCATACCCAACACTTGTACCACCATGTTTAATTACGTAGTGCATAAGTAAATAGTATTACAAAGCATTAAATAACATTAGAGAATTTGCTTGAAAGTAACTGACAGGAGCAAGGATGCTGTGGATTTGAATGGAAATCAGGACCAATATTTAAAAACATAATAATAACAATAATTGAAGGATCATTGTGGTATTGAGCTAATTTGGTAACATGTGTAGCACTAAATGATTGTGACTGTTTTAAAAAAGGGATACGACTTCAATCCATCTTCTAGGCAACTTCACAGCTTCACCCTCTACTTATATTCTTGATCCTGGTCAAGCTGAATTTTCTTCCATCTTGTATTAAACCCAACTCTTTCATCCTCTTTAATCATCTTCTTTTGTTTCAAGGAATCTTCCAACTGCAACTCTGCAACACTTTCTATTTTTCTCACTCACTTTATTACAAGGGAAACCAATAATGAACTACTTATTGGTGACTTTTAAGCCAGGTAACTGTTTGATTTTCCAAATATTATTAAGCTGCACCCTTGTAATCTTGTCCTTGAGAAATAGAGTTTATATGTGCCCTAGTTCTCAATTCTCATCCTTGTGGAAATTCAAACTGCACCTTGCACACACCTTATTATATTAGTATGTTACTTCTGCAGACCTAGTGTTATTCAAATGATCAAGCCAGCATCCCTTTAATAATTCCCAGTGGCCTGTCATTGATCACAACCTACCTCAGCTTGTTCAAACTTTGATTTTTTAGCTTCCCAGGGGCCTGTCTTCTGAAAGCTATAACTAGGATCTGAGTAGTTTGGTCAAGCTGTCTTTTAGAAGAATTTGTAATTGCATTTTCCTTGATCTTGGTAATTTTTTGTGAAGATAGAGAAAAGTAAAGTGTCATTATTCTAACTAGTTTGACATTGTGACCATATATGTTTGCATTTTAAGGTACTGTCTTACCATTTGAAGTTTTGTCGAGTTGTCTATAAGAACTCTGCTGGTCCGTGCCTTATCTATTGCTTTCGGGTTGCAGAGGGGATTGTTAAGATAGCCTTATCATTTTTATTCTCCTCAGTAAATAAGCGTACGCAGGCTTTTCTATTTTTGCATCTATTATTACAATGGACAACAGTTGACGCCTCTGACTTTTGTTTTGATGTACAGGTCTCGAACACTGACAGCAGTGAGGATCTGCAACTGCTGGCTATTGTATCACGTCCTCCAGTCAAAGTGTAATTTTCTTCTCTCAGTCAATCAAGATAGTTTCCCCAAATTTTCTTACTTTTGAGCATGCTCTGAAGTCATTTAAACTTTCGAAGTGCATATTAGCATACTGAAAAGTTGCATTAATTTGTGTTTATTAAAAAATAGCAGAGTAGCTAAAAAAGTTCTGCACTACTATTAGCTATATTTCATCAATACAAGGTCTTGTTTAGAATCAAACTAGTCGCTGAACAATGAACATTATGTATATTTAAAATTTCTTCCCTTGTTGGCTCTTTGGCAATTATGATTACTTTTAGTGACTACGCTGATGGGGCTTTTTTCTTTTGATGTGGATTAATGTAAAAAGTATTTTTGGAAAGTTTACCTTTTGATATTTTACTCATGTCCCTTTTTGCTTGCTCCATAGAGCAAAGATTACTTTCATTTTTTTTGAAGTGAGGCAAAATTATGCACATGGTGTTGCAAGAGGCATTGATGAGAAGAGAGAGGGAGAGAACAATGGGGCATCTCAAAGGAACACCCCAAAGAGGAATACAGGAAATATAAAAAAGGACAAAGGCAGTAGTTGTTTTCTCATGGATTTGATTATTCCAATATATCTTGATTTCACCATATTTTTTTTCATACTTTCGATTATTCCAATATAATCTGGTGAATCTGGTAAAGTAACAACTTGCCAATGAGTATCATCACTTTGATATTGAATTAAGCTGTCAAATGAATAGCACTCTATTTGTTTGTTTTGTTGTACGTTGTCTTGGGCTTGTCTTATTAGGCTGAAACTTTTTGGGTGCATTTGGTGTGATCGGAGGAAACAGAATGGATTTAAGTCAATGAGAGAGGGAAATGTTAATTGTAACCATTGCTTTTATGGATTGTCTGGTATTATAATGGAATGGAATCAAATCAGAGAGGGAGATCGAGGAAGATGGCATGATGTATTATCAGTTAAGGTAGGGAGGATACTGATAACCATCAATTAAGGGAAACATTACCATACCTCTCAAATTAAACAGTTTTATTATGGGCATACTTTAGTGGTTCTGTTGCTAGCCCTAAACATCTTTATAATAAACATGCCACTTCTTCCTTTTAAGACCAATATTTCCTTGTGTCATACATCAAACTTGCAATTACCTATGAGAAAAGGAATAACTATATGGTGGTAATTGGTGACTAATTGAAAATGTAAGACAAATGAATAATGATTTACAGAGCTTATAATAACTTATATTGATGAGCATTTGGGTGAGACGTGATTGAAAATTCAAGCTCTGTTGACGGTCAGAGAGAGGAGGGAGAGAGGAGCTTTGCTAACTACATTATTTGCGTAAAAAACATTGGACTTTATAATGTTAAGAGCAATTTTTGAATTGAAATTGGTTGCAATTTTTTTGGATAAATCTAAACCTAGGGCACTTTTGATGAAAAAATTATACTCAAGGGTATTCTTAAGAACTTCCTTATTTAATCTCATTCTCATTTCTGTTTCACATCGTATGCATTATTTGCCATCTGGTGATAGGTGTGCTTGGAATTTAAACTGAAGTCTGCAAACTTTTTCATGCTCTGTCAATCTGTCTTATGAAAGAAATTAAAGATCATCATATACAAAACATATACTTGTAAGTTTCAGTGTCAGGTGTACTTGTGAGATTGTGTTTGCCATGCCTTCTTCAGTTTCTAGTCAGGGTATCTGATATATGCCAGGTTAGCAAATCAAGATGGCTTCTTTGGGACATTGCCATGGAGTCGTCATATCTTTTACATTTTGCATGCCCTTATCCCTAGTAGTCTTTTTAATGCCTGACATTCTAACCCTGAAATTGAGATATGAACTATATTAAAACATATGGGAAGAGAGATGATTTTAAAAAGGAAAGAAATAACCTTGTATTTTTTATTATTATTTTCCAAATGCATTGCTTTATGACCGATCTTGAATATACATGTATTTCCAGTGCAATATGGCTAATCTGTCTTATGAGTGTATCTGTTATTGGCTAAATGTGGTTGCTAAATAAACTACTGCATGCGATACTCTGAAAGATTCTGCAAGTTCAAAGAGGAGTTCCCTCTATATACATAGCAAACTTTTAATGTTTTAACTATACTCAGTATAGATTTATAGTGCTCAGAAGTGACCTTAATGGACAAAGCTAGACATGAAACAATCTGCTTGTGGATCTCTTATTTAGATACGTCTTAAAGAGTTCTGGTTGCTGATTAACTATGATAGACTGTTATTTCATTGTCTTATGCCTTAAAATACTCGACCATCTCATTGTTGAATCATGAATAGCAATGAGGAAGGGAACCTAGTTGCGTCACGATGGCAGCCAGAGATCATAGACCCCGGATCTAGAATAGTATCATTGCTATTTACAATACGTTCTCATGCATAAAGACCGAGTTTGTTTTACCGTTGCTATTTGCAATACATTCTTATGTATAAATATCAGATGTGATTTGTATCTGCTGTATCTTGAGGATGCCATAATTGGATTATTAACTAAGATTTTTTTTTATTTTTTATTTTTTATGTGATAGGTTTATGTATGAAGATTGGTCGATGCCTCATACTGCAGCCAGATTGAAGTTTCCATTCTACTGGGATGAACACTGTTTCGAGTCTTTCAACTCACCAGTAAAAGATGAGCTTTAGAAATTTTAACTCACAAGTTCTACAGTTTTTATGCTAACATGTTAACATCTCAGATTCTCAGCAAAACAAATGGAGGCACGTGTCTTGTGTTGAATTGTGAATGCTTCCAACGTATCATGTATTAGTGTTGTTCATAATTAAGAGTCTGGTAATGTACTTGGTCTAGGTAATGTATATGCTTTAATTTCTCATGTTTGAATTCTGAATGTGTCAACGAGTACTCTAGGTATACACAGTGGCGGATACATCTTGGCAGTCCATATTTCGATTTTCATGTCTTTATTTCTCAGGGATGAAAAGCTAAACTTCTTTCTCACTTCAATGTCCAAATTCGCAGAATCTGAACAAGTATTTTTCTAAACCAGCAGGCAGCAGGCAGTTTAGTTGCCATCTCTGCTTGTATGTCATCGAATTGAATGCTTTCATTGTTCCTTACATTTGCAGATCTTGAGCATGAGAAAGTTTTTTGACTTTGTATTATATCTTGCCTGACTTAAATGCTCAAATTAGCAGAATCTGAAGAAGTATTCTTCTAAACCAGCAGGCAGTTTACTTTCCATCTCTGCTTGTATGTCATCGAATCAAATGCTTCCATTGTTGCTTACCTCTACAGATTTTCAGCGTGAAAGAGTTTTTCAACATGTTAAAATCTTGCCTAACGCTGTAAACACCTTCAAAAAGTACTCAACATCTTTTTTAATCAGTATATACATTAAAGTACCTATTTCTTAACATCTATGTACTAAACACTTTTACGATAAACTTATATTGCCTAGCAATCAATCCGACTAACGTAATTAACTAGTCAAATAAGTTTAATAAGAGTTAAGCACAAATTTGGGTACTTAATTCTACAATTTTTCACCGTTTAGGTACTAAATTTTTGTTTTTTTTTTTTGCACCGTTGGGGTATTGAGTACTATTTTCCAGCCAAAAAAAATAATTCCCCCTAAGAATTCGGTACCCTTGGTTAACAATTCAGTACCTTGGGTTAACTGAAAGTGGGGCCCACTCGTATAAAAAAATGTGCGGGTCAGAATTTTTTTCCCCCTTTCGTATTCTCTTATTCCCCCTTTATTCTTTCCTCTTCTAGAAAAGTGCTGCGCATTTGGTGAAAAACACGAGCAAGCTTGGGGCAGATATGGGGAAAACGACACTTAGCGCAGCCATTTTTTTGAGGTAATCTTCATTACTCGTTTTTGTTCTTAATTTGACAATAAATTTCGAATTTTTTACCCAATTGATGATCTTATTTTACGAGTTAGGGTTTACGGTTTTGTGGGTTTTTTGAACGAAATTGATGATGTCGATTTGTTGTGTTTTTTGGGCTAAATTTGTTGTTTTGTTGTTTGTTGATGGATTATGCTAGTGTTGTTGGTTGATGTTGATTACATGTTGTATAATTTGCGCAAGGGTTGAATTAATGAATGTGTTTTGCGAAGTAGAATAGGGGAGGTTTTGATAAAAATGTGTATGTGTGATTGATGGTGTTATGTGTGTTTTTGTTGTCAATTTGAAGTGCCTAACTTCAAATTATGGTCAGTGTATCTGTTTAGGGAAGAATGGCTGAGGCTGATTTTTTGACCTTGAAGCTCTGTTCAGATTTTTTTTTTCTTGTCATGGATGACACTGAACTGCAGTAAAGAAGGGGAAGAACCGGATGAAGCAGCAGTTATTCAGAAACTTTTTTTTTTTTTCTGGGAAAATTGTTGATGATGAATTTAGGATAAGAAAACTAGATTGATTCCGTTTTGCTGCTACTTTGTTGCTGCTGTATTCATAGCATTTTTTTTGCCTACTTCAGACATCTTTAAATAGCCTAATAACGGCTAGTTTTTGACTGCTTCGACAGAAAAATTAGTTATTTTTTTTTAAATTAATTTTTTAATTAGGTATGGTTAGTGGTGAGTTAATTAGCCTGAAAATAATTTTGAGTACCTAAAAGGTGAGCAAAAAAAAATTGAGTACCTAAAAGGTGAAAAATTGAAGAATTGAGTACCTAATTGTACTCTTAACTCGTTTAATAATTTAGAACGTTTAAAAGAACTTTAATTCTTGTGTTTTTATTTATTTTGCTATGAATCAATATAGACTTATAGTCATGTATCTTAGATATAAATACAGGGGTCTAATGTACAATATCTTGTACTCCCTCCATTTTTATTGATCTTCTTACTTTGATCCATTTTGTCTTACACAAAGATTTCAAGTGAGAAGACTAATACGTAGTATAAAATTTGGCCCTTTCTTCTATAAAATCCTTAAACATATATTTGCAAATTAACAATTACATTTGATCCCATAAACGGGAAATAAGTTATGTATACTTCATGCTCTTGAGAAATTAGCTAGAATACATCAATAGGCTTTAAATTTGTTGATAAGTTAAAAAATGATTACACATTTATTACTCATTAAAAGGAGTATATAATTTTTTTTAAAATAAAAGAAATAGGAAAAAATGCTTTTATGGATATTCAAACCCTACTCCATATTAAATCACAATTGCATTATCAATGAGTCATTTAAACTTATATGATTTTTATGTGTAGCGTATTGGTGGTATTGCTAATATCTAATGTATATGAGGTCCTTTTAGAATTTGGGATATGTGCATAAATAAATAATTAAGTATGCATAATTAAGGAAAAATGGAAAAGAAAAATCCAACCTTTGCACTTTTTCCTTATAAAAATCCAACCTTCATTTTATTCCTCAAAAATCCAATCTTTATACCCCATCTTCTCCGACAGATCCATTACCTGTTAATGACCGGTTTTTCTAAGTTGTATGACACGTGTCAGCTACTAATAGGTTAATTATTTTTTTAATTAGTAAAAAACAAAATTAATTAAAAGAAAATAAAAAAAAAACAAAAAAAAATTAAGAAACCCCCTTTTCCACCACCTTCCCCTGCCACGACCACGACACCACCACCTTCCCCTGCCACCACTCCCTCTCCCCCGCCCTCCCCTACGCGCCCACCGGAACCCAACACACACCACCACCACCTTCCACTGCCACCAACATACACGCCCAACCACCAATGAAAACGCCCAGCCACCAACTCCATTGCCCCGCCACCAACACACACCCAGCCACCAAATCCATTGCCCAGCCACCAACTCCAAACCCAAACCCCGCTAATCGCCCAGCCCCCGCAACTCCAAATCAGAAAACCTCCATTAATTTCCGTCATTGCACCTCCGATCCCCTTTTTTGGTCACGTCAGCCACCGTATAATCCCCTAACCCCCCGAAATTCTCCCTACCTAAACCTAGCCCCTAAAAACCTCCGTGACCTGCTTGAAACACAACCCAATTTTCTGATTTCCTTGATATCGCTGGAGCCGAGTGCATGTGAGGGTTGATCCATGGAGGAGGAGGTGAGAGAGAGATAGAGAGGGAGCATGAGAGTGGGGGAGGGGAGGAGAGGAGAGGTGAAACAGCGGTGATGAGTGGTGGTGGTGGTGGCGGAGGTGGGGTTGGTGGTTTCAGTGTTTGAGGAGAGAGGAGAGGGAAAGAAGAAGAGTGAGAAGGGAAAATTAGAGGGAAAAAAAAATTACCTGTTTATCAGGTCACAGGTAAAATGGATCTGTTGGAGAAGGTGGGGTATAAAGGTTGGATTTTTGAGGAATAAAATGAAGGTTGGATTTTTGTAAGGAAAAAGTGCGAAGGTTGGATTTTTCTTTTCCATTTTTCCTAATTTCATATGAACCACTCAATGTGAAATAATAAATACCCCATATGCGTGGGAGGGAGTAGGGGTACACTATGTGTACAAAAGCATATTGTACACAAGTCTCCCATTGGTGGAAAGAGATTTTTTTTTTTTTTTTTTGTTTTGTATTTGTATGGGCCATACTTACTTTCATTTGTATTTCAAATTTTTTTTTTTTAACTTTTAAACTTTGAATTTCAAATTTAACCCTAAATCTTCAAATACCTTATTCAAGTATATAATCCCAAAAAAAAATTGTCTCTGATTTTTTTTCCCTCATTTTTTTTTTCTATCTCCAATTTTTTCTCTCTCTCCATAGCAATAACAAATGAAGAACATTCAAGAAATCTGGAATTTCTTCCTTTAAAAAAAAAAAAAGAAATCTGGAATTCTTAGTTTCGTCATGGAATAATTTGCCCCGGTGCGATTGTCAATGATTTCTTCCCCAGTGATTTTATTTCTTGGGCTTGTTTAACGGTCGTTTTTGTCGGTGGGTTACAATTATTAAGATGAATTTAATTGTTATTACTTTTGAAGAATAAAATTATCCGAATTCAAATTTGGTTGATACATTAATGTTGTAAAATTTTCGGAGAATTTGTAGCTAGAAATTGGTTTAATGTCGATGCTGGAATTGAAATTGGACACAAAATTTTATTGGAATTGTAATGGATATCAAAGTTTCGCTGGAATTTTAATTGGAGATGCCAAAGTTTCGTCAGAATTGTCAACACATTTTAATAAATTTCTTTTCACGCAATCAACGTGTTGATACCCCTTAGTCCAATGGTTTAGAATACAGGTTTTGTGTGTAAATGTCTACAGGTTACTTGATTTCGAACTCTATAACAGTACATTATTAATTTTCTCAAAAAAAAAAGTATTGTCTTTAGTAACAAATTTTCAAATTTATGAAATTTAAAAGGAGAACATCTTCATTAATACCACTAGATTTAATCCAATGAATGTGCTCATACCCCCTTAGTTCAATGGTCTAGACATTATCAAAATTGTGTATTATGCAAAGTCATTCAGTGTTTGAACCTTGCGTCCTTAAAAAGTGGATTGCTAAACATCGCCAACAAAAACGATCACCACCGCCAACATTTGGTGTGAATGGACAATCGTACCCTTACTAATTCACCACCCCTTATCCTCCCGGCAACCCACAACTCCTTTCGATCGATGATGACCACAACCACCCTGACCGGCGACCCATCACACCCTCCTCTATGACGATCCACCACCTCCCCTCGACGGAGGGAAGGTGGAGGTTTAATTTTTTTTTTTTAATTTCAAGCAAACGCGGTAACCTAGCCCAAAACCGGCTACCGTGCGCGGTAACCGGAGCCCAAAATCGGCTACCGCGCATGGTAACCGGTTTTGGGCTCCGGTTATCACGCACAATAACCGATTTTGGGCTTCGGTTATCGAGCACGATAACCGGTTTTGGGCTCCGGTTACCATGCACCTTAACCGGTTCCATGGTAACCGGAGCCCAAAACCGATTATCGTGACCGGTAACCGGTTTTAGGCTCCGGTTGGTACAGTTGCCAGAAAAAAAAAAACCACCACCTTTCCGCTAAAGAGGAAAGGAGGTGGGTTGTCTTTGAGGGGGATGTGACTAGGGATGTTAGTGGGGCGGGTCAAGTGGGAGACCTGCCCCATCCCCACCCCTATGGGGCAGGGATGGGTGTTGGTTTGGCGGGTGGTGGGGCAAGGATGGGGCTAAAAACCATACCCTCCATGGGTGATGGGGCGGAGGTGGATTTTAAGTTGTACCCGCCCCGTCCCACCCGCCTCATCCCCACCTCATACCCATGTCTATATATCTTTAAAAGCAAAATTATATACTTCTATACTATTTTATAAAATAATTTTGTGAAATAAAATATTAATTATAATACTTTGTACTATACTTATATTATAAATAAAAAGGTGTGTAATTTTAAGAATGTTATTATTATTATTATTATTATTATTATTATTATTATTATTATTATTATTATTATTATCCGTATTAATTATGTAGGATTGTGTATTTGAGAGACGGACATTAGGTGGGTCTTGGGTGGGGATTAGGTGGGTCTTTGGTGGGGATAAGGTGGGGATGGATATCCAAGTGGGGGGTGGGGCGGGGATGATTTTGGAGTTGTACCCGCCGGGGCGGGGATGGGGGTGAATATTGGACCCGTCGCGGGGATGGGACGGGGATGGGGATGGGGATGGGTATGAAAATGTTAGGTGGGGATGGGGATGGGGATGGGAAGGCTAACATCCGACCCGCCCGCCCCATTGACATCCCTAGATGTGACGGGTCGCCGATCAGGGTAGTGTTGGTGGTTGTCGTCGTCGCCGGTCAATGTGTGGTGGTGTTAGTCGTCAATTGGAGTCGGTGGTGTGTCAAGGTATTAGTGATTGGTGGCAAGAGGGAAGATATTGGTAAAGTACTAAGGGTATGGTTGTCCATTCACACAAAATATTGGCACTTTTGATCATTTTGGATGGAGGTATTTAACATCCCTCCTTAAAAAAAGCTTTTTTTTTAGTTTTCCTTTTAAACATTTTTCATTTTAAAAAATCATTCTTCTTTTTATAAAATCTAAATTAATAAAAGTAATACTTTCAGATCTACATAACCAAAAAATAGAATTTAGGAAAATTTGTCAAAAATAACACCACCTTTCACCGGTCTTCCAAGAATAGAACGACCTTTGGATTATTTCAAAATAAAACGACCTTTGATGCACATCCGCCAAAAATAAAATGAAACCGGTTGGTAACCTATTAAATAGGTTACTAGTGACACGTGTCATAATGTCATTGGCTAATTTTTTAACATTTTTTTTAAAAAAAAAACTTAAAATTAAAAAAAATACATAAAATTAAATAAATAAAAAAACTGAAATAAAAAACTCCCTCTCCCTGCTGCAGCCACCCCCATCACCGAGTCCTCCCCTAAAACGCCGGCGGCCAGAGCCTCCTACCACGATGCCTGAAAATAGGTTGAAGATCTTCTTCATCTAATTCTTCTTTCATTCAAGCTTTCTATCTCCTCTGAAATACCCCCAATTATCTAGCCCTCATAAAAAATCGAGAGTTTTACAATGTTCATCCCATGATTCGATTAGGTGGGTTAATTTTGAGAGTGAGAAAATGTTCATCCCATGATTCGATTCGTTGCATCATTTGGTGCTTGGGAAATGGGGTGGAGACAGCTTGCTGGGCGGCGGGGAAATGGGAAATGGGTCGGGGCTATTGCCGATGGGAGATGAGGTTTTTCTAGGGAAGGAAGAGGGGTTTTTGGGTGGGGGAAGGTGGCTCAGGGGAGGGGGTGGTCAGGATGGGGCACCGCCGACGTCGGGTAGGGGACTCTGGCCGCCGGCGGTGGTGGTGGTGTTGCTGTCAATAAGGGGAGGGGTTTTTTCTTTCAAAAAAAATTCAGTTTATTTTAGTTTTAAGTTTTTTTTTTTTAAAATCATTATTATTATAAAAAAATGTTAAATTAAAATTTTATTTTCAATCAATCACACATGGACACATGTGAAATATAACCTATAAAATAGGTTACAGGTTTTTTGTTCTATTTTGGGAGGATGTGCATCAAAAGTCGTTTTATTTTGAAATAATCCAAAGGTCGTTCTATTCTTGGAAGACCAGTGAAAGGTGGAGTTATTTTTGACAAATCTTCCTAGAATTTATTTTAAAATCTAATATACAGCATACACTATGGTTTTATAAAAAAATTAATAAAAATAATGGTATATATTGTGGAACATGTGGACCAACTTCAAACTCACCATCTCCAAATTTCCAATGAATCCATTTTTCTCTTTGTTTTCCTAATTGTATATTTTTCAATGTATACAAATTGTAAAAAATTAAAATTAAAATTCTTTACACCTATTGGATGTGTTGATCCATCTTAGTCCAATGGTATAGTAAATAACTAACATGTGTAATGTTGTAGACACCTAAAAATGTCTTCCCAAATCCAAACCCGATGATGAACAACCTTTAACCGCCATTATTGGTCGGATTGAGTATTTAATCTTAAAGTGCTTAAATCCATATTTTCATTTCATAAACCAACCCAATTCCTAGCCCATTTCCCCAAACCTTCACTTATTTTCCTCTTTTCGTGCCTTTAAACCCAAAATAATTCAGTTCGTGTCCTTTAAAATCATTCATTTCGTGTCCTTTTTATAAAAATGTTTAATCCAGTTTATTTTGGCTCATAATATGGGTCCAATGATTGAATAGTTGGATAAGGCTTGAAAAGAGCTTTCCAACAATATATTATAAGCCCAAATCCGAGTTATAACGAATAAGTTATGGCCAAAATATTAAACCGAGCCCAAACCGAACCTAAGCTCACCTTGCCTACGACCCAATGATCATGTGGAGGGTCCAGATTATTTAATCCCATTCCTACACCAATTAGGATTAGTTATAAGCTTCTATAATTTTCTAAAAGATCTTAATTATCCTTTTTGAAAAGAATTTGAAATTGAATAAAACTTTTCTTTTTGAAAATCCTAATTTTATCCGAATTGAAAGACGTTCAAAGATAGACAAATATTATTTTCGTGCTGTAGACACCCATTTTTGTCTCCCCAAAACCAAACCCAGTGATGAGTACTTTTCACGTCAAATCATAATCGAATGAAACGAAAGTGTGGAAAGGTCTAGTGTTGCAGAAAGTTTTATTTCTTTTCTTTTCTCTATGTTTTTGAAACTTTATTTTAAGAAAACATCCAATCCAGTTTTGTTGGTCCATGATATGGGTCCAATAGTGGTGTAGTTGGATGGGGTTTGCAAAGACCTTTCCGACGATATATTATAAGCCCAATTCCGATGAATATTGAGGAATTTATGGCCAATTTACTAAACTGGGCCCGGTTTGAGTTTTAAATACGACCCAATGATCTAGGGGAGGGCCTAATATAATTTATCATTCCTAATGCAATTAGGAATGGTTTTAGTCTTCTAGAACATTCTAGAAGGTTCTTTTCATTCTTAATTCAATTAGGATTTTTCAGAGTTTTAATTGGATCAAATAGCATTTTGGACTGAAATTATATTATTTTATCTTCTAGTACGGAAATTTATCAGATTTTCGAAAACGCGTGGAAAACCACTTTGGCGTCCAACCCCAGGCCTTGGCGCCTGGAATCAGGATTGGCTTCAGACGCCAGCCATTGGCGCCTGGCGCTAGCCACTGGTCCTGGCGCCAATGAGCCAGGGCTGGCGCCAAGGTTGGTTTTCGATCTTCAGTCTCTGTTTTGTTAAATTATCTTTTTTGGCTGATTTTCTATATAAATATCGTATTAAAAACTCCGTTTTCATTCATCATCTACATCTATCATTCACCAATTCTCTTTATTCTTAAGTTTTAATAAACTCCGTTTTCAAAAGAAACCAATCACGATCATTCATCAATTATCTTCTTCATTCATTCTCTTCATTCACAAATCAATCATCAATTCTCTTCATTCATCAAGCTTTCATTCTTTTGCATTCCATTCTTTTCTTTTCTAACTTTACTTTTTCATACAAAATTCCGCATTCACAAGATCTAGAAACACCTAGCCATATTCTAAGTTGCCTTCGCCCTAGACGTGAAAGGTTTTAATTTCTGAGGGTTTTGTCCCAAATCTCTCTTTCAATTATTTAATTTAATTGTTTTGATTATTATTTTTCCTTGAATTTACTAACGTGTGTATTTTGTTATTAAAAAGAGGTACGAGGCATCCAAGTAAGTACTTTAATTGTTTAATTAATATTATGATGTAGATATCATGTTTATATTGTTATTATGATATTCCTAGTATCATGTCTAGGGTATTTTTAATATTAAATATGATTGCTATGATGCCTTTTATTCTCTTCCTAATATTTATTCATGGTAGTATCATGTTAGGGTTAAAGATTTGATTTTTATTGCTTAGTGACATGCTAGGGTTTGTTATTAATCTTGTTAGTATCATGCCTAGGATCTTGCTATGCTTTAGCATGATTATTATTATTATTAATGATGTTGATTATTTATTATGTTGCTTGATATGTATTATTATTTTATATTGTTATTGCTTGATCACCTTTATTGCATGTTTAAAGGGAATTTGTACTTGTAATCACGCTTAATAAGATAATTAATAATCTTGTTTAGGGTTAATGTGATTATAATTCAAGTGATCGCCAATAATAGATTTATTTGTGCATTAATGTTCAACCAACATAGATTAAACAGGTTTAGGGTTAATCCTATTGATTGTATGTTAGTCAGAAAGCGCACATGAATACGATCAGAATAAAGTAGAGGCCTATTATTAGGGCAGGTTCAATCTCTTTTAGGTTGGATTTGTACCTTCATCCCCGAACCCTTATTTGGTTCATGACCGTATGGAGTTGACGATCTCTTGGATCGTTAAGGGGTGTAACCTTCACCTCGTGAACGGTTTACAAGTTCTTTAAAAACTTTTTGGCGACTCTTTTGCTTTATCTTCTTCCCTTTTGGACGCCACCGTACTTTAGTGTATGATCACAGTGGGGTTCAAGCTAGTGGGATTTTAAAGGCTTGAAACTATTCCCTACAGTTTTTGGCGACTCCACTGGGGAGGATTTCTATTTTAATTCCTGAATTTGTTTCGGCAATGATTTAGAATGAGTGGATGAGACTCGAAAAGTTCTAAGTATTTCATGTGCGTAATTTTGATTAACATTATTGTCATATGCATAAAAAGGTTCTCATTGGAAAGACCATCTGTAATGAGTCAAAAACATAGGATTTTACACGTAGAAAATTTGAGAAATGTCTTTCACAACTAGGACTGAAATAACACCGCGCGAAACTGGATGATTTTATTGAGCACAGAAAGCTGCTGAGGCATGTGGGAAGTAGTGTCAGGGGCCAGAGCTTGGCGCCACACTTTTTGCCTTAGCGCTAGACGCCAGTATTGGCGCTAGGCGCTACAGTTAAAAGTTGGCGCCAGTCTCTGTTTTCTGGCGCCAATTTCCCTCAATACCGAGCCAGAAATATGCGTTCTAATTTCGATTGGTTTTTCGTATTGTTTGCTCGATCCTACTTCCTGATTGAATTTTTTTTCTCACTTTTCTGAAACCCATATGTGTTCTACATATGGACATAACCCTCTGGGAATTCATGCTCTATCTACCCGATTGAACGCTCCTGGAAACAAAGGGTACATCTGAGAGGTTGAATTCACCAAACCATGGAAGTGAGTTTTTTCTAAAATTCGCAGTGTCCTATCCACACGCGTTAACCCTTCACGGTTAGGCTTCTACGCGGTGCATTTGGACAATTAACCATGGACCCTGTTTGACTAAACCATATCCCGAACTTTAGAGAACTAGAGCCATGGTTAGGTTGCGAACTCATTGCATCATGTTGTGCCTACATGACTAATTGTGCATTATTGGTTGTGCATATATATTCTATGTTCTCTTAACCGTTTGTTAATTTGTGTTGAGATTAAAATTAATGACTTAAAGAAATTTGCCTAATTAATTAATTAATTAATTCGAGTTGATATAGTTTTTTCTTCTTTTAATCGAAATTGACCTAGTACGACTTTAGGCATACCCCAGTTGACTAATAATATCGAAAACAGTCCCAGACCGAAGCACCAATATTGGTGCCAAAGTCTGAGCTGTAGCGCCGTTGTATAGTGTGTAGCGCCAGACAATTACTAAAAAGTCTGGCGCCAATCACCATATTGTGACGCCAGTCCTGTCGCTTGGCCGACAGTTTGGATTATTTGTCGAGTCATCACCTAGGGTCTAATTAACCAGTTTACTAATTAATTCGGTTAATTTTCGCTGTCAATAACACCTTGTCGAGTCATTAATCGAGTCTTGGTCACATAGTCTAGCCACATGGTCATGACACGAGTCTCAACATGTCACCTACACTCACTAGTATTGGCACACACTTTGAGTATACATCACCATGGCCATGTCTTAGGTCCATGCATGAATCGGTCTTTCCGTCATTTGAATTAGGGGGTACATTCTACTCCTAATACTTCATATCTCTCCATCATTCTTCTTCATATTCTATTCCAATCTTTCTTCACTTCCTCCATCCATTGCATGTTGAACAAAGTTTGAGTCAAATAATTAACAATAAGTATCCCAAAATTCCTTTTCCACAGTACTTCGTCGAGGAGGGAAGGGCGATTAATCAAGGACAACCTCTTTATTCAAGTCTCGCTTTTTGATAAACCGATTCGTCAAAAGAGGAAGGCTAAAAAGATAATGGAAACTCAAGAAGAAGTCAATGAGCTTAGGAACCAATTGGTTACCATTGACTGAAACATTGAAGCTCCTTACACTTAAGGTCGATGATCCCGTGAAGCAACAACAGATGAACCTCATGCAAGAGAGTCTAAGCAAGCTATCTAGTGACTATAAATTTCAGGGCATGAGTTCACAAGGGGTTTCGCTGGACAAAGAACTTCTTCTGCATAAGTTCAACGCCACTGACATCCCTAAATTCAAGGGAACAGATAACCCTTACTTCCATCTAAGATCTTTTGAAACAATAATGAACATTAAGGGTATCGATAAGAAGGTTTTTCCCTCTCTGTTCCCACTATCTCTTGAAACCGTTTGCCAACAATAGTTTTTCTCCCTTGACAAAGAAAAAACCTCTTCTTGGGAGTCGATAACAAACGCTTTCATAGATAGATATAAGTGCAACATCCAAGACGAGACAGACCACAGACAACTCGAGATGTTAAAACAAAAGGAAAACGAAGGGTTCACCTCCTTCTTCAACAAATGGAGGGAAGCTTCTGCTAATATGGTCAAGGCTCCTACCGAAAAAGAATCTGTGAGGATGTTTATCAAGAATCTCCAAGGGAAGTATTCAAAGCACTTAAAGTACCAACACAACTTGAATACTTTCAAAGCTGTTTATAATATAGGCATTGACATTGAAGATGACCTTCTGAAAGATAATAGTGCAAGAGGAAAGAAGAGCGACCATCCTTCTTCTTCCTCTAATGAGGTACATACTACAAACACCTCTAAACCACGAATCCAAAGATCAAAAAGGGTGTTCACTCCACTTGGTATAAGTTATGAAACGACTTTCGAGAAGCTACATCACAAAGGACTAGTCATGCCCATAAGGCCCATCAAAGATCCGGTTCCAGAAGCTAGGCCACCTAAGTGGGATCCTAATAAGCACTGCAAATATCATCAAGGAAAGGGTCACGACACTGAAGAGTGTTGGAAACTCAAAGAAGCTATTCAAGATCTGATCGATAACAATGAAACTTCTGAGATTCTAGCCATTGAAGATGACCAAGCATCCTTTGATCCATCACTTCTTATCACACCTATAGGAGAGCCTATGATCGAGACAGCTTATATGACCTCTCTCAATGAAGTGGCCATAATTGAGGAGGATGAAAGTCTTTTCTTAGAAGACTCATCAAGTCTAAAAGAGGAAATTCGAAAATTGTAAGATGTCATTGCCATGCTCTTGAATGTGGTAGAAGGATTAGCAAATCGGGTGATGGCCATTGAACAAAATTCTCGCCAAGAGTTTAATGAAGGACTCAATGCTCCTAAGCCACAAGCAAAATGGACCATTGAAGAATATACACCAATAAGAATGACTTACAATGAAGCTTTCGACTGTCTTCACAATCAAGGATCTAAAAGGAAACCCAGGCGAGAGTTCACGCCCATTGGAATGACCTACGATGCTGCTTTCGATCGTCTCTATGATCGAGGATTAATCAAAACTATTGGCCCTACTGAGGATCCAACACCAGAAAATCGATCTTCGAGATGGAATCAAATTCCTATTGCAAGTACCATCGAGGAAACGGTCATACCACTGATGAATGCTACAGGTTTCAAAATCTCATTCAAGACCTCATAGAAGCAAACAAGGTCCCATTGCCTCTAGCTAGCGAGAAGACTGGGTGATGATGAAGCGAATGACACAAGACAAGAGGCGAGCTGCAACGACAAGATTTCATGGCCTCTTTTTTCTATTTCTTTTTCATCTTTTCTTTCCCCAATAAGTCTAGCATAGGCACCTTTTTCCTTTACTTAGATTAAATTTGTAGATTCTTTATTTTCTTCTAATAAAATGAGCATCTATTTCCTTTCATATGATCATCACATTGCATTGCAAAAAAAAAAAAAAAAAAAAAAAAAAGAGAAAAAAAAATCATGTCGAGCTACGCACAAGGTATACCAATGATTTGAGGCACCCCTTGTAGCCACATCATATCTCCTTTCGCCCTTAAATTATACAATCCTTTCTTCATAAACCACTTTGAGCCTCGTCTAACGATAAACCCTTCATTTTTTCAACCTACATCTACTTAACCTTGGGATGGGATGGCGTGCAACTTATGCAATTCTAAAGAAAGCTTGAGCAAATTCAAAAGAAAGCAATAGAAAAAAATAAGCAATAATAAAAAAAACAAAACAAGTGTACAAAAGGGCTAGTGTTCCAATGTCTTTGATATGAAAATATTTTCGATAAGAACACGTCTCAGATTGCGTCTCTTATCGAGTGCTCGGTACCATGCCTGAGAAACATGAATGCCAAGTGAGTGATAGACCGCATGATCGAGATTGCTCACACTTGCAAAAGTAAAATAAATGCTAAAGCAAAAAGAGCTAAAAAAGAGAGTAGAAAACCTCAAGCATGAAAATACAAATATTCAAAAGCAAGGTTGCACACCTTGGGGGCTTATCTAGGGTCTTGAGCCTTTATCCCCTTCTTCTTTCAACCTTTATCCTAACCACGTTACAACCCTTAAAAGACCTTTTTGAGGTATACACACTTGTGTGAGGTTTGGCTAGAGCTACGTTTGGCCTGATTCCTAACGGATACGTAGGCAACCTCACATCAAGGTGCGGCCGTAATAAACATGCATTCATATTCACATTCACACACTTACACCATGATCGTATCAAGGAATTCCCTATGCTCATCCCTGTTCATTTAGAGCTAGACTTGGGGGCTTGATCCCTACATTATTAGCTTACCTAGCCTAAGAGTCACCACCATTTGACTCTTTCCAATAATATATTTTTCCACACACTTAGCTCTTGCAGCCTAACTTTAGTGTCACTATCACACACTGCACAGATACATGACCAAATATACTTCCCTTAGGAACCCTTTGTCATGAAATCTTAATATAACGCTGAAGCATGCCTTGTCACATCACTCATCATTGCATCACGAAGTATGAAGTGCTTAGCCTCCGTTCCTAAGTTACCCAAATACTTTCATCATTGAGTCAACATTTGAGATAGCCTAGGATGGATTAATCCTTGCACCTTGAGAGATAGTATCAAACAACATTTGACTAAGCTCATTCAACATGCATCTTCAAACTTTTGATTTTCTTTTTCGCGTCTTTCTTTTTCGGGAGAAAGTCAGTACCCTCCACAAAAATGACGGAAAATTTTTGCTTTTTGCATTTTTTCGAGTCGCACGATCACATTACAATGCACACACGAGTCATGTACAAATTGAGTCATGTCATGTCATATCAGTTTGATTTGAGTCACACATGTCATTTCACTTTGAGTCGAGTCAACCTCGAGTCAGTCAGTCATATCGAGTCAAGTTTATACCTTGAGTCGTGCCAAGTCGATGAGTCAGATAATATTAAGCCTTAGGTCAACCCTAAGATAATTAAAGAAATTGGCAAAGTTCTATTGTCAAAATAATACAGGTGCAGCAGAATAGGGAAGACCCTACTCCAATTCTCGGCGCCAGAAATATCTCAACAACAACAGAGCTCGAAGCCTCTCAGAAAGGTGATTTCGACCTCATACAACAATTTTGGGCTCCTTGGTACGCTAGTTAGCCCCTATCAGCAATTTGACATGATTAAGTAGTCAGTTTGATTACAATTGCAATAAGTGATCGACCTGATAAAAGATCGTCTCACTTTGCTTAAAGCGCCTAATCACGGAGACACCGACACACTAGTTTTAGCGGAAACAAGTTCAGGCGAGCTTTAGAGATCGACAAACGTTGGTCTTCGGTAATTTTTTCTTCAAGACATTATCGCAACAAACGTTCAAGCACCGAAGCTCTATTGTTCAGAGACGCGTGGACATTTCTTTCAAGGTCTTTTGTTCAGAGACGCGTGGACATTTCTTTCAAGCTCTTTTATTCAGAGACGCGTGGACATTTCTTTCAAAGCTCTTTTGTTCTGAGACGCGTGAACATTTCCTATTTTCAAGGTCTTTTGCACAGAGACGCGTGGGCATCCTATTATCAAGCTCTTTGTTCAGAGACGCGTGAACATATCAAAAATAAGCTCTTTGTTCAGAGGCGAGTGAACATCGAAAAGGCAAGGTGGCGTTCCCTAGATTGTGGAGAGTTGTCACAAACAACTGAGGATTGTTTCAAGAGAAGCAATCTTTGATAGTATTCCCTAGGATGTGGAATATTATCATTGTGGAGGAGGATAGTTTCAGGCGAAGCAATCTTCTAATTTGGAAGCAGTTACAAGGTATAGCGGTTTTCAAGCGGGATGACATTCTCTAGCTTGCAGGAGGTCATCAAAACAACAAAGCGACAGCAAATCGGTTACTTTCAGAGACGTGTGCTCGACGGTGCAAGATACGCGTTTCTTAACTCTTTTATCTGTTTAACTAACGCTAGTTTGCAGGTACCGGCGTTACAAGAGTGATTTAGGATTGCAGAACGTTTTGAATCATTCTCTGTCGCTATCGTTACTTTGACTTTCGTTTCTCCAAACTCAGTCAAAGTGGGGGCTTCTGTAGACACCCATTTGTGTCTCCCCAAAACCAAACCCAGTGATGAGTACCTTTCACGTCGAATCATACTCGAATGAAACAAAAGTGTGGAAAGGTCTAGTGTTGCGGAAAGTTTTATTTCTTTTCTTTTCTCTCTGTTTTTGAAAACTTTATTTTAAGAAAACAGCCAATCCAGTTTGGTTGGTCCATGATATGGGTCCAATAGTGGTGTAGTTGGATGGGGTTTGCAAAGACCTTTCCGACGATATATTATAAGCCCAATTCCGATGAATATTGAGGAATTTATGGCCAATTTACTAAACTGGGCCCGGCTTGAGTTTTAAATACGGCCCAATGATCTAGGGGAGGGCCTAATATAATTTATCATTCCTAATGCAATTAGGAATGGTTTTAGTCTTCTAGAAAATTCTAGAAGGTTCTTTTCATTCTTAATTCAATTAGGATTTTTCAGAGTTTTAATTGGATCAAATAGCATTTTCGATTGAAATTATATTATTTTATCTTCCAGTACGGAAATTTATCAGATTTTCGAAAACGCGTGGAAAACCACTTTGGCGTCCAACCCCAGGCCTTGGCGCCTGGAATCAGGATTGGCGCCAGACGCCAGCCATTGGCGCCTGACGCTAGCCACTGGTCCTGGCGCCAATGAGCCAGGGCTGGCGCCAAGGTTGGTTTTCGATCTTCAGGCTCTGTTTTGTTAAATTATCTTTTTTGGATGATTTTCTCTATAAATATCGTATTAAAAACTCCGTTTTCATTCATCATCTACATCTATCATTCACCAATTCTCTTTATTCTTAAGTTTTAATAAACTCCGTTTTCAAAAGAAACCAATCACGATCATTCATCAATTATCTTCTTCATTCATTCTCTTCATTCACAAATCAATCATCAATTCTCTTCATTCATCAAGCTTTCATTCTTTTGCATTCCATTCTTTTCTTTTCTAAACTTTACTTTTTCATACAAAATTCCGCATTCACAAGATCTAGAAACACCTAGCCATATTCGAAGTTGCCTTCGCCCTAGACGTGAAAGGTTTTAATTTCTGAGGGTTTTGTCCCAAATCTCTCTTTCAATTATTTAATTTAATTGTTTTGATTATTATTTTTCCTTGAATTTACTAACGTGTGTATTTTGTTATTAGAAAGAGGTACGAGGCATCCAAGTAAGTACTTTAATTGTTTAATTGATATTATGATGTAGATATCATGTTTATATTGTTATTATGATATTCCTAGTATCATGTCTAGGGTATTTTTAATATTAAATATGATTGCTATGATGCCTTTTATTCTCTTCCTAATATTTATTCATGTTAGTATCATGTTAGGGTTAAAGATTTGATTTTTATTGCTTAGTGACATACTAGGGTTTGTTATTAATCTTGTTAGTATCATGCCTAGGATCTTGCTATGCTTTAGCATGATTATTATTATTATTAATGATGTTGATTATTTATTATGTTGCTTGATAAGAATTATTATTTTATATTGTTATTGCTTGATCACCTTTATTGCATGTTTAAAGGGAATTTGTACTTGTAATCACGCTTAATAAGATAATTAATAATCTTGTTTAGGGTTAATGTGATTATAATTCAAGTGATCGCCAATAATAGATTTATTTGTGCATTAATGTTCAACCAACATAGATTAAACAGGTTTAGGGTTTATCCTATTGATTGTATGTTAGTCAGAAAGCGCACATGAATACGATCAGAATAAAGTAGAGGCCTATTATTAGGGCAGGTTCAATCTCTTTTAGATTGGATTTGTACCTTCATCCCCGAACCCTTATTTGGTTCATGACCTTATGGAGTTGATGATCTCTTGGATCGTTAAGGGGTGTAACCTTCACCTCGTGAACGGTTTACAAGTTCTTTAAAAACTTTTTGGCGACTCTTTTGCTCTATCTTCTTCCCTTTTGGACGCCACCGTACTTTAGTGTATGATCACAGTGGGGTTCAAGCTAGTGGGATTTTAAAGGCTTGAAACTATTACCTACACGTGCCTCATAGTTTTTATCCAAATTTTATATGGTTGGATAGCATGAAATTATCTTTCCAATGATATATTATAATATCAATTCCGAGCTATAACGGAAAAGATATGAATAAAATGTCAAACTCTATCTAAAACTGACACTGTCTAACTATTTCGGCCATATCTTTTATTCTATAAAATATTTTAATCTGATTTTAATTGGGTTAGAAAGTAGACTTCAATAGCTTTGCAACGATATCATATTCATTGTATTCCGATTTCTGGATCAAAATATATGATAAAAACAAAAACCGCAAAAACTGCAGTCTATCGAGTTTTGTTCCGATTTAATTCGGATCTTATCTTGTTTTTTTTGACCTCTCTTGTTTTCTCTATAAATAGAGGTCATATCACCCCTTTTCCAATCATGAACAAGCTTGATCATAAAATAATTCTCTTCTCCCTATTTAGCCTAAACACTAGCCATCCTATTCTCTCAAAATACTTCCCTTAAGCACTCCAAGGAGTCCATACTTTAACTGAAGTTCTATACTTAAACCAAGGCGTGAAAGGTAGAATTAACTGAGGGTTTGGACCAAATCAACTCTACATTTATTTAAGTTAATTTAATTTTAATTTGATTTATATTTTTTATTGAAGTTACTAACAGTTTATTCATGATGTAGCAATTTAAAGGAACGCGCGTAATTAATTAATTTAATTACTCTTATTTTATTTTAATATTGCTAGTATCATGATTAGGGTTATTTTATATTTGATTTGACTAACGTTATCATTGTTAAATTTCTTCCAATATTAATGTTTATTTTATTATATTATTGTTATGATCACCATATTGCATGTTAAAGGGAATATGTAATTGAAAATCACGCCTAATAAGATAATTTGGACAACCGGTTTAGGTTCCTTTTTAATCTTGTTAATTAATTCAAGTGATCACAAATATTTTAGAATTATGTGTTGCATTAATATTCAACCAATTTAGCATAATAATAGTTTGGAGCAAATTGAATTTTTGTTTGTATGCTTTTGAGATCGCATGAATCATTTTTCACTATAAGAATCGAGTAGAGGCCAATATGGGCGAATGTGACTCCATGACTCACTTCGTACCATCATCCCCAATCCTCCTTTCGTGGTTCCGAACCATATGGAGTTAGTAATCTCATGGAATATGAATGGGGTGTAACCTTCACGGGTCAATCGTTGTTGCCTATCGTTGTCCCTTATCGTGGTTGCCTTTTATGATCCGTGAACGGTTTACAAGTTCCTTAAAAACTTGTTGGCGGCTCCCTACTTTATTTGTCCCTAATCGTATTATGTCAATTCCCACTTCTTAAGAGTGCCAAGCATATTCACAACATTCTTTTAACGTAGGCGCACTTCGAGCGACGCCTACAATTTGGCGACTCCACTGGGGAGGATTCTTGGTTATTTATCGATTTGAGTGATCGGTATTTAATTGATATGAGTGGATGAGACTTGAAAGATTCTTGAATTGTATTCCTGCGATTTAATTGGCATTGTCACATATGCATATGCATTTTAGCTTACATATTTTGCCACAATAGTACGTGTTCTACGTATGTGGCTAGCCCGGGGGATTTAAGATCTATCAACCCAAAAACGCTCATAGCAATAAGGGTTCATCCGAGTTTTTAAATACACCCAAACCATGGAGTCGAGTTTGATTTCATCACGAACTCGCGGAGCCGCCCGTTGGCATACACCCTCAAGGAAGGCTGCCTTGCTAACGCGTTCAAACTCTTAACCATGGTACCCTTTGACACCCAAAAGCTTGACCATAGTGGAACTTAGATCTTGACTTTAGGTTGCGAACTTCATTGCATCATGCGTGACAATGTGCTTATATGTGCTTCTTTTTTATTGATTTTTTTAATTATTCTTTTTTATTAAACCATTTTTATTTTTATTTTTATTTAGAGTCGAGTCATAGATTTTTTTTATATTTTTGAGTCACTTGGATTTTTATTCTCGTATACTGCACAAGAGTCAACTTATTTTGGTTATATCCGGAGTTCTAGAAAGAGTTACGTGTCGTGCCACCTATGGATCTGTAGCCCCGAGTTTTATCTTTCATTTGGAATTGGTTTCGTCCCAATCAGAGTCGCAGATCAAAAGTTATAACCGATATACTACAGCCTGTCCAGTTTAGGTGTCTTTTTAGCGTCAATTTTCTTATTTATTTTTATTTATTTATTTATTTTTTAAAACTTTTCGTGTCAAGCTAGTCTTATGCAAGTCCTTTAATCCGTGTCAACTCGTATAACATAGGATTGTAGATTTTTGTTTTTATTTATTTATTTTTTTTATACCCATGAATCATAACTCTTCTTGAATTCTAGTCCTTTTCCTAGTTTCTTGTGATTTTTTTTGTGCTAACCTTAACATGTTCTTTGTCTTTGATTGTGGTTGATCTTATTTATGACTAATGATTGCCAATGGACCGTTTTCACCTAGTAAATAGCATAAACATTAAAATTGGACAAAATTAATCAAATTAGTTTATCTTTTAGTCTTCCGTGCTATTTGGTCATTGGGTCCTTTGTTTTTCACAACGTCTTCATGTCTAGCCATGCGATCATACCACAAGTCTTAATAAACTCATCTAGTCACACATGTTGAGTCATTGCACACACTTTGTCTTCGAGTAATGCACTATATTGTTTATGATCGTATACTAGGACCATGCATGCATCGCTTTCTGTCGTAATAGGAATGAGTGGAGTATTTCCCATAAGTTTTCAAAATTGTTTCATACACTCTTCCTTTCCAATCCGAGTATTGAGTTAATGCATTAGATGAGTTCGTCCTTACACAGTACTTGAGTCTAAAATCAATAGGCAATAGTTGGAAGAATAAGGGGAACGTCACTCCTTCCTTCTTTCCTTCCAATCAAAGCATCAACAACAAGAAACTTTTTTCCTCAGTAGGCGGCAAGAAGTAACTCATAAATAGCCATGAAGACAAAGCACGATGCAAGCTTCTCACCAAGATTTCATGTTTTCTTCTTCTTTTGCTTCAAACCCTTCCCCCTAAAAAGTCTAGCATAGGTTCTCCTTATCCATGTGTCTATGTGTCACATTTCTTACATTCTTCATAAATGAGCATCTCTTTCTTACATTCGATCATGTGATTAACAAAAAAAAAAAAAAAAAAAAAAAAAAAAAATTGCTGAACTAAACACAAGGTACAAATGACTTGAGGCACCTTTTCAACCCATTCATTCGCCATTAACCATTCAATCACATATCCATTTTTTCATCAACCACTTTGAGCCTCGTCTAATGTTTGACCTTCATTTTTTTAACCCACATTCACTCAAACCTGGAATTGGAAGATGTGTAATTTGTGTAACATTCAAAAAGCAAGAACGAAAAAGCAGCAAAGCAACAATAAAATAATGTCTAAAGGCAAGTGTTCCAATGTCTTTGATATGAACACGTCTCAAATTGCGTCTCTCATCGAGTGCTTGGTACCGTGCCTGAGAAACATGAATGCCAAATGAGTGATGGAGCGCATGATCTGAGATTGCCTACATTGATTCAAAATAATTAAAAAAAAGCAAAAATAAAAAAAAAAAACTTGCAAAAATAAAAAATTTCAAATACACAATTGCATATCTTGGGGGCTTCTCTCGGGTCTTGAGCCTTTTACCCCTTTCTTCCTTAAACCTTAGCTTAACCACATTACAACCCTTGAAAGACCTCTTTGAGGTGTACATACACTTGTGCAAAGTTTGGTTAGAGCTACGTTTGGCCTGAATCCTAACGGATACGTAAGCAACCTCACATCGAGGTGCGGCCACATTCATATTCATATCCATGAATGATCGAGTCAACGAATATCCAATGCTTACCCCTACCTATTTAGAGCTAGACTTGGGGGTTTGAACCCACATCATTTATCCTACCTAGCCTAAAGAGTCATCATCTTTGACTCTTCTCACATCTCTTTCTATCGCCATAACCCTTGCAGCCAGCCTTAGTATCACATTCACACACTTCACTCACACATCCATATCCATATCAATTATCCTTCCCTTTAAGAGCCCTTTATCATGAAATCTTGTTTCAACACTCTGCATGTTTCATCATATTTAAAGACAACATTCATTAGAAGAAACATTGTATACTTGCTTAGCTTCCTGACCTGAGCAATATTCATTATTTCATGCATCACATAATGTGCTGAGAAACTTTTATATATCAATGATTTTTAATCATACAAAGCATATCGTGCTTAGCTCCTTGACCTAAGCAATGTTCATTATGCAATAATCACTTCATCTATATACGTGCTTAGCTTCCAGACCTAAGTGACGTTCAAGATCGCTTCTTTACACCATATATGATGCTTAGCTCCATGACTTAAGTTCATTCATCTATCGTGTCACATGATGTAATTGTCCTTAGCCTCCTGGCTTAAGAACATGCATCATGCATACATTATTTTCAGGACAAGCAATTCAATCTATACAATTCATTTCGTCTTGCTCAAGGAGGAAGTTCAAAACTTCTTCCCTTTTTCATTATTTTATTTTGGGGAAGTTCAAAAACTTTTTCAAATTTTTTATCGAGGGAAATTCGAAAATAAAATTTCATTTTTCATATCTTTCTTTTTCGTAAGAAAGTCCTCCACTCGTCTCATGACAAAAATGATGGAAAATTTTTGCTTTTGCATTTTCGGTTGCTTGTGTCTGCACACACACACTCAAACTATACACACACAATCACAAGTCATACTCATGTCATGTCATGTCGTGTCAATTCAAACTTGGTCAAGTCAATTGGTCAAGTCAATCATAGTCTATACGAGTCCCCTGGCAAATTTTACTTTGCAGGTCTCAATTACAGCCCACGTCCGGGGACAAGCGGACCATCTATAGCCCACGTCCGGGACAAGCGGACCATCTACAGCCCACGTCCGGGGACAAGAGGACCATCTACAGCCCACATCCGGGGACAAGCGGACCATTTACAGCCCACGTCCGGGGACAAGCGGACCATTTACAATCAGCCCACGTCCGGGGACAAGCGGACCATTTACAGTCCACGTCCGGGGACAAGCGGACCATTTACAGTCCACGTCCGGGGACAAGCGGACCATTTACAACCAGCCCACATCCGGGGACAAGCGGACCATTTACAGCCCACGTTCGGGGACAAGCGAACCAACTATAGCCCACGTCCGGGGACAAGCGGACCATCTACAGACCACGTTCGGGGACAATCAAACCACCATCATTTCATGATGTAAGGTTCTCGATACACAGAGACTTGCAATCTCATCATCTGTCGACTTTCCTCAAGCATGGATAGTATTATCCGGTGGATTTCTTTAAGCATAGAAAACCGCCAAATTCCTTTGTCGGCTTTCCTCAAGCATGGAAGTATTGTCGGTGGGTTTCTTCAAGCATAGAAAAACACCAAATTCATCTGTCAACTTTCCTCAAGCATGGAAAGTATCATCCGGTAGGTTTCTTCAGGCTTAGAAAACTACCAAACTCGTCAGTCAGCTTTCCTCAGGCATGGAAAGCGTTTCAACAAACGTCATCCGGTGGATTCCTTCAAGCATAGGAAACTACCAAACTCATTTGTCACCGTTACACTAGTGTCAGATAAGCATTCTATCCCTTTACTCTTTTATCTGTAGAACTAACATTTTTCTACAGGTATTGGCGTATACAGAATGATTTAGGATCGCAGAACGTCTTAAATCATTCTCCATCCCTATCGACTACTTTGACTATCGTTTTCAAAACTGACATTTCTACAAACTCAGCCACAGTGGGGGCTTCTGTAGACACCTAAAAATGTCTCCCCAAATCCAAACCCGATGATGAACAACCTTTCACCGCCATTATAGGTCGGGTTGAATATTTAATCTTGGAGTGCTTAAATCCATATTTTCATTTCATAAACCAACCCAATTCCTAGCCCATTTACCCAAACCTTCACTTATTTTCCTCTTTTCGTGCCTTTAAACCCAAAATAATTCATTTCGTGTCCTTTAAAATCATTCATTTCGTGTCCTTTTTATAAAAACGTTTAATCCAGTTTATTTTGGCTCATAATCTGGGTCCAATGATTAAATAGTTGGATGGGGCTTGAAAAGATATTTCCAACAATATATTATAAGCTCAAATCCGAGTTATAACGAATAAGTTATGGCCAAAATATTAAACCGAGCCCAAACCGAACCTAAACCCACCTTGCCAACGACCCAATGATCATGTGGAGGGTCCAAATTATTTAATACCATTCCTAAACCAATTAGGATTAATTAGAAGCTTCTATAAGTTTCTAAAATATCTTAATTATCCTTTTTGAAAAGAATTTGAAATTGAATAAAACTTTTCTTTTTGAAAAGCCTAATTTTATCCGAATTGAAAGACATTCAAAGATAGACAAATATTATTTTTGTTCTTAATAGTTTTTAACCAAATTTTATATGTTTGGATAGCCCTTGAAATTATCTTTCCAATGATATACTATAATATTAATTCCGAGCTATAACGGAAAAGATATAAATAAAATGTCAAACTCTATCCAAAACTGACACCGTCTCACTATTTTAGCCATATCTTTTATTCTATGTAATATTTTAATCTGATTCTAATTGGGTTAGAAAGTAGACTTCAATAAGTTTCCAACGATATCTTATTCATCTTATTCCGATTTCTGGATCAAAAGATATGATAAAAACAAAAACCGCAAAAACTGCAGTCTATCGAGTTTTATTCCGATTTAATTCGGATCTTATCTTGTTTTTTCGACCTCTCTTTTTTTTCTCTATAAATAGAGGTCATATCACCCCTTTTCCAATGATGAACAAGCTTGATCATAAAATAATTCTCTTCTCCTTCTTTAGCCTAAACACTAGCCATCCTATTCTCTCAAAATACTTCCCTTAAGCACTCCAAGGAGTCCATACTTTAACTGAAGTTCTATACTTAAACCAAGGCGTGAAAGGTAGAATTAACTGAGGGTTTGGACCAAATCAACTCTACATTTATTTAAGTTAATTTAATTTTAATTTGATTTATATTTTTTATTGAAGTTACTAACAGTTTATTCATGATGTAGCAATTTAAAGGAACGCGCAGACTGTGAGTAATTAATTAATTTAATTACTCTTATTTTATTTTAATATTGCTAGTATCATGATTAGGGTTATTTTATATTTGATTTGACTAAAGTTATCATTGTTAAATTGCTTCCAATATTAATGTTTATTTTATTATATTATTGTTATGATCACCATATTGCATGTTAAAGGGAATATGTAATTGAAAATCACGCCTAATAAGATAATTTGGACAACCGGTTTAGGTTCCTTTTTAATCTTGTTAATTAATTCAAGTGATCACAAATATTATATATGTGTTGCATTAATATTCAACCAATTTAGCATAATAATAGTTTGGAGAAAATTGAATTTTTGTTTGTATGCCTTTGAGATCGCAGGAATCATTTTTCACTATAAGAATCGAGTAGAGGCCAATACGAGCGAATGTGACTCCATGACTCACTTCGTACCATCATCCCCGATCCTCCTTTCATGGTTCCGAACCATATGGAGTTAGTAATCTCATGGAATATGAATGGGGTGTAACCTTCACGGGTCAATCGTTGTTGCCTATCGTTGTCCCTTATCGTGGTTGCCTTTTATGATCCGTGAACGGTTTACAAGTTCCTTAAAAATTTGTTGGCGGCTCCCTACTTTATTTGTCCCTAATCGTATTATGTCAATTCCCACTTCTTAAGAGTGTCAAGCATATTCACAACATTCTTTTAACGTAGGCGCACTTCGAGCGACGCCTACAAATGTGTATCCACATATGTTGTTTGAACCCTGCGACAATGCGTAAAATATGTTTTATTATTTTATTTTTAAAAATGCCTAATTTAAGGAATCATTTTTTATATATAATATCAAAAATAGCAAAGTTATACTTGTAGAGATCATTTTTGTTTTTGTGTGTAACTCTTTTTTTTTTGAATATTTATTTTGATTCTATTCTATGCTGCGGTCATTAAATAACTTGATAAAAATAAAATGTTTTTAGGAAAAAAGAATTTTAAGATATCATTCTTGTTTTTATAAAATCAAAAATAAAAAAAGTTATAATTTTTTGGAACTCTTTTAGCTTCAATAATTCATTTAGTTTTACTATTTTTTTTATCTTATATATATCTTTGGTAGAAAAAATAATTATTTTGTTTTATATTTTATTCTATATTGTGGCCTTAAAAAACTATAAATGCCTTAATATTCAATCAATAGCTAGAGCTATTACACATGGCAATAATACCCTATTGATTCTCATTTTTAGGATGTCATGCGCCAAACTAAGTTTATGGATATGATATTATAAATACATGAACGATTATTATAAGCAAAAGTTCATTTCAATATCAATTAAACATAAATAGCAAGGTACACTAATTAAGTAATGATTTTTGTTTTTTTTTTTAAATAAATGTTCTATATCAAAATTTACTGCAAAACATATAATGTAAAAATAATTACAATTTGACCTCCATGCCAATTTATAACACTTACTATTTCATATTATAATAGGTTTAAAATTAACGGACTCAGCACAAATTTGTAAGACATAGAGATAGACAAATATATCATGTAGTCAAATTCGATAGTATGTAGAAGAAATAATTATAGAATTTATAACAAAAGTGATACACTTAAGGCATGTTCTGATTTACTGAACTAAACTAAACTGAATTGAATTGATTGGAGCTGAACTAAAGTGAACTGAACTGAATTGTTTATAGGAAAAGTAAATTAGGAACTAAACTTAAATGAACTAAAATAAATTGTTTATGAGAGAAGGAATTAAGGAACTGAACTAAACTGAACTGAATTGATTGGAGCTTAATTAAATGGAACTAGACTGAACTAGAATTAAGATGAAGAGAACAGACCCTTAGAAGCTTTTCCATTTAGAAAGTGATACATATTAAAGAATAATAATTTTATGTAGATTTTTGTTAATACATATTATTAAATTATATAAACACAGTAAATTTCAATAACATTACAAACTATATAACTATAATATATTTAAATACCTTTAATTATCATCCTATTTTATTTAACACCGGCCCTAAATCCTAACTCCAATAGTTCACACTAATGAAAGATCATATTATATTTAATGGTATCATATTGTATTTTACGGTATAATGAAATCCATTTGACATCTGCACACATGCTGTCATAAATAGAAATATATATTTCATTAAAGAACGTGCTGATACCCACTGCTTGCTTGGTTTATAGAATTATTGTTTGCTATGTGACCCAAATCCAAAGCTATTTTTTTAATTTTTTTCATGACCATCTACTTTAGGCCTAAATGTTCTAAAAATTAAAGCCTTGAAAACAAATTCCCAAACCATCTAATTTGGACGAGACAAATGTACTGCATCATAATAATTTAGAGCTCGTTTGGCATTGCTGTGTTTTTCTGTTTTTTGGTTTTTTGTTTATTAAAAGTATATGATATATGTCACATAATGAATAAAAATTTATTAAAATCATAATAATTTTAAAAAGGCAAAATTGGCGTCAACACTCTGAACTTTGGCTTGGGTGCACTCAGCACCCTGAACTAAGAAAAATAGCCAAAACACCCTGAAGTATTAGCATGGGTGCACTTAGCACCATACAAGAAAATTTCCGGCCAAAAGTGGCCGGATTCCGGCGACTTTTTTTTTAATTAAAAAAATGTTTTTTTTTTAAATTTTCTTCTTCTTCTTCTTCTTGTTCTTCTTCTTCTTCTTCTTCTTCTTCTTATTATTATTATTATTATTATTATTATTATTATTATTATTATTATTATTATTATTGTTATTATTATTATTACAAAAATACCTCAATTTGCGTGTTGTTATTTATTTTTTTTACGGAAATTAAGGTTTCGGGGGTCATTTTTACCCTTAGCTTAAAGTCCAAATTAAGCTCGTAACTCGCAAAAAAATTATGGAAATACCTCGTTTTGCGTGTTGAGGAATATCTCGATTTGCGTATTGTTATTATTTTTTATGATGGAAATTGTTCGGGTAAGGTTTCGGGGGTCATTTTTTCTCCTTAGTGGAACCAAATTAAGCTCGGAATTCACAAAAAAGTAATGGAAGTACCTTGTTTTGCGTGTTGAGGAATATCTCGATTTGCGTATTGTTATTTCTTGTGACGGAAATTATTTTGGTAAGGTTTCGGGGTCATTTTTACCCTTAATGGATCCAAATCAAGCTCGGAATTTTCAAAAAAAATAATGGAAATACCTCGTTTTGCGTGTCAAAGAATATCTCTATTTGCGTGTCTTAGCTACTTGGATATTTCTCGACACGCAAAACGAGGTATTACCGTTTTTTTTTTACAAAATCTGAGCTAAATTTGGATCTATTAAGGGTAAAAAAGACCCCCGAAACCCTACCTCAACAATTTCCGTCAAAAAAATAATAACACGCAAATCGAGGTATTTTCTTGATAATAATAATAATAATATTAATAATAATAATAATAAAATAAAAATACATTTTTTATGAAAAAAAAATATTTTTTTATTAAAATAAAAAAGTCGCCGGAATCCGGCCATTTTTGGCCGGAAATTTTCTTGTATGGTGCTAAGTGCACCCATGCTAATACTTCAGGGTGTTTTGGCTATTTTTCTTAGTTCAGGGTGCTGAGTGCACCCAAGCTAAAGTTCAGAATGTTGAGGCCAATTTTGCCTTTTAAAAATTGACAACAGAAAGTGGAAACACCTTTTTTTGTTTCATGTATTTGGTTTTTAGTTTTTTCTGAAAAAAAGGAATATGAAAAAGTAGTGATTAATGAAGTCTTGATATGCATGGGGCCCATGTGAAAAAATTACCGCTTAGAAGACTAATAATCTCGCCCAATTACACATAACCCGCTAATTGGTAAAATTTTGTCTCGCTAAAGCTTCCCTCCTCTTTTTTCATTTTCCCTCTATTAGAAGATGAGTTGGCATGATTTCATTGGTGGTGTACAAAATGTTTTTGCACACTATGTGTACCCCTATCCTTTCTCGATTTAGATGGTTTTATGACTATCTAAAAATTACAAATGTCAATGTGTGAATCATTTGTCATTTTTTCTCTCTCCTTTAACCATTTGTTCTCTCCTATGTGATTTATAAGTTTTTGTCATTTCCACACTTATTTTAAAAATCACTATTCACTCACTTAATATTTCACGTGGATCATTTTCTCTTTCCTCTACATTCATCGTGAAATTACATACTAAATATTGCCTAATAAATGTGTGTGTGAACTGTTTTCCTTTTTTTCTCCTCTGTGTCCCACTACTTTCTTATAGTTTCATATAAATCACTAGTCATTTTTGTATTTCTTTTAAATATAAAATTGAATAATTTTTTCATTTTACCATTAAATTTTTTTAGTAGTACGTAGGATTGGACACAAGTAGCGGTCTATTAGGTCTCCATGTTCTAAATGATATTTATAAATGTTTGCCACATCATTTATATGTATATAATGTGGTGAAAATCAAAACTTTATAATGAGAACATATAATTAAAACCTTTATATTTTCATTAATGATCAATCTAAATCTTACTCGTGCCATTAATGACAATATCATAATATTGCAATTTTTTTTTATTTTTTTTTTTTTGTTTTGTTTTTGATATACGAAGTAATTAACTTAAATATTTTTTTCTTACTTTTCAAACAAAATTAACATAAACTAATCTTACACTATTATAGTTGAAGAAATTGAGGAATTAAAATATTTATTGTTAATGCTCCTAGCTACTTAATGATTGTCAATGTGTTTTGTTCAATAATAAAAAAAAAAAAAAATCATGTACATAGATTTATAAAATTGGATTTTTAGTTTTGAATCATGATCTATTTTAACATTATTTTACTTTATATATAACACATTAGTTACCGATTATCAATTTATAGGAGGATTATTTTCATTTATTGAATGCATAATTATTATGAACTTGTAGTAGAAGAGCGCATGTCATAAATTTCTTAAATATTAATATTTCCAATTTTTTTTTCTCTTTACTTGAAATGTAATGAATATAAGTGGAATTAAAAAAAAGTGGAATAAAAAAAAATTACTATATTTTTTTTCCTTTTAGATAATTCCTTAACCAACTTTTCCCTTCTTTTACATCAAAAGCGAAATATTTGGCTTATCCCTTAACTCTCCGTAAGCTTCTCAACCTCCTTCAAACAATCATCTTCTCAACTTTATTTTTTTTATCCTTTCTCAATATTTTTCTTTTACCCCCTTACACAATCGAATTAATAGAAAATTCTCTTTCCCTCAACCAATATTTAACAGACTCAATTTCAGATACAAAAAGTATGCATAGTTTTCAATTTTATGCACCATCCTCCAAAATTCGCCATTTCCCTACATCATTCTCAATTCTTCGTCGACAACAACAAAAGTCAAAGCCTCAATGGTGGACAAAGATCCATGATCCTCGTAGCGAATTCATTACTAGTTGGAATAACCTCTTCTTAATTACATGCCTAATTACTCTATTTCTTGATCCTCTATACTTCTATATTCCTACAATATGTGGTTATGCTTGTCTTAACACGAATTTCGAGTTATTAATCATTGTGACTCTTATTAGAACCATTTGTGATTTCCTTTACCTTGTGCATATTTTCTTAAAATTTCGAACTGCCTTTATTTCAAGAAATTCTAGAGTTTTTGGACGCAAGGAGCTTGTTATGGACCCTAAAGCTATTGCTGCTAGGTATTTGACGTCCGATTTTATAATTGATGTTGCTGCAATGCTTCCTTTACCTCAGGTATTATTCATGAACAATTACATTTATAATGTGAAGTTCGTGTCAATAGCTATAGTTCGCTTATAGTTCATGTCATTATGTGTTACATCTTATAAATATCAAAATTTTGTTATATAACACTGTAATTGCACTACATTATATTTATAACCTAATGCAAAATGAGGACAAATATTTACTAATTATATTGATTACAGACAATGATTTGGTTTATCGTCCCGGCATTAAGAAGTGGAACTAAAGCTCATACAAATCACACTGTGGCTCTTATTGTACTTGTTCAATTCATTCCTCGTTTGTTCGTAATGATTCCGTTGAACCGAAAGATTGTGAACTCTACAGGAATTGCAGCAAAAAATGCATGGTCTGGAGCAGTTTATAATATGCTTCTTTTTATATTGGCTGGCCATGTAAGAACCCCTAATTGTTGTTCTTCAAATTTTTACTAATTGCTTTAAAAGGAATATCATATTATTAATATTAAAGTTTTAGTAGCTAATAATTTATTTATGATACTCCCTCTGTCCCTTTAATTATGCCCCATTTAACTATGTGCGGTCTCCAAGACACGTATTAGAACGTTTATATCTCCATTTTCATACGCAAAAAAAATTATAAAAAGTTGATATTAGTTAAATTTACAATGAGATGAATCAAACAAGATCCCACTTGACTAAATTTCTTTTGTAGAACATTGTGAATTTATGGTCAAAGTTTTTTCAAAGTTTGACCCATATTTTGGTAACAGGGCAAAAAAAAATAGGGACGGAGGGAGTATATGAAGTATATGGAGAAAATTTAGTCACTAATTATGTCAATTGGTTAACGACTTACTCAATTACGGAAAGGTAGATTACATATGTCATTAGAATTAAATGACATACATAGAATTTATATATATAGCAATGTTAGCGAAGTACTTCTAGCAATCATAAATGTAATTCTATTTTGATTGTGGACGTTTGTCAATGTATTACTTTAACCATACAAATCTATAGTTCCATATTAGTAAAAAAAAAAAAATTACAATTTAATAATAATAAACTACTCATTGAAACAAATCAAATAAGATCTAACATAATTGTTGTATTTTATATACTGAGAGTAAACTAGAAGATTATCTCATCTTAGAAATAGTGTATGTTAAGATAACAAATGGGAACAACAAAACGAATCGGAGATAGTAACATATAATCTTATAAGTACGTATTTCTTTACAATGGCATCATGCAATTTTTTTATACAACATCCCTTTTTTCATGACAATTCACAGGTGATAGGAGGCATATGGTATTTATGGGCACTACAACGAGTACATACTTGTTGGACAATAGAATGTTTAAGGCAAAGAAATTCAAGAAAATTTCCATGCAAACCGTCATTTTTTGATATAGAGAACAAAAACCTGCCAGCTCGAAAAAAATGGTTAGAAAGATCTGATGTTCTTACGAATTGTAACCCTCGAAATAAAGATCACAAATTCACCTTTGGGATGTTTGGTCGAATTATAACCGATGATGTTGTCTCTGCTGGTTTCACCCAAACTTATTTCTATTGCCTTTGGTGGGGGTTGAAGACCTTGAGGTATTTTCTTCCCTTAGTTTTACTTCTGAAATTTTACCAACAACTACCATTTAAATGACAACTTTTGAGAATAACCATCATTAAAAAAAAAAAAAAAACCCACAAAACACTACAACTTTAAATAACACTATTACTTTTTTTTTTTTCCTTTTCCACTTCCATTTTCTTCTTATTTGCGTTGGGAGTAGTAAAAGTTCTAATTTTTATATTAAATAGGCTCACTTTTCAAACGAATAAAAGAATTATAAAAGTGACATAGGAAAAATGGACAAGGTAATTAATAAAGTGGCAATTAGGAAGAAATTAAAGGATGCTAATGAAAAATTGAAACATGCTTGGAAAAATTCATTTGGGAAAAATTGTTTGAAAACTTGTATGAAAAAAAGAGAAAAGAAATAAATATATAATCGACACATTTAGGGATGTCAATGGGGCGGGGCGGGGTAGATGTTGGCCTTCCCATCCCTATCCTCATCCCCACGGCGGATCCAATATTCATCCCCATTCCCACCCCGTCCGATACAACTCCAAAATCATCCCCGCTCCACCCCCACTTGGATATCTACCCTCATCTAATCCCAACCAAAGACCCGCCTAATCCCCAAACAAGACCCAACCACCTGATTTCTACTTCTTAAATACAAAATCCTACATAATTAATACGGATTACCAAAAAAAATCTTAATATTACATACGTTTGTGTTTATAATATAAGAGTAATACAAAGTATTATAATCAATATTTTATTTCATGTAATTATTTTATAAAATAGCATAAAAGTTTATAATTTTGTTTTAAGGATATATAGATGTGGGTATGACTTATGAGGTGGGGATGGATCGAGTACGAAGTTGGGCGGGTGGGGCGGGGAAGGGATGGGGCGAGTACAACTTAAACTCCACCCCCATCACCTATGGCGGGTATGGTTTTTTTATCCCCATCCCTGCCCCACCACCCGCCAAACCGAGATGCATCCCCGCCCCACTAGTGCGGTGATGGGGGGTCTCCTACTTAACCCGCCCCATTAACATCCCTACGACATATTCACTAAGTGGAAAATTGTTTGAAAATATCTATAAATGAAAAAAATTCTAAATTGTTTGAACTATTAAACTTTACTATTTGTGAAGTGAGAAGAACAAAAAGGATTAGAGTGTGTACATATATTTGGATACTTGATTGTTTATAATACGCTGAAAAACCATCATAGGATAAACTTGACAATTTTGTAAGTAATAATCTTTTTGTTTTTGTAAGTAATTAATTGAATTTGTATTTTATGAGCTAATCTAAAGTTATATTATCATATAATTTATTGATTTTTTATATTTTTTATCATAGTTCTTATGGGCAAAATATAGAAAATAGCACCTACGTTGAGGAAACACTATTTTGCAGTTTTATTTGTGTGATGGGTCTATTCCTTTTTTCGCACTTAATTGGTCAAGTTCAGGTAATACATTGTACTTACTTCTTTGTTTCATATTACTTGAAATGTTCATTTAAGCACATTTACCAATGTAAGATTTCAATGTGCATATCAATGCTTACCTCAAAGTTTAACCATTAGTTATATAAAAAAATTGATTTTTTTTTGTAAATGATCTATAATACTCCGTGTTTTCTCTTTTAGATGCATATATAGACATGTACAAAGTGAAACAAGATACTTATTGTAATAGGATTGAATTAATTAAATATAAGTAGTAAAGTTATTGATTTAATTATATGAACTCAGATGAATTAAATAAAAAGATAATTCGAATGAACGAGCTTAAGTAGAGGGGAATAAGAAAGGTCTGGAAGACAGTGTACTAGGAAAAAACGATGAAAATAAATCGTTGGAGAGGGGGGATTATGTGTATGTGAATGTGAGTAAACTATAATCTAGTAGGTCTAGTACACAAGGCCTAGCTACAGGGGTTGGCCGATTGACCCTCAATAGATTTATAACCCTGGATACGCCCCTAGGGAGAGGTGAAAGTAAATTTTTGTCTTTAATTGAAAGGAAGAAGGGAGGAAAGCAATTAAGGAGAGAAATGGAAAAGCTCATAATTAGTAAAATTATTACCCTCTTCTATTTAAATTATAGTCTCCGTTAATTATGGTTGGATTTTAAATAATATGCCCTTCCTAATTAGTTAATTGTAGGGTATGTTCTCTTACGTTGAAATTCAGTTCAGTTCAGTTCAGTTCAGTTTAGCTCAGTTTAGTTAAGTTAAGTTCAGCTCCTAATTTCCTTCTCTTATAAAATATTCATTTCAATTCAGCTGAGTTTAGTCAATGAGAATAGGCCCGTAGTGGTTAGCAGAAGATGAAAATGAGATAATTTTTAGAATAAAAATAAAATACTATACTCCTATCTCTCGTTGTTTAGCTAAATTAAATACACAAAGAGATTAATAAAAAGATTGACAATAAGGATAATTCATAAAAATATTAACAATTAGAATAATATGATAAAAAGCTTCCGATAGAGATATTCTTAATGTAATTGAAGAATAATGGTCAAATGTTAAAATCAAATATCGAGGCGGAAATGTTTGTTATCTGATTTACATGTGACTTATTCCAATTTAAAGAGAGAAGAGAAATTTGGATTGACCTCTTTTTACGAGCTTGTATCGACTAGATGAAATTCTCCTATTTAGATGTTTGGAGTTAATACACTTATCACCAATTGCTTTTGGGATGAAACTTTCTACGGAATTGTAAGTGGACAAAATTTTTTACATCGAGTTGCTCTGACTGATTTTACATCTACTACAATTGTTATCATTATAAAAAAAACAAAATTAATTAAAATATTGAGAAATGTATAAAAATAACATGGCTTTTTTTATTTATTTATTTATTTTTATTTTTTTTAATGCTAAGTGAGAAATTTGTATTAAGTAGTAATAGTATTTCATGTTATAATTTTTTTTTTTAGTAATTAACCTTGTATTGTTCTTTTATTTTTCTTAGAATTATCATATGATCTCATATTGCAGAATTATCTTCAATCTATAATGACCAGAATTGAAGAATGGAGGATAAAAAGAAGAGATACAGAGGAATGGATGCAACATAGACAACTTCCAGAGGAACTAAGGGATCGAATCCGACGATTTGTTCAATATAAGTGGCTTGCAACAAGAGGAGTTGATGAAGAGTCTATTCTACAATCATTGCCCTTAGATATTCGACGAGAGATTCAAAAACATTTATGTTTGGGTCTTGTTCGCCGGGTAAGTTATTTTTTCTTAAGTATTGCATTTTCATATGGTAATTAATACAAAATTTATTCTTTATGTGGGTTTAATTTGCATTTAGTCAAAATAAATAATTAAATTGGCTAGTTTGATTAAGTTCGATAATAAACTCCTCTAGTATTAAATATTGTATTAACTTAGCAATAACTTAGAGATCAATACAATAAGATACTAAGTATATCTCACTAAACCATTTTTTTTATTAAGAAGATTGTCTTAATTTGTTTGTCTGTCATGGTCATTGCCATAGAAGAGATGGTAGTTAAAAAAAATATAACTACCTCAAACTATCACTACTATTTGCATTTTTTTTTTCTTTTTCTTTTCTTTTTCTTTTTTTTTTTTTTTTTTTTTTTTTTTTTTTTTTTTTTTTGGGTCTGTGTGTATACATAATTAGTTTTTTTAATGGCATATGTTCCATTTTGTAGGTTCCTTTCTTTGCACAAATGGACGATCAACTATTAGATGCTATATGTGAACGTCTAATACCGTCCTTAAGCACCAAAGACACGTACATAGCTCGAGAAGGAGATCCTGTTTCGGAGATGATGTTCATAATAAGAGGGCAACTGGAAAGCTCCACTACATATGGTGGTCGGTCGGGTTTCTTTAACTCTATTACTCTTCGCCAAGGCGACTTTTGCGGTGAAGAGTTATTAACATGGGCTATATTACCAACTACTACAACTCTAAACCTTCCATCCTCAACAAGAAAAGTAAAAGCCATCACTGAAGTCGAAGCATTTTCCTTACGAGCTGACGACCTTAAATATGTAGCAACTCAGTTTAAGCGTCTACAAAGCAAAAAGCTTCAGCATTCTTTTAGGTACTATTCTCATCAATGGAGGACATGGGGAGCATGTTTTATACAAGCTGCTTGGCGGCGTCATCAAAAGAGGAAGTTGGCTGAAGATTTGGCAAGACATGAAAGTTACTTTTATTATATTATGGATGATGATGACGAAAATAATGAGGATGAGATCATGTATAGTGAAGGTGACCCATTGATTTTTAAGCACAATGATGAAGATGATGATAATAATAAACACCAACAACCATTTAAAGCTACAATTCTAGCTTCTAAATTTGCTGCAAATACTAAAAGAGGGGCAAATCAAAAGGTGAAAATTGTTGATACTTCTTCTCATCATGACCTAAAGATGCCTAAGATGTTTAAGCCAGAAGATCCCGACTTTTTTTGACAAAATTTCATGTAATCTACTATAGACTAATTAATTATCAATCATTGATTAATACTGAGGTAAAATTATTAAATTACCTCTCGCCTATACAGTTTATTATAGGTAGTCTCGACAAACTAAGATTATTTTGAGCTGTGCTATTGGGGTATGTCATTTTTAATTTTTGAGAAGGTTTTGTGTGAGTTTATTTATTTCACGTGAGTCCGGTTTATAATGCATACTTCATCCTCCTACCCACTGTCATTGCCCAGCCCCTACCGTCGGCCGGCGACCTTCTCCCTCCCAACCCTTGGTGCCGGCGACCCTCCCCCATCCATCCTTGGGTGCCAGTGACCCTGCATACAAAATTTTTGAATTTTTGTTATTTTTGGGTGCCGGCGACCTTCTCCCTCCCAACCCTCGGTGCCGGCGACCCTCCCCCACCCATCTTAGGGTGCCGGTGACCCTGCATACAAAGTTTTTGAATTTTTGTTATTTATGGACAACTTTAATAACCAAATTGCTTGATAAGTGTTATAAATCTTTTGAGTTCTGATTGATATGATTAGGTGGCAGTATTAAGGGCACTGAATGGTATTGGACTTGCTATGTTATACCTTCAAATTAGGAAAAAAATAAAAAGAGCCAACCTTTGACGGTAGTGATAGGTGTCTGGAAGATTGGATGAACTTGCGAAAGAAAAGACTATTCTTCATCATATTATTCTGTCGAGAAAACCTGCAATTTTAAGAAATTTGAAGAGATCTTAATGGAGGGTATGTGCTTTGGCAAAACTAACCTAATATATATATATATATATATATATATATATATATAAAAAAAAAAAAAAAAAAAATATATATATATATATATATATATATATATAACCTATTTTGTGACAATTATAATATAAATTTTGATATTTAATATCTAATATCTAAGCATTATAATCTTATTTCTGATAATTAAGACCTAATATCTGATAAATATTTCTAAAACCTGATAATTATAATCTAAAACCTGACCATTATTATCTAATTTCTGACACTTATAATATAATATCTGATATTTATAATCTAATATCTTACTATTATTATCTAATTTCTGACAATTACGATTTTTTTTCTCAAACTTTTTTTTTTAATTTTTTTTCTGTTTGTATGACCGGACTCACGTGAGTCCGTTCTACACAATACTATGTGTAGAAACCCATTTGTGTCTCCCCAAAACCAAACCCAGCGATGAGTACCTTTCACGTCGAATCATAATCGAATGAAGTGAAAGTGTGGAAAGTCTAGTGTTGCGGTTAGTTTTTAGTTTTCTTTTTTCTCTCTGTTTTTGAAAACCCATTTTTATAAAAATAGCCAATCCAGTTTAGTTTTATCTATAGCAACGGTCCAATAATAGTGTAGTTGGATTGGGCTCGAACAAAGCTTTCCAACGATATATTATAAGCCCAACTCCGATGAATAATGAGGAAGTTATAGCCAAATTACTAAATGGCCCGGTTTAATCTTTATATGCGGCCCAATGATCTAGAGGAGGGCCTATTATGATTTATCATTCTTAATGCAATTAGGATTGATTATAGTATTCTAGAATCTTCTAGAAGGTTCTTTTGAATCCTAATGTGATTAGCATTGATAATTGAGTTTTAAGAATTTTATAAGAATAAAAGAAGTGTTTTAAATGAAATTACAGTTTTACCCCTCGTACGCTTAAATTTTATCAAAATATGAAAACGTGTGAAAAAACTGTTTGCAGCACCGCACCACAGGCTGTCGCTGCGGCAAGGCTTGTGTGGCGATAGCGTCGTGTTTTATTCTTTTCGAACTCTGATTCTTTTTTATCATATTCCGGCTAATTTTCGTGATAAATAGCCTCCTAAAACCTCCGTTTTTAATCACCAACTCTCATCAAGAAATTCTTGATACTCTCTCTCTCTCTTTTCTAAACCAACTTTTCACAAACAAAATTCCGCATTCACAAGATATAGATACACCTAGCATAATTCGAAGTTGCCTTCGCCCTAGACGTAAAATGTTTGATATTTCAGAGGGTTTGGTCCCAAATCTCTATTTCAATTATTTAATTTAATTGTTTATTTTATTATTTTCCTTGAAGTTACTAACGTGTGTATTTTGTTATTAGAAAGAGATACGAGGCATCCAAGTAAGTACTTTAATTGTTTAATTGATATTTTGATATAGAAATCATGTTTAGATTGTTAGTTTGATTCCTAGTATCATGTTAGCATGTTTTATTGCTTCCTAGTATCATGTCTAGGGTAAAGAATATAATGTCAATTTTGAAATCTATGATGCTTCTTATTTTCTTTCTTAATAGCATGTTAGTATCATGTTAGGGCTAAAGCTTTGATTTTTATGTTTAGTGACATGTTAGGGTTTGTTATTAATCTTGTTAGTATCATGCCTAGGATCTTGCTATTATTATGCTTTAGCGTTGATATGATTATTTTAATTATGATTATAATTGTTATAATATATGATGATTATTGAGTATTTAAAGGGATTTTGTACTTGTAATCACGCTTAATGAGATAATTAATAAACTTTTTTAGGGTTAATATGATTATGATTCAAGTGATCGCCAATAATAGTTTTATTTGTGTATTAATATTCAACCAACATAGATTAAACATGTTTAAGGTTAACCTAATGATTGCATGTTAGTCAGAAAGCGCACATGAATACGAGCAGAATAAAGTAGATGCCTATTATTAGGGCAGGTTTAATCTCTTTTAAATTGAATTTGTACCTTCATCTCCGAACACCAGTCATGGTTCCAGACATATTAGAGTTAACGATCTCCTGGATCGTTAAGTGGTGTAACCTTCACCCTGTGAACGGTTTACAAGTTCCTAAAACTTGTTGGCGACTCTTTTGCTCTAGCTTCCTTCCCTTTGGACGCCACCATACTTAAGTATATGATCACAGTGGGGTTCAAGTTTGAGGCAATGCTTGAAATATTCCCTACACTATGTGTTAATTTTTTGTTTAATTGTTACTTTGTGTGGTTCACATGTTAATAATCGTGAGGAGAACTTCTTCATATGGTGAAAAGGGTGCATGACAAGAAAGAAAGGGGGTTAGGGCAGAAAATCAAGTACAAATAATCATAAATAGGCCAATCTATTACTTATTACCGACAAAAGGTATAAGACATATGCATCAAGGCTTTGTGCGTGAAAGCAAAAATTTAGAGGCTTTGATGCTTCTAAATTAAACAAGAAGCTAAGTTGAATAAACATTGTTTTAATAAACAAGTAGTGTGTAGCTCGGGCGTTGCACCGGTTGCTATCTTAATTAGACTTTGTGATTATCAATTATATACATTTATTTTCATGTTTATAACATAGCATATGGTTGGCTTAGATGGTTAAGTAACTTTCTTTCTTATAAAAGGTTGGATGTTCTTATCCCCTTATCATCATTTTTTTATATGAAGCAATATTCTAGTTGATTGAGTAGTGATGATGTGGCATAATGAGAAATTGAGTAGGTGACGTGGCGTGGTCTACGTGGCACATAGACGTTTTTAGTAACGCCTTTTAATATATTAGCATAGATATAAATATATAAGGAAAATTTGCCAAATGAAATCATTGAAAGCACTCATTTTGTTGATTGCGGCATTTTTAGAAAAAAATATTGCAAATTGAAACATAAAACTAATTACTAACCTGTTAATTGATATCATTTTTTTTTTATTTTCCTACCGAAATCACTTGAGAATGGCATCATGATTTTGACGTTCCTTAGCTTTGTTAGGCTTTGCAAATATAATACTGTAAAGAGCTTTGTGTAGAAAAGCACAAAATTAATTAATAAGGAAATAGGGGAGAGATTTGGGGTATTTTACCACCTAACTTGTTTTCAAAAATGTTGAATTCATGAATGTACTCATTATTATATTTCAGAAAAAATTGCCAGGAACTACCCGTCTAATAGGTTATTTTGTCAACAACTACTCGTTTAAATTTTTTATCAAAAAATCTACCCACTAAATTTAAAAAGTTTGACTAGCACTACCCATTTTGGTTTTCCGGCAACAAAATCCAGTGACTGAGGTTCACTTTTATTTTTTCTTCCATAATTTAAACACGAAATGATGAATCACTTAATTAAGAAACCAAGACAAGTGAATTTAACATCAATTTAGAAGAATTGCATATTTCTTAATTAAAATCACAATTACTTTCGCCTTCTTTAATTGGGGAAATATTAAAAATTTTGTGCTTCTAGGGTGAGACGCTGTAAAGGAGATTTGGTTGTTAATACGAGGTTTAGGCTTAAGTTTTGAATGGAAAAAATAAAATTCGGCCACACTTGCCGGAGAACCAAAATGGGTAGTGCTATTCAAACTTTTTAAATTTAATGGGTATTTTTTTTTGATAAAAATTTTAAACGAGTAGTTGTTGACAAAATGACCTATTAGGTGGGTGGTTCTTGACAATTATTCCTATATTTTATTACTACCTCCATTTCTTTTTATATTCAACAAAGGGGTATTACACTACTAGAAAACAGCTAAATTCCGACGGAAAGATTCCGTCGGAAACACCTCGTTTTCAGTCAGAAACCCATTTTCGACGGAATTACGTCGGAAGCGGTTCTCGGAAAACAATTCGTAGGAAATAGGACCTTTTTCGACGGAATTTCCGTCAAAACCACCTTTCCGACGGAAATTACGACGGAAATCAGTCTGTCGAGAGAGGTTTTCTGGTCCGGAAAAATCCGTCGTAAATTTCCGACGGAATTACCTGTCCTCGGAAAGTTACGACGGAATTTCCGTCGAAATATGCATTAAGAAAAATTAAAAAAAATCTGGTGGCACCACCGCCACCAGCCCCACATCTGCACTTCACCATAACACGCCCTACCACCACACACCACCTCAAAACACCACTATAATCCACCCACAACACCAAAATAATAAACAATAATATTTAAAAATAATAATACAAAAAAGCGAAAAAAAACCACAAAAAATCCACATATTTGATTGGAATTTCAATAAAAAGAAAAAACGACAATTAACTATGATAATTACAATTATTTAATAATTCATAAACTAACATTTACATAAATAATTAAGTATAATCATAAATGTTCAAAAATAAAACAAGATCTAAAATTTAATCAAAATTAAAACAAGATCTAAAATTTAGTTTAAGTTAAAACTAGATCTACAAAAAAAACCTTAAATTCTCGCGACGGTGGGTTTTTTTTTCGCGGTGTTGTTGTTGCAGAGACCTTGAGATACTCACGACGCCGGATAGAGGCGGTGGTGTTGCTGCGACGGTTGCTGTTGTTTGCGGTGGTTGTTGTTGGGCAGTGCACCGTTGTTTGAGGTTGATGTTGGAGGTGGTTGTTGCAGTGGTGGTGTTGTTTGAGGTAGATGTTGGTGGTCGTTGTTGCAGTCGCGGTGGTGGGAAGAAAGAGGGGAAAGAGAGGAGAGAAGAAAGAACGGTGGTGGTTTTTGTTGCGGTGGTAAGAAACAAGGAAAGAAGAGGAGAGAAGGAAGAGGAACAGAGAAGAAGATCCAGAAGAGAAGAGGAGAGAGAAAGGGGAATAAGGAAAAAGGGGAAGGAGAGAGAAAGAGAAAGGGGAATAAGGAAAAAGAGAAGCGGAAAGATAAAAAGGTGAAGGAGGAAAATGGGCTTTAGGGTTTACTTTTAAATGGGATTTTTGGTTTTTTTTTTTAAAAATTATATTCCGACGGAAAATTCCGTCGGAAAGTACATATATTCCGACGGATTTATATTCCGTCGGACATTTCCGACGGATTTGCGACGGAAATTTTAAATTTGTCGGAAATATCCGACGGAATAAAAATCCATCGGAAATTTCAGCATTTCCGACGGAATTACCTGTCCGTCGGAACTAATCCGTCGGAATTCGACCTGATTCTTGTAGTGTTATTTGTGAGATATAAAATAATCCTTTGTTGCACATAATAAGAAACGGAAGTAATATTATTTTATATATTAAAATACATTCCTAAAATAGAATATGTGTCATGTGTCACCCTAGTTATTCTCTAAATGAAGCGTGAGAAGGCAGATCAAACGATCAACACTCTACAAGATTACATTGGATAAGATGTAGATCAAGGTGTTTAAGGATGAAGATAATTAAAGGCGATATGATGGAGGAAATTAAGGAAGTTGTCTGGAAAGTTGTAAGAAAGAAATAAGAATTTTGGGGTGTCATGTCAAAGTGGGTCAATGAGAAGCAATTGTACTTGAAGAGGACATAGTGGCTAGAAAGTAAAGGTAAAGAAGTTGGGATGATGTCGTAGAGGGTAAGGTCTTCGAGGACAAGCTTAAATTAAAGATGTTGCTTTGAAATCTATCTAGAGATTCCATTGTAGGACTTTAGATACTTTAAGAGGAATTTCATGAATCGTATTCATAAGCATCTAATAACCAAGATCATTGCATAACACATAAAGAACATATAAATTGTACCTTTGAAGCATGATTCCACGTGAGATCGAGCAAGAACAATGGGAGATAAAGAACCCCGAGCGTGATTCCTCTACTTAGTCCACGGGCACAAGTTAAACCTTCACTAATTCTAGTTAGTCGTGATTGAACGCTTCAATCAACCTTCAACGGAGAAGAGAGACACGAACTAACCACGAGCCACCACAAGGGGGCACCGGCCGTACGGACGTGAGGAGATAAGGGAGGGTCGTGAGTGAGGAGAGAGAAAAGGAAGTTTAGGGTTTTGCGAAAACTGGTTGTCTTTTTTCATAATTAACTGACTGTTACTGGTGACTTAATTCAACCCTAGGCATGAATCTTATTTATAGATCATATCTCTAAATAAGAGTCCATGTCAAGCCTAAAGTCCTAACACTAATCAAACTACTCTAGCCCAGTACTCCATGTCATATGTCATGATCTCATAAGGCCCATTAATTGGCCTCTTACTTGTTTAACCCAATACCCTTGTTGTGTTACCTCATAGGATCCATTCTATTGGGCTTTGGACTATTTAACTAGCCCAAAGATCATTTGTCATATCTAACACAAAACAATGACGACCCAAAATAATGAAGTTATTATCTCCATAATAGTGATCCTTGATTTATTTAGTAATTGCACTTATCGAAGACATAATTATATTCCTTCAATCTCCTACTTGTCTGAGACAAGTGCACAATATTCAAATTCTTTAAGCCAATGTGCGTTGATTTGATAATATGATTGCATCTCATGTCGTGATCATATTAATATAAAAATATTTTCTTGAATTCTAAATTAGAATTACAAAACAAATGATTACTACGTAGAATCAATCAAATAGGTATACACAATCAAATCTTGTGGCAACCAAAGCTGCCACTCAACTCTGGAAGCAACCGGGAAACATCCTTAATAATCTCCAGTTACGAGTAGACATTTGAATGTACCATAGTTAAATCAATCATTGAATGGAATTAGTGTTCCACTCATGTCAAAGGAATCCACTTATATATCCGGAAGCTCAATACTTGAACTTCAAATTAGGTCTATAGTTCGATCATGCCTCATTCATGCATATCCATGTGATTGACCAAGCATCACTACGCTCCTATACCCCATGAAAATACGCTATCCAATCAATCTTACATGCTAATCCATTTATTGAAATCATTTATGTCCACTTTAATGATTCCAAACTAGGAACTTAAATAATATATGAATTTTGTTCACTTGTGGGGTTTCATTCACCAGGTCATCAACCTGATGAACATATCAATTCATAATTATTTTTGACATTTTATTTAATATAAAAACTATGATTAAATAAGATTGAAATTTTGTTCAATTGATAAACATAATTCTGCAGGTTGATGTATTACTTTTTTGATATGATTTCTCAAAATATATATACAACTTAAATTACATATCTTGCCTCAATCCAATAATCTTAGTATGACTTTCACACCTTGATCATGGAAGGGGTTTAGTAAGTACTTCATGAGACATTTTCATACATATGATTTGCAACTTCTAAATTTTATAATAATATTCATCTTCATACACTAAGAATCTTCCTTCTTCCTTTCGTAAGGAACTTAGGAATTTGTAATTTGTATTCCAATGTTACATTAGATTTCGATTGAAATCTATCATCACTTGTTCTTAAAAAGCGTGAATCAAATAGATGAGTATAGTCCATGACATTCATGATGCATCCTTTGCTAAATACATAAAAAGCATCACTCAAAACATTAATTTCATCAACCTTTCTCAAAGCATTGAATCTTGTTAAGCTTTGTGCCATGTTACATGGGATTTGTAGGCGTCGCTCGAAGTGCGCCTACGTTAAAAGCATGTGGTGAATATGCTTGGCACTCATAGGAAGTGGGAATCGACATAATATGATTAGGGACAAGGAAAGTAGGGAGCCTCCAACAAGTTTTTAAGGAACTTGTAAATTGTTCACGGATCATAAAAGGCAACCACGATAAAGGGACAACAAAGGCAACAACGATTGACCCGTGAAGGTTACACCCCATTCATAATCCATGAGATTACTAACTCCATATGGTTTGGAACCACGAAAGGAGGATCGGGGATGATGGTACGAAGTGAGTCATGGAGTCACATTCGCCCGTATTGGCCTCTACTCGATTCTTATAGTGAAAAGTGATTCTTGCAATCTCAAAGGCATACAAACAAAGATTCAATTTGCTCCAAACAATCATTAAGCTAAATTGGTTGAATATTAATGCACCAGATAATTCGAAAATATTGTGACCACTTGATTAAACAATAAGATTAAAAAGGAACCTAAACCGGTTGTCCAAATTATCTTATTAGGCGTGATTTTTAATTACATATTCCCTTTAAACATGCAATATAGTGATCAAAAATAGAATAAACATTAATATTGGAAGCAATTTAACAATAATAGCGTTAGTCAAATCAAATATAAAATTAACCTAATCATGATACTAGCAATATTAAAATAAAATAAGAGTAATTAAATTGACTAATTACTCACATTCCTCGCGTTCCTTTAATTTGCTACATCATGAATAAACTGTTAGTAACTTCAATAAAAATATAAAAGCAAATGAAAATTATTAAATTAAATAAAAAGTAGAGTTGATTTGGTCCAAACCCTCAGTTATTTGTACCTTTCACGCCTTGGTTTAAGGACGGAACCTCGGGTTAAGTATAGACTCCTTGGAGTGCTTAGGGGAATTATTATGGAAGAATAAGGAGGCTAGAAATTAGGTTAAAGAGGGAGAAGAGAATTATTTTTGGTGTAAGGTCAGAGAGAATGATTATTGGTGCCCCGAACTGCAGAAAGGGGGGTCCTATTTATAGGGAAATGTGCTGAGGGAGCACACGGAACCCTAAAATGATAAAAACCCAAAAAAGTATCCAGCGACATGGCAAAGTGTACCGTGACACGGGAAATCCCACCGTCAGACGGGAAACTTTCCCGTGACACGGTACAAATTTGCGTGACACGGGAAATATTTAGGTTACGGGAAGTGAAAACGCGTTTAGGGATTACGCGGAGAAAGCACGGAGCAATCCCGTGGCACGGGATGTGCACCATGACACGGGAAGAAATGCCGTGACACGGCATTGTCCACCGTGGCATAGTGCATTATGCCATGTCACGGTGTAAAAAGTACGCGAAAATTACACAAAATATTCCTGTGTCACGGAATGGGCACCGTGACACGGAGCTTTTGCCGCGTCGCGGCATTTTTGCTGCTGCGCGGTAATTTCAGTTTTTTACCCATTTTTAAAATAATCATAACTTTTGATCCGTAACTCGGAATAAGGCATATAATATATCATTGGAAAGCTTATCAAGTCTAATTTCTAACCCAATTAGAATCAAGTCAAAATGATTTTTATATTTTAATATATGGTCGTTTTAGTTGAAGGGTGTTGGTTTTAGGCCGAGTTTAGTGTTTTGCTCATATCGTTTTCGTTATAGATCGGAATTGGGCTTATTATATATGGTTGGAAAGATTATTTAAAGGCCTATACAAAAAAATAATAATTGGATCAAAATTTTATAGCCATAAAATCAGTTTCTCTCAGTTTTGCGATGTGGACACGAAAAGTGGAAATAGGTTATGGTTTAGGGAAATGAGCTAGAAATTGGATTGGTTCATGAAATATATTGGATAGAACATGAATTTAAGCACTCCAAAGATTAAATACTCAAATCGACCAATAATGGCGGTGAAAGGTGTTCATCAACGGGTTTGGTTTTGGGGAGACATTTTTAGGTGTCTATAGAAGCCCCCACTCTGACTAAGTTTGTAGAAATGTCAGTTTTGAAAACGATAGTCAAAGTAGCCGATATGGACGGAGAATGATTTAAGACGTTCTGTGATCCTAAATAATTCTGTATACGCTGATACCTGCAGAAAATTGTTAGTTCTACAGATAAAAGAGTAAAGGGATAGAATGCTTATCTAACACCAGTGTATTGGTGTCAAATGAGCTTGGTAGCTTCCTATGCTTGAAGGAATCCACCAAATGACGTCTGTTGTAACGCTTTCCAATGCCTAAGGAAAGCCGACTGAGGAGTTTGGTAGTTTTCTAAGCCTGAAGAAACCTACCGGATAATATTTCCATGCTTGAGGAAAGTCGACGTATGAATTTGGTGTCATTCTATGCTTGAAGAAATCCACCAATGATGCTTTCCATGCTTGAGGAAAGCCGACTTGGCGGTTTTCTATACTTGAAGAAAAATCCACCGATAACGCTTTCCAAGCTTGAGGAAAGCCGACTTGGCGGTTTTCTATACTTGAAGAAAAATCCACCGATAACGCTTTCCAAGCCTGAAGAAATCCGACTGATGAATATGGTGTCATTCTATGCTTGAAGTATTCCATCGATAATGCATTCCATGCTTGAGGAAAGCCGATTTGGCGGTTTTCTGTACTTGAAGAAAAATCCACCGGATAATACTTTCCATGCTTGAGGAAAGTCGAAAGATGATGAGATTGCAAGTCTTTGTGTATCGAGAACCTTGCGTCATGAAATGATGGTGGTCTGCTTGTCCCCGGACGTGGGCTGTAGATGGTCCGCTTGTCCCCGGACGTGGGCTGTAGATGGTCCGCTTGTCCCCGGATGTGGGCTGTAGATAAAACCTGCAAAAATAAATTTGCCAATGGACTCGTATATACTGTGATTGACTTGACCACTAACTTGACCAAGTTTGACTTGATGTGACATGACATGTGTATGACTTGTGAGTGTGTGTGTGTGTGTATATGTGTGTGCAGACACAAGCAAATAAAGATGCAAAAGCAAAAATTTTCCGTCAATTTTTGTCATGAGTGGAGGGTACCGACTTTCTCCCGAAAAAGAAAGATGTGAAAACTGAACTTTTATTTTCGAACTTCCTTCCAAAAGAAAAAACGCGAAAAAAGGAAAGAAGTTTTGAGCTTCCTCCTTGAGGAAGACGAAATGAATCGTATGGATAGAATTGCTTTTCTTGAAAGTAATGTATGCATGATGCATGTCCTTAGGCCAGGAGGCTAAGGAAAATTACATCATGTGACACGATAGATGAATTAACTTAGGTCTTGGAGCTAAGCATCATTTATGGTGTAAAGAAACGATCTTGAACGTCACTTAGGTCTGGAAGCTAAGCACGTATAAAGATGAAGTGATTATTTGATAAGTGGCATTTATGCCACTATTTAGATCCTCTAATCGCGGTATTTTTCTACGTTTGTCCCTTGTTTGTACCCCTTTTGCTCCATTTCTCTCTTTATTATGTTTTTGTGCTTTTCCTCGTGTTTTGTAGGCTTTTAGAGTTGATTTTGAGAGAATGAAGAGCTTGGAGAATTGGAGTTCATTTGAAGAGCTACAAAGGAAGTTAAGGAGCAAGCAAGCAAGGCCATGCGGACAGCGCGGGTCGCGCTTTCGGAATGGCGCGGGCGCGCCAAACCCAGCGCGGGCGTGCCTAACATTGGGGTCGAAAATATTGGAGGCAGAATGTAGGCGCGATTTGGGCGCGGCTTAGGCGCGGGCGCTCCCAAGATAGGCGCTGGCGCTCAAGGGCTTGAACTCCAAAACTAACCTTTGTTCACTCTTTTAGACATAACTTTTGATCTACAAATTGGATTGAGTTGATTCAAGTTGCATTGGAAATAAGACTTAAAGAGCTTTCCAACGGTAGGACGCACGCCCATAGAATCCTCTTAGAACAGAAGTTATGGCCGTTTGAAAATGAATGTTGCTGCCAGGCCAATCCCAGTGCGCGGGCGCGCACGAGCAGCTACGGGTCTTTTAAATGCTTCTTCCTCTCCTCTTTTTGGAAGTTTTTATGGTGGGTTTCTTTGGGGTTTTCTCTCTCCTCTTTGAGGGGTTAAACCCTAACATCTTTCCATCAATCTTCACATAAATTAGGCTTAGATTTAGTTTTAATCTTTGTTTTTATACTTTGTAATGTAGATTAAGAGTAATTTAGGGTATTTTAGAGAGAGAAAGTGAAGAGTTTCAATGGTGGATTGAAGAAGATGAAGATGCAAAGTGACATTGTTTTGGATTCCTTTTCAATACTTCAATGAGCATTCTAAACTCTATCTCATTTATTGTTCTTTCTTAATTTCTTGCTTGATTAGAGTAGTTGTTTAGTTTAATTGCTTCTCTTTGTTCTTCTTGTTGGGTTTTGTGTTAGTTGTTCATGATTAGTGAGTAATTCCTTTTACTAAGGGATTGGTGATAGCATGTGGTGAATCTTGAATGTATTAGGCTAGACAAATGTTGGTTATATGTGATTAAATATACCTTGTAACCATGTTTTACTAATTACTCCATGTGAATGGCCAATCATGTGTTGTAATTGGGTGGATTGAACTAAGTTATGACGATAGTGTAACTTAGGGATATCCATTAGGTGATCGATTTTATGCAAAAACCTTAACTTTCACAGCTTATGACGATAGTATGAGCATGTGTTAAGTTGGGAAAGCCTTTGACCCCGATAGGTGGTTAGATGGTATTGTTGGTATTGCCTTATATGAGATATTTGGTTTGCATGTAAACTCATTTCCATTGCCTAACTTTATTGAAGATCATTGTCATGTTTGACCCTCTCCCTTGGTGTTAGTTTAACTTAATATTAATCTCATTTTGTTTATTGTTCTATCCATCCTATCTCTTTGACCTAGCTTAATTGGCGGTGGTGTTGATAGTGTTTATGTCGTCTCCGTGGTTCGACCCTCTACTTACCACTAAACTTGTTTAGTGTAGGTGTAGGTTTATAAATATTGTTTGGTTGAGGGTAGTTAGTCCAACGACCTAATTATCCTTCACCATTATTTCATAATGAACGTTTCTTAGGTCAAGGAGCTAAGCACGATATGCTTTGTATGATTAAACATCAGTGATATATAAATGTTTCTCAGCACATTATACGATGCATGAAACAATGAATATTGCTCAGGTCAGGAAGCTAAGCAAGTATACAACGTTTCTTCTAATGAATGTTATCTTGAAAGATGATGAAGCATGCGCGGTAAAGAAATAAGATTTCATGATAAAGGGTTCCTAAAGGGAAGGATGATATGGATATGGATGTGTGAGTGAAGTGCGTGAATGTGATACTAAGGCTGGCTGCAAGGGTTATGGCGATGGAAAGAGATGTGAGAAAAGTCAAAGATGATGACTCTTTAGGCTAAGTAGGCTAAATGATGTGGGTTAAAGCCCCCAAGTCCAGCTCTAAATGGGTAGGGGTAAGCATTGGATATTCTTTGACTCGATCATGCATGGATATGAATATGAATGTGGCTGCACCTCGATGTGAGGTTGCCTACGTATCCGTTAGGAATCAGGCCGAACGTAGCTCTAACCGAACATTGCACAAGTGTATGTACACCTCAAAGAGGTCTTTTAAGGGTTGTAATGTGGTTAAGTTGATGGTTTAAGGAAGAAAGGGGTAAAAGGCTCAAGACCCGAGAGAATCCCCAAGATGTGTAATTTTGAATTTGAAAATTTTGAATTTTGCAAGTTTATTTTGAATTTTTTTTTTGAATTTTTTTTTTTATTCTTTTGAATCAATGTAGACAATCTCAGATCATGCGTTCCATCACTCACTTAGCATTCATGTTATTCAGGCACGGTACCAAGCACTCGATGAGAGACGCAATTTGAGACGTGTTCATATCAAAGACATTGGAACACTTGCCTTTAGACATTGTTTTATTGTTGCTTTGCTGCTTTATTTTTATTTTTTACTTTCTTTTTGAATGTTATACAATTACACATCTTCTAATCCCAGGGTTAAGTGAATGTGGGTTGAAGAAATGAAGGCCAAACGTTAGACGAGGCTCAAAATGGTTGATGAAGAAATGGAATGTGATTGAACGGTAATGACATGGTTGCAAAGGTGCCTCAAGTCATTGGTGTACCTTGGGTTTAGTTCGGTAATTGATTTTTTTTTTATTGAGAATGAATGAATGAATGAAAAATTCTATGATCGAGATGTAAAGGAAAATTGCTCATTTTATTAATGAAAAAGGTGAACGAAACACATGAAACATATAAAAAAAAAATTCAAAGTGGAAAACCTATGCTAGACATGAATGGGGGAATGGAGAAGAATGATAAAGAAAGAAGTCATGAAATCTTGCACGAAGGATCTGTGTGCCTTGTATTCATTACTTCTTGCCGCCTGGAGGGACATGAAGTTTGTTTGCATCCACCAAGTCTTGAATGACGTCCTTCAAATTCCAACATTGCTCCGTAGTGTGGCCCCTTTCTTGCTGGTACTTGTAATGGGCATTGGGATTCCATTTAGCGCTCCTTTCTTCAGGTTTTGGCTCTGGAAATGGCCCAATAGGTGTGATCATGCCTTGACTGTAAAGGCGATCAAAGGCCACATCATAAGTCATTCCTAAATGAGTGTAAGTTCTTTTCTTCTTGGGCAATGGAGCATCAAGAGCTAACACTTCATTGATATCAACTTGGCTTATATTGTTGGTAGTATTTTCGTGCTTAGAAGATGAAGAAGAAGGATGGTCGTTCTTCTTGTTTTTCCAAGTGTTATTATTGTTACTACCAGCAGTCTTTATTAGCTCATTCTCGATATTGATGCCGATGTCGTATACAGCTTCGAAAGTGTTCAGTGGAAGAAATTTGAGATGTTCCCTATATTTATGAGTCAGATTTTGAATAAAGAGGCGAACCATCTCTCTTTCTTTGGGAGGATCTATCAAGAGTGAAGCTGTTTCCCTCTACCTGTTCAGGTAAGCAGTGAAGCCTTCATTCTCTTTCTGTTTGAGAATGGAGAGTTCACGTTCAGAAGTTTTAGTTTGAATGTTACACTTGTAACGATTCATGAAACTGTCGGTGACATCTTGCCAAGTCGCAGTATGCTTCGCATCTAAGGAATAAAACCATTGTTGGCAAGCATGTTCTAAGGAGAGAGGGAACACCGTAGGGAAGAGTGTTACGTCCAATCCCTTAAGAGCCATGGTTGCAGAGAACGCCTTCAAATGGAATATTGGATTGTCAGTAGGAAAAATTGAATAACTCATTGCTCAAGATAGGAAAGGAAGGAAAAAAAAATAGACATTTGAAAACAGATGAGAAAACTCCACTCATTTTTTATTATGACGAAAAAAGGGTGCATGAACCTAATATATGATCATAAACGACCTGGTGCACGACTCGAGTCGGAACATAAAGAAAGTGTGTAGACTATACTTGACTCGTGGTATGATCGCATGGCTAGACATGTGAACAATAACCAAAATGACTGACGCGAGGACCAAATTAACACGAAAGACTTGACTGACGCGGTTTTTTTTTTTTTTTTTTTTGGAAAATCCACCGTGTCACGGTGGAAATTGCCGTAACACGGTGGACTGTCCCGTTTCGCGGCAACCCTTCCCCTTTTTTTTGTTTTTTTTTTTTAGAAATCCACCGTGTCATGGTGGAAAGTTGCCGTGACACGGTAGAGTTTCCCGTGGCGCGACAGACTTTTTTTTTTCTGCAGGTCCACCGCGCCATGGTGGACTGTGCCGTGACACGGTGGTCAATCCCGTGTCACGGCAACCCTTCCCCCCCCCCCCTTTTTTTTTTTGCTAATTACTAAGTGAGTACGGTCCATTAGCAATCGTTAGTCATAAAATAATCCACCATAGACAAAGAAAGATCGTTAAGGTTAGGATCAAAACGACCAAACATAAAACATGTAGGCACAATGATGCAAAGAATAGTTCGCAACCTAAGGTCAAGTTCTATGTTTGACTATGGTCAAGTTTATTTGGTGTCAATAGGGTACCATGGTTAAGAGTTTGGACGCGTTAGCAAGGCAGCCTCCCTTGAGGGTGTACGCCAACAGGCGGCTCCGCGAGTTCGTGATGAAATCGAACTCGACTCCATGGTTTGGGTGGATTTAATAACTCGGATGAACCCTTATTGCCATGAGCGTTTTTGGGTTGATAGAGCTTAAATCCCCCGGGGCTAAGACGTATAACACATACGTTTTTTCAGAAAATCGAAGGAAGTTGACTGTGAGAAGAGAAAATAAGCCACCAGACTGATTTTAAGAGTGCCGTGACACGGCAAAAATTCCCGTTCCACGGTACTGTGCAACGTCAGACGGTGCACTGTACCGTGACACGGCAGATTTTGCCGTGGCACGGCAGTCAGAAGATCTGATTGGTGCCCTGTTTTCCTTCGTGCGCAACTAAGTTATTCAATTTTTCCTACGGGAAAGACCTAAATGCGACGTTAAAACATCTATGCATATGCAAAAATGCCAACTATTAATTAAATACCGATCACTCAAATCGATAAATAACCAAGAATCCTCCGCAGTGGAGTCGCCAAATTGTAGGCGTCGCTCGAAGTGCGCCTACGTTAAAAGCATGTGGTGAATATGCTTGGCACTCATAGGAAGTGGGAATTGACATAATACGATTAGGGACAAGGAAAGTAGGGAGCCGCCAACAAGTCTTTAAGGAACTTGTAAATCGTTCACGGATCATAAAAGGCAACCACGATAAAGGGACAACGAAGGCAACAACGATTGACCCGTGAAGGTTACACCCCATTCATAATCCATGAGATTACTAACTCCATATGGTTCGGAACCACGAAAGGATGATCGGGGATGATGGTACGAAGTGAGTCATGGAGTCACATTCGCACGTATTGGCCTCTACTCGATTCTTATAGTGAAAAGTGATTCCTGCAATCTCAAAGGCATACAAACAAAGATTCAATTTGCTCCAAACTATCATTAAGCTAAATTGGTTGAATATTAATGCACCAGATAATTCGAAAATATTGTGACCACTTGATTAAACAATAAGATTAAAAAGGAACCTAAACCGGTTGTCCAAATTATCTTATTAGGCGTGATTTTTAATTACATATTCCCTTTAAACATGCAATATAGTGATCAAAAATAGAATAAACATTAATATTGGAAGCAATTTAACAATAATAGCGTTAGTCAAATCAAATATAAAATTAACCTAATCATGATACTAGCAATATTAAAATAAAATAAGAGTAATTAAATTGATTAATTACTCACATTCCGCGCGTTCCTTTAATTTGCTACATCATGAATAAACTGTTAGTAACTTCAATAAAAATATAAAAGCAAATGAAAATTATTAAATTAAATAAAAAGTAGAGTTGATTTGGTACAAACCCTCAGTTATTTGTTCCTTTCACGCCTTGGTTTAAGGACGGAACCTCGGGTTAAGTATAGACTCCTTGGAGTGCTTAGGGGAATTATTATGGAAGAATAAGGAGGCTAGAAATTAGGTTAAAGAGGGAGAAGAGAATGATTTTTGGTGTAAGGTCAGAGAGAATGATTATTGGTGTCCCGAACTGCAGAAAGGGGGGTCCTATTTATAGGGAAAATGTGCTGAGGGAGCACACGGAACCCTAAAATGATAGAAACCCTAAAAACGTATCCCGCGACACGGAAAAGTGTACCGTGACATGGAAAATCCCACTGTCAGACGAGAAACTTTCCCCAGACACGGTACAAATTTGCGTGACACGGGAAATATTAAGGTTACGGGAAGTGAAAACGCGTTTCGGGATTACGCGGAGAAAACACGGAGCAATCCCGTGGCCCTGGATGTGCACCGTTACACGGGAAGAAATTCCTTGACACGGCATTGTCCACCGTGGCACAGTGCAGTATGTCATGTGACGGTGTAAAAAGTACGCCGAAATTACACGGAATATTCCCGAGTCACGGAATGGGCACCGTGACACGGGAAATTGCATCGTGACACGGTGCAAAATCCCGTAGCACGGAGGAAAATTGAGAAAAATTACAAAAATGGGCATCGTGTCACGGGAATAAGTCCCGTGACACGTCAGCTTTTGCCGCGTCGCGGCATTTTTGCTGTTGTGCGGTAATTTCAGTTTTTTACCCATTTTAAAAATAATCATAACTTTTGATCCGTAACTCGGAATAAAGCATATAATATATCATTGGAAAGATTATCAAGTCTATTTTCTAACCCAATTAGAATCAAGTCAAAATAATATTTTTATTTTAAGATATGGTAGTTTTAGTGGAAGGGTGTCGGTTTTAGGCCGAGTTTAGTGTTTTGCTCATATCTTTTTCGTTATAGCTCGGAATTGGGCTTATGATATATGGTTGGAAAGCTTATTTAAAGGCCTATCCGAAAAAATAATAATTGGATCAAAATTGTATATCCATAAAATCAGTTCTCTCAGTTTTGCGATGTGGACACGAAAAGTGGAAAATAGGTTATGGTTTAGGGAAATGAGCTAGAAATTGGATTGGTTCATGAAATATATTGGATAGAACATGAATTTAAGCACTCCAAAGATTAAGTACTTAACTCGACCAATAATGGAGGTGAAAGGTATTCATCAACGGGTTTGGTTTTGGGGAGACTTTTTTAGGTGTCTACAGGATTGAAACTCTTTTCAATATAATGTTGAATATTATAAGAATCTTCTCAATATAAGCTTCTTAATCAAGCTCAAACATCCTTTGAGACCTATTTTTATGGATCTTGAATCCCAACTATACTCATCTTCCTCTTCAAGGTTATTCATACAAAATGCATTAGCCATTACTTTACTCTTCAAGCAATAAATAATTGCTCTTTATACTAGGGCTGGCAAACCCTGACCCGACACGAAAACCCGACCCGAACCCGACCCGAAGTTACTGAGAGAGACCCGAACCCGACCTGAACCGAACCCGAACAACCCGAATTCGACCCGATTTGACACAAATTTCATATTTCGTAATAATATTAAGTTTTACACTATTTATAATAGTTTCTAAGCATAACCCGAAATCGACCCGAAATCTGACCCGAACCCGACCTGCTGACCCGAATTGCCACCCCTACTTTATACTAGACCAAGAAGAGTTTATATCTCCCACTAAACATCTTGTATACATAACACCTTCATTTATGAGAACATCAAACAATTTTGACTAACTCTCAAAAATTAAGAACACTAACTCCATGATGCTTATCCATAAAAGGATCTTTTATGCGTCCCTAGGATTATTGGATTTTCAAAATCATTCTGATTGTATCATAAACAAATATTCTTTCATGAACAATTTCAAGAAAGTGTTTTGAAATCCATTTACCAAATCTCATAAGGTAGTAATCACTAAAATATCTTTAATAGACCTTTGCAACGTGACATAATGTAAAGGTTTCATCATAGTCATATTCATACTATATATTAGTTGAATCCTTTAATAAGTCTTTGCTTTATTTAGAAAGCACTTTTTCTTTCTGGTCTGTTTTGCTTATAATGGGTCTCACCAAGTTAGGAAAATTAATCAAGTGTCATACACTTGCTAACAGACTTAGAATCTATTTCAGATTTTATGGTTTTTTTTTAAACCACTTGGAGTTATAACTTGTCAAATCATCTTTATTACTTGCATAATCATCATGTTCCAAAATAAATATTTTAGATCTCTTAGTCAATATGAAATCATATTTCTTTGGCTAAGTTTTAGATATGTTATTCATCATTGTGGGTCTTTATGCAACAATTGAAACTTATACAACAACTTTGTCTAGTTTTCAATGAGAAACGACAATAGAGGATATGCATTGGGAATGTACTACCTTCAACACATAGTATTATTCCCATTACACTTAATAAGACCATGCGTTGTCATTTTAAACATGAGGTGAATCATGCTCATATTGTTTCTTTTATTCGATAACTTCTCAAATTTCTTCAAGATTTTCAAATTAACTTTTCTTGAACTATTTCAAGGCTCTCTGTAGGGAATAATTTCAAGCCTTTAAAATCCCACTAGCTTGAACCCCACTGTGATCATACACTAAAGTACGGTGGCGTCCAAAAGGGAAGAAGATAGAGCAAAAGAGTCGCCAACAAGTTTTTAAGGAACTTGTAAACCGTTCACGAGGTGAAGGTTACACCCCTTAACGATCCAAGAGATCGTCAACTCCATAAGGTTATGAACCAAAATAGGGTTCGGGGATGATGGTACAAATCCAACCTAAAAGAGATAGAACCTGCCCTAATAATAGGCCTTTACTTTATTCTGCTCGTATTCATGTGCGCTTTCTGACTAACATACAATCAATAGGATTAACCTTAAACCTGTTTAATCTATGTTGGTTGAATATAATGCACAAATAAACTATTATTAGCGATCACTTGAATTTATAATCACAATTAACCTAACAAGATTATTAATTATCTTATTAAGCGCGGTTGCAAGTACCAAATTCCCTTTAAACATGCAATAAAGGTGATCAAGCAATAACAAATAAAATATGTCAAGCAACATCATTAATAATAATAATATCAATCATAATCATAATCATAATCATGTTAAAGCATAGCAAGATCCTAGGCATGATACTAACAAGATTAATAACAAATCCTAGCATGTCACTAAGCAATAAAAATCAAGGCTTTAACCCTAACATGATACTAGCATGAATAAATATTAGGAAGAATATAAGAAGCATCGTACTTTTAATCATACTTAATATTAAAGTTACCCTAGACATGATACTAGGAATCAAAATAACAATCTAAGCATGATTTCTACATCATAATATCAATTAAACCATTAAAGTACTTACTTGGATGCCTCGTACCTCATTCTAATAAAAAAATACACACGTTAGTAACTTCAAGGAAAATAATAAACAAAACAATTAAATTAAATAATTTAAAGAGAGATTTGGGACCAAACCCTTAGAAATTAAAACCTTTCACGTCTAGGGCGAAGGCAACTTCGAATATGGCTAGGTGTTTCTAGATCTTGTAAATGCAGAATTTTGTGTGAAAAAGCAAAGTTTAGAAAAGAATAGAATGCTAAAGAATTAATGTTATTGAAAATTGATGAAAGAAAGATGATGAATGAATAATGAGAATTAATTAAAAGCCTTGATGAATGAAGAGAGTTGATGAGAATTGATGTAGATGATTAAGGAAGTTGGTGAATAAAGAGAGTTGATGAAAAATCAGGAAAATTGGTGAATGATGATTGTAGATGATGAAAACGGAGTTTTTAATACGATATTTATAGAGAAAATCAGCCAAAAAAGATAATTTAACAAAACAGAGTCTGAAGATCGCAAAAACACATTGGCGCCAGCCCTGGCTAGTTGGCGCCAAGCACCAGTGGCTAGCGCTAGGCGCCAATGGCTAGCGTCTGGCGCCAAGCCTGGTTCCTGGCACCAAGGCCTGGGGTTGGACGCCAAACTGTTTTTCAACGCGTTTTCGAAAATCTTATAAATTTCCCGTGCTGGAAGATAAAATAATATAATTTCTTCGAAAATGCTATTTGATCTTGATTAAAACTCTGAAAAGTCCTAATTGAATTAGGAATGAAAAGAACCTTCTAGAATGTTCTAGAAGACTAAAACCATTCCTAATTACATTAGGAATGATAAATTATATTAGGCCCTCCCCTAGATCATTGGGCCGTACATAAAGCTCAAACCGGACCCAGTTTAGTAAATTGGCCATAACTTCCTCAATATTCATCGGAATTGGGCTTATAATATATCATTGGAAAGGTCTTTGCAAGCCCCATCCAACTACACCACTATTGGACCCATATAATGGACCAACCAAACTGGATTGGCCGTTTTCTTAAAATAAAGTTTTCAAAAATAGGAAGAAGAGAAAAGAAATAAAACTTTCCGCAACACTAGACCTTTCCACACTTTCGTTTCATTCGATTATGATTCGACGTGAAAGGCACTCATCACTGGGTTTGGTTTTCGGGAGACACAAATGGGTGTCTACACTCTCGAACTCTTTCGAGATTCTTATACTCCCACTTGCCTTTTGAAGAGGCATATTTAGCATAGGGTGAACCAACCATGGTTTGAACTATGTTTGTTTGTTTCTTTTCTCTAACTCTTTCAAGATTTACACTACTCCCACTTGACCTTTTGTGCTAAGTATGACTTGTGTAGTAGTACCTATAGACACCCAAATGTGTCTCCCCAAAACCAAACCCAGTGATGAATACCTTTCATGTCATTTGATTATCGAGCATAGCGAAAGTGTGAAAATTCTAGTGATGAGGATGTTTTTATTAAAATACCTATTCTTTCTGTTTTTGAAAATATTTCTTTTCTTACCCTATTTATGAAAAACCGTTATTTCCATTTTAGTTTGGTCCATGACAAGGGTCCAATAATAGTGTAGTTGGATGGGGATTGAAAAGACCTTTCCAACGATATATTATAAGCCCAATTCTGATGAATAATGAGGAAGTTATGGCCAAAATACTAAACTGGGCCCGATTTGGTTTTTATATGAGGCCTAATGATCTAGAGGAGGGCCTATTATTAATTATCATTGCTAAAGATATATGGATTGATTATAGTCTTCTAGAATAATCTAGAAGGTTCTCTTAAATCATAATGGAATTAGGATTGATAATTATGTTTTCATAGAGTTTGAAATTGAATAAAACTACTTTTTAGAATCCTTATTTTGTACAAAGTGAAATATATTTAAATTTTATTTTTGTGCCTCATAAACTTTATCCAAATCTTAATTGGTTGGATAGATATTGAAATTATCTTTCCAATGATATATTATAATATTAATTCCGAGCTATAACGAAAAAGATATGAATGAGATATGAAACTTTATCCAAAACTGACAATCTTCCACTATTTCGGCCATATATTTTTTTCTACAAAGATTTTAATCTGATTCTAATTGGATTGGAAAGTAGACTTCAAGAGATTTCCAACGACATATTATATGCCTTATTTGGACTTTTGGATCAAAAGATATGATAAACACAAAATCTACAAAAACTGTCTTGCAGCGCTGGACGACAGGCCTGTCGCCTGGCGACACGTCTGGCGTCTGGCGACAACTCTGTTGACTGGCGACAGGTGACAGGGTAGAGTCGTATCCCTTAATCAAAATTAATTCCTAAATCCTCTAAATAATGTAGATAGGGAAGTAGGGTCGAATCCACAGAGAAACGTGTGTTCCTATTCCTAATTAATTAAAGTAATCTAAATTGTAAAGTAACCAATATGTAAATTTGGATATGAAACTAAACTACGAAGATTAAGAATAAGGAGAAAAAAATGAATAAAAGGATCTAGGGCATAGGTTCACCAATAAATAATATTCCGAGGTAAAACACAATAATCATTCCTCAATACATACATTAATCAGATCATAAAGGGCTTTCACTACGTATTACAATCACACAATTAATTTACCGGTATTAAATCTCATCTTTCGAATCTCGACTTAACCATTTATAAATTAACCTGCCTATTGAAACTAGACCTAAACATTAATTCTCATCTTTCGAATCTCGAATTAATATTGTTAAACTCATGCATAAAAGATCTGCGCAAATCTAGTCACAGAGCATTAAATCAATCAATAGGAAATTAATCTAGCATTGACAACTAACAACAATAAATTACCCCTTCATATTATTTATGGATCCCCATAAACCCTAGAAATAGAACTACTCACACATAATAAAAACTAAACTAATCAAAGCAATCAAACAAGACATGATCAAAAGAATAAAGTAACAACTAATATTAAGAGAAGAGAAATCGTTACCAAAATAAATCTGGAATTAAGAATCAAGTTGAGAACAAAGTATAAGAGAGAGAAACTAATCTAAAAGCTAAGTAGAGAGAGAAAATCTAAGAAAATAATTAAGAAAGAGTAAAGAAGAGTTAAAAGATACTAAACTCGTTTTACAGATAAGTATTTATACTCCGTAAGAATCCTAAACTAAAACAAACTTAAACGACGCTAATCGTATCCTAACAATAACAAGCGCCCGATCAGGCGAGGCACCGCCCGATCGGGCGCGCCTTTTTCCTCCAAGTATGAATCTCGCGCCCGGCCGGGAGCGACTTCGGGCGCCAACCTTTGTTTCCCTCGCCCGGCCGGATGCGCCTCGGGCGCCAGCCTCTTTGGCCGGGCGGCTCTCTTGAGCCACTATTTGGACTACGATTGGGCTCCAATTCTTCGGGCCAATCTGGATTTCCTCTTCGGGTCTTGAATACTCGGTCCAAATGCCTCGGTATCACATATATCGAGCCCTTAATCACCGGTTCAATGGCTCTAACCGGCCCTGGGCTATAGAATCTGGTTGTGCTTTTCCAATGCTCGTTCTTGCTCCATAATAAATCACGAAAATGCTCCAAAAGTGCAAATCCCTGCAAAAGTCAACCAAATCTACGAAAACACTAGAAAACACCAATTAGTAATAAAAATGGCTCTAAAGAGCCAAAAACACTACTAAATATGACCAAGGGACGGGGGTAAAATACTATATAAAATAGACGCATCAAACTCCCCCAAGCCAAACCTTTGCTTGTCCTTAAGTAAATATCTCATCAATGAATAAATAAATATGCTTCACCCCAAAAAGTAAAAATCAAGCACGAACAATTCAGGGTAAATAAAATAAACATGCTTCAAAATCAACTAATAAAATCCATCCAATTACCTTTCCTCCATAACAATTGTCAAATAGAGCAAACCACAAGAGCCTATAGAATTCAAGACTAGTGCTCACACACTCAACTCTCATTTATGTGGCGAGTAAAAGATGTACTCGATCGCTCTCCAACCAACCCCTTTATGTGAACAATGCCCTCCCAACTCACACCCACGTGTGTATAAAAAGATGTACACTCAACCTACTAGTCGACTCGAAATGTGTCAAATCATAACTTGCATTGATAAACAACACTTTTACATTCATACAACTCTATGCACAAATGTCGAAAGGTCTTTAAAGCTTGTAATGTAAGGGTAGGGTAAAGGGTAGGAATCATTTGGGAACAAGTGAGAGAAAAGCTATGCTTAAAGGGAGCCAAATCCTAGTAAAACCCATGATCAAAATAAATAATGATCAACATCTCCTACATAACCAACTCTAACATCCACCAAATATACTCCATTCATAATAAACAATCCCAACACTTACAATTTCACTCATAAAAATATAATAATGAAGAAGTGGAGTGAATAAACAAACTTTATTTTCCAAACTCTGGTTTTCATTGAAGCTCAATTTTTTCTCTTCCTTTTGATTAACCTCCAACTAGAACATTTGAACATTAAACAATTTTTTTCTTTTAATTTTTTTTTCTATTGAAGTTCACTTTCTTCTTTTTTTTTTCTTGAACTTCTCTCTTTTTCCTATCATAACATCATGCTTTATTTTTTTCTCAAGAAAATTAACTTTCAAACTCATCAAAAATAAACATGATCAAAAACAAAATAACTTCTCAAATCCCACCCAAATTGTGCAAATAATAAGCACACTACAAACTACCTCACCTCTCTCACTAATAGCTCCCCCAAGCCAAGCTTGGGACTAGTAACCAATGGGGAAAAGTAGGCTTATAATGTGGCTAATAAACAATAAAAAGTCAAGGCAACAACATGGGTAGCAAGAAGGGAACAAATGTATCTACCATCATCTGGAGGCTACCTAAAAGAATGAACGCCTTCGTCCTCCACAATGTGCATAATAATGAGTCATACAAACATTACTTATAGTTGCAAACCAATACTCAAATTCATTGACATACCAAGAACACATTCCTAACCAAATCAACTAGTCAAGCACTATATTCACAAGTAGTTGGGCAAAATTGACGCATATTAAGGTTTCAAGGCAACCAAACATCAAATCATGATCAACAAATCCACAATGCTTATCATCATATACCAAGAATCAAAACAATTTTTTCAAGTAAGGGGCACAAGTGTTTAGGGTAATTTTACCTCGCCACGTGGTCCAATCAGAGGATGACACGTGTCATCCCAAGGATGGCTCAGTGTGGACCTATCCCTTCTTGACACGTATCACTCCAGAAACCTGGGAGGAATGGCGGCCTTCAGGCCCAAATCCCGAGAAAGCCGCTATGCGGCGCAGCCCACCAATGATTAGGGTTCAGTGACCTAATCAGGGGCACAAATCCCGAGGACCCTATAAATAGGGAGATTCCCCTTCTTTTGGAGGGCACGTTTTACCATTTATTACAAACTGTCCCTGTGATAGAGACATCTGAGCTTGGAATCCAAGCAGAGACCCACCTAAATTTTCGCACCTTTTTCTCCCTTTAAGTTACTAACTTGTTCATCGGAGGCGGAGCACCACCCATCCAGTGTCTCCGTTTGTTTTGCAGGTACAGCTCACGCCGGAACCAGTTTTCGTGTTGTAACTCTCCCGAGGGACAAAAACACCCAAAACATTTGGCGCCGTCTGTGGGGAGAGTACCTCGAAGATGGTTTAAGAGTCTGTACCACCCCCTAACCGTCTGGGTGATGACCCAGAAGTCTTTACAGACCAGGAGGATGAAGATCCTCAGGTCGAAACCTTTACACCCGATGATGGCTCTGTCAGAATCAAGCGCATCCGGCCCAGAGACACTCTGGAGCGGGGTGCCTCCCAGGCGGGTACAAATTGACCCCCTAGGAAGCCGGAAGGGGAAACCCATACGGCAGCTGGATCAACACTTATCACTCGAGACGAACTCATGAGATTCATGACAAGTTTCAAGGGTGAAATTAAAGAACTGATCAGTCAGAGCCGGGCTGGCCTAAGTAGGGGTCAGACGACCAAGAAGACTCCTCTGAAAAAGGGGAAGTCAGTCAAAGATCGGCAGCCAATTCCTCATCCAAAGGAGAAGGCAGACGGGACCATTGATTGGTCAAAAATTCTTCTTCCTAAGAGGAATACCAATAATACCCGCCGGATTCAACAGCCGGTGGGAAGTAAAAAATCATCTTTTGATGCCCGAGAAATCATCAACCGGAAGAGAAATCAGCAGCTGTATGAGTCGGCTTCCACGTCGAACTTTCCTGACAGCTTCAACAACACCTCTGCAGGGAATGAACTCTCCCTACATGAGAGTCAGACAGGCGGAAATACCGTCCATTCTGGCCCTCAGATGATTGGAACTGTACCGTATGTACCTACTCAGGTTTACAATCAGTATCCCCCTCACTTCATGCAGTCGGCCCTCTTTAGAGGTCGGGCGGCATACAATTTCCAGCCGCTGGACTGGCAGCTTCGTCAGCTCCGCCTGGGTGAACAACCTTCTGCGTTCACCTGGGAGATAACCGAGGCGACATCGCCAGCCAAGGTTAAGAATGTATTGGTAGGTACCTATTATGGTACCACCAACCCGGAAGATCACCTCATGGCATACACCAACCTCATGTAATTACAGGGGTTGGATGATGCCACTTGGTATCGATGCTTCCTGGCTACATTGAAGGGCATTGCCTAACAATGGTTTGGCAACTTGCCAGCCGGGTTCATTGACAGTTTCAGGAAGCTCGCCTTCCTGTTTGTTTCCAACTTCTCAATGAACATCCCTGCTAAGAAAACAAGTCTTGACTGGAGCACCGTTAAGCAGGGAGAGAGAGAAGGGCTGCACTCCTATGTCAGGCGGTTCAATCTGATCAGAATTCAGATTCAAGGATTGTCTGATGAGGTAGCTTTCACAGACTTTTTTAAGGGTTTGAGAGAACGGGTCGACCTTTAAGTTCGACCTAGTCAGAAAAGAGGCTTTCACTTTACAGGTGGCCCTGAGAGAGGCGGAAAGCTACATTCAAGCAACCGACCTCTGCTCGCCTGGTAACCAGTCGGACTCCAAGAAGTCCGACAAGCAGAAAGATAGCTGGCCTGCTCAGCCGGCCAAAAATAAAGAAGAGAGCAAGAAAAGAAAAGAAATCTGGGCGGTTAATGACGCTGACCAGCCGTCCCAGAAGAAAAAAAAAGAGTTTAAACCGTACGTCCCTACATACGAGTTTAACAAGGACTGCAACTCCATTCTCATGGAAATTAAGGACCGGCTGTCCCTTGAGAAGCCGAATCCAATGAAAAGTTCCATTCAATCAAGGAACAAGAGCAAATTCTGCCAATACCATGAGGAAGTTGGCCATGACACCAACGACTGCTTCAGCCTTCAACGGGCGTTGGACCGTCTAGCTGACAAGGGGATGTTAAAGTCCTACATTTTTAAGTCCCCAGCCGGGGCAAATAAGAAGAACAAGGGTCAGTCCTCCAAGACTACCCCCAGCCTGCTAATAGTTCGGATACCGACAAGGAGCCGGTCTACACAATAGCAGGCGGGTTCTCATGTGGTTGCCCTACCATCCGGGGCACCAAGAGCCATCTTCGAAAGATGGACAAAGATGATGATGAGCAGGCATCTGCAAGCTCCTCCTTCCCAGACGTCTTAATCACTGAGAAGGACAGGGGCAGCGTCCGCCGTCCGCATGATGACCAGGTCATCATTGAATGTAAGGTTGCCAACCAGCTGGTTAGACGAATCCTTATTGACACTGGCAGCTCATCAGACATCATCAGCCTCTGGTGCCTGCAAAAGCTGAAATACAATGTCAGCAGCATGCATCCGGTCACCCACTCCCTGGTTGGTTTTGGGGCAGGGACGACATATTGTTGGTCGTTGAGGAGTTGACCGCCTACAACATTATCCTTGGACGACCAAATCACAATGAAGCCAAGGCGGTAATCATCCCATCTCTCATGCTCATCAAGTATGAGAGGGATGACGACTTTGTTGGTTCCTTGAATGGGGATCAGAAGACGGCCTGGGAGTGCTATCTTTCAGCCGTCAAAGATACTGTGGCCCCAGGCGGCCATGAACCCATAGACCTTGACAATGTCAAGGATGCCGAGCCAGTACCTGCCCCACCAGCAGTCGCGAAGAAAAGAAAAGCACCTCTGCTGGTGGAGGTGAAGAAAGAGAAAAAATAGCAATCACTGACCGGTGAACGGTCAGACGAGCTCCGTCCCCAACCGGCTGGTGAAAACATTGATCTCGCTCTGGATGACAGCCGTCCAGAGCGTACTGTAAAGGTTGGGGCGTTTTCTCATGCTACTTTGGGTGCAAGCTTGCACCTTCTGCTGAAAGAATTCAAAGACATTTTTGCCTTTGAAGTGGAACAGATGCCAGACGTCAGCCCAGATCTTGCCGTCCACAAACTCGCCGTGGACCCCAAAAAGAAGCCCATCCGGCAAAAGAAAAGAAGGCAGGCGGCAGCTGCCGAAGTCAAAAAGCTACTAGACGCCTGGTTCATTTAGCCTTGTAATTTTCCTGACTAGGTGGCCAATGTGGTCCTTGTTAAGAAACCGAATGGAACCTGGCGCATGTGTGTTGATTACACTGACCACAACAAGGCGTGTCCAAAGGATAGTTACCCGCTTCCAAAGATCGACAGTCTTGTCGACTCTACACCCGGTCACGCCTTGATGAGCTTTATGGATGCCTATTCTGGTTTCCATCAGATACCCCTCTGGAAGAAAGATCAAGAGAAGACGGCCTTCGTCACTGGTTTGGCTTGAAAAACGCGCCTGCCACTTTTCAACGAATGATTAATACAGTCTTCATTAATCAAATTGGGAGAAATGTGGAGGCGTATATTGATGACATGATAGTTAAATCCAAGCAGCAGGCGGATCACCTTGCTGATCTCCGAGAAACATTCACCACCCTCAGGCGGCATAAGGTCATGTTAAATCCCAAGAAATGCGTCTTTGGTGTTGAGTCTGGGAAGTTTCTCGGATTCCTGATTGATCAAAGGGGGATAGAGGCTAACCCCGAAAAGATACAGGCGGTGATTGATATGAAGTCACCCCGTTCTGTGAAGGAAGTTCAGAGACTAACCGGTTTTTTGGCCGCCTTGGGGATGTTCCTCAGCCGGTCAGGCGACAAATGCCTTTACTTCTTCCAAGCAATCAGGAAGAAGACCAGGTTTGAATGGGGGGATGATGCTGAGACGGCATTCCAGAAGTTAAAAGAACATCTACATTCTCTACCCAGGCTGGTCAGTCCCTTGCCTAGGGAGACGCTGTACATGTATCTAGCCGTCTCAGATCATGCTCTAAGTGCCGTTCTCCTTGCTGAGCGAGACGACGTTCAGCTCCCGGTTTACTTCATTAGCCATGTTCTCAAACATGCTGAACTCCGGTACCCCATGGTTGAAAAATTTGACCTTTCTTTGTATATGGCATTCAAAAAGCAGCTGAAGCCTTATTTTCTGGCACATCCGGTGGTTATTTACACCGACCAGCCACTCAAGCGGCCAATGTCTACCTTGGAGTCATCCGGGAGAATGTTGAAATGGGCTATTGAAATGCAAAGTCTTGAAATCACTTACGAACCAAGAAAGGCAGTGAATGGTCAGGCGTTTGCCGACTTCATTTTTGAAATGACCCGCCCGGTGGCTCCGGATAATCTCGATCAGGTTTGGAATGTGTATGTAGATGGGAGCTCTACAAAGAATGGATGTGGTGCAGGTGTAATCTACGAGTCTCCGGAAGGGGACATATTTGAGTATGCACTACGCTTCAAGTTTCAGGCCTCTAATAATGAGGCGGAATATGAAGCCCTGCTAGCCGGTATCCGTATGTGTAAGGCGGTAGGGGCCATGAAAATTGACGCCTACTCTGATTCACAATTGGTCGTTAGCCAGTATGAGGGAAAATATGACGCAACTCATCCGGCTATGATCAAATATCTTCAGGCAGTCAAAGAAGAGGCTGAGGCACTTGAGGAATTCCGTCTTAATCAAGTGCCTAGGTCTGAAAACAACCAGGCAGATGCGTTGTCAAAACTGGCATCTTTCGCCTGCCATGATACGCCTCGGACAGTGTTTTGGGAAATTCTTGAAAAAAGAAGCATCTATGAAGATCCCATTGGAATTCTGGATCGAAGCTCTACCTGGATGGACGGAATCCGGGCCTATATTTCAGACGGTACGCTTCCTGATTCGCCACAGGAGGCAGCCGTCCTGAAGAAGCGAGCTACGAGCTTCGAGTTGAGAAACGGAGAACTCTTCAAGGCGGGGTTTCTGAAGCCCCTGTTGAATTGTGTCACCCCAGAAAAGGGGAAGGAAGTTCTCGAAGGCTTGCACACGGGATTCTGCGCCTCCCACATAGGTGGCAGGTCCCTAGCCGTCAGAGCTAGACGACATTATTTTTGGCCTACTCTTGAGGCAGACGCCAAGGAGTTGGTGAAGAAATGTGACAAGTGCCAAAAATTTGGCAAACTTATTCACCGTCCGGCTACTGATCTGACGGCCATCCACAGCCCAATCCCATTTGCAAAATGGGGCATGGACATTCTAGGTCCTTACACGCCTGCTCCAGGCGGAAAGCGCTACATCTTAGTGGCTGTGGATTATTTCACCAAGTGGGTGGAGGCTGAGGCGGTTAAGAACATCAAGACCTCAGACGTAATTTCCTTCATCTGGAAGAACATTATCACCCGGTATGGGGTACCTATGTCTATGGTGTTCGATAATGGTCCTCAGTTTGAGACGCCTCAGCACAAAACTTGGTTGGGAGATCAAGGGATCTCAAGCTGTTTTGCATCAGTCGGTCGACCCCAAGCAAACGGCCAATTTGAATCCTTCAACAAACTAATCTCAGACGGCATTAAAAAGAAAATTGAAAGAGCCGGTGGCTTGTGGACAGAAGAGTTAATCCATGTCCTATGGGCCATCCGGACAACAGCAAAGGGGGCAACCGGTGAAACTCCATTTCTCATGGTTTACGGTGCTGAAGCCGTCTTTACCATTGAACATTACGAGCCGACTCTCAGATTCATGCTATATGATGAATAGGCAAACTGGGAAGCAATGCGCCTGGAATTGGATTCACTCCCGGAACGCAGGGGCAACGCCGCCTTGCGTCATGAGATTTACTGTCTAAGAATGACTAGAGCCTACAACAAGAAAGTACACAAGAGTCCCTTGAAAGTTGACGACTTAGTTTTACGGAAAATGGAGGCAACCGGTAAGGCCAATGAGCTGGGAAAGCTAACTCCAAATTGGGAAGGTCTCTACCAGATCTATGAAGAAGTAAGAGACGACACCTACCGCCTGGAAACTCTAGATGGCAGGCACTTGCCTAGAACTTGGAATGTAGACAATTTGAAAAAGTACTACTTCTGAGAATGTAAGTTTTTTTGTAAACAATGAGTCAATTAATGAGAATTCAGACTTTGTTTGCAAAATTATTTGGTTGTTCCGCCTGGGTAATACTCAGATGGATTCTTCATTTAACTAACTAATTTTGATACTTAGTAAAGGTTATAATTGCTTGACCGCCTGGGTAATACTCAGATGGATCCTTTGCTTATTTAACTAGGTTTGATACTTGGTATGATTTGATAATTGTCTGTCCGTCTGGGCCAGACGGGCTTATTTGTTTAAAATAAAATAACTAAGTTCGACACTTAGTGTAAATTTAATGTTGTAACATTGATCCGATTAAAAACTAAGCACAAAAACGCTTAGTGGCTATACAACCGGTCTCAAACAAGATCAAAGGCTAAAATGGCCGGATGGTGGCTTATTTTATAAAACCGCCTGTCCCAATCTGGAGAAAGGCGTCCAACGACACCCCTCCGGGTGCAATCGTCGCAGAGAACAAACTATTCGTTGGTTCTACGTACCCATGCAGACGGCAAAAATTGAACGACCGAACTGGTCAACTCATAGCCGTCTGACCAGAATGATCTGTAAAGAACGACCAAGTTACCGATTACCGGATGCCCCTAGGCATTAGTCGGTCACCGGCTGAAGTTCTCACGGGTTATTTATTCCAAAGTTTCACTTTATATCCTAATTGGGGCAAAAGAGTTGTGCAATGGCTGTGCAATCACTACCAAGACGGGAAAAACCGTTTGGGTATTGACTGGAACGCCTGGTGGTGTACGGCTATGCACTTGGTTTGGGGCAATAACTACTGTGATTGGTTGACTTACAAACGTATCATGCTCTTTGCAGCATCAGAAGTTCCCAAGTCAATCAACCAACTCCATTTGAAACCAACCACACAGCCGTTCAGGGGCAAGGATAGCCGACTTTTGATAAGTTAGGCAAAAATCAGGCATATACGTAAAAATGCAAAAATTGAAATCCAAAACCGACTCAGTCGGTGCATTCATTAAAAGTCCACCCAACCAAACGGTTGTAGTGGATCAAATGTTAACCGGACCCCGTCCGGAAGAAAAGGGAAATTGTTGATTAACCCGGCTCCTCACCCGGTAAATACAAGAATACTCGGCTCACAGGCTGGAAAAGCAAAGCTTAAATAAAAAAAAAAAGAGTTGGCATACTGCCGCTGAAAAATCACTTCTGGCCTGCAGGCGGCTCCTCCTGGTCCTCCTCATCATCCGAGGGAATCTCTTGTGCTTCACCAGGACCAAGTAGCTCAGGCGCGGGAAGCTCAGTGTTGGCGTTAGCCCAGGCGTCGAAGGACTCAGGCTCTGGCTCACCTTTCTCTCTCAAGTACACTACGTCTTCGTCGTACCTGTGAGCCAGTGCCAAGATGCCATAATCCTGCTCTGGGTACAAGGCAGCCCAGGCGATCTTCATGCTGGCGTCATTGTCAGCATCGCTCTCAGCAACCAGGCGGTTATGCTCCGCCTCCAGAGTCGCTGCAAAGTTTATCTGAGCCTGAACAACCTCCTTCTCCAGCTTCTCGACCTTGGTCTTCAAGATGGTGTTCTCTTTAGAAGCACCTTGCAATGTGCCAAGGTCCGCCTGGGCCTTTTTGAGCGCCTCCTCAGACTTCTTGAGGCTCTCCTCTGCCTTTTTCTTGGCTTCCTCCGCCCCCTTCTGAGCCGTCTCAGCGTCGTTCACCCGTTGGTTGGCCGTTTTCAGATCCGCCTCCAGCTGCTGGATTTTAGACGCTTGTGTCATTATTATTGCTTTAGTTTCAAGTTCATTTATGATAGTGGAGTATAAAGAACATTATCAGCGTCTGTGGCGGACTTCTTGGCCCTTTTTACCTCTTCCCGTTTGCGGGAATAATGACGCTTGAGCCCGTGTACCCGCAGCATAGCCTGCAAAAAAGCGTATCAAGTTAGTATTGCAGGCGGAGTAAAACACCTGAAAAAAGTTGTTAAGTATCTTACCTCAGCCAGAAGGGACAAGATGTGTTCCAGGTTGAACGTCTCTATCTCAGGGATAGCGTTCTTTTCCTTCTTGCTCACCGCTCCAGAATGGCTTTAGCATGCTTCTGGACGTCTGGCCAGCGCGGAGATTGATCTGCACCATAATCAATAGGTGATGAGTGCGAAATTAAGGCAGCACCTATATGTTGCCGACCATCTGAGGATGACGTCTGCTGGGAGTGGGATTTCACTCGCAAAGGCCACCCCAGCTCAGGCGAGGATTCAAATGGGTTCTTACCTTCAGAGCCGGCCAAGCGAGAGCCGCTTGCAGGCGTGGCGAACCCCTCGGTTGCTGATAAAGGGTTGACGAGGTCAAGGTACAGACTGCCGCCTATCCTCTCGTTTCGCCCCCCTATCCGCATCTTTTGGTTCCCGGCTGAGGCGCTAAGAGTTAGGGTGGAGGCTGATTTTTTGGTTTTTTTAGGGGTGGAGGCGGAGTCCTCCCTGGCTCGTTTGAGATCTTTCTCAAACGTTTTTCCTACATGTCCTCCCTGCGAAAATAACCAAGTTAAAATTAGCATCCGGAGAAGGTAAACTTTTAGGCCAATATAAGAAAGGGTCAAGCGTTTTTTACCTTGGCCTTGACTGCGGCCGCATGTTTTTCCGCAAGCTCGTTGCGGATGGTTGCAGAGGACCGCTTGGGTGTCTTCTCCGACTGCATCATGCTTAAAGTTTCTTCTGCAAAAAAGAAAAAGATTGGTCAATATATCATCAATTAATTCTGATACAAAAGTACTATAGGCGGATGTGAACTCAGGCGCATACGTTTGGTAAACATGTTTCCTAGACCGCAGGTGGCTAAGAAACACTCGTTCTTGAACCAGGAGCTCTTAGGGATCCAGTTCTTAGGGACTTTTATTGTTTCCCCGGTTGACAAGGTCGCGTCTGTGAGGCTGAAAAAGTCTGCCTCAGTTATTTTGTCAAAGTCCTCATCTGGGATCCTGGGAAGAGCGCACTTCCGGCCCATCAGGTCGGGCTTCTTATTGTACTGGCGGAACTCATAGTTCTCCCGCTTGCTGGGAGCCAACATCATGTAGAAACTGTGCTTCTAGCCGTCAAATTTGGAGACCTTGTCTAAGGTCATCATGTATTGGGGATACGTGGATAAAGTGTACCACGCCCTCCAGCCACCTGGGCTTCGGCTAAGATAATGCATCTTAGCAAAAGATTCCTAGCCGGGATGGAGCCCTTGGAACTCGCAGACGACAACATACCCCAAGATGTTTGCCTAAGAATTGGGGGTAAGTTGCCAGACTCCGAGGCCGTAGCCTCTCAAGATTTTCTTCACCGCCTGGTGAAGGGGAAAGCAAAGACCGGCCTTGAACGCCGCCTCATAACAGCCGAAGTAGTTGTTGGCGTTCTGTTGATCGTCTTCCCAGATGATGGTGCCGTCCTCAGGCGGCACTCTGATTCTGTACCCGTCACCTAACGGGTGCATTTGTGTAAACCTCTTCAAGTTGTCCTCCATTTGTCTCCTGTCCTTGGCAGAGACGTGAATTTTGAAGGGGTCGTCCTTCTCACTTCACTTCTTCCTCTCCTCCTCCTCGCTATCCTCAAGCGGTGGCAAGTCGTCACTGCTCTCAGAAATGGAGGCGTAGCTGTCGCTCTCCGTCTCCTCCTCATTCTGTGGCAAAGGAGCTGAGACGGCTTCATCGCCGCCTTGGTCGCATTCTTCCAAAAAGGATTCTGCAGGAGTCGAAGGGGCACGCGAAGAGGATCTCTCCAGAGCCGTCTAGTTTCTCTGACCAGACGCATCTCCCTCAGGCGTTTGGCCGCCTGAGCCCTCGCTTCGGTAATCCGGATCGACAAGCGTGTGCATAGTCCGAGCCATTGTGTCCTGCACAAACACATAAATGGTCGGAATCCAAGCAAAAGGGTGGTCCCAATACCCTGAGACGGTACTCCCAGTCCTAGACTCAGCCGTCCCCGGTGACCGGCTGGATTCTAACCTAGGCTGTGCCGTGTGTGTTGGTGATGCATCCATTTATTGCAAGAAATATTTACAAGGGGTGAAATAAGAAAAAGAGATATGAGGGGCAGAGACGGTACCTTTAGATTTGATATCTAGACGGGTCCGGCTGGGTTGACGAAGAACGAGTTGTCTCGCTTGCGCTTGACTCAAACGGATGACTTCTGCTCTCTCAAAGTTGTCTCTCTTGAAATTTTTTTGTAAACGTACAAAATGATGAGAGTAATCGGCTATATATAAAGGGTAAATGCGGGGGCATTCCCGTAATTTACTCGGAAGGCGAACGGTTACTCTTTGGTGGTAAAATTACTACCAACCGGAGCGTGACGCATGTCACAGATGCCACGTGGCGTGCCACGTCACATCCGTGAGGGGCAAATGTTCTCACGTGTCATCCCCAGCATGGCTCAATGTGGACCTATCCCTGCTTGACATGTGTCACTCCAGAAACCTGGGAAGAATGGCGGCCTTCAGGCCCAAATCCCGAGAAAGCCGCAATGTGGCGCAGCCCACCAATGATTAGGGTTCAGTGACCTAATCAGGGGCACAAATCCCGAGGACCCTATAAATAGGGAGATTCCCCTTCTTTTGGATGGCACGTTTTACCATTTATTACAAACTGTCCCTGTGATAGAGACATCTGAGCTTGGAATCCAAGCAGAGACCCTCCTAAATTTCCGCACCTTTTTCTCCTTTCAAGTTACTAACTTGTTCATCGGAGGCGGAGCACCACCCATCCGGTGTCTCCGTTTGTTTTTCAGGTACATATCACGCTGGAATCAGTCTTCGTGTTGTAACTCTCCCGAGGGACAAAAACACCCAAAACAACAAGGAAGCATGATTTACAATTCATTGGAACGTATTTTTGGATTTTTTTATTTTTCAATTTTTTTTATTTTATCATATATAAGAAAGCAATAAAACTAACCTAGAAAGAAATAAATCTAAACTAAGAAAACACACCAAAAATAAAAGAAAAGAGAAAAAGAAAGATACCAAATCCAAAATCTCCCCCAAGCCAGAATCAGACAATGTCCTCATTGGCTCGTGAACTAGCCCAACATAGCTATCCTGATCATCCTCATCCATGGAGCTGAAACATGCACCTCCACTGCCACCTGCGCCACCTGCACCAGAAGAGCTACCACCAAAATAGTCAGCATGAAAACTCCCTCCCGCCAGTCCCCCGAAAGGAATGTCCTGGCCGTACCCATGGAAGGCAGAATAGTCAGTATAAATGCCATGGGCAGTGGGATCCCTATCGTATCCCTGGGGTGGAGGCTGAAACCACTCAGGGTAAATAGCATCGTCGGGATTGCCTCGACGAGCATAATCATCGTACATAGGATAGAGAGCTCTACCCTGGTTCCTCTCCAAGTACCCTAACCTCTAGTCTATGGAGGCTACCATCCTCCTAAGGTCAGTGTGGGAATGCTCGATACGGCCTAAATCCTGAGATATACTCTGAAGGTCCCAAACTGGGTTAGAGTCAACATTGGGGACGGAGTGAGACATGTGAGGTGGAGAAAATGCTACCTCGGGCTAAGGCTGAGGCTGGGGTGGTGGAACTGGTGGTGGTACTTGAGGTGCTTGCCCCCTAGCGTTGGCAACTAAAAGGTCATACGTGTAGGATGGTTGCCCGGGTGGAAAAGCGGTCAAGTCAGGACTAGATAGGGGAAAGATGGGCAAAGGCTGCTCGGTCCCAGTCCTAATACCTAGCAGTCATTTAAAAATCGTTTAACAAAATCAAACAAGCCGTACGATTCTAAAGTAGGGCGGTGTAACCACCGTGAAGGAATTACCTCGCGCCCGACTAGGTGTTCTAGCCGCTCCTTTTTCTCCTGGCTAGAAATACGGATCGTTGGCCAGTACGGGAGTTGTAAATCCGGGTCGTACTCCTCCCTCGAGCTAGAAATCCTACCGAAAATAGATCGAGCCCTCTTTGAAGCCATGGTAAAAATGGGTATGAAAATTAATTTGAATGGAATTCGAAAATTTTTATATAAAAGTTTTTTAGAGAGAGAAAGTTATGATTGAAAGAGGTAGAAATGAGAAAAGAAAGAAGAAAGAAGAAAAAGAAGTAGGTCGGGTGTGTCGCGCCCGGTTGGGCGGGTGTTCGCCCGATCGGGCGATCTGATTTTATTTTTCTTCTATGCACTCACGCCCGGTCGGGCGGCACGTCGCCCGATCGGGCGATCTAAATACCGAATTTCATCTACTCTCGCGCCCGATCGGGCGGCATTCGCCCGATCAGGCGATCTGATGCTGTAATTTTCGTCTCTTCTCGCGCCCGGTCGGGCCATCGAAGATGTCCGCAAACGTCAATTTTTGCGCCTGGTAGGGCGGCATTCGCCCGGTCGGGCGAAAACACTCGATTTTTTTAACCCAACTCTCGCGCCCGGTCGGGCGAGCTTCGCCCGGTCGGGCACGAGGCTAATTGACGAATTTTTGCTTTCTTCTTTTCTTCATTTTTTTGGCTAAATGTTTTCCTTCAAACCTGTACAAAAACTCATAAAACTCACTAAATTCCCTCATCTCTCCTCTCATAGGAAAAACAAAGAAAAAACTAGTCTAAAAAAACGTTAAAATACGGGTTGCCTCCCGCAAAGCGTTGGTTTATCTAGGTCCCGCACGACTTTCTTACTAAGTACAAGAATTAGGACCCTTGACCTAATGCTTGGTCGGGCGGTTTCTCACCCGGTCGAGCGTTGTTTAGGCTGCGATGCGGCTTCCTGACATACCCTGTGGGACGCCAATTCACCTTATCTGGTGGATCCTCCTTGACTTGGATTGGGGGTTCTTCAATGCTACGCACTAAAGATCCCTCTTTAATCGAGGGTTGCTTCAAATTGTCATCGCATTTAACACTTGCAACTCAATCAGGCGGAACACTCACCGTAGGCTCAATTTCCACAACTTGCTTGATTGATTCCACCTTTTCGTCCTCAAAACCAAGACCGATAGTATAGAGGGCTCTTTTATTGCATCAACTTCCTTCTGCCATTTGTCTATCTCATCTGAAAGGGATGCAACACAAGATACCGCCTCCAAGGGATCTTTTTCAAGAGCTTGGGGCTTATTAGAATAATTATGAACCACATTAACACTAAAGCACTTCTCCTATGCCATGGGGCTTTTAGGGGTATTATTAAGATTAAAAATAATTTTATCGTCCCCTACTGATAGTGTTAATTTGCCACTTCTCACATCTATGATTGCTCCTGCAGTGTTGAGGAATGGTCTACCCAAAATGATTGGGGTTTGCATATCCTCAGCCATATCAAGAACAACAAAATCAACAGGTATATTAAATTTACCTACTCTAATAGGAACATCCTCTAAAACACCTAAGGGGTATTTGAAAGAACTGTCGGCCATTTGTAGAGTAATATTAGTAGCTTTTAATTTACCCATATTCAACTTGGAACACACAGATAATGGCATAACACTAACGCTAGCACCCAAATCACACAATGCATTATCAATCATCAGATTGCCAATATGACAAGGAATAGAAAAGCTACCCGGATCTTTTAATTTAGGTGGAGATTTATTTTGAAGTACGGCACTACACTTTGCAGTGAAAGCTACTGTCTCTACCTCACTAATAGACCTTTTTCTTGTCAATATTTCTTTCATAAATTTAGCATATGTAGGAATTTGTGTGATTAGTTTAGTGAAGGGAACTGTTACCTTCAAATCTTTTACCATCTCCAGGAACTTACCAAACTGCTTATCCAAATTTGTTTTCAGTTGACGATTGGGGAATGGAAGTTTGATAATTGGCTTTGCAGGATTATTGCTTTTATCTGGAGAGGCCACCTTCTCTGGAGTCATACCCTGCAATGTAGAATTAGATATATTAGTACTATGCTTTAGCCCTGCAGGGCTATTAACTACATTGTCAAGTTTAACGGAATCAAGATTAGCATTATTTATTAAAATAGGTTCATCAACTCTGGGCATAGGGGGCCCTTCATAGTTTGAACCACTCCTTAGAGTAATTGCATAGGCTTGATTCGTAGGCCTGGTCGGCTGTGCTGGCAGAGCTCCCTGTTGGCGGGCTAATAGAGTAGCGGAAAGTTGCGCAATTTGATTATCTACAATTTTATTATGTGCTAGAATTGAATCAATTTGTGCATCTCTACTCTCCATGTGCTTCTGCATATTAACCAGCATCGCTCTAATTTCTACCAAAGCAGGGTCCGAAGATGAGGAGGATTGTTGTGGTTGGTTCTACTGGCCAACATTGGGATGGTAATATTTCTGCTGTTGTTGTGGCGCTTATGGTTCTTATGGTGGTGGATTTTGAACATTAGTTTTTCGGTAGGAAAGGTACGGATGATTCCGGTATCCAGGATTGTAGGTGTTGGAGTATGGGTTATTCTGCCTATAAGCCTGAAAGGCATTAACTTGCTCCACGGAACTCTTGCAATCTTGTTCCCAATGACCTATAATTCCACAATTTTCACAGAAAGCCTCATTAGCATTATTATTAATTGCAGAAACATTAGCTACATTAGCAGTGCTAAGATTATCTAATTTCTGGCAGATAGAGGTTAATTGAGCTTGCAAAAAGGCTACAGAGTCAACACTATGCTTCCTCTTGTTAGCAAAGCCTCTAGGATTCCCATATTGGGAATTGTGTATTGCCATATCTTCAATAACCTGACCTTCATCATCAACATTAAGATTCATAAACCTCCCACTAGCTACAGAATCTAAAATTATTCTAGATGAATTTCCAATGCCATTGTAAAAGGCTTGGATTAACTGCCATTGTGCCAAATTATGGTGGGGGCATTCTCTTTGTAAGTCCTTGAACCTCTCCCAAGCCTCATATAAAGTTTCATCGGCTTCTTGGGCAAAGTTCTGAATTGCACTCCGTAGTACGGATGTTCTCTCTGCAGGATAATACTTGTTATAAAAATTCAAAACAAGAGTTTTCCAGTCAGTTATACCAAGTGCAGTTCTATTTAAACCATTAAACCACAATTTAGCTTTTCCAGTTAAAGTGAAAGGAAAGAGAATCTCCTTGATTTGGTCTTGTGTGACCCCAGCTTGCCTGATAGTATTACAATACTGACAATAGTCTGCAATGTGCAGGTTTGGGTCTTCCCCATTAGCTCCACTAAATTGCTTCCTCTCTATCATCGTTATAAATTGAGGTTTAATCTCAAATTGTACCCCATCAAGAGCCGGAGTGGAAGTGAGGTGTGGAAAATCTGTAAGCTTTGGTTGTGAGTAATCACTAAGCTTCTTTGGAGCTGTCATCTCTGATTCTGGATCTTATGATACTTCTGAATCGCTAGAACCAGTTGGAGGATCTCGGTGATTATTATTATCACCAGAATCCGCCAGAATTTGCTTGTAAAGATTCTTCTATCTATGGAAGGATGGTTCGATCTCAGGATCGAATAGGACGTACCCTAATCTGGAACACCTAGGCATAAACAAAAAACTACAAGCAAATATGAAACTTGCCTCAAAGAACTAACGTTCTCTGAGACAAAAAGAAATAACCTAGACTACAAAAATAATCAAAAATAAAAATAAAATCGTTTCCCCGGCACCGGCGCCAAATTTTGACAGGATAGAGTCGTATCCCCTAATAAAAAATAATTCCTAAATCCTCTAACTAATGTATATAGGGAAGTAGGGTCGAATCCATAGAGAAACGAGTCTTCCTATTCCTAATTAATTAAAGTAATCTAAATTATAAAGTAACCAATATGTAAATTTGGATATGAAACTAAACTACGAAGATTAAGAATAAGGATAAAACAATGAATAAAAGGATCTAGGGCATAGGTTCACCAATAAATATTATTCCGGGGTAAAACACAATAATCATTCATCAATGCATACATTAATCAGATCATAAAGGGTGTTGAGTCCCTTAGGTTTTGATTGATAGTTTTGAATGATGACAAACAGCTAAGGGAAACAGGTCTTTGAAAGTGTTCAATACAGTTGGGGGAACCAGCTAAAATAGAACACTGTTTCCCTAGATAAGTTATTACTTATATGAGATATTTGTTGAACTAACTTATCTTTATACAGGGAACAGTTAGATGATGAATGAGCTATGCACTGGTAGGAAACCAGTATAAACTGTTTTCTAACTGCTTTTATGAAAGGCAGTTACTTATTTAGTATTGTACATTAACTTTGTTGAATGTGCAGTATCTAAATTGATTTCTAAGACTGGAAGCTTGAAAGAATTTTCGATCAACTTAAAGGAAGGTCCTTTGGTCAATAATTGAGTTCATTCATGGAAGCTTTCAAGACTTAACGAATGCATGAAGGAAGACTACACTCAAAGAGTTATTTAGGAACTTCATGTAAATGCTCCGTAGTATAACTTATATAATTGAGTATATAAAGTGCTTTTAGTATATTAAATATCGTTATGAAATTTGGTACAAGGTTTGGAACAAATTTCATAACATATTCAGTTCAGGGAACCAGGCCAGGGAACCAGGTTAACTGAACAGATTATTCAAGCTGCCGTTTTTACAAAGATTTTATAAAAAGATATTTTCCGAAAAATATTGATTTAAAATATATCCAAGCAGCTAAGAATAAAGATGATATTTTTGGTTAGCTAAAAACTAGGAAGTATTTTATATTAAATTGATTTTATCTTGTGATCAAATCAATTAAGATAAATGCTTACCATAAATCGTATATATCTTATATGCATGATTTAAGGTAACTAGGGTTTAGCTAACTAACCTATAAAATACATCTTATTCTGAATAATCAGATACGGCTCTCACGCATTTTAATAGAGTTTTATTTTTGAGAGCTAAAAGCACTAATTCAATTATTAAGTGATACACAAGAGCATAATAGTGTTTTAACGTTTTTCTCTATTTGACTTTTGAGAGTTAGATCATTAGAGAGTTCTTGATCTTGTATTAAGTCTTTGACAGAGGGGTTGAAGACTTGGTGAGTGTTTGTGAGTTCAAGCACATTCGGAGTAGAGTGTGGGGTTTACTGGTTCCCGGAGTAGGGAAACAGTAGAGTGTTCTTTGTCTTTATTTTTCGGAGTAGATTAATAAAGGACTTAGGATAGGAGGACGTAGGCCAGAGTTGGCTGAACCTCGTTAAATCTGTGGTGTTCTTTATTGCTTTGTTTTATTCCGCTGCATAAGGGAACCAGCACAACTGGTTCCTTACACATAATCCGAAAAGAAGCAAAAAATCGCTAACGATTACTTAACACTCCATTCACCCCCCCCCCTCTTGAGTGCCCATTGAACCTTCAATTGGTATCAGAGCCTAAGCTTCTCGAAATAGTAACATCTAGAGGAGTTAAGAATGAGTACTCAAGAATTAAGTGCAATTGGTTATGACAACAAGACACCAAAGTTTAATGGAAATAATTATGCTTGGTGGAAGAACAGGATCCAGAATGTTATCATGGGTATTGATTATGAATGCTGGCTCGTAGTTAAAAATGGTCCTAATATCATTCTCAAGACGGAAGCTGATGGGAAACAGGTTCCCAAGAAGGATAGCGAATTGGTCACTGCTGATTACAAGTTGCTGGAGAAAAATGCTAAGGCAATGTCAATTCTACAACAAGCAATAGGTGAGACCGAAACAAATCGTATCTCTGGTTGCAGTAGTGCTAAGGAGATATGGGACACCCTTGAACTTGCGTTTGAGGGAACCAGTGAGGTAAAACGATCTAAAATTGATTTAATCATGTCTAAATACGAATTGTTTGCCATGAATAAAAATGAAAAAATCAATGATTGCTTTCGTAGGTTTATGACTATTGTTAATGATCTTAGATCACTTGGTAAAAAAATTTTCTGATGAGGATCTTGTGAGAAAAATTTTGCGTAGTTTAACAGATACATGGACAGCTAAGGTAACAGCAGTATATGAAGCAAAGGATCTGTCAACCTTGTCTTTGGAACAGCTTATTGGTTCCCTTATGACTCATGAGATGCTGATTGACTCTAAGTCTGACAAGGAACCAGCTAGAGGCATGGCACTGAAGGGAACAGTAGAAGAAGAAGAAGATGAGATCAGCATGATTGCAAAAAGATTTGAAAGATCTCTTCGTGATCAAAAGAGGAATTTCAAAGGTAAGAATTTCAAAAATACAAAAAAATCTAACTCTTCCTCACCTTCAGGTTGCTTCAAGTGTGGTGAGAAAGGACACATCATTCGTGATTGTCCAAAATGGAAGGACAAGCAATCTCAATCTGGAGATAAGAGGGCTTTCAAGAATGCCATGATAGCATCTATGTGGGGAGAATCTGACTCAGGATCTGATGAAGAGGAAGATACACCTAGTTCTGATGTTTGCTTAACTGCTTTCACAAACATCAAGGAGAACAGCACTGGTCCGGGAACCAGAGGGGGAACCAGTACATTCAAGAAATGCTTGATGGCTAAGAAGGATGTACTACAAAAACATAAGGTAAACCTTGAACAAATTAGAATAGATATGCATGAATATGATAGAGAAAATATGCTCGCTTGTATAGATTCTTTATTGGATGAATGCTATAAATTAGGTGAAACTTATATAACTGGCAAAAGAGAATTAAAGAAAAACGTAATGAATGTAAAATTGCTATTACTAGTTGTGATCACATAGAGATGGTTTGCCATAACTTGAAAAATCAAGTTGCTGAACTAGAAGTTGAATTGGACAAGTGCAAGGTAGAACTAGGAAGGGCAAGATCTTCTGAACTTGACTATCCGAGTGATGGTGAAGAAGATTTGATCTCCTGGTTCCCAGAGACTTATCAACTACTAGTGAAGTCCTTGATTTTTCAACAGTCATAAGTAAAGCAAATTCTTGCAATAGAACTTCTCTGTTGAAGGCCTTTGAAACATTGGCTTTCAACTTAGAAAATTCTCACAAATAAATTGCTTCACTTAAAGCTGTTCAGCCCCCTGGTTCTCCTACTGGAACCAGCATTGAAGTCAGCATTATGATTAATGAATATGAAAGTACTATCTGTAAGTTACATGCTGAATTTAATCAACTAAAAAGTGAAAAGCAATCAGTAGTTATTGACATGTCTAATGACCCTATGGTTTTAGATCTTAACTTACAACTTGCAACTTTAAAAAGTAACTTTGAGTTTTTGAAAGAGAAAAACGAGTTGTTAGTTAAGACACTTGAAACAAAAGAAAGGGAATTGCATGACAGTCATAGACATGTGGATAAGCTACTGAATGCACAAAGAACCTTGGACCATCTGACTTCATCAGGAGGAAACAAAGGAAAATTTGGTCTTGGTTATACTAGACAAAGAACCAGGACTAACTGGTCTCCCAGAGAAACCACCTGGATCAAAGAATATCAGCGAGGTAAGTATGTCATGACTAAAGAGATGCACGTGTGTTTTCATTGTGGTAAGAATGGACATAAGATACATGAATGTCCAGCTAAGAAAATTAGTGCTAATAAGAACAGCAAGAGTGTAATGTATGTGTGGAGAAGAAAGGATCAACAAGATGTTAATGTTGTTGAAAAGGGACCCAAGTGTGTTTGGGTTCCTAAAACTAATGTTTGATTTACTCTTGCAGGCTAGAGTGAAGGGAGACACCTATTGGTATTTGGACAGTTGTTGCTCAAGACACATGTCCGGGGATAAAGATCAATTCCTTTCACTAGTGGCCTTTGATGGAGGAAGTGTCACCTTTAGGGATAACAGCAAGGGAACCATCACTGGTTTAGGTAAGGTTGGTAAGACACTTTCTAACGCAATAAATGATGTTTATTATGTTGAAGGCTTGCAACATAATCTCTTGAGTATTTCTCAATTATGTGACAAAGGTAATAGAGTTGAGTTTCAAGCCAACCTATGTCACATAGTTAACTCACAAACAGGAGAACTTGTATGTGAGGGAACCAGGAAGCATGATGTCTACATCACCTTCTTAGATAAAATCCCTCAAGACAAGTCCATCTGTTTGAGAGCTGTTTCTGACAATAATCAATGGATTTGGCATAAGAGGTTTGGACATGCTAGCCTAACACTTCTAAACAAACTTAAAGCACATGACTTAGTGGTAGGTCTTCCTAACATTAAGTATGAAGCTGATAAAGTTTGTTCTGAATGTGTAAGGGGGAAACATGTCAAAATCTCTTTTAAGCCTAAAACTGTTTTGAGTACCAGCAGACCCTTCGAACTTGTACACATTGACTTGTGTGGTCCCATGAGAGTACAAAGTCGAAGAGGTCATAGATATGTCTGTGTTATGGTTGATGATTATTCCAAGTACACTTGGGTAATGATGTTACACACAAAGGATGAAACGTTTGAAGAATGGGTAACATTGGTGAAACAAGTGGAGAACCAGCTCACCCACAAGCTGGTCTCGGTAAGATCAGACCATGGTACTGAATTTGATAATGCTAACTTATTGATTATTGTAGGGAACATGGAGTTAATCACAACTTCTCAGCCCCTAGAACACCTCAACAAAATGGTGTTGTAGAAAGGAAGAATAGAACTCTTGACGAGATGGCGAGGACGATGCTCATTGAGAGTGGTCTCCCAAAGAGTTTTTGGGGAGAAGCTGTTGACACTGCTTGCTATATATTGAATAGAGGTCTCATTAGACCAAAGTTAAATAAGACTCCCTATGAACTTCTTAAAGGTCGAAAGCCCAACATCACATACTTTCGTGTCTTTGGATGTAAATGTTATGTGCATAATAATGGGAAGAACCAACTTGATAAGTTTGATCCTAGAAGTGATGAGGGAATCTTTCTTGGATACTCTTCTCACAGCAAAGCATATAGAGTCTTCAATAAAAGGACTCTTTGTGTTGAGGAGAGTGTCCATGTCATTTTTGATGAATTTAACATGTCTTCTGAGATTGCGCAGGTACAACCTGATGAAGTGATTGGATTGATGGATTTCACGGGGAACCAGTATACTGGTCCCACAGATGAAGTGCAAGCAGATCTAGGCCTACCAAATACTCCACCAGATGATAATGATGAAGTGCCTAGAGAAGAAAATGAAGATAATGAGGACTCTGAAGGGGAACCAAGTCCTGATGGTTCCTCAAATAATAGACAGGTAATGAGTTCAGGGGGAACAGAAGAAGGTACCACCCCTGAACCTGAGGTAAGTAATGATAGAGGAAACAGCATGAATGTGAATCCTCCTGGCTCCTCAGAAGAAGAAGAGATTCATGAACATGCTGGTTCCCAACTTAATGAGAAAGCACAAAACAATCTTAATTTCAAAAGTATTAGATATAAATCTTCTCATCCCACTGATCAAATAATTAGTGATATAAATAAGGGGATTCAAACGAGAAGAAGTGTTTTTCAAAACTTTTGTGCCTTCTATTCTTTCCTGTCTAATGTAGAGCCTACTGACTATAAAATGGCATTGACTGATCCTGATTGGGTACTAGCTATGCAAGATGAGCTAAATCAGTTTCAGAGGAACCAGGTTTGGCACCTGGTTCCCCGTCCAAAGGAAAGATCAGTCATTGGTACTAGATGGGTCTTTAGAAACAAGTTAGATGACCTTGGTACTATAGTCAGAAACAAAGCAAGGCTAGTGGTGCAAGGGTACAATCAACAAGAAGGAATTGACTATGATGAGACGTTTGCACCAGTAGCTAGGCTAGAGGCTATTAGGATTTTAATTGCTTATGCTGCTCACATGAATTTTAAGCTGTTTCAGATGGATGTGAAGACTGCCTTCCTTAATGGCTATTTGAAGGAAGAAGTATATGTGGAGCAGCCACCTGGTTTTGAAGATGCACTGTTTCCCCAGCATGTATACAAGTTGGATAAAGCATTATATGGCTTAAAACAAGCTCCAAGGGCTTGGTATGAAAGACTGTCCAATTTCTTGATGGCAAATGATTACAAGAGGGGAACAGTAGACAAGACCTTGTTCATAAAAACCAGGGGGAAACACTTGATTGTAGTACAAATTTATGTTGATGATATTTTATTTGGTGCTACTAATCAAACTTTGTGTGATGAATTTGCAAATCTTATGCAGAGTGAATTCGAAATGAGTATGATGGGAGAACTAGGGTTCTTCCTAGGGCTGCAGATTAAGCAAACAAATGATGGTATAATGATTCATCAACAAAAGTACTTAAAAGAGCTGCTGAAAAAGTTTGGCATGGAGAACAGCAAAGCTTATGATACACCTGTTCCCACATCCACAAAGTTGGATGCTGATCTTAAGGGAAAAAATGTTGAAGCTACGCTTTATAGAGGAATGATTGGTTCTCTACTTTACCTAACAGCTAGTAGACCTGACATTGTGTTTTCTGTTGGTTTGTGTGCTAGGTTTCAAAGCAATCCAAAGGAATCTCACTTGAAGGCTGTTAGAAGGATACTTAGGTATCTTGTGGGAACAGCAGATCTGTTTTTGTGGTACCCCAAAGGCAGTACCATTGATCTCATTGGATATACAGATGCAGATTATGCTGGTTTCCTAGTTGATAGAAAGAGCACATCAGGTATGGCACACTTCCTTGGCTCTTGTCTTATATCATGGGGTTCTAAAAAGCAAAATTCAGTGGCCCTATCCACAGCAGAGTCAGAATATATAGCTGCAGCTTCATGCTGTTCCCAGCTACTGTGGATAAGGAACCAGCTGAAAGATTTTGGTGTTATTTATAAAAGTGTTCCTATTTTTTGTGATAACACTAGTGCAATCAATATTTCAAAGAACCCCGTGCAACCCTCCAAGACCAAACACATTGAGATAAGACACCATTTTCTAAGAGACAATGTGGAAAAAGGATTGGTGGAGATGTTGTTTTGTAAAAGTGAAGATCAAATAGCTGATATCTTCACAAAGCCTTTATGTAGAGAGTCCTTTTTTAGGTTAAGAGTCCTTTTAGGTCTAGTTAGATTTTAGGAGTTGGCTTCAATTATTTCCTTCAATGATTGGCTAGAATAGGTATGCTTTTGTACTGATTGTGTATATAACTATGTTGCTTACTTACAAATATTGTGTAAATAACCTAAGTGGATTATTGTTGTATAAGAACAGGAGAAGTTATTTTGAAACATGCTGAGAATAGAATGACTGGTTCAGTACAGGTACCAGCAAGAGGAAACAGCAGTTCAGCTCTGATATGTCATCCGAAAATATTTTATTTTTGGAAGATTACTATAAGATAATTTCTTTTTGCAAAGAATTATCTTATTTCAGTTATTCTTATCCTACAAAGAGGCAAATATATTTAATTGCCTAATTTATAGTTGGTTGATTTTTTTTTTTGGTAAAAAGATATTTACCATATTTTAAATTTTCAATTTTTGAAATTATCTTTTCCGTTTATTTTGATTCTCAACCGGCTAGTTTTTGGAATTCATATGTTGTGCAATTAATATAAATACACACTAACACATTGATATAGTTTCACATCACATCATCATTGAATTCATCCTCTCTCTCGTTCAACAGTGGTACCCTAATCACTGTTCACTCCGTTTTCATCTCTCTCAAATTCCTACTAAATTTTGAAGCTTGTTTGCTACAATGGTAAGGAAATCAGCCAAGGCTTCAGCTAAGAAAGGAAAGGAGAAGACTCAAGCAAGTGAGTCCACTCAATTGAAGGAGACCACCATCACTGAAACTAACCCTGCTCCGACTTTATCGAGCAATTCACTTCCTACTACCACAAAGAACCCATCACCAACTCCGTCTCCATCTTCTAAATCTCCCTCACCTTCACCTCCCAAAAATGCACCTTTACCCAAAACCCCTGAGGCTGATGATTCCATCATCAAAGAACCTGCCTCATCTCAGGGGGGACCAGCCCAAAAGCGCTGAAGAATTCTTCAATACTGTTGGAGAAAGGGAAGAGGAGGAAGTTAGAAGTGAAGAAGCGGATCTACAGATTATTGGGCAGAAAAAGGGGACTTCAAAACCCTTGGTTCACAGCAGAGTGACTAGGTCTTCCCTGAAAAACATTGGCGAAGTAGTAGTGGAGGAACAATCGATGGATTCTGCTGGTACCAAACGAAAGAGAACAGCACGGAAGTCTACAAGAGGTATGTCAGTAGAATCTCCATCTGTTGGTATGACTGATTTAGGTTCTAGGGTTGTGCTATCTGGTTGTAAAACAGAAGTTGGTTATTTTGATGAAAGTGCCTTAAGTGATGTGAAAGAGTTGTTAGAATATCAAGGTTGGATGGCTTTGTTTGATGTCTGTGATGCTAATATTGATGGTGTTAGAAAGTTTTATATAAATTTGAAACAAATGGTGGATAGGTCGTTAGGATCAGCTGTGAATGATGTTGAAGTAAATGTGTCTGTTGCAAGTTTGGCTGGGTTGTTGAATATACCCAGAGATGGTTTTGATGAGTATTCTGGAGATGGATGGCCCACACTTATTGGGGTCAGTCCAGATGAAGTGCATGACTTTGTGTTTGGAGGGAAAGTTCCAAAGAAAGCTGGAACTTTTAAAACTGGTAGCTTGAAGGAACCAGTGATGCTGGTTCTTCATTCTCTGTGTAACAAGATGATTATTCCTCGAGCACAAGGTAGGGGTTTTGTGCGCATCATGGAAATGGTGCTTATATATTTGCTGATGAATAAGATTAAGATAAATCTCCCTTCCCTAATGATAAACCATATGATGAATTGCTATAATTCCTCCCACCATTCTCTTCCTTATGGTTCTTACATAACTAAGCTTCTTAAAGAGAATAATGTTTCTCTTAGTGGATCAACTACTCCTGTAATAGTGTTTACCAAAGGTATTCTGAAACAAAAGGGGTTGATCATAAGTGCTGGGGTGTTGAAGTTTAGGGAGGAGGAACCAGTAGAGACTCCTAAGCCTGCCAAGAAGAAACAGAAGGCAGAGGAACCAGCAGGTCAGAAGGTTATTCTTAAGAGGCTGGAGAGTCAGGAAGAGAAGATGAGTGCTGTAGGGGATCAGCTTAGCAAGTTAGTGACCTTAGTGGAAAGTTTATCTACTTCGTTTATTATGAGGATGAGCAAGTTAGAGAAACAGGTTGCTGGTAGTTCTGGAATTGAGAAGGAACAAGTTGAGGAGGACCAGCAAACAGACCAGCAGGAAGATGACAATGAAGAGGAGGAGAATCAGGATGAAGCAGTTGAGGAGGCTGACACTAAAGAAGAGGAAGAAGATGATGAAAATGATGATGATGATTGAATCTGTTTTCTTTTTCATTTAGCCTACCTTTATTATATTATATTCTGAATAACTGATTCTGTTGGACTGTTTTTATTCCTCCCAATCCATGAATTTGTTTTGATATGGATTTGGGCTCTATCGTTTACTTTTGATGGTTTGTATTAAACTATGATCTTTATTGTTGGCATGGCTTTACTTTGACTAATCTGACCTTCTTTTGCAGCACTTTATTTGTATAATGGTTGATGCCATTGGATGGTTTAGCACGTTACTTTATGCATAAGAGGCTACTTTTGCATATCTTTTTAATGATGCCAAAAGGGGGAAAATAGTTGAAGTTGAAGCCTATAGTCTTTACTAGTTTAGATTGAGTCGTTTTTGAGTCTTTTTACTTTTACTTTGACTTTATTTTATTTTCTGTTTCTGTTTAGGGAACCAGTTGGCTTAACTGACTTGTTCCATTGAGTCTTGAGTCCTTGAAGTTTTTGACTACTTTCTTTTGAGTATGTTCACAGGTGCAGAAACTTCAAATGTTTGTCATCATCAAAAAGGGGGAATTTGTTGAGTCCCTTAGGTTTTGATTGATAGTTTTGAATGATGACAAACAGCTAAGGGAAACAGGTCTTTGAAAGTGTTCAATACAGTTGGGGGAACCAGCTAAAATAGAACACTGTTTCCCTAGATAAGTTATTACTTATATGAGATATTTGTTGAACTAACTTATCTTTATACAGGGAACAGTTAGATGATGAATGAGCTATGCACTGGTAGGAAACCAGTATAAACTGTTTTCTAACTGCTTTTATGAAAGGCAGTTACTTATTTAGTATTGTACATTAACTTTGTTGAATGTGCAGTATCTAAATTGATTTCTAAGACTGGAAGCTTGAAAGAATTTTCGATCAACTTAAAGGAAGGTCCTTTGGTCAATAATTGAGTTCATTCATGGAAGCTTTCAAGACTTAACGAATGCATGAAGGAAGACTACACTCAAAGAGTTATTTAGGAACTTCATGTAAATGCTCCGTAGTATAACTTATATAATTGAGTATATAAAGTGCTTTTAGTATATTAAATATCGTTATGAAATTTGGTACAAGGTTTGGAACAAATTTCATAACATATTCAGTTCAGGGAACCAGGCCAGGGAACCAGGTTAACTGAACAGATTATTCAAGCTGCCGTTTTTACAAAGATTTTATAAAAAGATATTTTCCGAAAAATATTGATTTAAAATATATCCAAGCAGCTAAGAATAAAGATGATATTTTTGGTTAGCTAAAAACTAGGAAGTATTTTATATTAAATTGATTTTATCTTGTGATCAAATCAATTAAGATAAATACTTACCATAAATCGTATATATCTTATATGCATGATTTAAGGTAACTAGGGTTTAGCTAACTAACCTATAAAATACATCTTATTCTGAATAATCAGATACGGCTCTCACGCATTTTAATAGAGTTTTATTTTTGAGAGCTAAAAGCACTAATTCAATTATTAAGTGATACACAAGAGCATAATAGTGTTTTAACGTTTTTCTCTATTTGACTTTTGAGAGTTAGATCATTAGAGAGTTCTTGATCTTGTATTAAGTCTTTGACAGAGGGGTTGAAGACTTGGTGAGTGTTTGTGAGTTCAAACACACTAGGAACTTACGAGGGTAAGTTTAGAGCACATTCGGAGTAGAGTGTGGGGTTTACTGGTTCCCGGAGTAGGGAAACAGTAGAGTGTTCTTTGTCTTTATTTTTCGGAGTAGATTAATAAAGGACTTAGGATAGGAGGACGTAGGCCAGAGTTGGCTGAACCTCGTTAAATCTGTGGTGTTCTTTATTGCTTTGTTTTATTCCGCTGCATAAGGGAACCAGCACAACTGGTTCCTTACACATAATCCGAAAAGAAGCAAAAAATCGCTAACGATTACTTAACACTCAATTCACCCCCCCCCCCCCCCCCTCTTGAGTGCCCATTGAACCTTCAATTGGTATCAGAGCCTAAGCTTCTCGAAATAGTAATATCTAGAGGAGTTAAGAAGGAGTACTCAAGAATTAAGTGCAATTGGTTATGACAACAAGACACCAAAGTTTAATGGAAATAATTATGCTTGGTGGAAGAACAGGATCCAGAATGTTATCATGGGTATTGATTATGAATGCTGGCTTGTAGTTAAAAATGGTCCTAATATCATTCTCAAGACAGAAGCTGATGGGAAACAGGTTCCCAAGAAGGATAGCGAATTGGTCACTGCTGATTACAAGTTGCTGGAGAAAAATGTTAAGGCAATGTCAATTCTACAACAAGCAATAGGTGAGACCGAAACAAATCGTATCTCTGGTTGCAGTAGTGCTAAGGAGATATGGGACACCCTTGAACTTGCGTTTGAGGGAACCAGTGAGGTAAAACGATCTAAAATTGATTTAATCATGTCTAAATACGAATTATTTGCCATGAATAAAAATGAAAAAATCAATGATTGCTTTCGTAGGTTTATGACTATTGTTAATGATCTTAGATCACTTGGTAAAAAATTTTCTGATGAGGATCTCGTGAGAAACATTTTGCGTAGTTTAACAGATACATGGACAGCTAAGGTAACAGCAGTATATGAAGCAAAGGATCTGTCAACCTTGTCTTTGGAACAGCTTATTGGTTCCCTTATGACTCATGAGATGCTGATTGACTCTAAGTCTGACAAGGAACCAGCCAGAGGCATGGCACTGAAGGGAACAGTAGAAGAAGAAGAAGATGAGATCACCATGATTGCAAAAAGATTTGAAAGATCTCTTTGTGATCAAAAGAGGAATTTCAAAGGTAAGAATTTCAAAAATACAAAAAAATCTAACTCTTCCTCACCTTCAGGTTGCTTCAAGTGTGGTGAGAAAGGACACATCATTCGTGATTGTCCAAAATGGAAGGACAAGCAATCTCAATCTGGAGATAAGAGGGCTTTCAAGAATGCCATGATAGCATCTATGTGGGGAGAATCTGACTCAGGATCTGATGAAGAGGAAGATACACCTAGTTCTGATGTTTGCTTAACTGCTTTCACAAACATCAAGGAGAACAGCACTGGTCCGGGAACCAGAGGGGGAACCAGTACATTCAAGAAATGCTTGATGGCTAAGAAGGATGTACTACAAAAACATAAGGTAAACCTTGAACAAATTAGAATAGATATGCATGAATATGATAGAGAAAATATGCTCGCTTGTATAGATTCTTTATTGGATGAATGCTATAAATTAGGTGAAACTTATATAACTGGCAAAAGAGAATTAAAGAAAAACGTAATGAATGTAAAATTGCTATTGCTAGTTGTGATCACCTAGAGATGGTTTGCCATAACTTGAAAAATCAAGTTGCTGAACTAGAAGTTGAATTGGACAAGTGCAAGGTAGAACTAGGAAGGACAAGTGCAAGAAGTTGAATTCCGCTGCATAAGGGAACCAACACAACTGGTTCCTTACACATAATCCGAAAAGAAGCAAAAAATCGCTAACGATTACTTAACACTCAATTCACCCCCCCTCTTGAGTGCCCATTGAACCTTCAAAGGGCTTTCGCTGCGTATTACAATCACACAATTAATTTACCGGTATTAAATCTCATCTTTCGATTCTCGACTTAACCATTTATAAATTAACCTGCCTACTGAAACTAGACCTAAACATTAATTCTCATCTTTCGAATCTCGAATCAATATTGTTAAACTCATGCATAAAAGATCTGCACAAATCTAGTCACTGAGCATTAAATCAATCAATAGGAAATTAATCTAGCATTGACAACTAACAACCATAAATTACCCCTTCATATTATTTATGGATCCCCATAAACCCTAGAAATAGAACTACTCACACATAATAAAAACTATACTAATCAAAGCAATCAAACAAGACATGATCAAAAGAATAAAGTAACAACTAAGATTAAGAGAAGAGAAATTGTTACCAAAATAAATCTGGAATTAAGAATCAAGTTGAGAACAAAGTATAAGAGAGAGAAACTAATCTAAAAGCTAAGTAGAGAGAGAAAATCTAAGAAAATAATTAAGAAAGAGTAAAGAAGAGTTAAAAGATACTAAACTCGTTTTACGGATAAGTATTTATATTCCGTAAGAATCCTAAACTAAAACAAACTTAAACGACGCTAATCGTCTCCTAACAATAACACGCTCCCGATCGGGCGAGGCACCGCCCGATCGGGCGCGCCTTTTTCCTCCAAGTAAGAATCTCGCGCCCGACCGGGCGCGACTTCGGGCGCCAGCCTTTGTTTCCCTTGCCCGGCTGGGCGCGCCTCCGGGCGCCAACCTCTTTGGCCGGGCGGCTCTCTTGGGCCACTATTTGGACTACGATTGGGCGCTAATTCTTCAGGCCAATCTGGATTTCCGCTGGGTCCTGAATACTCGATCCAAATGCCCCGGTATCACATATACTGAGCCCTTAATCACCGGTTTGATGGCTCTAACCGGCCCTGGGCTATAGAATCTGGTCGTGTTTCTCCAACGTTCGTAATTGCTCCATAATAAATCGGGAAAATGCTCTAAAAGTGCAAATCCATGCAAAAGTCAACCAAATATACGAAAACACTAGAAAACACCAATTAGTAATAAAAGAGTCAAAAAACTATTAATTATGACCAAGGGACGGGTGTAAAATACTATATAAAATAGACACATCAACAAGCGCGTGTTTGGTGACAGCGTCGTGTTTTATTCTTTTCGAAACTCTAATTCTTTTTTATCATTTTCGGCTGATTTTCTTTATAAATAGCCTCCTAAAACCTCCATTTTTAATCATCAATTCATCTCACCAATTCTCATCAAGAATCTCTCTCTCTTTTCTAAACTAGATTTTTGCACACAAAATTCCCTATTCACAAGATCTAGAAACACCTAGATAAGTTCGAAGTTTCCTTTGCCCTAGACGTAAAAGGTTTTAATTTTTGAGGGTTTGGTTTCAAATCTAGTCTAAACTTTCTAAATCTCTGTTTCAATTATTTAGTTAAATTGTTTGTTTGTTTATTATTTTCCTTGCAGTTACTAACACGTGTATTTTGAAATATGAAAGCAGCGAAAAAACTTATTGGCTGACAAAAAGAGACCTGTTATCTAGATAATAGATCTCTAATGACGTGGTGGCAATAGCAGCAACAAAGAGACCACCTATTTGATATTTTAATAGGAGGTCTCTTTGATATTTACAAAACTCACAGTGGTGGTAATAGGCGGTCTCTTAGTTTTTTTTTTTTTTTTTTTTTTTTTTTTTTTTTTTTTTTGTGTGTGCTGGTGAGTCACGTGACTCACTGTGCACCTTAATAGATCTGCCCCTGCATCCAAGTAAGCGCTTTAATTGTTTGCATTGACATTATGATATAGAAATCATGTCTAGATTGTTATTATGATTCCTAGTGTCATGTTAGGGTGTTTTGATCTTCCTAGTATCATGTTTAGGGTAATAACTATAATTTCTAATATCAAATATTCTTATTATGATTCCTGAGATGCTTCCTATTTTCTTTCCTAATATTCATGTTAGTATCATGTTAAGGCTAAAGCTTTGATTTTTAATTCTTAGTAACATGATAGGGTTTGTTATTAAACTTGTTAGTATCATGCCTAGGATCTTGCTATTATTATGCTATAGCGTTGATATGATTATTGATTATAATTTTTATTATGATATTTATGATGATTATTATTATTGTTGTTTGATGTTTATTGTTATTGCTTGATCACGCTTTTTATGCATGTTTCAAGGGAATTTTGTACTTGTAATCACGATTAAGAAGATAATTAATAATCTTGTTTAGGGCTAATATGATTATAATTCAAGTGATAGCCAATAATAGATTTATTTGTGCATTAATATTCAACAAACATAGATAAACATGTTTAGGGTAAACCTAATGATTGCATGTTAGTCAGAAAGCGCATATGAATACGATCAGAATAAAGTAGAGGCCTGTTATTAGGGCAGGTTCAATCTCTTTTAGGTTGGATTTGTACCTTCATCCCCGAACTACCAGTCATGGTTCCAGACCTATTGGAGTTAACGATTTTCTGGATCGTTAAGGGGTGTAACCTTAACCCTGTGAACGGTTTACAAGTTCCTAAAACTTGTTGGCGACTCTTCTGCTCTAGCTTCCTTCCCTTTGGACGCCACCATGCTTAAGTGTATGATCACAGTGGGGTTCAATTTTTGGGTAATGCTTGAAATATTCCCTATAGTACCCCGTGCTTTGTATAGGAATCGAACGTGTATCAAACGGTTTAATAAACCTTTTATTCCTTGCTTTGTACAGAGGCTTTAAAAGAAATTTTCTTATCCATATCACATATGATGCCTTTGCTACATTTGATTTGACATATGTAGCTTTGTTTAGCTTCGTAGTTTATCTTAAAAGTATATCCCTTGAATAATGGTTAGAAGGTAGGTGATTTTCATTTTTATCAAAATATATCTCACATAGATAGATAGCTCCTTCATAGACGCTTCAGAAGGTTTTCTTTCCGAGTTTGTTGTAAAACGATTTCACAAATCTTAGATGTTTATCAAGGTCTTGCTTGGATTAAATTCTCATTATTACGATCATATAACAATATTTAGAATGTGGTGCCAAGTAAATGTTTGACTCAAACTTTAACCATTACACTCATATTGTAATGTATTTATTATTTCGCCAAACTGATTCTGAACTTCATACTAGACTTTTGAACTTTTCAAAAAATTTCACACTTTAGCTTCAACTAAGCACAAGTGATCATATCACAAATGAAGTTTCATTGTCTGTCTCTAGCCTTTAAACCTCAGGTTTTCTTAAATCTATATGTATTAGACCTTGATTTCATATCATCATTTCTCTAAACGATGACTTTGTCAAAAATTTCAAATTAGAATGATATTTACATATATCAATATATTCACAATGTAATGATATTGAAAGTCCATTCCTTTGGATCTTCCGCATGCCATGTTCATTTTCATTCAAAAAAATTGATAATTTGAGATAATTTATATATAATTTAGATATATATATAGAACCAGTGGCGGATCAAAAGATATGATTAATAGGTAGTCCCATTGTACATCTACCGCATATAATATATCAAAAAATAATCAAAGCTTGAATAATGAAAAAAAAATACATAAAAAAGTTCATTTCATAAAGTAAATTAAATTCATATTACAACTAAAAAAGTAATAAATTTATTCCAATTTCTCTCGACGAGTTTTCATGTTTTGATAATGATTTACAATATCATCCATGCTAACATTGTAAAATAAATCTCTTTCTAGATAAGTAATCAAACAATCATTCAACATTTGATCTCCCATGCTATTACGCAATTTATCTTTCACTTGCGTCATTTCGGAAAATACTCTTTCTACACTTGTTGTTGTAACGGGAAGAATCAACAACAACTTCAAAAGTAAGTAGACTCGATCATGAGTTTTAAACTTTCTCGTTTCAACAAGTTTCATAGAAAGTTCACTTAGACCCTTCAAATTCCAAAATCTCTTATCATTTCAAACATCAACAATGAAATTTTCAAGTGAATGTTCAAAAAATAATAACTTGGAGCTTGAAAACTCATCGGCATAAAACTTGGCAAGTTGAACTAATTTTCTTTTGTCAAAAGAATGAAACCGATTTGTAGGATTAAAGCAAGACATACACACAAGTAATTCCTTACTTACCTCGGGAAATCGATTTTCAAGTTTCTTGTAATTGAAGATCAATGACACTTAGAAAAACTTCAAGTCTAAAATGATGAAGATTAGTCACTTGTGGACCTTTACCTCTATAAATTCTTCTTCCAGGAACAATATATCGCCCCTCCATGTTTGGAACCTCGATGTCATATTTAGCCATAAATGAAGTGACTTTTTCCATATGTGAATCCCATCCTTCATCTCTCAACTTTTGCAAACTATTCTTGGTTACATCAATCATGACCATTGCATTTACAATATCTTGATCATGTTTTTGCAATGCCACATTCAACGCATTTGTAATTCCAAATATATCAACCATCAAGTGTGCCACAAACACAAAATCAAATGACATCAAAAAGTGTGTAATAGATTGTGCTTTATTCGAATCAAGTGTATCAGATACTTCTGTAATGGAATCAAGTGAAAAAAGTATTGAAGGATATAAACCAAGCACATTCAAAATGGTATTAAAGTGAGATTCCTAACGAGTATCCAAGGTCTACATAAGCCACGTTCTTAATTTAAACCAGTTCCCGATTAAATTTCACCCAAGGATAATGCTTCTACAACCCCTTGACGTTGTTTTACTCGAAGAAATTATTTCCTCTTAGGTGAACCTCCCACAAAGTACAAGAGTGGTGTAAGTACATCAACAAAAAGCCAACCACAATATGAGTTATTCTTAGAAAGAGAAACTTATGTCAATTGAATTTGATGAGCAAAGCAATGAACAAAGTATGCTTGAGAACATTCATTCAAAATTAGAGTTTTAAGGCCATTGATTGAACCTTGCATATTACTTGCCCCATCATAACCCTGACCTCGAACTTGTGAGAAAGTTAAAGAATGTTCCATGAGTAATGACTCAATAGCAGTTTTGAGAGTCAAAGAAGTAGTATCTGTTGGGGTTTGGTGAGTCTCACTCACCGCGGAAAAAACCCCAGCCAAGGATCACGCTCGCAATAAATAATATCACTAATGCATAAATAAACATAGAAGGGCAAAATAGGAAATTAACCTTTGTCGCGTGCTTCGCCCCAAAAATTGGGCTCTTACTTGAGAAGTTAGCCCCGAAAATATAAGAGCCTCTGACGGAGATCCACCTGCAAAAACAACTACCAACTTTTAGGTCTATTACCTCGAGGTTAGCGAGGTCCGACCAAAATCCGAGTATTATATGAGTTAGAGTTTTTGCTAATGCAATTCTCTATTGAACTCCTACTCAAGTACTATCCCCAAAAACCCAAGGTGGGTATTTATAAGGAGGAGTGAGAGTGGGAATTTCTATCCCATCAATGTGGGAGCATGAAATTCCACAATTTATTTTAAAGTTAAATTAAAATAAATAAGCAAACTAATAATAAATCTACAAGTGTCATTAATACATGTAAAGGATAGTGAGGACCACTTGGGGAGTAGGGGACTATACTTGCTGCCCACTCCATACTCTCCTTGTGCCACATGTCCCTCACACTTAAACCCTCCCTTCACATGCTTCCCCTTTATCCCACGACCCAGCTACTCGCACCAAGGTGAAGCGGGCTGCTGCTGCTCGCAACTAGCAAGCCTCGCACGCTTGTGCGGGTTGCTGCTGCTTGCGGCCATGGCTGCCCTAGGCTTCTAGCATTGGTGCGCTAGCATGCACCAGCCAGCCAAGGCTTGGTTTGGTGCACATGCTAGCCACCTATGCTAGTACATTATGCCCCTAGCACTCGGATGCTCGGGGCATTCCGATGCTAGGGGTATTTTGGGAAATAATGTCGATTTATTATTATTTGCGTGTCTTGTCTTTTATTCTTTTGACTTAACTTCCGAAACTCGGTTTCGACACTCTAAGCTCGAATTTTCGACGTCTAAATACTCAATACTCAGGCGACTCATTAATTTCTTTTGAATTAATTCGTCGAGTTGGTTTGGTAATTAATTGGGTGTGACCCGAAGGGTTTAGTCAAGATTAAGCTGTAATATTAATTATGCATTAATATTACTGATAAGAAGCGGCCTCCACCTAGTTGTTCCGATCACTTGACCTTACTGAATATATTAGATTCCTAATAGTTCTGAACCCACTATCAGAATAATACACTTGTTCGAAGGACACCATTCCTTTCAATCTCCCACTTGTCCTTCCGGACAAGTGCGCATTCAGAGTATAGCCCCTTTCCTATGTCACTTCATGTATCTTCATGAACTACAGGGTAAGATTATTCATCATCCATTTTACGTCTAGAAGTGTTTCTCGAAATTCGAGTTTGACTGTCAATAAGCAGATGATTTCTAAAATCCATCTGAGCACGACCATGCATTTCACATTCTCGCTCTTCGAGAGGCCTTGTAAACAATAAGACATGTTCCCTATTATTAGTAGGGGACATTCCCAGTCTTGTAATGTAGCTTCTCTTACTAAGAGGACCTAGCCGCCTAATAGCCGTCGTTATAATCCCCAATTACGGCATACGTTTGACCGACATAAAAAACGGACTAGTACTCAAATAAGAGACCTCACAATACTCATGGTCAAGGAAAAGAGTTCCGATAGCAATAATGAAAAATATACTTATGACGATTTTGAGTATCTTAAAGTATTCTCATAGGTCGATCCAGTATGGTTTTAAACCAATATCTGTGCAATGATTTATGTCCTTATAGCACAAGAAACGGTGCTATAAATCATACTACACACTAATCTCTATTGGTCATTAATCGTCCACCATATAAATGACCTTGATTAGGGATAATTTTCGATTAAAATATTCAATGTTCACTTGATAGGTGTTTCTTTATCCAAGACATTATCTTGATACCCTATTTTGAATATTCTTTAAAATCGAATGGACTCATTATTTAATTCTAAACCACAATTAAATAGTTTTGTGGAATATTTAGAAAAATTTTATTCCACTATGAAACTTTACAATGTTTCATCTTATGATAATTGGTTTTCCCAAATGTTTTAAGAGTAGTACTCTTCATAAAAAATTTATAGAAATCACACCCATATCTAATATGCTTGATTTCTTTCACACAATTTGTGAATGTTGTCGTTCCTATTGCATAGGTTTAGTTATAATTACTTTGAAAATCTTAGCATCTTCATTATCCACCATTTCTATAATAAGATGATAAAACTTTGAGAGTGTTAATGGATTACATGTGATTTAGGATTTATTGTCCAAGCAATGGCTCCCACTCATTTTTCATGATTTGTGACCTTCAACTTGACAACCTACAATCATCAACGTTCAACAACGAACTTTGCATTTAACATCTTCCTTATTATTGCTTTTTTTAGGCAACAATATTCTCATCATATACTTTAGTAGACTTCTTATTGATGCCTTTCTTGGGTTTCACTCCCAACGGCTCACAATGATTTGGAATACCCTAATCACTTGTGATCATGGAAATTTACCTTAAATTTCCGCACATTATACATGGATGCACATCCATGTTACCATTTCTCAAGCCACGCCGCTTCTTACCACCAGCTTACAAATAGCTTACATATCAAGGATTTCATCCTTATTTAAGGTTTGTGCTTGCATCATCAATGCTCAAATTATATTTTTTTGCATGCGTCAAGAACTCATCCTCTAACTCATCCAAGTGTTTTGGATGTTCTTGACTATAATCTAATACTTAGATTCAATTTGATTGATACTATATATGTACTTCACATGCTCTAAGCAAGTAAGTCGTGTTACGATACCATATCATAGCTTTACATGACGGATTTAATTGTAGAATGATTCTAAATCTTTATCCCATAAATTTGACATTTTAGCTCATTCAGTTTAACTGAGTCTTCGCTAAATTGTTTTCTATGTGATATGGTTGAAAGTCTCTTACTAGAGTCTTTTTTGTTTGACTTAGTATTTAGCCTAGCTTATAGTTAGTTCAAACAATTACTTAGTTTTATACATATGGGTCGAAAGCCTTTCAAAGTCCTTCATGTTTAATATAGTAAATTCCTTTACTCGTTTAAACATTTAATCAAGTCTATACCATAAAACTTAATTCCCAATATGTATACTAAGTATTGCCTTTAGCTTGGTCCATTGTCAAAATACTTTTAAATCTAAACATTTAGCATTTGATAGTTGTTTCACAATAGAGTTCGTAAACTTCTCATTGGACCTTTACTTTTTCTCCCACTAAACTTCTTATTCATCAGAATTTCTATGTTTCTCCATAAGCCAATCCTCTTATTAACTTTATGAGAAAACACGTTCCAATTCCTTAATGCAATGCTTCTTTTATTCCCATGACGGATTCCTTGAGCTTGCTTTCAAGTCTAACATTATTTAGATTTTCAAAACCCTTAGACTATTCCATAGTCACTTCCAAAATCCTATTTTGGGAAGGCGGTTTTGGTATCTATTTTTCCATATTTCATATGTGCAATTTTGCTAGATCAATCACTAAAAGACTTAAGCATTTCGATTGGTGAATAGGTTTTTTTTTTTATTAAAATCAACTCCGTGAATTTAATTGTATCCTTTACATCCAATCTAGCTATGTATGCATATACATTTCCACATTCGTTAGTTTTCTCCTTGAAAACTTATTTGCAATCGATGGGTCTTTCACCCTTCATGCAAATTAATCAAGTTTCAAACATGATTTTCAAACATGGGGTCTGTTTCAGATTTTCATGGCCTCTAACCATTATTCGGAATTTGGATTTGTCGTAGCTATCTTACAAGACATTATTCCCGTACTATCTAATAGTAAATAGTATGCTTGTAAGTCTTAGGTTTATTTCTAACTTAATAGAAAATTTATAGGATTCAACCCAAACCTTTGATGAATTCTATACCTACACGGGGCAATTGCATCAACCACTGAGTTTCAAGGCGCTTCCAAAGCCCTTTTACTATGTTGATCTTACTCTAACATTTCTGATGTTTTGTGAATAATGAATTCTCTTTTAAGGCACTTGTAAAGTTCTTTTGAGTATTCTTGATCAAGCATTCTCACGAAGTCCTTTTAAGGTCTTCCGACAGTCTCAGTTTTAGTTTGTTGCTAAGCTCGATTGTCATCGAGTTCATTTTCCTCCCACTTGTCATTTTGGAAATGTGTTACTTTCCAGAAAGACACCACTTAGAGCAACAAACACTATGTTCTCAATTAGGTTGTGGAGGTAATGCCCGTGGTCTCAATTGAATGCTTACATAGAGACATGTATATTGTCTTTGGGTAAAAGTTTGTTGTAAAACAAATAGTTAGCTCCCACTTGAGCTATCTTAGCCTTTAATGAGCCATTAAGCTCCCACTAAACCACCTAGCTCTTGCTAAGCCGGTGAGCTCCCACTGAGTCACTTAGCTCTTAGTGAGCTAGTGAACACCCACTGTGGCTAAGAGTTTTAGACATATACTTGAAAAGACATTTAGAAGATAATTATATCCATAACTGAATATGGCGTCCTTTCTTAGCTTCGACATTTTGTTTAGTGTAACATTAGTCCTTCATGCAAATCTTAAAAACTTTATAGGAAGGGATGTGATCCACCATTGTTCGAGTCATTTTTAAATGGCATCGAGGTCTCACACTATGTTCTTTATTGAGTTATTTATGAAAATTTCAATTTCGTAACTTTAAGATGGTCACACTTGGCTCAAGCAAACATCGCTTGATCTAATCTAGACGTTTTGATATCTTGCCAAGTCGATTTTGTACTTCACTAAACTCTTGAACTGTTCAGGGTCAAGTTTGTTCACATTTGATGAATATAGCCATATTCTTTCAAATTATTTGTGAAACGTTGAAGTGAATGAATCCTCTTTAGCTTTCAGAGTCAATTGTCTATACCAAGAACAATAGCTCTTTACTTTGTCGGTTTCAACAAGTAAGACTTGCTAGTCTTAGAACGATTTTGAATCGAGCAACTATCAAGAGCCTATCTAATAGAGCCTTGAGTATGTTCTTGTCTATGTGACATTTCTAAAGATTTTCAGAACGCAAATCATGCCTATGATTTAAACTTAGTGAGTTTATCATGTTAAGGAAAATGTTTGTTTATAATCAAGTATTTCTTGACTCAACGCTTGGATAACCATGTCATTCAAATAAATTTGCAACTATTGCTTTTACTTTTAATGTAAGTCTTTCTGTGTGTAAACGGATCAATTTCTTATTATGGAACATAATAATAACCATTACTTGTTCCAGCTTTTTGCTTCAAAGGTCTTTAAACAAAGCATACGACCTTACAACTGATGTAGCACCACTTGCTTCATTCTAAGCTTGTAAGTCGATAACTTAGCTTGTCTTCAATAGTTTGAGGTTGCTTTCAAAGTGGAACACTCAAGCAGTATCCGATACTTTGTGAAGATAATGAGTTGATAAGTTAACTTCAATAACATGACTTCTTTAGTAAAATGGAATCTCATTCCTATTTTTTGTTCCTCGTTTCCTATATTTTTTATCATACTTTATCTCATAATCTTTAAGAACCATTTCCTTAAGAGACTTTGACTTTTATACATTTTTAGGCATAATTAAGTATCTAATGCGCCGTAAAACAAAGTTCCATCTTTTCCTTTAATTCACGCTTGAATTACTACATCAATGAGTCCTACTCATCTATGTATTAAGAGAAAAGATATGTTGGTTGTCAATATTGACAATTCATGTTTTATCATAACTACCTAGTATTTTGAATACATGATTTCCAACCGTCCTTTCGGACTTTGTTGTAAAAGTCATTTATGAGAATTGTATTTTAGAAATGTTTTTCCTTTCTTTGAGAACTATCCTCAAAGATTTCCTTTACAAATCATGGAAACAATATTATTTGATTTAGAATACTATAAATATAAGTGCAAAGTATAACCATTTATCAAGAATATAATAAGTTTCAAATTTAAGAGCATTCATGCAAACTTCAATCTTATTAAACGTCTTATCCACGCATTAAATTTGTCCCCATTTTGCGAGAATAAGTCGATTCCAAGATCCAAAGAAAGAAAGAGTGGTGAAGCATGCTTTGGCTTGTCTTAACACTCAATCTTCTAAGGTGAGCAACTCTTTGCTAATGGCTCCAAGCCACTCTTGGTTAGATAATTGTCGCATCTAATGCTCTCATGACAATTTATCTCTTTTGAATCGACATGTATGGACTCCATCACTCATATTGTTGAGTACAACCAAAACCAACTTGCACACCCGGTGTGCCTTACGATCCTTGGAGTAGTGATGGTACCTCGCTTTGGCGTAGCCCACCATCACACTCATTCGGTGTGCAAGAGTTGTTTTGGAAAGGCAAGTTTTACTTAATATTATTAGGGACCTAGGTTTTTTATGTTGGTTGATTTAAGTGAACTTAATTAATCATCGCAACATAATGAAAACCTAAACATGCATCTAACATATCATTAATATATAAGCTCAAGCATAAATATATAAACCATAAGTATAAGATGCATTTTGGCAACTAGCATGACCCCTTAAATTCTTCAAGTCTTCAAAAGGTCTTCTCTTGTAACTTCATGGCTTTGTCTTCCAAGAACCTCCGTCTTCAAGACTTAACCAAATTATGCAACTACTAGTATCTACGACTAGGATTAATCTAAATATTAAGGTACAAAAATACTCAACGGTACGTAGACCGTATTTAGATTTACAAAAATACATCACGGCACGTAGTCCGTATTTTCTATCCTAACCGAGTCCCACTAGTTTCCATTTCATAAAACCTGTGAGAGAATATACATTCCATTCATCCATTTACTATATGTGAATGGCCTATGCATTTTACAACAAACAAGTAGTAATGCATTAAACACGCGCGCGCAATAGTAAATAATCTAGGTGGTTAATCCGATTAACACGCCTAATTAAAACTAGTCAAAGTTGTTTAACCGATTATGTAATTAACGTAATTAATAATTGAAGCTCCCACTAAATTCTGCATCCAACTTAATTAATCCAATTAATTAAGCCGGTAGAACCCAAAATTTCCCAAAATCAAATTTTGCCAATGCCGCTCAAAACTGAGGCCTAGCCTCCCAAAATATTTTAATTAAAATAAACAAATTTAATAAAATAAAACGTCAAAATAAACAAAAAATAGCATTGCCTTAAAACCCGGGGTTTAAGTGCCAAGTGTTGGGTTGTGCGCATCATGCCGCAAGAACGTAGCACACCCACACGCACTCCCTGCATCACAATTCACACCCTTGCCGCACCAAGCCATGCACTCAAATATTCTCGCACACCCCACGCACTAACTGCCGCGCCACAACAGCCATGTGCTACCTTACGCACGCACGCACATATGGCCGCACCATGCTGCTGCGGCTGGGTGCGCTTGTCACGCACATGGCCGCACGCAACCCTCGAGCAGTCCCTTTGGCAGCCACAATAGCAGCCCGGCTAGCCAAGGGAGGCTTTACCTCGATTTGCGTGCCATAGTCTCGGGATTTTATTCCCAAATTTCGCGTGATAATTTATTAATTCTAAATTAATTTTAGAACTAATTCAATGAGCAAAAATTGAAAATTTAAACAAATCTAACTTAAATAAAATTTATCAAGGTGCATTCAACCAAAATAATTCCCAAGAACCATTTTTTAATTAAATTGGTTTAACTTGGCGCAACAAAATAAATAAGGCAATTTTTCATTATTAATTTAATCAATTTAAATTAATCTTGAGATTTTGACAAAGTAAGAGGGAGTTGAAAAAATATGAACTTTAATGTTCAAATGAAAAAACCCAACTATTAACATTTGTGAATCCTTGAAAAATTATATCTACCAATTTGAAGATAAACAAATTTCTATCACAAAGTTTGAAACTTTATGTTTCCAATCAACCAAAAATGATTAAAACAACAAAGTTCAACACAAAATTCATGCAATTTAGTAGCTTTTAAAGTTTCAATCACTTAACATAATTAAATATTGAATCTTTAGCACTTTAGAAGCCTCAAAAATAAAAAAAGTTCACACTTAATGCAATTAATTTGCAATTATGTGAAAAAATAAAACCAAGTTTTCAAACACAAAATACCACCAAGTAATCATGCCTAAAGAGGTTTAAAATTACATATAAAATATGTATTGAACCAATTACAGAACCACCATAAATATGCAATTAATTTTCAAGGTTATAAAGACTTCAAATTTTTCGTAAAAACGAAAAACCTCTCAAAAAACGCATTTCTGGTCGTTTTTTGGTTAAAAACCGAGTCCTAAAAGAGATAAACCATTTCCAGAACGCCTTTTCCACCAAAAATTCACTATTTTTGGGTCAAAATCTGGGATCGGGAGCTGAAGTTAGCTCTAATACGAGGTTAAAATGGATAATACGAGGTTAAAATGGATAATTCGAGCTACTAATCTAATTAGCAACTTATAACCAGAAAAATTAAGCCATAAAAATACCTTGAAAAATATGATAATTAAAAACAAACGAGCGGGGCTCCGATACCGCTTTTGGGGTTTGGTGAGTCCCACTCACTGCGGAATAAACCCGAGCCAAGGATCACGCTCGCAATAAATAAGATCACTAATGCATAAATAAACGCAAAAGGGCAAAATAGGAAATTTACCTTTGTCGCGTGCTTCGCCCCACAAATTGGGCTCTAAGTTGAGAAGCTTAGCCCCGAAAATACGAGAGCCTCCGACGGAGATCCACCCGCAAAAACAACTATCAACTTTTAGGTCTGTTACCTCGAGGTTAGCGAGATCCGACCAAAACCCAAGTATTATATGAGTTTAAGAGTTTTACTAATGCAATGCTCTATTGAACTCCTACTCAAACACTCTCCCCAAAAACCCAAGGTGGGTATTTATAGGGAGGAGTAAGAGTGGGAATTTCTATCCAATCAATGTGGGAGCATGAAATTCCACAATTTATTTTAAAGTTAAATTAAAAAAAATAAGCAAACTAATAATAAATCTACAAGTGTCACTAATACATGTAAAAGGAAGTGAGGACCACTTAGAGAGTAGGGGACCATACTTGCTCCCCACTTCATACTCTTCTTGTGCCACATGTTTCTCACACTTAAACCCTCCCTTCACATGCTTCCCCTTTAGCCCACGGCCCAGCTACCCGCACCAAGGTGATGCGGGGTGCTACTGCTCGTAGCTAGCAAGCCTCACACGCTTGTGCGGGCTGCTGCTGCTTGCGGCCATGGCTGCTAGCATTGGTGCGCTAGCATGCACCAGCCAGCCTAGGCTCGGCTTGGTGCGCATGCTAGCCACCTATGCTAGTACGTTATGCCCCTAGCACTCGGATGCTCAGGGCATTCCGATGCTAGGGGTACTTTGGGAAATAATGTTTATTTATTATAATTTGCGTGACTCGTCTTTTATTATTTTGACTCGACTTCCGACGCTCGAAGCTCGAATTTCCGACGTCTAAATACTTAATACTCAGGCGACTCATTAATTTCTTCCGAATTAATTCGTCGAGTTGGTTTGTTAATTGCTTGGGTGTGACCCAAAGGGTTCAATCAAGATTAAGATGTAATATTAATTATGCATTAATATTACTGATCGGAAGCGGCCTCCACCTAGGCATTCCGATCACTTGACCTTACTGATTATATATTAGCTTCCTAATAATTTAGCTTCCTAATAATTCTAAACCCACTATCAGAATAATACACTTGTTCAAAGGACACCATTCCTTTCAGTATCAAGAACATGCACAATACCAAGAAAACGCTCACATACTTCCCCCCTTTTATTAACAAATCTCAAAAAAGTGCCATTTGTTCCTTATCGGAAACATCTGCAGATTCATCAGCAAGAATAGCAAAAAAAAAACACCATCAAGTTCATCCAATATTGCTTTGGTTGTGTCTTTTGCAAAAGCATTGATTATATCTTTTCGGACATACACTTGGAGAAGTAAGTTGACAATTACCAGAGGCCATTTTAAAAAAAACTTTGGAATACTCAGGATCATGGTTTGAAAGAAGAGTTAATAACGAAAGAAAGTTACCTCGAAACAATGAAATTTCCTTTTCAGCATGACCACGAAAAGGAAACCCGTGGAACAATAGCCATCTAATAGTTTCAATTGAAGCTTCCAATCTCTTACGATAGGCACACATGGTTTGTGCTGTTTGTTTTGATAAAGCGGTGGCAATGCTACTCATTTGATTCATGAAATAATTCATAGCAATCACAACTTTATTGTGAACACTCTTGTGTCCACCAACATGCTTTACAATTATATCTCTTTTATTCCAATATCTGAAACCTCCATTAACAAAAGCATCGGCTCCCGCTGTGTTACCATCCTTAAATAGATAGCAAATAAAACAAAAGGCAACATCTTTCTCAACACTATACTCAAGCCAAGTATCAAACCATTTAACACAAAATTGATGTTTTTTTGGCCCGAAAAGTGTTTGAGGAAACACATGATCTTTAGGTTGACATGGCTTTCTTTGAATGTATGTTCTCCGCACTAAATCCCTATGATCGGGAAGAAAATCACACATCCTTCTTCTTTTACAAGGGTCTTGTGGAAGATTAACAATATCAAGTTCACTTAATCTTCCTTTACCAATTTGAGCACTAGGATTCGAACCACCTTGGGGAAAAGATTGGCCATCTTCATTTTGAGGGAAATTGTGAGATAGGGAAGAATGTTGTTCACGTGCGTGATGTAAAGGTGTATTTGGCTCACTTTCTTGGGAATTTTGTTCATTTTCTTGTAGTGAAGGAGGATTTGGTTCACTTTCTTGTGGAGGAGTATCATTTTGTGGAGGAGGAGTATCATTTTGTAGAGGGGGAGGATTTAAAGTAGACACTTTTTTAGTAAAAAAAAAACTTGATATATCTTGAGTTGTTTTTCTTTTCATTCAGAAATTGAAGTTCAAGGTTGAATTAGATTAATCAATCTAAATAATTCTTGCTAGTTTTCTACTAAAACATATAAGTATTAAAGTATAGATACATCTAAATAAAATAAATAAACTTCAATTCACAAATCTCAATTGACCAATTATTTCAATGTAAATTGCAACGTTAATTCCCATAATCCCATTCATGAATAACAACTATACAATTAAAACAATAAATAATCTATCAATTAAAAACCTTAGAACAAATAATCAATCCAAAATTTTTAAAGAGTAAAGACTAAAGAAAAACCTTCAAATAATCATTTATAAACCGAATAAGAACAACAATATAAAGCTTTTAAACAATTAGCATTAGGAATTACTTAGCAAGAAGTCAAGAACAATCATAAAAATACCCAAATTTGAATTTAAAAATTAGGGATTTAATTAAGGTTAGTAAATTACCTTATTAATTGGTTTAAAGAGGGGAGTAGGGGACAATCGGATAGTAAAAAAGACAGGCTGAGTCGCGGTCTCACGAAGCTTGTGAAATGTGAACGTTGTGGTGGGTACTAATTTTGTAAGGAGAGATAAAATGACTGATTGTTTTGTTTCCTTTCAATAAATTAAAAAAATTATTTACTTGTTATTTGGTTGGATTCACGTGACTTAGGGGAATAGGGTTAGGGAGTAGTCACTACTTTTTGTCAGACAATGTCTCCTTCAGGCTTCAGTAATCAGTATTACGTAAATTTGTTATATTTTTTATTTTTTTATTATTTATAAAATAACAGTGTGTCCTGGGACCCACCATGACTATAGGTGGGTCCGCAACTGTATAGAACTGGTTTATCTATATCTACCATATAGAATTTTTTAACTTATTTAGCTTTTTCAAAACACATTGTGACTCAATAAAACATAGAATAACATTTACTCCATATTTTTGAATCTTCAATGCTTAGTCATTAGTAACATTGAATGGGTATGTTTTGATAATGGAAAGAATAAATAACATTTATTTAAAACTAGCCAATATTTAGGTAAGGTGAGAAAGTAAGCTTCTACTTGTAGATTTTACTTGCTTGTGAAGTAGCAACACTTCTAAACTTGTAGATTTTTTTATCCCTTAGCCAGACTTGTTCATTTAATTCAACCACTATAGGGAATATTTCAAGCATTACCCCAAACTTGAACCCCAATAAGATCATACACTAAAGTACAGTGGCATCATGGAGAAAGAAGATAGAGCAAAAGAGTCGCCAACAAGTTTTAGGAACTTGTAAACCGTTCACGAGGTGTTGGGTTACACACCTTAACGATCCAGGAGATCGTCAACTCCAATAGGTCTGGAACCATGACTTGTAGTTCGGGGATGAAGGTACAAATCCAACCTAAAAGAGATTGAACCTGCCCTAATAATATGACTCTACTTTATTCAGATCGTATTCGTGTGCGCTTTCTTACTAACATGCAATCATTAGGTTTACCCTAAACCTGTTTATCTATGTTGGTTGAATTTAATGCACAAATAAACTATTATTGGCGATCACTTGAATTATAATCATATTAACCCCAAAAAAGATTATTAATTTATTAAGCGTGATTACAAGTACAAATTCCCTTTAAACATGCATAAAAGGCGTGATGAAGCAATAACAATAAATAACAAGCAACATAATAATAATCATGAAAATTATTATAACAATCATAATAATCATTATTATCATAATCATGTTAAATCATAATAATAGCAAGATCCTAGGCATGATACTAACAAGATAAATAACAAACCCTAACATGTCACTAAACATTAAAAATCAAAGCTTTAGCCCTAACATGATACTAACATGATATTAGGAAAGAAAATAGGAAGCATTCTTTTAATTATACTTGATATTAGGAATTTTTAGTTGTTACCCTAAACATAATACTCGGAAGCAATAAAACATCCTAACATGATACTAGGAATTAAAATCACAATCTAAGCATGATTTCTATATCATAATATCAATAAAGCAATTAAAGCACTTACTTGGATGCCTTGTACCTCTTTCTAATAACAAAATACACACGTTAGTAACTTCAAGGAAAATAATAAAATTAAAGAATTAAATTAAATAATTGAAAGAGATATTTTGGACCAAACCCTCATAAATTAAAACCTTTCATGTTTAGGGCAAAGGAAACTTTGAACTTGGCTAGGTGTTTCTAGATCTTGTGAATGCGGAATTTTGTATGCAAAAGGCTAGTTTAGAAAAGAGAGAGAGAGAGAGTAATCAAGAGATTCTTGATGAGAGTTGGTGATTGTTGATAAGAATTGATGAGAATTGACGATTGAAAACGGAGGTTTTAGGAGGCTATTTATAGAGAAAATCAGTCGGGCATGATAAAAAACGAATCAGAGTTTCGAAAAGAATAAAACACGATCGCATCGCCAAACACGCGCCTGTCGCCAAACGCTGAAGTACAGCGCCAAACGCCAGGTCTGGCGCCAGATGGTGGAAATAAATTTCCACGCGTTTTCTTATTTTGATAAAATTTAGCCGTACGAGAGGGCAAAATCGTATTTTATTCTGATTAATACTCTTTAAAAAAAAAGTCAATTTATCAATGCTAATTAAATTAGGAATGAAAAGAACCTTCTAGAAGAATCTAGAAGATATAATCAATCCTAATCGCATTAGGAATGATAAATCAATATTAGGCCCTCCTCTAGATCATTGGGCCGCATATAAATATCAAACCGGGTCTAGTTTAGTAATTTGGCCATAACTTCCTCATTATTCATCAGAATTGGGCTTATAATATATCGTTGAAAAGCTCTTTTTGAACCGAACCCAACTACACCATTATTGGACCCTTGCCATGGACCAAAACAAACTGGATTGGCTTTTTTCTTAAAATAGGTTTTCAAAAACAGAGAGAAAGAAAAGAAATAAAAACTAACCGCAACACTAGACTTTCCAGACTTTAACTTCATTTGATTATGATTTGACGTGAAAGGTACTCATCACAGGGTTTGGTTTTGGGGAGACACAAATGGGTGTCTACAACCACATTCTCAATGAGAGAACTAAAATGACATCACATGTCCATGAAGTAGTAATATGCTAAAACAATTTCTATAATATACTTCTTAAATTGAAATATTTCCATTCTTTTACCTTCCAACTGTATGAGGTAGTTTCTAATCAATTGGAATTAGTCCATTTAATTTGAAACATTTGTTATTCATAACAATTTTTAGCATATAATTAATTAGTTTTAGGTTATAGAGGTAGCAACTTGCTTGCATTTCTTGGCCTATAACTTCTTAATGCAATAATCATATATTCTTAGACCTTTCCTTTTGAGCCACTTAGAACATTTCTCTTAGGTTCAAAATGATGCTTTGTTTAACTTCTTTAAGCACTTTTCATGATTTGTCTAAGTCTTATTCAATCATTATTCATATTAGAGTTTAATCAACTATTTAACTCCATATGAAGTAGATGAAGAATAATGACATATGATCAACTTTTAATCATAAGATTTCCAATCACTTTCTTATAAACAAACATATTGAAGATAAGGGATTTTATTGGACTTCTGGACTTGTCTATTGGAGGATTTGTACCTCCCATCTCATTAAATCCCTTGAAACACTTTTCAAATTGAAGATGTGTTGGCATTTTACTCAAACATTTTGAATAAAACCAACCTTAAATATGTGACATGGGTTTTAAAACTCGCATTTTAGAACCTTTTTAGAAAAATTAGAATATAGGTTTATGGATTATCTTTTACCCTTTTGAGAATGTTTCTCAACTTTATTTTCAATCGAGAAGATTATATATAATAATAAAATTAGAACGAAATATTACTTGTAAATAAACGCAAAATTCAGTTATGTTTATTTGTAAAGCACCTAAATTAAAGTTATAGGTTACTTTAACACTTTATTCATAATGTGTGTCCCAATTGAATTAAGTGATTCCAAGATCCTTTATTCGTTTAATAGTTGACCAGGCTGAGGCCCTAAGCTATCATCAAGCATTATATTTTCAAGGTGAGTAAACTCTTTACTGATTACGATTCCTACAACTCTTTGTTGAATAATTAACCATCTCTTGTTTAATTATTACCCATTGCTTCAGGGCTCTAAACTCTTTAGGTAACCTTGTTGAGCACAACCAACTAAATGTGTAAAACGTGACCTACCCCAAATTACCCAAGATAACAAGTTACACTCTGCTAAGACCGACCCATCACTCATGGTAGAAGGATTTTTGGGTATATAATTGGAAAATCAACCTCAATATTACCGGGACCTAGATTTATTATGTTGTGATTATTTAGTGAACTATAGCGCATCATCACAAGCATCAATAAAATCTAACATGCATAATCTACTAATGCATAAATAAAATGATATAGTATAACCCCTTAATCATATGAAAAACTAATAAAGCAAAACTCGCACTTGAACCTTTATGGATCTCATCCATCTAGCTACTTTGGGCCTTACTCCATTGGTTTCTTGGATTGTAATGATATTATATTCTATCTACTACTTAAATAAAATAAAATGAAATACATAAATACTTACCGGTATGCAGGCCGTATTTAGATTACAAAAATACGACACGATGCACATATCGTATTTAAAATATATGGGCCATACTAGTCTATATATAGCAATATTATATCATATATTATAAATTGGCACATAATAAATCACTCATCATGCTTTCCTAAAGTATAACACCGAATGTTCATAATTAAGGAACATGACATCTAAATATCTCATATTTTATTAAGTTACCGTTATTAGATAATATCATATTTTATTCATTACCAATCATATAATATCATATATTCTATTATAGGTATGAGATAGAATCAAATCTGATTTTAATTATGGAAGATAAATCATATTTATTTTCCATGATTATCCTAACTAATTTAGGAGATTCTATCCTAATTGCTAGCCAATCACAAAATTTAAAATCAATTGTATCCTAAAATAATTATGGGATAATCATATTTAAATCAATCTTTATCTTTTTGGAATCTTGCTCAACAATCCTTAGAATATTCAAAGATTAAAATAAATTTTAAAACTTGACATTATATTAAATGAAATTTGATTTTATCTATAATTAAATAAAATAATAATTTAGTAGAACATTTTTTATATAAAATAAAAATTGTTGCCTCGTCAGCCAGGGAAGAACCCCAACCAACGCAGCAACAGGAAACTGCAACCGCAGGTCCGTAGCTAGGAATAACTAGACTTGGAAAATGGGTCATTCGGGTCGGGTATGGGTCGAGTCATTTCGGGTCGGGTCAAGCTCGAGTCAAAAGGTTATCGGGTCAAGTTCGGGTCGGGTCGGGTCATTTCGGGTTTCGGGTTGATTTTGGGTCAATCAATAATCGGGTCGGGTCGGGCATCGGGTCAATACTTTAGGTCGAGTTCGGGTTGGGTCAAGTTTGGGTCGGGTCAGTTTGGGTCGGGTCAATTTCCGGGTTAGGTCAGTTTGGGTCGGGTTAATTTTCGAGTCAACTTCGGGTCGATGCATTGGTTAAAATTCAACTATATATATATATATATATATATATATATATATATATATATATATATATATATATATATATATATATATATATATAATATTATTTACTTATTTATTTATTTTTTGGCGAAAAACTCACTATATTTATTAAGGTTACTTTTTTCATGGAACTTTTAATTGTTTTCCGAATTTTTAATAACTTATAGAGATAGAAGGCCGAAGAAATCGAGAAAATTAATGCTCAAAATATGGAAATTACTTACAATGTTACACATTACAAATTAATAAAAAAAAAATTAAGTCAATTTGATTGCGGTTTTTTTCTATTTCAGTTTTTTAAGGTCAAGTATTTAGCTTAAATAGATTCTGGTAATTTTAGGTATAAGATAATTTGGTTCGGGTCACTTTGGGTTTCGAGTATATTTTGGTCAATTAATTCAAGTTAAAGGTCGAGTCAACTTCGGGTCGGATCAACTTTGGGTCTAGGGTCAACTTCGGGTCGGGTCGTTTCGGGTCTCGGGTCAACTTCGGGTCGGGTTGTTTCGGGTTGGGTCATTTCGGGTTTCGGGTCAAGGTCGGGTCAGTTCCACTTCAGGTCGGGTATGGGTCGGGTTTTGGGTCAATTTCGGGTCACTGGTTTCGGGTTGATATCAGGTCATTCGGGTCGGGTCATCGGGTCTGGGTCAGGATTGCCAGGTCTAGGAATACCAGCCACGACACAAGTTACAACCTTAACCGGAACATTTCCAACACTTAAACAAAATAGTCTTGTACTCTCTTTCGGGACCGGTGTAGACAAGTTCAATTATATCGTTTAAAATGCCAAAGTACTCTCCACCGTCCTCACTTGAGACACACACCCCATAATTCATCGTAGATTTGTGTTTGCCATAGGATTGTGTGTGGAAATTAAAGCCACCAACAAATATTTGGTTCCAAGTTCGAACACGATTGAAAGGCCTCATAGACAATGCTCGCAACACATCGGAACTTGGTTTCTGTTCCACCACCTATAACCGTTACAAATACAAATGTCACACTTCTTGAAATGAAATTTAGTGTATTATCACAAGTTAATCAATATGTAATGTTCGAAAAGTATTATCACCTTGTGATGAAACCAATCAGGGAATTCACTTTCGCATTTCTCCTTGACATCTTCTCGACGCAAATAAGTTCGAATACTAAGAATGTAGTCCTCAAACTGCCTAATAGTTTAATGAACAAGGTTAATCATTGCAGCAATTATTTTAAATTTAAGGGTTTTTGAAATTTTTCTCCTAAACATATATACCTTTCGTATTCACCAAGAATGTCGTTATTTCTTAAAACGAACAAATGAGCACATTCGAGTTCCTTGTTATCTAAAAACCGAGTTTTACCGACATTTAACACACGACCCTTATCCACCGTGAACAGCTATGGGATTTCATCGTTGTTAGCCGTGGATTCCACATCAGCATTCACATTTTGACCTATATCTCGTGTTTTTGTGTCAACTGAGGGCTGAAAGTAATTGGAGCAGAAGTTTGATATCTCTTCAGTGAGATAAGCGTTGCATATGGAACCTTCAACTCGAGCCTTATTACCAATTTTTCGTTTCAGGTGATTGAGGAACCTGTAATTATTTTGATATAGATATAGATGTATAAGTAACCCTTAACAATGAAAGAGATGAAAGAAAGAGTTGAGAAAGGGCCTTTGATTTACCTTTTGAAAGGATACATCCACCGATATTGAACAGGTCCACATAACTTGCCCTCATATGGCAAATGAATTGGTAAATGTTCCATGGTTAAGGTTGCATAGGATCTCAGCTATGTTTTTTTCCAATCGCTCCATGTCGCTAACTGTAATTGTGTTGCAACATAAATCGCGAAAGAATTGGCTTATCTCTGAGCAGTGGGCAACAACCTCTCCATGAACACGTGACAATCATGGCTTTTCATTCCATGTAACTTACATGCTTGCAAATCAACGCATCTGCTCAAATTGGAAGCGTAACCATCAGGAAACCGCAGCTGTTTGACCCACTCACACAAAACCTTTCTCTGAGCCTTGTCAAGAGCAAATGGAGCCTTTGGCATGAATTATTTTCCTCTATCATCCTCTTGAAGATGTAGCTGGGGTTGTTTACAGTATTTGATAATGTCATTCCGAGCTGATGGTGTGTCACAAGATAGCTTTTTTCACGTCCATTATAGTGTGAATTAACTGATCAAAAAGTTCTTTTCAACGTGCATGACATCTAAGTTGTGACGAACAAGCAGATGTTTCCAATATGGAAGGTCTCAAAGAGTGCTTTTCTTAAACCACCCTTTTTGGCTTTCTTGAGACGTTTCAGTGCCTCAAGGCCATCTGTTGCCTTCGGGAGGTTTTTCACACATTCCCAGAGTTCCTCTCTTGACATTATGTGAGGCGGTGAACCTTTTTCAACTTTGTTTTTACAAAATGCAATTTTACTATTTCAAAAAGGATGATTTGTCGGAAGGAATTGGCGATGGCAATCAAACCAAGAAACCTTACCACCATGTTCGAGCCAAAATGCTTTTCTTTTCTCCATGCAATATGGACAAGCCTTCTTACCGGCTGTGGTCCAACCAGATAACATACCAAAAGCTGGGAAGTCACTAACGGTCCATAGGATGGCTGCTCGAAGATTGAAATTCTGTTTTCTCGAAATATCGTTAGTATTTGCCCCAACTTCCCACAACTGTTTCAACTTGTGTATGAGAGGTTGCATATAAACATCCACGTTGCCCTTAGGGTTTTTAGGACCAAGAATGAGTAACGAAAGGAACATGAACTATCTTTTCATACACATTGATGGAGGCAAGTTATAAGGGATCAAAATGACAGGCCAACAAGAATATTGTGCCCCAAACTGACCATGTGGAGCAAATCCATCCGTACATAGGCCCAGTCGAACATTACGAGGTTCGTAGGCAAACTCAGGAAAGCAACTATCAAGGTGTTTCCACGCTTCACTATCGCTGGGGCGTGCCATTGTGCCTTGAACTCGAGGATTTTTAGCATGCCATGTCATTTCCTCGGAAATGTTTTTAGTTGCAAAAAGCCTTTGCAACCTAGGTGTGATATGGAAATAAAATAGAACTTTCAAAGGCACTAAGCTACATTTAGAATTCTTCTTGTATCGGTCGCTGCCACACACCCTATATGTAGATAATTGAGCATCATCTTTATAAAACAACATACATCCTTTCGGGCATGCATGAATCTTTTCATGGGGCAGCTCTAACCCCTTAACAATTTTCTTGACCTCATAGAATGTCTCGGCCATGTGGTTGTTGTTAGGAATCGCTTCATTAACCAAAGAAGAAAATCCATCAACACATCTATGCGGCAAATTATACTCGCACTTTAGGCTAGTGATTCTAGAAGCCATCTCTAACACAGACAATGAACTCCCTTTGTATAACACTTGTTCAGAAGCCCTTAAAAAATCAAAAAATTGCTTAGCTTGTGCATTAGGCTCCTCCTCTAATGAAACACTAGCCTCTTCGGAATGCCCTTGATCTTGAGACTCACAAATGCATCCAAAACCATACCATTTCACGATATTCATTTGACTGCCTTTCACGAGTTCTTGGAAACTCTTCCCCATGACACATCCACTCATAGTAATTAGGTAAAAAAACCCTTGTGATAAAAATGAAGTTTAACCGTATCCGCATCCCAAAGATGTTTGTTTTTGCATTTAAAACATGGACACCTGACTTCATTCGGTTTCTACTCTCGGGAAGATCTACGACATATTTAAGGAATTCATCTACCCCCTTCACGAACTCATGATTAATAGAATTCCCAACCTTTCTTTCGTACATCTATCTACGTTCTCTTCGTTTCATGATTACAAGTTCTACACAACTAACGCATATGCCATTAATTACATTAGTCACAAAGCACAATATATATTCATTATAGATCAAAGTGTTATGGAAATGCAAATGAGAAGAGAAATTATTTCCAAGGGTCATTATCACTCCAACCTAACCCATTGTTGGACGTTCAATCTCACTAGTGAATGTATGCCTGGATTTCAATTCTATGGAAAATCCGGCAGCATTCCCTACAGTTCTCCAAGTACACGATATAGGCGATTAGAAACACCTATATATGTACCTAGAGAAGATTGTAGAGAAATAACAAGCAAGGATCTTCCTTAGAATTAAAAAAAAGGAATACATTCACCCCCTAAGTGAGAATAAACGTACAAGGACAGTCCCAACCAGGGACTATTCAAGACATACTCCTAATGTGTATGCCTTGAACGGGTATCTTGGCATATGATTATGCAAATGATTTATTTAAAAATATTAAAACTAAACTAACATACAAAATATTATACAAATATATCATAATTAAACTTAACATAAACAAACATATCATAAAACCATAACATAAATATAAACAAATCAAACCAAACAAAACCAAACTAAACTAACATATCATAATATTAAATCTAGTAACATGCATTATAAAAAATTAAACTTAAGTAAGAAACATTATATTAAACTAAACAAAACTAAACTAGATAATAATGAACTAAAGTAATCTAACATACATCATATTAAACAAAACGAGCCAAACCTAACTAAAGTTTCTTAATATTAAACTAATCTAATATACTTTTGTAAAACTAAACTAAATTAAACCACATTATATTAAAATAAACTAAACTAAACTAACGTACTTAAAAAAAAAGTAAACTAAACTAAACTAACATACTTACAAAAAACAAACTAAACTAAACTAAACTAAAACACATTATATTAGAATAAACTTAACTAAACTAAGTTATGTTAAACAAAACCAAACCAAACTAACATACATTATATTATGGTTTGTAATGTGACTAACCTTTATATCTGCACTTCTTTTTGACAATTAAACCATGTAATTGTACAAATCCTACAAAATATATAAAAAAAAAAGTAAATTAAATAAATAAGGGTTTAATATTAAGCAAAAAAAAAAAATTGGGGGGAAAGGACAACTTACCAGAATTTTCTTCTAACTGCCTTCCTAATCTGCTTCAGCCACGGCGAGGGAAGGGAGGAGGCCGGAGGCTGCGGTTGTGGTGGTCAAGGGTAAGTCAGATTTGAATGTAATTAAAAAAATGAAAACCAAAAAAAAAGTTGTAAACTAACCTAGACGCGGCGCCGGCAACAACCAGCAGCGTCAAGGGAGGCTCAACGAAAAACAAGGCGTCGTTGCTCCCGTCGTTGTCTTTCTCTTTCTCTTTCTCCCTCTCGTCCTCTTTCTCTTTCTCCTTCTCGTCCTCTTTCTCTCTTACATTGTCGGCGGCGTTTGGGTCTTCGTCGGCGGTGGTCCCCTTTTTCTCTTTGCCTCTCTCTTTCTCTCTCCTTCTCTTTATTCTGTGCGTGTTTCAACGTTCTTTCCCCTTCTTTTTTTAGGTCAAATGAATTTGGGTATTTTTTTAAAAAAATATATGTTATTTTCTGACGGAATTATATTCAGTCGTAATTTCCTTCTTCTGACGAAAATTTCCGTCGCAAAGCTATTTTCGACGGAAAATTCCATCGGAAGAAGGAAATTACGACGGAAAATTCGTCGAAACAAGTGAAATATGTCGATAAATTGCGACGAAATAAATTCCGTCGGAATTTTTGAATTTTGCGACGGAAAATAATGTCCGTTAGAACCGATCCGTCGCTATTTAGCCTATTTCGCTATTTCTAGTAGTGATCGGCTCCGTCCGAGGGCTGGCGTAGCATAGAGGTTGAAGCCCAGCCACCAGCATAACACAGCTGCAGCAGTTCGACAATGCAACCGTTGCACTTTGTTGCTGCTGCCGCCTGTAATATCCCTAATTTATAAAACAATTTAATTATTATTAATTATAATAATTAAGCTTGACTATGTCTTATTTCGGATCTTATAAACCTGTTTATAAAAATAGACGAATAATTTTCCTATACACTTATAAATATTTTCTTATGATATTAAGATTATTAAATTATTATTTTTCCTATAAACATATTCAACTTTCAAGTGGATTTTTAATAAGGAAATTGTGCATAATTTCCTAAACTCTAATTATAAAATTATTAATTATTTTTAATATGAGCCTTATTTCATGAACATAGTTTTAGATGAGTAAGCCATTTATTCCAACCCATATGAGTACTAACAAGCCCAATTGATATTTACAACCCAACTCATACTTTTAGCAAAAAAAAAAAAAAAAAAAAAAAAAAAAAAAAAAAGGAAAAAGAAAAAAGAAAATAATTTTAGCCAAAAAAAAGGGAAAAGAAAATAAATTTCATCCCCAATCACCACAAACTACGTTCATCTTCTCCATTCCTCCATGAAAACTTCATCAAGCTAGCTCTTCCAACTAACACCTCTCCCAACTATAATTTATGACTACATTCACCCTCACCCTCCACATGTAACTCATCTACTCCATCACCATTATCAAACTTGCTCCCAACCATTAGATTGCAATTCAAAGTTTCACCTCCAAAATAATCAATTACAAAGTAAAGTTTCAATCTTCAATATTATTTTAATCCCTAGTTTTTCCTATAAATAGAGCAAGGATTTTGAACAATTTCCTTACAAATTCATTTGCAAATTACACCCATAAAAATTTCAGCAATTAAAATACCCCCAAACCCATTTTTTCACCCCTTTATCTCTCCTCCGCGCCACCACCACCACCACCCCTTGGCCGCGCGCCACCAGCCGCACCACCTCCACCTCACCGCTGCCACCTGCTGCCCAGCCAGCCACACCACCAACCCACAATACCTCCTTCCATTCGTACTTCCTGTAAAACAAAACCAAAACCAAAACCAAAAAAAAAAATATATATAATGATAAGTTTTTTTTTTTTTTTTTAATTTGTTCTTTACTTGATTAAAACTCACCAAAACTAATTAAAAGTGAGTGGGCTTTCTTTTCTACTTGTAAACTTCTACTTTGGGCTACTTGTTATGAATTAAGTATGATTAGTTTTACTTAATATTATTTTTACTTTAAATTACAACTACTAATAATTCTATGCTACTAGCCTACTTCTACTTCTACTACTACTACTACTACTACTACTTCTTACTTATTATTATTATTATTATTATTATTATTATTATTATTATTATTATTATTTATATTATTATTATTGGTTATTACTAAAGATTAATTTATAAAAGTAAGTATTAATTTTATAAAAAGGATGTAATTAATATTTAAGTTGTTCATGCACAACTAGTTTAGAGTTTGTATTATGTCTTTGGGTTTATTGTTGAAGAGTTATTGAATAAGAGTTATTGGTTATTGTAGGGAGAGTTTCAAGTTCGTAATTAGGAGTTCCGTACTTGGGTGCAAAGATCAAGGTACGTATTCGTGGCTAGATCTTTAACTATGTAATTTTGTATGCAAATGTGTTTTATGTTTTTAAATGATGAATTATGTTTGAATATTGAACAATGGTTTATAAATGTTTATAATCTAAATTTTATAAGCATGTTTCAATAAAAACTATAGTTCGATCTTAAATATTTAAATGCTTTATGAGCTTGTTTGTTAACTTACTTTTGTTTACCAAATTGTTTAAAAGGGAGAAATGTTATCATTTTAATCATCCCATACATGGGAATTAGAAGATTGATTTATCAAAGATGTTTATTGGATTTTTTCTTGACTCCCACTATGCGGAGATAAATGATAAGACTATGAGCTTTGTATGATCTAGTCTTTCCTTGAGTATAGACTATGTAAATGAGTTACTAGCTTGAGGGGTGTGCACACTTAGGTTGGAAAAATTGTTTATGAAATGGTTGATTATTCAACCTTTGTTGGGAAATACTTTAGAAAATTATAATTTTGGAATGTTTTTCCAAAATATGAAATCTTGCCTATGGAAAGTTCAAATAATCAGGTTTTATGAGAATTATATATTTCTAAAGAAAATTTTAATCAATCGAACTAATTAACAAGTTTAGCACTTATGTGTACTTAGCGTTTTGCTAACGCGTATTTCTCTTTTGTTTTGGCTTTGCCCTACTTATCATTTATGATGAGTAGATAGGTGATGACGATGACTCAACGTGAGCTAAATGTTGCATCGGGGATGAAGGGAAAAATCACTTAGTCTAGGTTCACTATTATGAATTAGTATGAGTACCATTTGGATTTATGTTTCAAAAAGATTTATGTTTCAAAACTATTTATATTTTCCATTAATTAATGAAACCTAAGATGTATTTCTTCCGTTGGAAGTCTCTGTTTTTTAAAGCCTTACGTTATCACGTGGCAATAATACTCCTAAGCTACTCTCTTAATCATGTTTTGTATTATTATTATTGAAATTTTGGGGTGTTACAAAGTGGTATCAGTTTTCGGGTCTTAAAAATATTAAAATTGGAAAATAAAACTGATGGGTAGATTTAAGAAGGGCTTATAGGATAAAGTTTTACTTTGTTTTATGTAATTAAAATAAATAAATTAAAAAAAATACTACTTTTTATTTTAATTTAAAGAAAGATTAATAGTGGGGATTGTTGGATTGACAATGAGCTCTGGCTAGGCAGGACTAAGGGTCAGGGTGACGTCGTCCCTAACCTCTCCTACCTGGGATCTCATTGGTCCAACTAATCAACATTAGGAATCAATTATTCAACTTATAACTATTTAATAATTTTGAAATTAAAAGGTTTGAAACGTATTTAAAAATGATTTCAATCCTTACGTGAATTATGTGCATATGGAGTCCAAACTATATTTTTAGAGTATAAGGATCAAATAAAATTTCAAAATACAGCAAGATTGATCGTCTTTTGGGAATTTTTTTTTATTCCAAGGTATATCGAAAGTTCATAAATTATATGATAATTATTCCTAAATTGGTAAGGGATTGAAAGGTGAATTACACTCTTTTGTGAACTATATGGTCAAGTGTTTGTCTATTTGTGTGCAAATTATGATTAAACTTGTGGCAAATTTATTTCAAGTTGTTACCTATTGTTGCTTTTAATGACAACTTTAGGCTTGAAGAGCGTTTAGTACTTAAGATATTTTGTGAAAAAAATAAATAAAGAAAGTTATCACAACTTTGAGTCTTTGTTGAATGGATGAATAATTTGTTTGTAAATACATTGTTCTTAATTACCACATTATTTAGGACAATGTCGCTAAGGCAAGGAAACAAGAGAGGAAGTAGATCTAAAGTGATCTCGGTCATCAAAAGGCTAACCAAAATAACTGTAAACATATCCAATGTTGTTTCAAACCAAAGAAAAACCCACAGCGACCAAGATAGTTTTGGGGAAGTTTTCAAAAGAGTTGATGCAGCCAAACCACCCACTTACCTTGGTCAAGTAGACCCAGCTAGCCTAGAAAATTGGGTAAGGGAATTCGACAAACTCTTTGATGCTATCAATTGCCCTGAGGAATTAAGAGTTAACAATGTTGTATATTACATTAGAGAAGAAGCCGATTTAAGGTGGAGTCAAAGGAAAAATGATTTGATGAGTAGACTCAACTTTGGGTGGATTGAGCTTAAGGAAGCTTTGAGTGCAAAATTTTATCCTGCCTATTTAAGGAAACAAAAGTGTATAGTGTTTACTAATCTTAGAATGGGGAATATGACTATAAGTGGGTACTATAGTAAATTCATTGAATTGATGAGGTTTAAACTCGAAGTAGTACCAACTGAAGCCTTTAAGGCCCAAAGATTTGAACAGGGTTTGACTTTAACCCTTTGAGGGAAATTAGGGGGAGTAACCTTTGAAACCTTAAATGAAGTTTATGGGAGAGCAGCTCACCTTTATGGGATTAAGGGAAGAGAGTTGGAGGGATACTATTCTGGTGAAAAAAGGAAGGTTAGTGGGAGCTTCCATGGGAATGAGAAAAAGCCTAAGACCAATGGAAATTTCAATGGGGGTTTTAATGGAAGGAGGGATATTAGGGGTGACTTTGAAAGAGTAGGAAATGGGAACCAAGGGAATGGAGACAAACCCAAAAGGTCCTATTTTTGTAAAAGGTGTAGGATAGACCATCCCGGGAAAGATTGTGAAGGGAACCCAGTGAGTTGTTGTTATTGTCAAAAACTAGGTCACCGTGAGTATGAATGTTTCAAGAAAGCCTCTGATGTACAATCCGGTAAGACCCCAGATGTGAGGAACCAACCCAAGCCAACTCAAAACCCCGGATTCACTCCTAAGCCTGGATCGAGTAACATTGGTGGATCTACTTCGAAAGGCCTCGTGTTCATGATGAATAGCCGTGAGGCCACAAATACTTCTGACGTGGTAATTGGCACTTTCTTTATTTGTTTTATGTCTACTAAATTCTTGTTTGATTCGGGAGCGTCTCACTCTTTTATTTCTAGAACTTTAGCAGATAAACTCAAGTTAGAAAGTCCGGTGTCTATTTCCTTAGATATTGCTATCCTATCAGGGGAAGTAATGGGTTGCACTAAGATGCATCGGGGTGTACCTCTTGTCATTTCAAAAGTAGAATTCCCGTCAGACTTAATCGGGTTGACATGCAAGATCTCGATGTCATTTTGGGGATGGACTGGTTGGGAAAATACAAGACCCAGATCGATTGCGAGGCCCAAAAGGTCACGTTGTTGGGCCCAAACAAAGTTAGGGTAACTTACCAAAGCGAAGGGAAGGGAAGAAATCAGGGTTGAAGATCATATCTTCTTTGGAACTTAAGAAGTGGGTGGCAAAAGGGTATCCACTGTATATGTGTAGTGTTCAGGAAATAGAAGAGGGGGATAAAGGGGATGGGAAGAATATTTCAATAGTGAATGAATTCCTAGATGTTTTTCTTAAGGAAATTCCAATGATGCCACTAGTAAGGGATGTTGAATTTACCATAGATTTAGTACCAGGGACATGACCCATTTCAAAGGCTCCATATAGAATGACCCCGTTAGAGATGAAAGAGTTGAAGACTCAATTGGATGATTTGTTGGAAAAAGGATACATTCGGCCCAGCTCGTCACCATGGGGTGCACCTGTTTTGTTTGTGAAGAAGAAGGGGAAGTTTGAGGTTATGTATAGATTATCGAGAATTGAACGGCGTGACAGTCAAGAATAAGTACTCGCTACCCAGGATCAATGACTTGTTTGACCAAATGAAGGGAGCAGGGGTATTTTCGAAGATTGATTTGAGGTCAGGGTATCATCAATTAAGGATAGCAGACTCAAACATCCCAAAGAGTGCTTTTAGAACTCGTTATGGTCACTATGACTTCACTGTAATGCCATTTGGGTTAACCAATGCACCCGCAGTTTTCATGGATTTAATGCACCAAATTTTCATGCCGTACTTGGACAAGTTTGTTGTGGTATTTATCGATGACATTTTGGTGTATTTGAAGAATGAGGATGAACATGAGGATCATTTGAGGGGAGTATTGTCAACTCTGAGGGAGCACCAATTGTATGCTAAACTCTCAAAATGTGAGTTTTGGTTGGAGAAGGTAGCCTTCCTAGGTCATGTGATTTCTACGAAAGGGGTATCAGTTGATCCGGCGAAGGTAAAGGCGGTAAGTGAATGGCCGACCCCGAGAAGTGTGTCAGATGATCGGAGTTTTCTTGGGTTACAGGTTACTATAGAAGATTATTTAAAGATTTTTCAAGAATCGCAAGGCCTATGAAGAGTTTGATGAAGAAGGAATGTAAGTATGAGTGGACTTCGGAGTGTGAGAAAGCCTTTTAGTTATTAAAAGGAAAATTGACTACGGCTCCCGTGTTAGCCTTACAAGATGGAAGTGAGCAATACGAAGTATATAGTGATGCATCAAAGTTTGGGTTAGGTTGTGTCTTGATGAAAAATCGAAAAGTGATTGCTTATGCCTCGAGACAGTTAAAGCCCCATGAAGTGAATTACCCCACCCATGACTTAGAGTTAGTCGCAATTGTGTTTGCCTTGAAAATTTGGAGACAGTATTTATATGGGGTGACATGTAAGATTTTTATCGACCATAAGAGTTTGAAGTACATATTCACTCAAAAGGAGATGAACATGAGACAAAGATGATGGTTGGAGTTTATTAAGGATTATGACTTAGATATCCAGTATCCTGAAGGAAAGGCTAACGTGGTGGCCGATGCTTTGAGTAGGAAGTCAAGTCATGGAGTTAATGCAATGATTCTTCCGGATCAATTGAGTGTGGAGTTTCAAAAGATGAATTTAGAGGTAATGGAGCTAGGAGAAGTAGATAAATTGCTATGTGCTTTAACTGTTAAACCATCAATTTATGATGAGATTCGAGATAGCCAACCAGGGGATGAGAAGTTGAAAAGGATTAGAGAAAAGATTGAGGAAGGGCAAATAATGGATTTTTCAATAGCTGACGATGGGAGTATGAGATTTAAAGGAAGATGGTGTGTACCACATATTCCAAGTGATTTGAAGCAAAGGTTAATGGAAGAGGCACATAATTCTCCTTATTCAATGCATCCCAGAGGGGATAAGTTGTATAAGGACATGAAGAAAACATTTTGGTGGCCGAATATGAAGAGAGAAGTGGCTGAATTTTTGGCTAGATGTTTGACTTGTCAAAAGGTTAAAATTGAGCATAAGAGACCGCAAGGGACGGTCCAATCCTTAGAAGTACCTTGCTGGAAGTGGGATTCGATCTCTATGGATTTTGTGGGAGCTTTACCTAGGACAAGAACAGGAAACGATACAATTTAGGTCATAGTAGACCGATTGACTAAGTCTGCAACATTCATTATAATGAAGAGTACATGGACGATGGATCAATTGGGAAGAGCGTATGTGAAGTTTGTGGTTCGGTACCACAGGGTGCCAAAGGACATTATTTCAGACAGGGATTCGAGGTTTCTGTCTAACTTCTGGCAAGGCTTGCAAAAGGCGATGGGGATTAATTTGTTGATGAGCACCGCATTTCACACTACAATTGATGGTCAGACCGAGAGGACGATTCAAACCTTGGATGAAATGTTGAGATCATGTGTAATGGATTACCAAGACTCTTGGGAAGATCATTTGGACTTAATAGAGTTCTCTTATAACAACAGTTACCATGCGAGTATTGGGATGGCACCATTTGAAGCATTGTATGGGCGAAAATGTAGGAGCCCCATATGTTGGAATGATATAAGAGAATTTGTTGTGCTTAGGCTAGAATTGATCGAGGAAATGGTAAAACAAGTAAAAATGATACGAGAGAAAATAAAGACTGCCCAAAATCACCAGAAGAGTTATGCAGACTTGAAAAGGAGAGATGAAGAATATGAATAGGTGAGAAAGTCTTGTTAAAGATATCTCCAATGAAGGGCGTAATGATATTCGAGAAAAGAGGGAAATTAAGCCCTAAATAAATTGTCCCATATAAAATCATCCAAAATATAGGAAGGGTAGCTTACAAGTTGGAATTGCCTAATGAATTAGAAAGAGTCCACAATGTATTCCATGTAAGCTAAATTCGGAAGTATATATCGGATATTTCACACGTCTTACAACCCGAAACCATTGAAATGGATGAAAACTTGACCTACGAGGAAAGGCCTATAAAGATTTTAGATAGCAAGGTGAGGAGCACAAGAAACAAAGATGTTAAGATAGTCAAGGTATTATGGTCAAACCATAAGACGGAAGAAGCTACTTGGGAAGCGGAAGCCGACATGAGGAAGAGGTACTTTGAGTTGTTTCCCGAGGTTGGAACTCGAGTTACGGGGGCGTAACTCCTTTTAAAGGGGGTAGAATGCGATAGAGTTTTGAGCTTTTTGCCTTTATGTAATTTTAAGTTGTTTATTCGCCAATTTTAGGTTGTGCATGAGTCAATTTGAATTAATTTAAGTCGTTATACAAATTTTTCAGTCAAGAGTTTTGAGGTCGAAACTTCTTTTAAGGGGGTAGACTGTAATACCCCTAATTTGTAAACCAACTTAATTATTATTAATTATAATTATTAAGCTTAACTATGTCTTATTTCGGATCTTATAAACCCGTTTATAAAAAATGGACGAATAATTTTCCTATACACTTATAAATATTTTCTTATGATATTCAGATTATTAAATTATTATTTTTCTTATCAAAATATTCAACTTTCAAGTGGATTTTTAATAAGAAAATTGTACATAATTTCCTAAACTCTAATTATAAAGTTATTATTTTTAATATGAGCCTTATTTCATGAACATAGTTTTAGGTGAGTAAGCCATTTATTCCAACCCATATGAGTACAACAAAACCAAAACCGAAACCAAAAATAAATATATAATGATAAGTTTTTTTTTTAATTTTTTTTTAATTTTTTTTAATTTGTTCTTTACTTGATAAAAACCCACCAAAACTAATTAAAAGTGCGTGGGCTTTCTTTTCTACTTGTAAACTTCTACTTTGGGCTACTTGTTATGAATTAAGTATGATTAGTTTTACTTAATATTATTTTTACTTTAAATTACAACTATTAATAATTCTATGCTACTAGCCTACTACTACTACTACTACTACTACTTCTTACTTAATATTATAATAATAATAATAATAATAATAATAATAATAATAATAATAATAATAATTATTATTATTATTAGGAAAAATGGAAAAGAAAAATCCAACCTTTGCACTTTTTCCTCCTAAAAATCCAACTTTCATTTTATTCCTTAAAAATCCAACCTTTATACCCCTCATTCCTTAACAGATTCATTTTACCTTTAACCTGTTAAACAGGTACATTTTTTTTTTTCATTAATTCTCTCAATTTCTTTTCTCACTCCTCTTTCTCTCTCCTCTCTGCTAAAATGCGGAAACAACCAACTATCCACCAGTATGCCACCAACACCATTAGAACATTGTACCACTAGTGCACCTCTAGAACACCACTAACACCAGCCAACCACTCTCTCACCACCACAAACCATCCCGCGTAACCACTCTCACCACCACCATGACACGAAATCCCACCATAACCACCCCAAAAAACTCAAACCAACACCATAACCTAGTCATCACCACCAAAATCTGAAACCTGAACCCACTCAATTCGTAGCACAAACTCGCACCAACACCACTCAAGAATTTTTACACTCAATTGAATTTGGTTTGCGTTTACTGTTAATTTGAAGTAGTTGGAGAAATATACACTCAATTGAAGATCTTGAATTCAAATGAAAATTTTGTTTGGGTTATATGAAGAATTTGCGTTTGAATTTGTATTGATTTTCATTTGTTATTGGATTTGGCTATATTGTTTCTGTGAATGATATTGCTTAGGATTATGGTGCTACAATGAATTAGGGTGATGGTGGTTGTTTGGTGATTGCGAGTGGCAAATTGGTGATTACGGCCGGCGAATTGGTGATGAGGTGGAGATGGGTCGGTGCTACGACTGAAGGTTTAGGGTGGTGGTGATGGTGGTTGTATGGTATTGTGGGTTGTGCGTGCAGTTGTTTGGGCTGAGTAAGGAACTGTAGCGATTTGGAGTTGGTGGCTGGGTGGTTTGAAGTCGGTGGTTGCGGTTTGCAGGGCTGGTGAAATGGAGGATAGAAACGGATGAGTTGGGTGGTGGTGCGAGTTGGGTGTGGCCGGAAAAGTAGGGTTGCTGGATAGGGAGGGTAAGGGGAAGATGTCGGAAAGGGAGGTGGTGAGGAATGGTAGCCGATTTAATTGAGGGTGGTGAGTAATGGTGGCCGGATTTAATGGAGGTGGTGAGGATGGTAACTTGAAAATCTAAATTTTTTTGTTTTTTTTATTTTATTTTTTTAATTATTTTTTTTAATAATTAAAAAAAAATTGACCTATTAATAGCTGACAGGTGGCAACTAACTTAAAACAACCGGTCATCAACAGGTAATGGACCTTTTAAAGAAGAGAGGGTATAAAGGTTGGATTTTTAGGAGGAAAAAGTGCAAAGGTTGGATTTTTCATTTCCATTTTTCCTTATTATTATTATTATTATTATTATTATTATTATTGATTATTACTAAAGATTAATTTATAAAAGTAAATATTAATTTTATAAAAAGGATGTAATTAATATTTAAGTTGTTCATGCGCAACTAGTTTAGAGTTTGTAGTATGTCTTTGGGTTTATTGTTAAAGAGTTTTTGAATAAGAGTTATTGGTTATTGTAGGGAGAGTTTTAAGTTCGTAATTAGGAATTCCGTACTTGTGTGCAAAGATCAAGGTACATATTTGTGGCTAGATCTTTAACTATGTGATTTTATATGCAAATGTGTTTTATGTTTCTAAATAATGAATGATGTTTGAATGTTGAACAATGATTTATAAATGTTTATAATCTAAGTTTTATAAGCATGTTTAAATATTTAAATGCTTCGTGAGCTTGTTTGTTAACTTACTTTTGTTTACCAAATTGTTTAAAAGGGAAAAATGTTATCATTTTAATCATCCCATACATGAAAATTGGAAGATTGATTTATTAACGATGTTTAATGGATTTTTCCTTGACTCCCACTATGCAGAGATAAATGATAAGACTATGAGCTTTGTATGATCTAGTCTTTCCTTGAGTATAGACTATGTAAATGAGTTACTAGCTTGAGGGATGTGCACACTTAGGTTCGGAAAATTGTTTATGAAATGGTTGATTATTCAACCTTTGTTGGAAAATACTTTAGAAAATTATAATTTTTGAATGTTTTCCAAAATATGAAATCTTGCCTATGGAAAGTTCAAATAATCAGGTTTTATGAGAATTATATATTTCGAAAGAAAATTTTAATCAACCGAACTAATTTACGTGTTTAGCACTTATATGTACTTAGTGTTTTGCTAACGCGTATTTCTCTTTAGTTTTGGCTTTGCCCTACTTATCATTTATGATGAGTAGATAGGTGATGAAGATGACTCAACGTGAGCTAAATGTTTCATCGGGGACGAAGGGCAAAATCACTTAATCTAGGTTCATTATTATGAATTAGTATGAGTATCATTTGGATTTATGTTTCAAAAAGATTTATGTTTCAAAACTATTTCTATTTTCCATTAATTAATGAAAGCTAAGATGTATTTCTTTCGTTGCAAGTCTCTGTTTTTATTAGTCTTACGTTATCACGTGGCAGTAATACTCCTACGCTACTCTCTTAATCATGTTTTGTATTATTATTATTGAAGAGTAATTTGGGGGTGTTACACTGTCCGCCAGCCACGCCCTCCCTGCTCTTCTCTTCAACCACTTGGGTAGTGTCGTGGCCACCTGACGGTGGTTCGTCCACCAAGCCACGGCTGCCCCTTCCCAAAAATTAAATCTTTTGTTTTCTTTTTTCTTTTTTTTTTTTTAAATTTAATCTAATTAAACAAATTTAGTAAAATTAAAATAAATTGGGTCTTTTGAATTAAAACATGACATTTATGCCTACTTAAATTTTAAAATTAAATTCATAATTTAATTTCAAATTTAGGGTTCTTCACAAAATTAATTTAAATTTAATTTAACACTTAGATAAAATTATTGATTGTACAAAAATCAAATTTTATGTATCAAATCAATTTAATTAAATTTATGACGCATAAATATTTGAAATTATTAAAATTAAGCACAAAAATCAATTTTAGGGCTTTATTTCAATCAAAATTTTCGAAAAACTAGGGCTTAATTAAGATTTTGGTAGAAAAATTTAACAATTTAAATCACATTTAGACAATGAAAAAAATTAAATATCCTTTTAATAAAGAATGAACCGTAATAAAATTATTCTCCCTCCTAATTGAATTAAAATTGTGGACATTAAAAAAATTAATAATTCAATATGTGTAAATGCATAAGCTAATTGATATCACTGTAAGACTTTAGATACTCTAAGTGAAATTTCATGAATCTTAGGAAAATTTGTCAAAAATAAAACGACCTTTGGACGGTCTTCCCAAAATAAAACGGCCTTTTGATTATTCCATAATAAAACGACCTTTTGATTATTCCATAATAAAACGACCTTTGACATGTATCTGCTCAAAATAGAACAAAAAACTTGTAACCTGTTTAAAAGGTTAAACCCGAACACGTGTCATACTGTGATTGGCTAAGATTATTTTTTCAATTTTCTTTTAAAAGAATTGATTTTTAATTAAAAAATACAATTTAAAAAAAAAATTATCTCTCCTACCCTCCCCAAACAGTCAGCCACCGCCCACAACACCACCAAAGCCTATCTCCCTTTGAACCTTACAACCCCCTAACAACCTTTACGGCCCCCCCTTCCTCCCAGCCACTGCTCAACCATCTACAACTCCAAAACCCCACCTCATAACCACCGTAAAACCCACCCCACATCCACGAAACCTTCCTGCAGCCACCCACGAAACCATCCCCCAGCCACCCCCGAAACCATTACCACTCCCTTAAAACCCCCTCTCCCATTCCACACACCCTAAATCCGACCTTATATCCACCCCTTAACCACCCAACCTCCTTGAAACTGCCTTAAAACTACCCCAAAACAAACCCACTAACCAACCTAAACCCCTAATCGTTGAATCCCACACAAAAATGAATGGAGGTTGGAGTGCGATTTGCCAATATATGCAAGAGTTAGACTGGATTTTCGATGTCGACGTCAGGATTGGGGGTTGGGGTTGAGTTGGGTTCGCGATGGCGAAGGCTGGGGTTGAGTTCACTGACCATGGAAGGACTGGGTTCATGGCAGGGGTGGTGATTTTTTTATTTTTATTATTATTATTAAAATCATTTCTTAAAAATAAGAAATAAATTGAAAAATAAAACCAACCTATCGCATTGCTACACGTGTCTCATCAACATGTTCAATAGGTTATCTGCTGGTAGCATTCTATTTTTGGCATATGGTTATCAAAGGTCGTTTTATTTCGGGATAATCAAAAGGTGGTTTTATTTTGGGAAGACCGCCCTAAGGTGGTGTTATTTTTGACAAATTTTCCTGAATCTTATTCATAAGCATCTAATAACCAAGATCATTGCATAATACATAAAGAACATATAATTGTATCTTTGAAGCGTGATTCCACGTGTAGCAAGAACAATGGGAGATAAAGAACCCTAAGCGTGATTCCTCTACTTTGTCCACGGGCACAAGTTAAACCTCCACTAATGCTAGTTAGTCGTGATTGAACGCTTCAATCAACATTCAGCGGAGAAGAGAGACACGAAGTAACCACGAGCCACCACAACGAACACCAGGAGCCACCATGAGGGGGCACCAGCCATACAGACATGAGGAGAGAGGGGAGGGCCGTGAGTGAAGAGAGAGAAATGGGAGTTTAGGGTTTTGGGAAAACTGGTTGCCTAATTTCACAATTCACTGACTGTTAATGGTAACTTAATTCAACACTAGGCATGGATCTTATTTATAGATCATATCTCTAAATAAGAGTCCATGTCAAGCCCAAAGTTCTAACCCTAATCAAACTATTCTAGCCCAAAATTCCATGTGGTATATCATGATCTCATGAGGCCCATTAATGGGCTTCGTTCTTACTTGTTTAACCCAATACCCTTGTTGTGTGACCTCATAAAATCTATTGTATTGGGCTTTGGATAATTTAACTAGCCCAAAGATTATTGAACTTATTATCTCCTTAATAGTGATTCCTTATATATCTAGTAATTGCACTTATCGAAGACATAATTCCTTCATCTATACCATGAAAATTGTAGTCATCGGCAAAGGATTCAAAGGCTAGAAAGGTAGTGTCAGGGTTGTTGAGTGTGGCAAAGATGTGATGAGAGTGAAGAAGAGGAGGGTGAAGTGTAGGATTAGAGGTGGTGGATGGGTGGCTTATTAGACATTGATGGTTGTGAATAGAAGTTAAATAATGTATAGTCACTACAATAAAAGAGTAAAAGTAAAAGGGAGGAGAAAATGAAAATGCACGACATAATGAAAATGGGTGTTAATTAAAAAGTTAGATATATTCTCTTTAGGCAATAATTGCCAAAGTAGATGCTTAACCGGGCCGCGTTTTTATAAGGTTTAAGGATAAAAATGTAAAAACTACAAATGATAAGGGCTTGTTTGGCATTATTTTTGGTTTTCAATTTTCTGTTTTTTTTTAAACCAAAAACCAAAAATAGGAAACAAGAAAAAGGTGTTTCCACTTTTCTATTGTCAGTTTTCAAAATTATCATTTTTTGATAAGTTTAAATAACTTTTGATTCATTATGGGACATATATCACATACTTTTAAAAAACAAAAAACCAAAAAAAGAAAACAGTAGCAATGCCAAACGAACCCTAAGAGTTTAGATTTCATTATTCTTCTTCTAAGCTTCTTTTTTTATTTTTTTATTTTATTTTTTTTGTTGGGGGGGGGGGAGATATCTAAAATCTTTGGTGAAAATTTAGACTGTGAAACATGATATTTTTCAAATTAAAAGACCAACTTGATCAAAAGCTTATGCCGATAGCTAAAACCTAAATAATTAGTTTTATATACTCTGTCACACTCTCACACATATTAAAAGCCTTTTGGACTTAAAGTTTCATCTCAGGGTGGCCCTCTTATACCTAGTGTCAATTATCATATTAAAGGAAAAATTCAGCTAAAACTTAAAGTTGGTATTTAGAGCCTCATGACTTGTTTAATACTCCGTAAATAATATAATGAACGCGCACCAAATTACGTCAAGGGTGGACACACAAAAATTGCCATCTCATGTGCTTAAAGGGCCAATAAAACTTAAAAAAAAAATAAAATAAATAAATAAATAAATAAATAAAAATAAAAAAACCAAAGTGAAAGTATTAAAATTCTCAATTTAAGACGAAATTGCACTGTGAACACAATTAAACAGTAAAACTAAATTTTACCGAGTTTAAGCTCAACTTAGCTTAGAGCCTTTGTCCTCCGTACCCTAATTACTTTTAGTAATCTCTTTTTAAAAACAAAAAGAAAACTACAAATGATTGTTTGCCTACTCGAGTCATTCAAACAACCTACCATACCACACTCTAGTGTGCATTATCGCACTTGACCTCACAAGCACTTGCATTTGACTTCAACATAAGCTCTTTAAAATATGCTTACTTACAAAGCTAAGGTAATAGACAATGAAATCCTAACAATATGTGCACTGCCAGTTGATAAACTGGTAAGGAGTTTCCCATGACTATTTGAGCTTTTAATCTTTTAAAAAAATGTACGTGAAAAACTCCTACTCAAAATGGAAATGTGATTGTGTTAATTAGTCATTGGGAGATGAATTATTTTGTGACCTATAAAGATAACTAGGTTAAATCCCGTGCCATGTACGGTCATAATTAAATTTTACAATAAATAATAAATATGGTGTTAATTCAACAATAATTTATCTTAAAAAGTTATTTGTAACAAAATAATTTAAATTAAATGTAACGATTATTGAATTGGATTGTATAAAAATATATATATATATATAGTAATAGAAACTTAGAAGATATAAGGTTTTATATAAGAAAATTAAATTATTAGGTAATTAGGTTAGTACCCATATACGAACTCATATGCATTTGTCCTTAAATATTTGACAAACTTTGATCGGCATAATATGAAAATTTATCTGAGTTCATTTTACTTTAGGATGATTAGTATTCCGTAATCAACTATTTAAATATATTTTTAGTGAGTATTAGGTTTTTTTAAAATAAAATAAAATAATCACATAAATGTTTAGAACAATTAGATTTAATTTTCCAATATATGTTATGTACGAAGTATACTACTACCTCCGTTTTTATTTAGTTGACACGTTTTGACTTTAACACTATTCACACACCTCCCTTTGATCGTGTTTAGTGCTTCATACGTAATGAAAAATATAGTCATGTGGGATCTTGTTAGTTTCATCACGTTATATACTTTCAAAGTATCAAATTTTCATAATTTTTGTTTATCGATAATTAAAGATATTAATGATTGAATAAGTGCATTGGCAAACATGACTAAAGAAACGTGTTAACTAAAAAGAAACGGAGGAAGTATAATAAAATTATTTTGTTCTTATAAACATTATGAATATTTTTAAGATTAATACTCCGTACAAAGTATGCTACCAAAATGATTTTTCTTTAAAATTGATATTGATAATATTATAATAATCATGGAAATAATATATTACAATACCTTATTTTTTTTTAATCTATGTTAGTATTTTTGTAATTAAAAGTTTCCTAGTATATATAAAAAAAATATGTAAAAATTTTAATTGAGTAATATTGGATTAAATATGTTGTCAAAATAAAAATGACTAATATTATATGTTATACAATATATAGATGTCATTAAAATATGGTATTAAAAAGGAAACGGAAAAAAAAGACGGGAAAATTTTTAATCAGAAAATGACAAGTGTCATTCCTGATTTTGCCCCAAGATACTTCCACCAAACACAATCCGTATAATGGAGAACATCCTAAATATTATTTTGTTTCCATATAAATTGATTTATACGAAATATTTCATCTCCTAAACAACACAATTACGATATACCTTAGTCAACGGATATTCCCTTTTTGAAATTTCAATAAGGAAAGAATTCTCAACCTTTGAAAATACTTCTGAATCTTAGACAAGTAATGGACCATGTTTAAGTAGACTTTTTTTTTTTTAGACTTTTTATTTTGTTTCTTGTATTGATTCTGTTTTGAGTACTAGCTTAATTTGTTCATAGTTAACTCCTCGATGAAAAACACTTTGCCAATCTATACAACTACTCATGAACATTTACAACAATCAAACTAACATTAAATCCTATATATCCTAGAGATTTTCAATACTCTTCAAGTCTTGAACCTTTCCTTGATAAAAAACACTTGGATGCACTTCATTCTGTGTTGTCAAGAAGGCTAAAACACTTCAAAGACTTGTATAGTGTTTTTATCACTCATAAGACATAGTTGATAAAACAAATGTAATTTAAGCAAAAATTAGCTAACATGTTTGTCATCATTTCAAAAAGTTACACAGTTTATCATGGGTTTTTAGTAGTGCTGTCAAATTTCTAACCAAAACCGTTTAACTTCCAGAAACCAACCGACCCAAATGAGAACCGAACCATTAAAAATCGATTTTTTTGAAATCGAAAACTGACCCGAACCATGTTTATGTAAACCTGAAACCAAACCGATCCAAATAATGTCAAGCCGTATAAGAACCGAACTCGTTATCAAACCGAACCAGTTTTAAACTGAAGTGAAATTAAACCGAATCGAAAAAGAACCAAACCGTTTCTAACCCAAAATCGTTTGAACCGAGCTGACATAAAATCCATTTAAACTAAACCGTTAACAAACTACAACCCGTTTGCACCGAATCGTGTACAAACCGAACTGTTTATAAACCGAACCACTGACAAATTGAACCGCCTATAAATCAAACCATGATTTTAATGTCACAACAACTCATCAAATCATGATTATAACATATCAATTAAATGATTAAATAAGAAGCATATAATAACTGGTTGTAAAACAATAATACACTAAACTTTTATAAATTATTTCGTAATAAATTAGTTAGATCAGTATGGCTAAACTTGAAAATAACATGATATGTATTTATAAAATCAATGAGAATTTGTATATAATATGATGCCTAAATATGAAGTGATAAAGTCTCGACTTAATATAAAACCTGTTAACCAGAAAAAGGTTAGCAAGTACTATCAAATTTCAAACCAAAATCGTTTAACTGCCCGAATACAAACGACCCGATAAAAACCGATTTTTGAAATAAAAAACGACTCGAATCGTAATTTTGTAAACGCGAAATGGAATCGATCCGAATAACAATAAACCGTTTAAGAGCCTAACTCGTTAACGAGCTGAACCAGTTTTAAACCGAACTAAAATAAAACTAAACTGAAAAAGAACTGAACCATTTCTAACTCAAAACCGTTTTCAACCCGAAGCTGTTTGAATTGGTATAAAAAAGGTTTTTGCAACACCTCGACCCCAAACAAATTAGGGAGGAGCCTATTGTCACGAAATGCTCATCAAGGGCCAACAAATGTTCCCACATACTAACATAAGTCCTTTTGGCACATTTTGTCCACACTCATGCGCACCCCGAGAAAACTTCCCAAGATGTCACCTATCCCAAGACTACTCCTAACCAGGCACATTTGACTATGGAGTATCTTAACATATGAGCTCTTTAAAAGGAAGATGCATCTTGTTGATATGAGTAGTATATCAAATCCTTGTTAAAGCAATCATGAGGGGTATTACAATTTTACACCAAGCAGTTAACAAACCACAACCCGTCTGCACCAAACCGTTTACTACCCGGACTGTTTAAAACCTGAACCGAATTAAAACCGCTCAAGAATAAACCATAATCGAATCGAACCAATAAAGAAATTTTAGGAAATTTTGTCAAAAAGAAACCATTTATAGCAGCGATATTGTTGGGAAAAAACCTTATAAAAAATTTTGACAAAGAGAGACAAGATTGTAAATTTTTTTTGTTGAAAACAACCAAGGGTAACAATCCGGCGTTGATGGCTATTTTGCGGCATTGACCCAACATGTTCTTGTCACGTGTCCTATATTTTTTTTAATCCACCAAATTTATTCTAAATCACCCCACTAATTTTCCTCTAAGTCTCTCTTTTTAATTTTCCCCTTTTTCTTCTTATTTCCCCTCTTCTTCTCTTTCCTCTCTCCTCTTTGCAAGAATTGTCCTGGATTTTTGAATTAATCCCAGAAATAGCGTTCGACAAATAAATTTGACTACAGTAAATAGGTGTTTAATTGTTTCATAGTTCATCAAATTTGCAGGTATGTGAAAAATTAGGTCTTTTACCCTTTTTTAATTTTCGCTAATTGCTGTTATTAATGTCAATTACGCAGCATTCATGGTGTTCCAGTCAGGATCCGATAGCCCGATTCCTAGATCCAAATCCCGAGCTTGAAACCCGTTGAGCCCCTATCGTCTAGATAAGAACCTACAAAAAGAATAGAGATTAGCTAACCCTGAGGCGAATCCGGGGATAACCACTCCGATGACAAAGTAAGAAAGTGTTTAAGAAGATAAAAAGAGAGAGAAAGTAAGAGAGAGAGAGAGAGAGAGAGAGAGAGAGAGAGTGTGTGTAATAAATGCTACCTTTATTATGGGATAAAACCTAATTATTTATAGCTCTACCAAATGACAGGTGGCTGCATGGCATGCAATCTATCTTGCGCCAAGTGTCAAATTGCTGCTGCCACGTGCCGATTGCTATCAGGTTGATATGTCTGCCTTTTGTGTAAATGCCGATATGGTTAGCAGTTGCTGAGGATCCGTATCCGGTTAAGATATCGGCCTTTATGCGTAATCGGCCCTTTTTCCATATCTCCCCATACAACTAGCCCCCCAAGTGAGGATGTTGAATTGGAAGTCAAAGTTCTCACTTTATGGTCTCTGATGTTAATGGTTGAATGTTGTTTCTTGCACTATGTCGAGCCCTTTTTTTTGTTGTGATGAGTTGTAATATTTAGGATGACTTCTTGTAAAATATTTGTAACATATTATTCACAAATTTAGTGGTTGTATGACCGGGAGCGAAAAAACTTTGTTTACCCCCCAAGTGACCTCGTGCACCGATAGCAGACAAGGTCCACTGTAGAAAAACAAATGGGAGCAAAAAAACTCTAGTTTCTCCCCTAAGTGACCTTATGTGCCGATAGCAGACAAGGTCTACTTTAGAAAAACAAATGGGAGCAAAAAAACTCTGTTCCCCCCCCCCCCAAGTGACCTTGTGTGCCGATAGCAGACAAGGTCTTTTTTAGAAAAACAAATGGGAGTAAAAAAAAACTCCGTTTTCTCCTCCAAGTGACCTTGTGTGATGATAGCAGACAAGGTCTACTTTAGAAAAACAAATGGAAGCAAAAAAACTCCATTTTCTCCGCCAAGAGACCTTGTATGCCGGTAACAAATAAGGTCTACTTTAGAAAAACAAATAGGCATGAAAAAACTCTGTCCTCCTTCCCAAGTGACCTTGTGTGCCGATATCAGACAAGGTCTACTTTAGAAAAACAAATGGGAGCGAAAAAACTTCATTTTCTCCCCCAAGTGACCTTTTTTGACGATAGCAGATAACGTCTTCTTTAGAAAAACAAAGGGAGCAAAAAAACTCCGTTCCCCCCCAAGTGACCTTGTGTGCCGATAGCAGACAAGGTCTACTTTGGAAAAAGAAATGGGAGCAAAAAAACTCCGTTTTCCCCCCCAAGTGACCCTGTGTGCTGATACCAGACAAGGTCTAATTTAGAAAACTAAATGGGAACGAAAAAACACCGTTTCCCCCTCCCCCAAGTGACCTTGTGTTCCAATAGCAGACAAGGTCTACTTTAGAAAAACAAATGGGAGCGAAAAAACTCTGATCCGTTTTCCCCCCCTAAGTTACCTTTGTAAGCCGAATGCAGACAAGGTCTACTATAGAAAAACCAATGGGAGATAAAAATTTCCGTTTTCTCCCCCAAGTAACCTTGTGCGACTATAACAGACAAGGTCTACTTTAGAAAAACAAATGGGAGTGAAAAACTTCGGTTTCCCCCCCAAGTGACTTTGTGTGCTGATAGAAGACAAGGTCTACTTAAGAAAAACAAATGTGAGTGAATAAAAATTTGTTTTCCTTCAAGTGACCATATGTGTCGAATGTAGACAAGGTCTACTTATTTGGTGAACGCCGACTATAAACTGGAAAGCCAATCGTTTATGTAATAACCACTCAAATTGATAAGCGGGAAAATTATGAGGTTGTCTGACACATGTCATTAATCTATCAATTTTAATTTTCAAATTGCAAAATAACTATTGATCTTAAGTTTTGATGATGACTCAAGGAATCTAAGCAAACCATAAGGGCTTTAACTTTTGTCTATTTAGCTTTGATGTACTTAACAGGTTCTTATATGCAACGAAGTTCTAGAGTCATAACGGAGCATGGAACAAGGTCTAAGGATGAGCTGTGGATGAGCATAGAAGACAATCAGAAGCCAAGTTCCTTGAGTGAGGAACTGAAGCTTCAGAGTCGAGGCTTCACTGTGTTCCAAGGAGTCTATTGTATCTTTATTATTTATTTTAGGCTTCTTGTATATATGTTAAGTACATTATTAATTGATAGGATTTAAGTGGATTTAATTTCAGCTTATAAAAATTTTATTTTCCTTCCTTTCACGAGATTTAATTTTATATTTTATTTTGGAAAATTATCTTTTAAGTAAAAACATCTTATTTATTAAAAGATTTTCTGTTCTGATTTTATCCTAACATTTTGGAAAATCTGACTTGGTAAAACTATTTTTTAAACGGCTTTTACTTGGTAAAGGAGGTTGAGAAAATAAAGGAACCACTTCCTTATTGTGTGCTTCAGCTTGCTGCCCAAGCATCCACGAACTGCACTTCCTTATTTCATGGAAGTTGTGGTGTAGTGGGAGCTAAGGAAAACGTAAGGTTTTCAACTGCTTTTCTCCTGTATAAATAGGATATGTTTTCTATTTTGAAAAGTACACTTGAGCATTACGATTCTTAGCTTTTCAAAAAGAGTCAAAAATCCACTTAAGTCCTTGAGTGTCTTTGTACTTAGCATCTTAGTAGTTTAATCTTGAGTTGTATTAGGGTAGAGTTTGGGTAAACTCTAGAGTGTGAAATTGCTTTGAGTGAAGCAAGGAGAAAGAGAGAGATTCGAGAGCTCAACTGATTGAGGGATCAGTTGAGAGGGAACTTAAGTTCGTAGAGGAACTTGAGTTTAGAAGTCTTAATTTGTAATAGGTTGTTTGCCCTATTATTATTAAGAGTTGTGATTAAAATCCCTTGTGGTCGTGGTTTTTCTTCTTGATTAGGGCCAAGAAGTTTTCCACGTAAAATCTCTCTAGCACTTTAAAGTTTTTGTTTAATTTTCTTTAAGAATTTCGCAAAAAATACCTTAGTTCCTCAACAATACAATTCACCCCCCCTCTTGTATTGTTCATTCGAGTCAACAATTGGTATCAGAGTTGGTTCCTCGTAGAAATCAAGAAACCCTGACGAGTTAAGTTCCTGGAATCAAGATGAACAATCACGAGAAACTGGAAGAAGGTTACTCTACGCAGCGTCCTCCTATGTTCAATGAAAAATTCTACACCTATTGGAAGAACAGGATGGGGATTTTTATCAAAGCCGACAACTACCAGGTTTGGAGAGTGATCGAAGTTGGTGATTTCGAAATTACAAAAACTACTGGTGAAAATGAGGTAGTACCTAAACCCATGTCTGAATTTGATAAGGAAGATTTTGAGAAAATGGAAATTAATGCACTTGCTGTTAAATTACTTCATTGTGGACTTGGACCAAATGAACACAACCGTGTTATGGGTTGTAAAAATGCTAAAGAAATTTGGGATTTACTTCAAGTCACTCATGAAGGACTAACAAAGTGAAACGCTCTAAGATTGACTTGCTAATGTCAAAATATGAACGGTTTGAAATGGAACCAAAAGAATCAATTCAGGAAATGTTAACTATATTTACTAACATTACTAATGAGCTTGTTTCTCTTGGAAAGCAAATCCCTATTGATGAGCAGGTAAGAAAAGTTCTAAGAAGCCTCCCCCAAGATGAGAGATGGAGAGCTAAGGTAACAGCCTTACAAGAAACAAAGGACTTCACAAAGTTCAATATTAAGCAACTTGCTGGTTCCCTCATAACTCATGAGCTGCACCTAGGAACAAGCAACAGTGAAGGAAACCGAGGAAAAGGCTTGGCTCTCAAAGCTGGAGATCAAGAAGACTCTGAAGTCGATGAAGAAGAGGTTGCTATGCTGGTGAGAAGGTTCAAAAGAATGTTCAACCGAAACAACAAGTCAAGGAACTTCACCAAGAAACCCTCTACTTCAAAAGCTGACTCTGGTTGTCACAAATGTGGATCTCTAGAACACTTTATTCGTGAGTGTCCACTTTGGGATACAGAGAAAGGTAAAGGAAAGGCAAAGGAACAATTTAAGAGCAACTACAACAAAACTCCTTTCAATAAAACATACATTAGGAAGGCTATGATTGCTGCCTGGGGAGATTCTGAAAGTGAGGATGAAGAGAAACAACTTGAAGAAGAAACAACTCATCTATGTCTGATGGCCAAACGTGATGAAAAGGCTTACAACGATGAGCTTGCTAAAGAGGTATTCCTTGATCCTAATGTGCTTAAAACTTACACTAAAGATGCTCTCATTGATTTAGTGTTTGAATTGGAAGATGACTGGACTCACACTAGTATTCGTCTAGGTGAATGTCAAAGAGCTCTCAAAGTTTGCAAGGAATACAGTATGTGGATTGAGAATCAACGAACTGATGTTCAAAGTAGATTTTTTGAACTTTTTGACAAAAATCTTCTATTAAAAGATGAATGAGAAACTCAAGTTTGAGAATATCATGGTTAATGTAGAATTAACTCAATACAAACTTGCTGATGCTGAAGTCTCCCCAAGTTCCTCCTCTGAATCTTTGCCTAAATTTAATGAGGATTTTGAAAAATTAAAATATGATCTTGACGAGTTAAGAATTGAAAAGGAAAAATTGGAGAAGGAACTTGAGCTTCGAAAAGAAAGAAGCATTAGCCAGTTTGGAATTCCTAAGTGGATAGAGAATGCTCAAACCAAAATAACTGAAGGTCTAGGATTCATACGTTCTAAGCATAAGGGCAAGAAAAAATATGTAGACCTGCCTAGTTATAAAGTATGTATCTTCTGTGGTAAAACTGGTCATCTTGTTGCCTCGTGTAACAAGAAGGAACAATCTGTTAGTAAGAATGTTAGGCAAGTTTGGGTAAAGAAATCTGATATTGCTTCAACGTCCAAGGAACCCAAGGAAACCCGGGTTCCTGAATCTAACCAATAAGTTCTTTTGCAGGTCCTAGTGAGGGGGAACAACACGTGGTACCTCGACAGTGGTTGTTCAAAGCATATGACAGGAGATAAATCAAAGTTTCTCTCACTAGAGGCCTATCCAGGAGGAACTGTGACCTTTGGAGACAACCAAAAAGGTGAAGTAATTGCTAAAGGAAAAGTAGGAAGGTCCAGTTCTCATTCAATAGAAAATGTACTTTTGGTCGAGGGTTTGATGCACAATTTGCTGAGCATATCACAATTTTGTGATAAAGGAAACTCTGTAAGTTTTACCTCTGATTCATGCAACATCATTAATGATAAAACAGGAAGGGTTGTTCTTGAAGGAACTAGAAAAGGGAACACATACATTTTGGATCTAAATTCTGTTTCGAGGAACAACCTTACCTGCTTGAGTGCCATTAATGATGATCCCTTATTATGGCATAAACGTTTTGGACATGCTAGCTTCTCACTCATGGATAAACTTAGAGCAAGGAACTTGGTTATAGGGCTTCCCTCAGTCAAGTTCCTCATACAACATATCAGTGATGCATGTGTGAGAGGCAAGCAAGTCAGGTCTTCTTTTAAAAGAAAAAACATGGTCAGCACCACAAAGCCATTGGAGCTAATTCACATGGATTTGTGTGGTCCCATGCGTGTTCAAAGTAGAAGTGGAAAGAAATATGTTTTAGTTATTATTGATGATTTTTCTAGATTTACTTGTGTGATTTTTCTGTGTAGCAAGGATGAAACTTTTGATGAATTTGTGTCCTTTGCCAAAAGAGTACAGAAGTCAAGTGGAAATCAAATTATCCACATTCGATTAGATCATGGAACTGAGTTTGAGAATTCAAGATTGATGACTTTTGCAAAGAAAATGGCATGGATCATAACTTTTTAGCCCCAAGAACTCCTCAACAGAACGGAGTTGTTGAAAAGAAGAACAGGACTCTAGAAGACATGGCAAGAACTATGCTCATAGCAAGTGGTCTTCCAAGAAACTTCTGGGCTGAAGCTATTAATACTGCATGTTATATTATTAACAGAGTTATGATGAGACCAATCATAAATAAGACTCCTTATAAACTGTTTAAGGGCAGGAAACCCAATATTTCTCACTTTCGAGCTTTTGGATGCAGGTGCTTCATTCATAATAATGGGAAAAGGAACATAGGAAAATTTGATGAAAGAAGTGATGAAGCTGTGTTCCTTGGCTATGCATCAAATAGAAAAGCTTACAGAGTTTACAATAAAAATACATTATGTGTAGAAGAAAGCATTCATGTGATATTTGATGAATCTAATATGTTAATGAATGTGCAGGAACAATACAATAATGATTATGAAATTGGTATGATTAGAGACAGGGAAGAAGATGAAGAAACCTCCAAGCAAACCAAGGAAGTGAGAGAGGAACCTAAGCAAGAACATAAAGAAAATGCTGAAGTTCCTAATCAAGAAAACCCGGAGGAACAAGATCATGGAGAACCTGGCAACAAGGAAAATGGAGAAGAAACTGAAGAAGAAGTGCCTCAAATAGGAGTTCCTGCCAGAGAAATTCAACCAAAGCCATTCAGATATCGAGGCTCTCATCCAACAGACCTTATTATAAGTGATATTGGTAGAGGAACTCAAACCAGATCACAGTTGAGGAACTTCTGTGCCTTTCAAGCCTTCCTATCCATTATTGAGCCAAGGAATCATGATGAAGCACTAAAGGATGCTGACTGGATAATTGCCATGCAAGATGAACTCAATGAGTTTGAAAGGAACAAGGTCTGGCATCTTGAAGAGAAACCTAAATACAAAAAGGTTATAGGGCTCAAGTGGGTATTCAGGAACAAGCTGGATGAATATGGAACAATTGTGAGAAACAAAGCAAGACTTGTTGTGAAGGGCTATAATCAGCAAGAAGGTATTGACTTTGAAGAAACTTTTGCCTCTTTTATGGGTTTCAAACTATATCAAATGGATGTTAAGTGTGCTTTCTTAAATGGTTTTCTTGAAGAAGAGGTGTTCGTGGAACAACCTCCTGGTTTTGAAAATCCACAATTTCCTAATCATGTCTTTAAGCTTGATAAAGCTCTTTATGGGCTGAAACAAGCACCTAGAGCTTGGTATGAGAGGCTCTCTAAGTTCTTTCTTCAAAATGATTTTAAAAGAGGTAAAGTAGATAAAACTTTTTTTTTTAAAATCTGAAGGAACTGACTTACTAGTTGTTCAAATATATGTTGATGATATTATTTTTGGAGCAACTAACTAAAACTTGTGCAAGTACTTTGCTGAGCTAATGAGTGGTGAATTTGAGATGAGCATGATGGGGGAACTTAATTTCTTTCTTGGACTACAAATCAAACAAACTGAAAGAGGTATTGCAATTCACCAACAAAAGTATGTCAAGGAACTGCTGAAGAAATATAACCTTGACCAAGCAAAGACCAACCATACTCCAATGGGAACAGACACAAGGTTAGATGAAGATCTACAAGGAACTAGTGTAGATCAAACCAAATACAGAGGTATGATTGGATCCCTTTTATACTTAACTTCTAGCAGACCTGATATTGCATTTAGTGTTGGCTTATGTGCAAGGTTTCAATCTAATCCTAAGGAGTCACACCTTACAGCAGTAAAAAGGATCCTACGATATCTCAAAGGAACTGACCATCTTTGTCTTTTCTATCCTAGAAGTGATACTTTTGATTTAAAAGGTTTTGCAGATGCTGACTATGCAGGAGATTTGGTTAATAGGAAGAGTACTTTAGGAATGATTCAGTTTCTCGGGCCATGCCTAGTTTCTTGGGGATCCAAGAAACAGAATACAGTGGCCTTGTCAACTGCTGAAGCTGAATATGTGGCAGCTGCTGCCTGCTGTTCTCAAGTACTTTGGATAAAACAACAACTAAGAGATTATGGTATGAAGTATAATTGCATTCCTATTTATTTTGATAATACTAGTACCATATGCATTTCAAAAGATCCAGTTCATCATTCACGTGTGAAACATATTCACATACGACATCATTTCCTTAAGGATAATGTGGAAAAAGGCTTAATTAAGTTAGATTTTTGTGAAACTGAAAATCAAATTGCTGACATTCTTACTAAGCCTTTGAGCAGGGACAAATTTGAAAAGATGCGCATGGAACTTGGTATGATACAATTGAGTTAAGAAGACCTCAAGTTCCCCTAAGGTATAAGTCAATCATGCATGCATTAAATGTATCTTACACAATATGAATATGTGAAAACATAGTCCTAAGCATTAGAATGTATGGCAATACATATGGGATTGTGGCTGTATGTGAAGAAATCAAATTGCATCTGGCATGTCTATGTTATAACAAACTATGTTGATTTGTTCCTAGTCCTCCGAAATAATCTATAAGATTTTGTTCTATCTTTTGAGAATTAATTAACTAATCAGTTGATTAATTTTATCTCTTAAAATTTTATCTTTTATTTTGAATTATTCCTCATTGCTTATCTTTTAAAATTCAAATTCATCTCTAAAAAATTGTTGATTAAATACCTGTGACTGTTTGCATTCAATTCAAAGTTTCTGATAATTTACCTAGACCTTTCATGTCAAATCACATTAATTCTTTAAACTGACCAAGTTAAAAGTAATTTCTCTATCCTTCATCAAACGACACCTGCACTATTCAATTAACCTTCCACATTCTTCCACCGACCCTTTTATCCCTTAAAATTCCACCCCTTTAAAATGACACCAAACCCTACACACTGTTCCTCACCTCCTCACTCTGTAAAATACACCCTACATTTTACCGATTCAGCGAAGTCACCCATGGATGTTTCACCAAAACCTCAAGTTACCCCTCAAAAGGATTCACCCATGGATATCGAGCAAGAGAATCAAACAAAACCCTCTGTTGAAAAACCAAAGAACTTGCTTGCCGAGTCAAAGAAAAGAAAGCTGGAGGAACTTGAGGATCAGGGCTGGGAGGAATTAGGAGAAAGAATTCAGTTGGAAAAGTCTCCATTTCAAAAGAAAGTCGAAGCAAGCTCTGAACGCTTCATTCATGGTTTCTGCATCAACTTTCCATGGTGTGAAGTAAGTAAGTATTCTGAATTACTTGAAATCTTAGAGGCTCAAAATTGGGTGCAACTGTTTAGTGAAAGTTACAATAATGTGCTTGCTCATGCTCCTTTGAAAGAATTCTGTGCAAATTTTAAGAATTATGATGGTGTTTGTGTATCAAGAGTTAAAAATAAGAAAATTAGTTTTGATGCTGATTATTTATGTGCTATCTTTGGAACTCCGAATGAGGGGTTTGATGAATATTTTAAAGGAGCTACTGATAAAAGTGTAGGTGGTGTGCCCATAAAAGATATTGTGGAATCAATTGGTGGAAAGGTGTCTAAAGTTCAAACTAATCATAATTTGTTCTCTCCCATTCAAAAATTGTTGTTTATCTTTGTGCATTTAGCCATTGTTCCAAGAACTCAGCACAGGCATGAGGCTAACCACCTTGATGCTATGCTGATGTACTGCCTTGAAAACAAAATACAAATCAATTTCCCTTCCATCATGATAAAACACCTCACCCACTGTCTTGCAAACCATTTGAAGGTTGGATATGCAAATCTGATCATTACTCTCATTGAGAGTTTTGGTATTTCCGTGGAGAACTGTGAACATATCAAACTACAAACCAATCATTTTGTTCAACCCAAAACCCTTGAAAGCAGAAACTTGCATGTTGTTGATGGTATTACCCAATTCCTTCCTAAACAAACTCCTAAGGCTAAGGAAGGAGTTAAGGTTCTGACTGAGGAAGAGGAGTTGGACAAATGGCTAGAAGAAGAGGAAAGTGAGGGAGAGGAAGAAAATAAGGAAAAATAAGAATGTTCTGAAAAGAAGGGCAGGAAAAGTAATGCTTCTGGTGCTAGGAAAAGGAAGAGCATTAGGTTGGCTGTTAAGCCAAAAGCGAAAGCTGAGGCTCCAGCTGCTTTTGTAGATCTCAGTGAAGAGAAAGCCTTTGTTCAGGGGGAACAGGGCATATTTATGCAGGAATCTATCACTCGTTCTGCTCTAGTAAGTGCAGGTACAAGATTTGCTGCCTTTGGTTCTGTGAGTTCTACCTTGGAACTGAAAGCACTCAAAGATGCTGTCAAGCTGTTGTCTAATGCTCAACAACTCTGCTCCCGAGGATTGGAGCTCTTGAGAAGCTAGTAGGAGACCTGGTGCATGCTTCTAAGGAACTCACCTCAGCAATGAAGGAAAGCACTTCAATTCTCTCTCAAGGCCAGGCTGAGTTGTTGAAGAAGCTGGAAGAGATTGTTGTTGAAGAAGAAGTTGCTGAGGAAATAGAAGAAGAGCACAAGACCCCAGCCCCTAAAGCCTAATCCTATTTTCTGCCTATCTCATATATCAAACTATCTTTTGATCTTGGTCTGTATTAAACTTGGTTTATTTTGCTTCTTTTGGTCTGTAAACAATTAAACAGGGTATTTTCTTTTGTTTTTGATGTTCTGGAGGAACATCAGTTTGTTCATATGGATGTTGCTTGCTTGCCTTATGACTATTTGCATACTATTTCTGCCTATATGTGCTTTATTCTATGTTTTGGACACAAACCAATAAAATGGTGCTGTGTTTAGTTATGTATATTTGTGTGCATTAATTTTGATGAACGCCAAAAGGGGGAAAAGAAGGCAAACTCAATTGTTGACAAGCTCTCCATCCTATAATAGAAGGTATAACTATAACTTTCATTCAGTTCCTTGTTTAAATTTAGCTAGTTCATTTTTGTTTTAAGTTTTTTCGTTTTTGGATTGTCTTTCAAAATTTTTATTTTGTGAGTTTGCTTAGGTTTGTCATTCATAAAAAAGGGGGAATATTGTTGATCTTAAGTTTTGATGATGACTCAAGGAACCTAAGCAAACCCATAAGGGCTTAACTTTTGTCTATTTAGCTTTGATGTACTTGACAGGTTCTTATATGCAACGAAGTTCTAGAGTCAGAACGGAGCATGGAATAAGGTCTAAGGATGAGATGTGGATGAGCATAGAAGACAATCAGAAGCCAAGTTCCTTGAGCGAGGAACTGAAGCTTCAGAGTCGAGGCTTCACTGTGTTCCAAGGAGTCTATTGTATCTTTATTATTTATTTTAGGCTTCTTGTATATATGTTAAGTACATTATTAATTGATAGGATTTAAGTGGATTTAATTTCAGCTTATAAAGATTTTATTTTCCTTCCTTTCACGAGATTTAATTTTATATTTTATTTCGGAAAATTATCTTTTAAGTAAAAATATCTTTTTTATTAAAAGATTTTCTGTTCTGATTTTATCCTAACATTTTGGAAAATCTGACTTGGTAAAACTATTTTTTAAACGGCTTTTACTTGTTAAAGGAGGTTGAGAAAATAAAGGAACCACTTCCTTATTGTGTGCTTCAGCTTGCTGCCCAAGCATCCACGAACTGCACTTCCTTATTTCATGAAGTTGTGGTGTAGTGGGAGCTAAGGAAAACGTAAGGTTTTCAACTGCTTTCCTCCTGTATAAATAGGATTAGTTTTCAACTCATAACTATTTTCATCAACCACATGAGTAGATACATCACCTGTTACTTGAAAATCCTCATCATTGTGTATCTCCATATCCTCTTTCATATGTGCAATTACAAAAACATTCATAAAACAAGATGAAAATGTATTACAATATAGTTATTGCTGAAGTCTTTAAGAATGACAATTTCACTTACCTTGATTCATTTGAACATCACCATCAAATAAATGCTCATTCATATTTGATTTAACGTTGTATAAAATCCCAATTTTAGCACAATGTAATTCTAATAGCCAAATATAATGCAACGTGTAAACAACAAAAAATTATTATATATAAACTACCTTTATTCATTTCAACCTCATTATCAGCATTTTCATTCAAATCCTCTACAATTCCTTCGATATCTTGTATGTCTGCAATGTACAATTATAAAAAAGTAATTTTTTTTAAAAGTATACAATGACGCCACAAATCCCTTATATTGAAAGGACAATTCTATTTTAATTTCATAGTTCATTAAAAGGAACCAATGGCTTTTACCTTCATCTTGACCAATATTTTTTTGATGTGCATTTGATTGTACGTGATTATTACTAATGGCTGTATTAAGGAAGACATATATTGATTTTTATGTTACTCTGAGTTATAAACATTTAGATAATTCAAATATTCATATCACATACCTTGTTCCACAACTATCTATCTTAGTCACATTTTGGCTCTTCTTCATCTTCTTATTTTCTTTTTTGCTTTCCACTAAACTTGTCAAGGATGCTGAAATGCGCTTGATACCCAAGGATTGCATTCTATACTTATTATCCTGAATCCTCTTTAACCTTTGTTGTTCATACTCATTTTGTTGGCCACTATTCTTGTCAGAAGTATTAATTCCAACTTTCTCCATCATTAAACCTGGACTAAAAGTGTTAATAACTATATACCATATAATCATTAGTTTACATCATAAATTACTATATCATGCAACTTTTCTAGATCATGATTTATAAAGCGTAATATATCCAACAAAAATTGTATAAAAATGTCAAACTATAACATTAGTGAAAGAAAATTAATTTAAAAAATTAATTTAAAGAAACAAAAATCATGTAATATAATCATCATCGTCCTCATCTCCATCATTATCACATTCTTCTTCACCATCAGTGTCATTGTCTGTATCAAAATCAAATTCATTATCTTCGATTTCATTATCATTGACAACTTTGGGTTGATTTTGATCAGTTGCATCAATGATTATGTCATCAATATCATCTCTTTGGTCATAAAATTGATAAGGAGTGTCCTTTAAGTCATGAGCCGATAAGAAAACATTAGGAACAGCTCCTGAGTCACTTTGTTGTAAAGCATTCTCATCTAAATCGACATTTTCATTTTCTGGGACGTTGTATTGATTTCGCGGATGGGTCTTAATCACAACCAACTAGCTTGTATCAAATCCGACTCTAACAAAAAATACTTGTTGGGCTTGAGACATAAGCATAAATGGCTCATCAATAATTAGCTTACATTTAGTGTTAACACTAACTACACCGCATTTGTCAATCTTAACCCCTTTACTAATCTTATGAACATCCCACCAATCACAACGAAACAAGATCACACGCTTTCCCTCTAAATACTGCAGCATAATTATGTCATTAAGCACCCCAAAGTAGTCAATATTTTTTGACTCTGCAATTCCTTTAACCATAACACCAGAATTCTGATTTTTTCTCTTCTTTTCAATGTCCTTAGTATGAAAGCTGAATCCATTAGCCAAATATCCACCAAAACACTGGAAACCTCTAAACGACCCTAAAGCCAAAGTTTTTAAATCTTTGACAACTTGATCCTCACTTTCTGGCAATGTTGTAACCTGGTTCGATATGAGAGGGTTAGTTAAGTGTTAATTAGAATTAAAATATATATATATATATTTAAGTATTATCATACCCGATCTTGAAACCATTCTACCAAATTTTTATCAGATCCCGCTTCTGCATATTCACTGTTAAAAAAAGGAAAACTATTGTTATACAAGTGTCTAAATACTTTGAATAACATAAAATAAATTAAGGAAAATAAGAAAGTTCATACTTTAAGTATGACTCAGTTTCGTCGCAATTTTTAAGCACATATTCTCGAGCTTGTATCAAGTCTTCGGTAGTTAGAGATTTAGATTTAGCCTTTCCCAAGGGAGCGCCAAATGATGCAAATATTGATAATCCCTTATAAGCATCAGTTTCTTCTTCTGCATTCCTCTCTAACATGTTATATTTAGTCTCCATATCATTTAAATATCTTGAACAGAAGAACATACACTCCTCTATTATATATCCTTCTGCAATGGATCCCTCCGGTCTATTTTTATTGCGAACATATGATTTGAATTTTCGTAATAACCTGTAAGACAACACTATAAATTATGAATATATGTTCATGTTAACAAAGAAATTTCACAATTCATTCAAAATAAATAAATACCTTTCAATAGGATACATCCATCGATAATGAACTGGCCCTGCTATCTTAGCTTCCTCAGCTAAGTGAACACATAAGTGCACCATTACATCAAAAAAAGAGGGAAGAAAAATCTTTTCCATTTAACACAAGGTGATTGCAATATGATCCTCAAGATCATTCAAGTCCTCTAATTTTAAAGTCTTGGAACACAAATTCTTAAAAAATGCACTCAATTTAGTAATCACCTCGTACACTTTAGAAGATGATACTCCACGAATTGCCAACGGCAACAATTCCTCTAAAAGCACATGACAATCATGCGTTTTAAGTCCCCATATTTTACGCATCTCAAGATTGATGCACTTAGAAAAGTTAGATGAATACCCATCCGGAACTTTAATATCCTCCAAAAATTTGTACACTGTTAATTTTTGAGCTTTGGATAATGTATAAGGTACTGGTGGCATATGCCATTTTCCGTCAATCAATTTCGGAGCAAGATGCTTCATAATCTTTACATGTTTTAAATCATGTCTAGCTTTAATATTGTCTTTGCTTTTACCTTCAATGTCGAGTAAAGTGCCAAGAATATTATCACAAACATTTTTTTCGATATGCATAACATCAAGATTATGACGAAGCAAGAGGTTATTCCAATAAGGCAATTTAAAAAATATACTCTGCTTTTTCCAATTGTCATTTCTCTTTGGTAACTTACTGGTTTTCCCAAACTTCATACCTTCAAGATCCTTAACTTGCTCTAATATTTCACTACCTGATAATTTCTTTGGTGGACCCCTTGTTTCAACTTTACCATTAAAAGACTTATTGTGTCTCCATTTGTGATCAGCAGGTAAAAAGCAACGATGATCCATATAACAACACTTACCACAATTAGGTAATCTAGTTGAAGAGGTTTCATTCAAACAACGGGGACAAGCCTTATAGCCCTTAGTAGACCACCCAGATAATTTAGCATAAGCTGGAAAATCGTTGATGGTCCATAAGAGAGCTGCATGCATAGGAAAATATTCATTTTTTGATGCATCATAAGTCTTAGCCCCGAATTCCCACAATTGCTTTAGCTCTTCAACTAAAGGTTGTAAGTATACATCAATATTATTTCCTGGTGCACTTTTGCCTGGAATTAACAAAGATAGCATAGTATAAGGTTGTTTCATACACATCCATGGCGGGAGATTATACACAACAATCACTACTGGCCTTATGCTATAATCACTTCTTAAACCACCAAATGGATTAAATCCATCAGATGCCAAACCTAAACTGACGTTCTGAGAATCTGCAGAAAATGACTTATATGTCACATCAAAATGTTTCCATGCTTTACTATCTGCTGAATGCCTAAGAACTCCGTCATCTTCCCGCTTATCTTTATGCCATCTCATTTCATTAGCAGTTTTAGAAGACATAAACAACCTTTGTATCCTTAGTGTTAATGGGAAATATCGTAGCACCTTAGGGGAAGTTGCGTCACGTTTAGTATCACATACAATACACTTTTTAAGGTTAGCATTCTCTTTCCAAAATAATATACAATCATTTTCACATGCTTCAATCTTCTCATAATCAAAACCAAAATCAGTAATCATTTTACGTGCTTCATAGTATGTTGATGGCACATTTGAATCACTAGGTAACACACTTTTAAACATTTTAAGCATACTTGTAAAAGCTTTGTTACTTATACCTTCCATACACTTAATCTGGAACAACTTTAATATAAATGACAACTTTGAAAAGTTATCACAACCAGGGTATAAACGTTGTTAAGCATCTCTCATCAAATTTTCAAAAGATTCAACTCCCTTTGTACCCTTAACATGCTCATTATCATCTGGCTCTCCCTCTTTTGGTTGGTTATTAAGTTCATCTAGAATGTCATTTGAGCTCATTGGCCCATGAGCCTCATATATCATATCAAAGATTTCATCTTGACCCTTATCATCACCTATTTCAATTCTACGTCGTTTTTCTTGAGGTTTAAATTCACCATGATAGATCCAACGAACATAACCTTTCACCATTCCATTTAATAGCAAATCATCATAAATCTCTTCCCTTGTATTGTGCCGACTATTGTTACATCGATTACAAGGGCAAGGGACTTTAGTTTCCTCTTCCTCATCATCAATACTACTAGATTGATCGGTAAAAGCAAAGTCTAAAAACTCTGTCACCCCATTTATGTACAATGTATGAGTTTTATCATCACAACCCATCCATTCCAACCTTTTCCTTATTAAAAGATTTGAAGTATCCATATCTTTAGTGAAAAAGTAGCTACAAGATACATAATTAGAAAAAAAAAAAAACTTTCAATACATGTGAGCATTTGAACGTAATTCTGCAGGAAAATTTATATGAATACATAAGCCCCACCTAAGAACTAAGCACTACTTATAGCTTCTTATTAATAATGGTAAAATAAAACATCATGATTTATCTTAAAAACACACAAATTAATATTTATGATGCCTCGAAAGATCAAAATACTCTAATAACTACTATCACAAATGTAAAATAAAAAAAATAAAGTTAATTAATATGCATAAAACCATGTAATCTATGAGTTAAAGTTTGTTAGCTTAGTAGGGATTGAGGGAACAATGTATATAGAGAAACAAGAGCCAATGTTTCAAAGAAGCACTTTAAAAGTCTTACCAAAAGTCTTTCTAAGAACTGATGAACAAGAATGATTGGCTTAAAATTGTCACCTAGGGGGTGTTTGGTAAATGGGAATTCAGGGCGGGAATGAGAATTTTCATCCCAAATAAAACAAAATCTCTTGTTTGTTAGATGGGATTGGAATTAAATAAGGGAATGGGATTGGGAATAAATGAGTTGAATTCCCACCATTTTATTACCTAGGGAGGGTAGGTAATAAATGGGTGGGAATGAGAATAAGTAGAAAATGACATTTTTTTCATTCATGAAAAAAAGGAGGAGAAAGATTAATAAGGGTAATTTTGTATTTTTGTTATTTATTCCCCATCTATTCTCATCCACTACCCAAACAAAGTATTGTCATATTTTTCTATATTCTCAACAATCAATTCCCAATCCCATTCCCATATTTTAATCCCCAAACTCTCATTCCCACATTCCAAACGCCCCGCTAGAGTATTATATTGATCTAACACAAGTTAACTTTACCTTGAGCATCTCATGTTTTAAGTTATTGAGTTTAAAAACAAATACTCTAAATATATTTACACCTAACATCTGTTACTAAAAAGTTATGTATACATGATATATTTTGTTCTATTTTTGCACTTGTTGATGCGTTGAAAACTACTCTTTTTTAAGAAAAAAAAAAAACACTAGTTTCATGATTTAATAGTTTTTTTTTTCTTGAAACTTGTATTAACATAAAAATAAAAGTTTCTTTATAATAAAACTAAGAATACAGGATCCTATCTAGCCAAAACTAGAGTAATCTAATTTGAGCACCAGAAATATGATATAAGATTTAGTCCAGTTAGACATATAATACTATATTACTTCGTATATGTTTAGCCGCCAAAAGTACCCACCCATGGAACAATTGGATTACTAGCTTTAATATGCAAATCAAAATTATAATTTCATACTACACATCTGCACCAACGCTATTTTATCTTATTATAGTGCATAATACTAGTGCTAAAAAAACGCTACTATTAGAATGCCAATGAAAAGTCACAGCAAAACTATAATAATCTAACCAAATATCGGAAGCCTCACTATACTTTATAATGAATCTCAATAACCTTAACAATCGAACTAATTTAGCAAAAATTAATTTTTCTTTTGCAACATCCAATAATTCCAATTCGTTACAACAACCCTAATAACAAAATTGAAAAAAATTGCAAGAAACACACATACCTTGTCTCTGATTCCTGAAAGTCCTTTCCACTGAATAAATAATAATACCCGAATTGCAGCAATTGAAATCTACAAGCAAAATTGGGAAAATTATGATTACAATAAAATATATATATATATATATATATATATATATATATATATATATATATATATATATATATATATATATATATATATATATATATATATGTTAACTAGAAAATCAATATTAGAATACCTAACCGCAATTAAGGAATCCCAGCATCAATGATTGAACAATTGAAAGATTAAATTGAGCGGTGGCCAACAATATCTTCAATAGGTGAAGAAAAAAAATAAAACTTAAGGTAGAAAAAGAAATTTTGAAGGTTGAAGGAACTTCTGCTTATGTTGTAGGTTTTTCTTTTATTTTTTTTTTGTCAGACTAGAGGGAACGTAAGAGTGTAGGTATAATTTAGTGGGAACTTTTTATTTTAGGCGGCTATTTTTTTATTTAAGGCGGTTGTTTTAATTTTGTTAAAAAAATTTAGGTCATTGTTTTTAAATTTAAAAAATTTCACATACTAGTATGTACAAATGTACTCCATGATGAGAGGAATCCCGACTAAAATATACTTGCTACAAAATGTTTCGTGGCTAAATAGAATGTTTGCCACAAATATTTTTTTGTCGTGGCAAAATATATCTATAAAACAAAAGGAATTATTGTGAAAGCTATTATCCTGTGGCAAGATGTAAAATTGCCACAATTTTAAAAATCTCGTGGCATAAATCGTGGCACAAGTATTAAATTGTAGTAGTGACGACCTCCCATAAGTTCACAGTAACCCAAAGTTGTTTAGCTGCAAAGGCTAGCAAGACAAGTTCTTTTTTATGAGCGTCCCTAATGACTTTCCTATTAGGAGGGCATTCTTTCGGTCTCACCCTCGTTTTGGCCATATTATCGAGAGAGAACATGGTATTCAAGAGTATAGGGCTTTTGATTATTTTAATGCTGAAAAGATTAACATTGGGGGTGGAAAGAGCTAGACTATTCCTAAGGTGTGGCTTCCGAATGTGAATAATATTCTAGGCAATGCGCCATTATCTTATATCGGTCTATGCTGGACTGACGATTATGGTACTTACTTCACATTTTGAGTTTTGCTTTTATTTCTTCTTAGTCATGGTTCAAAAAATCTTTTGTATTACTGCTTAATGTTCTTATATGTATGTATATTGGCTGTAATCTGCTCATTGGTTATCATCTCAGTTTTATTATTGTTGTTATCATTATTTACTCTTTTTTTTAAAAGAACAAACAGTTCTCTGACACTTTCTGCTATGTACAAGGCCCCAAAAACTTAGACAACAAAGCTCTAGGGTTGTCTTCTGACGGCAAAAAGGTGATTTCACGCTGCCCTCCATCTCCTAGGCGTGCCTTTGATACCCTTGCATCCTTCTGTTCTTGCACCCTAGCTCGAAATCCGAAAATAGGGGCTGAAGAAATGGCCGACAAGTAAACAAGGAGAAATCAGCTCCTGGTATCTCTTGCCAACAGGCGCGGTGGAGGAACGACCGCTGTTTCTTCCAAAAAGGAAGATGAGCAGCCCTCTAAGTGAGCTAAGGCTGGCTTTCGGGAACAAAGGCCTCCGTCTCCCCTTTAAAATGTTGATCCTGTCACAAAAGGTAGCAACGTTATGCCGATAAAGAATGTCGGCCCGGGTGGCATGGTGATAAAAGATAATACAGACTCTCCACCCCAGGCCCAGGTCACGACCCCAGTCTCCGTCAAACCTCGACATGCCGGACCAGTTGGTTCTGATGTCAGCATTCCGTGCATTACCTATCAAGCCAATCAATGGATTAAGCATCCGGAAGGGAAGATTCCGGACAAAGTTCTTAAGAGGGTTGTGTAGACACCCATTTGTGTATCCCCAAAACTAAACCCAGTGATGAGTACTTTTCACGTCGAATCATAATCGAATGAAAGTGAAAGTGTGGAAAGTCTAGTGTTGCAGTTAGTTTTATTTCTTTCCTTTCTCTCTGTTTTTGAAAACCTATTTTAAGAAAACAGCTAATTCAGTTCGGTTTGGTCCATGTCAAGGGTACAATAATAGTGTAGTTGGGTTGGGTTTGAAAAGAGCTTTCCAACGATATATTATAAGCCCAATTCCGATGAATAATGAGGAAGTTATGGCCAAATTACTAAACTGGACCCGATTTGATATTTATGTGCAGCCCAATGATCTAGAGGAGGGCCTATTATGGTTTATCATTCCTAATGTAATTAGGATTGATTATATTCTTCTAGAATCTTCTAGAAGGTTCTTTTGAATCCTAATTTAATTAGCATTGATAAATTGACTTTAGTTGACTTTTTTAGAGTTTCAATCAGAATAAAAGAAGTGTTTTTAAGGAAAATACAATTTTTCCCTCTCGTACGTTTAAAATTTATCAAAAGAAAACGCATGGAAAATTATTTCTAGCGCCATACGACAGCTCTGTCGCCTGGCGACAAACCTGGCGTCTGGCGACAGGTGCGTGTTTGGCGTTGTGGTCGTGTTTTATTCTTTTCGAAACTCTGATTCGTTTTCTATCATATCCGGCTGATTTTCTTTATAAATAGCCTCCTAAAACCTCCATTTTTAATCGTCAACAAGAATCAATTCTCATCAATTCTTATGAATTCTTTCTAATTCAACTCTAACTAATTCTCCTCAAGAATCTCTTGATTGCTCTCTCTCTCTCTTTTCTAAACTAGCCTTTTGCACACAAAATTCCGCATTCACAAGATCTAGACAAACCTAGCCAAGTTCGAAGTTGTCTTCGTCTCTCTTTCAATTATTAAATTTAATTGTTTGATTATTATTTTCCTTGAAGTTACTAACGCGTGTATTTTGTTATTAGAAAGAGGTATGAGGCATCCAAGTAAGTGCTTTAATTGTTTGATTGATATTATGATATAGAAATTATGTTTAGATTGTAATTTTGATTCCTAGTATGATGTTAGGATGTTTTATTGCTTCCTAGTATCATGTTTAGGGTAACAACTAAAATTTCTAATATCAAATATGCTTATTATGATTTCTGTGATGCTTCCGATTTTCTTTCTTAATATCATGTTAGTATCATGTTAGGGTTAAAGCTTTGATCTTTGATGTTTAGTGACCTGCTAGGGTTTGTAATTAATCTTGTTAATATCATGCCTAGGATCTTGCTATTATTATGCTTTAACGTTGATATGATTATTTTAATTATTATAAATGTTATGATTATTTTGATTATTATTATGTTGCTTGATTATATTATTGTTATTGCTTGATCAAGCCTTTTATGCATGTTTAAAGGGAATTTGTACTTGTAATCACACTTATATAAGATAATTAATAATCTTGTTTAGGGTTAATACGATTATAATTCAAGTGATCGCCAATTTTAGTTTTATTTGTGCAATAATATTCAACTAACATAGATAAACAGGTTTAGGGTAAACCTATTGATTGCATGTTAGTCAGAAAGCGCACATGAATACGATCAGAATAAAGTAGAGGCCTATTATTAGGGCATGTTCAATCTGTTTTAGGTTGGGTTTGTACCTTCACCCCCGAACTACTAGTCATGATTCCAGACCTATTGGAGTGGACAATCTCCTGGATCGTTAAGGGGTGTAACTTTCACCCTGTGAACGGTTTACAAGTTCCTAAAACTTGTTGGCAACTCTTTTACTTTAGCTTCTTTCCCTTTCGACACCACCGTACTTTAGTATATGATCACAGTGGAGTTCAAGTTTGGGGTAATGCTTGAAATATTCCCCACAGGTTGCTGCCCCTAAAGGCCGCTCTCAGGACCGATGGAGGCCCGAGATGGACGTATACCGGAACAAACAATCTTTACTGGCGATCACTTCGCGGTGGGAACTTGGGGTATCGGCTTTTGCGAAACGGGGCCACCCCGGTTGACAGACCGTCAGGCCTAATCGCTCCTATTCCTGCCCAACACATGCATGATTTGATTAAAGTATGTCTTTAAGTGCCATTTTTCTATCTTTAACTTCTCGGCTTTTAATCTCTTTTTTTAGTTATTGTTGTATGTTTTACCTCTTTTTTCTTTAGTTTTTCTCTGGTTAACAGGCTGTCGCTTCTGGTACGGAGCTGGTTGAGATGTACAGGTACTATTAGGAGCAACACCACTTAAGCTCCTCAAGCCAGCAGTCCTTAGAAGCGGCTTTGAAGAATGCCGAGGAGGCTCTTAACGACATCAAGCTAATAAAGGCCAAGGATGATGAAAAGTTAAAAACTTTACGCGAGAAGGTTGGCAAGGTTACCATCCTTGAGGCAGAGGTGAAACAGCTAAAAACTCATCTTTTTGAGAAGAGCACCACCGTTGACCGGCTTCCTGTCGTGCAAAATGAGATCTCTAATTCAAGACCACCATCAGCAACTTGGAGGCTAAGATCCAAAAGATGGAAGCTAACAAGCCGGGCATCCGTCAAAGGGCAATTGGTTGTTATTTAACCTCCAAAGAATTCTGCACCAAGTTTCAAGACTGCTTTGATGGAGGATGGACTGCTGCCTAGAGATGTGTGGTCCAAGTTGTCGGTTGGAAGAAGGATGACTGGGCCAAGGTTGAGAAGGCTTTTGAAAATAAAGCCCATAAGATTCCTTCCGACTTCGATTAACAAGAATTTTCCGACGAGGATCTTCTCAACTGGAGTCGTCTGCTGATGCCGGCCCCTCTGATCCCATCATTCTGAATTCTCCTAAGCCTGAAAATCAACAAGCCTGAAGGGGCGCGCAATCATCACCGACGTTATCCTGCGGTTCTTGTGAAATAGGACCTTATCTGCTTTAGTTTCAAGATTTGAACTTTTAATTTGTCTGTTTTTGACAATGTTGTTTTATCGACATATACCCTTTTCGTGGTCATGCCTGTCAATTGTCATTTTCTAAGTTTACTACTTTCTCAAAAAAAATTCTTTCTGCTTCTACATGTAGTGTGCATGTGGTTTCTATCTATAATTTTCTCCACGTATTTGGCAAACAACAACTGATATGAATATATCGGAATCAACTCTTTTATGTTTGTAGCCACATCAATTTCACTCTAAACATATACTAATGGTTACTAACGGTTGCAATACTTTTCAATGGTTGACAGATAAAAAATTTAATTCTTATCTTATGTTCTCTTTCCCCTCTAGTGCCTGTATCTGTGTTCTCGGATATATGCAATAAGGAGTCTGATTACAATTTATCTTTGTAGTCTATGCTTCAACGCATAACGTCGGTCACTTGCTGAGCTATTTTAGTAGCTTGACAAGTACCCTTATCGGCGATCAATGACATGGCTACGCCTCAAATTGGCATTGTAGGAAACATTTCAAGCATTACCCCTAGCTTGAACCCCATTGTGATCATACACTAAAGTACGGTGACGTCCAAAGGGAAGGAAGATAGAGCAAAAGAGTCGCCAACAAGTTTTAGGAACTTGTAAACCGTTCACGAGGTGAAGATTACACCCCTTAACGATCCAGGAGATCGTTAACTCTAATAGGTCTTGAACCATGACTGGTAGTTCGGGGATGAAGGTACAAATCCAAAACAAAAGAGATTGAACCTGCCCTAATAATAGGCCTCTACTTTATTCTGATCGTATTCATGTGCGCTTTCTGACTAACATGCAATCAATAGGTTTAACCCTAAACCTGTTTAATCTATGTTGGTTGAATATTAATGCACAAATAAGGCTATTATTGGCGATCACTTGAATTATAATCAAATTAACCCTAAACAAGATTATTAATTATCTTATATAAGCGTGATTACAAGTACAAATTTCCTTTAAACATGCATAAAAGACGTGATCAAGCAATAACAATATATATATATATATATATATATATATATATATATATATATATATATATATATATATCAAGCAACATGATAAAAATCATTATAACAATTATAATCATCATAATCTTGTTAAAGCATAATAATAACAAGATCCTAGGCATGATACTAACAAAATTAATAACAAACCCTAGAATGTCACTAAACAATAAAAATCAAAGCTTTTACCCTAACATGATACTAACATGAATATTAGGAAATAATATAAAAGTCATCATACTTCTAATCATACTTGATATTAGGAATTTTTAGTTGTTACCCTAAACATGATACTAGGAAGATCAAAACACCCTAACATGACGCTAGGAATCATAATAACAAACTAAGCATGATTTCTACATCAAATAATTAATAAAAACCATTAAAGCACTTACTTGGATGCCTCGTATCTGTTTCTAATAACAAAATACACGCGTTAGTAACTTCAAGGAAAATAATAAAAAAACAATTAAATTAAATAATTGAAATAGAGATTTGGGACCTAACCCTCAGAAATTAAAACCTTTCACGTCTAAGGCAAAGACGACTTCGAACAATGCTAGGTGTTTCTTGATCTTGTGAATGCGGAATTTTGTTTGCAAAAGGGTTGATTTAGAGAAAGAAAGCTTTAGCTTTGAGAGAGAAGAGAATTAGAGAGTATAAGAATTGATGAGAACTGGTGATGAAAAACGGAGATTTTAGGAGGCTATTTATAGAGAAAGTCAGCCAAAAGAATAGAAAAACAAATTAGAGTTTCGACGAGGAAAAAAGAAGTTAGCGCTAGGCGCTAATGTCTGTTGTTAGGCGCTAATTAATTTTATTCACGCGTTTTCTAAATTCAGATAAAATTTAGTCGTACAGAAGGGCAAAAACGTATTTTCCTTAAAAACACTTTTTTATTCAGATTAAAACTCTAAAAAGTCAACAAAAGTCAATTTATCAATGCTAATTGAATTAGGAATGTAAAGAAGGTTCTAGAAGAATCTAGAAAACTAAAACCAATCCTAATTGCATTAGGAACGATAAATCCATATTAGGCCCTCCTCTAGATCATTGGGCCGCATACAAGGCTCAAACCGGGCCCAGTTTAGTAATTTGGCCATAATTTTCTCATTATTCATCGGAATTGGGCTTATAATGTATCGTTGGAAAGCTCTTTTCATGCCCCATCCAACTACACAATTATTGGACCCATATTGTTGACCAACCAAACAGGATTGGCTGTTCTTTTAAAATAGGTTTTCAAAAACAGAGAGAAAAGAAAAGAAATTAAAACTATCCGCAACACTAGACTTTCCATACTTTCACTTCATTCGATTATGATTCAACGTGAAATGTACTCATCATCGGGTTTGGTTTTGGGGAGACACAAATGGGTGTCTACAAAAGCCCCCACTTTGACAGAGTTTGGAGATACGCAAGTTTCAAAAACAAAAGTCAAAGTATTGATAAGGACGGAGAATGATTCAGAACGTTTTGCGATCCTAAGTCACTCTTTTAACGTCGATACCTGCAAAACTAGCATTATTTTAACAGATAAAAGAGTTAAGAAACGCGTATCTTGCACCGTCGAGCACACGTCTCTGAAGGTAACCGATTTGCTGCTGCATTGTTGTATTTCCGTATTTTTTACGACCACCTACAAGCTAGAGAATGCCGCCTGAAGACTGCTACGCTTGTACTGCCTTTAATTCCGCCATGATAGACTTCTTCAAGCTAGAGAACCCCATCGAAGATTGCTTCGCTTGAAACGACCTTCTAGCACTTTGTGACCATCTTCCGCAAGCTAGGGAACACGATCGAAGACGATTTCGCTTGAAATCACCTCCAGTTGTTTGTGACAACTCTCTGAAAGCTAGGAAACGCTGCCGAAGATATCCTCGCTTGAAGCTATCCTCATTTGTTGCGATAATATTCCAAGGAAAATTACTGAAGACCCACGCTTGTCAATCTTTTAAAAGCTCACTTAAACTTTGCTTCCGCTATCCCTGTACGTCGGCGCTTTTGTGCTTGTGAACCATTATGTCGGTGCCTTTTGCTGAATTTTGAACCAATATGTCAGTGCCTTTTGCTGTATGAACCAGTATGTCGGTGCCTTGCGATGAGCCAATGCTTAGGCGCTTTAAGCTAAGTGAGACGATCATTCATCAGGTCGATCATTTATGTAATTGTAATCGAGCCGAATACTAAATTATGTCAAATTTCTTAGAGGGGCTAACTGGCGTACTAAGGAACCCAAAAAAATATTGTAAGAGGTTGGAACAACCGCACTAAGTGGCTGAACATTTTGTCGCCGCTGAAATATTGCTAGCGCCGTATATATGGCTCTAGCGCCAGACGCCGGCACTAGCGCCAGGCGCTAAGCCTTATCGTGTGGCGCTAAGGCCTGTCGCTTGGTGCTAGAGTCGGGTTTTCCATATATACCCCTTTCTTCTTCATTTCCGCTGCTGCTACTCATTCTTGCTCGAGAAATCGCCCGAAACTTCAATTTACTCGTTCTTGCTCGTTTCTCAACCGAATTTGCTCAAATTTGTTTCAAATCAAAGCTTATTCCATCCATTTTCCCGATCTATGTAAGTTTTCTTCAAACTCACTCCGGTTTTAATGAATTTTGCATATGTTTGTTCACAAATTTCTTGAAAATTCGAAACTTGAATTGCTTAATTCTCTTTGTTTATCAAATTTTATGCCATGAAATTGCTTGATTATGTTTATATATTTCCTTGGGAGTAACTTGAGACTTGTTTGACTCAATTTGGTGAAGAAACAAAAAAATCACCATTGTTGGACCTCTTAAGGTCGGGAAGACAATGTGGCTTGTTCTTGATGTTTTTGCTAGCAATTCTTGTCCAATTTGTCACAATAATTACCATAGTATTACAAGAAATTGTTTGAATGCTTGAAAAATGTCGTATATGCTCAATTTGAATTTGTGCTCTGTTTTAGTACTACGTACTCTATTTTTTTCAAACATAGTATCATGTGGCTAGGAGAACCTTATATACTATAGAACCTTAATTTATGATGATTCTGCACAATGTAGCATGGCTAAACAGAGAGGTTCGGTTCACGGTCCTGAGACGTTCGACGCGAGCACGAGCCCGTAGAGGACGACGCCGACCCGTCCACTTCTCTCGGCCCTCTCCCATAGTGGGATGAGCGGACTCTATACTTCTCTCCCATCCACCACATTTCTGAGAGGGTGCGACGTGGGATCATGGTTGGTAGGACGCGCTGCCATGGTTCAGGTTGCGATACCTTGGGCGACCAGTACAAAATGTATATCAGCAGTGACGGAGAGGTGAGACTTCTCTAGGAGTCTTGTAAAATGGTTGCGCTTTTTGAGACCTCAGAGCCATGATTACCTCTAGCAGGGGTAACCACGTGGTTTGTGCTCTGGTGAAGTTCTTTTGGGACACCACCAGCACTTTCCACTTTCCTTGGGGTGAGATAATGGTCACCCCGACCGACTTCAATCTCATTACGGGACTGGAGTTTAGCTCTGTTGCACTGCCGTTTGACGACGAGATCAGCGTGTTTTCTCCTGAGGTCGAGGAGTTGTTAGGTCCAATTGCTGTTCGAGCTCGTGCTAAGTTAGAGTCGACTCAGTTCAGTGCGAAGGGGATTCGCCGTTCGACCCTAGCGGGGGCTTTTGAGGATGATGCGACCACCCGAGAGCAGAGGGTGTGCATCTTTGTGCTTATTTTGCTGCCTGGGATGTTCTCCCCTGACAAAGGTAGTAGAGTGCTGCTTTACTACCTACCTGCGGTCCGTGATCTACATTTGATCGAGACTTATGACTGGGCCACCTTCGCCTATGCTGACTTCATTCGAGCGTTACGAGACTCGTATCGACATCGGTCCTTTACAAGGAACGTCACTCTATCTGGCTTTTGGAGGGTTTTAGAGGTATACTTTATCTCCCTTTAAAGTTTAGCTGTAAGGTTTGATTAGCACTTGCTGATGCTTTTCGTCTTTTATAAATCTGGTTCTACGAGTACTTTCCCTCACTTGCGCCGGCGAGGCTGTCGTCGCGCAGCTTTCCAGTGAGTGCCTCCTGGGGAAGCCGTTGTGCTGGGATGTCTATTGCTTATGTCCGAGATCAGATCATCTCGGTATGGTTCTTTTATATTTTTGAACACTTTTGCATTACCTTCGATGGATTCTTATCTGATAGGCATTCTTTGCAGGAGCCTTACATGCTGTACCGGCCGTGGGTCGACTTGGTTATCCCTGGGTTAGCCGCGCAGTATACTGCTGAGCGTCGCTACTTCTAGGGGACATATGGAGTTGTTGCATACCTTGGAGAGAGGGTTGCTATTCAGCATTTCTCGGACACTTTTGTCGTTCGTCCTCCTCCACCGCGTCACATGTTCAATGTCGCAAGGTTGGTGAGCATGTCAGAGAGAGCTGGTACCCCTTGGCGATCTTATACGATCCCTGGGCGGTGTTATGAGGAGGAGCTACTGGCGTTGTTAGCTCCAGTCCCTGTACTGGCTGAGGAGATGGCGGTATGATTTTCAGCTTTTACCTTTTGTTAAGTAGCCCCTAAGTAATGTTTTACTGACTTTGATTTGATTTTGTCAGGCTGGACCTACTAAGTTCGTGCCACCTCGTATGTCCATTCATTATCAGGGGACATATGGGCCGATCGAAGAGATGATTCCTCCAGCTCCTGAGGGTGAGCGCTTTGTGGAGCAATCGATCCCTCGTCACCAGGCTCGGGTAATATTATTTATTTGCAATTTTTGTCCATATATGTTATGCATCATTACTGACTTTATTTCCTTGACAGTTCTCGCGCGATGGCACGGTGCATAGATGCCTTCCAGAGCCAGCTCGTTCGGATGAGGAATGTGGCTACATGTCGTCGCGACGACGCCGTTCAGGAGGTAGTTTCCTTTCTTATTTTTGCATTATTGCTTCTATTTTACTTGTTTCTAATTTAGTTTCTTTTGCAAGGTCAGCCTATTCCTTCTCGTACCTGTACAAGACCTGAGGTGCGTAGAGAGCCGGCGAGGTCTAGCTCGAGACGTCGCCGTACTGGTTCTGGCAGTCGAGGTGCTCATTCTGAGGCTGCCCGCACCGAGGCGGTGGAGGGTTCGAGATCTTCATCAAACTCGAGCATCTTTTTACTTAGATAGTAGATCGCATTTTCTTTGCCTTCTACTTCTTGCGCTAACATGGATCCCATTGTTTCTTTGATGACTGCTTGTAGGCGTCGTTCGAAGTGCGCCTACGTAAAAAGCATGTTGTGAATATGCTTGGCACTCATAGGAAGTGGGAATTGACATTACAATTAGGGACAAATAAAGTAGGGAGCCGCCAACAAGTTTTTAAGGAACTTGTAAACTGTTCACAGATCATTTAAGGCAACCACGATTAAGGGACAACGAAGGCAACAACGATTGACCCGTGAAGGTTACACCCCATTCATAATCCATGAGATTACTAACTTCATATGGTTCGGAACCACGAAAGGAGGATCGGGGATGATGGTACGAAGTGAGTCATGGAGTCAAATTCGCCCGTATTGGCCTCTACTCGATTCTTATATTGAAAAACATTCCTGTGATCTCAAAGGCATATAAACAATAATTCAATTCGCTCCAAACCATTATTTAACTAAATTGGTTGAATATTAATGCACACATAATCCTAAAAATTTGGTGATCACTTCAATTAATAACAAGATTAAAAAGGATCATAAACCAGTTGTCCAAATTATCTTATTAGGCGTGATTTTCAATTACATATTCCCTTTAACATGCAATACGGTGATCAATAATAGAATAACATTAATATTAAAACCAATTTAATCACAATTCCAACAACATTAAATCGTTAGAAAAATAATAGAAATAAAAGGAGCATGATCCTTACTTCAATTTTGTTTGTTTGCAACTACAAAATAATAAACGAGTTAGTAACTTCAAGGAAATAATAAAACAATAACTAAATTATATTAAATAAAATAAGGTTGATTTTGGGGCCAAACCCTCAAACGATTCTACCTTTCACGCCTTGGCTTAAGGATAGAACCTCGAGTAAAATATGGACTCCTTTGAGTGCTTGAAGAAGGAATTTTGAAGTAAAAAAGGTAGGCTAGTGTTTAGGTTAATAGCATAGAAGAGAGAAAATAAGAATAATAAAATTGTGGTTGCCCCGTACATCAGAAATGAGGGGGTATTTATAGGGAAAATGTGCTGAGGGAGCACCCGGAACCCTAAAATGATAAAAACGCGTTAAGGGTTTACGCGGAAAGGACACGGAACGTCTCGTGTCACGGCAGACCTCCCGTGTCACGGGAAGTCCCACCGTCAGACGGGAAGGGTTCCCGTGACACGGTCAGACTGTACCGTGACACGGTCACTTCCAGTCCATTTTTCCGTCTAAATTCATTTTTAACCCTAATTTCTTTCGGTTTTTTAAGTGCCGATTGATAATTTCGGGCTTTTTTCTGACCTTTATTATTCGGGCTAAAATAAGAAAATAATAAAATAAAAATAAATAAAATGTTAGTGCCAAAAATAAATAATAAAATAATAAAATAAAAAGGTTTGAGCTTAAAATTAATTAATAATCTTGGGCTAAAATTAAAACTATGCTTTTACCAAACATCAAGACTAATCCATGGACTTTTCAAAGGTATGAATTTAATAAAAATACGATTTTTAAGCACTCTTGAGATTAAATACTAAACCCGACCAATAGAGGCGGTGAAAGATTATTTATCATCGGGTTTGGTTTTGGGGAGACATTTTTAGGTGTCTACAGAAGCCCCCACTTTGACTGAGTTTGTAGAAACGTTAGTTTCGAAAACGATAGTTAAAGTAGTCGATAGGGACGGAGAATGATTTAAGACGTTCTGCGATCCTAAATCATTCTGTATACGCCGATACCTGCTGAAAAATGTTAATTCCACAGATAAAAGAGTAACAGGATAGAATACGTATCTGGCACCAGTGTGTCGGTGACAAACGAATTTGGCAGCTTCCTAAGCTTGAAGGAATCTACCGAGTGACATTGGTTGAAACGATTTCCATGATTGAGGAAAGCCGACTGAAGAGTTTGGTAGTTTTCTAAGCCTGAAGAAAGCTACCGGATAAAACCTTCCATTCCTGAGGAAAGTCGACGAACGAATTTGGTGTCATTCTATGCTTGAAGAATTCCACCGATAATGCCTTCCATACTTGAGGAAAGCCGACAAAGGAATTTTGTGGTTTTCTATACTTGAAGAAAAATCCACTGACAACGCTTTCCAAGCCTGAGGAAATCCGACTGATGAATATGGTGTCATTTTATGCTTGAAGAATTCCACCGATAATGCCTTCCATGCTTAAGGAAAGCCGACTTGGCGGTTTTCTATACTTGAAGAAAAATCCACCGGATAATACTTTCCATGCTTGAGGAAAGTCGAAAGATGATGAGATTTCAAGTCTCTGTGTATCGAGAACCTTGCGTCATGAAATGATGGTGGTCCTCTTGTCCCCGGACGTGGGCTGTAGATAAGACCTGCAAAAATAAATTTGCCAATGGACTCGTATATACTGTGATTGACTTGACCAAACTTGACCAAGTTTGACTTGATGTGACATGACATATGTATGACTTGTGAGTGTGTGTGTGTGTGTGTGTATATGTGTGTGTGCAGACACAAGCAAACAAAGATGCAAAAGCAAAAATTTTCCGTCAATTTTTGTCATGAGTGGAGGGTACCGACTTTCTCCCGAAAAAGAAAGATGTGAAAACTGAACTTTTATTTTCGAACTTCCTTCGATGGAAACTTGGAAAACGTTTTTTGAACTTCCCCAAAATAAAATAATGAAAAGGGAGAGAAGTTTTGAACTTCCTCCTTAAGCAAGACGAAATGATTCGTATGGATTGAATTGTTTGTATTGAAAATAATGTATTCATGATGCATGTTCTTAGGCCAGGAGGCTAAGGAAAATTACATCATGTGACACGATAGATGAATGAACTTAAGTCATGGAGCTAAGCATCATATATGGTGTAAAGAAGCGATTTTGAACGTCACTTAGGTCTGGAAGCTAAGCACGTATAGTGATTATTGCATAATGAACGTTGCTTAGGTCAAGGAGCTAAGCACGATATGCTTTGTATGATTAAAAATCATTGATATATAAATGTTTCTTAGCACATTATGCAAAACAATGAACATTGCTCAGGTTAGGAAGCTAAGCAAGTATACAATGTTTCTTCTACTGAATGTTGTCTTTAAATATGATGAAACATGCACAATGTTGAAACAAGATTTCATGATAAAGGGCTCTTAAAGGGAAGGATGATTGATATGGATATGGATGTGTGAGTGAAGTGTGTGAATTTGATACTAAGGCTGGCTGCAAGGGTTATGGCGATGGAAAGAGATGTGAGAAGAGTTAAAGATGATGACTCTTTAGGCTGGGTAAGCTAATGTGATTTGGGTTCAAGCCCCCAAGTCTAGCTCTGAATGGGTAGGGATAAGTATTGGATATTCTTTGACTCGATCATGCATAGATATGAATATGAATGTCGCCGCACCTCAATGTGCGGTTGCCTACGTATCCGTTAGGAATCAGGCCGAACGTAGCTCTAACCGAACTTTGCACAAGTGTATGTACACCTCAAAGAGGTCTTTCAAGGGTTATAATGTGGTTAAGTTGATGGTTTAAGGAAGAAAGGGATAAAAGGCTCAAGACCCGAGAGAATCCCCAAGATGTGTAATTTTGAATTTGAAAATTTTGAATTTTGCAAGTTTATTTTCAATATATATGTTTTTCTTTTTTTTTTTTCATTCTTGTGAATCAATGTAGGCAATCTCAGATCATGCGATCCATCACTCACTTGGCATTCATGTTTCTCAGGCACGGTACCAAGCACTCGATGAGAGACGCAATTTGAGACGTGTTCATATCAAAGACATTGGAACACTTGCCTTTAGACATTGTTTTATTGTTGCTTTGCTGCTTTTTTTTTACTTGCTTTATGAATGTTATACAATTACACATCTTCCAATCCTAGGGTTAAGTGAATGTGGGTTGAAGAAATGAAGGCCAAACGTTAGACGAGGCTCAATGTGGTTGATGAAAAAAATGGATATGTAATTGAATGGTTAATGGGGAATGAATGGGTTGCAAAGGTGCCTCAAGTCATTGGTGTACCTTGGGTTTAGTTCGGTAATTGATTTTTTTTTTGTTTAAATTTTTTTTTATTTTGCAAATGAATTCGATGATTGATTGCAAAGGAAAGGAATGCTCATTGATGGAAAAGGTAAGAAATATGACACATAGACAGTACACATGAATAACGGGAACCTATGCTAGACTTATTGGGGGAGAGGGTTGAAACAAAAGAATAAAAAAAAGCATGAAATCTTGCACGAAGGATCTGTGTGCCTTGTATTCATTACTTCTTACCGCCTGGTGGGACAGGAAGTTTATTTGCATCCATCAAGTCTTGAATGACGTCCTTCAAATTCCAACATTGCTCCGTAGTGTGGCCCCTTCCTTGATGGACTTGCAATGGGCATTGGGATTGCATTTGGCGCTCCTTTCTTCAGGTTTTGGCTCTAGAAATGGCCCAATAGGCGTGATCAAGCCTTAACTGTAAAGGCGATCAAAGGCCGCATCATAAGTCATTCCTAAAGGAGTGTAAGTTCTTTTCTTCTTAGGCAATGGAGTATCAAGAGCTAACACTTCATTGAGATCAACTTGGCTTATATTGTTGGTAGTATTTTCATGCTTAGAAGACAAAGAAGAACGATGGTCGTTCTTCTTGTTTTTCCAAGTGTTATTATTGTTACTACCAGCAGTCTTTATTAGCTCATCCTCAATATTGATGTCGATGTCGTATACAGCTTCGAAAGTGTTCAGTGGAAGAAATTTGAGATTTTCCCTATATTTATAAGTCAGATTTTGAATAAAGAGGCGAACCATCTCTCTTTCTTTGGGAGGATCTACCAAGAGTGAAGCTGTTTCCCTCTACCTGTTCAGGTAAGCAGTGAAGCCTTCATTCTCTTTTTGTTTGAGAATGGAGAGTTCACGTTCAGAAATTTTAGTTTGAATGTTACACTTGTAACGATTCATGAAACTGTCGGTGACATCTTGCCAAGTCGCAGTATGCTTGGCATCTAAGGAATAAAACCATTGTTGTCAAGAATGTTCTAAGGAGAGAGGGAACACCGTAGGGAAGAGTGTTACGTCCAATCCCTTAAGAGCCATGGTTGCAGAGAACGCCTTCAAATGGAATATTGGATTGTCAGTAGGCTTGAACTTTGGAATATCAGTAGTGGAGAACTTTTCAGGGAGTCTATCCTTCACATCCAAAGGAGTGGGACGCCGTTCCACATAAGTGAAATCCTCAGAGATCTTACTCATTTGTTCCTTCAGTTTGTCAAGGGTGGAAACAGTGACCTTGTTTTTTTCCATGGTAGTGACCCTAGTGGTAAGGGTTTTCATCATGGAAGACAGTGCCTCAATGGATTAGTTGATGTTCTCAATGTCTTCTTTAGTGGCCATTGAAAGGTGATGTGTAACGGAGATGACAAAGTTCTCTTTGAACGCCTATTATATCTGAGAGATTGTTGCGGTAATGGCTCAAACCGTATTGATCTATCCCTGTTCCTTGACCAAGTACTGTGAAATAAAATAATTCCCTTAATTGTTTGACTCATTGCTCAAGATAGGAAAGGAAGGAAAAAAAAATAGACATTTGAAAACAGGTGAGAAAACTCCACTCATTTTTTATTATGACAAAAAAAGGGTGCATGAACCTAATATACGATCATAAACGACCTGGTGCACGACTCGAGTCGGAACATAAAGAAAGTGTGTGGACTATACTTGACTCGTGAGTGACTAAGTGATTTTATAAGACTCGTGGTATGATCGTAGTCGTGACTGAAGCTTTTTTTTTTTTTTTTTTGTCGTGACACGGGAACTTCTCCCATCAGACGGGATAAAATCCCGTGTCACGGGAATATTTGACATGTTTTTTTTTGGCTGACAGGGGGGTGACGTGGCACGGGACACTGTTCCCGTCAGACGGGATAAATTCCCGTGTCACGGGAAGTTCCCTTTCCCTTTTTCCGTTAGGGGCTGACGTGGCACGTGACACTGTTCCCGTCAGACGGGATAAATTCCCGTGTCGCGGCATTTTCTCTCTTTTTTTTTTTTTTTTTTTTTAAATTCTAATTATTTATTTTTAAAGGGAGGATACCATCCGACTTACTAAAAAAAACGACACAAAAACAAGACTTCCCTAAAATACGGTCAAAAAAGTGGTGCACGACTTAAAGCAAAAAAGTGTGTGAACACGACATAACAGTGAGGTTATGGACGCGTGTTTTGACCGTATAGCTAGACACGACTCAAAACTGGACTCAGCATTCGCACAAAAATCGAGAAAAAGACTGACAAGACACTTTCCTGGGCACCGTGTCACGGTGCAGACTGTCGTGACACGGTGCAGTCTACCGTCAGACGGTAGACATTCCCGTGTCACGACACTGTTCACCGTGACACGGCAAAACATGCCGTGACACGGTGCGCAGTTTTAGGTCAATTTTGTGATTTTTTCAGATTTTAATCGATTTTAAGTCCGTACTAATTACTATGTGAGAATAAAAACCCTCGGTCATGGGATAAACAAAAAGAGCAAACGCATGAGGGTTAGCACATAGCATTTAGGCACGATGATGTAAAAAAAAAAGTTCGCAACCTAGAGTCAAGATCTATGTTCAACTATTGGTCAAGCTTTGGGTGTCAAAAGTGTACCATGTTTAAGAGTTTGGACGCGTTAGAAAGGCAGCCTCCCTTGAGGGTGTATGCCAACGGGCGGCTCCGCGAATTCGAGATGAAATCGAACTCGACTCCATGGTTTGGGTGGATTTAATAACTCGGATGAACCCTTATTTCCATGAGCGTTTTTGGGTCGATAGAGCTTAAATCCCCCGGGGCTAAGACGCATGTAGAACACATACGTTTTTTCAGAAAAATCGAAGGAAGTCGACTGAGAGAAAAGAAAATAAGCCACCGGACTGATTTTAGGTCTGCCGTGACACGACAGAAATTCCCGTGTCACGGTATAGTGCACCGTCAGACGGTACATTGTACCGTGACACGGTAGACTCTGCCGTGTCACGGCAGTTAAAAAATTTGACTGGTGCCCTGTTTGCTTTTGCGCGCAACCAAGTTATCCAATTTTTTCCTACAGGACAGACCTGAATGCGACGTTAAAACGTCTATGCAGATGCAAAAAATACCAAATTAATCACAGGAATATTATTTCAAGAATCTTTCAAGTCTCATCCACTCATCTTAATTAAATACCGATCACTCAAATCGATAAATAATTAAGAATCCTCCCCAGTGGAGTCGCCAAATTGTAGGCGTCGTTCGAAGTGCGCCTACGTTAAAAGCATGTTGTGAATATGCTTGGAACTCATAGGAAGTGGGAATTGACATTACAATTAGGGACAAATAAAGTAGGGAGCCGCCAACAAGTTTTTAAGGAACATGTAAACCGTTCACGGATCATAAAAAGGCAACCACGATAAGGGATAACGATAGGCAACAACGATTGACCCGTGAAGGTTACACCCCATTCATAATCCATGAGATTACTAACTCCATATGGTTCGGAACCACAAAAGGAGGACCGGGGATGATGGTACGAAGTGAGTCATGGAGTCACATTCGCCCGTATTGGCCTCTACTCGATTCTTATATTGAAAAACATTCTTGTGATCTCAAAGGCATACAAACAATAATTCAATTCGCTCCAAACCATTATTTAACTAAATTGGTTGAATATTAATGCACACATAATCCTAAAAATTTGGTGATCACTTCAACTAATAACAAGATTAAAAAGGATCCTAAACCGGTTGTCCAAATTATCTTATTAGGCGTGATTTTCAATTACATATTTCCTTTAACATGCAATACGGTGATCAATAATAGAATAACATTAATATTAAAACAAATTTAGTCACAATTCCAACAACATAAAATCGTTAGAAAAATAATAGAAATAAAAGGAGCATGATCCTTACTTCAATTCTGTTTGTTTGCAACTACAAAATAATAAAGGAGTTAGTAACTTCAAGGAAATAATAAAACAATAACTAAATTAAATTAAATAAAATAAGGTTGATTTTGGGGCCAAACCCTCAAACGATTCTACCTTTCACGCCTTGGCTTAAGGACAGAACCTCGAGTAAAATATGGACTCCTTTGAGTGCTTGAAGAAGGAATTTTGAAGTAAAAAGGGTAGGCTAGTGTTTAGGTTAGTAGCATAGAAGAGAGAAAATAAGAATAATGAAATTGTGGTTGCCCCGTACATCAGATATGAAGGGTATTTATAGGGAAAATGTGCTGAGGGAGTACACCGAACCCTAAAATGATAAAAACCCTAAGAAAGTATCCCGTGACACGGTCAGACTGTACCGTCAGACGGTACACTTTCCCGTGCCACGGTACAATTTTGGAGTGACGCGGGAAATTTTCAGAAAACGGAATGAAAAACGCGTTAAGGGTTTACGCGGAAAGGACACGGAACGTCCCGTGTCACGGAAGACCTCCCGTGTCACGGGAAGTCCCACCGTCAGACGGGAAGGGTTCCCGTGACACGGTCACTTCCAGTCCATTTTTCCGTCTAAATTCATTTTTAAACCTAATTTCTTTCGGCTTTTTAAGTGTCGTTTGATAATTTCGGGCTTTTTTTTTTTACTTTTATTATTCGGGCTAAAATAAGAAAATAATAAAATAAAAATAAATAAAATGTTTGGGCCAAAAATAAATAATAAAATAATAAAATAAAAAGGTTTAGGCTTAAAATTAATTAATAAGCTTGGGCTAAAATTAAAACTATCTTTTACCATAATCCATGATTCTTTCAAAGGTATGAATTTAATAAAAATACGATTTTTAAGCACTCTCGGGATTAAATACTAAACCCGACCAATAGAGGCGGTGAAAGATTATTTATTATCGGGTTTGGTTTTGGGGAGACATTTTTTGGTGTCTACACTGCTAAATACAACCTAAGATGTATTTCGGGAAGTGCTGATGCTAATACGGGAGGATTTGTGAGATAGGCTTTCATCTTGTCAAAGGCTTTTTGACACTCGTCATCCCATATTACTGGTACATTCTTTTTTAGCTTTTTGAAGATTGGTTCACATATTGTTGTCAATTTTGGTATGAACTTGCTAATGTATTGCAACCAGCCAATAAATCCTCGAATTTGCTTCTCGGTTTTGGGCGGTGGCATTGACATGATTGCCTTGATCTTGGTTGGGTCTATCTATATTCCTCTAGAGCTTATCACATAACCCAAAAGCTTGCCTGAGGTGACTCCAAAAGCACACTTAGATGGATTTAACCTCATGTTGTATTTTCTTAACCTTTCGAAGAATTTTCTCAAGGCTATTTAATGGCTTGGGCGATCTTTTGACTTCACAATCATATCGTCCACATATAATTTAACTTCTTTATGGATCATGTCATGGAGAAAGGCATTCGCTGCTCGTTGGTAAGTAGCAGCCGCGTTTTTCAACCCAAATGGCATTACCATGTAGCAGTAAGTACCCCTTGGTGTTATGAAGGTTGTTTTCTCCATGTCTTCTTCCGCCATGAGAATTTAATTATAGCCTGCGTATCCATCCATGAACGGGAAAAGTGCATGATTCGCTGTGTTATCTACTAGAATATCGATGTGTGGTAAAGAGAAGTTGTCCTTTGGACTTGCCTTATTTAGATCTCGATAGTCGACGCACATTCTTACCCTTCCATCCTTTTTCGGAACTAGGACGGCGTTGACGACCCATTTAGGGTATTTGGATACCTTGATAAAACTTGGAGTTATTTGTTTTTGAACTTTTTTTATTTTAAGGGCTACGTCAGGTTTCATTCGACGTAACTTTTGTTTTACATGCTTCCTTCCTGGAATTAGCGGTATGATGTGTTAAGCTATTTCTCTATTAATGCCTGGCATATCTTCATATGACCAAGCGAATACATCGATGAATTCTTTAAGCAAATTAATTAAATCGGTTCTTTCTTGTTCATTAAGTGTTAATCCGATTTTAACTTCCCTTTCATTGGTTGAATCATTTGAGATATCAACCGTCTCAGTTTCCTCAATTTTCGGTGTTTTGTTTTCATGTGTTTCCATTGATTTAATAAGTTCTTTGTCATTTTCATTGTTAGTTAAGCAATGCTCGTCATCTCGGATTCAAGAAGAACACAAGGAGTAAGAAGAAGAAGACATGTTATTGAATTCGGAAATCATTACATCGAAGAGAGATATGTCCTCAAGGACTTGATCGCTAACTATCCTAGGGGAAGAGATAGAAGGAGGGGGTGCTACAACTAAAGACTTAGATGACTATATAAGGAGAGACTTTGACTCAGACTCTAACTCAGACGACTCTTCAAACTTCGGTCCATGCCCCGTTGTGATGGAGATTTTCCTTCCGCTTGGAGTAGTTACCTTGACGGTCTTGCGCCACCCTTGTAGTGATCCTTCCACTGGAGTGATGAGCTTTGAGAGATCAAAGCTTTCGCTTTCTAGGACCATTTGGATGAGCGAGGAGTTATCCTCTTTGTACGTTGGCTCATCTTTTTCTCGCCCAAATAGTAATCCCATGACATTAAAGTCAAAGAATGGTGTCGGCATCACTCGAAGTGCGCCTACATTAAAAGCATGTGTGAATATGCTTGGCACTCATAGGAAGTGGGAATTGATATTACAATTAGGGACAAATAAAGTAGGAAGCCGCCAACAAGTTTTTAAGGAACTTGTAAACCGTTCACGGATCATTTAAGGCAACCACGATTAAGGGACAACGAAGGCAACAACAATTGACCCGTGCAGGTTACACCCCATTCATAATCCATGAGATTACTAACTCCATATGGTTCGGAACCACGAAAGGAGGATCGGGGATGATGGTACGAAGTGAGTCATGGAGTCACATTCGCCCGTATCGGCCTCTACTCGATTCTTATATTGAAAAGCATTCCTGTTATATCAAAGGCATACAAGCAAAATATTCAATTCGCTCCAAACTATTATTTAACTAAATTGGTTTAAGATTAATGCACACATAATTCTAAAAATTTGGTGATCACTTCAATTAATAATAAGATTAAAAAGGATCCTAAACCTGTTGTCCAAATTAACTTATTAGGCGTGATTTTCAATTACATATTCCCTTTAACATGCAATATGGTGATCAAAATAAATAATAGAATGAATATTAATATAAAAACCAATCTAATCATAATTCCAACAATATAAAAAAATCATTAGAAAAATAACAATAGTAAAAAGAGCATGATCCTTACTTTGAATCTGTTTGTTTGCAACTACAAAATAATAAACGAGTTAGTAACTTCAAGGAAATAATAAAACAACAATTAAATTAAATTAAATAAAACAAAATTGATTTTGGGGTCAAACCCTCAAACGATTCTACCTTTCACGCCTTGGCTTAAGGACAGAACCTCGAGTAAAATATGGACTCCTTTGAGTGCTTGAAGAAGGAATTTTGAAGTGAAAAGGGTAGGCTAGTGTTTAGGTTAATAGCATAGAAGTGAGAAAATAAGAATAATAGAATTCTGGTTGCCCCGAACATCAGAAATGAGGGGGTATTTATAGGGAAAATGTGTTGAGGAAGCACACGGAACCCTAAAATGATAAAAACCCTAAAAAACTATCCAGTGACACGGTCAGATTGTACTGTGACACGGTTAGACAGTACCGTCAAACGGTACAAGTTCCCGTGACACGGTCAGTTTTGGAGTGACGCGGGAAATTTTCAGAAAACGGAACGGAAAAACGCGTTAAGGGTTTACGCGGAAAGGACACAGAACTTCCCGTGTCACGACAGACCTCCCGTGTCACGGGAAGTCCCACCGTCAGACGGGAAGGGTTGCCGTGACACGGTCAGGCTGTACCGTGACACGGTCAGTTCCAGTCCATTTTTCCGTCTAAATTCATTTTTTAACCCTAATTCTTTCGGCTTTTTAAGTGCCGATTGATAATTTCGGGCTTTTTCCTGACTTTTACTATTCAGGCTAAAATAAGAAAATAAAAAATAATAAAATATTTGGGCCAAAAATAATAAAATAATAAAATAAAAAGGTTTGGGCTTAAAATTAATTAACAAGCTTGGGCTAAAATTAAAATTATGCTTTTACCAAACATCAAGACTAATCCATGGACCTTTCAAAGGTATAAATTTAATAAAATATGATTTTTCAAGCACTCTCGGGATTAAATACTAAACCCGACCAGTAGTGACGGTGAAAGGTTATTTATCATCGGGTTTGGTTTTGGGGAGACATTTTTAGGTGTCTACAGAAGCCCCCAGTTTGACTGAGTTTGTAGAAACGTCAGTTTCGAAAACGATAGTCAAAGTAGTCGATAGGGACGGATAATGATTTAAGACGTTCTGCGATCCTAAATCACTCTGCATACGCCGATACCTGCAGAAAAATGTTAATTCCACAGATAAGAGAGTAAAGGGATAGAAACGTATCTAGCACCAGTGTGTCGGTGACAAACGAGTTTGGCAGCTTCCTAAGCTTGAAGGAATCCACCGAGTGACATTTGTTAAATGCTTCCCATGCTTGAGGAAAGCCGATTGAAGAGTTTGGTACCTTTCTAAGCCTGAAGAAAGCTACCAGATAATACTTTCCATGCCTGAGGAAAGTCGACGAACGAATTTGGTGTCATTCTATACTTGAAGAAATCCATCGCTAATGCCTTCCAATCTTGAGGAAAGCCGACAAAAGAATTTTTTGGTTTTCTATACTTGAAGAAAAATCCACATATAACGCTTTCCAAGCTTGAGGAAAGCCGAATTGGCGGTTTTCTATACTTGAAGAAAAATCCACCGATAACGCTTTCCAAGCCTGAGTAAAGCCGGCTTGGCGGTTTTCTACTTGAAGAAAAATCCACCGATAACGCTTTCCAAACCTGAGGAAAGCCAGCTTGGCGGTTTTCTATACTTGAAGAAAAATCCACCGATAACGCTTTCCAAACCTGAGGAAAGCCAGCTTGGCGGTTTTCTATATTGAAGAAAAATCCACCGATAACGCTTTCCAAGCCCGAGGAAAGCCGACGATTGCTGAAAATTGATAAGTGTATGGTGGTTCGATTATCCCCGAATGTGGGTCGCAGATGATTCACAATTTTAAGCCGATTATCCGACCATATTAAATGCTTAAAATGCCGAAAAATAGGCTTTGACGCTTGCCAGGGGTAGAATGGTAATTTTAGTCCCCCTTAAACATCAGTTGGAATTTTCCGCGTAACTGTAGCAAAAAATAATCGCCCAATAAGCTCGGAAAATCAGTCAAACTGATAAAAAAACCAAGTATATTCCCTGACCAAATGCAGTTTTGCAGTGCCACGTCAGCAGGTTCTCGTGACACAGTCAAGGGTTGACAAGGATCCCGTGTCACGGGACCCCTATTTTTTTCATTTTCTTTTTTTTTTCTTTTAGCTGTTTGAATCAGTCAACAACGGTCACTTTTTCTATTTTTTGTCCTTTTCTGTCTTTAAATCCGCATGCTTGCTTTCACCATTTCACATTTCTTCTTCATACTTGCTTTCACACTTCACCATTTTTGCTCCTTTCTTACCAAAAACTGCCGCGCCACGTCTGAGATTAACCGCCGGCCGTTCGAAGCTCGCCGTGACACGGTAACGGCGACCGTGACACGGTTAGTCCGCAAATCTTTTCTCTTTTTTCTGTTTTGTTGCAGTTTTCCTGCTACTGTTCTGCGCTGCTGCTGTCTGTCGTTGCTGCTTCTGCTTCTGTCCCGGAGTTGCCGCCAGATTTGTCGGAGCTCCGTCAGGCTTGAAGGTCGCCGTGACACAGTTAGTCTTGACCGTGACACGGTTAGTCTTGCCCGTGTCGCGGCAGCTGCGCTGGTTGCCGGAACACGTTTTCGAGTTTTGGAGTTCGAAATTCACCAATTTTATTGTAATTTCTCGATATTCTCCTCATTTTCGACCCTTTACAAACATTCATGTAATCTCCCTTTGATTTTTTCTTTGAATTTGCTTCACATTAACAATTTCACGACAAACCCTAAAAAATCAATTTGGGGTTTTTTTATTTTTAAGCTTTATGTTGAAATTCTTGCCATTATTTTACTTGTATATGTGTACATGTGTGTTTGTGAAAAATTTGAGACAAAAATTGCATGATTTGATGGAGAATTGAGCAAATCAGCATTTTTGGGTGCTACTTTGTGAAATAATGTTCATGCTTTGAAATGGTGAAAAAATGGTGGTGAATCTTGTGAAATGATGTGTTGATTCATATTTTGCATATGTACTATATTGTCATGGAGAACATAGTATCATGCGGCTAGGAGAACTGTAGTATTAGTTTGTGATGGAGAAACAAAATACCATAATTTTGCCAATTTTTAGCCTTGAGGTAAAAATTTAGCATATAATTCAATAAACAACTAAATAGCTTAGGAAATGATGCTAAGTATTCATATTGTTATTATAAATATGCGACTTGAATTAAATGTTTAGGAAATGATGCTAAACATTTAAATATGCAACTTGAATTAAATGTTTAGGAAATGATGCTAAACATTTAGATAAAATTTAGCATATAATTCAATAAACAACTAAATAGCTTAGGAAATGATGCTAAGTATTTAAATATTTATTTTTTTATTATAAAAATGCACCTTAAAAAATGTTTAGGAAATGATGCTAAACATTTAGATTTTTATAATAGCATGCCTAGACGACGAGATTGTGACCTTTCTACCCGCGGCCGGCGTCGGGCTTTTCGGGAGGACACTCCCACTGTCCCTGAGGGCGTGGACGACGACGTCTTGGAGTCCGAGCCTCGGACTTCTACGAGTAGAGGTAGGTGGGTTCCACCTCCGTGGACCCCAGACCAGTTGGTTTTCTGCCGTGAAAACCACATCTCTCACCGCGCACTCTCCGAGCATAGTCGATGGCACACTTCGCCAGCATGGTTCCGGGGCCGGTGATTTGATCCCTCGACTTTACCAGGTCATTACGGGGGATCCTGCTACGAGCGCCCTATGGGAGTCGTCTGGCTTGGTCAATTTCTACGCGGCGGTTGTAGGGTTTCGCAGCCCCCGGGGTTGCGGCGCGACGGTCGTTCGCGCATTGTTGGAGTATTTCTGGGATACTACCAACAGGTTTACTTTGCTTGTGGGGAGATGACGATGACCCCCCTGGACTTCAGCATGATCAGCGGGCTGCACTTTACTGACCGGGCAGTAGGCCAGATGTCTGATCTATCTTGGACATCGGCTGAGGTAGCTGATTTGTTGGGTCCGGTCGTTCAGCACATCAGGACCCGACCGGTGTCTCGAGGTGGTCCTAGGAGTGGACGATCGGAGTCAGCTTCAGTTCTTGCTCGCGGCTTCGATATGGAGGATACGACAGCCGAGCAGCGGGTGCGGATCTTCATCTTGATCCTGATCTCTATGACCCTCTCTCCCGACAGGAGTTTACGAGTGCTCCTCTGCTACCTCCCCTCTTTGGCCAGGATTCCCGAGATAGGATCCTACAGCTGGGCCAGTCTTAGGTACGCGGATCTTCTTCTATCTCTACGTCATGGCTGCCGTCAGCTAAATGACAAGTCCCCTATCACCGTTTACGGCCCGTGGAGATTCGTAGAAGTGATGATCTTTTCCCTTCTTGTTTCATTTCATCTTGTTCGATTCGTGTGCTGAATTTTATTTTTGTTGCAGCTATGGTTCTACAAGTACTTCCCAGGCTTGGCTCCTCGCCGGCGTAGGGGAGTGGTCCATGACTTCCCCGTCGGAGCCAGCTGGCGTGCCGAGGAGAGTCACGGGTGGAGTCTGTTCCGGCACTTCGTGGGCTACTACGCCGAGGCACCTCTTCCGTTGGCGTAAGGATTAGCTTTTTTGCGATTTTTCCTTCTGATGTTGTTTCTGTTGTTTCATGCCTAACTTTTTATGGTTTCCAGGTTCCCATCGATGTCCAGTATCGTCCTTAGGCCGGGATGACTGATCTACCCGAGGCCCTACGTCTTTCAGTGTACCGTACCATCTTGGTTGGTACTGGGCGCTTCGTCTGGTATTTAGGGGAGCGAGTCGTCCGTCAGCATAGCGGCGATCGCTTTGTGGTGCCTTCATCCCCGCCAGAGTCGATGCTGGACTTCTGCTTGATCAGAGGGTTGATCAACAGGAGAGAGCCCTACACTCTTCCGTGGCAGGAGCTCGTTTACATGGAGAGCGACTACGCACGGGATTTGCTTCCTTCTCTGGCTCCTCCACCCCATCTTCCCGAGGTTTGATTTCTTTCGAGAATCTTCTTTGCTAGTCTCTGTTTTAAATAGTCGAATAACTTGATTATTCGATCATATTTTCAGACGACCATCCACCCTGTGGGGAGGGTTCAGATTCCTCCTCAGTCTGTCCGCTACCCTGGGCCGATCGGTATCACGGAGGACCGTATTGCCGACGCGCCGGAGGGTTATAGACAAGCGCAGGAGTCAGTGCCCGAGGTTTTTGAGCCGGTGAGTTTTCTTCGACGCATTATCCACTCTTTTAATGCTGTTTATTACTGATTTTTCTTTGTTTTATCCTCAGCCTAACCGCCCGGAGGTGATGGGAATTATGAAGCTGGTGGACGCGCTGAAGTATTGCATCATCAAGCTTCGGCGTGGTGCGAGTTGTCGGAGCTCTAGCGACTTTCTTGAGGTATCACTTATTTTTTTCATTTCTGCCATTTGTTTTATTTTGCATCATTGACACCTTTTGATTTTGTGTTTTTCAGGAGCGACGGAGGTCCCGCTCGCGCTCGAGGCCCAGAGGCTCGGACGAGGAGGAGCTTGGTCGCGGTAGACGATCTCCTGAGGCTCACCGGCGTTCTCAGCGAGAGCCTCAGACTACTCAGCCATTCCAGGAGGCTCAGTGGAAGCAGGGTCAGTCTTCTCAGCGTCCGTCATTTTCACAGCCTCCAGTTCCCGAGTTTGGGTCTCCTTTGGATCCTGGTTCATTCTCGGCTCCATTATCCGGGATTCCTCCACCGCTGTCGGGCTTGTTCTCGGTTCCGATGTATGGGACGATGCCTTCGCCGACGATTCCAGTATCTTTGGGCCAGTCTACTCCATTTTCCGGTTGGACGGGTCCTTCCTTGAGCTTAGCTACTGTCGGGCCTACGGGGACTAGTAGGGACGCTACTCCCCGTACTCGGATGGTCAAGGGACTCTTCGGTTCGCCGTTCCCATACACACAGGGAGGTCCACATGCACAGGGTCAAGATGAGACTGATTCTGATTCTAGAGATTTTTGACCGAGGGTTTTTGTGCATACTGTGATGACACTTGACACATTTATGTATTACGACTCTTTGTACATTATTTACAGTTTATATATCTACTATTGTGTGTGTTAGTGTGTGTTTGAGACTCTTTGTGTGTGATTGTGTACTTATTAATGACACGACGAAAAAACATAAGTGGAGTAATGGAGGGCACCGACCTTCCCCAAAAGAAAAGAAATAAAAAACACTCAAAATAAAATTACTTTCCCCAAAAGAAAAGAAAAGAAAAGAAATAAAAATAAAAAATATCTTCCCCAAAAGAAAAATAAAATAAAAAACAAAAGAAATAAATTATTAAAATAAAATAAAGATAAAAATAAAAAAAGGTGAGAATTTTATTAGAAATAAAACTCTCAGAAAAGACTGAAAAATAAATGTTAAAGATAAGAAAATACAAAAAATATGGATAGATACGGAAAAGATGAAAAAATATAGCGCGCAAGGTGCCGTGTCACGGCAGTGTTCACCGTGTCACGAAAAAGATTCCCGTGTCACGGGACGCGTATTATTCCGCGGTTTGTTTTAGGCGTGTGAAAAGATAAATTCTGGGCAGTTTCGAGCGCTTTTGCTATAAAATAAGACCAGATTATTCATGATATGCATAATTACGAAACACAAAATAATTTAGAATTTCATATTTCAATAATCATGTCTCAGAATTTTGATAATGCGTTGCGCGACTGGTCTTATTCTTTGACCAATGCTGAAAAAAGAGAGTTAGAATTATTTCATGTCAGGGGTTTGTTAGCCCTGCGACATGTAGCTATTGAACATGATTTTCTTAGAGCAGCATTAGATTATTGGAGTCCAGAAACACACAGTTTCAAATTTGATTATGATGAAATCTGTCCTCTGCCGGAGGAATTTGGTGCAATCTTTGGATTTCCTGCTAGAAATCTTATTGCCATGCCTACCTTACGTGAATATTATTACCAAGACTTTGAACGCTATCTGAATCTAACAGCTCCAGATTTAAATAGAATTGTTTGTGGTAATGAAGTAGACTTAGAAAAACTTGCTAATTTATATTTTAATCGCCCTATCTCTGAGTCTTATCATGTGTATCGTAGAAGGGCATATATTTTTTGCATGTTTAGCAAGCTACTATTTGCAAACGGTAGGGTAGGACATGCTTGTCTAGTGTCTGTACTTGAGCATGTAGAATCCGGAAGATCTCCCATTCCAACGTGTCTTGGAGAAACATTTCGTGGCCTTGACGAGGCAAAAGCTGACCGGAAAGCTATCAGGAAGGGCTCTCTGGTACTATTACAGGAAAAAATACGCTCCAAATAGCCCCTGTGACACAAAACAGTCGCCATGTCACGGTTGGGGTCTGCCGTTTTAACCGTGTCACGGGAATTTGCAGTTTTTTATTTTTTTTATTTTTTATTTTGACTAATTTTCTTTTTTTTTCTTTTTTTTTTTTTTTTTTTTTTTTTTTTTTTTTTTTGCAGATTTGGTTGTTGGAGCGTTTGGAATTATTTGAAGCCCCTGACGATATTGAAAAATATGGCCCCAACTACTTTGTCCGTAGGAAGAAGAATTACTCCGCGAATATGTCGTATGAAGATTGGAAAAATTTCTTTGCAAAGAGGGAATTTTCCATTCGTTGGGTGGTGCCTTGTTGGAGGCTTACTAGGATGGTTGGCACGAATGAAACTCCATATTGTCGCGTTCCTAGTATCTCCAAATTGACCTTTTACTGTCCCTCTCGACTGATGCGGCAGTATGGGCTTGAACAAGTAATTCCACGCTATAACGATAGTCCTCGTGAAGTATCGCTGCATGAAAGTAACGTTCACAAGTACGAGGCTTATTGGATTGGAAGACCTTTGTGGACCGTTTCTGCAAGTGACCAAGCTCCTCCTCCTTTATCTAGTGCATACAAGGCATGGTTGAACCCTAGAAGCAGGAGGGAACGATTCGGATCACGCAAATCTGATGTAAAGAGTCGTCTTGGAGATAAGAAAGCTCCTCCTAAAGATCGCCTAGGTCCGAGAACACAAGGAATTGAGTTTAAGATTCCTAAGATGCCAAGAAAGAAGACCTATGTGAAAGGAAAGGGTAAAGAAAAGATGGTGTATAGGGAGAAGCAACCGAAAAAGTTCAAGAAAGGTGAAAGGGGTGAAAGTTCGACTAGGGGTGTGACGGTTCGGGCTACAAAAGACACACTAATGGTGAAGGTCGACCTAATTGAGCAAGGAAAGGATGTTCCTAAAGAGAAGAGGGATTAGATCAATAGTGCTTTGCATTTTATAATTTATAATTTTTATTTAAAATAAGGCATTTGATGCCAATATTTGTAGTCGCATTTATTTTAATAATAGCATATTTATTTCAGCCTTTAAAATAAAAATTACAACGACTTTTATTAATTATCCGAGTCAAGGAGTCGGACGCAATGGAAGAACGAAAACAAAAACTCAAACAATAAATTCGCAACGAATGCGCCAATAAATAAAACGGGAAACTGAAAATTTGTCGTGTCACGGTCAAAGGGTCCCGTGACACGACTCAAATTCCCGCGTCACGGCAAATTTTTTTTTTTTTGACAGACAGGGGTGACGTGGCACGGAAAAATTCTCCCGTCAGACGGGAAGAAATCTCATGTCACGGGAGTCACAATGTCCTTTTTTGCCGTTCAGGGGTTGCCGTGACACGGGAATTTCTCCTGTCAGACGGGAAAAATCTGCCGTGTCACGGTCAAAGGGTCCCATGACACGGTTCAAATTCCCGCGTCACGGCAAATTTTTTTTTTTTTTCGTCATGCACCACTTTTGACCGTATTTTAGGGAAGTTTCGTTTTTTGTGTCGTTTTTTTTTTCGGAGTAAATCGGATGGTATCCTCCCATGTTTTCTTTTTTTAATAAGTAGAGCTTCAATAATAATAAAAAAAAAATTCTTTTTTTTAATCCGAATAGGTTAAGGTCAAGTTTGGTCATTACAGGTGTGTTTGTTTCGGTGTCACAGCACTTGGGCAAGAAGCAAGGGTAGATTGTTACGGTTCGAGTCCATACCTCAACAACCTCTTATACCAAAGAGGCGTACAAGGAAACCACCTCAGTCATCTCCACAAGATCCGTCTCCAGTCTACTTTCAACCAATGGCCACTAAGGAAGACATCGAGAACCTCAACAGGACAATCGAAAGATTGTCTGACATGATGCAGATACTCACTCCTAGAGTCAGCACTGTAGAGCAAGATAAGCAAAACAGTGTCACTACTGTTGCGATGGAAAAGATTAAGGAACAAATTAGCAAGATTTTCGAAGAGTTCACTTATGTGGAACAGCCTATCACCTCCTCGTCTATAAGAGAGAAGCTTCCTGAGAAGTTTTCCACTACTGATATTCCCAAGTTCAAGCCTACTAATAATCCACTTTTCCATTTGAAGGCTTTTTCTGCAACTATGGCTCTTAAGGGATTGGATGTGACACTCTTCCCTACGGTGTTTCCTCTTTCCTTAGAACATGCCTGTCAACAGTGGTTCTATTCTCTGGAATCCAAGCATGTCGCGACTTGGGAAGATGTTACTGAAAGCTTTATGAATCGGTACAAGTGTAACATCCAGGCCAAGACTTCTAAGCGTGAACTCTCCATTCTCAAACAGAAAGAGAATGAAGGCTTCACCACTTACCTAAGCAGGTGGAGAGAAACAGCTGCGCTCTTGGTGGATCATCCCAAGGAGAAGGAAATGGTTCGCTTGTTCATTGCCAACCTGACTCATAAGTACAAGCAACACCTGAAGTTTCTGCCCTTAAGTACCTTTGATGTTGTATACGATATTGGAATCAATATCGAAAACGAACTGATGAAGTCTGTTGGTAGCAACAGTAACAACAGTACTTGGAAAAACAAGAAGAACGACACTCCTTCTTCTTCGTCTTCTAAGCCCAATAATGCCACCAACAATATCAACATCAATGATGTGCTGGCCCTTAATGCTCCTCCTCAAAGATTCCAAAGGCAAAGGAGGGTTTATACGCCTTTGGGAATGACTTATGATGCTGCTTATGACCGTCTTCATAGTCAGGGACTGATTATGCCAATCGGACCATTTCCATAACCTCGACCTGAGAATAGGACCGCTAACTATGACCCCAACGCTTATTGCAAGTATCACCAAGGCAAGGGTCATAACACTGAGAAGTGTTGGAGGTTGAAAAACGCAATCCAAGACCTGATTGATGCTAACCAACTTCCTGCCCCTACAGGGGGCAAGAAGCCTAACATTCAAACAGGTCCTCTTTCTAATGCTCTGGCTATCATGGGAGATGAAGTCTCCTTTGATCCGTCGATACTCATTCAATCTGTGAATGAACCTCTGCCGGAAGTTGTATTTATCTCAAGCACTGAAGAAGTGAATGGGATCTGGGATAGTGATGATGAAGACGTCTATCTCAAAGACATAGCCTCTTCATCTCTCGGCCCCAGTGAAGATGTTTGGGGGGACCTTGAGGTCAAGGTTCTCACCAGGAGTGGACGGTTGCAACAACCTAACCCACCTCCACCTCCATCACAATCAAATCCGATAGTTGATCCCGTCGACCCTGTGAATAGCGATGTGGTCAAACAGCTGCTAAAGATCAAGGTGGAGATGAATGTATGAAAGCTTTTGGCCACTTACCACGAGCATCGAAAGGCTTTAATGAATTCTCTGGTGAAGATAGGAGTTGATGACGACATGACTCCTTAAGGATTGGTCAACTTTCTCACTACTGAGCTGCCTAGTACTAGCAATCTCATATCCTTTTCTGATAAGGATCTACCCCCGGAAGGGGACCAACACAATAAGGCCTTACACCTAACTGTAGTGTGTAGGCAGATGAATGTTCCTATGAGCCTGGTTGATAATGGCTCTGCAATCAATGTGTGCCCACTCCGTACTGCAAGGAAGTTGGGTACAAAGAATTAAGAGTTGACTCCCTCCACTCAAGGGATTCGAGCTTATGATAATACTCGCCGTCAAGCCGTGGGTACTATCGTACTAAATATAACTACTGGGGCTATTGAACATCGCACTAAATTTTAGGTGGTGGACATTAAGGCCTCTTTCAATCTGTTGTTAGGACGCCCTTGGCTTCATGAGCTAAAGGCGATTCTGTCATCGCTCCACCAGAAAGTGAAAGCCATAGTTGGAGGGGTTCCGATTACTATCGATGCTTCTCCTATGCGCATTCAAGTTATTGATACTCCTATCGTCCATGTTGAACATGACGAAGAAGATGAAGATCTTTGGGGGTTTTCACTAGATGATGTTCTTGTGATCGAAGAAGAGAAAAAGTGCCATCTCGACTTCGATCCCTATTCAAACACAAGTATCAACGCCATTCTGAAGAAGCAAGGTCACTTCCCTGGAATGACCCTTGGGCTCAAGAAGAAAATGGCTAAATCTCGGGGCCATCCTAGTGTGCTCAAGAAGGATACTTTCGGCTTGGGATTCAAGCCAACAAAAGAAGATCTCAAACAAGCTGCATTGAAAATGAAAGCTCGCAACAACGCTCGAATCACGAAGACGGAAATGGCCATGGATCCATATCCATTCACCCTCAATGGCCAGTACATCAAAGAAGGGGAAGACTTCCCATGCTATGAATTCCCTGAACCATTTGTCCATAATGGGATCCGTGAACCGGGATTCAAGGTGTTCCTCGATTGTGACTTCATCGATGAAGAGCTCTCCACAGTCGAGAAGTCAGCTAGCCTGAACTCTAATGATCTGGGAATCAACCTTCTTTTTGGAATGGAGAAAAATGAATCCAAGCCGGTCTACAATGATAACTCTGAGCTCGTTCAAGCCGTCATAGCAAACAAGGATTTCGACCCCTCCGAGTTAATCGTCCAAGCTAACAACATTTCAAGGGGATGGTGCAAGACATTGAGGATCACTACGCCGAGTGGAGAGAAGTTGGAAATAACCGCTGGCGAGGGTCCTATGTTTGATGAGTCTGAATCGTCTAAGTTCGAGTCCGAGTCTGAGTCTAAGTCTGTAGATGAGTCCTTAGAGTCCGAGGCTGACCCTCTTTCTGCAATAGAGTTCAACCCTGAGTTTCTTGTTGAGCCCCATCCTTCTAGTCCTAATAATTCTGGTGAGGTCGCAGCTGACCTTGCCTCTCTTGATGTATTAGCCAATAAATTCAATGAAATGAATACATTTGCTTACGACGCGTGCCATTCCCCTAGCCCTGATCAATATTGCTTTGCTAATGATAAAAATGACAAAGAAATAATAAAAGCAATGGAAGAACACGAAAATAAAACAACAGTTATTGAAGTTACAGAAACAATTAACATTTCCAATGATACGATTGTTAAAGAAGTAAAAATTGGATTAACACTAAGTCAAGATGAACGCAAAGAGCTAATTAACTTGCTTAGTGAATTTGTTGATGTATTTGCTTGGTCATACCAAGATATGCCAGGAATCGACAGGGATATAGCTCAGCATACGATACCACTCATTCCAGGTATGAAGCCTGTCAAACAAAAGCTGCGTCGAATGAAACCAGATGTGGCTCTCAAAATCAAGGAAGAAATAAGGAAGCAATTAGCCGCAGGTTTCATCAGAGTATCCAAGTATCCAGAATGGATAGAAAAATTGGTTCCAGTTCCAAAGAAGGATGGAAGGGTCAGAATGTGTGTTGATTACAGGGATCTCAATAAAGCAAGCCCAAAAGATGGGTTCCCTCTACCTCACATTGACATTCTTGTCGATAATACAACAAACCATGCACTCTTGTCATTCATGGATGGTTACTCCGGATATAATCAGGTATTGATGGCCGAAGAAGACATGGAAAAAACCACATTCATCACACAGTGGGGTACATATTGCTATACGGTAATGCCATTCGGGTTAAAAAACGCGGGTGCCACATACCAAAGAGCAGCTACAGCATTGTTACATGACATGATGCACAAAGAGGTGGAGGTCTATGTCGATGATATGATTGTCAAGTCTAAGGATCGCCCAGGCCATATCGTCGCACTTCGCAAGTTTTTTGAAAGACTCCGTAAGTACAACATGAGATTAAATCCAGCAAAATGTGCATTCGGAGTCACGTCAGGCAAATTACTTGGATATGTGATCAGTTCCCGAGGGATTGAAATAGATCCTTCAAAAGTAAATGCGGTCATGGCCATGCCTCCACCCAAAAATGAGAGGGAGATTCGAGGCTTCATTGGAAGGTTGTAGTATATAAGTAGGTTCATATCAAAGCTCACAGCGATATGTGAACCTATATTCAAGAAGCTTAAGAAGAATGTCCCAGTCACATGGGATGATGACTGCCAAAAGGCTTTCGACAAAATCACAGAGTATTTGGCAAACCCACCCGTGCTAGCGCCAGCAATACCTGACTTTCCTCTTCGACTCTACCTTACGGTCACAAGAGAAACGATGGGGGCAATGCTAGCACAAGAGATCAAAATCAAGGAGAATGCAATTTATTACCTGAGCAAGAAACTCCAAGGATATGAGACGCGATACACCCCAGTGGAGTCGCCAAATTGTAGGCGTCGCTCGAAGTGCGCCTACGTTAAAAGCATGTGTGAATATGCTTGGCACTCATAGGAAGTGGGAATTGATATCACAATTAGGGACAAATAAAGTAGAGAGCCGCCAAAAAGTTTTTAAGGAACTTGTAAACCCTTCACGGATCATTTAAGGCAACCGCGATTAAGGGACAACAAAGGCAACAACGATTGACCCGTGAAGGTTAAACCCCATTCATAATCCATGAGATTACTAAATCCATATGGTTCGGAACTACGAAAGGAGGATCGGGGATGATGGTACGAAGTGAGTCATGGAGTCACATTCGCCCGTATCGGCCTCTACTCGATTCTTATATTGAAAAGATTCCTGTGATCTCAAAGGCATACAAGCAAAATATTCAATTCGCTCCAAACTATTATTTAACTAAATTGGTTTAAGATTAAGGCACACATAATTCTAAAAATTTGGTGCTCACTTCAATTAATAATAAGATTAAAAAGGATCATAAACCGGTTGTCCAAATTATCTTATTAGGCATGATTTTCAATTACATATTCCCTTTAACATGCAATATGGTGATCAAAATAAATAATAGAATCAATATTAATATAAAAACCAATCTAATCATAATTCCAACAATATAAAAAAATTGTTAGAAAAATAACAATAGTAAAAAGAGCATGATCCTTACTTTGAATATGTTTGTTTGCAACTACAAAATAATAAATGAGTTAGTAACTTTAAGGAAATAATAAAACAACAATTAAATTAAATTAAATAAAACAAAATTGATTTTGGGGCCAAACCCTCAAACGATTCTACCTTTCACGCCTTGGCTTAAGGACAGAATCTCGAGTAAAATATGGACTCCTTTGAGTGCTTGAAGAAGGAATTTTGAAGTGAAAAGGGTATGCTAGTGTTTAGGTTAATAGCATAGAAGAGAGAAAATAAGAATAATAGAATTCTGGTTGCCCCGTACATCAGAAATGAGGGGGTATTTATAGGGAAAATGTGCTGAGGGAGCACACGGAACCCTAAAATGATAAAAACCCTAAAAAAGTATCCCGTGACATGGTCAGATTGTACCGTGACACGGTTAGACAGTACCTTCAGATGGTACAAGTTCCCGTGACACGGTCAATTTTGGAGTGACGCGGGAAATTTTCAGAAAACGGAACGGAAAAACGCGTTAAAGGTTTACGCGGAAAGGACACGGAACTTCCCGTGTCACGACAGACCTCCCGTGTCACGGGAAGTCCCACCGTCAGATGGGAAGGGTTCCCGTGACACGGTCAGGCTGTACCGTGACACGGTCAGTTCCAGTCCATTTTTCCGTCTAAATTCATTTTTTAACCCTAATTTCTTTCGGCTTTTTAAGTGCCGATTGATAATTTCGGGCTTTTTCCTGACTTTTATTATTCGGGCTAAAATAAGAAAATAAAAAATAAATAAAATATTTAGGCCAGAAATAATAAAATAAAAAGGTTTGGGCTTAAAATTAATTAACAAGCTTGGGCTAAAATTAAAATTATGCTTTTACCAAACATCAAGACTAATCCATGGACCTTTCAAAGGTATGAATGTAATAAAATACGATTTTTCAAGCACTCTCGGGATTAAATACTAAACCCGACCAATAGTGGCGGTGAAAGGTTATTTATCATCGGGTTTGGTTTTGGGGAGACATTTTTAGGTGTCTACACATGGGGGTGCTTTTTCCTTATGAATAGGAGTTGGGATTTCATCTATAAAATAGCAATATAGGAAAATTTAGAATCTCGGTTGCCTTATGCCATTTACGAAAAACGGTTTGGGAAACTCGTAGCATGGATAATATTCTCCTTCTTTTATGAATTGTCCATTGAGGGTAAAAGGATACTGATCCATTGGGATTGCTTTCTTTTGGATGCGAGCGTTCCTACTTGCTTTTGACTTTTCCTGGGCTCGCTTGAGATCATCCCGAGTCGGTTCGAAACCAAGTCCGAAAGTGACTAATTTAGGGAGGCTAGGATATTCCGGTGATTTTGCTATTCCTTTCTTCTTTCCTAGGGTCATCCCAGGAAAATGTCCTTGTTTCTTCAGAATAGCGTTCACTATCATATTGGATTGGGGGTCGTTGCAGAGAGGGGTCATTTCATCCTCCTCGATTAAGGAGACCTCTTCATTAAAGCCCCACAAATCTTCATCATCTTCATCGTGCTCCAAATTAATTATTGGATTTTCTATAGCTTTAATCCTCATGGGTGAAGCATCAATTGTAATAGGAATTCTTCCAACTATTGCCTTTACCTGTTGGTGGAGAGATGAAGGGACGACCTTTAGGTCATGAAGCCAAGGGCGTCCCAACAATAGATTAAATGAAGCCTTAATATCTACTACTTGGAATGTAGTAGCGTGTTTTATTGCTCCGCTCTCGCCGTTATATTCATAGTAATCTTACCAAGAGCTTGACGACGAGTGTTGTCATAAGCTCTTATTCCTTGTGTTGACAGGGTTAGGTCTTCATCCCTTATGCCTAGCATCCTCGCAGTTCAGAGTGGACAGACATTAATGGCCGATCCATTGTCTAAAAGAGTCATAGGGACATTCATCTCTTGCATACTATTGTGAGGTTTAACGCCTTATAATGTTTGTCACCTTCTGGAGGTAAGTCATTGTCGGAAAAGGTGATCAAATTGATAGGACTATGGAGATCACTCGTAAGGAAGTTATCTAACCTCTCAGGAGTGGTGTCAGAATCTATCCCTATCTTATCCAAGGCATTCATTACTGCCAATCTATGTTCTCGAGATGTTGCTAGAAGCTTCCATACATTCATTTCAACTTTGGTTTTCTTGAACTGTTTGACAATATGATTTTCTTCTATGATAGGTATGGGAATTGCTGCGTAGTTGGTATAGGTTGTGTCGAAATAGGAGGTTGCATTCTCCCGGATCTTGTGAGGACGTCTATGGATGAATCTTCTTCAACCCAGAAGTCATCCATGGCATATGACACCGAAGGTGGAGGTCCTACCATGTCTTTTCAATAAACGTCTTCTTCATCGCTGTCCCAAACTACATTAATACTTATGTCTTCCTCGTGTGGAATTTGGACTAGCCTTTTGTCATCAATCATTTTTTGAATTAAATCCTTAAATTTAAAACAGTTTTCAATAGTGTGACCCCCTGATTGATGGTATTGACAGTAAAACCTATATGTCCTTTTTAATGATTCAAATGGTTTCCTGATCATACACTAAAGTACGGATTGAACCTATCTATCCTTTTTAATGATTCAAATACTGAATAGCAATCCTCCAGATCAAATGCCCTTCCTTTCTTGACCATGCGCTGTAAATTAAACCATATTTGTTTTAATTACTTGAATCAAATTGACCTTAACTTTACGGTTTAAAAAGAAAAAAAAACAAAAATAGGGTGCATATATTTGGTAAAAATACGGTATATATTTTTGGGAGTTAAGTATAGGGTTCAAACAAATGGTTTAATTGGAGGATTAATATCCGAATTACCCCCCCTAAAAAAATGACGGAAAATACGCGCATACAAGACTCCCTTAGACATGGTCAAAGTGTACATTAACGTGTGCTTTATGTGGTGAGTGTAAGTGACATGTTTGACTCTTGTGTAAGACCTTGGGACTTAGTACTTAGACTCGATTAATGACTTGACAAGATATTATTGCCAGTAAAAATTAACTGAATCGACTAGAAAACTGCTCAATTAGACATAAGGTGATGACTCAAGCAACAAACCTAACTGTCGCCAAAACGACAGGACTGACGCCTCTCTTTGCAGTGTAGCGCCAGTATACAGGACTGCCGCCAGGCGCTAAGCTCCATAGAGTGGCGCTGCAATTTAAATCTTAGCGCCATTGCTGGAACGTCGAACTGGAACTGCTTTCGGTATTACTCTACAGGTTATGCCTAAAGTCGTACTAAGTTAACTCTAATTAAATTATTAAACTTCAATTACACTAATTAATTAATTAATTAATTAGGCGAAGTTTTTTTTAGTCATAAATCAGTTTATTTAATCTTAGCACAAGTCAAACAAACGGTTAGGAAAAACACATAGAGTATGCACAACCAATAATGCACAATCAGTAAAGTAGGCACAACATGATGCAATGAGTTTGCAACCTAACCATGGCTCTAGTTCTCTAAAGTTCGGGATATGGGTTAGTCAATGGAGGGCCCATGGTTAATTGTCCAGATGTATCGCGCGGAAGCCTAACCGTAAAGGATGGGCGCGAGTGGATGGGACACCGCGAGTTTAGAAAAAATCGCTTCCATGGTTTGGTGAATTCAACATTCTCGGATGTACCCTTTGTTGCTCATAACGTTCAATCAGGTAGATGGAGCATGAATTCCCAGGGGATTATGTCCATATGTAGAGCACATATGGATTTCAGAAAAGTGAGAAAAACTCAATTAGGAAGTGGGATCGAGCAAAAAATGCTAAAAACTGGTCGAAAGTAGAACGCATATTTCTTTCTTGGTATTGGAAGAACTTGGTGCCAGCAAACTGAGGCCAGCGCCACAATTTGGCTTTAGCGCCAGGCGACAGCCAGCTGTCGCCTTGCGCTAACGTCAAATTGTTGGCGCTAAACTTTGTTCCCTGACGCTAGTTCCTACATGCCTCAGCAGCTTTCTGTGCTCGATAAAATTTTCCAGTTTCGCGCAGCATTATTTCGATCCTAGTTGTGAAAGATATTCCTCAAATTTCCTACGTATAAAAAATGTTTTAACTCATTACAGATGGTCTTTCCAATGAGATCTTTTTATATGCATATGACAATAATGTTAGTCAAAATTATGCACATGAAATACTTAGAACTTTTCGAGACTCATCCACTCATTCTAAATCATTGCCGAAATAAATTTCAGGAATTAAAATAGAAATCCTTCCCAGTGGAGTCGCCAAAAAACTGTAGGGAATATTTCAAGCATTACCCCTAACTTGAACCCCACTATGATCATACACTAAAGTACGGTGGCGTCCAAAGGGAAAGAAGATAGAGAAAAAGAGTCGCCAACAAGTTTTAGGTACTTGTAAACCGTTCACGAGGTGAAGGTTACACCCCTTAATGATCCAGGAGATCATTAACTCCAATAGGTCTGGAACCATGACTGGTAGTTCGGGGATGAAGGTACAAATCCAACCTAAAAGAGATTGAACCTGCCATAATAGGCCTCTACTTTATTCTGATCGTATTCATGTGCGCTTTCTGACTAACACGCAATCAATAGGATTAACCCTAAACCTGTTTATCTATGTTGGTTGAATATTAATGCACAAACAAAACTATTATTGGCGATCACTTGAATTATAATCAAATTAACCCTAAACAAGATTATTAATTATTTTATTAAGCGTGATTACGTGTACAAATTCCCTTTAAACATGCATAAAAGGCGTGATCAAGCAATAACAATAAATAATCAAGCAACATAATAATAATCATAACAATAATTATAATCATAATTGAAAAAAATAAATCATAATAATAATAATCATGTTAAAGCATAATAATAGAAGGATCCTAGGCATGATACTAACAAGATTAATAACAAACCCTAGCATGTTACTAAATAATAAAAATGAAAGCTTTAACCCTAACATGATACTAACATGAATATTAGGAAAGAATATAAAAGGCATCATACTTCTAATCATACTTGATATTAGTAATTTTTAGTTGTTACCCTAAACATGATACAAGGAAAATCAAAACACCCTAACATGATGCTAGGAATCATAATAACAACCTAAGCCTGATTTCTACATCATAATATTAATAAAAACCATTAAAGCACTTACTTGGATGTCTCGTATCTCTTTCTAATAACAAATTACACACATTAGTAACTTCAAGGAAAATATAAAATCAAGAAAAAAAATAAGAAATAAAGATTTGGGACCAAACCCTCAGAAATTAAAACCTTTCACATCTAGGGCGAAGGCAACTTCGAACTTGGCTAGGTATGTCTAGTGCTAATGTATGAGGAATTGTGTTTGTAAAAGGCTAGGCTTAGAAAAGAGGGAGAGAGAATCAAGAAATTCTTGATGAGATTTGATGATTGAAAAAGGGGAGATTTAACATCTATTTATAGAGAAAAGAGAGGGTCGAAGAATAAGAAAAGAATCCGAATTTGAATCGAAATATAACTCGATGGACAGCAGTTTTTGCAGATTTTGTTTTTATCATATCTTTTGATCCAGAAGTCCAAATAAGGCATATAATATGTCTTTGGAAAGGTATTGAAGTATTCTTTTCAACCCACTTAAAATATGATTAAAATATTTTGTTAATATAATGATATGGCTAATATAGTGGGACGGTATCAGGTTTGGATAGAGTTTTGTATCTCATTCATATCTTTTTCGTTATAACTCGGATTTAATATTATAATATATCATTGGAAAGATAATTTCAATAAATATCCAACCATATAAAATTTGGATAAAGAATATGAGGCACGAAAATATAATCTGAATATATTCCACTTTAGACGAAACAAGGATTCTAAAAAGGAGTAGTTTTATTCAATTTCAAACTCTTTGAAACATAATTATCAATCCTAACTCCAATAGGATTAAAAGAGACTTCTATAGTATTCTAGAAGACTATAATCAATACTAATATCTTTAGGAATGATAATTAATAATAGGCCCTCCTCTAGATCATTGGGCCGTAGGTAAAAATCAAACCGGGCTCAGTTTAGTATTTTGGCAATAACTTCCTCATTATTCATAGGAATTGGGCTTATAATATATCGTATGAAAGGTCTTTCCAAGACCATCCAACTACACCATTATTAGGCCCTCATCATGGACCAAACTAAACTGGAATGCACGTTTTTCATAAATAAGGTAAGAAAAGAAATATTTTCAAAAACAGAAAGAAGAGATATTTTAATAAAAACATCCTCATCACTAGAATTTTCACACTTTCTCTTTTTTCGATAATCAAATGACATGAAAGGTATTCATCACTAGGTTTGGTTTTGGGGAGATACATATGGGTGTCTACAGAAGCCCCCACTTTGACTGAATTTGGAGAAACGCAAGTTTCGAAAACAAAAGTCAAAGTAGCGATAGGGACGGAGAATGATTTAGAACGTGCTGCAATCCTAAATCATTCTTATAACGCCGATACCTTCAAAATAGAATTAGTTAAACAGATAAAAGAATTAAGAAACGTGTATCTTGCATCGTCGAGCACACGTCTTTGGAGGTAACCGATTTGTTGTGACGATCTTCTGCAAGCTAGAGAATACCGCATGAAGACTGCTACACCTGTAACTGCCTCCAATTCCGTCATGATAGACTTCTGCAAGCTAGAGAACCCCATCGAATATTGCTTCTCTTTAAACCACCTTCTAGCACTTTGTGACCATATTTCGCAAGCTAGGGAACACGATCGAAGACAACTTTGATTGAAATCACCTCCAGTTGTTTGTGACAACTCTCCGCAAGCTAGGGAACACTGTCGAAGATATCCTCGCGTGAAGCTATCCTCATTTGTTGCGATAATATTCCAAGGAAAATTATCGAAGACCCACGCTTGTCCATCTTTTAAAAGCTCGCTTGAACTTTGCTTCCGCTATGCCTACGTCGGCGTTTTGCTACTCTTGAACCTGTATTTTGGTGCCTTTTGCTGAATATTGAACTAGTATGTCGGTGCCTTTCGCTGAATGAACCAGGATGTCGGTGCCTTGCGATGAGCCAATGCTTAGGCGCTTTAAGCTAAGTGAGACGATCATTCATCAGGTCGATCACTTTATGTAATTGTAATCAAGCTATTTCTAAATCATGTCAATTTTCTTAGAGGGGCTAACTGGCATACCAAGGAATCCAAAATATATTGCAAGAGGTTAGAACAACCGCACTGAGTGGCTGAACATTCCGTCGGCGCTGAAAATTTTTTGGCGCCGCATATTTTGCTCTAGCGCCCGACGCTGGCACTAGCGCCAAGCGCTAAGCCTTATCGTCTGGTGCCAAGGCCTGTTGCTTGGCGCTAGAGTTGGGTATTCCATATATACCCCTTTCTTCTTCATTTCTGCTGCTGCTGCTCGTTCTTGCTCGAGAAATCACCCGGAACTTCAATTTACTCATTCTTGCTTGTTTCTCAACCGAATTCGCTCAAATTTGTTGCAAATCAAAGCTTATTCCATCCATTTTCCCAATCTATGTAAGTTTTCCTCAAACTCACTCCGGTTTTAATGAATTTTGCATATGTTTGTTCACGAATTTCTTAAAAAGTTGAAACTTGACTTGCTTAATTCTCTTTGTTTGTCAAATTTTATGCATGAAATTAATTGATTATGTTTATATATTTCCTTGGAAGTAATTTGAGACTTGTTTGACTCAATTTGGTGAAGAAACAAACAAATCACCATTGTTGGACCTCTTAAGGTCGGGAAGACAATGTGGCTTGTTCTTGATGTTTTTGCTAGCAATTCTTGTCCAATTTGTCACAATAATTACCATTGTATTGCAAGAAATTGTTTAAATGCTTGAAAAATGTCGTATATGCTCAATTTGAATCTGTGCTCTATTTTAGTACTACATACTCTATTATTTGTGAACATAGTATCATGCGTCTAGGCGAACCTTAGATACTATAGAGCTTCAATTTATGATGATTCTGCATAATGTAGCATGGCTAGACGGCGAGGTTCGGTTTCATGGTCCCGAGATGTACGACGGGAGCACGAGCCCGTAGAGACGACGCCGACCCGTCCACTTCTCTCGGCCCTCTCCCAGAGTGGGATGAGCGGACTCTGTACTTCTCTTCCGTCCACCACATTTCTTAGAGAGTGTGACGTGGGATCACAGTTGGTAGGACGCGCGGTCACGGTTTAGGTTGCGATACCTTGGGCGTCCTGTATAAGATGTACATCGGCAATGACGGAGAGGTGAGACTTCTCTAGGAGTCTTGCGGAGTGGCTACGCTTTTTGAGACCTCAAAGGCCATGATTGCCTCTAGCGAGGGTCATCACGTGGTTCGTAATCTGGTGGAGTTCTTTTGGGACACCACCAACACTTTCCACTTTCCTTGGGGTGAGATGGTCACCCCGACCGACTTCAGTCTCATTACGGGACTGGAGTTTAGCTCTTTCGCGCTGTCGTTTGACAACGAGATCAGCGTGTTTTCTCCTGAGGTCGAGGAGCTGTTGTGTCCGATTGTTGTTCGGGCTCATGCTGAGGTAGAGTCAACTCAGTTCAGTGTCAAGGAGATTCATCGTTCGACTCTAGCAACGGCTTTCGAGGATGAAGCGAGAACCCGAGAGCAGCGGGTGCACATCTTTATTCTTATCTTGCTGTCAGGGACGTTTTCCTCTGCAAGGGTAGTAGAGTGCTGCTTTACTTCCTACCTACGGTCCGTGATCTATATTTTATCGGGACTTATGACTGGGCCAACTTGGCCTATGCTGACTTCATTCGACCGTTACGAGACTCGTGTCGACACCGGTCCTTCACGGGGAACGTTGCTTTATCCGGCTTTTGAAAGGTCGTAGAGGTATACTTTATCTCCCATAAAATTTTAACTCTAAGCTTTGATTAGCACTTTATGATAATTTCTGCCTTTTGTAGATCTGGTTCTATGAGTACTTTCCCTCGGTTGCGCCGGCGAGGCCGTCGCCGCGCAGGTTTCCAGTGAGTTCCTCTTGGGGAAGCCGCCGCGCTAGGATGTTTACTGCTTATGTCCGAGATCGGATCATCTCGATATGGTTCTTTTATATATTTGAACACTTTGCATTACCTTCAATGGATTCTTATCTGATAGGCATTATTTGTAGGTGCTTGACGTGTTGTACCGGCCATCGGTCGACTTGAGTGTCCTTGGGTTAGCCGCGCAGTATACTGCTGAGCGTCGCTATTTCTTGGGGATATATGGAGCAGTTGCATATCATGGAGAGTGGGTTGTTATTCACCATTCCTCGGACACTTTTGTCGTTCCTGCTCCTTCACCGCGTCACATGTTCAATGCCGCGAGGTTGGTGAGCATGTCAGAGAGAGGTGGTACCCCTTGGCGATCTTATACGATCCTTGGGCGGTGCTACGAGGAGGAGCTACAACCATTTTTAGCTCTATTCCTTGTACTGGATGAGGAGGTGGCGGTATGATTTTCAGCTTTTACCTTCTGTTAAGTAGCCCCCAAGTAATGTTTTACTTATTTTGGATTTACTTTTGTTAGGCTGGACCTACTGAGTTCGTGCCACCTTGTATGTCCATCCATTATCAGGGGACATACGGGCCGATCGAGGAGATGATTCCTCTGGCTTGTGAGGGTGAGCGCTTTGTAGAGCGGTTGATCCCTCGTCACCAGACTCGGGTAAGCTTAATTATTTGCAATTTTTGTCCATATATCTTATGCGTCATTATTGAATTTATTTCCTTGACAGTTCTCTCGCGAGGTGGTCACTGCGATGGCACAGTGCGTAGATGCCTTCCGGAGCCAGCTCGTTCGAATGAGGAATGTGGCTACATGTCGTCGCGACGACGCCGTTAAGGAGGTAGTTTCCTTTCTAATTTTTGCGATACTGCTTCTATTTTTCTTGTTTCTGATTTAGTTTCTTCTTGCAGGGTCAACCCATTCCTTCTCGTACCCGTACGAGACCTGAGGTGCGGAGAGAACCGGCGAGGTCTAGCTCGAGACGTCGCCGTACTGGATCTGGCGGTCGGGGTGGTCATTTTAATGCTGCGCGTACCGAGGCGGTGGAGGGCTCGGGCTCTTCATCTGAGGGTTCACACGTTTCGCCGATAGGCCAGAAAGAGGCTACCTCGGCTCTTAGAGGTGGTGGGAGGTACGAGGTTGGCTCGTCATCGCAGCAGCCTCCGCAGCCTCAGCCTCAGGTTGATCTTTGGTGGACAAGTCCTGTGCTGAGTTTTCAACCTCCCGAGGAGACTGGAGCTGGAGCTGGAGCTAGTGGAGAGGTTACTCCTCGAACGACATAGTTTTATGACATGATGGGTGTACGTCCTCCGGCGCCGTAGTTTATTCCTGTGCTTTCTCTTTTTTTTTTTTTTTACTTAGTATAGAACTTTGCCTTTATTTAGACTCATTATTTAGACATATTTATATATACTGATTACTATGAGTTTATTTAAGATTTGCTTAATATTTTTTTATTTTTATGTGTATGTTTGTGTGTGCAAGGAATTGTGGTAATTAATTTTGCGCATTAATTCCGTCATTTTTATTATTGATGGAGGGTATCCGACTTTCTCCCCCAAAAAGAAAAAATGGAAAAATAAAAGTTAAAATATTGGATTTATAAAAACTTTAAATATAATATAATTAATATGAATGATATATTAATTAAGAAGAAGGAAAAAATAATTTAGAAAAAAAGTATAAAAAGAATAAAAATCGTAAAGTCATTGGTCAGACTCGAATCAGGACAAAAACGCGGTTTTGAGAAGCTCATATGATAAGACACGTCAGCGCCATCTGGCGCCACGCGTTTTGGGTTAGCGCCAGGAGCTAACTCTTAGCGCTTGGCGCCAGGGCCTTTGGCGTCTGGTGCAGATGAGCGCTAACTCCGAATCCTTTCCGGATTAAAACTGCACCGATTTTCTGCATAAATAGCCCCTTGCCAAGCCGATTTTCTTCATAATTTCAGCAGATTAAAATATAATCTTAGCTCTTGAAAAAATAATAATCATGTCTCTAATTTCTAAAAGTTTTACCAACTTCACTCATGAATGGTGTCGGTCTCTAATTGCCAAGGAGAGAAAAGAGTTAGATGTTTTTCATATGGGGGGTATTTATGGTGTCAAGGGAGTAAATCTTGATGTAGACTTTATTCATACTAGCCTAGAATATTGGGATATGGATACTCATTGTTTTATATTAGGTTATGATGAAATTAGCCCTTTGCCGGAAGAATTCTGTTCTATCTTAAGCTTCCCTGCATTAGATCTTGTAGTAATCCCTAAAATAAAGGAATATTATTATAAGGATTTTGAGCGCTTCTTCAATTTAAAAGAAAAAGATCTAACAAATATAGTAGATGGTAGCATAGTTAATTTGAAGGAATATGCTCGCCATTATTTTGATAGACCTTATTCTGAGTCTTTTCATGTATATAGAAGAAGGGCTTTTCTTTTTTGCATGCTTAATCATTATATTCTCACTAGTGGTAGAACTAATGAGGGTCAAGCAATCATATCAACTGTTTTGGAGCAGATTGAATCTGGGAGAAATTTAATGCCTTTAATTGTTGGAGAGACTATGCTTAGTCTTGATGAATTAAAGAAGAATCCAAAAGCATCTTTTCGGGGCTCTCCATTCTTATTACAGTTTGAAAAATAATAATTTTAATTACAGAAATCAAAAACATATTTTTGTATAGTAATAATAATTTATTTGCATTGAATTATTTTTTTACAGATGTGGATAATGGAAAGACTAGAATTAATTAGTCCTCTAGACAACATTGAAAAGTACACTCCAAACTGCTTTGTGAGAAGGAAGAAACGCTACTCTAAGATGGGGCGCCATGAATGGAAGAAGGTCTTCGGATCTTGCAATTTTACCAGCAAGTGGGTCGTCCCTTGGTGGAAAATAGAAAAGATGGTTGGTGTCAACAAGCAACCGTTCTGTCGTTTCCCAAGCTTATCCAGAATGACTTTTTATTATCCCTGCAGAGTAAAAAGATTGTACGACCTACTTCAAACAATTCCTTCCAGGGATCTTCGTCATCCCTATGAATTTCCTGTCTCTCAAGAAGTAGACAAATTTGATGCTTATTGGAGCGTTAGACCTTTGTGGGAAGCGATCACCCTCAAGGTTCCTCCTTCCTTGCCCAATGATGTGAAGAAGTGGCTTCTAAAGAAACCTTCAAAGGACATGAAGAAAAATTAGAATAAAACTGATGTGAAGAGTCGTCTAGGTGACAAAGTGATTCCCGTTAAGGAACGTTTGGGTGAAAGAGTTGAGTTCAAAACACCTACAATGCCTAAGAAGGAAAGCTCTACAAAGGATAAAGAAAAGAGAAAAGATGACACTACAGAGAAGAAGGATTAGGTAGAGAAGAAACTTGGGGTCCTAGCTAAAACTATTTACTCCAAAATTGAATGTAGGTCCTCTAAAGGATGCCTACTAGATAAAGTTATGGATGAAGAAGAGGATGCAGATAAAAATTGGAAGAGAGCAAAGAAAGAGAAAAAGGATTAAAGCATTGCTTAACTTTCAATTATTAGACTTAGTTTTAAATTTAAAGTTAATTTATTTAAGCTTTATTTAAATTCCATCAATAATGTAATTGTTAATTTATTTTATTAATGAAATTGCAGATTTTTTAATTAAATTATCTCCTTTAAATTCAATTTATTTAAGCAATGAAAACTGAAAATTTAATTTTCTCGAAATTTTTTCGAGTACGGAAGTCGAAAATTTTCCGAAAAACACCGAAATATTCCCAGGTACTTTCCAGAAAAGTGGCACCGCGATTTTACGTCTGGCGTCAGCTGCGGCAATCTGGCGACAGGTGTTGTCGTTTGGCGCTAAGATCCATCGGCTGGCACCAGGATTTTTTCTGTGACGCCGATGTTTCGTCGATTTTCTGTCAAATTTATTTTAAGCCTGGGATGCGAGGTTTGAAAAAAATAAAGTGGCCGCATCCGTAAAGGGTTGCCTACGTATCCTTTCTTAAGGAATCAGGCCAAACGTAGCTATCTTGAGTGTCCTACTCAAGTGATTATGGGTAGTAATTTTTAAGTTGGTCAAGATTTGTCATGTTCGAGAACTCATTTCCATCCATATCAGTTAATTTTGCTGCACCTCCTGACAGGATTGTTTAGACAATATAGGGTCCAGACCAATTAGGCCTAAATTTTCCCCTTGGATCTAGAACATTTTTCCTTAATGCTTTTAACACCAAGCCTCCTACTTTGATGTTTCTTGTCTTGACCTTCTTATTAAAATTTCTAGCCATACGAGTTTGATAGCATTGAGTATGATGTAGAGCTTCTAGTCGTTTTTCATCAAGTAGAATTAGCTCCTTATATCTTGCCCTATTCCGTTCAAATTCATCGATTTTGCATTCTAATGCGAGCGTAGAGATGGTATCTCTAGCTCTACAGGTTGTACGACATCCATTCCATAAACCAAGGAAAATGGCGTATTTCCTGTTGATGTGCGAATTGACGCGCAGTAACCCCACAATGCGAAGTGGAGCTTGTCAGGACAATCCTTGTAATTTTCCGTCATTTTCTCAATGATAGTCTTTAAATTTTTATTAGCTGCTTCGACTGCTCAATTTTCCTGAGGTCTATAAGGAGAAGAATGATGATGTTGAATACCATATTTTTGTAGCAATTCTTCACACTCAGCTTGAAAGTGAGTTCCATTGTCACTTATCATTTCATGTGGGACTCCATATCGACAAATAATATTTCTTTTGATAAAGAGTTCTACATGTTTTGCAGTGAGTTTAGCGTATGATTGTGCTTCGACCCACTTTGTGAAGTAATCAATTGCCACTAAAATATATTCATGACCTCCTGTTCTCGGGGGAGTGATTTTGCCAATAATGTCAATTCCCCATGTAGAGAATGGCCATGGAGATGTGTAGGTGTAGAGTAGAGATGGAGAAACATGTTGTTAATTGGCGTAGATTTGGCACTTATGGCGTCTTTTTACGTATTGATGGCAATCCCTATTCATGGTAGTCCAATAGTATCCTTCTCGCATTATCTTTTGGACTAGCATTTTGCCATTTACATGAGTTCCACAAATTCCTTCGTGGACTATCCTCATTTCTCTTTGAGCATCCTTTTTTTCTACACATAAGAGAGCTCGGCCCTTAGGTACCCTTTTGTGTAACTCGTTGTCTATGAGTATGTATTGGGAAGCCGAGAACCTAATGCTCGTTTTGCTCTTTTGTCAGCATGGGGAGGGTATTCTCCTTTGGTGACATAGTTGAGTATATCCGTATACCACAGTTCTTCTTCTTCTTCTTCTTCTTCATCATCTTGGATCACTTCATCATCTTCTATAGCTTGAATATAGGCTTGTTTATGCCTTTTTTCAATAGTTAGAGGCATTTGCTCGATTTCCGTAGGAATCCTAACCATTGAGGATAGTCTTGCTAAGGCATCAACAAATTGATTTTCTTCTCTAGGTAGATATTTGTATTCCACCTTCTCTAACTTGATTAGTGACACGGTTAGACAGTACCGTCAAACGGTACAAGTTCCCTTGACACGGTCAGTTTTGGAGTGACGCGGGAAATTTTCAGAAAACGGAACGGAAAAACGCGTTAAGGGTTTACGCAGAAAGGACACGGAACTTCCCGTGTCACGACAGACCTCCCGTGTCACGGGAAGTCCCACCATCAGACGGGAAGGGTTTCCATGACACGGTCAGGCTGTACCGTGACACGGTCAGTTCTAGTCCATTTTTCCGTCTAAATTCATTTTTTAACCCTAATTTCTTTCGGCTTTTTAAGTGCCGATTAATAATTTCGGGCTTTTTCCTGACTTTTATTATTCGGGCTAAAATAACAAAATAAAAAATAAATAAAATATTTGGGCCAAAAATAATAAAATAATAAAATAAAAAGGTTTGGGCTTAAAATTAATTAACAAGCTTGGGCTAATATTAAAATTATGCTTTTACCAAACATCAAGACTAATCCATGGACCTTTCAAAGGTATGAATTAAATAAAATACGATTTTTCAAGCTCTCTCAGGATTAAATACTAAACCCGACCAATAGTGGCGGTGAAAGGTTATTTATCATCGGGTTTGGTTTTGTGGAGACATTTTTAGGTGTCTACAGAAGCCCCCACTTTGACTGAGTTTGTAGAAACTTTAGTTTCGAAAACGATAGTCAAAGTAGTCGATAGGGACGGAGAATGATATAAGACGTTCTGCGATCCTAAATCACTCTGCATACGCCGATACCTGCAGAAAAATGTTAATTCCACTTATAAGAGAGTAAAGGGATAGAAACGTATCTGGCACCAGTGTGTCGGTGACAAACGAGTTTGGCAGCTTCCTAAGCTTGAAGGAATCCACGAGTGACATTTGTTGAAATGCTTCCCATGCTTGAGGAAAGCCGACTGAAGAGTTTGGTACCTTTCTAAGCCTGAAGAAAGCTACCGGATAATACTTTCCATGCCTGAGGAAATTTGACGAACGAATTTGGTGTCATTCTATACTTGAAGAAATCCACCGCTAATGCCTTCCATACTTGAGGAAAGCCAACAAAGGAATTTTGTGGTTTTCTATACTTGAAGAAAAATCCACAGAAAACGCTTTCAAGCTGAGAAAGACTGGTTTTCTATACTTGAAGAAAAATCCACAGATAACGCTTTCCAACCCTGAGGAAAGCCGACTTGGCGGTTTTCTATACTTGAAGAAAAATCCACCGATAATGCTTTCCAAACCTGAGGAAAGCCAGCTTGGCGGTTTTCTATACTTGAAGAAAAATCCACCGATAACGCTTTCGAAGCCTGAGGAAAGCCGACGATTGCTGAAAATTGATAAGTGTATGGTGGTTCGATTATCCCCGAATGTGGGTCGCAGATGATTCACAATTTTAAGCCGATTATCCGACCATATTAAATGCTTAAAATGCCGAAAAATAGGCTTTGACGCTTGCCAGGGGTAAAATGGTAATTTTAGTCCCCCTTAAACATCAGTTGGAATTTTCCGCGTAACTGTAGCGAAAAATAATCGCCCAATAAGCTCGGAAAATCAGTCAAACTGATAAAAAAACCAAGAATATTCCCTGACCAAATGCATTTTTGCAGTGCCACGTCAGCAGGTTCCCGTGACACGGTCAAGGCTTCCCGTCAGACGGACAAGGATCCCGTGTCACGGACCCTATTTTTTTCTTTTTTTTTTTTACTTTTAGCTGTTTGAATCAGTCAACAACGGTCACTTTTTCTATTTTTTGTCCTTTTCTGTCTTTAAATCCGCATGCTTGCTTTCACCATTTCACATTTCTTCTTCATACTTGCTTTCACACTTCACCATTTTTGCTCCTTTCTTACCAAAAACTGCCGCGCCATGTCTGAGATTAACCGCCGGCCGTTCGAAGCTCGCCGTGACACGGTAACGGCGACCGTGACATGGTTAGTCCGCAAATCTTTTCTCTTTTTTTCTGTTTTGTTGCAGTTTTCCTGCTACTGTTCTGCGCTGCTGCTGTCTGCCGTTGCTGCTTCTGCTTCTGTCCCGGAGTTACCGCCAGATTTGTTGGAGCTCCGTCAGGCTTGAAGGTCGCCGTGACACGGTTAGTCTTGACCGTGACACGGTTAGTCTTGCCCGTGTCGCTGCAGCTGCGCTGGTTGCCGGAACACGTTTTCGAGTTTTGGAGTTAGAATTTCACCAATTTTATAGTAATTTCTCGATCTTCTCCTCATTTTCGACCCTTTATAAACATTCATGTAAGCTCCCTTTGATTTTTGCTTTGAATTTGCGTCACATTAACAATTTCACGACAAACCCTAAAAAATCAATTTGGGGTTATTTTATTTTTAAGCTTTATGTTGAAATTCTTGCCATGATTTTACTTGTATATGTGTACATGTGTGTTTGTGAGAAATTTGAGACAAAAATTGCATGATTTGATGGAGAATTGAGCAAATCAGCATTTTTGGGTGCTACTTTTGTGAAATAATGTTCATGCTTTGAAATGGTGAAAAAATGGTGGTGAATCTTGTGAAATGATGTGTTGATTCATATTTTCATATGTACTATATTGTCATGGAGAACATAGTATCATGCGGCTAGGAGAACTGTAGTATTAGTTTGTCATGGAGAAACTAAATACCATAATTTTGCCAATTTTTAGCCTTGAGGTAAAAATTTAGCATATAATTCAATAAACAACTAAATAGCTTAGGAAATGATGCTAAGTATTCAGATTGTTATTGTAAATATGCGACTTGAATTAAATGTTTAGGAAATGATGCTAAACATTTAAATATGCAACTTGAATTAAATGTTTAGGAAATGATGCTAAACATTTAGATAAAATTTAGCATATAATTCAATAAACAACTAAATAGCTTAGGAAATGATGCTAAGTATTTAGATATTTATTTTTTTATTATAAAAATGCACCTTAAAAAATGTTTAGGAAATGATGCTAAACATTTAGATTTTTATAATAGCATGCCTAGACGACGAGATTGCGACCTTTCTACCCGCGGCCGGCGTCGGGCTTTTCGGGAGGACACTCCCACTGTCCCTGAGGGCGTGGACGACGACGTCTTGGAGTCCGAGCCTCGGACTTCTACGAGTAGGGGTAGGTGGGTTTCACCTCCGTAGACCCCTGACCAGTTGATTTTCTGCCGTGAAAACAACATCTCTCACCGCACACTCTCCGGCATAGTCGATGGCACACTTCGCCAGCATGGTTCCGGGGCCGGTGATTTAATCCCTCGACTTTACCAGGTCATTACGGGGGATCCTGCTACGAGCACCCTATGGGAGTCGTCTGGCTTGGTCGATTTCTACGCGGCGGTTGTAGGGTTTCGCAGCCCCCGGGGTTGCGGCGCGACGGTCGTTCGCGCATTGTTGGAGTATTTCTGGGATACTACCAACACGTTTCACTTTGCTTGTGGGGAGATGACGGTGACCCCCCTGGACTTCAGCATGATCAGCGGGCTGCGCTTTACTGACCGGGAAGTAGGCCAGATGTCTGATCTATCTTGGACATCGGCTGAGGTAGCTGATTTGTTGGGTCCGGTCGTTCAGCACATCAGGTCCTGACCGGTGTCTCGAGGTGGTCCTAGGAGTGGACGATCGGAGTCGGCTTCAGTTCTTGCTCGCGGCTTCGATATGGAGGATACGACGGCCGAGCAGCGGGTGCAGATCTTCATTCTTATCCTAATCTCTATGACCCTCTCTCCCGACAGGAGTTCACGCGTGCTCCTCTGCTACCTCCCCTCTTTGGCCAGGATTCCCGAGATAGGATCCTACAGCTGGGCAAGTCTTGGGTACGCGGATCTTCTTCTATTTCTACGTCATGGCTGCCGTCAGCTGAATGACGAGTCCCCTATCACCGTTTACGGCCTGTGGAGAGTCGTAGAGGTGATGATCTTTTCCCTTCTTGTTTCATTTCAGCTTGTTCGATTTGTGTGCTGAATGTTATTTTTGGTGCAGCTATGGTTCTACGAGTACTTCCCAGGCTTGGCTCCTCGCCGGCGTCGGGGAGTGGTCCATGACTTCCCCGTCGGAGCCAGCTGGCGTGACCAAGGAGAGTCACGGGTGGAGTCTGTTCCGGCACTTCGTGGGCTACTACGCCGAGGCACCTCTTCCGTTGGCGTAAGGATTAGCTTTTTTGCGTTTTTTCCTTCTGATGTTGTTTCTGTTGTTTCATGCCTAACTTTTTATGGTTTCCAGGTTCCCATCGATGTCTAGTATCGTCCTTGGGCCGGGATGACTGATCTACCCGAGGCCCTACGTCTTTTAGTGTACCGTACCATCTTGGTTGGTACTGGGCGCTTCGTCTGGTATTTAGGGGAGCGAGTCGTCCGTCAGCATAGCGGCGATCGATTTGTGGTGCCTTCATCCCCGCCAAAGTCGATGCTGGACTCCCGCTTGATCAGAGGGTTGATCAACAGGGGAGAGCCCTACACTCTTCCGTGGCAGGAGCTCGTTTACATGGAGAGCGACTACGCACGGGATTTTCTTCCTTGTCTGGCTCCTCCACCCCGTCTTCCCGAGGTATGATTTCTTTCGAGAATCTTCTTTGCTAGTCTCTGTTTTAAATAGTCGAATAACTTGATTATTCGATCATATTTTCAGACGACCATCCACCCTGTGGGGAGGATTCAGATTACTCCTCAGTCTGTCCGCTACCCTGGGCCGATCGGTATCACGGAGGACCATATTGCCGACGCGCCGGAGGGTTATAGACAGGTGCAGGAGTCATTGCCCGAGGTTTTTGAGCCGGTGAGTTTTCTTCGACGCATTATCCACTCTTTTAATGTTGTTTATTACTGATTTTTCTTTGTTTTATCCTCAGCCTAACCGCCCGGAGGTGATGGGAATTATGAAGCTGGTGGACGCGCTGAAGTATTGCATCATCAAGCTTCGGCGTGGTGCGAGTTGTCGGAGCTCTAGCGACGTTCTTGAGGTATCACTTATTTTTTCATTTCTGCCATTTGTTTTATTTTGCATCATTGACACCTTTTGATTTTGTGTTTTTCAGGAGCGACGGAGGTCTCGCTCGCGCTCGAGGCCCAGAGGCTCGGACGAGGAGGAGCTTGGTCGCGGTAGACGATCTCCTGAGGCTCACCGGCGTTCTCAGCGAGAGCCTCAGACTACTCAGCCATTCCAGGAGGCTCAGTGGCAGCAGGGTCAGTCTTCTCAGCGTCCGTCATTTTCACAGCCTCCAGTTCCCGAGTTTGGGTCTCCTTTGGATCCTGGTTCATTCTCGGCTCCATTATCCGGGATTCCTCCACCGCTGTCGGGCTTGTTCTCGGTTCCGATGTATGGGACGATGCCTTCGCCGACGATTCCAGTATCTTTGGGCCAGTCTACTCCATTTTCCGGTTGGATGGGTCTTGCCTTGAGCTTAGCTACTGCCGGGCCTACGGGGACTAGTAGGGACGCTACTCCCCGTACTCGGATGGTCGAGGGACTCTTCGGTTCGCCGTTCCCATACACATAGGGAGGTCCACATGCACAGGGTCAAGATGAGACTGATTCTAATTCTAGATATTTTTAACCGAGGGTTTTTGTGCATACTGTGATGAGACTTGACACATTTATGTATTACGACTCTTTGTACATTATTTACAGTTTATATATCTACTATTGTGTGTGTTAGTGTGTGTTTGAGACTCTTTGTGTGTGATTGTGTACTTATTAATGACACGACGAAAAAACATAAGTGGAGTAATGGAGGGCACCGACCTTCCCCAAAAGAAAAGAAATAAAAAACACTCAAAATAAAATTACTTTCCCCAAAAGAAAAGAAAAGAAAAGAAATAAAAATAAAATGATGAATAAATAAATATAAAAAATATCTTCCCCAAAAGAAAAATAAAATAAAAAACAAAAGAAATAAAATCTTAAAATAAAATAAAGATAAAAATAAAAACGGTGAGAATTTTATTAGAAATAAAACTCTCAGAAAAGAATGAAAAATAAACGTTAAAGATAAGAAAATACAAAAAATACGGATAGATACGGAAAAGATGAAAAAATATAGCGCGCAAGGTGCCGTGTCACGGCACTGTTCACCGTGTCATGGAAAAACCTGCCGTGTTACGACAAAGATTCCCGTGTCACGGGACGCGTATTATTCCGCGGTTTGTTTTACGCGTGTGAAAAGATAAATTCTGGGCAGTTTCGAGCGCTTTTGGTATAAAATAAGACCAGATTATTCATGATATGCATAATTACGAAACACAAAATAATTTAGAATTTCATATTTCAATAATCATGTCTCAGAATTTTGATAATGCGTTGCGCGACTGGTCTTATTCTTTGACCAATGCTGAAAAAAGAGAGTTAGAATTATTTCATGTCAGGGGTTTGTTAGCCCTGCGACATGTAGCTATTGAACATGATTTTCTTAGAGCAGCATTAGATTATTGGAGTCCAGAAACAGACTGTTTCAAATTTGATTATGATGAAATCTGTCCTCTTCCGGAGGAATTTGGTGCAATCTTTGGATTTCCTGCTAGAAATCTTATTGCCATGCCTACCTTACGTGAATATTATTACCAAGACTTTGAACGCTATCTGAATCTAACAGATCCAGATTTAAATAGAATTGTTTGTGGTAATGAAGTAGACTTAGAAAAACTTGCTAATTTATATTTTAATCGCCCTATCTCTGAGTCTTATCATGTGTATCGTAGAAGGGCATATATTTTTTGCATGTTTAGCAAGCTACTATTTGCAAACGGTAGGGTAGGACATGCTTGTCTAGCGTCTGTACTTGAGCATGTAGAATCCGGAAGATCTCCCATGACAACGTGTCTTGGAGAAACATTTCGTGGCCTTGACGAGGCAAAAGCTGACCGGAAAGCTATCAGGAAGGGCTCTCTGGTACTATTACAGGTAAAAATACGCTCCAAATAGCCCCCGTGACACAAAACAGTCGCCGTGTCACGGTTGGGGTCTGCCGTTTTAACCGTGGCACGGGAATCTGCAGTTTTTTTATTTTATTTATTTATTTTTTAATTTCTCTTTTTTTTTTTTTTTTTTTTTTTTTTTTTTTTTTTTGCAGATTTGGTTGATGGAGCGTTTGGAATTATTTGAAGCCCCTGACGATATTGAAAAACATGGCCCCAACGACTTTGTCCGTAGGAAGAAGAATTACTCTACGAATATGTCGTATGAAGATTGGAAAAATTTCTTTGCAAAGAGGGAATTTTCCATTCGTTGGGTGGTGCCTTGTTGGAGGCTTACTAGGATGGTTGGCACGAATGAAACTCCATATTTTCGCGTTCCTAGTATCTCCAAATTGACCTTTTACTGTCCCTCTCGACTGATGCGGCAGTATGGGCTTGAACGAGTAATTCCACGCTATAACGATAGTCCTCGTGAAGTATCGCTGCATGAAAGTAACGTTCACAAGTACGAGGCTTATTGGATTGGAAGACCTTTGTGGACCGTTTCTGCAAGTGACCAAGCTCCTCGTCCCTTATCTAGTGCATACAAGGCATGGTTGAACCCTAGAAGCAGGAGGGAACGATTCGGATCACACAAGTCTGATGTAAAGAGTCGTTTTGGAGATAAGAAAGCTCCTCTTAAAGATCGCCTAGGTCCGAGAATACAAGGAATTGAGTTTAAGACTCCTAAGATGCCAAGAAAGAAGACCTATGTGAAAGGAAAGGGTAAAGAAAAGATGGTGTATAGGGAGAAGCAACCGAAAAAGTTCAAGAAAGGTGAAAGGGGTGAAAGTTCGACTAGGGGTGTGACGGTTCGGGCTACAAAAGACACACTAATGGTGAAGGTCGACCTAATTGAGCAAGGAAAGGATGTTCCTAAAGAGAAGAGAGATTAGATTAATAGTGCTTTGCATTTTATAATTTATAATTTTTATTTAAAATAAGGCATTTGATGCCAATATTTGTAGTCACATTTATTTTAATAATAGCATATTTATTTCAGCCTTTAAAATAAAAATTACAACGACTTTTATTAATTATCCGAGTCAAGGAGTCGGACGCAATGGAAGAACGAAAACAAATACTCGAACAATAAATTCGCAACGAATGCGCCAATAAATAAAACGGGAAACTGAAAATCTGTCGTGTCACGGTCAAAGGGTCCCGTGACACAGTTCAAATTCCCGCGTCACGGAATTTTTTTTTTCTTTTGACAGACAGGGGTGACGTGGCACGGAAAAATTCTCCCGTCAGACGGGAGGAAATCTCGTGTCACGGGAGTCACAATGTCCTTTTTTGCCGTTCAGGGGTTGCCGTGACACGGGAATTTCTCCCGTCAGACGGGAAAAATCTGTCGTATCACGGTCAAAGGGTCCCGTGACACGGTTCGAATTCCCGCGTCACGACAAATTTTTTAATTTTTTTTTTCGTCATGCACCACTTTTGACCGTATTTTAGGGAAGTTTCGTTTTTTGTGTCGTTTTTTTTTTCGGAGTAAGTCGGATGGTATCCTCCCATGTTTTCTTTATTTTAATAAGTAGAGCTTCAATAATAATAAAAAAAACAAAATTCTTTTTTTTAATCCGGATAGGTTAAGGTCAAGTTTGGTCATTAAAGGTGTGTTTGTTTTGGTGTCACAACACTTAGGCAAGAAGCAAGGGTAGATTGTTACGGTTCGAGTCCATACCTCAACAACCTCTTATACCAAAGAGGCGTACAAGGAAACCACCTCAGTCATCTCCGCAAGATTCGTCTCCAGTCTACTTTCAACCAATGGCCACTAAGAAAGACATCGAGAACCTCAACAGGACAATCGAAAGATTATCTGACATGACGCAGATACTCACTACTAGAGTCAGCACTGTAGAGCAAGATAAGCACAACAGTGTCACTACTGCTGCGATGGACAAGATCAAGGAACAAATTAGCAAGATTTCCGAAGAGTTCACTTATGTGGAACAACCTATCACCTCCTCGTCTATAAGAGAAAAGCTTCCTGAGAAGTTTTCCACTACTGATATTCCCAAGTTCAAGCCTATTGATAATCCACTTTTCCATTTGAAGGCTTTTTCTGCAACTATGGCTCTTAAGGGAGTAGATGTGACACTCTTCCCTACGGTGTTTCCTCTTTCCTTAGAACATGCCTATCAACAGTGGTTCTATTATCTGGAATCCAAGCATGTCGCGACCTGGGAAGATGTTACTGAAAGCTTTATGAATCGGTACAATTGTAACATCCAGGCCAAGACTTTTGAGCGTGAACTCTCCATTCTCAAACAGAAAGAGAATGAAGGCTTCACCACTTACCTAAGCAGGTGGAGAGAAACAGCTGCGCTCTTGGTGGATCCTCCCAAGGAGAAGGAAATGGTTCGCTTGTTCATTTCCAACCTGACTCATAATTACAAGAAACACCTGAAGTTTCTGTCCTTAAGTACCTTTGATGTTGTATACGATATTGGAATCAATATCGAAAACGAACTGATGAAGTCTGTTGGTAGCAACAGTAACAACAATACTTGGAAAAACAAGAAGAACGACACTCCTTCTTCTTCGTAGTCAGGGACTTATTATGCCAATCGGACCATTTCCATAACCTCGACATGAGAATAGGACCGCTAACTATGATCCCAACGCTTATTGCAAGTATCACCAAGGCAAGGGTCATAACACTGAGAAGTGTTGGAGGTTGAAAAACGCAATCCAAGACCTGATTGATGCTAACCAACTTCCTGTCCCTACAGGGGGCAAGAAGCAAACATTCAAACAGGTCCTCTTTCTAATGCTCTGGCTATCATGGGAGATGAAGTCTCCTTTGATTCGTCGATACTCATTCAATTTGTGAATGAACCTCTGCCGGAAGTTGTATTTATCTCAAGCACTGAAGAAGTGAATGGGATCTGGGATAGTGATGATGAAGACGTCTATCTCAAAGACATAGCCTCTTCATCTCTCGGCACCAGTGAAGATGTTTGGGGGGTCCTTGAGGTCAAGGTTCTCACCAGGAGTGGACGGTTGCAACAACCTAACCCACCTCCACCTCCATCACAATCAAATCCAATAGTTGATCCCGTTGACCCTATGAATAGCGATGTGGTCAAACAGCTGCTAAAGACCAAGGTGGACATGAATGTATGAAAGCTTTTGGCCACTTACCACGAGCATCGAAAGGCTGTAATGAATGCTCTGGTGAAGATAGGAGTTGATGACGACATGACTCCTCAAGGATTGGTCAACTTTCTTACTACTGAGCTGCCTAGTACTAGCAATCTGATATCCTTTTCTGATAAGGATCTACCCCCGGAAGGGGACCAACACAATAAGGCCTTACACCTAACTGTAGTGTGTAGGCAGATGAATGTTCCTATGAGCTTGGTTGATAATGGCTCTACAATCAATGTGTGCCCACTCTGTACTACAAGGAAGTTGGGTACAAAGAATGAAGAGTTGATTCCCTCCACTCAAGGGATTCGAGCTTACAATAATACTCGCCGTCAAGCCGTGGGTACTATCGTACTAAATATAACTACTGGGGCTATTGAACATCGCACCAAATTTCAGGTGGTGGACATTAAGGCCTCTTTCAATCTGTTGTTAGGACGCCCTTGGCTTCATGAGCTAAAGGCGATTCTGTCATCGCTCCACCAGATTGTGAAAGCCATAGTTGGAGGGGTTCCGATTACTATCGATGCTTCTCCTATGCGCATTCAAGTTATTGATACTCCTATCGTCCATGTTGAACATGACGAAGAAGATGAAGATCTTTGGGGGTTTTCACTAGATGATGTTCTTGTGATCAAAGAAGGGAAAAGTGCCATCTCGACTTCGATCCCTATTCAAACACCAGTATCAACGCCATTCTGAAGAAGCAAGGTCACTTCCCTGGAATGACCCTTGGGCTCAAGAAGAAAATGGCTAAATCTCGGGGCCATCCTAGTGTGCTCAAGAAGGATACTTTTGGCTTGGGATTCAAGCCAACAAAAGAAGATCTCAAACAAGCTGCATTGAAAATGAAAGCTCGCAACAACGCTCGAATCACGAAGACGGAAATGGCCATGGATCCATATCCGTTCACCCTCAATGGCCAGTACATCAAAGAAGGGGAAGACTTCCCATGCTATGAATTCCCTGAACCATTTGTCCATAATGGGATCCGTGAACCGGGATTCGAGGTGTTCCTCGATTGTGACTTCATCGATGAAGATCTCTCCACAGTCGAGAAGTCAGCTAGCCTGAACTCTAATGATCTGGGAATCAACCTTCTTTTTGGAATGGAGAAAAATGAATCCAAGCCGGTCTACAATGATAACTCTGAGCTCGTTCAAGCCGTCATAGCAAACAAGGATTTCGACCCCTCCGAGTTAATCGTCCAAGCTGACAACATTTCAAGGGGATGGTGCAAGACATTTAGGATCACTACGCCGAGTGGAGAGAAGTTGGAAATAACCGCTGGTGAGGGTCCTATGTTTGATGAGTCTGAATCGTCTGGGTCCGAGTCCGAGTCTGAGTCTAAGTCTGTAGATGAGTCCTTAGAGTCCTAGGCTGACCCTCTTTGTGCTATAGAGTTCAACCCTGAGTTTCTTGTTGAGCCCCATCCTTCTAGTCCTAATAATTCTGGTGAGGTCGCAGCTGACCTTGCCTCTCTTGATGTATTAGCCAATAAATTCAATGAAATGAATACCTTTGCTTACGACGCGTGCCATTCCCCTAGCCCTGATCAATATTGCTTTGCTAATGATAAAAATGACAAAGAAATAATAAAAGCAATGGAAGAACACGAAAATATAACAACAGTTATTGAAGTTACAGAAACAGTTAACATTTCCAATGATACGATTGTTAAAGAAGTAAAAAATGGATTAACACTAAGTCAAGATGAACGCAAAGAGCTAATTAACTTGCTTAGTGAATTTGTTGATGTATTTGCTTGGTCATACCAAGATATGCCAGGAATCGACAGGGATATAGCTCAGCATACGATACCACTCATTCCAGGTATGAAGCCTGTCAAACAAAAGCTGCGCCGAATGAAACCAGATGTGGCTCTCAAAATCAAGGAAGAAATCAGGAAGCAATTGGCCGCAGGTTTCATCAGAGTATCCAAGTATCCGGAATGGATAGCAAATGTGGTTCCAGTTCCAAAGAAGGATGGAAGGATCAGAATGTGTGTTGATTACAGGGATCTCAATAAAGCAAGCCCAAAAGATGGGTTCCCTCTACCTCACTTTGACATTCTGGTCGATAATACAGCAAACCATGCACTCCTGTCATTCATGGATGGTTACGCCGGATATAATCAGGTATTGATGGCCGAAGAAGACATGGAAAAAACCACATTCATCACACAGTGGGGTACATATTGCTATACGGTAATGCCATTCGGGTTGAAAAACGCGGGTGCCACATACCAAAGAGCAGCTACATCATTGTTACATGATATGATGCACAAAGAGGTGGAGGTCTATGTCGATGATATGATTGTCAAGTCTAAGGATTGCCCAGGCCATATCGTCGCACTTCGCAAGTTTTTTGAAAGACTCCGTAAGTACAACATGAGATTAAAACCAGAAAAATGTGCATTCGGAGTCACGTCAGGCAAATTACTTGGATATGTGATCAGTTCCCGAGGGATTGAAATAGATCCTTCAAAAGTAAAAGCGGTCATGGCCATGCCTCCACCAAAAAATGAGAGGGAGATTCAAGGCTTCATTGGAAGGTTGTAGTATATAAGTAGGTTCATATCAAAGCTCACAGCGATATGTGAACCTATATTCAAGAAGCTTAAGAAGAATGTCCCAGTCACATGGGATGATGACTGCCAAAAGGCTTTCGACAAAATCAAAGAGTATTTGGCAAACCCACCCGTGCTAGCGCCAGCAATACCTGACTTTCCTCTTCGACTCTACCTTACGGTCACAAGAGAAACGATGGAGGCAATGCTAGCACAAGAGATCAAAAGCAAGGAGAATGCAATTTATTACCTGAGCAAGAAACTCCAAGGATATGAGACGCGATACACCCCAGTGGAGTCGCCAAATTGTAGGCGTCGCTCGAAGTGCGCCTACGTTAAAAGCATGTGTGAATATGCTTGGCACTCATAGGAAGTGGGAATTGATATTACAATTAGGGACAAATAAAGTAGAGAGCCGCCAAAAAGTTTATAAGGAACTTGTAAACCCTTCACGGATCATTTAAGGCAACCGCGATTAAGGGACAACGAAGGCAACAACGATTGACCCGTGAAGGTTAAACCCCATTCATAATCCATGAGATTACTAACTCCATATGGTTCGGAACTACGAAAGGAGGATCGGGGATGATGGTACGAAGTGAGTCATGGAGTCACATTCGCCCGTATCGGCCTCTACTATTATTCCTGTGATCTCAAAGGCATACAAGCAAAATTATCAATTCGCTCCAAACTATTATTTAACTAAATTGGTTTAAGATTAATGCACACATAATTCTAAAAATTTGGTGATCACTTCAATTAATAATAAGATTAAAAAGGATCCTAAACCGGTTGTCCAAATTATCTTATTAGGCATGATTTTCAATTACATATTCCCTTTAACATGCAATATGGGGATCAAAATAAATAATAGAATCAATATTAATATAAAAACCAATCTAATCATAATTCCAACAATATAAAAAAATCGTTAGAAAAATAACAATAGTAAAAAGAGCATGATCCTTACTTTGAATATGTTTGTTTGCAACTACAAAATAATAAACGAGTTAGTAACTTCAAGGAAATAATAAAACAACAATTAAATTAAATTAAATAAAACAAAATTGATTTTGGGGCCAAACCCTCCAACGATTCTACCTTTCACGTCTTGGCTTAAGGACAGAACCTCGAGTAAAATATGGACTCCTTTGAGTGCTTGAAGAAGGAATTTTGAAGTGAAAAGGGTAGGCTAGTGTTTAGGTTAATAGCATAGAAGAGAGAAAATAAGAATAATAGAATTCTGGTTGCCCCGTACATCAGAAATGAGGGGGTATTTATAGGGAAAATGTGCTGAGGGAGCACACGGAACCCTAAAATGATAAAAACCCTAAAAAAGTATCCCGTGACATGGTCAGATTGTATCGTGACACGGTTAGACAGTACCGTGTACAAGTTCCCGTGACACGGTCAGTTTTGGAGTGACGCGGGAAATTTTCAGAAAACGGAACGGAAAAACGCGTTAAAGGTTTACGCGGAAAGGACACGGAACTTCCCGTGTCACGACAGACCTCCCGTGTCATGGGAAGTCCCACCGTCAGACGGGAAGGTTCCCGTGACACGGTCAGGCTGTACCGTGACACGGTCAGTTCCAGTCCATTTTTTCGTCTAAATTCATTTTTTAACCCTAATTTCTTTCAGCTTTTTAAGTGCCGATTGATAATTTCGGGCTTTTTCCTGACTTTTATTATTCGGGCTAAAATAAGAAAATAAAAAATAAATAAAATATTTGGGCTAAAAATAATAAAATAATAAAATAAAAAGGTTTGGGCTTAAAATTAATTAACAAGCTTGGGCTAAAATTAAAATTATGCTTTTACCAAACATCAAGACTAATCCATGGACCTTTCAAAGGTATGAATGTAATAAAATACGATTTTTCAAGTACTCTCGGGATTAAATACTAAACCCGACCAATAGTGGCGGTGAAAGGTTATTTATCATCGGGTTTGGTTTTGGGGAGACATTTTTAGGTGTCTACACATGGGGGTGCTTTTTCCTTATGAATAGGAGTTGGGATTTCATCTATAAAATAGCAATATAGGAAAATTTAGAATCTCGGTTGCCTTATGCCATTTACGAAAAATGGTTTGGGAAACTTGTAGCATGGATAGTCCTCTCCTTCTTTTATGAATTGTCCATTGAGGGTAAGAGGATACTGATCCATTGCTATTCCTTTCTTATTTCCTAGGGTCATCCCAGGAAAATGTCCCTGTTTCTTCAGAATAACGTTCACTATCATATTGGAGTGGGGGTCGTGGCAGAGAGGGGTCATTTCATCCTCCTCGATTAAGGAGACCTCTTCATTAAAGCCCCACAAATCTTCATCATCTTCATCGTGCTCCAAATTAATTATTGGATTTTCTATAGCTTTAATCCTCATGGGTGAAGCATCAATTGTAATAGGAATTCCTCCAACTATTGCCTTTACCTGTTGGTGGAGAGATGAAGGGACGACCTTTAGGTCATGAAGCCAAGGGCGTCCCAACAATAGATTAAATGAAGCCTTAATATCTACTACTTGGAATGTAGTAGCGTGTTCTATTGCTCCGCTCTCGCCATTATATTCATAGTAATCTTACCAAGAGCTTGACGACGAGTGTTGTCATAAGCTCTTATTCCTTGTGTTGACAGGGTTAGGTCTTCATCCCTTATGCCTAGCATCCTCGCAGTTCAGAGTGGACAGACATTAATGGCCGATCCATTGTCTATAAGAGTCATAGGGACATTCATTCTCTTGCATACTATTGTGAGGTTTAACGCCTTATAATGTTTGTCACCTTCTGGAGGTAAGTCATTGTCGGAAAAGGTGATCAAATTGATAGGACTATGGAGATCACTCGTAAGGAAGTTAGCTAACCTCTCAGGAGTGGTGTCAGAATCTATCCTTATCTTATCCAAGGCATTCATTACTGCCAACCTATGTTCTCAAGATGTTGCTAGAAGCTTCCATACATTCATTTCAACTTTGGTTTTCTTGAACTGTTTGACAATATCATTTTCTTCTATGATAGGTATGGGAACTTGCTGCGTAGTTGGTATAGGTTGTGTCGAAATAGGAGGTTGCATTCTCCCGGATCTTGTGAGGACGTCTATGGATGAATCTTCTTCAACCCAGAAGTCATCCATGGCATATGACACCGAAGGTGGAGGTCCTACCATGTCTTTTCAATAAACGTCTTCTTCATCGCTGTCCCAAACTACATTAATACTTATGTCTTCCTCGTGTGGAATTTGGACTAGCCTTTTGTCATCAATCATTTTTTGAATTAAATCCTTAAATTTAAAACAGTTTTCAATAGTGTGACCCCCTGATTGATGGTATTGACAGTAAAACCTATATGTCCTTTTTAATAATTCAAATGGTTTCCTGATCATACACTAAAGTACGGATTGAACCTATCTATCCTTTTTAATGATTCAAATGCTGAATAGCAACCCTCCAGATCAAATGCCCTTCCTTTCTTGACCATGCGCTGTAAATTAAACCATATTTGTTTTAATTACTTGAATTAAATTGACCTTAACTTTACGGTTTAAAAAGAAAAAAAACAAAAATAGGGTGCATATATTTGGTAAAAATACGGTATATATTTTTGGGAGTTAAGTATAGGGTTCAAACAAATGGTTTAATTGGAGGATTAATATCCGAATTACCCCCCTAAAAAAATGACGGAAAATACGCGCATACAAGACTCCCTTAGACATGGTCAAAGTGTACATTAACGTGTGCTTTATGTGGTGAGTGTAAGTGACATGTTTGACTCTTGTGTAAGACCTTGGGACTTAGTACTTAGACTCGATTAATGACTTGACAAGATATTATTGCCAGTAAAAATTAATTGAATCGACTAGAAAACTGCTTAATTAGACATAAGGTGATGACTCAAGCAACAAATCGAACTGTCGCCAAAACGACAGGACTCTCTTTGCAGTGTAGCGCCAGTATACAGGACTGTCACCAGGCGCTAAGCTCCATAGAGTGGCGCTGCAGTTTAAATCTTGGCGCCATTGCTAGAACGTCGAACTGGAACTGCTTTTGGTATTACTCTACAGGTTATGCCTAAAGTCGTACTAAGTCAACTCTAATTAAATTATTAAACTTCAATTACTCTAATTAATTAATTAATTAATTAGGCGAAGTTCTTTTAGTCACAAATCAGTTTATTTAATCTTAGCACAAGTCAAACAAACGGTTAGGAAAAACACATAGAGTATGCACAACCATAATGCACAATCAGAAAAGTAGGCACAACATGATGCAATGAGTTTGCAACCTAACCATGGCTCTAGTTCTCTAAAGTTCGGGATATGGGTTAGTTAATGGAGGGCCCATGGTTAATTGTCCATATGTATCGCGCGGAAGCCTAACCGTGAAGGATGGGCGCGAGTGGATGGGACACTGCGAGTTTAGAAAAACTTGCTTTCATGGTTTGGTGAATTCAACATTCTTGGATGTACCCTTTGTTGCTCAGAAAGTTCAATCAGGTAGATGGAGCATGAATTCCCAGGGGGTTATGTCCATATGTAGAACACATATGGGTTTCAGAAAAGTGAGAAAAACTCAATTAAGAAGTAGGATCGAGCAAACAATGCTAAAAACTGGTCGAAAGTAGAACGCATATTTCTTGCTTGGTATTGGAAGAACTTAGTGCCAACAAATAGAGGCCAGCGCCACAATTTGGCTTTAGCGCCAGGCGACAGCTAGCTTTCGCCTTGCGCTAACGTCAAATTGTTGGTGCTAAACTTTGTTCCCTGACGCTAGTTCCTACATGCCTCAGCAGCTTTCTGTGCTCGATAAAATTTTCCAGTTTCGCGCAGCATTATTTCGATCCTAGTTGTGAAAGATATTCCTCAAATTTCCTACGTATAAAAAATGTTTTAACTCATTACAGATGGTCTTTCCAATGAGATCTTTTTTATGCATATGACAACTATGTTAGTCAAAATTATGCACATGAAATACTTAGAACTTTTCGAGACTCATCCACTCATTCTAAATCATTGCCGAAATAAATTTCAGGAATTAAAATAGAAATCCTTCCCAATGGAGTCGCCAAAAAACTGTAGGGAATATTTCTAGCATTACCCCTAACTTGAACCCCACTGTGATCATACACTAAAGTACGGTGGCGTCCAAAGGGAAAGAAGATAACGAAAAAGAGTCGCCAACAAGTTTTAGGTACTTGTAAACCGTTCACGAGGTGAAGGTTACACCCCTTAATGATCTAAGAGATCATTAACTCCAATAGGTCTGGAACTATGACTGGTAGTTCGGGGATGAAGGTACAAATCCAACCTAAAAGAGATTGAACCTGCCATAATAGGCCTCTACTTTATTCTGATCGTATTCATGTGCGCTTTCTGACTAACACGCAATCAATAGGATTAACCCTAAACCTGTTTATCTATGTTGGTTGAATATTAATGCACAAACAAAACTATTATTGGCGATCACTTGAATTATAATCAAATTAACCCTAAACAAGATTATTAATTATTTTATTAAGCGTGATTACGTGTACAAATTCCCTTTAAACATGCATAAAAGGCGTGATCAAGCAATAACAATAAATAATCAAGCAACATAATAATAATCATAATAATAATTATAATCATAATTGAAAAAAATAAATCATAATAATAATAATCATGTTAAAGCATAATAATAGAAGGATCCTAGGCATGATACTAACAAGATTAATAACAAACCCTAGTATGTTACTAAATAATAAAAATCAAAGATTTAATCCTAACATGATACTAACATGAATATTAGGAAAGAGTATAAAAGGCATCATACTTCTAATCATACTTGATATTAGTAATTTTTAGTTGTTACCCTAAACATGATACAAGGAAAATCAAAACACCCTAACATGATGCTAGGAATCATAATAACAACCTAAGTCTGATTTCTACATCATAATATTAATAAAAACCATTAAAGCACTTACTTGGATGTCTCGTATCTCTTTCTAATAACAAATTACACACATTAGTAACTTCAAGGAAAATATAAAATCAAAGAATTAAATTAAATAATTGAAATAATGATTTGGGACCAAACCCTCAGAAATTAAAACCTTTCACGTCTAGGGCGAAGGCAACTTCGAACTTGGCTAGGTATGTCTAGTGCTAATGTATGAGAAATTGTGTTTGTAAAAGGCTAGGCTTAGAAAAGAGGGAGAGAGAATCAATAAATTCTTGATGAGAGTTGATGATTGAAAAAGGGGAGATATAACATCTATTTATAGAGAAAAGAGAGGGTCGAAGAATAAGAAAAGAATCCGAATTCGAATCGAAATATAACTCGATGGACAGCAGTTTTTGCAGATTTTGTTTTTATCATATCTTTTGATCCAGAAGTCCAAATAAGGCATATAATATGTCGTTGGAAAGGTATTGAAGTCTTCTTTTCAACCCAATTAAAATACGATTAAAATATTTTGTTAATAAAATGATATGGCTGATATAGTGGGACGGTATCAGGTTTGGATAGAGTTTTGTATCTCATTCATATCTTTTTCGTTATAACTCGGATTTAATATTATAATTTATCATTGGAAAGATAATTTCAATAAATATCCAACCATATAAAATTTGGATAAAGAATATGAGGCACGAAAATATAATCTGAATATATTCCACTTCGTATGAAACAAGGATTCTAAAAAGGAGTAGTTTTATTCAATTTCAAACTCTTTGAAACATAATTATCAATCCTAACTCCAATAGGATTAAAAGAGACTTCTATAGTAGTTTAGAAGACTATAATCAATACTAATATCTTTAGGAATGATAATTAATAATAGGCCCTCCTCTAGATCATTGGGCCGTAGGTAAAAATCAAACCGGGCTAAGTTTAGTATTTTGGCAATAACTTCCTCATTATTCATCGGAATTGGGCTTATAATATATCGTATGAAAGGTCTTTTCAAGACCATCCAACTACACCATTATTGGGCCCTCATCATGGACCAAACTAAACTGGAATGCACGTTTTTCATAAATAAGGTAAGAAAAGAAATATTTTCAAAAACAAAAAGAAGAGATATTTTAATAAAAACATCCTCATCACTAGACTTTTCACACTTTCTCTTTTTTCGATAATCAAATGACATGAAAGGTATTCATCACTAGGTTTGGTTATGGGGAGATGCATATGGGTGTCTACAGAAGCCCCCACTTTGACTGAATTTGGAGAAACGCAAGTTTCGAAAACAAAAGTCAAAGTAGCGATAGGGACGGAGAATGATTCAGAACGTGCTGCAATCCTAAATCATTATTATAACGCCGATACCTTCAAACTAGAATTAGTTAAACAGATAAAAGAATTAAGAAACGCGTATCTTGCATCGTCGAGCACACGTCTTTGGAGGTAACCGATTTGTTGTGACGATCTTCCGCAAGCTAGAGAATACTGCATGAAGACTGCTACACCTGTAACTGCCTCCAATTCCGTCATGATAGACTTCTGCAAGATAGAGAACCCCATCGAATATTGCTTCTCTTGAAACCACCTTCTAGCACTTTGTGACCATATTTCGCAAGCTAGGGAACACGATCGAAGACAACTTTGCTTGAAATCACCTCCAGTTGTTTGTGACAACTCTCCGCAAGCTAGGGAACACTGTAGAAGATATCCTCGCTTGAAGCTATCCTCATTTGTTGCGATAATATTCCAAGGAAAATTATCGAAGACCCACGCTTGTCGATCTTTTAAAAGCCCGCTTGAACTTTGCTTCCGCTATGCCTACGTCGGCGTTTTGCTACTCTTTAACCTGTATTTCGGTGCCTTTTGCTAAATATTGAACTAGTATGTCGGTGCCTTTCGCTGAATGAACCAGGATGTCGGTGCCTTGCGATGAGCCAATGCTTAGGCGCTTTAAGCTAAGTGAGACGATCATTCATCAGGTCGATCACTTTATGTAATTGTAATCAAGCTATTACTAAATCATGTCAATTTTCTTAGAGGGGCTAACTGGCGTACCAAGGAATCCAAAATATATTGCAAGAGGTTAGAACAACCGCATTGAGTGGCTGAACATTCCGTCACCGCTGAAAAATTGTTGGCGCCGCATATTAAGCTCTGGCGCCCGACGCTGGAACTAGCGCCAAGCGCTAAGCCTTATCGTCTGGTGCCAAAGCCTGTTGCTTGGCGCTAGAGTTGGGTATTTCATATATACCCCTTTCTTCTACATTTCTGCTGCTGCTGCTCGTTCTTGCTCGAGAAATCACCCGGAACTTCAATTTACTCATTCTTGCTTGTTTCTCAACCGAATTCGCTCAAATTTGTTGCAAATCAAAGCTTATTCCATCCATTTTCCCAATCTATGTAAGTTCTCCTCAAACTCACTCCGGTTTTAATGAATTTTGCATATGTTTGTTCACGAATTTCTTAAAAAGTTGAAACTTGACTTGCTTAATTCTCTTTGTTTGTCAAATTTTATGCCATGAAATTAATTGATTATGTTTATATATTTCCTTGGGAGTAATTTGAGACTTGTTTGACTCAATTTGGTGAAGAAACAAACAAATCACCATTGTTGGACCTCTTAAGGTCGGGAAGACAATGTGGCTTGTTCTTGATGTTTTTGCTAGCAATTCTTGTCCAATTTGTCACAATAATTACCATAGTATTGCAAGAAATTGTTTAAATGCTTGAAAAATGTCGTATATTCTCAATTTGAATCTGTGCTCTATTTTAGTACTACATACTCTATTATTTGTGAACATAGTATCATGCGGCTAGGCGAACCTTAGATACTATAGAGCTTCAATTTATGATGATTTTGCATAATGTAGCATGGCTAGACGGCGAGGTTCGGGTTCACGGTCCCGAGACGTACGACGGGAGCACAAACCCGTAGAGGACGACGCCGACCCGTCCACTTCTCTCGGCCCTCTCCCAGAGTGGGATGAGCGGACTCTGTACTTCTCTCCCGTCAACCACATTTCTTAGAGGGTGTGACGTGGGATCACAGATGGTAGGACGCGAGGTCACGGTTTAGGTTGCGATACCTTGGGCGACCTGTACAAGATGTACATCGGCAATGACGGAGAGGTGAGACTTCTCTGGGAGTCTTGCGGAGTGGATGCGCTTTTTGAGACCTCAGAGGCCATGATTGCCTCTAGCGAGGGTCATCACGTGGTTCGTAATCTGGTGGAGTTCTTTTGGGACACCACCAACACTTTCCACTTTCCTTGGGGTGAGATGGTCACCCCGACCGAATTCAGTCTCATTACGGGACTGGAGTTTAGCTCTTTCGCGCTGTCGTTTGACAACGAGATCAGCGTGTTTTCTCCTGAGGTCGAGGAGCTGTTGGGTCCGATTGCTGTTCGGGCTCATGCTGAGGTAGAGTCAACTCAGTTAAGTGCCAAGGAGATTCATCGTTCGACTCCAGCAACGGCTTTCGAGGATGATGCGAGTACCCGAGAGCAGCGGGTGCGCATCTTTGTGCTTATCTTGCTGTCAGGGACGTTTTCCTCTAAAAAGGGTAGTAGAGTGCTGCTTTACTTCCTACCTACGGTCCGTGATCTATATTTGATCGGGAATTATGACTGGGCCAACTTGGCCTATGCTGACTTCATTCGACCGTTACGAGACTCGTGTCGACACCGGTCCTTCACGGGGAACGTCGCTTTATCCGGCTTTTGGAAGGTCGTAGAGGTATACTTTATCTCCCATAAAATTTTAACTCTAAGCTTTGATTAGCACTTTATGATAATTTCTGCCTTTTGTAGATCTGGTTCTATGAGTACTTTCCCTCGGTTGCGCAGTATACTGTTGAGCGTCGCTATTTCTTGGGGATATATGGAGCAGTTGCATATCATGGAGAGTGGGTTGTTATTCACCATCCCTCGGACACTTTTGTCGTTCCTGCTCCTCCACCGCGTCACATGTTTAATGTCGCGAGGTTGGTGAGCATGTCAGAGAGAGGTGGTACCCCTTGGCGATCTTATACGATCCTTGGGCGGTGCTACGAGGAGGAGCTACAACCATTGTTAGCTCTATTCGTTGTACTGGCTGAGGAGGTGGCGGTATGTTTTCAGCTTTTACCTTCTGTTAAGTAGCCCCCAAGTAATGTTTTACTTATTTTGGATTTACTTTTGTCAGGCTGGACCTACTGAGTTCGTGCCACCTTGTATGTCCATCCATTATCAGGGGACATACGGGCCGATCGAGGAGATGATTCCTCTGGCTTGTGAGGGTGAGCGCTTTGTAGAGCGGTCGATCCCTCGTCACCAGACTCGGGTAAGCTTAATTATTTGCAATTTTTGTCCATATATCTTATGCGTCATTATTGACTTTATTTCCTTGACAGTTCTCTCGCGAGGTGGTCACTGCGATGGCACAGTGCGTAGATGCCTTCCGGAGCCAGCTCGTTCGAATGAGGAATGTGGCTACATGTCGTCGCGACGACGCCGTTAAGGAGGTAGTTTCCTTTCTAATTTTTGCATTACTACTTCTATTTTTCTTGTTTCTGATTTAGTTTCTTCTTGCAGGGTCATCCCATTCCTTCTCGTACCCGTACGAGACCTGAGGTGCGGAGAGAACCGGCGAGGTCTAGCTCGAGACGTCGCCGTACTGGATATGGCGATCGGGGTGGTCGTTCTAATGCTGCGCGTACCGAGGCGGTGGAGGGCACGGGCTCTTCATCTGAGGGTTCACACGTTGCGCCGATAGGCCAGAAAGAGGCTACCTCGGCTCTTAGAGGTGGTGGGAGGTACGAGGTTGGCTCGTCATCGCAGCAGCCTCCGCAGCCTCAGCCTCAGGTTGATCTTTGGTGGACAAGTCCTACGCTGAGTTTTCCACCTCCCGAGGAGACTGGAGCTGGAGCTGGAGCTAGTGGAGAGGTTACTCCTCGAACGACATAGTTTTATGACATGATGGGTGTACGTCCTCCGGCGCCGTAGTTTATTCTTGTGCTTTCTCTTTTTTTTTTTTTTTTTTTTTTTACTTTGTATAGAACTTTGCCTTTATTTAGACTCATTATTTAGACATATTTATATATACAGATTACTATAAGTTTATTTAAGATTTGCTTAATATTTTTTCATTTTTATGTGTATGATTGTGTGTGCAAGGAACTGTGGTAATTAATTTTGCGCATTAATTCCGTCATTTTAATTATTGATGGAGGGTATCCGACTTTCTCCCCCAAAAAGAAAAAATGAAAAAATAAAAGTTAAAATATTGGATTTATAAAAACTTTAAATATAATATAATTAATATGATTGATATATTAATTAAGAAGAAGGAAAAAATAATTTAGAAAAAAAGTATAAAAAGAATAAAAATCGTAAAGTCATTGGTCAGACTCGAATCAGGACAAAAACGCGGTTTTGAGAAGCTCATATGATAAGACACGTCAGCGCCATCTGGCGCCACGCGTTTTGGGTTAGCGCCAGGAGCTAACTCTTTGCGCTTGGCGCCAGGCTCTGGCGTCTGGTGCAGATGAGCGCTAACTCCGAATCCTTTCCGGATTAAAACTGCACCGATTTTCTGCATAAATAGCCCCTTGCCAAGCCGATTTTCTTCATAATTTCAGCAGATTAAAATATAATCTTAGCTCTTGAAAAAATAATAATCCTGTCTCTAGTTTCTAAAAGTTTTACCAACTTCACTCATGAATGGTGTCAGTCTCTAATTGCCAAGGAGAGAAAAGAGTTAGATGTATTTCATATGGGGGGTATTTATGGTGTCAAGGGAGTAAATCTTGATGTAGACTTTATTCATACTAGCCTAGAATATTGGGATATGGATACTCATTGTTTTATATTAGGTTATGATGAAATTAGCCCTTTGCCGGAAGAATTCAGTTCTATCTTAAGCTTCCCTGCATTAGATCTTGTAGTAATCCCTAAAATAAACGAATATTATTATGAGGATTTTGAACGCTTCTTCAATTTAAAAGAAAAAGATCTAACAAATATAGTAGATGGTAGCATAGTTAATTTGAAGGAATATGCTCGCCATTATTTTGATAGACCTTATTCTAAGTCTTTTCATGTTTATAGAAGAAGGGCTTTTCTTTTTTGCATGCTTAATCATAATATTCTCACTAGTGGTAGAACTAATGAGGGTCAAGCAATCATATCAACTGTTTTGGAGCAGATTGAATCTGGGAGAAATCCAATGCCTTTAATTGTTGGAGAGACTATTCTTAGTCTTGATGAATTAAAGAAGAATCCAAAAGCATCTTTTCGGGGCTCTCCATTTTTATTACAGGTTGAAAAATAATATTTTTAATTACAGAAATCAAAAACATATTTTTTGTATAGTAATAATAATTTATTTGCATTGAATTATTTTTTTTACAGATTTGGATAATGGAAAGACTAGAATTAATTAGTCCTCTAGACAACATTGAAAAGTACACTCCAAACTGCTTTGTGAGAAGGAAGAAACGCTACTCTAAGATGGGGCGCCATGAATGGAAGAAGGTCTTCGGATCTTGCAATTTTACCATCAAGAGGGTCGTCCCTTGGTGGAAAATAGAAAAGATGGTTGGTGTCAACAAGCAACCGTTCTGTCGTCTCCCAAGCTTATCCAGAATGAATTTTTATTATCCCTGCAGAGTAAAAAGATTGTACGACCTACTTCAAACAATTCCTTCCAGGGATCTTCGTCGTCCCTATGAATTTCCTGTCTCTCAAGAAGTAGACAAATTTGATGCTTATTGGAGCGTTAGACCTTTGTGGGAAGCGATCACCCTCAAGGTTCCTCCTTCCTTGCCCAATGATGTGAAGATGTGGCTTCTAAAGAAACCTTCAAAGGACATGAAGGAAAATCAGAGTAAAACTGATGTGAAGAGTCGTCTAGGTGACAAAGTGATTCCCGTTAAGGAACGTTTGGGTGAAAGAGTTGAGTTCAAAACACCTACAATGCCTAAGAAGGAAAGCTCTACAAAGGATAAAGAAAAGAGAAAAGATGACACTACAGAGAAGAAGGATTAGGTAGAGAAGAAACTTGGGGTCCTAGCTAAAACTATTTACTCCAAAATTGAATGTAGGTCCTGTAAAGGATGCCTACTAGATAAAGTTATGGATGAAGAAGAGGATGCAGATAAAAATTGGAAGAGACCAAAGAAAGAGAAAAAGGATTAAAGCATTGCTTAACTTTCAATTATTAGACTTAGTTTTAAATTTAAAGTTAATTTATTTAAGCTTTATTTAAATTCCATCAATAATGTAATTGTTAATTTATTTTATTAATGAAATTGCAGATTTTTTAATTAAATTATCTCCTTCAAATTCAATTTATTTAAGCAATGAAAACTGAAAATTTAATTTTCCAGAATTTTTTTCGAGTACGGAAGTCGAAAATTTTCCGAAAAACACCGAAATATTCCCAGGTACTTTCTAAAAAAGTGGCACCGCGATTTTACGTCTGGCGTCAGCTGCGGCAGTCTGGCGACAGGCGTTGTCGTTTGGCGCTAAGATCCATCGGCTGGCACCAGGATTTTTTCTGTGACGCCGATGTTTCGTCGATTTTCTGTCAAGTTTATTTTAAGCCTGGGAAGCGAGGTTTGAAAAAAATAAAGTGGCCGCACCCGTAAAGGGTTGCCTACGTATCCTTTCTTAAGGAATCACGCCAAACGTAGCTATCTTGAGTGTCCTACTCAAGTGATTATGGGTAGTAATTTTTAAGTTGGTCAAGATTTGTCATGTTCGAGAACTCATTGCCATCCATATCAGTTAATTTTGCTGCACCTCCTGACAGGATTGTTTAGACAATATAGGGTCCAGACAAATTAGGCCTAAATTTTCCCCTTGGATCTAGAACATTTCTCCTTAATGCTTTTAACACCAAGCCTCCTACTTTGATGTTTCTTGTCTTGACCTTCTTATTAAAATTTCTAGCCATACGAGTTTGATAGCATTGAGTATGATGTAGAGCTTCTAGTCGTTTTTCATCAAGTAGAATTAGCTCCTCATATCTTGCCCTATTCCATTCAAATTCATCGAGTTTGCATTCTAATGCAAGCGTAGAGATGGTATCTCTAGCTCTACAGGTTGTACGACATCCATTCCATAAACCAAGGAAAATTCCTTCGTGGACTATCCTCATTTCTCTTTGAGCATCCTTTTTTTCTACACATAAGAGAGCTCGGCCCTTAGGTACCCTTTTGTGTAACTCGTTGTCTATGATTATGTATTAGGAAGCCGAGAACCTAATGCTCGTTTTGCTCTTTCGTCAGCATGGGGAGGGTATTCTTCTTTGGTGACATAGTTGAGTATATCCGTATACCACAGTTCTTTTTCTTCTTCTTCTTCATCATCTTGGATCACTTCATCACCTTCTATAGCTTGAATATAGGCTGCTTTATGCCTTTTTTCAATAGTTAGAGGCATTTGCTCGATTTCCGTACGAATCCTAACCATTGTGGATAGTCTTGCTAAGGCATCAAATAATTGATTTTCTTCTCTAGGTAGATATGTGTATTCCACCTTCTCTAACTGATTAGTGACACGGTTAGACAGTACCGTCAAACGGTACAAGTTCCCGTGACACGGTCAGTTTTGGAGTGACGTGGGAAATTTTCAGAAAACGGAACGGAAAAACGCGTTAAGGGTTTACGCAGAAAGGACACGGAACTTCCCGTGTCACGACAGACCTCCCGTGTCACGGGAAGTCCCACCGTCAGACGGGAAGGGTTTCCATGACACGGTCAGGCTGTACCGTGACACGGTCAGTTCCAGTCCATTTTTTCGTCTAAATTCATTTTTTAACCCTAATTTCTTTTGGCTTTTTAAGTGCCGATTAATAATTTCGGGCTTTTTCCTGACTTTTATTATTCGGGCTAAAATAACAAAATAAAAAATAAATAAAATATTTAGGCCAAAAATAATAAAATAATAAAATAAAAAGGTTTGGGCTTAAAATTAATTAACAAGCTTGGGCTAAAATTAAAATTATGCTTTTACCAAACATCAAGACTAATCCATGGACCTTTCATAGGTATGAATTTAATAAAATATGATTTTTCAAGCTCTCTCGAGATTAAATACTAAACCCGACCAATAGTGGCGGTGAAAGGTTATTTGTCATTGGGTTTGGTTTTGGGGAGACATTTTTAGGTGTCTACAGAAGCCCCCACTTTGACTGAGTTTGTAGAAACGTCAGTTTCGAAAACGATAGTCAAATTAGTCGATAGGGACGGAGAATGATTTAAGACGTTCTGCGATCCTAAATCACTCTGCATACGCCGATACCTGCAGAAAAATGTTAATTCCACTTATAAGAGAGTAAAGGGATAGAAACGTATCTGGCACTTGTGTGTCGGTAACAAACGAGTTTGGCAGCATCCTAAGCTTGAAGGAATCCACCGAGTGACATTTGTTGAAATGCTTCCCATGCTTGAGGAAAGCCGACTGAAGAGTTTGGTACCTTTCTAAGCCTGACGAAAGCTACCGGATAATACTTTTCATGCCTGAGGAAATTCGACGAACGAATTTGGTGTCATTCTATACTTCAAGAAATCCACCGCTAATGCCTTCCATACTTGAGGAAAGCCGACAAAGGAATTATGTGGTTTTCTATACTTGAAGAAAAATCCACAGATAACGCTTTCCAAGCCTGAGGAAAGCTGACTTGGCGATTTTCTATACTTGAAGAAAAATCCACCGATAACGCTTTCCAAGCCTGAGGAAAGCCGACTTGGCAGTTTTCTATACTTGAAGAAAAATCCACCAATAACGCTTTCCAAACCTGAGGAAAGCCGGCTTGGCGGTTTTCTATACTTGAAGAAAAATCCACCGATAACGCTTTCCAAACCTGAGGAAAGCCGGCTTGGCGGTTTTCTATACTTGAATAAAAATCCACCGATAACGCTTTCCAAGCCTGAGGAAAGCCGACGATTGCTGAAAATTGATAAGTGTATGATGGTTCGATTATACCCGAACGTGAGTCGCAGATGATTCACAATTTTAAGCCGATTATCCAACCATATTAAATGCTTAAAATGCCGAAAATAGGCTTTGACGCTTGCCAGGGGTAAAATGGTAATTTTAGTCCCCCTTAAACATCAGTTGGAATTTTCCGCGTAACTGTAGCGAAAAATAATCGCCCAATAAGCTCGGAAAATCAGTCAAACTGGTCAAAAAACCAAGAATATTCCCTGATCAAATGCAGTTTTGCAGTGCCACGTCAGCAGGTTCCCGTGACATGGTCAAGGCTTCTCGTCAGACGGGACAAGGATCTCGTGTCACGGGACCCCTATTTTTTTCTTTTTCTTTTCGTTGTTTGAATAAGTCAACAACGGTCACTTTTTCTATTTTTTGTCCTTTTCTGTCTTTAAATCCGCATGCTTGCTTTCACCATTTCACATTTCACATTTCTTCTTCATACTTCTTTCACACTTCACCATTTTTGCTCCTTTCTTACCAAAAACTGTTGCGCCACGTCTGAGATTAACCGCCGGTCGTTCGAAGCTCGCCGTGACACGGTTAGTCCGCAAATCTTTTCTCTTTTTTTTCTGTTTTGTTGCAGTTTTCCTGCTACTGTTCTGCGCTGCTGTTGTCTGTCGTTGCTGCTTCTTCTTCTGTCCCGGAGTTGCCGCCCAGATTTGTCGGAGCTCCGTCAGGCTTGAAGGTCGCCGTGACACGGTTAGTCTTGACCGTGACACGGTTAGTCTTGCCCGTGTCGCGGCAGCTGCGCTGGTGGCCGGAACACGTTTTCGAGTTTTAGAGTTCGAATTTCACTAATTTTGTTGTAATTTCTCGATCTTTCCCTCATTTTCGACCCTTTACAAACATTCATGTAAGCTCCCTTTGATTTTTGCTTTGAATTTGCTTCACATTAACAATTTCACGACAAACCCTAAAAAATCAATTTCGGGGTTTTTTATTTTTAAGCTTTATGTTGAAATTCTTGCCATGATTTTACTTGTATATGTGTACATGTGTGTTTGTGAGAAATTTGAGAATTGAGCAAATCAGCATTTTTGGGTGCTACTTTGTGAAATAATGTTCATGCTTTGAAATGGTGAAAAAATGGTGGTGAATCTTGTGAAATGATGAGTTGATTCATATTTTGCATATGTACTATATTGTCATGGAGAACATAGTATCATGCGGCTAGGAGAACTGTAGTATTAGTTTGGCATGGAGAAACTAAATACCATAATTTTGCCAATTTTTAGCCTTGAGGTAAAAATTTAGCATATAATTCAATAAACAACTAAATAGCTTAGGAAATGATGCTAAGTATTCAGATTGTTATTGTAAATATGCGACTTGAATTAATTGTTTAGGAAATGATGCTAAACATTTAAATATGCAACTTGAATTAAATGTTTAGGAAATAATGCTAAACGTTTAGATAAAATTTAACATATAATTCAATAAACAACTAAATAGCTTAGGAAATGATGCTAAGTATTTAGATATTTATTTTTTTATTATAAAAATGCACCTTAAAAAATGTTTAGGAAATGATGCTAAACATTTAGATTTTTAAAATAGCATGCCTAGACGACGAGATTGCGACCTTTCTACCCGCGGCCGGCGTCGGGCTTTTCGGGAGGACACTCCCACTGTCCCTGAGGGCGTGGACGACGACGTCTTGGAGTCCGAGCCTCGGACTTCTACGAGTAGGGGTAGGTGGGTTCCACCTCCGTGGACCCCTGACCAGTTGGTTTTCTGCCGTGAAAACCACATCTCTCACCGCGCACTCTCCGGGATAGTCGATGGCACACTTCGCCAGCATGGTTCCGGGGCCGGTGATTTGATCCCTCGACTTTACCAGGTCATTACGGGGGATCCTGCTACAAGCGCCCTATGGGAGTCGTCTGGCTTGGTCGATTTCTACGCGGCGGTTGTATGGTTTCGCAGTCCTCGGGGTTGCGGCGCGACGGTCGTTCGCGCATTGTTGGAGTATTTCTGGGATACTACCAGCACGTTTCACTTTGCTTGTGGGGAGATGACGGTGACCCCCCTGGACTTCAGCATGATCAGCGGGCTGCGCTTTACTGATCGGGCAGTAGGCCAGATGTCTGATCTATCTTGGACATCGGCTGAGGTAGCTGATTTGTTAGGTCCGGTCGTTCAGCACATCAGGTCCCGACCGGTGTCTCGAGGTGGTCCTAGGAGTGGACGATCGGAGTCGACTTCAGTTCTTGCTCGCGGCTTCGATATGGAGGATACGACGGCCGAGCAGCGGGTGCAGATCTTCTTCTTGATCCTGATCTCTATGACCCTCTCTCCCGACAGGAGTTCACGCGTGCTCCTCTACTACCTCCCCTCTTTGGCCAGGATTCCCGAGATAGGATCCTAAAGCTGGGCTAGTCTTGGGTACGCGGATCTTCTTCTATCTCTACGTCATGGCTGCCGTCAGCTGAATGACGAGTCCCCTATCACCGTTTACGGCCTGTGGAGAGTCGTAGAAGTGATGATCTATTCCCTTCTTGTTTCATTTCATCTTGTTCGATTCGTGTGCTGAATGTTATTTTTGTTGCAGCTATGGTTCTATGAGTACTTCCCAGGCTTGGCTCCTCGCCAGCGTCGGGGAGTGGTCCATGACTTCCCCGTCGGAGCCAGCTGGCGTGACCGAGGAGAGTCACGGGTGGAGTTTGTTCCGGCACTTCGTGGCCTACTACGCCGAGGCACCTCTTCCCTTGGCGTAAGGATTAGCTTTTTTGCGTTTTTTCCTTCTGATGTTGTTTCTGTTGTTTCATGCCTAACTTTTTATGGTTTCCAGGTTCCCATCGATGTCTAGTATCGTCCTTGGGCCGGGATGACTGATCTACCCGAGGCCCTACGTCTTTTAGTGTACCGTACCATCTTAGTTGGTACTGGGCGCTTCGTCTGGTATTTAGGGGAGCGAGTCGTCCGTCAGCATAGCGGCGATCGCTTTGTGGTGCCTTCATCCCCGCCAGAGTCGATGCTGGACTCCCGCTTGATCAGAGGGTTGATCAACAGGGGAGATCCCTACACTCTTCTGTGGCAGGAGCTCGTTTACATGAAGAGCGACTACGCACGGGATTTTCTTCCTTGTCTGGCTCCTCCACCCCGTCTTCCCGAGGTATGATTTCTTTCGAGAATCTTCTTTGCTAGTCTCTGTTTTAAATAGTCGAATAACTTGATTATTCGATCATATTTTCAGACGACCATCCACCCTGTGGGAGGATTCAGATTACTCCTCAGTCTGTCCGCTACCCTGGGCCGATCGGTATCACGGAGGACCATATTGCCGACGCGCCGGAGGGTTATAGACAGACGCAGGAGACATTGCCCGAGGTTTTTGAGCCGGTGAGTTTTCTTCGACGCATTATCCACTCTTTTAATGCTGTTTATTACTGATTTTTCTTTGTTTTATCCTCAGCCTAACCGCCCGGAGGTGATGGGAATTATGAAGCTGGTGGACGCGCTGAAGTATTGCATCATCAAGCTTCGGCGTGGTGCGAGTTGTCGGAGCTCTAGCGACCTTCTTGAGGTATCACTTATTTTTTCATTTCTGCCATTTGTTTTATTTTGCATCATTGACACCTTTTGATTTTGTGTTTTTCAGGAGCGACGGAGGTCCCGCTCGCGCTCGAGGCCCAGAGGCTCGGACGAAGAGGAGCTTGGTCGCGGTAGACGATCTCCTGAGGCTCACCGGCGTTCTCAGCGAGAGCCTCAGACTACTCAGCCATTCCAGGAGGCTTAGTGGCACCAGGGTCAGTCTTCTCAGCGTCCGTCATTTTCACAGCCTCCAGTTCCCGAGTTTGGGTCTCCTTTGGATCCTGGTTCATTCTCGGCTCCATTATCCGGGATTCCTCCACCGCTGTCGGGCTTGTTCTCGGTTCCGATGTATGGGACGATGCCTTCGCCGACGATTCCAGTATCTTTGAGCCAGTCTACTCCATTTTCCGGTTGGATGGGTCCTGCCTTGAGCTTAGCTACTGCCGGGCCTACGGGGACTAGTAGGGACGCTACTCCCCGTACTCGGATGGTCGAGGGACTCTTCGGTTCGCCGTTCCCATACACATAGGGAGGTCCACATGCACAGGGTCAAGATGAGACTGATTTTGATTTTAGAGATTTTTGAACGAGGGTTTTTGTGCATACTGTGATGACACTTGATACATTTATGTATTACGACTCTTTGTACATTATTTATAGTTTATATATCTACTATTGTGTGTGTTAGTGTGTGTTTGAGACTCTTTGTGTGTGATTGTGTACTTATTAATGACACGACGAAAAAACATAAGTGGAGTAATGGAGGGCACCGACCTTCCCCAAAAGAAAAGAAATAAAAAACACTCAAAATAAAATTACTTTCCCCAAAAGAAAAGAAAAGAAAAGAAATAAAAATAAAATGATGAATAAATAAATATAAAAAATATCTTCCCCAAAAGAAAAATAAAATAAAAAACAAAAGAAATAAAATCTTAAAATAAAATAAAGATAAAAATAAAAACGGTGAGAATTTTATTAGAAATAAAACTCTTAGAAAAGACTGAAAAATAAACGTTAAAGATAAGAAAATACAAAAAATACGGATAGATACGGAAAAGATGAAAAAATATAGCGCGCAAGGTGCCGTGTCACGGCACTGTTCACCGTGTCACGGCAAAACCTGCCGTGTCACGACAAAGATTCCCGTGTCACGGGACGCGTATTATTCCGCGGTTTGTTTTACGCGTGTGAAAAGATAAATTCTGGGCAGTTTCGAGCGCTTTTGCTATAAAATAAGACCAGATTATTCATGATATGCATAATTACGAAACACAAAATAATTTGGTATTTCATATTTCAATAATCATGTCTCAGAATTTTGATAATGCGTTGCGCGACTGGTCTTATTCTTTGACCAATGCTGAAAAAGGAGAGTTAGAATTATTTCATGTTAGGGTTTGTTAGCCTTGCGAGATGTAGCTATTGAACATGATTTTCTTAGAGCAGCATTAGATTATTGGAGTCCAGAAACACACTGTTTCAAATTTGATTATGATGAAATCTGTCCTTTGCCGGAGGACTTTGGTGCAATCTTTGGATTTCCTGCTAGAAATCTTATTGCCATGCCTACCTTACGTGAATATTATTACCAAGACTTTGAACGCTATCTGAATCTAACAGATCCAGATTTAAATAGAATTGTTTGTGGTAATGAAGTAGACTTAGAAAAACTTGCTAATTTATATTTTAATCGCCCTATCTCTGAGTCTTATCATGTGTATCGTAGAAGGGCATATATTTTTTGCATGTTTAGCAAGCTACTATTTGCAAACGGTAGGGTAGGACATGCTTGTCTAGTGTCTGTACTTGAGCATGTAGAATCCGGAAGATCTCCCATGCCAACGTGTCTTGGAGAAACATTTCGTGGCCTTGACGAGGCAAAAGCTGACTGGAAAGCTATCAGGAAGGGCTCTCTGGTACTATTACAGGTAAAAATACGCTCCAAAAAGCCCCCGCGACACAAAACAGTCGCCGTGTCACGGTTGGGGTCTGCCGTTTTAACCGTGTCACGGGAATCTGCATTTTTTTTTTATTTTTTTTTTATTTTTTTATTTCGACTAATTTTCTTTTTTTTTTTTTTTTTTTTTTTTTTTTGCAGATTTGGTTGATGGAGCGTTTGGAATTATTTGAAGCCCCTGACGATATTGAAAAATATGGCTCCAACGACTTGGTCCGTAGGAAGAAGAATTACTCTGCGAATATGTCGTATGAAGATTGGAAAAATTTCTTTGCAAAGAGGGAATTTTCCATTCGTTGGGTGGTGCCTTGTTGGAGGCTTACTAGGATGGTTGGGACGAATGAAACTCCATATTGTCGCGTTCCTAGTATCTCCCAATTGACCTTTTACTGTCCCTCTCGACTGATGCGGCAGTATGGGCTTGAACAAGTAATTCCACGTTATAACGATAGTCCTCGTGAAGTATCGCTGCATGAAAGTAACGTTCACAAGTACGAGGCTTATTAGATTGGAAGACCTTTGTGGACCGTTTCCGCAAGTGACCAAGCTCCTCCTCCCTTATCTAGTGCATACAAGGCATGGTTGATTCCTAGAAGCAGGAGGGAACGATTCGGATCACGCAAGTCTGATGTAAATAGTCGTTTTGGAGATAAGAAAGCTCCTCTTAAAGATCGCCTAGGTCCGAGAACACAAGGAATTGAGTTTAAGACTCCTAAGATGCCAAGAAAGAAGACCTATGTGAAAGGAAAGGGTAAAGAAAAGATGGTGTATAAGGAGAAGCAACCGAAAAAGTTCAAGAAAGGTGAAAGGGGTGAAAGTTCGACTAGGGGTGTGACGGTTCGGGCTACAAAAGACACACTAATGGTGAAGGTCGACCTAATTGAGCAAGGAAAGGATGTTCCTAAAGAGAAGAGGGATTAGATCAATAGTGCTTTGCATTTTATAATTTATAATTTTTATTTAAAATAAGGCATTTGATGCCAATATTTGTAGTCGCATTTATTTTAATAATAGCATATTTATTTCAGCCTTTAAAATAAAAATTACAACGACTTTTATTAATTATCTGAGTCAAGGAGTCGGACGCAATGGAAGAACGAAAACAAAAACTCGAACAATAAATTCGCAACGAATGTGCCAAAAAATAAAACGGGAAACTGAAAATCTGTCGTGTCACGGTCAAAGGGTCCCGTGACACGGTTCAAATTCCCGCGTCACGAAAATTTTTTTATTTTTTTTTACAGACAGGGGTGACGTGGCACGGAAAAATTCTCCCGTCAGACGGGAAGAAATCTCGTGTCACGGGAGTCACAATGTCCTTTTTTGCCGTTCAGGGGTTGCCGTGACACGGGAATTTCTCCCGTCAGACGGGAAAAATCTGCCGTGTCACGGTTCAAATTCCCGCGTCACGGCAAAATTTTTTTTTTTATTTTTCGTCATGCACCACTTTTGACAGTATTTTAGGGAAGTTTCGTTTTTTGTGTCATTTTTTTTTTCGGAGTAAGTCGGATGGTATCCTCCCATGTTTTCTTTTTTTAATAAGTAGAGCTTCAATAATAATAAAAAAAATTCTTTTTTTTAATCCGGATAGGTTAAGGTCAAGTTTGGTCATTAAAGGTGTGTTTGTTTCGGTGTCACAACACTTGGGCAAGAAGCAAGGGTAGATTGTTACGGTTCGAGTCCATACCTCAACAACCTCTTATACCAAAGAGGCGTACAAGGAAACCACCTCAGTCATCTCCACAAGATCCGTCTCCAGTCTACTTTCAACTAATGGCCACTAAGGAAGACATCGAGAACCTCAACAGGACAATCAAAAGATTGTCTGACATGATGCATATACTCACTCCTAGAGTCAGCACTGTAGAGCAAGATAAGCAAAACAGTGTCACTACTGCTGCGATGGACAAGATCAAGGAACAAATGAGCAAGATTTCCGAAGAGTTCACTTATGTGGAACAACCTATCACCTCCTCGTCTATAAGAGAGAAGCATTCCTGAGAAGTTTTCCACTACTGATATTCCCAAGTTCAAGCCTACTGATAATCCACTTTTCCATTTGAAGGCTTTTTCTGCAACTATGGCTCTTAAGGGAGTAGATGTGACACTCTTCCCTACGGTGTTTCCTCTTTCCTTAGAACATGCCTATCAACAGTGGTTCTATTCTCTGGAATCCAAGCATGTCGCGACCTGGGAAGATGTTACTGAAAGTTTATGAATCGGTACAAGTGTAACATCCAGGCCAAGACTTCTGAGCGTGAACTCTCCATTCTCAAACAGAAAGAGAATGAAGGCTTCACCACTTACCTAAGCAGGTGGAGAGAAACAGCTGCGCTCTTGGTGGATCCTCCCAAGGAGAAGGAAATGGTTCGCTTGTTCATTGCCAACCTGACTCATAAGTACAAGCAACACCTGAAGTTTCTGCCCTTAAGTACCTTTGATGCTGTATACGATATTGGAATCAATATCGAAAACGAACTGATGAAGTCTGTTGGTAGCAACAGTAACAACAGTACTTGGAAAAACAAGAAGAACGACACTCCTTCTTCTTCGTCTTCTAAGCCCAATAATGCTACCAACAATATCAACATCAATGATGTGCTGGCCCTTAATGCTCCTCCTCAAAGATTCCAAAGGCAAAGGAGGGTTTATACGCCTTTGGGAATGACTTATGATGCTGCTTATGACCGTCTTCATAGTCAGGGACTGATTATGCCAATCGGACCATTTCCATAACCTCGACCTGAGAATAGGACCGCTAACTATGACCCCAACGCTTATTGCAAATATCACCAAGGCAAGGGTCATAACACTGAGAAGTGTTGGAGGTTGAAAAACGCAATCCAATACCTGATTGATGCTAACCAACTTCCTGTCCCTACAGGGGGAAAGAAGCCTAACATTCAAACAGGTCCTCTTTCTGATGCTCTGGCTATCATGGGAGATGAAGTCTCCTTTGATCCGTCGATACTCATTGAATCTGTGAATGAACCTCTGCCGGAAGTTGTATTTATCTCAAGCACTGAAGAAGTGAATGGGATCTGGGATAGTGATGATGAAGACGTCTATCTCAAAGACATAGCCTCTTCATCTCTCGGCACCAGTGAAGATGTTTGGGGGACCTTGAGGTCAAGGTTCTCACCAGGAGTGGACGGTTGCAACAACCTAACCCACCTCCACCTCCATCACAATCAAATCCGATAGTTGTTCCCGTCGACCCTGTGAATAGCGATGTGGTCAAACAACTGCTAAAGACCAAGGTGGAGATGAATGTATGAAAGCTTTTGGCCACTTACCACGAGTATCGAAAGGCTGTAATGAATACTCTGGTGAAGATAGGAGTTTATGACGACATGACTCCTCAAGGATTGGTCAACTTTCTCACTACTGAGCTGCCTAGTACTAGCAATCTGATATCCTTTTCTGATAAGGATCTACCCCCGGAAGGGGACCAACACAATAAGGCCTTACACCTCACTGTAGTGTGTAGGCAGATGAATGTTCCTATGAGCCTTGTTGATAATGGCTCTACAATCAATGTGTGCCCACTCCGTACTACAAGGAAGTTGGGTACAAAGAATGAAGAGTTGACTCCCTCCACTCAAGGGATTCGAGCTTACAATAATACTCGCCGTCAAGCCGTGGGTACTATCGTACTAAATATAACTACTGGGGCTATTGAACATCGCACCAAATTTCAGGTGGTGGACATTAAGGCCTCTTTCAATCTGTTGTTAGGACGCCCTTGGCTTCATGAGCTAAAGGCGATTCTGTCATCGCACCACCAGAAAGTGAAAGCCATAGTTGGAGGGGTTCCGATTACTATCGATGCTTCTCCTATGCGCATTCAAGTTATTGATACTCCTATCGTCCATGTTGAACATGACGAAGAAGATGAAGATCTTTGGGGGTTTTCACTAGATGATGTTCTTGTGATCAAAGAAGGGAAAAGTGCCATCTCGACTTCGATCCCTATTCAAACACCAGTATCAACGCCATTCTGAAGAAGCAAGGTCACTTCCCTGGAATGACCCTTGGGCTCAAGAAGAAAATGGCTAAATCTTGGGGCCATCCTAGTGTGCTCAAGAAGGATACTTTCGGCTTGGGATTCAAGCCAACAAAAGAAGATCTCAAACAAGCTGCAATGAAAATGAAAGCTCGCAACAACGCTCGAATCACGAAGACGGAAATGGCCAAGGATCCATATCCGTTCACCCTCAATGGCCAGTACATTAAAGAAGGGGAAGACTTCCCATGCTATGAATTCCCTGAACCATTTGTCCATAATGGGATCCGTGAACCGAGATTCGAGGTGTTCCTCGATTGTGACTTCATCGATGAAGAGCTCTCCACAGTCGAGAAGTCAGTTAGCCTGAACTCTAATGATCTGGGAATCAACCTTCTTTTTGGAATGGAGAAAAATGAATCCAAGCCGGTCTACAATGATAACTCTGAGCTCGTTCAAGCCGTCATAGCAAACAAGGATTTCGACCCCTCCGAGTTAATCGTCCAAGCTGACAACATTTCAAGGGGATGGTGCAAGACATTTAGGATCACTACGCCGAGTGGAGAGAAGTTGGAAATAACCGCTGGCGAGGGTCCTATGTTTGATGAGTCTGAATCGTCTGGGTCCGAGTCCGAGTCTGAGTCTAAGTCTGTAGATGAGTCCTTAGAGTCCGAGGCTGACCCTCTTTCTGCTATAGAGTTCAACCCTGAGTTTCTTGTTGAGCCCCATCCTTCTAGTCCTAATAATTCTGGTGAGGTCGCAGCTGACCTTGCCTCTCCTGATGTATTAGCCAATAAATTCAATGAAATGAATACCTTTTCTTACGACGCGTGCCATTCCCCTAGCCCTGATCAATATTGCTTTGCTAATGATAAAAATGACCAAGAAATAATAAAAGCAATGGAAGAACACGAAAATAAAACAGCAGTTATTGAAGTTACTGAAACAGTTAAAATTTCCAATGATATGATTGTTAAAGAAGTAAAAATTGGATTAACACTAAGTCAAGATGAACGCAAAGAGCTAATTAACTTGCTTAGTGAATTTGTTGATGTATTTGCTTGGTCATACCAAGATATGCCAGGAATCGACAGGGATATGGCTCAGCATACGATACCACTCATTCCAGGTATGAAGCCTGTCAAACAAAAGCTGCGTCGAATGAAACCAGATGTGGCTCTCAAAATCAAGGAAGAAATCAGGAAGCAATTGGCCGCAGGTTTCATCAGAGTATCCAAGTATCCGGAATGGATAGCAAATGTGGTTCCAGTTCCAAAGAAGGATGGAAGGTTATGAATGTGTGTTGATTACAGGGATCTCAATAAAGCAAGCCCAAAAGATGGGTTCCCTCTACCTCACATTGACATTCTGGTCGATAATACAGCAAACCATGTACTCTTGTCATTTATGGATGGTTACGCCGGATATAATCAGGTATTGATGGCCGAAGAAGACATGGAAAAAACCACATTCATCACACAGTGGGGTACATATTGCTATACGGTAATGCCATTCGGGTTGAAAAACGCGGGTGCCACATACCAAAGAGCAGCTACAACATTGTTACATTATATGATGCACAAAGAGGTGGAGGTCTATGTCGATGATATGATTGTCAAGTCTAAGGATCGCCCAGGCCATATCGTCGCACTTCGCAAGTTTTTTGAAAGACTCCGTATGTACAACATGAGATTAAATCCAGCAAAATGTGCATTCGAAGTCACGTCAGGCAAATTACTTGGATATGTGATCAATTCCCGAGGGATTGAAATAGATCCTTCAAAAGTAAAAGCGGTCATGGCCATGCCTCCACCCAAAAATGAGAAGGAGATTCGAGGCTTCATTGGAAGGTTGTAGTATATAAGTAGGTTCATATCAAAGCTCACAGCGATATGTGAGCCTATATTCAAGAAGCTTAAGAAGAATGTCCCAGTCACATGGGATGATGACTGCCAAAAGGCTTTCGACAAAATCAAAGAGTATTTGGCAAACCCACCCGTGCTAGCGCCAGCAATACCTGACTTTCCTCTTCGACTCTACCTTACGGTCACAAGAGAAACGATGGGGGAAATGCTAGCACAAGAGATCAAAAGCAAGGAGAATGCAATTTATTACCTGAGCAAGAAACTCCAAGGATATGAGACGCGATACACCCCAGTGGAGTCGCCAAATTGTAGGCGTCGCTCGAAGTGCGCCTACGTTAAAAGCATGTGTGAATATGCTTGGCACTCATAGGAAGTGGGAATTGATATTACAATTAGGGACAAATAAAGTAGGGAGCCGCTAAAAAGTTTTTAAGGAACTTGTAAACCCATCACGGATCATTTAAGGCAACCGCGATTAAGGGACAACGAAGGCAACAACGATTGACCCGTGAAGGTTAAACCCCATTCATAATCAATGAGATTACTAACTCCATATGGTTCGGAACTACGAAAGGAGGATCGGGATGATGGTACGAAGTGAGTCATGGAGTCACATTCGCCCGTATCGGCCTCTACTCGATTCTTATATTGAAAAGCATTCCTGTGATCTCAAAGGCATACAAGCAAAATATTCAATTCGCTCCAAACTATTATTTAACTAAATTGGTTTAAGATTAATGCACACATAATTCTAAAAATTTGGTGATCACTTCAATTAATAATAAGATTAAAAAGGATCCTAAACCGGTTGTCCAAATTATCTTATTAGGCATGATTTTCAATTACATATTCCCTTTAACATGCAATATGGTGATCAAAATAAATAATAGAATCAATATTAATATAAAAACCAATATAATCATAATTCCAACAATATAAAAAAAATCGTTAGAAAAATAACAATAGTAAAAAGAGCATGATCCTTACTTTGAATATGTTTGTTTGCAACTACAAAATAATAAACGAGTTAGTAACTTCAAGGAAATAATAAAACAACAATTAAATTAAATTAAATAAAACAAAATTGATTTTGGGGCTAAACCCTCAAACGATTCTACCTTTCACGCCTTGGCTTAAGGACAGAACCTCGAGTGAAATATGGACTCCTTTGAGTGCTTGAAGAAGGAATTTTGAAGTGAAAAGGGTAGGCTAGTGTTTAGGTTAATAGAATAGAAGAGAGAAAATAAGAATAATAGAATTTTGGTTGCCCCGTATATCAGAAATGAGGGGGTATTTATAGGGAAAATGTGCTGAGGGAGCACACGGAACCCTAAAATGATAAAAACCCTAAAAAAGTATCCCGTGACATGGTCAGATTGTACCGTGACACGGTTAGACAGTACCGTCAGATGGTACAAGTTCCCGTGACACGGTCAGTTTTGGAGTGACGCGGGAAATTTTCAGAACACGGGACGGAAAAACGCGTTAAAGGTTTACGCGGAAAGGACACGGAACTTCCCGTGTCACGAAAGACCTCCCGTGTCACGGGAAGTCCCACCGTCAGACTGGAAGGGTTCCCTTGACACGGTTAGGCTGTACCGTGACACGGTCAGTTCCAGTCCATTTTTCCGTCTGAATTCATTTTTTAACCCTAATTTCTTTCGGCTTTTTAAGTGCCGATTGATAATTTCGGGCTTTTTCCTGACTTTTATTATTCGGGCTAAAATAAGAAAATAAAAAATAAATAAAATATTTGGGCCAAAAATAATAAAATAATAAAATAAAAAAGGTTTGGGCTTAAAATTATGTAACAAGCTTGGGCTAAAATTAAAATTATGCTTTTACCAAACATCAAGACTAATCCATGGACCTTTCAAAGGTATGAATGTAATAAAATACGATTTTTCAAGCACTCTCGGGATTAAATACTAAACCCGACCAATAGTGGCGGTGAAAGGTTATTTATCATCGGGTTTGGTTTTGGGAGACATTTTTAGGTGTCTACACATGGGGGTGCTTTTTCCTTATGAATAGGAGTTGGGATTTCATCTATAAAATAGCAATATAGGAAAATTTAGAATCTCGGTTGCCTTATGCCATTTACGAAAAACGGTTTGGGAAACTCGTTGCATGGATAGTCCTCTCCTTCTTTTATGAATTGTCCATTGAGGGTAAGAGGATACTGATCCATTGGGATTGCTTTCTTTTGGATGCGAGCGTTCCTACTTGCTTTTGACTTTTCCTGGGCTCGCTTGAGATCATCCTGAGTCGGTTCGAAACCAAGTCCGAAAGTGACTAATTTAGGGAGGCTAGGATATTCCAGCGATTTTGCTATTCCTTTCTTCTATCCTAGGGTCATCCCAGGAAAATGTCCTTGTTTCTTCAGAATAGCGTTCACTATCATATTGGAGTGGGGGTCGTGGCAGAGAGGGGTCATTTCATCCTCCTCGATTAAGGAGACCTCTTCATTAAAGCCCCACAAATCTTCATCATCTTCATCGTGCTCCAAATTAATTATTGGATTTTCTATAGCTTTAATCCTCATGGGTGAAGCATCAATTGTAATAGGAATTCCTCCAACTATTGCCTTTACCTGTTGGTGGAGAGATGAAGGGACGACCTTTAGGTCATGAAGCCAAGGGCGTCCCAACAATAGATTAAATGAAGCCTTAATATCTACTACTTGGAATGTAGTAGCGTGTTCTATTGCTCCGCTCTCGCCGTTATATTCATAGTAATCTTACCAAGAGCTTGACGACGAGTGTTGTCATAAGCTCTTACTCCTTGTGTTGATAGGGTTAGGTCTTCATCCCTTATGCCTAGCATCCTCGCAGTTCAGAGTGGACAGACATTAATGGCCGATCCATTGTCTAAAAGAGTCATAGGGACATTCATTCTCTTGCATACTATTGTGAGGTTTAACGCCTTATAATGTTTGTCACCTTCTGGAGGTAAGTCATTGTCGGAAAAGGTGATCAAATTGATAGGACTATGGAGATCACTCGTAAGGAAGTTAGCTAACCTCTCAGGAGTGGTGTCAGAATCTATCCCTATCTTATCCAAGGCATTCATTACTGCCAACCTATGTTCTCGAGATGTTGCTAGAAGCTTCTATACATTCATTTCAACTTTGGTTTTCTTGAACTGTTTGACAATATCATTTTCTTCTATGATAGGTATGGGAACTTGCTGCGTAGTTGGTATAGGTTGTGTCGAAATAGGAGGTTGCATTCTCCCGGATCTTGTGAGGACGTCTATGGATGAATCTTCTTCAACCCAGAAGTCATCCATGGCATATGACACCGAAGGTGGAGGTCCTACCATGTCTTTTCAATAAACGTCTTCTTCATCGCTGTCCCAAACTACATTAATACTTATGTTTTCCTCGTGTGGAATTTGGACTAGCCTTTTGTCATCAATCATTTTTTGAATTAAATCCTTAAATTTAAAACAGTTTTCAATAGTGTGACCCCCTGATTGATGGTATTGGCAGTAAAACCTATATGTCCTTTTTAATGATTCAAATTGTTTTCTGATCATACACTAAAGTACGGATTGAACCTATCTATCCTTTTTAATGATTCAAATGCTGAATAGCAACCCTCCAGATCAAATGCCCTTCCTTTCTTGACCATGCCCTGTAAATTAAACCATATTTGTTTTAATTACTTGAATCAAATTGACCTTAACTTTACGGTTTAAAAAGAAAAAAAAAACAAAAATAGGGTGCATATATTTGGTAAAAATACGGTATATATTTTTGGGAGTTAAGTATAGGGTTCAAACAAATGGTTTAATTGGAGGATTAATATCCGAATTACCCCCCTAAAAAAATGACGGAAAATACGCGCATACAAGACTCCCTTAGACATGGTCAAAGTGTACATTAATGTGTGCTTTATGTGGTGAGTGTAAGTGACATGTTTGACTCTTGTGTAAGACCTTGGGACTTAGTACTTAGACTCGATTAATGACTTGACAAGATATTATTGCCAGTAAAAATTTATTGAATCGACTAGAAAACTGCTCAATTAGACATAAGGTGATGACTCAAGCAACAAACCGAACTGTCGCCAAAACGACAGGACTGGCGCCTCTCTTTGCAGTGTAGCGCCAGTATACAGGACTGTCGCCAGGTGCTTAGCTCCATAGAGTGGCGCTGCAGTTTAAATCTTGGCGCCATTGCTAGAACGTCGAACTGGAACTGCTTTTTGGTATTACTCTACAGGTTATGCCTAAAGTCGTACTAAGTCAACTCTAATTAAATTATTAAACTTCAATTACTCTAATTAATTAATTAATTAATTAGGCGAAGTTCTTTTAGTCACAAATCAGTTTATTTAATCTTAGCACAAGTCAAACAAACGGTTAGGAAAAACACATAGAGTATGCACAACCATAATGCACAATCAGAAAAGTAGGCACAACATGATGCAATGAGTTTGCAACCTAACCATGGCTCTAGTTCTCTAAAGTTCGGGATATGGGTTAGTTAATGGAGGGCCCATGGTTAATTGTCCATATGTATCGCGCGGAAGCCTAACCGTGAAGGATGGGCGCGAGTGGATGGGACACTGCGAGTTTAGAAAAACTTGCTTTCATGGTTTGGTGAATTCAACATTCTTGGATGTACCCTTTGTTGCTCAGAAAGTTCAATCAGGTAGATGGAGCATGAATTCCCAGGGGATTATGTCCATATGTAGAACATATATGGGTTTCAGAAAAGTGAGAAAAACTCAATTAGGAAGTAGGATCGGGCAAACAATGCTAAAAAACTGGTCGAAAGTAGAACGCATATTTCTTGCTTGGTATTGGAAGAACTTGGCGCCAGCAAACAGAGGCCAGCGCCACAATTTGGCTTTAGCGCTAGCGACAGCCAGCTGTTGCCTTGCGCTAACGTTAAATTGTTGGCGCTAAACTTTGTTCCCTGACGCTAGTTCCTACATGCCTCAGCAGCTTTCTGTGCTCGATAAAATTTTCCAGTTTCGCGCAGCATTATTTTGATCCTAGTTGTGAAAGATATTCCTCAAATTTCCTACGTATAAAAAAATGTTTTAACTCATTACAGATGGTCTTTCCAATGAGATATTTTTTATGCATATGACAATAATGTTAGTCAAAATTATGCACATGAAATACTTAGAACTTTTCGAGACTCATCCACTCATTCTAAATCATTGCGAAATAAACTTCAGGAATTAAAATAGAAATCCTTCCCAGTGGAGTCGCCAAAAAACTGTAGGGAATATTTCAAGCATTACCCCTAACTTGAACCCCACTATGATCATACATAAAGTACGGTGGCGTCTAAAGGGAAAGAAGATAGCGAAAAAGAGTCGCCAACAAGTATTAGGAACTTGTAAACCGTTCACGAGGTGAAGGTTACACCCCTTAATGATCCAGGAGATCATTAAACTCCAATAGGTCTGAACCATGACTGGTAGTTCGGGGATGAAGGTACAAAATCCAACCTAAAAGAGATTGAACCTGCCATAATAGGCCTCTACTTTATTCTGATCGTATTCATGTGCGCTTTTCTAACTAACACGCAATCAATAGGATTAACCCTAAACCTGTTTATCTATGTTGGTTGAATATTAATGCACAAACAAAACTATTATTGGCGATCACTTGAATTATAATCAAATTAACCCCTAAACAAGATTATTAATTATTTTATTAAGCGTGATTACGTGTACAAATTCCCTTTAAACATGCATAAAAGGCGTGATCAAGCAATAACAATAAATAATCAAGCAACATAATAATAATCATAAACAATAATTATAATCATAATTGAAAAAAATAAATCATAATTAATAATAATCATTGTTAAAGCATAATAATAGAAGGATCCTAGGCATGATACTAACAAGATTAATAACAAAACCCTAGCATGTTACTAAATAATAAAAATCAAAGCTTTAACCCTAACATGATACTAACATGAATATTAGGAAAGAATATAAAAGGCATCATACTTCTAATCACACTTGATATTAGTAATTTTAAGTTGTTACCCTAAACATGATACAAGGAAAAATCAAAAACACCCTAACATGATGCTAGGAATCATAATAACAACCTAAGCCTGATTTCTACATCATAATATTAATAAAAACATTAAAGCACTTACTTGGATGTCTCGTATCTCTTTCTAATAACAAATTACACACATTAGTAACTTCAAGGAAAATATAAAATCAAAAGAATTAAATAAAAAATAAAAATAAAGATTTGGGACCAAACCCTCAGAAATTAAAACCTTTCACGTCTAGGGCGAAGGCAACTTCGAACTTGGCTAGGTATGTCTAGTGCTAATGTATGAGGAATTGTGTTTGTAAAAGGCTAGGCTTAGAAAAGAGGGAGAGAGAATCAAGAAATTATGAGAGTTGATGATTGAAAAAGGGGAGATATAACATCTATTTATAGAGAAAAGAGAGGGTCGAAGAATAAGAAAAGAATCCGAATTCGAATCGAAATATAACTCGATGGACAGCAGTTTTTGCAGATTTTGTTTTTATCATATCTTTTGATCCAGAGTCCAAATAAGGCATATAATATGTCGTTGGAAAGGTATTGAAGTCTTCTTTTCAACCCAATTAAAATAAGATTAAAATATTTTGTTAATAAAATGATATGGCTGATATAGTGGGACGGTATCAGGTTTGGATAGAGTTTTGTATCTCATTCATATCTTTTTCGTTATAACTCGGATTTAATATTATAATATATCATTGGAAATATAATTTCAATAAATATCCAACCATATAAAATTTGGATAAAGAATATGAGGCACGAAAATATAATCTGAATATATTCCACTTCGTACGAAACAAGGATTCTAAAAAGGAGTAGTTTTATTCAATTTCAAACTCTTTGAAACATAATTATCAATCCTAACTCCAATAGGATTAAAAGAGACTTCTATAGTATTCTAGAAGACTACAATCAATACTAATATCTTTAGGAATGATAATTAATAATAGGGCCCTCCTCTAGATCATTGGGCCGTAGGTAAAAATCAAACCGGGC